>NC_064629.1:131746875-134199375 GCF_023864275.1 Schistocerca cancellata
CCTGCGAGTGTGTTTGTTTTCCTCTACATTTTGTCATGCCTCTTTGTTCATTAAAAATCTGTTTTACATTCCGTCACGCGTCAATATTTACAGACATTCATATTTCATCCCGCAGTGGAATTTTGCCTAATGGGTAGCCTTGCGAAAGTGCTGTTGGTTTTTGTCTTCTAACACAGTGTTTTTCGGAAATTTGTGGTAAGGTCTTATGGGACCAAACTGCTGAGGTCATCGGACCCTAGGCTTACACACTACTTAATTTAACTTAAACTAACTTACGCTATGGACAACACACACACCCGAGGGAGGACTCGAACCTCCGACTGCGGGAGCCGCGCGGGCCGTGACAAGGCGCCTAGACCGCGCGGCTATCCCGCGCGGCACAATGTTTATTTTTCACTTCCTTAAGGCTTTTCACGATTGCTTTTGCTTCTCATTATTCCACATCGTCTTCTGTGTAATGAATTCAGCTAGTATATGAATGAATAATTTAATTTTATTGTTCGATATCTACCATTCCATGTTTATTTTCGTTTTTTCAAGTACTGTGTGACTTTTCGTTGTGATCTATCAGTTTGTATTATTATAAAGGATATTCTTCTGACTGGATTGTGTTTTACGATGCGATAAAGCGAAACGGATCTATATTTCAACGACAGCTTTGAAGAAGGATCGACAATATGGATGAATTTTGACATTGACTATACTCATAGCTCGAGGCAATGATTTGGAGGTTATTTATTAAGGTGAAGTAAACTGTCATTTTAATAATCTATAACTTCGACTAAGACCATCATTTAAGATTAGTAGGTGCTACGTCCTGGTTTCAGTGAATCAGTTCTTGTTATGGTTGTCCTAATTCAAAGGTCAAGTAGTATTAAAATGTTTTTCTTATTTAGCAAGAACGATAAGCGTTATCGTTTCAGTTCGACGGCTTAGGTGAGTATTGTAGTTGCATGTTAGCTGCTACTATGTTTTATTTGTGTACCCAGTGTCAAATTTTGAGTACCTTGTGTATTATTTCTTTGTTATTGGGTACTTTTGTCTGAAGATTGTTTTCGTGATGCACAGGGCCTCGTACGTATAGCGAAAAGATCGCAATTCTTAAAGAAATTTTTCTAACATTTTGACGTGAATATAAAGTTTAATGATTTGTAAAATGTTAATTTTGTAATATCTTGATTATTCATAAAGTTTTTGTTCAGGGACGGACGTAATAACCGCTTTATACAAATATGATAGTGAGATAAACTGATTTTTCATGGGACAAGCACGATGTGTGATTTCTTTCGTGCCCTTAATAAAGATTGTCAGAAGGCTGCAAAAAGCTACATTCGAGTAAACACCCACGCTAATAATAAGTTTAGAACGTGTATATCTGAGAAATGGGTAGTAATATCGTGACCCGCAATTTTGGTATAACGGAGAGTTTAGTAGTACGCACTGATTACTGGTTAGTGAGTGCCATATACTGACTGTGTAAAGTAGAGGCAAAGAGAAGATGGCTTGCGATCCTGTGACGGTGAGTTCCACGAATGGGAGCTAACGTGAGGGGAGTACGCGTTTCCGCGTTTACGCACGCGCGTGTCGGCGTCCGGCCAGCACGGAGCTGTGATCTCTTCGCGGTTGGAGCTCACAGGCGAAGCGCGCTGCCCGTTTTGATTGTGGTCTTAGCAGGGGCGGCTGTTTGTGTTGTACCGGCTGAGAGAACGGCGACATCTCATCATGTGGCAGGCTACTAATACTCTTCAGCACCGCTTCAACGTAAGCCCAGCTTGCAGACGTAGCCCGCGTGTCGCACGGCTTTCGTCGCATTACAGCACCGGCTTGCGATGTGCCATCCTTGCTCTCCCGCTTCGCGCATTTGCATGCTGTAGTTAGCCAACATTCGCCGCCTTTGCAAATAGAATTCTGATTATCACTTCATCAGAGAACTCCCAGTATCCTTTCAACAGCTAGTTAATTAAAGACGGTGCTGTGCTTGCGTTTCTAAAAATCATTAACATTACAAATGTTCGCCACGAATTTGTTACTCTCGCATATTAGTTTTGGAGTGCTTTAGAATTCTCACAGACTGCTAAAATTAAATATTACATCTGCTGATGTCAACGTGAACCTTAATGATGTATAAACAAAAGGGTGGTTAACGTCAGTTGCTTATATCTTTTTTATTTATTTTGAAAATTTGAGGAATGTCACAATGTGCTCCTATCATCTCTGTTGATTGCGGCAGTTGACCACGGAATGTCTGTTCGAATTGTGCGAATGTTGATAGTTTTGAAAGTTAACGTTACTAATAGACTGTAATTGGGTAGTATATGCAGTTGTTTTAAGGACTGTATTTGATTCACACGATCGATTTCGAAATAATACAGTGTGATTTTGAGAGGTGAGCCAAGCGCTGTAGTACATAAACTGATTTAAACGTAACCACATCGAAAAACGGTAGTACTTCCCAGCTATTTATGACTTAGTTTCCCTGGGCAGGTATGAAACTTCATTTACGCTTATTTCTATTTGACTTTCATATTGAGAAGCACTGTTTATTGTCCATGTGATTACATTTTGAATCACTTGATGTACTGCAACGTTTCGATTGAGATGGGCGTCTGAGGATGAAATTGTGTAGTTTCGAAAGCGATAATGTGAATTAAATTCCATCTATAAAACAGGTGAATGGATTGTGAATACATAAAACTGCAACCAGCCCCTTTTTTTAAAATAGTTATCTATTCATTCCATGAACCGGTCTTCGAATCTTTTGATGCTCATCTTCAGATGATTTTCCGGAAGGACATTATGCTTCAAATAGCTATGCAACTTCTGGAAAACCATCTGAAGATGAGGGTGAAAAGGTTCGAAAACCGGTTCGTGGAATGAATAAATAAATAACTATTTTAAAAAAGTTACTGGCTGCAGTTTTATGTATTTAAATAAACAGTTACGGGTTTTGAAACACCCGTAATGGATAAGCTTAATCAACTGAATGGATTATCCAGCAACAGTATGTTATTGAAATACAGCGAAACACCTCGAAGGTTCCATTCGTGCACATAAATCACACAAATGCAAACATTAATACTCTTACAGGTGGATTCTTACTGAATTACTGTTGATGTTACTGTTTCTACGTTCATCTGTTATTTTATAAAATCGCGTACCGTTCTTAGTACCTGGCGAGGTAAGCGGGATTCTGTTTTATTGTGTATTGACACAATGCGAACACGGATATGTGGAAAAGCAAGTGAATCGTTACTGAAAGCAGAAATAGAAATGACCATTTGTTTTAACGGCGGCCGTACGAATCCACATATTTTTAACACAGATGCGGGCTCATTAATTTACTTTGACAAAACAGCATGTTTCAATAGACGGACACAGTCGGTTCGGCATTGTGCGTGGGGCAGCGGCAACGAGTGTTGCAGGTCCCATTGATGCTGGCTGTAGGAGCCGCCCCAACCAGTAACGATGTGGGGAGAATCCCCCTTACAATGTTGCACTGCGCATGCCTTTCCGGCTTGCCATTCCGCGGAAATCAATTCCTATCCGGATTGTTAGTACACTTCGTTCGTTATGCACAGCCACGGGAGGTACAGCATTTTGCCCCAGGCTGTGTTAGCAGTCTGGATGGACCTTCCCGTAATTCGCAATAGTTTTTGATTAGATTGTTGACGATTTTATTGAATTCAGTTCAGACACTTAAGGATGATGACTTCGCCATTACTGTCCTAATGCTCTAAATATTATCGCTTCGAATGTAATTTTTCCTACTTTTTTACCAGGGAGTGCTGTGGGAGAGAAGTCTTCTTTTTTGGCATTTCATTAATGACTGTAGCCTTTTTAGAATTGTAATTTTAGATGCAACTGGTAGTACAATTCGTTGATGTTACTCTATATTTACACACAAACGCATTCACCACGTGTTGCATGTAAATTTGAAATTATACGTTCCTGACAATTGGGATGAAGAAAAAAATAGCGCTGTATTTGCGGCTGATGTATAGTCCATGAAATTTCCTCCGTGTCTGCAGATGTAACTTTTGTGGTTCTTCTCTTGTCATTGGTGGTAAACACAAGATCCGTACACCGCTGGTAACACATTACAGCGCCAAAAGAAAAATCATACGAACGCATGCGGTCGCAAAGGAGACTGAGAATAATACGTCGACAGAAAAATCAGTTCATCAGAACATTTAGAGCAGACAAGGCAGTGAACATATCCACACTATTTGAATTATTCAGTGGTAGCAACAATTTGATATGAAGAAGTTCAGTGTGAGAAATCAACTTCTTGAGTAAAGGCTCATCTGGGCACAAACACGTGTCTGGTACATGTGGCGCTCTGCAGTTTAACGCAGCACACTGCTTTATCCACCGACCAAACCAGTCACAGATTATCAGATAATTCAGGCTTACCAGATGACTATTTTCCAGTCTACAGAAATTTTCACATTTCTCTTAAGTCAAAAGTGTTACGCTAACAGAAAGCGTGGCTAGTTCCCTGCTGGGGGATATATGCAGGCTATCAGTTTCCATCACAATTCATGAAGCGAAGAAGCAGAGTGACAGTGTCAGGACTTCTGTTTTAGTTTAATGGAAAAAAAACAAAGCTGCCACAGTACCAGACGTGACAACATGAAAAATGATGGAGTTGGTTCGGCAGTGATAATGGAACAGGATCTAATTGTCCCGCAGCAGACCCAAGTTTATTTCTGTTTGTTTATTGGGAACTATTTTTATTCCTTTTGTTTCAGTAAGAAACATTAATTTTTAGCGCTTTTGTTCCTTTTTTGTTCCACCATAGAAAAACAATCTTGAAATTTCTGAACAAGTAGTTTAATTAGGTTTTAAATTTTTCTATTTGAGGGTCTTGAACATGGTAATCGTTATGCCAGAGTATATGGTTGGATGATCGAGAGATGATAAAATATTTCTGACCACAATGAAGTGGTGCATTTGGATGCAAATCAGATTATTCTCATTCCATACTTCATGGACAATATGATGGAAATGGAAGAGGATGTAGATGAAGATGAAATGGGAGATACGATATTGCGTGAAGAGTTTGACAGAGCACTGAAAGACCTGAGTCGAAAAAAGGCCCCGGGAGTAGACAACATTCCATTAGAACTACTGATGGTCTTGGGAGAGCCAGTCCTGACAAAACTCTACCATCTGGTGAGCAAGATGTATGAGACAGGCGAAATACCCTCAGACTTCAAGAAGAATATAATAATTCCAATCCCAAAGAAAGCAGATGTTGACAGATGTGAAAATTACCGAACTATCAGTTTAATAAGTCAAACCTGCAGAATACTAACGCGAATTCTTTACAGACGAATGGAAAAACTGGTAGAAGCCGACATCGGGGAAGATCAGTTTGGATTCCGTAGAAATATTGGAACACGTGAGGCAATACTGACCTTACGACTCGTCTTAGAAGAAAGATTAAGGAAAGGCAAACCTACGTTTCTAGCATTTGTAGACTTAGAGAAAGCTTTTGACAATGTTGACTGGAATACTCTCTTTCAAATTCTAAAGGTGGCAGGGGTAAATTACAGGGAGCGAAAGGCTATTTACAATTTGTACAGAAACCAGATGGCAGTTATAAGAGTCGAGGGGCATGAAAGGGAAGCAGTGGTTGGGAAGGGAGTGAGACAGGGTTGTAGCCTCTCCACGATGTTATTCAATCTGTATATTGAGCAAGCAGCAAAGGAAACAAAAGAAAAATTCGGAGTAGGTATTAAAATCCATGGAGAAGAAATAAAAACTTTGAGGTTCGCCGATGACATTGTAATTCCATCAGAGACAGCAAAGAACTAGGAAGAGCAGTTGAACGGAATGGACAGTGTCTTGAAAGGAGGATATAAGATGAACATCAACAAAAGCAAAACGAGGATAATGGAATGAGTTGAATTAAGTCGGGTGATGCTGAGGGAATTAGATTAGGAAATGAGACATTTAAAGTAGTAAAGGAGTTTTGCTATTTGGGGAGCAAAATAACTGATGATGGTCGAAGTAGAGAGGATATAAAATGTAGACTGGCAATGGCAAGGAAAGCGTTTCTGAAGAAGAGAAATTTGTTAACATCGAGTATAGATTTAAGTGTCAGGAAGTCATTTCTGAAAGTATTTGTATGGAGTGTAGCCATGTATGGAAGTGAAACATGGACGGTAAATAGTTTGGACAAGAAGAGAATAGAAGCTTTCGAAATGTGGTGCTAGAGAAGAATACTGAAGACTAGATGGGTAGATCACGTAACTAATGAGGAGGTATTGAATAGAATTTGGGAGAAGAGGAGTATGTGGCACAACTTGACAAAAAGAAGGGACCGGTTAGTAGGACATGTTCTGAGGCATCAAGGGATCACAAATTTAGCATTGGAGGGCAGCGTGGAGGGTAAAAATCGTAGAGGGAGATCAAGAGATGACTATACTAAGCATATTCAGAAGGATGTGGGTTGCAGTAAGTACTGGGAGATGAAGAAGCTTGCACAGGATAGGGTAGCATGGAGAGCTGCATCAAACCAGTCTCAGGACTGAAGACCACAACAACAACAACTCCATGGCGGGATCTAAAAAAAAAGCCAGTGACAAGTAAATCATCGTACGTGTTGGTGTTTCAAAGAATACTCTGTGCAGCTATCTTAAAAATAAACGAGTTCAATTACTTTAAGCTTTCATGCTTACGTGCTCTTGATGAGTTTCAGCTTTGCCATTAGATGGACTGCTTTTTTTCTAACTATTCAGGTTATATGTTTACTTACACGTGCTAGAAGTTGCAGAATATAAATACGATAATAGGAACGGTTAAAATAGTTAAATCCTTATAAATTGATGACATAATTAAAGAGCCATTAGCTGAGACATTAAACAGTCTCCACTTAAAATCTGCACAGGCTTCGTCTCAGAGCACCAACGCATCACCTTCTCATGACAACTCTTGTCCCCAGTCGTATTTTACTGTATCTTCGGAGAGTCCCGTTTCACAAGATTATCTTCGGTCCTTCCTTTTCTCGAGCCATTGAGCGTCCTCCTTGTGGACTAGTCGAAATTTTCTCTAGCTTGCATGCGTTCTTTTGGTTCTATCCATGCTGTGAAAAGGAACACTTCAGTAAATGTCAGGGAAATTTCTTAAACTTTCTCCAACTTTAAGGACACCAATTGGGATCGTACAAAATCCATTCGCTCTGTATCCATTTCGAAATCACCAAACACCACAGTCTTAAATAAAAACTAAATGAACTGAAGAGGTCAGTAAATATACATGCGTGCGAGGAATTTTCTTTGCTGCATCATAAAATAAGCTGATACCACCACGTGCTGTTGGATCACACTACTGTTATTACAACAGAGATGGCAACACCATAACTGCCTGCTTGTAAATATGGTTATGTTTATTTTTTGTATGAAAAAAGTGATACTTGTGGTCGAAACATGGTTTTCGAAAATAATTGTGTGGATTCGCTTAAAGTTACGTGCAGGCTGGTAGATACGTTGGCGAGTAACCATCTCCTGGCTCCTATCGTATAATTTACTTATTGCCGCCTGGAATTACAAATATAGAAAATATAGAAAGCTATGAAAAGTCCAAGAAAACATGTTATCAGTGTCTTTGTTATTCCTTCTAAATACCTACTACATGTGAAACTAAAGATGACATCATAGTGGTATTACAGGTACTAAAGTGGTTCACTGTGGTACAGAACTATGGACATCGTATGCTTCTGTCTGTAATAAGAGGTGATGAAGTTGTTATTCGTCAAATGTTCATTTAACTTGAGGCACAGTGTTCGTGGCAGGAAATAACTGTACTCCTGGAAGCACCTATTACCGTAATGTGTTAATATTTTAAATGGTAATAATTATTTATTTAAAGCCAGCAGTTTGGCTAGTAACCTGAAATTTTGTTGCGTTACACACCATCACAGATACTTGACGATTCTTTAAAAAAATTGAGGAAGCACCGAATATAACATTCGCTGGACGTTCTTCCTGTTGTCAAAAGCCATATGAAATATATTTACATCTAGCGATCGCATTGGTTTCAGTAATAAAATGTCGGGGCCTTGCAGTCTTTCCCTAGACGTTCGGCTTATCATCTACTCGACGAAACTCTGTCGAAGAACCAGATTCCATAGAAATATGTGAATGTGTGCAGCGAAATGTGATACATTACTATTTACGATTATTTGCAAGAGTGCTCTCTATTATTCTGTAATGTCTATCACTTACCCGTTATCTCCGGCCAGTCTCACCTTAACTGTTGTTTCTTCTCCTGTATTTGCGTAGACAGTCACTGGCTTACGCACTGAAACTGCGTAGTCAACGAATAACGTCATAGTTTTGGCAACTAATGCTTCTGTTTCAGTTGTACCATACGTCTGGTCTAGTCACACTCTGCATTCACCATTTCATACACCTTACGTAAGACTTTCTTCACAAAAGACTTCAAAATACAAGAGATTGAATACTGTGCATTGTACGAGAATATCGCATGGTAAATATGCAGTCATCGTATCGTCGATACCATTATCAGAAACTGCAGCAAGTATACTGGGTGCACATGTATTCCACTGCAAAATTTCAAATTTTGTTCGTGATATTTTCCGAGTATTTTGATATCAGGAACCCGTGGTCCCCGGTGGCTCGTTACACAGTAATAATGTAATTACGTTTTATTCGGTTTGTTGCCCCGATTACCTTCGTTTCTATGACAGTACAATACCTTATCAGTAGTTCAATACCCTGTGAGATATGGTCTCCAAAATCTGCGACACGAAACAGAGTAATAAAACGAAGCTCCAATGTACGATTAATGTGATGTGATGTCGTCGTTGCGGGAAAAGTTCAGCATAGCGTTGTCATGCCGTTCTTCCATTGCGTTCAGCGAAACCGTAGAAGAGATGAATATCGGCCGAATCTTCATCGGTAAATCTATCCATACTGCTGTGTATCACTGTTAACGTACAACCAACAATGGCAGAGAAACAAACCTATGACAGAGCCGAGCAGTATTGAATACAAGCAGGAGGTCGAGAGTGGACGTTCTTGGTGGCAACAAGCAAGTACCGTGAGCGACTGGAACACGTTCGTATCCAAACAAGACGCACAATGCATACCGCTGACATATCCACTGTTCTGCAAATATTTTCACTGCAATAGAGATGTACAGATAATCGAGGGTAAAAGATCAGTCGAACTGCAGTGAGTCTGTAGGGAGCCACCTGATACCAACAGTCCCTGATATGAAAGTACTCAGAAGATATCCCTGAACAACTTCCGAAAATTTGTCGTCAGAGTTGGGGTTTACCCTGAAGAAAAATGTGCTGTCGAACTGTAGAACAGATATTCCCCGCCCTTGCTTGAACACTGACTTGTTTGCTCGTAACTATTGAACTTCACGCTTCTCTGGATAGTGTTGTTTGGCGTCAACAATGATACGTTCGTTTAGTGCTCATCGTCGCTGCCTACAGACATGGAAGTCTCAGGTTTGATTCCCTGAGACATTTCCAGAGACCTGGTCAGATTTTCCAGGAGTAGAAACGTATATAAGGGCAAGATGAAAAAGTACTTGATTAAAACGGAGTTTTATAGGAAGGATTTCATCGGACCGTGAGCCATTCATTTATTTTTTTTATTCTGCTGACAAAATAGTGAGACAAAAGGTTCCTACGTGTGCTTTATCACTCGCTGTTTCCGTACTCACATGTACGTGAAAGCACAACAGACGCTTTGATACGGCAGGATAGTTTGTTCCTCCTGTTCCGTGACTATTTGGTTCGTTCGGAGTAGACATGCAGGTCCGCCTGTGATCGGCACGGGCCGTCACGGTTGCATTCAGAAAGCGCCGCGTGTATAGAACAATGTAACTGCCCAACTGTGGAACAGGTAGCAGTGCGTTCGAGAGCAGGCTTTGTGTGTTCTCTGCGAGCCGGACCAGGTGCCCGCCTGGCAGCTATGCAAGCACCAGTAATGGCCGCAGCATCGCTCAGCGTAATGCGCTTTCGTATGATTAAAACGACTGTTGTAAGCTGGGAAACCCGATCGGGAAACTACATAAAGAATGAAGTAACCGAATGGGACATACTAGTGAACGTAATGTTTTCCGTCTTTCTCTCTCTCTCTCTCTCTCTCTCTCTCTCACACACACACATACACACACACACACACACACACACACACCTTGTTTAAATTTTCCGCCTATTTTCTTCCAGTGTATAACTTTATTGCACGGTTTCACTTAAGCAAGTTTACGAAAGTTGAAATGATAAGTTTGTAACGGTTTAAGGACTCCGCTATAATCGTTTCAGTTAGTGGTAGCGTTAACTCTCAGCGTCGCTATTGCTCGTTTACCAGCTAAGGCGATGAGTGGAACAGCACGTACCAGATGCACTTCGGTGTTATTTCTTAGCAGCTGTGAACACATCCGTTTGTGTGCCTGAGGTTAATAATTTAAGGTGACGCTTGAGCTCGAGGTTGTTTGGCGGGAGAGAAGAAAAGTCACAGAGCAAATTTTTCATCACGAGTTGTTCTAGTGGCCAAGTCTGTAGTCCCAACTTCACAGCCGTGCCTTAGCGAAAGAAGGTGCATCACACTTTTGAAAGTGATCCCATCAAATGTTACGTAAATCCTGGTCAGTCTGTCGATGACTGTTTAAGTTATTGATCGTTATATCGTCGTCTTCCTTTTTATTTCTTGCTCGTCCATGGCATCACAGATCCAGCTTTACAGTGTGATATGGTTTCGTTTGCGTCATCCAACGGTACAGGCACACGTTGTCCTCAGTGAACCGGATGACACTCGTAAATTATCTTCTGCGTACATAAGCAAGGAAACAGTGTAAGAGTGTTAACGTTTTGTTTTAGACTGACCTTGAACCATATTTCATCTTCTCATTTTTCATTTGTATCTTTTACATTTCACGATAGCATGCTGAGTGTCGGTCTCCATATCATTTGCATGGGAGCGATAATAATAATACACGTAAAGGCTGCAAGTTCTTTTAAGGGTTATTACAATATTTTTCTTAGAACAGATGCTTGTGTTAGACAAGACACTTCATTAGTTTGAGGTCATTGTTAGTAGTCGTAAGCAAACTCTTATGCACAACCATGCAAGTCATTTTTGTTCCTGCACAAAAAGTAAAATACCATATTTTTTCGGAAGTATAATGCTTGCCTGTTACGTTTGTCATTTACTGAAAACTTACACTCCCATTCATTTTGTTCTTATTACTATTACTAGAATCCTGTCCGCCCCCGGTCAGCGCGACAGAATGTCAATCCTAAGGGCCTGGGTTCGATTCCGGGCTGGGTCGGAGATTTTTTCCGCTCAGAGTCTGGGTGTTGTGTTGTCCTGATCATCATCATTTCATCTCCATCGACGCGCAAGTGGCCGAAGTGGTGTCAGATCGAAAGACTTGCACCCGGAGAACGGTCTACCCGACGGGAGGCTTTATCCACACGACATTTTTAGAATCCTCAATTGAAACTGGAAGTAGCTTATCGCATGAAGTGGATCCATTCGTAATTCTATTCTCTGTAGTTATTTAATCATACTGTTGTTTACGTATTAGTCCCGTAATCATAGCGAGTACCCAACCGAAGAACAACTCCTTTCTTTTCGTGGCAAGTGACAGTCTTCGATCTACAGTAAATTCATCAGCTCGGTTGAGCTCAAATGTACGCAAATATTCAGCACTGCTAATTGTCGAGATACAAAGAGTTTCTAAATTTTCCGCATAAATTCCTAAACGTCTTAAGGATGCTTGATAGATAAGGATTTTAAGAGGAATCCATGTCAAAAGTCGTTCTATTTATGTGCTACAGTAACAAACATATCATTTTTGTGTCTAACTCTTTCGTGCCTCTCAGTTAAAAATTCACTGTTATTGCAGTGTGTATATATTTTGTAGCCAAATAATTGTGCAAATGTGCCTGATCATAACCTCGGTTGCCTGGATACATATCGTAAGTAGCTACACAAGGAGAGTTCTGGCACCAAATTGCGACACCGACGCCATCAACCTCCCCGGCTGTATGGCTACTTACAAAATTCTCCTGCATACTACTTCTGCTAACTCCAGTTCCTCGAATTCGCCGTGGAGTCGTGTCACCGTCCACCGGTGACAGCTTCGTGCACAGAGACGCCACACTCATAGTGTTGTTTCAGCAGCCTTATGAGAAGTGGAGGATAAAAGTTCTGATCTCCCCGCAGTAGTATGCTGTTTGTGTTAGCGATGCTGGTCCTAAGTTGAGGTCCACGTGTGCTGTGTTTAAAACAACTGCTGGGAATAGGACAGTAACAATTGCGTCTTCATTTAAACAAATGCAGTGGAGAACCCCTTCCGTGATGACAAAGCTCTTGATCGGCAGAATGCTTTAGAAGTCCGCAGTAGCACGCGAAAATAACCTATAACCCACACATAGGTTATGCTTGAAAACTGAAAAACTCGAGGGATGCAGATTTGTCCTCCTGGCAGTGGAGAGTTGTGCAAAAAAATCATAGCCAACCACCACAGAGCATCCAAACACACGAACTTCCATTGACGAGCCAAAACACTATGATCATTGCCTTCCTTGACATTGGCTGCCTCGTGGTGACGTTGCGGGCACGTGACGCGTTAACAAAAATATGTCCGCGGAGCAGTCACGGATGAGGGATCACCCTAGCGAAGATATGGGCAACAAATGGGGAAATTCATTGAGATTAGCGACTCTGACGAAGGGCAGATTAATATTACGCAGAGCCTGTGAACGAGCATCTCAAAAACGGCGAAGCTGATCGAATGTTCAGTGGTACTATCGTGAGCATCTACGGAAGGAGATAGAAGGACATTGAAACTACCACTTGGCGCTGAATGGTTGGATGGCCACGACTCTTCACAGAAAGTGAGTTTCGGAGGCTTGTCTGCTCTGTACAGGAGGGTAGATGGTGATCTGTGGCATCTCTGCCGAAAGAGCACATTGCTGGTGCATGCACAAGTGTTTTGGAGCACACCGATCTTCGTACGTTGTTGAACATGGAGTTCCGCAGCAGACTTCACGTGTTCACCAAACGACATCGTCAGTTACGATTCTTGTGGATACGTGAGCGTCGGGATTCGACCGTCAATGGAATCGTGTCGGCTCTCGGGTGAACCACATTTTTGCTAGACTAGGTAGATGGTCGTCTCCACAAACGCCGTCATCGAGATGAAACGCGGCTCGGAACGTGAAGCGCGCCACTGACGCAGGCTGGTGGGGGACATTCTGCGGCGCTTGCATGGGACCTGTGGTAGTAATCGAAGATAGCTGACACCTGCGAACCACTTCCAATCCCTTCATGATTGATGTCTTTCCCGACGGCGATGTCATCTTTCAGCAGTATAATTGTCCGTGTCTCGGAGCCAGAACCGTGCTACAGTGGTTTGAGGAGCATAGTGAACTCAGGCTGATATTTCAGCGACAAAATTCGGCTGATGTAAATCCTATGGAACCCATGTGGGTCACTATCGAGCGTCATCGCCGCGTAAGCAAATCAGCGGCCCGTTATTTACGCAAATTACATTACCTGTGCGTAGACATCTAATGCCACATACCTCCACAAACTTAAAAACGAACTGTCGTATCCATGATACGCAGATTGAATGATGTATTTCGTTCCAAAGATGGACCACCCAGAAATTAAGCAGGTTGTCATAATCTTTTGGCTCATCAGCGTATTTTGTGGATCGTTAGCATAAAAATCGTGGTAAACACATATGACGAGAAAGAACGACATTTTTAGAAGAATAGCGGTCTGTAATCATTTCGCGCGAAATATTTCATGACGAAAAAACTCTGTTACCTTCACTACAGATTGCAGAGTCAGCTGAGTGCAGATGACCGTAGCTATCGGCAGCGGCATAGCAGAAACCCACCTGTATCAAACGAAGACATCGACTGACTGATAATAGAGCCCTTCCATTCATAATCATTTCCAGGTATACTTCATTCGCCGCCCACGCCTTTCACAGGGCATAATCACCCGCCAACTGCCGGTGGCTGACGGGTGTTCAGGCCACTGCCTCCGTATGGTGGAGGGAATATAAACGTTATTCCTCGAAACTGCAACCAGAGATCTAACGGGAAATTAGTAGCGCGGTAGAGATATGCAACATGCGGGCTGGTGAACTGACGGCAGCACGCGGCGAGGACAATAGCGCAATTCAGCCAGGTACGGCACGTCCCGCTGCAGACACTCGACCGCTGATAGCTGATGTGGCTTCTCTCTGCAGGTCCGGTCCGCATCCCCCACCTGTCTCCCAACATGCAGCACGGCTATTGTGCCTTACGCCGCGCATATAACATCAGACGCCTACACAGAATTTCTGATTAGGACAGCCAGCATACGTACATCAAATCATCGAATTTTCATGTCAATTGTATGGTGATTTCAACGTATATTGTACCAAAAGCAATGAATTTTTCACTTAAAGATGAGTAAAACACACTACAGGTGTAGTGTTACTCTTTTTAAATGAATATTGTACCGAAAACACTGAATTTTGCGTAGTAACACTGTCAGCCACTAGCTGGCGATGAACTGAGTGAGCCGTGAGCGGTTTGTTTACCAATGGCAAATTGTTTACAAACTGAATCTCTTTGGATCTGTGGTTTGTCTCTGGCACTAGCTACGGTCGTCTTCCGTAATTTGGCGCTGCACCCTGCTGTGAAAGTAACTGAGGTCTGTCGTCATGAAATATCTCATGCAAAATGTTTACAGACCGTTACTCTCGTAAAAATGACGTTCTTTCCTGTCACATGTATTTACCGCAATTGTGATGGTTACGATTTACCTTCTCACTTCATATAAACACGTTGAGCTCTACAATGTTGCCGGCCGCGGTGGCCGAGCGGTTCTAGGCGCTACAATCTGGAACCGCGCGACCGTTACGGTCGCAGGTTCGAATCCTGCCTCGGGATGGATGTGTGTGATGTCCTTAGGTTAGTTAGGTTTAAGTAGTTCTAAGTTCTAGGGGACTGATGACCTCAGAAGTTAAGTCCCATAGTGCTCAGAGCCATTTGAACCATTTTCTCCAATGTTATTCCCACATGCCTGATCAGCCAGAACGTTATGACCACCTACCTAATAGCCAGCATGTCCACCTTTGGCACAATAACAGCAGTGACGCGTCGTGGCATGGAAGCAGTGGGGCCTTGGCACATCGCTGCCGGAAGTTGGCACCACATCTGCACACACATGTCACGTAATTTCCATACATTCCGGGGAGGGAAGCGATGAGATCTGACGCCTCGTTAAGTCACATCCCAGATGTCTTCGATCGGGGTCAGATCTGGCGAGCTGGGAGGGCAGCACATCAAGTGGAACTCGCCACTGTGTTCCTCAAACCACTCCATCACACTCCTGTCCTTGTGACATGGCGCATTATCTTGTTGAAAAATGCCACTGCCGTCGGGAAACATGATCGTCACGAAGGGGTGTACGTGGTGTGCAACCAGTGCACGATATTCCTTGGCCGTCATGGCGCCTTGCACGAGCTCCACTGGACCCATAGATGACCATGTGAATATTCCCTAGACCAGGGCTTTACAACATACGTGCTCGCGGAGCAAGCTGTGAGCAGCCAGGCGCGAGCACGGAGCAGCGCGAGCACGCTACCCCCACTACCGAACCAGAGCGGAGAGTGGGGAGAGTCACGTGGGGCACACAACAGCTGCCGCCAGTCAATGTAAATCCGCGGCCACCTGCAGGGATATCACTCACGAATTATTACTGCGACAAATGAAACAAATAAGGGAGAATGTACACCTGCCACATAATTTTATTAGCTTAGTGTATGCCTCTACATTCGTATTAATTTGTGAACTGTTACACAATAAAAGGTGTCACTGAAGTGTGGTATTCTCTGTTATCTTGTACTTTTTGCCCTTTACAATTGCGTCTATGTTCGGAGTAATTGTTCTTGTGCATCGTAGGCGCAGCGTGCAGTTTAAATTTCGATCAGACAATGCGTTTCTCAGGCGCATCTTGTTACATTTCATTGCAGAGAACAGTTATTCACAAACATACATAGAACCGAACATTGATATTATTGTAGCCGCCAGTTTGTGGAAATGAGGAAATCTATCCTGAGGGAAGTGTCTGTAAAATTCCAAAATGTTTTTCTTGTTCTGAAATTTGTCTCTGTATTCTCTGTCACACTGCAGGTCAATAATTTCTAGTTGCAGCTCAGGACGAATCTCTTCAATATTCGCTGAATATGGAGAGGAGAACAGATCAGAATCACTGTCTAGTGCTGTCAGATCTTGAAAGCGTTGATCAAATTCTTCCTTAAGGGCAACTAAACTATGTGAATAACGTTCACAGTCTTTGTGAACATCTTGCATGGATGATAATTTAGGAAAATGAGCTAGATTTCCTGTTTCCAGCTGACTCACCCAAAGTGTTAATTTCAGTTTAAAAGCTCGTATTCGATCTATGAAATGAGTAGCAAATCTTTTCCTTGTAGTGAAATGTTCAAAGCATTCAGATGGCTAGTTAAATCTGCTAAGAACGCGAGATCACATTTCCATGAAGGCTCTTTCAATTCAGGAACACACATGTTATTTATTTCCATGAACATATTTATCTCATCTAATAGGCAAAAATTCGATTTAATAATTCGCCACGACTAAGCCAGCGGACCTCGCTGTAATAAGGGAGGCTACCATACTGGCTTTCTACATCCTCAAGAAAGCTTTTAAATTGCCTATGTTGTAGCCCATGGTTCCTTATATAATTGGTTGTACGAACAACAACACTCATCACATTTTTTAGAGTGATACTCTTTGCACATAAGTTTTCCTGGTGGATCACACAGTGAACGCCCCTTATTTCATTCGGCACGGTCAGTTTTTGCATTTTCTCCTTCAACAGCGCGTTCCCTGTCATCGCTGGTGAACCGTCTGTAGACACTGAAACTAAAGAATTCCACGACAATCATACACTCCTGGAAATTGAAATAAGAACACCGTGAATTCATTGTCCCAGGAAGGGGAAACTTTATTGACACATTCCTGGGGTCAGATACATCACATGATCACACTGACAGAACCACAGGCACATAGACACAGGCAACAGAGCATGCACAATGTCGGCACTAGTACAGTGTATATCCACCTTTCGCAGCAATGCAGGCTGCTATTCTCCCATGGAGACGATCGTAGAGATGCTGGATGTAGTCCTGTGGAACGGCTTGCCATGCCATTTCCACCTGGCGCCTCAGTTGGACCAGCGTTCGTGCTGGACGTGCAGACCGCGTGAGACGACGCTTCATCCAGTCCCAAACATGCTCAATGGGGGACAGATCCGGAGATCTTGCTGGCCAGGGTAGTTGACTTACACCTTCTAGAGCACGTTGGGTGGCACGGGATACATGCGGACGTGCATTGTCCTGTTGGAACAGCAAGTTCCCTTGCCGGTCTAGGAATGGTAGAACGATGGGTTCGATGACGGTTTGGATGTACTGTGCACTATTCAGTGTCCCCTCGACGATCACCAGTGGTGTACGGCCAGTGTAGGAGATCGCTCCCCACACCATGATGCCGGGTGTTGGCCCTGTGTGCCTCGGTCGTATGCAGTCCTGATTGTGGCGCTCACCTGCACGGCGCCAAACACGCATACGACCATCATTGGCACCAAGGCAGAAGCGACTCTCATCGCTGAAGACGACACGTCTCCATTCGTCCCTCCATTCACGCCTGTCGCGACACCACTGGAGGCGGGCCGCACGATGTTGGGGCGTGAGCGGAAGACGGCCTAACGGTGTGCGGGACCGTAGCCCAGCTTCATGGAGACGGTTGCGAATGGTCCTCGCCGATACCCCAGGAGCAACAGTGTCCCTAATTTGCTGGGAAGTGGCGGTGCGGTCCCCTACGGCACTGCGTAGGATCCTACGGTCTTGGCGTGCATCCGTGCGTCGCTGCGGTCCGGTCCCAGGTCGACGGGCACGTGCACCTTCCGCCGACCACTGGCGACAACATCGATGTACTGTGGAGACCTCACGCCCCACGTGTTGAGCAATTCGGCGGTACGTCCACCCGGCCTCCCGCATGCCCACTATACGCCCTCGCTCAAAGTCCGTCAACTGCACATACGGTTCACGTCCACGCTGTCGCGGCATGCTACCAGTGTTAAAGACTGCGATGGAGCTCCGTATGCCACGGCAAACTGGCTGACACTGACGGCGGCGGTGCACAAATGCTGCGCAGCTAGCGCCATTCGACGGCCAACACCGCGGTTCCTGGTGTGTCCGCTGTGCCGTGCGTGTGATCATTGCTTGTACAGCCCTCTCGCAGTGTCCGGAGCAAGTATGGTGGGTCTGACACACCGGTGTCAATGTGTTCTTTTTTCCATTTCCAGGAGTGTATATTTTCAACACTTTCTTCAACACTACTTAAAGTAACACCTTCGGTTGTAGTGTTCTTCATGGCTACTACATCGAGGAGCTCCTCCATCACCTGAAGATCTCTATTAACACCTCTAATAAATATGGCAAGCTGCGCTGTTCCAGTGATATCAACACTTTCGTCCAGAGCTAGAGAATACGCCATAAAATCTTTATCGATATTTGCAAGCTGGCTGTGGACGTCGTCTGCCATGTCCTGTATGCGACGCATAATGGTCATGTCAGATAATGGCAGAATCCGAAACTGTTCGACTTGAGATGGACACAAATGTTCCGCTGCAACTACCAAACATTCTTTTATTAAATCGCCATCAATGAAGGGGCGCAAGGATTTTGTTAAAAGCAAAGCAATTTTGTAACTGAGAGCTGCCTCAGTTGATTTTTCTTCGTCGTCCAGATCTTCTTCGGATAGCTTCCTTTTAAGTTTAATAACTTCCTGTGTACGGTCTGGTCCATCACATTTTCCACTTCCGTAGTCTTTCGCGTGGTAGGACATATAATGTCGCTGCAAATTAAATTTCCTAAAAGAATTCAGCGTTTTGTGACATACTAAACATTCTGCAACACCATCTTTTTCTGTAAACAGATACAATTCCTCCCAATGGGGGTTGAACTGCGAAAGCATGGTTGGGGTTACACAATGGCGACTTTACATGATTCTTAACCAGCGAAGTGACTGTTAGAGCTGATCGTAGTACTTTAAACGTTACACAGTCGGCGCGAATTCAAGGGGCACGCTGCGGCCCTATTCAAAAGTGCGCGCGCTTTTCCCCTCCCTTCCTACTCCGCGACCTTGCACCTGCTCGCGAGCCCGTGCCTGAGCAGACGTGAGTACTCGCGCTCAAAACCGGCCAGTTGTTAAGCTCTGCCCTAGACCATAATGGAGCCACCGCCAGCTTGCCTCCGCCCCACAGAACAGGTGTCAAGGAGCTGTTCCCTCGCAAGACGACGGATTCGCGCCATCCCATCGGGATTCATCAAACCATGCAACGTTCTGCAACTGCACCAGCGTTCAGTGTCGATGGTCACGCACCCATTTCAGTCGTAGTTGCCGATGTCGCGTTGTTAACATTCGGCACAAGCATGGGGCGTCGGCCGCGGTCGCCCATCATTAGAAATGTTCGGTGCAGACACACTTGTACTCTGCCCAGCATTAAAGTCTGCTGTTAATTTCGCCACAGTTCGCCACATGTCTTGTTTCACCAGTCTGCCCAGTCTACGACGCCCGACAGCTTCAATGAGGAGTGGCCGCCTAACCCCACGACGTCTGGACGTGGTTTCACCTTGTGTTGAAGACACTCACCTCGGCACTCCTCGAACACCCGACAAGTCGTGCAGTTTTTGAAATGCTCGTGCCGAGCCTCCTGGCCATCACAGTTTGCCCTCGGTCAAACTCTGTTAGATTGCGCTTTCTCCGTTCAACACACCGACAACCCGCTCACTCGTACTGCATGCACGGTTCTTGTATCTAAGTGTCATCCCTCGCCAGGCGACGCTGCTATCGCCTGGACGGGTTTATAGCGATAGTAGGTCGGTTCTGGCTGATCAGTGTAGAAGTTCGTGTGGTTGGCAGCTTTGTGGTGGTTGGTTCTGTTACTGCCAGTGAAATAGCCACCATTCTTTCCAGGCATTTTTTTTTTTTTGTTAATTTCGCAAGCATGGTGCCTGAATCTATTTTTGCCTTTGAGACACGGCACAGATCTCCACTGCTGGGAGGGCATACCTGTATTTCCTAATTTTTCAATTTCTAAGGAGAAATTAGTTTCGGTTATAGGTTACGTTAGCGTGCTAATGTGAACTTCTCAACTGGCTTGGCCATCAAGAACGTAACTCAGCATAAAACGTAGCCTTATGATTATACCTCCTGTACTGGCCACTACGAAAAGAGGGGTCTCCGCGATGTTGGTTTGAATAAAGACGCAACTGTTACTATTCCCAGCAGTTGTCTTAAACATAGCACATGCGGACTCAAACTTAGGACAAGGGGCTGTGGCTGCAGCGCTAACGCAAACAGCATATTACTGGATGGAGAGCAGAACATCTTGACTGTACTGGTCACAACTTGGCTTCCGGTCCTCGTGAAACGAAATCCAATGAGATTCAAGCAAACGCGGAAGAATATATGGCGTAACGTTTACATCAGCTTTATTCTTATAATGGACAGAGTATAGAGCACTAGTATCAGATTTACTATAAAGATGTTACATCTACACTGAGAATTTCCTCGTCGAAATTCCTTTCTCATCATCGCAGTATCGTACCTTTTCCAAAGAACTAGCACAAACGTATGAAATATTGTATTTCCCGCTTCTGTGTCGATTATATGAAAGAGGGGCAATAAGGTGTTGTAACTGTGATAATTATTACTGTTTTAATCAACTGACTAATATGGGAAGGGGTAAACGAAATGTGACTCATCGGAAGGCGCACTGTAGGCTACATTCGGGGTATCTTCTTTCACAGATGATTCGCAGGCTGTTCTGCTAGTACAACAGTGGTTAGCACTGGAAGCTTTTTTATCACGTTCGGTTGCTGACTGCAAATAAAACTGCTAGAGTCACAATAAATTAATGTGGCTCCTTCAACCAGCAAATGAAAGGATCGATATATACACCGCCTGATAAAACACGTGTAGCACCCAGAAAACATGGTCGGAAGCAATATAAATTCGTACACGCACACACCATCGGCGGGTATATAAATTTGCAATTCTCTGTGACAACTAGAAAGGCCTTCGGAGTGCGTTAGTGCTGTTACCAGGCCCGGTACGGTGTATAAGGAGCGTGAACAGCGTCAGGTGTACAGTGACGACTCTGAAGGACAAGCAGTTGCTGCGTTCTCGTGTGAGACAGCTATCAGTTCCAACAAATGCAGTGGCCTAACAGCCGAAACTGCATAAACACGAATAAGGGTTAAAAATTCAGCCAATTCTGGTAGAATCTTGTTACTCAGATAAGTTGAACTGCTTAGCAAAACCTCCAGAACTGTGAAACAGTTTGAGCAGAGAGCATATGGCAGCGGCGCTGGGAAGGCACGACTGCACGCTGGCCACTACACCGCCGCCACGGCACTTGACTCGAGTAGAAGCGAATGCGGGGAGCAACAGGTACCCAACGCCACCAGTTCAGCATACCCCTACGCTCTGCTGCTGCTGCATAATCCTCATTCCTCGCAAATGCCTCCATCCACAAAATATTCCAATTCTCATTAGACCATTACTAGACAAGACTCTGGAAGCCTAAAACTTTTTTTACGGGCTAGTAAACGCACAATCCCTTACGACCTACAGGATTATTTTCAGTGTCCGAATCACTAAACAGGATACATATCGATAGACAAACGGTGCAGACCTTATATATATATATATCAGGATATCGGTCCGTTGCCAAGAAAAAAAGAAAAAAACACGGTCACAGTTCTGAAATATCAACTTCTGAGAAACACGTTCCAGGCGCATTCGTCGACAACGTTTGTAAGTAACAGAGGTTTCACATAGAAGTTTGTATCTGTTATCTCCTCCGTAGCGTAGGGAAATAATGTTTCACATCCAAATATGGCAATTCAGGTCGTCTCGTCCTCCGTCGTCTCTTGGTACTGTCCTGGTCTCATAAAACACAGATCACGAAATCGGGCAGCACGTTGGCCATGAATGAGTCAAAATATGCCTTTACTGTGTATGTCATTTATATATGCTTGGACACTGAAAAGATAAAGAAACTGGTACACCCACCCAATGTCGTGTAAGGCCCCCGCGAACACGCAGAAACGACGTAACATCGACTCGACTAATGTCTGAAGTAGTGCTGGAGGGAACTCACACCATGAATCTTGCAGGGTTGTCCATAAATCCGTAAGAGTACAAGGGGATGGAGATCTCTTCTGAACAGCACGTTACATGACATCCCAGATATGCTCAATAATGTTCATGTCTGGAGGCAGCGGAAATGTTTAAACTCAGAAGAGTGTTCTTGGAGCTACATGAATGGATGCAGGTGACCAGACAGGATGCTTAGGTATGTGACATCTGTCAGAGTCGTATCCAGACGTATCAGTGGTCCCGTATCATTCCAACTGCACACGCCGCACGTTATTCCAGAACCTCCACCAGCTTTCTTTTTCCACTTTGAGTCTAAATGTCCATATATAGTTCAGAAGTATCTGTCGACCTTTCAATAAAATGTAACTGTTTCTACTGATTAAAAAAAGTCGAGAAAAGGGAAGAGCTGAAGCATTCCACGTTCACCTGTTCATTTGTCACATATTGGACGGAGGAAAAAACTATTTTCAGGCAAACAACTTGTTGTACCATGTGCCCAGGTGTTATGAAACACTTTTAGGACAGACACAGACGCAATGTGCGAACTTGCAACATAATAATCGGGCTTTGCGGAAAAAGCGACGAGCTCCTAAAATGTGGAGTACATGCTACGTCAATTTTCAGCGTGGTAATGTGTCACACCCAAGATCATTCAGTTCTCGCTTCGCTCTTAAGGAAAACCTGAGTATACTACAAGAGAGATAGGACGAGCACAGGACACATGTAACCAAAAATGGAACATTCTCAAGACCTACGCGACCGAATTATGAAAACTGACAAAATCATTAGTAGTACACGCAGCTGTGGATGGAAACTGGACAGTAACTATGCTCATCTGGACAGTAACTATGCTCATATTATGCAAGTGTGTTACTCGCGCATATCTACGAATAAGTAAGAACTTTATTCAACAGCTCTACTCCACCTACCGAAATCGTACAGCTTTATACCTGAAATCCAGTCAAATACCATACACGCAAAAGTAATCCTTAATGACTGATTTATTTTATTTTAATGTCATAAATTATTTCCTTTGACCACTCTGACTAAAAGATAAATCTCTCACAAAAATAAAAATTTTAGCTACAAATGTGACACTCCATTTTATCGATTTTCGTAACGATATTATTATCCCACTGGAACTTTCTAAGACCCAGCGTTTTACCATCACTTTGAAAACATAAAGAACCACGAAACGCTCGTGTGACGAACTGGATGAATTCGAGAACTCAAGTGGCATCTCAAATTTTACGTCTCGTTTGTAAAGAGGACATTGGAGATGGACATTTACCTCACATATATAAGTATCGTGGCCCTGTTTCAGAAACCACTCCAGCATTTCTTAAAAGCAGTTTCTGTGATGCAGGAGCCAATATATAACTTAACACAATGTGTGATCGAATATCTTTCTTTGCTCACGCTTGCTTCATAATATGTAGTAAGGAAATGTAGTTCTGCCTTGAGTAAACACAATTTTTCTTGTTTTACTACTCATAAATGTTTCGGAGAAGTTTGTCCAAGTTCAGTGGGGTTTCTTTAGTATCTAATTATTACATATTGGCGTTCACAAGTCTTTGACATTTGCAGCGCAGCTGCAATTTCAGCCTTCCAGTACATCGTTTTTTTTTTTTTTTTTTATCTCGCATTTTCGTGGTTCTGCAGGGTGTTTGAGTGGAGCTTCCTAACAAATACTGTTTCACTGTTTGTGTGATGTTCCTTTGTTCAGAATACAGTGAAAAAGTGTGTATTAGGAAGCTCCAGTCAAACACCCTGCAAAACCACGAAGACGCAGATCTACAAAAAATGACTTTCGGGAAGCCAATAGTTGCAGCTGTTCTGAAAATACCAGGCAGACTTCTGAACACCAATAAATAATAATAAAATAATAAAGAAAATCCACTGAAGACGGAGAAACTTCTCCAAAACATATACGGGTATGAAAATGCGCAAAATTGTGTTTTCTCAAGGCAGAACCACATTATTAGATATTAATACACCGTGTTTGATCGATACATTCAATCGAGTCACTGGAGAGCGCTACCCGCTCTGAGTTCTTTGTATCTGAGGGACAATGGACTGCAGGCCACCCCTCCGAGGGCGCCTCAAACCGGCAGCACATGTAAGTGCATGACTGCGCAAGCAGGTTTGCGCAAGAATGCAGAGATTACTTGCGGCTCCGCACGGTTCAATAATGCAATGTGTTTAACAGAAAATATCGAGCTCAGACGACGATGAACTGACTCTGGAAGCCGTCTAGCTTGTGTTACGAAAAAAATAAAAAACAAAAAGAGGAAAGATAACATGTGGAGTAAAGAGTGGCTAAAGAAACGAAAATATTCTTCCCATATTAACTATTCGCCGTAGACACGCTATGGAACCTATCTCACATTTTGCTCTTTTTCTTCTCTTTTTCTCCAGGTAGTATTCTTCGACTTGTCCCACATTACAGCACAAACTTTGTACAAAATATAATTTAACGGGACCACTTAAAAATTAAATCATATAAAAATCACTGAAGAATGGTTGCACAAGCATCTCCATTGTTGGTACACACGATAAACAATGCACACGCTTGAACGGTTGCACAGGCTTGCATAATCGAAATTCGATCATCAACAGACCTGATGCTTGTACAAATGTATCCTACACACGCTCAATCATGATTATGCAAGCACTCCTGCGCTTGAGTGCTTGTCAAGCACGTAGTTACGTGTGTGGCCGCTTTAATGGTACACTCGCTCCAGAGGGGGTGATTACGGTAGTGAACAGACTCTCGGAAGGTCGGCTGTCCTAAGAGCGTGGCCTGCGTGTTATGTACGCTACACGGGGAGTATGTATATTTTAATTTGTGACTATTAACTTTATATGAATAATAAGAGGTTCTCTAACAGTCGTCATCATTCATTATAATCCGAATGGATCTGAACCATTACACAGTCCTATCAGTTTATACATCCACTTCCGGACGCAAACCCACTGTTCGACAACTAAAGTGAAGCATACAGAAGGGGAGGAGGAAACGAAATGAAATTTCAGGTGTTGAGAGAGGTAAATGATGTTTCCCCGTCATTACACAATCGAGTCAAATGTATAAAGAACTTGCCACTTATCAGAATAACTTTTCATCCCCTCGTAGGTTGGATGCATGCACAGATTCGGTTGGGAATTCTGTAGTACTCTCTCCCGAGGCATGCTGGTCCAGAAGTGTTGCAACTGGTACTCGATATCGTCGATACTGGCACTGGGGGTGAGTTGACATCCCAACTGGTCTCACACATGCTCTATCGACGACAGGTCTGCGGAGCCTGCTGGCTACGGGAGTATCGCCACATCACGCAAACAGTTCTTAGAGAAAAAAATGGGACTCAACTCTGAGGTCATCAGTCCCCTAGAACCTAGAACTACTTAAACCTAACTAACCTAAGGACATCACACACATCCATGCCCGAGGCAGGATTCGAACCTGCGACCGTAGCGGTCACGCGGTTCCAGACTGTAGCGCCTAGAACCGCTCGGCCACTCCGGCCGGCTAGTTCTTAGAGACACGCGCAATGTGTGGACGAGCGTTGTCCTGTTGAAATATGGTACCACGATACTGTTGTAGCAGATTTAATACATGAGAATGCAGGCTGTCCGTGTTGCACAGTTGTGCCGTCCAAACAGTAGCATCTGTGAGCTGAAGTTACACCCGATGCCTTCCCACACCATAAAGTCACCGTGCCTCTCCAGAACACTCGAAGAATGGGACCTCGCACCAGGTCGCCGCCACACTCGGTGATGGTCGTAGGATTAGTGCAAACCGCGATTCAGCGCAGAACGCCATTCATCAGCAGTCCATGCTTCCCGGTCAAGGCACCGCTCAAACTCACCCGTTTGTGTTGTGGTGTTAACGGCAACCTACGTAATTGCCTAGTCCCGATGCTTCTGGTCTCCGACCACTGCTACAAGATGACACAGGATGATGTAGAGTTCTCGGATAGCAGGCACAGTTGTGAAGGGGTTACGACGTGCTTGCTGCAAAATAGGGTGATCCTCTTTAGTGGTGGCCAGACGTGGTCGGTCGGAACTTTCACGAAAAGAGTGTCTACGCTCATATTCCCGTGCAGTCCAGCATCGGACCACTATCGTATTCGATCAGCCGGCCGAATGGAGACGCACAAGTAGACTCCTTCCGAACATAACGCGTTGTTTATGCTTTAAACCATAGTACTGTAAAGATGAAATTAAACCGAGTTGCAATACTGAGTAATTTTCGCAATCCTATGTGCCAGCGGAACTTGTTTTAGTTGAAGCCGAAATATCAGTAACGCTAATAAAGGTTACAAATTCAGCCATCTCATCATTTGGAAAATTCATAGTCACTGAGGACCCACAAACAACAAAATCAACTTACTTGGTGCCATATTAATGTCATCACACAGTGAGCACCTCATTACATTAGTTTAACAATTACTTAATACAGTTGACAACAACAACAAATAATAATAATAATAATAATAATAATATATGACTTCATAAATCGTCACGGTGACTGATAATGAGCAGTGAATGAGGAAGATGACGACCTTGACTTATTTGTGCCTCTTCAGTCTTAAACATATATTTAAAGTGCAAGTGGACTGCGTTTGTGTTATTTGCTTTGTGTTAATAATGAATTACCCTCAAAAAATTTTTAAACCGTAGTGAATTTTTTGTAGGTGGTATCATTCATCATACCTGGGACTCAACCAGTACAATTCTCGAGTTCATGTTGCTTTGTTGAAAGAAAGGGTGATTAACATAACAGATACTCCTCGTCTTTACTGTAGATTTCCACATGGGTCAAAACACAGACTTCGTATCAAAACTTTCAACAATAGTAAGTAAACAGTTCAAAATATTTCAACAAAGTTTTTCAGAGTGTTGTCAGTATTTTTATAATACAACAGGTATTAGAGTTAACATTACTTGTCCTTATTTAATTTTAGCTTTTGTGCAATGACTTAAAGTTCCTGTCGTTAGTGAAGGGAAGGAACACTTGTGCACTCCTCACATCGTACAGACGTGAGGTCTCTGCAGCCTTATGCTCGTCATTTTGACCTGTACTTGTGAATATGGTTCACCAGTTCGGTAAAATGAAGCATGCTTGCTTGGTTTATTGATTATAGTGGAGCATTTTGATCTTCTTCTTGTTTCTGAAAAAAAAATCTTCGTCTTTGGAGTCTAGCCACATGTGTTCAATTTGCAAACTTGAGCTTTGGTGAAAATATTTTACGTTTTCGGCAGTATCAAGCATGAACTGATAGTATAGCATAGTATGTTTCTTTGCAATACCATTTTGCGTTGCAGTCTCCATATACTCTAACCATGCAGCAGCACTTCACACCATCCTAACAGGTCCACACCTCCCATGTAGATGCTGTACGCCTTTACTGCACATAGACGGTGAACTTTACTGCACTTGTTTTTCTTTTTTAGCCAGCGAGTGCAGTATTCGTTTGGCTCAACACGAGATTCTGTTGAAGTCAAATAAAACGCCGCTATCAAACCATTTCACAGTTGCTAGTTTTCCGTCATTCTTTGCGACCTAATCATGGCTACGACTTGTTTTTCTCATTTTTGCATCTCCCTGAAACAGTATGCTTGTGTGCGGGTCAGCAGTCTTGTGCCAGCATCAGTAATGTTTCTGTAACTCAGTGATTCATTACCAGAGAAGTCATCAATTTACATTGACAGATATTTGACTTCTGTTCCACTCCTCGCAAGTTACTGAGTTTCAGTTATACTCCGCTTCTGAAAGTAAGCGTAACACAATACCCAGTCTGTGAGTGGAAAGAAAAGCTCGACTTTGCTGGGATTCGAACCTGTGACCCTTCAGGACGCAATCCGCCGCGTTGACCACGCAGCTACCCAGGCAAACGAAAGTTTGCTGAAAATTACTCTGGACATAACACAAAATTATTGCCCCTCTTTATATGAAAATGGTACCAATCAGATAAAAATACAGGTTTAATGACCTGAATTAAAAAGGCAATGCACTTTCATTTTACTTATTTTTGTGAGTGAATGGTGGGTGGTGAGTCATGAAAAAGATCTAGTTCATTCCAGTGAGTGTCCAGTTCTGATCCAGTCTCTCAAAAGACCAGTTTTGCTCATCTGTAGTCCAGAGCGTGCATTTTGGAAGGGACTGAGCAACAGATGTTCGTGCTACAGGGAATTCAGTCGGTTTGCCAAAGTGGAGGGAGACTTGATTCTCTGACGTAAATCCCCTCAGGTTTATTACGAATCTCTAGTTACAAAGTGGCTTTCCTTTCTGAGGTGCTATCACACTAAAACCAAGACGTTACACAACGACAGTGACTGTTTTCACTGCTATGTCTCCACCGCGCCTATACGACGTGTTGCTATTTGTCTGCCCAGCAGAGGTGAAAGAGTACGTAGGAAGTGACAGACGAGGGTGTCGTATGTAGGTGGTCTAACAATCTTAAAGAATGCCGTCAGGCATATAGCTTTTTCAGCTGTAATAGATTTTAATATCTCCTCGATATGCTTCCAACAATTGTTTTCACATTCTCATGAGGAAGAAATTTTTTTTTTTATTTTTTACCTTGTGATATGGGATGCTTACCCAAGAGAATCGTCAGAGGACATGGTACGGTACAATGAAGGGCGGCCTATTCGCTTCGGTAGCTGCGCGGCAGCTATGTAACCTAAGGATCCCGGGTTCGATTCCCGGCTAGGTCGAAGATTTTTCTCCGTTCGGGGACTGAATGCCCTATTGTCCTTACGTTCGTATCGTCATAATTGGCATTCTACAATTGAGATAGCTGTATGGTCTCGTCCCGAAAGCCAGTGGATAAAAAGAAAGGGCATCCCGATTTTTATTATAGCGAAATAGGAGAGGGCGTGTCACAATGTGATAAGAGAGTTGGTGAGACAATTACTGAAACAAAGGCGTTTTTGACCTTTCTTCTCTGAATGCCAAAATACTTTATTGACTCACGCCTGGCCGGCCAGTATGGCCGAGCGGTTCTAGGCACTACAGTCTCGAAGCGCGCGACCGCTACGGTCGCAGGTTCGAATCCTGCCTCGGGCATAGGTGTATGTGATGTCCTTAGGTTAGTTTCTTTTAAGTAGTTCTAAGTTCTAGGGGACTGATGACCTCAGAAGTTAAGTACCATAGTGCTCAGAGCCATTTGAACCATTTGACTCACGCCTGCACAGGGAGAAATCACAGTCGTAATAAAATAAGATAAATCAGATCTGGTACCGAAAGATTTAGGTTTTCTTTTATCCCACATGCTATTCGAGAGTGGAACGGCCGAGAAATAGTCTGAAAGTGGTTCTCTGAACCCTATGCTAAACATTTACGAGTGAATTGCAGAGCAATCATGGAGACGTGTATTCTGTATTGAAATGACTTGCTTTGATGATAACGTACCATCCCTTTGTGGACACGGACTATGACATGGGTGACGTAATGGTGGCTCCACTGTTAGGTCCTTTGGACCACGGGCGGTATTCACAGGGCAGCGGAGCTGTCAGCGACACGCGCGCTGCGAGAGGCCCTTGAATTTGCCCCAGTCCGCGGCTATGCTGTCAGGGTGCGCCACACCAAACCTCTCAACCGTGAGCTTGCGACTAGTGAGTCTCGTTCCGTCCTGGTTTTAAGTTGTTTTACTGTGCTCACAAATCACAGACGTACAAACTTTAACGAAAGCAAACAGTACTCATGTACATTGACCTATCGTAGATGCAAGACACGACGTATACGGAAGGCGTGATAAATTTTAAGAAGGGGAGACCACGACGTTAGTATCATAGATTTACTTCAAACTTTGTACACGTTTTGTAGACCATTGAAACAACTTAATGTGTAATTAGTAATGTGCACTGCTCTGGCAGTTCCGAGAAAATCGCAACAGAAGTTTTACGCGTCTTGCACCGTTCGTTTTCCTCAGAGCCTTCGGACACGAATAGGTCCATCGTGATGCTGTACACAGAAACTGCTCTCGTCCGAACAGACGAAATGGTGTCACTCATGTGTCCAGTGTTACACGTCGGGGCGCCCCTTCTTTCCTCCGTATCAAGGGAAGCTGCAACAATGTTTGCCTTTCTGACAGTCCCTAGTCCTTCAGACGACGACACACTGCCCTTGGTGCACTTTGACTCGAGATACGTGATGTGGCCGAGGAATCCTGTACGGACGAACGAACAGCATGTCTGTCCTCCCACTCGCTAGTTGCGAAGGGCCCTTGAGATCCTGTACGGCGTTAGTTATAGCTGACCTGAACCCATAGATTCAATATCTGCCTTCAATATCTGCCTGACGTGAGCAGCAATATAGCAGAACCGTTAAATGCAGTCCTGACGGGACACTATCTAGTCGCTGTCGAATTTAGACTTGTGCTGGAAGACGTTTCCTCTTCGCTAAGGATGTTTGATTACTCGAAAATTGGTGAGATACTTAAATTTGATGTGTATTTAGTGCTGCTGAATTGTTTCGATTAGTTTCTTAACCGGTTACGTTTTGCAGTTTCTGTTCAGTGTTCTTGGATTTTTAGTATGTTTCAGATAATTGCTATAATTTCAGGTATTAGATAAAAATGTAAGTAGACTTGTTATTAGGATGAAAAAATTGTGAAATACAATATATACGTGATATTTGTGGCTTCGATGTAATATCCGATATTTTTTGGGTTCCGTACCTCAATCGGTATAATGGAACATTTGTAGGACTGTTAAGATCCATTTTTCAAAGGAACTGAAGGGTGCGTCAAGCTGAAATTTATGTGACATACCAAGGACACTGGACTCGCATTCGGAAGGAAGACGGTTCAATCCCGCGTCCGGCCATCCTGATTTAGGTTTTCCGTGATTTCCCTAAATCGCTCCAGGCAAATGCCAGGATGGTTCCTTTGAAAGGGCACGGCCGACATCCTTTCCTAATCCGATGAGACCGATGACCTCGCTGTCTGGTCTCCTTCCCCAAAACAACCCCCCCAACATACCAAGTTACGGTCCCTTGGGGGTGTAAATAAATTAATCTGTGCAATCCAATGTACGGCCGTATATACCACATACTTTGATACTCGCAAACTCTTTCATCAAAACCTGTAGATGACCCACATATATACATATCGGGCCAGGTGTTCTAGCGGAATCATGAAAAAATAAAAAATTGGAGACTTGGATCCCTATCACCGTGGGCCAGTTTTTGAGAGTAATTAGAGGCAACGTCTGAAGAGGAATAATATATTTCTTTTGCGGTGTAAAAGTGGCGGTCCCAAGTAGAGTGGGTTTTGATTTATGTTTCATTTCTTTAAAGATTAAACAAAAAAAAAATGGAAAAGGGCGTCCTGGAAACAGAGACATTGCAGAATCGAATATCGGTCGGACCATGGATTTTTTAGTCTTTGTTTTAACCTTTCTTTCACCTGTCACCGATGTTAGGAGCCCCCAGAAATAACCCGCAGTTGGGATTCCACGTTAAACTGTAGGTAATCTTTTCCCCGGGTGGGTAATTGGGGTAGGTGTGGACACGGAAGACGCCGAAGTGGCGTCCAATAGTAAGACTTGCAGCAGGCCACTGAGTTACACGAAATTATTATTATTATTATTATTATTATTATTTAATACGTAATGAAGTCTGTACCGACACCTCAGAGCGCGAGCCCTAGTCGCAGTTGTCGGGTTTTTTAATTCCTAACTGCCCCTCCCTCCTTCCACACTCGTGTCCTCGAGTCTTGCACATTCACTACAACCATATACGTAAATTTCAAAATGCAAACACCCTTATTCATCGCGCATACTCGATATATGCACTATTTGATTATATGGACCTTGCCGTTATCTAATTACCATTTGTTTATGTTCAAATGGCGACTGGTTGGTCCCTAAAATCAGTTCACACTGAAAGAAGCCCCCCCTCCCTCCCCGGGAACATCTCATACCTGATGAGTTTAACCCCAAATATTGCGTGGTAGAGTGGTTATGGTGTACGCGTACGTGGAGACAGTGTTTGCGCAGCAATCGCCGACATAGTGTAACTGAGGCGGAATAAGGGGAACCATCCCGCATTCGCCGAGGCGGATGGAAATCCGCCTTGGAAACCATCCACACGCTGGCCGACACACCGGACCTTGACACTAAACCGCCGGGCGGATAGGCAATGTTGCAAGCACTTCTCGTGTGGTACAGGTTTCGCGAAAGTACTAGCTCAGCAAAACGGCTAAATACGAGCACCAACCCTTAAAATTGCTTAAAGTGAAAAGTTTACACCAAGCTGGGAATTCCCATGGTATTTATGTTCGTTAATCGTAAGAAAATTCAAATTATGGTACAGGAATGGTATGAAAACGTATGTATAAGCGTAATTGTTACGATGATTTACCAGATTGCCTAAATAATATCAGCTGATAGGACGTTATTAATTGCTGTAATTGCTGAGATTTAGTGTGTGTGTGTGTGTGTGTGTGTGTGTGTGTGTGTGTGTGTGTTTGTGTTTGTTTGTGTGTATTTGTGGGGAGGGGTTTACTGTGCAAATTGATTGATGTCAAGTCGTCTGTGCGGGTGCATCCCACCAGAATGGTGATGTGTGGTATTGGTACGACGTCGCTGGCTGTTTGCCGTGCCACGACTAAAGCCTGCTTAGCATAAGAATGCACAACTACCGGAGCGAAGCGCTGACGATGCGTGGAAACTCCGCCTTGACGGTCACAGCCTGCTAGTAAAAGTGTGCCCTCTCTGCAGTGTTTGGCTTTCACGCTGTCATATAGTTTCGCCCTGAAAAAATAATGGTCAGTGTTTTTTTTACCGAACTTCTGTTCAACTTGTGACAGGTAGTTTGTACAGCGAAGAAAAATTATCGTGTAACTTTTTAATGAAAGCGATATAAGAATTTGATTTTTAAACGTAGGTAATAAAGAGGTATCCTCTATTATGGAGTAATTAACTAAGCAGTTTCGCCGTTTTGGTGAGTTCGTTCGATGTTCAGAAGATTAGGACAGCACAGGCCTTCTGATTCTTCAGTTAATTTGTGGTCTGTCACGAAGCGAACGTATGCAAGATAAGAATTTCAAATGTTGTCTGCAGTGAGGATATGTTTAGGCATGGCACATTAATGCGGTTGGCATCAATGAAAGATGTGTTTTTGTCACGTTGATACATGTTAACCAGAAATGTAAGTTAAATGTCAAGTTGAACTGAACCAGCCTATGTGGCCGAGCGGTTCTAGGCGCTTCAGTCCGGAACCGCACTGGTGCTACGGTCGCAGGTTCGAATCCTGCCTCGGGCATGGATGTGTGTCATGTCCTTAGGTTTGCTAGGTTTAAGTAGTTCTATTTCAAGGGGACTGGTGATCTCAGATGTTAAGTCCCATAGTGCTCAGAGCCATTTGAATCATTTTCAAATTGAAGTGAGGAACAGTTAACGAATGCTCATCTCTTGAGAGTTTCGTTGCTTAAGAGGAAGCTGCTTAGCTTCATATGTTTGTTGTACTTATTTACAACAGGATTTTTCGTCATGTGGTTTGATTAGGTTTTTATGTAAAGAAACAGAAAGCAAACTGAAATTTAGCCGTGAGGTCATTAGATGTTACGTCCCAAACTAAAATAACTGACTAATGGAGAATCAGGATCGGGAGAAGACACATGCTATGAAAAGTAGGTGAGCCGTGAAAATAAAATAATTTATAAACTGCTGAACATAGAAAAAAAATCCTGAAATCTGCTTTTACAGAATTTTGACATATTATGGGCACATTTTCCGTACATGATGGTTTTCTTGGAGTGGACATTCCTCTGGCGCGACAAGTCTCTTCCCAGCTGTGTGTCAAGTTTGTGTTACGAGATTTCACGTGCAGCGACGTAGAGTACTAACAGCAATGGGAGTTAGTAGGCGCGTAAACAAGTGTGAAGCATAGACAGTGACACAAATACACTGCTGGCCACCGTAAATGCAACACCCCGAAGGAAGCATCCGAATCAAGTGAAATTTACGCCATGAGTTTGCAGCGATGAGATATGCAACTGATTAGAATTTCAGCGCAGACGCACATCACGCGCGCCTGTGGCGCCACCTCATAGCGCCATTTAAGGCTTGGCGATTTCGACGAGTGTACGTTCGGCACGTGTGTTTACCTTGTGTTTGTTTCACAAGACGATCAGTTATGCCTCGTAGAAAACAGCGAACATCGTTTGATCAAGTATCCGAGTTCGACAGAGGAAGGATAGTGGCTTACCGAGATTGTGGATTATCATACAGAGAAATCGCTAGTCGTGTTGGACGAAACCAAACAACTGTAATGCGGATATGTGACCGTTGGATGCAGGATGGTACGACGGACCGACGTGGTCGATCGCATTCACCTCGGTGCACCACTGCACGTGCTGATAGGCAAATTGTGCGCATGGCAGTGACGGATCGCTCAGTGACATCCCGAACCATAGCACAGCACATTGCGTCTGTAACGCATCATCCAGTGTCTGCGCGTATCATTCGACGCCGTTTACAGCAGAGTGGTCTGTCCGCAAGACGTCCATTGCTTCGTCTACCATTGACGCAGAACCACAGACGTCTCCGTCGCCAATGGTGTGATGACAGACGGATGTGGACGGCAGAATGGAATGACGTTGTCTTTACTGACGAGGCACGCTTCTGTCTGCAGCACCACAATGGTCGGATTCGAGTGTGGAGACACCGTGGAGAGAGGATGCTGGACAGCTGCATTATGCACCGCCACACTGGACTTGCACCGGGTATTATGGTATGGGGCGATATTGGATATTACTCTGGCACGCCTCTAGTACGCATTGCCGGTACTTTAAATAGCCGGCGCTACATATCCGAGGTGCTGGAGCCAGTTGTCCTTCCTTACCTTCAGGGCTCGGTCACAGCCATATTTCAACAGGATAATGCGCGACCACACGTGGCACGCATTGTCCAAAGGTTCTTCGTCAATAACCAGATTGAATTGCTTCCCTGGCGGCTCGCTCTCCGGATTTTTCGCTGATAGAAAATATGTGGTCCATGGTTGCTCAACGAGTGACCCAGATTACATCCCCAGCTACCACCCCAGATGATTTTTGGCAACGTGTGGAAGCTGCTTGGGCTGCTGTACCCTAGGAACACATCCCATGTCTCTTTGACTCAATGCCGAGACTTGTGGCAGCGGTGATCTCCAACAATGGCGGCTACTCTGGCTACTGATTCTGGCAGGAACCACATGTCACAGACGTCTGTAAACGTAATCATTTGATACTTGGTCAACATGTTATCTACAAAATAAATGTTGTTGTGCTACCTCTTGTCTTTCTTGGTGTTGCATTTACGGTGGCCAGCAGTGTACATTAAGACCGATCGTAAGGAATGTTTCACTAAGACACGCTAATGGGCGGTCCACTGTAAATCAGGATTTTGTCTCAAAACACATAATAAGTTTTGAACCTTACATAAATATTTAATACAGGTAATACTCTTCAACATTTAAATCACTTCAACGTGTGTGCTCCTGGTAATACACAGAATATCAAGCAAGTATTCAATCTCTTGCCACACATTCTGCGACACGTCTGGTGTGGTTATGCCAAAGGCATCTCTGAGACGTTGTTGCAATGTCACAATGTAAGGAACTGTTGTTTTGTACACATAGTCCCAAAGAAAGAAATCTAAGGAAGTAATGTCAGATGATTTCGAGGGCCGTGGAATTGGGTCGCCTCTGCTAATGGGGAAGGTTTTATGAAGAAAATTTCATACTTCTAGCCCCCAATGAGAGAGAACGCCATTTTGCTGGAAGATGATAGTGTCTTGTGTATCCTGCAGCTGAGGAACAGAGTATTTCACAAACATACCTAGGTAAACGTACCCACTTATACTGCTGTCAAGGAAGAAGAATGGGCCAATAACTCGATTACACATTAACCCCCACCACACAAAAACCTGTGGATTGTCCCGAATGTGTTCGCGCTCGACATGAGGTTTTTCTGATACCCAGATCCGGACATTATGGCGGTAAACTGAGCCACAAACATGATACGTAGCCTCATCGGAAAAGCACACACACTTCGAGAAATTACTGTCGTATCGAAACGGTTTAGCATGCCCGTTGCAAATTATTCGTGTTTTGGGCGATCATCTGGTTGTAACGCCTGAACAAGCTGGACCTCGCACGCATGCAGTTTAAGACGTTTGTGAACCAATTCATGCACTGTGCTCTTTGCCACTCGAAGCTCTCGCGAAGCTTGTCTAATCGATTTCTGTGGTGACCTCACAAATGCGGTTTGAACTGCCTGCACCGTCTCCTCCGAAACACCTGATTTGCCGCTGCTTGTACGTTTCTGAACCGACCCAGTTGCTAAAAATATTTCCATCCATGTTCTGATTAACTTGACATCAGGTGCTTTCTTTCCATAATGGGACACAAACTTTCGCTGCCCAATAATCGGTGATTTGATTTCTGCTAGCTACACAAGACACTGAGTTTTCTCCTGTGGGGAAGCCATTTTTATGACAGCTCACACAGTGCGTCTAGTGGCGAAAGTGTTGAATGAGACACAGCAGTATAGAAACTTCGTGGGTTCCCTTCTAGAAGTGTAACGAAAAAACAAACTTACCATAGTAAAATAATTAATATTTAATCTCGAAATGAGGATAAACATTTATGAAAACCATCTACAATGTGTTTAGACTAATCACATTTAAGCTGCGAATACTAACAGCCATAAAGTAGCATCCTTACGGAGACTGGAAAAGGGAAACTGTTATGACCAACTCTTTGGCCTCACTATGTGAGGTAAAGAGTGATGTACGTCATTTCCGAAGTAGTTAGTTAGTTAGTGGGTGTGTATCTTTGACGACCGAGCGTTAGAATTTAATATGCCGTCAAAGACGAACACATTAGTGACGGATGGTATCGTAGAATAGATAAAACGAAAAAATATTTGTAAGAATTGTCAAGCAGTTCGTTAGGGTCTTTCGTCTCATCAAAAGCTCTCTAATAACGTTAATATTCGTGCGATATCAAATAGGTCCAAGTTGTTACCTATAGTGCGGAAGGAATTGGCAGTCCGTAACTGATGGCAATTTTATTCTTTTTCTCGAAGTAATTAGGGTGTTACATTCACTTAAAATTGCTTTTTCATGAGGGCTCTGCTATCTTGGGTGTTTCATTCCTGTTTTCGTGCCGCGGACGTATCTTTGTTTCGATAGAACGGCTGTATTTTCGTAGAAACCAGCAATAAACGGACGGCCGCTTGCCGCAATTAGCGGAGTGTCCTAAGAACAATGGATGGCGCTCGTTGGAGACGGCGTGACGGCTTCCATTAGGCAAATCATTAGACCGGACCGACCACCAGAAAGAAACTGGGGAGTCGCAGCTGCGGGCCAGCAAGGGAAATGCGTTCGAGGTTGACAGCGCGGAACAAAAGCGAGATGTTGCGCAGTTGGATATGACAAGTCCTGCGCAGCTTCCTGTAATGTATCACTTCCAGTTTTCTTTGGATAAGAAAGAAAGCGTTTTATTCATGTATAGTTTTAAACTGAGATAGTTTTCAAAAAATAAGGAAAACTTAATTTTATAGTACCCATAATGTCTGTGTTTTGCTAAACTAAACAGTAAATGAGTGGAACATTAAATGAAAAAAAATCGTCCAACGGTTTATTTTATTTGCTAATTTACATTTAGAATCGCAGCTTCATGTTTAATACTTCATGGGGCTCTTTAAGGCTCTTCATTGCTATGTCATTGCCATGGAAACGGGTATCCCTGACATTTGCCTCCTAGCCTGTGACGTAAGATTATAGTTTCTGCTTCATGTTATTTACAGCTATTTTGTTTTCACTTGAGTACACTGAGTACGCTGTTACCGGAGATGAAATTGCACTGAAAATAAACTGAAGGCGAAATTAGAGCGTCATTTCGTACGACAGGAAACGACAACGTTCTTAGGTGCCTATTTCAGTCGCACTGATATCACAAAGGAGACTTTCCCAAAGGCAGCTGAACCGAAGCTGCGAAATTTATGTTGGTTGACTAGATAAGTTGATGTGAGACAGCAGATAGACTGCGCTATTTAATTTTCGATTCAAAAAAATGTTAAAGGCTCGTTAATTCAATAAATGATAATGATGATTCAAAAATAAATTCCCTTGTTGATGATTTAACTGTACCGAAAGTCGTTGGACACAGAAGCCAAGTAGTAGAAAGTACTGCAAACTTCATTATCTTTTTGATCTCAATATAATTTTTAAGGTCTGACTTAAATCTTTTGCTTTTCTGTACACTTCCACAAAACTTAAGTTCCCAGTATTGTTATGCTCCCAGTATTCCCAGTATTATTTGTTCGCTTCGTTGTGAGTATAACCTCCGTTATAACACCTGAGGGAAAGCGTAACTCTAAGAAGTAGTAAATGACGAGAACCAGGTCGTCAGCAATAATCGAATTATCTAAATGTAGCAGAATCATTAGTAGTGAGTGTTGTTTTTTTGTTCTCGTAGAATCATTTTCGTATACAGACGCTGAATGGTCCCAAGCCAAGTTCTCTGTCATGCACTTTGAGGAGTATGGCTCGGAGTTTTTAATGATAGCTTGTGGGGAAGTGCAACTGAACTCTCGTCTGTAGAGGAGACAGCAGCAGCTCATTAGTGTCGAAATGAGGGCGACGCAGGTGGCCAGAGAAGGAGTTCAAATTCTAGCCATTGCTCTTTAAACAGAACTACGATGTATCTTTACGTAAGTTTATATAATCCATAATGCTTCGGTGCGGATTAAATGACATAAAAATGAAGGTATTCATTATTTCACACGTTTTTTTCATTCAGAATTTTTCCTTGTTGAGCAATGGCAGTCGTGGCGGAGAATTTACTGAAAGTGCTCCTGAAATACCCAAAATGGTCAAGTATATTCTTGCGCATTCTTGTATTGCTTCAAAACACAGCGCTTATTCGCTAAGAAACAGATTTACTGCTTTTCTTAACGCTTCACAATGGACACGATGTGACGCGGTGCGGGGAGCGATGCGGGTGGCTGATAGAACATATGTAACACATTACTGCCCTAAAGTTTCTTCGCTTCATTCTCGTTCTTCAGAAGCTCCAGTTCTTTGATGTTGGTTTTCATCCAATCTCTCTTCGTTTTTGTTATGAGTCCTCGTTTCAGTCCTTTTCTTCTTCATAAACTTCCACCATTGCTACTGCAAAATTTCATTTCAGCGTTCTTACGTATATATTGTTCTTTTCCTCCGTTGCTATCTATTACTTAATATCAAACTGTGAAGAACTTTTGCGCCTTGTTTCAATTCCCAGTGTTTCATTTGCTGACATCTCCACTGCGCTCTTCATCACATCCGTGGTGTTAAAATGGTTCAAATGGCTGGTTCAAATGGCTCTGAGCACTATGCGACTCAACTTCTGAGGTCATTAGTCGCCTAGAACTTAGAACTAATTAAACCTAACTAACCTAAGGACATCACACACATCCATGCCCGAGGCAGGATTCGAACCTGCGACCGTAGCGGTCACGCGGTTCCAGACTGAAGCGCCTTTAACCGCACGGCCACACCGGCCGGATTCCGTGGTGTTATTTCACTCCTCAGCGCTCTGAAGAATCTGTGATATCTTTTCCATCTATTGTCCTCTAATTGCAGATGGTTTAGTGTTGTTTGTTTATGTGTATTGGTTCGGCTTCTTTCGGCTGAATTAGAGATTCTAGCCGTCATTCGTGACCACATCCACAAGTGATCCGAATGAACATTTGGGTCTCTGAGCCTCCTCACATCCAAGAGGTCCCACTTGCGTGTTTTATCGGTCAACACATGATACATTTAATTAAAAATGTTCCGATTTGGTAACTTCCCTTTGTGTATGTCTTTGTGTGGTAACAATGAGGAACCCAAGACAACGTTTCAGGATGATTTGAATAAGATGAAACTTGTTCCCTTATCGTTGATTTTTGTATGTTTCCTGTGGGGTCCATTTGTTGGTTTAAATGTCTGTTCCCTTCCCACCTAAGCATTTACATTTGCCATATACTGTACTAGCAATCCCAGCAATGCCCCGCAATTGCTCAATATGTATGAGAATGAGATATACGTCCTCGTCGTCTTTCCCACCCATCTTTGTCGATCTCCTCCTCTGTCTCCTCATCCTCCCCCCCCCCAAAAAATCACTGTCCATCACCTCCTCCCCCTCTCTCTGTCCATCTTCTCCTCCCCCCTTCCCTCCATTTGCCGGGCGGCGTGGCCGAGCGGTTCTAGGCGATACAGTCTGGAACCGCGCCACCGCTACGGTCGCAGGTTCGAATCCTGCCTCGGGCATGGATGTGTGTGATGTCCTTAGGTTAGTTAGGTTTAAGTACTTCTAAGTTCTAGAGGACTGATGACCTCAGAAGTTAAGTCCATGGTGCTCAGAGCCATTTGAACCACTTTTGAACCCTCCATTTCTTCCTGCTGACCCCTCTCTGTCCATCTCCTCCTTCCACCTCTCCACTTCCTACCTCCCCCCACCCCCTTTATATCTCCTCTTCCTCCCTCTCTCTGATCTTACGCCTTGATTATTTTTATTGCAAATTAAAGATGCCGTAGAATTATTCTAATTATATGCCGACAAGCTATAAATAAAATTTCTCTGTTTTTTGTGAAAACCATCTGCGAGGAAGAAAACGAAACTTGCTTACCTTCTAGCAGTAATTTATGGTAGATCGCTCAAGCAACGAAAGGTACCTAACGAAAAAAGGCGCATGTCATTCCCGTTTTTAAGAAAGGCTGTAAGACAGATCTACACAATTATGGACCTATATCGTTGACTTCAATCTGTTGTAGAATTATGGAAAGTGTTTTATGCTCAAGAATTATGTCATTCTTGGAAAATGAACATCTCTTCTATAAAAATCAACATCGATTCCGCAAACAGAGATCCTGCGAAACTCAGCTCGCCTTGTTCCTCCATGAGATCCACAGCGCAGTGGACAGCGGCGCTCAGGTTGATGCCGTGTTCCTTGATTTCAGTAAGGCATTTGACACCGTCCCGAATTGCCGTTTAATGAAAAAAATACGAGCTTACGGAGTATCTGAGCAGACCTGCGACTGGATTCTAGAATTCAACACGTCGCTCTTAACGGAACTAAATCGACAGATGTAAAGATAATATCCGGAGTACCACAGGGAAGTGTGATAGGACCGTTGCTGTTTAAAAATATTTTTAAATGATCTAGCAGAAAGCGTCGGATGCTCTTTAAGGCTATTCGTAGATGATGCAGTTGTCTATACCAAACTAGCAACGCAGTTGACCCTGAACGTAAATAAATGAACATTTGCGCATAAATAGGGAAAGAAGTCCACATCTGTACAGCTGCACTGTTGATGACAAACAGCTGGAGACAGCGTCTGCCGTAAAATATCTAGGAGTAACTATCCAGAGCGCCCTTAAGTGGAATGACTATATAAATTAGATAGTGGGAAAAGCAGACACCAGACTCAGATTCATCGGAAGAATCTTAAGGAAATGTATCTCATCCACGAAAGAAGTGTCTTATAAGGGGCTTGCTTGCCCGATTCTTGGGTATTGTTCATCTATCCAGGATCCCTATCAGATAGGACTGATAGAGAAGATAGAGAAGATCCAACGAAGAGTGGCGCGTTTCGTTACGCGATCGTTTAGCTGGCGACAGAGCGTTACGGAGATGTCAAACCAACTCCGCTGGCAGACGTTACAAGAAAGGCGCTGTGCATCACGAAGAGCTTTACTATTGAAATTTCGGGACAGCACTTTTCAGGAGGAGTCGAACAACATATTACATCCCTCCACATACATCTCGCGTATTGACAACGAGGAGAAAATTCGAGAAATTAGAGCCAATACAGAGACTTACCGACAATAATTTTTCCCACGCACTGTTCGGGAGTGGAACAGGCTTGGAGGGATTAGATAGCGGTACCGAAAGTACACCCCGCCACACACCATTAGGTGGCTTGCGGAGTATGATGTAGAGGTAGATAGTTGCGTACACAGTTTTTAAAGAATATGTGTGAGAAACAATTTTTCTCGTGCTGGGAATGTCCTGATATCGTATTAAAACTGAGTATGAGAAAGGATGCAAAATTGCACATTTTCTGAACAGTGTACAGCGCATCAGTTTCTTTCACGCAGACGGGACTAATAGATGACCTGTGCGTTGTTCTTAAAACGCCGGCGTGGAATGGCCGCGCGGTTAGAGGCACCATGTCACGGACTGCGCAGCCCCTCCCGCCGGAGGTTCGAGTCCTTCCTCGAGCATGGATGTTAGTTGTTCTTAGCATAAGTTAGTTGAAGTAATGTATTAGTCTAGGGACCGATGACCTCGGCAGGTTGGTCCCTTAGGAATTCTCTCTCTCTCTCTCTCTCTCTCTCTCTCTCTCTCTCTCTCACACACACACACACACACACACACACACACATATATATATATATATATATATGTTGTTAAAAAAATTTATGTCATATTTCTGTTTGAATCTTTATTAGAGTGTCGTGTATAAATTTGAAGCAAATCTGTTAACAACCTTTCGAGATTTTTGGTAACAACGTTAAACAATCACTTCTCCTTATATAGTAGTATAGATAACACATGAATGTTGCTGTCTGAAGCTTAGCATAGATGCTCAGAACCGGCCATGGCGGACATAAAAAAGAAATTTTGTGAAACTATGCAATTGTTTGCTCAAGATTATCACCACCACCACCACCACCACCACCATCAACATAGTTAATACTGTCACAAAACTTTGTTAAAAAGAATAACGTGACACTACTATTGGTATTTGTTTTTTGCAGAATGTCCTGCGTGAGCTGGAGCAGAAGAAGCCCCAGCTCGACGAGCTGGTTCACACGGCAGAAAACCTCAAAGCCGATTCCAACCGTCAACAGTTGCACGGCAAAGGTATGTCGCAATTTGTATTGTGTCTGGCGGGAAGGGGTATAACCACGTTGCTTCCTTCATGTCTTTTTAATAACTTCAAAATCTACCTATTCTTTCATTTTTCGCAAAGTATCATTCACACATTTTTGAAGTTGGAAATGTTTATTGTCATCCAAGTCTTACTTAATATAGGTACATCAATACAGTAAGTTGATCTTGTTGCTTTCGGACAGTGCTATCATTTTCACTCACAGAGGAACAGGTACAGCATATTTTAAAGCGCAGTACGCTGCAATGTATTTGATATATTTACACCTACTAATGCAAATTTACATTTTTTAAAGTACTCATAATACTGTGTGTGAACGTAGCGTTTCTGTTCTACGCCGTTGAAATGACGTTAAGGCAAAATCTTCATTTTATTGCTCTTTGCGCGTTGGGACGATACACGCCTACTTAAAAATATTAGAAGACACGGGATATTATTGACGAAATATAAGCTTTTGAAAGATACTAGACGGTGCTACATTTGCGGAGCGAGATCGGAACTAATTTCTCTGTCACATAAAGTACAGTTTAACTGCTGTAGCATCACGGGTTTCCCTCCCGTAAAAAAACAGTTAAGCTTTCAGAACTGTTCAGCACTGGAATGTTGGCACCGGATTTAGCTTTATTTTCGTAGTGTATTATCTGCAAGAGTTTTATTATTTTCTTTACGTATGTTTCCCCCCATGATCTAGGGGTTTGCCGGCACGGTTGCTCAGCGTGTTTGGTCAGACGGTTAGCTGTCCTCTGTAATAAAATCTGAGTGAAGGGATCAACGATGAACTTGAACAAGTTTCACGAGACGTCCCCCCTCCCCCCCACCCCTGACAAATCCAACGAACATTAAAGAACAAAATGAGATCAGGGCAAAAAAGGGGGTAACATATTTGAGTACTAATCAGAACGGCCTCGGTCCTGGGTTCGAAACCCGCCATTGCTTAAATTTTGAATCAAAAGTGTCAACAATGACGGCCGAAGACTTCCGGCATACGAAGTTACACTCATTCAGCCAGCGGCCTTGTCCAAGTGGGCAGAGGAGCGGGCACAGGCTCTGGGCAGTCTGTTGCCCGTCGTGTGGGAAACTGCCCCTAAAGGCGGAAGTATCGGCAGTGATCAACGGCATGAGGATGCGAAAGGAAATGGACACCATTGCATTAAAGGCCCACAGGACATGTGGCCTGTAATTGAAAAAGTGTCACGATGATCTCGCCATTGGCAAAAGATTCCGGACAAGTCCATCATTCGGATATCCGGGAGGGGACTGTCAAGGAGGAGGTGACCCTGAGAAGAAAGACTGAGTAATCAACGGAAGGATAAAGTTCTACGAGTTGGGGATAGAATTCCATATGTCTGAAAGTGGTAGGGAAACTAAACGTTTGAAAAGGGAAGTGCCAAGGCTCAATCTATACATAGTGGGGGTCAGTGAAGTGAAATTGAAAGAAGACAAGGATTACTGGTCAACTGAGTATAGGGTGTATCAACAACCGCAGAAAATGATATAACGGAAAGTGGATCAGGTATGAATAGGAGGGTAGAGCAGATAACAGTACACTGACAGCTTTATTCTCGTCACAATCGACAGCAAACTAACACCAACCACGATAGTTCAGGTATACGTGCCGACGTCGCATTCCGAAGATGAAGAGAGAGAGAAAATATATGAGGATACTGAACGGATAATTCGGTAAGTAAAGGGAGATGAAACTCTAATAGTCATGGGGGGATGGAATGTGGTTGTAGGGGAAGGAGAGAAGAAAGAATTGCTAGAGAATATGGGCTTAGTAGTAGGAATAAGAGAGGAGAAAGATTAATTGAGTTCTGCAATAAATTTTAGCTATTAATAGCGAATACTCTGTTCAATAATCATAAAAGGAGGAGGTATACTTGGAGAAGGCCAGCAGATACGGGAAGAGTTCAGTTAGATAACATCATGGTCAGGCAGAGATTCCAAAATCAGATACTGGATTGTTAGGCGTACCCAGGAGCAGATCACAATTTAGTAGTGATGAAGTTTAGGAGGCTAGTTAGGAGGAATCAGTGCGCAAAGAAGTGGGATACGGAAGTTCTACTGAAGGAATTTTCGCCCGTTATTGATACTGCGATAAGGAATAGCTCAGCGAGCAGTTCAGCTGAAGAAGAATGGACATCTCATTAAAGGCAATCATGGAAGTTGCAAAGGAAAACCGGTACAAAGAAGAGAAGTGAGAAGGAACCGTGGGTAACAGAAGAAATACGCCAGTTAATCGATGAAAGAAGGAAGTACAAAAATGTTCAGGGAGATTCAGGAATACAGAAGTACAAATCACTTAGAAACGAAAAAATGGGAAGTGCGGGGAAGCTAAGGTGAAATGATTGCATGAAAAATGTGAAGAAATCGAAAAAGATATGACTGTCGGAAGGACTGGGTCAGCATATAGAAAAGTCAAAACAGCCTTCGGTGAAATTAAAAGCAAGGGTGATAACATTAAGAGTGCAGTGGGAATTGCACTGTTAAATACAAAGGTTGAGAGCGGATACGTGGAAGAGTACATTGAAAGCCTCTATGAGGGAGGACTTGTCTCATGAGGTGATAGAAGAAAAAACGGGAGTCGATGTAAAAGAGAGAGGAGATCCAGTATTAGAATTGGAATTTAAAAGAGCTTTGGAAGACTTAAAAGTCAAGAAAGGCAGAAGGAATGTACAACATTCCATCAGAATTTCTTAAATCATTGGGGGAAGTAGCAACCAAACAACTATTCACGTTGGTGTGTAGAATGTATTGAGTCTGGCGATATACCATCCGACTTTTGGAAAAACGTCATCTACACAATTCCGAATTCTGCAAGAACTGACAAGTGTGAGAATTACCACACAATCAGCGGAAAAGAAAACTGAGGATGTGTTAGATAACGATCAGTTTGGCTTTAGGAAAGGTAAAGGCACCAAAGAGGCAATCCTGACGTTGCGGTTGATAATGGAAGCAGCACTAAAGAAAAATCCAGACACGTTCATTGTATTTGTCGATCTGGAAAAGCATTCGACAGTGTAAAATGTGCAAGATGTTCTAAATTCTGAGAAAAAATGGGGTAGGTTATAGGGAAATACGGGTAATGTACAATATGTACAAGCGCCAAGAGGGAACAATTAGAGTGGAAGACCAAGAGCGAAGTGCTCGGATTAAAAAGGGTGTAATACAATGATTTATTATTTCGTCCCTACTGTTTAATCTATACTTCGAAGAAGAAATGACGGAAATAAAAGGAAGGTTCATGAGTGATAAGATTCGCTGATGACATGGCTGTCCTCAGTAAATGTGAAGAAGAATTACAGCATGTGTTGAATGGAACGAACAGCGTAATGAATACAGAATATGGACTAAGAGTAATTTGAAGGAAGACGAAAGTAGTGAGAGAGAGAGCAGAAATGAGAACTGGGGGAAATTTAACATCGGGGTTGTTAATCATGAAGTAATGAAGTTAAGAAATTCTACTACCTAGGTAGCAAAATAATTCATGACAGTCGGAGCAATATGGACATAAAAAGCTGACTAGCACTGGCAAAAACGGCGTTCCTGGCTAAGAAAAGTTTACTGGAATCAAACATAGGTCTTAATTTGGGGAAGAAATTTCTGAGAATGTACGTTTGAAGGAGAGCATTGTATGGTAGTGAAACATGGACTGTGGGAAAATTGGGAAAGAAGAGAATCGAAGCATATGAAATATGGTTCTACAGAAGAATTTTGAAAATTAGATGGACTGATAAGGTAACGAATGAGGAGGTTCTCCAGAGAATCGGCGAAAAAAGGAATATATGGAAAACACTGACAAGCAGAAGGGATAGGATGGTAACATATCTGTTAAGACATCAGGAAATAACTTCCATTGTACTAGAGGGAGCTTTCGAGGGCAAAATCTACAGAGGAACGTAGAGATTGGAATATATCTCGCAAATAACTGAGGACGTAGATTGTAAGTGCTACTCCGAAATGATGAGGTTTGCACAGCAGAGGAATTCGTGGCGGGCCGCATCAAACCGATCAGAAGACTGATGACAGAAAAATATCCGGTATGAGTTGATTGTTCCATTGTGAAAGCACACTTCTTGGCACGTGAACTGTACTGATGTTGTTTTCAAGGGCTGACCTATTTTTTCTCTTTCTTTCGGATTAAGGCAGAAGACGTATGTAGTATTCGTAATTTATTATCCTGACATTTTCGATATAATCGTTGAGAAGAACATATTGTCCCTCCTACAATCCTACAAAACAGTGTCAATTATCCTTCTGCAGCTAAGTTTGACTTCGCCAATTTTTGGTGGGTGCGTCTCGGTTGTCAAAAACTGCTTTGGTTGCTGCTTGATCTCTGACGTGAAGTGGTGGAGTCACTCGTCTACAGCAACAAATCACCGCTCAAAATGTGCTATATTCTTCCTAAAGAGATGAAAAAACGTAGCTGGGAAATTCGTGAGCGTCTGTAAAAAGCAACTGGACAAAGAAACCACGAGGAAGCGACGAAGAGTTGAATGTTCACTCCTCACCAGAGAACGTGGAGTTCGGAGGCTTACCCGCTCTGCAAAGCAGAATAGGCGGCCATTTGTCGAATACATGACGACAGATTACATTACTGGTGCGGGAAAATGTTCCGGAGCACACTGTTGAATATGGGGCTATGCAGCAGAGCAGCGGTCGTGTCCAGATACGGCGTCACCTAGTACGGTCTTCGCCAGTGATGCAGGTGGGTAGGGCAGCATTCTGCTGTGGGGGACATTTATCTCGTTTTCCATGCGACATGTGGTTGTAATCGAAGGTACCGTGGCAGCGTGGACTACGTGAACATTATAGCGGACCAACAAGATAACTTCGCGTGTCACAAAGCTAGAATTGTGCTACAGTGGTCAGAAGAACTTCATAAAGAGCGGACTTTGAAATCTTGGTCACAAAATTCGCCTGATCTGAATCCAATGGCACACGTATGGTACGCTCGGTCCCTGATTTACGCGAACTGCGTGACCTGTGCATAAGTATTTGGTGTAACATGCCTCCGAAATATTCCGAGGACTTGTCACTGCTGTTTTGCGCTCGAGAGGTCGACTAACACGCTATTTACTTGTTTGTCTTAACATTTTAATGTAACTGGGTGTTGTTTGTTCTGTCGGCCCATCCGGGTTCGAGTCTTGGTCCAGCACTCATTTTCAACTTTCGCTATGGCAATACCGCCACGCCCTTTGCGCCGGGGAGTCGCGTTTTCCCACCTACCCCTTTCTGTTTCTTCCCCGTTCCTCTAATCTAGTTAATATCTTGGTTCATGAATGGAAGTTATCATAGTGTTCCAGGTTATCTATTTAACCAAACACACTCAGTACGAATGCTGTATGAAGAAAACTATTCCGTAATCAAGAAGTCACGCAACTACATTACAATGCAGTGTGGGCTAACATTAGAAATGCTTTATTTGAAACAAATCTTCGTGTCAAGCTGTGTAAATTTCTGCATGCGTTCAGAAATCACTGGAAATGATATAGAGAATCCATGAAAACCTAAATTCTGGATGGCCGGAAGGCGATTTGAACCACTATCCTTCTAAGTACGAGTCGAGTGTCTTACCACTGCCGCACCTTGCTCGGCGTCTGGAATAACAGTCGGTTGTCTTAAGCACTACCGCATATCAGCGATTGAATTACGGTTTCGGAAGCTGTCCAGTGTTCAGTACGATAATCAGATTAACCTTTGTCTGTGTGTAATTTCCAGAAAGATGGAGTGAATTCTGATTGAACGTCCCTCGCAGATTAAAATCGCGTGTCGTATAACGTTTTGCCGGAAACGTACAAGCTCTCCGACGCAAATGTTCAGTAAACCAGACATGTAAAATGCGCCATCAGTGTGTCATCTATTACATCACAGGCGTTCGGAACTTTTGCAAGAGTCTGCTGGCACTACTTTACTTTTTCTTAGATCTTTTCAGCTGTGCGCAACTTTTTCATCTTTGTTTCTTAATTTACGAGGCGCAGTATGGACGTGACACCGTCCGTCCGTGGAAACTTCAGAAGGCTGGGCGACACACTCCACGGCGGCGGGCATTTCAACATTCCGGCTGGCGCGCTCTTCTTGGCTGAAGTTGTTTCCGTGAGCGCCAAGTTCAACAAAGCCATCGGAATCTTTCTTTGCCGTTCGCGCAGGGCATATCTTATTTCGGCGCAATACTCTTCTTGTCAAAATAGCTTTTTTTTCTGTTGACATGTTTGAGGTGAAATCTCTCGAAAATATGTGGACTAAAACATCATGTACTACAAACGTAAGATTTTACGCCTTTAATAACGTATACAATAATTGTGCGCTGGCAGATTGCTTAATGGTTCGACACATGCTTCTGTCGATTCCGAGAAATTGAGAGAGAACCGTAAATGGATTATAGCACAAAGGGCCATGACTTAATCAAATTTTCTCGCTTCAGAAAGCCGAGTGAGACAGTGTTTGTGTTTCTGCGGTCTCTCCGCGCTTATATTAAGCGCAGTGCACCGACTGGGAACAAGGCAGGGCGAGTGCTACAGTGACACGCATTCACGCTCACCTCCCAGCAGAGCATCCGAATTAACGTCTAGTCTTTTGTGACAGCCTCGAATTCACATTCCTGGTATTTCGTCCTTGCTGTCGACATCGTAATCAGACGTGTGCTATTCGAGTAAATCTCCCATTCTCTGCAGCAGTTTTCATTATGAAAAGACCTGAGAATAGTGAAGTACCGTATTTTATTTTCGTAAAGAATGTATGTTTATCTAATGATTTAGCTCCAATCTAGAGGCGTTTTGAATACATACATCTCAATACAAAAGTGTTAACAGTTGAATTAGCAGTACCTACCAGATCGGAACGTTTTGAGAACACATTATCATATCTGTTTTATGCACTAGCTGCACATCACAAACATAGTTTTAGCTACTTTTTCCGATTTAGTTACAAAACTTAATATTTCACTGTTCTGTGTCACACAAGTTTCCAGATGTATGAGTGGCTGCAGTAACAGACACAGCTGCTTTATATTAGTTTGTTCTTTACTGCAAGACGTTTCTCTGCATCTCTGATGGTGTATTTACTTATTTTTAAGATATGTTGCCAGATATATATCAGTTAATTCACCGTACTGTTCTTGGAATCTGGTGTGTGCTATTGGGTTGGTGCATAAATTCCTAGCTTTTTTCTATAGTGTTAATATACGCTACAGATAAACATAAGACACTTTAGTCACCAATAATATATTCTCTTTCACTGTTTACAACAGTCTACCAACGCTGGGGTAATTTTTCGATTCCCTGACTGTAGAAATCACTTGGTTTTGAGGCGAAGAACTTGTCGAGCCGCTTTTGGAGCGCATTTTCACCCGGGAAGGAAATTCGTTGAATTTGTTCCATAAAGAGCGGAAAAGGTGAAAATCTGAGGGCACAACATCAGGTGAATAAGGTGGGTGGGGAATGACTTCCCGACACAGACCTTAATTTGAGGCAGAAATTTCTGAGGATGTATGTTTGGAGCACAGAATTCCATGGCAGTGAAACATCGAAACTCAGAAAAGAAGAGAATCGAAGCTTTTTGTCAGTCTTACAGAATGCAGGCGGGTATTATCGTGCAGTAGCATCACTTCACGCAGTCTTCCTGTTCGTTATTTTTGAACTGCGTATGGAATACGTCTCAGATATTGACGATAAATGCAGTAGTGATGGTAACACCTCGGGGAAGCAGTTGGTAGTGCACCACACCGTCGCTGATCCACCAGATGCATAACATTACTTTCTGTGGATGTGTGCAGGTCTTTCTGCGGGGTAGTTTCTACTTTGTTTGTACTCAACCATTTCTTTCTATTCCTTATGTTAGCATAAAGTCATTATTTCCCGTCAACAGTAACGATACAGAACAGGAATGGTTGGTGTTGTTCACGAGCCCATTGCTGACGAGCAAGCAGAGATACATATCTAACCACACGTTGATCTGTGTGATTTTGGCTTAGAGCATGCGATACCCGTACACCCTATTTTTGGACGTTTTAAATTGCATGAAAATGTTGCACGATGTTAGAATGATCACAGTTCCATCACATTTATCAGTTCTCGAGTACACTGATGTGGATCATTGTTTCCCGGCGGGGTCAGGGATTTTCTCTGCCTCGTGATGGCTGGGTGTTGTGTGCTGTCCTTAGGTTAGTTAGGTTTAAGTAGTTCTAAGTTCTAGGGGACTGATGACCATAGATGTTAAGTCCCATAGTGCTCAGAGCCATTTGAACCATTTTGGATCATTGTGTATTAATGTGTTTAAACGATCTTCATGAAACCCCAACAGTCTTCCTGAACGTAGAGAGTCATTAATGTATAAACGATCGTCTTTAAAACTAGAAAACCATTTTCTTGCCATGCTCTGTTTACTAGTATTATCCCATACACGGCGCAAATGTTTCTGCTGCCTCCGCTACTGTTACCCTTTTGTTGAACTCAGACAGGAGAATATGGCGCCCGCATCTCGTGGTCGTGCGGGTAGCGTTCTCGCTTCCCACGCCCGGGTTCCCGGGTTTGATTCCCGGCGGGGTCAGGGATTTTCTCTGCCTCGTGATGGCTGGGTGTTGTGTGCTGTCCTTAGGTTAGTTAGGTTTAAGTAGTTCTAAATTCTAGGGGACTGATGACCATGGAAGTTAAGTCCCATAGTGCTCAGAGCCATTTGAACCATTTTGAGAATATGGCTCTCCATTTTCTAGCGTCCACAGCTCCACCCACTGTCTCGAAATGAGAAAATGACAGTATGTAAACTCAAATAGCAAACTACAGACAAAAAAATGACAGTCGATAAATAAACCCATAGCAACTGGAATACCGGCATGCTCACCTTTAACGATGTGGTTTCCATTATACTGTAGCTTTTAAATGCTTAGCATTCATATAGTCTAGCTATATTGTTACTTCACTTTGTTGTCACCATTGGTGTTAAATTTACGTTCCATCCACTCCTCTACCTTTCCGTCGTTTATGTTCCCATACCAAGTGCACTGATTTCACGGCGAAACCAATATCCTATAAATCCGTTTTTCACTTCAAGCCACGAATTTTCGTAAGTGAAATACTTGCTCTGTTCTTCGTTCCAACAACCGGGAAAATCTGAAGCTTCACAAGTCACCACATCTGCTTCACCTACATCGTCACTATTCAGACACGTTGAACACTGAGTTATCAACGCACTGCTTTTTGCTTATAGTTTCAGCTGTCTCTTCTGTCGTTGGTCTTATCTGCAGCCAATTCACAAAATTCGTGATAGCATAATAAGAACACGATATAAAAGTAGTGTTACTCATTTTTTAATCAGAACATGGGCCACTTCGGAAATGCAAGTACTAATTCCGTTTCCACCCGCCAATGAAAATTGTGTTAAGACTTGCGCCACAAGTGTCGCTCTAGTGTAGCTGTAGACTGTAGCGTGGGAAAACAGACGTGTCCTTGTACTCAACGAATTTTGAGGTTGTTGATTGCAACAAAATTTATATAGATGCGGTTTGGGATACATACTTCCCGAAACGCCGTTCTCATCGAGCTAAAGCACTGAGTATATGTCACAGTATGAGCGTACATACCAACTATGTACGTAACTTAATCCATCCTGACGTTTACGTCCACCAAGCATGGTAGTATTCAGATTATTATGGTAAGACAAAAGTTATTATACAGAGTGGGGCAAATATAAGTAACCTGGAGAACAGAGTTCCAGGGTACAAAGAAACACAGCAGGGGAAGGAAATAGAGCACTAACATGACTATAGCAGATATTGAAAGTGACCACCATTTATCTCTTTGGCACTTTGATAATTTGAGCCACATAGACGTGCAGATTTTCAGAAATCTCAATCCTGAAAATTACACACATCAAAAAAAGTTTTGCTTTGCCCCGGTTCTCAAAACTCCTAAAGATATACGTTGTCTGTGGATATTGTATCACAGACGCAGTCCCTTTGACTGTTCAGAAATGTCACTAAACCCGTCGAAAGATGTAAACATCCATGCATGAGCAGCGCGTATTAGACGGAGGGGGTCCGACAGCCGTTCAGTTCCAGTCATTCCGCCAGGAAAGAGGTTCACCGCTCGTGTTCTCTGTAATTCAACCATACCTAGACGGTCAGTACCGCGGCTCGATCGCGTCCGCATTGTTACTTTGTGCCAGGAAGGGCTCTCAGCAAGGGAAGAAGTGTCCAGGCGTCTCGGAGTAAACCAAAGCGATGTTGTTCGGCCGTTGAGAAGACGCAGAGAGACAGGAACTGTCGATGACATGACTCGCTCAGGCCGCCCAAGGGTTACAACTGCAGTGGATGACCGCTACCTACGGATTATGGCTCGAAGGAACCCTGACAGCAACGCCATAATGTTAAACAATGCTTTTCGTGTAGCCACAGAACGTCGTGTTACGGCTCAAACTGTGCGCAATAGGCTGCATGATGCCCAGCTTCACTCCCGACGTCCATGGCGAGGTCCATCTTTGCAACCACGACATCATGCAGCGCGGTACAGATGGGCCCAACAACATGCCGAATGGACCGCCCAGGATTGGCGTCACGTTCTCTTCACCGATGTGTGTCGCATATACCTTCAACCCGTTTGGCGGCAACCCGGGCAGGCTGAACGCCTTAGACTAGTGGTCGTCAAAGCTGTTTGCTCAAGAGCCAGTATTAATATTGGGGGACGACACCGCGGGCCGCATGTGTACCAATCGTATTATTAAGTGGTAAACTATACAAATTGGTATGTTTCAAGCTGCAGTAGACTAGTTGTGGTAAAGGCGCGATAAGTTGGCAGCTGGCCCCCATGTAGTGGTCGTTAAAAATCGGTACCATTCAGACCACTTCGTGTCAGCTGTTTTCATTTCAGATTGTTGCACCCTCAGTGACCGCAAAGTCGTAGCACAGCTTTGCCTAACTAGGTCTAGTGTTGTCTGTGTGAACGGATGGTTCGTTAATAAAAGAAACTGTACTTACGTTTCAAAGCATTATTCAGTATGAGACACAATAATATATGATTTGAATGTCAGTTTTACTCTACTCATTGCACTGTGTTATAAGATATATTAAATGGTTCAAATGGCTCTGAGCACTATGGGACTCAACATCTTAGGTCATAAGTCCCCTAGAACTTAGAACTGCTTAAACCTAACTAACCTAAGGACATCACACACACCCATGCCCGAGGCAGGATTCGAACCTGCGACCGTAGCAGTCCCGCGGTTCCGGACTGCAGCGCCAGAACCGCTAGACCACCGCGGCCAGCTAAGATATATTATGTAATGGTCCTTACTGCAAGTAAATATCAGATTTGAAGATGGCCGTCTCTGTAACGTGCATTCATAAATCCATGTTACTTCCGTCTCAAAATTCATACCGTACCAGCTGATCGCTACGGAACCGAGGTGCTGCAAAACTTTTTTGATGCGTTTATTTACCGCTTTCAGATACAATTTTATGTAAAGTATTAAAGAATAGCTTATGCAAGGTGGCGTCGGTTTACCCCCGTCACTTCCGTAAATTTCGTTCTATGCTCCATTTAGTAATTACATCGCGCGTTTAATAAAGTGAGTCTCCGGCCAGCAGGATGTGAGGCGGCTCGTCGGCACGGCGGTCATTTTGCTCCCTGGCGGCGTACGTGCGCGGTGTGGAGTTAATATAAATTAACACGCGCCACGGCTCGTGGGGCGGAAAAGTGGCCATCGTTAAGCCGCGCGGCCGGAGGAGCGGTGTAGAGTGCGCTGTTACGCCACCCACTCGCTCTGCACGCCTTTGAGCGCAGCCAACAAGCCTCCTTCAGCTGTAAAAACAACGGCCAACACATGGCGCCTCCTCTGCCATCTTCTGCACAGATTTCGAAATTAGTGGCCACTGGATCTCAGGAATAGACGTTATCGATGCATCGCATGTGTTGTCTACATTTCACTTGGCACCTTTTATTAACAGGAGAGACGTATCACTGACAATTTACTCCAGACTAACAATTATGATTTGCGTCGAGACGTGAAGCATCGTGGCAGGAAGTTCAGATTCTAAAATCCGCCTCTTGTTCCCGTTCTACATCTACATCTACATCTACATTTATACTCCGCAAGCCACCCAACGGTGTGTGGCGGAGGGCACTTTACTTGCCACTGTCATTACCTCCCTTTCCTGTTCCAGTCGCGTATGGTTCGCGGGAAGAACGACTGCCGGAAAGCCTCCGTGCGCGCTCGAATCTTTCTAATTTTACATTCGTGGTCTCCTCGGGAGGTATAAGTAGGGGAAAGCAATATATTCGATACCTCATCCAGAAACGCACCCTCTCGAAACCTGGACAGCAAGCTACACCGCGCTGCAGAGCGCCTCTCTTGCAGAGTCTGCCATTTGAGTTTGCTTAACATCTCAGTAACGCTGTCACGCTTACTAAATAACCGTGTAACGAAACGCGCCGCTCTTCTTTGGATCTTCTGTATCTCCTCTGTGAACCCGACCTGGTACGGATCCCACACTGATGAGCAATACTCAAGTATAGGTCGAACGAGTGGTTTGTCAATCGCCTCCTTTGCTGATGCACTACATTTTCTAAGGACTCTCCCAATGAATATCAACCTGGCACCCGCCTTACCAACACTTAATTTTATATGATCATTCCACTTCAAATCATTCCGCACGCATACTCCCAGATATTTTACAGAAGTAACTGCTACCAATGTTTGTTCCACTATCATATAATCATACAATAAAGAATCCTTCTTTCTATGTATTCGCAATACATTACATTTGTCTATTTTAAGGGTCAGTTGCCATTCCCTACACAAAGTGCCTATCCACTGCAGATCTTTCTGCATTCCGCTGCAATTTTCTAATGCTGCAACTTCTCTGTATACTACAGCATCATCCGTGAAAAGCCGCATGGAACTTCCGACAATATCTACTAGGTCATTTATATACACTCCTGGAAATGGAAAAAAGAACACATTGACACCGGTGTGTCAGACCCACCATACTTGCTCCGGACACTGCGAGAGGGCTGTACAAGCAATGATCACACGCACGGCACAGCGGACACACCAGGAACCGCGGTGTTGGCCGTCGAATGGCGCTAGCTGCGCAGCATTTGTGCACCGCCGCCGTCAGTGTCAGCCAGTTTGCCGTGGCATACGGAGCTCCATCGCAGTCTTTAACACTGGTAGCATGCCACGACAGCGTGGACGTGAACCGTATGTGCAGTTGACGGACTTTGAGCGAGGGCGTATAGTGGGCATGCGGGAGGCCGGGTGGACGTACCGCCGAATTGCTCAACACGTGGGGCGTGAGGTCTCCACAGTACATCGATGTTGTCGCCAGTGGTCGGCGGAAGGTGCACGTGCCCGTCGACCTGGGACCGGACCGCAGCGACGCACGGATGCACGCCAAGACCGTAGGATCCTACGCAGTGCCGTAGGGGACCGCACCGCCACTTCCCAGCAAATTAGGGACACTGTTGCTCCTGGGGTATCGGCGAGGACCATTCGCAACCGTCTCCATGAAGCTGGGCTACGGTCCCGCACACCGTTAGGCCGTCTTCCGCTCACGCCCCAACATCGTGCAGCCCGCCTCCAGTGGTGTCGCGACAGGCGTGAATGGAGGGACGAATGGAGACGTGTCGTCTTCAGCGATGAGAGTCGCTTCTGCCTTGGTGCCAATGATGGTCGTATGCGTGTTTGGCGCCGTGCAGGTGAGCGCCACAATCAGGACTGCATACGACCGAGGCACACAGGGCCAACACCCGGCATCATGGTGTGGAGAGCGATCTCCTACACTGGCCGTACACCACTGGTGATCGTCGAGGGGACACTGAATAGTGCACGGTACATCCAAACCGTCATCGAACCCATCGTTCTACCATTCTTAGACCGGCAAGGGAACTTGCTGTTCCAATAGGACAATGCACGTCCGCATGTATCCCGTGCCACCCAACGTGCTCTAGAAGGTGTAAGTCAACGACCCTGGCCAGCAAGATCTCCGGATCTGTCCCCCATTGAGCATGTTTGGGACTGGATGAAGCGTCGTCTCACGCGGTCTGCACGTCCAGCACGAACGCTGGTCCAACTGAGGCGCCAGGTGGAAATGGCATGGCAAGCCGTTCCACAGGACTACATCCAGCATCTCTACGATCGTCTCCATGGGAGAATAGCAGCCTGCATTGCTGCGAAAGGTGGATATACACTGTACTAGTGCCGACATTGTGCATGCTCTGTTGCCTGTGTCTATGTGCCTGTGGTTCTGTCAGTGTGATCATGTGATGTATCTGACCCCAGGAATGTGTCAATAAAGTTTCCCCTTCCTGGGACAATGAATTCACGGTGTTCTTATTTCAATTTCCAGGAGTGTATATTGTGAAAAGCAATGGTCCCATAACACTCCCCTGTGGCACGCCAGAGGTTACTTTAACGTCTGTAGATGTTTCGCCATTGAGAACAACATGCTGTGTTCTGTTTGTTAAAAACTCTTCAATCCAGCCACACAGCTGGTCTGATATTCCGTAGGCGTGATAGTTATAGTTATAGGCGTTATAGTTAAAATATTAAACTTAAATACACATCATTGATGTTCCAAACTAATTGCTTTCCAGTTCGTTGTGAACCGGCTTTCTATGCCATCCTCCGACAATTTGATATTGTGTGGACTGTCTATTCAATCTTAAAGATAGATTATAGCTGTACAAAGATCGTTTTTGCAAATATTCTTGGTGATTCCGTGATAATGCCGCAAACTTCCAGGGATGAAATGAAATGCCGTGTGGCGAGGGCCTCCCGGCGGGTAGAGCTGATTCCCTGGTGCAAGTCTTTTGAGGTGGCGACACTTCGGCGTGATGAAGACGGGTAAATGTACCAATTTTATGTAAGCGACACTGGTCCGGAAACGACGGAGTCTTTAGATCGTAGAATGAAGGGCTTCACGTCCGGGTGACATAGCTGCTGGTAAACCTTCCTGAGGATGTCCAGCGCAGTCCTGCACGAAACGTCAGGCACAGAAGTGTTTCTTGGACCACGACCTCACATCCCGAAAGGTTTACCAGCATTTATTTCTCCTTTGGACACTGATAGTTGTAGTCTAATTTTTACTTGTTCTGCAGAACTTTACTTTTTATGTTTTACACAGCACACAGCAATGCATAGTTCTGCAGAGCAAGTAAAAATTATGCTACAACTATCAGTTTCTAAAGAAGAACAACATCAACGACGTGCTAGCAGACGTCATTTTCCGATGTAGGCGAGAAATCAAGCGGAAATCACCGTGAAAAAAAAAAAAAGAAAAAAAAAATTGTTCACGAACCGTTTTTCGATCTTAAAGCAAATCCAAATGTACATAACGTAATTACAGACCAGTGATGATGATTTACGTCAGTAAAGCGAAACGCGTCTGGTTAAAAAAAACACTCATTTTTGGTAGTTGCAACGACAGAACGAAAATGCCCTCAAGAATTGTAAAGCAGCTACGGACAATATGACCACACAAATGAAGAATTTAATTCATGCTATAAGGCTTTTCGTTTTTACTCATTGGGGCACGGAACCTAAAAACGTTTCAAATCGCCTTGCAGTCGAAGCAGTGAGATGCTCTCTGCAAAATTCTAATACCCTGACTGGGGCCGTATTTCTCTTTTGATGCTAGGAGCACGACACGGGACACAGAGATTCTTTACTGGAGTATTATCGCAGCTCATTCTTTGTAGTATTACTCCAATTACGGCGCCATCGTTGCGCTTCTCTTCACCTTTAATATCTCACGCTTTGAATCGTGCTTCTCTTTTTGCCTCAGTGTTCGAAGTCCTTTTTCCTGCTCTTCAGTAATAAAGTTATGGCTTCGTAATTAGATCAGTTTACACTCTGAATTATTTGCAGTTCTGTAATGGAGACAAAAGCGTCTGGCACTGTCGGCTACACGCAGTCTTCTCGGTTCATCCTTTTGTGGAGACTGCAGAAGCGTGGGGAAGCTTTCAGCATCAGTTGAGAAGACTGAACAGAATAAGTTATTTTAATGTTCGTCCATATTAATGCACTGCATATTTTCTCCACTACCAAGACGAGTCAATTAAGAATGTAACAGTAATAAAGCGTTTTCAGGGACACGCTGTAAGGAGGAGGCGCCGAGATCAATAAAGACGGAACACTTCCTTAGTTCGACGATTTTTAGGTTCCCATGCCTCAACCTGTAAAAACGGAAGCCTTGTAGCATCGCTTTGTTGTCTGTCTGTCCAACTGTTAAGAAACTGTTTCTCAGGAACGAGTAGACGTATCAACTTCAAATTTATGTCACATAGTAAGGTCTGTATCCCTTGGCAGTGTAAAAGTTTTAAGCTTCTAAGTCAATGCACTCGAGAGATTAAGCCATTTTAGTCACATATACTAGAAAACTCACTCATCAAAACCTTAGGGTGCTTCCCGTTGACGCAGAATCATGAAATTTGGCAAAAAGCGAGGTTTTACAGTAAAAGTAGACGGAAAAATCCTAACTTGTCGATTTGTAATTATGTCACCCGAAAAAAATGCGTATTCTATCATTTCTTATCATACCTCATACTTCAAATTAAAACATTCTCGAAAGTCTTGGAATTCCTGGGACCGATATCTTGTCAGTATCGATGTCGGTAAAGTCGTCAGTATCCTCGATTCCTGGATTGGATAAATTGCCTATATTCATAACTAAGTTTGTACTGAAACCTCACTGCGCGAGTCCTACTCGCATTTGGCCGATTTTTGAGGAAAGGAATCGATTGGTTTTTTTTAAAAGGAACCATGAACGTATTCACCACAAGCTATGATTAAGATTAGGATGGCCAGATGATTATTTAAACCATGTCCATCCCAATGGGATTCCATAGTTGCAGCCATTGTACCAATGTCTTGATTTGTGTGATAATGTACTGACGGACAAAAACATTTTGACTACTGCCCACCGCGAGATTGAATGTCGCCTGGTTGCGTTTCGGACAGGTGACGTGCTAAGGCAAGTACGAGTATATAAGCGGACCAGAGACGAATGGGGCTCATTCTAGTGACGATACGGACTGCAAGTGAGCAAATCTACTGACATAAGCGACTTTCACGGAGTTCAGGTTGTTAAGGCAGGCAATCTGGGAACGAGCACCTCGGAAACGGCGAAGCTGGTCGGTTGTTCGGGTACCACTATCGAGAGCATCTATGGAAAAGGTTTGAACGACGTTTAAACGACAAGTAGGCGACAGGCTGTTGGACGTCCACGCATAATAACACAACGGTAGAGGTCGGAGGTTTTCTCGCTCTGTAAATCAGGACAGGGGCGATCTGTGGCAGATGTGTCAACAGAATATAATGCTGGAGCAGGCACAAGCGTTTGGGAGCACATCGTGCAACACATCGCTGAACATGGCGCTGCGTAGTAGACGACTCGTACGCGTTCCCATGTTGACCCAACGATATTGCAAATTCCGATTGCAGTGGGCACGGGATCATCGATATTGGATCGTGTCGACTGGTCGGTTGGGTCACGTGTCTTGATACACCAGGTCGATGGTCTTGTTTGGATACGCCGTTCGCCAGGCGAACAACTGCTCGCTGGCCGGTGTGGCCGAGCAGTTCTAGGCGCTTCAGTCTGGAAACGGGCGACCGCTACGGTCGCAGGTTCGAATCGTGCCTCGGGCATGGATGTGTGTGATGTCCTTAGGTTAGTTAGGTTTAAGTAGTTCTAAGTTCTAGGGGACTGATGATCTCAGAGGTTACGTCCCATAGATCCCAGAGCCATTTGAACCATTTTTGTTTTGGGGATACATTGACCGGCCTATACTTCCACCACAACTGTCAACTACCATTCAATTACTATTCCATTTGCGGTCAGTATTTCAAAAACACAATGAAACTTGGACAACCCAGAAATAAATAGATTTATCTGAAGATTTTTGAGTGTTTTATTAGGCTTCATAAGTATCTGTAATCCTGAGTTAAAGGAACCTCAAACCGAAAAATCATGCCGTGACCTCAGAAATCGTAATATACTGGCAGATATATACATGTGAACAAAAAACTAATCAATGGTCGGTTTTGAGAAGGGCTCGAGTAACATGTACGATATAGCTGAAAACACCAGTGGTTTTGCAGTTAAATAATATAAGTGGCTTCTACACACTAGATTTTAACACACTTTTTCGTATAGAAATATGAGTCGCAACAGGTTCGCCAACTACTGCACAAGAAAATCGGTACTGCGTGGCGTTATACAGTGTAATTGATGGAGCCGTCAAACAGTGCAAACTAAACACTCAACTAAGATCCAGCAGAGAGCAATAAACTTTCGGTGTATGAGTGGTTAAAGTAACCACAGCAGTCAAAGTACACCCGGTTTACTGTACTTAATGTATTGTAGCTGATGTGTGGCTGGTCTATATCTTCGCTCTGCAGTCTACATTTTAGAACTTCTTTTTCTAATGACCATCTTATTTGTAATTGCTCATGCGATAAAGCAATGGGGATAATTATATTTTGTGTTAAAGAATAATGGGGTAAAGGAGCTAGATTGCTTTAGCACGTCGAGCACATGTACACGTGGGTACAGTAAACTACCAAGATCTTACAAACTGGATAGCCAGCACGCTGTCTGCTTTGAAATGTACAGATGGTAGCTATCTTGTGTCCTGGATAAAACAGAGATTTAATAAGTTCGTTGAACCAAATACTCTACAACAAGGACTGACTGAAGGTTAGAACTGGCGCCTTGAAGACGGGATCGTTAATTGAGATAGATTACTTACTCGGGTGAAGAAAGATGCGGGCGGTATCGACAGTGGTCTGCTGAGTGCAACTATGCTAACATTAGCCAGAAGCTATGTAGGAAAACCTCGAACTGGATGATGGAACGAAATTCGAACCACGCCCTTCCAGAACACGAGTACAGTATCTCAATTACTGCACCGCATTGTTCGATTTAAAACTATCTGGGAATAATGACAAGGGTTTCACTGCTGTCTCACCAATTCTACATCACTGCCAAGCTGGAAGATGAAATACACTTGGAAGGGTTGTTATTACTCATTTCAGCTGTCGATTATAGAGAAAAATTTATGACAATTTACTGGACTTCAGTTGATCTAGTAAAGATACAGATATACACATTACACTAATACATCGGAGCCAAGGTACCTAGGGGTCACGTTAGACAGAACCTAGCCATTTAAATCACACCTTACAAAAGCAGCTGCCAAGGTGAGAACAAGAAATAACCTCATCCATAAACTCTGCGGGACCATATGGGGATCAACGGCAACAACTCTGAGGACGCCTGCGCTGAGCCTCGTATACTCTGTGGCTAAACAGTAGTCATGTGATTCACATGATGTGAACAAAGTCGATGTCAAACTTAACAACACCATGCGCATTATTTCAGGAACCGTTAGGTCTACCCCTAACATATGGCTACCTGTCCTGAGTCATATACCACCGCCAAAAATATGACGTGAAGCACGCTTGGTCAGGGAATACAACAAGATCGAAGCAAATCCTGAACTACCGGTACACACCGATATACCTGATCTGAGTATTAAGAGGCTTCGTTCTAGACGTCCTCCTCTTGCTCTCGACAGCCTCACTAGGTCTGACATCAACTCTTGGAGAAGAGAATGGCTCTAGAATGCTCCAACAACTTGCCACCTAATGCCTTGTATTACTGACAAGGGAACCTCCCCATCGCACCCTCCTCAGATTTAGTTATAAGTTGGCCCAGTGGATAGGCCTTGAAAAACTGAACACAGGTCAATGGAGAAAACAGGAAGAAGTTGTGTGGAACTATAAAAAAAATAAGCAAAATATACAAACTGAGTAGTCCATGTGCAAGATAGGCAACATCAAGGACAACGTGACTTCAGGAGCGCCGTGGTCTCGTGGTTAGCGTGAGCAACAGCAGAACGAAAGGTCCTTGGTTCAAATCTTCCCTTGAGTGAAAATTTTAATTTTTTATCTTCAGACAATTATGTGACGTACATACCGTCACCAGTGTCGTATAGAATATATCAAACGTGTTTTCCTGTGGAGGAATCGGTTGACTTATGACCTTGCTATCAAATGTTATCGGTTCCCATTGGAGAGGCACGTCCTTTCGCCTACTAATCGCACGGTTTTGCGGTGCGGTCGCAAAACACACACACTAAACTTATTACAGTGAACAGAGACGTCAATGAACGAACGGACAGATCATAACTTTGCGGAAAAAAAGAAGTAAATTTTTCACTCGAGGGAAGACTTGAACCTAGGACCTCTCGATCCGCAGCTGCTCACGCTAACCACGGGACCACGGCGCTTCTTAACCTGGTACCACAACCATGAGGTTGCTTATTATGCGCATGGACTACTCAGTTTGTATACTTTGCTTTTTTTTTCATAGTTCCACACAACTTCTTCCTGTTTTATCGATTGATCTGTGTTCAGTTTTTCAAGGCCTATCCACTGTGCCAACTTATAACTAAATATGAGGGGGGTGCGATGGGGAAGTTCCCTTGTGAGGCAGTTCCTGGGTTTGATCAGCCCCGCAAGATTTGGTTAACTCGGAAACGACTAAGAACTGGGCATAGAAGATGTGCTGACTCACTCTTCAAATGGGGACTCCTGTCTTCGCCAGCATGTGACTGCGGCGCGCCTAACCAAACCATCCAACACATCAGAGAAGAATGCAGTGCTAAAAAACACTATCTGTATGACTCCGTATCAGCCCTAATTATCTTCGTGGTCCTTAAGTGAAATGTATGCTGGCGACAATTCTGCAGTCAGCTTCAAATGCCGGTTTTCTGAATTTTCTCAATAGCGTTCCTCGAAAAGAACTTGCCCTTCCCTCCAGGGATTTTCGTTTGTGTTCCCGAAGCATCTCCTTAATACTTGCGTGTCGTTCAGACTTACCAGTAACAAATCTAACTGCCCACCTCTTAACTGTTTCGATGTCTTCCTTTAATCTCAAACAGTCGAGCAGTATTGAAGAATGGGTCGCACTAGCCTCCTGTATGCGATTTTCTTTACAGATGGATCACAGTTTCCAAAAATTCTCCCGATAAATCGAAGTCGACCATTTGCCTTCGCTATCACAATCCACACTTTAAACGTCGAGACTGTGTCAAGCAGGACACTACTAATGCTGTATCCGAATATTGCAGGTTTGTCTTACCTCCTCATCCACAGTAACTTACGTTATTCTGAATTTAGAACTAGCTGTCATTCATTACACCAACTAGAAATTTGCTTGTGTGTCGTCTTGTATCCTCGCAACTTCGACACTTTCCTGTATACCAAAGCATCATCAACAAACAACCACAGAATGCTGCCCACCCTGTTCGCCAGGCCATTTATGTGTACAGAAAATAATAGCAGTCTTATCATACTTCCCTGGGGCACTCCGAACGATAGTCTTGTCTCTGATGAACACTCGCCGTCCAGGACAACATACTGCGTTCTACTGCTTAAGAAGTCTGCGAGCCACTCATATATTTGGAAAAAAATGCCACATCACGTCAAGGTATACATGTTAATCGTGCGGAGTCTTTCGTCTGTGACGAGGAATGAATGCGGGTTAAAGTTTCTTGCAAGAGGTTTATTCGAAATTAGCCTGTGGCATTTCGGCATCTACTGTCTAAAGTCAGCCGTGGATGAAAAATAATTTTTCAAGTGTTAAACACACGGCCGGCCGGGGTGGCCGAGCGGTTCTAGGCGCTACAGTCTGGAACCGCGCGAGCGCTACAGTCGCAGGTTCGAATCCTGCCTCGGGCATGGGTGTGTGTGATGTCCTTAGGTTAATTAGGTTTAAGTAATTCTAAGTTCTAGGGGACTGGTTATCTCAGAGGTTAAGTCCCATAGATCCCAGAGCCATTTGAACCATTTTTAAAACACACGGATCAAAGGTTAGTACGAAGCGAGTTGGCGCAGTGATCAAAATACTGAACTGAAATTCCGGTGGATAACAGTTAAAATCCCCAATATAGCGAAATTATTAGGTTTCCTATAGCTTTCCATTAACCATTAAGGCGAATGGCTCGATAGTTCATTCGATAAATCCACGTCCGCTTGCTTCCTCTAGACATCTCCTGCTGAGCTAGAATTACAGGTGCGTCACTTATGGTCTCGTTGTTGACAGGAAATTACACCTTAATCTTCTTTGCATTGCAGATTATCTGTATATTAAAGGAAGTCATGTAGCATTCGTGGTCTATACACATATTTAGAGAGTGACGTTCTCGTTGACAGCTGGAGGTATTAAGAGACACTAGTAAACCAGGAATCCATTTTAATTGCTAGGAACAGTGTGGCCGGGTGAACGTAGGAAGCAAAAAATTGCAATTTGATACCATAATTTTCGACGATAATAATAGGTAATTTGAACGTATGTCCGCGGCTTCAGATAATTGATTGCGAGCGTTGCCGTTCATCCGCAGAAACACAGAGCAAAATTATTACAGCATTTAGCGTGATTCGCGTTCGAATTTTTTGTACTGTGCCCTGCCGTAATTTGAATCCCAATAAATGGGCTCAAATGTCAGAATTTCGTTTGGGAGATCAAGTTTCAGTCGGTGGCGACTGACAGGAGAGAAACCAGATTCCGTATAATGGCCGTTTTAATGGCCGGCATAGCAGCATTGACAACCACGCGCAGTGTCCGGCTGGACGCATTTTGTTTATTTCACAAATTACTGCTTTGCGCTTCACTCACTGGTGGCATCTGCCGAACGATGGAGGCCGTGATCGCGTCGCAGCGTTGACAAACAATCGGCAGCTTCCCGTTGTATATGAAATGCTACACCTCATGCTAAGACATATGCGGGCAACACCGTGCTATTGTAATTAGTTTCTCAGTTTATATCGAAGCTTTATCTACATTTTTGTTTCCCGTCGACAGTGAGAGCAATAGAAATATGACAGTATTACAGTTTTAACGGGGGAGAAGGAAGAATTAGTATCCACCTCTTGCCAAATACAAATGTGGCCTTTTATTGTTTCGCTCTGTATATGTATTGCGTTTCGCTGGATAGTTCCATGCCAGAGTGGAACCTGAACTGGAAGAAATCGTACATTTCCTGCGGAAGAGCTACAGTTAAACCACGTCAACGGTAAGTCGACTGGTCGTAGAACGAAGTCAGCAATCGTAATTCATCCCCGTGTTGTTTATTGGAATTATGATTTGTCATTTTATTTCTGGATCGTCCGCCCAGAAGCCGTCTGCGGCAAGTAACGTTCCCACGAAGTATTTACAGTGCAATGAATATTCACCTGTAAACCGTATATAAAAATGCTTAGTGCATTAGTAGCTTCATCACAGGACGAATAAGTCTGGTTAAATCATCTGCATGTGGTAGTGTTACCATCTCCGAGTTTCAGTATTGCAGTTCCTTGCTGTTATTCCGCAAATCGTCACTAGAGTGATTCCTCGGTCGTCGCCCAAAACTTGCGTCGCAAATATTGCGGAAATGGAAAGTGCTGTTGATGTACGGTTTTCACAGAATGGATAAGTAGTCAGGAACTCTCATTATTAGCCAACAGTGAGATTGTAATGATACTTAGAAAGCGTTCTTTTTATGCTAACATGCTCTTTTTTTAAATGGAACAGCGCCTACTGAAACTAACAAACTTAAAGTAGGATAAATTAAAGCGTTAGTCGCAGGATTCTAGTGCGAGTCGTTTACGAGATATCGAATTTGACAGTTCCCACATCAACACTGGTGCAATACCTGAAGCAGCACGCGCTAAAGAACAACACAAGTGCATACACTAGTTATATCGATTCTGACCAGTAACAAGACAACTGACCAACACAGGTTGTGTTCAAAATGACCACCGGCAGCGACAATACACGCATCCAGTCTGGCATGCAATGACTGCTGCACACATAGTAGCATTTCAGATGAGGTGTCGAGCAGGCTTTAGTAACACGTCGTTGATTATCATGTGGCGTAGCTGGTATGTCCTTGCAGACAGCGTGTTTCAGCTTTCCCAGTAGAAAAATTGTCTACAGGCATGAAATCCGAGGAAAGGGCCGGCCAAGGTGCGGGTCTTGTGCGTCTAGTCAACGACTTGGACGCAATTCGTGAAGACATGCTGTAGTGCGTCGTGCCATATTTGGGGTGGACACCCATCATGTTGGTACCTTAGATTCCTCCTAGTCTGCAGAGGAACGTCTTCTAGCATCTGTAGAAGATGCTTTGTTATGAGGCTGCGATACTTGTGCGCGTTCAGTGCTTCGCCAATGAAAACCGGGCCTGTGAGCTGATGGTTTACTATCCCACACCACAAGTTTACACTCCATGGATGCTGACGTTCTGCCTGACGAAGCCAACGGTGATTGTCAACAGACCAATAGTGCATGTTTCGGTGGTTTACCTGGCCATGATTGGTATCTGTGACTTCATCACCAAACAAGACATGATACATCTGGATTATCCTGTCTTAATGCCCATGTGTAGAAGTTAATACGATTCTCATTATAGTTTCCATGCAGCTCTTGATAGAGAGAGATGTTTTAGGGATGGAACCTATGTCGGCGGAAAATGCGTAGGGCACTTGCCTGACTTACGCTACTTTTTAGTGCGATTTCGCGGGAACTAACGTGCGGATTAACTGCAACAGCAGCAAAAAAATTAATTTCCCCCTCTTCTGTCATCACATGTTTCTTTCTGTTACGTTGTGTAGGTGTTACACTACCACGTTCACGCAAGTGGCTAAAGAAGTTGATAAATAACTTTCCAGATAGTTGACGTCTATTGGGAAAAAAAAAATGGTTCAAATGGCTCTGAGCACTATGGGACTCAACTGCTGTGGTCATAGGTCCCCTAGAACTTAGAACTACTTAAACCTAACTAACCTAAGGACAGCACACAACACCCAGCCATCACGAGGCAGAGAAAATCCCTGACCCCGCCGGGAATCGAACCCGGGAACCCGGGCGTGGGAAGCGAGAACGCTACCGCACGACCACGAGATGCGGGCTGTATATTGGGATATCTTGTTACATACACCGTACAAGAACGTACTGCATTCTTCCTACACTCTCCACACAAAATGAGCATGTCGGCTATTTCTGCATTGGTAAATCCCATCGGTCACTCACAACTTTCTGCTTGGGCTGTCAAACACTAACTGACTAGCAAGCCACAATGCATTTAAGGAACACACAAGCACACTGTAAGCAAACACAACAACATCGCACCCACCAGCTACGCACGTTGAATGGCGCAAACAAGTGACAGTGTGAAAACTTTTCAAAATACGGTACCTTGTGAACGACTCAACTAGAATACTGCAATAAACCCCACCTATGATGACTGGGTGTTGTGTGATGTCCTTAGGTTAGTTAGGTTTAAGTAGTTCTAAGTTCTAGGGGACTTATGACCATAGATGTTAAGTCCCATAGTGCTCAGAGCCAAACCCCACCGACATTCTAATTTACTGTAATTTTGGTATGTCAGTAGGCATTGTTCCAATTAAAAAAGTGTATGTTTATACTTAGAGGGTATTCTTCAGGGAGCTTGGTGGTATAGAAAAAGGCATAAAAGTTGATGGATGCTTCAATAAAAACATTCGTTATGCTGGTTACACAGTATTAACTGCTGATAGTTTATATGGACATCAACAACTCGTGAACATAGTAGGAGATAACAGCAGTAATCTAGATCTAAATATTAACAACAAAAAGACGCATTTTATGATTGTCACACGACAGCACGAGTCCTTTATAGATGCGTATCTACCATTCAGTCGCTCGTTAATACAAAGAGTAGACAAATTTAAGTACCTTGAAGCTTGGCCCTGTGAAGCGTGAGACCAGACTTGGAGATAAAACTTCGTTCATAAATTTAAGAAAATTCTCACAATTGGAGACCTAGACCTAAAACCTTAGAGTGCGAATTAAAAGGTGTTTCGTCTGCTCTGTACTTCTACAGAGTTTTGAAAGTTAGTTGCTAAATATGAAACTGCAAGGAAGATCGAGGCTTTTGAAATGTGGATTTACCGCAAAATGCTTAAAATACCGGAGAATGCAAGCGTAACTAACACAGAAGTATTACGAAGAATACACAAACAGTAAGCAATGTTAACAACGTTTAAAAGAAGAAAAGCTGCATATTTGGGACATATGTTATGGAACACCAAATATATGCTTCTACAGTTGGTGATTGAAGGGAAAAAGAAGAAAAGGGCGAAAAAGACTATGTTGGCTAGGTAACATAAAGCAGTGGACAGGATTTAACAAGTGCTTATGAATTACTACATGCTGCGGTTCATAGAATACAGATGCATCGTGTGGTCGTCAACACCCATTAATGGATAAGCGGAAGAAGCAAGAGAAATTTTAAAAAGCTTATTAAGTTGGTTGTGTTGTTTGCCTTTATCTCAATAGATAAACTGGAATACTGTGTCATCATAAAAGTGTATGTTGCGGACGATGGAACTTATCACGGACAGGAGTTGGTGGAGATTTAAAAGGATCCTACCCCTTAATTTTCATTATATGAAATCATCAGGTATATAGTACTGGAAGATCAGTGATAATGCTTTATGACATAGCTGACGCGATAAGCAAGTCAAAACAAAAAGAGACAGGTACATTTTACGTTGATACTTATCTGTAGTGTTTGCTCGTTTGTAGCAAATGGGATAACGGATATTTTAGAAATGTTTGCCCGAATTATTGCCGTGGGTGAATCGACGATCGGCCATTTGAAGTCAACATGAAGTAGTAATCAAAGCGGTGGAAGGAAGCTGGAGGCCATACTTCAAAAACGTTTAAGTCGGTTTCATCTTCTGGAAAAGTGTTTTATTTTTGTGTTTTTGTAGTTCAAAAGGATTACTCTTATTATCACCTTGCAGTGGATAAAATAACAGTTCCTTACCATTGCACTAGTTTTCTGGATCAAGGGATCAAAACACAGGCGAGAAGCGACATGGATTTGGAAAACAAGAAAACTGTTTCAACCAGGCACAGGAAGCTTTATGGCAGTGGGAAAATTGATGAGCATAATTGAAGACATGAGGTCTTTGGGAAACCGTGACTACTGTTAGTACAATTAAAAAACACCGTGTTGAGTCACTCATATTTTTTGTATTGTTTTTCCTTTGTTCTCCGGGTATTCTGCCTTCCGAAGCTTAACTGCCACTTGATGTTGATCTCCTTGATGAGAAAGGGTCCAACGGACGTACGTCAAATAATGTACACCAGACTGCAGTAATTAACTTTCCGTTTCTTCGTGTTTCTGTATAACCAATATTCACGGTCTGATGGTCATTTTTGTCACAGGCAACAGCACAAATATATGAACCAGGCGAACAGTTACGTTCACAGACACTATATTACAGTTATTTGGTGGCATATTTATATTTAGATTTACATTATTTGAAGACGAAATGTACATTCTTGACGATTAAATCATAAAAAAGTTAACTTATTTGTATTTTGAAGCGAAATGACTAATGTCGATTCTCAGACGTTGATAGTTTAACTACTCATAACACTTTGGCTGTACACTGTTGAGATGAATCCCGACTAACGACTGACTATGAATATACACTTCAACTGATACCTAAACAGGGTGCTCGCTTAATGACTGTAATCACTGTAGGACTCGCATACTTGTAGGCGCGCGTAATATTATAAAAAAATTTATTCTTATATTTTGAATGTTAACATAAAAGATAGGAAAATTGAAGACACACAATTACAACAAGCAAAAGAGCAATTCTGTTTAACTATGAGACGTATAACCAAAGATAGACAAAGTTACAGGTATTTCCATTTCCATTTTCGAGGGAGGGGGCTTCCCAAAACTCTCCAAAAGTTTCGAGAAAATAAAATTTTCCAAATTGAATAATTAACTAAAAATTAATCTAGTGAAAGTGGACATTTTTTGGATCAGAAAAATTGGTGTTACAAATCTATGGTAGTGAATTTTGGTAATAACCACTATTTTAAGATACTAACTTCTTGTAACAAGAAAATTTTGAAAATGAATAACTTTTTAAATAGGGAGTTTTTGGGAAATGTAAAACGTTTATTGAAAAGAGAAGAACAAGGGTTTTTAAACGAGTTATATCAATTTAGAAATAACTATCTGTTCACTAAGAACTTCACCTTCGCCAGGTTTGTGTGTATCGTAAATCATGGATATTTTGTTTAGAAAAAATAATTCCAGGTGATCTAACTACAACATTAGCAGCAGTAATTGAGAAACTATACGGTGAATAATAAAGTTAGTTGAAATAAAATGTGAATAAGAAAATAGCTATTGTATGTTATTATGGTACATATGCTATTAACAAAATTAGATCAGTTAAAGGGAGAAAAACTGCATTGACGCCATGATAGGTATAAGAGTACGAAAGATAGTCCCAGATTTGTTCTGTTAGATAGTCAGTCTCCACCAAACGCGGGGGTAATCTTCAGATTCAAAATGGAATTGAAAATGGTTATGAAAATAAAAAGAAATGCTACTAAGAAATCCTGATTGTGTTATGTCATAGAAGTAGTTGATTTGAAGCACAAGAAATTGTAGGCTCGGCCAACTGTTCGGCAGATTAGATATTTATTTCCTCACGTAAAGGAATTTGTGTTTCGAGTCCAACGAAATGGACCTTTCCCCGCTGTTGAATGCCTCAGCGTTATGGCCGTATCGGGTGAGGGGAGGGGGACAGCGGTTGAAAACGGGGGGAAACTACAGCTGTTTATTTTCCGAGGACATGCAGCTCTTCTGCACAATTTAATTATATGACGTCTTCTTTGGTAAAATATTGAGATATGAAGAGGCTTGTATTGAATGGGACAGCGGGGACAGCTGCATAAAATTTGTCGGATTGAATACCACAACAACAACAGCAGGTTGGTATTTTGTAGGCGTTCAGACTTCTCGCTTATGGCACGGTGCCTACTCTCTGGAAGAACATGGACGATGTACATTGTGCTGGAAAGGTCTTCGGCGAAGCAAACAAGATCGTTTTTATTCTAAATGCAACATCTTTCACTGCGTGTTCGAAAATTTGTGCTTTGACCCGTAAATAAGTTGGTCTCCTCTTCCAGGAGAATAATTACAAAAGATGCTAAACGTTGACGAGGAAATGACTGTGAGAGAAGTTGGCGGTTTGGCAGCATCTGCAGCTGGAGAGCGTGTCGTTTGTGGTGGGGGTGGGTGTGGGTGTGGGGGGAGTGGTTGGCCAGACGGCGCGCCGCCCTGATGGGGGCCGGGTTTTCCTTACGCATCCCCAACCCTATTACCCCTACACGCGAGTCCCGCCCCCGACCTCAGACAGGCGCGGGCCCCCGCCGATCGATAAGAGACCAGCGTTGCCGAAACTGCGGGCTGGCTAGGCGCGCGGCGCCCGCGCCGCCGGCGGTCGCCTGCAGCTTGCCTAATTACAGGGGCGCGCCTGCCACCAAGCAATGCCCCCTCCCCCAGCACCGCGCGCCGCTCCTTTCACCGGCCCTCACTGTCCTCCTTACCTTCGCTTTCATTTTCTCGTCTAATTCTTTTCCCTCTTGGAAATACGTAGGACTTTGTTATTTCGGTGTTCTCTGCCTCTTTATCTAATACTTTCTACCGTGATTTTAGAACGTTTCACGACAGGAAAAAAGCCGAAGCAGTCCACATATCATCAGTGTCTGTCAGGCTCGGTTTACATCGCTCCGAACCAAACGCAGCTATTTTCATCGATTAACACTAGAGAAGTGCATCAACGTAGCGCGCCAGGGAGAGAGAAATTTTGTCACCAATTACGAAGCCAAATATTTCCCAGCCTTCCTTCCACCAAGACTGTAGGTTCAGATTCTGGAAGAGCAGGATTCAAATGCAAGTCCTCCCTTCTTAATTTAACTTTTCAGACGCTTCTCTGAATCAAATCACTGTAGGTGATAATGGCGGAATGGCTTCTCAAGATTACGACAGCCGCTTCCTTCCCCAATCCACCAAGTAATGCTGCCTTTCTAGGCAACGGGACGTTCGAGATTAATCTCCCTTCTCTCTAGTTATGCCCCCTCCCCCTCCAAGACAATATCTCCTCTCCCCCTCACCTCTCTCTCTCTCTCTCTCTCTCTCTCTCTCTCTCTCTCTTTCTCTCTCTCTATCTCTCTCCCTTCTCCCCTCCCCTTTCAGCGAGCGAGGTGGCGCTGTGGTTAGCACACTGGACTCGCATTCGGGAGGACGACGGTTGAGACCCGCGTCCGGCCATCCTGGTTCAAGTTTTACGTGATTTCCCTAAGTCGCGTCAGGAAAATGCCGGAATGGTTCCTTTGAAAGGGCACGGCCGATTTCCTTCCTCGTATTTTCCTAATCCGAGCTATTGCGCCACCTCTAATAACCTCATCGTCGAGAGGACGTTAAACACTAATCTCTTGCTCCTCCTGCTCCCTTCTGCTTCCGTCCTCTGTTCTATCGCTCTCACAGGTAAATGCTGAAAATAGAGCAGAGTCTAATTTCTTTTCTTGCGCTCGCGGGTTCGAGAGACATTGTGTAACGTAAGTCACCTCCACTTTGAGCGCTCGGTGGCTTCTTAGAAAATTGCACTCCAATCTGCACGCAAGGCGATAGGGGACATACACCTACCCCAGAGACGGTTGCTATCGCCGTTCACTATATCGTTCCACCACAATGCTGGGTAGTAAATTTTTAGCCCCAAAACGATAGGATGTACACTTGATAAGGAAAAAACGTGATGTGGACCACTTTCTGACATGTTTCATGATGTTTTGATGAAACACGTTTTGTTTGTTAAAGCCATCATAAAGGCGAAGGGTGGACACTAACAAGTGTTCGGATACTTTTGATCAGATAGTGCACCACATAAATTCGCTGGCACATGGAACTTCCAATTACAGCAACTTCTATCGACGCTTACAACCGTGCGCCATTCATACGTAGGTAGGCTTCAACGGATGGGTAAATATTATAACCGAAAACGAAGGAGAAAATAGTTAGTGTTTAACGTTTCACCGATGACGAGATCGTTAGAGAATAAACTCAAGTTACCATCAAGGAAATCTACGACAGCCCTTTTAAAGAAAGAACCTATTTACTGATTTAGGGAGTTAATGGAAATCTGAAACCTACAAGGCCGTGCGGGTATTTGAGCCTCACTCTTTCCGAACACGAATCCTCTGGCTTAACCACTTCCCTCGGTAGATGTTATAGCTGTTATTCGCAATTATTTTCTGCAATAGAGGGTGTCCCAAAGATATTGCTACAAATTTCGAGGTGTTGTGTAGGGTGTCGATGATAGGATCATGTGTTCAGAAACGCTGTCCAATGACGCTGCAGTGTGTTGAATTTATAAGAATTACTTTCTGGGGAGCACTAGGCCATGAATGCGTTTGTCATTGAAGAGAGGTAAAACAAAACTACCCACACTGATTTTCTCAGATCTTCAATGCTACTAACGTTTTGCATGACCATTCGCTTTTGCGCATTATGTATGCACTCCTGCCTAGTGACAGTTACGTTTTCTCTGTATGGCTTCCGTTCTTCAACTCCTTTGAAAGCTTTTGAACCCTCATCTCCTAAATAATTTTCCTCAGAGTAGGGGGATTTAAAAAATCAAATTTCAGTCTGAGCACTAATGTAGTACATGATCACACACGCACAGTAATTTTTTTAAATATGAATAAATGAGAAATAAAGCAATAATATGTATGTGATACGTATTATTGGAAAGGAGGAATTCCTTAGATTATGATCAATGAAAAAAACTGAAAAATTCCAGATTTCTACTCGTCCGTTGCCCTTTAAGATTAGGTTAAGAAACGTATTATCATTGTAGTGCGACTAGGCCGCCCCGTCGGGAGCAAAAGTGACTCTGCACTCTGACGGGTCGTTGCGCAACGTCTCGCACTGTTGTTTGATATTCAGTGATCGTGACTGATTTCCACGATCACCAGTGCAGAAGATGGAGCTAGCTCCTGCGTAAAAAGGCCTTGTCTCCTATGATTGCGATTCTCTTCTGCCTCGGTGGAGGACGGTTTCGAACACGGGTTTAAATCCACAGTTTATTTTTCTCACGGAATCTTCCCAAAACTCCATTGTTTTTCTGTACACATGAAGAAAATAAACTGCAGATTGAAACCCGTGTCCGAAACTGTCATTCACCCAAGTAACAGAGCATCGCATTTGAAGGAGGCAGGACCTCTCTACGCAGCAACGAGCTCCATCTTCTCCACTGGCGATCGTGGCAATCAGTCGCGAGACGTTCCGCCCACGGTCCGTCAGCGTACAAAGTCACGTTTGCCACCGAAGGGGTGGTCTAGTGACATCTTTAACTTTTGACACTCTGTAGCGTTGTTGGATGACGTTTCCTAACACAGGTTTCTGTCCCCGATTTGTTCCTCATGACACCCTCAAGACAACCCCTGTCACAACATTTCTGGGACCTCTTCTACGTGGACTAAATTTTTTATCTGTCGACCAGGTTCTCACTTCGTTTTATTAATTTATAAAATGGACTCAGTATTGTTGAAACAGAAAATGATAGCGAGAGTAGCCGGCCGCTGTGGTCGAGCGGTTGTAGGCGCTTCAGTCGGAAACCACGAGGCTCCTATGGTCGCAGGTTCGAATCCTGCCTCTGGCATGGATGTGTGTGATGGCTTTAGGTTAGTTAGGTTTACGTAGTTCTAAGTCTAGGGGACTGATGACCTCAGATGTTAAGTTCCATAGTGCTTCGAGCCATTTCTTGATAGGGAGAGTGCGAAACAAAAATCTTATATGTTGTCTCTTTAAAATGATTACTTTTCTTTAGGATGCAACATCAAAGTTACAAAGCCTATATGTTCATCATCAAATTATTCCATAGATTACTCTAGAACTAGTGGATTGATGTCAACTTCACTCGCTCGGACTTATTTTCTTACATATGTAGATTATTATATTTTTTATGTTTGGAAATCGTAAGATTACGTAAAAGTCTTTGTACTATATTGGAACGAAAATTTAATTATTTTGTGAAAATGCCACAAATTTTATCATAGTTTCTGATTAATAAATTTTCAATAAATTTTGATATAAACTGTGCGTCTTTTGCGAATATGGAGAATGAACTCAGTATTTCTCTAAGGTGTGGATCCCTAAAGAATGCAGGTGCAATTTTACTGAAAAATACCAGATGTCGAAGATGTTAAATGAGATAACAGTAGCTAAAGGTAGAAAGCGGGAGCCACTTTACTGAAAAACACCAGCTGTCAAAGATGGTAAATAATAGGTACAGATTCTCGCGGTACTAAAACTGTGTCCGCAGCTCGTGGTCGTGCGGTAGCATTCTCGCTTCCCGCGCGCAGGTTCCCGGGTTCGATTCCCGGCGGGGTCAGGGATTTTCTCTGCCTCGTGATGACTGGGTGTTGTGTGATGTACTTAGGTTAGTTAGGTTTAAGTAGTTCTAAGTTCTAGGGGACTTTCCAGAATGAAATTTTCACTCTGCAGCGGAGTGTGCGCTGATATGAAACTTCCTTCCAGATTAAAACTGTGTGCCCGACCGAGACTCGAACTCGGGACCTTTGCCTTTCGCGGGCATGTGCTCTACCAACTGAGCTACCGAAGCACGACTCACGTCTGGTACTCACAGCTTTACTTCCGCTAGTATCTCGTCTCCTACCTTCCAAACTTTACAGAAGCTCTCCTGCGAACCTTGCAGAACTAGCACTCCTGAAAGAAAGGATATTGCGGAGACATGGCTTAGCCACAGCCTGGGGCATGTTTCCAGAATGAAATTTTCACTCTGCAGCGGAGTGTGCGCTGTTATGAAACTTTCTAGGGGACTGATGACCATAGATGTTAAGTCCCATAGTGCTCAGAGCCATTTGAACCATTTTTTACTAAAACTGTATTTTGTTACCTCACCATCCCGCGTAACAACAAAAACCTTACTCTTCGTACGTATTTGTGCCTAAGAAATGAATAGGGAAGCTCAGATAGTAAAATGATAGAGAGTGCGCCAGAGGACAGTGTCTAAACGAAGTTTTGGCATCTTATCGTGGGGGAGCCGTGCAGCTGACATAGCTGTCTGTATTAAAACATCGTGCATTAAGTCTGTGGATACAGCCCCGAGGGAGCGAGGCGCTGGAGCAGGTGTATAAATCCCCCTTAAAGTTCTTGTGATTTCTCTGATTCAGTGAAGTCGAATGCTGGAATGGTTCAGTTGAAAAGAGCATAACCGATTTCCTTATCCATTCCCTTCCTATGCGAGGTTCTGCTTCATCTGTAACTCCCACGTAATCAACGGGAGTTAAACTATAATGTTCTTTCCATTCTAGACACGGCGTTGCGCTACTCTGCTGTATTTTTTAAAATTTTCATGTGGCTCTAAGCACTATGGAACTTAACATCTAAGGTCATCAGTCCCCTAGACTTAGAACTACTTAAACCTAACTAACCTAAGGACATCGCACACATCCATGCCCGAGGCAGGATTCGAACCTGTGACCATAGCAGCAGCGCAGTACCGGACTGAAGCTCCTGGAACCGCTCGGCCACAGCGGCCGGCTTCTAAATTTTCTTCAGTTGTACTTGTTTCGATTAGAAGTACAGTTTTGTTTCTGAACTATGTTGCGTAAATAACTGTAGAGGTCTTCAACTGAATTATGAGTGGTTAGATGTGAAAGATATTTCGCAGCCACTTTAAGAAGTGCGGTTCCTATTGTTAAATTCTTCAACAGGTATAAGACAAGTAGCAACCGTTACTTTTCCAGTAATGTTCTCGGGCGAAGACGTGCTGTTTCCATGAACCACAAGTGGACTTCTGTTCCTAACCTCAGTCTCTGTGATGATGCCACCGTTGCATAAATTTATATAAGAATAGTGATAGTTGTACGCAAAAGCGAAAATGTTGATAGATTTATCGTTCGGTCATATCGTCAATGTGTCGTGCTTGATGGAGCCACATAATTTATATGAGAGACTTTATTTAATGAACTGAGAACATCCGTGTTCGTGTAGAAAGTAAGTAGAGAGGTTGAACTATACATCTATTAAAAGAACAAAATTTATTGAGAACTTAAGTTATGAATATGTCTGCCTGGAAAACAAACTGCATATTTCAGTTTTAACAGGAAACTAGCCATGTATTCTCCTATCATATGAAGTACAATAATACACTACCTTCCAAAAACATTCGAGTCCCAAGAAGAAGAGGAGAAAACGAAATGAAACTTCAGGAGATAGGAGGATAGGTTGTACTAATTCAGTGATTACAAAATCGACTCGTATTTACAAGAAACGTGGCAGTATAGGCTCACTTATCAGTATGACCTGGCACCGCCTCTGGCCTGGATGCATGCACTGATTTGGTTGATAACTGCGTCATAAAACCGTTGTATCCTCTGCTGAGGCAAGATGGTCCAAAACTGCTGTAACTGGTCCTCGATATCTCGGACACTGCTACTGGAACGGAATTGACATCTGAGCCGGTCGCACACTTGCTCTGTCGGGGCCAGACGTAGGGATCGTGGTGACGACGGGAGTACCTCAGCATCAAGAAACTCAGTTTATAGACACACGTACTATGTGTGGACGAGCATTGTGCTGTTGAGAACGGCACCAAGATACTGTTCGTGAGGTATTACACACGAAGACGCAGGATGCCTGAGATATACTGTTGTGCCGTCGCAGTTCCCTCACAAACCCTGACCTGGAGTCATACCCTATGGCTCCCGACAGCATAGTGCCAGCAGTGACACCGCTGTGCCTCTCCAAAACATTGGAAGAATGGGGTCTCAGCCCTAGTCGGCGGCATGCTCACCGAAGATGATTGTTCGGGTTAGTGCAGAAACGTCGTTCTTCGCTGGCGCCATTCGTCAGCTTCCCGCTGACCGTACCACCCCAAACGCAGCTGTTTATGTTGTGATATCAATGGCAGCCTACTCGAGGGCCGATATTTCCCTAGTACGGCTGCTGCTTGCCTCGGACCAATGGCGCAGCATGACACAAATACTGCAGCGAGTCCATTACTTGTTCTCGAACGGCAGACGCAGACGTAAAAGGGTTACGATTTGCTCGGTGCGCAATAGGGCGATCCTCCCTTGTGGTGGCCAGACGTGCTCGAACGGAACCTTGACGATCAGTATGACAGCCCTCACATTCCCACGTAGTTCAATCTCGGGCCACTGACACATCCTAATGTCCCCAAATCTGAATATTGCACGAGTCGACCAGCTGTTTAAACTGAGATCCACAACGAAGCCGCCGGCCGAGGTGGCCGAGTGGTTCTAGGCGCTACAGTCTGGAACCGAGCGACCGCTACGGTCGCAGGTTCGAATCCTGCCTCGAGCATGGATGTGTGTGATGTCCTTGGGTTAGTTAGGTTTAAGTAGTTCTACGTTCTAGGGGACTGATGACCTCAAAAGTTAAGTCCCATAGTGCTCACTTGTCAGAGCCATTTGAACCATAACGAGGCCGATTTCAAACTTTGTCAGGTGCTGATAACGCTGTCTCATACGAGTAGGTTGCATCTGCGTGTCCTTTGCAGTGATCGCGCAACATTTAACGGTATTCACACCTCGTATGTACCACATCAGACTAGGTAACATCACTAAACAGGAACGGCACAATGCGTGTACACTGACAGGCGCTCGTATCTTCTAAGTGCTTCACTTCTTTGCCAGGCAGTGCATGTTTAAATGTTTATGTAAACGAAATATTTCGAATAGTTATTATCACCCATATGTACTTTACGTTTCGTCCTTCACGGAGTAAGGACCACGGATTCATTTATTCTGCTACGGTTATTATCCAGTAATGATACTGCCTGGTTATTAGCGAGTAATAGCTGTGACTGCCGTCGACATTTCTCATTTGCTTCCCTTGTTCCGTAGGGACGAGATCGGGTTCATTATATGATAGGTAACTGAATTTTTTCTGCAAAGCTATATAAGAGCGATAAATCAGTTTGCTGCTTGCTACTGGAAAAACATACAATCTATCTTTAAGTATAGAGCTTGAGAGCTTGTTGTATTCGTTTGTGGACACAAAGAACATGTCAGCTGCGTAGTGCTGGTATAGACGGCTGTGGAAGGTCTCAAAGAAAACTAATATATGTCGGAACAGAGCTTTTTTTCCGTAAAGTTGTAGTACTGAAACGTGCGATATTTCGTCGATCTAGAATATTTTTATCTCTCTTAATGGTGCGCTGTGGCATTTCCTCTTGTGCGTCGTATGTGTCATTTAGAAGATGTAAAATTGGTGTAGTCATTTCCTTATATTTTCTCTTTTGTTGTGAATCATAGTGATAGAATGTATATCATCGTTATTGGTGGATAGTACCACGTACTCCTATTTAACAGTAGTGCTATGACACCTAACACCTATCATATGACACAACAGAGCAGCGGACACACGAAATCTCTGAAGCCGTTCTACTAACGGGCTACACAGTAGGGAGATAATTAACGGAGACAATAAGGCTCTCTGGCTGCTGCAGGAGCTCCTACTGAGAGCGCATGAATTGTGGTGTAACGGTCAGTGGAGGACAAAGCATTAGGCAACCATGCCGTATTCAGGGACGTAAACGCTCAACAACCAACGAAAACTAAATGCTCTCCCGTACCTGGCAGACAGTTGTTCTGACTAACAAGTGTGTACCTTTTTCAAGCAGTTGATCGTTACATAAAATGTTTTTTATTGAATGACGTATTAAAATAGAGTGGTTCACCAGCCTGGTATAAACAGCTCATCACAAGAGTTTATTTTACACCTAACCTTGTAACTCAAAGGCGTAGGTTTCTGTTCTCGAAATATATTGTGACACCCTTAGAAATTTTCAGGCCTCGAGTTCGTTTATAATCCCTGTGTTGATTACAACCACCCCCATGTTGATTCTTTGCGACGAGGATGGGGCATCTGTGAAGAGAGCAGTTTCTACCGCTACTGTATGTATTATTCTGTCAGAACTTCTTCCGCTAAAAACGATAGTGAAAGAAGAAAAAAATGAAACTTTGCTGATGGACAGGAAGGTGTTCAATACTACAAAAGTAATATCTGTGGTAAACATGCATCTAGAGGAAGCCCATTAATTGTAATTGCACCTTGTAAGGCAGGTGATTGGAAATAGAGGTTTCGGTGGTGCAAAGGGAATAAACGTGGACTACCAACTAAGAGCAACGTAAGCAAAATCTACTTTTACATTGTTGCCTACCAAAGTAGCTGTTAACATTTGGGGAACGCTGTGGGCAGTGTAAAATTCAAATATTTTCCCTCGACTGTTCTGTAAGGTTTAATGCAGAGACTTTCGGTGGGTTCAATGATCACAGTTTATGGCAAGGTGACAGATCAGGTCAGTGAACCTATTTGCGATGACCTTGCTCATTCATGTACTTCGGTCATACGACATCTTAAGGAGACACGACTGGAAGTATATAATATAGATTTGATCAACATGTGAGTGGAATAACACTTCTTCTCTCATCATTTACGTTGAATGGAATGAACTACTCTTTAGTACTATTAATAGTAATGTAAATAACCATCGATTTCCTGGAAGATTTAGGCTTGTGGATAACAAAGGTGGCTCCAAAAAATATTAGATTTATGTTAATACTATTTATCCAATCCCTCCATTACTCTGTAGAGTGTATAATTATCATCTTTATTCTGTTGTCGCCAACAGATTGAAGTTTATGGATAATGTTAGCCCAATCAGTGAAGTGGTATTGTCTCAGTGTAGGATGTCGTTCAGCATCTATGTTTTATGGAAATTAGCATGGTTTTTCCTAAAACAGAAACGTATCTAGCACCAACATACCGTGGACCTAAAGTGTTCAGATTCATCTTTCTGAAACCTTTGAGCCGCCAAAGACAGGCTTAGAATGTTATTTATGTCTGCACACGCCATGAATCGGCCACTGCTACGTTAGGACTTCTGTTTACCTCGATCTTACCTAATGTAAAGATGTCGTTTGACTGGTCCGAGAATAAGCCGATATCCGTTACTAAACAAAACACGGTACCACGGAGTATTATCGGAACCACTGTATTTCCCGCCCAATGCCTTCTGTGTGTCATTGCTAATAGAACATGTACCATAGATTTATCGGCGTAAAAGCCATCTTCAAAAAAGCAGTTGCTGTTAGAGAGAGGAAACATCCTTGAATTTGCTTTAAGCGATTTATTTAAATTAAGCATAATCAAAATTTGGACCGCTGAAAGTGTATTTGAATTGCGTCCTCACGAATTAATGTCCGGTGGACCACCTCCCTCGTCTCTGATTACTGCTGCTAATCAGTCGTAATGTCCTGCTGCTGTTTGAATGGGTAACATTCATTTTACAACACTTCCCGCATACGTGACGTCATTTTGACGCTATGCGCAATATCGACGACTGTGCAAACTCCTACTGACTTTCGTTAACGTTCGATACGGACCTCTCACAAGAATTCATGTAATATATCCGATATTTATAAAACAAGCCATTCCTGAAATTATTTATTGTAATTATTGTTATAACTAAACGCCACATAATTATTTATCTACGGTTAATGACTTCATATAAGACTGCTCACTCAGGAGTGACTTGTTATCGTCAACAATTTACAAAGCAACTATGAAACACGCTTGTATTATAATTTGCAATATGTCGTTTCAAGGTAAAGGAGCGTTGAAAATTTATCAAAAACACGCCACCATTATAATTAAGTGTCAGTTAATAACGCATCAACCATATAACCCTTTAAGAGGAACTATGATAACCGAGACAGGAGACTAATTCCAGTTTAATGAACAACGCCGTGGTTTCTGGAGTCGAAAGATGCAAATTTACATCCCGCTACATGTAATTTTATTTTTCATTTTAGCGTTGTCAACACATTATGAAAATTCATCACGAACGATGTTATTTACATTTCTGTCTGATTAGAGAACGAAGAATGAAATAAATATTTGGCGATTTCCGAGTGTGTGGTTAGACAGGAACCGAAGAGGACAGTTTAAATTGCTGCGAGTGAAACGAGGAGCAATAAAATTCATATTATTTCTCGTCACAAAGTCGACAGCAGTTCCTGCGGTCGTCGATATTGCGCGTGACGTCAAAAGACGTAACGTTGCGGGAAGTGTTGTGAACAGTGTCTAACCTCTTTGAAGCTCCCCCGTTGGTTGGAAACGAGTAGTGGCATTACACTTTAGAACAAATGGGATTCATTGTCTCCTGCTGTTGTTGACCAACAAGGACACACATTTCGGTAAAGCATTATAGTGAGAATTTGTACCAACAAACTACGAGTGAAAGATGGAACGTTCTCTGCTCGGTGCAGAAAGACTGTAATAATTGGATAAAAATGCACTTCCTTTCAATACACTCGCCTTTTAGGTGAATGCGCTTATTAAACGTAACTTGGGGAATAAAGTAACGAAAGTACTATCCCCCAAGATCGTAAAAATACCTATCCAGGGTTGCTAAAATCATTTCACGGGGTTCACAACTTTGAATGAGAACGTACACTGAATACAGAGGGTGCTAAATCGGGCAAATAAATTTCGAATAATTCGTTATTCAAATCTCCCAGTTTTCTCATCACAAAAGGCCACCAGCTTCCGGGCATTGCTGTCCTAGCTGGTCACGTTTTAGAGTGAAGTAGTAGACCGATGGCTCATTCCAATTAACTTTCTGAGCATAAAATGTTTTTTTTCTTTTTCAAACAGTCCAAAATATGCAGAGAAATACGTTTTCACTTTTGTGTATGTGCATCTATAATGCAGTCATCTTGCACAAAGCTTTTGGATAGTTAGTTTTTGTCGTAAAATATACCGTACTCTTTCTTCTGATATACATATGCCGTCACCATTTCTCACATTTTTCAGCACTGTTCGTCTGTGCAGTTTCGGGACGGCATTTACGGATGCTACTCATTTCTTAACTATCGGAATTTAAGGAGCAGACTCCTTATAAATTTTCCCCAAATTTCGTTGAATTTCTTTTGATGGTAAACCGTTCAAAATAGAATTCAATGTCAACATTGTATTCTGATTTTCATATTTGACCAAACACATGCAGCACAACTATGTATAAATGCCGTACGAACAAATGTAGTCCTTTGATCAAGAGTCATACTGTATCGCAACATGTACCATCATGAAGTTCAGCAGCCACACAATTCCTCCAGACCAAGAACCGTTCGCATTACTCTCGTATCACGTAGGAGCGACCACCTGTGGATTACCCGTATTTGAGCACTTATCCTCTCAGTCACGAGTTTATAGCAGGTATTTAGGTGAGCGGAAGAGCATTTTCCGCGATACCATAGAAACACTAAGCGACTGCACTGCAAACCGTTTCACGTTCAACGAGAAATCTTATCTCATACCGCAACCGGCATAAACCATCGCTTTAACTTCAAATTCATTTATTTCATGAACGTTGGGAGTCAATCTAGGTAGGTGTCAACTTTTTCCTCGGCTTCATAGCACATAAGCATGCAGTTAGTAATCTAGTGCATTTCCATTTACTACTTGCACTGAAACATTTATTCGAATTCTGAGTTACAAGGAAAGGGAGAAAGAGAAGATATTGAATATTCAGTCGATACATTGCATTGTACACGCTGCAACAATAGCCAGGCAGCCAGTTGGCCTACAAGAGACGAAGTACCCCATTACTCTCAACGCTTAGAAGTTCTGCTAGCCTTCGCCGCACTTGCGAAGCTTTAACTGCCACATTACCACGTCAGAAACTTTCTAAATACTTTGTTCAAAATTTTTGTGCATAGCATTTGACCGTCTGTCTCTCGAAACTGTTAGAACGTTAGGCGACACTGAATGTGAGGATTCACCTGTTTTACGTTATGAAACAAATTTCGTTTTTTAGGGTTCTGTACCTCAATCGGTAAAAATGGAACACTTATAACAGCACTTTGCTGCCCTCTGTCTGTCTGTCCGTCCGTCCGTATGTCCGTGCATCCGACTACTAAAACCCATTTTTCTCCGGAACTGGTAGTGACGTTAAAGTTAAAATTTATGTGACATACTGAGGTTTACAGCGATGTGACAAATGTAACCTTCTAAGGCAGTGCAATCAAAAGATTGAGCCATTTGTCACATATTTCAATTCTCGCAAACTCACTTCTCAAAACCTATAGGGTACTTCCCGTTGACCAATAATCATGAAATTTGACAAGAAGCAAAGTTTTCACAGAACAACTAAAGAAAAAAATCCGTAGATATGCCCTTTGTTGTCTGTTTGCCTGTTTGTCAACACCCTCACCCCCCCTCTTTTTCTTTCTTTTTTTTAAAAAAATTCATTGACAGGTAGAGATATAAACTGGGAATTTATGTCAGGTACCGAGATCTGCGCCGGCTGTTGTGACCGTGCGGTTCTAGGCGCTTCAGTTTGGAACCGCGTGACCGCTACGGTCGCAGGTTCGAATCCTGCCTCGGGCATGGATGTGTGTGATGTCCTTAGGTTAGTTAGGTTTAAGTAGTTCTAAGTTCTAGGGGACTGATGACCTCAGTAGTTAAGTCCCATAGTGCGCAGAGCCATTTGAACCATTTTTTGAACCATTGAACAGAGATCTACGGTCCCTTCGCGCTGTAAACAGTTTAAGCTTCTAAGTTAATGCAAACAGCGATACAGCCAATCAAGACATATATTTTGATACTAGCAAACTAATTCATCACAACCTGTAGCTGTCTTGGTGGTCTAGCAGCACAGTCACCGTGGTGTAGTGGTTATGATACTAGACTGTTGCATGGAGGGTCGTGAGTTCAAAACTCACCTGAACTGTAAAATTCAGCCGGCACGGTAGCTCAGCGTGCTCGGTCAGAGGGGTAGATGGCCTCTGTAATCAAAAAAAAAAAAAAAAAAAACTGAGTTATTCGCTCAACGATGAACTTGAACAAGCGTAATCGGTCGTCTGCCCCGAACAAATAAAATGAACGAAAACGAACAAAATGAGATAAAAAAAGCAGTAAAGCGCGTGCGTGGTAAGCGAGAGGTCACGGGATCGAATCTCGGTCGGACAACGGATTTTTCAGTCTTCGTTTTAACCTGCTTTTTACCTCTCAACAATGTTAGGAGTCGCCAGAAACAACACGTGGTCGGATTCCACGTTAAACTATAGGTCCTCTTTCCATAGTTGGATAACTGGAGTACTCTGGGACACGTAGTCGCCGATGTGGCGTCTGGTAAAAATACGTACATCAGGCTAATGATGTACACGAAATTATTATTATTTCTTTACTTTCTCAGACGTTACGTCTGGTTAAAAATGGAAAGTGACGCGGACCTTGATCAAGCGTCACTTCCTTTTAACTGTACGGTATATGTTGCATTATATTTAGGAACTGTCGGGTAATTGAACATGTATCAATAATTACGGATTTCTGTAGTTGTATATATAAGTTTGGATGTAGCTGTATTGCATTGAAGTACTGGTGGATATTGTGTGGTATGACTCCTGTAGTTGATAGTATAATTGGTATAATGTCAACTTTATCCTGATGCCACATGTCCTTGACTTCCTCAGCCAGTTGGATGTATTTTTCAATTTTTCTTTTGTATATTTGTTGTATTGGGTATGGATATTTCGATTAGTTGTGTTAATTCCTTCTTTTTATTGGTGAGTATGATGTCAGGTTTGTTATGTGGTGTTGTTTTATCTGTTATAATGGTTCTGTTCCAGTATAATTTGTATTCATCATTCTCCAGTACATTTTGTGGTGCATACTTGTATGTGGGAACGTGTTGTTTTATTAGTTTGTATTGTATGGCAAGTTGTTGGTGAATTATTTTTGCTACATTGTCATGTCTTCTGGGGTATTCTGTATTTGCTAATATTGTACATCCGCTTGTGATGTGATCTACTGTTTCTATTTGTTGTTCGCAAAGTCTGCATTTATCTGTTGTGGTATTGGGATCTTTAATACACTCCTGGAAATGGAAAAAAGAACACATTGACACCGGTGTGTCAGACCCACCATACTTGCTCCGGACACTGCGAGAGGGCTGTACAAGCAATGATCACACGCACGGCACAGCGGACACACCAGGAACCGCGGTGTTGGCCGTCGAATGGCGCTAGCTGCGCAGCATTTGTGCACCGCCGCCGTCAGTGTCAGCCAGTTTGCCGTGGCATACGGAGCTCCATCGCAGTCTTTAACACTGGTAGCATGCCGCGACAGCGTGGACGTGAACCGTATGTGCAGTTGACGGACTTTGAGCGAGGGCGTATAGTGGGCATGCGGGAGGCCGGGTGGACGTACCGCCGAATTGCTCAACACGTGGGGCGTGAGGTCTCCACAGTACATCGATGTTGTCGCCAGTGGTCGGCGGAAGGTGCACGTGCCCGTCGACCTGGGACCGGACCGCAGCGACGCACGGATGCACGCCAAGACCGTAGGATCCTACGCAGTGCCGTAGGGGACCGCACCGCCACTTCCCAGCAAATTAGGGACACTGTTGCTCCTGGGGTATCGGCGAGGACCATTCGCAACCGTCTCCATGAAGCTGGGCTACGGTCCCGCACACCGTTAGGCCGTCTTCCGCTCACGCCCCAACATCGTGCAGCCCGCCTCCAGTGGTGTCGCGACAGGCGTGAATGGAGGGACGAATGGAGGCGTGTCGTCTTCAGCGATGAGAGTCGCTTCTGCCTTGGTGCCAATGATGGTCGTATGCGTGTTTGGCGCCGTGCAGGTGAGCGCCACAATCAGGACTGCATACGACCAAGGCACACAGGGCCAACACCCGGCATCATGGTGTGGGGAGCGATCTCCTACACTGGCCGTACACCACTGGTGATCGTCGAGGGGACACTGAATAGTGCACGGTACATCCAAACCGTCATCGAACCCATCGTTCTACCATTCCTAGACCGGCAAGGGAACTTGCTGTTCCAACAGGACAATGCACGTCCGCATGTATCCCGTGCCACCCAACGTGCTCTAGAAGGTGTAAGTCAACTACCCTGGCCAGCAAGATCTCCGGATCTGTCCCCCATTGAGCATGTTTGGGACTGGATGAAGCGTCGTCTCACGCGGTCTGCACGTCCAGCACGAACGCTGGTCCAACTGAGGCGCCAGGTGGAAATGGCATGGCAAGCCGTTCCACAGGGCTACATCCAGCATCTCTACGATCGTCTCCATGGGAGAATAGCAGCCTGCATTGCTGCGAAAGGTGGGTATACACTGTACTAGTGCCGACATTGTGCATGCTGTGTTGCCTGTGTCTATGTGCCTGTGGTTCTGTCAGTGTGATCATGTGATGTATCTGACCCCAGGAATGTGTCAATAAAGTTTCCCCTTCCTGGGACAATGAATTCACGGTGTTCTTATTTCAATTTCCAGGAGTGTAATATGCTTGCTGTAATATCTGGTGTTTATTGTTTGATCCTATATTGCAATCATGAATCCTTCCGTCTCACTGTATATATTGCCTTTTCTTAGCCATGTGTTGGATGCGTCTTGATCGATGTGTGGCTGTGTTAGATGATACGGGTGCTTGGCATGTAGTGTTTTCTTTTTCCAATTTACTTTCTTCGTATCTGTTGATGTTATGTGATCTAAAGGGTTGTAGTTGTGGTTATGAAGTTGCAGTGGTGTAGCCGATGTTTTTATATGAGTGATTGCTTTGTGTATTTTGCTAGTTTCTGCTCGTTCTAGAAAGAATTTTCTTAAATTATTATTATTATTATTGTTATTATTATTATTATTACCATTACCTATACGTATACGTGACTGTGTTTTTAGGGAACCCCTGAGAGCGCGAGTCCTACGCTCAGTTGTCCGTTTTTTTATATGGAGGCATATGAAGGCACGCTGTTAGCACATCACGTGAGCACACTGAAAAAATGAAACACAAAATAACGTACAGCTTGTGATTTGCGTCATACTGACAGTCATTCGTGCTTACTATAAGGCTGGTGCGTACTTTGTGTTGAGTGTAGCCTTACTTTCTCCTTTCATCTTAACTTAATTCACATACACTGCTCGACTAGCGTCAAATTACAGTAAAATCCCGGCCGACGACAAACTCCATTGTCGTCGTCAGGACCAAGTGACTGTCGTAAGGCCATCAAAGTGCCATTTACTCCTGACTGAGATGATAGATTGTCGTCGAAAGCCGAAGTTACGCGCCGGGAAGACCGAGAGAAAATACCGTTGCGAGAAACTTCATTTCCATTTTACAACAATCTACGTAGCAGCATGATACTGCGCATATAGCACACAGAAAGCCTGAAATCGTCTGGGCGTCAATTCTAAAAGTACTTGTTATATTGTTGAATGCAGATGGTACTGGATTCCCGCCGCACTTACTACTCACATTCGATAAAATACCAAGAGGTATGCTCTGTTCTCTTATGAAGTACGACATACATTCGACAGAGATGGTATCGGGTAAATGTGGAAATAAAAATATGAAATGGAATAAAAATATGAAATGGATCTCATGCGCTTCACTTGCATGTTACGTAATGTTATTATTGGAGTTACCTTGCAAAGTGCAGGTCAAGGCAAAGAGTGAACTGCCAAACACGTCGAATAGGCTGTTTTGATGGCAGACGTATCTAAGCCTATATTTTTATCGGTGACCGCATGTTACATCTTTCAAAACATACGTAGCGTGCGAGACGGCTCATTGGTTAAAAGATACTGGACAGGTATGAAACCTCTGCCAAGTTTCTGTCATTACGGTTTCTGTTTTCTCAAAATCTTGTGCGGCTATGCTGGTACGATTGGTTAAAAGGACGTGGCCGTTTTCTCCTTCTGTCCGCCTCTAAGAGAGGTTGTCCTCTTTTTCGAATTGCCTCAGTATCGAAGTGACTTCAACCCTGGTCTCTGAAGTGTTAAGTTGAATTTTCTGTTTTCCCCGCTTCATTACGACGTCAGTGTTTAAAGTAACAACTGTGCAAAACGTGTACAGAAGATAAACCCTAGCAAATTAATAATTAATTCTATCTTCGTAGACTTTCAGGCCAGAGTTAGTTTCCGCATTATTCTTTTGGATTGTAAAATGGACTGATATTTTGGCCAGATGTACCTTAGTACCTGTGTATGGTTCAAATGGCTCTGAGCACTATGGGACTTAACATCTGTGGTCATCAGTCCCCTAGAACTTCGAACTACTTAAACCTAACTAACCTAAGGTCATCACACACATCCATGCCCGAGGCAGGATTCGAACCTGCGACCGTAGCAGTCGCGTGGTTACGGAATGAGCGCCTAGAACCGCTAGACCACCGAGGCCGGATACCTGTGTATGTATGATGCCTCAGATGAGATTAATCATTCCTTCCGTAACATGTCAGCAGTGACTATTCTGGCATAAGCATTCGGAATGTGTTGTTTTATTGTGCTAATCAGATCAGGCGTGTTTCTGGGCCTCTGTTATTCCGTGAGAATTGGGAATATGAAAAAAAATACCTGGGTCGTTTTGTGAAAATCAGTAATTTTTCTGAATTACGATGAGCCGTAAAGTAAAATACATTAGATACCCTTAGTTTAGAGGCATTATACGTACGATTTTCTGTGTGATGATTCAGTATGACGATGATAGCAAGATTCAGCAGCATTCTTGTTCGTAACTTGTATTTTATACCACGTCTCCCGTGTATCATTTCGGTTTAGTCTGGCTGGTGGCAGTGAAATGCTTGCACGAAGTTTTGGATTATATTCGGTGATACTCTCACGAAGTTCTGGAATGAGCCTGTGGGGAATGGCCATTCCAGATAGCAAATGGTCGCAGCGAGGTTGGCATCTAACGTGCCACGAGAATGGTGCCATTACCGAAGGGCCCGTTCTGTGCTCGGCCCGCACCACAGTTTCTCCACAAATCGATAATGAACTGAAGACTTCTTTCTGACTGGAAGAGAATGTGTCACGTCCGTCAGAGTTGGCAAATTGGTAGGTGGCGCCTCCGTACTTGAATAAATCCGAATTACCATAGATTCGACAGCCTCTTCATTTACATTCACGTTCCGTACGGTACTATTCTATTCGTGAATATGAATATTGGGTTGATGCACAAGTTCGTACCTTTTTTCCATAAGTGTAATAAACACAACAGAAACAAATAACAGAGACTTTTGTCATAAATAATTTATTCTCCTTCACTATTTACAACAGTCTGCCAACTCTTGGGTAACATTTCGATTCCACGACTGCAGAAATCACGTGGTTTTTGAACTCGTAAAGGTATGTACGGAACGCATTTTCCTCCGGAAACGAAGTTCCTTGTACGTTGTTCAGTAGAAAGCAGGAAATGTGAAAAATCTGAGGGCGCAAGATCAGGTGAATAAGGTGGATGCGGAATGACTTCACAAGTATTTCTTGTCAGTCTAGCAGAATGCAGGCGGGCGTTATCTTGAAGTAGCATCACTTCACGCAGTCTTCCTGGTCGTTGTTATTGGATTTCGTCTGCAAAAAGTCTCAGTTCTTAACAGTAAATGACAATAGTGATGGTTACAAGTCGGGGGAGCAATTAGTTGTACACCACATAGTCGCTGTTCCAGCAGATGAATGACATTATCTTTTGTGGATGCGCGTAGGTCTTTCTGCGGGAAGTGGCAGCTTTGTTTGGGCTCAATCATTCTTTTCTCTTTCATTATTTTAGCATGAAGACACCATTTTTCGCCACCAGTAACCATACAGGATAGGAATAGTCGGTGTTGTTCACGAGCCAATTGATAACGAGCAAGCAGAGACTCACGTCTAGTTACCCGCAGATTTTTTTGATTTTGTCTTAGAACATGCGATACCCATACGCCCGATTTTTGAACCTTTCCGATTACATGCAAATGTCATACGATGGTGTAAATGTGATGAACCGTGATATTCCCAGTTCTCGAGTACAGTGACGTGAATCATTGAGGATTAATACGTTTAAGCAATCTTTATCAAACCCCGATGGTATTCCTGAACGTGGAGAGTAACTAACGTCAAAGCGATCCTTCTCAAAACGAGAAAACTGTTTACTTGCCGTGCTCTGTTCATTGGCATTATCCCTACAACGGGTCAAATGTCCGCTACTGCCACTCCTCTGTTGAACTCAAACAGATGAATATGTCGGAAATGTTCCGAGTTCTCCACTTGGCACTCTATCTTCTAGCGTCCACAGCTCCACTCACTGTTTCCAAATGAGAAAGTGATAATATGTAAACTCAAATAGCAACAATTAACTACAAATAAAAAATGACAGTCGATAAATAAATCCATAGCAACCGGAATGCCAACATGCAAAACATATGTTCCATGTATAACAGAGAATACTTGGTGTTAACACGACTCTTGTCCCTCGTCTTGTAGCTTTGGTGTCTCGTTCGAGATACAAACGATTGTTGGAATTCCGCTGTACGCAACGTTCACTTCTCGTTGCGTTTTGATCCTTAGGCGAAAGGTGATTTGGAGAAGCGCTAGCGTTTATGAGACATGAGGAATCGTCGCTGTGTTTGTAACAGGAGAAGTTACATGTCATTTGTTTGGCACTGTTCTAGTTCGTTTATCACAAATAAAAGCATAGGCTAATGTGCATATACAGGGTGTTTCACGTACGACACAAGCGCTGTGTCCAGCTTTGTGTGTGAACCAATTCCCGCGTATGGAGGGCCCGATCGACGCATGACACACCAGCTCGTTGTTCAGAAAGAAGTCCTAGAAAATCGTGTTGCTGTTTACCACTGCAAACAATTGTTTCATTAGCGTCTGCTGAACCTCAAACTTAAACCGCACAAAGTAATGAAAGTGCATCGACAGAGATATTCAGACACAAATCGTCGACGTCTGTATTCCAACTGGCTATTGAAGTCTGTGCGTGATGGATGCTGGGTTTCATTCTCAAATGCTCTTTCCTTTTGATGAATACGGTTGCAGGTTCAAATCCTGCCTCGGGCATGGATGTGTGTGATTTCCTTAGGTTAGCTAGGTTTAAGTAGTTCTAATTTCTAGGGGACTGATGACCTCAGCAGTTAAGTTCTATAGTGTTCAGAGCCACTTGAACCTTTTGATGAAGCATGGCTGGGTACGTGCATCTGTAGAAGAATCGATTCTGGAGTTTTAAAATCCTTATCAGTTGCATCAAGAGCCTCTGCAGGTTGTGCAAACAGGAGAGTGGTGTGCAGTTAGTGTGACACGAATCATTGGACCTATCTTTTTGCACCAAATCATGACTTCTGACAGGTAAAACCTCTTTCTAAGATTGCTCCTGAGTCGTCTAGTATGCAACTATCAGGTCCTGCACTGGTTCCCAGACAACGTGCCGTCCAGAGCGCTGGTGTCTTGCGTGAAACACCCTGCACTTCGTGTACCTTCTGCGATTGATATTGTCCCATTACAAGAATTTCACCTTCTCGTCCGACAGTGCCTCGTGTTCACGCCTATGTTGGTGAACCTGTGGATGCAATTCAGACTAAGGGTAGCCCTCCTCTTCACCCGTCCTGAACATATCGGTTTCTCTGAACTGCTTTAGAATGGGAAATGCAGTTCCAGTATCCTCCTCATCATACCTGAGGAAAGCAAGTGCCCTTCTATAAGGAAGACACGGCAAGTGCCGTAACCCGATTTCCCAGAAACGTCGCACTGTGGAAGAGTGGTTAATAGAGTGAACACTTGTTTCACCTTATCCGTATACACTCGACTATTCTGACAAAATGATAGGTAAAATTTTCGAATCAAATTAGATGCCTTTTATCACGCGATACGTTCAAATGAAGCGTTGGCGCAGTGGCTAGCGTCGCGACTTCACGTTTTTGCGCCGCGTGTTCGAATCCCCATTATTGTCCGTAGAACGTTACTACACGAATGTTTCTGGTCAAGTATGGGGATGCGAGGGCGTTATATTAATTGTAAAATTAATAAGTGTTGTTAATTTATTATGTAATATATGTGTGTGTGTATTGTCGATTGTTGTCTGCTCACTTTTAGAAATAATTCGGTAATGATGTGTTTCCATTACTGATTCTCTCAAGAGGGCAAAATCAGTTGGACAGATCAAAATCGACTGAATACAAGACACTCATTGCGAGCTGCACGAATATATGGGTATAGCTGCTGGCCGACGAAACCCACTTCTCGGTAACAAGTAAACAACACACAACAGGAATTTCACTGAAAACAAAATTTTTTCTCTTCCATTAATTGTTTTCCACATTCGTGTAGTAATCTACAGATGCTTATGGATAAATGAAAAAAATGTAAACAATAATCGGGTTTCCAACACGTGGCACAAAGCCGTGAAGCCACAACGCTAACCATTGTGCTACCGCTTAGTTTGAACTAGGTACTTCCGAAAAGGCACATAAAGTACCTCGAAAACTTTGACTTTCGTTTTCTCAGAAACAGTTGAGTAGCTACGGATAAGCTGAGACACATGTTCGCTTATTTTGACACCTCTTCAACTGAGGCGACGTTCCTCAGAAATCAGTTTATGGTACCTGCCATGTTCTTCTCGTGAGTATCGAACAATACGTAATTGTCTGTAAACAATTAAAACGTTTTATGTATGAACTCCGTGACGAAGCACAATGTCTCACAGGCTGCCATTGTATGAGAGCTGGTTCTGCTGCCTCTGTCATTTTGATTCGCTATTATACGTAGTGACGTTGTCACTTTGAAATAGCCTGAGAGATTTCGGACCATACTTCTGTTTTCTTATTGAGATTGACGAGGAGACATTCAGGCATCTGTTGGTGAGATATGTCTAATCTAGGATTGGGACGGGTAATCCACACAGTTGTAGTTATGTTCTGAAACAAACAGTGAGAGGGCGTCGGTATACGAATACCAGGATATGCTACAGGCTTGCAGTTGTTTGAGCGAGCTTAAAGTATTGATTTGTGTGTAGGGTTGTTGACTATTAAAATAAACGTTTTTCCTCTTTTGGCAGCTTTGAAAATTAAATTCTATAACTGCATAGTAGCCACAACCCTTTTACCTTTTTCAGGTTATTTCTTGTATAACACGAGTTAGATGGTTGTGTAAGTAGCTGTTAGAAACTGTGAAGCAGCTGCTATGTCAGCGAGTTTGAACTGCTCACCGCATCACTCTGGAGCTAGATGCACGATCGATTATTCCCTGCGGTTACTCTCAGATTAAGCGGTAACGACGTGCTGCAGATTGGAGAACAGGTATTCGATGAAATTCCCCTCACTTGTCGTCACCGCGTGTTACATTACCAGCTCCAAGTGTATACATGAAAGTTCCTGTGTGCCTGTTCACAGGCTCAAAGGCAGGGCATATCTCAGTGTACGTATATCTGACGTATTAGCGTGTGTGTATATTTTTATTCCCATTAGCAAATTTATTCCAAGTGGAGCGTGACTCTAGTCCGTTGATGTTGCCATTCTTTGCAATACAGCGTCCAACACCAGCGTTACAAGTGTCACACATACACGCACATTTTATGAGTATTTTGGTATAATTACGCGTCATGTCCGGTAACTCGTTACGGAGCAATAATTTAACTATGACTTATTCGGGTTCTTACGACAGTTACCTTCGTTTCTGTGAAAATACCTTAATAGCACTAACATAGCCTGAGTATACAATCACTGGAACGTACAACTCAAAACAAAATAGTTTGACACTCTCAGATACCGTCGCTGTAGGAACAGCTAAGCAAAGCGTCATTGTGCCGCTTTTCCACTGCACTCAGTGAAGCCATGCAAGAGATCCATATCGGCCAACTCTTCATCAGGTCGGTTTTACTAAAATACTCAGAAAATATCCGTGAACGGCCTCGGAAATTTATTCGGTAGAGTTCTGGTTCACCCTATATACACATCTTGGCAAAAGAAAAGAAAAAAAATGGGAGGAGGAAAAGAAATAAAATTTCACGGGTTGAGAGGTTATGCGAGGATGCAGTGATTACAAAATCGAGTCACATTTTCAAAGAACTTGTACTATGAGCTCACTTATCAGATGACGGTGCACCCTTCCCTGGCCTTGATGCATGCACAGGTTCGTTTGGGAAGGGAGTCATGAAAATATTGTATCCTCTCTTGACGCAAGCTGACCTTCAACTGTTGCATCTGATCCTCGATATACTGGCACTGGGGAGGAGTTAACGTCCGATCCGGTCCTACAAATGTTCCATCGGGGCGATATCTGGGGGGGATCTTACTGGTCACGGGAGTACCGCAACATCACGTTGAACCGAGCGAGGTGGCGCAGTGGCTAGCACACTGGACTCGCATTCGGGAGGACTACGGTTCAACCTCGCGTCCGGCCATCCTGATTTAGGTTTTCCGTGATTTCCCTAAATCGTTCTAGACAAATGCCGTAATGGTTGCTTTGAAAGGGCACGGCCGGCTTCCTTCTCCGTCCTTCCCTAATCCGATGAGACCGATGACCTCGCTGTCTGGTCTCCTCCTCCAAACAATCCAATCCAATCCAATCCATCACGTTGACATTTCGTAAAGACAGGTGACTTGTGTACACGAGCATTGTCCTGCTAAAAAAATGGTGCTATGGTGCTGTCGCATGAGACATTACAGATGAGGATGCACGATGTCTGTGACACATCGTTGTTCCCTTATAGTTACCTCAGTCACTACCACCACGATGGCTCCCTACATAATGACGCTAGGAGAAGCAGCGCTGTGCCTCTCCAAAACATTGGAAGCATGGGAACCCTTCCCAGGTCGTTCCCATACATACCAACGACGGTCATCTGGGGCAATACAGAGCCGTGATTTACTGTTGAACACAATACGACGCCATTCAGCAACAGTCCATGTTTCCACGTCACGGCACCACTTCAACCTGAAGCCGTTATTGTTCTGATGTTAAAATCAGCCTACTGAAAGAAAGGTCAGGTGTCTATTAGTCTCCCACCCGTGGTGCAAAATGACACAGAACATTGTAGGGGGTTTTCCAATGTCAGGAGCATATATTGAAGGTTTACGATGTGCTTAATACACAGTGCAGCGATTCGCCCTAGTGATTGTTAGATATGATCACCCGGAACCTTTACGAAGAGTATGTCTGCCCCCCCACGCTGTCTAACGTTGGGCCACTGTCACATTCAAATGCCCCACAAATGTGGATACCACGCGTTTCGACTAGCTGGCGAAATGGAGACCTACAATGAGTTCCCTGTCAAACTCGGTCAGATGCTGATAACGCACATGTATATACTATGATTCAACTGCTCCTACCTAAATGTTTTATGCAACCTCCAATGCCTTCAAATACTACGCGCAAGATTTTCCGTATTCTCTCGCTCGCTACGCGCAAACTGTTAGTCCTACAGAAAAAAAAAAAAAAAAATCGACGGGATTCTTTTGTAGGAAATTTATTATAGTTTAACTTTGTACTGGGAAACGTTTTTGCTAGAGAAACTATTCGAAAAAAGTCGTACAAAAGCGAGCTTTAGACGCGTTCTTCTCGAATGACTCGCAAACCTCGGCTTCCAGCGATAACGTATCTGAGTATAAAATTTAACTATATTAAATTTCCGAGAAAAAATACTATTCATTTTTTCTTTCTGCACGTAGCGAGCGAGAGAACATGAAAATCTAGCGCGTGGTTTTTCAGGGCATTGCGGAATGCATAAAAGCCATAGCTTCCTGCCTTTCCTGTCCCAGTCGTTAATGGTGCAAGGGAGGAAATGTTGTCCGTTGTCCTCCGTGTAAGCTCGAATCTCTAATTTTACGTACTTAGTCTTTTCGCGAAACACACGTAGTAGGAAACACTATATTGGTTGACTCTGCTAGGAATGTACGCTCACCGAAATTTAGTTATAAACGACAACGTGATGCACAACGCCTCTCTTGTACCATCTGACAATGGAATTGGATGAACATCTCCATGACGTTTTCGCTCTTAGTACGAGAACACGGTGCTCTTTGGATGTCCTCTGTTTCCTCTGCCAATCCTATCTGATACTGGCCAGAAATACTCGAGTAACGGTCGAACGATGGTTCTGAGAAGAATAAATAAGTGACGAAATAAAAATACGAAATTTAATAACTAGCCAGGTATTCACTTTATAAACTCGGCAGATAACTTTTCCTGAAGACTACACCTTAACTCGTTCTTAGAGTAAGCATCTGACAGAAGGCTGAAAATACACACAAATTGTTCGAAATATGTGACACCGACATGCCATTGTTACATCAAATAGGAAGCATGTTTTGAGTTAATTTGAAAGTTACTCCGTATTGGACGGAACTGTTTCGGCTAAAATACAAAGTACTGAATACGTAGTGAATCCTGTTGACTGTGTGTGCGTATATGGAGTGCTGACACTGGAGTGGCAAGCTGCCTGGTAGTGTGAGATGCATTGATTTCTGCGAACAACTTGTAAGGCGCTATCCCATCAGTGAAGTTGTTGGTTCACCGGAGACGCGGAGAAGGTAACTGAAGGTTATTTTCGTATTACCAGCCTGTTGATGTATGACAATTATAGAACATTTCTCGTTGCAAAATTCTCTACTTACATGGCCGGTTTGCACTAATGATTAGCAATCATCAGCTTTGTTATCGCGCCTCGAGGCCAAGTGGTAAAGCACATGCCTGGAAACCTATTGGTCGCAAGATGGAATCCCGATCTGACCAGGGAAGTTTTCTGCCTGCCTTTGGTCTAACCTTTACCTCTCAATGACGTGAAGAGCAGCCAGGAACGACACGTAGTTCGGATTTCACGTTATTCTTTAGGTCCCTTTTCACCGGTTTGATAACTGTTAGGTTAGGGACATGCAATTCGCCGAAGTTGCGTCCAGTTGGAAGACTTCCACTTGGCCATTGAGCCACACGAAATTTTATTAGTATCAGCTTTCCTTTCAGCATTCTGTATTTAATTAGATTATGAGGAATTAGTTCCTACGCGAATAGTAGTTTCTGATGTATGTAATAACATGTAAACGCATTTTGAAATATACAGAATTTCTTTCTTGTAATATATCATAGTTTCGATATGTTCTCAGGATTTCACCAAAATTACTTTCGTTTTATTTGTACTAGCGATACTTTTATGTAAATATATTACACTGTTTCTCTCAATGGTTAGAAATACGTTATACTTATGTGTTAGTGCCACTCATTTAAAGTAACTTAGCTCTGTTGTATATCGTTATTACGGCTACATTCTCAGGATTGGTATCTATTTAACTCGTGTCCACGTATTATTTTTATCTCTATTTCCGACCAGTTAAGAGTAGGGTTTACTCTTCTGTTTATGTTGTTTGGTGCCAACAGTTTTATGAGCTGAAGACAAGAAGAAAAAAATTAACTAGTGTCTGGTGACCATTTGTGTGTATTCCACTTCTCAGTTTGAGGTAATACGCTAGTGCTGTTATTCATAGAAGTACCAAACTGTTAGCAGGACAACTCATTCGAGGCTAGATGGTTTCTTACAATCGTCGAGACGAGTGGATGCCTCAAGGAAGAGGACTGTTATGTAACAGTATTTTCACACTTTAGTCCAGAAATATATAAGCGCGCTACGCCAGAAGCATATTACTGTCTCTTATAAAACACCTCTGCTGCAGTAGCAAATTGCTGCTCTCTGGCGGCTAACGATTTCACCACCGTCGTGGAGCAGTTTCACTGGAGATTCCGTCAGCTGCTAAGCCGTTTATACGACGCTGTTAAGTTTAACAGAGAACCGTTGTGAGGGCGATTGTAGGTAGTGGAGTGAAGTTGCGGGCCTGTTAAACGCTGCTCTCGTATTACGGCGAACTGAGGCCCAAGTCTGGTCCTTCCATTGTTCCTACCTTTACGTCACGAGTCCGCTACCGAGACTGTCCTCACTTTTGTACGCACGTTCTGTGACTTTACTGTGTACAACATTAAGAGTGTTAGTTATTAATCAGTGCAGTAAACAATTAAACGTAGTGCAAAAAGAAGTGACCAGAACGAAGATCACAACGTTTAGTGAATGAGACATGAACACCGGCTCATAATTTCTTGCACCAGAAACTGAATATTTAGATTTTAAAGTGATGATGATTATGTTCTCATTCATTATGAACTCCACCAGTAGGGAACGATGAATTGTATATACGTGTGTTGGATCCCAATAATACCTACGACAGCAGGTTAACGTTTTCCAGAAAATCAATGACAAAATGGGTTCGTTTCAATCGTTGCTTAACCTGGTTGTCTTATATCTCTTGCATCTGGAACATACGATTTTTTAAACACTTTTTCTATAAAATGAAAAATAACGCATAGAGCAAAAAACAATGCGTCATTAATCTTAAAATGTAATGCTGTCACTAGTCTAAAATGCTAATGTTCTACTGGTTCTGCATCTAAGGCACGGAATAACAATTTCTTAAATGTTGATACTACTGCAGTATTAAGTTATCTTCCATTTCCGTTTGCTTGTTAGGCTCTAACTTCCTGCAACGGCAGAGTCATTGGAAAGGACTATACATTTGTTATGAATAGTTGCAGGAACCATCCCAGTATTAGCAGTTGCAGGCATCATCCCGTTGTTAACATTACATTAATGGAAACTTCGTTGTATTTAAGAAAAGGATGGTGGTTAGGGGATGAAACTGACTAGGCCCAAGTGTAAGTATGCATTTTTACCGCCTTGACATCGCGATTTCTAACCATAATATCGATCACCAGATGTATTATTTCTGATATCGCTGTATTTTCTTGATATTCATTTAATATAGCATCAGACATTGCACGAGGCACTTTTAACGTCCATTTCACTCTTAAATACAAAACTTCTTCTTTTGATAACGAGTTACTTGCTAACATTTTCGAGAGCCGATCTAGATTGGTTAATGACCGCTACCGTCATTCATTTACTCTCCCGCACAGGGCGCATTTTCGTCAAAGATCCGACATCTTCGCCGTCATTCGTCATATCATTTTGTTTCGTTTATTCTTAATAAATAATGTTGCAAATATGAAACGTCAGTGTGGGTAAGGAATCCAATAAGGTCACCTCGGTTTTTTAGCAAGTTACTTATTATTACTCGAATTTATGCTTATTTCCACCAATTTAGCACGAGATTTTCTACTGTCTGCCTTAGCTCAACGAGAAAGTTTGCTGCAGACTGAAAATTAACCACCCTGCGGGTCCAAGTGCCATAATGGAGTTCGTAGCGCACCTATCTATTCTGACATCTACAACCGTAGCCTTGAATGCAACTCATTCTTTTTCCTGACCCTGTCTTGTGTCCGCACGGGCCAGCATGTTAATCTGGATTTGGCAATGTTAGTGACAAAAGAGGGCCGAATACCCTTATTGTGGCCACCTCTCGTCCCCTCCCTTTTATCCGGGACGGGATTTGTGTTTGCCATCTGTCTCCGTCTACTATTATCCAGTGTGAAAGTTTGAGACGTTTTCGGAATGTTCGCGAACGGAGGCGGAGCGTGTATACCAGCCCGGTATTCACCTAATCTGATGTGGGAAACTGCATAAACACCCGGGCTCAGCGAACTTCCCCGAATCCCGGAAGCAGGGTGCTAACACGCGCGGCTATCCATGTGGATTACGGGAAATGTCATGGGAAAAAACAGAAACAATAAACTTGTGTACCCCTTCGCACAAGAAGAAATTAGGCAAATAATTTTAAGACTGAAAAAGAAAAAATCTCCAGGACCGGGCGGGATCCCTGCCAAAGCAATACAAGTCCTATGTTACCAAATAGATAGATACTTGTGGGATCTGTACAATGAATGTTTCTTGCAAGGAAGGGTCCTTGCACCGTGGAAGAACGCTGAAGTGGTAGTAATTAGCAAAGGGCGAGATAAGGATCCAGTGATACCCAAAACCTATAGACCAGTTTCTCTTTTGAACGTTCTCGGCAAGCTATTGAAAACTATTATGCAAAACATTATAAGATCACAGACTGCTACATGGGATGAGCACTTACCATTACGGGCCTAGAGGAGGCAACTCAGCTGAAGATGCAATTAATAAGGCGATCTCGCTAGCTATAGATACACTACGTACGCTCCTGTGATGATAACTGATATTTCTGGCTCTTTCGATAACTTATGGTAGCCGATTTGGAGTGTCTAGAAGCTCTAATTGCCTGAGAGATTAGTGGCATGGGCGACGTTCTTCTTTAACATGCCCTGGAAAGAAAGTAATGAAGACTGACAAAAGGCTGTCCGCAGGGGTCAGTGTTTGTCCGGAGGTTTGGGCTGTAGCACTGGAGCCCATACTACAGGGTATACATGACAGCGGTAATATAATGGACTGGTGGCATTTGCAGATGACGTGCTGTTCGTTGTACGCGGTGACTGCAGAAGAATTATAGAAGACAAATGTAATGTGGCCCTCCACGAACTTGAGGGCTGGTGTCGATTTGTTAAATTGTCACTAGGACCTTACAAAACAACGGACCTCCTGCTGTTTAGGGAACCTAATAAGAAACCCAAAAATAAAATTAAATGCCGTAACGATTACGAGAAGCGTAGTAGCGAGATATCTAGGGGTATTTCTGGACGAACGTCGTAACTTCGCATATCATGTAGACGAAGCAGGCAGAAAAGGTACAAACCTGATGAATAAAATTATAATCATTGCAAAGAGGCAATTTCGGTTTCTCTTGAAGACAGAGTATACCACCAGTCTATATTAGCGTCATTTTTAGGATATGGTGCGAGCGTTTGGGCTCGTAGAGTACAGTTCTTGAAACCAGCCTCAGTAATGGGAAGAGTTCATCGAGGCATGCTACTATGATTAACGGGCGCCTACTGCACTACCTCGAATGATGCTTTGCTAGTAATTCTAGGAATAATCTCACAGGACTTGGAAATTAGAAGGGGAGCCTTTTACTGGCTAAAGAAAGGCAATCAAATGGAAGTACGAAGGGTGCTTGGAACTGAAGCCAATCCGAAAAAGGCAATAAAAGATCGCATATTACAGCTGTGGCAAAGTGAGTAGGACATTTCAGGCACAGGCAGGAGAACGTATGAATTTCTCCCAAACGTCAGGGAAAGACTAAAAATGAGATTACTTAATCTGTCGAGTGGACTGATACATTACTTGACTGGCCATGGCCCTTATGCCACGTATCTATACAGAATCGGAAGGCAGATGAGTAATAGCTACGCCTGCGGCAGTTTGGGCACACCAGAACACACATTGTGGGTCTGCGCGCTGTATGAAGATGCAGCAGCTAATGGACGTAAGGTGGTATCAGAAATAAATAATTAATACATAATTTATTACAGTCCAAGGAAATGTAATTTGTATGGCCCGTTTTAGCTTTTCAGATAATAGGCTGTAATTATAAAGATTAAATAAATAAAGATAAATATCCAGTCGGGTCTTAGCAGCGAATGTGACTGTATTGAAATTAAATCACGCAACGTGGCATAAACGTCAGAACGTGTCGAGATTAAGATTGGCGTCTACTAGATCTGCAAACTATGTCCCTGTTCATGGTTACACTCTTTCCTTCGCTCCGTGTCTATCAGCAACAGCGTAACAACAAACTTCACCTCAAGTGCGGTCGTCGTAGTTTCTTACCGTCAGAATTACACTGTACGCACATCTCGCCTTCGGTGCAGCAGGATGGCAGTTATTGTTCCGTGACCAAACTACTCCGAGCGGTCCCTCCAGCAGTCATGTCATTATGACGTAGTCTACTCAGTATAGAGAATACGAATTACTACCAAATACTATGAAATGTGCCTGACGTTGTGAAAACTGGATTACAACTCACTGGCGAAAGAGGTCAGTTTCGTGATAGGTGGAGTGTTGTCTCGGCGGCCTCGAGTACCATTAATTCACGTAGAAAGCACTCGCGAGATAACGGCTAGAGGTTTCCGATTTCGTGGCTCCTAACCACCGAGGAAGTAACTAGCAGACAGCACCGTACGGGAAATGTAAAAAGTATCAAGAATCCACCTAGGCTGCACTATAATATACTATTACAGTGTGGATAGAGTTCAGTTTTTTTACGGTATGGGTAAAGGCGCATGTTTTTGTTGAAACATTTTGTTTATTCTCCCCAAACGTGTTGCATAGTACGGATGAAATGTAGGTTGTTACATAATGGAACTTCGTTAATGTTCAAATTTTGTTTCTTCTTTCCTTGCTTACATACAAAAATAAAATGTTCCATTGCGTAATAATTTATACTTCATGTGTTTTGCAATAAAAAACTCGCTGATTGTCACTGAAATAATTCTGAGGTGCCGGCCGGAGTGGCCAAGCGGTTAAAGGCGCTACAGTCTGGAACCGCGCGAATGCTGCGGTCGCAGGTTTGAATCCTGCCTCGGGCATGGATGTGTGTGATGTCCTTAGGTTAGTTAGGTTGAAGTAGTTCTAAGTTCTAGGGGACTGATGACCTTAGAAGTTAAGTCCCATAGTGCTCAGAGCCAACCAATTCTGAGGTGAATAAACAAAACGATTGTATCAAGGCGGACCAACAGTTCCTCAGCTATTTCTTCTCCTGACCGGATGAATAATGAGAGGAATTGATACGAGGTTCGTTCAGCAAGTAACATAACACATGTTTTTTCTCGGCCAATTTCCTTGCAAAAATGCTGAATTTCTTGTGGGAAATCGTGGAATATAACCACTTCAGCCCTTACAGTTTCACGAAATTCCGATGGGTGGTGGCCCTGTACGTAGCCTTCAAAATGGCGTCTGTAACAGAGGTACGTTCCAAGCAGAGAGTTGTCATTGAGTTTCCTTAGGCGGAAAACCAGAGCGTCATTTATGTTCATAGGCGCTTGCAGAAAGTCTACTGAGACCTGGCAATAAACAAAAGTGGGATGAGTCGTTGGGTGAGGCGTCTTTCATCATCGCAACAAGGACGCGCAGATCTGTCCGATCACACACGTGCCGTCCGGCTGCACACAATTGTGACTTCTGCAATGTTGGAACATACGGACACTGTCAATCAAACACGTCACTCCTCATCTGGACGTCTCTGTTGGTTGTGCTGACCCACTCGTCCGCCAGTTGGCTGAGTTCATCGCCGCCAAACAGAAGCCCATATACAACAACGAACATCTCTGTACGTAACTGCTTCCGCATTGCGAGGCTGATGGTGACAATTTTTTGTCGAACATCGTCACAGGCGATGAAACATGGGTTCATCACTTCGAACCGCAAACAAAAAGGCAATCCATGCAGTGGCGCCACACCACCTGTCGTACTAAGAAAAAGTTGAAAGCCGCACCCTCAGCCGGTAAAGTCATGGAGAGGGTTATTCTGTTTCATTTTCTCTGTCATGGTTCAGCGGTCAACTCTGAAGTGTACTGTGCTACCATCATGAAGTTGAAGAAGCGACCGCAGCATGTTCATCGCCACAAAAGTGCAAACGATTTTCTCCAGGACAACACAAGGCGTCACACAAGTCTGCGAATCGAGAGGAGCTCACAGAACTGCATTGGACTGTTCTTGCTCATCCTCCCTATAGCCAGGATCTCGTACCTTCCGACTTCCATCTGTTTGACCTAATCAAGGATGCTTTCCGCGGGAAACAGTGCGTGGATGACTGGGAACTTTTTGATACAGTAAGACGTCGGCTCCAACGTCGACCAATAAAGTGGTACCACGTGGAAGTAAAGGCCCTTTTAGTAAGGTGGAGTAAGGTCGTAGTATTGGCCGAGTTTATGTTGAGAACTAGGGTTTTGTAGTCAAAAGAGTGGGGAATCATTGGTGTATTGTAATCCTGAATAAAACCAAATCGCTGTAAAAAAAAAGTATTACTTTTTGACCGCCCCTCATAGTTTTATTTGTGATTTGTTTTGGTAATACCCCATTCACTGGCTCTCTGCGGAATTTTTACCCACAATTGCTCCGCCTCATATCGAACACTTATTTGTTACAGCTACATCGATATTCGACCGCTTTCATCCACCTGTACCGTATACAGTAGATGCGGGAAAATCTCCGCCGTAGGGATCGAAACTTGTTGAAGCAGAAGAAAAAGGATAGAAGCTGAAATAATGAACTAAAATCTGTGCCAATACCGAACCTCCTGCTTACTAGGCAGATGTGTTATCCATTACTCCACTCTGGCATTGTGACTAACTCACCAGATAAGAAAAAAAATTATTGGGCCTAATCATCCAGAAAGCTGTACTTACATCTTTACCTCATTACTTGTTTGGTTTGCAATCTTATCTTGGAGGCACACTGACCCGTTTATGATTATGATCTACCATAGGGGCCACGCAATCACTGAGAAACATAATGCTTCGTAGTTTGGTTGAAATGGCTCTGAGCGCTATGGGAAGGTCATCTGACCTCTAGAACTTAGAACTACTTAAACCTATCTAACCTAAGGATATCACACACATCCATGCCCGAGGCAGGATTCGAACCTGCGACCGTAGCAGTCACGCGGTTCCGGACTGAAGCGCCTAGAACCGCTCGGCCACCGCGGCCGCCGCTTCGTAGCTAAAAGTGTCAGTAAACAGCTAGGAGAGCTCCAGCGTGGTGTCAAATTAATTCACTGCCTCCAAAACTCCTCAGGTTCTAACACAAATGAAGTCCGTGATACTAGCACGCTCGTCGTTCTTGTTGTTTGTATCTTTCTTTCACGCACGCATCAACCGTTGTGAGGAAGACAGTTAACATGGTTCCGAGCAAAGACGAAGATCTATCAGCACGAAAAAATTGCTCCTAACTGGTGCGACAGAGATGTCAACTGTATGTTCGATCGGCTGGTAATACCAGGGACATATCATAAATAATACACAAGTTGGTATTACTGTGGATTATATGATGCAACAAGACTTAAAATTATGTCAGACATTGTTGGGAGCTTCAGGAGGAACGACGTGTTTTTGTTTTTTCGCTGTGTAGTCTAATATAAAATTGGCGAGAGGTAGAAATGAACCCTGCAGGGACTCGGGTATTTTGACTATTGAAGTCTGGAGGTCGTACATCGACATCGAAACTTCACGCGGCAGAAACCAGACAGAAACCCCCAGTGCGTTAAGTGAAGTATGTGGTGAGTTTACAGGGGGCTTTAGTGAAGTTTCACGTTGTGTTAATCGTTTTAGTGGTGATGGTATGAACATCGACGATAATCCAAGATCCGGAAGGTCAAAAACGACAGCAAATGAACGGAGTGTGAAACTTTTGGCAGATTATCTTGAAGATCGCAGTTCGACTTGTGAGGAAATCTCTGAGGCCACATGAATATCCCCAACATCAGTATTCCGTGTTTTGATAAATGATTTGAATAAGAAAAAAAATTCTGCGAGAAGGGTCCCACATTCTTTGACTGCCGAAAAGAAACAGAAACGCCTGGGTCTTGCAACCTTGCTCAAACAGGAATTCGACCGTGAAGGTCAAGGATTCTTATGGTGAATTGTCACTATTGATGAAATGTGGATTAGAGACTTTGTACTGGAGTTGAACTCACAGTCCGATTCTCCACGTCTAAAAAAAATTTGACGCGCTCATTCAAAGATCAAGCAGATGATGATTTTCGGTTATAATGACCAAGTAATTATAACATGTGAAACAGCTGTCACAGACAGCAGTGTATTATCATAACTTCGTGCAAAACCTGCGCAGAAAGAATGCACAAAACCCGACCTCAGTGTATGTGTGAGTTCCTAAGGGACCAAACTGCTGAGGTCATCGGACCGTAGACTTCGCACTACTTAAACTAACTTAAACGAGGAACAACACACACACCCATGCCCGAGGGAGGACTCGAACCTCCGGCGGGAGGGGCCGCGCAATCTGTGACATGGCGCCTCAAATCTCGCGGTCATTTAGCGCGGCCCGACCTCAATACAATTCTCGCCCGCATATCGGCAATGTGGTAGCCCAAAAACTGCGCGAATACAGATGGGAAGTCTCTGTATGTACATCTTTATATCGATGGTTGCAGGACGTCGACTCTTCAGTACAGAATCTCGAATCAAAACGCCTCTCAACCGCCTAAATTTCCAGTTTTGGTGATGTGCACTGTAGCGCCAAACTGGTATAGGCATACGTGTTCAAATACAGAGATATGTAAACTGGCGGAATATGGCACTGCGGTGGGCAACGCCTATATAAGACAAAAAAGTGTCTGGCGCAGTTGTTAGATCGGTTACAGCTCGAGGGGTCTAAGGCGCTGCAGTCATGGACTGTGCGGCTGGTCCCGGCGGAGGTTCGAGTCCTCCCTCGGGGATGGGTGTGTGTGTTTGTCCTTAAGATAATTTAGGTTAAGTAGTGTGTAAGCTTAGGGACTGATGACCTTAGCAGTTAAGTCGCGTAAGATTTCACACACATTTGAATATTCATTACAGTTGCTTCAATGGCACGTTATCAATATTTAAGTGAGTTTGAACGTGGTGTTACAGTCGGTGCACGAACGATGAGACACAGCATCTGCGAGGTAGCGATGAAGTGGGGGCTATCCCGTACGACCATTTCACGAGTGTACCGTGAATATCAGGAATCCGGTAAAACATCAAATCTCCGACATCGCTGTGGCCGGAAAATGATTCTGCAAGAACGGGGCTAACGACGACTGAAGAGAATTGTTCAGCGTGACAGAAGTGCAACCCTTCCGCAAATTGCTGCAGATTTAAGTGCTGGGCCATCGACAAGTGTTAGCGTGCGAACCATTCAAAGAAACATCATCGATATGGGCTTTCGGAGCCGAAGGTCCACTAGTGTACCCTTGATGACAGCAAGCCAGCCGAAGTGGCCGAGCGGTTCTAGACGCTACAATCTGAAACCGCGCGACCGCTACGGTCGCAGGTTCGAATCCTGCCTCGGGCGTGGATGTTTGTGATATCCTTAGATTAATTAGGTTTAAGTAGTTCTAAGTTCTAGGGGACTGATGACCGCAGCAGTTAAGTCCCGTAGTGCTCAGAGCCATTTGAACCATTTGATGACAGCACGACACACAGCTTTACGCCTCGCCTAGGCCCGTCAACACAGACAATGGATTTTGATGACCGGAAACATGTTACCTGATCGGACATTCCTCGTTTCAAATTGTGTCGAGAGGATCCGTTCATGCTGACGGCCTTGGGCAATTCCAGCAGAACAATGCGACACCCCACACGTCCAGAATTGCTACAGTGTGGCTCCAGGAATACTCTTCTGAGTTTGAACACTTTGGATGGCCACCAAACTTCCCAGACATGAGCATTATTGAGCATATCTGGGATGCCTTGCAACGTGCTGTTCATAAGAAATTATGAAACATCCCCCTTAGAAAATTTTTATAAATGACAGTGCTGGAAAACCTCTACGTTATTTGATTTTCAAACAGCTGAGCAAAACTGAACGTACTCAGACATTCACTAAACTGACACACAATATTTATAGCACAACGCAGTCTGACTTACAATAATCCCTACAAAAGAATGGCCCTTACGAAGAATAACCTATACCTTTCATGAATCACATTACCTCACAAAAATCTTCGTTACCCAAACTACTGCAATACAGCGAGCGCCAATACTGCTGCTAAATAAAAGATTCTAACTACTGAAGGCACTAACTACGGAGAGGCATATTTAGCAAATGAAAGATTTTAATAGAGAACAAACAATGTATTTACCTTAATAGTGTTCAAAAATCAAGATAACAAAAAGGTACGGCCAAACTTTCAGGAAACATTCCTCACACACAAAGAATGAAAATATGTTATGTGGACATGTGTCCGGAAACGCTTACTTTCCATGTTAGAGCTCATTTTATTACTTCTCTTCAAATCACATTAATCATGGAATGGAAACACACAGCAACAGAACGTACCAACGTGACTTCAAACACTTTGCTACAGGAAATGTTCAAAATGTCCTCCGTTAGCGAGGATACATGCATCCACCCTCCGTCGCATGGAATCCCTGATGCGCTGATGCAGCCCTGGAGAATGGCGTATTGTATCACAGCCGTCCACAATACGAGCACGAAGAGTCTTTACATTTGGTACCGGGGTTGCGTAGACAAGAGCTTTCAAATGCCCCCATAAATGAAAGTCAAGAGGGTTGAGGTCAGGAGAGCGTGGAGGCCATGGAATTGGTCCGCCTCTACCAATCCATCGGTCACCGAATCAGTTGTTGAGAAGCGTACGAACACTTCGACTGAAATGTGCAGGAGCTCCATCGTGCATGAACCACATGTTGTGTCGTACTTACAAAGGCACATGCTCTAGAAGCGCAGGTAGAGTATCCCGTAGGAAATCATGATAACGTGCTCCATTGAGCGTAGGTGGAAAAAACTAAAATGAGCTCTAACATGGAAATTAAGCGTTTCCGAACACATGTCCACATCACATCTTTTCTTTATTTGTGTGTGAGGAATGTTTGCTGAAGGTTTGGCCGTACCTTTTTGTAACACCCTGTATATATATATCAGTTCATGACATCCAGTCTTACAAATTTACTCTTTCTGATGGACACACGTCCAGACCATCCGCTTTCAAAACTCCGCCATCTCTCTCCCCCACATCCAACACTGCTAGCGGCTCACCTCCAACTGCGCAGCGCTATGCGCTGTTCACATCCAACTGCCCAACACTACAGTGGCAAATGTTCCAGCAATGCAAACCAGCCACAGACTGCACACAACACAGTCAGTGATTTTCGTACAGAGCGCTACGTGACGTTACCAACATAAAAACGTAAACAGCCTACTTACAAAATATCCATCCCCTCGTACTCTTACGGATTTATGGAGAGCCCTGCGGGATTTACGATGTCATTTGCCTCCAGCTCTACTTCAGACGTTAGTCGAGTCCATGCAATGTCGTGTTGCGGCACTCGTGCGTGCTCACGGGGGCCCTACACGATATTAGGTAGGTGTGGCAGTTTCTACATCTACATCTACATGACTACTCTGCAATTCACATTTAAGGGCTTGGCAGAGGATTCATCGAACCACAATCATACTATCTCTCTACCATTCCACTCCCGAACAGCGCGCGGGAAAAACGAACACCTAAACCTTTCTGTTCGAGCTCTGATTTCTCTTATTTTATTTTGATGATGATTCCTGCCTGTGTAGGTTGGGCTCAACAAAATATTTTCGCATTCGGAAGAGAAAGTTGGTGACTGAAATTTCGTTAATAGATCTCGCCGCCACGAAAAACGTGTTTGCTTTAATGACTTCCATCCCAACTCGCGTATCATATCTGACACACTCTCTCCCCTATTACGTAATAACACAAAACGAGCTGCCCTTTTTTGCACCCTTTCGATGTCCTCCGTCAGTCCCACCTGGTAAGGATCCCACACCCAGCAGCAGTATTCTAACAGAGGACGAACGAGTGTATTGTAAGCTGTCTCTTTAGTGGACTGCCAATAAAACGCAACCTTTGGCTCACCTTCCCCACAATATTATCTACGAGTATGTGGTCTTTCCAACTGAAGTTGTTCGTAATTTTAACACCCAGGTACTTAGTTGAATTGACAGCCTTGAGTATTATACCATTTATCGAGTAATCGAATTCCGACGGATTTCTTTTGGAACTCATGTGGATCACTTCACACTTTTCGTTATTTAGCGTCAACTGCCACCTGCCACCTGCCACACCATACAGCAATCTTTTCTAAATCGCTTTGCAACTGATACTTGTCTTCGGATGACCTTACTAGACGGTAAATTACAGCATCATCTGCGAACAACCTAAGAGAACTGCTCAGATTGTCACCCAGGTCATTTATATAAATCAGGAATAGCAGAGGTCCCAGGACGCTTCCCTGGGGAACACCTGATATCACTTCAGTTTTACTCGACGATTTGCCGTCTATTACTACGAACTGCGACCTTCCTGACAGGAAATCACGAATCCAGTCGCACAACTGAGACGATACCCCATAGGCCCGTAGCTTGATTAGAAGTCGTTTGTGAGGAACGGTGTCAAAAGCTTTCCGGAAACCTAGAAGTACGGAATCAGCTTGAGATCCCCTGTCGATAGCGGCCATTACTTCGTGCGAATAAAGAGCTAGCTGCGTTGCACAAGAACGATGTTTTCTGAAACCATGGTGATTGCGTATCAATAGATCGTTCCCTTCGAGGTGATTCATAATGTTTGAATACAGTATATGCTCCAAAACCCTGCTGCAAACCGACGTCAATGATATAGGTCTGTAGTTCGATGGATTACTCCTAATAGCCTTCTTAAACACTGGTGCGACCTGCGCAATTTTCCAATCTGTTGGTACAGATCTATCGGTGAGCAATCGGTTGTATATGATTGCTAAGTAGGGAGCTATCGTATCAGCGTAATCTGAAAGGAACGTAATCGGTATACAATCTGGACCTGAAGACTTGCCCGTATCAAGCGATTTGAGTTGTTTCGAAACCCCTAAGGTATCTACTTCTAAGAAACTCATGCTAGCAGCTGTTCGTGTTTCAAATTCTGGAATATTCCATTCGTCTTCTTTGGCTCTTCAGTGTATTACGCCATCTTGAGGCCTCCTTACTGACGTGTAGGAAGATTCTCACCTCTGGTCCAGTCAAAATAGGTACCAGCACTCAGTGACTGGTACCAGTAGATTTTTGACACAGCGATCACTCCGATCATCAGTTGATGTTTGTGTAACAGTCGGGGAAAAAGGTGTAAGTAAAAAAAAATTAGTGAGCGTTATTTAGGAAATGTCCGACGTACTGGGTGCGTAATCGGGGCAGAGAAGGGCGTGCGCGTGTGCGTCGCGACGGCAGGGCTGCGTGGCGTCGGCGTCGGCGTCGCGCGGTGGAGGGGCGTGCGGGCGGCAGCGGCGGCCGCGGCCGCGGCGCCAGTAAGTAGGCGACCGCCCGCCATGGAGCAGCAGCGCCAGTACGAGGCCGCGGGCGCGCGCCCCCGCTCCCGCCTGCTGCCGCCGCCGCTGCACGCCTCCCCGCTGCCCGGTAAGGCACTCCTCCCACCTGTCAAACGAGTTGCTGTTTGTACACAGTACACGTCTTCTCACGCAACTACGTGTTGTGTGTTTGGCGATACGTTTTCACAAATAAATCGACACTGTAGCAGTAGCCTTTTATATTATTAAATAACTTACTTGCATAGTAGTGTTGTACATCTACATCTACATCTGCATGGATACTCTGCAGGTCACACATAAGTGCCAGGCAGGGGGGTCATCGAACCACCTCCATAATAATTCTCTATTATTTCACTCTCGAACAGCGCGCGGAAAAAACGAATACCTATAACTTTCTCTGCGATCTCTGATTTCCCTTATGTTATTATTATGGCCGTTTCTCCTTATGTAAGTCGGTGTCAGCAAAATATTTTAGCATTCGGAGGAGAAAGTGGGTGACTAATTTCGTGAGAAGATCCCGTAGCATCGAGGAACGCCTGTGTTTTAATAATGTCCGTCACACTCTCTCCTCTATTTTGCGCCAATACAGTATGTGCTGCCCATCTTTGAACTTGCTCGATGCACTCTGTTAACCCTCTATGATAAGGATCCCACACCACGCAGCAGTACTCCAAAAGACGGGGGACAAGCGTTGTGTGGTCAGTCTCTTTAGTAGATCTATTGCATCTTATAAGTGTTCTGATAGTAAAAGGTAGTCCTTGATTCGCCTTCACCACAGCATTTTCTGTGTGCCCTTTCCAATTTAAACTGCTCATAATTGTAATTCATAGGTATCCAGTTGAATTTACGGCCTTTAGGTTTGACTGATTCATCGTGTAACCGAAGTTTGATTCCTTTTAGCAGTCACGTGGACGATCTCACACTTTTCATTATTTATGACCAACTACCAATTTTCGCAACATACAGGTATGTTTTCTAAATCGTTTTGCAATTTGTTTTGATCTCCATTACTTAACTAGACGATAACGACAGCATCATCGCCGGCCAAAGTGGCCGAGCCGTTCTAGGCGCTTCAGTCTGGAACCTCGTGACCGCTACGGTCGCAGGTTCTAATCCTGCCTCGGACATGGATGTGTGTGAGGTCCTTTGGTTAGTTAGGTTTAAGTAGTTCTAAGGTATAGGGGACTGATGACCTCAGATGTTAAGTCCCATAGTGCTCAGATGCATTTGAAAAAATTTTTTGACAGCATCATCTACAAACAGCCTAAGACGGCTGCTCAAATTGTGTCCTAAATCGTTGATATAGATAAAGAACAGCAGATGGCCTATAACAATACCTTGGGAAACGCCTAGAAATTAGTTCTGTTTTACTCTATGACTTTCCGTCAATTACTACCAACCGTGACCCCTCTGACAGGAAATTACGAATCCATTCACATAACTGAGATGATATTCCATAAGCACGCAATTGGATTACAAGCCGCTTGTGAGATACTGTGTCGAAAGCCTCCTGGAAATCTAAAAATACGCAATCAGTATGAAATCCGTAGTCGATAGCACTCAGCATTTATTGTTAGTGAGAGCAAAGAGGTAGTTGTGGTTCACAAGAACGATGTGCACCAGGAATAAACCGATTGAGGTTGTGCAGTATTAAACAGACTTGCCTTGTATTTGGCAGGATGGGGGCTCCAGGTTCCCGTCCCGATTCGTCGATCCTGATTTAGGTTTTCCATCGTTTCCTAAATTACGTCAGGCAAACGCTGGAATGGTTCCTGCTGTAAGCCGGGCCGACTACTTATTCCTGCCCCATGATTTCCAAACTAAACCTCTAAGTGTGTATCTACCTGTACATACAATTTTTTGTATTAGACCGTAATACCGTGACATTAACAATATATTTGTCAAAGTGATCCAGGAATAAATAAAACTACTGCTACGTCACTTTATACTTTTTGTAGTCTTTTTTTAACGGCTTTTGAGTACTCTCCGACAGGGGAGAACATTGCTAGGAGGCTTTTAATAGATTAAGAGAAGTGTGCAAAGTCATACTCGTAAATTTTTATTTATCTTTAATTTCTTTATTGCAAATTTAAAGACATGTTACCTGATATTTTAAAAAAAAAGGTCGTACACATTAGAGTTTTCGTTTGTTATCTTTATGGCAGTCTTTTTGTTTCATTTTTATTTGCAACATTTGACAACGAATAATACTTTTTTAAAGTAACAATAATTTGAGGTTGTAATATAAATATTTTTTTGTTTTGAGAAGAATGTGAAAATACGATAAATAGAGTAGAGATTTGTCAGTGGCATCACCAATTGTGACTGGCGGTGAATAGCGGAATAGTTTTTTTGAGTTGTTGACCGCCAGTCATTACAAAATACTTAATAGTTAGTAGTGTAGAGAAATAGTACCGTTAAATCTAATAGTTAGTAGTAGAAAATAGTACCGCTAAATCTATGCATCAGTATCAGGTATTCATCCATGTACAACACTGGGTGCTTTCTCGGCTAGAATGTCAGCATCTTACACTACATTTGCTCTAGTATTCACTATCATATTCTACTCGTAAATTTGAAGGTGGAGGATACTGATAAGAAGGAAGATTTCGTGCGGTGTATGCTGTTTACATGTCGAAGTTCGTGAATCTACACCGACGCCGATCTTGAGGTTCATTTTTAGTACCTTTACAGCGTCTTTTTGGGGCAGATTCGCTGGAGATCATAACAAGCGTCATACCATTATGTTGCTCAGACACTGCTTGTACATTCTGTATAAGACAAGAGGTATAATCAATAAACATAGAACACGGCGGAAACGAAATACATGAAACTTATTGTGTAAAATTGCTGGATGTGGATATTGATCAGAACTTGAGTTACAATTCACATAATACAGATCCTGTCAAATGACGGAGTTCAGCAGCATTTGATCTACACGTAAGAGCTGTTGAGGTGTTCAGGGCTTAATGATGAAATATTTGAAATTGTGTTGTCTACGATTTCATCCTGAAACATTTTTGAGCATTCTGCATACATTACTCAAGATTTCAAACTACAGGTTCCTAGATGAATGTACTTCAAACCTATTATCAGGTTTTTCTAGCAACCTAAGATTTTCGCTCCGCTCATTACGCGCGCATTTCGGAATTTAGTATGTCGAAATATTATAGCCGTTCTCAGTCTAGGATGAACATCCCGCCCAGAATGCCATATCTTTCTGTAGCAGTCTTTGAATATAATTTAGGGAATCTGTTGCTCCAATAATTAGCTGGGGTTTGAAGGTCGTTTGCGTTATTTCTGAAAGTGAAATGAGCTGCCAAATGTGGAAACAGTACACCTTTTTAACATTAATGGAACACATTAGGTTCTTTGTAATCATATAATATCTTTTTGTACAACAACAAAAAAGTGACGTATTCATATATCTACTGCCCTATGGTCTGGACACTGCCGGTAAAAAAAAAAAAAAAAAAAAAAAAAACTACTACTAAATTTATCACAAACAGTGAAATTTCTTCGTGCACGTGCATCCGAACAGTTTCAAGAACTGCTGAGAAAAATTTTAATACAGCAAAGAATTATTTTACTAGCTACCACATGACATTAACAGCAAGGTACAGATATTTATCTTGTTTCAAGGTCTAGTCAATGATTGTTTACAGAAAAGAGAAAGATCGTAAAACAGTTTCAATCCTCTTCTGATTTTTTTTCTGTGTGGTTAATTTTCTTGAGAGATAGAAGTAAAAACATTAGGAGACAGAGAAAGACCTGCTAACCCTTAATACAGTAAAACCTGAGAGACTAAAGCGTCAGTAGGAGCTTTTGGGTAACAATAGTTATTTTCTCTGACGTAATTTTCAAACAAACAAAATCATTTCAGTTCTTCGGTCCATTTGCCTCATGTCGCCATGGCATTTTGATTCTGCCGTTCCACTGCAAAGTTAGCTTGGTCTTTAGGCGATTATCAGTAGCTACTTGTTGCACCTGTCGGATTAATCTGAGTTTCGAACTTCGCAGGAGGAATGTGGCATCAGTTTTGTATGGTATCTGCATAAAAGTACTGTGTCTAACTTTTTTAAACATTAAGCTACATCTACATAGAAAGTTTACAAAAGGCAGTGAAGTGCATGACAGTTAGTACTTAGTATGATGAGGGTATTTTCCAGTTTTCAGCCGCGTATGAAGCGCGGGAAGAAGACTGCTCAAGATCATCTGTGCGCAGTGTAATTAGTCTAACCTCGTCTTGACGGTTTCTCCGGGAGAGATGTATAAGGAGCTGAAGCATACTGCTTGATTTTTCATCTTATACTAGTTCCTGATGTTTTGTAAGTAGGCTTTCGCGGGATAATTTGCGTCTCTCTTCCAGCGTCTGCCAATTCGGGATTTTCGGCATTTCCTTCGCGCTCTTTCTTTAGTCAAACAAACCTATGACCATCGTACTGCTCTTCTTTTAACAAGTTCAGTACGCCCTATTAGTCTTATTTGGTATGGGTTTAGTAATGGTTTTTCGACAGTATTTAGACTAATTCAAAGTTTTATTATTTATGTACACTAATAATTTGTCTTGTTTTGTTTTAAAAGAACTGCCAATTGAGCGCAGTTACAAGTGGGAAAAGAGCTGCTAATTATTCCTGGTAAAAAAAAATTCGGAATTAAATACGCTGCAAGCATAATTTCAGTTTATTATGAGGCTCTCCAAATATGAAATTTTCTCTCTCTCTCTCTCTCTCTCTCTCTCTCTCTCTCTCTCTCCATTAAAGCACTTTTTATATTATCACTGTTTCCAGAAGTTTGTCCATAGTCGTTTGTCTCATAAGAAGGAAAGCACCTACTGTATCTTACGGAGGCATTCGTTACAGTACGATTATTTGTGGCTTAAAGTAAATGGTAAAAATTAAAACGGATAAAAATTTAAATTTAAGTTGTTTGTGTGATTTTCTTGGCTTGACTATGGAAGAAATATTTATGGATATATAGCGACATCGTGATAATTTCTCCTCCACGGCATGTCGGCGACTGACAGTGTCTGCATGTTCGGATGACCTTTGATCAGGCAGATTGATTTCCAGACGGCGAGTACGTCTAAGAGCACCGTTCGCAGTTGATTCCATCCAGTCTATGGTTGCCACAAACTCTGCGTTGGATTCAAGCCTTTTCTCACCCGCAGTTTTCTTGTGTGTGGGAATAGTTGACAAATCTGATGGATATTCAAACAATCCGTATTTTTTATCCCTTGGTTTTCTCATTGAAAACATTCGTTAGTGAGCCGATACCGTGTCTGACGAGGAGGAGGAGGAGGAGGAGGAGGAGATGTGTTCAAAAAATGGTTCAAATGGCTCTGAGCACTATGGGACTTAACAGCTGAGGTCATCAGTCCCCTAGAACTTAGAACTACTTAAACCTAACTAACCTAAGGACATCACACACATCCATGCCCGAGGCAGGATTCGAACCTGCGACCGTAGCGGTCGCGCGGTTCCACACTGAGGCGCCTAGAACCACTCGGCCTCACCGGCCGGCTGAGAAGATGTGTGTTTAACGTCCTGTCGACAACGAGGTCATTAGAGACGGGTATCTTACGAAGAGTGGTTTTAGTTTTATTTTGTAGTTCGAGCAGCTTCTCATTATTTTTTTATCCGGTTTTTCATAAGCCTTGCGTTAAATTCAGAAATTACAACTTTTTTATCCTTTGGGAGGTATATGAAAACTCCCTGTTACATCCAAACAAATCCCTGGTCATAATCTTCAGCATTTTCTGGTGCAGGGACCCAGAATTCCACCCACTCCTTTGACTGATACTTCATATCTGGTGTGAAGTGATGGACTGACGTGTATCCAGAGAAGTAAATCGTGGCACAAATCAGGTGGATTATATTCAAAACAGTTCATCCTTACGGTTCCGCATTTGCGTTTTCCATCGCACTCAACAAATGCCGTACTCACGTTACGAAAACGTTTCTCTGAACTAATTCGCTATGAAAAATGTACCAGTCTCTTCCTTCTGAAATTCCTGTGGCGACAACAATTTCAGACATCGTCATTCTCGAATTGTCTAATACCATACTGTGTGAATATTTCGTCCATAAAGGACGGCATTATGAGGGCTGCGACCGTTGATCAATACAAATGAAACAGTTTCGGCGACAGTCTCGTGTTTATTTTGCCACTACGCGTTTAGATCGTTCACACCATTATCTTGAGGTGGAGAATTGTTTATTTACATAGCTGGTGTTGGTGAAGAGTACAGACGTCCTTTCACAGTCGCGCACCAAGGGCAGTGTAGGTTATTTTGCGGTTTTTGAGGGTTGCAAAAGATCTGCATATTGTCGCCTGATGTATGTCCTCTCCGCTGCACAATAATTTACACTGTCGTTTCAAAGATGGTAACATGTACAACTTCTTTGAAACTACAGTGTAGAGATAGCGTGCAGTGAAGAGAACACACATCAAGCAACAGTATGCAGATCTTATACAACTCTACCGTCCCTCAAGAGACGCAAAATAATCTACACTACCCTTGGTCTGTGACTTTGAAAAGACGTTTTTACTCTTCACCAACACCAGCCATGTAAGTAAACAATTATCCACCTGAAGGTAATGGTGTGAACCATCTAAACGCGTAGTGACAAAATAAATAAGTGATTGACGCAGAAACTGTCTTATTTGTACCATATTGTGTACGAATCGAACTTTTCGTTTGTTGGAGGAGTTTTGTGCGACCTTCACGTCGTTCATTAGTAGCAGAAGTACGACATTTTAAAATGTTACACCCGCTTATTAACTGTTAATATTAAAGAAGCAGATTCTTTATCGTAATTCACCAGAAACAAAGAATTATATTTATTAAAGATATTTGAAATCTATCTTTGAAACTACTAAAAATCCGTATTTTCTTTAGCATTTTTATTTATTTTTTTACTTTTGAAACTTTCTGAATGGTCTGGAATGAAACATATTTACCGCATAGATTTGCTTCTAGATCTGAGAACAGTTGGCTATAAAAATATATAAGTGTATGATTTTTGCTTCCAGCATTTTTGTCCGATTTCCGCTTACATTTGGAAGTGTTGTCTGTTTGTATACTTGCCTGGTTTTGGCTCTGATGCACACTGCCTAATTTCGTATTGACTTGGAGCACTGCGCAAAATTATGCAGAAAACATCAGTGTGTCTGTAGCGAACACTTTTTAGATCTGTAAGCAAACAAAAACTGTAAATATGTTTCTTTGTAGATCACTGACGATGTTTTAATTCAAGAAATAAAACGCATATTGTCAAATAAATACACAGTTCCAGTAACTGCAAAGACAGAATTCAAAGACCTTTAAGAGTTTTAAAGCAATTGTGGGCAGTATGGCCAGACAAGTGAATAAATAATTTTATGACGGCACCTTATTCCAGCGTGTCCACTGGAATGAAAACATACGACAGGAATTTGTCACTCGAAGTTTTCCGGGTGTCTAGAAAATTCCACCATTTTTTGTGCCTGATTCCGGGACATTATTATTTCCTCTTCGGGTATTTCGAATGTTAACAGTACAGCCATATTGAAGGAAAGTCGGCGACAAAATTGAAACTACTTGACACAATAGCCGTACAGATAAAACTGTCACTCGTATGAAGCTGACATTTGTCAGGTTATTACGCAACTCGTACCGACGAACAAAAACTAAATTTCAGTCATTTCTGTAATAGGTAAAGAACATTTATCGCTGGCCTGGTTTAGCAGCAACGAACGTAAATGATGGTGTTCAGACAGAGGTTAAGTTATAAGCGAAACAAAGCTCGGGGCGCTCTCCGGCCGCGGCGCGGTAATTAGAGTACAGGCTGGCGCGGGACAAGTGCTGTGAAGAGCGGCCGCACCGCCATCCACCTGTTGGCTGGCCCGCCAGCTCGCGTCAGTTTGCGGTCGCACCGCCGGACGGGGATTTGCGCTAATCGCGTGTGTGCACCGCCGATACATCGCTCTGCCTCGCCGCCCTTCCTAGCTCCCTCTGTTGCACAGGGCAGGCAGAATACTCACCGCCTCTGCGGATCTCGACACCAGCATATCATCTAATCATTGTTGTTTGTATTTACCATAGTTCGCAGCTGTTTTGCATTCCACATGTAAACGTGAATACTGGTTACAGCTTTTATTTGCACTGCTCCCTACGTCGTGAGTGGCTGATGTTAGGAATAAATCATTGCTTGAACGATGTGGTATTTGACCGAAGTTTGGTAACTGTTTTGTTATGTTACACATTCTGTGTTCATTATTATAGTTATTATTCGCTTTCGGGAGGTGCCCATTCAGTTAGTTCAACAGTGAAATGTCGGTTACAACGATACGAACGTAAGGACAACGCAGCAGCCAGTCCCCGAGCGGAAAAATCTCCGGCCCGGCCGGGAATCGAACCCAGACCACTTCGCTCGGCACTCAACCGCGCACTGTTTGTCCGATGTACTTCTGGCCACACTCACAAGGTATTTCGTAGACTCCATGTCTTCTGAGACCTACTGCGTCTTTGACTGGTCTCAGTAATTGACGGATTTTCGTTGGAGGCCTGGAGATTGATTTTATCTTGTGTCTTTTCAACAGGCGGCTTATCTTGCCCAACAAACGGTGCGCACTGTGGAACAACGCAGGAAAGAATATGAGAGGTATTATCGCCTACGCTATCCAGAGAAATCTGCGTTAGCTGAGCATGCGTTAGAAAACGGTCTCCACAAAAAATTTGACGATACCTTTGCCGTGGCTCGCACTAATGGCTTCTGGGACAGTTTAATAAAGGAAGCTATTGAAATAAAAATTACCACAAACACCCTGAATGGAGACGGTGGCTTACAGCTCAGCGCTGTGTGGGATCCAGCGACCGCGCGGTTGAAGAGGGCACATCGAACGCCGACTCAAAACATGCCCATATATGGCAATGTCAGTCACGAGCACCAGTGACGTCACAGCCGGCAGCTAGCGTATATAAGGGCGCACCAACAGCCCACTGGCGGTCATATCACTTGACGATGGCCAAGAAGTGCTTGGCCGAAAGCTCGTGTAGTTTTAAGCAATTGACGCTGTTGGAAACCCGAGAACATTTTATTCAGTTACTTAAAAAGTGTTCTTCAGCACGTGATACGTAAAGAAAAACTTCTCGGAACTTAACCATCAGGCTGTCAGAGGACGACTGCAGGCATGCGGCTGTGACTTAACCTGCCATAAGGGATGTTATGTACACTCACGTTCAGAAAAAAACAGAACAGTTTGAATGACTAGAGACGGGGCGTTCATATTGACAGGACATGTACGAGTATATTAGTGTGTTCTGCAGAAATGATTAGCATTTAAGTCACCTAGGCACAGGGACGCCATGAACCGTGAGAACTTGTTGCATGCGTGATGGCATCCTATGGCGTCCTATCGTATAGCTATCTTTGCTGCATTCACCTGGTTCCGAAGCTCGTGAGGTGGTTGGCATTGGATCACAGCGCTGCACTCATCGATTCTCCATATCCTACAGATCACAAGTCTGTTGATCTGGTGGGCCATGGTAAAAGGCTGACATGCTGTGATCTCAAGAAGACACGTGTTCGTACTGCAACATGTGGTCGTGCATTTTCTTGCTGAAAAATGGCGTCTGGGATGATGTGCAGAAAGGGTATGGTTTCAGGTCCCAGGATATCACACTGATCACAGTGCCCTGGATACACAACAACTGTGATTTCTGGTTGTACTTAATAGCACCCCACATTATAAAGCCTTTAATTGATTCTGTATGTCTTGTGGGAATACAGTCACTGTGATGCCGCTTCCGCTGTCTGTGGCAACCGAAAATGCGGCCATCATTTTCAAACAAGCGGAATCTGGATTAGTACGAAAACACTGTCTGATGGCATTCCTGTCCCCAGTGACGACTTTCCATTCGCTATTACCATCTAGCATGTTTCTGCACATTCGTCGAAGGTATGCGGTAAAGTGGGAGTTGCGCGCGTGACTCATGCAATAATAAACGGTGACAGACCGCCACCTCTGATAGTGTACAATGTGTTCCACTGTTCCACTATGGCACTAGAGGTGAGGAGGATACAGACCTGTCCTGCGATGCCATTCGGATGAGGCGTCGATCTCCTCGAGCATTGATCTGGTTGGTGTAGTCTGACCCATCTCGTCCTGTTCTACGGCCTTCCGTGAACCATTCTGCACACACCCTTTGCACTGCCGATATACTTCGTCCCACGTGAGCAGCAATATCCCAGATGGATGCATCACATTCCCTCATACCAGTAATGCGCCCTCCTTCTAACTCACTGATTCGATGCTACGGTTCAAACATACATCCGCGAGGCATTCTGCACGTCTGCTCAAGTCGCACTCGTCCGTTACATTCAGTTTATAGCGACAACGAGAGCCGCAAGCACGTTTTACCGGTAGGTGGTGTTGCACCGTGATATGGATGTGTACCTTCAATCCAAGGGCCGACATGGTTGAAATGGTATTCATTTCTGCAGAACGTACTAATGTACATGTCCTGTGAATATGAACATCCTATCAATAGTCAACCAAGGTGTTCTGTTTTTGCTGAACATGAGTGTACTTTGAACGTGTTCTTGAGACACAGTCACAAATGGTTCAAATGGCTCTGAGCACTATGGGACTCAACTGCTGTGGTCATAAGTCCCCTAGAACTTAGAACTACTTAAACCTAACTAACCTAAGGACAGCACACAACACCCAGCCATCACGAGGCAGAGAAAATCCCTGACCCCGCCGGTAATCGAACCCGGGAACCCGGGCGTGGGAAGCGAGAACGCTACCGCACGACCACGAGATGCGGGCAGACACAGTCACATTTTACGACAAAATCTGTTTCCAATGGCCACCTTAACGTGCATTTCTGCTAAAGTGAAATCCTCCTCGTTATCCGCACTTATTCACATCTCAGCAATAAACCGTAATAATCAGATATCTTTTGTTATTTTACCAAAAAAAATGGTTCAAATGGCTCTGAGCACTATGGGACTTAACTACTCAGGTCATCAGTCCCCTAGAACTTAGAACTACTTAAACCTAACTAACCTAAGGACATCACACACATCCATGCCCGAGGCAGGATTCGAACCTGCAACCGTAGCGGTCTCGCGGTTCCAAACTGAAGCGCTTAGAACCGCACGGCCACACCGGCCGGCGTTATTTTACCACTTTAGCGGAAATGCATCTCCAGATCGCCAATGGACGCCAAAACCGATTGTGTCATAGAATGTTGCTGTGTCTAAAGTAAAGGGAAATTCATTGATTATAGGTGGATACATTAATGACAATGAAAATTTCAGTCAGAATTTGAGGTGTGCTGAGATAGAAAACAAGAAACACGGTTTCGGTCTGGTATAAATTTCGGTTGTCACGACAAATTCAGAATGTTATAGGTTCAGCATTTCTGGACGGTCTACATTGATACCATTACACGTCACTGCATCTTCATCGAATTCATCCCCAACGTTCCATCCATTTAATTGAATTTACTGAAATGAAATATCAGTTATTTTGGAGAATTTCGATAAAAATAATTTGTTATTTACATTAATAAGGAATATTCGCACAAATATAAACGAGACTTCCCTCTTGTGAAAAGAATCCACGCGGTGTAAATATGAGGGAGACGCTGAGCAGTGCATTACGTCGCCAAGTTCCAACAGTGATCTGCCATAGTAATTTGTGCAGTGATGCGTAGAGTATTTTCTCTTTGGCGACTTCCTTTTTAGCGGGAGTGTATAAAAGCAGCGCGGCTAGCCTTTTTAAGCTGCGCTGGAACAGCGTTCCTCCGGAGCGCGCGTGTGTTTGCGGCGCTGGCGCTTTCGCGTGGTGGTGCTTAACAGACCGTTCAGCTGCTTTGCGCCGGCTTTGTTGTCAGGTGTGACAAAGCGAGGCGCCGCGCCTTTGACATCGGTGCAGCATAACCAGACCAGGGCAGTTAGCGCTCGCGTAGGACTAGGCGCCCAGTGTAAACTCGGACCAGCAACACCTCGCCACTGCCCACATCAAACGTCTGTCACTCCACAGGGCAACACCAAATTTGCGTAGGCCCTGGGAGGAGACCTTTACAGCTCTTTGTGACAAGCAAGTGAAGCGTGTTATTATCCAGTTTATTGAGGACGTGCAGGACCACTCAAGTCAGAGTAATATTGGACGTTGTTTCCCCGTTGCCTTCCTGCGTGTGACTGATCAGATGTGTAACTGTTGAGCGTTTATGAAGTGGTTATTGTATAAAAACTTCACATCTCGCTTAATAGAGAACTGAATAAAGCAACAGAAAGAAAAAATACGAAAAATTCGGAAGGATTGAGACAGAATCGAGTGGGTTCTCCTTTGGTATGAGGTTATATCCTAAACTTTCAGAAATTAGAAATTTTGCGTCTAAATAGTAGGTTGGTGCATAAGTTCGTAGCGTTTTTGCATTTAATTTGGTATTCCCGTTCCAATGGGTTTATTTATCGAGTGTTGTTTTTATTTGTAGTTCACTGTTGCTATTTGAGTGTACATAATGTCATTTTGACGTAGTGTGTGGAGCTGTGGAAGCTGGAAAGTGGAGTGCCAAGTGGAGAAATCGGAACATTTCTGACAAGTTCTTCTGTTGGAGTTCAGTAGAGGGGTGACAGCAGCGGAGGCAGCCAGAAATTTTTGCTTCGTGTATAGGGATAATGCAGCTGGACAGAGCACGACAAGAAAATGGTTCCCTCGTTTTAATGGCTCTGAGCACTATGGGACTTAACTACTGCTGTCGTCAGTCCCCTAGAACTTAGAACTACTTAAACCTAACTAACCTAAGGGCGTCACACACATCCATGCCCGAGACAGGATTCGAACCTGCGACCGTAGCGGTCGCACGGTTCCAGATTGTAGCGCTTAGAACCGCGCGGCTACTCCGGCCGGCCCTCGTTTTAAGGAGGATCGTTTTGACATTAGTGACTCTCCACGTTCAGGAAGACCTTCAGAGTTTGATGAAGATCGTTTAAAGGCATTAATCCACAATTATCCGTGTCAGTGTAGTCGAGAAGTGGCAAATGTGATGAACTGTGATCATTCCACCATCGTGCGACATTTGCATGCAATGGGGAAGGTTCAAAAATCGGGAGCTTTGAAGCCAAAATCACAAAAATGAGCGGGTGGTTATATGTGCAGCTCTGCTTGCTCTTCATCGTGAATAATACCAACCATTCCTACCTATCCTGTATCGTTACCGTTGACGATAAATGGTATGTTTCTGCTAACGTTAGGAAAAGGAAGGAATGGCTGGGCCGAAACGAAGCTCCAGCTTCTTGTACAAAGACCTGCGCGCATCCACAAAAGATAGTGTTATGCATCTGGTGGAACAGCGACAGCGTGGAGTACTACGAATTGCTTCCCCGTGGTGTAACCATCACTGCTGACATTTATTGTCAACAATTGAGACGTCTTGCAGAGTCAGTCCAAGAACAGCGACCAGGAAGACGTGAGGTGCTGCTACTCCATGATAACGCCCGCCTGCATTTTGCTAGACTGACAAAAAACACTATACAGGAGTTGGCTTATTCACGTGATCTCAGGCCCTCACATTTTCACCTTTTCCGCTCTCTATCGAACAATCTTCAAGGAAGTTCCTTTCCAGATGAAAATGCACTCTGAAGACGGCTCGACGAAATGTTCACCTCAAAACCAAGTGATTTCTACAGTCGCGGAATTGAAAACTTATCGCAGCGTTGGCAGACTTGTAAATAGTGAAGGAGAATATGTTATTGATGACTAAAGTCTCTGTTATGTGTATATTTTATGTTTATTAAACGTGTGGAAAGACGCTACGAACTTACGCACCAACCCAATAGATAAGAGAACCCACAAATACCAGTAGGTGTCTCACCGTGTTCTTGAATCAGTGTGGTAAGAGACTGCGAACTGAGTGGTTTGGTTGGTTGTTGGTGAGCATATTTCCACTGTCGTGCACCCGTGAGTTTGCGATTTTGCGGTGGCTGATTTGAGAGGGCTGCATGTATTAAACTGGGGAAAACTGCTGTAGAACGGATGAAATTTTCAAGCAATCTTTTGTAAACACCGCTTTAGGTCAAACACAAAATTGGCTCTGAGCACTATGCGACATAACTTCTGAAGTCATCAGTCGCCTAAAACTTAGAACTAATTATACCTAACCAACCTAAGGACATCACAAGCATCCATGCCCGAGGCAGGATTCGAACCTGCGACCGTAGCGGTCGCTCGGCTCCAGACTGTACCGCCTAGGCCGGCCGGAGTGGCCGCGCGGTTCTAGGCGCTACAGTCTGGAGCCGCGCGACCGCTACGGTCGCAGGTTCGAATCCTGCCTCGGGCATGGATGCTTGTGATGTCCTCAGGTTAGTTAGGTTTAAGTAGTTCTAAGTTCTAGGGGACTGATGACCACAGCAGTTAAGTCCCATAGTGCTCAGAGCCATTTGAACCATTTTGTAGCGCCTAGAACCGCACGACCGCTCCGGCCGGCTGTCAAACACAAATTTACGACTTTTATAACCATTTCACAAACGAGTGAACATCGACCGGTAACGACCCTTCCGGTCTGCCGTCAACTGGCATTACACGAGAAAATGTTCAGGAAATTAGGGCTCTGATGTTAAAAGATCATCTATCCGTGCAACATCTTGGGCACAAGTTATGGTACAAACGAACGTATTATGTAAGAAGAGTTGAACATAAGAAGGGCTGTGGCAGAGTTGTTGCCACGACTGCTTCAAGATGATCTGACGCAACATCGCGCTGGAGTCTACGAGGATGCCAAACAGCAGCTTCAGGACATTCGAAACAGTCTTTCAAAGACTGTCATTCGTGACGAAAGTTTGCTTGCTGGGTATAACAGTGAAACTGAGCAACAATCTGCGCAATGAAAGTGTCGCCTCTTGCTTCGTCCAAAAAAAGCGTGACAGATACGACCACATACGGCAAACATTATTCAAGAATTTTTGACTTAAAACAAGGTGTCGGCTGTTCCCTACCTGCCGTACATGGACAGAATTAGCTGCGTGTGGCTTCTTCCTCTCTCACACCTCACACGATTAAAATCAAGGGGAAGGGACGAAGATCTGGTACAACGGAGGAGATTCAATAGCAGAGGGTAGTAAACAGCTTCCTAAGCTTTAATGGAATTGGCAAGAATCTCGTGTTTTTATTATTATTATTAGTAGTAGTAGTAGTCATCAAACCTCTGAGTGGTCCGATGTGACCGGCACACATTCGACGGTCGTGGTGACCGAGCGGTTCTAGGCGCTATAGTCTGGAACCGCGTGACCGCTACGGTCGCAGGTTCGAATCCTGCCTCGGGCATGGGTGTATCTGATATCCTCAGACGTCAAGTCCCATAGTGCTCAGAGCCATTGAACCATTTCTTGGCGCGAATTCCTCTCTTGTTGCAACCGCTTTATCTGAGAGTAGCAAGTACTTGCACTCGCCACCATCAAGTATTTGTTAAGTGTATTCCAGTCTCTGTCTTCTCCTATAATTTTTTTACCATCTACAGTTCCCTCCAGTATCATGGAAAATATTCCCTGATGTCGTAACACGTGTCCCTTTTTTCTTTATGTTCCTTTCTTCGATGATTCCTTGGATATTTTGACTGTTGTAGGTAAAACGTCACACACTGCAATCTTACGTTACGAAAACGGAATAGCGCTTTAGGTGACGTTTGCCGGGAGCCAGCACTGATCTGTAGTGCAGGTTCTGGTATACAGAGCCTGAAATTTATGAAAGATGCTTATGGAGATGGTCTTACGTCACGTGAGGAGGTTTCTGAGCCTACAGGGAATTCACGACCCTTTGTAGTAATAATTTTTACAAATGACTCGAACGAGAGAGGACTGTCGACACGCTGGGTCATTTACAGTTTGATGATTGACAGAATCTAGGAACAATAGGTGAAACGAAGATTCAACGTTAGCCACTTCGAACAAGTGTGATACCAGCGATATGTAAGGGGACTTCCTTTAATTTGTAGATGTATCCCCATGCGCTCAGTCCGTGGAATACTGCAGAGAGCTTTTTAATTTAATTAGAATTTTAGCTGGGTTTTCAGTGCTTCGTGTATTTCGTCCCACAGCTTTCCGTAATCAGCAGTTTGTTCGCGTTTATTTGATGAAGTCATAAATTGCATTTTCACAAGTAGAACTACCTCTTTCGTCACAGTTTACACAAATAGCATAGGGAGGGGGGGGGGGGGGGGTGGTGAGAGAAATGAGAGTGAAATTTGTGTGTGTGTGTGTGTGTGTGTGTGTGTGTGTGTGTGTGTGTGTGTGTGACGAAACTCCAGTGTAGATAAGAGTGTCCCTGTTCCACTAGACAGTGCCGAATCTCGTTACAACACAAAGTTATTGCGATTTAACGAAGTAGGTTCGTGCGAATTCTGGATGATTTCTTGTTGGAAAGTACAGTCAGAAACTTCACTAAACTTGTCGTATTAGATATTATATTCTAATTTTAATGACGTACTGTGCTGCAGTCATACGCATAATGAAAACGTTAATGTTAACACAGTGGTTTGAGACAGTAAGCTGCGTATATAATGAAAGCGTGCAAAAAATTACAAGGCACTCAGTTGCAAAAAAGATACCTGAACAGTTGATTAATAAATGCATGAAAGAAATTTATTATGTTTTTGTATTCGGTTGCAGTTCATACATTGCACATAATTTCCTGTAGGAATTTTGATAAAGTGTTTTGTTTTTTTGTTCGAGAAAACAGAGTTAATTCGATAAAGTGTCGGAATAACAGAATAAAAATTTCGGGATATAATTTTTTTTAAATAACTTATTGGGTTTCCTATGGCTTCGTACTGTTTTAAGATCGTAATAGGAAAAACAAAAAAAAATTGAAACCATTACACCAAAAGAATCTTTAGCCGACCTCTCTTACACGAATTTACAAAAAAAACTTAGATCGGGCAACGCAGGCGAAAGCTCTTAAAAACGAAATTCATTTTCTTTTCTAGATAGAAGGGTAAAAACTCTCGTAAGGGAACCTCGGCTTAGGGGTTTCGTAGTTCCCTAATTCACTCAAGGAGAATATAAGATTGGTTTCTTAGTCAATACTTCTACCGAATTCCTTTTCCATCTCTTTTTTTTTCAATTGAAGCACACGTTTCTTCTCTTATGACCTTAAAAATCCTTCCTTTAAGTGTCCTGTATGATCAAACAGTACTAAATGACGTTTCTTTTTTCACTGTTTGTTTGCTGTCTACATATTTTCTTATACCTCAGTTATTTGTGCCATATGTATGTTTTTTATGGGCATGTGCTGGTAAAATTTATTCTATGATTGTCGGTACTAAACCAACTCGGGAAAGAGTTGAGTCACGTAAGTACCAACATTAATAGTATTCTTTAGGCGCTAACGGAAATATATGCACCCGCTTAAGCAAGACAGAATTGTCGTCCATAACAGTCAGATGCAGTACTATTTTACAAAAAGTATCGACAGTCATTGGGAATAGACTGTTGTATTTGCTTCCTATTCTTCATATTCAGAGAGCATATGGTCTTAGAAACTTTTGTCCAGGAGGTACAAAAAATGGTTCAAATGGCTCTGAGCACTATGGGACTTAACATCTATGGTCATCAGTCCCCTAGAACTTAGAACTACTTAAACCTAACTAACCTAAGGACAGCACACAACACCCAGTCATCACGAGGCAGAGAAAATCCCTGCCCCGCCGGGAATCGAACCCGGGAACCCGGGCGCGGGAAGCGAGAACGCTACCGCACGACCACGAGCTGCGGACTTTGTCCAGGAGGAAGAACATTAATTTGCCGTTGTATAAAACTGGATCATCGTTTTTCATTATTCTAATCACTACCCGTTTGTGTGAGTCTGCCGCTATAAAAGCTACAGAAATAAGGCCCCCCTTCTTCAGTACCAAACAATTTCCATAATAAATTCTTAGTAATTAATATAATGTAGCGAGTACTACTTATGCACATGACTGCTTTGCGTATACCCAGTAGACGTTCGAAATATCGTATCGGCATCGTTTAAAAGATTACAGTTTCCATTCACCAAAGAAATGAGCATGAAACTAGATATTTCAAATTTTATTAAAGGACAGCGAATTTCTTCTGCGCTCCCTGCAGCAGTCGTCAGTTAGTAGAAAGTGTCTTACAACCACGTTCATACGACTATCGTAATGAAATGGATTATGTCTTAGATAAAATTCTGCTATCGCCACTTTGATTAATATCTGATGTCATTGTTTTCATAAGTGAATCAAATAAAAAAAAAATGTTTTATGTACGCTCAAAACGATTTCATTCAAGTTGACAGTGAATGTGAATACCGCATACTAACTCATACCTTAATTTAATTTATGTTATCTGCGCAATGATTTTTTTTTTCGTGGACTGTAGTGAAAACACCGTCGAGTCGACAACATTTCTGTAAGGTGTGTACGTTGTTTAGTTGCCAAACATGCTCTAATAGGCAAAGGCAAATTTGTGTATAGTCTCTGGATCAGAGGCGCTGATACTAGAAATAAACGAAGAACTTACGAAATAAATTAGAGCATCTGCTTTTCATCTTCGCTCGTAAGTAGTTGTTTACGCACAGACAAAATTGATCTATTCTCAACAGTGTTTGAGGTACAGCTGTTTGAGAATTGTGATAATGGAGATGCTGCTGATGTGAGTAATTTATTAGATGGTTCGTTGTCGATTTTATTACAAATTTACGTTTGTAGGTCATGTTGTAAAGCTTCACTGGATTTTGTGGGTCATGTAGACATGTACTGTGTAGTATACTCCGTGGGGGATGATAACAAAGGTAATATACAAAGCTCTAGTTACAATGTGTTTGATACGGCCGGTTTCGACCCTAGTTTGGGTCATCCAACGACATGTACGACAAGACTGCCACTGTTGGTCCTGCAACAACACTACCGATCCAACGACGTGGATAGGTTATACTGAGCGACTGTGTCACTGGTAGTGAGGAAGTTCATTACAGCCGTAGTGCTACCAAAAGAACATCCTGTAAGTAATTCACCAGCATGTTCTCCTGAAACTGCCACGTTAAGACTTTTGTGTACAAGACGTACACCAGTTATATAACTGGAAAACAACACTGAAATTCAGTCTACACGAAAGTGCTATGATTTTCATCTGCTCATGTTTGAAAGTTGCGACAGATATTTGCTACGTCACTGATTTATCAACAAACATATTCTGTAAAATCAATACGTCAGTGGTACTTTGTCAGTCATAAAATTCCTTCCAGCTTGCACCTCGAAGTGCTGTGTATGGTGGCGGTATATGGATACTGTCCCGCGTAACATAAGCGCCGGCACGTTGGCATGGACCGTAACCACAGAGAAGGCTGTGAGACGACGTCAGCCAATAGTACGCTGACTAGGACCGCACCACGACTGGAGCGGCCTCTAGCCGAAGAGAATATAAGTGCCGCTTCAGCCAACCTCGGCCACACTGGAAGACCGGCACCAGAAGACGCACTAGAAGAACACCACTAGAAGACGATCCGTCATCCTAACTGTTTACCTGAGACTTGTGCATATATTAATTGCTTGCATGGAAATTATATACAGGGTGGTCCATTGATCGCGACCGGGCCAAATATCTCACGAAATAAGCGTCAAACGAAAAAAACTACAAAGAATGAAACTTGTCTAGCTTGAAGGGGGAAACCAGATGGCACTATGGTTGGCCCGCTAGATGGCGCTGCCATAGGTCAAACGGATATCAACTGCGTTTTTTAAAAATAGGAATCCTCATTTTTTATCACATATTCGTGTAGTACGTAACTATTTAAAAAAACACAGTTGATATCCGTTTGACCTACGGCAGTGCCATCTAGCGGGCCAACCATAGAGCCATCTGGTTTCCCCCTTCAAGTTATACGAGTTTCGTTCTTTGTAGTTTTTTCATTTGATGCTTATTTCGTGAGATATTTGGCCCGGTCACTATCAATGGACCACCCTGTATAGCGAAGGACATTGATTATTTGTATGCCGCCAATAGCTTCAGTGTTATATGTATTGTCAATTAACTTTATTGTAATAAACTCCTTTAATATGATTTGCTTGTATGTTGTTTAGCTATCCGACAAAACAGCTCCCTAGGCGTCCTATATTACACGAGTGGGCGGGATCCCTCTGATAAAAAGCACCGGAAGTGAATCGCGCATCACACTCCTGTTTCGTAGAAATTCTCCTTCAGTCGTTGACTGAGCTGTGTTTTAATTTAGTGGTTTCGATACAACAGGGATATCGTGAAAGGAGACGTGTATTTATTTATTTATTTTGCTTTTAGGTGCGCAGTTTACAATTTCTCTCTCTTGCTTGCGCATTGTGCCTCCCCCCCCCCCCCTCTCTCTCTCTCTCTCTCTCTCTCTCTCTCTCTCTCTCTCTCTCTCACACACACACACACACACACACACACACACGTTAACAGGTAAAGCAAAACACTCTGTCCAGTGATAGCAGAATGTCAACAATGTCGGTGCTCGAGGCAGGGAAAGTAGTACTAGGAAGACATGATGAACAAATGTTTACCGATGCAACAAGTGCCGGAGGGTATTGGTTGTTTTTCTATACCAGAGCGTAGCAAAATATAACAAATTTTTTCATGCTAGGGATATTTAAACTGAAGTTTCAGAACTTCTACGTGTTACGATAAACGTAATACTGTACGGAGCTATGTTAGTATTGTGGCAACGTGATTTGCTCTCAAACAGTCTGTCTTGTAGTCGATAATTGTACGGACTCCGAAAGATGGGTAAACATTTGTTCGACACACATTCCTTACCCGAATCATGAGCTCGCACGCGTCCGGTATTTAAATTAGAAGCCTGCCAGAAATCGTAGAGAATGGAGCACGTGACAGTAATGTTTACCTTCAAAATGATTAGTATTACGGCATGTTACGATATGTCTTTCTTCCTCTTTTAACACTTGTATACAACTAACATTTGCTAATAGTTTTTCTTAGTAATTATATCTATTTCTAAATCTATTGTACTGTTCGAGTGCTACTTACTGCGAAGCACATGTTCGTGCGCACTGACACTCTGAGAATATCTGTGTGTCAGCAGATTGATGAATTATCCGTGGTGTGCTTGAGACATTCCGCAAATAATGGTGAACGCTTGGCGGTATTACGTCGGCGTGTCCAGTTCATCAGGAATTCCCCCGATGCGGCACGGGCCCTTGCTTAATACACGGCACGCTTGCCTCGCCCGATGATTACGCGCGGACTCAAATTACAGCGTTGGACGTCCAGGCTCGCACCCTGCCTCTTCCTAGCTGCCACAAGACGTCGCTGGCTTCGTCAAAGCCTCCCACCGGCCGAGCCAATTCTTACTTCGTTCGAGGCACCACAACGAAGCGACCGCAACAAAGGTCTTTAAAGTAACGTGCCGAAATTCTCCGAGCTACTGACCGCCGAAGAACGCGAGGGCTCCGTCGGCACGTTCCACTAGCAAACAGTGTTCTCGAGTGGTCACCGTGGTCCAGGTGGTTTATTTGCTAGTTTGAAGTTAAACTTAGCGTCTAAGACGATCTGTTCGACGTTTGAAGTGGGCGGCAGGACTATTACTTCATAACGCTGGTTGATTTCAGGTCGAAATGTAAAAGCAGAATTCCGATGCGTATCCGAGTGGATTAATATTCGCCTAGTTAGGAAACGTACGGAAATCAAATGTGGATCGATTTTTTAAACACAATTACTTTTTCAACTTCACCTGATGAGCTTATTATCTTGCCCATAATCCTACGATATGTCACAAAAGTAGTACCAACGTGAATGTAGCAATCGCTCGCAGAAATAGTAAATAGGTTTCTTGTCTCAACGATATTCCTACGAATTCTGCCCCAGATGGAAATGTCCTTCTTGGAATGTGGTTTAATTTGGCATAAATGGCGTAATACTCGGACCCTGGGCAAAAAAGGATTATCTTTGCTCGTAAATTTCTCTCGTAACATACTCTAATAAATTATAAACCTCCGTTTAATTCTCATTGCGGCACGTTCGTTGGAAGATGGGACATTACGTAGGACAAATCCATGACGCTTAGTTATGAAAAACTGAGAATATTCAGGTTCCAGGGTTGTAATTCACTTTATAATTCGATGTGAAAGGTATCTCAAAAAATTTGTTACCGTACAGTGTCAAAAATCGCCAAAGAAGTACTCTAACGAACGGTGGAGATATCATTGAACCCTGAAAGGGTGGATTTCACTTGAACCAATTATCCGTAAATGCGCATCCTCTGAGAGTCTTTCAAATATTTAGGAACTGCTGCTCTCTGGAAAGTAGTGGCTAGTTAAAGGAACTGTAGATGTAAAAATACTTCTCTATATTTCTCTTCATATTCTTTCCAGACTTGTCTTCCTTCATTTTCTTATATTATCCGTTCCTACAAGTTTTAATACCTACAACTGACAACTGGAAACAAATCCTGCAAGCGTGTTACATTTCTTCCTGCGTGAGTAGAATGTTCTCTAAAGAAAAGAAGAGTGAGAATCTTCGTGACGGTTGGAGCTGAATTACAAATCTAAGGTTCAATTGTATTGGTATCTTTTTGCGATAGCATTTTCGACAGAACTTTTATGTCCATTTGTCTGTAGCAATTAGTTGGTACCACACCTTCTCGGCAGCCCGTATAGGACAACATACAGGGTGATAATTATTGAACTATATGAAATCAAATCGTCCTAGCTTGTGAACGGTTTGCGTTAAGACGTTCAAAGTGCACGGTTGGCTGTGGGGCATGATGGGAAGTAGTATGTTGGTTTAGCGACGAAGCCCACTTTCATTTGGATGGGTTCGTCAGTAAGCAAAATGGCGCATTTGGGGGACTGAGAATCCGCATTTCGCGATCGAGAAGTCTCTTCACCCTCAACGGGTGACTGTGGTGTACAATGTCCAGTCACGGAATAATTGGTGCGATATTCCTTGATGGCACGTTGACTACGATTGGTTGACATACTTTCCGGATCAGAACACATGCGTCTCCTTTTTGTGGGGCTATATTAAAGACAAGGTGTACAGCAATAACCTCAAAAGCGTTGCTGAGCTGAAAACAGCCATTCAGGAGGTCATCGATAGCATCAATCATCAGACGCTTCAGCGGTTCATGAAGAATTTCGCTATTCGTCTGCGCCACATCATCGCCAATGATATCAGACGTATCAAACGTCATAACCTGAATCCGAATATCTTTAGTGACGTTTACATTTTGAATTAAGTGTGCGCACGCCGTAGTTTGTAACTAGTTTACGTTCTTTTTTCATATACTTCAATAATTGTCGCCCTGTAAATGCATAATCTGTCAAGCCTGTGTGAGGAGGTAAATTTTTAAACCGTTGCAAGGAATCGAAGCACTGATACTGAACCTTTTATAATTCAACATTGGATAGCGAAGAAGACAAAAAATACCGTACCAATAAGTACAGAGATAGAGACAGGTTAATCTCAGCAATTTGTTGGAATCAGTTGAGAACGATGTTTGTGATTATTCTTTTGTTAGAACCTAATTCTTCCCTATACTGTTTTCTGCGACAATCGAGGTTGCTTAAACTGGTAGTTACACTTAGAGATAAATTCATTTCTTTCTCAATCTAAACACTGTCTAGTTGTTGCACTAGTTTCCATTATAATTAAATAACCTACAAAAACTAGTCAACTAAAAAGATAAATTCCTGTAAATGAGGTAAATGTGTAATAACGACTACTTATTGTTACGCGTAGCATTGGCTCAAGTTTTACATAGTTAGTGTTCGCTACCTTTGAAAATATAAATAATCGATACGAAAGAAGAGCAAAGAGAGAATTTTAATATAAACAACTTGTTGCAATATTCTTTTAAGTCAACCATGCTAAATAAAAATACGTCTAACTTAATGTCGAGTGATAAGAGATGTAGCCTAAGAAAACAAGCTTGGAAACACTCATTAACGACAATTAAAATTACAGAGTACTGGGACGCCAGGATGAAATTAACACTTCAGTCCTATGAAATTCCACACCAGCTTACTTGGATTACGCGCGTCATTTAGCGAGTAGTTAGTGCAGGAAGGATAACGTCCCGCATTACTGGTGCTGGCGGCGGTAGTAGCCATGTGTACGACTCTGAAAGCCGAGACACCAGCTAGCGCACGGAGATTGTATTACCCCGAAATTATGCCTTCACCTGCTGAATGCTTCGTTACATCGCAAATGAACGCCACAGAACTACGTGGCCCCGATGCAGTTGGAACCACTGCCACGGACTGTCATTAATCAAATCGCCAGCCTGCATCATATTTGGTTAACTGTTCGCTATCCTCGTGCCGTCCTACGGCCCACAGTTCCACGCCAGTAGTCGCTGCCTTCCCTGCGATCACAGTGTTCATAATTCCTCGTCGTTCAGTCAAAATAAATTTCTTCGATTTTTAGGTATTGTAATAATTACAGAACTCGATGTGATTTACGCGAATTTGTTAATGATTTCGACCTGTTCACTCTGCAACATGGAATGTGCTTCGTCGTGGCGACCCATATACCGGGTGTCTATCCTACGGGTCGTCAGCACATTTTCTCTGGTGTTCCGAGAGATGTTTTCAATTTAGTTTTTGCTAGATATAGCTGGAGTCCACCCAAACAAATACTGCTCGTCATGTCATTCGTGTGAGGCGCGGCGTCAACGGAGAGCGCCGGTTTGTTTTAAATCGGAATTTTGTGTGTCCATTCGATTGAGCGGTACTAGATTAGCGTAGTGCGTCGATATGTCGGGAACAGTAAAACACGAAGAATAATCAGTACACCAGCAGCGAATTAGCAGCGCTTCTGCACGGCTGTAGCAGTCAGCGTGAGCCAGGGCGGCGTTGCGTTGTATTTGCGGGAGTACTGGTTATTCACGTTATACTGCCCCTGTTAATATTCATCGATAAAATTAATACTGCACAAGACTTGTTCGGGACGTTTCCGTCGAATGGGCTCGTAAGATTCCACTTTAAAAGTACGAGGGTCACTCCAAAAGAAATGCACACTATTTTTTTTAAAAAATACATCTTTTATTCTACATGTTTGAAAGTTTTACAGTATGTAGATACATCCTTTAGAAACAACATTTTCATTTCTCCACATAATTTCCATCCCTCTCAACTGTCTGGAACCAGCGCCTGTATACCCGCACGGTAAAATTCTGGACCAACCTGTTGGAGCCACTGTTTGTCAGCGTGCCAAAGGAGTCATCATCTTCAAACCTTGTTCCACGAAGAGAGTTTTTGATTTTCCCAAAGAGATGATATTCACATGGAGTCAGGTCAGGACCGTAAGGCGGGTGTTTCAGTGTTGTCCATCCGAGTTTTGTGATCGCTTCCGTGGTTTTTTGGCTGACATGTGGCCGTGCATTGTCGTGCAACAGCAAAACACCCTGCGTTAGCCGATGTGGTCGAACACGACTCAGTCGAGGTTGAAGTTTCTTCAGTGTCGTCACATATGCATCAGAATTTATGGTGGTTCCACTTGGCATGATGTGCACAAGCAAGAGTCTTTCGGAATCGAAAAAACACCGTAGCCATAACCTTTCCAGCAGAAGGTGTGGTTTTTAATTTTTTTCTTGGATGACTTTGCATGATGACACTCCATTGATTGCCTCTTCGTCTCTGGTGAAAAATGATGGAGCCATGTTTCATCACCTGTCACAATTCTTCCAAGAAATTCATCTCCACCATTCTCGTACTGTTCCAAAATTTCGCTGCATACAGTTTTTCTTGTTTCTTTGTGAGCCACTTTCAACATCCTGGGAAACCACCTGCACAAACCTTTTTTAACGCCAACAATTTCAGTATTCTGCAAACACCTCCTTCCCCTATCCCAATGTAGCGTGACAATTCGTTCACTGTGATGCGTCTGTCAGCAGTTACCAATTCGTTAACATTCTGCACATTGTCGGGACTGTGTGCAGTACGAGGCCTGCCGCTGCGAGGACAATCCTCAATATTGCCGTGCCCACTTTCATCATGTAACCTGCTTGCTCACCGACTAACTGTACTGCGATCGACAGCAGCATCTCCATACACCTTTTTCAACCTCTTGTGGATGTTTTCACAGCACAGGAATTCTATGACAGCACGTTGCTTCTGACGAACGTCAAGTGTAGCAGCCATCTTGAAGACATGCTGTGACGGCGCCACTCACGGGAACAGGTTGAACTAAGATTGAAACAAGCGGGAAGGATGTATCTACACACCGTAAAACTTTCACACATGCAAAATGAAAACTGTATTTTTACAAAAATAGTGTGCATTTCTTTTGGAGTGACCCTCGTAATTTTGCTTGTTGTGAGAAACAAACCGATGCTTTCCACCGACACTGGGCGTCGCATCTACATCTTCATCTACATGTGCATTCACATACATACTCCGCAAGCCACCGTACGGTGCGTGGCGGAGGGTACACTGCTCCACAACTAGTCGTTTCTTTACTTGTTCCACTCGCAGATAAAACGAGGGAGAAAAGACGCTCTACTCCGTGTGAGCCCTAATTTCTCGTATCTTTTCTTCGTGGTCCTTATGCGAAATGTATGTTGGCGGTGTTACGGCGTAAAGTCAAGCGCCAGCATGACAGTCGGGAACGATAGAGCAGAGACGGCTGTGAGAAGTCAGCCACTATCACGCTGACTGACCCCCTTCCAGGACGACAACGCGACAGCAGCGGCCCAATGTGAAGAGGACATAAGCGCCGCGCCCGACTGGTCGCGGCCCAGTTCAGTTGTAGCTTCAAGATGAGCGATTTGGATGGAAGCGTCAACGATAGTTACTTCGCTTGTACTGTGTATGTAGCACCGACTTGTAATTGTTTATACTGAAGATGATTACTTATTTTGTATATCGCCCTTTGCTTGCGACACTTCTGTGTAATTGCAAAGTATTCTTTCTTTTCATTTTGTAATAAAACTCATTAATACGACTTGTTTGTTTGAATGTTGTCTAGCGATCCGAGTAAGCAGGTTTCCTAGACACCCTATATTTGACGACAAGGCTGGAAACATAATAGGCGGGTTGGTTGGTTGGTTGGTTTGGGGAAGGAGACCAGACAGCGTGGTCATCGGTCTCATCGGATTAGGGAAGGATTGGGAAGGAAGTCGGCCGTGCCCTTTCAAAGGAACCATCCCGGCATTTGCCTGGAGTGATTTAGGGAAATCACGGAAAACCTAAATCAGGACGGCCGGACGCGGGATTGAACCGTCGTCCTCCCGAATGCGAGTCCAGTGTCTAACCACTGCGCCACCCCGCTCGGTATATAATAGGCGGGAGCAGGATCGTTCTGCGGTCAGCATTAAATGCCGGTTCTCTAAATTTTTTGAGTAGTTTTCCTCGAAAAGAATGTCGCCTTCTCTGCAGGGATTCCGATTTGAATTCCCGAAGCATCTCCGTATTACTTGCGTGTCGTTCCAACCTACCGGTAACAAATCTAGCTGCCCACCTCTGAATTGCTTCGATATCTTCCTTTAATCCGACTTGTTGCGGATCTCAAACACACGGGCAGTACTCAAAAATAGATCACACTAACGTCCTAACATTCTCCCAGTAAACCGAAGTCGACTGTTCGCCTTCCCTACCACAATCTTCACATGCTCGTTCCATTTTATATCGATTTGCAGCCTTACGCCTAGATACTTAAATGATGCGGCTGTGTCAAACAGGAGACTACTAATACTATACCCGAACATTACGGTTTTGTTTTTCCTCCTACTCATACGCATTAACATATGTGAAAGAGGTGACGAGCAGTATTTGTTTGGACTGAATGCAGCTATACGCTGCAAAAACGAAATTGCAAATATCTTCCGGAACACCAGGGGAAATCCGCCTGAAAACTCTTAGGAAAGACTCCCTGTATAACGTCGACAATAATAGAGTATCTTAACATCAACTACAGACGGTACTTCTATAATACGAAAAATATAGTCTGAACATGAGCATCAGCTACATAGAAATCGGTAACAGAGTAGTGCAACCTAATTTATGATGTTACTTGATTGAAGTACACAAGCACGCTCGACAAACCTAAGAATATATCACGCTAATAGCGTATAACCTTAATAACGGCCTCAGTTCGGTAAGGAAGAGAGTTCACGAGTTTCTTCCGGTATGCCATACCCAGCTGAACCCACTCTTTGACGATTAGATGCCGTTAAGCTACTAGATAGTGGAGATATTCACTGCTATCTTTTACCCGCCATTTCACAAAGTCGCAGATGTTTTATGTGGAAGTAAGATCGGCCAACTTACGAGGAGTATACGGCAGCTGCCGTAACCCGATTTCCCAGAAACTTTGCTGAGAGGAAGAGGAGTCAAAATAAGCGAACATGTGTCTCGGCTTAACTTTACATATTCGACCGTTTCTAAGAAAACGGCGGTCAAAGTTTTCGATGTAATTTAGGTGCTTTTTAGCGGGCGACAATAGTAGCAGAGTGGCTAGCGCCGCGGCCTATCACTCTTGTGCCCCGCCTTCAAAAGCCGAATATTATTTTTGTTTTATTTTATGTTTCATTTTATCAACACATTTCCATAGAAAGTTACAGTGCGAATATTTCCTATGACGTTATGAGTTACAAGGGCGTTATATTAATTGTAAAATTACAACTGGGTTTCACAATAAGTGTTCTACATTTATTATACAATATAGGTGTGTGTAGTATTTTCATGGGTTAAAATCTTTTTAAATTCTCATGTTCTTATATTTCATTCTCATATCAATTTCTATATTTTGGTTGGTTCAAATGGCTCTGAGCACTGTGGGACTTAACATCTGAGGTCATCAGTCCCCTAAAACTTAGAACTACTTAAACCTAACTAACCTAAGGACATCACACACATCCATGCCCGAGGCAGGATTCGAACCTGCGACCGTAGCAGTCACGCGGTTCCAGACTGAAGCGCCTAGAACTGCTCGGCCACACCGGCCGGCTTCTATATTTTATTCTTATGTTTATTCTTTAGGAAGATTTGCTGAATTCCTTTAGACGATAGCGATCGTAGAAACACGACGAGGTTTGCTACAGTGAAATTACTTCGTATGAATCTCACTCAGGAGAGAAACGGCGTTAACGTGTTGGCAATAATTTTGCGACAAACCACGCATAACGTATCACTTCACCGAAAACTGGTGGTTGCAAAAGATTATAAATAAAATACGATACAGAAATTTCACCCAAATCAATTTCAAAGAATTTTCTTATTAATTTTGTTCTTTTTTATTTCTTTCCCCAGACATACAATTAGTAGACGAATAGGGACAACGGTACTCAATATTCATTAAAAACATTCGTGTAGCAATCTTCTACGGACAGTAGTAGATAAATGGAAAAAAATAATAATCCAGTTTCGAATATGGGGCGCAAAAATGCGAAGCCGCAATGCTAGCCACTGTGCCACCGCTTCGATTGAACTATTTATTGTCTAAGAGGCACATAAAATATTTCGAAAATGTTGACCGTCGTTGTCTCAGAAACGGTAGAGTATCTACGGATAAGCCGAGACAAGTCTTCGCTTCCAGAATGAGATTTTCACTCTGCAGCGGAGAGTGCGCTGATATGAAACTTATATGGTAGAGCACTTGCCCGCGAAAGGCAAAGGTCCCGAGTTCGAGTTTCGGTCCGGCACACATTTTTAATCTGCCAGGATGTTTCAAGTCTTCGCTTATTTTGACACCCTTTTCCATTGAGCAAAGTTTCTGAAGAGTCACGTTACGGCACTTGCCGTGTTCTCCTCGTTAGCGGACCAGTAGAGATGCGAGTGGGAGCCTGACTGTTCGTCTAAACAGGAGCGAATACCTGCAGCCCTCTGAACACGATGTTGCCACCTTGTGAGCCGGGATTCTCCCACTGCATGCTCTTCATCAAGATGCAGAACAAAGGGCAACACTTGCACTCTAAGAATGTTGAAATCAACTTCTAGGTTCATTTTCGCCGTAACCTGAATTGGTTAGTCCAAGTCATGGAACGAAAAATAGTCCCCAAAACCGTACATAAACACCTCCGGGCTGAACAACATGTGCCACGCACCGTAGATTAAATGCCTCATTGGTCCGTCGATACACTCGACGCCTTGCATCAGTTGATCAAAGTCGCGGAACAAAGGACCACGCCACACCCTTCCAATCAGAGAGGGTTCAATTTCTGCGTGTTTTGCCCACTAAAGACGTGCTGCTTTATGTGCCGCGGAGCGCAATGACGTTTCCCGAAGTTCCCGGCTGCGAATGTCCATTGCATGCAGTCGATCGCTATGATCACTCGGAGACTGGTTGAAATGGATCTGCATTCACTAACAGGTAACGGTCTGACACCGACTGTCATTGACAAGGCGTGACATTGGTCTCCCCTGTTGGCCAGGTTCAGTTTTACAACTGATGTTCTTCCGTCGAATCACCGGGCTGCGAGTGGTACACTATTCCTTGTTGGCGACATTCACTGTGTGGACATAGTCACGTATAAACACAAGAACTTGTTTCTGCCGTGTCGCCACAATGATTCATCTTATTACTCTGATTCCATACAAATGATTGAGACATACACATCATTTCATTGCCATGACTTTCGTCAGCGGTAAAGAGTCATGTCACTGCGCGCTTCAAGTTCTAAACCACCTACAGTAATCAGTTTGCACTTTGTAGAGAGTGACCAATATAATATACAGTTGTTTTTCTACATAAGACGTTAAGTCTAAATGTATTACCCTCTCGTCCAAAAAAAAAAAAAAAAATGGTTCAAATGGCTCTGAGCACTATGGCACTTAACTGCTGAGGTCATCAGTCCCCTAGAACTTAGAACTCCTTAAACCTAACTAACCTAAGGACATCACACACATCCATGCCCGAGGCAGGATTCGAACCTGGGACCGTAGCGGTCACGCGGTTCCAGACTGTAGCGCCTAGAACTGCTCGGCCTCTCGTCAACGTTAGTGAACTTAACAGTCGTTTAGGGGGGAGTAGGATTTCCATGGTTTCCCTAAATCAGTTGTGGCGAATGCTGGGATGGTACTTTCAACAAGGGCGTGGCTTCGTGTCTTGCCTGTCATCCGCCAACTGAGCTAGTGCTCCTTCTCAAATGTCCTTAAAATCGACGGAACGTTAATCTTTTTTTTTTCTAATTCTCTAATAATGTGAGACATTAATATGTTTTAGAATGTATAAAATGTTTCTCTCGCAGTATCTCTACTTTGTTCTTACTCGATTAGCCTATTCTTTAATATGGAGTATGTCTCCATTACCAGCGACCTCTCAGTTTACGTGAAAATGCCTTCGATAAGCATAATCACCACGCTCTTGTAACTGCGAAATAACGTCTTTAGTCAGGATCAGAAGTCAACATGTAAATGACAAAGCAGGTGGCAGTTAAAGAATTTATCAAATGTGAAAGAAACAGGATTCTCAATTATAGGTCAGCATCAGTATTGTTTAATAGTATGATGGGAGAAAGGGAAAAGTTTACTGGACGTAACTTCGACAGTGAGCAATCATAACATTACTTTCTTTTCCAGTCACGTGCTGATTACGTCTGGTGTCCAATATCAATTGGGCACGGTTATGTAAAAGCGTAGGTCCTTCCTGTGATGTGAGACGAATCTATACACTATAATCCGGAAGCTTACGTGAAGTTGATCTAGGTCATAAGAGGACGTACAGATATTAAAACATCAAGAGTTCGAGACCAGAAAAGTTTTACGTTTCGTGTTATGATGGTTGTGGCCTACTTCTTACAAACATCTGTCTCAACTGACGGAAAAATGACACCATTGGAACCTTGAATCAACAGTTATTAAAGATCTTGTAAAGTTTTCTACTGCGTCTCATACTTCAGCCGTCCGTAAGGGTAATAACTAATTAGAATCACGGAGAATATGTGGGGCGCCATTGTATGGAGGTTCTTTTACCACTATTAAGTTACTCCTTTTCACCGGGAATGATATATAAGTTAGAAAACTTGTGTGTGCAAAACTTTCGTGAACAAACGTATACTTCCCGAGTTTGTGTTACAACGGTTTGACTTTGTTCCACCGCTGCGTATTGATGCCGAAGAAATTCTTTCCAAACTGCATCTTCTCGTGAAGTACAAGGGAGAAATGAGACTCACAAAAAAGTGTCCTTTAGTTTTTTCTCCGTCGAGGTGAAGAACGAGGAGGACAACTTTCCGTGTCAGGTATATTTTACAATACACTATTAATATAAGACTACAATGTACGACAGCAATATGTGCCGTAAATTGCTCTTTAAGCTGCCTTTTACGGTTAATGGGAGTCCTTTTGCAGCCAGATGCATTGTTTTCGTGTTGTAGGTAACAAGACTTTTGCTTAAGTTTACCGTAGTCAGTAATGCAAGCACATGGAAAACTTTCCGTTCTCAGCTGTTATGTTAAGACAATCCGTTCGCTCGCCGCTAGAACAAGAAAGTCCTGTTACGCTACATAAGTAACATCTTGATGGCGAATGATGCTCGATGATTGCAGGAAAAAGGACTGAAAGAATGGGAAAAAGGAAATTCATGTATTAGTAACTACCTACAGGGCATTGTACGTCTGTAGAAACAGGTGACACAAATTTGGTCCGTTCATTTTTGTAGCCCCCATTCACGGTTGTCTGAAATTAGCCAGATGACGTGTTGAAGGAGTTTAAAGTGTGAAATACATCAAATTTGTCGCTCATTATGTTCATTACAGTTGAAAGCTCGTGAAACAATGTCGTTCAAAATTACTCCATTAACCGTAGTATACGTTTTAGCAAAGTTTATTAAGCTGTTGGAATTTGTCAGTCAAGGGGTCTTTGGAATCGATGTAACATTAAAGCCAAACGTCATTCTATGTGCACCGAAATGTGATGGACACAGCTGCGTATTGTGATCGAGAGGATTGACATCCTACTATATTGCGAACTCTTGAAACGAGATGGCGTTCCGTGCAATGATGATTTATAAAAATTATGGATTTCAGTCATATCCCAGATAAATATAAGCGGTTTCTATTCAAGTTGCCTTAACTCGTCAGACACCTCGGGTGCTGAAAGTCGAAAATAGATCTTCAGTTTACGGCATTAACGCGGTAAATGCTAATCCCTAGTTCCATGTATATCAGTTTCAGCGAAATTTATCTATTTTTTCAGAGTTTGTCGCTCTTGCTTCATATTGTGTGTCGTTAGGTTTATTGACGGTTTATATCATCGCGGCACATCATCATCATCATCATCATCATCATCATCATCATCACCATCATCATCATCATCATCATCATCGGTTTCCCTTCCGCCACGAAAGAAGTTGAATCAATCGCTGTAACTAATCATGGTCTTTCTACACTGATCCGTTTCATTGTAATTGTAACCTTTACACTCGGTGCGTGCGACTAGCCGCAGGAGAATAATTTCTGCAGCCTAGTTTCTTCGCTGCTTCTCTAATTGTTCTAATTGTCACTCAGTGTCCACTTGCGCAATTATGATACACGCTGCCATGTGGGTATTGGTCCATTCACAGAACGTTTTAGATGCACGTTTTGATTTTAAGGTTACTGAAAAGTCATTACCAGTATAAACCATTGTCTCGCACCAATGTGGGACTGCGGCTCCGAGCTCTACATGCATGTATCTCTTTCCGCCGCGCTGGCGTAACTGATAAAATAGAATTGAACTATTTGTCCAGCCCGCCGTCTGTTCTGTTTTATCAATCCCATCCTCAGATTTAAAGGCTCACAGTCGGGTCGTTAGGTATGACATTCCGTCGCGCTGACCTCTCAGCTACCAGGGGCGGACATCATTAGAAATGCAAAATTAGTATTTAAAATGGTTCAGATTTAAGAAACTTTTTGCCTGATTTTAACTTTTTATCTAATACTGTTAAATAAATGGAGATTAGTAATTACGTACAGTCGACACTACTGGTACGGGCTAGAGCGTTTATGAGCCACAAGGCCAAGGTAGATGTGGCCAACGCATGTGTGATGGATGTGGTTGTTACATGATATGTATATCGAAAACGCAGATGCTTCTCTCGAATATAGTGGTTGTGTTACTATTTCTACTTCGTGGTTGTATAAACTCTCCAAACACAGTTCCGAGTGCCGATACTGCAACACATAATGCCAGATTTAGGCTTTTTATTTTTACATTCCAGAAGCTGCTTAGAGCAGAGGCTTTCTAATTTTAATAGTCATTATCTTCAGATTTTTTTGGTCTGCGTCTGCTGGTATTTCATGTCTGCGGATATTTAAAGCAGTATTTCAGAATTACATTTTTTTTGCCTTTTTCCTTATAATTGGTATTTATCAGTTGTTCAAAAATGGTTCAAATGGCTCAAAGCACTATGGGACTTAACATCTGAGGTCATCATCCCCCTTGACTTAGAACTACTTAAACCTAACTAACCTAAGGATATCACACACATCCATGCCCGAGTCAGGATTCGAACCTGCGACCGTGTCAGCAACGCGTTTCTGGACTGAAGCGCCTAGAACCGCTCGGCCATAGCAGCCGGCTTATCAATTGCACTGGAAAAAGTAACTTACTGCTCACACCAGCTTTGATTCTTTTTAACAGTGAACATATCCTCGGTCGATAGCAGAACACAGATTTTGAATAATAACGGCTTTCTTCAGTGTCAAAATCAATTGAAGAAGAGGAGACCGCGGGAGTTTGCAAAACCATAATTTTTTTTTCTTAATGTACTGATAATGCACTTCTAACTAAGAAACCAAAAATCGAGTACCAGGAGTGTCGCTAAAGCTTCTTTGTCAGTAAATAAAGAAAGCTTCCTTTGAGGAGCCTAAAAAATGAAATTTTGGAAAGATTGTCTCATAAAGGTAGAATTTTACCATTATAACGAAACACCCCTATACGGGAAAATGCTCGTTAGAGGAAATGCAAGAGCTCGAAGATGCTGGAAGGTAGAACACCAAGTACTGACGAGAAGCCTTCCAGAAGATACAACCCAATTATGAGCCACCTACGCGTCATGTAATTGGAGAAGGCCTTCTAGACGCTGGTTAACAACGTGTGCAGGCAGCTGTAATGCAGAAGACCTAGAAGTTACATACGTTAGCATTAATTGTGGATGGCTGGAAGGATGTGTGGGCCTCAGTGTCGTTAATTTCATAACAAGCACTTTGGATTCAGTATTTTACAAGAGCAAAAGGAAACTGCGCAACATTGTGCGAACACTATCACCGACGTTATCGCTGACATAGCCAACGAAAAGTTTGCCACTGTTGTCACAGACAATGCTCGAAACAGCTACCTGCAGGCAAAATTTTACACCAACGAGATCCCCGTGTCGCTAGCATTTGCAGCACAGCGAGCGTTATCGACCTACTGGTACAAGACATGATGTCTCTAGAAGTACTTCATGAACTTAACCGTGTAGCAAAAAAATTCTTCGAAGTATAGCCCTGTACCGAATGTAGTATTGCACTTCACCAGTCACACTTAAACTTCCATCTCGAACGTGATGGGCTGCTGCAGCAGTATTTTTAATAGATTGTTAAAGAACATGGTAGATACATTGGAAACAACCGTTTGTTCCAATGTGCAGTCGGAGAAGTGCCGTGAAGACCACCGCGCTAAAGGATGTGACATGACAGGAAATGGGACAGGATTTTCGGTTCCTGAAACCTATGTACAACGTGGGAATAAGCAGACAATACTGTACTGTGCAGACAATACCGTACTGTCGGAAGTACATGACCTTTTTACCGTGATTTCAGTTTACGTAGAGGCAATGCGGAACGAGACTAAAATATTTTCTGCAGAGAGACCAATCAGTTACAGAAGTTGCAGCGAAACTCGGGAAAGAATTTACATGCAAAACGATCCACACAGTAGCAAACCTTCTGAGCCCACAGGAAAAAGCGAGGAGCTCTTACTACAAATGAGAAAAGTCAAGCAAAGGAGTATTTAGCAACACTAACTAATTTGCTTCAGTCTGGACAGTAGCTCTGCAGAATCACTAGACAGTTTTATCTTTGACAAGACGACAATCGATGGTTAAGTTTCATCTCGGGCAAGGATTATCTCTGCTCATCACGTTTTACTTTGACCACGCACCCTTCCTATCCTTGGTAAGTGTCCGGAGGTTTGTAGCACAAGACGTCAATTGTATACTCAGTGGTCACGAAATTCCTGTAAATTAAGGGTCGATTGTTTTTGCGCGCGGAGCCGGCGACCAGAAACATCCCAGATGTTTGTTTTCCATCGGGTTCAGATCAGGCGAATTTGGTTGTTGAAACATCAACACGAGTTCCTGTCATGCCCCTAACGACTGCGGCGCGGTTTTAGCCTTGTGACAAGTAAAATTATATTGCTGGAATATAGCATCGTCGTCTCGGAAGACGCCATTATGAAGGGATGCAGGTGTTTCGCAGTAGTGTCCACGTAGAACACAGCCGACAGGGTGCCCCCGATAACTACCAGAGGTTCCGTGGAAGACCGGATGAATGTCCCATATATCACAATACTGCCCTTACCTGCCTGGGGCCGGCTGGGATGGCCGAGCGGTTCTAGGCGCTACAGTCTGGAACCGCGCGACCGTTACGGTCGCAGGTTCGAATCCATTTTTGGAAAGAGATGGATAATTTCAACGAATTTTACATTGTAGCTGAAAGTGTGTGTTATATTACATCAGAACTAACGTGTATTAGCCGTACATGTAGGTCGCTGTGAACGAAGGGCTTTGCATATGGAGCAGTCGCGGAGGTATAGGCCGAGTGGTCGCTACCGATATTTGATTGACGGAAAGAGGAGATAATTCAGTAGAGTTGTATGACACCACCACGAGGAGTAAGATGAGAGTTAGCATTACTTTTACCTTCCTTCGTGTTGTTGGTTTGTTTCTGTTCATATCGAATACTGTCCCATTACTATTAAACGCCACTAGCAACGCTCCAAATGATTCATATTGTTTTCAACACGATGAGGTACTGCTAGTCACTGCTACAGAGAAGATAATCGCCTCTCTTCCAGTGCGGATAAATAAGCACTAGACCGCTGAGCCGTTTTAATTCGTCCTCCTTCGGAGGAGAGTTCGATGAGAGTCGTCAGGAATTGCAGGCAGTGAAACAGAAGAGGATGTAGCAGTGTCTGCCGGGCCACGAGTGTTTGTGGCAGCCTGTGCATTCTTGCGGAGCGAGGAAATTGCTCCGGCTGTGTGTACGTTTGCGTGCGCGGGGCAGAAATAGTGCGTGTGTTTATTGCGTGGCTGGCTGACGCCGCACGCAGCCTGGTCCGCTCGCCCCACCTCACTTTTACTACCGAGCTGGCATCGCCAGCAAGCCTGCTTTTTTTCAATACCTGGGTGACTTTGCACCTATACTGCACTAGTTCGCCGAATTGTGTTCACGACGCCATCGATTTCGTTAGGCGCGAGAGGCATCTTTGTTGTGGCACACGCCACGTTATTTCGAACCAGTGTTTCAAGAGTGGCACCCTTAAGGCTAGAATAAGTATATATTCCATCCACTCCATTATCCTGATAGTAAACAACCTTTCAAATATATAATGTATTTAATTATCATGTTATTGAGATTATGTTGTATTTGTGCAAATGAAATGTTTGTGTGAGGGGAACATGGGTATTACTACAGTTATATCTGTAGTTTGCGATTACTGCTAGCCGGCCGCTGTGACCGAGCAGTTCTAGGCGTTTCAGTCCGGAAACGTGCTGCTGCTACGGCTGCAGGTTGGAATCCTGCCTCGGGCATGGATGTGTGTGATGTCCTTAGGTTAGTTAGGTTTAAGTAGTTTAAGTCTAGGGGACTGATGACCTCAGATGTTAAGTCCCATAGTGCTTAGAACCATTTGAACCATTTCTGATTACTGCTAATTTTCTTGAGTAACTTGAGCACAATTTCTTCTGTTTGTGTGATAATGAATAATATTGTCCCAGTATTACATCAGACCCCATCCTAGCAAAACACTATATTTTAATTCAATTACACGTGGGTCATAGGTAAACGCTTTTCTCGTTTGTTCTCTCTCCTCGAAAACACAGCTTTTTGCTTTGCCTACAGTAGTAACAGTTTATTAGAACACGTACAGCCACTAAATTATTATCACTATTATTATTCAACATCGTGGTTGACAATCTAAAATACCAGATATTTAAAAATGTCAGTCGTCAAAGTTTTTCTCATCAGTCACAAACGCACCCTCCAACTTGAATGTCAGTACATATACAACGAATTTTTAAATCAAATAAAAACGGATCACTCGTTGAAGTGTTACTGAAGGTCGGTTAGAACAAAAATAATTTTCATAACTTTCAAGAAATGTGCCCTTTAGGAGAAATACTATCAATTATCCTCCGTAAGTCTGCAGGCAGCTGACGGCACCACAGTCAGGGATGGCTGCTAACGAATTTCTTCCAATCTTCAGAACTTGGGATTTCGCTTGATACGTTAGAGGTGTAGAACGGGTGCTGAAGTGTATTCCTGGTCGGTTTGTAAATGTGTTCTTGGTCGTGGAGGACAGCACTCCAGGACATCTCGAGACAAGCGACCACCTTATAGTCCAGATTGTTCCAAGTCAGACTGACGTATTTGCGCCGTTTTTCAGAACGAGTTTGGTGGAGACATGTCAAAGAAATATCATGTACACTAGAACTTATGATAGTAATTCAGTGAGAAGGAAATTAACTGTTTTGTGTTACGTTTGGGTATTAGTCTTAACCGTTACTTCGGTAACGAGGCATTGGAGTAACTGACACACTTCCCCTTCATTGCACCAATACATTAGTGCATTCGAAATGATCGATGTGCGATTAAGGATGATACTATGAGACTGGAGGATTACGAGGATCACTTGACCGTGTATTTGCAGTTACGAAGCGCCGAAGGTGCAATTTGATTTCAAATTTCACTTTGCGTTTCCATCATAACATTAATATTGTTAAATACAAGTTGTACTCTTATGTGTAACGCCAATCAGCATAATACATCATAGATCTGTTAACTGTTCGCATTGTGACACACATCGTATTTTACAAAAACAATACTGAGATATACCTGCAATGTCCAATCAGAGCTAGCTTATTCAAATGTTTAAAAAGGCCGACACTGATTCCTCTCTGTTCACGACTCTCAAGTAACAACCAGCAATAAACAAAAAATGTCTATTGGGTATTAAACAGGTCCTTTTTCGGATCTATTGGGTCAGCTTAGTACGTATTTCATGCTATATTTTTCTCATTAAGCCTCTGTTTTCCCCGAACGGTAGCCAACCTCCCAGTGTTGATGGCGTTGTTGGCTTCTGGGAAGCGCAGCGATGTGTGTTCACAGAGCTCTCACAGCGCTCTTAGCGCTGATTGTGGGCGATTGAAAACTTCCGCTCATCGGTTACAGCCTCCAGTAGAGGACATTCGACGGGCCTGTGAAGACAGTGTCTGCTGGCTATGCCTGGCATAAGAGGTAGTAACGTTGAGAGCGCTTGCTCTGCTGCCGACCCTGCAAGAAAGTGCTCATCGTTCTAACACAAGATTGTTGGCGTTGTGATATACATCGAGGCTTCGGATAAAGTTTTGAGAAGTACTTCATATGCACAGTTAGGCTCACAGTGTTTCATTTAGTACTTATATGATGCCAGGTTACATTTACCTACTGATGTGGCTAGTTGCAATTGTTCAAATGAAAACTTTTTCTGTTTGTGTCATAGGACAGCTTTGAGCTTTGTCCTTGGCAAAGACAAAATTCATACGATGCCATTCTAATTTTTTTTCCTTTTGAGGACTTATTTGCATTCCCATTGCAGTTTGTCAAATTGTGTAGAAATAAGTTTTAACACCGAGAGAATACAGATGTCAGATCGACGCAGTAAAAGATAAAATCGCCGTCTTTACTGCGTATCTGTAGAGCGCATGTTAGTAGTAACTGGAACATGGCGTACATGTTAGGGTAATGGATTAGAAACACTGTAGAAAGCGACACGTGCTGTGTCTGAATAGTAAACGTCGTGTGTCAAGGTATAACTGGCACCAGAACAACCTAGACGCCACGTCTTAGCCACCATTTAGAATTAATATGCGTTCTTCGCTAACAGTTTTTGCAAGACAATATGAAAATTCAAAAATGGTTCAAATGGCTCTGAGCACTATGGGACTCAACATCTGTGGTCATCAGTCCCCTAGAACGTAGAACTACTTAAACCTAACTAACCTGAGGACATCACATACATCCATGCCCGAAGCAGGATTCGAACCTGCGACCGTAGCAGTCGCGCGGTTCCGGACTGAGCGCCTAGAACCGCTAGACCACCGCGGCCGGCCAATATGAAAATTAAACAGTCATTTTGAAGTCGTTTCTATGCTAAATTTAATCAAATTCGTTGGGTGTACAATGTGCCAAACCAGTGTACAAATAATATAAGTCATCAGTCATTATATATAGGTCATCAGTCCCTAAGCTTACACACTATTTAACCTAAATTATCCTAAGGACAAACACACACATCTATGTCCGAGGGAGGACTCGAACCTCCGCCGGGACCAGCCGCACAGTCCATGACTGCAGCGCCCCTGACCTCTCGGCTAATCCCGCGCGGTATATGTCATTTATCGGCGACTGTTGTGCACTTTGTGTCTCGATCCGGTGTGTTTGTCTCAGTGTTGTGCATTTGACGCGATGATTGATACCCTTCTTGTCATTCTGGTAAACTGATAATATGAAAACCGCCGAAATCTCACGTCTAGAATAGCTGATGTGGTGGATCATCAGCTAGGAATGGGAAGACAGGGAATGGGGTTACGAAGGTACTGATAAAAGCGCAAAAAACTCATTGCGCTCGCGAGCAGCGTCAAGACAAGGACGTAACCAGCGAGGGGCACGGGAGGGTAGAAATCGAAATCGCGTCCTACCTCACTGAACAAACAGACGTAGGCCTGTCAGTACAGTATAAGTTAGAAGGAAGCCAGAACATGTAATATACACAGGGTGGTCCATTGATAGTGACCGGGCCAAATATCTCACGAAATAAGCATCAAACGAAAATACTACAAAGAACGAAACTTATCTAGCTTGAAGGGGGAAACCAGATGGCGCTATGTCTGGTCCGCTAGATGGCGCTGCCATAGGTCAAACGGATATCAACTGCGTTTTTTAAACTAAGAACCCCAATTTTTATTACATTTTCGTGTAGTACGTTAAGAAATGTGTATGTTTTAGTTGGACCACTTATTCGCTTTGTGATAGATGGCGCTGTAATAGTCACAAACGTATAAGTATGTAGTATCACGTAACATTCCGCCAGTGCGGACGGTATTTGCCTCGTGATAAATTACCCGTGTTAAAATGGACCGTTTACCAATTGCGGAAAACGTCGATATCGTGTTGATAATTGCTGTTGTGATCAAAATGCGCAACGGGTGTGTGCTATGTATGCTCCTCGGTATCCTGAACGACATCACACAAGTGTCCGGACCGTTCGCCGGATAGTTACGTTATTTAAGGAAACAGGAAGTGTTCAGCCACACGTGAAACGTCAACCACGACCTGCAACAAATGATGATGCCCAAGTAGGTGTTTTAGCTGCTGTCGCGGCTAATCTGCACATCAATTGCAGACAAATTGTGCCAGAATCGGGAATCTCAAAAACGTCGGTGTTGAGAATGCTACATCAACATCGATTGCACCCGTACCATATTTCTATGCAACGGGAATTGCATGGCGACGACTTTGAACGTCGTGTATAGTTCTGTCACTGGGCACAAGAGAAATTACGGGACGATGACAAATTTTTTGCACGCGTTCTATTTAGCGACGAAGCGTCATTCACCTACAGCGGTAACGTAAACCGGCATAAGATGCACTATTGGGCTACGGAAAATCCACGATAGCTGCGACAAGTGGAACATCAGCGACTTTGGCGGGTTAATGTATGGTGCGGCATTATGGGAGGAAGGATAATTGGCCCCCATTTTATCGATGGCAATCTAAATGGTGCCATGTACTTCCAACATGATGGATGTCCGGCACACAGTTCGCGTGCGGTTGAAGCGGTACTGAATAGCATATTTCATGACAGATGGATTGGTCGTCGAAGCACCATGGCCCGCACGTTCACCGGATCTGACGTCCCCGGATTTCTTTCTGTGGGGAAAGTTGAAGGATTTTTTCAATCGTGATCCACCAACAACTATTTTAAAAAACTCAGTTGATATCCGTTTTACCTATGGCAGCGCCATCTAGCGGGCCAACCGTAGCGCCATCTGGTTTCCCCCTTCAAGCTAGACGAGTTTCGTTCTTTGTAGTTTTTCCGTTTGATGCTTATTTCGTGAGATATTTGGCCCGGTCACGATCTATGGACCACCCTGTATATTGACTAGTAGAAAGTGTATTCAGACATCTCTCGTGAAATCTCAAAAATGCTGTGTATCAACTGAAGTTGGAGAGGGGAGAAAGGAAAGGTAAGTGAAGGGATTATTAGTGTCAGCTGTATCGGGATATTACGCGGCGACGAGTGAAAATGTATGCCGGACCGGGAATTGAACGCGGGATCTCCTACTTACTAAAGCAAGTGCGTTAACCACTGCTCCATCCGGCGTACAGTATTATCGCAACTGCGCGGACTATCTCGGCACGCCTCACGGCCGACTCACACGCCCACCGAGCGCCACCTATCCGCAGTCCCTGCCCATTTCCTCCACGCTCGCTTCTCTGAGATTCCCGCTGGAGGTCGGACGTACTTGTGCATCCGCATTGAAGAACGTGGATTGGTTGATTGGTTGGTTGATTTGGTGGAAGAGACCAAACAGCGATGTCATCGGTCTGGTCGGATTAGGGAAGGAGTGAGGAGGAAGTCGGCCGTGCCCTTTCAAAGGAACTATCGCGGCATTTGCCTGAGGCGATTTAGGGAAATCACGGAAAACCTAAATGAGGTTGGCCGGACGCGGGATTGAACCGTCGTCATCCCGAATGCGAAGAACGTGGACCCATTGCCCATTTAGGCGAATCAGTTAGACGAATGCGTGGTGTCTGTTCTGAAGGACATGCCCGAAAGACCGTGGAGTATAATGGACAGGGACTGTGCGGATAAATGGCGCTGGGTGGGAATGTGGGTCGGCCGTGAAGCGTGCCTAGATAGTGTGCGCAGTTACGATAATACCGAACTCCGGATCGCGCAGTGGTTAACGTACCTCTCTTAGTAAGCAGGCGATCCCGGGTTCGAATCCCGGTCCGGCATACATTTTCACTCGTCACCATTGATTCCACATAATGTCCCGATACAGCTGACACTAGTAATACCTGTCCTTTCCTTTCTCTCCCTCCGTCTTCCATTTACATACAATGTATCACAGCTGCGAATTCCGCGTGGTGTCTGTTCTTTCGGACATGTCCGAAAGAGCAGCTACCGAGCACTCGTTTAAAAAGATATACCATTTACGGTGAAACTAACACGTGGTCGAGTTCAGATTCTGGGTACGTTCGTGATCCAGGCATCATCTGCGGGACATACTGTTCTTCGACGGTGTCACATTCACTTGATGGGACACATCATTCTGGCGTCAGGGACATCTTTGACTACATAACCAAGCGCTTATGTGCGGTGCGCTGTTACGAAAGTCCCGGAGTTGATAATTATTACAACTTTGCCTAATAACTAACGAAAACGTTATTAAATATTGGCGGAATTGTGTATAGACGGTGCCCGTAAAATGCCTTGCAAGACACACTATACTGAAATAAAATCATTAAAAACACAGTTTACGACCTATGTTCCATCGCACTGCATGATTTTCGTAGTGCAGTTGTTTCTTATGTCGATTCAGAGAGCCCAGCATTGACGTTTCCTCGAGAGTCGAGCGAAAACTAATCCCATCCGAGTAACCCACAGTTAAATATGAAGTGATGGTCAGATAATTTCAGTGTTTTGTTCCGTCCGCCATATGCACTGTGTATTAATCCTACCAGAAGCAAATATAAATTACTGTAATCTAATAATGTGTCATTTCCCTCATGGAATAACAAATTGGCATATGTTTGACTTTATTATCATCATTCATAATTTCAAGTACTGAAGTTAGCACAGGTAAGCGGCCGAAGTCGTTCGGGCCCCTTCCCTCCTTTCCATATCTCTGTACGTGTGACTTTCCATTGTATCGACACAGGAAGAATAGTTGAGGAGGATCGGTTTTACTATAAATCCAACTGTTTAGGACCTTCGATTACAAATGAGCCCAGTTACCCAAAGAAACGTCTAAAAATTTTAGCTGTCTATTATTTTGGAAGGTTACTCGCAGCTTGCGATAAAAAAATGCATTCCGAAATGAAAAATAAGCTACAAAGATTCTAGTATAGTTCTTAGACTTTGAAAAATGTTCGTTTGTTGCGCAAGATGTAGATAGTAGAAAGTTGACAGTTAGCATCTCAGACATAACTGCCTACTTCTCATATATTTCTGTACTGTTTCACTTAGCAGAATTTAGGTTCTTATTACGTATATCAAATAAAAGCCCTTACTAAATTTTCCTTAGCATTTGTCATTTCAAAATCAACTAGCAGTCGGAAAGAAAATAAGTTTTCATCGAAAGCATCGCACTCAAATCGGACCTCAGTGACTGATGTACTCTCTCTGCACCTATTGAAGGTGGTGCTAGAGCACATGACGTCAGTCAGACTCGTGTTTGACGAGGGATTTGCCTGATGTAGTTAGTTGTTATCCTCTCGGAAGTAAAATTCAGAAAAGGGGACGTAAAGTTCTAGCAAACAAAATAAAAATCGTAGTGATCGAAACCAAAATTATTATTACCTCTCCCCTTTCCCCGTTTGGTTCACCTCGTTCATTTGCTTTCATAATATTTTCGATCACTGAAAATCAACATAAGGCATGCATTTTGGTGCACATTATACCGATCTCTTGGAGGCTACCGTATTTTCCACTAGACTATCACACGACCTGTATTGGTATACGCTAGTATACAGTTTGGCAGGAGGGAACAGTATTTGGATTTGTAAGGCACCGCTCTCAGGTGGCATTTCAGACAGCTCGTACTGTTAAACATTGAATCAGCAGCGAATATAAACACTGTTACACTGAGCGCAGCATTCGACTACAAATGATTTTGTGTCGGATCAAGAAACACTCGTCTTAGACGATGGTACAGTGAATTTTATTTCGCCATTTGGAAAGTGCTGCTTTAATTGTTCGGGGCCTTCGGAGAGAGTCATTGACAAAGTTTGGGATTGTTTCTGCGGACGTCTGGGCCGCGTGGAGGCGACTCAATTGAGATGTCAGATGCATAAGTCCTACACAGCTCGCTGTCCTGTCTGGCTGACCGGCTGAATCCGACGACTTGGCCCTGTTTTAGTTCTGCGTCGCGTTGCATCAACTGGAACTATGAGTATAGCAATCTAAATCCTGCTGTTGAGTTTGTAAATGAAATTTTTAACGAACATTGATGCAGTCTTCTTCGTGCTGTAAATATACGTGGATTTAGTTTAGTTTTATACGAAAACTCTGTACTTGATCGTCTACTGACAGTATGAATAACTTCTTCACTGTTGACACTAGTTTGTTGTGTTTATGGAACTGATTGTTTTTAATGCTAAACTTTCTTGATAATATTTTATGCTGTTTTTACTAAAAATACATGATGCTTATAGTCCCGCTAGAACGTCATCTTTGCGAAGGCGTGGAGCCGCAAGTAAAGATAACAGATATCATTTCTCCTGTTGTTTGTCCATTTGTTTTCAGTTGTACTAGCAAGGGAGGTATCAGATATTTACGGCTTGTTATGGGAGCTGTCGTGGCATAACTGTTACAGTACATTGGCTGTATCTCTGTAGGCTGTAAACATGCTTTAATAGCCGGCCGAAGTAGCCGTGCGGTTCTAGGCGCTTTAGTCTGGAACCGCGAGACCGCTACGGTCGCAGGTTCGAATCCTGCCTCGGGCATGGATGTGTGTGACGTCCTTAGGTTAGTTAGGTTTAACTAGTTCTAAGTTCTAGTGGACTAATTACCTCAGAAGTTGAGTCCCATAGTGCTCATCGCCATGTGAACCATGCTTTAATATTTGATTTACTCTATTGGTTTAAGAATTATAAGCCGACAGCTAGCACAATTTTTTTCTCTTGACCATGAAAACTGGTTTATTAATGTCAGCACAGTCTCGTACCGGTCAAATAACTACTGTGTTGAGTTACGTAAACTGTCGTTAAAAAGTATATAGTTCTATTTTTTAAAAACTGTACTTGCCTGTTAAATATGTCAGTTGATACAAGAGTTAAGAGGATCAAACATACAACAAAATTACACGCTCTTCTCCGTCTATCATTTTCTCAAAACTTCGTTTCGATATTTTAAACAATTCAAGAAATAAAAAGGTTATTTTTTCTAACGCGACGATGTAGCTCGCTGAGCTAATTTTGGAAGTTGACTCGCATTTGGTTTTGTTGAGTGCTGACATAACTTTTACTTAAAGTAGGTGGTGCTGCGACCGATGTAAATTCAGAGACGTAGGTTAATTAATTGTAATGCTGTCAAGATGGAAAAAGAGTTTCTTTAAGAATTTGTCAAATTTTAGCTATTACGGAACGTTTTATATTGAGAGTTCACACTGTCTTCTTCAACTGACACCTCAGGTTTCGTCTGACGCAGCAACAAGTCTAAGAATCATTTTTCCGCTTCTTTATAGACTCTAAAAAGAAGATACCAAGTTTAGCCCCTTGTGTACCCCATAATTATTTTCGTATTATCCGAAAAGACACAGGTAAGTGTTAACGTTATTCATAAGCACACTTTCTACATCTACATCTACAGCCATACTCCGCAAGCCACCTGACGGTGTGTGGCGGAGGATACCCTTAGTACCTCTATCGGTTCTCCCTTCTATTCCAGTCTCGTATTGTTCGTGGAAAGAATGATTGTCGGTATGCTTCTGTGTGGGCTCTAATCTCTCTGATTTTATCCTCATGGTCTCTTCGCGAGATATACGTAGGAGGGAGCAATATACTGCTTGACTCTTCGGTGAAGGTATGTTCTCGAAACTTTAACAAAAGCCACTGAGCGACTCTCCCGCAGAGTCTTCCACTGGAGTTCATCTGTCATCTCCGTAACGCTTTCGCGATTACTAAATGATCCTGTAACGATGCGCGCTGCTCTCCGTTGGATCTCCTCTGTCTCTTCTATCAACCCTATCTGGTATGGATCCCACACTGCTGAGCAGTATTCAAGCAGTGGGCGAACAAGCGTACTGTAACCTACTTCCTTTGTTTTCGGATTGCATTTCCTTAGGATACTTCGAATGAATCTCAGTCTGGCATCTGCTTTACCGACGATCAACTTTATATGATCATTCCATTATAAATCACTCCTAATGCGTACTCCCAGATAATTTATGGAATTAACTGCTTCCAGTTGCTGACCTGCTATTTTGTAGCTAAATGATAAGGGAACTATCTTTCTATGTATTCGCAGCACATTACACTTGTCTACATTGAGATTCAATTGGCATTCCCTGCACCATGCGTCAATTCGCTGCAGATCCTCCTGCATTTCAGTACAATTTTCAATTGTTACAACTTCTCGATGCACCACAGCATCATCCGCAAAAAGCCTCAGTGAACTTCCGATGTGATCCCCGTCGCTCAGGTGTCAGCTAGGCTTAAAGCGTCACTACGTCGATATTAAAGGGCATCCGCGACAGAAATAAATCCTGAATCCACAGTGAGCGAGTGCTTGACACCTAGCAGGGAATAGACATGGAAATACAAAGTTTGTCACTACGTCTTGAACTTCGGCTGTGCTCTAACAGTGTGATGCTGTTTTATCGTTTATTGGCAAAAGCATCCATTTACAAGGTCATAGTGAACTTTAGTTCCTATTTTTACGCCATACTGTAATGGAAGGACGTGGCACAGTGGTTAAGGCATTGGATTTCCAGTCACGAGGCCCGTAAATCAAATTTATGTCCAGTCACCCAGATTTAATTTTTCCTTGACTTCCATAAATCATAGAATGTGAATGACAGAAGAGTATAAAAAAGTGCTCGATAATTTCATGTCAGTTCACCGACAGGACATTAAACCGTAACTTTCCTCTCTACGCCGGAGCATCAATACGCAAGCACTATATTTGTGAGCCGACATTAGGTGCTTTCGGTACCCAGTACTCAGAACCAACGCAACGGACGCGATTATTCAGATAGCAAACTGACGATTATCCGTGATCTGAGGAGAGGACGTGTCAGTCTGGTCTCGGAAATGGGTAGGATGTCGGAATGAGGATGTGGAGGGTACCCTTTGACGGTGACCAGACACTATTGTTCTACTCCCTTCTTGAAAGAAAGTGGTCGGTTATTCCCCCGCGGATCTCTGTGGTCTCCTCATTGTATTCAGCCGTGATGCGTCTGCAGATGGTCTTGTTGGAAACAAGTTATAATCCCAGGAGCGGACTCGTTCCCCGCCGGCCCGCGGCGCTCTTGCCGGCTAAGCCTCTCCTCTGCTCAGCACATCGCCTAATCGACCCGCTCTAAGGGTTTGCTACTACGGTGTTCTTGCCACGTAGATTATGTCTGGACTCCCAGTTACGTTGCGGCTCCTGTTTCATCTCTAATGTGGAAAGCAGCCGCAAGAGTAAAGCGAGGAGATAATGGTTGCTCGTTATATGCGACGAAACTGATACTTTCCCAGATAGAGGAGTGCCTGTAAATCTTTAAGAAACTTTTTATATTTATATCTCTTGAAATATCTCTGTCTTCCATTAATCTTTTAGACCTTTTCCAATAGAGTCGGTAAACAAGGTTAGTTTCCGCGTACGTCTGGCGACCTGGGAAGTAGGTTACAGCTGTGAATTCACCAAAGAAAAACGCAAGAGCACAATTTCCACTATTCGTATGGATAGTTCAGTGAATTGATATCAGGCTTATGCCGTAACCCACCGTACAATCTACTGCGCTTATCGAGCTAAAGAAAATGTCTATCTGGAGGCCCATATTCACGCCTTGATATCTCTTATCTTATGTTCACAGTACCTAAGCGAGATGTACAGTGGAGATCGTAGAACTGTTACACATTCTCCCTCGAACATTGTTTTTCTGTCTGTCTCGGTTTTATGAGAATAAAGTCACCTCTCTTCTAAAGGATTTCTGTTACACTTTTGTAATTGCTGTAATGAACTCTTACGATCCTAGCAGTATGTCTTTGAATTGGTTTGATTCCTGCCAAAAGATAGGGACTGTAAACGATGGATCAAAATTCTTTGAATTTGTCGCACCTGCATCTTGTACGCAGTTTCTTTTACAGATGCACTGCAATTTCCTGGAACTCTCCTTAGACTTCTAAGTTTTCCATTCGCTTTACCTACTGCTGATATTAGATATTCGTTTCATTTCATATCGACTCGTTGTATTACCGCTACGTATACCTAAATGAAATGATATTATAGCAGTGATGGCCGGAAATCCCCACCTGGGGAAGTTCGGCCGCCGAGTTGCAAGTCTTTGCAGTTGATGATACCACACTGGGCGACTTGTGTGTCGGTTATGATGAAGTGATGATGAGGAAACCACAATCCCCAGTCCCGGAACGGCGAAAATCTCCGACCTGACCTGTGTGAACGCTACATGTACTGAAATGACATCACACACTCCACAATCAGTTGCTCCAGTTTCTCTTAATGCGTTACGTGCGTCATGTTCAACTGAAATCAGGCAATGCCTAAAGGTAGTATTTCCAACTCTTCAAGATACGTGTGAATTCAATTGCATATCGCGGGGATAATGCTGACAATTACATTAAATGCAAGAAAAAATAATTACATTTCTTTCGACCTTATACTGTATTTCTGACATATTAATGAAAGCATCTGATTCCTATACTGCATGTCAAACAAAGCAGCCTTTTTGTACGAATGCAGAATGGCGTAGTCATAATGCCGTAATGCAATTATAGATATACACTTGTTGAACTTTGATAAGTATAACTAAAAATAAACAAGTATCAGAGGAGATATGTTTTCTTTTGATTACTATTTTTTGTGAAGTATCAGTAGGGCCAGTACATTCTCCATTAATTTCACAACCTTCTTCATCGCTAATTTCAGCTAGAGCGTTACACAGTTTTTATGTCTGAAATACATAGATGAGGCTTTACATGTTTCTTTCCTTATTCGCGCAATCTACATTTGCCACTAAAAAATAATCAATACAGTTATAAAGCTTTTCCCTTGTCAATGGTCTATTTCGAAAAGACACATTTTAGAAATCTTCTATAATAATCGTCATTCCTTCATATTTCCTTTGCGACTGTTATCATTAATTCTTGACAGGCATATGACCTTCGTGGTTTACCAATTCTGTGCAATTACCATTGCTCAGAGAACAGGAATGAAATGTTAGTGAAGAGCACCTATTTTGCATACGAGTTCCATGTTAACAACAACACTGTCTTGTGAAATCACTGTTTTGACACCAACACCTTTCGAGGATGCTATACGTGTAAAGTGGTGCATAGTACGTAACCTTTTTTTTTTGGTAGAGGTGATAAGCGATATGTAGTGCATGGTTATTCACAGGGATGAGCCTGCTACGAAATTTAAGTCTCCATAACTTATGGTGTTAAGATATAACGTATATTTCTGGTACAGCGATCATCCGTTAAGACTATAGGACAAATCTCCATCATTCAGTTGTTACCCCTAATTCAAGTGCAAACCTTTCTTGAAGAGACTCTGTGCAGCTTCAAGTAGCAGGTTTGTGTGACATTGAAAATTTTACCAATACGTGCTGACCAAACGTATGGTTCCTGAAACGTTTCTAGTTCGCTTTATTATCCTACTTATGTGACTTCTTTTGTACCTGTACATAATATTTGCTGTTTACTTCAATGTCATTACTAGCGACTGCTGCGAAAAATGGTAGCGAACTTCCTGTAATATCTGCAGTAAGTGGAGATGTTAAACTATATTTTCATCCGCGAACTGAATATATACCTCGTTTATTGATACAATTAGATTCAATAAAAACATACAGAGTTAGTATTCTGTATCATGAATATAATCCTACTAATAACGACTACAGAGTCAGCTATGGTAACTTATCAGCGCGTTGCGGATAGCGAGATAATAAGAGCTGGAAGCACGACCTAAGTCTTAGAAATCAGAGAATATTTGTGATTTATGATTTTTTTAATCCTTCCTTCAGGCATTAAATTAATACGATGAATAAAGTAAATCAAGATATATGTCTGGAATTTGAACCCATCTCATCACAAATAACACTCCTGATTTATCTCTGTCGGCAAGGAATTTCTGGTTTTATTTGCTTTTTAGGAGCGACGAATTTAAGATCTGACCTCCTCCGCCTGTAACTCCCAAGTTAATGAAAGTCATAGCAACGGGGAACGGAAAACCATCGCCTCTGGAAACCTGGTGTAGGTGACTCGGCTGCTTTTAGTGAAGGGAACGGCGGCGGTGTGAGACCCTTATTGGAAAATTTCTGCACTCATTAAGAGCCCTATAAAGTTTAATCTTAGGAGTTCTGGAGGCGAATAAATCTCTTTATGGCAGACAACTTCAACTTCACAGGAACTTGTCGAGGTGTACGTTCTGCACAGGACACAATCTCATAAGGGAAATGCTATGAGGTGCTTTCCTCAATGTGAAACGGATGCGAACGTTTTACAGGGAGCATCGTATTGGTTCCGTGCAAGGGCCACGATCCATGGACACATGAGGAGGTGCCTCATCAGTCTCCTCATCTAATCTTCGGAAGCAATGTGCCGCATCGTTACAGGGCCGCCACGCTTCGGTACAACTGAATCAAATGTTTCTCGTTGAATAGATTCCAGTTTCGTTGAGTCCGTTGCAGAAGTACTTCAGTTTGCAGTATTGCTTGTGCGATATAACGAAACCATTTTCCACCGTTAATCAGAAATTCATAGGCGGTATGATTTCCATTACCGCTCCAGCCTTAAAAGGATGATGCTGGCCTACGAAATCACACAATACATGTGCTTGTATAAAATCATCCAAGTAGTATGATGGTGGTGGCCACTACGATGTGAACACTTCGTAAGTGATCCTTCAGAAGGGAAATAGCTCCATTCACAAAACGTGGCTCTATTTTAGTTTATGTGAATGACTGAGATTGTGTGGTAGTGATCCATGAAATTATTTTTTTATTTTCGTTTTGAATAAACACTGAGGTGAAAAAAGTCATGCGATAGCGATCTGCACATTTACAAATGGCTGTAGTATCGCGTACACAGGGTATAAAAGGAGTGCATTGGCGGAGCTCTCTTTTGAATTCAGGTCATTCACGTGAAAATAAGGTTTCTGACGTGATCTCACGACTGGAAGTAACGGACTTCGAACGCGGAATGGTTCTTGGAACTAGACGCATGCACATTCAGTTTAGGAAATCGTTAAGGAATCGAGTACTCTGTGAACCACAGTGTAAAGACAGTGCCGAGAATACCACATTTCGGGCATTGCCTCTCACCGCGGACAACACAGCCGCCGACCGAGAGCAGCGGTGTTTGCGTAGAGTTTTCAGTGCTAATGGACAAGCAACACTGCATGAAATAACCACAGAAATCAATGTGGGACGTACGACGAACATGTCCATTAGGACTATGTGGCAAAACTTGCCGTCAGTGGGCTACGACAGACTTCCTGGGCTCGAGACCGTATCGGTTGGATCCTAGACGACTGGGAAGCCGTGACCTGGTCAGCTGAGTTCCGATATCAGTTGGTAAGAGCTGATGGTAGGGCTCGAGTGTGGCTCACGCCCCACGAAGCCATGGAACTAAGTTGTCAGTAAGGCACTGTACAAGCTGGTGGTGGCTGCATAACGGTTTGGACGGTGTTTACATGGTCCAACTGAACCGATCAATAACTGGAAATTGTTAGATTCGGTTACTTGGAGACCATTCGCAGCCATTCATGACTTCATGTTCCCATGATAATGCCCCCTATCATCGGTCCACAACTGTTCGTGACTGGTTTGAAATCTCTCTTGGTAATTCAAGTGCATGGTTTGGTCACCCAGATCGCCCGACATCGAACATTTATGGGACATAATCGAGAGGCCAGTTTGTGCGCAAAATTCCGCACAGGCAACACTTCCGCAGTTTTGGATGGCTATAGAGGAAGCATGGCTCAGTATCTCTGTAAGGGCCTTCCAATGATTTGTTGAGTCCGTGCCACGTCAAGTTTCTGCACTACGCCGGTAGGAGGAGGTTCGACACGATATTAGAAGGTATCCCATGACTTTTGTCCCCTTATTGTACATTCATATGGCCTCTCATGGTGTGTGATGTCCGGCTGCTTCGGATACCACTATAGTTTTCCCGCCTTTGCAATTCCATTTGTGAATGGTGTGCAAGACGATCACCTGTTGGTAACCTTACGTGTAGGTTTGAATTCATAGCGTTTTTCCGTCATAATCATTTCACGTGATGTGTGTAATTTCTTTCTTGAGACTTCTTGGAAGATACACTCTCGGAATTGCAACAGGAACCTCTCTGTGATGACGCACAACCCCTTTCTTGAATTGTTTGCCTCCGAATTTTGTCGATCGTGTTCATAATGCCCTCACGCTTACTAAATTAACCCTTCAAGGAATGTGGTGCTTTTATTGGGAGTTATTTATTCCCTATACTAGCCCCACCTGAATGAGCTACAGATCAACGAGCAGCACTTGTTGCTTCTGTCACAGCTGAATTATGTTGCCTCAGGATTCTTTCAGTGGAACTCAGCCTGGAATACTCCTTCCCTGCAACTGATTTTGTGTGGTCCTTCCAGTTTAGGAGGTAGTTTACGACGTGTAGTCCTACATTTTTTTACTGTCAAGTACCAGTGATTGACAACCACACGAGACAGAACAGTAACGGATATTTCCACTTATTTATACGAAATACTTTTTTTGTGTTGAGGATCAGCTATCAGTCCGTGCATCATGATAGTCAAGTGTTCAAGAATGATTCGGAAATTTTCTGTCGTTTGAAGTTCCCTATACACAGACATCATCATCGCTCATCCTCATGCATTTCCGATCTTATCCTATCATTTCAATGTTACATTGTGAACAGCGACGGCAGTATAACTGTACCCTGGAGCACGTCCGAAGCTACTTTCACAGCTGACGAATTCTTATCGTTAAGAACGACGCGCTGACCTCTGCCTGTGAGTGGGTTCCCATCCAGTCACGAAGCTCTTTTTCACTAAGCAGCAGTGAGTTACTGCATCGAACCCCCTTTCGCAGGTTCCTATGTCCTCGCCTCTGGATTTCATGGACGACAAAGTTAGCCGAGATTCACAAGATCGTAAATATGGATCGGTGTTGATTGGTGCGCGGTAGTTTTTCAGTCTCCAAAAAGTTATAAAACGCGAACGTAAAACGTGTTCTACAAATCTGCAAGATATTTACGTAAGCGATATATGTTTATAGGTATTCATATCACTCCGAAGACTCTTCTTGAAGGCCGGCCGGAGTGGCATTCCCGTGCTGTCACGTATTGTTTATTTAAGTCAGGGAATGACAATGAATGACAGTGAAGATCTCCTCACAAACCGAAACTATGCGTTGTGTAGCAGAAAGGTACGTCTCGCTTCGCATAGCCATGTGATTAAAAAATAAAAGGAGTATTTTGAGCCGTTCTCACACGATACGTCACCGCGAATGTGGTACGTGACGTGAAAGTGATTGCTGAGCGCTCAAAAACGATTACGTAGGACGTATACACCAATTTGATTGCTCTCACCACTGGTCAGCCACGATTTTCGGCTGTTTCTTTTGCGTGAACGACAGATTTTACTTCCGAATGCGGGCACACTTGAAACAGCTGCCGTTAAGTTTGTTAATGCTGTTCGAAGATGAGTAGAGACGTTTTGAATTCAAGGGCACTTACTATGTTGAAAATGAGAGTTTCAGAAATTTTGCGTATCCTCTTACAAGAAAACAGTACCTACTTGACGTCATATTTTAAGAAGGGAGAAAGCACACTTGCAAGATATCAGCCCCAGAAATCTACCCGCACAAAAATTCGGGCTAGAATTCTGATAGTACGCAGCTGGGACCTTCTGAAAATACAGCTTTTAAACTTCCGCTCGCACCACTTTTTTGTCACCTGCTCCGTCCCACTGCAGCCGCCTGACGCTTGAACGTGCATACAGGAGGTGGACACATCTGCCAAACGCGTTTTGCTAATTTTGTTAGAGAACACATGCTTTTCTACGAGAAAAATAGTAAGTAATATGAGTACGTGCCAACCTCATAATTATATAAGTTCAGTATTATTTTAACAATATTCTCGTAACGAGTTTCTTCAGCAATATATACCCCCCAAAATCAGAATGAATAAACCTAAGCGACTGAAGGATTATTATGAAATGAAGTTAATGATTTTCGATTTACAATTTAATCATGCCAGTCACGTTGAAGAATAGCGGATCTCCTGCATACATGCAATATTGCACCTTAACATTGTTAGCGCTTTAAAACCCGAGGCAAATAACGCAAAACAGCAATTTAATAATTAGATAGCGCTATGTTACTTCTTTAACTACGCAAAAAATCGTTTCATCCATTTACAAATGATTCAAATGGCTCTGAACACTATGGGACTTAACATCTGAGGTCATCAGTCCCCTAGAACTTAGAACTACTGAAACCTAAGTAATGTAAGGACATCACACACATCCATGCCCGAGGCAGGATTCGAACCTGCGACCGCAGCGGTCGCGCGGTTCCAGACTGTAGCGCCTAGAACCGCTCGGCCACTCTGGCCGGTTTGAGTTGAAGTCTATAGGAAGTACAATAGTACTATTCACCACCCATTTACACTGCATTTGTGAATCTCAACATAAAAGTGTTCAAAGCAGAGAGGTCGTTGGCGCGTTAGAAACCGCGCTCTTTGGCGCGATGGACAAAGCATGTTAACAATGTGTAAACAAAACTCTCGCTCAACCCACTGTACAGCACTTGGCGCTCGGGCATTAAGCAGTTCCAGTGGGGCGAAGCGAATGGAAAATTGATGCGCATGAAAGTTTACAAGCTGTATTCTCAAAAAGTCGTAACTGTATATTATCAGAATTATTGCCCAAATTTTCGAGCGGGAGCTGTTGCTAGGGCTACTGTCTTGCAAGTGTGCTTTTTCCTCCTCAACCCTATAACAACAAGGGTTAGGGAGGAGGGGGGGATTTTACATTGTTACTAAGCCGTCGTAAATTTTAGTACTCCTTATTTTATTCAAAGGAAGCCACAATTTATAGTTTATGCAATAGCTAATTACAATAATAAGTTGCCAGTGGTATGTCACATACAAAATTTCCTATTTTACACCCTATACTGACAATATCAGATTTGCAGCAATCGCGAACTGGTACCAACTGTAGTCGTAAATTTCACGAGGGTTTAGTAATTATGGATTAAAATCTGAGGTCAAGTTGGTGGTGTTTCCTTGTTAGTCAGTGCATATTTTTACAGAAAAATAATTCAGATATTTTTCTGGAGTTAATATCAGATTCTCTATAGTAATAAAATTCATATCAGTGACTTTTGAAACACAGTACGCAAAAATGCGCAGTTTCGTTATTTATTATTATTAACTTCGGTTTGTGCATACGTTATTGATATCCTCGTAGTTTGTATTTCTAATTTTTTGAACACTATACCTGCCACGATGGTCTTAACAAAAAAGTTTTCAGTTCTGCCTAATCTGTGGAGATGAACAGAACCATTGGCTAAATTAAACGCCTAGGGAACTTAACGTTCCAATGCAGATCTTTGCAATTACAGCTATCATATCACTTCCAGCTACTTAACTACCATATCCAGCTATTTAATATAGCGAACATTATCAGCAACAACGCGTTCTTCTTAGGTCTTTATTTCATCAAAGCCTTGAAATAGCATATTTCCATAGCACACATAACACCAAATATGGCACAGTTATATTTCAATATGGTGTATGTTCAGTCTTAGTTTGCATTTCGCAATACGTTGATACGTTGAGGTATGTATACTGCAGAGAAATAGCTTAACCGCAGCTTAGGTCTAGAGAATTGTTTCCAAAATTAATTTTCACTCTGTCGCCGTCTCGAATGCGAAATTTTGTCAGCGAAAGGGCATATTCTTTCTGTAAGGTATGATACTCCCGCAAAGTAATCAGGGGAACTCCTATGAAGTTTGGAAAGTATGAGAGAGGGCCGGCAGAAGTGAGGGAGGATGAGTCGTGCCCGGATAGAACAATCGGTAATAATGTTGCCAGAGAAGACAAGGATACGGATTCGAATCCCGGTCCGGCACGTAGTTTTAATCTGCCAGGAAGTTACATACCAGATTCGGTAGTGTATTTCCCTCTCAACGCAGCGCACCGGTGGGTCCGCTTAGTGTGGAGTAAGTAACATTGCCAATGGAACATAAATGAATCCTGGAATTTGCTCTTCACAGATGATTGCTGCATCTGGTTGCAGAGCGAGAGTTGTCGCAGATAGGAATAGAGAAAAAATGATAACCAGTACGATCACAAGAACATCTTGAAAAGAGATTTACGTGGTGCTTCTGAAGGCGTGGTGTAGAGTAATATAGTGTTGGATATGCATAGAGAACCACACCTATTCCTTGTTGGTCAACGAAATACCGTTAACACACTGACGTACAATAATAGGCAATGTAACGAACAACGTACGTTACTTGTCAGGAGGACACTTTGTTGGGAGAGCCTCCTCATGGATGACGATGCCTACCTGAATGCAGCTACTCGTCTGGACGGAATCATCACAGGTCAAGGTATGATTACCACAGGGCCTTTTCAATAAGCTCTCCAGGTCTGAATCCTGGACAGCATGTCTGTGATGCTTTGGGCAGACGAATTGCATCTCGTCAGCCGACAACCAGATCTGTTCCAGATATTGGTGCTGTAGTGCACACATAAAATTCACGAGAAACTGTCGCCTGCCAACGAAAGTACAAACGTTAATATCTGCTGTAAAGTGTGTTATTCGTAGAAGTCTAGAGATAATGAAATACATTTGTTTACACCATCGACTCGACTCTATGTAAATTGTGGAATACAGTGGGGAGAGTCTACAGTAAAGTAATACGGAATTTCAAATCGTTAAGTTGGGGACCATGAAATCTGTGCTGTGATTATTTTTCTACTTCAGTAGTATTATTTGAAATTGTAGGGTCATTTAATCGTCTTTTTAACAACTCATGAATATCCTCCCTCGTCCCCCCGTCAGTTAACATCCTAACACTTCTACACATGCAAATCCAATTCCTCATCATCTTGTACTACCCTGACAAGTCACCTTCGTCTCCGTCGATCCAAAACCACATACTTCGGATCTCCTCAGACAACCAGCAGGTTTTCTATCTTAACCAGCTAAGCGATTTTGATCTGTCAATACGTTGCGTTTGTTGACGCTATTTCCTCTGCTGATACTACTAAATCCGTCCTTGTACCACTTACAGTTCTAATTTATTGTAAATTTTGTTGTTGTTATTCTGCTGGTACCACTTTTTAAATCATTAACAGGTCCAAGGTTTCTCCTTGTAACCTTTCTTTTGAAGCTATTAGGGCTGTTTTTATCAGCCGTAATAGCGTCCGCATTTCGGAGCTGCAGCGTACAGTTAGTTGAAATTTGAATTATATTTTTCTTTATCGTAATTTTATATTTAATGTATGATAAGATCACAAGTGAGATCAGGCGACAGCAACACACTTTGCACTCGTGTTTGAAAAGACTATGTTTAAATTTCACTCTAATAAATCATACGAACATAATGCTGAGGTCACTTCTTCACCACGTCAGCAGTTAATACTACCTGCAGTACTTCTCGTATTTGAACCAGTGCTCCATTTCTGACCTTACTACGTTACGCAATAAAGGTGCCCCCATGCCATCCACTGGTCGGCAGTGTCGGCGTCCAGTCCCTTCTGCGCCACGGCTACAAAAATCGTCTTTGAAATAAGAAGGGTTACATTTCCGTCAGGCTACCGTCACTAAGTCTTTCTGTGTATCCCTTAAACAAATAAATCCGTTCCTGGGTTTACAGAAAACTACAGCTGATTTCCTTCTCACCCTTTTCCAATCTAAGCTAACGCTCCGTCCTACTGAAATTAACGTCATTCTAACTCTTAACATCACTTCCTTCCATCCTTTGTTGCCCCCTTCCTCTCCAGCCCTTTAGGCATTCTTGAATGTTTCCTCGTTTACCAGTAAAGTCAATCGCATTTTCTCGCTAGGAAACAAAGAAAATAGTCTCTCGTTTTGGAAAACTCGTCACTTGATAAGTGCCTGTAAAACTGCTCCCATCTACACTACCGAATAAAAATGGTGTCTACAGGTGCTTATAAAACTCTCTTCTCTCTTGCTTAAGAATTTCTAATTTTCCTTTTAGCAGTGATATTTTCGGAGAAAACACACTGATGTTACCATGTAGTAATTAAAATGAAAGAAGGGAAAATACAACTTCAATTTGATCCATAATGTACCTAAATCAGATCACTCTTGTGAGACGCTTCACATAGTTTACTATTCCTGTAGAGCATCTGTATTGTATTTATTACTGCCTTATAATTCATAAAAAAAGTCGTTGCGTAGTGTAATAATGCATTAGGGCGCGTCTTGGGTTTCGCTAGCTGAGGTGCGGTGACCGCGAATGAACCTTGCCGAGGACGATTGCTGAAGCAGCTTTTTCCGCTTCTCTCATTACGCCTGCCTTTGTTTGCAACAGTGGCAGCAGCAATGAGAGTTTTCGGCGAAGCTCGGTCCGATTTCGCCGCCACCGACTTCGGCTCAACTGAAACAAATATAAGGGGTGATCAAAAAGTTTCAGTTTGAGGGCGGTGCTGCAGCGTATATGCAACGAAGCCCCACTCCGATGCGGGTATATAAGAACCGACATGTGGGCAAGGTATTAGTGCGGTGAATGCGGAATAGTTATTACCAAATGCGTCCAAGCAGGACCAAAGTGCAGTTATTGTTTTCCCGGCTGCCTAAGGACAAGTACCGGTAATATCCTTCGGAGAATGAAGAAGGTGTACGGGACAGCATGTGTGCGGAATTCCACAGTTGTGGAATGGTGCGCCAAGTTCCATGCTTCTTCGTGATAATGAACGTCCCCATATCGCAAATGTCATAACGCAGAAGTTACGCCAACTCAAGTGAGAGATCCCGCCCTATTGTCTTGATCCCTCCCCACGCGATTATCGTGCCGTCGGTCAGTTAAAAAAAGACTCCTATCGGAGGAGGCTGCTCAGCAGACACTTACGACTTCGTCACGCAGCAGGAGACGGTGTTTTACCAAAAGGCTATATTCTACCTGGTGCTTCGGTACGATGATTGTATCAACGCTCACATCGATTTTGCCTGATTGGCATACTGACTCTTGACTGTATGACCTTCAAACGGAAACTTTTTGATCGCCCTTTGTACTTCTGTCACTTCATGCGCACCACATACGCTTCTTCCACTACTATATCTTTGAGCATAATGATATACTAAACCGTATAGACGAACGCTGTGGATCGACAGCTATTTGATTCCCCCATTTCGTAATTTAATACGACTTCCAATCCTTTTAATGCTGCAACGAGGAGCAAGATTTTAATCTCTGTTCATCCTTCCTTACTAAATTTTTCTGTGATTTGTTTAATTTACTTCGTGCCAACGCCGTCAATGTTCTACAGTCCATTCTCAATGAAACCCCTTCCTGTCAGTTTTCAGATGGAGCAGAGTTCATTCTCTAGTGATGATAACATCGGAAAAGATGAAACTGTAAGCTTCCTTTCTTATTTTCGTGTTAAAAGTGGTTTTCCTTACCGCACAAGATAAGTTCTCAATTAGACACACAGAGAAAAAAAAGTATTGATGAAATACTCCAGAGTGGTGACTCTGGATAGAAAGTTCGTCGTATTTGTTGATGTGAAAGAATATCACGTCGTTTTGAGATATGTCAACGAATCGAGGATAACAAGTTCCAGTGTTAGGAATAAAGGAATTACTGTTGTAACAAAGCCAGGGTTACACATTTTAACCGACTTCCCTGTGATTTTTAACCCATCAAATTGTCGAGCTGTCTATAATACGACTCTGTCTCGACGATGACTTCCCCATTTGAGTTTAATTCTGTACACATGAGCTATTTCTTAATAACGCAAATGAACATGCTATCACGTTTTCGTGGTGAAACGATACTCTCTTCTTCGCCTAATGAGACCGTGTTTACGACAATATCTTGTCGAAGCGGTCAATTACCTCATGATAATATTGTCCAGTGATGGCTAAGTGTCCAACTTAATTTTTATCTCGTTACGTGTTTTCTCATCCAACAGCAAAAAGCGAATCACTAAACGGTACTGTACTATTGCCAGATCGATGAAAGCCACTTCTCGTACCTTACTATAATGCCTGCCATAATACAAACAAACCTATGAATGAGTGTTATTTTCGCTTTTGTGTCACCTAACAGATGGCGGCATTTGGTGTTAACACCCACAAGCGTTAGCAACATTTTTCTCTGAGGGCGGGTACTTTGACATACTGTTGTTGTACATATACTGCCCAAGTCAGCTCGTGTGGCAGCCATCATGAGTTGAAGTTCAAAAAATGGTTCAAATGGCTCTGAGCACTATGGGACTTAACATCTGAGGTCATCAGTCCCCTAGAACTTAGAACTACTTAAACCTAACTAACCTAAGGACATGACAAACACCCATGCCCGAGGCAGGATTCGAACCTGCGACCGCAGCGGTCGCGCGGTTCCAGACTGTAGCGCCTAGAACCGCTCGGCCACTCTGGCCTACTTGAGTTGAAGTCTATAGGAAGTACAGTAGTACTATTCAGTTCTACCAAGAAATAAGCTTCACAGATAATGCTAGATCCTAATGCATTATTAACCTGACAAAGATAACAAAAATTAGTTTATTTTTTCAGTCATGATTGTTCCAGTTACAAAATTCAGGAGGATAGATGTTGCAGGTCTACCGTCTCCCATGATGTGGCGTTACTAAATGCACGCTGGTGAATCTCCTGCTGCCGTTTAACATAAATGCCACTGGACGCCTGGTATTGAGTTGGATAAACGTCTTATAGTTCTAAATTTAATTTCTGATGTCACGTTTGGCAGCGTGTGTTGATGACTGCTTCGTTTAATTGGTGTAGTCACTGGTCATGAGCACGAAATAGCCGTAGGCTAACCGTGCGAAGTACACGGCCCACGGTTAAGTCTTGCGTGCAGTGCTGCCGCCACATGCATGACTCACTGTGCGAAGTAATGTCAGATGTCCTCACAGCTTCTGAAACTGGAGTAAAGCAACCATCGTGCATCCGATGTAACAGCCGGTACCAAGTACGTTAAGCAGTTTCCACCAGCTGATGTAATTCTACGGGCGTACAAGTTTTTCATGGTGCACGCTTTTGCCACACTTACAGAATACCTTTTCTCCAGTTAGTGTGGAACTGTGGGTACTTACTCACACATGGTGTTTGGGTAAGAGCGCGCAAAAATGTAACAAGACATAGAGATTGCTCCACTGAACTATTTGAGGTAGGGAACCTGGGGTCGGAGAAGCCAGCTAAAACAGATGTGGAAGTAAACTTCGATGCCGCTTTGTCTAGCGTTACTGTTTTCCAGATTATTTACAACTAACATACGTACAAGTTTACACGTACTGTGTTGTTTATTTACACGTACATTCTTTATTTTCTGCAAGGAAACAAGGAGGACCAGCCTGATTACTAGAAAGTCACGATGCAGGTTTTGTTTACTGTTGTATTGTATTTACATTGTCCCATGACAGAACGTGCTATGGATCAGCGACAGACCCATTCATTAGTCAGTGCTATTCAGAAACGTACAGTACAATACGATGGAGCTGTACCGGTATAGTATTTCCTTGTCGCTGAATTGGAACGGCAAGTCCTATTCCATGGCCTGCGAGCTCACCTGACCGGAATCCCCTTGATTATGTCTTATGGTTGTATCTAAAATCACTTGTGTATGAGACCCCAGTTATTTCGGATATGGAATTAGTTGCCAAAATTGTAGCTGCCTGTGATGTGATTCGAAACACACAAGGGATATTTGTCAAGATGCGTCAGAATCTTGTTCGCCGATGTCATGCTTGCATTGAGGTTGATGGCCGTCCGTTTCACCACATTTTGTAAGATACAGTAAAAATGGTACGTTCATAGTGTCAACGATGGTATTTGCAGTTAATTGTAACGAATGTAAATAAAAAGTACACATAAAGTGATTTAATTCCTATTATCTCCTGAAACTGGCTTCTCCGACCACAGGTTCCCTGCCTCAAGTTGTTCAGTGGAGCATCCTTTATGTCTTGTTGGATTTTTGCACGCTCTTGCGGAAACACCCTGTATAGCTTAACACGTAACGCTTGACAGGGAAGTGAGCCAGATCCACATCGATCCCACGCGATGGATTAACGATCAGTCATTTGGTACACGCGAGTACGATGTTTAGACGTTTTCCAAATGCCGGGCTGATTATCCATTTCATTTTCGGAAACAGAACACACATACGTCAAACACAAAAACAGGCATTCACAAATCCGTATCCACTTCAAAATAAACGACAATAATCTACGTTGTACAAGAGCCCGTGACACGCAGACGTCAGGAAAAAAGATCAACTGTATATCTGTGCGTAATGTTTGGAAAGAGATTGCAGTCAGGTAAGAAAAAATTCAGTTTATTAGTGACGGCTGCTGTTGATTCGAATTAGTGGTTATCACTACGTCATGCGGTGGTATGTATCTTCCAGACTGAAGATAAACTGATGACATTTGGGTTTTAAGATTTGGGGGACGGCAGTAAATGTGCTTGCGCGGTGTGTGGAAGAAGAACGTGCGAACGCTGTTCGCGCAAGCCAGGAGATGTCGTGCCGCTAATCCGCTTTGGCAAAGGAACTTAGCCAATTTTTGGGCAAGCTGATATGATTTCCGAGCGAGAGAAGTTGGGCGCCGAGCGTTGCGGAAGTGGGATGGAGAGGCGGCAAAGCACGTTACAGCTATAAATTGCAGGCTCGAAGACGGTTTCTGTCGCGGCGCCGAGTTCTGCCTCGCTGGTAAACCAAACTGCACAGTAATTCTGATTTATGGCGTCTCCTTCCCTTTTTACACCTCCTGCTACGCGTCCAAACAGCTGCGAAGCGATGGAAGTATTCATATTGTGTTGTATTATTTTATTGAATACAAGGAACCCACTCAGTCACATTCGTGATACCAAATGTTAGCGGATTACTCCCTCCCCCTTCTTTTTTTCTTTTTAGGAAACGCATAAAGCGACAGCTTGCTTCACAGGGAGAGAACAGCGTCCTTCCTGATAGAGTAAGCACGACGGTGTAGCGTCCGTACAAAATTCAGCATAGGTGCGATTTTGAGTTTCTATTTATTGAATGTCTATTTATTGAGGCATCTTTTTAATTAAACTACTAGTTTCAACATTAAAAACCATTTTAGAGTCTACCCCTAACGGGCGCCATACCCATGAAAATGTCAGCGAATTCGCACGGTAGGTTACCATTTGTGATGGATTACGAAGTAAAGTGATCGTGATGGTTTTGCAATGGGTGCAGTTAAGGCGGGAAAACAGCTTTTCCCGACAAGGGCAGCACTCACCATCTGTCAAGATTTTTTCCCACTGTAAGTGCACGGATTGTCTATCAAGCCATCACGTACGGTAAAACATTGTGTGAATTCGCTTCGATTTTCATGGTAATGGCACCTAATTCTGGGTAAACATTCGAAAATGACGTAAGCCGTAACTAGGTGTATAATTGAGATGCCGTCGTAATAAATATACAGCCTAAGCAGGAAAATGTCCCCTTCATTTCACTAATTTATTGCTGTGATGGCCACTACGCGGAAGATCCCCAGTCACAAGCTCCCATGTACAGCGAAATTTCGTTCCCAGCTTCCGTGGAACGTTACGGAGTGCCGACAAGAAAATTATCCGGTCAAAGGAACAAATGCAAAGTCCTGATTAATGCTCCTGATGTGTAATAATGTGGCAGCTAGCATCTAAGAAGATTTTAACTGAAAATTCCCGGTAAAATGTGTTTTAAACACAGTTGCAAGGTGGCGCGGTTTGGAGTTCACATCCGAGGAAATCGAAACGTAACATTCGGGGAAAGAGGGTAGTCTAAGTGGACAACATGTCTCATTTACACTCTTTCTTGTGGAGATACATGTGGACTTTCGTTTGCTGCATCCTCTAGTGCCGGGAAAGGACCTGCTTGCTTACAACACGTGGCGTGTTTGAAGGAACAGTCGCGAAATTCGTCTGGAGGTACAGAAATCCTTTGAATGTTTTACAGGATACCTAGCCCAGCTTCTGAAATACAAATTCAGTGCCTAAAACAATGCTCCAGTTCCGTTGTTCTGCTAAAGTCATCGTTTCCATTCATCTAAGAATTCCCGCATCAGAGCTCATTCTCTCTACGCCAAACACTGATGTCTGAGTTTCCATTTGTCATTTCCGGTTTAGATTCGTTACGTTTTTTGGCATTAGCACGTCGCAGAGAAGAATAAGATTATAATAATAGACCTTTTAGTCTCATTTTTCTGCTTAGATGGACCTGGACTATTTAAGGAAATCAAGGCTACACCAGTTCTGGAAACTACGATGATTTCATTTGTTTTCTTCCTAGCTCGCAATGTTTGCAGTATAACAGTAAAAGAAAATGAGTATACTTGTTTCTATACTAACATGTCACATGATGAATATCTTACATCACTTAATACAAAACAGCTGCTGAATGCTTGTGATGTGTTCAGATACGCAGGATATGAAACAAAGTTGAATGATTAGTCCTCTCACCAGTTGTTGCATTTCACAGTAGTTCTTGACTTACAGAGCTGCATTATTGATAACTTCTACATTTTTTATTTTTTCATTGCCTTCAGTATTTTGAATGCTTACTGTATGTTTGAACGCAGTAACTTGATTGTGTTCTTTATTTTTTTATACGATTGTTCTGTTTTTAATACACGTCTAATTGCCGTGTGTGCGTGGGACATACGTGTGAACGTTCTCTTGTACTTTTCTAATTATTTTTAGAGGTAACAATATATGCATTTTATCACTGTATTTATCTCATTTTCTGTCTCAAAATATTTTTTTTAATTTTTCGCAGTTTTTGAATATTTTTGATGTTAATTGTTGCTTTTGTTTTACTTTGTGACGAGCGTTTCTGTTGTCTGCAGCTCTGTGCGATTCACTGTGTTCGCCAATCTTGTACCACCTTCGGACGTATCTGAAAGGTAACCAGTAACCAACGTAACGTCTGTGTTCTTTTTTCACATTACCTTGTTCTGAGATCACCTCCTTTGTGCTCCCACTGGCCACCGTGAGCTCCTGGCGTTGTTCTCAAGTAGGGGCTTCCACTGTAACTAATCCGCAAGCTGTGTGGCTCTGCGCTATAGCTAAGTGTGCTTCGTGACGACTCAATAGCTCTGCGGCAGACAAAAAGTTGTCGTGTAACAGCTATACCGTTCAGGTCCCGTCTTTTGAAGTTATATTTTAATTGCTAGATCTGCGGTTCTTCGTTTGATTCGCCCCAAGTTGGTAAGCTCACTGGAAATTCAGCGAGAAGTGTTAACATCTGAAAAGTGTAATCGCAAAAGTCAGAAAATTACTGTTTCGCCATTGTGCTCCTATGGGCTGTGCTATGGAATGGAGGAAAACCGATACATTGGTTGGTAGGCATATGGGTAACGGGATACGTCAGAGTTAGGCGTGTCGTCAATAGCGAAGCCATTAAGCACAGAATATTAGCCTATTAGAGAATAGGCGCAAAACTAGGGCGTGGCCTCGCTGAAGGAGTATTCGCAGCATTCTGCTGACGTGGCTTAGGGAAAGTACAGCAGACGCAAGTCAGCGCGCACAAACGGGAAATACAAGTCCAGTGCAATTACCACTACACTACAGTGTGTGATCACTGAATTATTGCCACCTATATAATACCGTGTAGCTCCAATAAGGTGAACATTCACCATTACACGGTTTTAATGAGAATCTTGTTTCTTGCTTTTGCAATGCGACCTTTTGTCAGTTGGATTGTGGGACGTACTGAGCGAACAGAAGTGTCACGAATGCTCAGTAGGACACGAAACTGATTAGTTTGTGAAACACTGAAAATTATGAAAGAAAGAGTTATTTTCTTTGAATGGACGCTAGAGATTCAAGTTGTACTTACGCAAACATGTTACACATCTTACCGGCGTCCCCTTTGCACACAAGCACAGTAGATCTAATCCTCATGCTGAAACACTTACGTCCAGACGGGGAATGAACGGACCCATACTGATCATGATAGCTGAACGTTTTCGTGTCTAAATTAGCAAAATCTGTATACGATGAGTATCGAATATGCTGATGAAACAGTATGGCATTTGGTAGAGACAGAGAGCGTTGTTGAAATAGTTTACCTGCGAGTGTGCATTACATGATGGAGATGGTATAATATTGAGCACTGATATGTTGGATCGTCAGATGTTACAAAGTGATGTGTCTGGCAGTGTGTACCAGTTGCCGAAGTGGACGCGATAGCCATGGCTTTGAAGGTTTCTGTCGCCTCCACGGCTGTCTCCGCAGTTCGTCTTTTCGTCGTGTTCAGAGCAGCCTCCATACTCCACAGAATGTAACTACTGCAGCTCTCTAACACTTTTTTGCAGTGTTGAGACACCGTACCCGCAGGATTTCATCGTCATGCCAGAACATTAATTACCAGATGCCTTTCTTGTTTTATCGCTGTGCATTATAAAGTTTTGCGATGAAAGAAGGACGGAAATATAGGAGTTTAATGAACACCGTATCGATGGACTCCAGAGAACCAGAAACATCTAGGACTTTCACTAGGATGAGGAAGGAAATGGGCCATTGCCTTCTCCAACGGATCAGCCAAACTTTGAAATGAATGTATTTCGAGACATATCAGTAAATCTAAATGTGGATTGCCGGACGAAGATTGTATTCCTCTCGAGTCCACTATTTCGCTATACCTCGCCATTAATGTCGCACGGCTACACGGTCGAGTTTATCGATTAGCGATGTGGTCGTAATGCAGTGATCACTCTTTGTAAACCATATTTATTTTTAAATAACCGTTAAATAATAAGTATACTCAATCGAAAAGAAGTTTCCTGCCAGTGCGTACGAGCACAAGAGTAGGATCCACTTCATGGTGTTTCAGCCGTGTCGTGCCAAAATTAAATTTTTACGTGACATCTGTCCGCATTCATTGCTTTAAGACAGACGGTAAAGTTGAAAGCGTTTGAAAAAATTCCTCAGATTTCTATTCAAATTCAAAGAGACGATAATTCGAGCATCACATGAAACTTGTTTTTGGAGGGGCGTGGTGTTGTTAATATGTGGGTCATTGTTTCCGTGTATCGTGAACTTCTACCAAACTCCTTGTATCAGTGATAGTGTATAGTTAACCTAGGAGTCTGAGGTGGCCAGGTTCATCACTACCACGTGCATTTTAACAGACACAGACCTTCTACCCGAGATTCATTTCAGCAGCACAATTTCCAGCACATAACGTTTTCACCACGTAGCGTAGTCGAACTACTTTCCTTGTTTTGAGGGGTTGGGTTTGTGATAATTAATATAATAAATTTGTAAATATTAATCGTCGAACTTCTCTGCGGATATCAGAAACGTAGCAAGGATACTATGCTGAAACAATGTCTAAGGAATAGCAATTTAGCAGGTAAAAAGGTGAATGAAAACAATAGTACTGCGTTAAAAACAATACAGGAAGCAAGAAATCTGCAGTCCTATAAGCTTCCTACGTTGATATCGCTGTAGCGGAAACTTCGAAACGAAATGACACTTGCTCTGGTTGCTGGCAGTAGTCTAACAAGTAAAAGATTAAAACTGTCTATCGTTTAATCTACCGTTAATTCTGATAGCATTTAATACTAACAGTTTACAATTACATTGCTGCACAGCACCCAGTGATTTCATTTCACTGTGTAGTCTGCCATTGCAACCACAGATTCTTGTGAAAAAAAATGCTCACTTTTTATAGCAGGCATACTGGGTACCGTAGACATGTTGTCATGGGCGGTGTTGCCCTCCCAGCTAGATCCGTTCGATACAATGATAATAGTGCATAACAAGGCCATCGGCAACATCTTGGGTAATATGCAGGCGTTACGCTGCTGGCTGTGATCCGGGTGAGGAAAAGACATAAAACGAAATATTTTGAACGCTTCCAACCTGTACCAACGAGAGCCAAGGACAATGCTTTCCACCTCATTATGCCTCCACTACCGCCAGTATCTTGCTCAGCAGCTAAGACTGTATTTCTGCAATGTACGGGCTCTTTATGTACCATCGTGTGGTAGTCTTAACCACACTGCAGCCTAAGTTCATATAATTTGAGTGTGGATTGTAGCTGTCGGAAGAGAGATTGCAAATCCACTTACGCCACCTCTGCGTTAATTGTTATGGAAGCACTGAAGTGGAGAAAAGGGAGGAAATTATTCGAATTCGCCTCTTTGCTAAGATAGAATCGTTGTCCGTTGTTTCCTGTGTGACACTCAGTCCCACAAACATTCTGCTTTCATTGTTATCGTGTTCTACCTAAGGCCACTCACGTTAGCTCGATTGTAGAATTGATGAATCTGCTTGCAGCCGAGTTAAAAATAGTTGCTGTCTTACCCTTGATGAGACTATATTTGAATTTTACGTCTGTATGATTACTTAACCGTCAAGATTGATTGTGGCAAGCTTGTATTTTGTTACCGAAATATAGAATTTCAGAAAACAGTAAAGTTTATCACTAACAAGTGTGGAGAGCATGTCTGTTATGAACTGACCTAGAAATATTGGGGAATTACCGCTAAATGAGTCACTGATGTTTACATCAAACTACTCCTTTATTCATATACACTGATAAGCCAAAACATTATGACCTCTCCCCACCGCAAGGTTGAACGTCACCTGGTGGGGTAGCGGGCGCATGACGCAGTAGAGAAAGTGTGTAAGCGGAGCAGACAAGGACAGGGGATCACCATGGCGAAGACAAGGGCGGCAAATGGGGAAATCCATTGCGATAACCATCTTTGACAAAGGGTGGATTATTATTACGCAGAGCCTTTGAACGACGAAGCAAGTCAAGTGTTCGCGTGCTACTGTCGTGAGCATCTACGAAAAGAGATAGGGCAGTGAAATTACCACTAGGCGCCAAATGGTTGGACGTCCGCGGCTCGTCACATAACGTGGGGTTCGGAGGCTTGTCTGCTCTGTGGAGTAGGATATATAGTGATGTACGGCATCTCTGCCGAAAGAGCGCACTGCTGGTGTTGCACGCACAAGTATTTGGGTGCGCACCGTTGATCGCACGTTGTTGAACATGGAGCGCCATAGCAGACCACGAGTTCACGAGTTAACCCAACGTCATTGTCAATTACGATTACAGTGGCCACAGGACCATCGAGATTCGACCATCGATCAATTGCTCTTCGGGTGAATCACATTTTTGCTACTCTAGTTCGCTGGTCGTCTCCGCAGTCGCCGTCATCGAGGTGAACGGCGGTTCGAGACGTTATCCTGCAGTTGCATAGGACATGTAGTAATCGAAGACACGCTGACAGCTACAAAACACCTTCATCCTTTCATGCTTAATGCCTTCCCCGACGGCGATGTTATCTTTCTACAGTATAATGTCTAAGTCTCGGAGCCAGAACCTTGCTACAGTGTTTTGAGAAGCATCATAGTGAACTCACGTTGATGTCCCAGCGACCAAATTCGCCTGATGTAAATCCTATGGAACCCATCTGGATCTCTGACGGGTGCCGTCACCGCGTCCACGAATCAGTGGCCCGTTAATTACGCTAATCACATGATCTTTGCGTAGACATCTAATGCCACATACCTCAACAAACCTATTAAAAAACTGTCCAATCCCTGATACGCAGAATCAATTATGTATTTCGTTCCAAAGACGGACAATAAAGCTATTAAGCAGGTGGTCATAAGGTTTTGGCTCACCAGTGTAATGGAATATCTACGATCTTGGGAAATTTTCAGATTACCCATCAGTATCAGTGGTCTCAGTTATTACGAGTGTTAATATTTGCATTGCTGCTTTCTAAGACGTTGGCGTAAACGGAGAGGTACAATTGCATTTCAAGCTTGCTGTTTCGTAGAACGAATTGGAGAGATGTAGCATGCAAAATATCAAGAAATTTCTCTCCACTTTTTAGGCAATGAGACGGAATACTATTCGTGACTAACAGGACTGAATGTGTGTATTAACTGAGTAAGCTCTGCTAAGTGCACCTCTTATTAACAGCATGCGGTGATTTACAGGGATCTGTCTTCTCTTCAAATTTCCTGTGCACCTGGTGTTAATGCAGTCCCTTTCGCTAACGCACTGCAGCTTTTCTGAGTATTTTTTCCCTTACAAGCACCGAGGAATCAGTGGCAAAATGGTCTTAAAACTCTCTGAGGCGTGTTGCTGACACTCGCTTAAACTGACATGTGCTGAATTTAGAATATGTGCAATTCCTCTGAGAATTGGGCTGCGTGTTGTAGCTTAACAGTTTACCTTACAGCAGATAATATTTATCCTGTTATTTAAGCTGTGTAGTAGCGTAGAGCTGTTATGCCAGACGAGTGAGGCAAATAAACGCAAAAACCCTTGTCGTAAAGGCTATTAGAAGACAGCACGCGCCAGGCATAGTAGGCTTGCTACAAAGTGTGTTGTGTTTTTTGTTGAACTGTGTGTATACAAGTCTGTTTGTGTCTTTGTACCTTTCCCTTCTTCCCTAGGTCATGGGTATTATGTATGCAAAGAGTAACTAACGAAACTGCACGTGATACATCTATCCAGTGGTGGAAGGTTTGTAGCTACATTCCTCACATCAGACTGTGTGTTTTGCATTTCGTGTGATTGCCCTTTCCCTGCCAGGATCGTAACTCCCCTGTGAGATAAGACATCTCCCTCAGTAGAAACGTAGTGCATATTTAAGTTACTGCTGGGATAACAAGCGACACAGTTTACATGGCCAAGAACCGCCTGCGCGTGTGAGATAGTGCTGTTCTTGCTCTCACACAGAGTGACAGTGTTTGCAGTCGTTTGTCTTCGTTCCAAAGTAGGATGTGTCCAAAACCATTTCTAGCAAGATGCGAAGCTTGCTTTGATAGGATATGGTCAAAGAAGATGGCACTCTTAAGTTTGCAGCCCTGTTAAATTCATCTAGGCGAATTAGCATTCCGCTGGAAACCATTAATGTGAAACATGAAATATCAAGTAACACGTTTTCATTTTACACAGCATTTAATCCCAGAAACAAAAGTCAAATCTGGCAAGCGTTATTCATTTTAAGTGTAACCGAATAAATGAGACTACTGTCCTTTCAAGCTTTCTCTGTTACTTTGCCCGTGGACAAATACCATGGTAGTTGTCGTCCGATCATACCGAAAAAGAACGATTTGTTTTGTCTAATACGGGTTTTATGAATTAATGGAGCAAACATACTGTTTAAATTAGATCCGTACGCTCACGACTGACAGTTTTCGTGCAACTTTGAAGTATAAGTGAATGCTCGTAAATCTATATTAAATGAAATCTCGCCTATAACTTTAGTAACTTCTGTCTTATTAGGACTGCTGCATTCAAAGTGGAATGTTCCGAAAAGTCCGCAGCTCGTGGTCGTGCGGTAGCGTTCTCGCTTCCCACGCTCGGGTTCGATTCCCGGCGGGGTCAGGGATTTTCTCTGCCTCGTGATGACTGGGTGTTGTGTGATGTCCTTAGGTTAGTTAGGTTTAAGTAGTTCTAAGTTCTAGGGGACTGATGAACATAGATGTTAAGTCCCATAGTGCTCAGAGCCATTTCAACCATTTGTTCCGAAAATACTGTTTCATCCGGAATGCTGATTCACTTAACAACTGTCGAGTTAGATTTTAAAGGGAATATGATGTGTATTTTTACACCCGCCAGGTTAGCCAAGAGCGCTAATGTGCTGCTTCCTGGACTCGGGTAGGCGCGCTGGCCCCGGATCGAATCCACCCGCCAGATTAACGACGAGGGCCGATGTGCCCGCCAGCCTGGATGTGGTTTTTAGGCGGTTTTCCACATCCCTCTAGGTGAATACCGGGATGGTCCCCCCGTCCCGCCTCAGTTCCACGACTCAAAGACATTTGACACACATCCGCACTTATCCATGATTTACACTAGATGCAGACAGATGGGGTACTCCAGCAGGAAGGGCATCCGGCCACCCCTTCAAATTAAAATGCCACATCCGATTTAACCACGCCAATCCCGCGCACAATACGGGACAAAGGCGCAAGCGATAGATAGAATGATGTGTATTTTTACGTACTTTTGTGTTAACTTGCAAAATTCTGTTAGTAAATTGATTCAGAATCTTTCATTACCTCGAAGTATTTCACACGTACGCTTTCCATGCGACGCTTTAGTCAAGTCCATGAGCCCGAGGTGGAAGGGGTAGAGGGTGGAGGGTGCCGGCGACTGAGTACGAGATGTAAGTTCTTCGTGATCAATTAAATTAAAGGGTCAAGAAACAAATCACGTAAACGCGTTAGAAAACTTGCGAATCTTTATCAGCATTCTAAGATACGGAGCAGCTACTGTCAGTTGGCCGGCCGGAGTGGCCGAGCGGTTCTAGGCGCTACAGTCTGGAACCGCGCGACCGCTACGGTCGCAGGTTCGAATCCTGCCTCGGGCATGGATGTGTGTGATGTCCTTAGGTTAGTTAGGTTTAAGTAGTTCTAAGTTCTAGGGGACTGACCGAATCGACGAATATTTATCTCTATCACTGAAGGAAAAAAATAGTTCAGGAATCATCACCGTTAGTGTTCAGTACACAATGAAAGCGTTTCTTGGCCATACTTTCTGCTGTCGTTTGATGAACAGCTCTTATTTTACTAGCATTTTTTGATATTAGCTCTAGGTTTGTAATTGTGACGTGCATAATATCGCAGATTTGACACGCACTTTCACAATCACTGTAGCTCGTGCTAGTGTTACGCGTAAAATGTTGCTATCGTATGCTATATAAAAAAAATAGTGTGGATGCGTAACAGGAAATGTTTGTCGACAGTGACGAAGCTGCGGGAGCACTGGGACGAGACGAATGCCAAGGTGATGCAGCGGAAGTCTCAGCTGGACGCGATGCTGTCGGACAGTCAGCGCTACGAGGGCAAGCGCCTCGAGGTGGAGGCGTGGCTGACGCGCATGGAGACGCGGCTCGAGCGCATGGCCGCCGTCGGCCACACGGCGGACGTGCTCGAGGCCCAGCTGCGCGAGCAGAAGGTACGTTCTTCTGCAACCTGCTCACACCTCTCCCTCACACTGGCCTCCATTATCCAGCTGACGGTTCCTTACTGGCTCACGATGTCTACTCTTTTAGTCAAGTTATGACATACATTTCTTTTATGCCCAGTTCCATTCAGTATCTCATAATCTGCAGCATTCTCGAATAGCACTCACATTTCGAAAGTGTCTATTATGTTTTTATGAGAACTGCTTGTTGATCACCTTTCACCCTTTGATTGTCTATGTGATCTCTGCCTACCTTTCTATAGAGTATTTTATCGTTTCATGTTGCGCTTGTCGGACAGAAAACTCACGTTTATTGTAATAGAATGGTAGAAGATAATTTAGCGAAGGTAGTGTCCTTCGGCAGCTACAACCATCCCCCCAACTTTTGGTCTACCAAATGCATTCCTTTATAAAAACAGCTCAGTTTCTCTTGAGCTGATCTACTCATGGAACCAGTTTTCAAGAGCGTTTAAAGATGTGGTGTACAGAAAGACCATGCTGCATGGACCGAAACAAATGCTACACTGAAGCGCCAAAGTAACTGATACAGGCATGAGTATTCAGATACAGAGATAGGTAAATAGGCGGAATACGACGCTGCGGTCGGCAGCGACTATATAAGACAACAAGTCTCTGGCGCAGTTGATATATCGGTTCTGCTGCTACAATGGCAGGTTATCAAGATTTAAGTGAGTTTCAACGTGGTGTTATAATCGGCGCATGAGCGGTGGGACGCAGCATCTCCGAGGCAGCGATGAAGTGGGGATTTTCCCGTACGACCATACCACTAGTGTACCGTGAATATCAGGAATCCAGTAAAACATCAAATACCCGACATCGCTGTGGCCGGAAAAAGATCCTGCCAGAACAGGACCAACGAAGACCGAAGACAATCGTTCAACGTGACAGAAGTGCAACCCTTCCGCAAATTACTGTAGATTTCAGTGCTGGGCTATCAACAACTGTCAGCGTGCGAACCATTCAACGGAACGTCATCGATATGGACTTTTGGAGCCGAAGGCGCTCTCGTGTACCCTTGATGACTACACGACACAAAGCTTTACGCCTCGCCTTGGCCCGTCAACACCGACATTGGATTGTTGATGACTGGAAACATGTTTCCTGGACAGACGAGTCTTGTTTCAAATTGTACCGAGTGGATGGACGTGTACGGGTATGGAGACAACCTCATGAATCCATGGACCCTGCATGTCAGCAGGGGACGGTTCAAGCTGGTGGAGGTTCTGTAATAGTGTGGGGCGTGTGCAATTGGAGTGATGTGGGACCCCTGATACGTCTAGGTACGACTCTGACAGGTGACACGTACACAAGCATCCTGTCTGATCACCTGCATTCATTCATGTCTGTTGTGCATTCCAACGGACTTGGGCAATTCCAGCAGGACAGTGCGACACCCCACACGTTCAGAATTGCTTCAGAGTGGCTTCAGGAACACTGTTCTGAGTTTAAACACTTCCGCTGGCCACCAAACGCTACAGACATGAACATTGTTGAGCATATCTTGGATGCCATGCAACGTCCTGTTCAGAAGAGATCTCAACACCCTTGTACTCTTACGATTTTATAGACAGCCATGCAAGATTCATGGAGTCACTTCCCTCCAACACTACTTCAGACATTAATCGAGTCCATGCCACGTCGTGTTGCGGCACTTCTGCGTGTTCTCCGGGGCCCTACACGATATTAGGCAAGTATATCAGTTTCTTTGGCTCTTTGTTGTAATAGGCGAATATGGCTGGGCGACGGTTGGGTGTGTAATACATCCTATCGAAGTCCCTTCAAGGATTCCTTCACTTGATATGCAGTGTGTGGTTGGGCGTTATCATGAATCAGAATGTCATGTCTCTGAGTATATTGTGGACGTCCTTTTAAGTACGCAATTCGAATTGATTAACGGCACTTCGTAGAATTCAGTCTTCACCGTTAGACTTGGTTGCAGCAGCTCATAGCACGCCACATCGACCAGACGCATTTTGGCAATCACCTTAACCTTGTTGTCTCTGACTTGTCGAAATCTATCTCTCTACGTTGTTTTCGATACAACATGCTCTCCATACACTTCCACTAGCAAACGATGACTTTCCGCAGCAGAATTCTTGAGACGAAAAGCAGTAGAGCACACTTCCCGTAAATGCTGTTTTGTAGTTAGAAAACGCGACATATTCAATGTACTATATAGGTATGTTCTTTTCACTTCACTCGAAAGTCATTAGCAGATCTGAAACTCTAAAGTTTCTGCTGTTAAACAGATCTCGCGTAGCTGTCCGCTATGCTGCACTCTTACAGCTTCTGTCTTCTCTTTTTCAACAGCGAGAAGTGATTCAAGCTCCAACAACTGACCGCACCTCACTGCCTCTTTCGTAATTCGTTCCGTCTTCTTTACTGCAAGAATGACTTGTAAATGTTCTGCCTGCTTGCCCAATTTAATATAATTTTATTTTACTGGTCACATATTGACGCCAAGTGCTTTATTTGATATTTCATTCATATGTGGTTGGTCAATAAGATTTTAATTTTCACACCATAGCCATTAAATACTCCGAGTATCTTCCTTCTTGTCTTAAAACTCCTTTCATTTTTTGCGTTGAGGACGGACTTGTATCTCGCAATCCTTTGTTTATCATGTTGGGATATGACTCAGCCTTGCTTTCTTGTACTGGCAGTGCTTGTGTGTCACGATCCGACAGCAGAATATTCATTTTTGTAACGCTTTGCCCTTAACCAAAGGCCGTTCTATGAGGGCGTTAACTGTGACTGATACTGTTGCTCCACACTGTGATGTATACCGTCTATTTCAAATTAGCGTTTAATTCAGTGGTAGTGATAGGTAAAATGACTTCTTAGTCAACACGACATGTGGCTTTGTGGTGAATGAGGCGGTCGAAGGCGCAGCTTGACCCGTGGCACACCTTCGGATAAAGAAGAAAATGAATCAGTAACATCCATTTCCTTGAAGAGCCAATCAAAAAGTTAATACTGAATTCCCCGCTCAAAAGTGAACTCTGCTTGTTGTTTCCAGTTCATAGTGTGAGGTTATGAAATGCCATAATTCGTCATCACATTATCAGTTAGTCGAATATTACAAGCAAATAAGCGGATATGTAAGTACTCTTCATTTCGTGATCCGCCAAGACAATAAGACGTTTTGTGGCTTCATCTACGAAGTGAAGAGATTAGTCAGATTTCAGTTGTGATAGTTAGTTACCGCGCTTCAGTCTTCTACAAAACGCTTTGGTTAAATGTGAGCACGGTTTCTTTGTTGATGTATAAATTTCTTAACGAGGAAGTTCAGTTTAATAAACGCAGTTAAAACGAATAATTTGAGTCGTAATTGCAGTTCTTGTCTAAGATAAACATGCAGAACTAAAAACAGACGTTGAACACCCTGTTCTACTATGTAGCGTCGTAGAGGTGGAACAGATATGAATTTATGACTTGGAGATTTTTCGGTTTCGTTTGTCACGTCACTTCGACGCTTGTGTCCAGTCCTAGCGAAGAAGTACGTGACGTCGCTATTGCCGCCGTCGGTGGGGTGCGGCATTTAACTTCGACGTTTTGAATATTTCTCGGGTATATAGTCAGCGCCAACGTCTGAAGATTGCTTGTTGCAGTATTACGTCTTCTGGACGATGTCACTCGGCTAAATACCCGAGGAATATTCAAAATTTTCCTACGTCGGGAAAACCTAAAATCACATACCTTCGATGTATCGTACATATGTGATTCAGGCCTCTAGGTGGACTTGGCCTTGTTTAATCTTTTGCAAAAAAAAAAAAAAAAACATTATTCCATGACTCCCTCATCCGCAGGATGAAAGTTCATAATCGTATCATATCTATGACATACCAAGAGATGATTTACTGAAATTGGACAGTCTGGTTTTCAGAAACGCTCAGAACTATTTTCCGCTTAAATTTAATTATACTTTTACGATTTCTTTACTGTCTTTCAAACTCTGTGGTTAAAGTGGGTGTTTTTCAATATTCATGAACAGTCGAACCTACCTGCTGATAATAAGAGTACCAGTAACAATGCTTTTAAGTAATACGCTTTATATGTTATAGTATTTTCCTCCTGAAAGGCAAAGGGTGTATCTGTAAATAGATTCCATGGAAAATAATTTTATAAATGCTTTGTCTATGAATTAAATAAAACATTTATATTGCTCATAGACTGTAGTTGCCCTAACATGTGGTTTGGCCAGTGTTCAGTAAGCATTCGAAATTCATGTATTATCCAATGAACAAAACTTTATAGGAAATTCAATTTCGTGACAAGTACCGAAAAATCTCTAATTTACAACCTAAATATGGCGAATTCATTTTGTCATCGAGCATCATGCTGTCAGTTTGTAATCCATGTGAGTCATTTGTTTCTAGATATTTCTAACAATAAACCCATATCTTCCTTTCCCTCAGAACATTTCTCACGATTTGGTCGCATACACGACAAAAAGTCGTGTAAGATCTTTTTTCGCACAATTTGTTCCCCTCGTCCTTTCCAGTCTCTCAATAGGCTACATCAATTTCGACTACAAAAAAAAAAAAAAAAAAAAAAAACCGTAATCATTCTTAGCGGCTGCAGTTTCCCGATAAATAAAGCATTCATAACGCGCGTACATCATTTTTGAAGTCGCTGCAAGAAAATATCCACGATAATTAGTTTCTGTCATAAAAATCAATATTATACATATCTACTCGGAGAAGCGTATCAGCTTCAGCCTTCTGAATAAAGCCTGCCAATTCGAAAAAGTCCCTCTTGTTTTCTTTTTAAATATTGTCACAGGACATTCATACTTACAGCGTATTATCGTGCTGACTTTTTTGACATGTGAGGAATGCGAAAGTCACTCTGTTCTCTTTTCTCAAGGTTGGAGATGAAATAAAACTAACATTCTGTAGTTTGCACGGCAGTGCTAATGCGTGGTCGTGTAGGCCACGACAGAGTACGGCGTTGCGGAGTACAACATGGCTCCAGAATAAGCAAGTGTCTGTTTTCTTTTCTGGGCTGGCATCAGAGAAAGGACGCGCTGTCTTTCTGTTATAGCTCTCTCTGTTGATACAACCCTCACCATACCACCACGTTCACGCTGTGTGTACGAAACCTTGCAGAAAAATCAAGGTCTCCATCTCGAAAAACTATTCTGATGTGACTGTCTGTCTTGACACGGAGCTACGAACGAGTCTTACGCAGACAACGTCGCAAAGGGGAATGCCGTATGTTTTTCTCTTCGGTTCGTTTCCGATATACTGCCGTATTTTATGACGCCACGCGTTCTAGTCAAAGAATGAGTGCCTATTGTTGGCAGTGTTAATATGACTCGGTGTCGAAATAGCAGTCTTGTATCTTGTAACTCATATCTGTGAAGGTTGTTAACATAATCATTATTCATCGAATTATATCGTGACTAACGCACAACTAGGCATCAGGTTATGGACGGCGGTAAGTTTTCGATTTCCAATAAAGATTTAATACCGAGTAATTTTTTCTGTCGTATTTCTGTACTGTGTCTTGTTTCTTCATGTGCGAGTTGTTGGTACTCCACTTGATCCTTAGAAATATGATATAATGTAAGCTTACGTATACAAATATCTCTCATAATAATAAAAATAATAATAATGGAAAATAAAATAAAATTAAGTTGAAGAGAACACATACACACATCAAAAAAAATTCGGCATCACCCAGGTTCCCAGAACTCCTGAAGATAGACGTTGACTGTGGCTATTGTATCACAGACACAGTCCCTTTCACTATTCAGAAGTATCACTAAACCCACCCAAAGATGTAAACAACCGTGCATAAGCAGCGCCTATGAGACGGAGAGGGTTCGACATCCGATCAGTGCCAGTCATTCCACCAGAAAGGAGGTACACGGCTCGTGTTATCTGTAGTTCAATCATGCCTAGACTGTCAGTACCGCGGTTCGATCGCGTCCTCATTGTTACTTTGTGCCAGGAAGGGCTCTCAACAAGGTAAGTGTCCAGGCGTCTCGGAGTGAACCAAAGCGATGTTGATCGGATAATGGAGGAGATACAGAGAGACAGGAACTGTCGATGATATGCCTCACTCAGGCCGCCCAAGGGCTACTACTGGAGTGGATGACCGCTACCTACGGATTATGGCTCGAAGGAACACTGACAGCAACGCCACCATGTTGAATAATGCTTTTCGTGCAGCCACAGGGCGTCGTGTTACGACTCGTCCATGGCGAGGTCCCTCTTTGCAACCACGACACCATGCAGTGCGGTACAGATGGGCCCAACAACATGCCGAATGGACCGCTCAGGATTGGCATCACATTTTCTTCACCGATGAGTGTCGCAAATGCTTTCAACCAGACTATCGTAGGAGACGTGTTTGGAGGCAACCCGTTCAGGCTGAACGCCTTAAACACATTGTCTAGAGAGTGCAGCAAGGTGGAGGTAACCTGCTGTTTTGGGGTGGCATTATGTGGGGCCGACGTGGTCATGGAAGGCGCAGTAATGGCGGTACGATACCTGAATGCCATCCTCCGACCGATAGTGCAACCATATCGACAGCATATTGGCTAGGCATTCGTCTTCATGGACGACAATTTGCGCCCCCATCGTGCGCATCTTGTGAATGACTTCCTTCAGGAAAACGACATCGCTCGACTAGAGTGGCCAGCATGTTCTCCAGACATGAACCCTATCGAACATGCCTGGGATAGATTGAAAAGTTCTGTTTATGGACGACGTGACCCACCAACCTTTCTGAGGGATCTACGCCGAAAAACTTTTTTTGATGTGTGTGTATATAAAACATGATGTCCCTATTTTTGATCGATACTGTCTTTGATGACGTTTTATGATTACCTTCATGGTACTGGTTTTGGCTGATGCCTATCCTTCGAGATACTGTGTAATAAAATTGCTGAAAACAGATAAATGGCTATTTACTTTTGATAATGGAAAGAAAACAGTATAAAAATGTGTCAACTAAACTTAAGCTTATCCGAGATCGTTTCCTGTTTAACAAGTATTGGAAGGTGTATGTACTTAGCAACCAGTCTTTCAACATACTAAATCTTTGCATTGAAAAAAATTCTCTCCCTGGTTAACAACAGAAATTAATTATGTGTAATTGTTAGCTATAACTAAAGCTTTTTTCTTTTCTTTACAGTCATACCACGCCGAACTTCATCAGTACAAACATCACATCGAAATATTCAATCAGCTGACTCAGAAACTAATTGCTGTTTACCAGCAAGATGACACGAGTCGTGTCAAGAAAATGACAGAGGCGGTCAACCAAAGATATGGAAATTTGAATTCAAGGTTAGTAAACTTCTTTTGTATAATTATGTGATATTTTCATAAGGTCGGAACATCCATTCCTTTTTAGGCTACTCTTTTCTTTCCATACTGAGAATGACCTTTCTGTTGTTCCTTTTTCTGTACAATGTCTTCCTGGGCACACAGTTTGACCCGAAATGATTTTATAACTTCATATACTTTCGACCTGGAGTAATTTGATAAGGGTCTCTCTCCAGAAAGTGCTATACGAAGATCTGGTAACCTGCTGATTCACTATGACTGTTCTTCGTGTCATCGGTTTCTCGCTGTATAGTTTGGCAACTCATTGTATGTTCTTCAATTGCAGCGACACGCGAAAAATTTAAAAACCGTTCTGTTTCAAATTTACAGCCACTGATCACTTGATGGTCTTTAATAGTTCTTATTTTCAAATCTGATAATTGTCCCCACGACACTTGACATCAGTTATTTATACGAGTGAACACAACCCCTCTCCAACTCAACATAACCGTGAGCCGAATGATTTCGTAAGTTACACCTTACAGCTTTTACATTAGCACCGCGCTCTCAGTACTACAATATTATGACGTTTTATAATATCAGATGTCTCTTACATCTTTAGGCTATCCAAAATCCAAATCGAAGAGAAAATTATTTTTATTAGGTGCTAAATGGTCGATTGTAAAGCTACCCCATTTAATAGTATTGTAAATTTCCTAACCCTGTCGCTCGCAACTAATTAACCATCGATCTTGCCTACGAATTCCACAGTTTTTTCGTGAAGTATGCCGGCTAAGGAACCTCTGCCTGCTGATGGCACGTGATAAAAACATACTTCCAGAATCCTGCTTCCGAGGTATGGGATCGGGGTATAGGTTTCTCTGATTGCTGAAATCCGTCGTCCTGCACCTGATTTCTGAATATTACCTGCTTCGTGTGTTTGTAGGGTAAACCGAACGGATATATTTCGAAATAACAGTTCGTATCCAGAAACGTAGAGTTTCCTCTGAAAAAAAAGAAAGTATTCCGCCCTCTTCTTTCAGCTGTGAAAAGCGGTTATATTTTATTATGACGTAATTGTTAAACTTATAAGCAGCTAATTTGTAACAGTGCTCAACGTTAACCACTGAAATTGGATTCAGGCTGTCATTCGAATGCTAGATATAGAATGAGAAAGGTGGCTAATGGTTGAGGCACTGGACTCGGATTTTGGAAAATCAGATTTGAAACCCAGTTTGACCACCCAGATTAGGCTTGCCGTTGTTTCCCTAAGACGACTGAGGTGAAAGTGATGAAGGTTCCCCTGAATAAGACACGACCGTTCACCTACCTTATCGTTAACCTTATCCATCCGAGCTGTTGCTCCGTATCTAATAACCTCCTCGTCGACGAGACGTTAAACCTTATTCTTCTGTACCTTTTCTTTAAGGGACATATAGTATAAGAGCGAAATAACCACGATGAGAAAATTCGAGAAATTAGAGCTGATACAGAGGCTTACTGACAGTCATTTTTTCCACGTGCCATTCGCGAGTGGAATAGGGGAGGAGTGATCGGATAGTGGTACCAGAAATACCCTGCATCACACACCGTCAGGTGGCTTGCGTTGAATTGATGTAGATGTAAAGACCTCAGATCTGCATACTGTATGTTTCTTTTCCCCTTTGCATTGTGTGACACTACCATTTGAATAATTAATGAATTTGTAGTCAATATAGACGCGGTGAAATACAATCTTTCTTTCCCTCAGCAGATATAGGAAAATGGAAACACACTAAGTTTTGATAAAATTGCTAGAAAGGATGAATCAGAAGGCAGGTGATGGCAGGGCGACCCATAGGGCAATGTGGAACTTGTAACATAATGAAAATTTATTTTAATTTCAGTTTACGTATCCAGAACTCTTAATACCAAGTCTATGGCGACAGGAATTCAGGAATTTTGGAATTCGCCTGTCGAAAATAAGGAATTTCTGTTCACTATTTAAGAGACCCATATTTAATACATATTTTGTACAAAGTACTCACCGAACCTCGTTTGCAGGGGATAGACTACGCAATAACTGACAAAAGGAATTTCTGGTTTACTAAAATATGTAGGAATCAACGTGCACAAAGTGTATCAATCATTTTTTTTCCCGATCGTAATTTTTTTCAGAAAATGAATTCATATGCTTGACACATGAACATGATCAGTAGTTCAGTACATGACTCATATTTGTAATATTTAAACAACTAAGAAAATCAATGGAGTCAGTAGATGGGAGGATATTACGCTCGTAAGTCCTCGAACTGATAACTGTTGTACAATAAATAATTCTTAAAAGCGACTACATACTGCAGTTTTCTCCAGAAATTTAATACCTATTTGATGAGCTTGCACGGTGCAGGTTTCGCAAATGAAACATCTTAAAAGTGGGTTTGGCTGTATTTTATGGAAATGCGTAATTATAAACGAAAATTAGCGTCCACTGAGCAAGATTTTTGTTGATGTGAAATTTAAAATTTTCCCGGTGAATTAAATGTTCGAAGAGATTACGGGATTGTAGCCGGTCGTCGAAAACTTAACTCCACGATATTTCAACTGGGCACCTGCCAGTCATCTTCAGGTGAGCCGTCGAAGATTGGCGAAGACTTCGATGGCAGATATATCATCTTAAGATGACTGGCAGGTGCCCAGTTGAAATATCGTGGCCGGCCGGGGTGGCCGAGCGGTTATAGGCGCTACAGTCTGGAACCACGCGACCGTTACGGTCGCAGGTTCAAATCCTGCCTCGGGCATGGATGTGTGTGATGTCCTTAGGTTGGTTAGGTTTAAGTAGTTCTATGTTCTAGGGGACTGATGACCGCAGATGTTAAGTCCCACAGTACTCAGAGCCATTTGAACCATTTTGAAATATCGTGGAGTGAAGTTTTTGACGACGGGCTACAATCCCGAAATCTCTTCGAACAAAATTTTCCTTATTGTTTCAATATATATTAAAGTACTGACAACAATAGTCCTTTTTAAGGGAAGAAAGTGACTAACCATCGCGAAGAAGTGGTGAAAAGAATAAATATTAAAAAATTATAAACTAAAAACAAGTTGAATTTTTCTCCTGTTTATAATGAAACCTCGAATCATCATTAACCAGAAGTGTTCTGGCGCTCGATATATGAGAATCACTACATTCTTTTGCGATTTATTTTATTTATTTTTAAGCGAATTATTTTTTCAATACGACCTATCGGGAGATAGCATTCCCACCTACCAATAGTTCGTCTTCTAGTTACTTCAGACATTAGAAGAAACTAATGTATTTCTCGGCCTGATATTGGCCATGAATCGTATTCAAAGGCTGTTTTATCGAAGATTAACTCGAGTGAACTCCATTCCGCAAGAATGTTTACTGTTATTTCAGACTTTTCCAGATATCACCTGTCTGTGTTTCCTTCCCAAAATAAGCATAAGTTGGGTAAATACGACTGGAAGAAACAAATGTATTGTGAAGGTTTAACTCCGGTGATACTTGATTTTATGTCAAGATGAATTGTCAGCAAACTTTTTCTCTGGTTGCAGCATCATCAACAGGGGCAAGTTGCTGCATTCGGCGATGAGCTCGCTGCACAACTTCGACCGTTCGCTGGACAAGTTTCTGGCCTGGCTGTCGGAAGCGGAATCCTCCATGGAGTGCGTGGAATCGGACGCCGACCGCCTGGGCAGTCGGCGCGACGCAGGGGCGATCCGGCAGCCGCTGCACCAGCTCAAGGTAGGTGCTCTGGAACTGTCAGTACTGCGTGTCTCTTTGTGTACAGAGTAAGGAAGACTGCAATCTGGAGCAGTTACGTAAAAACCCCATTTCTGTAGTTCCGTACACAGTACCTGTATTAAGAAATTATTGGTACAGCAGCTAGGTACTGATGCTGTGTACACACAAATGGAGAATTTGACTGAAGCATCAGTGCATTGAAGAGACGAGACGATTTAATGTACAGGGCTATTCGAAAAGAAGGAACTGATTTTAAACATTTATTGTTTCCAAACTACAGAAGAAAGAAACACAATTCTAACGTTCCAGAAAAGACGAAAGTCCAAATTTTAAAGCGTTCGGCGTGAGTACCATGTGTTACACGACAAATATGAAAACGGTGCCTCATTTCCTACCACACACGAGGCAGCTGGTCTCTCGTTATCGAATTCACAGCTTCAACAATGCGATGTCGCAAACTTCAACCCCACACATAAAAGTCACAAGATGTGAGGTATGGAGACGTGGGATGCCACTGTCGCTAAAGTTCATTTCCGCTCCTCCTCCTCTTCCAATCCAACGTCGTGGAATGGCGTCATTCAGGTAACGTCGGACGTTCCTTCCGTGGACATTTTTCCCACCTGAGGGGTGGGAGGGATGAAATTTTCTGAGGATTAAAAACAAAAAGGGGTCGTTTATAGTTCAATAAGGAATCAAAATTATTTTAAGGGTCATATTTATTATTACTATTTCGCTGGACGCCAATATTTTTAGCTCAAATTTTCAGACGCTCGCAATAAGAGGGAGCCTCAGCTTGTGAAATGCCTTTACAAACGGCTAATTTAACGTTCGAGTCACTCACGGAAATTACCACAGTCGGTATTTTGTCTAGCGTGGCGCGTCCTGTGGTCACACCGATTTGTAACGTTGCTTGTCGTTCAGTGTTGCGCCAGTTAGTTGTTCGCTCGTCGACTGAGCCGTAAGAACAGAGAATGTATTTACACCCAGACTGGTATAAGATGTGGGCTTCTTTCGAAAGAGAAAAAAAAATTACAAAACAGAGGACAAACAGAATGTGTAAACGTGTTAGAAATAAACACCATCAACAGTTTCTTCGTTCGTTATTCTCTGGAGTGACAAAATACCTGAACAACTCTTAATTTTTGTTTCGTTAAAAGTTAACTAAACAATATTTCTCTTTCGTTATTTTAAACATTGGTGTTCTTTTTCTTGTGCGAAGGGATAACCATGACGGCAGTAGCAATTGACCTCAGTACTTGAAACAATGAGGCTAAATTTGTGATTAAACGCACGATATAGATGCACACGCTGTTAATGAGAGAACTTGTGTTGTCTCCCCCACTTCTCCCTCTTACTCTTTGTCCCCCCCGAATCCGGATGGTGAGAAGTTCTTCCACGACGAGGATTCAAACCGCATATCTGCAAGCTGCACAGTAGAATTTTGCACAGAGCATAATTAAATCATCACTAACATTTAGTTGAAGTATCTTGAAAGAAAATTCTATGTGTGGGGAAGACCTGGAGGTATCGGAAGGTTTCAGATTGATATAAAATGATAATCAGAACTTTCTGAATCACAATTTAGATTTCAATATATTTCCACCGGCAGTTGTGGCTTCAGAGTTTAATGTTTGGTTGTGAACTGTAGATTAAAACTGGAGCATTTGCAAGAAAGTAGGAAAGTAGGGAGATGAAATTTGGTTAAGTTGAAAGTACCATAAGTTGTGAGAGTTTCAAAGGGAGCATTAGGCAACGATTGACTGAAACGGGGGAAAGGATACAGTATAAGATGAATGGGTAACTTTGAAAGATGATATACACTCCTGGAAATTGAAATAAGAACACCGTGAATTCATTGTCCCAGGAAGGGGAAACTTTATTGACACATTCCTGGGGTCAGATACATCACATGATCACACTGACAGAACCACAGGCACATAGACACAGGCAACAGAGCATGCACAATGTCGGCACTAGTACAGTGTATATCCACCTTTCGCAGCAATGCAGGCTGCTATTCTCCCATGGAGACGATCGTAGAGATGCTGGATGTAGTCCTGTGGAACGGCTTGCCATGCCATTTCCACCTGGCGCCTCAGTTGGGCCAGCGTTCGTGCTGGACGTGCAGACCGCGTGAGACGACGCTTCATCCAGTCCCAAACATGCTCAATGGGGGACAGATCCGGAGATCTTGCTGGCCAGGGTAATTGACTTACACCTTCTAGAGCACGTTGGGTGGCACGGGATACATGCGGACGTGCATTGTCCTGTTGGAACAGCAAGTTCCCTTGCCGGTCTAGGAATGGTAGAACGATGGGTTCGATGACGGTTTGGATGTACCGTGCACTATTCAGTGTCCCCTCGACGATCACCAGTGGTGTACGGCCAGTGTAGGAGATCGCTCCCCACACCATGATGCCGGGTGTTGGCCCTGTGTGCCTCGGTCGTATGCAGTCCTGATTGTGGCGCTCACCTGCACGGCGCCAAACACGCATACGACCATCATTGGCACCAAGGCAGAAGCGACTCTCATCGCTGAAGACGACACGTCTCCATTCGTCCCTCCATTCACGCCTGTCGCGACACCACTGGAGGCGGGCTGCACGATGTTGGGGCGTGAGCGGAAGACGGCCTAACAGTGTGCGGGACCGTAGCCCAGCTTCATGGAGACGGTTGCGAATGGTCCTCGCCGATACCCCAGGAGCAACAGTGTCCCTAATCTGCTGGGAAGTGGCGGTGCGGTCCCCTACGGCACTGCGTAGAATCCTACGGTCTTGGCGTGCATCCGTGCGTCGCTGCGGTCCGGTCCCAGGTCGACGGGCACGTGCACCTTCCGCCGACCACTGGCGACAACATCGATGTACTGTGGAGACCTCACGCCCCACGTGTTGAGCAATTCGGCGGTACGTCCACCCGGCCTCCCGCATGCCCACTATACGCCCTCGCTCAAAGTCCGTCAACTGCACATACGGTTCACGTCCACGCTGTCGCGGCATGCTACCAGTGTTAAAGACTGCGATGGAGCTCCGTATGCCACGGCAAACTGGCTGACACTGACGGCGGCGGTGCACAAATGCTGCGCAGCTAGCGCCATTCGACGGCCAACACCGCGGTTCCTGGTGTGTCCGCTGTGCCGTGCGTGTGATCATTGCTTGTACAGCCCTCTCGCAGTGTCCGGAGCAAGTATGGTGGGTCTGACACACCGGTGTCAATGTGTTCTTTTTTCCATTTCCAGGAGTGTAGTAAAGGGAGCAAGGGATCAAATAGGCCTAGGAGAAATCCATGGATATCACAGAAGATATTCAGTTTAACTGATTAAAGGAGAAAATATAAGAATGAAACGAATGAAGCAAGCGAAAGGGAATATTAATGCCTAAAAATGAGATTGACAGAAAGAGCAAAATGGCTAAGTAGTAATGGCGAGAGCACAAATGGAAGTCTATAGAAGCATTTATATCTAGGGAAAATTAGAAGGTAATTAAAGATAAGAGTAGCAGCTGTATGAATATCAAGATTTCAGATGGAAAACAAGTACTAAACAAAGAAGAGAAAACAGAAAGGTGGAAGGAATATATGAAGGGACTCTGAAAGGGAAATGAACTTGAAGGCAGTATTAAAGAAAGGGAAGAAGTAGTAGATAAAGACGAGATGGGAGATATGATACTGCGAGAAGAATTTGACAAAGCACTGAAAGACTTAAGTCGAAACAAGGCCCTGCGAGTTGACGACATTCCGTTAGAACTACTGACAACCTTGGGAGAGCCAGCCGTGACAAAACTGTTCCATCTGGTGTGCAAGATGTATGAGACAGCCGAAGTACCCTCAGACTTAACGTAGAATGTAATAATTCCAATTCCAAAGAAAGAAGGTGCAGACAGGCGTGAATATTACCGAACTGTCAGTTTAACAAGTCACGCTTATAAAATACTGACACAAAATATTTTGTGGTAGAAGTCAACTTCGGAGATCATTTTGGGTTCCAGAGAAATGTTGGAAAGTGGTAGGCAGTACTGACCCTACGACTTATTTTGGGAGATAGGTTAAAGAAAGGCAAACGTGTATAGCTTTTATAAAATTGGAGAAAGCTTTTAACAATATTTACTGGAGTAGACTCTTTGAAATTCTGAATGTAGGAGGAGTAAAATACAAGAAGTGAAAGGTTATACACAAGTTGTATAGAAATTAGAGGGATGATTTAAGAGTCTGAGGACATGAAAGGGAAACAGTGGTTGAGAAGGGAATGTGACAGGGCTGTAGCCTATCCACAATGTTCATAAATCTATACATTGAGCAAGCAGTAAAGGAAGCCAAAGAAAAATTTGGAGAAGGAATTAAAGTTCATGGAGAAATAAAACTGAGTATTACCGATGACTCTGTAATTCTGTCAGAGACAGCAAAGTACTTGGAAGTGCAGCTGAACGGAAAGAACTTCGTTTTGAAAGGTGGATTAATGTGATCATTAACAAAGGCAAAAGAACGGTAATGGAATGTATTCGAATTAAATCAGGTGATGCTGAGAGAATTACTTCAGTATCTCATTTCCTAATGCAATAGAGGACTTTCGCTATTTGCGCAGTGAAATAACTGATAATGACCGAGGTGGAGAGGATATAAAATGTAGACTGGCAATGGCAAGAAGAGAAATTTTGGCAAGAAGAGAAATTCGTCAGCATCGAATTTAAAGCAAAGTATTAAGAAGTCTTTTCTGATGGCATTTCTCTGGAGTGTAGCTTTGAACGGAAATTAAACGTGGACGATATAGCCCAGGCAACGAACAGGGGAAAAATTCGTGTAGTCGCAAATACAGGGTGTTTCAAAAATGACCGGTATATTTGAAACGGCAATAAAAACTAAACGAGCAGCGATAGAAATACATCGTTTGTTGCAATATGCTTGGGACAACAGTACATTTTCAGGCGGACAAACTTTCGAAATTACAGTAGTTAGAATTTTCAACAACAGATGGCGCTGCAAGTGATGTGAAAGATATAGAAGACAACGCAGTCTGTGGGTGCGCCATTCTGTACGTCGTCTTTCTGCTGTAAGCGTGTGCTGTTCACAGCGTGCAAGTGTGCTGTAGACAACATGGTTTATTCCTTAGAACAGAGGATTTTTCTGATGTTGGAATTCCACCGCCTAGAACACAGTGTTGTTGCAACAAGACGAAGTTTTCAACGGAGGTTTAATGTAACCAAAGGACCGAAAAGCGATACAAACAAGGATCTGTTTGAAAAATTTCAACGGACTGGGAACGTGACGGATAGGTAGGGCGACCGCGTACGGCAACCACAGAGGGCAACGCGCAGCTAGTGCAGCAGGTGATCCAACAGCGGCCTCGGGTTTCCGTTCGCCGTGTTGCAGCTGCGGTCCAAATGACGCCAACGTCCACGTATCGTCTCATGCGCCAGAGTTTACACCTCTATCCATACAAAATTCAAACGCGGCAACCCCTCATCGCCGCTACCATTGCTGCACAAGAGACATTCGCTAACGATATAGTGCACAGGATTGATGACGGCGATATGCATGTGGGCAGCATTTGGTTTACTGACGAAGCTCATTTTTACCTGGACGGCTTCGTCAATAAACAGAACTGGCGCATATGGGGAACCGAAAAGCCCCATGTTGCAGTCCCATCGTCCCTGCATCCTCAAAAAGTACTGGTCTGGGCCGCCATTTCTTCCAAAAGAATCATTGGCCCATTTTTCAGATCCGAAACGATTACTGCATCACGCTATCTGGACATTCTTCGTGAATTTGTGGCGGTACAAACTTTCTTAGACGACACTGCGAACACCTCGTGGCTTATGCAAGATGGTGCCCGGCCACATCGCACGGCCGACGTCTTTAATTTCCTGAATGAATATTTCGATGATCGTGTGATTGCTTTGGGCTATCCGAAACATACAGGAGGCGGCGTGGATTGGCCTCCCTATTCGCCAGACATGAACCCCTGTGACTTCTTTCTGTGGGGACACTTGAAAGACCAGGTGTACCGCCAGAATCCAGAAACAATTGAACAGCTGAAGCAGTACATCTCATCTACATGTGAAGCCATTCCGCCAGACACGTTGTCAAAGGTTTCGGGTAATTTCATTCAGAGACTACGCCATATTATTGCTACGCATGGTGGATATGTGGAAAATATCGTACTATAGAGTTTCCCAGACCGCAGCGCCATCTGTTGTTGAAAATTGTAACTACTGTAATTTAGAAAGTTTGTCCGCCTGAAAATGTACTGTTGTCCCAAGCATATTGCAACAAACGGTGTATTTCTATCGCTGCTCGTTTAGTTTTTATTGCCGTTTCAAATATACCGGTCATTTTTGAAACACCCTGTATTTGTACGGTGATAAGAGGCTGTGTCATGAACAACATACAAAAAATTCCCATCTGTGGGGTATGAGTGTGAGTGTGGGGTTGAAGGTGTTTAAAAGATCACTTTTTCACGTTTTCCTTGAATAATTCGAAAATCGCGGCTTATAGCGAAAATGTTTCCCGGCAAAAAATTAAACTACATTAAATTTAGTACAAAAAAGTTCCTTCTCCATTTTTCTGTAGGACTAATATTGTCCGCGCAGCAGGGCATGCAATATTCGCAAACTGAAAAACATAGTGTTTTAATGGTATAAAATTACTGTTTACTGTTAAATGAAGTGGATTAAGAACGAATATTAAATTTGTGTACTACGACTTTATTGCAGTAGAACCGTATTAAGGGATAATTGTTTTCGGGGGGGGGGGGGGGGGCGGGTGTGTAGAAGAAGTGTCAGGGCAAGTAGGTCGTCGTATTATGGTCATACACTTCCGTCCTTCTTGTGTGTCCAAACTTGCAGGCGAGCAGATGAATCCCCACTCTATCTACCCCAGTAGTATCAACTACAGGATGTTTCACGAAATTACACTGACCCTCTGTAGGGCACCTTAAGAATCACTGGCGACTCAGTGCATAGACTAGCCCACGGAGGACGCTGAGGGAGGGTGTTTATGTGCCACAAAGTGCATTAACACTATATGGAATACAGATATGAGGTGCTAACGGTACTAACTCTAGAAACGCAAATGGACAGAAACTACGGAAATGTGTGCACACTATTCTACATTGCTAGAGGGGAAATTTATTCTGAGTCATCCAGTACAGCAGCTGTAGCATTCTTTCACGAAAGGCAATTTGGAGCGCTGCTCGCTCTTCATTTCCTGTCTAGTTCTCGTATATGAGTAGACAATACGAATTCTCTTAGCTTTTGTTTATATAGTGGAGTTATTTTTAGTTTATTAAATGAATACCTATTTACAGTTGTTATGTGAGCGATTATGTTACGACAAACAGGGAGGGAGATCAAGAGACGAGTGCATTAAGCAGGTTCCAATCAATGTGGTTTGCAGTAATTCTTCGGAAATGAAGAGGCTTGCACTGGATAGAGTAGCACGGAGAGTTGCATGAAACCAATCTTTGGACTGAAGACTACAACAATAGCCACCTTCTCTTCTAAAATCACTGGCGACCTCACCATAACGTTATGGCTTACGAAGGCGGTTTGAACGTCTATAAATCACGAATTTTTGGCAGTTTTTATGAAATATTTGTGTACAAAATCAGCCATGTGGCGGAGGTTGGTAAGACTTCCCGAGGCCATAGCAGCGATTTTTATTAACTGTTGAAGTTTAGGACAAATTAAAGAATAATTTAAAACTCCATACATCACGGAATTAAGCGTAATTTATGGGCAGCGTTTCTAGAGATTCGATATAAACACATTTGTTGGAAATGTCGCTGTTGAACAGCACTCTTTTAGTGGTGATTAAGGCTTGACGCCGCTAAGCAGGAAATGAAGCGGAATTTTCATTTGTGGCTAAAAATCCCATGTTTTATGTTATGTGTTTATCGTCCCGTCCGGTCATCACAGAGAAAGTCCTGAGGCAGCCGAGGACCGGGCGAGGAATTGGTTGCTGGCTCTTTCATTTAATCTAGGTGTTAATTGCTTCGTGTGGATCATACACAACCTTTTGCCACAAAACTTCCTCGTTGAGACTGATGACACAGCAGCTAAGAAACTGAGAACGTGTTTTGGAAGGATCTGGATTTAATTCCCCTTTCGGTCATTCTGATTCAGATTTCGGTACTTCCCCTAAATCATTTCATCAGAATGAAAGGATAGGCCTTTCTCAAAACGTCACAACCGTGTTTTCCTGTTGCATCTCCAGCGCCCTTTTCGTTGACTGCACATTAGAACCTAATTTTGTCTCCCTCCGTCCTTATTGGATCATGTCTCGTAATACATTAATCGAAATATGTGTACACATTACATGCTTTTGCTTGCCAGGTAAGTCTAATTTAGGGAATCGTGGCCAAGTTGTTGAACGACACAGTTATATTTGCTGGCTTATAGCCACAGCCAACAGTTGTAAAGGGATTTTTATGTAACGGAAAGTTAAGTTTTTTAAAAAATTCGTAACTCACGTCGTTTCACTGTTATGACTGTGTAGCTACCTCGACTACACATTCGTGTTAACAGTAAACAGCAACTACACAAGGTCTGGATCTTCTTCAGTGCTTTTTAATATGACTCTTTATATTTGACTGTAAAAAATGCGTGTCTCAAATTGAAGATATAATCTGTGTATGACAGAGAAAAATTAACCTCAGTAAGTGTCAATGCGTGTTTCCATAACGGATCCATCCTTTCAAATGCTATAAGATAAATACCGCCGTGTCCAGTTGTGTCCTTACGACGTCGTTATGATGACCTGCAGACGAAAACTCTGCAGAGGCAACGAATTTTAATCACTGTACGCTTCGAAAAGTCGTTTCGTACCACTAATAGCGACTCCTAACAATTGATTTCCATTTCAAGCTTCCGTTGTATACTGTTGGAAAGTAAACAAACTTGTCGCATACCAGATTGTTGATTTATCAGCAGTAACTGTTTGAACCGACGGTTTGTGTTGTGGTGTTCGTGGAAAGATCACTTGTATTTAAATTGCAGTTGTTTCAAAGAAAATGCCTTTTTTGCATGCTGCACATCGAAATTTTTATTTTTATTTATGCACCCAGACTCGTTTCGCCTTTTTTTACAAGGCATCTTCAGTAGGTTCCTGAAATATTACATGATTTGTCCATTTTTACACATAGATTATGGTTTCACATCTAGGTTACAGATTTAAAAACAGTTCCTTAAATTTTTTTTTAAGAAATGGAAAGGTACTTGTGTTTAAATACGTCAGTTTGGCAACGATCTACATTTTCTGTATGTTGCTTCAAAATATATAGTCTGATATTTCCTTAGTCTACAATCTGCACCATACGTCGTATGTTTTGGTCTGCGCAGAGTATATGTTTACGTCCGAGGCCAATGTAGGAGCGGATATAAAATCCTCGTGTGCCTAACATGATTTATATTTTCTATGCTTTTCCTCTATCAGTTCGACGAATGCCGGTATAGTTCCTTAAAAAGGAAATGTCTGCTTTCTTCACTCCCTCTCTCTCAAGTTGTGATACAGATTCTTTTATAATAACCTCGCTGCTGACGAGACGTTAAACTCGTAGTACATTGATGATTTAGCTACAAACTTAGGTGCTTTGTCTGTCTGCTCAGATGACATTCAGCTGTAATTTTTGACAGAATTATTATTTATTTATTTCTGTGGTAACTTACGGCTCTACTGGATTTCTAAATATTAAATTGTTGTTGTAGTCCATATGGCTAAGTTTTTGCTGTGTTAATGGAGAAGACGGTACCCAGAGAACGGATATTACTCTGTACCCACTAGAACGTGATAAGCAAACTGTAAACTTCGGAACTGTATTATCGTTTGTTTTCCATTTTGTTGTGACATATACGTTTCAGAGACGGAAAGTTTAATTTCGCCAAATTATTGTGCATTGATCAGTTTCATATTTCAAATAAACTTGGAAAGGCCACTGTATACGAAGCCAGGAGCTTTCTGCGCACACGTTAAACAATACTCAGGTTTCACACGGGCAACGAAAGGTGCCGGTTTGAATGGCGGCCGTAAACCACGTACCTCCGTTACAAAACAGACGATATTATGACCTCGGTGCTGTGCAGTAATGAACAACGCCGGATTACAACGACTGCTCCCGTGCGGTAAATGTTTCTTCCGTTTTTACAGCCGGGAAGCTCATAAAATTGCCTAGCGGAAAATTTAAAATCCAGCGCGTCCCTCGTAATTGGACGGAAGGCAGTTAGCTCCGTTGGTTGCAGGTCAGGATGAGGATCGTCATAATCCTTCCTAGCGTCGCGTGACAAGCAACTCCAGCCGCAACTCGGTTTCGGTGCTAACAGCGGCTGCCAAATAAAAATACCCTCGAAGCAGTTGTTCGGATAGAATCTAGTAAACTACACTGGTGTGCAAAACTAGGGGATGAAAGTAACTTTCGCGTGATGTGTCGCTGCCAAGTAACATAGCTCGTTGAAACTTGGACCGTACACAGAAGGAACTGTTACAGTTTAGTACAGAAGGTAACTGAAAGAAATAAGCAATGAGGCGAACATAAATTACACTTTTCTCAATTGTAAGTGACCACGATTAATGATAGTACCCCGGACATTACAAAGAGCAGGACATGCTTCTCAACCCTAACCTCGTAAAATTTACGGTTGCAGTTGGTACCAACTCGCGGTTCCCGCCAATCTGGTGTTGTCAGTACAGTGTGTAAAAGAGGGCATTCTGTACTTAATTTGGTATGTGACTTATCACTGGATAACTTATAATTGTGCTTAACTGGTGCATAACCCATAAATGACGACTTCCTTTGAAAAAAAAAATGAAGTAAGAAGGTTTAGCAACAATATAACATCCCCCCCCCTTTATTGTTGACTGCAGACGCCAATGCATGCTGACCATAAGGTCCTTGTGGGAGAGCTTTCCATTCCTCCACCAGCGTAACTGACAACGGCTGGATGGACGCTGATGTATGTGGTCATCCCCCCCCCCCCCAACGCATTCAAGTCTCGGAAACGGCACACTAAAACATTCGCATATTATCCTCTCGTTGTAAGACCTCATTCACCTGCGCTGTTCGATGCGGTCGCGCATTTTCATCCATAAAAGTCGATTCAGGGTCAAATGCACCCCTGAAAAGACGCACGTGGAGAAGGAATACAGTGCCACAGCCGGCCGGAGTGGCCGAGGAGTTCTAGGCGCTACAGTCCGGAACCGCGCGACCGCTAAGTTCTAGCGGACTGATGACCTCAGAAGTTAAGTCCCATAGTGCTCAGAGCCATTTGAACAGTGCCACAATTGTGTTGCGCCGGTGGCTGTACCGTATTCAAAGATTTGGAGGACAGTTCGCTCATACAACAGTATCCTCCCCACACAATGAAACCTGGGCCACCAAAACGATCGTGTTCGACAGTGCCGTAGCTACCCTCATATGGCGAGAGGTGGGAACGCGTGATGCACCCAGGAACCTTATTCGATGTGTGTTCTATTTTGGTTTCCCATGTTCGAATTTCACTCCAATAAAACGAGTTTTTCTATTTAGGAGTCTAACATGTGCCTACACCAACACTTCTGAAAACGTTTTCTCAGTATGCATCAAATGCCTGTAGTGAAGCCGGCAGGGGTAGCCGAGCGGTTCTAGGCGCTACAGTCTGGAACCGCGCGACCCCTACGGTCGCATGTTCAAATCCTGCCTCGGGCATGGATGTGTGTGTGTGATGTCCTTAGGTTAGTTAGGTTTAAGTAGTTCTAAGTTCCAGGGGAGTGATGACCACAGCAGTTAAGTCCCATAGTGCTCAGAACCATTTGAACCTGTAGTGAAGACACGCGACGTATTACTTGTCCATTTGATTTGCTACAGCGTTTCATTATATGTTAAAACGAGGAGTTTAATCCATACTGATGTACATTTCTGTTTTTCGCGGTTTCATTCATATCTGTTACTATCACGTTATAGAGAGTTACAGAGATCCCTATGTATAGCTTATTTTTGACTCTGTGATTTCTCCAGCGTTATGCAAAAATCAGTAGGAAGTACTAATTTGTTGAAAAATCTCATTTCCTGAAAGATCTGAATTTGCGGATTTTCAGCAGCGCATAATACTTGTTACTGAACCTATAGGGTACTCAATTTTCAAAGTTGCTCTGAGAAACATTTCTTCCACCGCAGTGTGACGTATGTGCAGGGAAGAATCCACCGTTGGATGTAGTACCCCACGTTCTGCTTCATGTTAATTAACGATGGAGAACAGGAATTCTGTAGGGAGCCTGATAAGTGACGTCGGTTAATGTGGCATTATGCAGGAGCTACATGTAATCGACAGGGTAATGAATGTTCATTAGCTTAAACAACAGCGGAACTTATCAGATAATGAGGTGATCATTAGCTTATATGAGAGCAGAGTGACCACCAATGTGTGTGTGTGTGTGTGTGTGTGTGTGTGTGTGTGTGTGTGTGTGTGTGTGTATGAAACAGCTTATTCTCAAACAGATAGTGGAACCGAGGCGCGGTGTGACGGGATGAAGGCAGTGGTTGTTTGGAATTGGTGGGGCATTTTATAGCGTAGACTGCAAGAAGCAATGCTTTAGTGCTTTCAAAGATGCAGACTTAATCCAAATATCGTCCTATACATGTGAGTGGACGGGTCGAGTTTTAGTCGGCTTGGAGACTACACTCCTGGAAATGGAAAAAAGAACACATTGACACCGGTGTGTCAGACCCACCATACTTGCTCCGGACACTGCGAGAGGGCTGTACAAGCAATGATCACACGCACGGCACAGCGGACACACCAGGAACCGCGGTGTTGGCCGTCGAATGGCGCTAGCTGCGCAGCATTTGTGCACCGCCGCCGTCAGTGTCAGCCAGTTTGCCGTGGCATACGGAGCTCCATCGCAGTCTTTAACACTGGTAGCATGCCGCGACAGCGTGGACGTGAACCGTATGTGCAGTTGACGGACTTTGAGCGAGGGCGTATAGTGGGCATGCGGGAGGCCGGGTGGACGTACCGCCGAATTGCTCAACACGTGGGGCGTGAGGTCTCCACAGTACATCGATGTTGTCGCCAGTGGTCGGCGGAAGGTGCACGTGCCCGTCGACCTGGGACCGGACCGCAGCGACGCACGGATGCACGCCAAGACCGTAGGATCCTACGCAGTGCCGTAGGGGACCGCACCGCCACTTCCCAGCAAATTAGGGACACTGTTGCTCCTGGGGTATCGGCGAGGACCATTCGCAACCGTCTCCATGAAGCTGGGCTACGGTCCCGCACACCGTTAGGCCGTCTTCCGCTCACGCCCCAACATCGTGCAGCCCGCCTCCAGTGGTGTCGCGACAGGCGTGAATGGAGGGACGAATGGAGACGTGTCGTCTTCAGCGATGAGAGTCGCTTCTGCCTTGGTGCCAATGATGGTCGTATGCGTGTTTGGCGCCGTGCAGGTGAGCGCCACAATCAGGACTGCATACGACCGAGGCACACAGGGCCAACACCCGGCATCATGGTGTGGGGAGCGATCTCCTACACTGGCCGTACACCACTGGTGATCGTCGAGGGGACACTGAATAGTGCACGGTACATCCAAACCGTCATCGAACCCATCGTTCTACCATTCCTAGACCGGCAAGGGAACTTGCTGTTCCAACAGGACAATGCACGTCCGCATGTATCCCGTGCCACCCAACGTGCTCTAGAAGGTGTAAGTCAACTACCCTGGCCAGCAAGATCTCCGGATCTGTCCCCCATTGAGCATGTTTGGGACTGGATGAAGCGTCGTCTCACGCGGTCTGCACGTCCAGCACGAACGCTGGTCCAACTGAGGCGCCAGGTGGAAATGGCATGGCAAGCTGTTCCACAGGACTACATCCAGCATCTCTACGATCGTCTCCATGGGAGAATAGCAGCCTGCATTGCTGCGAAAGGTGGATATACACTGTACTAGTGCCGACATTGTGCATGCTCTGTTGCCTGTGTCTATGTGCCTGTGGTTCTGTCAGTGTGATCATGTGATGTATCTGACCCCAGGAATGTGTCAATAAAGTTTCCCCTTCCTGGGACAATGAATTCACGGTGTTCTTATTTCAATTTCCAGGAGTGTATTTTGACCTCGTCTTGCGAGTCACATAGCACAAGCAAAAGAAAATTTGAAGGAGTCAGTGGAAGGAAGTGCTAACCTACAAGAGCATATTTTGAGCTGCTGCGTCTTGTAAGCTTGGCTAAAGTCAGTGACTAGCACATGAATACCGTAAGACAAAAAGTGTTACATAGTAGACAGTGCTATCTAGAAATACACGTTACGAGCGTGTGGTGTACTCGGAAACACAACAGTTAGTATACTACCCGAAAACAGTTATCTTTCGTTATGATCGTAACGCAACGTCTGACTTACCTAATATCCTGGCTTTACCGATACATAGACAAAACATTGCCCTGCCCCTGCATTATAATGAATACATCGCGACAAATGATGATGTGTGCCATACTGGGATTGGAACTTTGATGGTTGATTGACTGGTTTTGACTGTCCAATCAGATTAGGGAAGAAGGTGGGCCGTGGCCTTTCGAAGGAACCATCCCGACATTTGCCTGAATCGATTTAGGGAAATCACACCAACATTGATCTTCCACTTACCGCGAGCAGTCAAATTACGGCAGCCAAGCATGCCTCCAGGAAGGATATAAACATTCAGTGTCACTCTTGTTTTGCTACTATTTTTCCTAAAAAAAAAACAAGATGTCATCCTTTGGGAATAGCCCCACTATAAGAGCGGCGGATATGACATTGGACCATGTCTTTCCTCAACATTAAGATAATTCGAAAATGTTGGTGTGAGAATGTTGCGATCGGACATTTGGCGCACTGGGATGATCCAACCGATTAAGATGACTGATAAAGATAAGCAGGAGATCCACTTTTAAATCCCATTATGGCACAGATTTCCTTGTGGCACGACATATTCATTACATAGCAGATTTGGAATTTGCGAATAAATATCACTTGTATTGTTTCGATTGAGGCATTTCACCGAATTCATCCGTTTAATTTTAGTGATTGTAATTCAGTTTGCTACGGTCGCAGGTTCGAATCCTGCCTCGGGCATGGGTGTGTGTGATGTCCTTAGGTTATTTAGATTTAAGTAGTTCTAAGTTCTAGGGGACTTATGACCTAAGATGTTGAGTCCCATAGTGCTCAGAGCCAATTTTTTTTTTTTTTTTTTTTTTTTTTTTTTTGTAATTCAGTTTTTCCTTCTTCATTGTTTCGGTCTGCCTCTGTAAGAAAGTACCCTGCAGTCTTCGATAAATTATACACTAAGAGCATATACGGAAATAAAACCAAAAAAACAGATTTGCTTCATTTTCTCATTTTACTAAGACCTCTCTTAAAAACTAATAATGGCAATTTTTGTATACCAACGGTTTAGCACATACTCATTTCTTCTTCGGGTACACTTATTTTCATTCCTGATTCGCTGTCCTGATCCTCTTATACACCACATCCTTTCTTTACGTCTACTGACGCCGAATTCCACAGCTTCGATCTACCTACTTATGTTATTATCCACATTATTCTCATGTTACTAGAGGAGAAGATTAGAGTTTAACGTCCTGTCGACGGCGAGGTCAATAGAGACGGAGCAGAAGCTCGGATTATGGAAGAATGGGGAGGGAGAGAAATCGGCCGTGCCCTTTTAGAGGAACCATCCGGGCATTTGCCTGGAGCGATTTAGGTAAATCGCGGGAAACCGAAATCTAAATGACCGGTCGCGGATTTGAACCGTCGTCCTCCCGAATGCGAGTCCAGTGCGCCACCTCGCACGAGCTAATGTTCCCACACAAGTATTATTTCTGTTGTGTGAGTTGCTGTTGTTCCACTGTCTAAATATTAGATCAGATATTAAATATAAGACGTACTATGTCTCATGTATTGTGTGTATGATGACTGTACTGTTAAAATATGAAGAATTCCTGATGTAATGTAAGAGAGACCCTTGAGCTTTACAGTATAAATTAAGCCACAAATCTCTTGTTGTCTCTCTGTGTCGCAACATGTGTTCGAATAACAGCAGCAGCAAGAACGACGTTTTCGTTTTACAGCTTCTTGAAGTGAAAGAGGTAGAAACCCGAAGGTTGGTCACAACAGCATATTGCTATTTTAGGCTCGGTGGTATCGTTGTCGGTACTGAGCGATTTTCCTGTTGTGACCTCTTCACTAACTTATGATTTACAGTATACACGCCGCCTGAAGTATGATACAATTTAGGACACAACGTGTACACATAACATTGCCAGAGGTGATTGAAACGATAAGTGACAGAACAAACCGCGTAGTCGATCCTCCAAGCGTTAGTTTAGTAGTTTGACACTAACCCACAGAGTCAGCGAACCACTAACAACTCTAATTTAACCTTCACGCCGTAGAACGTTGATCAGAAATTGAACAATGCTACACACTGTTGATATGATTACAGGCATGTCAGCGAATCGGGAAATAAACACGTCCCGAGAAGCATTGTAAATGTGTCTGCTCAGAGTCTTTCAGCACGTTTTAGTTATAATATCAGTAGTTATGACTGAAGTCGAAATACTGAGGAAGAGAATAACACAACTTTTTTCATTGTCGGCATTAAGTGCTTGAGATATACTGCAGACGCTCCCGTTCACAGAAAACCAAATTATGCAACGCCTCTAATGCAAAAGGAAGGCTGATTTACTCGTACATCGCACTGCCTTAGGCGAGGTTATCTGGCAGCGCTGTATGCAAACATTCGAGTCACGTTTTTCGATAATCATTTTTCAGATACTCAGATACGCTTACCTCGTCTCGTAAGCGCGTCCACCACTGTCCCTACGCAATATTGTGGCTCTGAATCAATGAAACGCTCGTCTTCCAGCTATCAGAGCTCTGTTTTTTTTTTAAACTATTTGGCCATTTGACTTGTGAACATAATCTAACAGCCGGCAATGTATATATACCTAAGCCAGTATACTACATATAATCTCTCTCTCTCTCTCTCTCTCTCTCTCTCTCTCTCTCTCTTTCCCCTGCGCGCGCGCACACACACACACACACACACACACACAAACACCACCTCGCGCGCTTAATTACGCATATGTAATAACGATGTAGATTAACATGTAGAGAAAAAGCATGACAATCATTGTAAGAAGCGACCTCTGCTTTCAATAATAAAGAGGCTGCTGTTACCGAAGACGCTGACCAAATTTCGTATTCCTTTTACTGTCGTGTTAATTCGGACAGTCAAAGATGTAGTTCACTAACACGTTTTATCACAGTTGCCAACATATAACACAATGAATGCGCCGTAAATTAAATGATACAAGGAACCTATCAATATGAATGTAATTCGTACTTCCTCCTGAGCTAAGTGAGGACTCTAGAAAAAGCATTCAAAGTGTATTCAACCACGTTCTAATCATTTTACTTCTGTGACCAAGCTCGGCTGTTGTAAAAGTCTGTGCCTGCGCAAACAAAAAGCCTGATGTGTGTTAAAATGTTGTGAGTTTTCACAGCATGTTTGTACTGAAGATGTTATGCAAATTCTTTTTTTGCTTAGTTAGAGAGCTTGTGAAACTTACAAAGCAAGCACTGGATATAATTTAGTTCATAAACATGAGTTCCTCATTCCATTTATTTGTATGAAAAAATATTATTCGATAGTCATTGGATCTAACATATTGTAGTTGCTTGTAGGTTTTTTGCATTTAGTGACCGATAGTTGTACTGTGTTTAATTCTATCATTTACCTGCAGTCAAAATTCTCTTTAACCTGAATTACAAGACCACTGTCCCATTTCACCGCTTTTATTTTACTGTCAAACTTAATAATTCTGGATGCATTCCATGTCTCGCCGTGCCGTAACAGTTTCTAGTGCAAACAAATCCATAGATTTCTTGTTGCCTACGTTCTATCAGTAACTTCATGTTTCGTATTCTGTCTAAGGCTTTTTTCTCTGCTGGAGAACCACACTTTACATGCCTTCGAATGCTTTTGTTTTCTACGTCGACAACTGTTTCCGTTTGACGCCTGTATTCGTAATTAAAAAAGTTTTACTTTTGCTTTACCTGTTACTGGTTTTCTATTTTGAAGAAAGATACAGGCCTGTAGAAGTTTATCTTACATACGTTCTCTGTCTCTACCGTCTGCTGTTGTTTCTAATCTTCACTAGCTGAATGTTTTCGCCTGTTATTTCCTAGCTTACGTGGTTAGCAGATTCTTACTTTAACTCCTCCCGTCATGTCATTCTTGCCAACGATTTGAGAATTGTTAAACTGAGTTGCTCATGAAGTGGCCCGTCCGTTCCACCCAGTTTTTGTTCTTGTGTGTGTGTGTGTGTGTGTGTGTGTGGGTGGGGGGGGGGGGGGGCAGGGGCGAGGTTCCGCCCTGTAACCGTAGTTTCAACCGTTGAGTATTGTTAGAAGTATCATTGGCTTTGTTTATGCTGATTTTCAAAGTTTCCTCTAATTTCATTCCAACAGCCAAAGTCGTACACCGTATCTTCCTCTCGGCTTAACAAGAAATTACCCCCCTTTTAAAACTCGACTTTTATTACTGGCACTTGCTGTTTGCAAATGCAGTGGATGTCTTGTCGCTCTTCGTACGTCAACTATTATTCTTCTGACTTAAAATATATTATTTTTTCCCAGAAAAAGTCTCCACATTTACAAATGCTCTAAATGCATATTGTCTATCCGTAAACATGTCTCTTATTTCAAGTGAGTAATATTTCGTTAATAATATTTAAATCAGCTTTAGTGATCGTGAACATATCTAACACACGAAGCAATTTTCGAATACGATTTTCTGTCGTTGTGACTACTAATGCAAGTTAATAAGGTGGTGGAAAGATGGAATCATTTCTGAATAATCCTGACTTTACGTCCCCAAATATGTCCAGGGACCTATAATAGCTTTCAATCAAACAGTGATTTTTAACTGACGACAAAGATTAATTTATTTATGGTGGTAACAGCATCAAAGATATTATATATATTTTTGGTGTCTTTGTTTCTATGGGTATTAACCAATATTTACTTTATCAACATATATTGGGAGAAGAGTATTATTTGTATTCATAAAATCAATTACCGTCGCTCTAGGTGAGACATTCAAGAGACGTCGTATTACTTACTGGTTAGTATGAGCACTGAGAGTAGCGACGCAGGATTCAAAGCTTTGGACTCTCACGCTTGTGGAAGAAATGTCAAATCCCCTTCCTGTCATCCAAACAAAGTATATCCAAAAGTCACGTCACGGGAATGCTGGGATAGTTCATTTGAAAAGCTCACGACCAAGTCCCAGATTGTGCTCTGCCTCTAGTTTGTGATAAATAATAATAATAATAATAATAATAATAATACGTTTTTATAATAATTCTGGCCACATAAAAGTTGTATGTTTACATGATCGCCCGCAGTAAGTAGCAGATCTCGCTCTGCGTCTACCGCAACTAAATCGCTAATTGTGTAGAGGGCTGGATACACAACGAAGTGCTAATTGCAGAATAATTTTCTCCCATGAGAAACGTATGCGTGCAGAAACTCCTGGAGTCATGTAGAAATGAAATGAATGGGCTTAAAGCTTTAAAGCTGAACACGCCTAGTTATGGCTTCATCAAACTCTCAGAAATTAGAGCTTCAAACAACTCAGTTGTAATAAATGTCTTGAACGTTGTCACCATTTTAAGATGTAGCGTGTGCCGACCACCAGCACATCTAGTGTAACTAAGCGTAGAAGGATTGTAATTTTGTCATATAATGGGAGGGTAGTAATTTTTAAAATGTGTACTTTTTCTGCTGCCTTAATGAAGGGCTTAGTACGCGTAAAATTAGCATTTAAAAAGTTTTATAAGTGTGATTCGCGTAGTTGCTGGATAGTACGAGTACTGAAAGATCTCAGCTTTTAACGTGAAGCACATTGCACTTTAATCATTCTTATCCTGTCTCGCGTATTTCCTCTACGTCATTGCTTGCTAGTAAAACCTTCCGGTTGAAAAGCCTTTATTTCGGATTTGGAAGTATCTTTGTTTCGGAGAATGGTTGATATACGAAGGAGAGGTCAAAGTTGGTGGGTAGCGCTGTTGTAGGATTTTCTAGTTAAAAGTCCCAGGAAAATAATTAATGTATAAGCAGGGGATTATGTTAAAATATCATATTCATTTTTATGAGTTAGACGGACAGACTGAACCGCCACGCTTCCACAACTGAGTAAAGTAAGAGTTTCGGCATCTTATGGAAAATGACATGCAATAATCAGGAGTTTAACGTAAAAAGTATACAACGTAGTACGTACTTAGCCATGTAATAACTTTCTCCAAAATAGATCTTTATAATATTGACACACTAGTATCCATGTAGTGCTGCTATGTCAAAGTAGATAGTGCATTGTTTATCTTGGCTTCACCCCTAGCAATACGAAGTATCAGTTGTTTTCCCACCAAGGCGACGACGATTACACATTATCCGTAGTTTATTTTTCCGATATTATGTACACTTTTAAAAAATTCACGTGATTCAAAGTGTGTAAGAACGCAATTTTTATTGTACAGCTCACGAAAAAAAAATTGTGCATTTTATCCTATTCCTAAATTTAAATTTGCTCTGTCTCCATCATGAATTCTTTGAGACAACGGCGACAACAATTTAAAGTTGCCCAAACTTACCTTATCCGGCTGTATATGCGATCTAATAGTATACATGAAATTTTTTATGTCATTTTAGATTTTGTTGTTTGTTGTGGTCTTCAGTCCTGAGACTGATTTGATGCAGCTCTCCATGCTACTGTATCCTGTGCAAGCTGTTCGTCTCCCAGTACCTACATCCTTCTGAATCTGCTTAGTGTATTCATCATTTTAGATTTAAGAGATTCCATTTTTTATTGCACAGCTCGTAAAAGCAAAATTTTGTATCTGTTGTCTTTTTTCTGCATATACAATGTTTGCTGAATTACCACTACCTTAGAGTTCGGACTCTGAAAGTGTTCATTTGAAAATTAATAAAATTTTACGGGCTATTATGCCGTGGTCGAACGGATTTCACATTAAAACCCAACGTTTCGCGCATAACTGCGGAGGACATTTTCAGGGGGGATCTTAGTTCTTTGAATGTCCGATTCACACCCTGGCTCGCTACTGGCTGCTGCAAAATTCTACTCCTGCGTTGTGGCGTGACGTAACATGTTTTGAATACCCAAACGCAATTGGCCGTTGTCGACTGCCGTCTTTCGCTGTTGGTTGCTTGGTTAATTTGGGGAGGGGACCAAACAGCGAGGTCATGGGTCCCATTGGATCAGGGAAGGACGGGGAAGGAGGTCGTTCGTGACCTTTCTAAGGAACTATCCCGGCATTTGCCTGAAGCGGTTTAGAGAAATCACGGAAAACCTAAATCAGGATGGCCAACGCGGGTTTGAACCGTAGTCAAAAAATGGTTCAAATGGCTCTGAGCGCTATGGGTCATCAGTCCCCTAGAACTTAGAACTACTTAAACCTAACTAACCTAAGGACATCACACAACGCCCAGTCATCACGAGGCAGAGAAAATCCCTGACCCCGCCGGGAATCGAACCCGGGAACCCGGGCGCGGGAAGCGAGAACGCTACCGCACGGAACCGTAGTCCCCCCGAATACGAGTCCAGTGTGCTAACGACTGCGCCACCTCGCTCCGCATCTGCTGTTGCTATCATCCCATGGTAGAAGACTGGTACACATCTTCTTCGGCATCGGGATCCAGATGTTATTCAGTTTCACACCCTCCTCTTTTCTCCAGAAATTCCTGGGGTTCTTTACAAACGATATGGCCTCTCCGTTTAGTCTTTCATGGTAACTGCTTTTGGCTGCCAGTACTTGAGTCCTATCAAAATTAATGTTGTGGTCTTCTGCCTGCAATGCATATTCTGCAACAGCTGATCTGCCAGTCTCCACTCTCCTGCAATTGCCCTTGTGCTCTTCTAGCCATTTTTTGACAGTTCTTTTTGTAGTACCCACGTATACCTACCCACAATTAAACGGAATCCTATAAATTTCAGCTTTTTCCACCGGTTGGTGAGCATCCTCGGCCGATTTTAGGTGATCTTGTATCTGCGGGGTGGGTCTGTAGATTACCACGATGTTCCGCTTTTTGAAGATTTTTCCTACGCGGTTAATATCGTGCTTAATGAAATGCAGGAACACTTTCGATTTCACCGGCGCTTGAGCATCGCTATGAATTCTACGCGTTGATCTCAGTGCTCTTTTCACCTTAGCGAAGGAATAACCATTCCATTGGTGAGATGTTTTAATTTTGCTTCAAGTACTTCTGGTTCGTAGATTTTCCTAGCACTATCCGTCATTTGACAATGTATGAATATGGTGAGCATAACATACCACTGTTAAATGCTGAAAGCAACGGTGGGAAACGGAAGATTTATGAATAGCTTCCCCGTGGACGACGAGTGTATTACATAAGGAGCACAACCTTTGAATAGACAAGGACGGGAAAGGATAGCGCCCACGATATTTGAAAGAAACTATTGTGAAATTCGCTTGAAACGTTCCAGGGAAACCACGGAAATGCAATTTTGGGTGACGGGAGGTAATTTCTATCACCTCTCTCGGTCACATGTGGATATCTCGTTTGAACTTGTAATTGGTTAGCACGAACTGTCCAGTGTCAGACCTTACTAGCGTTGCTAGCGGTCTGAGAGTTGTGCACTCTGGAAGACGTGATTAAACCGATCGAATATTGGTTTGGGAGTAAGCAGCGCACAAAGCTGGCGATCTCGGACGCGACCCGTGTCCGCGCTTAATTAGTCTGGCTGGAAATTAAATTGTGCGAATGACGCGCCGATGGTGCGGCCGTTGCAGGCGCACCAGATGGACGCTCCACTTATGAAATACGCCGCTTTGTATCGTCGTGGCCAGGGCGTTTAAAGGAATTTTCGGAACGCGCAGCAATTGCGTCATCTTTGTCAACGGCTTCCCGCGAATCACTTTCATTATTTATCGTACTTGCTATAGCAGGAAACACAGCAGCAATGTCAGGTCACAGTCCTGTCTATAAACACTAATAGCGTTATTGATGACGACAGTGATCGTTCAAAGCGGTTAACTGGAACGCACGATGAGCATCTGAATGAACCACGCGGTTTATACAGGGTGGTCCATTGATAGTGACCGGGCCAAATATCTCACGAAATAAGCATTAAACGAAAATACTACAAAGAACGAAACTCGTCTAGCTTGAAGCGGGAAACCAGATGGCGCTATGGTTGGCCCGCTAGATGGCGCTGCCATAGGTCAAACGGATATCAACTGCGTTTTTTTAAAATAGGAACCCCCATTTTCGTGTAGTACGTAAAGAAATATGAATGTTTTAGTTGGCCCACTTTATTATTTAAGAAAATGACATGTAGTAGAATTATTACTCGGACATGTCGTTATCGCAATCTACTAACGGTACTTACAGCATAATTTTTGAGTCCAAAAGAAATGTAGTACAATTGAGTCAAGTATGTACCCCAGTATTTTCAAGGTGATGAAAGTTTACAAGGCAGTGTGTTTCTTGGAGGAGGCAGAGAGCTGCTTGTGCAATTTAGAGTCCGTTCCGTGCATTACTTGATGTCCATGTGGTTGCTTTGTCCCCAGAGGCATAGTAATGCAAGAAAACGCTCCATTTGTCTGAGTAAATCGCAGAGCGACAACGACAGTTTGTCATGCTGAAGAGATACGTTAAATAACTACGATTCATGGAGCCGCGCCACGGTAGCCGTATAAGCCGCGGAGGGCACATGTAAAAGGTGTTTCTGAATTCCATTGAGAGTTTGTAGTCGTTACGAAGAAAAGTATTCCTGAAAAAGAGAAATTCATCAACTAAAAATTTTATGGTTGGGAAGTCTTTCCTGGAAGTTTGTCTTGTGTGGGGGTGAAACGTGGACTGAAATGTGGTACTACAGAAGAGTGATTTAGGTTATATGGGTAGATAGTATAACTAATGGGGAGTTACTGAATCGAATCGGGAAGACAATACGCTGCCTGCTTACATAAAAAAAAGCCAGAAAACATGGTCGGATGTCGATTTAACTTCGTACACGTGCACACCATCGGCGGGTATATTAGAACTGCAATTCTCTGTGACAGTACAACGGTCACCAGAGTACATTAGTATATTAGGTGTTAGTGTTGTTAACAGCCCTGGTAGGATATATAAGCGTGAACAGTGTCAGATGCTGAGCGATGACTGTGAGAGATACGGAGATGCCACATATTCGTGGGAGACAGCGTTATCACCACCTGGCAGAGTCTGAAAGGGTCATCATTATGGGTCTCCATTTGGCCGGCTGGTCCAGTCGTGCAATATCCAGATTTGTAGGGCATTCGGATGTGACAGTGGCCCGATATTGGACTTGATGGGAACATGATGGCAGGCATACTCGTGAACAACGTTCCGGCCGACCACGTCGGGGTCGGAGACTAGCAGCAGTCGGTCTGGGGAATTATCGCCCAGTGCCGCTAACACCACAGCTTGGACTGGTGCTGCGATCGGGAAGCATTGACTGTTGATGAAAGGTCTCAAGTTCTGTTCAGAGATGTATCGCGGCACTGTCTCTACTGCCCTAGATGTATGGCGTCGGTCTGGGGAGATTCATTCTTCGCCCTTTTTTGGAAGGCGCAGCGGTATTACTCCTGGCGTAATGGTGTGGGGAACCATTGGGTATGACTTCAGATCACGCTGTTAGTGACTGAGTAAATTCGTACGGCGTAATTGTGTCCTTCCCACTCTTGCGACAGTATCGTGGTGACATTTTTCAGCAGGACAATGCTTGTCCACACGCGGAACTTGTAGCTGTACGTGATGCTGAGGTACACCCGCGACCAGCAAGATCGCTAGATCTGTCCCCCATAGGACATGTATGGGACCGCCTCGGTCGTCCACCTCACCCCAGTGCCAGTATCCGCGATATCGAGGACCATTTATAGTAGTAGTGAGCGAATTTGCCTCAGGAGAAGTGGGTTTATACTGCCAAATTTGTTACAAATTTGACTCCATTTTGTAATCACTGGAGTAACTTTACATACCCACTCAATCCGTGAGGTTACATTTCCTTTCGTCTTCCTGTTCTGGGTGCTTCCCTTTATATCCGACAGTGTAAATTGTAGGGCACAACTTCACTAAAGACGGAGAAATTGTGGGTACAACACGTCTTGAGGCACCGTGGAATAATCAGTTTGGTAATGGAGGGAAGTGGTAGGGGCTAAATTTGTGGAGGGAACCAAAGCTTCACTACAGTAAGCAGCTTGAAACGGACTAGCGACCGTGGTGAGCTGCATCAAGACCAGAAGGACAGCACGGAGTAGGTGTCAAACTGATAGGGAACTCGAAATCGGAAGCGTACCGTGTTCTTGCTACTTACAAAACAATGTAAATGCACACTCGCGAATACGCTAGGTGAAAGAGGCATAGAAGTTTGCTGTGAATATGGTAAATATTGCATTTATAACCAAATTAGTGCTGTTTTAACAATACATAATCGTTTTTGTTGTGCTGAAACTACACTTAAATACACTATGTGATCAAAATTATCCGCACACCTCACTGAAAATGACTTAAAAGTTCGTGGCGCCCTCCATCTGTAATACTTGAATTCAATATGGTGTTGGCCCATCCTTACCCTTGATGACAGCTTCCACTCCCGCAGGCATACATTCAATCAGTGTTGGAAGGTTTCTTGGGGAATGGCAGCCCATTCTTCGCGGAGTGCTGCACTGAGGAGAGGTATCGACGTCGGTCGGTGAGGCCTGGCACGAAGTCGGCGTTCCAAAACATCCTAAAGGTGTTCTATAGGATTCACGTCTGGACTCTGTGCAGGCCAGTCCATTACAGGAATGTTATTGTCGTGTAATCACTCCGCCACAGGCCGTGGATTGTGAACAGGTGCTCGATCGTGTTGAAAGATGCAATCGCCATCCCCGAATTGCTCTTCAATAGTAGGAAGCAAGAAGGTGTGTTCAAAACATCAGTGTAGGCCTGTGCTGTGATAGTGCCATGCAAAACAACAAGGGGTGCAAGCCCCCTCCATTAAAAACACGACGACACCATAACACCGCCGCCTCCGAATTTTACTGTTTTCACTACACATGCTGGCGGATGACGTTCACCGGGTATCCGCCATACCCACACCCTGGCATCGGATCGCCACATTGTGTACCGTGATTCGTGACTCCACACAACTTTTTTCCACTGTTCAGTCGTTCAGTGTTGAAGCTCTTTACACCAAGCGAGGCGTCGTTTGGCATTTACTGTCGTGATGTGTGGTTTATGAGCAGCCGCTCGACCATGAAATCCAAGTATTCTCACCTCCCGCATAACAGCCATAGTACTTGCAGTGGATCCTGATGGAGTTTGGAATTCCTGTGTGATTGTGTGGATAGATTGCCTATTACACATTACGACCTTCTTCAACTGTCGGCGGTCTCTGTCAGTCAACAGACGAGGTCGCCCTGTATGCTTTTGTGCTGTACGTGTCCCTTCATATTTCCACTTCACTATCACATCGGAAACAGTGGAGCTAGGGATGTTTAGGAGTGTGGAAATCTCGCGTACAGACGTGTAACACAAGTGATACACAATCACCTGACCACGTTTGAAGTCCGTGAGTTTCGCGGATCTCCCCATTCTGCTCTCTCCCGATTTCTAATGACTACTGAGGTCGCTGATATGGAGTACGTGGCAGTAGGTGGCAGCACAGTGCACCTAATATGAAAAACGTATGTTTTTGGGGGTGTCCGGATACTTTTGATCACATAGAGTAACACATACTTGACTTACGTTCCGTTTGTCCCTCAGCATTGGTGTTCGTTATTACATGATGTAGCTAGTTGTGAAGTTACAGTGCGTTACTAACACTAGTTTTTCTATCACATGCCATAGAGTAGCATACTTAGTTTTACTTATTTGTTCCTGCAGAAGACAAACTCGAATTCCTGTCCAAAATAATAACTAATGAATTTTTACTACAAGCCCTTCAAGTGTATCATAGGGATACACTTCACCGGTAGACTCAAATGAAATCCGTTCGAATTAGAAATACATTCCCAGAATATAGATGTTTTAGACTTAACTATCTCATGTGTGATTCAGTTACTCGCATAAAGTTGAATGCCTTCTTTGTACTGAAGTGAGCTATTTATGCAACACGACGGGATTTATTTCCTGTATCTTTAACTTCTATTTTGTGATAGGAATACGATTGTTATGTGTGACTTCCACATTCTGAGGACTGAAGTGAGTAACAAAAGAACCACTGCCTGTTTTAACCTCGTCTGAGATTACGAAGTCAGTTTTTCTCAGTATAATTAACTCAATGTGGTGCATTTCTGCATCGCTATCACTTTCCAGGGTGTGGATTTCGTGAAATACTTCGGTAATTACGCGGATTTGATGACAACCACCGCGAAACTGCCTTTTTTTTTTCTCTGCGATGTGGTTAGCGGAGTGGTGAACGCGCCACACCGGCATGTAAAGTCGCCGTTTCGTGGGAACAAGTGTCTGAATCGATCGTGCCGCAAGCGCAATGGCGCAGTTTTGGCCGGTACGTGTGCTACGCGTCTCACTATAAATACCTCCATCCACTGAATGGCAGGGGACGGGTCTCTCCCGGCTTCACGACTGACGTGTTTAGCTTCAACATACAGTCTTCTTACTGAACTACTTGACAGCGGACAAAATTCGTAGTGCCTCTGTGAAGAAATGTCCAATCCGTCACTTTTATTGGGCATCCGAATGCAAAAATTTGAGGCTTTAAAGATATACGTGCGTCTGCAGCCGTGGTTACTAGCATACCCTGAGGTTCTAGCACAGTGATAATCAGCAACAGTTCGATAACAGTACAGGTTGTCTTGCGAGCAGAAATAGTAAACACGATTAATTAAAATTTTGGCTTCGTTACTAGCGTGCAATATAATTTCTTACACGTTATTATACGCCCCTTCTGACTCAATTTTATTGGAAATGTTCATAGTGATTGTGCTATTTATCTGACCGTTTCATCAGGTGTACAGCAGGTACCATTTTAACATTATTATGTCATGCGCTTCCCAGGTGTTGTATACGTTCATCCATTATAGAAGGCCGCTCGTAACGTTCACGTTGATCAATTTAGTTTTAATGAAGCAGATGCTTCGCACTGAGTGTAAGTTTTAGTTGTAAGTAAGCCGTATTTATTTTGCTGGCAATTGTGATAAGACAATGGAAATTATAACTTGACTGGCCTTCTTTCGCGTTGTGGGAAAATTGAGTGCTTTGGTGTTGTCGAGATCCTCCTGTCTGTGATCGGGTTCTGTTAGGCCACGCTGCAAATTACTCTTTAGCGACTCTGTTGTCATTTTTGATGGGTCGTCAGCAGTAATGATGCGCGACAGCCGACCGTTTCACTGAAGTGCATGCCAACTGCATCTAATTGACGAACGTGGGCCATCCTTTGGCAGCATTTGATGCTTACAGGCCTGTCGAGTGAATACGGTAAATTCATTGCTGCTCGTTCGCGCTGATGTTAATTACCGCTGTAGCACTATCCCTATAAATGGAGTGAGCAGCAAGGGAACATTAGTTAACTGCCGTCAGCTAAATGGCACATGAATTGCAATGTTGCCACCACAGAGATGTTGGAGTCCTCTTCTGCTGATGCCTGCGGGCAACTCGTCCTTTGTTCCGAATATTTTTCGCATGAACGACGTCCGTGAATGCAACTTCTCCTAGTCATAAAAGTAGCTACAGCTGCTTCCGGCAAGATAATGAGACTAGAAAGTTTTTTCTTTTTAAGCACTCTCTGTTTGGATGGTTCATCTGTAAATGCATATTGGCAAGTCCAGCATCTAGTAGTCAGAATTTTCTGAATCTAAAATATCGAAGTTTAACGATTTTCTCCTATATTCGTAACAAAATGTGTGATCTGTCATGAAACTTTCGTCTAATAATCTGTGTTTTCTTCGAAATGGTTTACCACAAAGCAGTTTTTGACATCTCCTTAATACTTATTTTACATAACGTTAGAAAGTTTCATCTGAATTACAGTTTATTTGTATTGAATGAAACAAAATTGGAAGAGAAGCAAATTGTAAATGGGGCGCAGTAGAATACGTACAACATGCGTACTGTACGAAGTGGACGCCATCGTGTAGGTTCTAATGCTTGTACGTTAAAACTATGGCCACTGTTATCATAAACGCTAAATTATTGTTAATCCTGTGAGGGGAACCTCAGTGCAGTTCAGACTGAACCGAACTGAATAGTCGAAGTATATTCTGTTATTTAATCAAATTACCGAAAACTGATCCGGAAATGATCCACTTAATTTTGAATTAGCATTTCTTTCAAAAAATTGAGCCTGTGTCAGTATTGTAATTTCTCACTTCCCCAGTGATGATTGTCAAATTGAAAGTTCGTAACGTTTACAACTGTGTGGTACGTCGAAAACTCAACACGTGCATTTAGGTCTCCTGAGGACGAATGGACATTATACGTGGATTGATAAAATAACTAGTTCCATCAAACGAAGAAAATGTAAACAGAGATATTATGTTTATGAACGTACTAACCTTTTCCGTGTATAGCTGCCACTTATTTTAAAATTATTGCTCTGCCTTTTTCTTACATTGTAATACCATATATCTCATAAGGCTAGTATTGGTAAACCACCATAATCGATGTCATATTAGAAAAGTATAGACAAAAATTTCTTTACCGTTTCCTTAATACAGCCCTGAAATAAAATAACCAAGAACAGCTTATTCCTTACAAGGGAACCTCCCCATCGCACCCCCCCTCAGATTTAGTTATAAGTTGGCACAGTGGATAGGCCTTGAAAAACTGAACACATATCAATCGAGAAAACAGGAAGAAATTGTGTGGAACTCTGAAAAAATAAGCAAAATATACAAACTGAGTAGTCCATGCGCAAGATAGGCAACGTCAAGGGCATTGTGAGCTCAGAAGCGCCGTGGTCCCGTGGCTAGCGTGAGCAGCTGCGGAACGAGAGGTCCTTGGTTCAAGTCTTCCCTCGAGTGAAAAGTTTAATCTCTTATTTTCAGTTTATGTGACAAACTCTTATTTTTTCATCACTTTTTTGGGAGTGATTATCACATCCACAAGAAAACCTAAATCGGGGAAGGTAGAAGAATCTTTTTAGCCATTCGCTAAGTGTACAAGTTAGGTGGGTCGACAACATATACCTGTCATGTGACGCACATGCCGTCACCAGTGTCGTATAGAATATATCAGACGTGTTTTCCTGTGGAGGAATCGGTTGACCTATGACCTTGCGATCAAATGTTTTCGGTTCCCATTGGAGAGGCACGTCCTTTCGTCTACTAATCGCACGGTTTTGCGGTGTAGTCGCAAAACACAGGCACTAAGCTTATTATAGTGATCAGCGACGTCAATGAACGAACGGACAGATCATAACTTTGCGAAAATAAAGAAAGTAAACTTTCCACTCGAGGGAAGACCTCTGGTTCCGCAACTGCTCACGCTAACCACGGGACCGCGGCGCTCCTGAGCTCACAGTACCCTTGATGTTGCATATCTTGCGCATGGACTACTGAGTTTGTATATTTTGCTTATTTTTTCAGAGTTCCACACAACTTCTTCCTGTTTTCTCGATTGATCTGTGTTCAGTTTTTCAAGGCCTATCCACTGTGCCAAGTTATAACTAAATCTCAGGGGGGTGCGATGGGGAGGTTCCCTTGTTAGTAACATTTCTGTGCAGAGGCATGGTACAGCAATATTGAGGAACTACTGATGGAGCCTGTGTGCGACTTACACATACATCGGGCCCATAATTTCCATTCTCAAATATCCTTTGCGCTTGCGTTTTGTGTACCTACTGAAAGCGCGAGCTTGGTACAATAATTTGCATAGGAGATGTCACTCTGGATCGAAAACCATTTGAAGTCTGCTAACTATTTGAATGGCTGTGTTTTCAAGTCTTCACACTGACTTACCACCATGACTAGAATGGCTTCCATACTTAAGTTTTCCGGTGTGCTAGATAACGAATATTTATCGATCGTATTATAACCACCAAGTTCTGTAGTATCGTGTAAACTATTCCGATAAAGTTCTATGTTTGTTGTACTAAGACAATTAGACATTTGTTTTTGAATTTTGTGACACGTGAAGTATCCTTATCATAAGCAGATTAGCTGTCAACCACAAGATTGATTTGACGTTCAAAATGCCGTAAATGCACCATTCTGTTGTGCTCCACTTTCTGTACCTTTATCGACGTTGGACTCAGAGTGTCCAACTCGATATCGAAGGTCATACAGTTAAACTTTATATTCGAACTGTTACGCAATTTCGTATAATTTTCACACGCATATTTTCGCCAGTGGCGAAAATCACGGTGAACTGAATAAAAGAAAAATAAGTTTGAGGTATAGATTTTTTGATAACTGTAATGTCACTTATCCTAAAGATTATATTTAAAGACAATTCATTTTCACTTACAAAGATGAGTCAGCTGACGGTGGTTATCTATTCGTGTTTCAATGAAACGACTTGTGCTTCTGACAAGAACAAACAGTCGTTCTGGAAGGCAGTCAGAGAAGTTGAGGAGGGAGACCGTTTATGGTTTCCGAGGTGGGGAGAGAAGAAGCGGTGGGAAAAGTATCGCCGGTGCTCGGCCGGATGAAACAGACGAATGGCGCGGAGCGAAGTGGCCGGCCCGGGGTCTCGGGACTCGGTTTTCCAGTTCTTGGGCTCGATGTGCATGCGGCGGCCCTGACAGGTGGATCCCAGGCGGTCGATATCGTCGGCCTTAGAGCTGCCGCTACCAGCAAACTCGCCGCTGAATTATTCACGAAAGCCACGCGCTCCGGCGCTCGTTACCAGCACTCGTCATCGCCCGCCTCTGCACTTCGTTTACGCCTGACCTTCCCCCACATTCCGCTACACCGAGCCTCAAGTGCCCCTACTTCTTCAAGAGCCTTCACGGTTACGACTGACGTGAGAAAATCGTAATAGGGGAGAGAAAATGAATTGTGTACAAGAGAGGAGGGAGGGCAAGGGAAAGAGAAAGAGAGAAAGAGAGAGAGAGAGAGGGCGGGGGGAAGGTTTACCTTTTTGTCTTGAAGGAGTTACTACAGGTGAGTTACACAGTAGACCGATGCCTGCATACAACACTGGTTTCAGATCCATTAGATGATGAAGGGAACACAGTCCGTTGTGGGTCTGAGGCAACTTCTCGCTCTCATATAGGTAAAGCCGAAGCTTCGGTTTCGACAGTTAGGTAACTACTGTATTCTCTTCCTCGTCCATAGACTAATGAAACCACGACTATGCTACGGTCTCGGCCTGATGTTTTTACTGGAAAGGAAATGGAACAGAAGAAGAAAGCCAAAGGTGAATAACAATAAAGTTTGCTTTATCCCGCTGATCTCCAGTTTTTTGAGAGGTGGATGTTTGCTCTTGTTCTGTATTTGTTTCAGTAAATCAAGGGAGAATCACAGAAATAAAGATGACTTAGTAAGTTATACAATACACATACGACATTGTTAAATACGAAGACACAGGTAGACAAAAAAACTGTACCTAGAACATGCTTGAAATGTACATAATGGGTGTGCCATTTTCGTGTAGTATAAGTCTGTGCGGAGTGTAACTCTCCCGATCAGAAATACTGCATATGCTATTCTCCTTGTGAAGGTCCTTTCAGCTTGTAGGGATCTGGAGAGGAGGGCTGGAAGGAGCAACACATCTATGGGACTGAGGTAGCTCAACCTGCGCTCATTGTTTATAGTTGAAGATAGTGCTCACGAGACGCTCCGTGGTTAGTCGAGCCTTTCCCTCGTTTGGGATGAAATGAAGACCAGTTTAGTTGCGTAAGGACGTGCACAAATATAAGTAATGTTATATCTGTAATGCGATGAAGACACAGCTTCACGTAAAAACGTATACGATTACGTATAGAACAAAGAAAATCACCTCCCCCATACGAATACACAGCCCCTCACCGGTGTTTAGTATACGTTACCAGTTCCTCTTCAAACTGAAGCACACCTGCTGTCATTTGGCAAAACGAACTGAGAGTCATCCGTGACGAGAACGGTCTTCTATCCGTCTGCAGTCCAGTGTACCAGATAGTGAAGCGATTGCAAACGCTCTATCCTGCGACAGTCGCTGAGCTGTTTTCAATTGGCTGATCGTCTCGTCAGGTGGTGGAGATGATGACGATGATGATGGTTGGTTGGTTGATATGGGGGAGGGGACCAAACAGCGAGGTCATCGGTCTCATCGGATGAGAGAAGGATGGGGAAGGAAATCAGTCATGCCCTTTCAAAGGAACCATCCCAGCATTTGCCCGAAGCGATTTAGTGAAATCACGGAAAACCTATATCAGGATGGCCGGACGCGGGTTTGAACAGTCGTCCTCCCGAATACGAGTCGAGTGTGCTAATCACTGCGCCACCTCGCTCGGTAGTGATGATGATGATGATGATGATGATGATGATGATAACTGTGATTGCGTAGGTAGCAGACTGCTAGGTCATTATTCTCTACGATCTACGTGAACTCTGATGTTAATGGTGATAACGAAAAGTATGAAAAGCGACCTTTCGCAGTGTCAGATCCCTTTGCTGTGGCACTTTATCGTAGTCCATTACTTAAGTAAAGGAGAGCAGTGTTCAGATAGCTAAAAAACTCTTGATTTATGGAGGCTAAAAGAAAAGTAATCCATTTAAGGAAGTTGGGAGAGTGTGAGAGCGTGTCGCTGCAGGGGAGGGCTCAGTTGGATTGCCCCCGGGGCCGATTACTGTGGCGTGGGGCACACCCACCACACGCAGCCTACGCCGACATCGGCGAGAGGAGTCCGATATTGTGTGTAAATCGTTGCTCATACTTTCGTTATTTGTATTAAGGAAGTTGGTGCATCAGTTAAATCCCTGCTAATTATGGTTCTGTTCGTTGTAAACCTGATAGTGCCTGGCATGTTTAAAACTGGGTTCGAAATAGGAGCTGCAAACATTGAATATTGACAATTCTAAATGTGATCTTGAGGCACATTGACGCGGGGGGTGTGACGCAACTGGCTTCTTACTGTGGCCGGGTTTACGGTGACAGACTCTCCTTCCACCTCTATATTGAAAACTGACATCGGAGTAGAAGGCTTTAAGAGGAAATACTAGCGCCACTTATGTCTGAGATGAGGAATTAGAACAGAGGAAATTTTTGGTGACTAATAGGATTGAATGTTTAATAACATAATTTGTTGGGACTATTGATGTGGAGATGGAACGCGCCTGGAAGCCCTCGAAGCTCCAGTTTCGGCGAGAGGCTCTCTCTCAGCATCCATTCCACACGACATCGTAAGACTGAGGAGACTGTAGGAAAACGCTATTGCCAGTTACGTCTAATGGTGTAAGAAGACAGACAATATTTATTGGGAGCATAGTTCGGCCGATCCGGAGTTCGCATAAAGTGACGGACTCTAACCTCTAAGTTTGGCAGGAAGCCCTCCATCCTGTAGTGGTTTCTTCAATCGTTCTTAATGTGTTAGGAGTTGTAATAGCTCTCCATATCCTAAACTTTCAGGATTAGGTGTTTTTTCTTGGATTGTACGTCGGTCCAGGTATGTTTGCAGTCATTCATTTGTAGTTGTTTCCCTAGCTAGTCGGTCGATGACCTCATTTCGTTGTACACACAACATGGCATGGCGTCCATATAAACTCGATGATGGTGCCAGCCTCTTAGGTTTCAAATAGTAAATGTGGAATGTTCGATTTCAGTGTGCCCTACGGTTAGCTGGAGTAGCTCAGTGAGTAGGAGCGCAGTAAGAATCCTTTACCGTTTTGAGTTCTGAGGATGTTAACTGTCATGTCTGCAGGGAACACACCGCATTCGTTTATCAGTGGCAGTACTCGTAGCCACCAGGGTAAGCAAACGCTTGCACTTTCCATTAGTTCTAGAGCTGTCTGTGTGGGTAGCTTCTGAATTAAGATATTCATCGAGGACCGAAAGAAACAACAGTGTGCTAAATCAAGGAGAAGTCCGAGGAAAGAATGTGTGCTAGCAGTCGAGCGGGCGAAGCTGAACATCATTCGTCTACACCAGTCGTAGTCCACCTGGTTTAATGGCTCTGTAATGGTTCATATGTAGTCTAGACTTTCTTTTCAAAGTGGACCGGGTTGGATGGATGCTTAGGCATCTGGCGAGCTGTTATTGCATAATCAGCAACAAAATTTCTGACGCCTGACGCTGCGGTGGCGTGCTCCATCCACCCAGAGGGCTGTCAATGCGACTCACGCGAGAGGCTGCGTTTGCCCGCCTCACGCCGCTATGCAGAACATGGTCTGGTACGCTTAATATCGACAGTGCTTATCGATAATGTAAACTGGATAAGTTTTAGGATTTATACAGGGCGGCCAGAAACAGTTTGACAAGCTTTTAAGAGTGTTGCAAGGTAGGTTGTGCTCAAAAATATTTGTTAAAGAAAAAATTCGATAAGTTGCGCCATTTCCAAATTAATTAACATTGAAGTTGGCCAATCAGGCTGCTGCGTGCGCAAATTCGAGCGGCCGCCACTGACGGTGTCGCCAAACGTGTTTGGTTTCCTGAAACCGAGCAAGAAAGCGATACAAAAATTGGAAGTGGGACGGCAGTAGCGATCTAACCGGAACGAAAGGCCGAGCAGTCTCGTGTGCCATCATCTACGCTGTGAGAACAATTGACACTAATTGTATCTGGCGGACCGTTCGAATTTTCGCGCGCAATAGCCTGATTGGCTGCTAATTAACTCGGGAACGGCACAACATAAATAATTTTACGCTTGACAGTTTTTTTCTCAGCCAGCCTACACTGCAGCACCCATACAATCTTCTCAGATTGTTTCTGACCACCCTGTAGAATCGTAAAAAAAATTTCACTGTCAGCTCCCCAGGAGGTGTCTTTGTGAAATCATACAATTAAAATTTAATTCGTGTATTTATAGTGAGCATAGAAGGTTCTCGTCTACAAGAAGACTTAGAAAGCGAAATTTTTCTGCCACTTGTAATACTTGAATATGTTGGTAAAATTTCGGAACGCTGGTGCGTATTTCAGAGTCTAAAGAAGTGTACGAAGCTAGTTCAGTAGGTGGTAGCACAATGCAACTTATATGAAAAACATGTTTTTGGGGGTGTCCGGATACTTTTGATCACATAGTGTACCTCCCAGAGTCGTTTCTGTATTGCGTTCCAGATGTAGTCCAACGGGCTGTTAGACAGGTGGTCATAATGTTGTGCCTGAGCAGTGTACCTGCCATTGTGATAGGACGTAATTTTGATCGTACTAACGAACCATCCCGGGATATTCGTTAAAGTAGCAAGTGAACGAATACATATGCATTTATTTCTCAGTAAATATTATTATTTCCCAAAACAGATTTTTTGAAATGCGAGGTATTATGAAACGTGTCATTAATAATCGACTGCAAAGACCACATTTCTGCTGTTAACTCTTTTACTCTCAGAACGAGCACTGCCGACAGTTCGTAGGATCTTACACTCTTTGTCCTGTATTAAGAAATAGTTTACTAGAAACAAAATTATATAGAAGTAACAGAGTATTTGGAGATTCATTTCGAGGAGGTCTTTCATTCTTGCTTGAGTGCAGCAGGTGATAAACTAATGTGTTGGTATTACGATACTTTAATGTTTTAGTTCGTTGTCTGTAGAAGTTTTTCCAACATTTATTATTTATTTTTGGAAGAGAAGGATGTAGGAATTTGGGCGTTTACCTTACCGTCGACATCAAGGTAATAGGCGGACGGATTTCTAAATCACATTTAGCAAGTACAGCAACAAGAAACGGCCATAGCCCTGTGCGGTAACCATGCCGACGACATTTCATTGGTTTACTGATGCGTCACTTTCTCGGCAATTCATTTTATCATTAACGTACAATATTCACAGTTATGAGTTCTTGGAGCCGGCCGCGGTGGTCTAGCGGTTCTAGGCGCACAGTCCGGAGCCGCGCGACTGCTACGGTCGCAGGTTCGAATCCTGCCTCGGGCATGTCTGTGTGTGATGTCCTTAGGTTAGTTAGGTTTAAGTAGTTCTAAGTTCTAGGGGACTGATGACCACAGATGTTAAGTCCCATAGTGCTCAGAGCCATGAGTTCTTGGAATCAACTGCAACATATCTCAAATTCTCCATTGCCTTTATGAATCAGCACCACTGAGCGAGTCTTAATTTTTCAAAAGCGGAAGGTCTCAGCCTGAGAGAATCTAATCCCTTTTCAAAACTACCACCCGCATTACTACGACTACTGCAACGGGAGGGGGGGGGGGGGGGGAAATTCAAAAAGTAAGTTACACATACATTATCATGGAAGGCAACGTATCTTTTATTGAATGCTGCACCGCACTTTAAAGTGACACAAATACATGAGACTGCTTTTCAGTACATTCATCAAGTATCCTGTAAAAAAAAAAAAAAAAAACGGTCGGGACGTTCTACCATTCGCTCAGTTCCTCGACAGAAATCCGTTCCTCGGTCGTGAAGCGATGCGATAAGCACTGTGTGTACGTCCACATCATTGAAAAATCACTTTCGCCCCAAATCTTCTTTCAGTTTGACGAAAATATGGAAATCGCATTGTGCAAGATATTCCTTCCTTCCCGAGCGGCATCATCCACGTCTGTGCGGCATTGGTCAAATTGTTGGCACCATTTTTGTACTGGTGGACATTGCTTTTGGTACATGTACCACCAGGATTTCCGAGTGAATAGGTATACAATTTAGATGTTTGATGCACAATAACCGTACTTTTCCGCGTACTTCGTTGAGTTCATTTCCAGTTCCCGCACCATTTCACTCGACACTGCGGTGCAGCACAGATTAGTACTGCTACATTTGCTGCGAGAAACGAAACTCCAGGTTCTCTCGAATTTACCTAGAATGAGACAGTTCGTCATTACCACGAGCTATAAAAGAATTTCATTATAAATTATACTTCGTATTGTTCTATCAGTGAATGCCGTACTAGAGCAAAAATGGGGAAGCTGTCTAGCTTTCGCCTTTATGGACATTACGTGAAAACGACACGGATGACAGATTTTTCGTTGCCCTTTCCTGATCATTTGTGGATTCCAAACACGTACACACGTGTCGAAGTGTTGGGTACTGCATGTAGAACAGCCTACTCTCTTCAAACTTTGCTCCCTACCCATTCATCTACGAACAGGTATTACAACGTTCGAGCACCTTCAAATTTATCATAGAAAAATATCACACGTTTAGGCAGCTTGTAATTCGGCGTTATGTATGCTGCGATTCAGTTTTTGATAAAATGGTTAAAATAATTTTAAAGCGATGCAAAATCTTTTTTCGTAAGGGTATGTTTGCCTTATCTGCTCAATAGCCCATGCTCAGAGATGTCTCAAACTGTAATGCAGCCTTTTTGGTGTTTAGTTGCGTGCTTCGTTTATTGCAATTCGCTTTGCAGGGAAAAGGTCAAAGGGCTTCGCGTGCAGTTTCCGCGGCGTTCCGTCAGGATTGCTCAGCCTGTGCCGCACTGCTGCTAACCACGACTCTGATCTTCCTCCCAGGGAGAAGACGTAGGACTCGTGTGCCGAGGGCACAGTGCACAGTTCTTAGAGAATTGCTCATCAAATTAGATGTAGTACGTGCTCAACTCACACGCGAACTCGTTTGAGTGAATTCACTGCAATCGAGAGACTCGGCGCAGTAGTTAATGATTCCGAAGAAACGCGGCTCTGACCCCCGTCTGGCCACCTAATCTCTTAATAGTGGCCATACTTACTACGTTTGGGAAACGTCACTGTATGGAGTAGTTATTTTTTTTTATTTTATGCTCCCAGTCTCTTTTATTTGTTTTATGTTTAATTTAGCATAATGCAGCGCGTTCCAAGTACATTCTGCTCATCTTCAGGCGTTAATGCATACGAAAAATTGTTACGTAAATATAATTTCTCTTAAACTAGATTAACATAAATTTTTGTTTAGTGGCGAGACTGTTGGGGTATTTGGAGGGAGAGGGAGGGGGAGGGGCAGTGGTTGACCAGAAACTGATGTCCGCTGATGTCTTCTGCTTGTGTGGAGCTGCGTCTCGTTGTTTATTGTAATTGACACCGAAGCCTATCCGCATCCCTCACAGGCTGTGAATAAAAAAGAAGTATAAATGATTCTCCTTGGGGGAGACTATTAGCCTTGCAAATTTCTGAAAACTGTTTTGATGCTGTGGTATTTATACTATGCATCATGATGTACGTGATCAATATTTCCAAAAAACTGTGTAATATATCTTAATATACAGACGACAATTTTTTCCGTCAAAACCTAGGTTAACAAAACTGAGATACCGTGTGGTTATAATTAAAACGCAGCTACTCACAGAGGTACAGTCTGGGCTCTAATTGTCGTTTGGCAGGGAAACTTGGTAAATATTCTTGTGGGATAAAGCAGAACCAATCTAGGCTGGAAAAATATAGTTTCGGTTTGGCCCACCAGGTGCATATTTGGCGCTGTGAATGCACATAAATGTTTTCGTATACTTTGGATTAGACCGAGAGAGGTGGCGAGTGGTTAGACACTGGACTCGCATTCGGGTGGACGACGGTTCAATCCCGCGTCCGGCCATCCTGATTTAGGTTTTGCGTGATTTCCCTAAATCGCTTCAGGCAAATGCCGGGATCGTTCCTTTCAAAGGGCACGGCCGACTTCCTTCCCCGTCCTTCCCTAATCCGATGAGACCGATGACCTCGCTGTCTGGTCTCCTTCCCCAAAATAACCAATACTTTGGATTAGGAATGGTATGCGGGCAGAGAATTTCAAACAAGTGAGCAAGGCGTAATGTTGATTTTATTATTAGTCACGGCTTACATCATTTGTTCAAAATGAGCACTGGAGGGCCGCGCGGGATCAGCCGAGCGGTCTAGGGCGCTGCAGTCATGGACTGTGCGCCTGCTCTCGGTGGAGGTTCGAGTCCTCCCGCGGGCCTGGGTGTGTGTGTGTTTGTCCTTAGGATAATTTAGGTTAAGTAGTGTGTCAGCTTAGGGACTGATGACCTTAGCAGTTAAGTCCCGTAAGATTTCACACACATTTTTTTAAGCACTGGAGACGTCGACGAGATGCTCTACAGCGCCAGATTTGCGCCTCGTAAATCGGTTGCATATTAACGCATTACCATATCTACCTAGTTTCACTGTCATACGATAATTACAGCCCATACTGGAACCCCATGAGTACAGCACTTCAATTATAACCACCCTGTACTAAATTTGTACGATTTCATTCAGTAATAGTTAGTAAGGAGTGATACGATCTTATTGTCGGCCTGAAATAGCAACAGTAAATACCAATATTAAAAATATGGTCGTCTAACTTCGATCATCTAATTCTGCGTACTTAACTCTACCTGCTTCACCGCAGTCGCTGTTACCACGAAAGGAAAATAATTGATGGTTTTCGTATAGTGTACGGTATTTAGAATACAAGTAAATGAGAAAATAAAAAAATGGCTCTGAGCACTATGGGACTCAACATCTGAGGTCATCAGTCCCGTAGAACTTAGAACTACTTAAACCTAACCAACCTAAGGACATAACACACATCCATGCGCGAGGCAGGATTCGAACCGGCGATCGTAGCGGTCGCGCGGTTCCAGACTAAACCGCCTAGAACCGCTCGATCACACTGGCCGGCATAAGAAAATAGGGAAAACGTATTTTTTTATTTTCCACTGTAATTATTACAGTGAAATTTAGTATAGGCCGGACGTGAGGTTTTGGTGGCTGCCAGGTCGTCCCTAAATTCTTATTCGACATCCGTGCGCACGACATTGACGAGAAGCATTCTGTAAACGTTGTCATTGTTATTGCAAACGTCTCGAAATTAACTCTGCGCCGTACGGGCAAGGCAATGACAAGAGCGGGCTACGCTATGTCTGCTATCGGAACTATTCGAATGCGACATGCTCTGCATTTCGGGCGCTGCGCTCGCGACTGGCAGCGGGCCGTGGATGCCATGCTGGCGGCGGGCTCTGCAGCTGCGCCACCAGCCTGTCTCACATCATGTGATCTTTAAACATCAAACGTACCGGCTAGATTTCACATCGGATGACATTTCGATGATACTAATCCTGCTTTGCTGGATGTTCTCACCATGTCTAGATGGACGATAAAAAAGTAACTGTTGTCCGGACTACTCGCCATTCTCTACAAACTCACCGTGAAAACCACTCTGAAATGGGGTACACCTTGGAAGATTGGTCTCTTGGGATGTGAATAACTGGATGCATTTGATTGGATCCTATTTTTAGCCGTATATGAACCTGGCTGGCCCCTCGATGCAACGCTCTACACGTGTGAGTTTTGCACGGTGTTTGAACAGTGGAGTGAAGACACGTAATATCGAACTGGAGTGCCTGGAAACTTGGGGAGATATCGCGTAGGAATTTTATACAGTAACAGGTCCTTCAGACATTACGGGAGTTCTGCGAAATTACAGTGCCAGAAACATGCGCGGAATAAAATAACTCCAATACATCAGTCAGCTTATACTGATTTTGGTGATATCACCGTTGTTAAGCGTTGAATATGAAACTTTCTTTTATCAATAAATATGTACAGGGCGTTTTCTACAACTTGGCGCCGGTCGGGGTGGCCGAGCAGTTCTAGGTGCTCCAGTCTGCGACCGCTACGGTCGCAGGTTCGAATCCTGCCTCGAGCATGGATGTGTGTGACGTCCTTAGGTTAGTTACGTTTAATTAGTTCTAAGTTCTAGGGGACTGATGACCTCAGAAGTTAAGTTCCATAGTGCTCAGAGCCATTTGAACCATTACAACTTGGCACACAACGGTAAGGAGAAGTGGGAAGCTGTCTTGAGAAAGCTGGACAGGAGCAGTAGTGATTAGCGAACAAGTTAACCACAGTACATAGAAGATATTTCTGCAAGTGAACGAAAACTCATTAAAAATAATGTGGCAAGAAACAGAGTCCGCCAGATCCCGCGCGACCGCTATAGGCATCAGACGGAAATTTGTCATTTCGTTACCAACCATGGGGGGAGGTTGTTCTGATTTGGGGGAAGAGACCAAACAGCGAGGTCATCGGTCTCATCGGATTAGGGAAGGAAGCTGGCCGTGCCCTGTCAAAGGAACCATCCCGGCATTTACCTGAAGAGATTTAGGGAAATCACGGAAAACCTGAATAAAAAAAATGGCTCTGAGCACTATGGGACTTAACTGCTGTGGTCATCAGTCCCATAGAACTTAGAACTACTTAAACCTAACTAACCTAAGGACATCACACACATCCATGCCCGAGGCAGGATTCGAACCTGCGACCGTAGCGGTGGCGCGATTTCATACTGTAGCGCCTAGAACCGCTCGGCCACTACGGCCGGCAAAACCTGAATCAGGATGTCCGGACGCGGGAATGAACAGTCGTCCTCCCGAATGCGAGTCTATTGTGCTAACCACTGCGCCACCTCGCTCGGTCGTTACCAACCGTGATACACCGTGGGATGGTATCGGACATTATACCACGCAGGATGATTCATCTGCCCCAATATATGGCTTTTATGCAACTTCCAACATTTTCAAAAACCACACGCAAGATTGTCATATTTACTCGCCCGGTTCGCAGAACCCATTAGTCCAACAAAAAATGGACAACATTTCCACTGCGACAGCCACAGGAAATACATCACAGATCAAAGCACTGTAATTGTGAACAAATACGTCGGTGGTGATGGACTCTCTAATCAAATTCGCTAAATGTAATGCGAACCATTCGTCGGTAATGATAGAGTCGATTTCGTATTGCGGATCATGGAAGCCTTTGGGTAATAGGTGTAATATGTTCTTTCGATTCACCGTGCTGTATTCGGAATAAACGTGTATATACTCAATCTGCTATACTTCGTATATACTATTCGATTTCAGTCATACGTTTCGTCTGCAAATTCCGGCCGCCTGTTTATGGGAGCGGTGATTACCGAATGAATAGTACGTGCACCTGTACGCACGTAATTGAAGTGCATGCATCATTAATGCATACCTATCCTATTGTTCGGCCGTCCATCACTTCCTCATCTTCGTGTTTCCTCCGAGCGATTCAATATCCACAGCCGCCCCGCCGCATGACGTGTGTTCGTGTAAACACGAAGCGGCCATGCGCGCGTGTGCAGAGGTTTTGGGTACACCGAGGTCGTCGTGCTCTCGTCGCCGCAGTATGGGTCGCAATGTGCATCTGGCCGAATAAGTCCATATCAATGCTTCCTACATGCTCTTAGTTACCGCAGCCTTTGTATTAATATAGAGTGTAGATTGGTCTTTCCCGTCTTCTGACGATCCATCCCTAATATATGGAATAAGGAAATACGGACGTACAATATATGACGATTCCTGCTGGAACAACCGGCATAATCCAGCCACTTCATGTTTACACATTCAGACCGCGGAAGAATTTTCTAAAACCGTTCTTTGATGTAATTCTTCTATGTAGCTATGTTGTAATTCTGTACCTGAGCAATAATATCCTGAAAATTCAATCGTTGATTTATAATCAGTTCTCATCCCCTCGATTTCTGAACATGTTTAGGTATAGAACTTCGTGGCAGATTAAAACTGTGTGCCCGACCGAGACTCGAACTCGGAACCTTTGCCTTTCGCGGGCAAGTTCTCTACCATCTGAGCTACCGAAGCACGACTCACGACCGGTCCTCACAGCTTTACTTCTGCCAGTATCTCGTCTCCTACCTTATACGTGGTTCAAGAGCGGATACATCACAGAAAAACCTGATAAATGTGAACATCCTATTAATTATTGCTTTAAAAATTGTGATACTTGCTGCAAACTGTGCAGTGACATTGCAATATGTGCGTGATGCACAATGTGTATGTGTATACAGCACTTCTTTGCAATGGATAATACGACGTCCCCTCATTATTGCACTGCCTATCAAAGATAATGCAACAAAACCTAAATACTTTAAAATAACAAAGTAAATGTCAAACGTATTACCATAAACCAGCCAAATAAAACTAAAACCACAAAAAAACAAAGCGGGAATAGTCTCTCGCCACCTCCACGTTGTTTATTCCGGGACTCGACAGAGAGCGATACATTATTGTTCCAATTAAATCCTTCAGGAGTCCGTCTTTTATGGTTGCACTTTCAAATTGCAAACAATACTACCGCCGTGTGTGACAGACGTCATACGTCGGCCGGAGAGTGCGTATATAGCGGTATAAAGGATACTTCCAACTTATATGTGACTTCTCTGACTTAATGTGACTTTATTATATATGGTTGAATTTGTTGTTAAATATACTATTACATTTAATACACATAAACTTTTTACCGTTTCAAAAATTGTGGGGTGAGGGGAGGATTTCGGAATCTATCAGAATGTTTAAAGATGTGATTGCACAGTTGTGAAGTACAGTAGCAGCTGTTTCATCTTTTTTGTTGTATTTCCTACTGTTTCGACGAAATGTGCTCAGAAAGATCACAACCGTGTTTACTTCGGTGGGCTACCCAGACGCACGGATAACATCACAGCCCAGCATCCTGTGATCCACTTACTAGATAACTATCATGTTGACGGAGGTGACAGTAGAACTTTTGGTTTGGTCACTACGTTGGTGCGGGCGTGGAGGGGCCCCATCTCTCTCTTTTCTTCGGTGGGTCTTTCACCACTTCAACGGCCGTATGGGCACGTATAAAAAAATACAAGTCTCATATTTTGGCCTAGTCTACAACATATTCGAAGTGTATCGGAATCGGTGAGTGGCAGTTGGGTAGTGTTACTTAATACTACATCCACCGCATTCAGAGTCTGATGTTCTAATAAAGAAAAACGCACTTGATTAAAAGTATAAGTTCCGTTAAACGACACTTCCCAACGATTCAATCGATCATCTCTAAAGGAACATGATGTTCAGTGTTCAAACTGACTCGACGCCATATGCAGGGTGGCCAGCAAAGGCGTCCCTGATTTTAAAATTAGATGTCTCGAAAACGAAGATCGGTAGACGAATGCAATAAAAGGTTTGTTTATTGTGAAAGCTGCAAGAATTTTATACAGAAGTGACACAGACGTTTCGAAATAGTTTGAAAAGCTGCTAACATACAACGCTGTACGTTGTGCAGCTTGTACACTATCAGCGTGTGTAATGAAACTCGTTCTCTGCAAGCAATCTACATCTACATCTACATTTATACTCCTCAAGCCACCCAACGGTGTGTGGTGGAGGGCACTTTACGTGCCAGTGTCATTACGTCCCTTTCCTGTTCCACTCGCGTATGGTTCGCGGGAAGAACGACTGTCTGAAAGCCTCCGTGCGCGCTCGAATCTCTCTAATTTTACATTCGTGATCTCCTCGGGAGGTATAAGTAGGGGGAAGCAATGTATTCGATACCTCATCCAGAAACGCACCCTCTCGAAACCTGGACAGCAAGCTACACCGCGATGCAGAGCGCCTCTCTTGCAGAGTCTGCCACTCGAGTTCGCTAAACATCTCCGTAACGCTATCACGCTTACCAAATAACCCTGTGACGAAACGCGCCGTTCTTCTGTGGATCTTCTCTATCTACTCTGTCAATGCGACCTGGTACGGATCCCACACTGATGAGCAATACTGAAGTATAGGTCGACCGAGTGTTTTTAAAGTCACCTGCTTTGTTGGTGTACTACATTTTCTAAGGACTTTCCCAATGAATCTCAACCTGGCACCCGCCTTACCAACAATTAATTTTATATGATCATTCAACTTCAAGTCGTTCCGTACTCATACTCCCAGATATTTTACAGAAGTAACTGCTACTAGTGTTTGTTCCGCTATCATATAATAAAGGATCCCTCTTTCTATGTTTTCACAGTACATTACATTTGTTTATGTTAAGGGTCAGTTGCCACTCCCTGCACCAAGTGCCTATCCGCTGCGAATCTTCCTGTATTTCGCTGCAATTTTCTAATGCTGCGACTTCTCTGTATATTACAGCATCATCTGCGAAAAGCCGCATGGAACTTCCGACACTATCTACTATGTCATTTATATATATTGTGAAAAGCAATGGTCCCATAACACTCCCCTGTGGCACGCCAGAGGTTACTTTAACGTCTGTAGACGTCTCTTCATTGAGAACAACATGCTGTGTTCTGTTTGCTAAAGACTCTTCAATCCAGCCACACAGCTGGTCTGATATTCCGTAGGCTCTTACTTTGTTTATCAGGCGACAGTGCGGAACTGTATCGAACGCCTTCCGGAAGTCAAAGAAAATGGGATCTACCTGGGAGACTGTATCTAATATTTTCTGGGTCTCATTAACAAATCAAGCGAGTTGGGTCTCAGACGATCGCTGTTTCCGGAATCGATGTTGGTTCCTACAGAGTAGATCCTAGGTTTCCAGAAATGACATGATACGCGAGCAAAAATCATGTTCTAAAATTATACAACAGATCGATGTCAAAGATATAGGCCTATAGTTTTGCGCATCGGCTCGACGACCTTTCTTGGAAACTGGAACTACCTGTGCTCTTTTCCAATCATTTGGAACATTCCGTTCCTCTAGAGACTTGCGGCACACGGCTGTTAGAAGGGTGGCAAGTTCTTTCGCGTACTCTGTAGAATTGTAATCATTGCAATCACATCACAACCTTTTGGAAATGTCCACCGTTCGCAGTACGGAGGTAGCGCAAAAGAGCAGTGAAATTTGCCATCACACCCTGTGATGTCTCAACGAAATAGATTCAGATGCCAACATATCACCGATTCAAGCTACTCTAGCGTGGTGGGATGATTCCGGCAGACAGTGTCTTTCAATGTGCTCCAGTTAAAGTAGTCACAAGGAGGCAGATTGGGCGAATATGGAAGCTAATCCATCCGTGCGGCAGTAAAATGTTAATGTTGTGTGACTAGGGCCTGCCGTCGGGTAGACCGTTCGCCGGGTGCAAGTCTTTCGATTTGACGCCACTTCGGCGACTTGCGCGTCGATGGGGATGAAATGATGATGATACGGACAACACAACACCCAGTCTCGCGGTGGTCTAGTGGTTCTAGGCGCGCAGTCCGGAACCGCGGGACTGCTACGGTCGCAGGTTCGAATCCTGCCTCAGGCATGGATGTGTGTGATGTCCTTAGGTTAGTTAGGTTTAAGCAGTTCTAAGTTCTAGGGAACTGATGACCACAGAAGTTGAGTCCCATAGTGCTCAGAGCACTACAGAGACACGGACGCGTGACACTCGCCGCAGCGGAAGGTAAACAGTAAACACTCGCGCGCGCGGTGCGCTAACAGGGGGACACGGCACGACGACCTTGTCCCACCGCTGCTAACAGCAGACTGCCCCTCAGATACCGGGAGCGTAGCCTGCGGCAGTAAATTTGCAGTAATCCAACGCAATAACTCTGTTCCGAAAATGTTAATCAAGAAAGTGAAATACCTTTTCGGTGTGACGTGATGTGGCCCCATCTTCCACGAACCGCTCGTTGCTTGGTCAATCCTCCAAATTGCTCCAAAATTGTATCGTAATGTTCACTAGTGATCGTTTCTCGCGTGAAAAAAAGGGGCCAGTAATGCCTCTGCTGCATACAACAGCCCGAACACATACTTTTGGAGAATACAGTGATTTCGCTTCAAACAAATGCTGATTTTCAGAACCCCAAAAATGGCCAATTTTGTTTATTCATGACTCCATTCAGAGGACGTTGCTTCATCTGTGTTCATTATCACCAACTGTGAGAATCTGGTACGCAAAGTCAGACTTCTGTCGCACAGCCTGGTGGCTCTTGGTTTTGAATGGAAACATGTATAGGCTCCGTCTCAGTATTTTGTGCCTGATGGAACGCTTGAAACCATTCTCTGCTGCAATTCCCCGAACGGACTTTCTTCATTTTGTTGAATATTTCCAAAAACCGTGACGACATTTTCAGGAGTAGCTACTGTTTACCTGGGGGCGAACATCCCCACTAGATCATCAGCCACGCTACCTTTCCATTGGAATTTGGCGAAGAGCAGGCGGATGGATTTTGCATGGGGTCCTTTTGGAACAATAAATCGTGTTTGAAAACAGCACCTAGTTGCCGTAGGACTGTGTTCTAACCTGTGGTCTCGCAGTACCAGAAAAACACGTTGTACAAATGAAAATATGATTTCAACCAGTTCCTTCGGCAAGCTGGCCTCCTTCCACATTCTACTGGTGGAACTGATCGCCTACACCTGCGGCGCACTATTTATAGGCACTACGTATTCCGAATACAGCGCCATCTTTTAGCAGCTTCTCGAACTATTTCGAAACTTCTGTAGAACTCCTGTATAAAGTTCTTACAGCTTTTACAATAAGCATACCTTTTGTTGCACTCGTCTATCGAGGTATTTAATTTTGAAATCTGAGACTCCTTCGCAGGACACCCTCTAAATCTTCAAAAAGATTGCTAAAATGTCATCACAAATCAGTTTTTTTAGCTTTTCCATATTGCGAAGATCACGCAGAACTGCCAGTTAGAAAACAGTGTAAGAAAGATAACAAAAATGTGTGATGTAGCGTACACGTTTATTGTCAAGCAACAGCATTTCCCGAATTCTCCATTAAGACATGGGCTTACGCTCACTCTGAATTTTACTGTGATTCTTTTTAATATTATCCAGCCTTCCCAAGAGGTGCAGTGTTTGCACGTCAGTCAGTAATATATATACACGGACTGTCGGTGTTTGGTGTTTAGTGATTAATCTCGTGTCTGTCTAGTCGGAGATGAGCCATATATTTACACGTATAGACAATGTACGTAACAGAAAATGATAAGGTTTCATATCGACAAACACGCTCGGCGAAGACCTGGTATCAAGACATGGAATGCAATTCCCAGAGATGCTACATTAATTGTGGTATTCAGGCCAAACTGTTCATCAGGAGGACGCTCTGTGAAGACTTAAAACAATGAGTTGCCATACCTTTCTCGACGTCGCCGCGATAGCAATTTCAGGGACCGTCTGCCAGTTATATGTACCATTCCAATGTCTGAGGCAACCAACCTCAGTTAATAAAAGAGTACGAGATGAAACCAGACGCACACAACGAAATGAACATACATTGGATAAATCACGTGCTGTGTGTAGCTTTTGATTTCACTTAGTTTCATAAGGCACACCTACAGTTACATTTAGAGGTTCTTTTAAAAATTTGAGCTACGAAGTATACTGAACACGGTTCCTCTTGTAATCAACGGCAAGATATGTTGGGCATTTCGCTGGAATTTTAATCTTTTCACGTCATCGACACCCTTGTCCCCATCTTGTACTCCAGTAATTAGAAAAAGTCCTCAGAGAAGCAAACGCATTTTTTAAACAGTGTATACAAAAAGATAAGGAAAGAACTGGAGAGTTTGGGTTGCAGGGCATCTGCAAAGGCGTCTTGGTGTAGACTGGCGAAGGAGCAGGGGATTTAGTTCCTCCTGATTCCAGCAAACTACGGAAAATATTGTGTTAGACAAAAAGGTGATTATTTCCTTACTAACAGTCGCAAAGTTGAATGTACGATACTCCCTAATGGACAGCGGCGGTGGTGGTGGTAGTGGTAGTAGTAGTAGTAGTAGTAGTAGTAGTATTCATATGGTATTAACAATAACAATTTGAAATTTCGTATAGAAATGCAGGTATAGAAGACTATTCTAAGTATTACTGTTCTTTAATATGGAAAAAAGTCATTTTCCGTGCAGAATCCTTAGCACACCTGATCTTTTCTATGTAATTCCTATGCAGTGTATCTCACATTCAAATTACAGGGACGTGTCAGCTTGTCACATGCAACGAACATTACATACGTAATTGCTCCAATTGACGTTCTCGTCCTCATAGGCTTACATAAGTTATTTCACTTCACTTCTAATGTAAGAAGGTATGGATGGACTTTGAAAGCTATAGTAAAGAGGGGAAAGTAATTTGTTGTCAGTCTTCTATTAAGCCATATAAATGTGAGAATGAAGAATAAAAGGGAGAAATAATTCTTCCTTGAAGGAAGGGAGATTAAGGTTTAACATTCTGTCGAGACCGTGGTAATTAGGAGCGGAAGTAAAACTCGTTGTGGATTAAGAGATCAGCATTGGTCCACTCACGTAAACCTTAGCGACATTTGCCATGAATGACTTAAGGGAAGCATGGGAAATGTGTATAAGAATGTTTGTTTTGGAATGTGAACCGTATGGATGAGATCCGTGACCTCTTACATCATTATATCAGTAGAGTCCCTGTAAAATAACAAGTCATAGATTAACTTTGTTCCCAAAAATCTCGAGAAATTGTTGACCGATTTACTTCAGATTTTTACACATTATTCTTGTAAACTTTGGGGCAGACACAGGTCATACATTTTTAATATGTATATATAAATCTCGGAAAGTTCTTGACCGCTTTACTTCAAATTTTTACACGACGCTAATAAACATTTGGATGGACATATGCTCTATATTTCTTTAACCTACACTGTACAGGTTTTGTGTTAAAACCGACTGTGAGGCAAAAATGCTGTGCTGTGAAAATCTGCCATTCAGTTTTCTTTCTCTAAATCTATTGTAACTACGATATCACGTCATTTAAAGCATTAGACAAATTGTTTCTCCGACATACAGGGTGAATCATCTAAAACATGCACCGCAGATATTGCGGAAATGGATAGTGCTATTGATTGGCGGTTTTCACAGAATGAATTGGTAGACAGTGGCTCGTGTCGTTAGTCAATGAATGGATTGTAATAATACTTAGGAAGCGTGGTTGTTGTGAAAACATGCACTTTTAAAAATGGAACAGTGCCTATTTGCATTAACAGACTGAAAATAGGGTAAATTAGAATGTCAGTGGCGTTTGTTGCAGCATTCTAGTGCGATTCGTTTGCAAAACATTGTGTTTTGAAAAGTTTCCGCACCGACACTTGTGTGCGCCATTCAACATAAAAATAAAATAAAAATAAACGCCGGGACCAGCCGCACAGTCCGTGACTGCAGCGCCTGAGACCCAACATGCATAGTTGCTAGGTACGATATTGTTATGTTTGCTTCCAGTGAGTCATGAGTGAACGAATGGATTTACCAATGCAGAAAAAACCGACATGCTCATGGTGTATGGAGAGTGTAGATAGAATGCAGTTCCTTGTTGTACGTTGTGTGTGGCAAGATATCCCGATAGGTGTCAACCATGTGGACAGACAGTTATTTATCAACATCTTCACCAGTTACGTGAAAGTGGTAGTGTAACATCTAGACGACGTAGCAGAAGGAAGCACATGACGACAGAAAAGGGGGAAATTAATGTTCCTGCTGCTGTTGCAGCTGATCCGCACAGTCGCATGAGGAAGTGGAATGAGTCAGGTATGTGTCCTAGGCATTCTCCATCGACATAGGTTCCATCCCTAACACATCTCTCTCCATCAAGAGCTGAATGGAAACGTTTAAGAGAATCGGGTTAACTTCTGTACATGGGCATTAAAGACAGGATACTCCAGATGTGTCGTGTTGGCCTGTATTGTTTGGTGATGAAGCCACATTTACCAGTCATGTCCAGGTAAACAGCCGAAACATGCACTACTAATCTGTTGCCAAGCCCCGTTGGCATCATCAGATGGAACGTCAGCGTCTATGGAGTGCAAACGTGCGGTTTGAGCTAGTGAACCATCAGCTCATATGCCCGTGTTTCATAGACGGAACACTGAACGCGCACAAGTATGACAGGCTCCTAACAGATGATCTTCCACGGACGCTAGAAGATGTTCCTCTTCAGACAGGGAGCAACCTGTGGCACCAACATGATGGCTGTCCAGCCCATAGTGCACTAAGTGCTACAGCATGTCTTTACAGATTGTTTCCAAATCGTTGGCTTGAACGCAGAAGACGTGTATCTTGGCCAGCCCGTTCCCTGAAGTTGACGCCTGTAGACTTTTTTCTGTGACAAAAGCCTATAAGGACTGACCAACTACACCCGATGATATGAAACGGCGTATTACTGCAGCCTGCTCCGCTGAAATGCTAGCATGTGTGCAGCAGTTGCTCCATACCAAACTGGAAGCTTGTATTTCCGCTCCCGTGGTCATTTTGAACACAAACTGCGATGGTCAACTGCCTCGTTTCTGGCCATAATCGACATAACTAGTGTGTGCACTTGTGTTGCTCTGTGCTATCTGCTACCACAGGTACTGTACAAGTGTTGGTGTGAGAACTTTACAGAATGCGATATCTCGTAAACGACTCGCACTAGAGGCCTGCAACGAACACCACTGACATTCTAAGTTACCCTAATCTGCTTAGCCGGGTGGTAACGTGCTTGACTCCCATACACTGGTCCCGGGTACGATTCCCGGCCGGGTTGGAGATTTTTTCCGGTCGTTGATTGGGTGTTGTGTTGTCCTCATCATCAATTCATCCTTATCATCGGCTGCAAGTCGTCCAATGTGGCGCCGACTGAAATAAGACTTGCACTTGGCGCCAGAACCCGAATGGGACCTCTCGGCCAACAATGCCATACGATCATATTATATCATATCAGTCTGTTAATGTAAATAAGCATTGTTCCATTTTAAAAAGTGTGCGTTTCACAACAAGTACACTTCCTAAATATTATTACATTCTGTTGATTGGCTAACAATACGAAACCCTGACTACCAATCCATTCTGTGAAAACTGCAGATCAGTAGCACATCCCATTTCCGCAGCATTTGCGGTGCATGTTACTGGTAATTCATCATGTACATTCTCTCAAATTATAAAAAACGTGAAACAACATTTGCATACACAACAGTGTGCTGTTTAGTTTTATTCCTCGCAGTGGTTTTAAGAGAAATCAGGATAGTTGTATTCGTGGCTTATCGGCTTGTGAGTGGAATACTGCTATGGAATTTTAATCGTCCGATACCTTGTAATCCTACCCGTTCGCAGATTAAAACTATACCATCGTTGAAGCTACTGTTCTCACAGACTCAGCAGTTGAAGAAATCTCTCTTGTACCACGTATAAAAATGATCCCAACAGATTTACCCATTCATTTCAAGCGACTTGGATTTCCGATCAAAGTTCCTTTGCAACATCAATAAAGAAGGCTCACAATCAGAGAGTACGGGAAGATGCGGTGGGCACAGAGGGAGAGGAAATGAACATAGCGAGAGGAAGTAGAAGATGAACGGAGGGGGAGGGGGATGGAGGAGGAAGCGGCAGAGAGAGGGAGGAGAAGGTGATGGACAGGTAAAGGGGGGAACTAACTTCTAAGGAAATGAGGCAGCCCGGTCGAATCGAGGGCCCCATTTTTTAGTATCGGGTTACGTAATTAGTGATTGAAACGCTTTTTAATTGATGGTTTTGTACAACACATTTTATTTGTTAATTTTATCTCCGCATTATTGTGTGAAATGCGTAATATATCACAAAGGCAAGGGGAATTTTTCTTTTAAGTGTAAGACCTACGCAGTACATTTCCCCGCCATTGTAAACGCGGAAATATTTAGTTTGTATTGTGCATGATCGCAGCCGCAATGTTTATCATAGGTTTAGTAATTTGAAATGGGTTTCACTCCAAATAACTTACGGGTTTGCTGCCGGGTGACGTCGTCGGTGTTAACCCGTAAGTTATTTGAACATTCGATTCGCCGGGAAAAGTGAAGGTCTCACATGATTTTCACTCATTTGAAGGGTTGGCCAATTCCACTGTAGTAATTAAAATTTACTGAAGCATCGGCAGTCCATGCTACATAATTGTGCTTATACCTTAAAATATTATTTACATTTTCTGGCCATAAAAAACGACGTTCCGAAATGTTTTATGGTTTTTTCTCTCCCAGATACATTGAATTAGTGTGTATTTATAACTTTTTCTTGAAATTTACGTCTCATCAACAACCCTCGGCCATTATTAAGAAAAGTAAAACCGACAACTTGTTTTTTTTTTCTTTTTGGCAAGATTTTGACATTTGCCTGTAGAATCGTAGCATGAAGATACGGTGAAAAGGGGCGTAATTAATACACTGCACTTCCGTTGAGGAGGAGGAAGTTACACTTACCTTTCAACCTCTCAGTTTTTCTCTCGTTTTACGAAGTGTGTTTAGGCGAACTAAGGACTTCATAACAAAAACAATCCTTCTCAGTTTGTTCCGTTTTCGAAATTTTCAGGGCACTGTAGCAGCCATCGCCGAGACTCAAGACTTGTTCTGATCTGATATGACAGAAATGACCCTTGTCTTGAGTTATTGCTGCCCGAAAATGTGATGGTTCTCCAAAAACAGCCTTTGTGAGAATAATCTCTGACAAAAAATGCCTTTGTTATTTGACAAGGCCTATTTTCGTGTAAAAGTAGGCGACAACCCAGTCTCAGTGTTCACTCTCGCCTTCGTTGTACTTGCTAGATTATTTGGCTCTGAGCACTATGGGACTTAACATCGGAGTTCATCAGTCCCCTAGAACTTAGAACTACTTAAACCTAACTAAACTAAGACATCACACACATCCATGCGCGAGGCAGGATTCGAACCTGCGACCGTAGCTGTCGCGCGGTTCCAGACTGTAGCGCCTAGAACCGCTCGGCCACGCTGGATTATTTCAGTCTACTCTTTGGCAAGAGGCGGTCTGTGATTCTGTAGTGCATTCCAAAAACAGTGGTCAGTGGCTTAAAAAGCGGAAACGTCAAGAAAAAAAGGAAAAAGTAATAAAGAAGAAAAGCTGATGAGGGAGGAACACATGAATTACGTCGGCAAAAGTGTTCCTGCCAAGTGGGATAACGAAGCCACCTCTTTATTGTTCCAGTACTTGAAAAGTAGGCAACATCTGGACATAAATTCAGTTCGGATGGAAACGCTGGTGATGTTTTTTCTGTATATGCTAGTGCACAGTCTGAAAATGTTCAATAGAAAAACTTACATCTTTCCCATGGGAGGGAATTCTTTATTGATCAATGATCAAGATTTCTCTTTAATTTTCCTTACGGAACAGAATCAGGTCACTGAAGGCCCTGATGATTGGGACACACACATTACCTCTTCTCGAAAACATTCAACATCTTTCCTCACTTGCAAAGTAGACCAGTCAGTGATATTCAACATAACAGAAGCTGTTTGAAAGGATTTATAAAATTGAAACACCCACGAGCTAAGTTTCAGTGCAGGGCAAGTACACAGGACCCTGGCGTACGGTTGCACTTCTGAACAACGTGAAGCTTCCACATGAGTTAATTTTTATTCAGATTTGCAACAATGTACTCAAGATTAAGAAGTCGAAAGTCAAGACCTCTAGGCGCTATTTCCTTGTTTGAGGAGTGACAGCTAAAACGTCTCAAAAACACTAATTGCCTGAGGAGAGGAAGAAGATGGGGCGACCTTTGATGTGTCTGAATCTCACGACTGTAGTGGAGAGGACCAGTGAACGTTTATTTGATCAATTCTGTGTATCGGTTACGTAAATTAGTATTTTTGAGGTTTATGAAGTATAATTAATGCAGCTGTAGAGTCATGCCTTCTTACTCCAGCTGCATTTTCTGATAAATACAGCCTATGTCAGTGAGGACTCTAATTTGAAAGAAAAAAAAAAGAGGCACACTGACAGGTAAGTTAATACAGTGTCATGAAAATGATTTAGACATTTCCAAGTGACGGCAAGACGTTATACAACTACAGGGTGACGCACGAAATGTGTTACCATTTGTTTCTTTCACAATTTACGACGCACATTAGATATCCCGCTGGGATCTCTACAGCAGTACCAGCAGAGCTTGGAAAAACAAATGAGTTACGAAACGACGTGTAATTCACGATACTGACGCTAGAAGACTAGTAAACAGCAATGGCTGACAATGGAAGACTGACGACACAGCAACGATCGGCAATTGTGTTACTTTTTCATGAAACGAAAAGCGTTTTCGATAACAGTTTAACACACGATGGGTCCCTTGCAAGAAGACCATCCTCAGGTTGTATGATAAATTTGTACAGGAAGGAACAGTATTGGAAGCGAAGCGACCTCGGCCTAAGCCTGTTTGTTCGCCGGAGAATATTGAAGCGGTACGAGTTGCTGTACAGAGAAGTCCCGGGAAATCGTGTAGAAATGCAGCAGTGCAACTGGGAATATCCAGACGCTCCGTTCAACGCATTCCTAAAAGTGACCTCCATATGTACCCATACAAGATGACCTGTGCACAGAAGCTCACTGAAGAACACAAGCAGCAGAGACTCCTGTTTGCTCAGTGGGCGGAGGACAGTAAAGAAACTCTCATCAACGTTTGGTTTTCAGACGAGGCGCATTTTTATTTAGACAGTGTGGTTAACAAACAAAATGTACGCTTTTGGGCCACTGAAAACCCACAAGTGCTTCATGAGCGACAACATTATGCTCCGAGGATTACAGCGTGGGCAGCAATTTCCAGTCACGGAGTTATAGGACCCTTTTTCTTTGAGGAAACTGTGAACAGCGTGCGTTATTTGAGCATGCTTCGCAATAGCTTCATTCCACAGCTTCTTGCTACCGCCTTGCCCTTCAACACGCAGTGGTTCATGCAAGATGGAGCAAGGCCACATACTGCAAACACTGTGTTGGGAGTTTTTACACGAGCATTTCGACATGCGGATCATTTCACTCAGGTTTCCAGGTTGCTTTAATGACGGACAAAATTGGCCTCCCAGTAGTCCAGACCTCAGTCCATGTGACTTTTTTCTTTGGGGGTACCTAAAGGAAAAAATTTTCCCGAAACTTCCACGTGATTTAATGGAGCTCAGAAGACTTATTCTTCAAGCTTGCAGTGAAATTACGGAAGACATGTGCCGTAGGGTAATCACTAACTTCAGTATTCGTTTGAAGGAAGTTAGGAAACGAAATGGTGGACATAGTGAGCATGTGCTGAGTTAGAACAGATCTCCGTGGACGGTTCTTCATTGTAGTATATGTTCCTTTCAGATCGTATTGACAATAAAGTTTATATTCAAAAACAAAATGGTAACACATTTCGTGCGCCACCCTGTATTTAGAAAGTTTTTGCGCTTTCCTGAAAAATGTAAATTTTTGACAAGCGTCGTGTTTTTGTTATGAAGTCTTCCGTGGCTCTCTGCAGCGGTATTGTAATGTTGCGATTCGAACGAAAACGTCGGGGAAGTACTTGCGTAATTTTGTTGATTTCGATTTGGTTTTGGAATAGGTGGTTATTTTCCTTGCCATTATGGACGTACAACTTTCCAGATCGTGAAGGGCTGAAGGATTGCGTAATGTCACCAGCAGCCTCCGTCTGACCGGCGAGTAACGCCGCCTACACTCGTCTAACTCAATTATAGTTAAGGACGCTCCAGCACATTCGCTGCCACTAATATAGTTCACGCTTGGGCTGTAATTGTCCACTACTCCATTCCCCAGTGACCCCATCTCGCGGGTGTATAGCCTCCTATGGCAGCTCGTTGGACCGTAAATCCTGTAAACAGAAGGACACGGTATCTACACTGCAGAGCTTGTTTTTCTGTAAGTGCAAATAAAGTCGTTCGAAAATACTACAGGTAACCATTCACGCCACTTAGCAGGATCAAATCTGATACTAAATAACTTATTACATACAGCTACAGCATTATGGCATTTGTCATACACGTGCTTGGATTACAAGCTGAGCAGAACTGTGTACAGATCTCTTGCCCATTCTTTGTCTGGGAGATAGCACGGGGGTAACACATCGAAGTCGCATTCTGGAAGACGGCAGCCGCGGTCCCTCGTCCTACCATCCATATTTGGGTTTTCCGTGCTTTCATTATATCGCTTCAGACTGGATCCTTTGAAAACGACACAGACGCCTTCCTTCCTCATTCTTTCCAAATACAAGCATCATGGTAATCGACAACATTTTAAACCGTAACATTCCATCTTCACTACTGCGTCACGTAACGTGAGAATTACGTGATAGACTTCTCACTATAAGATAGTGACGTTAAGTTCACATTCATCTGCTATGACCAACTGACGCAAAAGAAATAGAACTGTGGTAGCCATTGACAGAAGTGCTTCATATTGTACAGGCGATGTGATCAGGTACATTATCTTCGTGCGAACAAACTGCTGTGTAAGCCTTATGAATATTTCGAACATGAGTGCGTTTCAACAACAGTTAGGGATCAGTAAATGAAACCAAAGCACCGAACCAGTTGCAACAAAGGGTGGCTTTATTTATCTAAGGCTGCTTCTAAACACGTGGGCATGAAATTGAAAACAGTCAAAACAGAGTACATGTATTTCTGATAAGGACAGGTTTACATCCGTCGAAACCATTGTCAAACATTGAATAAAACCACCTTTTGTTGCAACTGGTTGGCTGTTTTGGATTAATTTACTCATAGTATTTTCGTAACGTCAGTGATTGGCGCTGTTTGTTTTCAATTCCGATTTCCTACTATCGGCAAGACAGGAAGAAACCTGTGTGGTCTAAAAAAGTCTGTTTTAAAACACAAATGTATAAAATAGCCTTTTCCATAATGTTTTCCGCTGTGCATTTTTAGCTCTAGAGAAGCAGCGTATTATTGCTATACTTAGTAATGATTTTGAAATGTTTCGTAAGTCATACGCTGCAGTGTTCATTGAGCTCGTCCTTGATATTATCTTCATGATACCTAACTACTAACCCACGTTGGCTAAAACGACAAACCATACATGAACCGTAAGGATTACAGAGGAGGATGGGACAATTTATCAGTAGAGATGAAGGCGTATTCTTTCATCTCCTCCTCCCATCGAATATAAGCCCAAACATGTTCCCAGATATGCAGGTGATGCAAAACATTTTTTTAGCAGTTTCGTGGCCGTGCGGTTCTAGGCGCTGCAGTTTGGAACCGCGAGACCGCTACGGTCGCAGGATCGAATTCTGCCTCGGGGCATGGATGTGTGTGATGTCCTTAGGTTAGTTAGGTTTAACTAGTTCTAAGTTCTAGGGGACTAATGACCTCAGAAGTTGAGTCCTATAGTGCTCAGAGCCATTTGAACCATTTTTTAGCAGTTTCTATATGAGTGTAAATAGATTTGACAGGTTTTTATGCGCCGGGATGACCAAGTAAATGTCATTCAGCTCTGTGGTGTATAATTTTCATTTTGAAACACTCGAGAATCATGTGTTCATCCGCTGTTTTATTTCAAATTCCTGAATAGATCTTGGTACAAATGCTATCCTAGGAGTAGTATTTCTAACGTCTCAGGTGTGAAACGGAGTTATGTTGTACTGAAATATCTCGTCAAATAATACACCAGTTGTTTATATCTTTTCCGAGTTTGCACCGATCTGGTGTTGCTTATAGTGCATGATGTTTCTGGTTTCACCAGAGATTGCGAAAACATGAAATTGTCATTTAAAGTAAGTCCCAACTGATGTCCATCATTGCTTAGTAGCATGATGTACTCGAAAATATCTCGACGTTTAGCATACAGCGTAGATGAACGTCCCAGTTTGCTCTTGACGTGACTTCTTATCTTGTTTGTTTGGAGACCGTAGGCACTTTTAATGATAGCTCCTGACAACCGATTTTCGATTGTTTGTCAGTGATCGAACTGTAGAAGGTCGACAAATGGAGTATTACTTTCGTATTGCTGTATTTCGTTGGATGTCCTATTACTGCTCGGAAAATGTGAACGTTTTAGGCTACAAAGTGATTGTGTGTTCTGTTGGTGCGTAACGTAGCAATTTTTCATGCTTTGATGGCTTGTTCCCTATTTAAAATAATAAACGAAATTTTCATGGTGGTGTTATAGCGCCTGCCGCAGTCAGAAATATAGTTTAGAGAAATATTTTGCACTTATATTCGGCAATTGAAATCCAGAAAATACTGTAATTGATATGGCTGTAGCTTGTGGTTTTGAATATTATTATCGTTTACTAGATTTTTGCAAATCATAGATCATTTAATTTTGGCAAGACAAATTTTGCATTGTTCGTAGCCCTACTTCATGCGTTAAAATTTGCGAATGGAAAAAGAGAGCGAAAACAATGCAACTGGAGGCCTTACTAACAGACATGACAGCTTCTGCTTCCTACGCCATGACAGCGAGTTGGTTTCAGAACCTGACCTGAGTACAGTTGAAATTTATAATATCTAGCACAAGTCTAAGTAAGTGTCTTCTTCTACTTCTCATATTTATTACTATTATTATTATTATTATTATTATTACTACTACATGTCTTTCCTTTCTCAGACGTTATGTCTGATTAAAAATGGAAAGTGACCCGGACCTTGATCAAGCGTGACTTCCTTTTAACTGTACGGTATATGTTGCATTATATTTAGGAACTTTCGGGTAATTGAACATGGATCAATAAATACAGATTTCTGTTGTTATATATATACGTTTGGATGTAGCTGTATTGCTTTGATGTACTGGTGGATATTGTGTGGTATGACTCCTGTAGTTGATAGTATAATTGGTATAATGTCAACTTTATCCTGATGCCACATGTCCTTGACTTCCTCAGCCAGTTGAATGTATTTTTAAATTTTTTCTCCTGTTTTCTTCTGTATATTTGTTCTATTGGGTATGGATATTTCGATTAGTTGTGTTAATTTCTTCTTTTTATTGGTGAGTATGATGTCAGGTTTGTTATGTGGTGTTGTTTTATCTGTTATAATGGTTCTGTTCCAGTATAATTTGTATTCATCATTCTCCAGTACATTTTGTGGTGCATACTTGTATGTGGGAACGTGTTGTTTTATAAGTTTATGTTGTAAGGCAAGCTGTTGATGTATTATTTTTGCTACATTGTCATGTCTTCTGGGGTATTCTGTATTTGCTAGTATTGTACATCCGCTTGTGATGTGATCTACTGTTTCTATTTGTTGTTTGCAAAGTCTGCATTTATCTGTTGTGGTATTGGGATCTTTAATAATATGCTTGCTGTAATATCTGGTGTTTATTGTTTGATCCTGCATTGCAATCATGAATCCTTCCGTCTCACTGTATATATTGCCTTTTCTTAGCCATGTGTTGGATGCGTCTTGATCGATGTGTGGCTGTGTTAGATGATATGGGTGCTTGCCATGTAGCGTTTTCTTTTCCCAATTTACTTTCTTCGTATCCGTTGGTGTTATGTGATCTAAAGGGTTGTAGAAGTGGTTATGAAATTGCAGTGGTGTAGCCGATGTATTTATATGAGTGACTGCTTTGTGTATTTTGCTAGTTTCTGCTCGTTCTAGAAAGAATTTTCTTAAATTATCTACCTATCCATAATGTAGGTTTTTTTATGTCGATAAATCCCCTTCCTCCTTCCTTTCTGCTTAATGTGAATCTTTCTGTTGCTGAATGTATGTGATGTGTTCTATACTTGTGGCATTGTGATGGTGTAAGTGTATTGAGTGCTTCTAGGTCTGTGTTACTCCATTTCACTACTCCAAATGAGAAGGTCAATATTGGTATAGCATAAGTATTAATAGCTTTTGTCTTGTTTCTTGCTGTCAGTTCTGTTTTCAGTATTTTTGTTCGTCTTTGTCTGTATTTTTCTTTTAGTTCTTCTTTAATATTTGTATTATCTATTCCTATTTTTTGTCTGTATCCTAGATATTTATAGGCATCTGTTATTATTATTATTATTATTATTATTATTATTATTATTATTATTACTGTTATAAACATCATATAGCCATTCTCTGGAACACGCAGAAAAGAGCTCTCAGAAATTCAATAAAGTAAAAATAATAAAAGCATATAAATCCTATGAATTTTGCCATTACTTTTTCGAGTCATAGATAAAACTGCGACGTTTTAGTACTACTGGAACCACGCTGGATGTTCGAACACAGGTGACTGCATTCGGGAGCACTTAGCTTTGACATTTCATGCGGAGAAAAAGTTGCGTAGTGTACCAGAAGCCGTGTTTCGTCCCGATGAGAAACTACGTTAGCTGTTTCTTTGCGTTTGGAGTAATATCCGGTAGCCGGGCTGCTGGAAGCCTCCCAGTGTACGGACATGCGAGAATGAGTCGTAGTTTCCGGCATCCGGCGATGAGGCGCGAAAGTTCGTTTCTCAGCAATCGCGGGCGTAATCGCGGCGATATGACAGCTCTATCACGCGTTAAGATGAATGCTCTTGTTACAACTATCGATTACCCGATCTGAGCCAGAGGCGTGGCCCATCTGCAAGGCAGATGAGGTCGCTAGGGGTGGCCACGGGCCTCTTCCCGCAGTTTCTTTGGCTGGCCCGGTTCTCCTGCCGACCGAATTCCCGTTTTCATTACCTCATCCTCTCGGTGTCACACTCAAAACAAATAATTATCAGCGTGTTGGTGCGTAGACTAGAGATATTCGAAACTGTTTGCTAGCCGCAGTACTTGGGTCGCCTGGCCAGCGGTTACGTGGCGCCTACTCTCCACGCGTTTCGAATGTTTTAGCTCGCTAAATTGGGTGTACTGTAAAATTAATGAATACAGACACGCCGAAGATCGATGCATTATTCATAGTGCACCGTGTCCACTGAATCTGCATGATAATGACGCTCGGAAGCTGCACGGTGTGCTGGCAAGTTGGTCTAAAGTAGTGACACCCGCAGTGTAATTTCGTGCATATTCATATTGTTAAGCGCGCTCTGATAGGTATAGCAAATTTTTCTTTTTGTACTTACTAGTGGACTGCGTGTGTGTTATCCTTTGTTGTGTGGTTTGTTAAATGGAATATTGTTTCCGGCCTTAAAACGTCCAAATGCTTAGTTTATTATTTTTGCGTCCTGCTAAAATTAATAAGAAACTTTTTTTTCAGTTTTCGAACGAACTCTTGATTGAAACGATCAAGTCACATTCTCCACTTTCGTTTCGTATTGACGAGAAGGGACGAACAAGAAAAAGGAGTGAGAACGTATCTAACGCTTATGATTTTCTCCTTAAAACTGTTTTTATAACAATCACACGAAAAATTAAACAATCTTCACTCCCTTCCCCATCATCTCTCTCTCTCTCTCTCTCTCTCTCTCTCTCTCTCTCTCTCATAATCTCTTGCACGACCGGGAGCCATTTTGTTTGTTGCGCACGTTGTAACAATCGAAGAATGAGTTAGATGCACAGGAGCTTAATCCTAGTTTCCATCCAGTGTCGGACTTACAGGTAGCTCACTTAAGAGTAATGTATAAGGGAATCTGCAACGAATCATCTGTTTAAAAACCGACCAAAGAAGCTCATTAATATTCACGTCGGGTGATTGTGCGGCCTGGAGAGTGTTTTAGGTGTCTTCTTATAGTCGGCATTCTACTCCTGACGTCAGTCCATCAAAATCGCTTTCATATTGAACAGTAGAATGTCGGCACTCAGAAGCAAAGCGTTGTTATAGCGCGCACAGATATCGCTCGGTTCAAATATCTTGGTTTTGTCGTCATAGACATGCGTCACGTTAAAGTAGTTGTAATACTGTGCGTGGCTATTTGCATAATGAGCTGCAGAGTAAACTTACATTACCATAACAACAAAAACAGTTCAAGAGCACAAATGATAAGGCAGATGGGTGCGTTGTAAAATGTCGCTGTTCGTATTTTTGTCGTAGCCGTTCCTGTGTTGTGCCCTCAGGAAATACGAATCGTCAAAAATATACGCAGGTAGTTTGTTATAAGTGCAGGTGTGAATGAACAGTTAGACACTGTCGGACTTGGTAGGAACTTTAAGCGATCTTAATTCAATGAAAATCAACTTATAAACCATGTTACGCGGCCCTGAAAATTGGTTCAAAATGGTTCAAATGGCTCTGAGCACTATGCGACTTAACTTCTGAGGTCATCAGTCCCCTAGAACCTAGAATTACTTAAACCTAACTAAGCTAAGGACATCACACACATCCATGCCCGAGGCAGGAGTCGAACCTGCGACCGTAGCGGTCGCTCGGTTCCAGACTGTAGCGCCTAGAACCGCACGGCCACTCTGGCCGGTCATGAAAATTATCAAACAGGTATTAGTACAGGGGATCATACAATGTTATGAAATATGCTAGTAAGCAATAGGTTCTTGTCTTCTGTGAACAGGCAGCGGCATTTTGTAGGATGTAACAAAAAGCTACGGCCAAACTTTAGCGGCACATTCGTCACACGTATAAGAACATGGGTTTACTTTCATGTCAGAGCTGCTGTTTCCCACCTCTTCATAGGTTACATCCAGGTTCAACGGACGAACATACTGTACTTTCTTAGAGAATACTCTACCTGATCTCCTAGAAGATTAGTGCAACGAAATATATACTTCCTGCACACTTGATCTTCTTCTCATTCCTATGTTAACGGCCGTTGGATTTTAAATAATAGGTAAGATGGCTGACGGATAGAAGATGCGAACCAATTACGTGGCTACCGCGCACTTCGGACCTAAACACAACAGCATTTTATTTGTGGGGACATTTGGAAATTCTTTTTTGTCGCTGCTGAGTACAAGATTCGGTGAGTCTTCGTGCTAGTATTGTGAAAGATAAGGAAACAATACTTCAGCGTATCCGGGATTCTGTGGGACGGCATGTATCAGTGCTGACATTTCCTGCTGTAGCGCCTCACCCTGGTTTTACAGTAATGTTGGTCCTCGAATACTGGCTTCATTGGTATGGTGACGTATTGGTTTATCTTGACCGCAGTGGCTGGCATCGTTATTCCCAAAGTACCCTATCACAATCGATGAAGTTACCTACCATATGAAACTCCTACTCTCACTATTTTACGTAATTAAGGCAGTGACACTCAAAGAATGATGAGAAAGGTGTCTTTAAGTCCGAAAATTTTGTACTAGACATTGAAGATACTATATTTTAAGTCTATAGAAAATTCCCCTACGGTATCTAAAGCACATTCACACAGTTCAACATCTCCATTCAAGCTAGCCATTGCTGCTCTGATTCAGTCCGGTCGCCGTAAAATTTAACATGTTGTCTCATATAATACAGAACGAACGTGCATCAATAGTTATTATCACGCTTACTTTCCACCCTCCGAAGTGTCATTGTGCACACCACGCTCTCACGCGATTCACCCTGCAGACACACTCAAGCCAAAACTGCCGCACGCCAAGGCGTCAGCTGTCAAATGATCGTGTGACGGGGCATCCCCGCGCTTCCTGCGGGATCAAAAAAAATGGTTCAAATGGCTCTGAGCACTATGGGACTCAACTTCTGAGGTCATTAGTCCCCTAGAACTTAGAACTAGTTAAACCTAACTAACCTAAGGACATCACAAACATCCATGCCCGAGGCAGGATTCGAACCTGCGACCGTAGCGGTCTTGCGGTTCCAGACTGCAGCGCCTTTAACCGCACGGCCACTTCGGCCGGCTCCTGCGGGATCAGTAAGTACAAGATTCGGTAATATAGGGAGACACCTTTACCCTGAAAATGTGAACCCAACCTCCTCCAGATTGGTGAATTATTGAAGTGTTCGTATTGCAATTCTGATCTTCATTTTCACTTACAACAGAAAGAAAACGTGCGGCCGTTTTGTAGCGAAGTACACCATGCTCGACGAGTGAGAAATGGCGTTAAAAATTGAGTTTTGAACTGTTGATGATGAGTGTTCATCCAAGAAAGTGTATTGTTTAGCCGGCCGGTGTGGCCGTGCGGTTCTAGGCGCTTCAGTCTGGAACCGCGTGACCGCTACGGTCGCAGGTTCGAATCCTGCCTCGGGCATGGATGTGTGTGATGTCCTTAAGTTAGTTAGGTTTAAGTAGTTCTAAGTTCTAGGGGATTGATGACCACAGATGTTAAGTCCCATAGTGCTCAGAGCCATTTGAACCATTTTTTTTTGTATTGTTTAAAAGTACATGCTCGGAACTGTCAGTTCAACGCATTAACGCGAAGAGGGTGGATTTATCACATGGCTTTAACACAGAAACAAGACTTTCGAGACTCGCCGAGATGGCGGACAGGCTTCATCTGACATATGTGCTCGATATATATATATAACGCCATCTCCCGCTTACTCTAACCTCCGTGGATACGTAGGCAGTCTATCAATATCTGTATGCTTACATCCTCCCACTAAACCTTTTCCAAAATGCGAGAAACGAATATTTTCAAATAAAATAAAAAGTAGTAATGGTACTGTCTTAAGTCGACTATCTTCTTTTTCTTGCGCCTTTGTACCGCATCGTCGCAAGGTCTGTGTGCTTAGGAACTGATTTGGCATTGTTAGTTTAATGAGTTACTGGATGCCCTTATGCCCTTCCTGTCACCATCCCGTTACCGCCCGCCCCCTCCTCCCCTCCCACCTGGGTAGGGATACAATTCCCCCAACTGCCTGGAAGTAGTGTATTTCATTTTTTAAATGTTTGCCAATCGTGTGACTAAGGTGGGACATGGTGTCAGCCCGGCATTAATCTAATGGGGTTTGGGAAACCACCTAAAAACCACTTCCAGGCTGACCGGCACATCGACCCTCGCCGTTAATCCGCTGAGCTTCCCGGAAACGACGTTTTAACTCGCACGTCTATATGGGCGGGTTCTCTTAATTCAACCCTAGTACAGAAAATTTTGATATTGAAGTAGAAAACACATTCGCAGTATATCTTACAAGTTCTGATATGAGAGCCGAATTATGTATATACATATAGCGATATGCAAAGCAGACATCAAAACTTTACAATTTCATACACATAGACCTAGTTGGCATTTGCAAAAACCCGTTGTATCAATATAATTCTCAAATATGGATATATACTCCAGTCCAGTCCAGTCCAGTCTGCTTCGTTAGTTCAAATTTCCAGTAAGACTTTCAAGGTTCACTATATCGGTTTTTATCCATTTAAGTTACGCACTCATTTACATATGTATTAAAATGTAGAATAGTTACCATAATATTAAATACTTGCAAAAATTAATCAAATATAAAGTTAGCACAGATGTTATGAAAATTCTCAGAATACTTTAAATAGTTTTTTTAGAGAAATATTTATTTGTCGTAAGTCTGTTTAATCGTGAGGAAGCCTTTAGTTAGTCAACATTCTGCAGATGTGATAGAAGTATTCGGTCGCCACACTTGGTATTTTCCTTCGCGCATACCATGCCCTTCTTCTCTCCTGGACGTCGCGATGTCAAAAACGGTATTTACGGCGTCTGTAACCTCTCCTTGTCCACTGATTGTTATTTGTTTGTCTGCAGTAGTGGAGGCCACTATCGTTACTCGTTGCTGTATCATGTCGTATACCCTGTTGCTGTTCCCGTCTGCCGATGTGTCCTCTTTGCTCATCTGCCTGCTCTCTTCGTTACGCGAAGATTATTCGAGCGTGTTTGTTTATATTATCGTGCCTGTCATGCGGCACCGTATATCGTACGGAAGTCTCTGCACTCTTTCCAGTTTTTTCTCTAAAAGCTCTCTGCACGTTTCGCTATGCCTTCGATTATAGGAGCGACTGCATACTGAAATTGATATGTCGTCCTGTTTGCTCTTTCGGTCAATATTTATTCAAGAACAGTTTTTCAGATCGGACTATGTACAATGTGCGTGTACCCCAATCGTATCCTTCGTCATCCATTTAGTTGATGACATGATCAATTTTCGTCTCGTTGTCCCATACTTCTGGTAATAAGCCGTGAGAATTCGTAATAAAGGCCACAAAAAACAATTTTTCTTTTGGATTGAACTTGTCAAATTTACAGGTGTGTGTGATTTCCACCTGAGGGTCATTTTTAGCAATCATTGCCAGATGCCCGCCAACTAAACCTCCTTCCAATCGAAATTTCACCATTTACTGCCTGTTCTAAGCGTTCTTGCAACGTCTGTTGTACTTCTCGTAACGGTGGCTAATTTCCGTTCTACCTGATCACCTTTTTGTTCTGTATATTTACCTGCGCCTCTATTTCTAAATTGTCTACTCCCTTCAGTATTGTATCATTCTCTTTTTCTTTCTTTTTCTCTGATTTTCTGCATTTATGTTTCATTTTTCCTACCTGTGACTTTATTTCATCGTTAGTCTTCTGTTGTTCTACTTGTACTGATTTTATTTCCTCATTTGCTGCTATTTTGGGCAACGGCCTTACCGCAGTGGATACCCCGGTTCCCGTGGTATCACCAAAGTTAAGCGCAGTTGGGCGTGGCCGGCACTTGGATGGGCGACCATCCAGCAGCCATGCGCTGTTGCCATTTTTCGGGGTGCACTCAGCCTCGTGATGCCAGTTGAGGAGCTACTCGACCGAATAGTAGCGGCTTCCGTCAAGAATACCATAACGACCGGGAGAGCGGTGTGCTGACCCCACGCCCCTCCTATCCGCATCCTCCACTGAGGATGACACGGCGGTCGGATGGTCCCGGTAGGCCACTCGTGGCCCGACGACGGAGTGCATTTGCTGCTATTTTCTGTATGTGGAGCAGTTCCTCACAGCGTAGCCTCTATTTTTCCTGAGTATCCTATATTGCTTGAATTTCCGATTTCAAGTCATTTTTAATTCTTTAGTTTTTATCATTAATGGTGACCGTGCCTTTGTCTGTGCAGTAGCAGCGTTTATTACAGTAACAGTGTCCTTCAGACGTGCATGCTTGCACGAATGCTGAAATGACAGTACAAAATAACATTTGTCTTCCTATGCTTAACTTCACGAAAGTGCGGGCATTTGGATTGTGACTGTGAGACATACGGACGCTTGGACGGGCTCTGAGGGCGTACTCTCGTAGCCGACATGGTCAAGGCAACCGCTCATGACAAGCAGGAAATCCGAATTAGAGTCCCGGTGTGGCACAAATTTTCATTTGTCACAAGTAGCTGACGCTATTACACACTCACAATATGTGAATCCTTTTCATATCTTGAGGTTTTCTCTCGAGACTTTTTTTTGACATTTTCATTTATTTCGTGTTCCTTTGTAGCATGTTGTTTATCAGTTTTATTTCTTTTGTGTCATATGCTTGCCTTTCAAATCTTTCTTCAGTTAATGATTTAAGTGCTGCCGTCATATTTATTAAATCAAATTGTTTCCCAACACTGCCTTTGGATGATGGCACTGTCATCTTGTCTTCTCCTTACTGTTCGCCGGCCGGAGAGGCCGAGCGGTTCTAGGCGCTACAGTCTGGAACCGCGCGACCGCTACGGTCGCAGGTTCGAATCCTGCCTCGGGAATGGATGTGTGTGATGTCCTTAGGTTAGTTAGGTTTAAGTAGTTCTAAGTTCTAGGGGACTGATGACCTCAGAAGTTAAGTCCTATAATGCTCAGAGCCATTTTTGAACCTTACTGTTCGCCGTCTTACAGTCTGGGTTGTTGTCACGTTTCCCACGCTTTTGTCTAAGCTACTATCTGCTAGGAAGGAAGATTCAGTTTAACGTCCTGTCGACAATTAGGTCATTAAACACGGAATCTGCAAGCAGAAATCCCGTATTACTTAAATTGCTCATGTGATACTCCTCCCAGTCTGATACGTCATGTTTAATTTTGTTTATTGGTATTAATCGCTCTATTTTACTGTCTAATCCTCACAAATACTTGGCCGAAATGGCTTTACTATACCAAGTTTCGTCACACGCAATTAAGCAGTGTTGTCGCGTGCTGCAGCAATTCTAAATAATACTCTGCTACTACAGTGAATCTAATCACTCGCCTACAGCACTTGCGATACTCACTTTTGTCGTTTTCTGCTACTGGTGGCTGCTGCGCGCTTACAGTGTTGAAGCTGCTTGTTCTGTGTGTGTTCGTTGTACGGTCCAGCCACTTCCCTCTTCCTTCTTCCTTTGCTGCATCTACGAACTCTTTTTTTTGTAGTAGTCCACTTATGATGTTCGTTCTTCTTGTAGCTTTGGCATACGAAGATTGAAACACTTTCGTACTGTGCAAGGACGTTCACTGTAATCATGTCTTCGTAGTGGTTGCATCTGACGAGCCACAGAACTAGTTCTTGAAAACCGGTTTCGTTAGTTTGCTGTCGTATTGGTTTCGCATCGGAATCTTGGTCTTGACAGCAACGGTGGGTAGATTTACTCCAAAGTGACACGTGTCCTATCAAACTACTACTGTCACTTCTCACATAATCGGTTCAATAATACACAAAAAACGTAAGAACTCTTGCGATGAGAAGCAGTTTGTAATAGACACTGTATTTACTATACACTAAGTTCACAGAAATTGTCGCCACGATGGTCAGAGGTGATTCACAGTGCATTAGCATTCACACGATTCCACATCTCCAGACGAGTTAGTGATTGCTTTTCCGATTCAGGCTCGTCGCCGTAATTTATTATTTGTTGTCTTATTTCATACAAAGCTGTCGCGAATGAACAGTTATTAATGTAAGGTATTATTTTTTTATTTTTGGCACAATTACTTTTTTACCGGTATCGGGCCTTCGAAGGCCATCTTCAGATGCTGCGGGCAGCATTTGATGACCAGGTGTTAATGCGTTGGCAACGCGCAATTGACAACGCAAGAACGCCTGTTATCAAATGCCGCCAAATAGCATCTGAAGATGGCCTTTGGAGGAAGCGTGGTATGATTGTCAAAAATAAAAAATAAATAAAAATGCCTTACAATAAGTGAATCACCGTCTCCGCAAACGAAATGTCGTTTTTCCACAATTATTGATGTTAACGCTTACGTTTCGCCCTCCAATGCGTGACAGCGCGCGGCGCTCGCCTGCAATTCACTTTGCAGACTCCCTCACGCCAAAACTGCCGCGCGGCAAGTCGGCCGGCGTAAATACTCGGATGATGTGGCATGCCCGCGCCACCTGCGGCCTCCAGTCCGCCAGAGATGATAATAGTCAATATTCGACACGTGGAAACTGTGCCGATATCTGTTCCCTGACAATGTAGAAACGAGTTTCTTTGGGTGTCTCGCCTTCACTGCGGGAGATCGGGTGTTCGGTTCAGAACTGTGGCGGTATTGGCGGCCGTAGCGGGACTGAAACCCCGTGCAATCGATACCGGTAAGCGTAACCGCATATTTTGCTCGATGGCGTGCGCATAACTAACTTTAGGGGTGGGGAGGGTCACTCACGCGGGGACGATGTTGTTCGGTGTCCACCGCGCTCGTCTTTTGTTGCAAGCAACGACACTTCCCGAGAGCGTGCCAGGCTGCCACAAACCAAGCGGTGATGCCGCTTGCCAGCTTTCAGTCCTTTCATTCTCGTCCAGTCTCTGTGAACGTCGTGTTTCTATTGTTTCCATCCGCCCCACTATATAAAAAAAAGACAATATATGTATTACTGTAACAGTCTGAAGGAGACATAGAGTTCTGAGTCACAGTTCCCTCGCTAGGAAAAGTGTCTTCTCTATTACTGCTGGCATTGAAATCTGTTACGAAATTATTAGGTCTACAACTCCGCTTTTGTCGTTTTTCAATAGATGGCACTAGCGGCAACCGATGGTTAAGGTGGTAGATCGTCGGCATCATACAATAAGCTTAGGAATTTGTAAACATGAAAGCATCAAAATATTACTAAATTCCTGATTCTATCATAAATCGAAGCTGCTGAAACCGACGGAAACAATCACAGATCTTTATTGAAAGCAACTGATGCGTTTGAGTTGAGCACTGAAAGACAAATAGCCACAATACAGCGGATAGACATAGACAGCGGTTTTTCAGCATGACACTGCTTGACCCCTGTCGCAAAACTCGTCAAAATATACGTGGAAGCGTTGAAATCGGAAGTCCTACTGCACCCGCCGTATTCTCCAGAAATTGCTCCCTCTCAGTGCCACATTTTTTCGATCAGCGGCACACGGCCTGCCTGACCAGCATCTCCGGTCATACGAACAAGTGAAAAATTGGATTCATTCGTGGATGTCCTCAAAAAACGCCCAGTTCTTCCGCCACAGGATTCGTATGCTGCCCGAAAGAATGGAGAAAGTAGAGGCCAGTGATGGGCTATAATTTAAATTCCAAGTTTTTTGTAAATTTTTCGCAATAAAACCTCGAACTTCGAGAAAAAACTGCGGAAGCAAAGTTGTAGACCTAATAACAATGAATATACCAACCGGTAATAAATTTCTGTTCCGACGTTATACAGCTAGTAGTTCCCACTGAGCACATAACGACTTGGAAGGTCCGCAGCTCGTGGTCGTGCGGTAGCGTTCTTGCTGCCTGGGTTCCCGGCTTCGATTCCCGGCGGGGTCAGGGATTTTCTCTGCCTCGTGATGACTGGGTGTTGTGTGATGTCCTTAGGTTAGTTAGGTTTAAGTAGTTCTAAGTTCTAGGGGACTGATGACCATAGATGTTAAGTCCCACAGTCCTCAGAGCCATTTGACCCATTTTTTCGACTTGAAAGTTACATACATCAGCTGGTGTTCAGTCTTACCTAATCTTAAGTTTCTAATAGTCGGAAGACGTAGAAAGAAGGGCGTGGCCGAGTGCAGACTCGGAGGATGTGCCGAACAGCGTATAACAAACCTCATCTGTTGTGAGGGGTGTTACACGACTCTCATTCGGTGTAAAGCTGTCAGATGAAATGGAAACAAGAAGCACGTGTCAGTAGATGTAAAATAACTCAACATTATCGTACGAGTTAGACAGGACGGAACTATCAGTTTGTAGGAAATGGCTTTATCACACTACAGCAGACCGAGCGAGGTGGCGCAGTGGTTAGCACACCGGACTCGCATTCGGGAGGACGACGACTCAAACCCGCGTCCGCACATCCTGATTTAGGTTTTCCGTGATTTCCCTTAACAGCTGCAGGCAAATCCCGGGATGGTTCCTTTGAAAGGGCACGACCGACTTCCTTCCTCACTCTTCCCTAATCCGATGGGACCGTTGACCTCGCTGTTTGGTCTCCTACCCCAACCAACACTACAGCATTTACCTCTATATTCACATCTACACTCCACAGGCCGCTGTAAGATGTGCAGCGGAGAATAAATCGTGTACAATAATCATTTTTCCTTTTTCCTGTAGACGGGAAGAAATATCGTCGGTGTCCATTCATAAGAGGGGCGTTCAATATAATGCAACACGTATTTTTTTCTCCGGCCAATTTCGGTTGAAAAACTGCGGAATTTGTTGTGAGAAATTGTTGAATATTCTCGTGCCCGCTGGGTTCCTCGCCACCTGTAGGAAGACAACAAAGAGCAACGAAGGACCACCTGTGCGGTGTTGCTTGCACGTTACGGGGATGGTACGGAGGTTATTCAGGCAGCAAGACGTGTTCTCCGACACCGATCAGTGTAGAGTGGTATCGTGAGGCCCTCTCAGAAAGGTGGCGTAAGGCCTTCACACTGAATGGACACTATGTTGCAAAAGAGGATTTTGTAGCCAAAAGAGTGGGCAGTACCTTGGTGTACTGGAATCCTGAATAAAACTAACCTGCTTCCAGAAAAAAAGTGTTGCATTACGTATTGATAGCCTGAAAACGTTTTAAACTGATCTTATTAAATTTTTGTCTTGCTACTAGTACTTCCTCTACCGCTCGTGCTCATATGCGTCAGCTACTGTATTTTTTTAGTAATTGTAATTTTGGCTCTGCATTGAAAAGTAACCCCATGGCGTTGCACGTAATTCATATCCTCGTATGTGACGCAGAAGGAAAGGAAAGGAAAGCTGGGTGAAGCCCGTGGAATGGCTGTAAGGAAGCTGGCGAGAGCGATCATTCAAGTCAGCTGGCGGGTCGCCACTGACGATGTCTCGTGCCCTCTGTGCTTGAGACTGTGGAGAGACGTGCGATTTAGCCCTGCTCCTGACACTCAGTATTATGATCAGCAATTCCACTCTGCTGTATGTTCTCCTGTTACTCCAAAGTATTTCTTCTGCCACATGGATTCGATCCCACTCCATCAGGGCCATAACATTGGGTACTCGTATTACTGGCACAAAACGAATATCGAGTGAGACCACCACGTGTCGTGGGGAGTTAAAGTGTTATATATTTATTTTTTGTTACTAAACCCCGGCCTGCCTTCGAATTCATAACTGTTGTACGGTGCTGACTGCAAGAGACTATTTCTGAGCCTCTTTCTTCGTTACCGTATAGCATTTGTCTTCATTCATTGAACGGTAAACATAGGAAAGAATTGGGGTGGCTGCAGTATTACGAATGTGGGAATATCTGGTCCGACGCCAATAATGTGCTGAATGATCGGTATGACTCCAGGTACTAATATCCTTGGTACAAGCGTCACGCCGGCCGCGGTGGTCTAGCGGTTCTGGCGCTGCAGTCCGGAACTGCGGGACTGCTACGGTCGCAGGTTCGAATCCTGCCTCGGGCATGGGTGTGTGTGATGTCCTTAGGTTAGTTAGGTTTAAGTAGTTCTAAGTTCTAGGGGACTTATGACCTAAGATGTTGAGTCCCATAGTGCTCAGAGCCATTTGAACCATTTGAACAAGCGTCACAAGAGGAGAACGGCAGAACGCCGACGGTACACAATGGTCATCAAACTATCCAAAAATGTCGTCCTCCTAAACTGATCCGCAAATAGGCGCTGTAGAACATAATTCTGACCACAGAACCGTCAGATCAGTGTGTGGCCAAGTTTACGTGTGACTCTGCTGGAAATAAAACGTGTTGTCATGTCATAGGCAGTTAGCCCGGCATTACACCATCAGATTTCTTTGTCAAAGATTTGATCAAAGATGTGATGAAATATTCGTCAAATATATTTGACAAAGATCTTTGAAGTGGCGCTAAAAAATGGGTATTACACTGTCATCATATTTTTCGTCAAAGTTCAAGATGGCTGGCAACAACAACAACTTGTTATTAACCGCAGCAGTTGCATGTACCACAATTGCACTGTGTGCACATGCAGAAGAGAAGCGGGGGAAAAAAAGGAAACGTACCTAGGTAAAGCCGTGGGTTTCACGACGACACGATAAAAGCATTCAACATAACTTGTTACGTGAGCTTATAGTGAAGGACGTCAAGTCGTACATCAATTACTTAAGAATGGATGAGCATAGATTTCTGTATGTGCTCAGTGAAGTGTATCCTCATATCACAAAGCACAATACTCACTTAAGAACTGATATATCTGCAAAAGACAGGCTCACTATAACACTCCGATTTCTTGCTACAGGGGAGGGTTAGGTTAGGTTAGGTTAGGTTAGGTTAGGTCTCCAATCTTCTTAATCTATTTTTGTGTTCAGGGTGCCTCACGTTGTAAGGAACCTCATCAGCTTCATACATCTGTATTAATTTTGTAGTTGTCGGTACACACCAATTGTATTTACCGGCAATGTTTATAAAAACACTACAGATGACAGAAGGCTGCAGCGATGCTAGCGCTCCATGTGGTAACATGTCACATTGCAGTGAACAGAAGACAAGCGACTTCTTTGATCAAATCTCCAGCGAGGCCCTAGATTTGATCAAATATTTGACGACATTTGACAAAGTTCCCTATTACACCATCAAATTTCTGTGACAAATATATTTGATAGTGTAATACCGGCCTTACGAGAGGCATCCAATTAGTAATGCAACACATTTTCTTCTCGGCCAGATTCGGTTGAAGAATGTGGAATATGTTGTGTGGTATAGTGGAATATTCCTGTTTCAAACACTATAGTTTTATGAATTCCGACAGGTTGCGGCGATATACGTAGCTTTCAAAGTAACTAAGGTGCGTTCCAAGCCGAGAACTGTCATTGAAGTTCCTTTGGAGGAAAACTAGAGCATTACACTTATTCGTAAGTGCTGTCAGTGAACAAAAGCACTGTGACTCGTAGGGCGAGTCGTCTGTCATCATCGTAGTAAGGTCTCACAAAGTTGTCTGATCTCCCGCGTGCTGGCCGGCCGCACAGTGACGCCTGCAGTGTTGCAACATGCGGACAGTCTCATTCGAGGTGCTCGACGGAACACAATCACAGGCCTCGCTGCACCACTGCACGACTCCGTTGGCAGTGTTGACACGCTCGTGCACCAGTTAGGATACTCTTTAGGGTTGTGGCCGCTGGGTCTCGTCCGGCCTAACAAAAAACCATACACTGATTTGACAAAAGTCATGGGATAGCGATATGCGCATACAACAGACGGCGGTAGTACCGCGTTCACAGGGTATAAACGGGCAGTGCATTGGAACAGCTGTCATTTGTACCCAGGTGATTCACTTGAAAAAGTTTCCGACGTGATTATGGCCGGATGCCAGGAATTAACGGACTTTGGACGCGGAATGGTAGTTGGAGTCAGACGCATGGGACATTCCATTTCGGAAATAGAGAATTCAGTATTCCGAGATCCACAATTTTGAGAGTGTGCCGAGAACACCACGTGTCCGGCAGTGCCCCTCACCACGGAGAACGCAGTGGCCGACGGCCTGCACTTAACGACCGAGACCAGAGGCGTTTGTGTGGAGTTATCAGAGCTGACAGACAAGCTACACTGCGTGAAATAAACGCAGAAATCAGTGTGGGTCGTACGACGAACTTATCCGTTAGGAGAATATAGTGAAATTTGGAATTGATGGGCTGTGGCAGCAGACGACCAACGCGAGTGCCTGTGCTAACAGCACGGTATCACCTGCAGCGACTCTCCTAGGCTCGTGACCATATCGGTTGGAGCCTAGACAACTGGAAAACCGTGTCTGGTCAGATGAGTCCCGATTTCAGTTGGTAAGAGCTGGTGGTAGGGTTCGAGTGTGGCGCACATCCCACGAAGCCATGGACCCAAGTTGTCAGCAAGGCACTGTGCAAGCTGCTGGTGGCTTCATAATGTTGTGAAATGTGTTTACATGGAATGGACAGGGTTCTCTAGTCCAACTGAACCGATCATCGAGTGGAAATGGTTATGTCCGGCCACTTTGATTTTGGGTCGCAAACAACGATGGTATTTTTGTGGATGACAATGCGTCGTATCACCGGTTTGAAGAACATTGTGAACAGTTCGAACGAGCCGGCCGGAGTGGCCGAGCGGTTCTAGGCGCTTTAGTCTGGAACCGTGCGACCGCTACGGTAGCAGATTCGAATCCTGCCTCGGGCATGGATGTGTGTGATGTCCTTAGGTTAATCATAACATGTAAGCTTTCACGGCCGGCGTCTTCATTAATTAAAACTTCCGGGATGAATTGCCGTGGTCCATATATAAAACTGCTTCTCCTTCCTGACGTTTCGTTGCTTAGCAGCCAGTCGCCGACTCACCTCAGAAGATGTTACCCGCAGGAGGCAATGAAACATCAGGAAGGGGAAACAGTTTTATATATGGACCACGGCAATTCAGCCCTGAACTTTTAATTAATGTCCTTAGGTTAGTTAGGTTTAAGTAGTTCTAGGGGACTGATGACCTCAGATGTCAAGTCACATAGTGCTCAGAGCCATTTGATTTTAATTCCAACGAATGATTTGGCCACCCAGATCGTCCGACGTGAGTCCCACCGAACTTCTATGGGACGTAATCGAGAGGTCCGTTCGTGCACAAACTCCTGCGTAGGCAACACTTCGCAACTATGAACGGATATAAAGACAGCTTGGATCAATAGATATGCAGGGACTTCCAACGACACGATATTAGGAAGTATTCCATGAGTGTTGTCACCTCAGTGTACGTATCGCTACATTTGCATTGCTATAAGTGGTCCTTCCGACTGTTAAGGGTGAGGAAAAGATAATCGTTGCTAGTACACGGTCCAGTCATATTAGTGTGACCACCACCTATGTTAGCTGGCCGTTTTGGCCGAGCTGTTCTAGGCTTTTCAGTCCGGAACCGCGCGACTGGTACGGTCGCAGGTTCGCATCCTGTGTCACGGTCATGGATGTATGTGATGTCCTTAGGTTAGTTAGGTTTAAGTAGTTCTAAGTTTTAGGGGACTGATGACCTCAGATGTTAAGTCCCATAGTGCTCAGAGCCGTTTAAACCATTTGAACCTATGGTAGACGTCAACGTGCAGGTAACAGTCACAGACGGCCGCTGGCAACACTAGCAGTGGAGGGTGAATAAGGCATGTCGGACGGACGTGGAAAACAGTCCAATCGTTGACGTAATGCGGAAACGGAGCAATTTGTCTGTCATCCAAAAGGGTGTGTTCATTTTCTTTCGAGCCAAGGGTGGAAGCGTTGACGAAACTGCTAAGAGTGTAGACAGTTCGCGTGCTGCCGTGGTTAAAATACACTACTGGCCATTAAAATTGCTACACCATGAAGATAAATCCATGTTCTGTTTACAGCATCATGATGGTCGCATCCGTGTTTGGCGTCATCGCGGTGAACGCACATTGGAAGCGTGTATTCGTCATCGCTATACTGGGGTATCACCCGGCGTGATGTTATGGGGTGCGATTGGTTACACGTCTCGGTCACCTCTTGTTCGCATTGACGGCACTTTGATCAGTGGACGTTACATTTCAGATGTGTTACGACCCGTCGCTCTACCCTTCATTCGATCCCTGCGAAACCCTACATTTCAGCAGGATAATGCACGACCGCATGTTGCAGGTCCTGTACGGGCCTTTCTGGATACAGAACAAGTTCGACTGCTGCCCTGGCCAGCCCATTCTCCACATCTCTCACCAATTGAAAACGTCTGGCCAATGGTGGCCGAGCAACTGGCTCGCCAAATGGTTCAAATAGCTCTGAGCACTATGGGACTTAACTGCTGTGGTGATCAGTCCCGCCGGCCGGAGTGGCCGTGCGGTTCTGGGCGCTACAGTCTGGAGCCGAGTGGCCGCTACGGTCGCAGGTTCGAATCCTGCCTCGGGCATGGGTGTGTGTGATGTCCTTAGGTTAGTTAGGTTTAATTAGTTCTAAGTTCTAGGCGACTGATGACCTCCGAAGTTAAGTCGCATAGTACTCAGAGCCATTTGAACCATTCATCAGTCCCCTAGAACTTAGAACTACTTAAACCTAACTAACCTAAGGACATCACACACATCCATGCCCGAGGCACGATTCGAACCTGCGACCATAGCGGTCACGCGGTTCCAGACTGTAGTGCCTAGAACCGCACGGGCCACTCCGGCCGGCCTGGCTCGTCACCATACGCCAGTCACTACTCTTGATGAACTGTGATATCGTGTTGAAGCTGCACTGGCAGCTGTACCTGTAAACGCCATCCAAGCTCTGTTTGACTCAATGCCCAGGCGTATCAAGGCCGTTATTACGGCCGGAGGTGGTTGTTCTGGGTACTGATTTCTCAGGATCTATGCACCCAAACTGCATGATAATGTAATCCCATGTCAGTTCTAGTTAATATATTTGTCCAATGCATACCCGTTTATCATCTGCATTTCTTCTTGGTGTAGCAATTTTAATGGCCAGTAGTGTATACCTTGCATAGTAAAATTTCGGTATCCAAATCCAACGCCAAGGCAGCTGTGGGCCGTAGATGACAGAGGTGAACGACGGCTGCTTACGGGTGAATGGACCTGCAACCGTTCAGAAACTGATCGCCCAAATGAACGAAACAGCTGCAAACAGTGTCTCCTCAACGACCGTTCAGCTAACATTGCTGCGTATGCGCTTCCTCGGCAGGCGCCTGGTTCATGCAGCCCTAATGATAGCTCTTCATCGGTGACGAAGGCTGGAACTTGCACGTCAGTAACTGTCGTCGGAAGGGTCCCGGTAGGAGGCAGGAGGGCTATGGTCTGAGGAATGTTTTCGTGACGTTCCATGGGTGATCTCGTCGTTCTGGAAGGTACAACGGAGCGACACAAGTATGCATCCAATCTCTGGGACCGTGTCCACCCCTACATGAAGTTTGTTTTTCCTCGGCACGTGGCTCACAGTGTACGTGCACGGTTCGAAGAGCACCAGGATGAGATAACCGCACTCCTGCGGCTACCGTACTCCCCGGTTTTTAACCCAATCGAGAGTCTATGTGACCACCTCAATGGTGATGTACGCGCCGTAGATCGGCAACCGATAAACCTAGCGCACTGGCCTCGGCAGTGGAATCGGCACGGCTCCACATTTCTGTCGGTATGTTCCGGAAAGTCATTGGCTGTCTTCCTGCACTTCTCGCAGTGGTGCGCGCTTCAAAAATTGGTTATGCCGGCCTTTGACAGGTGGTCATATTAATGTCACTGGACAGTGTAGTACAGCGCTCGCACTGTCGGTGTGGTAATGTGACGTTCCTAGTTCTTGTACCCGCTGTCACTGTACATACACGGAATGTTACTCATTATTTGGAGTTTTTGTAGCTTTGGGAAACCTGACTTTTTCGTCTCATTGTCATAATGAAAATAAGACTGTGGTTTGCCAACACGACCAGCTCCAGATCTCTTTTGCTTCCTTCTTGCAGTTTAGGAACTAGACTGCCTTATGTTGACTATGGTGTGTGGTAGTTGCCTCTGGATTATAATAAAAAAGACGTGTGAAAAAAAAGAACCACTAAATGTAAATTTGTTACCATGTTTTGTAAATACGGGCCGCCCCTTGTGGCCGAGCGGTTCTAGGCGCTTCAGTCTGGAACCGCGCGACCGCTACGGTCGCAGGTTCGAATCCTGTCTCGGGCATGGATGTGTGTGATGTCCTTAGGTTAGCTAGGTTTAAGTAGTTCTACGTTCTAGGGGACTGATGACCTCAGATGTTAAGTCCCATGGTGCTCAGAGCCATTTGTAAATACGGCTCTGTTACTTGAGACTAATTCTACTCCCTCACTACGTGGATGAAAGCTTACATTCAACACATTTTTATGACACCTGTGGTACATCGCTGGTGTTAACACCATGGTGTGCGATCTTAGGTAAGGTTCTTTTATTTTTGCTGTTGTACGAGAAGTACGCACTACCCGGTATGAGAAGTACGCACTTCCGTCTGTGAGTAACCTGAAGGAATTCGGCTACCTAAGTTTAAGTTGTAGGATTCCCGAGAAATACATATAAGAAACTGCATTTTCTAATGATTGCATTAATTTTAATTGACAAGAAAACTGTTTTGTGAGTCCTAACGATCTTTGAAAGAGAGCGCCCCTTTAAGTGACGTCGTCGGCGTTGGCGCATGCGCTGTAACCGGTGTCATATTACCAGAAGCGCGTTAGATGGCAGCACAAGACGACGCTGGGTCTGTAGTTCCAGCGGTGGACACTAGATGGTGCAAGCGGCAGCTAATCATGTTGTTTAGTAATGGTAACGAGTTTTTCGTGACATGAGTACTTCTGTATCCGCTGAGAAATTTAGCCAGTGATGTTTGATGTTGCTCTTCGTACGGAATACATGTCAGCAGTTGTTAAACTGCATGTCGTATGTAATAAGTATTGTTAGTAGTACGAGGTACAAGTCAACGATGGATGTTATTATTGGTCTGAACCCCTCGGTGACTTATTTTGTCGCTACGCGAACCGGTACTTGTTGCTCTTTCAGTTTAAGTTTACAAATGTAATCCCAAGATTGACTTTCATGTAAAGACCACGAAAATAATTAACACATACCTGTTTTAAGGCTGTGCTTACTGAATTCCTTTTTATTTCGTTACCATACTACCTTACACGCTGTCTGCCACCGGTGACTGCTCGTGTGATTGTTATGGCTGATTTATTGAATGTCTCTGGCTCTAATTTTAACGTGTGAAGAATTATAGTTCTCATTTTTACTGTTTTACTTTTCCACATTAATTTAGTATTGAGGATAGCAAGTACCAAAATATTGTTACAACGCACAAAGAAGTGCTAAATGATAGATAGTGAAGATGATGATAGTAGAGGTGGTGCTGATGACGATGACGATGTCGTTACCAAGTAACTGATTTGCCTAGTTTTACCTGCATCTGTGAGTGCCATATTGCCATAATGAAAAAGTATGTTACTGTGACTTTTGTGCAATAAATGTTCGAGAATCTGTAGAAACGTAATTTGAATATGCCGCCTTGGGAATTCCATGGTTGCTCGTATTGCCGCGTTTTGCATTGGGGCTTGTAGATGGCTCTGCGCGTCAGGAACGCGGCTTCTCGATGTTGTGTCGCCCTGCCATCTAGCGGCGACTTGTGCAACGAAGTTCTTCCACAATGTAATTCCTTGCGTTTATGCCGATCGTGAATAGAAGTAAAGCCACGTGCTGTTAGTTTGTACCGAAACAACAGAATAGACAAGACATAACGAAAAAAAGTTTAATGTGTAGAATTCAGGTTTGAGAGCTGTACGCGCTAATGCTGTATGAATCGCGAAGCAGATTACATCCACACGTTTCCATTATGAATTACGATCGCCGAGTGTTTTCTCTTTTTTTGTTGAAAGTGAAAATATTCCCAATATAATTTGCACAGCGCAGAACGTTAGATGTAACTCGGCAACAATCAAATATGCGAATGGTATCCAGCAAACGAAATATGCGGACTGCATATTCGGTCAAATTCCTTTAATTGATCAGAATTAAATCGCAGCTACTGGCGTTTACATGAAGTCTTGTAATGAATGTTCATAACAGCTAACGACTTTTGTATCTGCCTGCCGCTGAAATAGTGGCTACGTAATTACACTGGGAGAATTTCATATATGTTACTCTGTGTATAATGAGAGCAAATCCAATACTGTACGTAAAGTTTATTCGAAAGGATATAAGTAATTTAATTTTAATCAGAACAAGATAATTTTCTTATCTAGAAGATTCAGAGCTCTTCTGCAAAAATAGAGACCTAACGATAAAATATGGACTGGCTGGAACAGTATTCCATAAAATTATATTGCAGTTTGATTAGTTATGGAAATCAGAACAGAAAACAAAGAACAGGCTGAACATCTCGGTGTGTACAAGTTAGAAGGCAAATGAATAAGAATTTGGAGGACTTTATTAATTTGGTCTTCGTTACTTCATTGCTTATTTTCCACATCATGAGCGTGTACTGTTATCATTACGTTGCGAGAATGCATTTTTGTTTCATCTGAATACTCGCTCACCGTAGTGGGTGCTTCCAAGAGACCAGAATATTGTTCCTTTTCAGATCGTAGTATTCCGAGAGAAGTATTCGTCTGATATCGTTCTTCTTTCATAGAGCTCATGATAGATTTTCGTTCCGAGTTAGTAGTATGTATATGCGCCTGTAACACGTGACATTGTGCTATTTTGTACGCTGTTGAGTTCCGTTTAAAAGTATAAGATCAGTTGCTTGCAATGGTTATACCAGATCAAGATGCACTATTTGATACGCTCCGCCACCATTTGTTATTTGTTGTCTGAGGAGTTTGTAATCCGTTTGCAAACATTCACGAAAATGGATGTCAACAATAACGACTACATTCTTAATTATTAACGCAATGACAATTTATGTATTAGCTGCAACTGTAGTAAGCGTCGGACATATTTTAGTACATCTCGGTTAATTCATATTTAATGTGGTAGTTGTTCTAAAAGTACTGAATAGACAAAAATTCTTTTTCGTCCTCCAAAGTAAATTATAAAATTTTCGAGGTCATTCTTATCGATTACATTCATGTAAATGAAGTCCAACATAACCTTACGGATATCGTCATGGTATACAAGATGTATCTGAGTGTCTCTTCTTACAATACATTACGTCCTTCCCAACGCTGAAAAACGTATTGTATGAGAAGTGTAGAGAACTGTTAAACGATAGATGATGAAGATGGTGGTGGTGATGCCGAGGTTATTGTTCGCAAATAACTGGTTAGTCTAGTTTTACCTACATCTACCACTACTATATTGGCATTCTGTATCTGCATCAATACTAACAACTTATTCTGTCAAATAATATATTTTATACAATTATTAACGCTGGAAAGAAATGTATGAAATTTGAGACCCATCTACCGAAAAGTACATGTAATCAGGAACTCCTGTTACTTCTTGTAGGGATAGAAACGTGAAATTTGGTGCGTGTGTCCACGCCTACGTTATACGTAACGGTAAAAAGACATAAGAAATTATGAATTTCACAAATTATTTTCAGTTAACAGACCTTCTCTCAGCGCTTTAGAGTTGCCAGATACCATGTTGGTATGAACATAGATTCCAAGTCTCAAGTAAACAGTAGGTAATGGTGATTTTATCGTTATTCCATCACCCATTTTCTTATTTAGGTACTGTAGCTACTTAATAAGAGCGGTCGTGGACTGTTCATCACATGTAGAGTATAGATTTTTCGATTCTCACAGGTCTACAGTACACACAGCTATCGACGTTCTTGCAGAAGTATGGTTGCTTGAGAGCAGTTTGCTTCAGTACCTTCCCTAGCAGTGTTGTATCACACCCTCTGATTGCCGTGTTGACCACGTGGTCGTGCGAAATGCATTTTAAAATAAATCAGGCTTCTTATCTGGCGGCTTTCATGCCATGAACCGATAACGATGTATCAGTTTTTATACAGGCTGATAACATGCTTTCAACATGAACAATAATCTGCGTGCGAAGTTTTGAAAGAGTGGAGCACGGAAAAGGTTGTGCAGTGTTTTCAAGTTCGACATTAGTCTCCAGAGTACCGCTATATACAATGTTTCTTACATGAAGTGTTACAGGAATCGAAAGAAGAATTCTGACTAGTGATCCTATACAACGAAGTTTATGCCATGGGTAAAATTTCCAACATTGTCTACTGGGATAGCCCGCCCGCATTGGCCGTGCGGTGCTAGGCGCTTCAGTCTGGAACCGCGCGACCGCTACGGGCGCAGGTTCGAATCCTGCCTCGGGCATGGATGTGCGTGTTGTCCTTAGGTTAGTTAGGTGTAAGTAGTTCTAAGTTACAGGTGACTGATGACCTCAGATGTTAAGTCCCATACTGCTCAGAGCCATCTGAACCATTTCTACTGGAATATGCTGTAAATCACGCTTTTCTTGTTAATACAGTGATGACATTTTGTCATTCGAAAACAAACCCAAATAAACATACGGATGTAACACTGCCTGTGTTTGCAGAAAACTGTTCGCAGAAATAATCGGTAAGCGTTTGAAAGATAAATCCCGATACATCCAGCGTGGTAGAGTATCAACTTTCATATTTGATCACTGCTGTTCAACTGTGTGTGAAATCTTACGGGACTTAACTGCTAAGGTCACCAGTCCCTAAGCTTACACACTACTTAACGAAATTATCCTAAGTACAAACACACACACCCATGCCCGGGGGAGGACTCGAACTTCCGCCGGGACCAGCCGCACAGTCCATGACTGCAGCGCCCTGCCGGCCGGAGTGGCCGTGCGGTTCTAGGCGCTGCATTCTGGAACCGAGCGACCGCTCCGGTCGCAGGTTCGAATCCTGCCTCGGGCATGGATGTGTGTGATGTCCTTAGGTTAGTTAGGTTTAATTGGTTCTAAGTTCTAGGCGACTGATGACCTCAGAAGTTAAGTCGCATAGTGCTCAGAGCCATTTGAACAATTTTTTTGCAGCGCCCCAGACCGCACGGCTAATCCCGCGCTGCGATCACTGCTGTAGAGATGAAACTGTAATGTACAGTGTGGGGCTAATAAAAGTTCCAGGGTACAAAGATACACCCTGCCCTGGTCTGCAAGTTGCTGAGGGCAGATCAAAGCTGGGCTGCTGTAACTGCTGCAGTCTCATCCGTAATGTTCTGCTGCAGCTCTTGAAGAGTACGAGGCTTGTTCCGATACACCTTAGACTTGAGGGCTCCCTACACAAAGCAGTCGCACACTGACCGTTCAGGTGACGTCGGTGGCCAGCTAGGGCCGCTGCCAGACTGACCTCTGCTAACAATTTTGTCACGCATGAAGATTGTGTAAATGTGCTCCAAGGTTCGGCCTGCTCTATGGGCAGTTGCTTTATCATGTTGAAAGTAACTGTAGGTCTTTTCCTCCTCCGTTAATTCTGCCACAAATGGTTTCAAAATGTTGGAAATGTAACGCGCAGAAGTCGGCATTTGATTAAAGAACATGGGACCAATAATGCAGCGTGCAGACACTGCACACCAAACCCCAACAGTCTGATCGTGCAATAGTGTTTCGTGAAATTACACTGATTCTCCGCTGGCCAGAACCCATGATTCTGTGAGTTGACACAACCACTCAGATGAAACCATGCTTGATCAGACATAAAAAAGTGATGCATGTCCGAGCCATTCATTGTTATTTTAGTGAACAGCCATTCACAGAACTGGAGGCGCTGAGGCGCATGTGCTGGGTTCTAATGCATCAACAACAGACACTCGGCAGGCATACATATACATATGCAGGTGCAGGTTCTAACAACCCTACCACAAGAAAGGTCAAAAATTAATTGTAATTGAAGTGTTGCTCACGCTGCTAAATATTGCATTTTCGGGCAACAACAAAGTTATATTATGTGGCAGGTGTCATTAGAGCACAGTTAATAAAGTCATTTCTTGAAATAATGGATAAACTAGGCACTCATCGTCGAAAATCTAGGTAGTGATGATTCCAAGCTCGGATGCAAAGAGGCCTAGGTGTTATTCTGCAATACTCAGAAGTTTAATACATGTGTTTCATAAACCATTCTTGAAGATTAAACTTTTGCAAGTTAGGACAATGGTGATGTAAAAAAGTAATCAGCACTCCGAATTTAACTTACACTTCTTTTTTATTACTTTTGTTGCAATATCACGTAACTCGTCCCAAAACATCACTTCACAATATAAAACATACTTGAAAATATCTTCCTCACTGTTAAAGTTCACATTTCATAAACTGACTACAATTTGGGTCTTTTTAACATGACGACAAAAACTTGACTCTCTAATAACCGCTTACGCGCCCAAAAATCAGAGTTACAAGTACGTCAAAGATCATAGTGACAAAAGAAAGAATACACATAAGAATAATATCATTGCGATATATACATATCGACGTATCGAAGTACCTCTACATTAATTAAATCAAATCTGAACGTTGTCACAGAAATATGTTAACTATTTTACAGAAACACAGTAGAATATTGCTGGTATCGAGAGGTAGAGGTGAGGTGCCGTAATGGTTACGCAATTCAAGTACCAGTACAAGGTGGAGGTGGAGTATTCGTCCGCATGATGTACGAGATATGCCGATATCTTGCGACAGGCGCCGGGTTGATTTGGTAGGACTCAGAAGCATTTTCTGGTGAACTGCAGCCACATTTTCTGGAGTGCAGGGACGTTTCGGAATGTTTTTTGACTTGTTCAAAAGAGATTGTGTCTGAAGCCATTCGGACTAAGCGTTGCATGGCACTCTTTGCTGGCGCTTTGACACCATTAAACTTCTCAGCAAACAACTGATCACACCGTTTCCACGACTATGTTGTCACGAAGCTTTGCACGATCACCCGTTGCTCCACTGTGAGTACCATCATCCCCTTTGCACTGCTGTACTCATACTGACACAGCCCGCACTACGATCTGAACCGGTGTAGATCACGTGGCGGGTGTACACGTGGTGTGCGCTTCACGGGATGTGTTTATATGCAGACATTCACGTCCAATTCTATCCACTCGTCCGGCCCACTTTTATTTGCCCCACCCTTTACACCGCAAATATACTACTGGCCATTAAAATTGCTACACCACGAACATGACGTGCTACAGACGCGAAATTTAACCGACAGGAAGAAGATTCTGTGATATGCAAATGATTAGTTTTCAGAGCATTGGCGCCGGTGGCGACACCTACAGCGTGCTGACACGAGGAAAGTTTCCAACCGATTTCTCATACACAAACAACAGTTGACCGGCGTTGCCTGGTGAAACGTTGTTGTGATGCCTCGTGTAAGGAGGGGAAATGAGTACCATCACGTTTCCGAGTTTGATAAAGGTCGGATTGTAGCCTATCGCGATTGCGGTTTATCGTATCGCGACATTGCTGCTCGCGTTGGTCGAGATCCAATGAATGTTAGCAGAATATGGAATCGGTGGGTTCAGCAGGGTAATACGGAACGCCGTGCTGGATCCCAACGGCCTCGTATCCCTAGCAGTCGAGATGACAGGCATCTTATCTGCATGGCTGTAACGGATCGTGCATCCACGTCTTGATCCCTGAGTCAACAGATGGGGACGTTTGCAAGACAACAACCATCTGCACGAACAGTTCGATGTCGTTTGCAGCAGCGTGGACTATCAGCTCGGAGACAATGTCTGCGGTTACCCTTGACACTGCATCACGGACAGGAGCGCCTGCGACGGTCTACTCAACAACGAACCTGGGTGCACGAATGGCAAAACGTCATTTTTTCCGATGAATCCATGTTCTGTTTACAGTATCACGATGGTCGCGTCCGTCTTTGGCGACATCGCGATGAACGCACGTTGGAAGCGTGTATTCGCCATCGCCATACTGGCGTATCACCCGGCGTGATGGTATGGGTTGCCATTGGTTACATGTCTCGGTCACCTCTTGTTCGCATTGACGTTACATTTCAGATGTGTTGCGACCCGTGGCTCTACTCTTCATTCGATCCCTGCGAAACCCTACATTTCAGCAGGATAATGCACAACCGCCTGTTGCAGATCATGTACGGGCCTTTCTGGATACAGAAAATGTTCGACTGCTGCCCTGGCCAGCACATTCTCCAGAACTCTCACCAATTGAAAACGTCTGGTCAATGGTGGCCGAGCAATTGGCTCGTCACAATAAGCCAGTCTCTACTCTTGATGAACTGTGGTATCGTGTTAAAGCTGCATGCAGCTGTACCTGAACACGCCATCCAAGCTCTGTTTGACTCAATGCCCAGGCGTATCAAAAAATGGTTCAAATGGCTCTGAGCACTATGGGACTCAACATCTTAGGTCATAAGTCCCCTAGAACTTAGAACTACTTAAACCTAACTAACCTAAGGACATCACACACACCCATGCCCGAGGCAGGATTCGAACCTGCGACCGCAGCATTCCCGCGGTTCCGGACTGCAGCGCCAGAACCGCTAGACCACCGCGGCCGGCCCAGGCGCATCAATGCCGTTATTACGGCCAGATGTGGTTGTTCTGGGTAATGATTTCTCAAGATCTATGCACTCAAATTGTGTGAAAATGTAATCACATGTCTGTTGTAGTATAATATATTTGTCCAATGAATAGCCGTTTATCATCTACATTTCTTCTTGGTGTAGCAATTTTAATGGCCAGTAGTGTAAATATACATCTTATGAGGCGCAAGAAGCATCATTTTTATGTTGACTTACACGGTGAACGAGGCGGCACAGCCCTTAAGGCGCTGGTTATGCACTGTGGAGGGGCGATTCCTAAATCGTCTTATGACTATCGAGATGTTGGTTTTCGATACTTTCCCTACATAATTTCAAGCTAATGCTCGAATTGTTCCTTTGATAAGTGCACGATCGATTCATTTTCCAATCCTTTTCTAATTTGTGTCTGACGACCTCGTCATCGTCTTTGCGTTAAACTCTAATCATACTTCGTTCTGGATTCTTGTTTTCTTCTATATGTTTCGTGATAGATAATGATCAGTTCAGTAGTAAGGAGTGGATAACTTTTAAACTAAAGGTCGATATGCACACTGCAGCGCGGGAAATTTAATTATAAAAATGGGGGACCACTCTTCCTGACACTGCCTCCCAAAGCTGAGGTTAAACAAACAAGCAGGAACGGTTGCGCCATAGCCGGTAGGTCGACTGGAGCGATTGCAGTCATTAGGACGGTGCTCGCCTTCCGCGCTGGAGGCTCCAGTATTGTACTACGGCAAGGGCGCTGCGAGCGCCCAACGAGGACGCGCATAAAGACTTACAAAATCGATGGCGGTCGCAAAAAAAAGGTCTCTTTGTCTCTCTGCATTCAACTAAAGACACAGTCATAGGCGGAAGCGTTTTGATTTTCCATGTCTTTCGGCTGTAAGGCATGAGGTATCGTTTTTTTTATTTTTTTTATTTTTTATTTTTTTTAAACGATAGGATGAAAGCAGGGGTTAGCGTGCGAGTGCTCTGTGAGAAACGAAAGGTTTAATTTTAAATTCGTCCTAACTTCTTAGGCTTAGCCTTACTAAATACTCCACCGTTAATTGGTGAGTAATAATGAGTAGATGTAAGGTAATTTCGTTATCGCTGCCAAACCTAGTAAAATAACTCAGAAGCTGACAATGTCGTAAATGAGAAATGTTGTTCTCGGAGCTAAATTGTTTGACTCGTCCTGGGAAATTACGTGAAATTAAGAAACAGAATCTTGTCATTTCGCTCGTTACTTTTTTTCCCTACGTAGGTTATCTTCTTATTTCGCAGTGCATCAGTAATGACTGTCTCATTTTGAATTAACAATAAGAAGTAAACGAAAGACAGCATATTAACAATTCTTCTCTGTGTGAAAGTTAATTTCATTGAATCATTTTCGTCCTTTTTTAATTAAATACTCCTTAAAATGGCGATGTTTGTTGATTCCGGTCTTCTGATCGCATTAGTTGCCGACGACCGCCGGCTCTGCAGATAACCTGAATGGACCTCATATGCTTTTCTGCTGAGGATGCCTAAAAGCTGTACCAGGCCGAATAGCCGCGAGTGTTAGACTGAGCTTGTGGGATTCGAGGAGGCGCTGGACCGAATATCGAATCCACCGTGGTCATTAACAAAGAGGGCCGGCGTCCCGGTCAGCCTCGATGTGGTTTTTGAGCGGTTTCCCACATCCGATTACGTACCCACGTCCCACCTCAGTTAACATAATTCGCAAATACTTCTAAAAAAGTTCTCGCACTTACATATGGATTACAATAGAGAGATGGGAAACAATATCCGTGCAGAGTGATGAGGAGGGGGAAGGGGTGATGGATAGGTGGCGACAGGAACGGCATCTGGCCACCCTATACTACTAACGTTGACAAATTCAGATTAACACGCGGACATCCCTGAAGATAGGGAATAAAGGCCAGGGAGAAGAATAAGAGGATATCTAAACGCCGGAACTATTAAACTAGACTTGACCCACAAAGCACTGACTCTTTCCGTGAACGGCTCCAGCAGTGCCTCATCAATAATAGTAATTTGAGTAATTTTATACTGAAAAAAGGGATAAAGTAAAATCCACCATTTGCTTATGTAAATAACTAAGTTAGCTCTGCTGTTGTCTGGTCTATGTTCTAACGGCCCTTCAGATTGAATGTGTAGTCTTTCTAATCACTATTTACGTCTGAATTATGCTGTACATTCTTTGTAGCGTTGGAAGTGTTGATACGGTTGCAGTTAGCGTGCGCTTAAACCTGTTGTCGGCACTCTACCGTACTGTTAATTACTGATCGTAGCAATTCTTCGTTCGGTGTGTGCGTATCTCAGGTAAATGGCAAAAACTAATTATGTAGTCATAAACTACGTTTGCAGCTAGAGTGGTCATGGCACAACGCAATCATATTTGGTACAAAAGTGGTAAGTTCGAATGGCACCTCCTCTTCCGTCCAAAAGGTTTACTTCTTTTACTGAAACCTTTGCAGGCACATAAGCATCATCCGTTTGAGCAAGAAAGAGTATTCATATGTACCTGTCAATAAATATTATATAGTTAAATACTATTCATTTAGCTGCTAATTAAAGTAATGCATCAAGAATCACTGCGTTATGTCGCATTACTACCGTAAAGCTATTGCTTGCGTCATCGTAATCTGCGTTGTGAATAGGATCGTACTAAGCTAACTCTAAAAATTTTTCAGCATTAAAACTCGGCTACGATAGACACACGTTTCTATGCAGATAAACGAGCTGTCGACCGCTAGATGGTCTGGCAGGAAGTTTTAACATCTTTCACGGCAACAGTTTAAATTCTGCTATAAAATGCCCTCGTTGCTAACAGTGGCAATTCCTAGGGTATCAGCGACGTTTCTGGAGCACATTTATGGATCCCTTCTTCTACCAAAGACGTCGAAACAACACAAAACCTGTAATTGCATGTCAGTCGTAGTTCAGGAAACGTGTCTGGAAAGACAGGAATTCAAATCTCTGTCCATCCGTTCTCCTTTAAGTTTTCCAGCGTGTCTAACGTAATGACAGGCTGTTGCTACGATGGTTTATTCAACAGTACCATCACTTAGTTTTCAGTTCCATTCTGGTGTAAATAAAATTTTGATGTCAACGAGACATTAATTCCTTCCTTCCATCCTTACCTACTTCACGTCGTTAGTTCCTAATTATGGTAGCGTTGCCTGTGGTTCAGTTCCTATGTGGTGGTATCTGTTGAGTCTATTGCCTCAGAATCGTAATGAATTACGTATTTCCTGTCGGATTTCACGTGACATTTTTTCACTGTCTGCACTGGTGTTCTGAAAAATCCCCGAAAGTTTACATCGCTGCAGACGTAAATAAAGTGTTAATTGCATTTGTTTAGTATAATTAACTGTTTCTGATTTGACTTATCTACGCAGTCTGTGCTTACTGTGTTGAAAAAATGGAATCCTGATAACACAATTAGCATTGCTCTAGCTCATATGGTGTCACAAGTTCCTGTATAATGTCTCGTCACACACCTCAGAGTTTAATACACATCACCTCGTGATGAGAAAAGCCTCAAACCTGTAGCGTAAAAAAGTTAGCAACGTTAATGAATCCAATTTTAAAGTGATTTATTCATTAATTCAGTTGCATGTGCTCTTCTAAACATTGCCCTTGCGTACGAGTATATCTAAGTTTGTGTTAGGTTATCGTTCTCAAAGGATGGACATGCAGCCTCACTGCATAAGAAATGTGTTTTAGTTGCTTGGTAATACTGGAAGACTTATTTCATGTCTAGAAGCACGCATGTCCCTTCCCGCGACGTTTTTTAGCTGACTTTTGCGAAAGCCCAACTCGGTATATGCGCTCATATTTCGTCCGTCCCTGCAAAAAGTTATGTTACGTCTTACGAGAAGAGAGTTTCAGGGTCGCATTTCTCATTTCGGTCTTTCGACGACTCCACCAGAATACCTTCGCTATAAAAGCGCGCCCCGGGTTTTGAGAATGTGTACCAGAATGGGAACGCCGACAGTGAATATATTTCGTAGCACTCTTTCCCAACGTCAAGATATGATACATGGGCAACATGCTGGACACAAATGTATCAAGACGTTACAACCACCTCAAAGATCGTGAAGCTTACGAACTTCACATAAATGATGATTAAATACTTGCTGACAAGTTGGCCTATAGAAATAATCGTATTACCGCCGTATGGTACGGCCACTTGTAAATGTGGGAGTCTTGTAGACTGACAGTTCACTGGCATCTGATAAAAATCCAACATGTATTCAGTTATTTACCAGTCCCGTATCTAATCTCCAATCTGACAGTACTTATTTTCATAAATATTTGCGGACATTTTCTTAAAGTTTCGATTTGTATAATAATAGAAAGAGAAAAGAATTTACACTGAATCAGTTTAGATTCGTTACTGGCAACCGCGGTCTCCGTATCGTTGCTGTCGTAAAAAGTGGAATTCATCGTTTAGAATCCGGCCACGAGTGTGGGTGTGGGTTTTAAATGTGCTGTTACTGCGTATGTCCTATACAAATTCGGTATGAAAATTGAGGAACGAGGAAATCCGTAGTTACAACTAAATACTGTGTCCTGAATTGAGTCAGTTAAAGCGTCAGGTCTCAAGAATTACCTTTCAGAAATTATATTATATTTATTTTTAATGGTTATTGAAGTAAATATTACTGTATAGAATTTAGATCGCAATCGATTGGGATGTTAGAAAAAGGGAATAACAAAAACTACAGGTTACAACCTAATTATTGTCTCTGAAAGAGCAGTTCTGTAACCATCCATTTTTATTTTCGTCTTTTTTCACGATTCGTAAACACAGTCATGCGACTATCGGATTAGCTTTCTTGAACAAGTGTAATCCAAGTGTCATCCTGACCGTCCGAGCTCAAATGAGACAAAAATCCATACAACCTTGAGCGGACACGAAGTCTTTCATTTCATGCACTTTTTGTCTATTACACAACTCCTTACCTGGCCAGCTGAAAAAAAAACAAAGGCGAAAAGGAAAATGTGAAGAGGTTGGACAGGACCAGGGACATGTCACCAAACAAAGTTATTCATAGGCGGCAAATCGGACTTCAACGAATTAAGGCAGAGGAGAGAAGTATCTTCAGACATTTGAGACGCTTACTGCAAAAGCTTGTCTTACAGTGGATAGCTTGGTTGCGATGTATATCCACACACAAATCTTGTTCTGCGAAACGATTTGAGGCATTCATCTTTGGCGGCCTACTGCGCGCTAGTATCTAATGAGCGTTTCATATATTTACCGCTCGAGGCAAAATTCGGGTAAGATATCGACGCTTCGTCGAGGTTTCGTTGAATAGAGTGTTAGGTAATACGCAGCCTGCACTGTCTACTGGAGAAGTGTTTCAGATTGGAAAGCTGCTGATGAGAGATTTCCCAGTAAGCTGTTACACAATGATGCATGTAATTTTACTGGGAACCTCCCCAGAGTCGACTGCAGTGCAGTACCTGTGTTAGGTGACTGTATTTCTGGAACATTTGAATGTCAGGCGTACGGCGTGCTGAGTTACCTTTCATGAGACTCACCATAACAACAATGCTCAAAACGGCTGTGAACTTCTGGGAACAGAACCTGCATAGAAACAGGTTTGGGTACCCAAAAATGACCTCCTTCCTAATGTAATCAAATTGCTTGCTTGTGGACTATCGTCTCAGTTGTGCGATTGGGTTCATCATTTCTTGTCAGAAAGGTCACAGTTCGTAGTAACTGACGGAAAGTCATCGAGTAAAACAAAAGTAGTATCCGGCGTTCCCCAAGGAAGTGTTATAGGTGCTCTCCTGTTCCTCATCCACATGAACGATACAGGAGACGGTCTGAGTAGCACTCTTAGATTATTTGCAGATGATGCTGTCATTTACCGTCTTATAAAGTCATCAGATGATCAAAATAAATTGAAAACGATTTAGACAAAATATTTATATGGCGGGAACAGTGGCAGTTGACTCTAAATAATGAAAAGTGTGAAGTCATCCACATGAGTACCAAAAGGAATCCGCTAAATTTCGGTTACACGATGAAGCACACAAATCTGAAGGCTATAAATTCAACTAAAATTTTAGGGATTACAATTACGAATAACTTAAGTTCGATCGGTCACATAGGTAATGTTGTGGGTAAATCAAACCAAAGACTACGATTTATTGGCAGAACAATGAAAGATGCAACAGATATACTAAGGGACCTAAACTATACTTGTATATCCTCGTCTGAAGTATTGTTGTGCGGTGTGGGACCCGCATCAGATAGGATCGACGGAGGACATGGAAAAAGTTCAAAGAAGGGCAGCTCGTTTTGTACTATCGCGAAGTAGGGGAGAGACTGCCATGGATATGGCAAGTGAATTGGTGCGGTAATCATTCAAAAAAGGGTTTTTATGTTGCGGCAGGATCTCACCATGAAATTTCAATCACCAACTTTCTCCTCAGAGTGTGAAAATACTTTGTTGTCTCCTACCTACATAGGAAGGAAAGATCACCATCATAAAATAAGAGAATTCAGAGCTCACACAGAAATATTTATGTGTTCGTTTTTCCCAAACGCTGTTGAGAACGGAACGATAGAGAAATAGCGTGAGGGTAGTTCGATGAATCCTCTGCAGGCACTTAATTGTGACTTACAGAATAATGATGTAGATGCTGAGGCTTTGAAATCGACATGTTGAAGATTGATGTAGCTGATTATGTGTTATGAGAGATTGAATTATGAAATGATCTTTATTGTGATATGTAGAACGAATTTAGAGTTTTTCTTTGTTTCATAAACGTGAGCAAAGCGAACACGTAGCGAATCAGTTAATTTTCATTTATCTCTATTCAGCACTTAAATTGCTTTAGAGTTGCACGAACAGTCTAATGCACATAGAAGTTTCCCCATGCCCTTTGTTAGGGACTCTATTTCAGCGTTTGGAAAAAGAAAGCAACAAATTCATGTGTACTGGAAAAAGCCATGGGCAGTTCCAGCCGTTGCAGGAGCTAAACTTGGTCGTGTGACTAGGTACAGCCACCTTCAAGTGTCGCAGCTTACGTTTTGTAGTATATGCGTGATTAGAGATTACAGAATAAGCGTGCACAGGCAAGTGCGAGGGCTTCCCGTTAACATCGTAACGAGTACCGGAGGAAGAGAAACATCGTCTCGCTAAAGCCAACTGAGTGCGTTTGCAAGACGTTACATTATCAGTGGGCGACTTTATGTAAAACACGTAATTAAGGATACCACGTTGTCGTGAGTGACACTTCAGCAGGTTCAGAGGAAACATTAAAAGGAACTGCTTCTATGAATGATATAAAAAAGTACCATGTGATACTTGTTATTCTGCACTGTGATCAATTGTGCATAGAAGCTAATTCGGTAATGTTGAGGTGTTTATAATATCCGTTTTATGTATTATCTCTAGTGGAACGTGAGAATACAGTGCAGAGCTGCAACAGAATGGGAGAATGATATGTGTGGTTTGAACAATAATCTTGTCATTCGCCTGAACTGATACAAGAAAACCACGGAAAGTCTAAATGAGTCTGACGGGAGAGGGATTGAAATCCCTTTTCCGCCAAGTTCGTGTCGTAACATGCCGCTCTCAATAATGTCCATACATTAACTTACCCACAGTACGGATGTTAGCTATTTTAAATAAAAAGTGAAAAGACGTGCACACAGTATTAACCTGTTGAAATAGTACTTAGCTGGCTCTCTCGATGCTGACTTCGTTGTCTCTCCACAAAGGTGTGACAATGTCCGCAGGTTTTGGTTGTACAAAGAAATGGTACTATTTCCAGGATTATAACGTTCGAGGATTTACTAACTACCAAATAAATACAGGTTCTTCATTATCTCTTCTGTATTCTGAATTACTTCGATGAGTAGTTCACAAAATATATGTGCTACAAAGTTGTAATTGTTTGTTACGTCTGCACAAAACATATCTACTTCCCACAAAGAGATCCACAAGACTGCCTCTACGACTACTAAAACGTAACTACTTCTTCCAGTAACTCAAACATTACTGCCACTTAGAAATATTCTCGCCAGTCGCGAACAAGAAGAGAGATTAGATTTGAGGCAAAGAAGTTTAAATCATTTACACCGCTGACAAAGACATAGTTTCGATTGACCGATACATGATTCACCAAACTTAGTGAAAATGATTTTACGTATTTTTGTGTTAAGACTTCAAAATTATTATAATCCTGAAACTTAGTTATGTGAGCTCCTTCGTTTATAAATGCACATATCGATACCAACAGGCATCAAAAAGTTAATAATGTGTATTAGACTTGATTACGTCACAGTGTCCAGTGACTTGATCAATATGCGAGAATCAGTATCGATACAGACTGTAGAGCTTTTGTAATAGTTACCTCGAATATTTTACATAGGGATTTTAAGAACAAAATCTGGAAAATTGTGGTGAATAAGACGGCCGGTGTTGGCCATATTGTGGCCGATTGGTATACTTCACAGTGCGTAGGTAAAGGCTGTTGAATATATAGGATGTCCGAGCGATGGTATACTTGCCCAAATGGAAGGAAAGCCGCTTGAGTGCGCTGTGTGGCGGGCCACGGCATACGTCTCCGCTGTAACATTGCGCGCAGCCTTGTGAGTGCCTTTCGAGACAGGAGTCAGATCTGCATTAATTATGTAACCAGACGCGAAAGCAGTTTCGGCAGCATCGTTAATACTTGATGCAAGTCGAGGTGCTGTGCGAAAATACAGCGTTTCCTGCTACCCCTCCTTGCTCCGTCCAACAAAATTTGGTGCCGTTCGTAGCCCCGCGCGTTAAGAAATGAATGCAAAGCAACTTGTTCCCCGTGCCACTTGTCTTCGGTGGTGGAGGTACGACCCGAAGTTGGGAATTCGGGAAAGATATTCTTCAAATTTTTTTCTCTCTTTTTCGTGGAGAGTGGATGAAACTGATTGTTTTCTTTTTGAAAGCACTGCTAATGACGTGCTGTTTCCTAGACGGTGATTCATGTTTCTTTCGTATTCATTTCAACTGTTCTCTGTGAGTTTATTGTAGACATTCTAATTAAAACACCTTTTATCCTCCTATGCAGGTGTAACAGTTTGACTTCGTATTGTTAACCTTTGTTTACGTACATTTAAATTCTAGTAGTAATGTAATAATTCCGTTTTCCATCATTTAATAGGGCAAGTTACTTACTTCACATACGAACATTTAGCTACCGTATTGTGTTTTTGTCTATCGTTCCGAAAATAAAGCCTACGCCATTTTACACGACGAGTAAGAAAATTTGCTATCGAAGAAATAATTTCTTGCATCATATATTAGAAAATACTGTCAAGTTAGATATTTTTCACGTTCATATACAAAGATCATATTATGGTATGAAGTTTTATTACTGAAGAGCTATGTATTGCCGACAACGTATAGTCCTGCTACCACTGAAGAAGCAAAATGGGAAGCGAGCTCAAAATTTCTGAATGACATATCATTTTTTAAAAGTGTTTCCAGTTGCCTGAGAATCACTTTTAACTTGATAATTACGAATTTGTTTTTAGAAAACGTACCAGATATTTAACAAAAGAAGTTTCATGATCGAGAGTTGAGCTGAAACTTCAAAACGTGTTATCGCCAAAAAATTTCCAAGAGTGATCCGAAACAATATATTCTTTTTACAGTTGGTTAGTTCTAAAAAGCGTCATCGCTTTCCCCAATTTTATCTCGTTATCATCCTCAGCAGTTTAATAAAAACGTTTAATGTCATCAGATATTGGTATGAAATATTTAAGTGGCTAAATCGATTTCGACTTATCGGTCTTTTCAAATGGCTCATGTATAATTCTTGACCGAAGGCTGCGACTATGTGTGTCAAGAGTCATTATTTCCGTGGGGCTTCTGGTAGGATCGTCATACAAATGGTGTCTCGTAACATATTTTGCCAGTCCTTTTTGATAGTCCTTGAATGCAATAAATTTAATTGTTAGAAGTAATGTGGTCGTCGCTTCTCTCCGCCACAGCATAGCAAATATGATCATAAACAATTTTTAGGTATTGATTTGTTCCGTTTTCAGTAGTTGGCCGTTTTGTGGATTTGCCCGTCGTATTCAGCAGGTTAATGGGCAAAAGCGCTATCAACTATTTTATGCTGATTTTGATCACTCTATGCAACTCGACGTGATCTTTTTGGCACGCCTGTTGTGGCTAATGACGATCTTTAATGCCTTCTTGCTGTATACTCGGCATGTCTAGTGTGCTCCGCATTTAACGACTTTCTCAAACACAGAAGGTGCCAAACATCGCCTTAGTTGTATGCACATAAGACATGTAGCTTTCGCAGCGTCGCAGAACTAGTGAATTATCTAGCATTTGGCACGGGAGCGGGAGGGAAAGTGGTGGTGGCGCCAGAGCTGTTTTGCAGATGGCGGCTCTGGAGAGCATTTTTGCTCAGCCATATGCTGCGTTCACCTGACACTGAAGAAGCGGAAAGAGCAGGATGCTGTAGAATCCAAAAGTGGCCACGTGACGGATGATGATCCCTCTGCTTCTTGTCCGTCGCCCGGAGATCGCCTCCGTCCGGCGTACGTGTTCTGCGGTAAGTTTTTGCTTCCTCAGCCTCCTAACCCACCAAATAAATCCCTCACCGAATTGGTAGCTGCACATCAGGAATCCTATGGAAACTGGTAAGAGGTTTCCCTTGTTCAGCGTAATGTCAACAACACCTAGCGACTTTAAACGTAGTCTGTTTTTTTTTTTCACTCAAAACCAAAATGTGTAAAACTGGTGCTATCAGTGGAAGAGGGAGGTCGCAAAATAATTCCAGCGCTGCCACAGATTTCAAGTGATCTTTCGGCATATTCTGAGCATATGCTATTCTAATGACGAGATTGTGTTCTAACATCTTTTTTCGCATATGGTTTGTACGAATTCTCTCTTCAAACATAGGAGGGAGATTTTCTCTCCATGACATAAGGAGAACAATGTAAAAGGCTTATTACTATAAACATAACTAGGTCTACTCTGGGTCTTCGGATCGATACCACAATGCCAGGTTTTGTAGGCGATGACATCTCGGTCGGCGAGAGATTCAAGTTCAGGAAGGGAAGCGTTTTCACAACGAACTATGGCTAGGGTAAACCAACCACTACCAGAATTTCCAGTAGCGACGTCCAGAGTAAAATTAACCCCGCACCCACGGAAGAATATAGGTTCATTTAATATAACTGCTTGGGATGTTCAATTTCCTCCAAGTTTATTCTCGAGGCTAATAATATGTTTGTAGACAGGCATGCGGTGGCGGCGTTGACGATAAACACGTCGACGAGGCATAGTGCTTCAGTGCTGATGCAGACAGAGCTCACAGCGGAATGTTTCCGCTGGCGTGCACTGCCCACTTATATAGGAGACGAGTGAACTTGATTACGTAATGCGCTGATAACGGACTTAGACTCTGCAGGCACCAGCAGGCGACCGAGATGTCATCGCCTACAAAACCTGGAATTGTGGTATCGACCCGAAGACCCAGAGTACACCTAGTTATGTTTATAGTAATATGCCTTTTACATTGTATACCCGTTCCTGTAGAAAAGTTAGTAATGATGAAAAAATTCTGTATGGATGAAAGGAGTTGGCGTACTTGGCTCTGTAACTCAAAACTGACTTAATTTTTTGTACTGGGAATATTTGATGCATATTTCTACGTCCCTGAAATAAGGTGTATATGTCTTGCTGCAGTTTCATTAATTGTGCTAAGTACTTTGTTTTGCTACATGAAACCTGATTGCGTCCTAGCAAGAGCCCTATAGGTTAAAATCATCAAGTAAACTAGCACGAATAAATACATTATACGAGATAAAATTGATTATACTAAAATATTGTCGTGTATAAAACAAGAACGTTGCTTTATATAGTTAGGAGTATTGTATGACTTAGAATGCTCCACGGCAACCTGTAATCCGTGTATGATAGTAATATTGTCAAGGAGAGAAAGGCAAATTATTTATGTTGTGTTGTGGTGTAGAACAACATCGTTGCGGTACAAACAACTATCTTTACGCTTTATTTTTCCTCTGCTGTATACCTAAATCGCAGCCAGCTGCACCGGTTTGCAGTATACTGAAGAAGAGGAAATTTTTTCATTACAGAATCTTCGAGTGACGGAGCACAAATATTACATTCAACTACTAGCAGTTTGTAGTCACACCATGTTATCAGCTAGAGTCAGTTCATGCAAGAGCATGAGAGGTTATTAACCTTACTGCCATCTCACAACTACGTAGTCATAACATTTTGCTACATATTATACGAATTTAAATTGTAATTTTTTGACGGCCTTTCAATCAGTTTTTATTAGTTGGCTAGTGTTCACGACGTTTGATACAAGAAATGTGAAACATCGTCTGGGCGCGAATGAAAAGACTAGTTGAAATGCGGGCCGAGACCGTGGCCCGTTCTACGGTCTACCTGGGCACGTCGGGCGTGCCATCTACTCTCTTGTGTGCTTTTTCTGTGTTGTTCCAATCTTCTGGTCGACCGGCGGGACTAGAGAACCCGGGGACAAAGGATGTAGTGGAGGGTCCGGAGAGATGGAAGATCTCCCCACCACCTGAGCGAGGGCTTTGACGAGGTCAGCGTGGAGGACACATCCTTACCGTGCGGCATCTACTGTGGAGCACTTTTCCTCGCCTCGACGAAGTAGCTGCGTTTTAAATTTGTATTTTCGACAAAATAGCATAACCAGATCCAATGTAATATAGAGTCGTATATCACTGAGGATTTTTTCTTTCGTTGCATACTGAGGAGAGGTTGTGTGTTGTTAAAGGCTTCTGTAAATACAGATTCCTGCTTCACGCGCTGCACGCCATTCTTCTCGTAGTATTTTCCATTGTAGCTTACTTAATGTATGTATAACGCTGTGCTACCGGCTAACTAAACCTGTCAGAAATACCACTGTCCGTCTCTGTAGCCGTGCTGCGACTGAAAAAAGAGCGTGTCGCATCGGGTTGTAAAGCTTTCAATTCTTCCATAGCTCAGAGATTTGAGTTACTTCCGCAGCTAGAGCATTGTGTGGTATAAGCTGTCTATTTGATCTGCGAGACAGTTGTACGTCATTTTAATGGAGAAGGCCTTTTCGTATGATATCAGGTTGTCAAGTGAATGCGTACCTCAATTTATACGATTTTAAACTGTGCTACTTACATGCTGAAAATAAGCAATGAATGCCTCCAGTACTGTGACGCTGAAACGTCATATTTACATGATGAACCAACAGAAGCCAGTAAAGGCAATGATTCGAAGACCCTACTATGGACTGAGTAACGTACTAGGAATCAAAATGTCGAGCGCATAATAACAATCTCTGCCTTATTGACAGAGAATTTCCCTTTTTTATTATTTGACTGGTGTAACGTTGCAGGGATGCTAGGATGGGTCGAAGAGCATAATTCGTGCTATTACATGTAGTTTAGGTAACAGTGTAAGCCTGCGTAAGACTGAGGGCTCTTTCCTGGAAATTCAGTTGTGTATTAGTGTCTAGAGAAGATATGTCATTGTTTTGGTGCCCATGTGTGTCGCTCTCAGATTCGCACATCTAACGCCGCCACTGCAGATCTGACGGCAAGTGTAACACGAATTAGGACCAAGGTTTCACTCAGAATGGCAATTAAAAACTTTTTTGCAACCTGTGCTAGGAACAAGAACACTTCGCGGGCATCTTCTCATCATCGTCTCCGTCTGCGACGACGGATCGAAAACCGCAGATGGAAGGATGAAGTTCTGCGTAGTACAGAGACAAGGTCAGGTCAGTTCTGACCGCATCAGGAGATTGACAGCGGCCGATCGATCACGGTAATATCCGTGCGCACACCACTTCCGTTACACAACGAGGTCCTAGAGATGGTCAACTCCCCTGACCAGCGTAATAGTACGACCTATCCCACACTGAGTGTGTGTGGAGCGTTATGTGGCCAATTGTGGATTGGTCTGCATTACCGCCAACAAGCATTGACCAGTTTAGAAGAAAGGAAAGAAACATAAATAAGAGAGGGATATTCCAGCAGTATTGTTGATAATACTCTGAACTCTGTATCGTCCATTCATTATGTAAGAATAAAAAATTTGGCGATAGGAAGCAAAAAATTGGTTCTAGATAGGTTGAATAGAAGAATAGCGACTGCTTAGTACATTACATAGTATTGGATGTAAATACAAATGGAAAACCAGCCTGTGGCCACTGAATGAAGATGCTTCAGGTTACTCAAAAGTGATACATACAGTACATCAATGCCTTAAAAATTGACATTTTCTGTAATTAGTGTTGCACAGCTGCAATGCAACTGGAGAACGGGGTCACGAAACCACCAAAAGCTACTATGATTTGTATTTATTTAGGCCAACCAATGTCGGTCAAGCGACCGTCTTCAAGTCACCTATAACTTACGTATTCACCCACTGTCTTAGACACTTTTCTATTAGCCACTAACTTCACAGATTGGCAGTCATTGCCTTCTTGAGCAGACTGTCTCACTGAAGTCGTATAGTAAACTCAAGTTTAATAAATATGACCCCCTGCAACAATTTCCATTTTCAACTGACTGTCGATTCTATTGTTCGTTTTTAGTAATGCCCGCAAACATTGTTGCGTAAATTCCTACTATAAAGACGTGTGAATAAAGGTGACAACCGTCATTTTCACCAAACAGGTGTTCACAGTATTGTCAAAAAAATGGCTCTGAGCACTATGGGACTTCACAGCTATGGTCATCAGTCCCATAGAACTTAGAACTACTGAAACCTAACTAACCTAAGGACATCACACAACACCCAGCAATCACGAGGCAGAGAAAAACCTGCCGGGAATCGAACCCGCGAACCCGGGCGCGGGAAGCGAGAACGCTACCACACGACCACAAGCTGCGGACAATGGAATAAGGTCTAATAAAATTTCGATACGAAATGCTGCGGACACAGTATTGTCGAATCTAATTTGTTACTTACTTCCAACTGCAAACAACTCTCTTTCTTCTAGTCATTTATCCTGATCACATTCTTGCGCGAGCAGTCTCCGTCGTCGTTACGTGAATTGTTTCAGATCCTGAGTTTACATACCGTGTTAGCGTACATTTTTACTTCCACCTGTTGTTCGTTATTTGGCTCTGATACATGGGATACAAAAGCATATGCTTTTAAGATATTTTAGGACGTCTTCTCCGACTTGTCTGCGAATTCGTCAGTCACTGTCACGTTTGTCTTGTTCTTGCAAGAGCAATAAATATTTCATATGTCTCTCCTTGTTTTCTTGGGACTTCCATTATCTGCTCTCGCCTTCTTGTAGGTAAAAGTCACCATGAAATTAATTTATGCATTGAAGAGAGTAGATAGGTTCCATTACATGTAAACTGTCATATTAAAGAGTTGAATGAAACTTTAAAAGTAATTTAAATAGGTAGACAGCAATCATTATTAATATAAATACAGAAAACGGCGACGTGTCGCTTTTTTTAGTACTTATTTGTTCCATAAACCGGTTTTGGAACCTTTGGAGGCCCATTTTGAGATGGTGCACAGGAGATTACACTGGTTGCTGCCTTCTGGCTTTTCCCTTTGTTCTGATTTCCCAATTCTAAAACTGTTGTCTTAAAAATGGCTCTAAACATTATGGGACTTAACATCTGAGGTCATCAGTCCCCTAGACTTAGAACTACTTAAACCTAAGGACATCACACACATTCATGCCCGAGGCAGGATTCGAACCTGCGACCGTAGCAGCCGCGTGGTTCCGGACTGAAGCGCTTAGAACTGCTCGGCCACCCCGGCCGGTGTTTCCGTATTATTTATTTATTTATTTATTTATTTATTTCATTAATAGTACAGAGTAACGCACAGCCTTGAAATGTAAGGTGGGTCGTATGCTTCTGAATCTAATAGCAAAGACTTCTCATTGTTACAATCTTATTGGTATACAGTTGTTAATGCTTTTTTAAAAATAATTTAAAGAACATAATATATAAAGATTTCTCTGAGGTTACAGCGAACTGAATGCTTAACAATTGTTAAAATGGTTCCGTATAATTTGTTACTACATAGTTGATGAGAATATAATTTATAAAATGAAAATGTCAAAGGAAAAAAATGTAACACAATGAGCGTGGTTAAGAATAATTTGTAATGTATAGAGCGACTTGTCTCCCTGTAGCGGTACAAGTGTTTGCTGGAAAAGAAAGTGATGTGATTCGAACGCAGTACGGACAAAGTTCTAGGCGGCTGTCTCAGCCCGACGCGCTAACGCCGCTGTTCAATAATATTCAGCTAGTTCGCAGAACATTGAACCTCGCTTTATTGAAAATGCACGAGAATCGCGTCGTAATAGAGCAGCATTTGTTACCTTTGAGTATTTACTACAACCGTGCGAAAAATAAACAAAATGTGGGACCCTTTAGGTATATACGTCCCTTGTGAGTTGTAAGGCGAGTTGGACGTAGTATCCAAGTTTTCATCTAGATACAAACGGACAATTTTGTCCGTAAGTCGTGCGGTGCGAGAACGCAGTGGGTAAGGCGTGACCGACACATCGTGACGTATATTTCATCCGTCCGAAAACCAATAGCACAGACGCGCGCGAGACAGCAGCCTGTCATTTACTAGATTTTGGTCGCTTGTACTTTATTTATGTCAACCACAGTACCGAGCTTGCCAGCAAGATTGCTTTTCTCCGACTGCGTGCAGCGCGAGTTGCTATCGGAGCCGTGGTTTCCTCTTTTTTTTTCTGCCTTGGAGAAAAGGGTGATACCTCGAAAAGGCGCACCACCAGTCTCAGATATGTGAAAGTATTTTGTTATACATACATAAGACTTCTCGCGATATCATTAAATTACTCGTATCGTATGGTAAGTTTGATAGTAATCATTACGTCTCATTAGCGGTTTGTTATATTGGGATTATGTATCGAGTGGAAACACGAAACAGGCTTTACGGAAGATGACGAACCTGAGCGAAATCGTAGTTGTAACCTTTTCGTGTAATTTCGATAACTGACTGACAAAAAATTTAAAGTAATTGTTTACGCTTTAATGAGTTTTCGGAACATAATTTGAACATAAATGTTGGACAATTACCGTAAAAGTGGGCAACTTCTTGACACTTTTAGCAGTTTTTGTAACATAACCCGATAAAAATAGTTACTAACACATTTAATTCTCACGTATATGGAATTTTGTTAGCTTTATCCTTTACTTTTGATATCAGTAAAGTTTCCTGTACGATGAGCCCCCAGCTCAGAGCAACATTATAACATGGAGTCGATAAGTCAGGCAGAGTAGAGGTCAATTCGCCTTTCATAAAGCTAAGCTGACTTTGTATTTCTTTACGACACACGGTTGTAGCTGTGTTGCAGATTTGCACAGTTTTATGAGTTCTGCTTTATCCATACGCAACAAGCCATTTTTCACAAAGTTTGCTAATTTGCCGAGATTTGTTTTGCTAATCTGCTAAAAATTCATATAAATATAGACAAAAAAATTGATCTGAATTAAGCAAATTAGTTAAACAAAGCCGTTACACACTTATTTACTCGTCTGTTCGGTGGAAGCGTATGAAAAAAAAAAATGTCACGGCCCTTACAGTTAACGCAGTAATCTGTAAGGAAGATAATGACATCAAACAATTAGACACTTACAAGATTAGTGGTAGGGGAGAAAACGAAATCATGACACATTTAACGCAGTATTCTGAGCCACTGTATACGATATTTAGAAACAAAAGTTAATGGGAATTTAGACGTTAGTTTCTTAATAAACCATTTATAAATGCCCATAATTTCATTAATGAGATTTGTTGTCTACGATTTCAGTTTTACTTTAACCTCTGTAACATAAAATATCGTTTTCCTTGCCTTTTGAGGATTTATTCTGGAAATTATCTCCTTATTTGTGTATCAACTCTCATCATTTTCTTTTGGCCGTTTCCAGTTAATGCCAGATGAGGGCATGCCATTGAGAAGGGCTCCTGTTTCTCGGGTTATGTAACGAATGCTGGATAATATGTCCCCTATAGACAGGCAATTATGTGTTAGCTAACTTCTTTTTTTCACATCTAACGATTGTATCTATGTGGTTTCAGTGCAGTCTGATTCTAATTCCTCATTCCAGCTGTTATCTGGTTCTGCATAAATCACAGAGTCAGGAAAGCTGTCACTCGTTTCGCCGTTGTGCTTATTCTTTTTGCTGGAATCACTTGTGCCAGGAGGTGTGGTGCCACCTAAGTCCATTGTGTTATCTAAACAAGCAACTGTCTCAAGTGTTCCTGCAGGTACGTTGACTTTTCTTCTTCTTTTTCTTTCTTTTTCACTTCCACGACAGGCTCGTGATTGACTGTTCGAGTACACAGACGGTCTAGTACTTCTCCTCGGTTCAGTGGATGTATGCCGCATATCTTGAAACCCGATCTTACATTGGCTGCTCCATTCTCTAGAATCTTATTCATAAGTTTCTTCAGCAAGTAGGGAATTCTTGTTTCTGTATTATTCCACGTCTGCTTCCGTGTACAGCTTCTTTTCGCGCAGAAATTACATTTTTCTAAATCATTTTTAGAGCTCCAAAAAACGACATTTCCATAGGTTGCCGTTAATGCGTCGCCTTTGGAGGTTAGTCAGTAAATTTAATGACACTTTTCTCACAACGTCGAAACACTTTCGTAATTATATGGGAGCTACGATTGTCTGCGATGATAGATTTCCTCCCGTCCTGATGTTTTAGAATTGGGAGCATCGCATTCATGAGCCAGTCGTCAAATGTAGCACGGTGGAACCACACAGGCTTTGTGCGTTTGTATCTGGATTTTTAGGACCTGCATCCGTCAAGGTACTTCATAAATTTGTGGAATTGTAGGCCAAATACACTGGAGCAAACTGTCCATTAGTAGTGCCTCAGAAAATCACAACTGTACTGGCTTTTTGGAGTTTTGAATCCTCTCGGGGCACTTAATACCTCGCTTTGAAATTGCTTTCGAAGAACCAGGATCATCGACTAGTTTGATTTCTTGATAGTTCCAAATATTGGAATTTGAAAATCCATCAATTCTTTCCTGCAAATGTTAATTTTGTCCTCGTCAGTTGATGCTCTAAGGACAGAAATGTTTTGAGGAATTCTTCGTGTTAAGATTGGATGCCATCTCACAAATGCCTTAAGCCATTCAACGCCAGGGAAATTATTTTTAAAACTGGAGACTTTACGACCTTATCTGGCAAGAACAGATTTTGCCACGTACCTCAGATAGCTTTCTGTTGCTGGAAACCTGTCATTTGATAAATAAATGGAGTAGGATGTCAAGATCTGTTCTTCGATTTGGGTAGAGAGTGTTGAATGACGTGGTGAACCTTCATGTTTCGCTTTTAGTTACAGCCAGAGGGTGTTCCGATGAATCTCATACGTAGAGTTTTCGGTAAATGTAATTTATTATTTTTACAGTTTTCAATCTTTTACGCACACTTAGAAGAAAACAGACTTTCTTATCCGCAGCATTTCGTATCGAAATTTTATTAGACCTTATTCCATTGTCCGCAGCTTGTGGTCGTGTGGTAGCGTTCTCGCTTCCCACGCCCGGGTTCCCGGGTTCGATTCCCGGCGGGATCAGGGATTTTCTCTGCCTCGTGATGACTGGGTGTTGTGTGCTGTCCTTAGGTTAGTTAGGTTTAAGTAGTTCTAAGTTCTAGGGGACTGATGACCATAGATGTTAAGTCCCATAGTGCTCAGAGCCATTTGAACCATTTGAACCTTATTTCATTCAGTGTTTCAGTTAATCTTTCATCCTATACAGACGTGATTCAGTCTTCCTGCTTTTTCCATTTATAGACATATTTTTGAAGTATCAACCTGCGACTATTGCACGGTAGGTTACAAAGTGCAACTTTGTGACCCTGACAAGCTGTCATAAAGTTACCCTTTTAATCTACGAAAATAACCTATTTCGATTCCAGTGGCTGAAGAAAATTTTAGTAAAATTTAACTCTTTTACAGAATGGTCAGCACATACTACTTATTTATATCGACATACCTTCAGTCAGTCAGTTCTTCAAAATTACAGACAGTAGGAGATATTTTCCGAGAAATCCAAAGGCACGTTTATCCACCGACAAACAAAAGAGCCTTCTCACTAGATAAAGTATAAAACACGTACATGTAAAGTCAATAATTAATGGGAGGACTGTGCAAGAACCCACTCCTGCAGAGCTATCTGTTCCGTGTTAACCCGTTTTACGGTATTTGAGAATAAAAATCTAGAGTGAGTTGTTTTCACAAAGTAATACCTTAGTCACAAAGCTGCCCACATTTTACGGTATGTCCCAAACACCACGAGTGCATTTTATTTTGCGACGTTTAACACAAGAGAAACTCACTATGATTTTACTGTTGTTATTCATTGGTTCACCCTAATTTTTTCTCCTCACAACGTTAATCTGTGCGTGCCTCAAAATGACATTCTGCTGCTCTGCAACATATACTACTTGACATTTTATGATTATGTGCTCGTTCGTGACTTCAGAAAGTGCAGTCGTACAAATATCGCGCAGTCATTCTGTTGGTAATACGAGTGCGAGGTGTACCCGTGTTCTTAGCTGGAAGTCTCTCTCTCTCTCTCTCTCTCTCTCTCTCTCTCTCTCTCTGTCTCTCTCTCTCCTCTCTCACTCTCCCTCTTCCTCTCCCTCTCCCTCTCTCCCTCTGTGTCGAAACACTGAAGTTCACAGTGAAAATGAGATTCATGGTATTAGCTCTGTTTAGGTGAGCATTCTCAATATGAACTGGGCCCGAAAGTATTTGGTATGTCCACAATGGTTCTTCCAAATGAGTATACCACATTTTTACATGTAAAGCTCTGCAACTGTCCAACGTTGGTAATACAGTAATAACATTTGTTTTGCCAATGGGCGCCGTTAAGGTTTAATCAACGTATGGCTGCAGCAGTAACATTAGACTTCCATTGAGGCAATAAGATGATAAATTAAAAATGAACGTGTGGAAAAGTCTTTTTTAACGATGGTGATAGTCATAGCAAACTAGTTTCAATTCTAAGGTTCCCAACACTTCTTTCTTCTCTCATCTAAGGAAAAGATAAACACTTTAAGGTGCGTGTGATCCATTGTAAATACATTATAGCCGTAATTACAAAATTAGGTACTTTTAAAGGCAATATGCTCTTAAATGAGGTAGAAATTCGTTTCAGAATCATATTCGCAGCTGAGGCATATGGAATTCAATAATATGGTAAGTTCGTACAGAATAAAAGTAAACTAACTGCACGTGTTACAACTGAACCGAAACATATTTGGACAGTAGATAAAAAAATAAAAAAGGTCAAATTTTTGTGATATGATTTGTCTAAAAGTAAGGCATAACATAGATTACAGAAACATTTGACGTGTCCTTGAATGATGATCGAAATCATATGCAACAAATGAAGAACGACAAATGTTTCTCTATTTTATATATTACTTTTAGACAAATCATTTCACAAAACATTTGACTAGTTTTTTTTCAGTTTCTTTTAATTTTCATGTTTTGTTCAGAAAGTATGTAATATTACTTAAACGTCTATCAGTAGTCTCTTATTATTACTGGCGTGTAGATCAAGAGAATTCAGAGAAGTTTCAGTTTATGCTGTAGTTCGATATTTATTTTATTTTTTCAACACGAAACAAATAATTCCACAATTTCTATTGCAGTGTAGCTTATTACGCTCAAAGTAGCTAAGCTTTGAAGGGATGGACGTGACGCTTCATTTAGGTAGCTATCAACAGTTAGTCTTGAAATATTTCAGTTCTTTCGCAAATTGCTAATTATGTTTTTCTTAATTACCCTATTAATTTCGAGCAATTAAATCTTTCTTTGCAAAACTAGACCTCGCGCTGGTCAGTTTTATACCTCATTTGTCAGTTTCCCACTCTTCGTGACGCTGTGAAAATTCCGACAAAAATCCATTGTGTAATTTCTAGGGAGTCCTGTTTTCACTCCTCTGAAACATTTGACCAGACAGACGACGGTTTGTTTTTGTGAAGATAACCTCCTCAATCAAGTCATTAGTAGATTATGGTTTGAGTCCAAGTGCGACATGACTAGTCTGGTTCGCCACTGGGCGATCTTCACTTTGTAGGGTGCTGCACTTAGCGGCTTTATCAAAGTCACCATGCATAAATGATGGGCAGCTCGTTAGTGGTAGCATCAACCTAAGCTGCTTTGGGAGCCGTCTCTCAGGAACTCCACCGAGACTACCGTGCCACCGTCCATATTTGATCCACACAGCACAACAAGCTCCTTAGCGCGAGCGGTGTTGTTTTCACTTGCTCTTACCGTTCTCCTTCTTAAACGACTCCATTGACTGAATAAAAACAGAAATCACCCTTGTCACTTCCGTTAAAAGTGCAGATCATTGAAGGCATCTCAGTGAAAAAATTAAAGCGATTATCATTTTTTTTTTACCCTCGCATTTCACTCCATTGTATTTAAAAATGTGCTGTTTATGAATGTATCACAGCATACGAGATTTTGCTTTTGTAATGGTGATACAGAGCTTAACTGTTACGTGATTTTACTAACAATATATTCGAAACAATAGACTCATTGCTTGACGACGTTTAATGTGAAGTTATTCATTCTACGAATTCAGAAATGGAATTTTTTAAATAATTAATGTGACTTTCTTAGAGAAACCGCACTGATGAAGCTAGCTCGTTGAAGAAGACGTAATTTCTATCGTCTTTGTTTCAGTGTCTTTTATTAACTAAGAGTTTGAACCGTAGACGTTTATCTGGATTTACATCAATGAGTCGAGGAGGATAAATTTTTGTTTACCCACTACGAAAATGGTTCGAAACGAATGAGGAACCGAAGTAATATATAAATAAGCCATTGCAGTATAGAAATAGCATGTAGCACTCTTATTTCGCACTGATGGCAACGACACATCGTAGTAATAACTTCACTAGACACCGAACGCGTTGAGGAGACATCTTAATATACTACCCATTAAACTCAATCCACAACTCGAGTTGATGGGTTGGAGCATGTCTAAGAAGCGCACTAGGGTTGCTCTTATTTTGCAAGTTTGACATTTTTTTTCTGTAGTGCCACCTTCTCCTCCCTCGCCCCCCTCTCCCTGCCCATCTTCCCCTTCTCACCACTTATCTTGGAAGAAAAATGGTTGTGTGTAGTTTCGAAGCAAAGAAAAAGGGTAAGGGATGCGGCTCTGCGCTTAACTTTGAAGGGAAAAGGGGAATAAAATCACTAAAATCGTATAAAATGCTCTGTTATTTTTTATGTCAGAAAAATCGTAAAGAAATAGTCGACTAACCAAAAACTTTATTACTTTCAATATAGTTATTCGTATTGCTGCATTAGCTATACCGTTGAGCCAAAACATTATGACCACCTGTTTAATGGGGTGTTGATCCACTTTTCAGACACAATACAACAGAGATTCCGTTTGGCACGGATAATACACGTCTCTGACAGGATTATGTGGCACCAGATGTTTACGCACATGTCAACCAGTTCCCGCAAATTACGGTGTGGTGATTTACTTGAACCCAGCTGGCGACCGATGTGTGTTCCAATGGGTACAGATGAGGCACATTTTCTGGCCAAGACATCAATGTGAGTTCACTATAATGCCCCTCAAATCACAGTAGCACGGGTCTTCAATTGCAACACGGACGGTTATCCTGCTGGAGGATGTCATCGCCGTAGGGGGAGATTTCAAGCATGAAGCGATGCAGTTGGTCCGCATTAATGTTCTCGTAGTTCACTGCTTCGATTACCACCACGTATCCCATGAACGCTCAGATCAAAGTTCTCGATAACATAATTCTGTCCACACTGGTCTGCATTTGTGACGCGGTGCATATTTCTTGCAGCCATTCGTCTGGACGACGGCGTGTAAAGATCCAGTCGTCGACCTGGTGTAACAGTAAATGCGGTCCATGCGACAGGCGACACGTTTCTGTTGATCCACGGTGAAAACTCAGTGGTTCTGTGTCCAGTGCAATCATAACTGACGATGTCGTTGGGTCCACACAGTACCACGTAGGAGTCGCGTGATACTGACCTCCATGCTCAACAATGGTCTTCGGACGGTGTGCTCGAAAACACTTGCGCCTGCACCAGCACTGTACTCTATCGTCAGATCTGCCACAGATCACTGCCAATCCTGAATTACACAGTGGGGAAACCGCTGACCTTTTCGTTTTGTGATGAGACGTGGTCGTCCAATACCACACAGCCTACTCGTTATTACATACGGCCTACTGGTTATTCCACCATCCTTCAACCACTTTCTATAGGTGCTCATGACAGTAGTACGCCAACAGGTGGCCAGCTTCGCCGCTGATTCTCAAAGCGATGTGCCCTTTGTCAAAATCGCTTATATCAGTGGATTTCCGCATTTGCGCCGTATCTTCGTCTCTCTGCCGCTTATATTCTTCCCTTACTGCGTCACGTGCTCACAACACCACCAGGAGGCATTCAGCCTCGCGGTGGGCAGCAGTCATAATGTTTTACCTCATCAGTGTGGTCCGCAGTTCGTGGTCTGTCTTGTGGCTAGCGTTGCTGCCTCTGGATCACGGTGTCCCCGGTTCGATTCCCGGCCTGGTTGGGGATTTTCTGTGCCCGGAGACTGGGTGTTTGTGTTGTTCTCATCATTTCATCATCATTCGTGACAGAGGCTGTGTAACAAATTGGGCTGGGTAAAAGTTAGGACTTTGTACGGGCGCTGATGACCGCGCAGTTAACATCATCAACCTCATCAGTGTGTAACACTACGCTAAATTTTCCCGATGTAAATACGATAAGAAAATCACATGTTGTATTAAAATGGTTATCCGTTGAGAAATTTTCTCTTCTATGCAAAAGAAACTGATGATGATGTTAAGATGCAACCTAATGAGATATTGCTCCTTTTTACCGTTTTTTATAAAAAATAATTTAGTGTAGTCCTCGATGAGATTGACTACACTTTCAGCCGGGTTATTTTAACTAGATGTAGATAGCTGATGAGATTTTAATTTTCGTGCCACTGTCCAGGATACGTCAAGAGGAACTCGTCCCCCTTATTAAATCAAGAAAAAAGTAGTCTTGTCTCGAAGAAACAAACAATTCAGTCCTATTGTAAATAATTTGTGAGACTTGGATAAATTCGTACTGCAATTCTTGTAACATCTTCGTCTGATTCCTCCTCACAATTCAATGCATGCATCATTTTTATTTTTGTTTCAGAAGTCAGATTAGCTGCATGGCCAAGAACGTTTGCTGTTTTTATAATTGCCTTCATTGTCGATACAAAGATTATCAGCTTCTGCGTCGGAATTCGTGCTCTTCCCGACAATACATCACTGCTTAATGAGCTAGAGTGACACACTGACACACAGTTGATTTACACGCCCGCGAAGTCTTAAAGGAAACAATTAACGTTTCTTTGTCAGATGACAGCTTGTTTCCAGTTATTTCATTTGAGTAATACTGAAAAAAATAAAGTTTCCACGTAAACTAACAGGAAACGAAGGAGTTGTACTCCTATGATTGCCACCGTACCTCGAAAGAGAAAAACAACAGTTTGACTCGTTCTCTGGCTACGTGCCTTGGATGACTGATCCATGACGTCATTTGACCAATGCACTCTGTGAAATGCGAAAGCATTCAGTTAAGGAGACTGTAGTAAATAATGTTAGGTAATTTATAAATACATCATTCAGAAGTAATATTTTGTGACGTTGATAGTTTTACCCCTTGGATTTTTTTTTATTTTCAAGGCCAGGGGCACCTCTTTCACTTATCGTACTGTTCCCAAATCTCACATAGCTGATTCTTATATTGAATCAAATCAAGTGGCATTCATCTGAAGAAAAATAATAAAAATTTGGGGAAGTACTAAATAAAAGGCACGCTGGTTCTCACATTTCGGCTGACGGCGTTCCAGATTCTTTCAATAGGGCTGAGGTGAGATGCTTCAGAGGCCACACAAGCACGCTCACGTCTGTAGAGTGGACAGTTGCGATAAATTTCGTGAGTGGTGACTGGTTTGTGGGATGATGGAGGAGCACGATCGGACAGTAGTTCTATCATCTGCCAGAACGGTACCCTATTGGCAAGTGGCCCAAAATATAGATTCTGCTCTATTCGCGGTCTGCCTTTGACTCGTACCAATACGTAAGGTGTCTGGCCAGTTCCCGCGGCTTTTTCGATGCTTCGACCAGTGGCGGTGTCCCTGCACAGGTATTAATGTCCGTGCACTGAATCGCTGTTGTATCCGTTGACGCATTAAATGTGAGCTGAACGGCTAAAAATAGGCTCGCATCCGGCCTATGCAGAAGTGACCCACAACAGGTTTTCTGGCGTCCTTTCGCCTTCTTCGTTAGAGTAGTGAGGTTTCCTGCTGTATTGGCGTGCAGCTTGCGGGAATCTATTGAATGCGTGCCTGGCGCGGAATGTTTTTGTGCCTCGGTTCTTTCGGCCAGCATTTTCCAATTATATTTACATACACCCCCGGCTGTGAGACAAAACAGATAACTGGATATTTGTGGATCACATTCGCATTACATTCAGAATAACGCTTTTTCTAATTTTTGTCAGTTTTCCTTCACTGCAGTTCAGTCGTTGATAATTATCGAATGTCGTCGAAGTAAAATTACAGTTTCTCACATCTGCGCACAGGTTCTGCCACTAACAAATCTGTCACGCATTCGTCATTAATTATTCTGTCATTGACATAGCACTCTATGCTTCCCCGCGTTGCCGTTTGTTTTTGAGACACATTTTTCTAGTTTTAATCTGTACTCTGCAGGTCACTATAAATGAGCGGCAGAGAATAATTTGCCTTACGCCACACATGAAGGTGTTATCCTGTGCCATTCACCGATGGTGGTTGGGACGAATAATAGTTTGTAATCGATTACGCGAACAGTTACTGATCTAATTGTTCAAGACATCTGATGGAGTGATGTGTAGGAATCTTTAGAGAGCGCCCGGAAAAGCTGTTATTGGAATTTGTACAGTAGGCCTTAACGAGGTACTGCGCGTCATTCTTTGAGTGTTTCCTATTTCAGTTTATGTAGTTATTTGTTACGCGGCATTCAAAGAAGCCTGTGGCTATACGTGCTGCGCTTTTTATAAGCTCAAATTGCTTTGTTAGGCTAAGGACGCATTATACTTGCACAGTATTCCAGTATAGGCCGTACATACCTTTTGCGTCCTAATTCTTTCGCAGAGAAACTGCAATTCCCAAGAATTCTACTTGTAACGAGAAGCTTGTCGTTTGCTTTACCTGCAAGTGAAGTGGCATGTTCGTTCCACTCTGTATCCCCACGCGTTATTACCCCTGTGTATGTTTAGGACATTACCGTTTCTACAATCAGTGCTTCCAACACGTTACGTTTCATGACCTGCACAATTTTTAGGGCAATGAACCTGATAGTGAAATTACAGAAAAGGAAGAGGACTTAGATGATAATGAGATAGGAGATACGATTCTGCGAGAAGAATTTGACAGAGCGCTGAAAGACTTAAGTCGAACCAAGGCCCCTGAAGTAGACACATTCCTTCAGAGCTACTGATATCCTTGGGAGAGCCAGCCACGAGAAAACTAAATCACCTAGTTTGCAAGATGTATGAGACAGGTGAAATGTACTATGACTTCAACAAGAATGTAATAATTCCAATTCGAAATCAAGCGGGTGGTGGCAGATGTGAATATTACCGAACTATCAGTTTCATAATTCGTTTTTGCAAAATAATAACTCGAATTTCTTGCCGCAGACTGGAAAAACTGGTAGCTGCCGACCTTGGGGAAGTTTAGTTTCGATTCCGAAGAAATATAGGAACACGTAGGGAAATACTGACCCCCTACAACTTATCTTAGAGGATAGGAGTTCTGAAGGTAGCAGTGGTAAAATACAGAGAGCGTAAGATTTATACAACTTGGACAGAAAACAGATGGCAGTTACAAGAGTCGAGGGGCATGAAAGGGAAGCAGTAGTTGAGAAAGGAGAGAGACAGGGTTGTAGCCTATCCCGTATGTTATTCAGTCTGTATGCTGAGCAAGCAGTAAAGAAAACAAAGGAAAAATTTGGAGAAGGAACAAGGATTCAGGGAGAAGAAATAAAAACCTCGAGGTTTGCTGATGACATTGTAAGTCTGTAATAGGCAGCTAAGAACAAGATGAACATTAACAAAATCAAAACAAGGGTAATGGACTGCAGTGGAATTAAATTAGGGAACCAGATTCGGAAACGATACACTAAATATATTAGGGAACGTTTGCCATTTTAGCAATAAAATAACTGATGATTGCATAAGTAGAGAAGACATAAAATGTGGACTCGAAATATCAAGAAATGTAGTTCTGAAGAAGAAAAATTCGTTAACATCGAATATAGATTTAAATGTTAAGAAGTCTCTTCTGGAAAATTTCTTTGCGCACACTCTGAATTAATTCCGTGATTACGTGTACCTCAGATATCAGTGTTGAAAAGTTTGACAGTATTAAGATGGACCAGTTGATTGTTGCTTCCTTGTAAGGCCTTAGTGCTTAAGGTTTCCTTCATTGATTAATTAAGTTGGAGGAAGAAACTTGATACCTTACGCAGCAAAACCCCTTGTTTACTTAGACTTAACAGTAATTTGGCGAACACGTTAGTATCATGCTTACGATCTGTGTGTTGCAAGAAGCTACGAAGATTAGTCGACAACAGCGCAATTTTCTTCTTAAATGTAATATTCAGGATTGTACGTAAAATTTCTTCTGAGACGGTTAAGGTCGGATATGATGACCCACGTAAAATGGGTGACCCTAATTTTTCATAAACAGATCGAACCACCGAACCACGTTTTCTGGTATAGTTACTAAGAGGCGAACTTTTTGTTTAGTGGTTGACCATTGCAACTGTTTTTTTCTATGAGATATAGAAGTTGGCTCTGAGCACTATGGGACTCAACTGCTGAGGTCATTAGTCCCCTAGAACTTAGAACTAGTTAAACCTAACTAACCTAAGGACATCACAAACATCCACGCCCGAGGCAGGATTCAAACCTGCGACCGTAGCGGTCTTGCGGTTCCAGACTGCAGCGCCTTTAACCGCACGGCCACTTCGGCCGGCTGAGATATAGAAGTTATTAAATTTAAGTTTACTTTTTAAACGACATTCATTGGTTCTCGGAGTGAAGAGCACAGTGATATCGGGCATAGCACTGCTTGCAGTGGAAATTTCGAAGGAAAATTTGAATTAAATTTCGGCCGTACTCTACCGGCTCTACACTGTTTCATCTCCATTTCCTTGTAAATATAGTCTAACAGGGATTGTCTACAGTCTTTGGCGTAGTATATGTCACACTAGTTTCACAGTGAACGTCGTAGGGTGTCTCATTGTACTTCTGGTTTCACAAATTAACGAACCTTTAGGAAGAGTAGGTCCTACACCATTCAATTTAAAAAGGAAAGTTTCTTCAGTATGTGGTAGATAACACTTTATACATTTATGCGGTACTTAGTGCAATCGTGCACCTCTGCAGTTTTGGTCCCATAGGAACTTACCACCACCTACCGCAATCGTGACGTTGCGGAAAACATTTAAACCATGAGAGATGAATTTAACAGCTCGAGTTTTGCAACGCGTATTTTATAACTATACTACAATATAAAGTCGTCGTTTAACGTTGTTAGCAAAAATCTCGAAAAGCTCGTGTCCGATTTACTTCAGATTTTTACACGATACTCTAATAAACATTACGCTGCAGATATTTTTAATATATATATATATATATATATATATATATATATATATATATATATATATATATATATATATGTATGTATATATATATATATACATGTATACATATATATGGTATATACATGTATATTTAGTGTATAAGCGGGAAACGTTTTTAGCGAAAATCTCAACAAAGAAAACTCGTATAGCGAAAGCCTGGAAGCTCATAGCCAATAGACATGCGCATTGCAGTCGTCCATTGTTCGGTTCAAAATGGTTCAAATGGCTCTGAGCACTATGGGACTTAACTGCTGAGGTCATCAGTCCCCTAGAACTTAGAACTACTTAAACCTAACTAATCGAAGGACATCACACATATCCATGCCCGAGGCAGGATTCGAACCTGAGACCGTAATGGTCGCGCAGTTCCAGACTGTAGCGCCTAGAACCGCTCGGCCACCTCGGCCGGCCATTGATCGGCAGTTGATAGATTTTGCGGGTACGTCATCACACGGCAATAGTACTAAATGGAGACAACAATAAAATAATGCGTATCCCATATGGTACAGTGTTTTAATGAATAGCAACCTTCATAAAAGCACACACCCTGCTACAGAAAGTGAAATTTATTTTTGGATAGTTAATTTAAATCTAATGGCATGTTATTCGACATAAATTCGCTGACTGCGAATACTTGGCATCATCTGTGCTAGGTACAGATGTGCTATCTGTTACTGATGATGATGATGATGATGATGATGATGATGATGATGATGATGTCCCATACTCCGGGGTGCGTAGGGGACGATGCGGGAGATCCGCACCGCTGTACTAGGCAAGGTCCTAGCGGAGGTGGTTTGCCATTGCCTTCCTCCGACCGTGATGGGGATGAATGATGATGATGAAGCCGACACAACAACACCCAGTCATCTCGAGACAGGAAACATCCCTGACCCTACCGAAAATCGAATCCAAGACTTCGTGCGCGGGAAACGAGAACACTGCCGCAAGACCACGAGCTGCGGACACTACCTATTAATGACTAATGAAAATTTGTGCTGGCCCGGGACTCGAAGCCGGATTTCCCACTTACAGCGAGCGGTCGGCTTAACCACTTCCGCTATCCGTGTTCGCCTACCGAACCGACCCAAACGTCCACATATCACACTGTCTGCATCCGAGTACCATAGCCCCCTAGACCGTGTGACATGAGGAAATTTTGTCGGTCCGGGAGACGCACACGGATAGACGAAGTGGTTAAGGCGACCGCTCGCGATAAGGAATATATCTGGGTTCGAGTCCCGGCCCGTTACAAATTTTCATATGTCACTGTTAGGCAGCATATCTAAGCCAACAGAGCTGACGCCAATATACTGGCAGTCAGCGATTGTATTTCGAACTAATTTCGAATGGCTGTAAATCGTCCAGACATGCAAGTAAACTAATAAAACGTTTTTTAATTTTAGAATGCGCTCATTTTACCTAAAATATATACAGATGCACATGTAAGACTTTTCCGTAAGAAGCAGGCCAATCACACAGCGCAGCATTTTTGAGCAAATGATATGGTGATACAGTGTGTCACCAATGGCGTGCACGGCCTATCTCAGTTACGATTGCATCAAAGCAAGAAGCGAAAGTAGTTTAATCATCGTTATTATCTGTTACACATTAATGAATATCTAGTGATTTGCATACGTGTATTACTTTAGTGTAATGTCACTGTACTTCTGTACTTGAAGAAATCCGTAGAACGTGTAACTGAACTTATTAACTAATTAAAGAACGCATGAAAATTCTTTCTGTGCCTGTTATCGTATCTACCAGCCGACCTTCAGCTCATTATTTTTGAACATTTGGACGTTCAGAAGAAATGTATCTACTGTACAGTACTCCTTTACGGAGCTTTTTTAAAACGACTGATAAACACTCTTCTCCATTATTGTGATTTTTTGAAACGACGGATAAACACTCTTTGATTGTGACAGTTTATGGTCAGAAAACTGTACATGGTACTCTTAACGAACAGCAACAATATCGTTACCCAGAATTCGTAAAGAGAACCATGATATTATCGGGGACATTTTTATCATCACCCGAGGAAATGTTAATAATAAAGTAAAACAAATTGTCTAGGTACTGCCAACCAGTTACGGACTTGCGCAACCATAGTAATTCCATTCGCGAACTTCTAACAGCATTAGCGCCAGCTCAAATGAAAACTGCACTATTTCACGAACGTTTTATTCGTAACTGTTAATATTATGTCATCATTAAATATTTCCTCTTCCTAAAAAAGCATTCTATTCTTGCTTGCATATATACACACACAGTAGGAGACGTTTCATTTGTAAATTAATTCAGACACAGTAATGCGCTAAAGGAGATGGATAAAACAAAAAGTGTCAGTGTTGGAAAGCGATACATAATTTAAAAGAGAAGACAATGAACGTTTAGGATTTATTAGCTGTTTTTTATGCAGATATCACAATAGAGCTTTCATGGAGGCGAAGAGAAAGTGATGTACACCTGTACTGGCGGGGGTATATGATTGTATACGCCGCTGGTTAATCGGGGCAGGTAATAAATGTTGACTGTAGTCACGAGGAACATAGAGGGACGTTTAATAAACGTAAAAAAGTTGGAGCTGGGTCCTACACGCCAGTCATCACTGTAAGCTGCCACAAAGATTGAACATTAAGGTATACTTCTTCCCCATCCTCCCTCTCTTTCCAACGACCCCATATTGCCCTCCTTGCTTTAGCTTATAAAATATTCCCAAATTGTTTCTATTTTGGCTGTATACCATGAACGTAAAACAGTGAAACGTTCGTTTTTAACATAAGATACGGTTATAATGCCCTCTTAAAGTCACTCGGGCGCATAATGTTGTAAACATAACCCTTAAATACTTCCAGTTTCAGGTTTATGGTGGTGGCCATTTTTTCGCAAAAGCTATACATAAACTGCAGCATTACACATGTGCAGCATGCAAACAGGCGTTTTCTTGTGAACTGCTGCAATTTACTCGAATTTTTATTTGTCTTTAGTCTATAAAAGAGCGATGTTTCGCAGTTTTCACGATACTGGACACGTGTTCGGGAGAAGTGGAGTTCAAAATCGCCTCGTTTAGTTTCCGTAGCATTTCGAGGAAGAATGCAGTTCAGGAAGATTTGCGTTTACATCCCGTCAACATCGAGGTCAAGAGAGGACATAAATCACTCCGAGCGGATTCCGAGATATTTCGTTCAAAAAGGTCACGATCGGTTTTTTTCCCTCATTCTTCTTCTTCCTCCGTCTCTAATGACCACGATATCTACGAGACAGGCAACTCGAACCCTTCTCAGCTCATGTTGCATTTGTGCTTCTCGTAACATTTTCAGTAGTCTGCAGGTTCTGCACTTCGTTTACAGAGCTCTGAATGCAAACTGCTATACTGGCCAGTGAACAATACAGCAACTGCGCCTTTCCACCGTATCTGATAACTTAAAGTTTACTTTCTCGCGAATTCTAATGTCGTAGACTACTTATCCTGAAGAAATGTCACCGTTTGTAACACACTACACAGAATGCAGTCTTTCGTATTTATCCTGCCTTTTGTTTTTTGTTTCAGTCATATTTGCTTATATCACAGACGAAGACGATACCCAGCTCTATCGATAAATTAGAAACTCGGTGTATCACAGTTGTAAGAAGTAAGTGCGCAAGTGAGGCCCAAATAATAAAATTATATTGTCTTTAATTTGATATTCTGTAACAGTCTAACTGTATTTTTTCTGAAGTAACGGTGATAATGAGCATATACTTTATGGACATTTTTGTAAATAAATAACGAATAAATGTATAGTACTAGTCAAAGAATGTCATGAAACGTTTATATTTTAGCAGTTCTGTGAAGGTCTCATATTGATCTGTGATGACACCATTGGAAACAAAGTATTAAATTGACTTGTGTGTATGTTATGACGACGTATGATAATTTGGCATTAATACGAAACAAGGTTACGCCTTTTGTTGTGTGTAGATGTTGGAAGTATCCCAGTGATAAGAGTTGTAAATGTGCTACAGTTCTTAATTTTGAATATTCTGTCTGTATTCGTAGGAAACAAGAACAATTCAATACATAGTGAAAGGTAAATCGTACATTAGTAGCCCTCGTGTCATTGCGGCGTTGCAGATGAAGGGTAAACACTCATGAATAGTTGGAGGCAGGCACCCACATCTACCGAACGGCTGGCGCCTGACTAGTAATGTAGCCATTCGTCTTCATTACTTGCTGAATTAACGGACCGATGTGTCATAGCTCCAGGATTGTAACGGCGTAGTAAGCAATACATCGATCCTACACCATGCTCCACCATAGTGACCTAGGCTTCTTGCAAAGCATCGAAAACATTGATTGACTAACACAGCAAAATACGTTTCCTGGTACTTTTTTTATTTTCATTTTCATGTACATCATATCACAGCTACATTAAATTATCTCTTTTGGTGAGATATTAACTAGATATTTAAGACCAGAATGCATGGGAAATGTAAGATGTACCGTTATCATACCAAACGAGTTTACGTCAGTTGCAACACTGAAATCCCGTTGTTAACCTGTTTGTTTTACGGTTCTTCGTCTTAGTGTTTGGTTCAAATGGCTCTGACCACTGTGGGACTTAACATCTGAGATCATCAGTCCCCTAGAACGTAGAACTACTTGAACCTAACTAACCTAAGGACATCATATACAACCATACCCGCAGCAGGATTCGAACCTGCGACCGTAGCGGTCGCGCGGTTCCAGACTGAAGCGCCTAGGACCGTTCGGTCACAACGGCCGGCTCTTAGTGTTTGGATGGTAAGTGCGGCATGGGTTGAAACTAATTTCTGCTTTCCCTTCTTTGAGTGCATCCGCAGTCAAGCCTATGTAAAACTTATGTGAAGAGGACATAGTGAACCAGCCTAGCTTAGGCCGTAATGGCTTTGGAAGAATTGCATGCACTTATATAAGAACTACATTCAGGTTGACTGCTTTTCCGTGTCTGAGTCGGCGTAACAAGACTATTAATGAAACTTTCCTGGGACATGCACCGTTATGTTATGGCATTTGGCCACCAATGTGTGGATAGGCTAGCGTAGTCACGGCGTTTTAAGTTTATTGCTGAAGAATTTGAGTAGGGTATTAGTGGCACGTCACGAGGTTCCTGTAATTCATTATATACATGCTACATATACTTTTGTTCCCATCATTAACAGGCAAGTCGAGAAGTGGCGACCTCGGTTTGGGAATACGGAAATTGGTAGTCGGAAAAATGTTGTGCTAACCAGATGCTCATCAATAATGGCATCGACGTAACCATGAGTTGACACAACAGTCGGGGTCGTATCATGGGCCATAGGCTCTGATACTAGGTACTAAGTGATGTCGAGCATAGCATATGTAAACGTAAACCTTTCGTGATTAGAACTTTGAGTGAGCGCTTATGTACAAGCAATAATGGTTACTATCGTAACACACGTATCTGTGAATCTTTCTATGTGATGCATATAGCGACATAATGTCCACTTCCCGCCCGACTAAGGGAAACACGTGGCTGCACGTCCTACGCTCGACATTGCTACCACGTTGGACATAACCGATTATTAATGGATTGCGTAAGCTAATTCTTCGGTAGTAAACTTGAGAATGTTAAACAACACGTTTTATTCCATACTTTTAAATAACGTGTCAACCGAAATTACGAATAGAGTTTGCTTAGAATGGCAAATAAATTGTGTGTGTCTCTCGCGCGCTTCCTCTTATTTCATTTCCTTATAACCAAACGATATCTTATTTATATATAATTTGCGTCTTGATACAAAGATATTTTACTAGGTGTTTTCAGAAAATTCTTGTTTATTTTTGCAGAATTTTTCCACACACACCTTTCCAGTCTGAGGGAGGTTGTCGGACACGTATTTATCTTAATATGTAGAAGACACATGATACAACAGATGGAGAAATATTGGGTCAAATGGCTCTGAGCACTATGGGACTTGACATCTGAGGTCATCAGTCCCCTAGGACTTAAGAACTACTTAAACCTAACTAACCTAAGGACATCACACACAGCCATGCCCGAGGCAGGATTCGAACCTGCGACCGTAGCGGTCGCGCGGTTCCAGACTGAAGCGCCTAGAACCGTTCGGCCACATCGGCCGGCTGGAGAAATATTATCCGACGCAGATTTTGCTATATATAGGACAATGTTTTGATATTACAGAAGCAGTAAGAGTAGCTGAGCTTGGTGACTAGGAACAACAGCGTGTAAAACGCGCCTCTGTTTTGTAGTAAATGCCTAGACAGCCAAGAAAGAAATACCTGACGTCCTTAGCAAACTGTCATTCAAAATTATAAGAACTGAAAAAAAATGGCTCTGAGCACTATGGGACTTAACTGCGACGGTCATCAGTCCCCTAGAACTTAGAACTACTTAAACCTAACTAACCTAAGGACAGCACACAACACCCAGCCATCACGAGGCAGAGAAAATCCCTGACCCCGCCGGGAATCGAACCCGGGAACCCGGGCGTGGGAAGCGAGAACGCTACCGCACGACCACGAGAAGCGGGCTATAAGAACTGACTCGGAAGAAATGACACACCTACAAAATCGGGAAAATTACTTTAAAAAAGAAAAGCTTGTACGACCAGTTTGTCTTTGCTAGACTTATTTCAGATCACTCTGTACTCTGGTCCAAGACCTAGTTGTCACTTGAAAGCAGAAGTGGATTTCTACGAGAGAGATTAAAGGACGCTGAACCGTGGCAGTTCATAGTGTGCAAAGATCAGATGAAAAAACAATGGCATACACATGTCTCATAAGTGTCACTGACGTCGGTTGGCTTTTAAATCGGAACGTATTTGTAACATAGCACATGGTATGCCAGTCGTAGCTGTCAGTTTGTTTTTAATGAAACACGATTCCGAAGTGATCATCAACATCCACTGTTCGTGTGATAGCGAAAACTAATGGTTTTATTAACGGATTTTTCCTGCGTCAGGGAATAAATTAATTCTGCTGCAGAGGGTGAAATTGTAATCACGGAACCAAATCAGCAAAGCCATTCAAGGCCTTCCCCCTGATGCACCTCCACTGGCACGGATTTAGCAAACTATTCGTCAGCACGACACGGCCGTATGCAAATAAGGCAGTTACAGCGCTTTCATGTAAAAAGCACTAACTTCCATGGCTATAAATTTTAATGAATGTATTTAAACGGCAGCCATAAAACAATTATTATGACGATGAAACGAAACACTCTTGCAGTGGCGTAGTGATGGCGTTCATATCACAGAGAGAGAGTGCGGCCAGAAGAATTCGTAAAAAAAATTCAGATGCAAATGAGGGAGCAAGAGAGTGACAAAAAAACGGTAATCCTGGAACGAGTAACATGATATCTTAAAAACTTGCCGTTGTCAGGCTTAGAACAATTACAGAGAATAAAACGCAAAATAAACAAAAATAAAACTCCCTACACAGCAACGCATTGTATGTGTGCGTGTATGTTTGTTTGTTTGCCTTTGGTTTAAGCGCGAGCGCGCGCGAACGCACACGCGCGCGCGCGCGCGCGCGCCTCTGTGTGTCTGTGTGTGTGTGTGTGTGTGTGTGTGTGTGTGTGTGAGAACCGCATTCGAAATCTTTTCTCTACAAATTCATTGCGTAACATTTACTTTTATAAAGGGTTAGGAACCTGTAACGAAAATCAGTTGACCGTGTCAAGCAGAGCATAACATTCGATACGGAAGCTTATGGAGGAATCAGAGAAATGTTTTCCTTCAACCTTCTGGCACCTGCTAACCCTTTGGTACAGATATTTCGTAAGTATATACCAACTATATGGGACAACAAACATTCTTTGCACAAATACAAATGCGATTACCAATATGGTACTCGCCCATTTACATCCTTGAAGCCTTTCATTGAACGGCAACGACTCGTCACAACTGATATTTTAATACTGCCATATGAATTCACCACATACGAATTCTGAAATTAAAGTACATCTCTTATTAAAATTTATAGCCATGGAAGTTAGTGCTTTTTACATGAAAGCGTTGTAACTGCCTTATTTGCATACGGCCGTGTCGTGCTGACGAATAGTTTCCTTTACTTCGGTCAATGTCTTTGCACAAGTGATTACGTATTCTTTGTTTATAATGAAAAATCGAATATGACTGCCCACTTGCATTGCATATCGCACAATGCGATTTGATTATCTTCACCAAGTGGTGTGTCTGTGTGAGTCACTTTAGGTCGCGAACTATTTTGTACTTGGCAGTTGTATTTGAGTCAGTCGTTCCGTGCTTCCGTTTCCGTTCTAAGTTGTAGCCCACATGAGAAATGAGACGATAAATTGGTGCGTGTGTGTGTGTGTGTGTGAGAGAGAGAGAGAGAGAGAGAGAGAGAGAGAGAGAGAGAGCGAGAGCGTGTACTTCCCTTTAGACCGCATCGGCTGTTCAGAGAAATTTATGTTGTGTTGTTTGCATTGGAACCAAGAACATACGACTTATCTAACGTCCAGAAGGAATGATCATTTGGTTTCGGGCCAAGGCTAGAAGCATTTCCCAACTGGATAAGTTTGTTAACTTTTCGCGTGCTTCCGTGGCTCCGATGCATCTGTATGCATGGGCCATAGCTGATAGGGATGGACAACGGTTGCGGAGATGAGTTCGGCCGAATAGACATGCTATCGTTGAGCAAATGGATGCCCAGATCAACGAAGAGGCTGCAAACTACGTCTCCACAGCCACTGTTCAGAGAACGTCGCTGCGTATGGGCCCTTGAAGCAGGCACCTGGGTCCTGCAACCATGCTAAATGCTGTTCGTCAGCGACGAATGTTCGAATCTGCACGCCAGTGCCGCAACTGAACCTCCGACGGTCTTTTTAGATGAACCGCGTTTCATGCCCCATCGGACAGAAAGCAAACACCCAGCAACAATCGTCGGACGGGTTCAGACCGGAGGAGGGAATGTCATGGCAATCTCTGGGTGATCTCGTCATTCTGGAAGGCAAGTTCGTTTTCCCTTTGGCACGATGGCATCTGCCAACAGTACAGTGCAACGAGTCACACAGCTCGCAGTATTCGTGCGTGGTTCGAAAAGCCCGAGGCTGAGTTTGACGTACTCCCCTGGAAACCAAACTCACCGGGCCTAGGTGAAGTAGAGAATATGTGGGACATCGTCTATCGGGCTGCTGGTGCCATGAATCCTCAACCAAGAAATCCGGCGTAGCTAGCCACTGCAGTGGAGTCGAAACACTTTCACTCTTCGTTCATCTGGGCATCCATTTGCTCAACGATAGCATGTCTATTCGGCCGAACTCATGAGACTCTCTCTACTGATGATGCCATACGGTTGTTCTTTTAGTCCGGCGGTCTGTCTAAGAGCCTTTATAAAAACGAGGCAACTACACCCAAACCTCCCCGTGCATTATACCAGTCATGATGTACGAGTGTGGTGTGATGCACTATGCAGCTGTGATTCATTTACTTGTCTCGCAAACATCTTTGCTTATAAGATCATTTTCAGAATCATCTTCGTGTTAATAAACCGAGTCATCTATATTTAGTGCTTTGTTTTTAAAATCACTAGTGGTTTTATGGCTCTTCAGGCGAACGTATAACTTAAAAAACATTAGAGCTAGAAAGTTCGCAACTTGGTACCCAACATTCGTTGTCCGCAAAATAAAACAGTAAGAGAGAGTACGCAGTCGCGTACCCTATTCCGCGACTGCGTATGTACCGGAGAAGCGGCCCCATATACTGTATTTAATTGGAATCCATGCATCCGCCAGTTTTATTCAATGACATACGGTCTTTTAGGAATGTTTTATTTTGACTGACAGCGAATGGTGGTTAGCAGGTTCCGAGCTCTATATTTCTAATGTTTTAGTTACCTGAGGATGTGGTTCTTAGTGGCATGGAATCGATACTGACGTAAAAACAAAGGAAGCTGTTTATTAATACCAAGTCATAGCTGTGTCTGCCCTATCTACAAGGTTGCTTGCCTTCTCAGATTGAGTCCGTTGTGTAATCTTCCTCGTCGACCTACTGTCTTACTTCTACATCTACATCGACATGGATACTGTGCAAATCACACCTAGGTGCGTGGCAGAGGATTCATCGAATCACCTTCACAATAATTCTCTATTATTCCAATCTCGATCAGCGCTCGGAAAAAAAACAATCTTGTATCTTTCCGTGCTAGGTCTGATTTCCCTTACTTTATTACGATGATAGCTTCTTCCTACGTAGGTCGGCGTCCACAAAATATTTTAAGTTCGGAGTAGAAAGTTGGTGATTGAAATTTTGTGAGAAGATTTCGCCGCAACGTAGAACGCATTTGGTTTAATGATGTCCATCCCAATACCTGTAATCATGTCAGTGACACTTCTCCCCCATTTCTCAATAATAAAAAACATGATCCTCTTCTTTGAACTTTCTCGATGTACTCCGTTAATCCTATCTGATAAGGATCCCACACCGCGCTGCAGTACTCCAGACGGGGACGGACAAGCGTAGTGTTGGCAGTCTCTTTAGTAGGTCTGTTGCATCTTTTAAGCGTTCTTCCAATAAATCGCAGTCTTTGGTTCGCCTTCCCCACAATATTTTCTGTGTGTTCTTTTCAGTTTAAGTTGTTCGTAATCGTAATTCCTAGGTATTTAGTTCAACTTAAGCCTTTAGGTTTGACTGATTTATCGTGTAACCGAAGTATAACGGATACCTTTTAGCACTCACGTGAATGAACTCACATTTTTCGTTATTTATGGTCATTTGCTAATTTTCTTACCATACAGATATATTGTCTAAATCGTTTTGCAATTTGTTTTGATCTTCTGATGACTTTAGGAGACGATAAACGATAGCCTCATCTGCAAACAACCTAAGAGGGCTGCTCAAATTGTCTCTTAAATCGTTTATATAGATAAGGAACGGCAGATGATCTATAACACTACCTTGGGGAGCGCCAGAAATCACTGTTTTACTCGATGACTGTCCGTCAGTTACTACGAACTGTGACCTCTCTGACAGGAAATCACTAATCCAGTCACATAACTGATACAATATTCCATAAGCAAGCAATTTGATTACAAGCCGCTTGTGAGGTACAGTGTCAAAAGCTTTCTGGAAATTTAGAGACCCGGAATCAATTTGAAATACCTTCTCAATAGCACTGAACGATCCGTGCGAGTAAAGAGACAATTGTGTTTCACAAGAACGATGTTTTCTAAATCCGTGTTGACTGTGTATGAATAGACCGTTCTCTTCGAGTTAATTCATAATGTTCGAACACAGTATATGTTCCTAAATCCTGCTGCATATCGACGTTCATGGTACGGGCCTGCAATTTAGTGGATTACGCCTACTGCCTTTCTTGAATACTGATGTGACTTGTGCAACTTTCCAGTCTTTGAGCACGGATCTTTCATCGAGCGAGCGGTTCTGTATGATAGATAGGATCGAGATATTCCATCAGCATACTCTGAAAGGAACCTAATTGGTGTACAGTCTGCATCAGAACACTTGCTTTTATTAAGTGATTTATGTTGCTACGCTATTCCGAGGATATCTACTTGTAGCGTACTTACGTTGGCAACTGTTCTTGATTCAAGTTCTGGAAAATTTACTTCGTCTTCTTTGGTGAAGGTTTTTTGAAAGGCTGTGTTTAGTAACTCTGTTTTCGCAGCACTGTCGTCGATAGTATTTCCATTGCTATGGCGTGGAGAAGATACTGATTGTGTCTCGCCGATAGCGTACTTTGCATACGACCAGAATCTCTTTGGATTCCTTCCACGTTTCGAGATGAAGTTTCGCATTGAAAACTATTATAAGCATCTGCATTGATGTCCGCGCTAAATTTCGAATTTCTGTAAAATATAGCCAGTCTTCGAATTTTGCGTTCGTTTGAATTTGGTTTGAATTTCTCGTTGTTTCTGCAACAGCGTTCTGACCAGGTTTGTGTACCATGGGGGATCAGGTCCGTCGTTTGTTAATTTTGTTTGGTATGAATCTCTCAATTGCTATCGATACTATTTCTTTGAATTCAAGCCACATCTGGTCTAAACTTCCCGGTACATTGTTAATTTGGAAGGAGTGGACATTCTCTCAGAACTGCGTCAAGTCAATTTTTATCTGCTTTTTTAAATAGGTATATTTTTCGTTTCTTTTTGGAATATTTGGGAGTTAAAAATGTTAAGTCTCGCTACGACAACCCTATGTTCACTATTCTCTGTATCCTGTTTGATGCTCGTTGTTAGCTCAGGATTATTTATAGCTTAGAGGTCAAGTGTGTCTTCACAGCCGGTTACTATTCTAGTGGGTTCCTGAACTAACTGCTCGAAATAATTTTCAGAGAACGCGATTAGTACAATTTCGGATGATGTTTTATGCGTACCTCCGGACTTAAACATGTATTTTCGCCAACATATCGAGGGAAAATTTTGGAAATTTGCGGGAAGATCTTATGGGACCATTGCTGAGGTCATCGATCCCTGAGATTACACACTACTTAATCTAACTCAAACTAACTTACGCTAAGGACGACAAACACACACACACACACACACACACACACACACACACACACACACCACCCATGGCCGAGGGAGGACTCGTACCTCCGACGGGGGGAAGCCGCGCGGACCATCACAAGACGCCTCAGACCGCGCGGCATCCAACATATCGAGGGAAAATTGAAGTCACCACCAACTATAATCGTATGAGTCGGTTACGTAGTTGAAAGTAGACTCAAGTTTTCTGTGAACCTTCCAGCAATTGTATCATCTGAGTTGGGAGGTCGATAAAAGGATCCAGTTATTATTTCATTGCGGTTGACAGGAATGACCTCTACCCGTACTAACTCGCAGGAACTACCTACTTCAACTTCGCTACAAGGTAAGCTACTTCTAACAGCAACAAACACGCCACCGCCAACTGCAATAGCCTATCCTTTCTGAACACCTGAGGTCCATCGCAAAGGTTTCGGCTGAACTTATCTCCAGCTTTAGCCAGCTTTCAGTGCCTATAACGATTTGAGGATCAGTACTTTCTATTACGCTTGGAGCTGTGGTACTTTTCCAACACAGCTACGACAATTGACAACTGTTATACCAGTGGTTCCTAGATCTACGTTCTTCCTGTCTTCGACTTGCGTCCTTTGACACTGAAGCCCTTTTCTGTGTTCCCCCGAGACCCGAGACCCTCTAACCTAAAAAAGCTCAATACACGCCACACTGCCCCTGCTGCACGTCAAGCCGCCTTCTGCGTGTAGTGGACTGCTGACATATTTAGCGGAACCCGAAACCCAACCACTCTTTAGCGCAAGCCGAAGAATCTGCAGCCTACAAGGTCGCAGAATCTCTGTACCAGAGGTCTGGAATCGGTCCTGTCAACTATGCTGCTTTCATCTCGCAAGTAAGACTGGCAACCTTTACCACTTCTGATAGTCGCTCGAAACCAGAACCACTTCTGATAGCCGCTCGAAACCAGAGGGAATCTCAGCGACACACATCACTGGTACAGACCTGAGCCACCATCTGCAGTTGGCTGCACTCTGTGCTCTTTATGGCATCCAGTAGGACCCGTTCCACCCGGTATGCACACGGAGTGCACATTGGCTTTCTTCCCCTCCTTGGCAACCATATCACTAAGAGGCCCCTACGAATTTACTGTTACACAAGACGATCGTACTTTTCTTGGATTTTGCATTTTTTTATGTGGAAGAAATTAATTTCGTATCTTTTGCAGACAAATAAGAAAGCAGAATATAGAAATGGCAACAGTCCTCTCTTCCTACCGCCTAGTTAAAACGATCACATACTCTTAAGAATGCGGAAAAAACTGGCATTTTCGTCGCTTCCTATGCTTATTTTGAATGCGAGACGGCAACAGCGTAATTCTGACAAAGTTTCAAATTAAATTAGCTCTGTCATTGAATTGGAACACTGCATTACTTGGTACTGCACAGCGTTGTATAAAAGGTAGTAGGATACGATTACGGTAATTCAATAACTATTGATCTCGATTAAAATAATATTGGGAAAGTTAAGGCTTGCTCCATTGATGACGTATTTTGAAATAGTGTGTCTGCAGTGACTTTCAGAGTCGTCGAAAAGAAATCTGGATACGAGTGTGCAGCGTGCCAAGTCTCCTCCAACCGTCAAAAATAAACTTTGTAAGTAATGCAAAATCGACAGCAGTTATGTTATTAACAATCTTTGTCACTGATTCATATTATTACTTTAACTAATATGTTAAATAAATATTTTAATCAGTAGTGCTAAAAACTCATTGTAGAAAGTTAGTCTTTTATGCTTTTATAAATGAGTATTGTTAACAAAAATCAAAGGTGTTTCTGTTACGTCTATAAGTGGAATCGATAACCATGACAGTGATTGGCAAAGCGAAATTTATTAGAGGAGAAAAATGAAATATGTCCTAAATACAGACCATTTAAAATGAGGCGAAATGTGTCAGTCTCTGAAAAGGTTTGCCAAGAGCCATTAAATAGATGACTAAAATACTCTTACGCGGATTGTATCAGATTTCTCTGCGTCTTTACTAATTCGGCCGTATGGAGGAAATATGATTAGGGTGCGGTGTTTGAAGGAGTCAGCGCGGCGTTGGCCTCTTAAAGGTCTTGGAAATCACAGTTAAACTAAATGTAGATGGCCGCACAAGTATTTGAACGTCATTCTTTCTGATTGCTACTCCTTAGTTGCTTCATTGACCTCGAGGAATACATGTCATGCGTGATAAATGCGCTGGATTTGCGTTATTACTAATGTACAGAGGTTAGAGAAACATATAGGCACAAATGGAATTTCATATGCCGCGCGACCTTCTTTAGACTTATTGTGCAACAGATTTCGAAATACAGTACTATTCATAGGATACCACGTTTTAGAGTTACTGTATTGCATACAGGTACGTGAAGGGGAAATGAAAATTCCGGCTGAAATGGTAAGACGTAGAATAAAAGAAAATAATAGACTTGGGCTTTGTTACTATATGTGTAAATTTAGGGCAGAACGGCCTTAATAAGAGAGACTAAAATCATGCAAATGTTACGAGGTAAGAGATGAGAGACGATAATTACAAAGCTTGGACTTAAAATGACAATGGTCAACAGATGCAACCTCCGTAATTTTTCCGGCTTTTTACTAAGGCGTGCCGTTGCACGCAAGTGTATTGGGCAAGTGAAGTACTTCAAGGGTACAGCATATACTTCCTGGAGAGTTTAACGTTTCACCAAAGAGAGGTCATGACATACATACTTAGATTTCTGTATAATTTTCTCTGTGTCCCAGAGCGATGCTGCTTACTTCCCCTGCTTACTGCGACTACTTTATAGCTCCCTCCATTTTTGTTAAACGAGATTGCTTTAAGTTACTTGGACTGAATGGCGCTTGAGTTTATACTATTTGTGACGGATTACCTCTCCGTAAGCACAACGTAAAACTTGACTGTTAATAAATATGTTGTGTAAAATAGGCTTCGTGTGTACAGAGCCAAAAATAGCGTATGCCGTAGACAGTTCAATATTGTGTCTAAGTGGATTTAAAAGTCGTACGAATTGTTGTATCAGACGTTGCAAATTATGGCTTTCAATATTTCTGATTATTTGTTTTCCACTTTTCGAATTATGCAGGTTCGGCTTATTCGATCGTAAATAAAGTTGCAGAAAGGAAGAAACTTTTTTAAAAGTTTCGGTAAACGTCGTAATATCAGCTTTTTATCGCCGGTGTCCTGACAAGCACCGATAATGTATGAGCTACACGTTCAAGCCTATCAGTGTTCTAACTTCTTCACCAGAAATAAAGTTTTCTCGTAAAACATTTAAACAAAGTAGCTTCAATTTATCTGTAGTACACACTTTTCATCAGACTAGAATGCAGGGTAATGTCTTTTCTTCTGATGAACTCACCCTATGCTTTAGTTAATTTAAGTCGTCGTAATATTTTTGGATGAAGGTATATGTTACATTTTTGATAACCTTCAAGTAAATTAACTTGTGCTCAGAATATTAAAGCAAATATTATCCCTCCATTAATCACAGTAAAATAAACATGTCTTTTTTACGTGTGGGAATGAAATGACACTCATACACCCGTTGATCAATTTTGAATAAAACACATGGACATCATTTACACATAGTATTTCGCACATGCATTTGGTTTCATAATAAAGGGAAAAAACTGTCAATTTCTAAAGGTCCTAGAGTAGATTTCACACAATAAACTTCTTTACAGTACAGAACTTCAAACAAGACTGAATACAATTTTGCATTCATGCATTGTGTTCTGTATCAAGTCATTTGTCGTAATGTCAGACCACAACGGCCGAGAGATTTGGACTTCTTGCGGTTGATGGCTGTCGACCAACTACAATTTGTATCCGGTGACGAAAGATGCTCGAGCTGCACGAAGATTAGCCGTCCGCTCTCCCCCAGATTCGCCGGCGTACATGAAACAAATAACACAAACACTTTGTAATACAGATCAGACAAAGTACGGTACTACAGTCATACCCAGTGATATTGATAATGTACTGTAACATATATCGTGAAGGAGGACACATTCTTGGTGATGGACTTTGGCGCTATAGCATTACAATAACTCGTATTCGGGAGGACGACGGTTCAATCCCGCGTCCGGCCATCCTGATTTAAGTTTTCCGTGATTTCCCTAAATCGCTCCAGGAAAATGCCGGGATGGTTCCTTTGAAAGGGCACGGCCGACTTCCTTCCCCGTCCTTCCCTAATCCATGAGACCGATGACCTCGCTGTTTGGTCTCTTCCCCAAACAACCCAACCCAACCCATTACAATAAGCAGCACTACAGTATTTACCCGTGACACACGAATACCTTCGTTCTCAGTCATATATAGCGTTGAAGGGGCTCCCTCACTTCGCGACATAAACAACGGAACGGTGTGGTTCACGAAATTAGTATCCTGTTATTTTATCGACAGTTGCCTTTGCAGCGTTATATTCAAATCGAAATGACTGTGGCCTTTGTGTACAGCTCTCTTACGGCATCGTTTTAATAAATCATGCAGTGAGTCTGGGCTTCACGTGTATCACCAGCCTGTAAGGAAAAGGTTGTGTTGTGTTATGCGATATACTCTTTATTCGCAAATGGAATGTCATCAGACATTCAGAAGTGCCGTTCAGTTAATCCCGCGTGACAACATCTCTGTTGTTCACGCTTTTCCTCAATGGTTCAGTAAACAATCTCCATTTACCCACTGATAATTCCACTGAGTTACCGCAACACAGTTGATCACATACGAGGGTTGGAACTTTAATAGTGGCAACTATTTATTTACAGCTCGTACAAAATAGATACGTGTTTCAAAGTTGTAATTACCTTCAAAGTAGTCAACAGCATTGTGTAGAACCCGTCGCCAGCGATGTGGAAGTCGTAGGATACTCTTAGCAGTGCCAGTTCTGCTGATAGTTCGAGCGGCGCGGTCTGTTGCCCGACGGATTTGTAGCAGTTCTCCAGTTTATAAATCGAGTTGAACTTACGAGGGCTTAAGTCAGGGGAGTGCAGTAGGTGGTATAGTACTTAGCAGCCCCATCAGTCAAACATAAAAATGAGTGTGCTGTTCATCACCAGAGGATCCAGAATATGTAACGAGGTTTCATGAATAATGATTCCTCTTAGTTTCATTCTTTGTTTGATAGCCTAGGGTGGGTGCACACGCGCGTGCAAATCCTGATACGTGTCGTTACACATTGAGAACGAAAGGCCGTGATTTTTGTCCGAGTTCTATCTTGTCAGGCGGTAAATATGACTGAATATATTCCTGGCGAGTGAAAATTACATTTCAGAAGGCCCTTATTATTTATTTGATCATAACTGTTTACTAAATATGAACATCGATTGTTTCACACATTAAGCCGGGTCTACTGTGGAATATTAATTTTCTGTGGAACTCTGTCGCTCAACAGTTGATGCATTGCGCTGAAATCGCAAAGTCACATAATATCGTAGTCGCATCGACTTGCCATTTTGCTCTGGAGTCGCAGTGTACTAAAACCGCACACTTGGTCCTTTCCACATCGGAATTACAATCAGCGGCTAGCGAGGAAACTATCGGTGACACGCCGTTTCTGAAGGCTTCTGTTGGCCTCAGCAGGGGCAACAAAGTCATTAGAACAGGCAGTTCACACAGGTTAGACTTCAATAACCCTTTTCTCGCGACTCTCCAGAGTTAATCGCAAATTAAAAGAAATCCATCTTCGATACTTGGCCGACTACAACTCTCGCGAAGAAGACGGAGCAACCAAACACCGGGAAAACGAACCTGACCCTGCAAGATGAGCCTTTCATTATCGTATGTCATTGACTGTGCGCGACAATATGAATGGTCTACGGGTGTCTTACCTCCTTGGATGTAGACTGTCCTGTACGGATGACAAATCTGCAAGTTAGCGTCCGCCTTTGTGTCATTGCTCCTTTCAGTAGGAAATGGTTTGCGAGCTTCAGTAGGGGACTGGTAATGTTGTTCTGATCGACACCGCTTCATTGGCACCGTAATTTCACGGTTTATTTACCGCGATGGCGCCTAACGCAGACTCTAATGAAGGCTCTTGTGCCGCACTGGTTTCTTGAGCAGGCTCTTTTTCTGACAGTATTCACGGGTGTGGCAGCAACGAAACGCTGTGGCAAGTAAAATTTAATAAGTTCTGATAACAATACCTATATTCTGTGCGATGCAGCGAGTGCAGAAGGAAAATTCATTGTTTTTACGCGGAATGGAAAATGGCAGAGCGACCTCGACCCGGTCCTCTGTTCCGGCCTCCTCTCTGGCCCTCTTTTTCTTTTGCAGCGCGACTGTTGTGGCACGCCGAGTGCGCAGCGCCTGAAAGGGAAGGCTTGCGCGCCCTCAATCCCTTTCTTTCAGAGTCGAGTTTGTCGCTCATTACGGGGCTCCCTGTGCCGCTGCAGTCGGCCGCCGCTGCCGCTGTCGATGTTTGCAAAGATTTCGCAGTCAGCCGGATTCGGCAACGCTACTGCACTGCAGCTTCGCTAGTCGCGCTTTCATTAGCTCCCGTGACCGCAAAAAATTTGCATGCCAGTCGTGGAGCGCCCGCCCCCTCCTCTCTCTCTCTCTCTCTCTCTCTCTCTCTCTCTCTCTCTCTCCCCCTCTCCCCCTCCCCCCTCCCTCCTACGGCCGCCCTCTCCCTCCCCCGGTCCCCCGCTGATAACCCGTAGTAACACGTGTGCTGTACCATCCCGTGAGCGCGTAGTGTGTGCCAATCACTTGGCGAAAATACACGAATGTGAGCTCCCAGGGTAAAGTGTGCGGCTACCTCCCTTGCAGGAGGGAAATTGATTCCTTTGCCGAAGCTCCGACACGGCCGCTTTCGACGGCGCTCTCTGCGCGTTAGAACTCTGCGGCAGTTTGCGAGGAACACTTAAATCTTTGCTATGGTTATCCTGGGGGGGCCCAAACACAAACAAACGCGGCAGAGCAAGCTTACGCCACGTAAACAAGGAGGGTGTTTCGAAATGACGACTTACGTCACCGCTCGCAGAGAAGTCTTGCGAAACTGCACTCTCTCGTTTCAAACTTCTAGGTGTGTCGTCGACGTGCTAGTCTTGTAGGGAAAAAATAAAGAAGAAATGTAGCTGTTATACGAGGCAACAAAATTACCTATACTAAATGTCGCAATTTATATGGGCACATTTTAGTTCCAAAAATGACTCGTGGTACTCAAACAATGGTTTCCACAAGTCTGTCTTATTTTGTTCGTTTTCATACTAAGGTATTAATGGAAGATAGGCGCTTCAGTCCGGAACCGTGCGACTGCTACGGTCGCAGGTTCGAATCCTGCCTCGGGCATGGATGTGTGTGATGTCCTTAGGATAGTTAGGTTTCAGTAGTTCTAATTTCTAGGGGACTGATGACCTCAGATGTTAAGTCCCATAGTGCTTAGAGCCATTTGAACCATTTTGAGCATAACTCGTGAAACATAGGCAGCATAGGTAAAATGTAATGTAAAAATCAGTGAATTATTTACTATTAAAATAAACATTGCAACTAAGAAAAGAGGAGCGGCTCCTAAAACACGATAGGCCAATATCTAACACAGTCACGACCCATCTGTGTTGCGTAAAACAGGTCCTCCATGATACAATATCGAGTGCATAAAGTGAAATTTAACAGGCGAGCCGTGCTTTGATCAATATCGTATCTGATCCCGATGACCGTCAGTCATCCTCATATCGTTTTCAGTTTCATCTTAACAGACTGTTTTTATGGCACGAGTTCTACATGGTGATTACCAAGCTCTGGTGTCACTGGAACTACGCTAGTGTCACAGGTCTTACCAAGTCACAGTGCGGAGTTTTACAGGCACTAGACTCAAATTCACTTTCAGAATTTCCGCGTTGCTCCTGCTTCTTCATGCATGCACCGGAAGCTTTCGAATAGAGCCACCCATCCCAAGAGCTTGGAAGCATCCATCCTTCTAAAATGCCATTTCTGTGGTGGTGAAGACCCACGTACGTTTTAAGCCATACGTATGAATACTCGACTGATCTTCGGTTCTAGAGTCCTTTTGAGCAGACTGATATTCATATGGTGCGTGTAACTGCGATATATCCGCCTTAGCTTTTAAAGAGAGTTGTTTGTCATATACTTATTGTTTGTTACTTTAAAATTAACAGAGACAGTGAAGTACCTGCGGCATTAGCTTTTTTAAATGGAGCACTGAATTTTTTTACGGCATTCCTCACGAAAAGGTGCTGGTATGCACGTCATTGTTCGAGGCACCCATGCAAAGCAATTTCACCTCCACTGCCACCTAAGAATCCCGTAACAGTGAACAGTTTCGCTATTTCAACAGATTTATGCATTACATTCAGAACATTTCGAGGTTTAATTTGAGAAACATTTCGCTGAAAACATGAACCAGCGTTACGTAACTGCACCACCGTTTCCAAGAACTTTCAAATGCCTAAAAAAGTACCAAACTCTGTTAAGAATCCGCTTAACTGCTTCAATACCTCTCTAGTTACGAAATGTACCAGTAGTGTAATGTAGAAAAATGTGTTCCTCTTTGTGTAGTATATTTCACGAAATTTTGTTTCGGTATGTTTAATAGTTTACAAAGAACTAAGGTTTATAGTATGTGGGAGGCGTTGTATAAAAAAAAGTTCAAATGTGTGTGAAATCTTGTGGGACTTAACTGCTAAGGTCATCAGTCCCTAAGCTTACACACTACTTACTCTAAATTATCCTAAGGACAAACACACACACTAATGCCCGAGGGAGGACTCGAACCTCCGCCGGGACCAGCCGCACAGTCCGTGACTGCAGCGCCCCATACCGCTCGGCTAATCCCGCGCGGCGGCGTTGTATAATAACAAAATTTTATGGTTGGTACATAAGTGAAACGACGAATTATGACACAAAGTAAGTACTGAGTATTTAATATCGCGTCACCACGACCCGTATAGTTCAGATGCATGCATCCTCAGTAACTATATTATATTTCAGTACCTATCTTTTTACGATGTACTCTGCAATGTCCTTCAGACGTGCTTGCGTGTCTGCATGTCTGAAATAACAGGCACTGCTGCGATCGACAGCTGTATGAAATACAAGAAATGTACACGCAGTTGCGAATATGATCAGACTCCAGTTGCACAATGTATTGATGTTAATGAAAATTTGTGCCGGACTGGGATTCGAACCCCAATTTCCCGCTTTACGGGAGTGGTCGCCTTAACCGCTTTGGCCATTCGCGCATGCGGGAATGACAGCAGTTTTGCGAACACAGGACGTAAGACACGAGGTGACATATGGAAGTTTGAGACAGTTCTGGAGGCGTGGTCGGATGGCCGAGGCGATGGCTCGCATAGAGCGGGAAATCCGGGTTCAGTCCCGGTCTGGCACAAATTGTCACTGTCACCAACATATTGTGCAGCAGGAGTCTGATCATATTCGCAACTACGAATACATTTCTTGTATCGTTGGTAACGCCATAATAATATCGCGCCGACCTACCCCTACTCTGTGCTTTTGTTACTTGATTTCGCGTCGTGCGTGTTCGCTTGCAGAAGACAAGGAGACATTCTGCTCTATTTCTGATAGTTCACAAATTTACAGTCTGTTCAAAATTCGCAGCAAAAAACGAAAACGGATTACACGTAAAGGAGGAATCTATTTATTTATTTTATCTGATCAGATTAGGTTCAAAAATGGTTCAAATGGCTCTCAGCACTATGGGACTTCTGAGGTCATCAGCCCCTAGAACTTCGAACTACTTAAACCTAACTAACATAAGGACATCACACACATCCATGCCCGAGGCAGGATTCGAAACTGCGACCTAGCGGTCGCGTGGTTACAGACTGTAGCGCCTAGAACCGCTTGGCCACTCCGGCCGGATGATCAGTTTAGGGTTTTCAGTCTCTTTCCTACACTGGACCAGGAATTCATGCATACAACGCTTTGTACATCACAGTTTATTTAAATAATTTTAATATTGCAAACAATAATAAAACGGTAGCAATAGTATCAAAAGCATGTTTTGAAACAAGATTTGCCGTCATTGGGACCTTAGCGCTGACTGAGTTGCAAAGTTCTATTACTATTCCTTGAAGACACTAAGTCTGAGAAGAGTTTGCGATCGTGTTTGGCTCTCCGCCTTGATCACATATGTTATACAACTTACATTACCGGTTTCGGCTTACTGCCTTCATCTGATTATTAACAGTATTCAGATACAAATATCATCGTCAGATAATCTGTACACATGGGCACTTAAAAATCTACTAGTTCGTCGTAAACCTTTATCATATAGCGTGTAAAACAGTCTGAAGATTTCCAGCGAACTGTAGGTGGGCTCCGTTTCCATTTAGCAGGTATGTTTTACTATCAACAACAGTAGTCTCGGTGCCCAATTTCAGGTATATTTCCGTGCTCTAGTTACTGGGCGAGTATAAGTTCAGTTTAAAACGTGAACGACATGAAACTTGTACAGTACTAAATGAAGAGTTCAAAAAAATGGTTCAAATGGCTCTGAGCACTATGGGACTCAACATCTGAGGTCATCAGTCCCCTAGACTTAGAACTACTTAAACCTAACTAACCTAAGGACATCACACACATCCATGCCCGAGGCAGGATTCAAACCTGCGACCGAAGCGGTCGCGCGGTTCCAGACTGAAGCGCCTAGAACAGCTCGGCCACATCGGCCGGCGAGAAGGAAGAGTTAAAAGAGATGGGACAAGCGAAGAGACAAATGCTCTCTACTCGAACAATCCAATGTGAATCATTGGACACCAATATAATTTGTAAAATAGTTTGTAGATTCCTGACTTCCATGAAGACTTGACACGATTGCAAGCTGTTGTCGCACTTGTCTTTATGTTGATTAGCGTCTTCGTTGAAATACTCAGAGTAATTGTAGAGCAACCGGACAGTTATGTGTGCTGTATGCAGCCTCCACAAGTTACAAATGTGTGTCTATTACAAAGTAAGGTATTACAGAAGAATGTGCGCAAGCATGTTAGGAGGTATCGCCCTGTGTTGATGAGGTATAACAAGATTAGCTACGCCCCGCGTTGTTACCCGCGGTTAACAGTAATACATAAGAAAATGTCAACGCCGAAACTCAGTATCCACCCCTATGCGCCATCACAAATGTTATCTCTATGAAGTCTTGGGCCGCTAGCCACTTGTGGCCTAGCAAACCACGGGACATCGGAAAAAACCTATCATATTTAGAGGCGGTTGGGAAAGCTGACAGAACTCAAGTCGCTCACAACTCACTAATTTATTTCAGTGAAAACATTTTCACACCGAGCAGCGATTACAAAATATGTCAGAAAAGGGAGTAAATAACTTCACGAGTGTTTGCGGCATACTTAGCACGGGAATGAAAGTGACAGTCTTGGTGTGTATGAAGAGCCAGAAATGTACTGCATTACGTTTCAGTGAACAACGTTCCGCTACTTGTTGCTCTCTCCGTATATAGATAGCTACCCATCTTCTCCTGCCACCCTTCTGCCTGTATCCCCCTGCCCCCCTCCCTGTCCAACTCCTGCCTCTCTCCCCGTCCATCTCCTCTACCCCCTCCTCAGACTTTGTCCATCTCCTCCTCCTTCCTTTCTCTGTCCATCTTACCCTGCCCGCTCTCTGTCCACTTCCATCCTCTTGTGTGTCCATCTTCTCCTGCCCCAACCGTCTGTTTGTCCGTCTCCTTCTCCCAATTCTCTCTCCACGTTATCACCCCCATCCCAATTGGAGACTGGTGGCTCTAACCCACACAGTACTGTTTTTCCAGATCGTAACTAAAGTACCAACCAAATTTGGTTGAAATAGTTCCAGGGGTTTAGGATGAGCTTTTTACCCGTGGCTTTGGCCACGTACGCACGTGTCAAATTCATTTCACATATATTTAAAATATTGTACACGTATTTGTACAGACATCCCACCTTTATCTCTAGCGAATTTCGACCTGCAGTTCCATTTTCATGCCGTTCAATATTTATGAACTCATATTTCCTGAACTATCTGTCCTACAGCGATATGTTATTCTATGTACATCCAGCGATATATGTAGATACTGTCTGCGAAATGTGTTGCGGATAGAGTTAGTAGCAACAAAGTAATTTAAACATCATACACGACGCGGCAGTTTTCCCGCATCTCATTGTTTATGAAGTCATATCGCCTTAACTGTGTGTCGTACAACGATATAATTTTACCGGTAAATTTTTTTAGTATATGTGTTGCGAATACAGTTAGTAATAAAGAGGTAGTAAATGAAAACGTCATCCTTCTAGCAGTAGTTTTACTGCTTGAACAGCGAAAATGTAGTAAGCGATGAGCTTTTTTCCTTTCATCATTTTGTATGGGCTGTCAGCGAGAAAATGTTTCGTGAACGTTTGATACTACGGGTAAAGCTTGTTGCAAGTCACTAAGTGCTCTCATTCCCAACTGCTGGATGAATAAAGTACGGGTTCAACAATGGCTCTAAGCACTATGGGACTTAACATCTCAGTCCCCTAGACTTAGAACTACTGAAACCTAACTCACCTAAGGACATCACACACATCCATGTCCGAGGCAGGATTCCAACCTGCGACCGTACCAGCCGCGTGGTTCCAGACAAAGTAGGGTATTCGAACATCGTGGGATGCACTTGTTTTTCACCCCCATCCCTTTGATATATATGTTAATTCAGGCTAGAAGCTGTCTCCATTCTAGATGTCTTCCAAATCCGTCGAGCCGTTACAGCGCGAAGATAAAACAAAATTGTGGTCAGTGTATAGTACGGAAACTAGAATGGAAAAGAATGTCAAAAATAAAATTGTGGTCGGTGTATGGTACAGCAACTAGAATGGAAGAGAATGTCACAGTTCACACTACGAAAGTATTTTCTTCACACTTGCACATTCTTGTGCATCTTTTGCGAGTCTTCCAGCAGAGTGCATTGTTATTCGTTTCTCGGCAACATGTACAGTTCAAATCCTCTGCTGGGCTTATCTGCCGCCGCCAGTAACGTCCCACCGGCCAGTGTAAACACCGTTACGGCTTCCATGTCCGTACCACGTTATAATTACGGACTTTGTAATGCATGTACCAAGTGGTTATAAATAAAGTGCAGCTGCTCACGAATTCCAGTGTGAGCTGTAATTATCATATGGCAGAGAAACTTGGCGGATATGCTAATGCATTAATGCGGTACCGGTAATTACTGGAAAAAAATTAGTTTCAGTGTTGGTTACCAGGTGCGTACTGTTTGTACGACGGTATGACATCCACGCTGTCATTTGACAAGCCATTACGTGGGTGAACAGTATTGCTATCGAGAAGGGAGAACTTGCGCTCTTGGTGAAAGTGTTTTATGTGAATGGCTGCAATTACACGGCTGAACTGAGAGAATACCGTCGACTGATAGGTCTGACGAGTGGTCCAATTTAATTATATGGTTTAAGGCACTCCGTCATCAGGCCACATGTGGCCCACCGGGACCATCCGACCGCCGTGTCATCCTCAATGAGGATGCTGATAGGAGGGGCGTGTGGTCAGCGCACCGCTCTCCCGGTCGTTATGATGGTTTTCTTTGAACGGAGCCGCTACTATTCGGTCGAGTAGCTCCTCAATTGGCATCACGAGGCTGAGTGCACCCCGAAAAATGGCAACAGCGCATGGCGGCCCGGAAGGTCACCCATCCAAGTGCCGACCACGCCCGACAGCGCCTAACTTCGGTGATCTCACGGGAACCGGTGTATCCACTGCGGCAAGGCCGTTGCCCATCTGGTTTAGAGAAGCTGATAAACTGAAGTTCGGAAACATGGGTGGAAGAGAAAGGTGTCCTATCCCGGTGGAAGTTATTTACGAAACTGCTGTTGCTGCAACAGAATTTGCTCTTCGGTTTCTGGCACGAATCGTAGACGATGACGTGTTACAAATTTATATTATAGGGTGCAGTGAGTACACAGAACAACCGAATTTGGCATGCTGTTAAACCATGTTCTGTGCAAGAAGAGCCATTACACTCGCCGTATATGACTGTGTAGTGTTGATTCTCGATCCGTTCTTCTTTGAAGAGGACACTCCCAAGAGCCTATCAGGTGCACGTGAAGTGTGGACATTGTCGAGACAACCTTGTGCTGCACGTGGCTCCTGCAACTGTGTGGCAGCCACTGTTTTCATGTAAGTTGGGGCAACACCTCATGTCGCACGCCCATTGAAAGATCTGCTCAATGCAGCCTTCCACGAACTTGTTCTCTCCAGAGGTTTTCTAGATACGTGGCCTGCAAGATCACCTGATCTGAATCCATGTGACTCATGGTTGTGGGGATTGTGGTGTCACCGCCAGACACCACACTTGCTAGGTGGTAGCCTTTAAATCGGCCGCGGTCCGCTAGTATACGTCGGACCCGCGTGTCGCCACTGTCAGTGATTGCAGACCGAGCGCCGCCACACGGCAGGTCTAGAGAGACGTCCTAGCACTCGCCCCAGTTGTACAGCCGACTTTGCGAGCAATGGTTCACTGACAAATTACACTCTCATTTGCCGAGACGATAGTTAGCATAGCCTTCAGCTACGTCATTTGCTACTACCTAGCAAGGCGCCATTTATCCTTTGCTATGTATCTTGTGAAGCATGTACCATCAGACCGATGTACACCAATTATGGATTAAAGTTAAGTATTCCAGCAGCAACGTACCTTATTGGCTATATTAATTACATTGTCCTGTTCCAGACCTCACGCCAGCCTGCGTGAGCTTAAACGCGTGCCTTCCGGTATCCTCGCATAGTGACTTGGCTGTCTTGCCAAGTCACAACAGGGATAACTAAAAGAACGCGTTTACCGCGGACACTTTCGGTCCCTACCTGATCGGAAGGCCAGTATACAGGAAGCCATTGCTGAGATCCCACTGGAACTGCTGCGAGCAACTGCTGATGACGTAGTTTCACAGACGCAGCATTTCGTCGACGTATCCGGTGCGCATATTGAACGAACTATGTAAGCAACGGTTTATAATAAAATCACCATTACGCCTTTCTCACTTGTTTGACGTTTTCTGCCCACGTCCCGTTTCTGATCCTTTATATATGGAAACGTGTCTTTCTTGCATTCACAGCGCCAGACTTGCACCTGGTAGTCGAAATTGGAACAATCTTTTTTCCAGAGTAAATCGGTTTTGCATTAACGCATTAAAATATCTACCAAGTTTCGCTGCCATACGATAATTACAGCCCTCTCTGGACCTCTGTGAGTATCTGCAATATAATTATAACGACCCGGTACTTTTAGTGACTTCTGGAGGGTTCAGGCTGCAGGTTACTCTATAACTACTCTTGGTATCGTACACACTTTCATATTTGTTATATGTGTGTTTCACGTTAGTTATGTAAGATCAGACTTAGAATTCCTTTATCTGTTTTAACAGAACTGGAATTAGTACGAAACCGGTAATCATTATAGATGCAAATGTGACAATGAACTGCGATACAAAATATTAGCAAATTAGTGATTGGTGTCCTTTCTGTGTTATCCTCAGGAAAACCACCCGTTGTTGCATAGATATTTATAACATTCCTTGGTCCTTTGAGATGAAATGTGTACGTGCGCTTCTCTTCATTCGATAATTTATTTTGCAGAACACATAAATATCTGCTTACATTCGCGGGAATTCTAACAGCAAGTAAGTGAATTGTAGATTTCAGAAGCGTTGGTCACGTTCTTAATTCTAATCGGATGTCTACCGAGTGAAAGTTTTTAATTAAAAATTCACTTCCCGCCTGCGTGACACCGAAGATTAATGAAGGTGCACCAGCTTTGCCGGCTACTGTGTATTGATCAGGGGACTATCAATCTTGTGAATGGAATCGCCGGGTAGAGTACGAGTACCCTCGCTAGTGTATAGTCCATTATTCTGCGAATAATTGCACCCATTTCAGCCGATATCTAGAGGCGTGGTATAGTACTTCACGCGATGTTGTTCCAGCACTATATTACAGATCCATAACGAGGCTTTCAAAGTGAGCAAGAGATGGTCACTGATACATGTAATTCATTATCGCGCGAGCTCTGGTGAGGTCAATATTCATTTTGTACGAACACAAACGCATTCCTCATTGTGACATATTTTTCGAAGACCTGTTGACAGTCTCACTCACTAAAGTGTTCTCCGGAAGAGTGTTCTTCCGTTTCCACTGTTCACTAACTTAATGGTACTAAACATCAGTTTGCAGACATTCCACTTTCATTCCTGTTTACTGCAGCAGCCTCGGATCGTTTTTGGACAACAGATGGAGTGAGGATAGAAATGGGTTCCATTTAAAGATGTGGCTACAAGATCAAACCGTGTTTTAGATATCAGTCATGTGTTTTCGTAATAATAGTGGATATAGCAAGCGCCTCTCATCATTCTCGTTGTTGACTAGTAATTCCACAAGAAAAGCTTTACTCCATCTACAAGGAAGTACTACGAGTATGGTACACGTTACAGCCGACACCCACATGTGTACTCCGTTAGCCACATTACGGTCTATTGCGGACCGTACTCCAGGTATCACTATCAAATCCACCTTTTTTTTATTGGCTTCAGGCCTAGTTCATCGCGCTGGATATAGTTGTTTCACTTATGATACGAACAGGACGTTTGTCTGACATAATTACAAAATGTAAGTTATATAGAAGTAAACCAACAGTTACGCGAGATAATCAGCCCGAAACGTTCTTTAGTCTGAGTACGTCTTTACAATCAGGGACACAAATTGTAATATAAAATCTTATTACCAGAAACTGTAAGTTACGATATTATAAACCATTAAAATAGACAGGAAAAAAGGCATTGGTTCAAATGGCTCTGAGCACTATGGGACTCAACAGCTTAGGTCGTAAGTCCCCTAAAACTTAGAACTACTTAAACCTAACTAACCTAATGACATCACACACACCCATGCCCGAGGCAGGATTCGAACCTGCGACCGTAGCAGTCCCGCGGTTCCGGACTGCAGCGCCAGAACAGCACGGCCACCGCGGCCGGCAAAAAAGGCATTAAAATGCCTAAAGTGGACAACAAGAGGCAATATAGCAAACCTTGCATTATGCCTCTTTATTTACTAGATTTAATTATGCAGACAGTCACACAGTCACAATATTTATGTCAACATCGTGTTGTATTTTATTTTAAAACTAACTTCAAAGATTTACACAAAGTGCCAGTTGTATTCACAGAAAAATTAAAATATTTCTTGAAAGCCTATATATTACAATGCCTAATCGACTTTTTGGTTGCACATGTCAGCCAACTTCTTTCTGAAATTTTCTGGAGTCATATTGTGTCTCGTGTCAGACAATACATTTCTCATGTGAGAAAATAAGCTCTCAACAACTGCAGAGGCCAATTTCCCTTCTTGTAGTTGGTTTGATTTTCTCACAATGCTGAGTGAACGCCTCTCCAGACGTCATTGTGAGGAAAATTCCTAGGAAGTGCAAGGTATTGAAGATATGTTCTCCGTGTGGCTGTTAGAAATGCTGGTCGTTCTGACTGAGTGCCACTTACAGTGAAACCAGAAACAGATCGTTCTTTTTCATTGTACATTAATTCTGCCTCTTTTATAATAATCTAGTATACGGTGTCCTTTCATCCATTCGTATGCATAGTAGTGTGTAATTCGAAGCATTTTCCAAGGAAGGGCCCCCAAAATAGGTATTCATATAACGTACAAAAAATAAAAAGGATTGCAGCGAACTTCATGACAATCTATAGTTGAAATCCAAATGTGGGAATATTTTACAGTTATTCCACAAAGTCCACCGACAGCGATGGAATAGTTTTCCAGAAGTAGATCTTTTTTTATTTATTTTTCTCCAGTGTAAGAAACTCTTAGTGGCTTGCAGCTTATGTTCGAGTAAACTAGTGATGATAGTAATGATGTTCTAAAATTTATAAATATCCATGGGGATTGGTAATACTTCCCAAAAAACAACGTTATTAATAAATGAATTGTTTTATTTGTAGTCTCTCAGATCAGAACGTCGATTACTGTACATGGGATCACCCCAGCCCGTAACCTTGAATATTGTGTAGAAAGTCGATATGACATTGGTTGATATTTCATATAGCTCCTGTGCAGAGTAATTAATTAATTAGTTAATTAATTTATAATGATTTTCTTTGTATCTTACTGGGTGTCACACGCTGCACGGGGTAAGAGGCATAATAAATTTAACACGTCACTGTCAAACAATTAATTTACCGTAACACAACGTCCCTGAAGCAGCCATCTTCGCTCTCCCGAGGCTTAAGTCAGAATGCGCTTTCATCTATAGTAGATTATACATGAGCTAAACTTGTTATCAAAGTGAATGAGATTAAAAACTCCAGGTTTAAAATTATGGAAGCAGACAGTTTAATTAATCTTCGCTTTTGGAGAAAATTTCGCTGAATTTATCTTATCCGGAATTATCGTGGGTTATCTTTGTCCATTTTGACGACTCTGTTTTATTTATAGAACAGAAATTTTCTGTCAAAGTTGATTCTGATAAGTAGAGAGATATTATTCCTACACATACTCATTTCTCGTATGGCTGTGATTACTGCCGAGCAATGATAGATAAAATAATACAATAATAGTTAAAATAATAATAAACCTAGATTTATCTGTTGGAACAGTTATCTCGTAAGCAATCTATTGTCAGTTGCTTGTAAACAGTTTCATTTACACATTTTATTGCTGAGACTTGCATATGTCATCATCAGTACACTTTTATTTTGATGTGAAACGAGAATCTTGTTGCTATATACACATTTTCACTAAGTGCCATTGCATTTCGTCTTTAAGCGTAGACAGTTGGCATCAGACACTATTAATTTTAGATACGTATTTAAGTATATGCCAAACTGAAGTCATAAATACAATATTACTACATTTGGTAAAAATGTTGTCCTTACCATGTCGATATTCTTATGAAATGGTTTGGGCTAAACTGTGATTTGAACATTGCATCTGTAGATTGCGACTTCAGAATGCTGAAAGCTGCGCCAAATCATTTTCTTTGCATGTCTGAGCCTCCATTTGTTTTATTCTCGTGTGATTAGTTTTCCCCCCGCTCGTACATGTTGCGTGCGCCATTTGCTGAGCCCGGATGTAGTGGCTCCATCGAGCAGCCGAGCAGAGTTGCGTCTGCTGTTCGTGCATTATCAGCGGCTGCTCCTGCAGCAGCTGCTGCCCTTAATAATAGACGGTCCCGCTCACACTTGTCACGGACCAAAATAAACAGCAAGTCGCTTCCATTGTCAGGAGAATCAGCGGCCGGCGTAGGTAAGACGCGAGTTACCCAGTGCTCTAATTAGCAACACGCTCCGAGCTGGCGTTCCGTCCTACGTTCACATATCAACTGACTACAATGAACAATTTCCCTCGGAAACTGCTTTCAGCCTGAAACGTTCTCGCCTGTGACCTGATACCTCGGGTAATTGAGGAATTTCTATTGATCTATGAAGAAACCGAGCGAGCAGGCGCAGTGGTCAGTGCACTGAACTCGCAATCGGGGAACGACGGTTCACAGCCGCGTCCAGCCATCTTGTTTTGGGTTTTCCGTCATTTCCCTAAATCGCTCTAGGCAAATGCCGTTAGGTTCCTTTGAAAAGGCACGACCGTTTTCCTTCCCCATCCTTTGAACAACGCGACCTTGTGCTCCGTCTATAATAACCTCGATGTTGACGGGACGTTAAACTCTGATACTCCCTCCTTCTTTTCCTCCTTCCTTCCTTCCTTCCTTCCTTCCATGAGGAAGGCGGTGCCGATTAAAGCACTCACAGAGTGATACAAGCAGTGTCTACGATCAAAATACCGTTTTACCTAGGAAGGAGTCATCAGAGATGTCAAAAACGCCATGGAATGAAAAACTACACAGCATACGAAGAACACTGCCTAATGCGCATTGCGTTTGGCTAGGCACACTGAAACAGAGAACAGAATAGAAACGCAGGACCATAATCTACATAATACACTAAATGTATTCGCATTTTCTAATACGGACAAACGTCGGCTGTGTAATGGAATGACGGCAGTGAAAATTTGTGCCTGATCAGGATTCGAACCCAGATTTCCTGCTTTACGCGAGCGATTCCCTTAACCGCTTCGGTTATCCCTGCACGACTCACTGCCAGACACAAACTTCCATATGTCGTAGTTTTTGCCTCACAACATACACTCGTACACATTACGTAATACCTGGACAGGGAGAGGATATTTTAATTGTTAAGTCGCTGCCTGGTATCACTGTATAAATATGATATTGCAGTACCTATGTTGTTAAGAAGTACTATGCAATATTTCTTCGGACCCTAATAATAAATGTGTCATTCTTTGACGAGGTATACGTAACGTACGAGTGCATGTTGTGACACATGGACGACGACATGGAAGTTTGTATATCGCCGTGAGTCTTGAACGGACAGTCAAAGCGGTTAAGGCGACCGCTCGCGTAAACCGGGAAATCCGGGATCCTGTCCCGCTCGGGCACAAGTTTTCAGTGTCGTCGTTCTCTTATACAACTGACGGTTGTTCGTACTTGCAACTGCGAATATATTTCATATAATATTGCTTTGTTACAGATACGGCATTGTCTTTGAAAGGTCATCCATTTTCATGCAGCATTACTGCAGTTTCAGAACCGTGCAGACCCATCGTTCCGCCACATTTTGTTCTTGTATGGAACAAGAGTGAAGTCAAATGCCCTTGACCTCAAACGCCGTCCAACGTGCAGATTTCGCAGTACAAGTATTTCAGTTAAGGGTTGGAAACGATGGAGTATCGGCGTGTTCCAAAGAGAGAGAGAGAGAGAGAGAGAGAGAGAGAGAGAGAGAGAGAGAGAGAGGGAGGGGGAGGGGGCGAAGAGTTACTTCCGTTTCAGGAAATGTTTATAGGTGTTTGGTATGGAACACATTTTACTCTTCCGTATGATCGTTACCAAAGACAGTGAACATTTCTTCGTAAAAATTAGCATTGATTTTGGAAACAACGGGTGTACGGACGGGTACTTCGCTAATACAGGCCAAATGACTGTAGGTGTCTTCTATTTGATACCCAGTAGAGTTCTGTCTTTTGGTTTTTACAGAACTATTATCTGAACCAATATATAAAGGGGAAGCTCTGTTATAAAAATTCTGGATACGTCGATTTACTTTAGATTTTTACACGAACTCTAATAAACATTTTTTAAACACTATACAGGTTTTCTGTTAAAACTCACTGCCAGAAAGAAAATATTGTGCTGTGCTGTGAAGGTGCGCGATTTTGTTTTCTTTCTCGCAGGCGATTTTGACTGAAAACCTATGTATTAACAGAGATGGGCTGGCGTATGATTAGAATACTAATAGGCAATCTGAATCGTCGAAATTCTGTAATGATACCTGTTCCCAGATTAAAACTCGGCGAAATAATGTCACTATCCTCATAGATCCACCATCGGGAGAGGTGTCTGTGATATCCCATATATAAATAATCCCAATCGATTTATCTGTTCATTTTAAGCGAATCAAGGTTTCTGAGCACGACTCACGTCCGAATCCAAACTTTCATATGTCGTCGGTCCTGCGTCACAACCAGTACTCCTACACACATTTTGATTGAAAGTCGCTGCCTGGTATTGTCGGATAAATATGATACTGCACTGCCTGTCTTGTTAAGAAGAACGATGTAATGTTCCGCCGGACATGCATGCACGAATTACATGATGTGTATACGAGTACACGTTGTGACGCAGGAACGACGAATTATGGAATTTTGGGTCTGACTGTCAATGGTGCATGGATAGCCACAACGTTTCAGGCGACGCTCACGTAGTACGGGAAATCCGGGTTCGAGTCCCAGTCCGGCAGAAATTTTCACTGGTCGTCACTCCAGTATACAGGCGCTTCCCGAGCACGGGGTCCCGGGTTAGATTCCCGGTGGGGTCAGTGATTTTCACATGCCTCGAGATGAATGGGTGTTTGTGTTGTCCTCATCATTTCATCATCATTCATGAAAGTGGCGAGACTGGGCTGAGCAACGGTTGGGACTTTGTACGGGCGATGATAACTGCGCAGTTAAGCGCCCCACAAACCAATCATCAGCATCATCACATCATCATCATCATCATCATCAACGGTTGCATGTCCAAAGCAACATAGTACAGTACTTCCTAACAGCACAAGCACTGCAATCCCGTATAATCTCCGTAGACGTTTTATATGTACACTCCTGGAAATTGAAATAAGAACACCGTGAATTCATTGTCCCAGGAAGGGGAAACTTTATTGACACATTCCTGGGGTCAGATACATCACATGATCACACTGACAGAACCACAGGCACATAGACACAGGCAACAGAGCATGCACAATGTCGGCACTAGTACAGTGTATATCCATCTTTCGCAACAATGCAGGCTGCTATTCTCCCATGGAGACGATCGTAGAGATGCTGGATGTAGTCCTGTCGAACGGCTTGCCATGCCATTTCCACCTGGCGCCTCAATTGGACCAGTGTTCGTGCTGGACGTGCAGACCGCGTGAGACGACGCTTCATCCAGTCCCAAACATGCTCAATGGGGGACAGATCCGGAGATCTTGCTGGCCAGGGTAGTTGACTTACACCTTCTAGAGCACGTTGGGTGGCACGGGATACATGCGGACGTGCATTGTCCTGTTGGAACAGCAAGTTCCCTTGCCGGTCTAGGAATGGTAGAACGATGGGTTCGATGACGGTTTGGATGTACCGTGCACTATTCAGTGTCCCCTCGACGATCACCAGTGGTGTACGGCCAGTGTAGGAGATCGCTCCCCACACCATGATGCCGGGTGTTGGCCCTGTGTGCCTCGGTCGTATGCAGTCCTGATTGTGGCGCTCACCTGCACGGCGCCAAACACGCATACGACCATCATTGGCACCAAGGCAGAAGCGACTCTCATCGCTGAAGACGACACGTCTCCATTCGTCCCTCCATTCACGCCTGTCGCGACACCACTGGAGGCGGGCTGCACGATGTTGGGGCGTGAGCGGAAGACGGCCTAACGGTGTGCGGGACCGTAGCCCAGCTTCATGGAGACGGTTGCGAATGGTCCCCGCCGATACCCCAGGAGCAACAGTGTCCCTAATTTGCTGGGAAGTGGCGGTGCGGTCCCCTACGGCACTGCGTAGGATCCTACGGTCTTGGCGTACATCCGTGCGTCGCTGCGGTCCGGTCCCAGGTCGACGGGCACGTGCACCTTCCGCCGACCACTGGCGACAACATCGATGTACTGTGGAGACCTCACGCCCCACGTGTTGAGCAATTCGGCGGTACGTCCACCCGGCCTCGCGCATGCCCACTATACGCCCTCGCTCAAAGTCCGTCAACTGCACATACGGTTCACATCCACGCTGACGTGGCATGCTACCAGTGTTAAAGACTGCGATGGAGCTCCGTATGCCACGGCAAACTGGCTGACACTGACGGCGGCGGTGCACAAATGCTGCGCAGCTAGCGCCATTCGACGGCCAACACCGCGGTTCCTGGTGTGTCCGCTGTGCCGTGCGTGTGATCATTGCTTGTACAGCCCTCTCGCAGTGTCCGGAGCAAGTATGGTGGGTCTGACACACCGGTGTCAATGTGTTCTTTTTTCCATTTCCAGGAGTGTATTTTGGACGACACATTTTTCTCTTTGCGGAAATAATCTTAGTCCGCGAACCATCATGCCCATTTTCCTTCGTGTAAAGTAATCGGCGTGTTTGATACTCTAGCGTAGGTTGAAGACGTGAGAAATCTATTCTTCATAAATTAATGATTTCAGTTGTTCCCATAAAATAACTCGAGGGAAATACAGTATAGTCATATGGCCAGCGACGATTTAGGGCTTCCACGTCGAAAGAAAATATCGAATTTGAAAAATGCTGGTACTTCATCAGCTGACTCGTCATTGTACTCGTATTACGGCAGCGACAGTTGCACCCTCTGCGTGTGAAAGTAAGCGATAGGAATATACTCCCACGCTGGTGCTTTGTCACATTGTGGTGCAGTGTCCAGCGACTGTAATACGTGCTCATTGTGTTGTCGATGGTCGATCCCAGTAACTAAATCCTACTAATGCCATAAATGTTCCATTGTCCTTTGGAGTTTAGTTGCTGAGTAAAATCTATTTGCTCATGTGAGCGATCGTTGGAAAATTTTTCTTGATATACTTTGTTGAAACTTCTGCTTCTCAACTGTTACCTCATACTCAAATTTCACGTTGCACCAGGCGTTATGTTGCGCAGATGGTACAGAGTAGTTTCTCGCTTCCAAAAATGTGATTTTGCACATATCTTAAAGTAACTGGCCCAAGCAAATCAAACAGTGGAGTACTATGAATATCGTATGTGAGGGGCTTATCGTGTCAAAATGTTGACTTTATTTAAAGTTCTGTTAGGTGGTTAGATATTTTCTTTGTTTTATGAATATATTCGAGGAAGTGTGAAGGAGTGGTTCAATAAATAGGGTGCAACTAATATGTCATGGAAGGCATTTTTCCGTTTCTAAAGTTCCACAGGACCTAACTGAAAGCCCAGCAATTATTGTTAGGTGCTGTAATACAAACGGCAAGAAGAGACATACGCCGTCTCTCAGTACACACTCTTAAAATGCTTGTGAACCCTCCATCTATAAGAGGATCGTTATTGAGTTGACAAACCCCGATAAAGATAATCCTTCACTTTCACTCTTTCATTGTCAGGTTAGGAATCGGAATAATTACATTATGTAGGTTATTGTCTCTGTTCCCTGGTAACTTCCCTGAGGAAATACTGTGTCCGTCCGATTCCTCGCTGTTGAGAATAACGGTAGCGACCGAGAGCGATTAAAGGCACCAGTAGGTAATCCTGTAGCTTAACGGTATAGAGTTATGTACTTGGGGCATACATAGGAACAATTTCCTGTCGCCCTCTGGGTAGCGCACTCCAGAGGTGTTTTTTTGGAAAAAGCTTTTGGCGGGCGGACAGGCATTTTCTCCCGCCTGCTATCCCTCGAGAGGAGAGAGATTTTCAAATCGACAGCGTAATGAAGGGCCGGACCATTGCGCCAATTCGTGGGTACTAAAATTACAACTACTGATTTACAGTTCTATGAATGATGGAGTATTGTTATGTATGTGCGTGGTCGGCTGGCGGCTGTGGAGGCAATGACCTTGCTTCCCCTATAGAGACATTTGTTGCTTCTTGGGAAGGAAAAGTGAGCAGGTAGTTACTTTCATCGTCACGGACAGACGTAATAGTCCCTTTATCTCTCTGTTTCGCCAAGTCGACTAGAACTCAGCGACAGGAAACCAACTGGCTATTTAATAAAACTGTTGGCAGTTTGCAGTCGGATCCATTACTTACTTACAGGCATGAGGATTTTGTTCTAGGCTATGACCTTGGCTGGGATGGATGCACGGAAGGAAAGAAGGGATCATGATTATAGCGGTTCAACAAAATAACGTAATGCACGTAAGTAGCCAAACACGTGAGAAACAACACGGTAGTATTCTTCGATAAAGAACGAGACTGGCAAAATATAGTACCGTTTACTGTACGAAATAAGTGTTGCACCTAAGGAATCGTGGGAATATTTTAACAGAAAATTTAATCGTAAATTAAAAATATGGTCTGTCACTATTGCTAGCAAGGTAGTAAGCACAACGTTCCTTTCACACTATTGTGAAGTAAACACGCTGCAACTGTAATCCTAAAGGCCGAAATTTGACAAGTGGTTGGAAAGAGCACTGGTATGTGATTGGTAAAGTTAATGTTTCGTAAATCGTGGCCTAATGCGTAGAGGATCGCCCGCCGTCAGTTGATAGACGTGCGCATCAGTCTGCAGTGGGAAATAGACCAAGATGGATGCCCTAGACCAGCGGATCCCAACTTTTCTAAGACCGTTACCGTTGAGTGGCGTCAGATATTAATTAGTACTCCCCTTCCATCTCGCTCCTATCAGCATTGGCGTCTAACTAAAGTTTAGAATGAAAAAGAATCCTCGAACACTTTCATTTTTAAGATAGCGAAAGGTAAATGATATTTAGTGTTTGTGGGTGTTCTATTAAACCAAGAACTAATGAGTCAACTGGTACTGATTGTTCCTTTCAACTTGTTTTTATAAAATGGTGAAGCATTTCCCAGTGCACTCCTGGTTCTACCTACAACTCCTCCTCAAAGAAGAAAGCTAACTATCGACAGCCAGGGTAGACATTTGTTGCAAAGCATGCTCCCCCTCCACCACTCCTCTCCCTAACGACACTTGCTTCACTCACAGCCTGCCAATAACGAAGGAGTTTGTGGTCTATTGCTGGAACTACCTACAACTCGGAGGAGACGTTATCGTGAGATATTTAAGCCTACGTGATGTATATGTTTCAACGTTAGTCTCATCGATGCATGGTACAAACTACGAAGTGTGTGTGTATTGGGTGGGCTGAATGGAAAACGATATTCACACATTCGTTTCAAAAGCTCTAACCTCCCGACATTGTGTCATGCGTTAATATTAGTGTTCGGAAAAAAATGTAGTTATTGGTAACTTATATAATTAGAATTACAATCTTACGAAACACTAATGCTCCTTGCAAAATAAACTTTGTTTCGTGACCGAAACAAAAATGAACACTTTCGTTTTTACCCCGACAGAAAATTAATGTTGCCACTCAGTGGGTAATTACCACAGGTTGGAATCCACTCCCGTAGACCAACGGCTCTTCTACTAACAGTATGTTTTCGTCGTCCTATGGTAGAAGACTCATCTCACCCTCTAACTCGAACGATGCGCAGCCTCCGAGTGAGAGCAATGCGGGGTATGCACGATGTTTGTTTAGCTCGGTTTCTAAAAAATACAGAAGATTGCTACCAACTATCAACGATGGCGCCAGCACCTATAGCCACCTACTGCAGCCAGGAGGTACGGTGGGAAACGTATCCGGTTGGCAGCCACTGTGTGTAGGAGAGGGAACCCTCAGCTAATTAACCACGTTCGAATGAACAACTACTGCTTCTCATTAGCCGCCGTCTTCTAGATTTTAATTAATGATTGCGCTCATAAAACCGAAACTTTGGGTACAATTACTCCTGTATCTGGGAATGTTACTGATAGCTTTCTTTGCTCACTCCAATGGATTCAACGAAATTAAATATGTGAAACTCGGCCATAACGTTTCTTGAGTCTAAAACTAGTTCACATATCAAAATTTAAATTGTACGACTACTTCTCTTTAATTTTTATTAATTAAATGACACTATTATTTAGGGGAAAGCTCTCGATATTTGAGGTGTTCCGCAAGTAATTAGCACAGTGAACCATCTGGTTTCGTTAAAAAGGACTTTTATTGAACGAAGACGTATGTCTCTAGTTAAAAATAATAAAATGTTGTTGTTTTGCAACAAGGGGAAGACACCTGATTTGTGATGGGGATTTTACGAATACATGTTCGCTGAGTTCAGAATCGAGCGAGTCTGCGGAAAACCGTGGCCCAGGACTTCAGTCTTGGCTGCGAGTTGGTAGACGATGGACGTGCCCAGGGGCTGCACGGTATCGTCTGAGTAGTGTGCGGTGACGCACATTACTAAGTAACTTGTGTCTTCTTAAAGTAATGAAAATGTATTTCGTTCCCTTGTAACAAATGTTTTACTCTGCCTCACGGTACAACCATCATCATAAAATGTTAGTGGATGAGCAGCTTCACTATTAGAGCTTTGACCTGAAGATCACCCAATTTCCTTTCATTCTTTTCTCGCTAAGAAAGCCTAGTGCCGCCCCTCTTATTCAGTAGTTAATTTGTTGATATTACATTTCAGATTCACCACCTGACTTGCTACATGGCCATAATTAACTCGTACGCTGCCAACCTGTGGGGCAGTGTACAAGTTAATTGAAAGTGCTCAGCCGAACAGGGGCTGTTACAGAGAAGAAATAGTTTACTGCCCCCCCCCCCCCCCCCCCCTCGTACACGACAAGCAACCTCACAAGGCGTCTGAGGAAGCATTTAAACGTGATAATTTTGGTAATAGGCTGGGGCGGAATATCCGGGCACGCAACTGGCGGCGTCTTCTGCAGTCCGCCGGAGCGACACGTCCATTACTGCCGTTATGTATAAAGGCTATTAATTAATGCTCGTTCATCTGGCTCTTAATGTGGCCGGATCGAAGAGGTTATCGACTGGGCGAGCGTGTGCGCGAACACAGACGCAGGCGAGCCAACAGTATTGTTCTCCATTAAACAATTAGTGTAGTCCATTAGCCGGGCGATAGCCGGCACATGTCGCGCGCAGCCCGCGCCACCGCCCTGTAGCTTGCTTCGTTACTCAAATGGCTTAACGGCTCGTCGCTACCGATGGAACCTCTTTTTTTCCCTCTCTTCGTGTTTTCCAGATTTTGTTTTCGCCCTCCCGAGCTCTTTGTGTCGACGAAATCCTGCTCGTTTCCCGTAGAACTCTACAATGCCGAAAGAGGATTGTCGCGTGCTGTAAAAACTCCATTCTCTGTTGCCAACGCAGGAAACAGGACAATATTGTATGGACATTGAGGCCGCATCTCCTAACAACATAAATGACGGTAGTTCTGACAACAATGTAAAGGATCGCAATACAGCGACTAAAGGTAGCTCATAGTCGAAGCTTTTGTTCGAAATTCTTAGCACTCTGCGCAGCGTTATCCTACAACAGAGCACTGCTGTTAATTCCCGAATAAAATAAATTCACTTTCAACTTCTTTTCAGTACATTTATGTGATGAATTTCACTTAATTAGACAGCAGTCGCAGTGATTTTGATAATGGGTTCCTTTCCATAGCGTGACGCGGAATCCCCTGAATCTCTGGGCCCACTCTTTGTCGCTTGTTAACATCGCTAAAAAAAAAAAAAAAAAAAAAAAAAAAAAAAAAAAAAAAAAAAAAAAAAAAAAAGCAGGAAACAAAAATAACTATTGTTTTAAGCAAATAACATTACGTATATCCTTTAGAAATACATTGAGCAACATTATTGAAGGATCATCTTTTCTAAACGCCGTAATTGCGTCGTAGAAGTTTAAAATGTGGCTCAAAGGTGTTCCGATCATCCTACGTAACGGTGCAAAAGCGTGGCGCGCTGCTACGTCAGCTTGGGGTTTAGTGACGCTTCAAACACAAGGTGGCAACATACTTGTAACAAGGCCAGAGCCCAGAAGTTCGTCTAAGGTGTAAGGTGGGTTGATGATGGCACGTTGGCAACAAATTTTATCACAATTCTGCCCAATGCCACGGTGAGCGTGTCACACGATCGGAACGTCGGCACGCTCCTCTTCTTTTGACGCCTCGGCGATGGAGGTCAGAACTGCAACGCCCAGCACTGAAATCACGCGGCTATCTTATGGGTGGCCAAGAACAATATTTCAGACGCACTGCCGCTCACAGTCGACACGAAAAGGCTCAGAGGTGACATAAGGGGCGTTGTTTCCACACAGTTCGACAGTTTTAAGTGTGATGAGTATCAGGACGACGTTCTTAACAACCTTCCACACTGCTGACTCCCCCCTCCCTTACCCGGACCATCAACCCTTTTCTAACCCCCAGCCGGCCGGAGTGGTCGAGCGGTTCTAGGCGCTTCAGTCTGAAATCGAGCGCCCGCTACGGTCGCAGGTTTGAATCCTGCCTCGGGCATGGATTTGTGTGACGTCCTTAGGTTAGTTAGGTTTAAGTAGTTCTAAGTTCTAGGGGACTGATGTCCTCAGCTGTTGTCCCATAGTGCTCAGAGCCATTTTCTAACCCCACTGAAAGTAACTGCACACCGCTGGAGTGCAGTGGGTTCAAAAATGGTTCAAATGGCTCTGAGCACTATGGGACTTAACTTCTGAGGTCATCAGTCCCCTAGAACTTAGAACTACTTAAACCTAACTAACCTAAGGACATCACACACATCCATGCCCGAGGCAGGATTCGAACCTGCGACCCTAGCGGTCGCGCGGTTCCGGACTGATGCGCCTAGAACCGCTTGACCACCGCGGCCGGCGGAGTACAGTGAGAGTGCAGATTTTGCTGTGGTGACAGGGTGGAACCGCTAGACACCGTTCAAAACCATTGGACGAAGAAGCACATAGCGAGTATTTGTATTCTGTTACGCGGTAAGTACTGTTTCTACATTCCTGTAGAAAGAGGTTAGACGCGTTTTAGTGTTTTAACTAAAAGTAGTGTGCCACCGCTGTAGTCCGTTTAAAATTACTTGGTGGCTGACGCCTGTCACTTTACGCTACGATGTTCCCACATCGGCCGCCGGCTGCCGCTCGGTTACCGTAACACACAAATACGGCGAGGCGCTTCACAAACGCTGTTACTGTGTAACGCGGGGAATGTTGGAAGCGGTCGCCGTGAGGTATGTCGGAAATGTGAGATGCTCTGTCGGAAGCTGCTTTTACACTACTGGCCATTAAAATTGGTGCACCAAGAAGAAATGCAGATGCTCGGCCACCATTGACCAGACGTTTTCAATTGGTGAGAGTTCTGGAGAATGTGCTGGCCAGGCAGCAGTCGAACATTTTCTGCATCCAGGAAGTCCCGTACAGGACCTGCAACATGCGGTCGTGCATTATCCTGCTGAAATGTAGGGTTTCGCAGGGATCGAACGAAGGGTAGAGCCACGGGTCGTAACACATCTGAAATGTAACGTCCACTGTTCAAAGTGCCGTCAATGCGAACAAGAGGTGACCGAGACGTGTAACCAATGGCACCCCATACCATCACGCCGGGTGATACGCCAGTATGGCGATGACGAATACACGCTTCCAATGTGCGTTCACCGCGATGTCGCCAAACACGGATGCGACCATAAAGATGCTGTAAACAGAACCTGGACTCATCCGAAAAAATGACGTTTTGTCATTCGTGCACCCAGATCTGTAGCACGTCATCTTCGTGGTGTAGCAATTTTAATGGCCAGTAGTGTAAGTAACAAATGACTGAGCTGAGACAGACAACTCGTTTTATAGCCCTGGATTTAAATTCGTGTCCTAACCTAACAACAACCTCGTGATGTGTAATGTTATCCGTAATAGCGGTGGTGAACAATCCGCGACAGAACTAAAATGGTTGGTTGATACGGGGGAGGGGACCAAACAGCGAGGTCGTCGGTCCTATCGGATTAGGGAAGGAAGTCGGCTTTGCCCTTTCAAAGGAACCATCCCGTCACTTGCCTGAAGCGATTTAGGGAAATCACGGAAAACCTAAATCAGGATGGCCGGACGCGGGTTTGAACCGTCGACCTGCCGAATGCGAGTCCAGTGTATGCTAACCACTGCACCACCTCGCTCGGTCAGAACTAAAGTAACGTTCGCTTTGCTCACAGCTATTAAAGCTAGCCTCTACGAGCAAATTCGAGACAGAAAAAGTTAAGTTTCAGCGCTAAAAGCAAGTAGGAATTTCTTGCTATCATTGGTTATCTGAAATTATCTTCTCACCGGCTACAGGAGCTGCGGTGTTACCAACCGATGAACAGTCTTCGTTGGCACTGGGTCGCAGATTATAGAAGACAAAGGCAAAGTCAGACGAAAAAGAACGATAAATCAAAAATGTGTGTGAAATCTAATGGGACTCAACTGCTAAGGTCATCAGTCCCTAAGCTTACACACTACTTAACCTAAATTATCCTAAGGACAAACACACACACCCATGCTCGAGGGAGGACTCGAACCTCCGCCGGGACCAGCCGCACAGTCCATGACTGCAGCGCCTGAGACCGCTCGGCTAATCCCGCGCGGCAAAAGAACTATAGCTAGAACAATAGGAACAAATGAAAAAGTCAGTACAATGATGAAAAGACGTGGAAAATAATTAGAAATAAAAAATACGCTTAACCCAATTAATTGAATAAAAATGATAATCAAACTCTTTTGATTAATTTAGAAATTAAAAAAATTCACGACACGTGACGAGAGTCGAAGCTACGACCTTCAACTTGGCAGTTTAATACGTCAACCATTACGCTAAAATACCCTCTTGAGTCAAGTTGTTATATTTTTATTGTGATTACAGCGATGTCATAGGTCCAATCGGATTAGGGGAGGAAGTCGCAGTGATGACTTGCAACCTTCAAAAACTCGATTTCAAGCAATTTCGTGCGAAGCTTACCTAATGTAAGCCGATCTCTGTAATTATGAATCACCGCATATGTGACGCTGAATCGCGTCTTGTGCCGAAGTATCCACTAGTGTCTAGTTAGTGCAGTGTATGAAAGGTGTGTATTTCATTAGCATCGTTATGTGTGTGTGTCGTTTGTAGTGTGGGTATCGTGTATGATGAACTACGAAATAAAAGTGGCAGACTCATGATTTCGGCATGAAGAATGAATGCCAGACGAAGTTAACTGACCAGTTGTGGCAGTTTGGCAACGGCCAACGGTTCTGGCGTGACGTTGAGCGCTCTGATAGGAGGGCACCCACCAGCTTCGACGCGTGAAGTGTCAACTATCAAGTAATTTTAATTAGACTATAGTAGATGGTGTCACAGAGCCTTCTTGTTCCATCACCGCGTGGCGAAAAGAGTAAAATGTAGATTCCACATAGGCTATCAACTTTATAAACGGAACAAAATCCACCTGATGTTGATAGCACGGCCATTGAAACGCGCGGCCGGGAGCCGCCCGGATGGTAGGCGAGTCGGGCCACAAGCACCTGCTGACTCACAGACAAGTTGGCACGGCGCCCGGCTGAGTGCGCTTCGCCGTGTTGGAGGAGGGAGGCGGTGCGCGAGCAGTCCGCCAGACCGGCCTGCTTGTGAATGGGCAGCCAGAGATATCCAACCTACCGCCAGCTGCACTCCTCTTCTACTTCTCGACCTACTGACTACCAAGTTGTCTGCGGACATGGGCAACTGTAACAAATTGTTTGATAGTGTATACCAATGAGGACGAGGGTAATGACAAGAAACGGTAGTGGATCGTATAGAAACACAGATTGGCAGACGTATAGGATTCTGATGTTATGAGATACCTGTAAACAAAGAGAAAATGTAATGATATCGACCATTGATTCTTATTAAAACCTGAAGATAGATTTCAAAGCCAAAGTATCTGTAACTGCAAACAAATAGACGATCATTCTGCAAAGAGTAGCGGGCTTCGAGTATCCATACGGACATGCAAATCTGTGTTTTCCGTGGTTTACGCAAATCGTGTCTTACGAATGACGGAAGTTCTTTTGAAAATGCCGCCGTCGCTGCCTTTTGTCGTCCTTGTCGAATCCGGGCGTATGAGCCATCTGCAATAGTCTCATCGTTGGCGGGACTCTAAATTGTAACCTTTCTTTTTGTTTTCGTTGCAGGTTAGATGTCTTGCACGATTTTAGTTCCAATTTTTTTCTGCGTACACAGCAGGACACGTTCCTTTTACTTGCCACCTCATTAATATCCACCATCTTGAGGTAAATGTGTCGGCAGAAACGTGGCAGTAGAAACACCCGTAAACAAAGTACATTATACGATGATTGTCGCTGTCGCTCACCGATCTGGAAGGGCGTCGCGGATCGCCAACCGACTGATACGTCATCCTGTGTGTACGACTTGCTTGGGCGCCAGTGTGGAGGCTATGTGATTATTGTACCCCTTTCCTGGTCGTAAATTTCAGCTTTTCCAAGCCGAAGTTCTTGCTTGAAGTAGCTCCTCAGTTATACTGGCGAATCGGAATGCATCCCATTCCAGACCTCCAACAAAGATAAATACTTGGTGGCTCAAGTGGCTCTGAGCACTATGGGACTTAACTTCTGAGGTCATCAGTCCCCTAGAACTTAGAACTACTTAAACCTAGCCCGCATCTCGTGGTCGTGCGGTAGCGTTCTCGCTTCCCACGCCCGGGTCCCCGGGTTCGATTCCCGGCGGGGTCAGGGATTTTCTCTGCCTCGTGATTGCTGGGTGTTGTGTGCTGTCCTTAGGTTAGTTAGGTTTAAGTAGTTCTAAGTTCTAGGGGACTGATGACCATAGCTGTTAAATCCCATAGTGCTCAGAGCCATTTGAACCATTTTTTACTTAAACCTAACTAACCTAAGGACATCACAAACATCCATGCCCGAGGCAGGATTCGAACCTTCGACCGTAGCCGTCGGGCGGTTCCGGACTGAAGCGCCTAGAACCGCTCGGCCACCCCGGCCGGCAAATACTTGGTACAACCACTAATCTTATCAGGTTACTCCACGTGATAAATAGTAATTGATCAGATTCAGAGACAGATCAAACAATTCTGCGAGGTGCTGATTAATAAATAATGTATGTATTGAATTCGTGTGTAACAGACTGAAAAGGGGGGACAGCCGCGCGGGATTAGCCGAGCGGTCTTGGGCGCTGCACTCATGGACTGTGCGGCTGGTCCCGGCGGAGGTTCGAGTCCTCTCTCGGGCATGGGTTTGTGTGTTTGTCCTTAGGATAATTTAGGTTAAGTAGTGTGTAAGCTTAGTTAGGGACTGATGACCTTAGCAGTTAAGTCCCATAAGATTTCACACACATTTGAACATTTTGAAAAGGGACACTTGATGTAATGAGATGTTACAAGGTTCTACACTGAGATGATAAACGTCACGGGATAGCGAAATGCACATATACACATGGCGGAAGTAACGCGTACACAAGGTATAAAAGGGCAGTGTATCGGCCGGGTTGTCATTTCTAATCAGGTGATTCACGTGAAAAAGTTTCCGGCGTTATTATGGCCGGACGACGGGATCAAATGGCTCTGAGCACTATGGGACTTAACATCTGAGGTCATCAGTCCCCTAGAACTAAGAACTACTTAAACCTAACTAACCTAAGGACATCACAAACATCCATGCCCGAGGCAGGATTCGAACCTTCGACCGTAGCCGTCGCGCGGTTCCGGACTGAAGCGCCTAGAACCGCTCGGCCATCGCGGCCGGCGGACGACGGGAGTTAACGGACTTTGAACACGGATTGGTAGTTGAAGCTAGGCTCGTGGCACGTTCGTGACGGAATTCAGTATTTCGAGACCGACAGTGTCAAGAGTGTGCCGAGAACAACAAGTCTTAGGCATTACCTCTCACCACGGACAACGCAGTGGCCGACGGCCTTCACTTAACATCCGATAGCAGCGTTTCCGTAGAGTTGTCACTGCTAACAGACAAGCAACTCTGCGCGAAATAGCCGCAGAAATCAATGTGCGGCCTACGACGAACGTAACCGTTAGAACAGACAGTGAAATTAGGCGTTAGCGGACTGCGGCAGCAGACGACTGACGCGAATGCCTTTGCTAGCGGCACGACATCTGCTGCAGCGCCTTTCCTGAGCTCGTGGCCATATCGGTTGGACTCTAGACAATTGGAAAACTGTGGCCTGGTCGGATGAGTCCCAATTTCAGTTGGTAAGAGCCGATGGTAGGTTTCGAGTGTGGCGCAGACCCCACGAAGCCATTTACCGAAGTTGTCAACAATGCACTGTGCAAGCTGATGTTGGCTCCATAACGGTGTATGCTGTGGTTACATGGAATGGACTGAGTCCTCTGGTCCAACTGAAACGATCAGTGACAGGAAATGTTTATGTTAGACAACTTGGAGACCAATTTCAGTCATTCATGGACTTCATGTTGCCAAACGACGATGGAGTATTCATACACCCATCAAAAAAGTATTGCTTCACCTCGGTTCCGAGAGTTCCGGAATCTGTACAAAAAATTGGAATAGAGATCAACATAAACATCATTTCCGCCATTTTTAAAACTCATGAAAACCACACATTGGTCGTTGGTTGTGTTGCAAAAATGAACAGCATAGAGACAGAAGTGATGACACTTTCTGCAGGACCTGACCATCATTTTGCAGGATAGTGCTCAAACACGTACAGTGCAAGCTGTTACTGATTTGTTTGACTGATGGGGCTGCTAAGTGCTATACCACCTACTGCACTCGCCTGACGTAGGCCCTCGTGAGTTCAACTGGATTTCTAAACTGAAGCAAACTCCTCGCGGCATTCACTTCAGAACTGCTACAAATTCGTCGGGCAATAGACAGCGCCACTCGAACTGTCAACACAACTGGCATTGCTAAGAGTATCCTACGACTCCAAATCGCTGGCAATGGGTTATACACAATGCTGGTGACTATTTGAAGGTTAGTAAAACTTTGAAACTCGTATCTATTTTGTACGAGCTGTAAATAAATATTTGCCACTATTAAAGTTTCAACCCTCGTATGACTACAGAGTAATGTTGTATTGAAGAACGATAGTGTCACTATCGCAATATATCTGTAACAGTCATTTTCTTCTTTTTATCTTTATTTATAGCGAGTGCTGAAAAGTAATTTTTTATGTGAAAACTCGTAAAGCTTTTGAAACGAAACAAACGTTATTAACGTTCTACGACTTTATTTTTCATGCCTACGTATTTGAACCCCTCTGTCGCTGGGGGGCTCAGAATTGTAGCATGTAACATAGCAGTGCGTAACGACGGTGCGTGAGAGGGCGCGAGCTGTAACCGAGTTTCGAATTCAAAAAGTGCTTCCACACATGGGGCGCCCTCAACTTCAGCATGACAGTGCCAGACCACACACGAGCGCTGCGACATCTGCAGCAATCTGACGCGGTGGGCGTCACTTTGGTAGTGATGGAGCAGTGCAAGCAGAGGTGAGGTTGGGGCTTTGTCGACGAAGTCGGACATTCTACAGTGACGGCATCAACAAACGGGCCTCTTCTTGGGAGAAATGTGAAGTTGCCAGGGTGACTATGTTAAGAAGTAAATATGTGGTTATGAAGAATATACACTGAAGAGCCAAAAAAAACTGGTACACTTACCAACAATCGTGTAGGGCCCCCGCGAGCACGCGACACTACGTCGCATGGACGCGACTAATGTCTGAAGTAGTGCTGCAGGGAATTGACACCAAGAATCTTGCAGGGCTGTCTATAAATCCGTGCCGACCGCTGTGGCCGAGCGTTTCTGGGCGCTTCAGTCTGGAACCGCGCGACCGCTACGGTCGCAGGTTCGAATCCTGCCTCGGGCATGGATGTGTGTGATGTACTTAGGTTAGTTAGGTTTAAGTAGTTCTAAGTTCTAGGGGACTGATGACCTCAGATGTTAAGTCCCATAGCGCTCAGAGCCATTTGAACCATAAATCCGTAAGACCACGAGGTGGTGGTGGAGATCTCTTCAGAACAGCACGTTGGACGCCATCCCGGATATGCTCAACAGTGTTCATGTCTGGGGAGTTTGATGACCAGCGGAAGTGTTTAAACTCAGAAGAGTGTTTCTGGAGCCACTCTTTAGCAATTCTGGACGTGTGGTGTGTCGCATTGTCGTGCTGGAATCGCCCAAGTCCGTCGGAATACACAAGGGAGACGAATGGATGCAGGTGATCAGACAGGATGCTTATGTACGTGTCGCCTGTCACTGTCGATCTAGACGTTCAGAGGTCCCATATCGCTCCAACTGCACACGACCCACACCATAACAGAGCCCTGCTGACATACAAGGTCCATGGATTCGTGAGGTTGTCTCCATACCCGTACACGTCCATCCGCTCGATACAATTCGAAACGAGACTCGTCCGACCAGGCAACATGTTTCCAGTCACCAACAGTCCAGTGACGGTGTTAACGGTTCCTGGCGAGGCGTAAAGCTTTGTGTCGTTCGGTCATCAACGGTACACGAGTAGGCTTTGGGCTCCGAAAGCCCATATCGATGGTGTTTCGTTGAAAGGTTCGCAGGCTGACGCTTGTTGATGGTCCAGCATTAAAATCTGCAGCAATTTGCGGAAGGGTTGCACTTCAGTCACGTTCATAGATTCTCTTCAGTCGTCGTTGGTCCCGTTCTTGCAGGATCTTTTTCTGGCTGCAGCTATGTCGGAGATTTGATGTTTTACCGTATTCCTGATTTTCGCGGTACACTCGTGAAATGATCATGCCCGAAAAAACCCACTACATCGCTACCTCGGAGATGCAGTGTCCCATTGCTCGTGCGCCTGCTATAGCACCACGTTCAGACTCCCTTAAATCTTGATAACCTGCCATTGTAGCAGCAATAACCGATCTAACAACTGCGCCAGACACTTTTTGTCTTATATGGGCATTGCCTGTGTATTTGAATACGCATGCCTATACCAGTTTCTGTGGCGTTTCAGTGTAGATTTTTAATTAGGTTCGTTTTATTTAAAAAGTCTTTCGAGTTTTCACTTAAAAACCTGTGTCATTACTTTTCAGCACGTCCTTGTTGATTGTAGTTAGCAGATTTTATAGATTCTGTAACCATTCTTTTGCTCTTCTTATGTGTTGATAGTCTGAAAATTATTAAGAGTGGTCCACATGGTTACGGTACTGGGAAATGGTCTTGTGAGTGTGTCGTATAAAATATAGAAAATAAAAGAAAGTACTTTGTTACAGGTATTGATAACTACCTTTTAAAACATAATTTTTAAACAGTTCGGAAATGGGTTACACATAATAGTAGATTAAAATTGTATCCCAAGTTCTTAAAATGAGATTGTCTTTTTCTTTATTCACTTTTATTCACATTTATATCACCAGAGGTAACATGAATCTACTTCGATTTTTGTGGTAAGTGCGTAATATAGTACGTACTGTGAGTTCTGTTTTGGGAATTAAGTGCATGAAATTCTTTAGTAGATATCGACAATATGCGGCAGTAGATAAACAGGTACGGTAATGTATAATGCTGTATCGTTACCGAAATAATGTATTTGTACGGCTCGTTTTCGTGTAACAAAAAGTACTCGGTTCGAATGAAGGATGGAGCGTGGAAGCGAGTCATTTTCACAGCTCCTTAGGAGCGTCACTGAGAGGTGTCTGAGCCGTAGCGAGGACAAGGATGGGTCCTCCGCTAGATGGCCGGCACTTAGCGCCGGAAGCTGCAGCCGGGCTCCCCGTTTAGTGCTGGCGGCTAGCGGCCGCTGGCCGGGGCTCTTGTTTCGGCCCGAGTGGCTGCCCGGCCTTCTCCGAGGATGTGCCACATTCCAGAGGGTGTGTCGAAGAGCCTCTGGACGTCTACTGCATTTCTGTCGCCTTTCATATTTAAACAACGGACACTTAGGTTGTTATTCATGGATCCGTAGATCCGTAGATCTCTAGAAATATACCCATTTTTTGTATTTTCATGAGCTTTTCGTTATGACTTATTACAGACTTTCTTCGTGATTTACACTGTACGAAGAACAAAGTGAACATCTGAGTGGTAGTAATAAAGATATTGTAGAAGTACTTGTTTATTGGCAATTAACATTAAAGGTCAGGAAAAAGCACTTCGAATCGTATACGTTGCCGTAATTATTTTCTCGTAAACCTTCACGAGAGAATCGTGTATCTTTGATTTACTCTAGAGTTGTAAAACTACCGTAGACTATCATAGACTATCGTAAGTAAGAGTAGACTACGGTAGTTTCCGTAGTAGAATTGGTCATTTAAGATCGTAACAGCTTTATCTGTACCTGTGTGGTTTTTTCCCCCTACCAATGTTACCAGTACTACCGGTAATCCTACCATATACTACCTCGTTTGTGCAGTGTACCAAAGCTACCAAACCTTAGTTTTGTAGACCGTTACTTTAGTTCGCCGTGATTCAGAGATTTCTCGAGCCCTGTTTTACTTGGTTCTAAATAGTTCAAATGGCTCTGAGCACTATCGGACTTTACTTCTGAGGTCATCAGTCCCCTAGAACTTAGAACTACTTAACCCGAACTAACCTAAGGACATCACACAAATCCATGCCCGAGGCAGGATTCGAACCTGCAACCGAAGAAAATATGGTTGGTTCAGTATCTCGACATATAAAAACAGTTAAAGTACTGACCGTACATCAAAATATTTGACGCTTTGCGTACTATTACTTGGAGAAAATTCTGTATTTGTATCTAGAAGCGCTTATGGGATAATATCTCTGTGCTTCACGGAGGACACACTAAATAATCGGCACGTTTATTTATTAGCTGAATCGTTCGTAGCTGTCACATTCCCAGTCCACTAATCACTCTGTCTCAGGCCCTTACATTATGTTTACGACGTTACCTTCAGGAGGCGATAATCATGGTTAAAGGGATACAAGTGAGTAATTGATCGTTGACTTAATGATTTGTGTTGCGCGAGTAATCGGTGTGATGGAGACTGAGGCACCGTATTCTGCTTGCAGTTGTCCGTGCTCTATCTTAGGTTTAAAAATTTATTGCGGCTCTCGTATGCTACAAGCTCTGTTTCTCTTCTAAACCTCGTAGTGCAGGTTTCCTCCATTGCAGCTACAGGCGGTGTTTGCGATACTTGCAACAGTCTGCGTGGGTCGCGGAATCCGATCGTAGTACACCAAGTAAGCTGCATAGCAAACTCAGAAAACTGAGTGAATGGGTTCTTAGCTGCAAACCAAAGTTACGAGTTGGAAAAAGTTGTTCTTCGCTACAGGAAATTGACGAAGCCGGAATCTCACTTCTATAACGCATGCGACGCAGCTGAAATAAGGAACTCGAGCAAGTTTCTCGGTGCTTACTGAATGGAGTACAAAGAAAGTCACTTACCGATCGTTGCGCGTAAATTAATAAAGATGTTCATGCAGGGAACCTCGTTATTACTTTTAGTAATTAAAACTTCGCAAACAATAAACAGCAATTATGTCAAGGTTTATGACGAAACAGACTAAGTCAAAATTTGCATCTTAACTCGCTCACAAATTTATAAAACTTTCCGTATAGGAAAAGTTATGACTGCCAGTAATTAATTCTCTGCACGAATAGCAAAAAGCAATTATGTCGTGTTTTATCACAGAACGGTAACTTAGACGAGAGCTACAAATGAGTGTACTCGCAACTGTATAACAACTGCTATTGAAAAACTGTCAGTGATGCATAATAATAGCCTATCGCCAGCCACTGTAGAATCAGTATCATCCATACATTTATTAAACACACTAGAGCTCTATTGGTTCAAACTCTTTTTACGTTTTTGTATGCAAGGACGTCAGTTACTGATAACTGCGATCTGTGGATGCACTTTGCGATTAAGATGCAGGACTTTCTCATAAAACACTTATCACCGACATGTCGGGAAGCAGGCAAGTGTTTTCTGGCAACGTATCAAATTCGTTCGTTTACTTACAAGTATTTCATCTCTACTCCGTTCGCGTAGGACTGTAAGATGAAACTAGTTGTAACATAATCTTCTTGGTTTCAGTAATACGTACCGTGTTCTGCAGGTCTTCGAATGCAATTTGGATTCAGGCCTTCTTATCTAGACCTTCAATGTCTTAGCCGTTGATGGGACGCTGACTCCAATTCAGAATCGTGCGAGTTGTTTCAGTGGTTAATTTACAAGACTACCATTCGCGAGGACAGCCATTAATATCTCCATCGCACCATCGGTGGCCTCCCTAAATCAGTTTAGGTAAATGCTGGAATCATTTCTTCAGTTCAGCCCTATTCCATTGTTGTCCAGTCCGGCCTGGTGTTCGATCACTGATGAGATCGATGGGACGTTAAACTCGAGAGACAGACACACTAACGGACAGATAGAGAGATAGATAGATAGCTAGGTAGAGGGAGGGAGGGAGGGAGATGGTAAATGGATGAAATAATTTCAGGTTTAAGTATTCTTAGTTTTGTAAAGGGAAAAAGTAGTTGCATGCCTATATTCGAGGAGGAGACCTTTCTAATAAGCAATACTTATGAATTCCAAAGCTCTATATAATGCAGGTAAGAAATGCGTGAGATCTGTGCTGGATTTGGCGGCAACTGTGTGCCAGAAGTACGACAGTGGTTTGTGTGAAGAAAGGAAACAAACACCACGTTTTACCATCAGCGAGGTTTGTTTCGCTGGCCAGCAGTTAACTGAATTTTCTCGATGTTTGCATTTTTAGCCGTTTGTGGTGTAGTATTTTATTCTCTCGCATTTAATTAAGAAATGAACTTTAACAGCGTAAGTCACAGATCCGCAATTATTAGAGTTGGCCCATTACATCGTCTCGCTGTAATGCTTTACTTTGAGGAAGCCCAGGAAAGCGCACAGATGCTGCGTTGCAACCGTTGTTATTAAATTTGTGCCGTAGTAATATTTTTGTAACAAACTACTGGTTACGGGTCAGCAGAAAAATGGACATTTTAAGTTATCAGCTCAGCAATTTCCTTGGGTCATGAAGGGTGCGGGCTTCTCTTAACGTGCTTCACCAGATATTCATGAAAACCAGTCTAGACTCATTGCATACAGTATGTGAGCTTAGCGGGCGGAGAAAGGAACTTGACAAATTTATTATAGTTAATTCTTTTTCATTTAAGTTTAGTTGTGTACTGTAGGCAGTTTAGAATCTATGAATGTTTATAAAACTGAAACATTACAATAAGCTCGCACTGCATTTTTTTCAGTGGAAATTTCTTTGTGTCCAGACAAAATCTTGAATTCAGCACAATAGAGAATCGGGCATTTTCAGACTGTGCTGAGTTTCGGATCCAGTTGCAAAATTGAATCGCAAAGTGTTCTTTGACAATGATAAACCACATACATGTAAGTCCAACTGTTATGCCGACTTATAAGCAACTTTTAAGTATTAGTTTGCAATTTGGAAGCAATTATTTGACGTTGTTTAAGAATATACTAATAAAATGTAATTTCGTGGATTATGTTTAAGGCAACCGCTACTGTTTGTATAATATTATTGTCCTGATTTTCTTGCTCTTTTCGAAGTTTTCAACTTCTGGCATGTGTACGGACGGTTGTAGGTCTGTAAGAGAGTCGAAACATTGTACGAGGGTAATTCAATAAGTATTTTGACTCTCATTGTAATCGTCTTTAGTGTGCTCGCCAGCCGATAAAGGGACCCGTTCTCTTTGTTGTGGCAGGTTTCAGCATTGTCATATTAGTTCGCGTTGCGCTCTTGCGAAATAAATGTGGTCGTGCCACTCCCCGTTGGAACGAATGAAGAACAGCGTTCTGTAATCTTTTTTTTTTTGTGGACCAAAGATGTACCAGTCACTTAAACCCATAAAAAAAAGCTTTCAGCAAATTCGAGGCCCATGTTTTACCTCTGTTTACCAGTGGATTAAAAATTCAAAAGCGGACGAATAAACGTGAAAGACAAGGAAAGGGCAGTAAGTTCTATCACAGTCACAATCACACTCTCTAGTGAAACCAACACTGACCAAGTCCGTAACCTGATACTGGATAACCGATGAGTGACTGTTGATAAAGGGGGAAGTCAATTTTTATCAGTTATGGTTCTCCGCGTGATATCATCCTTAACAGGTTCAACTTCCGCAACGTCTGTGCAAGATGAGTCCCAAAGCAACTAAATGAAGAACACTAGTTCAATCGTGTGAGAATCTGTTTGTAGCTACTGGACCGTCGTGCTAATGAAAATGAAAGGTTTTTGAAAAGAATAATCGGTGGAGATTAAACGTGCGTTCATCACTTTGAACGAGAGAGGAAAGGCCAGAGGAAACATTACGGATCTCTAGCCAAAGAGAAATTCAGGAGTAAACTCTCTACAGCTAAAGGGATGCTCACAGTTTTCGGGACATGCAGGGGCCAGTTCGAGCAATTTATCGAAAAGGGAACAACAATAAACAGTCAACATTTTGAAGCCTGCAACTGAGAACAAACGACCGTTCAAAACCTATAGAATTTGCATTTCGAGGTGTTGGAGTGTCGTACATAGCTCGGAGCTTGCCTTATTCGATCTGGTCCACTGAAATATGGTTTAAAAAACCGTTGGTTCACCTCCGGCCAAGAGGTCAGGGAAGCGATGCTTGTTGCTCAACCTAACACCTTTGTTTTCTGATGGTATTAGAGAGCTTGTGGACCAATTGCATTGTAATTTAGAGTCACTTTGTTGATAAATGATGTCATCGTAATTTTTGTACTGTTTTTATAAATAAGAAATATGTCGTGCAGGTATTTTTTGACTTACACTCGTACTTGCATTCTCACTTTCGTTTTAGGGATAACACAGGTCTTGAACGGACAGGCTCTGCGCAGTCTTGACCCTCCTATTCAAAGATAGGCGACGGTTAAATAGAACACTACAGATTAGGCAGTGTCCAAAAAACGTGGAGCGAACAATTTTGCAGTTCGGATCTCATCGATTTCACTCGCCAGTGTGGGTTAACTTGCCAAACACGGCATCCCGACGAGTCTGTAAACCGCATAAACAGCCTGCTGTAGTATCACGCACTCATGCTTCACGTATAGTTTGATCATAGTAACTTATCTCTCCGCATCGTGGGTATTACAATCTTACTTCAGTTGGGCTACATCCGAACTCTGATGTACATACTTTCTTCGTAAGTAAGGGTTTTGTATCATCTAACAATACTATGCAAGAATCTTACAGTGTGCAAGCTCCGTAGTACACTGTTGAGAACTCGCCGTTTTCATAAATACCGTAGGTACTGAAAGAAGGTAAATTGTAGACAATCTAAGGTCTCTAAATTAAGAATATAACTTCGAGTTGCTACACCAGTTTCTAGCGTTACGGAACTAGAGAAAAATTGTATACATTTTCGACCGATGTGATTTTCCATGTATGAGAATTTCAACCATCATGAGAGAGAGAGAGAGAGAGAGAGAGAGAGAGAGAGAGAGAGAGAGAGAGAGAGAAAGTGGGGGGGGGGGGGGGGGAGGAAACTTGTACTTCTAGATTTTTGCAGTGATGAGACTTGTTAGAGAATACAGAGTATTTACTGTCAGATTGAGGCCTCTCACATCCGTCCTAGTACAGTTTGTCGTCAAATGAGTCCACCTTTCTTACAGATGGAGGTATTTAGTTGCAACCGCTTTCCCAAGGATGGTTGGAACGGCACGCGACTACTGGACTGAGCTGGTGTGGGCTCCTGTTGGGTGCGCATTTTCAGCGTTTCCACTGTACCGTGCATTTTCTCTAATATTTTGGTCGCTCTTCCTTCCTATAGCCGCAATATCCGTCCATATCTTCGAAAGCGTAACTTATAACGTGTTAATATGTATGGTTCGAAGCAAAAAGAATCACGAATGGAATTTACAACCGTCTTACTTAATTATATCTTCAAAAGTGTACTGAAAAATCTCACTTTCATTTGACTGATATTGTGTTAATGGCTAGGGGATGAAGGAATATTTATAGTGTAACAATTCGAACACGTTGACGACAGGACACCATTTCACGGTCTACCACTCAAATGAAAAGATCTCTTCTTCCAGTAGCAGCGTCTTTCTGATGTATAGTCCTAACTGTTCTATTAATCATTGCTTTATATATTTGATAGAAACCTATGTGCCAGTACGTGACCAGTAATGTCACTATAAATTAATGTGTTTCCAATCTCAACTGATGTCTGATGAATCTGCTCGTAAAATGGATGGAGTGGCATAACCCCCTCCCGTACCCTCTATGCGTCGTAAAATTGCCTTCAATCTAGGTCAAGTAGAGACTCCATCTCCCCCTGTCATTCACTAATCTTATATACTGTACACCAAACGTCATCGATGATCTGTAAAACATATTCTAACCTTTGCCTGTCCCAAAAAAATTTCCCTCCTGTTGTTTCTTTCGGCGCCAAGTTAACTACTCCAGGATTTTATACTTACACGTACTCACGACAAGGGCCTTCCGCAGACGTCTACTCTTGTCTGTTTTCTTCTTTTTTTTCATTACCTCGCGTTTTGTGTATTCTCGACCTGTGATATGACAAAGAATAAAGTTAGTAATTTGTTGTCTTCATAACGTACGTTATGGGATCACTATTAGCCAAGTACACAGCATTCTGCTTTCTCTCGTGGGATGAATCTTGTGCAGGCGCCAATAAAAACAATCCTCAACAGCCTTTCAGTAGGCTTTTAGTGTTGATGGCAGTATTACAAACAATTTATACCGAATGTCTCATTTAGAACTGGTGGAAGATGTTAAATCTGGCCGCTTAAGTTTTCCGCGTTTTTATTTAGAAACTGCCTGTAAAACATTAAAATTTTAATTGGATCAACGGCGTTTCAAATGCTGGTCTGGCATTTTATTATTATTTCATCTCCCTTACTTTGCTGTTTTTATCCATTTTGAGTAGACACATTAGTTACTGTGGAATCTCTATCAAAGTACAATGAGTAAACGCTCATTTCAGTTTGCATCGTTATTACGATAGCTGTTACGCCTCATCGTATCACACTGTATTTGTAATTTTATGGATGGCTTACGCGACAGGGAAGTGAGCCAAATCCGGACCGAATCTGCATATTGGATTCACGACCGTTGATCTGGATCACCGACTAACGTGTGTATCGTTCAGAATGGCTACACGTCCCTGCCTCGTAAAACAGAAAAAAAGAGTCTAATACGAATGCACACTGAACAAAATCTACACTGTTCACAGACAGATAACGGACACGACTATCCTCCATTATAGTAAGCGACGTTCGTGGCGACTGGTGACGAGAAAGGCACGCAGCAAAAAATTTAAGTAAAAAATTAATGCTAAATTGTGACTGGTTGATTGTACGTAGCAGTCTCTGCCACAGGCGGGAGAAACACTTGAGATAAAGAAGAGAGAGAAGATGCACTGCGATTGGAGATTTGACGCCAGAATACAAAACTATTAAACTTTTTTCGTTACTGTAATTTTCATGTAAAAGAGGAGTGTAAATTAGTTAAGAAATTCAAGCCTCCATTGTATTTATTAAACTGAAGCAAAGTATTAAGGAAACGGAAAGCAAAAGCCACTGCAAACAAGTCGAGAAACAGAAAATAATTCGCGTTCGGAAGTGGTTTCGTGTTGAACTGACACACTGGTGTAAACGTGTACTATACCTTGATCCCAGTTTAAGCACTACTGAATGAGACCATTCCTTCTCAGTTTCTCGTCTGTGATTTGTGTCGTGGATGGTCACGAATGCCGAGATGTGTTTATGCTTGCCACATCGGAGAACATTCAATGCTGAATCGTTGTTCAGAGTCTAATGTAGCTTTGGCCATTTAGGCATACCACAGAAGTCATTATGTTTGTCGGTTTTCGCACCGTCAGGAATCGTACGAAGTAATTTAATATTGTGGATGAAGGAACGTATGAAGCCTGTGGGTCTGAGGATAGGGTTTAGATGCGGGCGTTGCAAGCACCTGTATCGATCAATCCGGAAATTAAGCAGATTTCTGCAAGGTCATTTAGTCAACGGATGAAGTGGTGTAATCTGTGTGGTTAATTAGGTGCATGCACACTTGCGGTCTGCCACAGAATAGTCAAAGTTAACTCATCCTCTACATTTCTAACACGGTGGGTATTTCCCATCCCTTAAGACCTTGCTCGGAACATATAAGTCCAAGTCATTTTGATCAATTCTTTTGCATTGTTTCCATTTTCATTCCACATATTTGTCGCCAGCATTGAATATTTCATACCGAATACTCCTGTTACTCTTTTTAAGCAAAAATATTTTCACACCTTTCTTGACATTACTTGTAATATCAGTAGTGAAGTGTGATCACGGATATCCTCCTCTACGTTCACTGTTTCGAGAAGTTCGGGTCTGTTTGCTGCTAGGAGGTCTAGGATGTTGCCTTCGCTAGGTGGTTCCCTTATCTGCTAGAAGTAATTTGCGGGCAAGGTATTCAGAATAATTACCAGTTTTGATAGCATGACTCTCTCAATCTATACCTAGAAAATTGAAGTTACCCCCTATTACAGCAACACGATCCGGAAACTTATTCGCGATATTAAGCAGGTGACGTCCTCCATGGAGATATTACCAAAAAAGATTTTCACATTTTAACGCTTCGGCATTACTAAGGTTTGAGTTGCTCCTTTAGAGAGCGATGGCCTGAAACGATTTGAGGCAGTCATGCAAAATCTAATTCAACGTGGCCGGACGAGGATTTGAACACCGCTTTTTCTGTATATTAGGATGCGTTTGACAAATCAAGGGAATTTTTACTAAATAGTAAGAAAATTTTGTCAAAAGGTATGGCTGACGGCAAGGCTGAGTATGATACTTGTTGCTCTGTTACTCAAACTTTCAGTGCTATGTCCAGTTATGTGTTGACAGTTATCTTAAAAGATAGCTGTCGGTCGTTTTGTAGAAATAAATGCATTCTAAAATCGTTCAAAAGCAAAACATTTTTATTTATAAAAAAAGTGGACTAGCGTCCTTATACAAACTAAGTAGTGGGAAGAATTTAGGACCTACACCAATGCTCAAGACTATTCAGTATTGGATGAAGGAATTTAAACATGGCCGTACTGTTATTACGATGTGACATTTTCCTGACGCAGTAATGTAAGGTTCCTTCAGAATTAATATCGACAAATTTGACGGTAGAGTGATAGAAGACCGATGCATCAAGATTACTAGTGTAAATTGTTTGGATGATATGCGTTTCATGTAAATGAATGCATAATATCCTGGATGAATATAGTGTGCTTTCGTTGGATCAAGAGGTAAAATTTAAGGGAGAGGACATTTCAGAATCGCGTTTGAAAGAGTGAGAGCATTATAAGAAGAGCCTCTGGCATAGTTACATGAGTGGGATGGAAACGCGGATGCACCTTACATACCGAAGACCAGATTTCGTCGAAACAGTGGGCTGACGAAGAACAAGAAAAGCGAAATCCGATTTGTCGTAAGGAAAGTCTGAATTCTGGTAGTTACAGTTTACCTCAAGGTGTGGATAGTGGAGGCTATTATTAGTGTTACATTTTTGAATGCTACTGTTGTTTGAAAATCGTGACTAGCTATTTGCAACGAACTTTATAAAGGAGTAAATATATTGCTTACCGAATATCAGGATATCTAGTTCAAATTGGTTCAAATGGAGCTGAGCACTATGGGACTTAACATCTATGGTCATCAGTCCCCTAGAACTTAGAACTACTTAAACCTAGCTAACCTAAGGACAGCACACAACACCCAGTCATCACGAGGCAGAGAAAATCCCTGACCCCGCCGGGAATCGAACACGATATCTAGTTTTTTAAAAAAAAATACTTGCCTGCAGCACGTTCTTGTACAATAAATACTTTCTCCGTACACCGGGTGATTGTTATTAACGTTTAAAAACCTCAGGAACGACGTAGATAATGCTGAGACAAATAATTTAATATAAGAAACATGGGATCGCAGCCGTATGGGGTAGCCGCGCGGTCTGTGGCGCGTTCCCGCGGTTTGCGCGGCACCCCTGTCGGAGGTTCGAGTCCTCCCTCGGGCATGGGTGTAGGTGTTGTCCTTAGCGTGAGTTAGTTTAAGTTAGATTCAGTAGTGTGTAAGCCTAGAGACCGATGACCTCAGCGGTTTGCTCCCATAGGAAGTTACCACAGAATTCCAAATTTTCCATGGGATCGCAAATGACGGGAAATAGCCCAAAAGTGGATTACAAATGAACATGGGAGCCACCAGATCTGTCGCGCTTGATGATCCCAACCGAAGTCAAGTATTCACGTTGGTGTGTCTCCGGGCCGACGTTCGCGACTTTAGCGATTGGGGCTCAGGGTTCGAATCTTGCGTGTAGCACACTGTATTTTTTCACTGTGTTCTTGGTACGTATTTACACTGATGTAAGATTCATTGTTCTATTTACCGGTCTCGCGGTCTCTGCCGGTTTATTGCAAAGTACAGTACATCAAAATCCTATCATTTTGCGTCACAACTACACGAGAATAAGCTTCCGAATTTCGTCGTTGCCAGTGAATGACCGACATTTGCTCTACTAAATGTCTGCAAACAAAAAAGAAGGGACAAAAGGAAAGAAACACAAAATAACACTACTTTTGCTTGGTCACGGCGAGGAAACTAATTTTGTAACTCCTATGTTACAACAGATCACAGTTACAAAAGAAGTTCGAAATTTGTAAAGGTGTGCGGCAGTGTGTAGCAGTGCCCCTACGAGCGAGTGTAGGATCAACAAGCCCAAGCCCAACCGCTGCACTCGCGGCTAGTTACGTCATCTGGTGACGTCACATGTTCATGAGATTTGCGGCCTCATGTGTCTTATATTAAATTACTTACCGTAGCGGTGTCTACGTCGCTTCGGGTGGTTTTAAGCGTTAAAAAGAATCACCCTGTATATGGAATTGTCTGTATTTGAGTGGGTTATCCCAGATTCTCACGGATGCGAACAGGATTTAACTCAGGACTTTAACACTTTCCGGTAAATAGATACTGTATATAGTGCCACCTCCCCCTCCCATGTCAGCCAAATACAGTAGTGGAAATCAGTATAAAGGTATGGTTACTACGAAAGTAGTTTACAATGTGTGAAGCGTACATGTACCTAATTGATTATGAAAGTAGTAGAGACATACATGCCATAAGCAGCCATGACGGAATTACATAGTTTCTTTCATAACACAAGTAACAAAATAAGGTATGTGCTTTTCCTGGATGTAAATTGGTACAAAGGCGCCCAATGTACATTGTTCAACCTTCGTTATTCCTAATTACCTCAGAAATTTTCTTCGGCGTTGATTTTGTTAGGGATTGTGGTTCTTGCAGTGAAATTATCATCCCCTCTTCTTGTATCGCTCTTTTCAGCTCACATACGGCCTTAAATTGCCTTCCATTGCGATAAACACGCCTTGCACGTATTCCCCAAAGGTTTTCCACGGGTGCAAATCCAGGCTACTTGCAGGCCAAGGCGAGACTCCGATGCGTTATCTTGTTGAAACATTAACCTTCGTCCCCTAGGTTCTCAAACATTCTAATCATACTGTCTATAGCATCTCAGTGTAGATACTAGAGTTCAAATGGCTCTGAGCACTATGGGACTCAACATCTTAGGTCATAAGTCCCCTAGAACTTAGAACTACTTAAACCTAACTAACCTAAGGACATCACATACACCCATGCCCGAGGCAGGATTCGAACCTGCGACCGTAGCAGTCCCGCGGTTCCGGACTGCAGCGCCAGAACCGCTAGACCACCGCGGCCGGCAATATACTAGAGTTCATTCTAAGTTTTACCGAAGCAATTCGTGATTTACCTTTACTGCAGAACGCTGTCTAAATCGTAACACTTCTACCACCAAAACTTCTGCTCATTCTTACCTGCTGCTCTGTTATCAGATCATGCCAATCATACTGAGATCTATCCGGAGCATCTAAATTAAACCTCTTGTCATCACTGATGATCACTTAAGTCCATTCTGAAGTCCATGACGTATGTTTTTCAGCAAACTTCAGTCTGCCTGCCGGAATGGCCGTGCGGTTCTAGGCGCTACAGTCTGGAACCGCGAGACCGCTTCGGTCGCAGGTTCGAATCCTGCCTCGGGCATGGATGTGTGTGATGTCCTTAGGTTAGTTAGGTTTAAGTAGTTCTAAGTTCTAGGGGACTGATGACCTCAGATGTTAAGTCCCATAGTGCTGAGAGCCATTTGAACCATTTGATTCAAAAATGGTTCAAATGGCTCTCAGCACTGTGGGACTTAACATCTATGGTCATCAGTCCCCTAGAACTTAGAACTACTTAAACCTAACTAACCTAAGGACAGCACACAACACCCAGCCATCACGAGGCAGAGAAAATCCCTGACCCCACCGGGAATCGAACCCGGGAACCCGGGCGTGGGAAGCGAGAACGTTACCGCACGACGAACCATTTGAACTTCAGTCTAGCCTGTTTATGTTCGGGTGTTAGAGCAGATTTCAGCAGTCATTTCTTGAATGCAAAGATGTTTATCATTTGACAAAATTCGTCGTACACGTCGGTCAGTTACTGGCAACTGTAAATAAGCAACAAATTGAGAAGAATAACGGTTTGGGGCCGTTTTTCGAACGAAAGTAAAGATTTAGATGTCTCAGATAATTTTCTGTTTTGCCTACATTTTCCGTTCTGCGCATATTGTGCGTCTAATCTAACGAAATTATGAATAACTGTGCTTGAACTTCTTAGCTATTTGACGATTAGAGAGTCGCATTTCCTTCTGCGCACCGATTTTTGCTTTTTCATCACGCGACAACTGTTTTCCGCGTGACAGTGTCACAATTGTGGTTTATTTACGCAATACGCACTGTCACTAATGGTGTCTGTTTCCTATCGACAGCAAAGGCACTTACGCATACACAACAACGTAGAGAGTCGATTACGTTTATACCGAATTCCGCCCTCTACCACTTGAATCGTTTTTGTCTTGTTGTACACTGTACTACTGACATTAAATGCGATACCACTTAATTGCGTTTGATAGTATAGTGGATCACTATTGCATATACACTCTGCACAACTATTCCAACGGATAATATTAATTTTCCTACAAATATTCGTGCCTTTATACTGATTTCCACTACTTTAGTAATGACGAACAACTCTTCCAGCCTTCCACAGCGTATGCACACGGCAAATCGCACTGTCCTTTCCGCTTTGCATTCCGACAGCAGTGTTAACTCGCATCTATTGTAGCATAGCGTCGTTCGTCGCTCTCAGTTCTCAAAGCATTGCTTACTAGCTCTGTGATAGTGGACGTTATACCTGCCCACGTACTGTGGAAAAGGTGTGTTTTGTGCTTTCTGGTCGGGGGTCCGCTGTAATCCGGGTAAGCCGCGGCGTGTTTGTGGAGCGGCGCGGTAACATTCCGCCACAGCGGTATCTGCCTGCCAGATTATAGCCTCGCTCTGACGGCCGTCTTTACTCTGGCTTGTGAAGTATTTACATTCCGCGCTGCCTACAGAACTTCAGCTTCCTGCCTGTGTATTTTGCCACAGGCATTTCGGCTTGCCTTGCTGCGTTAAAACAGTTGAAAATATTGCCCCGTGTGTCGAACTGTCAGGAAGCGACCGTCAAGCTTCTTCAAAAACTAATGATTAGCGTTTTATTAGTATTGTGTTATTGTTCGGCGGTATATAACACGGTCCCGTATTCGTAACGAGGAAATTTGCAGACTCCGTGTAGGTGGGTCGAAACAGTTGATCTTGACGAAAACATAGAAACGTACTCCCCTAACAAGGGAGAGTAGGGAAAAGTTAATTGCAAAGTTACTACACTCACTGTAAATAGGATTTACGATCCCTTTTCCCCCCCTTTTAGGCTTTTCTTTTTTACCGAGTGAGGTGGCGCAGTGGTTAGCACACTGGATTCGCATGCGGGAGGATGACGGTTCAAACCCGCGTCAGGCCATACAGATTTAGATTCCCCGTGATTTCCCTAAATCACTTCCGGCAAATACCGGGGTGGTTCCTTTGAAAGGGCACGGCCGATTTCCTTCCCCATCTTTGATATAATACGAGCTTGTGCTCCGTCTCTAATGACCTCGAATGTCGATGGGACGTTAATCTCAGTCTTCCTTCCTTAGCTTTTTCTTTCCTTCGCCATCAGATTCTTTCTTATCTTAACGAACAGCTGAATGTGTGACACATAGCTGCTTTTACATTTAATGCTCGTTAAACAGTCAACCTGTTCGTAACACCTCGGATTGTATTCATGTAGAATCCCAAGGGCAGCCAAATGGAAACAAGACAAATGAAAAAAGTAAGTAAACTGTTTACTATTTGCATTGATTGATTGGCTGTTCCCTCGTTTCTTGGTAGAATATTGTGTACATAATGAATGAAACATTCATAATAATATTGTATAATCTTTATTATTTGTTACACGAACTCGTTTACAGCTGTTAACGCCATCATCAGGTACAAAGATTGAACCAAATATATTGACCAGCTAATTTCAAAAATAATCGCCACAATTGTTAATACATTTATCCCACCGTGAGACAAGATGCTTAGTGCTTACATGGAAAATTTTTTGAGGGTGCCTATGAAACCATGATACTATCCAAGCGTGCACCTCTTCTATATCTACAGAGGGTTCATCGAACCACCTTAACAATAGTCTGTTACAGGGCGTGGAAAAAACGAACGCCTATGTCTTTCGGTGCGAGCTTTGACTTCCCTCGTTTTATTATGGTTATCGTTTCTCCCTATGTAGGTCGGCGTCAATAAAATATTTTCTCATTCGGTGTAGAAAGATGGTGATTGAAATTTCGTGAGAAGATCCTGCCGCAACGAAAAACGTCTTCGTTTTAATGATGTCCACCCCAAATCCTGTATCATTTCAGTGACACTCTCTCTCCTATTTCGCGATAATACAAAACCTGCCCTTCTTTGAACTTTCTCGAAGTATTCTGTCAATCGTATCTGGTAAGGATCCCACACCACGCAGCAATATTCTAAAAGGGGACGGACAAGCGTAGTGCAGGCAGTCTCTTTAGTAGATCTGTTACATTTTCTAAGTGTCCTGCCAATAAAACGCAGTCTTTGGTTAGCCTCCCTCACAACATTTTCTATCTGTTCCTTCCAATTTAAGTTGTTCGCAATTGTAATTCTTAGGTATTTGTTTGAATTTACGGCCATTAGACTCTACTGATTTATCGCTTAACCGAAGTTTAACGGATTCCTTTTAGCACCTATGTGGATGACCTCACACTTTTCGTTACTTGGGGTCAATTGCGAAGTTTCGCACCATACAGAAATCTATTCTAAATAATTTTGCAATTTGTTTTGATCTTTTGATGACTTAACTAATCGATAAATGACAGCGTCGTTTACTTCGTTCGAAGTAAAGCGACGGCCACGAATGTCTATCTGCAAGGCACCAAAATTATGGAAATCACATGTGGCCAGGGTAGTTGCGAGTATGCTCCAGAAGTTTCGCTGGGAAGCCCTTACACATCGGTCATACAGTCCCAATCTCTCTCCATGCGATTTCCATATTTTTGGAGCCCTGACGAAAGACAATGGCGGCCGACGATTTGCTTGGGACGAAGAGGTGCACACATGGGTAAAATCAGTTCCTTAGGCAACTGCAAACATTTTCCCATGAAGGCACTGACCATTTTGTCTCACAGTGGGATAAATGTATTAACAGCTATAAACAGATTACTTAGTCTTTTTCCATTTGCTTCGTTTTCATTTGACTGCCCCTCATACTCTAGTTTCCATAAATGGGGAAAATAAAAAATATATACGCAGTTCCAGATAAGTATTTATGTCCGAATTTGGAACATGTTTGAAGTGTACCAAATTGACGTGTCGTGTTGGTATGTCGGTCTTGGCTTACCCTACTGTCACCGGATGCCATTTTGAAGCGCGAAGCAATGATTTTGTGGCATCTGACGTCATACATGCGAGATTAAACAGAACTGACAATATTAATTTAGCGTCTATATTATTTTTTGGAATGTAGTTTGCGGTTCTGTTGCTCGAGGTCTAGGTTGGTATTAAAGATGGCAGTTTGGTTATTAACTGACGAGTTCAAGGGATGTTATGTTATGAAAATAACTACAATTCCTATTATAACGCGTGTGTTGAGTTCCGAAACGGCTTCTGTGGTCTCCTTCTCTTGAGTTCGTGCTCCGTCGTTCAGTACTTCGCTGCTGGCTAGATCTTAAATGGTAGCCTTGAAAGCTTATTTCATTTCTGGAGTGCACAGTCGTATAACAATTATTCTTATATTTCTTATTACTCTTCGTATGGATTCTATAACTGCAGCTGTGTTGAATCATTGTGATATATGCAATATTATTTCAGTATGCAGCCTCGAAATTTTGTCTTTTATCTACATTTAAATCAATTTCTATGAATGTGACAGTGTTACAAGCGCATAAAAATCACATTACAACCCTTTTTTCGTATGTTTTATTTGTGGATTTATTTATTAGCCTGTACAGTGCTGTACTGAATTCATATACACTCCTGGAAATTGAAATAAGAACACCGTGAATTCATTGTCCCAGGAAGGGGAAACTTTATTGACACATTCCTGGGGTCAGATACATCACATGATCACACTGACAGAACCACAGGCACATAGACACAGGCAACAAAGCATGCACAATGTCGGCACTAGTACAGTGTATATCCACCTTTCGCAGCAATGCAGGCTGCTATTCTCCCATGGAGACGATCGTAGAGATGCTGGTTGTAGTCCTGTGGAACGGCTTGCCATGCCATTTCCACCTGGCGCCTCAGTTGGACCAGCGTTCGTGCTGGACGTGCAGACCGCGTGAGACGACGCTTCATCCAGTCCCAAACATGCTCAATGGGGGACAGATCCGGAGATCTTGCTGGCCAGGGTAGTTGACTTACACCTTCTAGAGCACGTTGGGTGGCACGGGATACATGCGGACGTGCATTGTCCTGTTGGAACAGCAAGTTCCCTTGCCGGTCTAGGAATGGTAGAACGATGGGTTCGATGACGGTTTGGATGTACCGTGCACTATTCAGTGTCCCCTCGACGATCACCAGTGGTGTACGGCCAGTGTAGGAGATCGCTCCCCACACCATGATGCCGGGTGTTGGCCCTGTGTGCCTCGGTCGTATGCAGTCCTGATTGTGGCGCTCACCTGCACGGCGCCAAACACGCATACGACCATCATTGGCACCAAGGCAGAAGCGACTCTCATCGCTGAAGACGACACGTCTCCATTCGTCCCTCCATTCACGCCTGTCGCGACACCACTGGAGGCGGGCTGCACGATGTTGGGGCGTGAGCGGAAGACGGCCTAACGGTGTGCGGGACCGTAGCCCAGCTTCATGGAGACGGTTGCGAATGGTCCTCGCCGATACCCCAGGAGCAACAGTGTCCCTAATTTGCTGGGAAGTGGCGGTGCGGTCCCCTACGGCACTGCGTAGGATCCTACGGTCTTGGCGTGCATCCGTGCGTCGCTGCGGTCCGGTCCCAGGTCGACGGGCACGTGCACCTTCCGCCGACCACTGGCGACAACATCGATGTACTGTGGAGACCTCACGCCCCACGTGTTGAGCAATTCGGCGGTACGTCCACCCCGCCTCCCGCATGCCCACTATACGCCCTCGCTCAAAGTCCGTCAACTGCACATACGGTTCACGTCCACGCTGTCGCGGCATGCTACCAGTGTTAAAGACTGCGATGGAGCTCCGTATGCCACGGCAAACTGGCTGACACTGACGGCGGCGGTGCACAAATGCTGCGCAGCTAGCGCCATTCGACGGCCAACACCGCGGTTCCTGGTGTGTCCGCTGTGCCGTGCGTGTGATCATTGCTTGTACAGCCCTCTCGCAGTGTCCGGAGCAAGTATGGTGGGTCTGACACACCGGTGTCAATGTGTTCTTTTTTCCATTTCCAGGAGTGTATATATATCAAACTTTCCGAAGAACCAAAAGAGCGAGCATTAACTTGTAAGAAATGGAAAACTTTGTCGAATGAAGCCTGTCGTATTTTTGGATGCTTTACTCCTTGATTATCCAGTAAACTGTGCTCCAGAAACACCGAATACATACTCACACACTTCATAGAAAAGAAACGCTAATGTCTTACACCAGTCGTTTACGTGAGTGAACGATAATATTTTCTTTCCGTTATTACCGTATGTGACTTGTAACTATGATACGCTTTTTATTACCAAGCCCCACTAATTCTAATTTTTATTTTTGTTCCTCAGGTATGTTTCACTTACTTCTTCTGCCCGTTTGGCTACAAATAAGACACAGGTATGTATAATCCCACAGACATTGCTGCTTTTATCTGGAAAACAAGTACACATATGACAGCATGCGCTACCTATGTTCCAAAACGCCGCCCATAAAAACGGGATTTTTCCTGGGCTTATACCTCGGGTTCTATTAGTGATAGAAACTAGGGTCAAGTGTTTGGGACAGCTCTTGTATACTCAACAGAAGATCGACTTACTGTAGGCACTCTGCAGCACAGGTTTAAAGTTTGAACATTACACACTTCCTCCAGCTTACGCAACTGGAGATAATCGGTTGTATCTTTTTGAAATTACGTGTGGTCTCCTATGCTTCTTAAGGGGCTTATGGAGGCACCATTTAGTTAATGGGTGGTTCCCGAGAAAACCTGAAAACCAAAACAGAGCCGTTGATTCCAGTATGGCTATGTACAGCAAATGGTTGAAATTTTTACGTTGTATTCCCAAGATCCTGCTCTCGAACAATCTTGAAAAGTTTTTGTATACCTTTATCCGTTTCCGAGATACAGATGTTCAAAGCCACCGTCCTTGGCCAAGTAAAATAGGCACGTAATATCTCGTGTGAGGCGAAAAGGTAGTTTATAAAGTGACGTAACACCGTAAAGTGTGCACATAAAATTCGATCTGAGGTGTGAAATTAGTTTTGCGACATTTCAGTTTCACGTAAGTAAACTATCAAAATTTTACTGACCCATAAAGCTCTTTCCACATGTGTGACGTGGCCTGCTGTAGCAGCGAAGTGAAGGGGACCAACGAAAAAACGCTCCTATCGGAGCAGAGAAAAAGACTAATATACACCTTTTTTAAAAAACCCTGGGAAGTGCGGTACAAGCTGCCTTCTCCTACCTTCCTCAGCACGTATAAAATTTTCCCCAGAAATTTTGGCATGCGAATAGATTCGTGCTTTTTTATGCCGAGAGAGAATGAGACTGTGGCATTGGGAAAGAGACGGTAAAGTAATAATACCGGTTAGCAGTAGACTGTGGTAGCGGTATAGAAAGAGCGAAGGAGACCATGGCAGTGTGAGAGAAAGAGAGGGACAGAGTAGCAGTGGAACACAGTTGACAGTGACAGAACAGTGCTACGAAAAGAGTGAAGGACACAGTGCCAGGGGGGAGGGGGAGTGATAAAGAGAAGGAGAAAGTGGAAGAGAGTGAGAATCAGTGATAATGAAACACAGAATCTATAACAATGACAGTGAGGAAGAGAAGTTAGTGACAGTAAGAAGAGACAGCAGTAATGGGAAGGGATGAATGAGATAGTAGCAGTAAGGCCACGTCCTACGTAATCTTGATATCTTTGCTCGATAAAAGTCTGAATTTATTTTCGTTATTCGTCATAGTTACTGTGCTGCACGAAACTGAGTACATGGCTGCACGAAATTTTTAAGAGTTTGCAGAGGTAAAATCACATTGCGTAAACTTTCCGTATAGTTCGTTTGAAGCCATACATTATTCGTTATGAAATGTAACCAATGTACCTAAATTGTACACTACTGGCCATTAAAATTGCTACACCACGAAGATGACGTGCTACAGACGCGAAATTTAACCGACAGGAAGAAGTTGCTGTGATATGCAAATGATTAGCTTTTCAGAGCATTCACCTAAGGTTGGCGCCGGTGGCGACACCGACAACGTGCTGCCATGAGGAATGTTTCCAACCGATTTCTCATACACAAACAGCAGTTGACCGGCGTTGCCTGGTGAAACGTTGTTGTGATGACTCGTGTAAGGAGGAGAAATGCGTACCATCACGTTTCCGACTTTGATAGAGGTCGGATTGTAGCCTATCGCGATTGCGGCTTATCGTATCGCGACATTGCTGCTCGCGTTGGTCGAGATTCAATGACTGTTCGCAGAATATGGAATCGGTGGGTTCAGGAGGGTAATATGGGGCGCGTTTGTGGATCCCAACGGCCTCTTATCACTAGCAGTCGAGATGACAGGCATCTTATCCGCATGGCTGTAACGCATCGTGCAGCCACGTCTCGGTCCCTGAGTCAACAGATGGGGACGTTTGCAAGACGAACAGTTCGACGACGTTTGCAGCAGCATGGACTATCAGCTCGGAGATCATGGCTGCGGTTACCCTTGACGCTGCATCACAGACAGGAACGCCTGCGATGGTGTACTCAACGACAAACCTGGGTGTACGAATGGCAAAACGTCATTTTTTCGGTTGAATCCAGATTCTGTTTACAGCATGATGATGGTCGCATCCGTGTTTGACGACATCGCGGTGAACGCACATTGGAAGCGTGTATTCGTCATCGCCATACTGGCGTATAACCCGGCGTGATGGTATGGGGTGCCACTGGTTACACGTCTCGCTCACCTGTTGTTCGCATTGACGGCACTTTGAACAGTGGAAGTTACATTTCAGATGTATTACGACCCGTGGCTCTACCCTTCATTCGATCCCTGCGAAACCCTACATTTCAACAGCATAATGCACGACCGCATGTTGCAGGTCCTGTACGGGCCTTTCTGATACAGGACAAAGTTCGACTGCTACCCTGGCCAGCCCATTCTCCAGATCTCTCACCAATTGAAAACGTCTGGTCAATGGTGGCCGAGCAACTGGCTGACCTCGTCTCACAGCCTTCTCTGCTCTTGCGTTCATCATCTTCGTGCCGGTGCTTGTCTATACGCCGGAACATACTTAGCGATGCAGTGTAAACAGTGTACATAAAACTTAGTATACAGAATTATAGCCGAGTAGTTAAAATATAAGAAATATGAGGGACCGAACCCAGGTCCTTTAATGTGTCGTCATTTCGAACACTTAACGCTACTGTTGCACCACAGCTAGTTCTTAGGTTCTAGGCCAATTCTTTTGTATTTAAAGTAGCCAGCCATTCTTCCGCATTTACCGACTGTTAAAAGTTCTTGATCAAGTAAAAAACATTCGTCTTTAATTTATTGACAAGATAGTCGAACACTCCTCCGCTCATTCACTTGTATTCGAAGAATTTGTCTGGTGATCTCTAATTTATGTGATTTCCATGTGAAGATTCCTCCCTTTGTAAATTTCATACACAGCATTCCTTTTCGCTTTATTTTCCTAAGTACAGCTACTTTTGTAACCTTACTCTCTTCTTCGGCTACAGTATTCTATAGTGGTCGACTCTAAGCAGCCATCTTGTAGCGGGAGATGGTCGCTCGCACGCAGGACACCCCACCTTTTCGCCCGATGCTGCTGCTTGTCGCTGGAGTGTCGCGTATTCAGACGTCGCTCGCTGTCGTTCGCTTTTGACGCTTACGTAGGACACGGCCTAACAGAGAGAAAGAGGGGGACATTGACAGTGAGAGGAAACAGTATTATCAGAATAGTAGGACAGAAGGAAGGAGACTGTGGCTGAGAGGCAGGAGACAGTGGCAGAGAGACAGAGAGGGTTAATGGCATGAGTTGGGCTGAATGAGTGAGTGGGAATGGGCAAGTGGGTGTGGATGAGTATGAGCGACTTACAGTTAGGGGAGCTTGTGGGAGTAAGATGTGAGCTGCGTGTTAACAAAAGCGCGAATATCATCGCAGGCCAAAATTTTTTGGAAGAGGCTGAGGAAAGTAGAATGAAGCAGCTGGTACCCCACGTTTCAGTCTGTGTCGTTTCAAATAGGGGCATAATAGCATTTCTTGTGTCCCGTAAAGAGCATTTGTCCGCACACACACAAAGTCAGTCTGTACTCCGTTTTTCCATTTAATTTTATACTTACTAGGAATTTTTTGTCTTCCGGTAGAGATAACTAATAACAGACGCAGTCTTACAGACAAACTATACAGAGGTTGGATGCATCAGGGGATTTGGAGCGGTGTCAGTGAGTTTTTTTGTTGTTATATAATTAAAATGCCGCAGTAACGGTGACAACTGAGAATGTGACTCGCAGAAGGTAATGTTATCCATACTCATTTCTAATTTGATGTTTGGTCTAAAGACTGAGGTCTTTCATGCCGTGATGAGAGTGGTTTTTATACGCTGTTCGACATAAACTAAGCAAACGTTAACTTCCAGTCCATGACGTTATAACATGTGAAACCTTTAAAAGTAGGTAATTAAATATATCAAGATGTATTCCTTTGCTACCCTCAACACGTAGTTTAGTCACCAAACAGGGTAGGAGAGGGGATGGTGGTGGGTGTGGCTGAAAGGACAATCAGTGTCCTCAGGCGATATTTCAGCTATGAAAACCGATTACAGAAAAACACCGTGTACAAACATCTGTTCATTTTTTCCGTAACTATAGTCTTGCATGTTGCTCGCCGTTTTTGACAGGAAAGCGGAAGTTGCTCAGAGACAAAAAAAAAAAAAAGAGAGAGAGTATTCCAGCTTCCCAATTGTCGTTCTATATAAAAAGGAGTGAATTTACGTGTACCAGCAAAAGGCGAATATCTCTGTGCCTTATCATTGGTCGTCGGAAGTATGGTGAAAGACGACTCCGACCTGTCGAATTAACGCGATTTGTGTCTGAAAGTGGTACGGTTTCGATGCAAGAGTTGGTGGATGATGCTGACACTGGACATTCCTTACCACTGAACACGGGAAACTGCGTAGGGAGAATATTAACGAGGAATGCGACATGCAAGACGCCTTATCTGTTTTCTGCTTGCTAAGTTTTGCACTTACAGGCATTGCAGAGAGAGAGAGAAATAGAAATGGAAATGAGCGTTTGGCGTCATTGGCCGGGAGCAAGGCAGGTCCGGCTGCCTTGGTGCAAGTCTTATTACATTCGACGCCACATTGGGCGACCTGCGCGCCGTATAGGGATGAAACGATGATGAAGACAACACAACACCCAGTCCCTGAGCGGAGAAAATCTCCGACCCAGCTGGGAATCGAAGCCGGGCCCGTAGGACGACAATCCGTCACGCTGACCACTCAGAATTACATTACAACTTCAACTTGTATTTGAATGACTCTGAGGGTCTTGCGTACAATAGAACTCAGGGAAAGCCAAGGATGTAGTCTGCAAGAGAGGTATGGTGAAAGTTCTGTGGCGTTCTCTACGTTTTTAAACGTGCAGACTTGTGTACTCTGGTGACAATGAGTACATATCCTTAACTGCTGTCAGTTTTCTTTATTTTTTGCCGCTCGTCTTTCTTGTTGAATAGAAGCTGTACGGATATTAGCCATTTGTTACGTACGCTGAGCCTTGTAGAGACTGGCGTAGTCAGCATTATGAAGCACTCATTGTACTGACCACAGAGTTTCCAGATGTGAAGCCATCGTAAAGTTGCCGAGGCGTGCTGCGCTGTGCATCTTTTATCAGCGTCCTCATCCACACATTCTGACCAGCATGCACAAGCCTTTGGTGACAGACTGATTCATTAGTGATCTCTGGTCAAGCATATTTCTGAGCAATCTATGTTACGTTAGGAGAAACTACTTTTGTGTCAATGGGATCCTCGTCCCACGTGGGAAGCTTTTAGCGACATTTATATTTAGACATTTTATTCCCGGTTTAGCTTCCATCACTTAGTTGACTTACTAAGTACAAACTAAAGAACACACATTTCTAGAAATTGGGTCTTTTTTACATGTTTCGCCACTCTGGCAGCATCTTTTTCTGTTTTGCAATCAATTGCATGTATTCTGTAATTAATTTTAATACCTGTTAGAATTATTGCTCTACTTGTTTTTAAATTTGCACGTTTTTCTAGCTGTTCTCGGCTATTATGCCAGTGTGTGGTAAGAAGAACATGTTACAGATTTTGAACTTAAATGTGTTAGGTACTTCATATCATCTGTATAATAAGTATGCTTTTTATCAAGGGTGTTCGTAATTTTGACACATACTTTCGTTCTAAAAATTGTACTAGTGGAATATGTGGTACACCGTGTGACAGTGTTACTACTCCAAACAATGCCTATCTTATATCCATCGTTTGTTATATGTAAATTGAGTAGACACGGGCTAAACTACCCCGCACACTGGACTCAAGAGCAGGTCGAAGGACGTAATTTAGCGAATCGCGTATCTCGTAAGGGCAGGACTTTAGTTTCGGTTCTGATGCTATAAATTTTAAATTTTATGTGGTACGTAATTTAGTAGTTCAAGATGACGATCGTCACATCCTTTTGCGTCGAAATTGTGTGTTTGGTGACAGTGGTACACGACATCTATATTTTCGTATTAACGTGGTTTTCCTTCCTCCAAGCATCATTTTGATTATAGCACGCGCAGGGGGGGGGGGGGGGGGAGAGGAAGAGGGAGGGGGGAGAGCGGTTGGAATCGCGTAGATAGCTCAAATCCCATTGGCAGTGCCACGGCTGTGGGGAAACATGTTTCGGTGAAGAAAAACAAAACTATGTTTTGCGTAAAGGGAACCTGCGTAAAAAACGTTGGTGCGCAAATACGGGAAAACTGAATGCTTCTACAGCGACTCGAGGTACTTGGACTGTTAATTAATTAATTAATTTATTTATTTATTGTTCCGTGGGTCCAAATTAAGGAGAAGTCTCCATGGTCATGGAACGAGTCAATACATGAAATTATAACACGATAGTAGAAACAGATAAAATGAAACACAAGAAACGTATTCAGGCGACAATTCGTAAGTTTAAATAAAGAAAATCAACAATGTAACACTGGAATTTGCTTAATTTTTCAGCTCTTTCAGGAGCCCCTCGACAGAATAGGAGGAGTGAGCCATGAGGAAACTCTTCAGTTTGGACTTAAAAGCGTTTGGGCTACTGCTAAGATTTTTGAGTTCTTGTGGTAGCTTATTGAAAATGGATGCAGCAGAATAGTGCACTCCTTTCTGCACAAGAGTCAAGGAAGTGCATTCCACATGCAGATTTGATTTCTGCCTAGTATTAACTGAGTGAAAGTTGCTAACTCTTGGGAATAAGCTAATATTGTTAACAACAAGCGACATTAAAGAAAATATATACTGTGAGGGCAATGTCAGAATTCCCAGACTATTGAATAGGGGTCGACAAGAGGTTCTCGAACTTACACCACATATATCTCGAACAGCTCGTTTTTGAGCCAAAAATACCCTTTTTGAATCAGAAGAATTACGCCAAAAAATAATACCATATGACATTAGCGTATGAAAATATGCGAAGTAGACTACTTTTCGTGTTGAACTGTCACTTATTTCAGATACTGTTCTAATGGTAAATAAAGCAGAATTTAGTTTCTGAACAAGATCCTGAACATGGGATTTCCAAAACAGATTACTATCTATCCGAACGCCTAGAAACTTGAACTGTTCCGTCTCACTTATAATATGCCCATTCTGTCTGATCAAAATATCAGTTCTTGTTGAATTGTGAGTTAGAAACTGTAAAAACTGGGTCTTACTGTGATTTAGCATCAAATTATTTTCCACAAGCCACGAACTTATTTCATGAACTGTCAGAATCGAAATGTTTGTCTCATCTCATGAGTATAACGTTTAGGATCTTGCACAAGCTAACAAAGTTTGCTCATTACTTATATTGGTTGCTTATCTAAGGTATTGATTATTTGCCTCTTTCTCTCGTTGTTGAGAAACTGCTTATTGCAAAAGAACGAGCAGAGGGAAAATCACACACATCGATATCTTCACGAACACGATTTTGTTTTTATTTTCACACAGCATATGAATTACATAAATTACAGGTACCTGAAGTGGCACTAAATTTTAACAGAGTCGAAAAGATTTGCAAGTGAGGAATATGGAGTCGACTAGGAGATAGTGACGCGTCGGCAATATGAACATATACTTCTTATGATAGATCTCTGATTTAGGGGTCTGGAATACGATATCAGGAAAAGGCAGAGAAAGAGAAATAACAGAACGTGGACTGGGGGAAAGGAATGAATGAAGAAGCCGCCTGGTAGAGTCTTGCACAGAGCATAATTGAATCATCGCTAAAACTTGGTTTAAGAATCATATAAAAAGTCTGTATACACGGAAGAGACCTGGAGACGCTGGAAGGTTTCAAACTGATTATGTGACGTTAAGACAGAGATTAATGAACAGTATTTTGAACTGCAAGACCTTTTCTGAGGTAGATGTAGACTCTGACCATAAAACTGAAGAAATTGCTAAAACGTAGCAAATTAATGATATTGTGTCTGGATAAATTGGAAAAACAAGAGGTTCTTGAGCGTTTCACTATGATAATTAGGCAGCGATTGACAAACACTGAAAAGGAATACAGTAGTAGACGAAAGAGTACCTTTGAGAAATTTGGAAATTTGTGGTAAGCACTGTGGGACCAAACTGCTGAGGTGTTCGGTCCGTAGGCTTACACACTAATTAATCTAAGCGACCTTACGCTAAGGACAACACACACACACTCACATGCCCGAGGGAGGACGAGAACCTCCGACGGGGGGAGCCACGCGAACCGTGACAAGACGCCCTAAACCGCGCGGCTAGCATTGAGAGATGAAGTACTAAAAGCAGCATGGGATTAAATAGGTAAAAAGACAACGCCCAGTCTAAATCCTTAGATATCACAGGAGACACTGAATTTAACTAAAAAAAGGATAAAATACAAAAAGGCGTGAAATGAAGCAGGGGGAAGTTTAAAAAATTAGGGTTACACAAAGAGCAAACTAGCTAAGCCGGAATGGATAGAGGGCAAATTCAAGGCTTTATAAACCTGTATAACTAGAGAAAAGGTGCATACCGCCTATAGGAAAATTAGAGAGAACTTCCGAGGAAAGAGAAGCAGCCGTATGACTATCAAGAACTCAGATGGAAAGCCAGTACTAAGCAAAGAAGGGAAAGCTGAAAGTGGAAGGGATACATATGGGGGCTGTGCAAGGGAAGCCCACACCCGTAGCTGAGTGCTAATACACTGAAGCGCCAAAGAAACAGGTATGGTCGTCGGTATTCAAATACAGACATATGTAAACAGGCAGAATACGGCGCCGCGGTCGGCAACGCCTATATAAGACAACAGGTGTCTGGCGCAGTTGTTGGATCGAGACTGCTGCTACAGTGGCAGGTTATCAAGATTTAAGCGAGTTTGAAGGGGGGTGTTATAGTCGGCGCACGTGCGATGGGACATACCATCTCCGAGGTAGCAATGAAGTGGGGCTTGTCCCGTGCGACCATTTCACGAGTGTACCGTAAATATCAGGAATCCGGTAAGACATCAAATCTCCGACACCACTGTTGCCGGAAAAAGATCCAGCAAGTTGCAAGAACGGGACCAGTGAAGACTGAACAGAATCGTTCACGTGACTGACGTGCAATCGTTCCACAGATTTCAGTGATGGGCCATCAACAAGTGTCAGCGTGCGAACCATTCAACGAAACATCATCGATATATTCTTTTGGAGCCGAAGGCACACTCGTGTACCCTTGATGACAACACGACACAAAGTTTACGCTTCGCCTGGGCCCGTGAACACCGACATTGGACTGTCGATGCTTGGAAACATGTTGCCTGATCGGACGAGCCTCGTTTCAGATGGTTTCTAGCGGGTTGGACGTGTACGGGTATGGACACAACCTCTTGAATCCATCGACCCTGCATGTGAGCAAGAGACTGTTCAAGCTGGTAGAGGCTCTGTAACAGTGTGGAGCGTGTGCAGTTGCAGTGATATGGGACCCCTGATATCCCTAAATACGGCTCTCATAGGTGACACGTACATAAGCATCTTGTCTGATCACCTGCGTCCATTTATGTCCATTGTGCATTCCGACGGACTTGGGCAATTCCAGCAGGACAATGCGACACCCCACACGTACCGAATCGCTACTGAGTGGCTCCAGGAACACTCTTATGAGTTTAAACACCTCCGATGCCACCAAACTCCCCAGACGTGAACATTATTGAGCATATCTGGAATGCCTTGCAACGTGCTGTTGTGAAGAGATCTCCACCGCCTCGTACTGTTACGAATTTATGCTCATGGTGCCAATTCCCTCCAGCCCTGCTGCAGACATTGGTCGAGTCCATGCCACGTCGTGTTGCGGCACTTCTGCCTGCTCGCGGGGGCTCTACATGATATCAGGCAAATGTACCCGTTTCTTTGGCTCTTCAGTGTAGTAACTGGCTGCCATACACAGGACCTGGGTTGGTTCCCGGTACTGCCAGGGGAAGACTTTGTCGGAGGACTGGTACGGGGTACACTGACCCTCGTGATACCAACTGAAGAGGCCGGCCGCGGTGGTCTAGTGGTTCTGGCGCTGCAGTCCGGAACCGCGGGACTGCTACGGTCGCAGGTTCGAATCCTGCCTCGGGCATGGGTGTGTGTGATGTCCTTAGGTTAGTTAGGTTTAAGTAGTTCTAAGTTCTAAGGGACTTATGACCTAAGATGTTGAGTCGCATAGTGCTCAGAGCCATTTGAACCATTTTGAACCAACTGAAGATCTACTTGGGCGACTACTAGCGGTTCCACGGTCTGGGGAGTCGTTCGACGACCCCATGTCCCTCCATACTGCATTCGCATGACGCCGCAAGGCAGAGGATGATACGGCGGCTGGTAGACGTTCCATGAGCCTTTCACGGCCCGGTCTAGGAGCTCGTTTTATACAAGGTAAATGAACTTGAAGATAATATTATAGAAGGGGAAGTAGATGATGATGATGCTGGAGATATGATATTGCGAAAAGTATTTGACAAAGCACTCAAAGGTCTAAGTCCAAACAAGACCCCTGCAACTAGACGAAAATCTGTTTGCATTCCGGAGAAATGTAGGAACAGGCGACACAACACTTACTCTATAACTTACCTTAGAAGGTAGGTTAAAGAAAGGCGAACCTACGTTTCCAGCATTTGTAGTTTTAGAGAAACTTTTTGGTAATGTTGACTACAATACACTATTTGCAGTTCTAGATGGTAGCAGGGTTAAAATACAGGGAGCGGGTCGAAGGGCATCAAAGGGATGCAGTCGTTGAGAAGGGAGTGAGACAGGGTTGCAGCCTATTCTCGATCTTATTCAATTTTTACGCTGAGCAAGCACTAAAAGGTACGAAAGAAAAATTTGGAGAAAAAATGAAGTTTAGAGAGAAGAAATAAAAATTTTGAGGTTTGCCGATGACGTTGTAATTCTGTGAGAGGTAGCACATGACTCAGAAAAGCAGTATCTTGAAAGAGGACTGTAAGATTAACGTCATCAAAAGCTAAACAAGGCTAATTGAGTGTAGCTGAATTAAATCAGACGACGCTGAGGGATATATTAGAAAATGATGTAATGAAAGTACTAGATGAGTTTTCAAATTGTTCAAATGGTTCTGAGCACTATGCGACTTAACTTCTGATGTCATCAGTCGCCTAGAACTTAGAACTAATTAAACCTAACTAACCTAAGGACATCACACACATCCATGCCCGAGGCAGGATTCGAACATGCGACCGTAGCGGTCGTTCGGTTCCAGACTGTAGCGCCTAGAACCGCACGGCCACTCCGGCCGGTAGATGAGTCTTCCTTTTCGGTAGTAAATAACTGATGACGACCGAAGAAGAGAGAATATAAAATGTAGATTGGCTAGACCAAGGCCGGCCACTGTTGCTGAGTGGTTCTAGGTGCTTCAGTCCGGAACCGCACTGCTGCTGCGGTCGCAGGTTCGAATCCTGCCTCGGGCATGGATGTGTGTGATGTCCTTAGGTTAGTTAGGTTTAAGAAGTTCTAAGTCTAGGGGACTGATGACCTCGGATGTTAAGTCCCATAGTGCTTAGAGCCATTTGAACCATTTGGCTACGCCAAGGAAAGCATTTCTGAAAAACACGTTTTTGTTAACATCTAAATTTAAATGTTTGGACGTCTTACCTGAAGGTATGTATATGGAGTGTAGCCTTGCCTGCAAGAAAAACGTGGGCGATAAATAGTTCTGACACGAAGAGAATAGAAGCTATTGAAATGATGTGTTACAGAAGAAAGCTGAAGTTTGAATGGGTTGATGGAATGATTACTGATGAGGTACGGAATCGAAATGAGGAAAAAATAAATTAATGGCAAAACTTAAATGACAGAAGAAATCGGTTGAGAGGATACGTTTTGAGTTGAAGGAATCTTCAGTTTGATTCTGGAGGAAAATGGGAGGGAGGGGGAGGGGGGGGGGGGAGAGCCAAAAACTGTGTAGGGAGACCCAGTGATAAATGCAGTAACCACGGTAAAATGGACATAGGTTTTGGTAGTTATTCGGAGACAAAGATGCCTGCGCAGGATGGACTAGCGTGGAGAGATGTATGAAAAAATTTTTCTCACGGAAGACAACGAGAGCAACAATGAAGAAGAAAAATGGTACTTTTAGTGTGAACGGAAAGTGATATTACTCATTCGCAGTGTTCATAGCTTCTCGGTGCTCTTTCTAAAGGAACGACGTTCCCTTTTAACCTCATCCGCAGCTTCGACGGCTGTCTTTTCGGAGACAACCTTTAAGTTAATCTATACATGTACTACGATTTCAACGACATTTCTTTGCTATGTTAATAGTACGCTTTGAGGGCAGAAGTATATTTAAGATAAGTTCTTTTATTTAATAGTTTGAGACATGAAGTTTAACAAAGATAAAACAAGGAATGTATGAAAACTGTCGACGCACATCCCAGAAAGAATACCTTTTTCGTTCAATATTCATCAAATGTTTGACTATATATTCTGTTTAAAAGTAGTTTTTATAAAAATGATCTCGGAAGCAATGGAGTAGACTGAAATAACGCATTTCTTGTGTCGATTGTACAATGCGTTTTCACTTCATCATTTCACTTTGTTAGTATTTATATGGATAATACCCATAAAATTTTACAGACAACAGTACGCTGTTTTTACGGACAATCGTCCACAGAAATGAATATAATTTCCAATCTCCTCCACTGAAATGTGATACAGTCGCCACTGTACTAAATATTCAAATGTGAACCCGGTAGAGTGACTGGCAGTTAACTCTCAAATTGAGTAAGTGTCGCATTACGCAATGTGTAAAATTTCATGTCTATGAAAAAGATAGTTTTACCGAAAATAAAAGCTTTCAGAGCGGTAAGAACGGATGTTTTTGAATCCTTGGCATACCACTATTGTACGGCGATTGAGACGAACAATAGTTCGCACAGAGGAATGTAAGCTGTCACCCATGAATGCAACAGAATCAGACATTAAAAGTACAATTACCACGCCATTTACAGTGGCTGGTGGCATAGATGCAACCCATGGTTCTTGCAGTAAGGTAATAAACTTCTTTAGCGATGCAGAGGCACAGTGTAAAGTATTAGCAGGAAAATATTCTCTTCTGTAGCATCTTTCATCGTCAAACAATAGTCTAGTGGAAATACTAGTGGCATTAGGTTTTTTTTATTTCTGTCGTGGAAAGAGTTCGTCTACGTTAAGTAGATGATAAATAACATTAAAAGTGTAATAAAATTCCTCGTAACACACATTTTTTGTTGAGCTAGTGGTTTGGCATTGTATTGGAGACAGGTTACTCTGCATTCCTGCGCGCGGTACTGGTGTAGCATTCGTAGCTGGCATTTACCTGTGGATGCCTGCGGGACGGTAGCCTTTAAAACTCTCTTACATGCGGTGAAAAGTTACGAGAACAGATAAATAATAAGCACGTACAAGTTAAAACAGTTTCGACATCGTAGAGTCATGGGCAGATACAACGTCTGTTTGTCCTATACAGAAGCAGCGTTACCAGTATTACATCCTACTTTATTGTCTCGTGTTAATAGAGTTGTTCTCCTGAGACAGAAGAACTTGAGTGTCCTCACGCGTCCGTCTAAATAACTGAAAGAGCCGCATCTTGGCTATAATCTGTACAGCTACCCCGTACAATGTAGCTTTACCAAGTCACCAAATTGCCCATTTAGTGATCGTAGTTTTTGTTATCTTAACTGATACGGTGTGGCGTTGATCTGCTTCTGCTTTTGACTGCCTTGTGAGATTTAACTGTTTTGTAGCTAGCCAAACTGACGTGAAATGTGGTTTTGGCACTCAGTTTGTTAGCACAAACAACTCAGTACATACATTACAAACCGCTGTAGAAATAACACCACTGGTCAGAAGGACGTCAAATTGCAACAGAATATATCGGAAAGGGGGGAAAACGTATGGCAGAAGAAAAATAGATAGTTACAAAATGTTGCAATAGATGGCGCTGTAAGCATCATAATTTAATAGTGGTCGACTACAAATGAACCATACAACAATGTCTAAGGTGTACGTTTGACGTTGAACAAACCGTGCTACTCAGTGTGCATGGGTGCACAGGTGTGATACTGTTAGTTACGCAAAAAATGGTTCAAATGGCTCTGAGCACTATGGGACTTAACTTCTGTGGTCATCAGTCCCCTAGAACTCTGAACTACTTAAACCTAACTAACCTAAGGACATCACACACATCCATGCCCGAGGCAAGATTCGAACCTGCGACCGTAGCAGTCCCGCGGTTCCGGACTGCCCGCCTAGAACCACTAGACCACCGCGGCCGCCGTTAGTTACGTAAGTCCATCCACTACGGCAAGGTCACATCACATCGGATGGTAAAAATCGGTTTTTAATTGTCCTGAGGCCGAAAACCGCATAAAAAGCATCAATCACCTCGGTTTTTAATTGTCCGGAGGCAAAAATTGCATAAAAAGCATCAATCAAAACAAAATCGGATTATTAGTTTCCGTGTGACTGGCGCAAAACATGTCCAGTATACTGTCAACTGTTTTCTGCAACAAACTGAAATCGAGAAACAGCATGTTCCACAACTGATCGAAGTGTTTCCGGGGTCACGTTCAGAATGTGCTGCGCAATGCATGCCTTCAATACAGCTGCGTTTGCAGTGGGAACACTGAAGACAACATCTTTCAGATAGCCCTACAGCCAGAAGTCACACGGATTAAGATCAGGTGATCGGGACGACCAGGTTGTACCGAAATGGCGGCTGGTAATTCTAGCATTTCCGAAAGGGCGCTTCCGCAGCTGCTTAACTGAATTTGCAATGTGCGAAGGTGCGCCATGCTGTTAGATGGCTGGAATGACGTGGTTGCGCAAAAGACACTCATAGCGCGTACCAGTGACAGTACAGCTAACAGGACCGGAAGCACCTGTCTACTCGATAAAATACGGCCCTATGATAAATGCTGCCGTAAACCAGCACCACACAGCTACCTTTCCATGATGAAGTTGTACTGGTTCATCTGCTTGTGGATTTTCTGTTGCCTATATTCGACAATTCTGTGTATTGACATATCCTGTCAAATGGGAGTGGGCTTCGTCTGTACACAAAATCTTCCACGGCAAATCAGTTTCTTCTCCCATCTGAACAAGAAATTCTAAAGCAAAGGACTCTGTTGCTGGCAGGTCAACAGGAAGCAAGTCGTGCACATGGGTAATTCTAAATGGATAGCAAAGAATGATGGTTCAAATGGCTCTGAGCACTATGGGACTTAACATCCATAGTCACCAGTCCCCTAGAACTTAGAACTACTTAAACCTAACTAACCTAAGGACATCACACAACACCCAGTCATCACGAGGCAGAGAAAGCAAAGAAGGATGTTTCGTAAGATTTTACGCACCGTACTCACGGGTATGTCCAATTTCCGGGCAATTCTCCGTGCACTACACGTTTGCACACCACCACTCTTCTCCTCCTGCTTTGCTGTGGCCACTGCTTCCGCTGACGTCGAATCAATTCGCTTCCTTCCTCTACCAGGTTGCACACCAAAAGAACCCGTCATTTTGAATTTCCGAATCATTTCCTACAGACCCAAGGCAGTCATCGGACCAACGCCTTTTTTCAAATCGTTCAGTGTCCGGAACTTCTGCAGAGCGACGTGTGCACAGTCATTCTTGTAAGACAGCGCCGCGCCTGGTAGCCGCGCGGCACCCCCCGTCGGAGGTTCGAGTCCTCCCTGGGCACGGGTGTGTGTGTTGTCCATAGCGTAAGTGACTTTAAGTTAGATTAAGTAGTGTGTAGGATGACCCCAGCAGTTTGGTCACATAAGACCTTACCACAAATTTCCAATTTTTTTGTAATACAGCTTTACAAGCAGTGCGTGGTCCTGCGTTGAGACAGTCATGGCGAACGTCGCAGACGCGAAAGGAGGAAAAGCCGTGTAACTGGCGTGTTTATACCAACTTCAATGGGTCGTGCGCATGGCAGGTGTTTTACTCTGACACATACAGCGCTATCTATTGATCAATTATCACACTATTTTTTTCTTCTGCCATACGTTTTCTCCCTTCTCCGATAATATTCTGTTGCAATTTGACGTCATTCTGACCAGTGGTGTTATTTCCACAGTGTTTTGAAAGTTTAATTATAATCATCCTGTATATATCAGTATAAATATATACACAACGGTAGAGGAGTAAATTTTTCACAAGACATTTTCTTTCTGAAGCACTTACATAATAATCGTCTTGGAGAACGTAGACTCATTAATTATGTATTAATCGTAAGCAATCACCATCTAAGTCGACATACACAGTACATTTTCTCTTAAACCCTTTACTGTCTCGAATTATCCAAACGATTTATAGTGCAACTTTAATAACATTTCATGATCCATTACTTGAGGTAGTGCACTTTGCGAAGCACTAAATTAATGTTTATAAATATTCGGCAACCTTACGTACCGTAACCATTCAGCTGCTATCATAAATTAATCTATGCCACTGTTGGGATGTTTCATCCTGGTAGACTATGTCTACTTTTTTCACTGATGTTTGGGAGTAGTCAATGAGCGATATTTTCTCCAACAAACGACACTGAAAATAACTGAATAAGTCTAGAAAAATGCTGTTATTGCCATTAAATTACAAGAAACTTCACTGAAACGACAGGCGTAAAAGTGAATAAGACAGTTTTTTACTCACTGGACTATTATCGTCACCGGAAAGACGCTAATATTTTGAGACGGAGGACGAAACTGATATTTAACGTTCCGTCGACAACGCGATCATTAGAGACGGAGTACAAGCTCGGATTACGGAAGGATGGAGAAGAAATTGGCCATTCCCTTTTTCAGAGGAACCATTCAAGCATTTGCTTGAAGCGACTTGGGAAAATTACTGAAAACTTAAATCAGTATGGCCGGACCTGGGCTTGAACCGTCGTCCACCCGAATGCGAGTTTAGTATGCTAACCACTGCACCACCTCGCTCGCTGCTATTATTTTGAATCTGGAAAGGTTGATATTCTCCTGAAATTACTGAGTATGTTTGCGGAAGAAGACAGTTTCCTAAAACTGGAAAATTGTTTTAACTGGTCTGTTTCACTAGAAAAGGAGGCAGAATAGAAATAAAAAGAAAACAAAATAGAAAATTTAAGATCTATAAGTTGGGAATTCTTAAAGAGACGGAATGGACATGGGGAGGGATGTAGCAGTGTGAATGCATAGAAAGTGGACCAAGAAATGAGGTGATAGGAAAAAGCAGCAACAGCAGTATTGATTGTAAAGCACAGAAACGTCTAGAAGAGGTCCTTATCCAGTGATAGATATCAAATGGCTGGTGGTGACGGTTAGTGTTAGGGTACTTTAGCCCCCAGAATAGCACTGTCAACTGAAAAGTCTCTCCATCTTTTTTAGTGTTGTAAGGTGAAAGATGTTTGTTATACAAATTTTCCATTGACAAGATGTTATTTAGTAACAGAAATAGTGAGTTCTAGACTGGGGTTGATACAGGAAGGAGTTTACTTGCGCCGCTTTGCAGTGTTAACAGCTGTGCTTGCTAGATGTGAGACTATTCTCGCAAGCATATACGACGCGTTGCTGAAGAAGAACAAACCCAAGTCTGCTGCGTATACATGGCACTAAGTCCTGTCATATCTCTGATGATGTTGACAGACATCTAACATTTCTGAGCAACATATTTTGTGTGGATCTTCTATATTGGTCTATGGTCAATGAAGAGTTCGATGTATTTGACTACCAGCTTCGAAGGAAAACGGTATGGGCCTAGTACTAATAGCACTGGCATATTCATAAGTCAGTGGTGTAGATATTAAAGAGAAGAGGTGGCGAAACAGATCTTTACGGAACCCTGTACTTGTAGTTCGTGGTTCTATTATACATCCTTCATGTACAATTAGTAGCAACCAATCATAGAAAAGATAACAGGTGTTCTGTGGCTGGGTGGAGTATGCATTGTTCTTTCGTTTTGTTACTGCCACTAGGAATACTATGTTACTGTGGGCGCTGCTTACGTCCGGAACTGAAGACACATACAGTGAAGGCAGGGCTTCCAGTTTCCTTTGAGAAAATGAAGGTAAGAGCATATGGAATAGGGTCCCATATACATGAGTGGCTTGAAGACTTCTTAATTAGTAGAATCCAGTATTTTGTCGTCGATAGTGTGCGTTCATCAGAGACAAGGATATTGTCAGAAGTCCGACAGGACTGCATTTATCTTCTATATACGTAAATGGTCTGGCGGACAAGGTGCGCGGCAATCTGCGATAGTTTGCCTATGATGCTGTGCTGTACAGGAACGTGCAGAAGTTGAGTACCTGTAGGAGGATACAGGATGATTTGGACAAATTTCTAGTTGGTGTGTGAACAGCAATTAGTTCTGAATATACAAAAATGTAAATTAATGCAGATGAGCAGGAAAAACAAACCCATAATATTCTAATACAGTGTTGGTAGTGTCCTCCTTGTCACGTTGTTTAAATATCTGGGCAAAATGTTGCAAAGTGATATGAAATCGAACGAGCGTGTGAGAATTGTGGTAGGAAAGGTAAATGTTCGACTTCGGTTTGTTGGGAGAATTTTGGAAAAGTGTGGTTCATCTGTAAAAGAGACCGCATATAGGACGCTAGTACGACGCATTCTTGACTTCTGCTTGAGTATTTGGGATCTGCACCAGTTTGGGTTAAAGGAAGACATCGAAGCAATACAGAGGTGGACTGCTAAATTTGTTTCCGGTAGGTTCGAACAACATACAGGTATTACGGAGATGCTTCGGTAGCTCAAATGGGAACCCCTAGTGTGAAGGTTAAGTTTTTTTTGAAGAATACTATTGAGAAAATTTAGGTAACTGGCATTTAAAGCTGACTGCAGAACAATTCTGCTGTCGCCAACGTACATTTTGCGTAAGAACCACGAAAATAAGATACCAGAAATTAGAGCTTGTACGGAGGCATATAGTCAGTCTCTTTCCCTCACTCTATTTGCGAGTGGTACAGGAAAGGAAATGACTATCAGTGGTGCGGAATCCCCTCCGCCATGCACCGTACAGAGGCTTGCGGGGTATGTATGTAGACGTAAACTGACAATATTTTGAAGGATTCCAGTTCGAGACAACAAAGTAGAATGTTAACTGCAAAAACAACCAAAAATTGTGGTATTAAAGAAGCAGAAGCATCCGTCGTAAAAAAGGAGGTATCTGCATGTCTGTCAGTACCAAAATACGAGGAACGTCTCATAACTAAACGTTTATTAGGTAGAAAGACTCACAAATACTGATCAGAATTTACCATCGCACTCATATGTAAACTTGTTCAATTTCCTACTTTCTCGTCACTGTCCTCCAAGCATACTTTGTGCCCTGGAATAAGCAAATCTAAAATCTGCACAAAATTCCTTCATCAGTGAAAAATTTAAGTTGACGTACTGTATCGTTCATTAAAATGTTGATTTACTTCTTATTTGCTGTCACGTAGGTCAATATTTGAACATAATTGAGTGCGAAATTTAGTAAAGGGAAAATTCAAATTTTTCCCATCTGATTTTTCAGATTGAAAGTCTGAGTGAGGAAGCACCTGAACCCGCTTTCTGGAGGATCAGAAATTCTCTCCCGTCATTCAGATTTAGTTTACTAATGGTTTCCTTAAATAGCTGCAAGTAAGTGCCAGGATGGTTTTGTGGCAGTAAGGGACGCAGTAGAATGTAAACTCTGTAAAATTTATGGGTATGCATTGGAGTCTTTTGTATATCTCTGCTTATCGTTTCCATTGCAGCTGTTATATACACAGTGTAATGCGTATAAGTGCGGATATTTTTATATCTGATACCTTAATATGTACACTCATCAGTGTATTGGTTGCTTCTTCTGTGCGTACAACCGTCTTGCCACGAACAGGTTACGGAATTTACTGCCTGATGTTTTTTTGCACGGTCAACTGCACCTCCAAGTGGGCTACACCTATCAGTATAGGTTATCCGATTTGCGGCGATGTGTCCAGAGTACAACACCTGACCTGCTGGCCAGGATAAAATAAACACATGACCTTGGAGGTAATGACCAATCTAAAAACATACTACTCCTAATAGCTGCAATTATTAGTCCTCAAATGAAGTAACTACTGATGAAATGTTGTTCAGTGCACTGTTCTCAGTCACCAATACAAAAACTGCACTTACATCCGTTACACCCCGTATATGAGCAGTCTTGGTAGTTTCCTCTGTGTGGTGCGAAATCGTAATTATACTCAGGTGACAAATCTCATGGAATACGTTCTAATATAGTGTCAGGTCTCTTCACATGTATTAATAAGACACAATGCACAGAGAAAACCTCTAGAACATATCTGTGAGAGAGAATGTCTGGTACATTCACGCTCTGAAAACACTTCGTTACTGAAACACGCCAGAACGCCATCTCCATCGACAGTTTCAAGTCGGTCTTCCTCCTGAAGAATATAGATTGTGGGTTACCTCTGTAAACAACCAGCGCCATTCGCCAAAATTCTGAAGTGTCATCAGCTAACCCAAAAAGAGCTTCGTTCTGGACGTATGGTACACTTCTCAAAGAATCACCTCAGCGTTATCACTGGGGAGGGAGTGATACATGGCTGCAAGGAACTCGGTGAAATACAGACTGTAAAATTTGTAGATACACACTGGAGTAATTAGCCTTTCGTTTATCTCTGTTTTTTCCTTGCAACTGATATTAAAAACGTTATATTATATGTACATTTTTGGTAGTTTCCTTTGCGTGGTGCGAAATAAGTAATTGTTTTTATTAGAACCCACAGTTCCATTGAAGGAACAAGGCAGTTTTCCTTCCCCACCCTTCTGTAATCCGATCCTGTGATTCGTTCGTGCCCTAATGATCTATTTGGCAGATATTAAACTGTAATCTTTCTTGTTCGTATTTTCCCAATAGATGGGACACTTTAGGAGACGCGCAATGTCGTGAATCGAGACAGTTCTGTATCTCTCATGTGTATATTCCACTTTTTGAATCGTGTGTCTCAGTTTCAGTAGTGTCTGACAGTAAATTTCATATTTTTATTAATGTTTCGAATCCGATAAAATCCACCAAAATCACACTTTCTTATCAGAAAACACAGTTGTCACTACTTCATACGCGGACAGTGTTTATTTCGTGTTTTAGAGTCGTTGAGTTAAATGTAAGGGTAAAAAATCCTTGCTATCCTTCCGATATCTGTACAAGATTTCGTATGGAAGTGTTACGAAAGCATGTCTACATTTAGACCCATCTTGCACAAGCTTTCTAATGATTCATTTCCGTGGTAATAGTTCGACACTGGGACACCTCAAGAAATCTTGCAGCAAATAGATCGCTAAGCGACAATTTTGTAGTACTTAAACACTCAGCAGACTTCTGCTGTGACACTTGGACCATTCCCCTGTTTGTCGTGCTCGTGCGCTCAGCATTCCCTATGTGCACAGCACTGCTGCCTTACTTTTACTTTTCTCTTTACTGAAGGCTTATAAGTATCACCCAGCTCACGGTGGATTCCAACCTCACTATTCCCTTTTTCGTTGGTAATTCCAATTAGTAATTCCTTTTACCACGCGACGTGATTATTCATTTTCAAAGTCAATTTACTTTGCTGTCACGTGAAGAGGAAGAGTCAACAAAGTTAGGAAATTCGATTAGTCGGACACGGAGAATCAACATACAAGTCCAAGTTGAACTTGATCACTGCCGGTTGTAATACAAAGTTCATTTTGAAATGTCGGTGAATGGGTCAGTATTTAAATGGCATTGTGTGTTAGAAATTGTTTCTATGTACATACATATCAAAACACCACGCTGAAAACGTAAAGCCGCAGACGATTTGTCCAGTGCAATCGTTCACATCTAATGAGTGTGAACAGTCCACTCACAATGTAATTTTAACAATGCATAAACGTCATGTGTAGTTAGAAATTGCGAAAAATGCAATCCGAAATGCGTGCCATGTTTATGCAGATCTAAGGATCGTAAAAACGACTAAAATTTTTGGAACTAGTGGTTCAAACAAATTTTTGGCGTAAATGGAGTTGTTGAAGTGACACACCCGAGGCAGCAGTCTACAAGAATAAAGTCGAATACACAGTAAACACAGTAAGAGGGGTAAATGGTATTATAAAATCACAGGAATGTCTATAAAATCTATTTTTGAGAGCTGATGAATAGCGGAGACTGTGTTTCACTAACAGTAACAAAAATTTGTGCAGACAGTATCTCTGTCCTCTGTTACATAGGCTGACTGAAAATCAAAAGCCAGACAGACCGAAAGTGTTACTTCAACACGTGCGACAGAAACCGCCATCGTCTGTGGGGAGGGGGGGGGGGGGGGAGACCTGTTGTTATTAATTAGATCCGGAGTAGTGTAGTTATGCATCGCAGTCATAGTACGAAGCTGTCTGTATCACACTGAGACATACAGCTAAAAACGAGTGACATCAGTGCTTTAATCTATCTCTAAAGAAGCTTCCTCTGACATTTTCCAGCAGCTCTAGAAACTTCGCCAAAAGTGTATTGCGAATAATGAGATTACTTTGTACGATAATCCGGGTATTTTACCTGTGTTCCATATTGTCTTTGTTTTATGATGCTATTCGCTCAACTCTTTGTCGCTGTTTGTATATTCTAGCAGTCAGCTCCTATTTCCGGACTCATTTTGTCTGATTAAGTAATTACGACATTCGTCTACAGTGTTCTTAGGTTAAGCGGTGTGCGCTGTTGTGCTACCTACAGGCTTAACAATTGGGTAGAAATGAAGCCGTGAAGAAAGCAAATGAGGTATAGTTAAAAATAAAACACACTGACGGAGCCATCAGGTAGGTGGTTACCGAGAGAGTACCTGGAAGCGGAAGCGGAGGCGGAGACGAAGGCCAACACGGTTTTTCAGGGAGGCATTTCCTGCGCCCGTGAGGTTAGCGCCTCTCAGACGGTAATCACTGCAAATCCCATTAGCATCAGGCTCTGCGAAGCCGGCATTCCTGAGAGGTCCCAGCAGGCAGCGCCACAACACCTCCAGATTACAGTTTTGCTTCATTAAGGGCGATCCGCGCGCCACTTAACTGCGGCTATGCGCCTCATCCCGCGCTCCTGCTCTGATTACCAACTCTCCCCGCGTCCGTGTCACCAGCATGCGACGACGTTCCTCAAACTGTTATTAGTTACGGCTGTTTTAGGGAGGAAGTAACGTCGGAATAGCTACACAATACTGGAAGATACAGCCTTAAATTTCTGGTTTCCTTACTGCAAACATCTTGACGTATGTGAGATGTGAGCACTTTATCGGTTTTTTTGCGTAATAGTCTATGCGCACTGGGTCGTGTGCTACCATCCTACGCTCTTCATCTGCCCACAACACGGCTATTACCTGTACAGACAATTCCCATTTTATAGGCGAAGTGGGAGCAGTTGTGCATAAGTAGCTGACATCCAAATCCAGTATTCTCCGAGTACTTAGTTGGCATTATACAGGGTGGTCCATTGATAGTGACCGGTCCAAATATCTCACGAAATAAGCATCAAATGCAAAAACTACAAAGAACGAAAGTCGTCTAGCTTGAAGGGGGAAACCAGATGGCGCTATGGTTGGCCCGCTAGATGGCGCTGCCATAGGTCAAACGGATATCAACTGCGTTTTTTAAAATAGGAACCCCCATTTTTATTACATATTCGCGTAGTACATAAAGAAATATGAATGTTTTAGTTGGACCATTTTTTTCACTTTGTGATAATGGCGCTGTAGTAGTCACAAACGTATAAGTACGTGGTATCACATAACATTCCGCTAGTGCGGACGGTATTTGCTTCGTGATACATTACCCGTGTTAAAATGGACCGTTTACCAATTGCGGAAAACGTCAATATCGTGTTGATGAATGGCTATTGTGATCAAAATGCCCAACGGGCGTGTGCTATTTATGCTGCTCGGTATCCTGGACGACATCATCCAAGTGTCCAGACCGTTCGCCGGATAGTTACGTTATTTAAGGAAACAGCCACATGTGAAACGTCAACCACGACCTGTAACAAATAATGATGCCCAAGTATGTGTTTTAGCTGCTGTCGCGGCTAATCCACACATCAGTAGCAGACAAACTGCGCGAGAATCGGGAATCTCAAAAACGTCGGTGTTGAAAATGCTACATCAACACCGATTGCACCCGTACCATATTTCTGTGCACCAGGAATTGCATGGCGACGACTTTGAACGTCGTGTACACTTCTGCCACTGGGCACAAGAGAAATTATGGGACGATGACAGATTTTTTGCACGCGTTCTATTTAGCGACGAAGCGTCGTTCACCAACAGCGGTAACGTAAACCGGCATAATATGCACTATTTGGCAACGGAAAATCCACGATGGCGGCGACAAGTGAAACATCAGTGACCTTCTCGGGTTAATGTATGGTGCAGCATTATGGGAGGAAGGATAATTGGCCCCCATTTTATCGATGGCAATCTAAATGGTGCAATGTATGCTGATTTCCTACGTAATGTTCTACCGATGTTACTACAAGATGTTTCACTGCATGACAGAATGGCGATGTACTTCCAACATGATGGATGTCTGGCACATAGCTTGCGTGCGGTTGAAGCGATATTGAATAGCACATTTCATGAGAGGTGGATTGGTCGTCGAAGCACCATACCCTGGCCCGCACGTTCACCGGATCTGACATCCCCGGACTTCTTTTTGTGGGTAAAGTTGAAGGATATTTGCTATCGTGATCCACCGACAACGCCTGACAACATGCGTCAGCGCCTTGTTAATGCGTGTGCGAACATTACGGAAGGTGAACTACTCGCTGTTAAGAGGAATGTCGCTACACACATTGCCAAATGCATTGAGGATGACGGACATCATTTTGAGCATTTATTGCATTAATGTGGTATTTACAGGTAATCACGCTGTAACAGCATGCGTTCTCAGAAATGATAAGTTCACAAAGGTACATGTACCACATTGGAACAACCGAAATAAAATGTTCAAACGTACCTACGTTCTGTATTTTAATTTAAAAAACGTACCTGTTACCAACTGTTGGTCTAAAATTGTGAGTCATTTGTTTGTGACTATTACAGCGCCATCTATCACAAAGCGAAAAAAGTGGTCCAACTAAAACATTCCTATTTCTTTACGTACTACACGAATATGTAATAAAAATGGGGGTTCCTATTAAAAAAAACGCAGTTGATATCCGTTTGACCTATGGCAGCGCCATCTAGCGGGCCAACCATAGCCCCATCTGGTTTCCCCCTTCAAGCTAGACAAATTTCGTTTTTTGTAGTTCTGTCATTTGACGCTTATTTCGTGAGATATTTGGCCCGGTCACGATCAATGGACCACCCTGTATAATGATGTTAGCGGCACGGTGTAAAGCCTTCGGCATACGGACCGTGCATTCGGGCGTCAGCATTGAGCGTCCGGAGTTCAGCTTGATTCTCAACGTTCAGAAACGATGCGACTTGTGCGTAGTGTACGTATTGTCAGCGTTGTATACGCGACCGCAGCGATAGTGACCGGCTATATCTCGCTCGTACATCACACAGTTTACAAAATAGACAGGCGTAAAATTCTATTACAACGCACTTTCACTCCATTGTCCTTACGCTTGTCACGTTGTCCTGTCTGTAATATAGATAAACTTCAGTATCCATGGACATGCTGTGAGGCAAAAAGGAAATAGGAACATAGGCTTATAAAATGCCATTACAAATTATATGATACAAATTTACAATAGGTCTCCACATAAAATGAAAATTATTTCATCATTCTCACTTTTTAGTAAAACCAAAAGGTCGCTGTTACAGGAAAGTGCAAAATGTCTTGCTGCAAGTTGTGCAAGGTGTCTTGTACATAAAGCATGTCGAACAAACTCACTCCTCAAAAAGGGCGCCCTTATGTTTACGTAAACTCGGATATTATAGAATATAATTTTATCGAACTAATGAGAAAGTATCAAAGCCAGTCAGAAAACGTGAAGGCCAGTAACGAAATTTTTGGATCCAGTGAGAGACGAACCAGCAACGCGTCACCTGATATCTTACAATTCTCTGGCTTTCCTGATTGCGATATACCGACCACGAGAGTAATACGACCGTGCTTTCTATCTTACCGTCTCCTGAAAGCTTTAAGTGTAGATTTATTACTACCTGACATAATTATAACAAATTGTACCAAGAACATTGCATTCGTTCTGGATCCTCAGTGTGCCGTTGCCTTGAAACGGCGTACTTCCGTAACACGCAATTTAGAATAATTCTTTAACCACCAATAAGACATTTCCTGTCATTTTATTACAACGAATCGTTCAATTAACGACGGGTTTTCGAGAGATCTTCAATTTTCTGATGCATAGAAACGTCAAATATACATATGGGCTTCATCTGAAAGCAAAATGGCGTCTCGCGATTCTGTACTGAAGAGAGATGGCACGGATGTAACGTAGGTGGCGTTCTTCTGTTTCATTGGTAAACGTTCAGATACATGTCTGGAATATTTTTCATGCTACATATTGCTCTGCACGTCCGGAAAGACTCCTCGACGTGCTTTTTCCACGCTGTGACGTCAGAAACTCGGCACGCTCAACGTTCGAATTCACGGTCCGTGTGCCGACGGCTTAGGGAACTTGCGTACCAAAGGTTTGACCTGTGGTATACGTAAAGAAACCAAATCTGTCATCAATTGGAGCGTTTGTTTCAACGCCACAAGCGCTTTGTTAGGCACGGTGATATTGAAGGTTGAAGGCTCTTTTCGACTCGCGCCGCCTTTTGATCTGACTTACCCTGCCAGTTACGTGGCGAACTACAGCTTAACGTAAACCCCACCGTGAAACTTGTCAGTTTTCGCAATAAGGGAGTCATTGCAAGAGGTTAAAGGAGTGCGAAGTGACAGAAATAAAATCGTGTGACTGGCTGGGGACCTAAACGGGAGCTTTGGGTCTGGCGGAGCCAGCGAACCATATTATACACGACTATATACCTAAAATAAAAATAACAGCCACGATTAATTAATTGAATGATACTGTTTTCCTTAAAAGCTTTTTGTAATTGAAAATAACGAATTATTCTGACGATTTAAGAAGGGGAAATTTGGCTGAAAGTGTGAATTGAAGTTTGTGTTAGCGAGGACATTGGATTAGGTTTGTCGGTGCAGTTGAGTTAGCCATAGTGATACGGTGATTATTGTTCAGTACATCTGCCTAGTAAGCAGGAGACAGGGTTCAAGTCCTGGCCGTGGCACAAATTTAATTCATTTTTTCAGCTTCTGTCATTGCTGAAAACTAATTATTCGTCATCACTGGCCAATTATGACAAAAGTCCTCGTAACTGCCCAGTCGTGACGAATAAATAATTGTAATATACAAGATGATTCAAAAGTAACTCTACACACTTTGTGGGTATAATGTACGCATCAAAATAAAAGTAAGACGTTGAATGAAGTTTTGTCTGAAATTGCTTTAGTTCAGAGTCATGCAGCATAGTAGGGATCACAAGTGCGACACAAACAACACAAAATTAATTCTCACCAGAAAGCAACGACACGAAAGGACCCGAAATTCAAGTCAGTTACGTACTGTACGTTTACCGCAGGCCGTCTTCAAAATGATGTGCATGTAGACGAAGATAGTGACGTGTTCCACTTCATACTGCTCTCAGAATGTTGCAGTCTCCGTTCATCTCATTCCGCACCGTTCCACAGCTATTTAGCTGCTGTAGCTGTGCTACATCCTCAGTTGCAACGCCACGCACGAGGTCGTTGAGACGGCCCGAAAGGTAGAAGTCCAGGGGTTGAGACCCGGAGATTTGGTTGGCCAAGCAACTGGTCCTGCACGACATGACCACTTCTCAGAATAAGCATACTCTCTTGCCTCCCGACTGAAATACGCGGGCCCAGGGTCGACAAAACGTCAGTCGATACGCAGGCGAATACGATACGCCAAAAGCTTGTACTGGCCCATGATGATATAAAGCCTACCAAAAATGACATTATGCATCATAACGTGGAAACAAAGTAGTTTCAGACAAAACTTTATTTAACATTTTACTGTTATTTTGATCCGTACGTTACACCCGTGGAGTGTCTACAGTTACTTTTGAAACACCCTGTATAGTGTAATACTCGTTAAATTTTAAATAAAAAGCGTCGAGGAATTTTTTTATGTAGAACCTCAGCTGACTCGTTCTTATACACCCGACCTCCTTCATTTTTCTTACAGCCAATATAACGCTCATAATCTCATCAGGTTTTTTGTTCAGCGAGCAAGATTTAATTCTAAAGGATGCAAACCTCAACCCGTGCTCCACGTTCTCTGAAATTTCCTGAAGTCAGTTCATAAGATCATGGCGGACCTATTCTGCCATTTTTCCATAATCCTTACCAAATACTAAATTTCTAGTGCCCTGGAAATCGGTAGGGTGTTGAAATATAGCGCGTCATTAGTGTGTCGTGTTTTTGCTGTTTGGCCCAACTAGTGCATTTGATGAAAGCAATTTGAATGGTCTTAATACAAACCAAAAGTCAAATCTAAAATAGTTCGTTTCTCCTGTAACTAAATGCAAGAAAATGAAGAACGAAGTGGGCCAAAGTATACTAGATTTAGCTAGTTCTCAAAGGCACCGTTTTCATTCCACCTGACGGCCTTCTGGAGAAGACCCGTACCTGCCAACGTTATTACGAGTTCCCTTTGATCGCCGACGGCCTTGCGTCGCAGCATCTGTTTGTTTTGTGCTTCAGTGATATATACAAACAAACAGAATATAAAGTTGAGGAGTATTATGAATATTATACAAGAATTAGAAAATACTGTGCGTAAGGGTTATCGTCATGTGCCTAACGAAAATGTTTTAATGCGAGCATATCTACGAAAAGTTATTATTGCATCTCCGAAAATGTATTGAGGATGTTAAACTGCTTACTCTATACTGACAAGTGGTGTGTGACTGACTGTATTTATCAGGAAATGGAAGAAGATTCCGAATTAGTTAGTGATACCGCTCGACCAATATGTCTTGTACATGTCCATTTACACGCCTCGAACTGAAACAGTCACAGATGTAGACGGTTAAATGAAGCACCATCATAAATGATAAGAGACCATAGCTTATGACGGTTTTGCAATTTGTATTCATTTTCCACTATTGTTTATATTGTTTATTCATATTTGAAACATGAAATTCATTCTCTTTTATGCATTAAAAATTATTTATTATGACCTTAATAGTCAGATTTTAAAATAATTGACAAATGTGATCATTATTAATGATTTGTATTATCCTCATTCTCATACAAAATTAAGTGCAACAGTTCAGCGCCACACAAAAACTATCTCACACACATATTTGCGTGTTAATTAGATGACCAAATAACATCAGACAGATCTTTCAATCAAGTCAATGATAATCATGCCGGGCAAACAGTGTGCTGGAAAATGTTATCTTCTACACGAAGGCCCTAAGCCTGATGTTCTTTCAGCCGTTATTTCCTCATTAGTTCTTCACACTTTCCGTACCCTCAGCACAACTTGTTCTATTTTAGCAGTTCGGCCTGTGGAAGACAGTGGATCATTAGTCGTATTACACTAGAAGAAATAAGACTAGAAATGTAGTTAATTCCTGGTCAGACATCACAGTTAGGAAATTCAGGCGGAATCTAAATTAGGATGGCTGTTTCAGAATTTTAACCTCGATAATACTGAATAATAACAGCCTGCCCTACCCTCATCCAGATGGAAGCATTCGACGCTCGTTGAATTCGTAAACAGTTTATTATGACTATCGTGTGGGAAAGCCGACGGCCTTGCCGCAATGATAACACCGGTTCCCGTCATATCACCGAAGTTAAGCGCTGTCGGGCTGGGCTAGCACTCAGATGGGTGACCATTCGCTCTGCCGAGCGCTGTTGGCAAGCGGGGTGCACTCAGCCCTGGTGAGGGAAACAGAGGATCTACTTGACTGAGAAGTAGCGGCTCCGGTTTCGTAAAGTGACTTACGGCCGTGAGAGCGGTGTGCTGACCACATGCCCCTCCATATCCGCATCCAGTGAGGCCTGTGGGCTAATGATAACACGGCGGTCTGTCGGTACCGTTGGGTATTGGTGGCCTGTCCGGGCGGAGTTTAGTCTTTTAGTTTGGTATATTGTGTGGAAAAATTGTAGAGCTCTGAATAAAACTGAAGTGGTACAATTTTGGAGGCTACGCTGATGATCCCTCTTGAGATGATACATCGTAACACGCGAAGCTGTTGTTCAGGTGTAGACTTCTTTCAGTTTTACGCCGACCCTTAGTACACGAGTATTGTGTTCCCGACGGTATAGCTACACTGTCTCATCAAACGTACCCGGACACTTATTAGTGGACATGTAATGTGGGTTTTGTCAACCCTTCACCTTTCGGTGAGACGTCTGAATGTCTGTTGAGAACTGACAGACCATTATCCTTCAAGAGCCGAAACTAGAGAATTTAGTTTTATTAGAGCCTGGGTTCTGGAGCGAAGTCGACATTCACACTCATTCCAGAGGTGTTCCACTGTGTTCAGGTCGGCAGGACATACCATTTCAGAAATGTTATTGTCCACAAACAGTTTCCTCGCAGAAGCGGCTGTATTACAGGGTGCATTGCCATGCTGATGCACAGATTCGTCGTGTCCGAACTGTTCCTCTACTGTATCCAGTATACAATGCTGAAAAATATGTTCGTGTCCTTCCGTATTTAGCGTTTTCTTACGCGCTGTAAGGGAACCGCACCATGACCACGACTAACATCCCCGTACCGTAAGGCCACGTAGTCCACTCTTCACTGTTGGTACTACACATTATGGTAGGTAACGTTCTCCAGGAGTTTTCCCAAACCCAAACCATTCCATTAAATTGCCAAAGGGTATAGCGTGAATCATTACCCCAAATCACTCACTTTTAACCATCCATTGCCAAGTGGCGTCACCGTATCCACCACCACAAGTGTCGCGTCGTGATGAAATGGTTCAAATGGCTCTGAGCACTATGGGACTTCAATTCTGAGGTCATCAGTCCCCTAGAACTTGGAACTACTTAAACCTAACTAACCTAAGGACATCACAAACATCCATGCCCGAAGCAGGATTCGGTCGCGCGGTTCCAGAATGTAGCGCCTAGAACCGCTCGGCCAACCCGGCCGGCGCGTCGTGTTGAGTGCAGAAATGTGTGGCTTATGAGCTCGACCTTTGTGCCCCATTCCTTTTAACTCCCAAAGCACAGTCACTGGGCTGGCTGGACTGCTTCTAGCTCTTTCGCACCCCTGATTTTATGCGATTTTTGATACCACTCTCAGCAATGCTCTACGGTCCCTGTCCGTCATCTGCGTGGTCTCGATTTAGCTGTAGTTGTTCCGCCACGTTTCCACTTACAGTCACTTCACCAACAGTCGACTTACACTCTGTAGAAGAACTGAAATATCCTTGACGAATTTGTTACTCAGGTGATATTGAATGATTAGTCCACATTCGAAGTCACTGAGCTCACCTGACCGAGCCATTCTGCTGTTACTGCTCCCCTACTAACAACACAATACTTCCCGCCTCCGTTTACACTGGTGGGTCCGCCCATCGTGACATCCTATGGTCCATTATTCATTATATAAGGGAGTCTGGATCAGGTAGCGTATTTTCAGTACTCGAGTGGTCAGCAATAACCGAAACGGAGCGCAGTTTTGTCGGGGCTGCTTTGATAGTTGTTTCTGATAGAGTGGCTTTTGTGTTAAGCTTCATCGACAGTCGTATGCAGTACTTTTTACTAATGTCGTTATTATACAGGGTGAAGAAAAGTTCCTCACATACTGGCAATACAAAAATGTCTGTGACAAAATGTCGTCCTGAGCATATTTCGGGCACTAAATAGACGTTAAAGACTGGAGTTCTGGGAACACTGTAATGTCATGTGCCATAACTACCGCTGTCAGCAGATAGAGTAGTGCTGTGCAGTTCATGCAGTGGCTAGTGCTTAGGGTTGGCCAGCAGGAGGTCGAGCGTTCGATTCTGAGTTGAGGCATATTGGTTTTTATTTGCTAAAAGTAGTCTGCGCGGTACGGTACCTGGCGTCTTAATCGTCATACAGTGATTACAATGGATCTTCTACAAAACATTTGGAATTACGTACTACGAACACAGATATGGAAGTACAATCGTTTTCATTGTTCAGCTTTTAAAGAATCCTTTTTCACGTCGTGGACGCGAAGTCTTTCGCGCCACTGCATCTACTAGGTTCCAGACTTGTTTTATGTGTACCCACCCCTAATGGTCCCGTCGAAATTATTTGCAGTGGACGTTGCTAGCCCTATTGGTGACGTAAGGCCCTAATGGCTTGTAATGGACCTGAATCTGGCAAGAATAATCGTTGGTATTAACCGATGGGACCATTGGGGGAGTGTGCACAGAAACAGGTTCAGAATCTAGTAGATGCAATGGTGCGAAATAATTCGCATCCATGACATGCAAAAGGTTCCTTTAAAAATGGTTCAAATGGCTCTGAGCACTATGGGACTTAACATCTGTGGTCATCAGTCCCCTAGAACTTAGAACTACTTAAACCTAACTAACCTAAGGACATCACACACATCCATGCCCGAGGCCGGATTCGAACCTGCGACCGTAGCAGTCCCGCGGTTCCGGACTGAGTGCCTAGAACCGCTAGACCTCCGCGGCCGGCCGTTCCTTTAAAAGCTGACCAACGGAAACTATTGTATTTCCATTTCTGTGTTCGTAATACGTAACTGCAAATGTTTTGTGGAAGACTCACTGTAATCGCTGTATGACGATTAAGACGTCAGGTACCTTACCACGCAGACTACTTTTAGCAAATAAAAACAAATAATTTACGATTCAGAATCGAACTCCCGACCTCCTGCACGGTAACCCAAAACGCTGTCCACTGCCCAAACTGCACAGCACTACCGCTAGACGGAGGTAGTTACCGTACACACGATTACATATTGCCAGATTGCCGATCTTTAACGTCCATTTACTGCCCGAAATATGCGCAGGACGAAATTTTGTGAGAAACATTTTTCTATTGCCAGTATGTGAGGATATGAGTTGCGATGTCCGAGTGCGCGAATGTTTCTTCACCCTTTCTATTTCTTAGATGCTTACGCGCAACAAGCAAAGATTTCTTGTCGATCATTCACACGCTTTTTCTTACTTGCACGAATGGAAACAAGAACTTTAATTCTAGATTGATTTATGAACGTAGTCTAGTGTATCATGGCTAGATGTAAATAAATCTTTTCTCATACAATATGGCAGATTAAAAAGTGTCACAATTCTACTAACGAAATAAAATAATGTTCGGAACCGAGACCAAACCTCTATTCCAGCTAATAACTGGTGTTGTATCAAGAGAAGCTGGGCTGCTTTCTGCCTTTACCTCCCAGCAACTTTTCAAGATTCTGTAAAGACTCGCTATAGAACTTGCGGTACTAGCACCCTTGGAAGAAAGACTATGAATAAGGACAGTGTAACCTCAGTCTATCGTTTCCTTCCAGAATTAATCTCAGCCTCTGCAGCGCAGTGTGGGCTGAAATGAACCTTCCTGACAGATTAAAACTTCCTTCCCGACCGGCACTCGACTGAAGCGGCAATGATTTTGGCATTGTGCTCGGTCACTGCGGATTTTGCTAAAGAGGTCTTACGAAGGAGAAAAAGTGAACCCTGTCATAACAAGGACGCAGTGAGAAGTGCCTCGTAACGTTTAGCTTGCCGAATTTCCCGTTATATAGGAAGCTGTGTGGTAAGTACACCGACTGCCTTTGAGGGTATTCAGAAATCCGAATCACAGCTCTCGTAGTGCTTTTATCGCACTTATTATATGAGTAACTGTCAGGTATTTTGTTCTCGCATCTTCATTGAAGGTGAGGTTGCAAGAACATAATTCGTGGATGATCAGACATATGACATCCACTGATGGGTAAAAGGCTTCCTCCATGGTTATTCAACCATTACAGTTTTACGCTACATGCACCTGTGTTTCCCCAGTACAGTTTGTGCCACATTCGTCATGTTTGTCTTTCCTTATTGCTCGAAATCCAGCGGAGAACCAGATTGATCCATCTTCCAGCTGTTCTGCTGCGTACCCGATCGATCTCCATTGTTTACGTCTTACACTCCTTGAACCATCTGTTCGTTTTTATCTATTTCAGAATAATTTCAGTCGTGTATTTTTTCCATTTCTCGCTGAGTAACCCTCGGTTTTCCTATGTTTTTTGCAATAGCCATAAGTCAAAGCAGATAATATACAGTACACTGTAATGTTTCCATTTCAGACGCAATGGAAAATTTGTTTTGAAAATTCGATTCACTTTTACCAGTAGCACCGCTAAACTGCGGTAACTATTTTGGTACAAATAGTTGCCTGATATCACGCAAGGGCCTTAGAATTTGCATTGAGCGAAGTCCAGCTGTACATCTGTACCTTCCTTTGAAGAAGTCATAAATACCATTCCTTAAACTTCATACATTATTCCGAGAAATAGAGAAAAGCATGTGAGACAGACTTCAATGTCTGCTACAATAAATGGAAAGCATCGGCTTAGTTATTTCGCATACTTTTTCATTTTAACTCTTTCTTTGTTCAGGTAAGTTTATCACTAATGCTTAACCTCCAAAGTTGTTAAAGAGATCACAAAAATTACATGTTTTTGTGTTGTTAGCAGAACCTCGAACACACTATCAATACGAGGTTTTTATTTAGCAGACTGGGATCACAAAGTTTATCTGAATATTACCAGCTTCGGATTGCAAAGAATCCATCTTCAGCACTTAAAAAAAGTAACCAAGACCATTTAAGTACACTAGTCTACTAACTTGATTTAATATATAACGCACAACATCGCAAATTGTGTATTAAATAAACTTCGGAGGCTAGTGTAGTTAGATACTTTTTTCTTTCCAGTGGGGAGAAGGAGACCTAGAGTTCAATATGGAATCCCAACCATGTGTACTTTCTGTCGATTCCTCACATCGTTGAGAGACGGGAAGATCAAAATGAAAACTGGAAAACCCGTGATCCGACGGAAATTCGGTCCTGCGATGTCTCGATTTCCAGGCACACGCTTTCCCACTAAACCACTAGGCCTGAAATTATATATGTAATTCATCTACAAGATGACGGAGTTTGTGGATATCAAACTGTGTGACATGTGTGGCAGTATCTTATTATTACATTTACTTAGAAGCTTAAATTATTTACACCGTCCAGGGATCGTAAACCTTATTTGACATGAATTTCAACCTGATACCTATACCTGTTCGTGAGAAAAGAAGTCTTAACAGTCGGTCGGACAGACAGACATAATAACAATGACTCGATCCTATAAGTGTCCCGTTTTCACCGACTGAGGCGGAACACTAAAAAACAGACATGTTAAGATAATAGTTTTGTCCCCCCCCCCCTCCCTCTCGTCACTCTAGAGTACAACACACAGAATGTTCATACAGCGTTGTGAAACTGTGAGAAAGGTCCTTCTTTGGGACGCTATTCAACTCACCCTTCCCATTCGCACCTTCTTCGGTGTTGGCGAACCATTAGAGACCCGTTTGGCACTTGGGATACACTGTTTTCTTCTTCGAAACATTCTAGAGGAGAGTGTCTCGAACACTTGATTTAGAGATGTTGCTCCATTGCGATCTGTGACACAAGAGTGTTGACACAGTACGGTCGTGCGTCCACTGCTTAACATTGCCTGCTCACAACTGACCAGTCGAATGCACGTCTGCTGTTTACAGTTTAGTTTAAGCTAACGTCCACCACATGGCTAAGTAGCCAGCGCGTCTGACTGCCGTGCAGCGGGCACGCTTGGATTTCTACTTTCTGGGACTGGATGTTGTGTTGTCCTCATCATCGACACCCAAGACGCCCAATGTCATCCTCATCATCATTATTTCAGCCTCTTCCCACGTCCCTTGGGGTCGGCGTTGCTTTGATAGATCCTTCTCTTCCGTAAATGCCTCTCCAGTGCTTCTTCTCTGAGCCCAGGCCGTGCGGTTCTAGGCGCTTCAGTCTGGAACCGCGTGACCGCTACGGTCGCAGGTTCGAATCCTGCCTCGGGCATGGATGTGTGTGATGTCCTTAGGTTAGTTAGGTTTAAGTTTCTAAGTTCTAGGGGACTGATGACCATAGATGTTAAATCCCATAGTGCTCAGAGCCATTTGAACCATTTTCTTCTCTGAGCCCAATGTGTCGTCGACTAAAAAGACTTGCATCTCGACGGTCCAACTTCCGCAGGTGGGCACTCCCGGCCATCAATGCCATACGATCATTTCATTTCAGTTCAAGCTGCCATCGTAGTTACTGTTCTGACATCCCTTATACGTCAGGATTAAGTCAGTCTCTGAACGTTTTGGATAGGCGGTATAGACTTCGTGATTCCATAGTGCTAAATGAACATCGGTTGTTACATACTGTTGTTAAACTGTAGATAACCAGCGTACCCGCTAGAAAAAGTTTACCTCTTCTTTTTAGTTTCTGTCTATTTGTCCCATTATCCGATATACTTTTCTTTAAGTTCTTGTTACATCTAACTTTTCGTGAAGAAGCTTATCTACAGTACGTTTATTCCTACAATCTGGTTCGCGCTGCAGTGCTGAACAGTTCAGTATCTCTTTGGGTAAAAAGGCGGAAGAAACTTGAGATCCAAATTGGATGTGGTTCCTTTGTCGTTGTCACCAATCTGAGCAAAATGTACATCTCAGTAGGTTGTGTGTATTCATTAATTAAATTCTGAGACGTTTTTTGCTGATTGACTCTTTAGCTGTGTGACAAAAAAAACTAAAAATCCGTCACAGAAGAGCGAATGTTAGTGTAAAAGTACCCGTAGTGGGTGATAAAAAAACAGATATCCATAAAATTCACAGTTCATCCAGCAGCTATATCTGTGATTAGAGGATTGTCTCAGCAGTTGTATTACTTGCTTCACAAGCTCATTTCGAATTAAATAAGTTCGTTTAGTCTTTTTCACTGTCGTTAGGTGTGTATCTCATATATTCTAGATTCTTGATGAATTACCATGCCGACAACTGCTATGACTACAATACAACGGGTGTCCGGCGACAACAGCGCGAAACTACCGTACGCAGACGTGATCTGCAAAAGTGAAACCACATTCGTCTTTCCATTATACAGAGTCAGGGCAGTCGTGGTAAACGTGCGTAAATAGTATTCAGCATCGTGTACCTAGTAGACAGAAATATAAAGTCTGGATGTGAAAGAGTCACCGATACGTCGGCAGCTGTCGGAATGTCCGCATTTCGCGTTGTAAGGTTTTCACGTCATTGGTTCTTAGGGAATATTTTCTCCTGGCAACAGATTATAAGTGACAAATTAAAAGAACGAAAGGGAGAATGTTAGCTATCACTACCCATCGACGTCAAGACCATTAGAGGGGGATCACAAACGCAGTTGAACAACAATGGGGAAAAAGTAATGAATGAAAGATTTTGTCGTCTGTTAAAATGATGCAGGGACACTAACGGAAAACGAAATTTGCGTGTCATGTTCGAGACTAATGCCCCGATACTACCGAATGACAGTTCGTTGCCTTAATCAATACACCACCTTGCTCCGATGCTCAAATAAGTCGCACATCGCTGTCTGTAATATTTCAACGCGCGTTGGCTGGAGATGTGTCGCAAAGGAATGTTTGAACTCGTGACGTACGGCAGACAGGACTGACTCTTGACGAATGTTCACGAAATACACCGGAGTGCAAAATTAAGGACGAAAAACTTTCGCACGATGTGTCACTGTCAAGTAAGATCACTCGATGAAACTTAAAGGATACATAGAATCAAGTACTACAGTGTAATACAGAAAGTAAATGAAGCTAACACGCAATGAGACGAACAGCAATGACACACTGAGGTCACTGCGATGTGTGATCGTCCCCTGGAAATTACAAACAGCGAGACATAGTTCTTAATAGGACATGTGACCCTTCAACTTGCTGTTGTGGTACTATTCCTCCGCCAGAGCGGTTGACAGCCGCCGGAAGGTCGTCGGTGCACGTCTCCCCAATTTATCCCACACGCTCTCTATGGAATTTAAGCCGGGGAAACGGGCAAGGCAGTCCATTCGCTGAATACCATTTCGTTCCTAAAGGTCCTCCACGTGCCCTATTCGATGCGGTCGCGCATTGACGTGGTCCGGTAAAGCGATCGTGTTACACAGTGCTGCAAGCACTCTCATTAGGCGATACGGAGCAACACGTAGTGCACCCAGAAATATCATGGAACACGATCGCTTTGGCGGTCTATGTGTCAGGGTGCGGTGAGGCATAATGTGCTATGGGCGTACTGACCTTCACTTCTTTAAACACGGTACATTCACCTGTCGTCGTTATTGTGATCCTGTATTCCTTCTCTATGTGCGTCGTTTCAGTGGTGAATCCTGCCCTGAATTTATTTTCTATGGCTGACAGTGTGCGACTACGTCGAATAGCGCAAGTGCTGTAAGAATGGCGGTTATCGCTGACAAACCGGTTTTTAGTAGTACCGACTTTTCTCCACACCAGTTTAACCTGCCTGTTAAAACTGCTAAAAATAACCGGTTTCTGAAGTAACCGATATTCGCGTCTTATACCTGTTATTTCTTGTAATAAACGGAGAAATCGAAAAACGATTCAAAAATTTTGTCTCTCAGTTTCAGTAGATATAGAATCAAAATATTAAATTAAATAGCCAAATAAAAGAAAGCCTTGTCCATCCACCGTTCGCTCCTACTCTCGAATAGTGGTAAGTGGTTGACTGCTACAAAAAAATCATCAGTATTCTCCTACTGATACCAATTTTTTGAAACTCTGCACGCAAATCGTGTTGTAATTTGGGGGTCTTACCACTGTTTGGACGTTGCGATAGTCAGTGCTAAAGGATGAAACTGGGATTAAAGAACCCTATTTTTCGTGTTAATTTGTTTGTTTTCGAGGGATACAAGCGGATAAAGGCGTAATACGTAGACGCAAGCAGCGGATCAACTATTTTCTGTTTTTATTATGTACCGTACTATGAATGAATTCTTATTAAGTTTTTAATTTGTTCCTGTTACCATAGCTTTCTTCCTCTTTTATTGTTTCATAGAAATGGCAGACACATCTTCAATCTCTTAAAGCAAAAGAAGCGTTGTAATTCAGTAAAGATATTTCCAGATTAGGTTTGGTGCCCTTCTGCAATGCAACACGTGTCCGGCGACGACAGCGAGAAACTGCCGTACAGACGAGGTGGGGTCCAAGTCGTGCAAGCCACGACAGACAGCAACAGGGACATTACTGTCTCAGCAGTGCTGTACCACTTCTTATGCCATGTGTTTCTTGCTCGTTTCTGTCGACATTGTTATTAAAACAGCAACGAACGTTTCTCCCATTTTCTATAATAACGCAGTATTTCAAATCGATGCAAATTTTACGAATAAAAAAATCGCTTTTCATAAAAAAGGTTTATTTAAGAACGAAAAGCTTTACCGCTACTGCTGAGGCTAGTAGATACTTCGGTTCTTTTACTCGGTTATTTTTAAAAATTAAAATCGCCTGTTATAATCGAGACCGAACAGTGCCGGTTATTTAGAACTAAAATACCGGTCGGTTTTTCCTATCCCTAAGTTGGAGGAACTCTTGGAACGAGAGGATATTCTGCTAATGGACTGGCGTGCCCATTTCAGCGGCTTGTATCCCATGGAGCACGTGTGGGGTGCGTTGGGAAGACGTACTGTAGCACGTCCACTTGCCACATGCACCGACCACTATCCACCAGTTATTCACCGCTCTTGGGAGTGGGGGAAGAAACGCTCTATCACAAGAACTGCTTACCAAACTTATAGGAAGCATGGCAGCACGCTGCATTTCCGTCCGTGCTAATGACACACCCTATTAACAACTAGGTACCGCCTCTTGCGTTTTCCAGGAGAGCGTCTTTGCTCCACTTCTCTTCAACATTTATATCAACGACCAGCCATTGACCCCAGGCACAAGGAGATTCTTATATGCAGATACCTAGCCCTTGCTACGCAGAGCTCATGCTTTGAAAGAGTGGAAAGAAACCTGACAATAGCACTTAGAACACTGTCAAGCTACTATAATCGGAACCAACTCAGACCAAACCCTTCGAAGACACAAGCGTGTGCCTTTCATTTAAGGAACAGGGAAGCTAATCATGATCTACATATTGCATGGTCAGGCATCCAACTCCAGCATCACGCACCTAAATACTTGGGAGTCATTCTCGATAGAACTCTGACATTCAAAACTCACTGCAAGAACACCAAAATAAAAATCTCCGCTCGAAACAACCTAATTCGCAAACTAGCGGGGACACAGTGGGGATCACATCCACAAACTATTCGCTGTTCTGCAATGGCACTGTGCTTTTCTACTGCTGAATATGCTTCTCCAGTCTGGTACAGGTCATCTCATGCCAGACAAGTAGACATTGCTCTCAGCGAAACCTGCAGGTTGATCACAGGTTGCTTAAGACCTACCCCAACTAATAAGCTCTACTGCCTGGCTGGAATAGCACCACCATGAGTACGCAGAACAGTGGCTGCCAACAAAGAGAGACTGAAAGTGGAACAGGACAGTGCCCATCCACTGGACGGACATAATCCACCACAGCAACGGCTGAGATCGCGAAAGAGCTTCCTGAGAACATCCGAGAAGCTCACCATTCCACCAGAGAAGGCAAGGCTGGAGTTACGGAAGAAGTCGACGCCTCACCTGCAGACGCCAGAAGCTGAAGAACTGCCACCTGGACACAACGAAGCTGGCTGGTGTGGAAATTTTTAACCAGATTACGGTCAGGAGTTGGACGATCCAGAGACAACCTGAAGAGATGGGACTTCATAACAGAAGATACATCCTGTGATTGTGGACAAGAACAAACCACAAGCGACATGCTCCAGTGCCTTTTGTGCCCTACATCCTGCACGAAGATTGATCTCCTGCAAACCACTCCAAGCACCTTGGAGGTTGCAAAGTCCTGGGCACATGTAATATAAATACAATTTATTGATGTGTATGGCTACTGTAAATTTGTATGTTTCTGACTCGAGAATAAATAAAGTGTAATTATATTCGTTAAATAAAAGTGTCATTTCTGTTCGTTTCATTGCGTTTTTATTTCAGTTCCCACCTGTACTATACTGTAGCAGTTCTTTCTATGTATGGACCAAGTTTTATCGAGCTTTGTTACTTGTCAATGAGCATTGTGCCAAAATTTGTTTCGTCCTTAAGTTCTGCACACCAGTGTCTGTTCCAGAGTTTTATAAATTGCGTATGCTTTTCATTTGAGCCTATCCCTTATAAAGAGCTTCGTATGTGGAGGAGCCTCAATAGCCACGAGTGGCATTGATAAGGCCGTACAAAACGACACGTGCAGACTTGCCACGAGTGACAATGGGAGTGCAAAGTTTGGACGGGTCACGTGCAGCTCGGCATGCGGCGAGGCATGTGTCGCGCAGCATGTAATGCGCTGCAGAGGCAGAGAAGCGCCTTTGAACAGAAACACCGATCCCGCTCGGGGGCTTGCCGATATTGGCTTTCGGCTGCGGCGGGGCCCGCTGCAGCCGCCGCCTCCGCGCTGTGAAAAACGTGTATTTACTGAAGTTCAGTCAGCTACAGCATCCAATAGATGGACCCGGGTCTTCGGAGATGGGCCCCTACGTGACAGACATGTATGTTACCGAGAAGCTGCTTTGGGCAGGGGTAGCGCCCGATACCGGCAGGAGAGGCCGCTACAGGTATATCGGCTGCGATGACCTAACAAATCTGAAAGTCTAATAGTTTTTGGGAAGCGACCTCTCTGCTCAGAAGTATATGCTATTTCACTTTTTATCGTAGTTTCAGTTCCAATTGATCGGTTTTCTCTCGTCCAGCCTCTCAGCGTCTCCGTATCGTTTTATTTTGCCCGCTCGGCATTGCAGTGTCCAGAACGAGACTGGTACAGCTTTTTCACCATCGTTATTCTATAAACCACTACATGCGTATGAGGCTCCATTGAAACAGACCAGAAACCGAAGTAAGTTTTAAATTATACCGACCTAATTGGGAATCGGACTCTACAGTACCAAACTGACGCGACTCTTATAATCTCATCTAGAATATTTTATCCGTCACTGGTGTTTAAAATAAACTCATTACGACAGAATATACAGCATTAGAGACATGTTCGAATACTGCCAACTTAGGTTAGCGTGCCACATATGTTACGATAGAAGATATATTCAGAAGAGACTCAGCAACATTATAGGATGAGAAATGGACTCTTAGAAAGAGATCTTTATATATTCCGTGGTTCGCTGTTCGTTAAACAAATATGATTATTTGTTTGTTTAATCTTTGACAAAGTATAACATCTTTCGAGTCTCTTATGTGTCTTTTATTGTGAAGTGTCGGGATCACTTTATTTAGGACCCTTTGAAAAGAACATTACATATTTCTAACTGAAGGGGTACTTTCCTTCTCTATCTACACGTCATTTAACATTATCCAAACGTCGCGGTAATATCTGTTACTTAAAGCACATTTTCCTCAATTCTCTATCTTTCGTACATTGGAAGGCAATACATCTGGTTTGCTAACTTTCTTCGTCTCACCTTTAATTTTTGTAAATCATATACAGTTCCTTCATTTCCATGACAACATCAACCACGTGAGATCACAAACAAACGTGTATAGTCCACATAAAATATTTATTCCGCAGTACCTGCAGTTTTCTGATTCGTTACATTTTCTTCCGCATACAACATCCGTACACGATAAAAATTGTATTGTTCCTCCGTAATGATTACGTTTTTGTGCGAATTTTGAGTGGGTCCTTCAATAATCTTTGTAGCTACTAACGATGTACTTAATCGACAACCTATTTTAGAGTTACTCCAAGATAGGTCGTTTTATTTGAGCAACAAATATGTTCAACTGCTTCACACAAATAGTATCTTCATCAGGTGAATAAACTCATATAAGGTAATAAATGAGACGAGTGGCTTAACGTCTCATTCACATTAACGCTATTAGCGAGGAGGCAGTGCGTTAGTTGATCAAGGATGGGGATGAAATTTGTTCTCGTTGTCAGTTAATCGTCCTGACACTGAGATGATATACCTTTCTTTTTTTGGGGGAGGGGGGGGGGAAGGGTAGGGGAGGCGTATTCCACTTAACACGGATCGAGTGCCATAATCATTGCAACAACCACATCGTTTTATTTGATTACGATACGCTTTTACCGTGTTGTAACAAAGGTAAGTTCTGTTGGAGCATTCTAAAAAAAAATTGTTGTTATGAACGAGTATGAGGGTAGAGATGTTTCTACGTTTGTATCATAAAAAAAGTTTACAAATGCTTTGAGGAAAAAGCGAATCATGGTTGTCATTTTTTTCCTGTAGTCGTTTTACTGACTCCACTGGACGTCGTTGCTACTAAACAATTGAGTGTGCTATAATTTACGAGGCTCATAACTTTTTCAGGGAATTGCTTGGGTAATGGTTTATACGTATGTCTTCAAATCATTACTTACGCCTAGCACGTTTCGAAACGTCCCATAGTATTCTGATGAATGAATCGCAGTGCTGTGTTTATTGCTAGCGTACTGAAATCTTCATGTTAGGTTACACCGTTAATACTCGTAATACGCTTTCTGTTTGCTGGAATCGTTTTCGAGCGACATTTTCCTGTCGAAAACGTGTTTTTTAAGCGAAGTACAGTCATTTAAAAAAATGGTTACTTTGGAAGCAAAACCACTTTCCTACTAATTACTATCACATCTAGCCTAATTACTGTCACATCTAGCGCATGTTCCCACTAGACCTCAAATGTTCGATGACATCGACAGTCAATGACAGGGATCAGATGTTTTATTTCGCTTCGCTGTATTTGAAACAGATTTACGGGTAACAAGTGTTTGCGTATTAACGTCGGCCGTCAGGATAATTGCTTATTTTCTATTTGTCGTTGAATAAAAGATTTACCTGTGCGCATCAAGCACTGAGAGCTGTAACAGACCGATACCAACAGCTATTCCGACACCTGCACTTTAATACTCTACACGATTATAGAGGAATTTCGGGCCCCCTCGGTTATCGTCGAGCTTATGGTTATGTACTCAGAAGACTGGAATACTTCCAAAAGGGATACTAAATTGAAAATTGAGCCGTAGGTCGGTCCTGACACAGGAAAAAATAATTGTCTTCTAATTTATTCCCTTTGATTATCTTCCGCGTTGCGTCCAGTATTACCACCTACCAGTCAACAGCTTCAACACGTCGCGAGTAGATGGAATGGATTGTCTTTTCATGTTACTTCACATTGTTTTCGATCCTACGGGGTAGGGGGAGTATTCTGGAAAGTTTATTGACGTTCTCATCGTACTTTCAGAGTTTATAGCATCTTATCTGTCTGTTATTCTACTTACCAACACCCCTGCATATAAGCGGGGTTTCCATAAATTTCTGCTTGTCTTTGCCAGAATACTTAATACCTCTATGCAAATACTATTAAATGTATTACATGTTGCCGCCACCAGACCACAACGAAGGACGTAGCATATACGAAGCAAATGCAATTTGAGATACACTACAATCATATCTGGCCTACTCGACACATGGGTGACTGGTTATGTACCATTATCCTTGGTAAGCGCAGCTAACGACGGCGGCTTGGCATTATTGCTCTTACAGAATAGATTTTGAGAACAGTTCTCTTCCTTTTTTACATGTTTGCTATGCAAGTGAGAATGTGCAACAATTTTTAATCCGCCGTATTATTCTAAACGCAAGAGTCAGTAATGTATTGAATGCTGGAGGTCGTCTCAGTTCACATTCTGAATTTTGATGCAATTTAATAAAAACTGTATTAAACACAATGTGTACATGTAGTTACCTTTGAGCTTTGGTTTGACCAATCTTTTGTTAATATGCTTAGTGGATGAGTTTTCTGTTTTCTCACTTCACTAAATGGTAATTGGGACATGGCTTGTTGCATAGTTTACAGATGCAGATACGTCCATATTAGTTGAATTTTGGTATAGTTTGTCCTGCAGTTTCCATTTTGCAATTCTCTCATCTGGTTTCCCGTGTCTGCTTCGTAAAAGAACAATGAAACAATTAATGTTAACTAATAGATGTATATCATGGGAGGGGCGATTGCCCATTGCCCATCACGTGTGTACCCCGAAGATGGCAACTCCAGGAAGATAACTACATACTATTTCATGCCTGAGTTATGAGCTTTACGGGTTAGTATAAAGATGTGCCTTCCATACAGTTGCGATTCACCGTGGCGCTATTGTTATGACATGTCTGTAGTTGCATTTTGGCATGACCAAAGAGGCCTTTGGTGTCGAGTGACCTGATGTGCTATTCCGAGGAGACCTAAGTGAGAAACGAGATCCGGTGATTCAAAATAATCACTGTGTACGTTACACCCGCGAACCATTCATTTACAGTTCGTGCGTGGTGGATAAAGTAGGTGCGCTGCCTAACCTACATGTCGTTGTCGTTTTCAAAATAATGGGTAGTATCGTTAGCTGGATCCAGGCTGGAGGAGGTCACAATATGGACACAGTGAAATTTTTCCAGCTACAAGCACGACAAGTTCAATTGTGTCTCGTAAGAATATCATACGCCTCCAAAAGTGCCAATATGGTACATTAAACCATGCATTTAAACTACAAATTTCAGCGAACTAATTAGCAGAATGTAGATAAAGACCTTTCAACCGTCTACATGCCAGTTTAGTTGAATTTGGTGAGTCAATTTTCGACGGACTCTCCCGAAGCATGCGTAATGCGGTGGAGTTAATTTACGGGCGAACGTTCAGCGCCTAGCTGTCAGGTATAATGTTTCGCATTGTTCGCTATTATCTCGGTTGGTCAGTTTCTTGGAAATGCCGCACCTCTCGGAAAGTACCACTCACTAAATCCGGCGACGTCTGCAACAATCCGACGCCTGTCATCGATCATCTAGTACACAATCCCGGCTTGGCATCGAGCAATGGAGACGTAAGATTGTAGTACACAAGGTTGTATGTTACATATAATTTCGTTGAACTGAAGTGATGTGGCTGAAGTAGGATACAGATAACTACGGCACTCAGCGAACCAATGGTTAGAGCTATAAAGTACATGAGCAACACCAGTGGATTTTATGTTTCGAGAGGAAATTATCCATGGCACGAACGACTCTTAGCAAGATATCATTCCTAGAAGAGCTACAGTGGACGAAAAACGATGCAGACGTGTAGGATCATCGAACATACATAAGTACTGTAAGAAAGAACCTTAGGGCAGTGTATCATTAAGGGCCTCAGAATTCAGTTATGATTTCAAACAGTCTTTTTACGCACTTAGAGCTCAACAAGGTGAGCTGTACAGTTCAACAAATCCAAAATTCACCTTTCACCTCTGTGTGCTCAACTCGCATTCGGGAGTAAGACGGTTCAAACTCACGTCCGGTCACCCAAATTTAAACCTGAAATGTATTGGCGGTTGCGAATAGAACCACCTCCAGCTGTACAGTGGAATGACAATAGAAATTAGCGCGGTACCGGGACTCGAACGCATATTTCCCGCTTTACGTGAGCGGTCGCTTGAGCAGCTTCGCCTATTCGAGCGTGACTCACGGCCAGACCCAAACTACCATTTGTCGTCGCCTGTACTCGTACATCCTATAAATGTCATTCCTGTACAGGGGAGACATTTTATTTGTAAGTCGCAGGCTCGATATCGGCTGTTAAATATGAAACTGCAGTTCCTGTGTTATGAGGTAGTACGATGCAGTATTCCATGATTGCCCTCAAATGCTGGGATGGTTTCTTTGAAAAGGGCACGAGCAGTTTTCTTCCCTTCTACAACCAGAGCTTACGCTACGTCTGTAATGACCTCGTCGGCGACTTGACTTTACACCCCAGTTTTCCTTCTTATGGATGCAAATGGTAGAAAATAAATGGTGTCGAGAAAATAGAAAATGGTCTATGATGATTGAAAGATAGTAGTTTAGTTCATGAGTCACCATTCACACTGCTACCAACACCCGAAGAAGTTTGTCTGTCTGTCTGTGCGTGTGTGTCTATCTGTTAAATATGGTACCAACAGTAATATTCCATTGATCCTATTATTCAAATGGTTCAAATGGCTCTGAGCACTATGGGACTTAACATATATGGTCATCAGTCCCCTAGAACGTAGAACTACTTAAACCTAACTAACCTAAGGACATCACACAACACCCAGTCATCACGAGGGATCCTATTATTACTTTGCAAGCACAGTATGTGGGACTGTTAGGAACATCCTGTGGTAAGATACTGTTCTACACGGTGGATTCCACATTGCAAGAAGACAGTAACAGAGCCGACACTAGAGCTTTACAAAGCACTTTTTCGCGCGTGCTGCGGGCCTCCAACGTGTAACGCGTTGACGCGTAGGGCGGGCGCTCACTCGCGCCGACGTCATCTGCCACCACAGCGTTCTTCGGCAGCAGTTGTCTGTTACAAGCTGTCAACAAAAATTCCTGAAAATGGATGCATCTGTAAAACATCTTTTGCATTCATCGACTGTTTCTTTGGTTCTCCATAGAATATTTTACACATTATGGATGTATAAAATTATTTTAACTTACGAGGCGTATTCCGAAAGTAAGGTCCGAAATGGAAATCACGGTGAACATGCGATAAAATTTTGCATAGGAGTGTTGGAAGTGTCTCTAGTATGCTCTTTGATCGCGTCACGTCTGTCTGTTCAGTTCTGAACGCACAGTGAGCACGTAAAGATGCCTAAAAAAAAATGTCCCCCGCCAAGTATGGGTGCCCGTGAGAGATTTCGCCTGATTTGATGCAGCCCACACAACATAACTGTCATGCATTTCCTTCTTCATGTCAGTTCTCGGCCGCAATCTGCAGGAGCAATAAGGACGCCCCTACAGCGTTTCCGAAGGGAAGTGCTTGATCGCCCTCTATACAGCCCAAACTTTGCTCTCTCTGATCATCTATGATGACATGAACCACTGGCTGTGAAGTCAACGTTTTGGCACAGATAACGAACTGCAGATCAGCGTAGAGAATCGGCGAGAAGTGGAGGCGGCTGCCTTCTATGACGATGGTATTGGAAAGTTGGTACAACGCTACTGCAAATGTCTCAGACGGAGCGGCGACTATATAGAGACGTTGCTGGAAGATGTGGCTAACTACTGCAAATAAAACACTTTTGATTTTCACTGTGGTTTCCACTTCGCCACCGTTCGGACCTTACTTTCGGAATACGTCTCGTAATTACCGAATGTCGAAGAGCTGTCGAGGAAATGTCAAATAAGATTTCGGACAGGTTATTCTATCAGCAGTGGTTACTATGAAGGAAAGAGAGCTGTAAAAACATTCCAGATTTTCCTTGACATTTTTGTGACTCGAAATACAAGCAAGAGGAAGAAATTTTCACGTTTACTCAAGCAATGGAGGTAGAAACGTATTTTGCTTGGGTAAACGTTTGGAGGAATTAGTATATCCACACATACCTTTCCATTACAGGTATGATAAAACTTTCAGCACCGACATGCCATTTCATATTTTACTGTAACAATTTGCACCAACGATGGCTTTTTACAGGTGTCTCGTAACACACAATATTTTAATAGCATTCTAGTTATAAAATAAAAGCAACCAAACACGTCACTTTAACTTCAGAACGAGATAATCCAATATGGCCTCTGCCAGGTCTTTACTGTGACACGTAAAACGATTGTGCAGGACAGTGTGACACGTTCAGATAGTAGGACATGTTTGATCTTGCAGCTCACGTTCGATAATGCCCCGCAGCGTGCATACACTGCCGATAAAAAAAGTGAAACACCCAGAAGGGGACGACGAAACGAAATGATTAGCAGGTATGTGATGTTATTTTAGTGACTACCAAAATAGAGTCAAACTTACAAAGAGCTTGGCAGTATGCACCCACTTATCAGTATGACATTGTATCTCCCTGGCTTGGATGCATGTACTGATTTGTTTGGGAAGAATGTCTGTCGTAAAGCCGTTGTGTCTCTCCTGACGCAAGAAGGTTCACAGCTGTCGTAACTGGTCCCTGACATCCTGAATACTGGGACGCAGCCGACGTTCTGTCGGGGATAGATATGGGGATCTTGTTAGCCACAGGAGTATCTCAATATTATGCAGACATTTCATAGAGACGCGTGTCGTGTGAAGAATAGAATAGCATTTTACTGTTGGGAGATAACACACGCGGGGTAGCCGCGCGGTCTAGGGCGGTTTGTAACGCCCCCCCCCCTCCCCCCCGTCGAAGGTTCGAGTCCTCCCTCGTGCATGGGTATTTGTGTTGTCCTTAGCGTAAGATAGTTTAAGTTAGATTAAGTAGTGCGTAAGCTTAGGGACTGATGACCTCAGCAGTTTGGTCCCATAAGACCTTATCACAAATTTCCAAATACACGGGCGTAAGATATCCGTGACGCATGGTTGTGCCGTCAGAGTTCACTCTGTTACGAGGGTCGTTCAAAAAGTAATGCTCCGCATTTTTTTCTCAGAACATATTTATTGTTAAGAGTCAGAATTTGGTGACAATGTACATCAACATGTCTTGCCCATGTCCTATTTTTCTACGTAGTCTCCATCACTTTATGTGGTCGTACGCCAACGTTGTGGAAGAGCATGTATTCCCTGCTGGTAAAGGCTCTTGTCCTGTAGGCTTAGCCATATTTTCACTGCATGACTGACACTGTCGTCATGTTCAAAGTGTGTTCTCCGTAGAGATTCTTTAAGTTACCCAAAGGGATGAAAGTCCGATGGTGCCAGGCCTGGACTGTAGGGTGGACGAGACAGTGATGTCCAACCCGATTTGACGATGTGTTCCGGGGTTCTCTGACTTGTGTGTGGGCGTGCATTATAGTGTTGGAGCAAGATTTCTGCTGGATTCTTGTCCGTTCGAACACGTCGGAAACGGTTCGTGAGTTTATCCAGAGTGTTCACGTATGCCTGAATTGACGGTACCCTCTTGGCATCACATCCACGAGAATGACGCCGTCACATCCCAGAAGACTGTCACCATGACTTTTCCGGCAGAGGGGAGTTGTCTCGAATTTCTTCTTTTGTGGTGAATGAGGATGTTGCCACTCTATGGACTGCCTTTTTGTTTTCGGCTCAAAGTGGTGCACTCAGCTTTCGTCCCCCGTAACGATCCGTGACAGAAATTCCTCTCCGTCAGTCTCAAAAGGCTCCAAAAATTCAGATGAAATGACCTTTCTTTGAATGTTGTGGTCCGCTGTGAGCATTCGTGGAACCCATCGTAAGCACTTCTTTGAATATCATAGAGTCTCGATCACTGCAGATGCACTTCCAGTTCTGACCGACAACTGTAGAACCAGTTGAGTTGCGATGCACCTGTCGGCACGAATAATGGCATCCACACGATTCAGAATGTCTGGAGCAGTGGCTGTGACAGGACGTCCCGAGCGTGGCTGATCATGGAACTCTGTTTCTGCATTTCCTCAGGCTGTAACTTTCTTTACCCATCGCCCATCTACGGCATCGCCGTATACTGTACACAAACGTTGATGGATATTAACCACGGTTTCTTTTTCTGCACACAAGAATTCAATAACAGCACGCTGCTTTTAACGTGTCGTATATAGACGCCATTTTGACGCTGTACTACGGCTCTGCCATCTGCCAAAACAGTTCGAAACTTCACCGGCGCACAGAACAAATATCAAATGTAAAGCACAAACAAGGACGTTTCTCTGTGTATATTAATGGTTTTTTTTAAAAAATGTGGGGTATTACTTATTGTATGACCCTCGTACAACCAGCCGTGTCCTGAAGTCATACCGGATGGCCTCTGCCTCTCCAAAACATTAGAAAAATGGATCTCCCCAGGTCGCTGTCATAGTATCCTACAATGGTTATCCGTGATAGTGCAGAATCGCGATTCAGCGCCGAACAAAGTGCGACGCTATTCATCAGCAGTCCATTCTTCCCGGCTACGGAGCCACTCCAAACCCAGCCGTTCGTATTGTGATGTTAACGGCAGTGTTCGCATGGGACTCTAATTCCCTAGTCCGGTTGCTGATAGTCGCTGACCAATGGTGCGGGATGACACAGAATGTTGCAGGAACTCCATTGTTTGTTCTCGGATGACAGGCACTGATTTGAAGGGGTCAGTACGGCGATTCCCCCATGCGATGGTCGATAACCGTGATAACGCGCATACCAGTGCTCACGGTCCCATGCAGTACATCATCTGGCCACTGTCACATCTGAGTGCACCACAAATCTGGTTACCGATCAGCCGGCGAAATGGAGTCTCACAACGAGACCACTGTCAGTGTCGATCAGGTGCTAATGAGGACGTATCACAGGAGTACGCGGCACCGCCGTGACTTCACAGTGATCACTCATCATCTAACGCTGCTCACTGCCCTTATATACCCTACCAGCTACCAGGACTGGTAACAACACGAATCACGAGCAACATTAATACGATCCAACGGCCGTTCTACTTGTCACAGGCAACTGCAATATACCCACCGATGGTTTGTATGTGTACGAAGTCACATTGATATCCGACCGTGTCTTTTGTGTGCTTCAGTTGTCAGGCGGTGTATTTCACGCTTCGACGTCACAAGTTCGTAGTTTAATGCGTCCATGTTGACATTCACGGCCTATGTGGACAAGGTTTGTAATCATAGTCCTATGAAGGTGCAAGTGAACTCGAACAGTTCGCTCATGGGCCATTTGTTCACTAGATGATTCAAATGGCTCTGAGCACTATCGGACTTAACATCTTAGGTCATCAGTCCCCTAGAACTTAGAACTACTTAAACCTAACTAACCTAAGGACGTCACACACATCCATGCCCGAGGCAGGATTCGAACGTGCGACCATAGCAGTCCCGCGGTTCCGGACTGCAGCGCCTAGAACCGCACGGCCACCGCGGCCGGCTGTTCACTAGATACAGTGCATCAACTTAAACAGTACACATCACGATAGACATCGAAGGAATTAAGAGACGCGCTGTTAAAATCGTAGCAGGTCGGTATAGAACACAAAAGGAAACTAAACTCCACCCGAACAGGCTATGAAGGCCCAACGGTACAGACAGGCTGCCGTGTTATCCTCAGCCCACAGGCGCCACTGGATACGGATATGGAGGGGCATGTGGTCAGCACATCGCTCTCCCGACCGTATGTCAGTTTACGAGACGGAGCCGCTACTTCTCATTCAAGTAGCTCCTCAGTTTGCCTCGCCAGAGCTGAGTGCACCCCGCTTACCAACAGCGCTCGGCAGACGGGATGGTCACCCGTCCAAGTACTATCACAGCCCGACAATACTTAACTTCGGTGATCTGACAGGAAATGGTGTTACCACTATGGCAAGGCCGTTGGCAGGTGCAGAACGAACGAAAGATTGATGGAAATGCTCGGGAACTTAAACGTGAATTTTTGAATGAAACCTGACGCAGTTCTCGCGAAAACCGTTGGGAAAATTTAGAGAACTCGCATTCGAGGAATATTGTGCTACCCTTATACCGCCACAACTTAATTTCCGTAGGGATCTTGAGAAACAGGTCGTGTACAGAGGCATACAGACAGCCATGTTTCCATCGACCAGTACACGAGCGAATAGGATAGGACAGACAACTGCTAACACTGCTACGAAGTATCATCCGCTGTCTACTTTGCTGCGGCTCGCGGAGTATATACAGAGTGTTTCCGTAATAGCGTGCAAAAATTTAACAGGACATAGAGGATGCTTCTCTGGACAATTTGAGGTAGGGAATCTGGGGTCAAAGAAGCCACTCAAGGAGATGATAGGAATAAAATCACAACATTACTGTGTACTTTGTTATGTACATTAGTCACAGTTAACTGCAAATACCATCATTGACACAATGAACGTACCATTTTTACTGTATCTTACAAAACGTGCTGAAACTGAAGGCCGTCAATCTCCATGTGGGCACGACTTGGGCGAACAAGGTTCTGATGCACCCTCAAAAATATCGCTGTTCAAAAAAATGTTCAAATGTGTGTGAAATCTTATGGGACTTAACTGCTCAGGTCATCAGTCCCTAAACTTACGCACTACTTAACCTAAATTATCCTAAGGACAAACACACACAATAATGCCCGAGGGAGGACTCGAACCTCCGCCGGGACCAGCCGCACAGTCCGTGACTGCAGCGCCTGAGACCGCTCGGCTAATCCCGGGCGGCAATATCGCTGTTGTGGTTCTCATGTTGCCGGGTCCCTCGTTTCTTCTTTCCAGTGAACCAGTTTCCCGCATTCGTCGATCGAGAGAAATAGACACTCGTATTGACGGATTATGCCTGTTAGGAAATTTCAGCGTACTTCCCCATACGCAAGGTGCATGTCATTGAGTGCTGCGAAACTGTATAGGTATTGCTCCATCGTATGGTACAGTACGTCTCTGAATAGCACCGAGTAATGAATGGGTCTGTCGTTGATTCATAGCACGTTGTGACGTGGGACAGTGTAAACACGATACAACAGAGCTACCGTATCGGAAAGTAAAGTAAACAAAACCTGCATCATGACTTCTTCGTAATCAGGCTCGTTTCCTCGCAGGAAATAAATGTACATGTAAATAAACAGCACAGTACGTGTAAACTTGAACGCATGTTAGGTATAAATACGCTGGAAAACAGTAATCCTAGACAAAGCGGTAGACAAGTTTACTACCCTATGCCCTTACGCTGCCTTCTCCGACCCTAGGTTCCCTGCCTCTACTTTTTCAGTGGAACATACTCTGTATCCTGTTACATTTTCGCACGCTCTTTCGGATACACCCTGTATGTAGATATAAATACCACCCGAGCATTGTACGGTACATGCCATCGGTTTTAGTACAGTCAAATTAGTGCAGATGTTGACCACGTCATTACTGATGGATGTAAGTACTACCGAATAGTACACAAATCCTCTGCAGTACAGCCAAGAATTGTTGGCATTTATTCATATTTGGAATGCGGTTGTATGGTTGAAGAAAGGACGTTCAGTGTCATAATAACAATCTTGGGTCAGGTGCTGCTATGCTGTGCACGTGTGCGTAGTAAGATTTGCACACAGCGCGTGTTGTGTGGTTCGTGAGGAGTCGGCGTGCGCGCACGCGCGCAGTTGGCGTGGGCAGAGGTCGCGCGCTGCGGGGGCGGCCTTTGGTTCTGGCGATGCAGTCGATAAAATTTTACGGAGGCTGTTAAGTGCGGTGGCAGGTCGCGCATTTGCGTGCGGGACGCGCCCTGCTTTGTCGCACTTCCGCCGCCTCCGTTGCTTTCCCAGCTTTTCAGTGCTGCAGTTCCCACGTTCGGCGTCCGCTCTCTGGAAACGTCCCCTCCCTGCACGTGCGTGTCGAACTCAGTCTGGTACCTATAATGGAGAAATATTTTTGTAGCCGTCTCGCTTATTTTGTCAAACAGTATATTGATTTGGTCTCGTGTAGAGCTGCATTCCAGGCGATCTCATACTGAATTCCGTAAATTAAGAGACAAATGGAAAAATTTGCACACTGCAGAAAAATAGATTGGAAAGAAACGATAGATGTGTTGGAGTACGCTATTCCAAAGCATCAGCTAACTTTGTTATTCTAGCTAATATAGTGAAGATGTAAAAATGGCTGTCTAACTCAACGGAAACAGAATCCTTGGGGGGAAAAAAATTCTGTGTTAAAGTCGAAAGTACCACAGAGCGTTCGACTAATATTACTCAAATTGTTAAGTTAAAACTATCAAGTATTTGGCACAGGTAAGTCAATGTAAGTATAATACCGGTCAATAGTATTCACAAAGTAGTAGACGTATATGGAAAATAAGTATATTTTGACGACAGTGTACACTTTAAATTTTATGAAAGAACAAATTGAAACACGAATGTGAAACTAATGATGTAAAGACAAGGAAAGTATTGTATTGATCCGTGAATCGGACACGACGTAAATATTAGAAAATTGATTTGCGGCAAAAATATTTTTCCCGCAAACAGTCATAGAAAGTTGGACATTAAAAAGTTATAATGAAATAAATGAAAATGTAAAGAGAAACCAATTAAACTGAATTTTATATTGTTTGCGTACGTATGACGTTATTACGATAACAAAATAACTATGATGCTAAAAAATAGAAACCAGATTATTAAGAAAGGTATAGATACAAGGAACACAGAAAAAGCAACAAAGCGATATTTTCACAAAGAAAGTGTGTCGATGTGGACTTACTTCAGAGGTTTATGGAGAAAGGTAATAGAGATATGCTGAAAAGCTGTAATAATAAAGCAGACGAAAGAGACAATAAATGTGGGATAAATTGTTACGACTGCATTCTGGGAGATATAAGTTACATACCTGTATATCCTGAGATGATGTATGCGTATCATGCTTGTAGATACCACAAAGTGGTTGTCTTCTTTATGCGGGAGTCATAACCATCTTTAGGCGTCGACTATCCACGCACATTGCTCTGCAGCGAACCACAGGTACGTCGTCATTTACTAGATATTGCTGAAGGGTCCAACTTACCAGCGTGAAGGAGCGTATATTATCGTTTGGGTAGGCATGTGTCTCGGAGAGCTCACAGAACACAGAGCTGTCGTGAGAAACTATGGCATCATGTAATCGAAAATGGTTCAAATGGCTCTGAGCACTATGGGACTCAACTGCTGTGGTCATAAGTCCCCTAGAACTTAGAACTACTTAAACCTAACCAACCTAAGGACATCAGACAACACCCAGCCATCACGAGGCAGAGAAAATCCCTGACTCCGCCGGGAATCGAACCCGGGAACCCGGGCGTGGGAAGCGAGAACGCTACCGCACGACCACGAGATGCGGGCATCATGTAATCGTAAGAATCTTGTCGTATCTAACCGTTGGCGTAATAAGCTTTTTGTCAATTGGAACTACATGTTTCCAGAGACTTTTTCAAATCTCATATATCTGTAATGCTGAGGTGACACTGCAGCACAGTTGGAGCGCCTCTACGATACTGTTCGAGTTTAGGGGGAATACGAAGTGGGCTGAGTTGTGAATATAAATCCGGATTGAAGACGGAGGCGTGAAGTTGTGCAAAGACACTGTGTCAAGGTGACGTAGTGGTTAGCGCATTTGCCTAGAGATCAGGAGATCGGGTTCTAATTCCGACCTTAGTACAAATTTTCATTCCTCGCATCAGTCTGAATAGCGTCTAGTCCGCCGTAAGTTAGTGAAACGCAAAGCCGAAACGTGGTGCGGTGAACAAAACGCACAAGAGTAATGGAACAAATAGATGATTATATCGATAGATGGATATCTAGCCCTGCTAGCTGTAATCTAGAATAGTTGGTGAATCATTTATGACGACAGTAGGCACTGATCCAAAATGAATTTCCAGTCTGTAGTAGAGTGATTTTAAAATTCCTGGAGGACTAAAATCGGTCCGGATCGGTACCCTTCGCCTTTTGCGGCTAAGTGCTCTGTCGACTAAGGAATCCGAGCACAACTCGCGACCCGCCCTCACAGCTTCACTCCCGGCAGTGACTCTCCACCATTAATCTGCCAGGGAGTTTCAAATCAGCGCACACTCCGCTCTCCGCTGCAGCGTGAAAACTCATTCTCGAAACAATCCCCTAGCCTACGACTAGGCCATTTCTCCGCAGTGTAGGAGAAAATCTGCGAGGGCGGGTCGTGAGTCGTGCTTGGGTAACTCAGTCGGTAAGAGCATTGCCCGAAAGAGGCAACGGTGGTACGTTCGAGTGTCGTTCCGGAATGCAGTTTTAATCTACCAGGATTTTTCAGTATATGCTGATGTAAACTGATACGACCAGCACCATTTTTAACAAGATCCTACATATCTGTCCTTGTGAGGACTATCATTCTACTGTTCTATTTGATGTTATTACACCTTGAATGCTACAGTGCCGTCTTCCCTTATACTGAACTCTCCGATGACGACATTCGCAAAGCCTAATTTTCTATAAAAATATTGGGTTAGTTAATCCCATCCCGTCTGGCCATCCAGATTTAGATTTCCCGTTACTTTCCTAAAGCGTTAAGCCGAATCCGGCATGTTTTCTTTGAAAGGGCACGGCCGATTTCCTTCCCTACCCTTCCCCAAACCGAACTTCTGCTCCGTCATAGACGGGACGTTAAATCCTTATCTTCCTTCAAAAAAATGGTAGTCGATTTCATCGCCACATTACGTATTTTTGTGATCATTCCGTTATGATTAAACTGTCTGCACCAGAATTTCTTTCTTTCTGAACTCGTATATACAGGGTGTAATCGACAGCTGTTTACAACGTACCACAGGTATGTACGTGAAGTACAGACTAACAAATTGCTGACGGCTAGTCGGCCGCTATGACCGAGCTGTTCTAGGCGCTTCAGTCCGGAACCGCGCTGCTGCTAGGTTCTAGGGGACTGATGACCTCCGATGGTAAGTCCCTCAGTGCTCAGAGCCATTTGAACCAAAGTAAAGTTGTACAGGACATATCAACACGGTAGAAAAATGAAGGTACATTACAAATGCTGCTGGCAATGACCTTCCCCCACGTGTATGCGCAGGTTAAACTCATTTAAAACGCCCCATAATCCAATTCATGGAAGCCGTAACTGTTTTACTAAAAATCTGAGTGAAAAGCCGTATCGTTTTTGTAAGCGATTTACATAATTGTCTGCAGATCCATATATCATTGGTTTATGTACCATCATAGACTTGGAATTCGTCGTCAGTGTTGTGTCTTTCTTGTCCCTTTTTTCTCTTTCACCCTATTGATTTTTCAATTTCTTTCGAATTTCTTGTTTCCGTTGACGCATATTTTTAGGCTGTGATATGAATGACATTTAATGTCGATCAGAAAAAGAAACTTTAAATTTGTTGTATGAAGTACCTGTCGGAAACAGTAGTTAGGTTGTGTATTTTGGACATATCAGTGAGTGAAATTAGAACTTCATTCACGTAACGGATTTGTAGAATGAAAAATAATATCAGATATCTTCTAACTGTTGATGACGAGAGACGGAAGCTCGCTACACTAGAATATTCCTTTAACCCATTAAATAACAGAATATTTCGAAAATTTCAGATCAGTTTAAATATTGCTCCTCATACATGGGATAGTATTTCGAAAATGGAATAATACGACGCTAAAGGAAAGCTTGTATTTGGTTGGTGGTTTGTAATGTAAATCACCAAGCTTGCTAACGCATTGCTTAAAACATTACACTCGTATACGAAAGGGAGGAGGTCAGGCACCTGTGCGGTCTTCCAGATTTTGTTTTTCTGTATTTTCCGAAATTACTTCGGGCGAATACCACAACGTTTCCTCAGAATAGGTCGTTCTCGATGCCCTTCCCCATAATTGACCAATCCGAGATTGTGCTCCGTCTCTAATGATTTTCTGTGCTAGAAGACTTTAATCTCTGTTCTCTTATTTTAGTAGAAACAGGTAGGGATCGATGATTTGGAACTGACGAGAACACGGCTCACAAGAAAATTAGAAATTACAACGGCATGGAGAATGACGGCTTATTGAAACGTGAATTTATATTCTCTTAGATTGTAAGCCTGGCCTTTTCTTTCGTATTTTTAATGAAGTATAAAGACAAACTTTTTCCACTTACATCAACTGCTACTTCGTTATCATCTGATGACCACTTTGTATGCATTGTATTTAGCTGGGATGTGACGTTCATTTTAGTGATTGTTATTAATGTTTGTTTATGAGGTGCTTATTACTGCAAGATTGCACTCCGGAGATACGGCTCTCGATTCCTTAAGCATGTGATGTTCCACCTATTGAAAGCACTTCATCTTGTTAAGGTTTTGGAATCTTAATCGCTTCGTATCACTAACTCATGACACGTACTTTTATATAACTATTCAATCAAAGGATTCTTTTCTTTCGTCGAAACCTCCAACGTTTCTCTCCCTCATCGGCTCACACAACCATATTTTCTCCGGGCCTACGATTTACATATCTTAAGGACAGCGAACAGTGTAAAAGTATACAGCAAAACGGCGATGTTGGAGGGACAAGCAAAGAGATTTTATGTGATGTTGGAGGGAACGGGTTGTGTGGACTGTGGACGCCTGTACACACAGAACGGAAAGCTGGCCGTTAATATGTTTGCCAAGTTCTCTGAATTATTAGGGTCAACAACAGCTGACAGCAATTACTGGAGCTAGAAACGCTAGTAAATGCGTGTGGACTCATTCTGAAGAACTGCGCCGCGTTTTAGCTCACACCAACTGGCCAGAAATACGTCATGAGCTAACAGCCTTGTAAGGCTTTAATCATTGCTGATAGTTTTAATGATGCAAGCAAAATGGGATGCTTTTTTTTCGCTGAGTATTGTCAGCGGAAGAAACTAAAAATATTTTCAGTTGCTTAAAATGTATTTCTAACGTGTATACATTTAAGTGAATAATTTTTTATGGAGATGTACAACTACTGTCTTAATAAATGCTTCATGGGAAAAAAGAGTTGTGCAACCCTTCGTAGAGAACTTTATCCTGATGCTACCTTACGTTATCAGTATGGTCACATACGCGACATCTTTAAGTCGTGTGTTTTACTAGAGGAGAAAAACCCACGAAGAAACGCCCCCTGTAGTGTCGATTTTCGTAGCAAGTGATTATGTTACACAACAACAGACATTTAACATTTTATGTGTTTCAGATTATTTAATTTTGCTAGTCTGACATGGAAATTTCAATAAAAATTGTATCCAAGCTTTGAGTTAATAATTATAATGGCATGTAAGAGAAATAGGTTCGTATTAACTGCAGTCTGTAAACTAAATCCATACAACACTTTCGCCGGCCGGAGTGGCCGTGCGGTTCTAGGCGCTACAGTCTGGAGTTGCGAGACCGCTACGGTCGCAGGTTCGAATCCTGCCTCGAGCATGGATGTGTGTGATGTCCCTAGGTTAGTTAGGTTTAAGTAGTTCTAGGGGACTGATGACCTCAGAAGTTGAGTCCCATAGTGCTGAGAGCCATACAACACTTTCACTGAAATTCGCTATGCGCTATCGTAGTAGAAACACAAAACTTTCATTATATAAATGAGTAGCAGAATAACTTTTCTGACATAATATTAGACCCAAAGACAATATTTCTTCCTGGTACGTGCAATACTCATTTCCTTTGTCTTACAATGTGTAGAAAAAGTGCCTTGGTCGGTGTATATACCGATCAACTTTCTGTTCCCTTAAAAGTTCCCGTACGATTCACTGCCATTAAGAAGTCTCTCTCTCTCTCTCTCTCTCTCTCTCTCTCTCTCTCTCCGAACAGTGCGAATTCACTGCGACGAAGTTCGTAGCTCTCCCAAATGACGGTATGAAATTCCTCTTTGCGGAAAGGGTTTGTCAGCATCTGCTCGTAGTTGTAAGAGACAAGAAGTGTCAGTTAGCAGTATAATGACAGAACAAATTCGAAATCATGATTGAACTGTACTTGTACTTCAGATTTAGCAATTAGCTTTTGTCATTATTACTGTTAGACACAATGAGAATTAAAGTGAATACGCAGCAGCTGCGTCGAGTTGGCTCAAATGGCTGTGAGCACTGTGGGACTTAACATCTTAGGTTATCAGTCCCCTAGACTTAGAACTACTTAAACCTAACTAACCTAAGTACATCACACACATCCATGCCCGAGGCAGGATTCGAATCTGCGACCGTAGCAGTCGCGCGGTTCCCGACTGAAGTGCCTAGAACCGCTCTGCTGCGCTGAGTGAAAGACAATAAGGAACGCCGTAGTTAGAAGTATAATGTACCATTGTAAAGACCATTATTTATCAGTTTAGGTTGATTGGTATGCTGATGGTGGAAATTTTTCATGGCACTTCTTGTACTGCTGCTCTGTAGAAGCGACAAGAAATAAGAGCGCAGCGTTTGCTGCGAGTGCAGCCGCGGGCCACTTAGCAACAGGTGCAGGCGCCCATCACAGGTGCACTGCGGCCGCCACAGCTGCGTCATGGCGTCAAATATACTGACTACTACCTCTTATCGGGTAGGCAGTTTAGTTGGCGTATCTTCAGTTTCTTTTCCTAGCTTTTTTAGTAAGCCTTTGCTAGCAACCTACACAACGGGCTTCGGTTTTAAAGTTAGTGGCGTCCATTGAACTTCCTGGGCACTGAGCTGATTCTACGAATTTGTAGTAAATGTACATTGTAATTATTATTTTAATATTATTAGGAGTGACTTTTTAAATGTTTTTCTTCAGCCCTAAAATTTGTTACTCGTGTCACATTGCAACTGTTCTTTTTGAAAATTCATTGAAACAGAAAGGAAAAAAATCGTTACTGGTGTTGACGTATTTCAATATCTTGTTGTGTCTGTGTGCTATCGCAACATTAGGTACCATCAGCTGTAGAGGAACGTAAGTAAACGAAGGGCATCAGTTGATCTGCAGCTGTAATGCTCGAGGCTCAAGTGTGTGCATGAAGAGGATACCCATCGAAAACAGACGTATTTTATTATGAAAAGAGTAGGAAAAAAGGAGACCGTAGGTTTTGTGACTTGTATGTCGGTCGCCCTCTCCCTTGAAAATTGATTTCTGTTTCTGCTTATTCTGTTCTGAGCTGAGAAGTAGGCTATGAGCATTTAGAAGAAGTCTATCTTTCACACTTAGCGGAGAATTTCCGTATGAACTGCGATTCTCGCCCAGTATTTTCTGTTCTTTACTCAGCGTTACCGTGCGCTTAATGTTCGTGTGCTATAAGTCGTCATTTCCCTGATAGCTGCTATTACAGCATTATTCTGAGAGTTATAAAATAGTTTCGTTCGTTTCGGCATTACTCTGCTGCTTTTCGCATATTTGTCACTTGTAAATATATCTTGAAGAAGGATTACCAAGCTTGGCAAGTGTGTCACAGTTTTGGCCGTACAAAATAAACATCAGTTTTCCATCTTTCTTTCAGAATTAAACAAGTTTTGGCATTACCTTGTTTTCACTTTTCTTTTGTTTTGCCATAGAGAAAAACTACAGAGTCGCACAGACAGTGTAGCGTGTCTTATCGTGATGTAAGGCCTAACATGTGAAACCTGAATCTAGCCATTTCTGTAAGTCTGTGTTTGTCAGAGTATTCTTATTTACTGTAATTTAAACTTTGCATAACATTTTGTTTTTTTCAAAATCCGCTGTGGCTCGAAGTCCCCTTACTAGCAGAAATAAACTAACTTGGTACGACAATGAACGGTGTGGAAGACACCCGACTGCCATAAGTGGACAGTTTTAGTTTCTGAAACACAAATTTATGAACGACGTTCAGGGAGACTCGTGCCGTGTACGCTACAGACTGTTAAGGGTCGTGTAAGACGTGTACGTAATTTGATGTTTCTAGGTGTCAGATAGTTCTGTGGACTTCAGCTTGGTTTAAACTGCCTACGTCTAATCACTGTGACTGACTTAAGATAAATGGATCTAAATACTATAACGAATTTCAAACCATTCGTGGCTGATCTTCAGAAGCCTTTTTTGCAGAGCAGCTCATCTCCTCCACAGAGTGTAGCTCCCGCCCCCTTGTTCGGGAAACAGGTTCTGATAGTGTTCACCACATTTGAAGATGAGGCTGAAATAGCTCGAAACTAGCTGCGATGTTATCTAAATTCGTGATATGTCGTCTACAGTGACTGGGTGCAATTTATTGAAATGTTCGGTGGTACTGGATATTAATGTTGTCGTAATAGTTCTCCAGGTGATTGTACCAGATCGGAAGCATTTGTTGTCACTCATGAACTTCGTCCGCCGACTGTCAGAGAATTTCTATGGAATTACTGTTGCTCTGAAGTAAAGGTAACGATTGAAAATTTGGGAAGTTTGCTGCCGACTAAACACATTGGAACGTTGTGAATATAGACTTAACAATTCTATTGCAGATAAGATCTTATTTTGTCTAATTTGGATTAGCAGTCTCTGCACATTTTTGGACATTGACATTGTTATAGATGACGGATTCCCCTCTCGACTCTAAGGAATCTACAACGAAGCATGTCGAACAACTGTTTACCTTTAAGTGGTACAATGTTTACACGAAATAATTTTGTTTAAAATTCTTCCTCCTCGTTTTCTTCTCTTTTTTGGCGAGATAGAATTCTCTGTTTTCCCGAAATACGAGGATTCCGGAACCGGTGTCTCAGCCAAAAAAATTAATCAGTATATGGTTTATTTGTGGTCCGCAACCACTGTAAGTTTCTTAAAGAAAGCTATTTTCCTGCGTAAGCTGTTATTTTATTTTGAAATAAACACTTTATATCATTATTCACCAGTTAGCTAATTTCGCCCCCTTAGATATCAGCAGGCTACATAACAAAAGAAATAGTAAACCTTATAGCATGTCATTTTCCAGCAACAGCGAGGGGGGAAAGAAAGCAACTGAGACGGCGTCCCTAAAACAAGTTCCGCACAACCGTAGTAGGAACGGGTACAAACTACCGCTGACGTGAAGTCCATATGCAACAATCGTGCTGGTTTATGACTGTGCAGGCATAAATAACACATTGAAATTCGTTAACGAAGCTGTTACAGTGAAACACACGAAGTGTTAAGACGTATTTTAGTATTATGTTACTAGCTGCAGTGTCCGTCGGTGCCGGGGTGTTTAATATCTGCCACACCAAGCCCATGGGAAACTGCACTCGCTTTAAATCTAAGGGCATATCTAAATCACTCGGTGTCCACGGAATGCGACGAAAAAATACGTCTTCACTTCCAGTCGAATAAGAAATGGTTATGTGAACGACTTTAAAACTTTCGCTTCCGGAGAAAGTGTACTTGTGCTTTGTTACCATTATTCAATAAAGACAACTTCGATAAACAGGACTTCGACATTTCTGTTAACCTTCGACAGGAACTAAATGATTTTCTATTAGCATTTTTAATTCATCTCTTCAAGCAAATTTTCGCAAACTTTATATTTTCCCTGTATGAAAAGATGATTAGTTGCGCCGTTTGTTGTTATATTTCGCGATAAATATATTATTGTGTTTTCGAGCATTCGTATTCTATTGTTACAGGTGAGTTTTCACTGTTTCAAGTAGGGCTACGTTGGTGCTCGTCTCGAACTGTTTGCGTCACAGTTCGGAAAATATCTGGTTCTGTTCGATCATTTGATCGGCTCGCGATTTTGTGACTTGTATTGGTACTACATCCACGACCTGCCTTAGCATTTGTATGGCTCCGTGGATTTTAATAATAAAAATAACTGTTAAACACTGACTCAAATATCTTCTAGAGTATATGTCACTTGTAACAACGACAATTGATCAATAGATAAGAGATTGCAATCATATTTCTGGCAAATTCTCGATCTTTCGCAGGTTCCGCGTTCTAATGAAGTCTGGTGTTACTATATCCAAGACGGGTATTGCCGTTTGTAATTTATTCTCCCGAAAGGAATTACAGTCAGTGTACCACGATGTTTTTCGTTTATTAAGCATTTAATTTATAAAATAGTATGTAGTACTGGGCGAGACTTCCAAAACAGACAGAACGAACATATAAATGCCTATTACACCAACAACTATAATAAATAAGCAGTAGCCACCCAAAAACAAAAAAAAACAAAAAAACCATAAGCCACTCATTCCATGATGTTGCGCTTAATCTTGATACATTACATATAATGGATAAGGGACGCCAAATGGACTTACATGAAGAATTTCAAATATTCATTCGTGACACAGTACATAGAAACATTTTACTAAATGATAAACTTGAAAGTAATAATACTAACGTCTTTAAAACTTCGCCAAAGTTGAGTGCCTATTTCTCTGAAGAAAAAAATCTTGTCTACACCAACTACTGACCTAATATCTGCAGTGACATAAATACATGTAAATATAAATGTTTCATCTCCACTGTACACTACTATTTTTGCTATAGAAACTAGTTTATGTTGGTTTTTGACACTCTTTGGATTGATGTAAACAAATTATTGTGAAAGTTTTAAGCTGTGATGTACTTGTTACTGTACTCTGTGTGCCAGACAACTAAATTACCAACAAAAAATGTAAGGAAATGCACTAACAAAATGGCTAAGCATGCTTATCACATTCATGTGCACTCTAAACATATTTGTCTTCCTGAACAGACGTATTTTTCGACGCATAACCTTACTGGCACACACAGCAAAGGAAACTAATCTCATTTCATATTAATTACACTGTGAAAGGAACCGTCAATGCACCTGATGATGGCAGCGTGCTGCCGAAACGTGTCGTGCTAGTAAGACATTAATAACAAATGACTGTTGCAGTATATATTATTTCGTAAAGATTTTGCATTACAGTCGCAACCATCAAATGACGCCATATAACGCGGATAAATTTCAGTTTACATTTAAGTTTTCATTAATTTTCTTCATATTTTCATCCGCATGTAGACTTTTAAAGTAAATCAGCCTAGAACTTTGAAGTAAATCAGTCAAGTATTTTTCAAAAAATAGTTCAAATGGCTCTGAGCTCTATGGGACTTAAGTTCTAAGGTCATCAGTCCCCTAGAACTTAGAACTACTTAAACCTAACTAACCTAAGGACATCACACACATCCATGCCCGAGGCAGGATTCGACCCTGCGACTAAAGCGCCTAGAACCGCTCGGCCACTCCGGCCGAAGTATTTTTCGAGATGCTTGGCAACAACGTTTCTTCTTTAAGTATTTATATGTTTAGATATTATGGATATTAAACAATATATAGCTTATATCCGCTCCAATGTGCATTTGGAAAATTTGAAGTAAATCTGTCGAGAACTTTTAGTGATTCTCGGTAACAACCATTCTCCTTTATATATTACATACAAAATGTTTCGAGTCAGATTACAAAGTCTTATGTAGACCGTGGTCTTCCTCTCGTCGCGAAGGTAAAGTGTGCAAAATTTCTTTTGATTGATGTACAGAGTTGACATCTTAACGCCGCTAACTAGCACGGTTGTGCAAAACAAGTGTAGTGTATGCCAACAGGTGTAGCGTTGTCCCGTCACTGACGTGTAACGTGTCGATTACGGCACGGTGTGAGCGTAATAATTTTTGTTACGATGTTGCCTGATGACGACCGAGGGGGCGAATTAGCTAATCGGTATATAACAAAAGGCAGTAAGTATTTCTGATTAAAAGAACAGCCTACGCGGAAAACAAATTTCTTCGAGAAACTCAACAATGGAATGCGGCGCGAGTAGCGATCCGGCGTTTACGAGCGTGCAGGTGGCCGAACTGGCGGCGAAGTTCATTTAAATCTGGCGAGCCGGTAAAATGGGCGAGGCACGCAGCGGTGAGCAGCGCGTGTCGCAGACGGAGCGCTGTACAAGACATTTTACTGAAGTTAGTGCAATGGGGATAATGCACGGGCGAGTGCACGAGATAGTGGTGGGGTCGATGCGCGGCTGGGGCGCGTGCGCGCTGCGGCGGCGGCGGCGGAGGCGGCTGTGCGGCGCGGCGCGGCGCGGCGGCCAGTCGTCGGCACCGCGCGCCACGCCACGCACATGGCGGACAGCCCCTTCCTGCGGCTCAGCGGCGGCCGCCTCAGCCTCAACGAGCGCCAGCCGCGCCGCCACACCGCCACCGCCCCCGGCACGCCGGTCGCCCCCGCCCCCGCCCCCGCCGGCTGGCCGCGCCGGCCCGCCGCCTCCAACCCCGCCACGCCGGTCGCTGCGGTAGCCGCCTTTCCCTTCTACACCAAGCCGGAGCCGATCCCGGTTCCCCAGAGCGTGCGCCGCGCTCCGCCGCCCGCCGCGACGGTCGCGTCCGCGCCTCCGGCGGCGTGCGACCGGCCGCAGAATGTCCCCCGCCGGCCGCACAGCATCGCGCTGGGCCCGCGGAGGCCCGTCACGTTCTCGCACGAAGACGTGTGCGGGCCGCCCCCTCCGGCCCCCGCGCAGCAGCCGGCGCGCCGGCCGCACAGCATCGGCGGCGCGGTGACGCGGCGCGCGGCCGGCGTCGCGACGCTGCCGCACCTGTCGGTAAACAACCCGGCGGCGGCGCCGGCCGGCAGCAGCTCGCTGACGTGGTCGTCCAACCCGCGCCGGCCGCACAGCGTCGCCACCACCCCCACGGCGCCCTCCAGCCCCTCGGACTCCGGCTACCGGTCGCTGCCCTCGGCCGCCAGCGACTACCAGCTCAAGTCTGCGGCGGCGGCGCTGGCCGGAGGCGGCGCGCCCTCCGGAAGGCGGCTGTCGCTGCCGGCGTCCACGTCCGCGCAGGCCGCCCTGGGGCTGCTGCCGCCCCGCTCCTCCGCCAGCTTCCACGGGCAGCCCTGCAGCGGCATCTTCTTAGGCTGCACGCACGCCGCCAAGCCCGGCACGCCGTCGGCCGCTCAAGCCCTGCAGCAACTTCTCGCACCTCCGCGCAACGGCTTTCCTCCGCTCGACCACAAGATCGCGCTCTTCCTCGAGATCCTCGACACTCAGGAACGCTTCGAGCAGGTATCTGCTTCCTACCTTTCCCGAGTCTCTCAGTTTCCCGTCCACCCGACGTCGACCGAAGAATGTACACTCCCACACTATTCGGGGCATTTATCGATACGCGAAACTCGATTATGTCGGCAGAAGGTTCACCTGTAGCCTTAAGCTGCATTCCGTAACTGCGATAAAACCGTCGTCGGTGATGCAGTACCGATTTCGACCGCTAAAGAGATCGAAGTAACGTTTCAGAAGAGCGAGAGTACGCAGGCAGAAACAAGTACTCGGGCTCTTCTGTATCTAGCGAAGTACCGAGCATTTCTAATAAAGTACTGTACTGCGCACACATAGGTTAGCGATCCGTCTCTTAAGATTTTTCTCTACGATTTGTCACGACTTTAACCTTTGCAAAAAATGTTCAAATGTGTGTGAAATCTTATGGAACTGCTAAGGTCATCAGTCCCTAAGCTTACACACTACTTAACCTAAATTATCCTAATGTCAAACACACGCACCCATCCCCGAGGGAGGACTCGAAGCTCCGCCGGGACCGTAACCTTTGCCAATGCTTCTTAGTGTGATACATGCTGCGTTGCGCAGTGGTTAAACCGTAGCTCCCCTCCTATAACTGGCTGGTCGTGGTAGTTCGAAGGGAGGAGGAAATCGAAGCATACTACCTCCAATAATACAAGCCTAATGAAGCACTGTAGTGTTCAAAGTAGCCTACGTGTCGATGACTGCTTTCTCTCTTCTTTAGTCTACCGGCACAAGTACGGTGTCACATACTTTATCATGGAAACGTAAGGTAATAGGACGCAACTTTTGCTATATATTAAATTATTGGCCTTCGGGCCGTGCCCATTCAGCCATCTCAGTAATGGAAAGACAATACAATAGAGTATTAGAGACTATTTTCTTGTTAGTTACGACGATAAGAACGTAAGGACAAAACAACACCCTGTCCTCGAGTGGAGGAAATCGCCGATCCGGCGGGGAATCGAACCCGGGTGTGCCGTTAACATTTCTCTTTATATTTACTATATTTTGCGATTTCTGACCACTGTGAAGACCTAGTCAGACTTTAACCATCCCGAAGCAGACGCTGTCTGTTAGTAACGAATAGAGGAAAATGTTAAGTTACGCATTTGACTGAACGTCAGAGTGTCGTAGCCTTGAACATCAGTTTTAATGAGTCAAAACTCCCATGAATCGTGCTCTAAAATGGCTGCCAGTTTAAAAGACTGGTAATGGCGTCATGGACCGCTAACGTAAGTTACATGTGGGTAGAGAAAGGTACTAAACGTCGACTCATTCCTGCGCTCCTCGGAAATAGCAGATCATATGCAAAATCGTGTACGACGAAATGTGGAACAATGTAGGGCCCTGGCGTCATGGTATACCACAACTGCTGATCGAACTTGTACAGAGAAGGGGAGTATGTATGTCCACCGATACGTTTCACTCGTGGACGTATGTCACGAAAATTGTAGAGAATTTAAATGAGTACATGGTGCTGATTACCTCGACGGCAATATACTTAAAAATGATGTGAAGAATATTAGGGTACTATGCTACCCTCTACAAATGTCTCACGGTAAAACTAGTCTCGTGGCATCACTTATAGAAACATGTAAACATTTATTCTTCCCGCACTGTGTCCGCATATGGAACGGGAAGTACACTGAGTAGATGGAAAAATAACGCTTGGACCTCTGCAATACATTTCACAGTGTTTTGAAAACAAGAACTGTATACTGGGAGTTCTTTGACATTATCACTTTTATGGAATTTGCGTAAAAATATTATGATGTTACAGCCCCACGGTAAGAGACGTTGATTCAAGTCCGGCCATTTGTGAAGTATGATAGCAGAGCCGTTTGTTCACTAGCAGCTTTCTGTGAATGAGCAAATTTTCAACCGACTTCTCGGTTACTGCATTCTGAAGCACGTCTTAAGATCACATGGTTTTCTGGCACGTGTGGTTTAAGTTGTTTAGCCTGCCAGCTACAGAACATGTAATGGAACACAACCACTTTGCCACTGTAGTTATAATTATTATTGTCATCATCGCCATTACAGTCATCATGTGAATATAACACAAACTCTAGTTGTCAATATAGAACACCAAACAATTTAAAGATCATATCTCTGAAACACGTTGTAGCGAGTAAACAGCCAATTTAATTTGTTATTTAAGACTGTTTTGGTATGTTGTATGACGGAGGAGAGACGGAGATTAAAGCTTATAATTTTGGGACGTATCGGAAATGCCGGGAATGATCAGCAATTGGAGAGCGAGTAAATACATATTGATACTAAATAATAAAATTTGTGCCGGCCGTGGTGGCCGAGCGGCTCTAGGCGCTTCAGTCCGGAACCGCGCGACCGCTACGGTCGCAGGTTCGAATCCTGCCTCTGGCATGGATGTGTGTGATGTCCTTAGGGTAGTTAGGTTTAAGTAGTTCTAAGTTCTAGGGGACTGATGACCTCAGCAGTTAAGTCCTATAGTGCTCAGAGCCATTTGAATAAAATTTGTGATAACGGGAAAAATGCGGCATATTATTGAATGAAGTAATTTGTGAATCCTTTCATGCACTATCGGCGCGGACACTTCATTGTTAGCTGGCTGACAAAGAACAGGCCCTTATCCAATTTTCAGTATTTCTTTATATGTAATTGTGAGCAAAGCGTTTCGTCAGTAAAGGAAATAGCTATGGGTGGGTTCAGTGTCATTTTTCAGGAAGGGTCATCACAGCGAGAACTTTCACACACACTGGGACGTTTCGTACACTTTCTCCTTTAGCGAGCGAACAACATGTGATCCACCGTGATTTAATTTTTAATGCTTTCGTTGCTACCCGCCCCCCTCCCCCGTGAAAAAATTTCCTTATTTCTTATCTAATTCACAGGGACAGTATTCTAATCAATCCTTTACTTTTGGTATATGTATAAAAACTATGCTTGTAGTATGCTAGTGAAATTATTTTGTTTATTGCGCCTGGTAGTTGCGTTTGTTGGTCTCTCCACGTATGGTGGTCGAAAGGTTTGCGCTCGTTTGGATTGCAAAATTATACGACGTTCTGTCTTCGAACCGATATAATCGCTTTCATTGTTAGCTGGCTGACGAATTAAATCCAGTTCTCAGTATTTCTTTATAAGTAATTGTGGACAAGGCGTTTTGTCAGTAAATATGACACCTGTCATACTGTACAGAGTTACTTTTGTTAACAATGTCGTTCGTCTTTCTATTATTTGTGTGAATTACTCTCGTACTGTTTTCAATTCACGTTTGTGTTCGACAATGCTTAATAAAATGATCATCCAAAGCACTTCTCGTCGTGTTCGGTCTGAGGAGTTAGCTCATTTGTAGCTGCTCTAAATGTACACAGTTGAAGAAAATATTTGCCATATAGCGTAAGAATTGTACAGTATATCCCGTAGTGCTTCTTATAATAGTAAATATGGTGTCCTGGCTAAGTACTCTTATTGAGACAATGAATTTGACTAAATTGATGTGAACGTCGATTCACATATTTCTGGGAAGTTATCGTTTTTTACGCACTTACTGTGAATGCCAGTACATTCATTTCGACTCCCTCCACAAATATTCGCCAGTGTAGAAGCTGTTTCGAATTCTGAATAGAATAAAAACATATGATAACTGAAGAAGTTTTAATGAGTTGCCTCGAGTTGTTCGACTCAGTTGTACACCTCCTCCCCGCCTCTTTTCCCCAGCCATCTCCCAACACATACACGCGCTCACGTGAGCTAATGGTCGCAAGTAAAAGTTGAAATAACACTACTTAAAGTTGCACTTCAACTGTGAAACTTAGATGCTTCGAAAAAATGTGTTTAATCACAACCACGGTGAAAATGGACCTGCAATAGAAATAGATTACTATGTACCGTAAAAAATTATTAGTGACATGTCCTGAACGGACTGGCTTTTCATTCATAATAATAAGTTCGTCCAATAAATTTTTCGAAGAGTTTACGGCCATCGGTGGTTACACTGTCAATGTTAGTTGGAAGGAAACCACAAACTTCACCTTGGAGTTCGTGTGTCTTGTTTCATCACCCACATACTGCCGTCTTTTCCGAAATCAAAGTCACTTATTTGTTCTCTTCAATAACAAAAGGGGAAAATACAGATGGAAGATTTACCGAGCTCATTTTACATTGAAACACATATCACTGTCATTCATAGACAGTGTTTAACTTTCTTCACGTCTACTATGAGTCTCATAACGCTTCAGCAAGACCCATTATCAGGGCACTATTCAGGGATTTGAACTTGCCCAGGGAGAGCTGCTCTGTAAGGAGCTGTTGTTTGCTGTGGTATCTTCTTGAAATTTATTAAACTGTAGCGAGTTTGTAATCTTGGTAATTAAACATGTATGTCTTACATACCTGTACTGTAATATACGTGACAGAGGAAAAGGGACTGGGACTTCGAGATTGCGCAGGAAAATGAGCAACGTACTGTCATCTGTCATTTCAACACGTTTCAAATGACTTACTTAAATGTTTTCCCATATTTAACTCTACCATTTTCCCCCGCTAATCTTAGCAGACAGAATCTAAAGAGAGTGAAACGAGCCGTCATTCATCTCTAATATGGTTTCCGTCACAGACTTACGAACGATGTAGCGAAATGGTGAATGCACTCAATTCGCACTCTACTGAAGCGGAGGTCAAATATCCGTCCGACCATCCAACTACAGATCTCCTTGGTTTCCCTAAATGAATTAATGTGAATGCCTCGAAGACTTCTTTGAAAAGGACGTGGCCGATTTCCTCCCCCTTCCTTCTCATTTCCGAGATTGTGTTCCGTCTCCAGAAATCTTGCTGTCGACTTTACGTTAAACGCTAGTAATCCTTCATTTCTCCTTCCTTAGACTGCCGTACTTTTACCCTTTCCGGTTAGTTAGCAGCAAAACCACTTCAGATTTTCTTCATTTTGTATGTAGGCATATATTCAGCGCAAAACGCTGATTGAATCTGCACAATTATTCTTTTCACATTGTCGTAGCTAGATGAGAGAGAAGTGGGCGGAGGTCGTCTTTCCGCGTGTCACATGGAGGGGGTGACTTGCGAACAGCACGTAGATAGACGTGAAGACCTCGCGTCAGTCGTAGGTAAGGATCGTTTCGAACACATGGGACACTGATTGTGTTTAATACTGCCGCTACAGATAAGTTATATGCAAACATGTTTGTTATATCATTCCGTCAGAATTCAAATGGTTCAAATGGCCCTGAGCACTATGGGACTTAACATCTGAGGTCATCAGTCCCCTAGAACTTAGAACTACTTAAACCTAACTAACCTAAGGACTTTACACACATCCATGACCGAGGCAGGATTCGAACCTGTGACCGTAGCAGTCGCGCGGTTCCAGACTGAAGCGCCTAGAACCGCTCGGCCACACCGGCCGGCCGGTCAGAATTACTGATAGCCTTGGGAGAGCCAACCATGAAAAACCACATCCATCTTGTGTGCAAAATGAATGAGGCAGGCGAAATACCCTCAGACCTGAAGAAGTTTGTGGTAATTCCAATTCTAAAGAAAGCAGGTGTGAAACTCCCCGAACTATCAGTTTAATAAATCTTGGTTGCAAAGCACTAACCCGAATTCTTTACAGAAGAATGGAGAAATCGATAGAAGCCAACCACAGGAAAGATCAGTTTTGATTCTGGAGTAGTTTAAGAACACGTGAGTACCAACCCTACAACTTATCTTAGAAAACAGCTCAAGGAAAGACAAACATACGCTTAGAGCATTTGTATCCTTAGAGAAAACTTTCCACAGTGTTGATTGGAATACTCTCTTTGATATTCTGAAGGTAGAAGGTTTGAAATACAGGGAGCGGAGGGCTGTTTTAACTTGTATGTAAACCAGACAGCCCAGAGTGGCCGAGCGGTTCTAGGCTCTACAGTCTGGAACCGCGCGACTGCCACAGTCGCAGGTTCGAATCCTGCCTCGGGCATGGATGTGTGTGATGTCCTTAGGTTAGTTAGGCTTAAGTAGTTCGAAGTTCTAGGGGATTGATGACCACAGATGTTAAATCCTATAGTGCTCAGAGCCATTTGAACCATTTTTTTGGAGCCTGTCCCCGATGTTATTCAGTCTGTATACTATACAAAATAAACGAAAGGAAGATTTGTAGTAGTAATTAACGTTCAGGGAGAAGAAATAGAAACTCTGCTGTTTGCCGCTGACGTTGTAATTCTGTTAGAGACAGCAAAAGACTTGGAAGAGCAGTTAAACGGAATGGACAGTTTCTTGTAAGGAGGATATACGATATACATCAACAGAAGCAAAACAAGGGTAATGAAATGTAGTCAAATTAAACCAGGTGATGCTAAGGGAATTAGATTAGGAAACAAAGCACTTAAAGTAGTAGATGAGTTTTTCTACTTTGGCAGCAAATAACAGATGGTGTCCGAAGTAGAGAGGATATAAAATGTAGACTGGCAATGGCAAGAAAAGCATTTCTGAAGCACAGAAATTTGTTAACATCGAATATAGATTTAAGCTTTAGGAAGTGTTTTCTGAAGGTACTTGTGTGTGGAGTGTAGCCATGTATGGAAGTGAACCACGGACGATAAAAGGTTTAGACATAAAGAGAATAGAAGCTTTCGAAATGCGATGTTGCAGAAGAATGTTGAAGATTAGATGGGTCGACCACGTAACTAATGAGGAATTACTGAATAGAATTGAGAAGACAAGGAATCTATGGCACAACTTGATTGAAAGAAGGATCGGTTGATAGGACATTCTCTGAGACATCAAGGGACCACAAATTTGGTACTGAAGGAAAGTGTGGGGGGTAGAAATCGTAAAGGGAGACCAAGAGTTGAATACAGTAAGCAGATTAAGAAGGAATTAGATTGCAGTAGTTATTCAGAGACGAAAAAGCTCGCACACGATAGAGTAGCATGGAGAGCTGCATCAGACTAGTCGTCAGACCGAAGACAACAACAACAACAACAGTAAAGTGGGCTCCAAAAAAAAATGGTTCAAATGGCCTTGAGCACTATGGGACTCAACTGCTGTGGTCATCAGTCCCCTAGAACTTAGAACTACTTAAACCTAACTAACCTAAGGACATCACATACACCCATGCCCGAGGCAGGATTCGAACCTGCGACCGTAGCAACAGCGCGGCTCCGGACTGGAGCGCCTAGAACCGCACGGCCACCGCGGCCGGCTAAAGCTGGCTCCAGTTTTGCAGTATTTGCATGACAGACGCACACAGACCGAGGACTTCGGCGTGAAGCGAAGATATTCCACGTCGGAGGCTAGTTCACTTCACGATCGTTCTTGTATCCAGGAGAAGACACATTAAGTTTGTGGTCAGTCCGTACGGGTTTAGCTTTTCCTTGATTCCTCTGAGTTATTCCGTAATAGAAAGTACGTCACCATAAGCCCGATAACGATTTCCTCCCCATGCTTGTCAAACTGAGCTACCTGTCCGTCACTTGTATCCCCACCGTTGACGCAACGTTACTAGTGAAACAAAGGACGATTCTTCGGAATGCAAGACTAGCATCTTTAGTTAGCCGTAATCGTTTAGTTGTTTCAAATGGTTCAAATGGCTCTGAGCACTATGGGACTTAACATCTATGGTCATCAGTCCCCTAGGACTTAGAACTACTTAAACCTAACTAACCTAAGGACAGCACACAACACCCAGCCATCACGAGGCAGAGAAAATCCCTGACCCCGCCAGGAATCGAACCCGGCACCCGGGCGTCGGAAGCGAGAACGCTACCGCACGACCACGAGATGCGGGCTTAGTTGTTTCGACATGATGAATAAGATAACGTGGACGAAAAGATCATCATTTTACAATAAACTTCAATACGTATCTCAGAAAAACACGTTGATGATCACCGCGCTGTATGCATATGTGTGTGTGTGTGTGTGTGTGTGTGTGTGTGTGTGTGTGTGTGTGTGTGTGTGTGTGTTTGTAAATAGAAAAATAGCAACAGCACCCATCGTAAAAGAAGAATACAAACAGCGAGCAGTTCCTCTAGCATAACTCAGAGTTGGTCCACTGCAGGAGCAACGATTTGCTGCTGCGTTTGTTATAGGCCTGTGGAAGAAATGGCCAGGTTGCCTCAAAAAATATAAAACGTGGGATAGGAAGTAATAGGAATCAAACATTTTATTTGCTAAAAAGCTCATGCTATTAAGTAAAATAATATTTATGATAAATTACATGTTTGATTGCACAGTGACAAAAAAGATGTAATAAATCAGTCTCTCTTCTGCAATAAAGAACTCTGTGTTGTGTTCATTTGCTTTTTTGTTATAGTTGTATACCGTCTTGATGAACTTGTATCACGGAAACGTGAAATTTTAAAATTCTACCTTCCATTCTGACATTATTAATTCATATGTATATTGAAGCCTATTTTCTATGTGATGCCGCGGAAGCAGAGGTTACGCTACACTTGCGTATAGAGTTGAGCTCTACCATAAAGCGGTTCTAGGCGCTACAGTCTGGAGCCGAGCGACCGCTACGGTCGCAGGTTCGAATCCTGCATGGATGTGTGTGATGCCTTTAGGTTATTTAGGTTTAATTAGTTCTAAGTTCTAGGCGACTGATGACCTCAGAAGTTAAGTCGCATAGTGCTCAGAGCCATCTACCAAAAAGCCGGTAGTTACGGTGCAGTACTTAAATGATGTAGTAAATGCTATGATTACCGATAGTACTGAACAGCTTGGGAATGAGACACGAATTAAACATTGACAATTTCAATTTTTCTATTAATACTGTTTGTTTTTAAGTAACAGATGGAAGGAAAACTACGTAGAAGAAAAATATTTCCTAGGTTACGCCGGTCTTTGAATATTCTCATTCAGTTTCTAGACGGTTCACCTCTTCCGGTTTCTAGGGAAATCAAGTAAGGCACTGATCGCATACGCAAACAAATGGATCGAAATGAAGTAATGCCCGATCGGTGTGCAACACACCTAAAATACAGGCAACGCGGTTACGATGTTAATTGGCCGAGAGTGCTTGGAAAATTACTGTAATCTACGATTACTTATCTTAGTCTACGGTGGCCTATGGAAGTTTTACAACTCTGCTTGCACGTGATCCACGGTACGATGGCGCTACCTACATACTTAATTTGAACACAAGCCCCCAACTTGCTGTGGTGGAATGTGGTCTAAGTTTTCCAATATCTCCAGTCGTCTCTGTGTTACTACTATTGGCGTGAGATATTTCTCTCGAAACCGTGAACAGCGGAAGGCCGAGAGGCGGAGGAGTCTCTAAGCAAAACGCGCCCTAGCAGCATAAATTTCCCTAACTTCAGAATGGCGCGTTTCCGTCGTCGCTTTCAGCCGGAATAATTTACGAGGCGTTAATTTAAAACTTTTTTGGCAAGAGCGGCCTTGCAATGTCGCATGTCATACACCTCCCGGCACGCCGGGCGCCGTCGGACACACACACGTCGCGTCGCATTGTCCCATAATTGGCGCCGCGAATCGAAAGGAGTGGACGGGGCCGGCCTGTAGCGCGGCGAGCTGGTTACGGGTAATCCAGCGCGGCGTTCTGAGGGCCCTCTCAGCCGTACCGGCTCGCCGCCCAACAAATGTTGACTTGGCACAAGCGACCCATTGTTACGGCCGGAGTCCGGTCGCGATCACCGGATAACGCCTTTGTGCGCCGCTCGAGTATAAATCCATCCCCGAGCCTCCTCCGTTGCTCTCTCTGGCGGCAGCAGCCTTCCGGCAGCGAGATGGTTACGTTTCCGGCATTCTCCCTTCCTGCGAAAGCGTGCGTTGAGTGACTGAGCAGACAGTTCATTCTTTTATGTCGTCTGATACGGAGTTAAAGTTACATATTCCCTTTACTCTTCCTTATAACATCATATTGAGGCGCAGCTGTTCATCCGTACAGCAAGATGTCACGGGCCTCGCGTTGTAGACGCGCTGTTCAGTTTTTTGGGTGGAAATTAACAGCTAGCAGTTTTTAATTGAAGAAAATAGTACTGCTTGGGATTATGTAATTACGATTTTACAGTATCTTTAAAACAATGGAAGTAACAGATCACTGACATAAAATTGTATTTAGAAAGATTGAACTAAGGATGGGAAAAACCGGCCGGTTAAAACAGATACCAGTATTTTATGTATGAATAAACGGTATTTTTCGTTATTTGTTTCGTCTAGGTTTTACCAGGTGTTTCTTTTTATTTTTCGCTAATAACTGAGAAAAGAAAAAGAAAGAAATAGAAATATCAAAAGTGGTTCAAATGGCTCTGAGCACTATGGGACTTTTTATTGGACTTAACTGCTAAGGTCGTCAGTCCCTAAGCTCACACACTATTTGAACTAAATTATCCTATGGACAAACACACACACCCATGCCCTAGGGAGGACTCGAACCTCCGCCGGGACCAGCCGCACAGTCCATCACTGCAGCGACTAAGACCGCTCGGTTAATCCCGCGCGGCTCGTGATTGTAATTCCCAGGTATTTAGTCGAACTGACAGCCCTTAGATTTGTGACATTTATCGTATACCCAAAATTTATCAGATTTATTTTAGTAACCATGTGATTGACCTCGAACATTTCTTTCTTTATTGCTGACTGCCACTTTTCGCACCATACAGAAATTCTCTCTAGATCATTTTGTAATTGGAATTGATCGTCTGATGATTTTACTAGACGGTAAATTACTGCGTCATCTGCAAACAATTTAAGGCGGCTGCTTAGATTATCACCTAGATCATTTATATAAATGTCCCGGTGACAGTATCCACGATATCAACGACCAGTTACTACAGCGGTGGGCAAGCTTGCCTCTGAAAAGGATACGAAGACTTTGACACCCCTCCAACGGAATCTGTGCGTGCATCCAGGCCACGGTGGTGTAACGTGATACTGATAAGTGGACTCATATTGCCAAGTTCTTTGTAAATCTGACTCAATTTTTTACTCACTTATATAACATCACATACCCTCTCAACCCATAAAGTTTCGTTTCGTTTCTTCCTCACAGTCTAGGTGCTTCACTTTTTTCTTCAGACCGTGTGTAACTAAAATTTTCTTTATTCCAAAGATATTGCGTGACTTTCCTATATTCTTTTACTAGGTTATTGACACAATGACGAAATTATTTTACAGTGTATCCAGAATGAGATTTTCACTCTGCAGCGGAGTGTGCGCTTATATGAAACTTCCTGGCAGATTAAAACTGTGTGCCCGACCGAGACTCCAACTCGGGATCTTTGCCTTTCGCGGGCAAGTGCTCTACCATCTGAGCTACCGAAGCACGACTCACGCCCGGTACTCACAGCTTTACTTCTGCCAGTACCTCGTCTCCTACCTTCCAAACTTTGCAGAAGCTCTCCTGCGAACCTTGCAGAACTAGCACTCCTGAAAGAAAGGATATTGCGGAGACATGGCTTAGCCACAGCCTGGGGTATGTTTCCAGAATGAAATTTTCACTCTGCAGCGGAGTGTGCGCTGATATGAAACTTCCTGGCAGATTAAAACTGTGTGCCCGACCGAGACTCGAACTAGGGACCTTTGCCTTTCGCGGGCAAGTGGTCTACCATCTGAGCTACCGAAGCACGACTCACGCCCGGTACTCACAGCTTTACTTCTGCCAGAGCTGTGAGTACAGAGGCTTATCCACGTGCGTCGTATCAATCGCTGGCATACAGGGTATAACGGAGTTTCAGCATTTTTTCGTAGTCCATAATACCTGCTTGTATGTCTTGAGCGCTTACCGACGTTGCAAGTATTACCGCGATGGACCACAGTAGCGAAGCTCGAGATATCGTTATAGCACGTCAGATCACTCCAGTAAATCTTGTATTTTAATTTTCATTATAAATAAATTTTATTCCCTGTCACGCAGCATATATGTGCATTCCATCGCATCATTGCTTCCCGCGTTGAAAAATCAAATGTAAGATACTTGGTTTTCCCTTTGTCATATACTACCGAAAAACATTCGTTCTTAATTAATATAACGTTAACTATGTTGCACGGAATCACCTCACACCACCAAATAATGCTTAATAAGTCATGAAACCATCACGCATGTTTTCTAGTAAGTTTTTACGAGTACTGTGTGTATCGTGTTTGAGTCGAGAGAATAACGCGATTATTTGCTGTTAGGAGAAGATGGCGCTGGAGGAACGAACTCTACAGAATTCCAAGAGTTCAGTGTTTCTGCGGTTTCCGGCCTCAGGCTGCTATTTTACGTAACTAGATTAGTCGGCCTGCGCCTCTGTTTTACAGTTGCATCAATATTCGCTCCCTGGTATATAACGATTCATAAATATTTATAACCAGCGCCAAGTCGAGCTGCGAAACATCCTGATTATTCCTTCCCACATCCAATCGAGAAAGGTGATTTTCTGCAAGATCACTTTCGAGAATCTATTGGACGTGGGATGCGATATTCATTAAAATATCGTGCCTGCGATAAACTGAATTTCGCCTGTGTTATCCGCTGGCTACGTAACTTAATTTGGGCGAACGCTGTTTCTTTTACCTCTTATACACAATTCCAGATCTTAGACGTCTTTCACTTCTTTTCGTCTTGTTCGCCGTCAGCCGTAATATGTAGTTGCTACAGCGCAGATACAAAGGGAAAATGATTTGAATGTAACTGACAGTGAAGTGATAAAATTGTTCAAATTTGAATTTTCAGTACAACCAAATATTTGTTGGAATGAGTGTAAATACAGAATGTCAGGAAGTAGGTAAACTAAATTTCATATTTTTCCCAAAGCGAAGTATGATTCGACTACTTAGTCATCAATTGCCCTATGTATTTATCTCACATAAAGTTTAAATATCTTCGGATTCATACATTTAATTGCTAATGGATCGTGTATTACAGAGTAATGTGGGTGCAATCGTAAAAATGTATGAAAAACCACATGTAGACCATATTCTGCATCTACATACGTATTCTGCAAGCCACCTTATGGTGCGTGGCGGAGGGTACCTTGTACCGCTACTAATTATTTCCTGTCCTGTTCCACTTGCAAGTAGAACGAAGGAAAAACGATTGCTTAGAAGCCTGCGTACGAACCATAATTTTTCGCATCCTATCTTTATAGTCCTTATGCGAAATGTGCGTTGGCGACAGCAGAATTGTTCTGCAGTCATCTCGAATTGCCGGTTCCCTACATTTTCTCAACTGTGTTCTGCGAAAAGAACGCCGTCTTCGGTCCAGCGAGTCCCACTTGAGTACACGAAGCAACTCCGTAATATTCGCGTGTTGATCGAACCTACCGCCAATAAATTTAGCAGCCCGCATTGTTTCGATGTCCCGCCGACCTGGCGGGAATCCCAAACCCTTCAGTAGTACTCAGTAACGGGTCGCAATAATGTTCTGTACCCGCTCTCCTTTACAGCTGATCATGCTGAACGAAACGATATGCCATGCAGTCTTAGTGCAGGATGATAATGCTATCCTACTTCAATTGTTTAATCCTGGTGCTAAATCTTTAACACCTACTGACTCTTGGAACAGGTCTAGTCACAGTGGAATACCAAGGTTCCAAATTGAAGTACAGTGTGTGTGTTAACAGGACGTTGAACAATAATGCTACTAGAGCCTGCAGCTTAATATACTGGATCATTCTATGAACTAAGCCGCTACAACAGAAGTGTATTCCTAAGCGATTAAAGGGTAACACATTCTATTAATTACACTGGCAAAACAGCTCTCCACAGCGTCTTTAGAGCAGTAGTGTGCAAGTTTTTGATTACCATATATTAACTTTGACAATTAGGTATCTTCTCGAATCCAGTCAATTTTCTGTTCTTAGTAATAGGAACACTGACTACATGGCTAGCACCGTACGCGTGCTTTCAGAACTTGTGGGTTTATATCTGCGCAAGAGTCCCAAGCGGAGCGATGCTGCTACAAACTAATGATAATATGAATAATTAGTACTTGTTGTCACTGCCTCAGTGTACTCAAGTTATGAAGTTACTTCATATGTAAAGAACAATTTATGTTCATTCCTAATATGGGCGCTCGCAGTGAGGATTTACGCAGGCTAAGGGTGCACGTTATCGCTTTGTAGAGTGTCCTGTCTCAAAAGGTGTTCACTTCTTCTAAGGACTTACAGGGCACTCTGCAAGCAAAACGTATTATGTTTTTCAGAATAAGTGTTCATCCACACCAGCACACCCACACTGTTTCAACATTGAAGGTTCGAGCTTCTCTTTTTATTAATCCAGTTACGATAAAAATGCGATAGTGTTAGAACCAGAAGTAGAAAAATATTACGCAAATCTGCAGGGTGTGCATGGTACCACTGTGGTACAGATTAAGTGATTGGATGTTGCACACGAATAGTAGCCGCTGTGGTGACTTACAATGTTCCTGTTCGGAATAAGATCATATTTTTACTATAAGTACTTATTCCCCCTATGAGATTCATAAAAATACGTGGGCTGTTCGGAAAATAAGACACGATCGATCGCGAAATGAAAACGGAAGTGAAAATAAAAACTCCTTTATTTGCAACAGTTCTCAGCACTCTCCAACTACTTGTGTAAGTAGTCGCCGCTCCGACTTAGCCATATGTAGCAGCGTTGTACCAACTTTCCGATACCTTATTCATAGAATGCAGCCTCTTGTGCTTTCCGCCTCTGCTCTACGCTGGGCAGCAGTTCATTGCCTTTGCGGAAATGATGTCTTCATAGCCAGCGGTCTATCTCAGCTGAGATTAAAACCAGAGGGGGACAAGACCGGGCTGGATGGTGGGTGGTCAAACACTTCCCATCGAGCACGCTGCAGAGACGGGCCGAGAACTGCCATGAAGAATAAAATACATGACAGTTACGTTATGTGGAGTTACACGAAGTCAGGCGAGATCTCACGGCAGGCTTCCATACTTGGCGGGAGGCACTGTTTTGTAGGCATCTTCACGGACTCACCGTACACTGACAACTGAAAAGAACGACGTGACGCCATCTACGGGTATACTAGAGACACTGCCGAATACATCTATGCAAAGCTTCATCGGATTTTCACTGTGGTTTCCATTTAGTGACCGATCGTTCCTTACTTTCCGAACAGCCCCCGCATAAAAGATGAGGTTTCAGAAGAGACGTCTCAGTGGGGACCACCACAGGCATCGTAAACGTTACACGCATATTGATAAGCCAAAACATTATGAGCACTGCCCACCGCGACGTTGGATGCCGCATGAAGGCGTAACGGGCACGTGACAAGGTAAGAAAAGTATGTAAGCAGAGCAGACACGGACGGGGAATCACCCTAGCGAAAATGTGGGCTGCAAATGGAGAAATCCATTGAGATAAGTGACTTTGACAAAGGGGAGTATATTATGACGAAGAGCCTGTGAACGATTATCTCAAGCCGGCCGCGGTGGTCTTGTGGTTCTGGCGCTGCAGTCCGGAACCGCGGGACTGCTACGGTCGCAGGTTCGAATCCTGCCTCGGGCATGGGTGTGTGTGATGTCCTTAGGTTAGTTAGGTTTAAGTAGTTCTAAGTTCTAGGGGACTTATGACCTAAGATGTTGAGTCCCATAGTGCTCAGAGCCATTTGAACCATTTTGATTATCTCAAGAACGGCGGAGCTGGTTTAATGTTCACGTCCTACTGTCGTGAGCATCTGCGGAAAGAGGTAGAACGACAGAGAAACTACCACTCGGCGCTAAATGGTGGACGTCCACGACTCTTCACTGAACGTGGGGTTCGGAGGCTTGTCTGCTAATCGAAGACACTCCGACAGTTGCGAATCACGGGCGTCCTTTCATGCTCGGTGTCTTGCCCGACGGCCATATTATCTTTCAGCAGTCTCCGAGCCAGAAGTGTGCTGCAGTGGTTTGTGGAGCATTATTGTGAACTCACATTGATGTCTCTGCTACCAAATTCGCCTGTCGTAAATCCTATGGAACTCATTTGGGTCGATATCGGGCGCCATCACCGCGTACGCAAATCAGCGGCCCGTTATTTACGCGAATTGCATGAACTGTGCATAGACATGCAATGCCACATGCCTCCATAAAACTTTCAGATCCATGATACGCTGAATCAGTGATGTATTTCGTCCCAAAGACGGATAAATAAGCTATTAAGCAGGTGGCAATAACGTTTTGGCTCATCAGTGTAAATTGAGACATTATAGTTTTACGAATGTTGACGGCATATGACAAGGATAGCTTCCATCTGGTACACATTCCCACGTAAGCTGTCGTTTCATACTTTATCTAGGAACAAAATAATGTTAGAGCCAAGGCTAAAATAATCAGTTCGTGGAAAATAATTGTTTGGCAAGTGGTGGATAAATTAAAAAACTGTTCATGGTCAGTTCAGGTACTCTGACTTGCCAGAATTAGTGTGTTAATATATTCATTTCTAATAAAGTTATGTTTCGAATGCCCTAAACTGTTATGGGTTCAACTTCAATAAAAATCATTACGCTGACATTCAGGAATTATTGAAAAAGTGAATCATTTACTCACATATCACATGAATCTGTATCCACGTTGCTGCATTATTTTATCGAGCGATCAAGAAATTTAAGTAATACAAGCGGAAGACATTGCCTTACACTAAGATGACAAAAGTCACGGGGTGCCTCCAAATACAGTGTTGGAACTAGTTTTACCTGGCTTAGTACAGCAACTCGACGTGGCACGGACTCAGCAAGTCGTTGGAAGTCCCCTGCACAAATATTGAGCCATGCTGCCTCTGTAGCCGTTCATAGTTGCAGAACTGTTGCTGGAGCACAATTTTGTGCACGAACTGACCTCTCGATTATGTCACATAAATGTCCGATGGGGTTCATGTCGGGCGGTCTGGTTGGCCAAATCATTCATTCGAATTGTCCAGAATGTATTTCAAAGGTATCGAGAACTATTGTGGCCTGGTCACATAGCGTATTGTCATCGATAAAAATTCCATCGTTCTTTGGGAACATGAAGTGCATGAATGGCTGCAAATGGTCTCAAAGTAGCCACGGACTACCATTTCCAGTGAATGATTGGTTCACTTAGACCAGAGGACCCATTCCTTTCCATGTAACCACAGCCTACACCATTGTGGAGACACCACCAGCTTGTACAGTGCCTTGTTGACAATCTGATTCCACGGCTTCATGGGGTCTGCTCCTTACTCAAATCCTACTATCATTTCTTACCAACTGGAATCGGGACTCATTTGGTCAGACCACGGTTTTCCAGTTGTCCACGATCCGACCGAAATGGTCATGAGGCCAAGAGAGCCGCTACCTTGCGTCGACCATCTGCTGCCATAGACCAATTTCGCAGCGCTGTCCTAACGGATACGTTCATCGGACGTCCCACATTGATTCGTACGTGTTTATTTCTAGCAGTGTTGCTTATCTGTTATCAGCCCTAAGCAAAAGCCGCTGCCCTAGGTCGTTAAGTGAAGGCTGTCGGCCACTGCATTGTCCGTGGTGAGAAGTAACGCCTGAAATTTGGTATTCTCGACACACTCTCGACTCTGTGAATTTCGGAATATTGAATTCCCTAGCAATTTCCGAAATGGAATGTCCCCTGCGTCTATCTCCAACTACCATTCCGCGTTTACAGTCTTTCAGTTCCCGTCGGAAAACTTTTCACATTAATAAACTGAGTACAAATGACAGCTCCGCGGCCGGCCGCTGTAGCCGAGCGGTTCTAGACGCTTCAGTCCGGAGCCGCGCTGCTGCTACGGTCGCAGGTTCGAATCTTACCTCGGAAATGGATGTGTGTGATGTCCTTAGTTCAGTTAGGTTTAAGTAGTTCTAAGTCTTGGGGACTGATAACCTCAGATGTTAAATCCCATAGTGCTTCGAGCCATTTTTTTTGACAGCTCCGCCAATGCACTACCCTTTTATGCCCTGCGTACGGGATGCTGCTGCCAACTGTATATGTGTGTATCGTTATTCCATTACTTTTGTCACCTCTGTGTATATACGATCTCAGATGTAGCGTGGGTATTTGTAACGTTTCGATAACAGTTTCAGCATACGGAAACAAGGTTTTGGACTAATGATAATCCGTAGAAGGCATATATTTTGCTATGCACTTAATTCGCATAACTGCGTGATTTGCTGAATTGCTGAAGTATCTATTGTTTTTAGTAGGGCTACGTACTTCCTTAGACGGCGTTGGAGAGCACTTGAGGAGTTGAGTATAGTGATATGACGCTTGGTAATGTATGTTGTAAAAGTTATTTTATAGAAATAAAATTTAAAAAACGTGTATATGTAAATACGTAGCTCATAACTAATCGCACTCCGTGCTTCCCCTGTTTTACCGTACAAACATTGGTTAACACCGTGATTGCCACAGCGCCACCGGCTGCCACAACAGAGCCCGGCGCTGTGAAACATCTATCACTGTACTGTGCGTGCGACAGTCAGCGTGTTAAAGACGCGGGACTTCAACTGAAACGGTGAAGTATAATTATACTTCTCATTTCAAGTTATTTCATATGCCATTAGGAAAAGTACATCGTTTCACTTACGAAGAACAGTTTCCTTCAATATTTCATTAAATAAACAAATTACCAGCATTTATGCGTCTCGCACCCGATCACTAGTCAAAGTTCGAACTTCGTTATCTTGAGCCGCTTAGCAAGTGCAGGGAGTTTTCTAATTGCTTTTAACATCCACTGTAACCTCTGAGGTGACAGTGAATAACATTTTCGGCTATGGTACTGGTTACTAGTACAAAGAGGATTGATTTCAACTCTGCATTCTTCTGCGGGACGCTATTGGAGGTGGATACGCCCTCGTTTTTTCCCACAACCTTCGAATCTTTAATGTGTCAGTTATAGTGGGGCCTGTAGTTACACGTAGACTCCGAAACAAGTTGAAACTTGGCAGTGGTGGCATTTAGAAATAATTTCCGGAATAGTGAAACCAGTGTGGCCGGTATTGTAGCCAAGAAGCCACCTAGCCATAGGCCTGCCTACTTAATATAAAGTGCTTAAGTTCGCAATAGCTAGAAAATTAAACTTCCTTGCAGTAAATGTAACCAGCGCTTTGATTTTGCGTCCGTACGAAGATGGAGCTCAAGTTTTCGGTGTTTCGGAACACATTTAGGGAGGCAGCGTTCTGAAATCACACGAGGAATTAGTTTTGTTTGCGGCTGCGGAGTAAAGAAGCGCATATTTGATACTGCGTAATCTACGGTGGTAAGCGAGCCGAGAAACGAGCGTTTTATTGCCGCAGGACGCACAGAGAGCGGCGGCAAACTTGGCGCTCCTGCTGCCTGCTGGCTGCCCAGCCACCCCGAAACAATGTGCCTGCCGCTGACCGCCGCCACCGCCATCGCCATCACGTAATTACCGCCGATGAAGCACAACTTCCAAATATTCCTTCTCTCCCCCTCTCTCTCCTTACCCGCACACAACCTCTGTTTGTCCCCGACAATCGACTCGTGTCCGATATCACCACCAAATCTTTCATTGTGGAAATTGTGTAAAGACCTTTTGCTGTTTTCTAGCCGCGTAAAAACGGTTTACTGTTTTCTAGGCGCGTCAGGATAGAGTTCCAGGCCAGGCCTTTCAATACTGGTCGGGAGTAAAATTAAGTTACCTGGGTAGTTGGCTCGGACTCGAGAGGAGCAGAATTCAAATCCCACGCCCAGCCTAGCCTGATGTACGTTTTCTTTATTGCTCGTAAAAGTAATTTTATGCATATCGTCCTTGACAAAGTCTCATGTCATGCGCTTCCCTAAACGTCTTAATCTACGACTTTGCGTAGTGCATAAATAGTTGAAGAAGTCCCCTGCTGTTCGGTTACATTGCTGGCTACGAATCACTGGAAACAGTAACATCCGTAAAATACCTAGAGCTAGTAGTAACCATCCGGAGTGACATATGTTGGAATAACCACATAAAGTAATTGTAGAAAAAGCGCATGTCGGGCTGAAATTCATTTTAAGAATCTTAAGGAAGTGGATTAGATAGCACATGTTCAACCGATTCTTGAGTATCGATCATCAGTCAGGGACTGTAACCAGGTTGGATTAATGGTAGAGACACACGAAACTCTACGAAGAGTGGTGCAAGAGCATTAAAAAGCCGCTCAACAAAGTGCAGTTAAAGACGATACAACAGAGGCGCCGTGTATCACAAAAAATTTTTGTTATCGAAATTTCGAGAGCGTACGTCTCTAGAAGAACTGGGCAAGATATCACTCCTCCCACACAGTCGTGCGTAACTCCCGTAGCGAGAAAATCAGAGATATTACAGCTCATAAGGAGGCATGGCGGCAGTCATTATTCCCACGCGCCATCCGCGAATGGAACAGAGAAGTGGGAAAAGATGGTGGTACCGAGAAGTACCCTCCATCACACACTGTAGCGTGGCTTCCGGAATACACATGAAGATGTAAGCTTTCTTCTCCATTCTCCATCTCCCCCCCCCCCCCCCTCCTCTTCTTCCTCCTCCTCCTGTTGTTGTTGTTATTATTGCCTTCTTCGCATTTTCAGTTATCTGGAAGCAACACGTATTTTTGTGAGTGTGATTTTCCTTTCCAGCATCGTGTGTATGACGTCTAAGTCCCTCTTTGTCCATGAAGACGTGTTGACGACGTCAATCGGTAACTATGCAATGCGAGTACAATAAGCATGTACGACAGAACTAGCAATTATTTTGCCTCTATCCTATTCAGCACCATTGAAACGATCCTCTAAATTTTTAATCCAGACTCTGCAGTAACGCGTATCGACCTCTAGTAACATTTTACACTTCAGATACTTCATTCCGCTGAAAGTTTCACAGTCGAAAATTCCCAACTGATTGCACTTTCGTTGGCTGAGAAATCTTGAGAATGAAAGTGCCCTACGAATAAGTGTCACGTAAAAGAAATTTTTATTTGCCGGGTCTCAATATTTGAGGCTGTCAAAGTTATACGGTGATGCATGATATGAGTCAGAATGTTGTATGCCCGATGGTGGGAAGACGTAGTGACGATCACGAAAGGAAAAAGGTGGTTTAACGACTCTTAGAGGTCGCGGTCATCACTGTCTGAGAAAGACCTCGGACTTCAAAAGGATAGAGCAAAAATTCGGGCGCAAGCTTTTTGAAGGTACTATCTCGATATTCACGGAAAGCAATTCAGATACGGCTCAAAATTTAAATCGGGCTAGTCAGATGGGGATTTGAATCCTGTTCCTCCCGAATACGAGTCCTGTGTATTAACAACTGCGCCACCTTGCTCGTTCACTCTTCTCTAGAATGAGCCGATGTCCTGGATAAATCACTAGTGTGTGTGCTCTTTGGTGTGAATCCGTAGGACACTGTTAAGATGTTCCATCCATCTGACGGTGGACTTTAATCCGTGAGAAGCCATTTGTATTTTCCAAGAGAAGTGACGTGAAAGACAATGTGACCAGTTCACACAACAGTACTCGCATTCAATATAATAATCCACTTTCACTCACGACACGTGATAGTCGGCAGAAAAGGTAGGAAAGAGCCGCGCAAAGTGGCCAGGCTAAGGTATTCCTATTGATTAAGCTGAGAATCAATAACAGAAAATGCATATAAATGAGTGATTATAATATGCTACTAATGAAGCATAATATCGAATAGTTACTTTAGGCTCAAATCGAGTGCATTAAATAATTCAATTTTCAGAAAGTGACAAAATGGCCACTTTGCTCTACATGAGCTGGCAAAGTAGCCACTTAATTTTAAACTCAAAAATAAGGGTTAAAAACATTTTTTAAAAGCGAACTAAATATAATTTGTTGTAAAACACGATTCTAATTAAATTATTTACACTTTTCACAAATGAAAATCAAACTGTTTTCCTGAAAATCTGTACGTAGTTCTTGAGCCCAGACGGAGCACTGTTGGCGCTGAATCCACTTCTCTTCTGGCCATAGATTTGAAAAATTTTTTCGCAGTACATGCACTCCCTGCGTTCATCGCTGTTGTCAAAAAGAGTTCTTCCAGGGCGGGTTTCCTGCTCTTCGCACTCTTGATTCTGCTGTCTTTCTTCTCTTCTGCTACTTTCGTTTTTTCTCCTCTTTCTTTATTTGCCGCTTCTAGGTCTCCGTTATAAGAATTGCCGAAAGCATCGTCCTTCATCACCGCTGCATTTGCGTTTTCCCCCTGCACAAAGTGACTAGAATCCGCCGTCCAGACGGCAACTTTTCCCGCATTGACGCCAGTACAAATGGTTCAAATGCCTCTAAGCACTATGGGACTTAACATCTGAGGTCATCAGTCCACTAGACTTAGAATTGCTTAAACCTAACTAATCTAAGGACATCACACACATCCATGCCCGAGGCAGGATTCGAACCTGCGACCGTAGCAGCAGCGCGGTTCCGGACTGAATCGCCTAGAACCGCTCGGCCAAAGGGGCGGCGACTCCAGTACACAAAAGCTGTATACCCTCTAATAGCATAACCGAAATTTCAGTAACCAAAGTAGGATTATGGAGTCAATCATTAAAAAGACTTAAGTCACTTCCCTTCTCGGAATAAATACCCAGACTGACCACTTAGCTTACATCAGGATAACTAAAATCCAGAAAAATTATAATAACTGTGAGGAGCAGCACAGCAAACAGGTTAGACTTGTTGGGGCGAGTGGGCCTTCCAGGGAACATTATACAGGGTGTTACAAAAAGGTACGGCCAAACTTTCAGGAAACATTCCTGACACACAAATAAAGAAAAGATGTTACGTGTACATGTGTCTGGAAACGCTTACTTTCCACGTTAGAGCTCATTTTATTACTTCTCTTCAAATCAAATTAATCATGGAATGGAAACACACAGCAACAGAACGTACCAGCGTGACTTCAAACACTTTGTTACAAGAAATGTTCAAAATGTCCTCCGTTAGCGAGGATACATGCATCCACCCTCCGTCGCATGGAATCCCTAATGCGCTGATGCAGCCCTGGACAATGGCGTATCGTATCACAGCCGTCCACAATACGAGCACGAAGAGTCTCTACATTTGGTACCGGGGTTGCGTAGACAAGAGCTTTCAAATGCCGCCATAAATGAAAGTCAAGAGGGTTGAGGTCAGGAGAGCGTGGAGGCCATGGAATTGGTCCGCCTCTACCAATCCATCGGTCACCGAATCTGTTGTTGAGAAGCGTACGAACACTTCGACTGAAATGTGCAGGATCTCCATCGTGCATGAACCTCATGTTGTGTCGTACTTGTAAAGGCACATGTTCTAGCAGCACAGGTAGAGTATCCCGTATGAAATCATGATAACGTTCTCCATTGAGTGTAGGTGGAAGAACATGGGGCCCAATCAAGACATCACCAACAATGACTGCCCAAACGTTCACAGAAAATCTGTGTTGATGACGTGATTGCACAATTGCGTGCGGATTCTCGTCAGCCCACACATGTTGATTGTGAAAATTTACAATTTGATCACGTTGTATTGAAGCCTCATCCGTAAAGAGAACATTTGCTCTGAAATGAGGATTGACACATTATTGGATGAACCATTCGCAGAAGTGTACCCGTGGAGGCCAATCAGCTGCTGATAGTGCCTGCACACGCTGTACATGGTACGGAAACAACTGGTTCTACCGTAGCACTCTCCATACAGTGACGTGGTCAACGTTACCGTGTACAGCAGTAACTTCTCTGACGCTGACATTAGGGTTATCGTCAACTGCACGAAGAATTGCGTCGTCCATTGCAGGTGTCCTCGTCGTTCTAGGTCTTCCCGAGTCGCGAGTCATAGGCTGGAATGTTCCGTGCTCCCTAAGACGCCGATCAATTGCTTCAAACGTCTTCCTGTCGGGACACCTTCGTTCTGGAAATCTGTCTCGATACAAACGTACCGCGCCACGGCTATTGCCCCGTGCTAATCTATACATCAAATGGGCATCTGCCAACTCCGCATTTGTAAACATTGCACTGACTGCAAAACCACGTTCGTGATGAACACTAACCTGTTGATGCTACGTACTGATGTGCTTGATGCTAGTACTGTAGAGCAATGAGTGGTGAATCGAGGAAGTACAGTACATACTGACGAAACTAAAATGAGCTCTAACATGGAAGTTAAGCGTTTCCGGACACATGTCCACATAACATCTTTTCTTTATTTGTGTGTGAGGAATGTTTCCTGAAAGTTTGGCCGTACCTTTTTGTAACACCCTGTATATTTTTGTGTTCAGATATTATTGACGATAATTAGGATCCCTTGCAATTTAGCGTAATAAAACGCTTTATTGTTTCGCTCAGCGACAGCAGATTTTAATGCTCGTGCAGCAGCCAAAAGAATTTGGCAAACAGCGTAGAGCTTGTTAGTTTATTGCTTCGTAGCTCGCTGATGGGATAATTTCATATATGTTTCATTTATGCTTCAGTATGGTTAGGGATAGTGTTTTCGTTATTTTCCAAGCCTGCTGAGGTTGGCAATGTAAATACTTTTGTGGCAAACCCATCCTGAGAACACTCGTTAATAATGAAAGAGTATCTTTGTGCTGAGGAAGCATTAGTACACTAGTATTAACATTCATTTCTTATTATTGTGAGATGTTACAGTTCTCAAGTTCGTGCGTAAACAAAAAACACCGTGCATAAAATGGCGAGGAATAACTGTCAGAACACTTGGCCGACAGGCATATACTATCTTCAGGCAGCCATGGTTCAACTATCTGAACATCTTGTCCCCTGCTGGAGGGTATTAGATTTCCATTGTTTTTGTCTCGCTTATCATGTCTGTCTTCCCATTGTGTAACGATTTATCATAATTTTGACAATCCACGGTTGCTGAATTTTCCAAGGTTTTATATTCCGCTGCTGTGTATATGGTGTGCCGTATAGGGAAGGTCTTTTTTTCGTGTCTAACTTAGCATAAATGCTGATAAATTAAAAAAAAACCTGACACTGCACTTTGTTATGTATACCGCGCAGTTTTAAGAAACGGTGAGTATGACTACCTTAGGGAGCCAGCTCACCGATGCATTTAGGCATCCGTGGGACTTCATTAATTATATTTTCCAACAGCCGATCAGAGATAGAATATAGGTGTCCCTACATACGCAGTGAAGGTTCTGCGCCGAAAGTTAAAGGAGGTTTCCACGTAAAAGATTAAAACATACACCTCTTTGCTAGCAGTCAAACTCATATTCCTGTCCACGTAAATGCTTTAAACACGACGGCATGTAATGATATTACAACAGTATAGTTAAGAAAGCTGTTTTTCTATACACTGATTTAATTATTACGGGTTAGATTATGAACTGATGATTAAGATTCGCAGCACAGTGTGTCATCTCGTAATTTATATGACCTACCGGATTTATGTCTCCGAACCAGTGTTGATGTAGTGTATAGCGAAATGTTTTCATGGCGTCCTAGTATGGAGGGCAAGCTGGAGTTTCAAGCAAAGGGGTCTATTTTAGGCCGCTCCTAATCTGGCGAACAGACGCCTTCTGCAGCTGCCCCTAAAGTGGGGAATAGACGCTGCGTTATGAAAAGTTGTAGTCCCTTGGATTCAGCTTCTGTGAGTTCACACGCCTTAAAGTCGTTGGATCCCTCGCAATCCTAACAAGGGACGCCTAGAATGTGCAAACAACAAGGCAAAGTTTCTTTAGAAAGGTGTTTCTCGTGTATTATTCCGAAAACATGTAGAGAATTATTGTATAATTTTAGAACATATTCAATTCATTTCCGAATGATTACTGTATTATGAAACTGAGGAACGCATATAGTTCACTTGTTAAGGAATGAGACATGTTTTAGCCGTCCTTATAAGTGCGCGAAATCGTGAGAGCATCAGCTGTTTGTGTGCGCCGTAGTCGCTGGTCCAGGTATCTACTGGGACTCGGTAATTCTGGAATTGGAGTCGTATTCCGAAGTTTGCGTCATGGAAAACTCTGCGGTGATAATATACCAATGCAAATTAAATAAAAGAACAGCAGAGAAACAGCAAGGCGAGAAAAAGGGGATTATAAAATCTCTTTACCTGTTTTCCATAGATTTTCGACTTTTAGGAAGGGGGAATGCTTCCTGTGTAGCAGATTCTAACTTCAATGTTGTTCCGTTGGTGTCATATTTACCTTATACACCGAGGCCCAAAGAAACTGGTACACCGCGAGCACGCAGAAGTGCCGCAACACGACGTGGTATGGACTCGACTAACGTCTGAAGTAGTTGTGGAGAGAATTGACACCATGAATCCTGCAGTGCTGTCAGTAATTTGTAAGAGTACGAGAGGGTGGAGATCTCTTCTCAAGTTGCAAAGCATCCCAGATATGCTCAATAAGGTCATGTCTGGGGAGTTCGGTGCATAGCGGATGTGTTTTGAACTCAGAAGAGTGTACCTAGAGCCCATCTGTAGCAATTCTGGACGTGCAAAGTGTCACAATGTCCTTCTGGAATTGCCCAAGTCCGTCGGAACGCACAATGGACGTGAATGGATGCAGGTGACCAGATAGGATGCTTACGTACGTGTCATCTGTCAGAGTCGTATCTAGACGTATCAGGGGTCCCATATCACTCCAACCGCACACTCCTCACACCATTACAGAGCCTCCACCAGCTTGAACAGTCCCTTGCGAGTGGGCCTTCGGCTCCGAAAGTCCATATCGATGATATTTCGTTGAATGTTACGCACGCTGACATTTGTTGATGGCCCGGATTGAAATCTGCACCGCCGGCCGTGGTGGCCAAGCGTTTAAAGGCGCTACAGTCTGGAACCGCGCGACCGCTAGGGTCGCAGGTTCGAATCCTGCCTCGGGCATGGATGTGTGTGATGTCCTTAGGTTAGTTAGGTTTAAGTAGTTCTAAGTTCTAGGGGACTGATGACCTTAGAAGTTAGGTCCCATAGTGCTCAGAGCCATTTGAACCATTTTTTTTGAAATCTGCACCAATTTGCGGAAGGGTTTGACTTCTGTCATGTTGATCGATTCTCTTCGTTGGTTCCGGTCTTTGCAAGATCTTTTTCCGGCCGCAGCGATGCCGGAGATTTGATGTTTTACCGGATTCCTGATATTCATGTTACACTCGTGAAGTGGTTGTAAGGGTAAATACCCATTTCATCGCTGCCTCGGAGATGCTGTGTCCCATCGCTCGTGCGCAGACTATAACACCACGTTCAAACTCACGTAAACCTTGATAAGTTGACATTGTAACAGCAATAACCAATCTAACAACTGCGCCAGACACTTGTTGTCTTCTACGACCATAGCGCCGTATACTGACTGTTCACATATCTGCTTATTTGCATATGCATGCCTATACAGTTTCTTTGGCGCTAAAGTGTATATCAGATTTGTTGTCTCCTCGGAATATGACTTTACTTAAAGCTTGAAAGGAGAGTACATTAGTGATATTCGCGTCGTTCAGCGCTTTGTGTTGAAAACACTGATATAAGAACTTCTTTAGGAGTCCAGGTCTGACATTTCGTGTGAATCTGAAGGAAAATTATTTAGAATCGATATAATTGAAGAATTCAAATACACTGCAGTATTTTTATCATAATTATAATGGTTATTAAACAGGATTTTGAATTCATTTAACTGAAGAAACACACCAACCAGCCACTTATTTGGGTTTATTTATCCATGACCCCTTTTTGTGGGATCAATCTTCATGTTGCGTATTGCAGTTAATAATCGCTCTTAATGATGGAAGGAGGAACTACTGAGTGCAGTTCTAAAGTAATTCGCCTAATTCGATGTTAACTAAAATGTGACTCGAATAACAGTTTAGCTATAGCATCGAGTATTCAACAACAGTCAACTGAAGATGCGCGGAAACCTAAACACACGAAAAAATGGCTGATAGCTGTATTTTTCGAATTAATCTAAAGCAGTGCTTTATTCGGTGTAATACTTGCAGATTTGTCAAGTAAACAGTGCGTAGCTTGGTGTTCACTTGACAAGAATACGTATTGTATTTCACTTGCAAAAGATATCGCAGATGTATGTATGGCTCTGAGCACTATGGGACTTAACATCTATGGTCATCAGTCCCCTAGAACTTAGAACTACTTAAACCTAACTAACCTAAGGACATCACACACATCCATGCCCGAGGCAGGATTCGAACCTGCGACCGTAGCGGTCACGCGGTTCCAGACTGAAGCGCCTGGAACCGCACGGCCACACCGGCCGGCATGTATGTATGAAATTACGTGCATTGGTAGCGATAGGTGGAGGTAAGTGTTCCTCTGACAGAGTTAATTTATGTAGTGAGAAGTGCAGAAGGGTGATTCCTTCCGCTTTCTAGTTCCTGGGCGTAAATGTAGCGGATGTGGCTGTACTTGGGAAGCGTTAAGAAGTTGCCAGCTGGGCAGGGGCAAGCGTGCAGCCGTGTATCAGCTGTAATTAATGCTAGGGGAGAGGAGCCACGCTCCTGAATCACTTGGCGCGCCCCAGCGGGAGGAATCCCAGAAGGACGCATGATCAATCACCAATCGCCGTGATGCTCCGCTCTCCTGAGGACGCAGTCGCACTTGTGTCCTCCTCGGCTTCGCCGTATCGCCCCCGACCTGTCGTGCCTACTTTGATAAACACAATTTCCGCCTCAGTCAGGGCTTTGTTGTCACTGACAGTGACAGGCTCTGTTCAGCCGTTGGTGCCCCTCCACCCTCCCCCACCCAATGCGTCAGAGAAACTTGTATCGGCCTTTATAGTACTTCTGCATCGGCATGGGCAGACTCGAGTACATTTTGTTCGTACTATGCATATTATGGTTCAATAGCACGTGTTTTCGATCCATTACTGTCGTATTAAAAATGACTCTGCCTAAGAAATGAAGATTTTTGTTGGAACACCGTTTTGATTCGGGACAAAATACATATTTATCACCTTCCCTGCAGATCTTTTGATACCCTCTTTATAAAGTCGAGTGAGCTACGTTTTGACCATCTCCGTTACCTGAATATTGCCCTCAAATTAAATAGATAACGTTTGTCAATTTGATTAACAAACTTAACAGAATCTCCTTTGCCCAAGAAACAGTTAGTATGTTTTTGCTGCTGCTGTCGTTTTACTTCTTCCTCTGCTATTTCTTCATCTGATTCACAGTATTTTATTCCTGTAGGTATTTCTCGCCGGATGACGTGGTTAATGGCCTTGTATTCGTGGTTCATAGATGTGTAGGTAAGCCACGTCCGATTAAGTACTGGCTCTCCGACAGGTTCGGATGTCATTTTCGTGGTTTACGAAATACGCTAATTCTGTTTTCATTCCTCGCTGTCATCGTACATATATGAACAGAAATACAAAAGCGCTTTATACGTCGGCAGATAACATTATGCCCATTGTAGGTTAAATTTAAGTTGTAAGCGGAGCGAAACATGAATGCTAGAAAAAGGTATTGAAGAGCAAATTTCACACAGGAGACTATGGTCTCGCTTACAAACGAAGTCTGTTTTCAGCTTTGGCTTTCTCACAGGATAAGCTGTTACACTTGAACAGTATGAATTTCGTAAAGAACGTTCCACGTTCATTTATTTCCGTACTTTGGTACGAATCCGTAAATCAGCTTCCTGAAAAAGATTTTTTTTTGTTAATTTTGTGTTTTTAGTTTCTGGGCTGTGTCTTCGAACAAACGGAACTTTTCCCCTTTTGAGCGGAAGGTGGTGTAGTGCAGTGCCAACGACACTTTTGTCGCACCGGACAATGAGTATACGATTTTTCCCAACAACTAATAGGGAGACGTGATAACCACGTCGTATGACAGAGGTCATCGCTCCCCTGCGAAGCCACTCGAAACCAGAGCTGACTTCTCATTTCTGAACCGTGACCCGCGAGCATTTGCTCTATCCCTGCCTATGGCACGCCCCTAATAAATATCAGATGTCACACCTAATGTCACTCATATTCAAGTTTCAGAATTCCCTTTAGTTATTTACCCAGATCCTTGCCCAATGACCATCCGTTCGTTCCTCGTGGCAATATTGTTTCTTTTTCTTTGCCATTAGGCAGTTATCTGAGATAACTTAAAATACTGAATGACTAGACTTAAACATGGAAGAAAATATTACGTATCAAGCTAGGAAGCTAGTGTGGATCATACACGCCCCACAAGAACGGGCTTATATATACTTAATAAATGCATCTTGTAAGTTCATACCAAAGGAAAGTTTCTTACATATGCTGTCATAGGTTACAGAATGCCGCAGAGTAACAATTGGCATGGCAAAGTAAACTTTTCGGCCCTCCTCAGTTTTAAAAAAACCATCGTCATTTGATAAAAAGACCATCATGAATGATTAATGCCCTGTCTAAAACGAAAGAATAGAATTAGGAATCAGAACTGATCCGTATTTAAAAAACAGTGAAACAGTAACTTAAATGAAAAATAGATGGGAACCATCCTCATGTGATGTGGATCAACTGCCAAAAACGGGACTGGCCTGTGTCAGGTTACGAATTGTACACTTTCCGACTACAGTATGCTCTTGTCGGCTTATGTCAAGCAACAAAATGCCCCTCATAGATATTGTTCAGGGAAGTACGTTTGCTTCGTTGAGCTCGTCTTTGGAACTTCTGTAGCATGCATCCAAATAAGAAAAAAATCTTCCGTTGCCGTCTCTGGCATTCCAGTGTTACGCTGAATTCGTGTTCTAACATAATATTACAGTCTTCTGCGGTCTGTTACTTTACATGCTCTGAAAAGGCACAGAAGCTTAGGAAAACACTGCTCTGGGTCACAGTTCCTACCTCATTAACTAAGTGGCGAGAAGAATGTGTTAAATATTTGACAACTCCATCGAAGCTCAGTGGTTTGTTATGTTTGTTGTTTGTGACACGTACCCCACCACTATACAACGTGTGATCAGAAGAGCCACAAAAGTGTCGTCATGGGCAACGTGCACGAGATCCCCTTCCGCTCCCAGCCCCGCCTCCTCCCCCGCCCTTTCCATTCATTTTTGTACGAAACATGCCTCAGGCGGCTTTCCAGTTGAACTGCATGGCAATGCCATCAATTGATGGGAAGTATTTTCGAATTTTAGAAACAATTTTTCTTCTTGTATCGTAGAGGTCATCCGTATTGGTATCGATTTCTCCCACCGGTAACAAGTCAACCAGCGGTGGGGCACATCGCGCGCGGTTGAGATTTTTGCTTACGAGACTGTATGCCGATTGCTTAGTAGATTGCTTCATCCTGTCTCTTATGCATAATCTGCAGAGCCGTAGGAAGTAGAAACGTTGACAATATACCTCACACGATATATGCAGTCACAACACACATTGCGTCAAATAATGATAGATTCCGAATGCACTTCATTGTTGCAAAAACAGTTGTTACCACTATGAGAGGAATAAATTCGTAAAAAACACTGAACTCGTGCAGAGTAAAGAAGAGACTGAGGAGAAAAGGAAAAATTTAAAAAAAGGAGAAATGATCTAAATTGAACAGTTGAATATTACACATAACTCGAGAATGAATGTGCTAGTGGCAAGTGAGGGGATCAAGACGTTGAAATTACGCACAGCAGCATAGGAAACTAAAGATACACGGAAATGTGACTGGCCTACGAAGACTAACTAATGTGCGGATTCATGTTGCATACGACGCTGTGCAGAGACAAATGGAATTTCTAGCGCCACATCATCTTGCTCGTGCGCTAATGTGTCGTTATGAAATATTCGTTTTATTTGCTCAACTTTCCGTTTGCCTTTCCAGAAATAAGATAAATTGCTTGTAATGTACGTTGCATTCACCAGAAGATCGATCAAAGATGTGTCGCAGTCCCAGACTTGTTGAGGATGTAGTTGCAGCTTTGAGAGGGACGCGGATTTCTGATGTCTGAAACGACCCTGTGAGCCTTCCCACAGCTTGTCATTGAGCCGTGTTCAATTACACGTGCCGACCTGTTTGCTTTATTTCATTTGGTCACGGCCGGCGCACGCAGGATTAACTTAAGGGCTGTCCCTACAAAGGTGCTGAGGTCGGCGTGTTGGCGTATCATAATGTGGCTCCCAGGCTACGGCCGCTGCCGTCGTCTTGTTTGGTAGGTCAAGCGTCCCTTCTTGTTTGCATTTCGGTGCCGCCTTTGATCACTGGATATTGTCTCACAGGATCGAATTTGCTGGACTGGAAGTGATCAGCAGTTGTGCACACAGCTCTGACGCTAGGTACACGTTTGCTTATCAGTATTTTAGCGGAAATACCGTGTTTTACTAGTCCTTCACATGTGACACTGTACTCGATAGACAGCTTTGCACGTAAAGAGAGAGTTGAAATACAGAGTGATTGAAATTCTGAACACGTATTCAAGGGGAGCGGGATTTAACACCCGTCTGACCATTCGTATTAAGGTTTTTCGTTGTTTCCCTAAAGGACGAAGGAGAATGTCAAGATAGTCCGTCTGAAAAAGACACCGCAATACCCTTTAGCATCCTTGTCTCATCAGAAATTGTGGTGATCCGTCTTTAATAACCTCTTAGTCGACGGTTCGTTAAACTTTAACCTTCTTTCCCTCCTTTTCTATCTTTCACATCTCATGTGTTAACCATTTCCGGTAATTCACCAAAGTGAGATGGGGGAATATTTTCATTTTGTAGGTGTACTCATCAATCGGAGAGCGATAATTAAATCTGATTTTGCGGTACACTCTTTGAATACTGAATTGTGAAACAGTATCGTGAAGTTCATGTTTTTGTTATTAGTGACATCATGACCGCGTTACTGGATATGAAACGCTCTATCCATTCTACGACATACCTGTGATCGCTCATTTGATCACAATTTAATACAACAAACTATGAAATAACAAGATGAAATTAAGACTTCAAACAACAAAAACAACAACAGTAAGATAACTCAGTCAGTTAGAGCATTGACCGTCATAAACGAGGTTCCGGGTTCTAATACGGATCCGGTACACAGTTTTTATCTGTGAGAAGGTTTTTAAATCACCTTCATTTCGAAATCGAAGTTCGTGGGCAGGCTACTGAACGTATACAAAAATGGCTGCAAACCACAGATCCAACAAATGTTTAAATGTTTCTCCGTCTAGCCCACGGGAAGGGTCTCTTGAAGTAAGCATGTCACCAGAAGGCTCTAGTTCCAAGAGACATGAAATTTTTAAAATCTCGATTGTAAGAAACTTGTAATTGATGAAAATGGTTTTGTGTTCATGTTTTAAATGTGTAATACGTGACTGTATACACCATTTAATGATTTTCTTCAACTTTTAGAAGTGAGGCAAATTATACGCTTTTCGGCGCCCTTGCAACAAGATTTTGAGGCTCATAGGTTATACATAGTATTAAATGCTGGGCCAGAGATTGTGATCATTTAACAAACACTTAATGAACGCTAAGTTCAAGCAGTCTCACAATGGTTTTCACCAAGTCTGGCGATATTGGGAATTTAATTCGTAGGGAGTCATCTCGTGGGACATTTTGCAAACTCGGTGAAGACAATAAAACGAAACTGAACTCATATAACACACATATGCAGCAGCTAAGATTAATCTCAGCCGGATGGTGTGAACTGAAGGCTCTCAGGACAGTCTGATGTTCAAACGTCTTATATACTGCCATGAGTGTTGAAAACACACTACGATAAGAGACTGAAATTAAGATGGGCATTTAAGATTGTCCAAGTTGATCTTATTTATTTGTTAGGATTTTGTTCAGTTGGATATCTGTGACAGTCGCATATTGTCGTAGAACACGTCGAAAAATACGCAGAACTTGTAGAAAGAGTACAACGAACTCTGAAACGCCAGAATGAAATAACTGCGACAACATAAAGAAGTAGTAACTGCAGACATAAACTGAACACATCAAATATGGCCGAAACATGTGGAACAGTCCAGATGTCTAAAGCAGAAATAATTAACATCAAAATTATGATCTGAATTAGAATAGAATTACTTGGGAGACATTCCAGTGTCCTCAACCGGAATTATGTCGATATGCAAGCAGAAATGAAGTCTGTATTCAGGAAATAAAGGATTTGTAACTGCGCTACTAGAACAGGTCATTGTGACGATTAACTAATGGTGTTGTATCCTAAAGGAGCAACGAGCTGATGATAGTGGCAGCATATACGACGAAACCGTATTACACGTTACCTCTGAATGTAAAATTCTGACGCTTACATAACATTTGAAAAGGCATGACGAGGTCTCTAAAATAATTCTCCAGAAACTAATGCAGCAGCATCAGTTGATAAAAGATCTCCTACATACTGTATGTACGATCGTCTCACAGTTGAAACAAATTAAAAATTAAAAATTTACCAGTATCGAAACATGATAACTGATAGATGAACGAGATGCAGTCGATCTGAAGTAGTAATACTCAACAAAGCAGAGCAAGGTACTTTCCTCACAAACATCGCTTTTTTACGGAACATTGTACTGTTTTATAACGGAATACAAAACTGATAGATGAACGAGATGCAGTCGATCTGAAGTAGTAATACTCAACAAAGCAGAGCAAGGTACTTTCCTCACAAACATCGCTTTTTTACGGAACATTGTACTGTTTTATAACAGAATACAAGCTCTTTAAAAGTGCCGTACAACGACAATCTCTTGTCAATTTTTACACTCAAATTTTTCGCTGGAATGGTCCTGACACTTTCTAAAAGAGAGGGCTGTTGGATTTCAACGTTTACTAAAGTGCACAACACTCAAGATTTTATTAATTTGGCTTAATTTTATTCACTGTCAAAATGTGCGAAGTTTCATGAATTGCATATTCAGTAAATTTACATAAGAACTATCGTTATCACGATTCAATTAGGCGAAACATTTCGATCGCTGCGGTTGAATCTCCAGGTGTAGTTTATTTATTTATTTTTATACGTAATTTTCTCTGCTCTTGGGCGAGTTGTGCTCGTGCAAGTGTGTAGTCCTGTTATGTCATGTTAAATATTGAAAAACCTGGTTAACTGAGAAGGAACGAATCGCAGAAACAAACAGGGAAGTGTGAGACAAACTCACACAGAAGACATACGTGAAACATTTCTTATGTTGAAGGGTGAAGCGCATAAATTGCCTTTTAATACATTGCTGTGAGATTTGTATATTCGTCCCTTGTAACGTGACATATTATTTTTAATTTTGTCACTATCTTTTTTCGATGTTTGAAACACAGGCTTTTCATAACAACAGTGCATACAGTAGAAATATCTGCTTAAAAGCAAGAGAGATTGTACAATTTAACAAATTACATGTGGAAATACTGTAAAACGCCTAAAATTCGTTGTGTACTGTCCTGAACTAAGTACGTTTGAAAATGAATACAGGAATTATACACACAATTCCTTATTTGGTGTCAGCTGCAATTTTCCGCACAGGACAACAATAACACACGCTAAATTAAATCCGTTTGTGCATATGTCTCCATCGTTCTGTAAAAAAAGCTGTAAAATGAGAGCGGAAGCTTCAGCAGCCTTTCAGAGGTCTTCGGGGTGACCAGCGTGCTGATTTCCTTAGATCGTTGTATATATTCGAATGCCTTGCTGCTTTCAGGAATTAACAGACTTGTTAGACCAAATAAGTCCACTGTAAGTCTGTCGAAACGTCCGTTCTCTTTTCATAACATATGACAGTTTGTCGTGACCTTAAATCCAGGAGGATTTTATTTAAGTTGGCGCCGACCGCGGAAGCCGTACTTTGCTCGATAATGTAGACAGTTTTACGTCATCGTTTTTAATTAACGGTAGTCAGTAAAAGTGGGATATTTTGTGGCTTCGAATAAAGTCAAAATTAGCGACGAGTTTGAAAACGAAAGAAAGTGTGGCGTAGGGCAGTGTGGGCACGTGGATGAGGGAGTGGCGGGTATGACCAGTGCCCCCCCCCCCCACCCCCGTGCTGCGGGCGCGCCGCGTGACGTGACTGGACATGGCCGGCACATGTCGCAGGCGCGGTACAGTCGCTGCCAGTGTCGAGTCGATACCGCTGCGATCACAGCCTCCGGCAGCTTCTCATATTACTGCGCCGCGCCTCCGCTCCCCAGTTTCACGCTCGAGGATTCTGAATATGGAAGCTGCAGAGCGTTCTTCTCGGAGGCTACAGGGGGACGCTGCTCGCGGAAACGAATAACTGTGCTCGCGGAGTATTCTGGGGTTACGTGGCACGCGGTTTTGACAGATCGCACGTCACATTGGTGCTGACGAAAGGAAGAGACGACAGGCGGAAAACGACGTAGTGCGATAAATGTGGCTGCTGTTTGAAATGTGAACGTGCGCTATGCGGTGGGAATGGGGTTCTGTCCTCTGAAACACCACTGGTAGAAAACGAGGAAGGCCAATAGCACAAATTCAGGATACGCCGAAAATTCGATGTGGCTTTTTATTTTTTGTATCAAAATTGGAAGGCAAAGCGCAGGTTTGATAAGCCCAGCTGCCAAATTAGTTTTCGTGCATTAGATGTTTCCTAACCGAAAGGAACCTGACTCTTGCCTTTACGTGGACTGTTACGTAACAATGTTTATTCTAGGGTTAATGATGTGTTGTGATTTCAGAGTTGATAACTTCATTGGCAAGAACTGGGGTGTTGCAAAGAAAACTCACTATTACAGTTTTATAATGTGGACAACTAGACACAGCTGTAAAACTTATAGGCTTGTAAAGTAGTGCAACCGATGCAGTCATAAACTGTGGGATACTATTTTACATCATATCTGGGTGAATTCCTGGCATTTTCGTCGATAACGTCACTGTCGCACTGTCGTATGAACGCTAAGTCTTATATACGTTAACACTCATCGTGATTAATATCATCGACATCCGGAGGGAAAAATAAGAATTGAACGAAAATCATCACGAACTGTGAAACTTCGTAACAGACGGTCTAAGTATTACATTGTTTAATTTTTGTGGTCTTTTATATTCAGTTTTATAGCTCCATATGGTAGCTTGACAAGATATAAACCCGTAGTTATACTAATCCGCTGTATTACAGCTCCCACATCCGTAGCCAACATCGCTCACTCACTTCTCGGCCCTGTCACTCCTCGGAGGTAACTCGCATTTGGACGGCAAGGAAGGGACTTGTGGTGGCGTAAAGTTCCTTTTCTTTTTCCTTTATTTGGTCTTTCGCAGCTAACGGCCATTTAGCCAGCTAAAAGGCAAATGACTGACATACAGTACAAAGCACACGTTGATGACATACTATGAGACCATACAGATACAAAGTTAACAAAGAGCTTTAGAAGCAAGCTGTTGAATGACATGCATCTAAGACATTTTGCAATAGATTTTGGTAAGTTAAAGGAAAGGGTGAAAGAGTAATATAACAATATTAACGAGTAACAACGGTGTTGCGGCATAAACATAAATAAAGATGCAAGTAGCCGTTTAACAAAGGTGTCTGACATTCTGTGTACACGTTACACGATAGTTTAACAGAGTTAATTGTTCTGGCACCACAAAATTAAGAAATAAACCAGAAAGAATACGAACAATAGAAAGATGGTGTTCAGTGCCTAAACCGAAATAACTGTTCATATAAAACACACATTAATACGTACCAACGACGACATAGTTCCTAGTGCTGCATTATTACATAACTAGTAGCTTGTACACTTTTAAAAAGCTGTTTAGTCTGTGCAGAATTACTCAAAGAAAGTAGACCGGCGGCATTCGTAGAAAACTCTACTTTCACACCACGTAGTTGTTGCAAAAACATTTGTCTGTTCTTCTCGCATTTTGCACATGCAAGGAGGCTGTAATTGATGTCATCTTCTGTAGTGTGAATGCAGTCACAGAACAGAGTTGGCGTTATTCCAGTACGGTGAAGGTGCATCGGAAAATATGTTTTGTTGAATGTCATACGGCACACAGTGGCTGTTAGCTATCTGGGCAATGAATCATAGGGAACATAAGTCAGTCCTATTTTGAAAATTCGAAAGCAGTAACTCTTATATGGTGTTTGATTTTTCACACACAGTTAAGATATCGGTAGTAAAAAGCTTCTATCCTTTGGTTTTAATAAACAGAAGTAACGGACCACAGTTAGAGGTGATCGAATAAAGAGACTGCACGTATATTCGGCAGGAGAGATTTCTAGACGCCTCGATGAAGATTTTCCGCTGTTTCTCTAAGTTGCATCGGATGGGAAAAATCATCCATTATCGCTACAGAGGATTGTTGTTGTTGTTTTTGGGGGAAGAGACCAAACAGCGAGGTCATCGGTCTCATCGGATTAGGAAAGGATGGGGAAGGAAGTCGGCCGTGCCCTTTCAAAGGAACCATTTGCCTGGAGTGATTCAGGGAAATCACGGAAAACCTAAATCATGATGGCCGGACGCGGGATTGAAACGTCGTCCTCCCGAATGCGAGGCCAGTGTGCTACCACTGCGCCACGTTCTACTAAAAAGCGTCACAAATAGAAATAAAATAGATTAATTCATTGAATTTCTCCACAAGCAATGATTTCTACTCGCCTTTCAGCCATCACTGTTGTTCATAAGATACTATGTTCGAATAATAATTATTATTTATTAATGAAATTATTAACGGCATAAAGCGGAATGATTACATTTAAAAATTTTGCGAATGCTGTGGACCCTGTCATCATTAAATTTCTGAATTTTAATTTATCAGCGGTGAGAGAAACTCGCCGTTCTCAAGCTGATTTCTAAAATAAGTCTGATTAGTTGTTTAGTAGAGCTGAAAATCGTGCGAGTTTGGTGAACGTATTTGTCGCCACAGTTTGGGGCAAGACCTCCGTCATCGGAGATTGCGTCAGAGGCAGCGTTTAAAACGTAATGAGACGCGGCGGCAGACGTGCCATTACCTATCCATGCAGTGAAGCTTCCCTTCCCTTCCCCTCCAGGGGCCGACCCACGCCGCTCGATCAGTAAACAGTTTGTGGCTCACACTGTCACGCACTTCCCTTTCACCCGAGGAACCCGCTGTCTTTAGAAATGTGCCAAAAGTTTAGACAGCACTTCCGCTCGCTGCCACAAGACCGGAGACGAGGACAGCCGGCGAAGCGAGTCGGCCAGAGGAACGCCTCTGAACATTACTACTTCTAAATACTGGTCGTCAACGCTGTGTTTGGTCTTATGTAGGTTAATACAGAGATACTATAAAAATAACCGATAAAATCACGAATTTTAAGTAAATTTTATATGTCCAAGAAATCCCATAATTTAAATCGAATTTTGGCGCCATATATGTAAAAGTATTGGTTGTTTCGGAATCGTCACACCTGGACGATTTGTAGCAGTAATTATCAGAGTGCAAACATTCTGCGGAAGCACACAACTGGGCAGCTGCTTCATAAAACCCCTTCGCTATCTGTCATTTCCATTACTGTTGGAAATTTAAGGTAGTTACTTGCTCATTATTATTGAAATCTTATTTCAAAGATGTTGTGAATGTCCTGCTGTTTTTCTTAACTTCAGCATTTGGGTGTTCATTGCATGATTATGAATTTAGAATTGCTTGTTCCTTGAATTCTAGAGCTGATTCAGTCAAAGCATTTATGATATTTCTAAGCTGACGCTCATTACCTGATTGGAACTAATAAAAAGTCTACGAACTAAAAACAAATTTTCTGTGGCTGATGTATCATTTAGACGCCCACAACTAATAAAGGTATTAAAGATCTGCAGTTAGTGCAATGCAAAGGACTAAGTCTGTTAAGTGAATCGGAAATCCACAAATGAAATTTCGGAAGTTGTTCAGAAATCCACACATCAAAAACAGTTTTGCATCACTTCGTTTCCGCGAGTTCCGGAACCTGTACAGAAAATTGGAATAGAGTTCAACATAAACATCATTTCCGCCCTTTTTATTGCCAATGAAAACCATAATTGTATGTTGTACCACCATACAGTGAGACCTCCAGAGGTGGTGGTCCAGATTGCTGTACACACAGGTACCTCTAATACCCAGTAGCACGTCCTCTTGCATTGATGTATGCATCTATTCGTCGTGGCGTACTATCCACAAGTTCATCAAGGCACTGTTGATCCAGATTGTCCCACTCCTAAACGGCGATTCGGCGTAGATCCCTCAGAGTCGTTGGTGGGTCACCTCATCCATAAACAGCCCTTTTCAGTCTATCCCAGGCAAGTTCGATAGGGTACATGTCAGGAGAACATACTGACCACTGTAGCCGAGCGATGTCGTTATCCTGAAGGAAGTCATTCACAAAATGTGCACGATGGGGGCGGGAATTGTCGTCCATGAAGACGAATGCCTCGCCAGTATGCTGCCAAATGGTTGCACTATCGATTGTCGGATGGTATTTGTGGTGTCACCGCCAGACACCACACTTGCTAGGTGGTAGCTTTAAATCGGCCGCGGTCCATTAGTACATGTCGGACCCGCGTGTCGCCACTGTCAGTAATTGCAGACCGAGCGCCACCACACGGCAGGTCTAGAGAGACGTACTAGCACTCGCCCCAGTTGTACGACGACTTTGCTAGCGACTACACTGACGAAGCCTTTCTCTCATTTGCCGAGAGACAGTTAGAATAGCCTTCAGCTAAGTCCATGGCTACGACCTAGCAAGGCGCCATTAACCATTTCTGGAGAGAGTCTCACTTGTATCATCAAGAATGCTGTATACAAATGATGGATTAAAGTGAAGTATTCCAGCAGCTACGTACTTTTCTTTATAGCATTCATTACGTATCCTGTTTCAGACCTCACGCCCATCTGCGTGAGCTTAACGCGTGCCTTTCGGCTACTTCCGAGTGGCGTGGCTGTCTTGCTACGCCACAACAGTATTCACGTATTGTACAGTTGTTACGGCGCCTTCCATGAGCACCAGCGGAGTACGTCTACCTCAAAACATTAGTGAACCTCCACCTCGCTGCACTCGCTGGACAAGTTGTCTAAGGTGTTCAGCCTGACCGGATTGCCTCCAAACACGTCTCCGACGATTGTCTTGTTGAAGACATAGGCGACACTCATCGGTGACGAGAACGTAATGCGAATCCTGAGCGGTCCATTTGGCATGTTGTTGGGCACCTCTGTACCGCGCTGCATGGTGTCGTGGTTGCAAAGCTGGACCTCGCCATGGGCGTCGGGAGTGAAGCTGGGCATCATGCAGCCTATTGCACACAGTTTGAGTCGTAACACGACGTCCTGTGGCTCCACGAAATGCATTATTCAGCATGGTGGCGTTGGTGTCAGGGTTCCTGCGTGCCATTATCCGTGGGTAGCGGTCATCCACTGCAGTAGTAGCCGTTGGGCGGCCTGAGCGAGGCATGTCATCGAAAGTTCCTGTCTCTCTGTATCTCCTCCATGTCCGACCAACGTCGCTTTGGTTCACTCCGAGACACCTGGACACTTCCCTTGTTGAGAGCCCTTCCTGGCACAAAGTAACAATGCGGACGCGATCGAACCGCGATGTTGACCGTCTAGGCATGGTTGACCTACAGACTATGCGAGCAATGCACCTCGTTCCTGATGGAATGGCTCGAACTGATCGGTTGTCGAACCCCCTCCGTCTAACAGGCGCTGCTCATGCATGGTTGTTTACATCTTTGGGCGTGTTTAGTGACATCTCTGAACAGTCAAAGGGACTGTGTCTGTGATACAATACGCACAGTCAATGTCTGTCTTCAGGAGTTCTGGGAACCGGGATGATGCAAAACTTTTTTTTTTGTGTGTGTGTATTTTCTGAGTCTTCATATGATGGAGACCTGGCCGCCGATAGCTCGTTACGGATAATGATGTAATTATGATTAATTTGATTTGTTCCTCTAATTACCCTTTTTTCTGCGAAACTGCCTTCACAATAGTGAAATGTGTGTCACCAAAGCGTGCCTAACTAAACACAGACTAATACAACAAGCCTCAGAGGCAAAAGTTCTGTGTTGTGGTTGCCATCGCCTCAGGAACAGCTCACCAAAGCGTCGTTGAACTGATATTTCGTTGCATTCAGTGAACTCATAGACAAGGCGCATATCGGCCAACTCTTCGTCTGTAAAATAATCCGTACCGCTGTGTTCCAATGATACCGCACAATGTACACTGTCGAAAAAAAACTAACTCGAGACAAAACTGAGCAGTGCTGAATGCAAGCTCGAAGGCGAAGGGTGAAGTGGGTGGTACGTTGTCAACAGAAATGCTCTGGAGACGATGGGTCCCTCATACTAAAACGCTCTGAAACTATCTCCAACAATTTGTAGGAGGAGTTTGGTTAACGCTGATAACGCTGTGAAAACACTTTCGTAACACCGTCCTTACTGTACTCATTGTTTCCGTAAACAGCGTGTCAGTCTAAATACAATCCATATCAGTACCATTAATGGCCTAACTATCCTCGTTGGTTGAACATAAATCGCGATATGCTGATTAGGACATGTTCATAATAAATACTTCTAGAACATGATCGCGATATAGTGCTTTCGTGTTAAGTCAGGGATCAAAAATGACTCTAAAATAGAGATAGAACTCCTATCCCATTTGTTTGCATCCTTAATTAACCAAGGACGGAAACTGAGTAATTCACCAGATAGTCTGAAACATTGCTTATTTAGTTGTAACAAAAGGGCAGTAAAGTTTGTCCGTGTTGTCACTGTCGATTTCCAGCGTTAGATCTCTTCCTTTCACAAGGTAAAAAAATTTTAATTCAGCTCAAGACTTAAATTTTAGTGAGTGAAAGTTCTCTATTTTTTGCTGCCTCTGTCTTTTTACATATTAAATTGCTCAAGAAAAATGTTCGTTCGCAATAGCATAAAGCCGTCTTCTTCCGGGACGCGAATACTAGCATGAACGTGGAGACGGATGAGTTACGTAACTTCTTAAAGTGCAATTGCGCGATGAGAAGCATCCGCAAGCGTGAAAAACGCAGCACGTCCCGTCGGATATGGGCAACAGACTACGAAACGTGAACCAATACGATGGAAGATCGCTTTCTGCGTTACTGGCTGAACTGAGAATACGCCGTTTTGTAATACTGCTTGCTCAATCTAGACTGTCGTATGTGGTGAGTTTTGTGTTATAAATTGCGAAATATGAGACTACTGTGGTTCAAGGCACCACCCGTAGTTTATTGGTACTATTTGTTGCAATAACATTTCTGAAAATGGTACGTTGATGGTTAAGCGTATTCTCATACGTCAATTGTAAAGGCATGGGATGGAAATATCACACCTCCTTAGTGTTTTTCAGGATTTTCTTCACCTAGCTTTAAGAATAACGAATTCAGTTGATGCAGTTATGAGCGGCGTGCTCATTTTCGGAAGCACAATCTGTATGTGTGGTGCGCCACATGTCGGCGACAACTGCCACTGGAGAGAGGGACGGTCGCAAATCGCGACGCAAGTACGTCGGATGTGATCGTTTCTGGGAGGTCACCAGCTGCGTTGGAACGCGACACAGTTCACGTTCGCGTCCCCGAGCGGCCCTTGATTTACCTGTCCTGGATGGTGGTACATATCGCTCGTATCAAAGATTGGCAGTTGCTGACAAAGATGCAGAATTCGTCCGAAATCTACCACAGGAAGGAAGTCCGTAGTTTAACCTTTGATCGACGGTAAGGAAACTAGGAACGGAACATAAGCTCGGAATTACGTGTCACTTACAAAATAACTCTAACTATGGGAAACGTTTTTGAGTCAAATGGAAAGTGACTTATAGTACCATGTGATTTGAAAGTTGCAGAAAAAATTAGAATTCCAAAAACATTATCGGTAACGCTCGCAATAAGATAAAAAAATAAGTGACAAAAATTTGATATACCGATTAACAACCATACGTAATCATAATCGAGGTCGTCATTCGCTTCCAAGAGTATTTCTAGTACGTGAGAAATGTACAGGGTAAATAGTTCAGTCGTGCATAGATCATTTCTAGCTTTATTATGACTGTCAGCACCCTGTGATACGCTACTGAACCTTGCAAATCTGAAAATGTTTTGAAACATTTCCTTAAAGAGCGAATTTGAAATTTGATGATTAACACATTGAATGCTTTAGCCAACCGAAAAACTTTTGAAACTAATTTTATTATTTTTTAGTGGACAGCAAGCAATTCCTACAGTGTTCATTAAAATATGAAACTAAGATACACTGATTAAATTACTCACTTATGATATGAAGGTGAAAACTCGGATGACCCTCTGTGAAAAACCGTTTGAGTTACAAATTGCTGTCACTTCTTAACTTCATTCCGTTGTAGGTCAAGGCGAGAGTGGTGACACTGATCTGCATCCTTATCCAATTCCAGCTTGTGGTCCGTCTTTAATGGCGTCGTCGTCGACAGCATATTAAAACCTTAATGTTCTTTCCGTTCTCTTAGGCCAATGAACTTTTTTCAGCGTCTGTTCAGTGTATGAAGTACGTTTGAGAAAGATCTGCAGAATATCCATCTGCAGGTGCCTAACGTTTTCATTGCGGTAAAAACGTTATCAAATTTTTTTAGTCAATGTAACTCACAGCTATTACAAATTTAAGAAATGACACCATGTAACACCTTCAGCTGCTGTTCTTTTTATTCTCTTTATTCGATCAAAGACCATTAGCCAGGAAATATTGTTGTCAACAGCAACAGTCACTTACACACATAAAAACATATGTATACATATAAAAATATACACTCCTGGAAATGGAAAAAAGAACACATTGACACCGGTGTGTCAGACCCACCATACTTGCTCCGGACACTGCGAGAGGGCTGTACAAGCAATGATCACACGCACGGCACAGCGGACACACCAGGAACCGCGGTGATGGCCGTCGAATGGCGCTAGCTGCGCAGCATTTGTGCACCGCCGCCGTCAGTGTCAGCCAGTTTGTCGTGGCATACGGAGCTCCATCGCAGTCTTTAACACTGGTAGCATGCCGCGACAGCGTGGACGTGAACTGTATGTGCAGTTGACGGACTTTGAGCGAGGGCGTATAGTGGGCATGCGGGAGGCCGGGTGGACGTACCGCCGAATTGCTCAACACGTGGGGCGTGAGGTCTCCACAGTACATCGATGTTGTCGCCAGTGGTCGGCGGAAGGTGCACGTGCCCGTCGACCTGGGACCGGACCGCAGCGACGCACGGATGCACGCCAAGACCGTAGGATCCTACGCAGTGCCGTAGGGGACCGCACCGCCACTTCCCAGCAAATTAGGGACACTGTTGCTCCTGGGGTATCGGCGAGGACCATTCGCAACCGTCTCCATGAAGCTGGGCTACGGTCCCGCACACCGTTAGGCCGTCTTCCGCTCACGCCCCAACGTCGTTGAGCCCGCCTCCAGTGATGTCGCGACAGGCGTGAATGGAGGGACGAATGGAGACGTGTCGTCTTCAGCGATGAGAGTCGCTTCTGCCTTGGTGCCAATGATGGTCGTATGCGTGTTTGGCGCCGTGCAGGTGAGCGCCACAATCAGGACTGCATACGACCGAGGCACACAGGGCCAACACCCGGCATCATGGTGTGGGGAGCGATCTCCTACACTGGCCGTACACCACTGGTGATCGTCGAGGGGACACTGAATAGTGCACGGTACATCCAAACCGTCATCGAACCCATCGTTCTACCATTCCTAGACCGGCAAGGGAACTTGCTGTTCCAACAGGACAATGCACGTCCGCATGTATCCCGTGCCACCCAACGTGCTCTAGAAGGTGTAAGTCAACTACCCTGGCCAGCAAGATCTCCGGATCTGTCCCCCATTGAGCATGTTTGGGACTGGATGAAGCGTCGTCTCACGCGGTCTGCACGTCCAGCACGAACGCTGGTCCAACTGAGGCGCCAGGTGGAAATGGCATGGCAAGCCGTTCCACAGGACTACAGCCAGCATCTCTACGATCGTCTCCATGGGAGAATAGCAGCCTGCATTGCTGCGAAAGGTGGATATACACTGTACTAGTGCCGACATTGTGCATGCTCTGTTGCCTGTGTCTATGTGCCTGTGGTTCTGTCAGTGTGATCATGTGATGTATCTGACCCCAGGAATGTGTCAATAAAGTTTCCCCTTCCTGGGACAATGAATTCACGGTGTTCTTATTTCAATTTCCAGGAGTGTATGTATAAAGAATTTGTCTGAAACCGGTCGCATAATACAGAATAAATTGAACAGCAGTTTAACGTTTACACTGGTTTCATTTCTACAAAACGTTTTCAGCCGCAACTTTCCCTTTGTGTGGAACTAGCAGAAGTCACAGGATTCCAAACCTGGAGAAAAGCTTGAGATGTATATACGTTTCGTTATCCTGGCATGAGAGGTGAGCCCTCTTCAATAGATATTCAAATCCACAACTCCTGGGGATATATTTATACTTGCGTCGATTTGTTTTGTCCACGCTTGCGGATCCACAGCTTCGTAGCTTTGTGGTGATTTGAAATAGCTGAAAAACAGACAAAAATGTAGGGAAATGATTGTTTATTATCATTCTTCACGAAACAAAAACATATTAGTCCACTTCAGTACGGTACCGTCAGTGTTACCAACACATTATTTATTGGAATCGAATCATCTGAAACTGTTGCTCTCGTCACTCTCCTGGTAACTGGCCCAACTCAGTAAAAACTCTCAATCAGTGCTCACAACAGCCCACTTTCAACTGAGGCAACCTCTTTTGTTATGGTGGCTTTTGATGTCACCATTATGGGGTCAACCAAGCCCCCAGTATGTTGTCATTAAGATAAATATGTATACAATTTACACTGACACTGGAGGCCAATTTCAGTGTGATTGAGTGAACCGCAGTAGGATTCGAGGACCCTCAAATATTGCCAGTTCTGTTTGGATCCAAATCATGTTCGTAAAGTGTTGATTGATGCGGTTTGTCAAGCTAAAAAAATACAAAAATGAAAACACCACAAACAGATCAAAATAAAAATTAAATGGATGAGATATATCTAGACTGTAAAAAAACCTACATATACAAAGTTTTGAGTTTTTAGAGCAGTTAAAATAAACACTTATTTTACGTGAGAGGAACGTCACAGGTGCACTGTTTTCCTGCAGCCGTCCATGCGGGTTTTGGCGCTGGATAGTGATGTTCAGACACGCTGCTCAAACTGCCGTGTGATGAATTTTGTCTTAGAGATGTTGCTGAAAATATCGTGTGTTTGTATTAATGCCCAATTGGCATCTGCGTGCTAATGGTTGTACTACATGATCAAAACACCCAGCTGTTTCGCAACTAATGGCAGCACCTGTAGCCAAACGGGCAACCAGCGCTTCTGGGAGTGTATCGGTGCCTAGCAGCTTCTTCATCTCAAGTGGTTCAAATGGCTTTGAGCACTATGGGACTTAACATCTGACGTCATCAGTCCCCTAGAACTTAGAACTAATTAAACCTATCTTACCTAAGGACATCACACACATCCATGCCCGAGGCAGGATTCGAACCTGTGACCGTAGCAGTCGCGCGGTTCCGGACTGCAGCGCCTAGAACCGATCGGTCACAGCGGCCGGCCAACTTCATTTCCCCACAAAAAAAGATAGGAGTGAGATAGGGAGAACGTGGTGGCTGCGGTACTTGCCCATCCACCCCAATCCATTAATATTAATCAAAACATCGTTGTTTGGATGAGAAAATTAATGTATCGAACTAATACGCCCTTGTTCGTTGATTGTGATTTTCAGATAAAGTATAGAAAAATTAGGTTGGGCCGTGTTCTCATGTATAAGACTTCGTAGAATTAGTTCATGGAAACAACCCCTACCCCCACAAACCTGTTATATTACTATGAAAAAGAGCTGCTTCTAACTTCTAACATATGCTGATAATATTAGGGATAATTTCTAAGAGAGAAAGCAAATTCGAAAACTTCTGTCACTCGGAAAAATCTGTAAAGTAAATATGAGTAAGACAAGAGACATGGAAACAGACATATAATTTCAAGGAATTTTATGTAATAGCTGGAACAACAGAACCACTTTTATTGTGCGTACAGTTATGATGAGCAAAGCGTCTACTTTCTGTAACAACCGATTAGGTGTAGTTCTATGGATCGCAATTTATTTTCGATTTCCAAAAACAGGGGAGAACTCAGTAGAATCAACACAAGGTTGACTGTACCAAAATTTCATGGTTAGTTCCCTCGATTTTGCCCATTGCCAAAACAACTTTATGGTCAGGTGTATTGCTCCAGTAACAGATTGTTATATATTTATTGCATGGCAGGAAAGTGTAATCGTTCCTTTCTGACTTTCTGCATTTGCTTTTTCTATAGTTATTTATTTTTTCGAGTTTAATTTTGATCAATATTGAACAAATCCTATATCTACAAGTACAAAGGTTTCTGACAATTAATTATTCTGGTAAAATACGCCGTACAGTTACTTGTAGATTGCCTATAGCTTCAGCTGTTTCATATACCTTTCATTCCCGATGATCCAATAGTGCTTTCTACATGTTCTAGATATTTTCATCTGTGTTTATAGTTTTCATATATCCTTCATTGGAACACCTCCAAAGAAACGATAGCCTCCCTTGAATTCCATAACTGTTGGAAGCGAACAAGCAGTCACCGTATAAACTGCTATCGACTCCGGAGGAATTTCCGTTGACCATAAACCGTCGAAAACCAGAAATATTATGGTGCCAAAGATTCCATTCCTTCCATTTGATCGAAAAACACACAGAGCAACTAGTTTAGAAGGCCGGGTGAACAAAAATATTCTGCAGATGAAATTGACACTTGAGTTACGTTATAGTCAACGCAATAATAACACCGTTTCATTTATAACAATGGCATCTCTTTGCCAAGATGAGTTCGTTTTATCGTGGTCTCGTAGTACGTCCAGCTGTCGAGTCTGTAGGCGGGTAGTGCATCTTCACTAAATGAGCCAAATGAGGCGTAGATTGTAATGGTATTTCACACGCTCGAGTGAAGAAAATGACGCAATATCGGAATGCCGTTACCACTGTCCAGCCTAGACGTGAACATCCATGACTATGTTCGGATGAAGAAAAAGGGTGGGGAGGGGGGGGGGGCGGAGGCGGCGCATCGCCGCGAACGATACGCGCCACGTTATGGTTGCGACGTTACAGTTATGTGGCCGGCCATCTTGGGTACCGCCTGTGACCGTTTTCGTGTCCTCCGTGCTACCTACCGTTTCTTTTGAAGAAGCTGCTGTTTCGATTCCTACAAGACGGCCACCAACGGTCCGTATGAGACTACTGCGGACGTGTGGAAATGTCCTGCGTATGCCCGCACGAAACTGTGTCAAGAATAGCAATATTACTGTCTCGTTTCAGGAGTTTCGCCAAGTTTGCTCTCGCATTTTCTCACAATATCGGAAAACTAAGCAGATGAACAAGGAATTCCTCGTACGGTTTGCTTGGTATGAGATTCCTTTGGAAATAACACTTAATAACAGAAATTGTCACGCTTTTTTATTTCACAGATAAATCCTAATTGCATATTGTGCAGCTTCTGATTATACCTCTCTTAATTGTGACACATGCAGTAGTCATATTAAGAGTAGGTGTCACTTCCTCTCTTGCTCAGTCAGGCCTAGTACGAGAACACTTTTCCACAAAACGCGATATATCATTAGGTGCGTCCTCCACCCCCGTCCCAAGAACCCCCTCCCCGCACCATCCACCCTACGCGCATTGTTTCGTGAGACATGAGTTGCCCTTTCTTGGGCTCTTGGTAGGACTTTAAAGAAGAACGATTAACAAACCTGAAGCACAATTCGAACGTAGGTTTATGTAAGAGACCTCCTTAATGAGTGAAATTTCCTTATGATTCTTTCATCGAATCCAGTCTGTATTCTGCCTTCCCCGCAGGAGTCAAGAGTCATTTCCACCTTATTTCGAACTGGATGGATACGTCTCGACATTGCAAAATTTGTGGCCGATTCCAGTGAGTGATCGTCGTTACACAATATCGGATCCTTTCGCCTGTCGACACAGATTGCTTTACAAGCATCTGCGCGTACGTTTTGTCTTTTTATCTGGTGGTCCTTATCCGCACAGTATTTCTTTCCAGATTGTAATTAATATGTGTACCAAATTTGGTCGAAATTGTTCTATGGGTTTAGGATGAGGTTTTTACTCGTGGCTTTGCCTACGTACGGACATATATTTAACAAATAATGGTTCAAATGGCTCTGAGCACTATGGGACTTAACTTATGAGGTCATCAGTCCCCTAGAACTTAGAACTACTTAAACCTAACTAACCTAAGGACATCACACACATCCATGCCCGAGGCAGGATTCTGTTACACATACCGCACCAGTGTCTCTAGCGAATTTCGCCCTGCAGTTTCATTTTCACGCAGCTCAGTGTTTATGACATTGTATCTTGTGAACTATGTGCTGTACAATGATATAAACCGAGCGAGGTGGCGCAGTGGTTAGCACACTGGACTTGCATTCGGGAGGACAACGGTTCAAATCCGCGTCCGGCCATCCTGATTTAGGTTTTCCGTGATGTCCCTAAATCGCTTCAGAAAAATGCCGTGATGGTTTCTTTGAAAGGGCACGGTCGACTTCCTTCCCTAACCCGATGGGAACGATGACCTGGCTGTTTGGTCCCCTTCCCCCAGATCAACCAACCAACCAATGATATAATTTTTCAGGTATATCCAGTAGAATATGTGGCTACTGTCTGCGAAATGTGTTGGGAATAAAGTTAGAAGTAAAAAAGTAATAAGTTAAAATGTCAGACGCGATGCGGCAGTTTTTCACGCACTCCTTCTTTATGACGTCATATATCCTGAACCATTTGTCGTTCAATGATATAGTTTTCCTGGTACATTCATCAGTACAAGTAAATACTGTCTACAAAATGTGTCGCGTAAACAGTTAGTAGTAAAGAAGAAAACAAAACGTCATGCTTCGTGCAGCGGTTTTATTGCATGAACAGCGAAAATGCAGTGAGCGACAAACGTTTTTCCTTTCATCATTTTGTGGTGGTCGTCAGCTACTAGAAGTAGTTTCGTAAAGGTGCAAATTATATGTAAAGTTTGTTGCAAGTCTCGATCTGCTCTCTTTCTCAAATACTGGATGACAGAAGTATGCGTATTCGTGCGTCATGAGCAACTCTGCTTTTCCACCTCCAGCTGCACCCTTTGATAGGCAGGTGGTTCTAACCCCCACAGTCAGGAAGTTATATGTGTACCAAATTTGGTTGAAATCGGTCCAATGGTTTAGGAGGAGATGTGGAACGAACATACATACATACATTTTTATATGTGTGAATTAACGTAACACGTGCACCGAGAACTTTTACACAAAAAGTCAGTCACGAAATATCTCGTTATGTTACGTTATTGAGCTTGATGCCATGATAACATTTCTGTCTGCACAGTCGTCAGCTAACCTAAGGGAGAGGAATGTGCGTCATCTGCTAGTGAATGGTGTGAACTTTGTTCTGTGTGTTATCGTATTGTAACTGTTTGTGTATCGTATTTTTTTTATGCTGTGATTGGGGACCGGCCTAGCATTTTAAGGAAAACCGCTAAAAGACATATTCAGGCTGGCCGCTTGTTAATCCGGGTCTGGCTCACGTCCCAGTCTCGCCAGCTAGCGCCGTGCACGTTACGCTGTATGAGGTCAGTCTGCAAACGCGTCCTACATTTCAAAAAAGGAAGCAAAATAAATACATCCGCTGTACCGTTTTATCTATGTTTGAGCACGGTGACATCGCACACGATATCATTATGTCACGGGTCAAAACCGGCGCCCGATATCGGTAGGCCGAAGCCACCTGCATTACGTACCAGCTAATTTACGTACATTACCTTGTTGATTTTGTCGCACACTCTCGGGCATCAGATTACTACAGTGACTGAAATTATATGATTCCGAACACTGCCTGAATATTTCCTTGCGTTGTGAAACAATAAAATTTTCTCGAACAGTTTTTGAGTTTAACGGATTATGTCAACTTGTTAAGAGACGTATTGTTAGAGTACCCAGCCGTGGATCGCGGATGGGAAGGCGTATCGGAGAATTGCCTTTTATATAGTAACCTTTTGAGAGTGACATAGAAAAATTTAGCGAAAACATGGACGAACATAGTCCTGATCCAGTCTTCTGAGTACAAGTCCCAATTATGGCCGTAGCATACTCAGAATTAGTGGCACAGCATTGAAGAATTCGGCTGTATGGAGTGTACCTAAAGTGTGGTTTGAGTTCATGAGATAATTCTATTGAATATTACGTTCTTTGTGTAAATCAGAGATTGACTGCAAGCACTCCAGCTACTCCTAACCAACTGCATCAGAAGGAAGGCTCTTTATTTATCCTAATCTATATTTTCGCCTACTAAGACTTGTTTGTGATGTAACATGGTAGACAATGACAGCTAAAACGTCAAATTACTTGAAAATATCAGTCTCTTTTCATATCACCTGTCTTCGTGTGATCAATGTTTTCGCATTTGGTTTCCCTTTTATAAGCTCTCGAGCGTTAATAACACTTATTGAAAGGCAGAACAATAGTTTTTGTGGGAGACAGTTCCCGATGAACTAATCCCACAAATCCTGATATGACGTCACTGCGAACTTATTTTTCGAGAATTTCTTTGGAAAGCATTCTGAAGCAATGAAGTATCACTGTCGATGTACAAGGTCAAAATACTTCGATATAGTTAATTTGTTTCAACTAAAAGACGATCTTTCAATTATGGGTATTAATGAATTAAGACATTAGTACAAGCGCATCGATAACTTACGAAATACTTTACGTTGGAGTTCAGATCTGTAATCTATTCATCAAACCAAATTTTTTAATATGCGTATCAGCCACATTCTGTTTGATTTTTATTTTAATCTTTTTTTGTAGCGATTTTCGCTTTTGTATGTTTTCAGCCATTCTATCGTCATATCACCCCAGGTCAATCCATGTGTTATAAACGTGATTTGTATGTCAGCAGGACGGGAAATGTGTGAGGTCACGAATTTATTTTTGATCCACTGATTTTTATCGAAAATTAGTCGTCAGTATAATTTGAAATTACAGAAATGGTAATTTGATTCGCAAGAGTTTTCCTGATCTTAAGGTAGAACTTGGTTGACGCCGTAAGAATGACAAAATGGCTCTGAGCACTATGCGACTTAACTTCTGAGGTCATCAGTCGCCTAGAACTTAGAACTAATTAAACCTAACACACCTAAGGACATCACACACATCCATGCCCGAGGCAGGATTCGAACCTGCGACCGTAGCGATCACTCGGCTCCAGACTGTAGCGCCCAGAACCGCACGGCCACTCCGGCCGGCGTAAGAATGACATCACAGGTATTTATTATGAAAGTTTTTGTTCGAATGTCATAAAAAAATATGCCTCAGTTGAAAGTGGACAATTCTGGAGAGTTTTTGAGTGAGCTAGGACTGTCGCTAGAGACTGAGTCGATTGCAATAAATAATATGTTGGCAACACTGACGAAACCATATCGATGTGGAACAGTAGGGGTTTATTTTGTTCTACATGATGATAAACAAACGTCGGGCAAAGATTTTGTTTATTATTCGTAATTTTAAAATCGCATCGAACGTTATTCGAAGCCACGGAGCTGAAAACTTGTACAAATCGGCGACCACAAGGTATGTATATCTACGGTAGTTGTGGATTTGAAAATATGGTGGTGGGGTCACATATTGTGCCAAACTAGTGCAGACAGACAGATGTCAAGATGTTCCCGCAGCAGGCTCGCAGAAAATGGTGGGCCGTAGCGAGACGGCGGGCACACGGCGCAAGGCAGGAAGCGGCCGCAGTAATTGTTCCGGAAGGGCAAACGGCCACACAATGAGCGCTGTGTAGTGTGTACGCAGCGGCCGCGATTGGCCAGCCACGGCCGCCGGCTGTGATCCCTCTGCGCCGCTTCCCGCCGTCTCTGTCACCAGCTGCGGCAACGCACAACTCTACGTTCTTTGCAGTTGTCTTGCTCCAACCTCTATGCTGTCGAGTCAAACAAATTACTTCCTTCTCGTTGTGCCAATTACACGACGTAGCTCGCGATATTCCTCACGGTATTTACACTGCCGAACTAAGGACAAATTACAACCGACATGCTCCAATTACTTCTCTGCATCACACACACACACACACACACACACACATTATATATATATATATATATATATATATATATATATATATATATATATATATATATATATATATATATATATATATTGGTGTAGACTAATTCGAATAAAACGTTCCATATAACATGTATCCAAATTTTATTGGTTTCAGAGACACAGCTGTTGGAATGTAATGCGAACAGGTGCTCACATAAGCTGTTACGCAAAGGCAAATGGTTAAGTTCAAAGCCAATTTTCACAAATTCCACCTCCAATTTCAGTGCGCTTTCGAACTCCCTGGACAGCTCCAAGTTTAGGTCTTCTGAAGTCGTCTTCGCGTTCTTTTGTGATGGCGACACTATTATAGTCCGAAAGCTCATTTCGTCTCTTGTATTAATTTTTCTAGTAGACAGCGCCTTTCAACCATCCACACGGGAAAAATGTAAGAGACTAAACTCCGGGACGACTTATGCCTATCCATATTCCAGGGAATGTTGGGTTTAGATGATTTGTTATAATGGAGGAATATACATACCTTCCAATAATAATAGAAGCTCGTTTTCGACAAAGTCTAGATACCGAGGCTTTGTAACACGATGCGGTAGCCCAACAGGCCCTATCAACTGATTGTATATCGTGCCACACATCGCATTTACAGAGAAGCGTTCATGAAAAAGTCTCTTCACAAAGGTATATGAGTTTTCGTGTGACCATAGATGTGAGTTACGAATTTTAGTGATACCGTTCACAAGTGAAAGTGGCTTCATAAGTTCAAATGGTTCTGAGCACTATGGGACTTAACATCTGTGGTCATCAGTCCCCTAGAACTTAGAACTACTTAAACCTAACTAACCTAACGACAGCACACAACACCCAGCCATCACGAGGCAGAGAAAATCCCTGACCCCGCCGGGAATCGAACCCGGGAACCCGGGCGTGGGAAGCGAGAACGCTACCGCACGACCACGAGATGCGGGCGGCTTCATCAGTAAACAGTGTTAACGAAATTACTCCGCAATTTGGAACCAGCGAACGCTAAAGTCCCAACCGTCAAACTTCATCTCCTCCTCCAAGGCGTTGAATCCACTACAACTGATGAGGTTAAAAAAAAAGTTCTAATGGCTCTGAGCACTATGAGACTTACCGTCTGAGATCATCAGTCCCCTAGAACTTGGAACTATTTAAACTTAACTTACCTAAGGACATCACACACATCCATACCCGAGGCAGGATTCGAACCTGCGACCGTAGCAGTCGCGCGGTTCCGGACCGAAGCGCCTAAAACCGCTGGGCCACCGCGGCCGGCAAAACTGATAAGGATAGAAGCCGTGCGTAAGTAATGAACTCCATATTCTTGTGTGTGAAACACCGATACAGCTGAAGATACTGTTGAAGGACGGCGTTATATCAACTGAATAATGTCTTCTACCTCATCCACACTGTTGATTTGCCCGTTCAGATGAAATACAAGCGCTGGGCTCTTGCACCCCAGATGTCAATCGGGTTGGTGAAAACAAGATCTAACTTCCTTGAATCTGGTATTCTGCTTCTAGGAAACCGTCTGCCTCGTTTTGTACAAGCAGCAGTGGCATTTCATTTACAAAACCTGTACACAGATACCACAATAGCATACTATATATGTGCCAGCTTTAAGCGATATAGTAGAATTGGCCAACAAATCACAATCGAAAAATTCAATCATATAAACTCAAATACAACTTCACAACCTGAAATGCAGTACAAAAACGACAATCGTTAATACACCAAAGCAACTGGAGTACCATGCGAATTAAAAATTTATCTGTGTAACGATCAAACATTAGACTCTTGTTACACTGAATGTTTTATTAGAATTATGTGTTTTATATTACACCACCTGGAATATTTACTATCCTTCCGTGAACACCCTGAATACATACAAAAATACACATAATGAAACATGAGAAAAGCTCATCAAATTTTGAAGTTCCATTTTACAGAGGTGGATGAAACGGCAACTACATTCGTCAACGAACATATTCGTAGAACGAGCTACTGTAAGAGAAAAGTAATCTTAGTTTCTAAAATATTGTACAGTGCAGTTGTTCTTCGAGGGTTGTATTTATCGCATTCTGTTAATATGCGGAGTGTTTCAAAAACAGAGGACGCAATTTGGGCTATGTATTTTTCCGTTTTATGGTCTTCAAAACAATGACATTGACCAGAACATTCCTCTTCCCGCAGTTGCCGTGACGGATATATTAACAGAACAGTTAATTCTGAAGCGGACCTTACGTTGGGGCACTATCGCCAACAGATTACACTGTACGAGTTACGTTCTGCAGATGTATGCTGCAAATCTGAACCTTCCTACATTAGTATCCTTCACACGTGAGACATAGTTCACACGAGATGACATTGCTAACCTACAAAATTAGCATGTATGGCCACTACCTGCGGGAAGAAAAACTTTCCAGTGAATATCATTGTTTCGAAGGCCATGACTCGGAAACCAAACATTTCCTATCCGAACACGTGTTTTAATAAATTTTTCGTTATCTGCATACTTATCTTCAATTTTTTCCTTTGTTCGTGAAACACCCTGTACGTATCGTATCCTCGTCAGCGAAACAGGAATCATTGTTTGGAGAAGGTTTTAATTTTAACAAATGTTTCGCTGTAATACTATTCGTGTCACCCGCTCTTAGTCAATTAATACTATGCGCTGTTTTGAAAATGTCTACGAGATTAAACCAGTGTGCGACCCGAGGCTCGAAACTGACTTTGCTATCCAATCATCACTTACAAGCAGCCCTAACATCTTCATTTCTGTCAGTACTTTTGTCCTACTTTCCGAACTTCACATGAGCTCTCCCGCATACTTTGGTGAACAAACACTCCTGGTAGTCAAACTGTTCGGGTTCCGCACACTTTTTTAATCTGCAGGTACACTCTCGGCCGCACAGTGGTATGCCGTCTGCACACGCTGAATCGCTGACATAAAGGAAAATATTTATTTAACTTCCAAAAAGAGAAGGTTATCGGCTTTCGGCAAAGTATCGAAATAATAATATTAATACATGAACATCGAAAATGGAAGTATCAATTTTTAATACTAATTGTAGAAGGAGGCTTGTGAAACATTATTCGAAAGGTACTTTGGCTATAAACGTGTACAAAAAATGATTTATGTGCGTAGCCATTAAGAGAGGTAAAAGGAAATGGACATACACACATGAGAAAAGTTTTTCTCTGTCTCTCACACTGATACCAAATTGTACCTTGCGTACCGATCAAGTGCTACGGTAGAAATGACACACGAAAGTAATGACTTTCCGTTAATCGCGTTCTACGGATGTTCACGTTTAATTACATGAAATGTATTCGCAGTTGCGAATATTGACAACCGTCATATAATGAAATGACGATAATGAAAATTTGTGCCGGAGCGAGACTCGAATCCGGATTTCCCGCTTATCGCGAGCGGTCGCCTTACTATTTGGTTACTCGAGCACGACTCGCGGCCAGGCCCAAATATCCTGTGTTGTCAAACATATGTCTACAATCTGTACTTGTACATCCATTATGTATAGTCCTGTGCTGGGGGAGACATTTTACTTGTAAGTTGCTTGTCCGACGTCGGCGGATAAATATGATATTGCAGTGCCTGTGTTATTCCGAGGAACATGGCATCATAATTCGGAATAATAGAGGCACTGAAGTATCATATTCGTGTTTAAATATTTCAGACGGTTTATTTCAGGTAACACGCGCATACGGCAGCTACTATACCACGACTGCTAGGTCGTTGATGTTGTCTGCAGTGGAAAAGTAAAACGTCGTACTAACGAAGCCTTCGCGATCAACACAGACTATAAGTAATGTTCATTGGCGTAGTTTTGTAGCTTACTTTTGTCTAAGAGTAAACGGAACTAACTTTGTGTTAATTTGCCGCCGTTACCACAAAATTTGAAGTAAGTTCCTAATTTTCAGTTTCTTCATTTTGAATAGCTACGACTTCTTTATTGTAGACAAAGTAATAGGAATAAAGTGGACATTGTTAATGATAAATTTATTGTTGTTTTGAAAGATAAAATTAAACGTCCCTGAACTTAACTCCAAATAATTTCGAGAGCTATAATTGCGTTTTTATGAATTAAAAGTGCAGATTTTATAATGCCAAACATTTCGAATCTGAGATTACGTGATAGAACGGCATTAACGTTCTGTTGTCATAAGTGAAAGTTATTTTGCCGCCGTTAACAAAAAATTGATGTTTCAATGCGTTTTACCTAAATTTCATATCAAATGATCGAACAATTAAGGAGAAATCAAAGAATTAATTTAATAATATTCTTAACTACAAAGCAGCATTTTCTATGGTCAGTCCTGAGGCTAAAATTTCAGACACAGTTTTAAGTGGAGTATATCATTTCGAGACACACGACTTTTTATTTATCATAGATCAGATCCAGTGATTTTTACGTACGTCGTTGACCATGTTACGCACTGTTATAAATCCACTTAGCATTGATGACCGAAGTGAACTTGGATTATGGCATGCCTTGTAGACCAACTGACATGCTGCAGTAGGACAGCTCGCTATAAACCAGGGGCATAACCACTCCTGCCACAACAACTCAGTCAGTCGTGCCGTCTACAGTGCTCCGACGCAGGCGCTCCGACGTGCCAATAAGGCAGCTTTGTGAAACCAGCAACTTTACACTTTGTCCACAGGTCGATGGAAGACACACGGAATTGTGGATCCAGAGAAATTGACACTCGTTCAGACGTCTCACTTAAATGAACATTGTGCCACAGGAACAACCACCTGAAAACAATCATTTATGTATAGCATGTTGCACCCACCCAAAGAACTTCAAACGTTTTTGACTTCTTAGCTAAAATCATAGAAATTTGATTTAAATTCGTTCGTACATCATTCGCTTAAATACATTAGCTACATGATAAAAAAATTCTCTTAGAAAAATTATAACTCGTTGCTCTAACTTTCCGAAAAATAACTGTATAATCTGCGTTCGTAACTCCTCAGAAAGAGTGTCGTTTCTTACGTTTACCCATCTAAATAATTCCTTTCACTTATTATTTTGGAAGTTACAGTGAAAAACACATGATCCGAAGGACCCCTTATACATGGTACGCGTCGTAGTGCAGACATCATGAGTGTTTCATAAATTATTCACGAAGTCAAAATAACCTTTCCCAAGAATTATAGTGCCACAGGAAAGCTAGTATTCTGGTGTATGGTTAATATTTGTATTTTTTTAACTACTGACATATTGAAGCAATTACGATTTTTTAGGCAGTGCTATTAATGTTTCTATAATAGCAGAAGAAAAGTGTTGAAGAGAGGAAAATAGTAAGATAAGTTCTGTTAATATCTGCGGCGAAGCTTTTCGATGACAAAATTGTGGAATGCGCTAAATGCCTAGTTCTACCCCCATGTCAACATGGAATATCGAGGAGAAACAGTTACCTAAGTGAGCGTGCAGCCTTGGTCTTCACATTTAGCACATTTACCTCCCCCCTCCCCCTCGCTGAATAAAAAAAATGGTTCAAATGGTTCTGAGCACTATGGGACTCAACTGCTGAGGTCATTAGTCCCCTAGAACTTAGAACTAGTTAAACCTAACTAACCTAAGGACATCACAAACATCCATGCCCGAGGCAGGATTCGAACCTGCGACCGTAGCGGTCTTGCGGTTCCAGACTGCAGCGCCTTTAACCACACGGCCACTTCGGCCGGCTTCGCTGAATAAGTTAAGGAATGTCGTATCACTGGTCTTACCTTTTCTCCATCCGTTTATCACATACTATAAGTGACCATGTTACACCAGTATCCTTCAGATGCAGATGGATATGAAATGAGATGTGTAACGCTTCGTACCCACCCGGAAAGAGATGCATTGTCAGCACTGTTCTACAATTCTCTCGTAGTTCCGAAGGCAGTATGATCACAGTCAACGTTATAGTTAATACCCTGTTGACGTCGATGTATTTAGAGACGGAGCGCTAGCTCAGTTGGAGAAGAGTGGGTAAGTAAATTGGCTGTGACCTTTCTGAAGAAACCTCACTTGCATTTGTGTGATGACATGATACACAGCGCAGTGACCGGTCATCGTCTTGTAAATAGATATCCAAAATATACTAACTGATGTTCCGTGTCCAAATTTTCTGCTTCGTAAGCATTAGTAACATTCTTGTGGATGAAAATGCGAACGGTTTTAGTATCATTCGCTATCTATTTATGTGCTCATTACCACGAAGGAATTTGGGACACCAAAGAATCGCTCCTGGCTTTCGGTATATGTGAAATCGTTGTATCCTTGTTATAGTAATAGGTTATATCTTACTGTGGCAAAATAAACCCGTGGCAGTTAGTAATTTCATTTTTGGGGGAACTTTGACATTACCACTAATAATAGGTTAGTGTTAGTATGTTTATCTGACCTACATCGCCCGTGAGATGGATGCATAGCAGAAGACTTCTCCACTGCTCCACTAAAATGAAAAATTTACCACTAAGGTCAGACCACAAAAAGTATGAGTCGATGCGTACTTTTTCACAGCAAACCACATAGCTTTCCCTCTCTGACAAGTCCTTTCCTTAAATGACTCAAGCTGTTTTGAACAAGAAAACTAGGCCACCTTGGCTATCAGTGTCCTGAAGCTATATAAATTAAAACTGGACTCGTATGAAATAACGCTTTCGCTCGATGTTGCATTGTCGAGCTCTCATATTTGGTAGTGCATGAAGGTATGGATAATTTGCTGCATCTCGGAGTAACTTATAAATCTTGAGTAATACTGTACATAGTACGTGATAATTTTATGGTACTCATACTTACACGTACATGAAAGACTAAGGCGTAGCTAATGACTTGTTGTCAGCAGATAAAAGAGCATGCTAAGCTAAAATACCTGAGAGAGATAATTTTTATTATTCAGCATTTCTTGCTAATCCATTTAAACCGTTGTTCTAGTTTCGTAATGATTCTTTAAACCATGATATAAATATAAGGTGCATGTTTTTTGTAAATTTTTTGTCATATGTTGATGACAATTGTTTACTGCGAATGCCAAACGCTTCACAAATGCAGGTTGCAGAATAAGTGTATATGTAGTCATTGCTGAAACACTTGACAATTGTAAGTTTTCGTAGGTACTTGCTATGGAGGATCTCTTTAAGTCGAGATAGACAGTGATGTAATACAATAAATGATCAGATTAGAACAAGAGGAATACCAGTACATTGTGACATTAGCTTGCGCTCACCGTGGTAAAAATGTGGAACTCGTTTTTAGTATTTGTCATTGGTAACTTGAATGATAATTAATTAGTCAATTTCATAGTTGAATAATAAACTGAAGTTCAGCGTCTGTTTTTCTGTGTGTTTTGAAGAGAAACAATGGGCCAAGAAATCTATTTTTCATCATATTTATACTAACATTCCATTACGTAAAATTATTAGTGTTATTCACCGCTGTTGCTATCACGTCTGCCAAAAAACTTATTTTTACAGTCCCTGCTAGCGCTTAACGTAATATTTAAGAACATAACTATTTAAGATTGCTATTTGTATAGTCTTTTTCTTCAGTGTAATGACTCTAGTTAATCCTTCGCATCGGTTCTTCCTCTGAATAACCAACAGGCGATGTCATTGTTCAGCCAGAGATGCCTTAACTGCAGCCTACCTTGAAATCCCAGAAGCGGTGTGTAACTCGACGTGGTATTTGAGTTGGACTCATAAAGCGAGCGCCCGGGGAGTATGCAACACACGCAACAAGGAAGGCTTGCGGCCGGCGGAACTGAGGTCCCGCTCGTGGCCAGTGCTGCAGTCGCGATACCGACAATTACTTGCAAGTGCCTCGAGGAAAAGTAACGACTAGCCACTTACTCTCAGTTTTATTGTTATTGTTGCATTTCCGAATGGATTTTCGAGTCCGTGAATATTTTCTATAACAGACATAACAGGTTTAATATTATGCTGAATACAGCTAAGTTGGAGACAGGAAAAATGAACCATTCTTCCGATAAATCTGAAAATATTTCAGTTTCCTTACTAACGAACAATTAAGAAACATTTTGTAGATTTAATTGTAACCATACCGTACAATGAGTGAATTTGTTGATTAGATTTTGAAAAGCAGTGCATAGCCACTACATTCTTCGGTATAGGTTTCCTGTTATTGATTTGTTAATTACTTTTTGAGTAGTCTACAGTTAGTAATTCACAAACCTGGAAGAAAACCTGCACACTTGTTTGTTATCCCCTCTTCTTCTTCTTCTTCTTCTTCTTCTTCTTCTGGTGCTGATGCTTGTTCCTCCATATCTAGTCGGCGGATGTTAGCATGCGGTGTAGCGATCACTTCGTTTATGTGGGGTCCTGCCCACTCATCTAGTATAGGGTGCCTAAAGGATGCTGAGTTCTCGGAATGCTATACAGTTCAAGCAAATCACATTAATAGTTTATATTTTATATTGCAATAATGAAGATAGACAATATTTAACTTTGAATTTACAGTGGTGTCGCAAGCGATGAGTGACATGCAAACAATCAAAGTCCTATGCTGTATACAAGTCCATGTAAGCAATTGGTATGGATCACACGTCACTGCTATCGTAGTGCTCTCGTAGTACTGCGCTGGCCTGCGAGTCCCAGTCTGGTACTGTCTGGCCGAGGCTGCCAGGAGCCGCGCTTATATTCTCTTCATCTAGAGGGCGCTGCTGTCGTGGTGAGGTCCTTGTCAGCGGGATATTGGCTGACGTCGTCTCACCGACTTCTTTGCTCTTGCGATCTTTGTCTTCGTGCCGTCGCTTATTGTTACTCCTGAACAGTTTACATGGACTGCAGCACTGAGTAGAGCCTGTGTGAAGATACCAATTAGTCGCTTACTTCACCAAATTCTTGCTTATATTTCCGTGTGCGCTGAGGTACAATGTGTGTAACCTAGTGGAAACGTTAAATGAATAGCTTATTTCTGTGTTCCTGATGACCTCTCGGGTACGCTTCATTCGATGCTAAAATTTTTTGTTAACGATCTTACACGAAGTAAACACTTCTGTGTCAGTATTTCAGCAGTTTACAATTTCTTCTGGCGGCCTTTGTTGAAGACTAGATCTCTGCTCGGTGTAACGAACTTGGAAAGACGTATCATTTCCCGAGTATGACTTTGAATTTCAGACTTGTTTGGATGCTGCAATGAACGCTCTCATTTTATAGCGTATTGCATCAGCTTTATTAAAATATCTTTCTACCATCTCTACTTTCGGATTCTAGTTTTTTATTTAGTCACAGCCTATGAGATTTTTCCTACATTTACGGTGCCATTCGTTTCTATTGTATATATAATCTTTAGTGAACATGGTCAAATATATTTAATATTAACTTTCTGGTCTTATTATTTACACATTTCAATAACAGTGTTGTAAATTAACTTCCAAGTTTTGTAGTGCTGAGTCGTGTAAGCGAAACAAATTGTTTAACGCCATCCCTTTTTATTTTGGCGTTAACTTCCATTCCTTTCACTACTTTTGTTTTTATTTTTCATCAATTTTTGTTGCTAAAAGTGTCAAGTCTAATGACAAAATCGCTTCAGTGCGAGAATGAACCCTCGGTATGCTCACATATATATCGAATCCACGTGTATAAAATACTTTTGAATCACCTGTCTTCTATTTATGAAAGCGTTATAATACCTTATGCGGGTAAGTTATTTTTAGGTATTATCAGTGGCCATATATAACTGTCGTATCGGCAGCACTAAAGTCATATTCTGGACAAACCTAGAAAGTGATATGATAGCGGCAGCGCTGAAGACACCCGAACCACTACGTTAGAGAGCGAGAAACTCGGCTTTGGGACACCTGATACATTCTGAAGTAGTAGTAATAATAGTAGTAGTATTTGAAGTTATTGATTTCATACTTAACACTTTTCAGTATTATTTTTTTTATTGTTGCAATTTATGTAGTTAATAATGGAGTATTTCGAAGTGTTGAAAATATAATTCAAAAGGATTCATTTTTGTTAAACATTTCCTTATGTTGTGACCTGCAATAATTTCTTTATATCCTGTCGTATCCCATTAGATAGCAAACGCGATTGCAGTAGACTCGTATTGAAGAGGATTGCCTTTAATATCTGCATCGCGCCATCCATATATAATTTTTCTCCACAGCTTCCTGAATCTATTTTCTGTAAATGTCTAAAAGGTTTCTCAGATAAAGCCACTGTCGCATTCCTGCCCCATCCTTGTTCAATTAGAGCTTATTATCCGTCCGCTATCCTAATCATCGACCGAACGATGAACGCTTAAATCTTCGTTCCTAGGTTCTATAACTAAAGTGTGTAGCCTTGGCATTGGCCATATCCTCATATGGCCTCTGCTCTAACCTAATGCCCGCATCTCGTGGTCGTGCGGTAGCGTTCTCGCTTCCCACGCCCGGGTTCCCGGGTTCGATTCCCGGCGGGGTCAGGGAGTTTCTCTGCCTCGTGATGGCTGGGTGTTGTGTGCTGTCCTTAGGTTAGTTAGGTTTAAGTAGTTCTAAGTTCTAGGGGACTGATGACCATAGATGTTAAGTCCCATAGTGCTCAGAGCCATTTGAACCATTTTGAACCTCTAACCTAATTCTCGCATTAGTAACGAGATACAGCAAACAATCCCTCTTTCCCTTGCATATAAGAACCCATAGACTGTCAAGTGAATGTGTCTCCTCAAAATAGATTTATTATATCGACAAAATAAATAGCTGCAGGGCCCATGGGTTTTTAACATATTGATCTTTGTGTGAGGTAAAGGCGTGACTCCAGGAAGTGCTATATTTAGTAATGTGTCGTCAATCATTCTCTCGATTGCACTGCTACGAAATGAGGTAGGCCGTAGATATGTACAGATATAAGACAACGTCGTGTGTATCTCGCGCACTTCTGAAATATTTTGCAATTAAAATAATAAACTGTGTTACTTTATGACACATCTCCCGTTAGACTGAATGAAAGCAGTTTTCAGGGTATAAGTATAAATACAGTCAAGTTATCAGTAAAACTGCGTCTGTAAAGTTATGAAAATTATCCAGTACATTGCGCATGATAGATTTGAACAAACGACGACTGGTACATAAGGGTCAGTCAAATGAAAATCTGACAGATAAAAAAAAGTAAACTGCTCATTATTTAAAAAGTAATCGCCTTAACTACTATACATTTATCTCCGTCATAGAAAAATATTTGGGGTTGACTACGGAACCATGATTGTACCCAGGCGTGCGTCTGCTCAAGTGGGGGTAAAGGTTGTTTCGACTACGCTGCAGAAGTTTCCTGTAATACCCGTACATATCCTCCATACAGTCCCGATCTCTCCCCGTGTGATTTCTATATTTTTGGCGCCCTGAAGAAAGACATTCGTACTCGTCGATTTGTTTCGGACGAAGAGATGCACGCCTGGGTACAATCATATTCCCGTAGCAACCGCAAACGTCTTTCCATGAAGATATAGATCGTTCTGTCTCACAATTTATTAATAGTTATGGTGATTACTTTTGGGAACAATAAACAGTCTACTAACTTTTTTCCTATCTGTCGCGTTTTCATTTGATTGTCTCTTATAATTTTTATTGAAAAGAACGTGACATTATCTTCAAAACATATCACTGCTGTCTTTAATTCCATGTTTTGCAGCGAGATAGGAGATAAATGTGGTATCTTCTCCTGGAGTTATATATGTGTTGATTTTGTTTGAGACTTGAGCTGGTTCTCGTCTGTTTCGCTTATTTTACAGGAAGTTTTTATTTCAGCTAGAACGCACGACGAAGATACGTTATTATATATTATAATGGTGTATTACAACAGAATTATGCGTTTCTGTCATGAAATAACGTGAAGTTGGTATAAGTTTTACGTGCAGGCATTCCCACTTTTATTACTGCCTTTGTGACGCTTTCATTCGCTTGTTCCGTGCGGGTTAACTTGTGCAAGTTGTTTCCCGCGGACCCTTCTCTGACGAAAGAGAAAACTTGCGAATTTTAATACCCTTCTTGACTTTCTGTATCGAATCTATTCTAGGCTTTATTGAATGAATTATGGAAATCGAAATAAGAATCTAAACTGAACTTAGCGTAGAGTTTAATGTGAAAACTTTAAAAACGCAGCTGCTAATACAGATATCGTGTTCTGCTTACCTAAATTAGGTGTTAAAATGTATTCAGTTGGAACTCAATTTTCTTTACTCAAGTATAGCACCCTGCTAGCAAGTGTATTAAACTTTTAATTTTCTAAGATGCAAATTCTTTGTATGATTTATGCAATTGTCTTACAGTCTCTGTATCTTTACATTAATCGTGTTTCTTTTCTCCTTTTTTAGGTAAGAATGTGCATCAGATGTTGTTCCTACCGTGGCGGCAAGGTAACTCCTGCATGACTATTGCTAGATTAATATAACCTTTTTATATGGTTAAATTTAGAGTTACCCAGATGAACAATTTCGCTATTTTTACCAGTTACGTGGACAAACACACTAATTTTGTAATCGCAGTGACAAGAATTATCAAGCTCTTAAAAAACATTGATTAGGCATGGAGTCAGAACTGTAATCATGAATATGAAAATACCTGTTTTCAAGTGTTAGCACCTTTGTTAGTTTTATATGTGGTGGCGCTGATAACCCCGCTGTTGATTGCCTTCCATCCATAAACACACAAACATTGAATCTAGTTATTAAATATTACATAACTTGACAGTTCATTTTTTTTTCTCACCTTGTTCAGAACCAGCCGCTTCTGTAAAATCCATCGGTTATGAGCAAATTTTCCAACATTCATATTCAGTGACTTGGCAGATTCAACACGGGGACGTGTATCACCTACAAGTTTTCTAATACACCATACAAAAAGACGCTTATATCAACGTCAGTATAGTTACTTTCATTTGAATGGTTATTTCCACTAACCACGATGTCTCACGTCGACGTTTCTGAAGAACGCTCTGGTGCAACTTAGTCCTTAGTTGTGTCGGTAAGGAAAGATGCTTTGTCTGACAGCGGTTTTATGTATAGATTCATACCGTACAGTAGATGAGACAGTAAATAAAGAAGTAAATAACAGTGAATATTTCTCGTTTTCAGGTATCGTTTTAGTGCCTATCGTTACCATATCCGCGCTTTTCGCTACTAATTGGTTCAAATGGCTCCGAGCACTGTGGGACTCAACTTCTGAGATCATTAGTCCCCTAGAACTCAGAACTAGTTAAACCTAACTAACCTAAGGACATCACGCACATCCATGCCCGAGTTTTCGCTACTGACCTCGTTGTCGAGGGATGTAAAATCCTAACGTTTCTTATCTGTTTCTTTGTAGTTACGTATGTTGATTCCAAGCGTGACGACAAGAGATGTATTTCAACAAACAAGATCAGTGTGTGATACGTGCTTTGCAAAAAGGACTAAGATTATATATTATTAATGCGCAGCGTGCTGAATTTACAAGCTTGGGGCTGGAAAACGATTACAATTTGTATACTGGCCAAACAGCTGTAGCAGCGTTTTGTTCATGGGAATACGAAGAAAGTAACTAATCATAGTTAAGAAATCTGTACGTCCATTTTTTAAGAGATCTTATGCATAATTGAGCTTCCACGGTGTTATTTTCTAGGCGTTATTTAATTATTTTCATTTTTAGATAGCTTTGGCTAATCAGAAAATGCAAAGTTAACAGTAACAGTGTTATGGAGATATCAGTTTCTCTGTAAAGGAGGATGCAGAAAAATTATATTGCACTTCGTTGCTGAAGTAAAAAATGTTATCTTGGTAGTCAGTTACGCCTCACTAGTAGGAATAGAAACTAAATACATATCTTAGTAGCCAGTTACGCCTCACTAGTAGGAATAGAAACTAAATATATACGCTGTAGGAGTGAAGTGAAAGTGGCATTTCTCGTCGCTGCTACTGCAGCACTTTACGAATAGCCCCCTTAACTTTTGACGCCAGCAGAGCAAATAGCCGCTCGCATGATCGTTCGGGCCGGACGGGGAGTGATTCGTGCGTGTTAGCACACACTTCTACGAGACCCTCCTTTTGCTGATTTCCCTGTAGTGTGGTGCTCTCCTCACCGACCGCGCCGCGAAGAATCCACAAGATGCACGTTATTTATTCAGCGCACTTTCACCCTCCACCACGGCAGTAAACATTGTGAAGGCCTATGGGCCATTGGTGAAGGGAAGCTACAACTCTTTAGGGTTCGACTACCCGGCAGTTCTTACGTCTTAGTAACAAGTGTATCGACGTTCTTCGTGTCTCGAAATGGTTTAAAGTTCGACAGCTATTCTATGCAGGAATATCACATTTGAAGTGATGATCCTAAGTGGCTGAAGCGTGAGGTTGTGTATTATTTAGTTGTTCTAACGTATGAAAGCAAACTGACTGGCGGATATACACTAAAGCGCCAAAGTAATCGGTATAGGCATGCGTATTCAAATACGGAAGTATGCAAACAGGCGGACTACAAGTGTCTGGCGCAATTCTTAGATCAGTTACTCCTGTTACAATGGCAGGTTATCTAGATTTAAGTAAGTCTGGACGTGGTGTTACAGTCGGCACACGAGCGATGGGACACAGCATCTCCGAGGAAGCGATGAAGTGCGGATTTTCCCGTACGGCCATTTCAAGAGTGTACCGTAAATATCAGAAATCCGATAAAAAATGTGTTCATATGGTTCTGAGCGCTATGGGACTTAACATCCGAGGGCATCAGTGCCCTATAACTTAGAACTACTTAAACCTAACTAACCTAAGGACAGCACACAACACCCAGCCATCACGAGGCAGAGAAACTGGATTCATCCGCTGTATAGATACCACCAGCACAACCGGTTAGTCAGGCGAAAGCTTCTCTGACGTTCATATGCAGCTGAAAATAAGCATTGCGATTTACCTTATTTGCGAAATACTGCATGTTCATTCACTTCTTAATGATACGGAGGTCACGCCATTCTGATTCACGTAAAATCTCGCAATATGCAAAGTGTAAAACACAATTTAGTCTTTTTTTTTTTTTCATGGCTATCACGTACTTCCGCAGATAACTGCTTGGTTCTTACTGAATGCAGAATTTAATAATCTATTAAATTACACTGTTTTACTCTCATCGAAAATACTGTTGCAAACATAAGAGACGCATGATCAGCGAATACTAAAAATCACAAAGGGAAGAAAATTTGCTTAGAAATTTCGAAAGTAACTGAACTGATTGACACACCAGGCAACTCACATTGATGTGTAGAGCGCTGGCTCCGTAGAGATAACCCTTACAATTCCCGTGGTTTTAGTTTTCTGTCCAGAGGTGATCTACAGTGTGAAAAGTGGCCCGTCTAATACAAAGTCCTACGGCTACCAACGTCGCTCTGTTGCCTTGACCCTACTCCACTGTGAGCGAAAGTAACTGAGATTGACCTGTGCCTGGGATCAATCTTAAGGTAGTTTGCAGTCGGTGTAAGCACATAGTGCTGGATACATTTAGTTCAAAAGAAACAAAAACCTTACGATCATTACAGGGCCCCGTAATTACCCAAATAAGCGTCGAAGGGCGGTTCTCACCTCTCGATAACCTGATATTTACTAAAAGGAAGAAGAGAAAACCAATGAACATTGTTTGCTGCGTTGTGCAACCGTCGCAGCACTAAGTAGTGACAAATGTGTGTGGTTCAGAAAGTGCCAGTAAATTAATTTTGGACACCTAGCAATGAATTAATAGCAGTTTTCATTCCTTGTAGCTGGTATGTAGCACAAAAATCATGTTTCTGTAAGACTCGATGCGGACAGAGGCTTCAGTGTGACGAGCAGACTTTCGTGTAATCGTTCACACTTGGCCTTTCAGCGTCACTCTCGTCACGTGTAAGACTTCGTATCATTTTCTAAGGATATTATTTTTTTATGTTCACAATCCTGACATCGTATTAGGTGACGAGTCCTTGCACAGGTTATCTACTTTCCTAAAATCTTCCCTTCTAGTGGAGAAGAGTTTTGAACGTCCATTCACTGTGTTCATTGCGTTCTGTTCAGAATTTTTCGCATTTTGTCGCGGTCACTAGTTCAGTAGTAACAAGCTTACCTTAGCTGTAGAGAAGTAGTTTCATTGCTCTAACACTCTGTGTTAGGTCCAGACGACCTTATATTGTCCACTGGGAGCTCGTCCCCATTTGGAGAAAACCTCTTAAATTATTTTTGACCGTCTTGTGAGGAGTAATTGATATGGTTATTTTTTCTTCAAGATGCCTTCCCAGTGACATAATCAATGGGAAAAATAATCATGTTCACTTCAAAAAACAACTGTTACTTTCTGTTTCGCTAGCGTGTTTCAATTACATACAACTATTTCGAAACATCCGAAACATCCGCTGTCAGGCATACAGCATTACATTTACGTCTGTGACGGAAGTGATACCGTGTCTACAAACTGGCAATTTCTACATCTGTGTAGCACCCTTCTATTGAATTGCAAGCCATTCCGCACAGAAAGGCGATAAAATGCGCACCATTAGTGAGAGCTGGGTTATATTTGTAACGAAATCAATAATAGATAGTAGAGCGACACACGAAGCGCGGTTAAATTTTAAATGGGCAGTGGCAATTTTTTGAGAGGTGCAGCTTTTCCGTGAAAAGTTATTCCATTAATGCTTAAAACTGGCTATGTAAAAAGAGTTACGTAACGTCAATTAGAAGCCGAAATGCATTTCATGTTGAAGTCATACGTGTTACACACCAAAGTGCGCACTAAAATATCTTCAAATTCTTCTGTATATTTTGTCAAAAACAACAATAATGCTGCGTCATAGGACGGCCGGAAGGTCTGTGGAATACAAACTTGGAACGATAATTGTAGTTGAAACTACGATTTTTCAGTGAGACAAAAAAGTGTAACGGTAGCAGGACCACAACGCTTAAACTTCATTTTAACTGTTGGAGGTATTTTGTGGTAACAGTGTGTTCAGCTTCTTCTCGCTACTGTGACACACACACACACACACACACACACACACACACACACACACACACACACACACAAAGAGAGGGAGAGAGAGAGGGGGGAGGGGGGGAGGGGGAGAGGGGCGGGTGTGGATGTGACGTGTGTTGAGCGCTGAAGGAAGCATATGTACTTGGTAGATTAAGAGACTCCGTAGAGTTAAGGGTGCAGCATAAATATTTACCACTTATAGGACGGAGATTATGGGTACTTAGGTACCAAAAGTTTACGTTATAAACTGTTTTAAATGAGTATCAGGAATTCGTCCCATGTTACTGAACATCTGTTAGATTTATTCACAATTTTTACGAAAAACTGAAGTTATTAAGGCCCTTGGTTTCAATGCACTATGGCAGGGAACCTATAATCGAGGATCGAACTTCGTCTCAATTTTGTTCTGTATTCAAGTGGAAAGTGTTAAAATGTAAAATATTCTCATCAGACTCATCGAAAAGGATCTCTTGAGAAATACGCAACTTAATATGGCCAATTATCATTTTGATTTTTACATGATTCTCGTTAAACTTGAAGCTTACACATCAATAAAGTTGATTTATCTTTAAATTTTAATAAAAAGCACGAACATTAAGAAATGGAGACGAGAGTGTAAAAGAACCTGCACCATGTGTGTGCGTAGAGTCGACTAGATAAGTAAGAATGAGTTTAACTACTACGTCACGTACGTTTTTCTACAAGCTGTAAATTTTGGAACAGTGTATGTGCATCACAGTGCGGAAAGCCAACCTGAACTCTGTTCTGTCTCTGGCAGCCTATTGTCAACGCAACGTTAAATTCTGGTCACGCCCCTTCCCATCCAGCTCTAATGTTTCCGTGATTTCCCTGAATCGCTTCAGGCGACTGCTGGGATCTTATGGTAAGGGGTACGGTGAGGTACAACTTTTGTTCATCTTTTGTGTTTCTGGAGACACTAACCAGCAGAATGTTGTTAGACCCGTTCTTTTGCAGCAAATTCTCTGGCCAGCACGATCTCTTCAACGATGTCTCCAACGGATCACTAGTAGGAGATGATGGGACGACAATTGACTCGTGCCACTCGAACACCAACATCTCGTACAGAACAGGTCGAGCAGGCGGGCAATAACGTATCCCAGGACAGTTTTCGCCATCTTTACGATTGACTGGATGCCGGAGTCAGCCCCTGCACTGCCTCCCGTGGAGACTACACAACGAACTAATGAGTGTCGGTCGCAGGTTCGAATCCTGCCTCGGGCATGTATGTGTGTGATGTCTTTAGGTTGATCAGGTTCAAGTTGTTCTAAGCTCTAGGGGCTGATGACCAGTTAAGTCCCATAGTGCTCAGAGCCATTTGAACCATTTGTCAACATTGGTCGATACCTGGTACCTCAGAACCGTTTGTGCTATTGATCTGTAACCTCTAAAAGAGTGTACTAATTTTCTTCCCTCAGTGTATTACAGCATCGAGTACTCAAAACGAATACGTTGTTTTACAGTGCAGGCGATGTTTTTTCTATAATTCCCGATGCCGTGGTTTTTGACGAATTAATCTGACACGCAGCGCCAGCCGTAGTTCATTCCAAAGAAATTCCTCGGGAACGAGGCCGCTTCCTTAAACAGATTTTCGCAGAGTTAAATCTGATTTTCTCGCTGTAGAATAAGTTAATGCTATCCCAGACGGGATTATACCGAGAACTGTAAGTCGGATTGGTACTCACTGGTTAGAACGGTGAAACGCGAATACCTCCGTACAAACAGGTTTGCTGCTACCGGAGAGACGTACGTCTCGAATGCAGGACACATTTGCTCGGTGAAGGTGGGCAGCGAGAAAAAGTGGCGCGGGCGGACGTGCGATAATTGCGAGGGAACGTCGCCCGAGCTAGGCGGCGGACCGCTGTATAAATATGAGAGCGCGCCATGAATAAGTGAGCCGGACGGAGGAAGGCCCGACCAAACGCCACTTACCGCCTTAAATATACACCGCGCCGGATTACCGCGGCCGCGCCACTTACCGCCTTCTTCTCCGCCTGCCTAATCTCCGCACGTCTTTGTAACGAATAGTGCTGACAGACGCCTTCCCGTCCCGCTAAATCTGTGCGCTCATCGTTTCTGGCTTTCTTACGTCACTGAATATGAAAGGCTTCCACACTCCTCTGGACAAGAGGTGGTTATGTCCCTCTTTTGCAGTGGGAAACACTTCCCCAGAATGAAGACGATGAGGGGTTATCCCCACAAATTTTAAGATGTTTTCTTGATTTCGAAAGTAACCGTAATCAAGTTGTCAACGCTTTTCAGTTCATATTGCGTCCGACTAAATTTTCTAATGCAGTGGTCGCTAAACATTCCATCGTGTTATTAATTGGCATCCTACACCGAAGAGCCAAATAAACTGGCGCGCCTGCCTAATATCGTTGGGGCCCTCTGGAACACGCAGAAGTGCCGCAACACAACGTGGAATGGACTCGACTAGTGTCTGAAATAGTGCTGGAGGGAATTGATACCATGAACCCTGCAGGGCTGTCCATAAATTTGTAAGAGTACGAGGGGGTGGAGATCTCTTCTCAACAACGCGTTGCAAGGCATCCCAGTTATGCTCAATAATGTTCATGTCTGGCGAGTTTGGTGGCCAACGTTTAAACTCAGAGGAGTGTTCCTGGAGCCATTCTGTAGCTATTCTGGACGTGTGGGGTGTCGCATTGTCCTACTGGAATTCCCAAGTCAACCGGATTGCATAATAGACATGAATGGATGCAGGTGATCAGACAGGATGCTTACGTATGTGTTACCTGTCAAAATCGTATCTAGACGTATCAGGGGTCCCATATCACTCCAACTGCACCCGCCCCACACCATTACAGAACCTCCACCAGCTTGAACAGTCCCTTGCTGTCATGCTATTGGGTGTCTAAAGTTTCCAGATACAGCATGACCAGACAACGTTCACATGTAACTTATCGCCGTCTGTCGGAAATGAGAAAGGTGGGATTACTGGCATGAGGGATATAGGAGCATCAAACTGACTGATTGCAAAGACAGTTGGCTATAGTGCAATGACAGCAGAACTAGTGGTGACGAGGAGGATCGAGGACAACAGTGCGGCATCAAGAGGAGGACAACAGCACGAGAAGATCATTCGATTATTTGACTGACTCATAGGAACAGAGCGGTGGCAACAGCTGAAATCCAGCCAGACGTCACATGCAGTGTCACCACGAGGCGTCGTGAGAACTCTAGTTGTCACGAATGGTTTAGTGCTGAAACCGTACCGCAGACAACAGAGAATTGCTTCGTGTAGAACCAGAGTCAACTGGCACTTTAAGTATATAGAGAACCGGCACCTGAAGCTGACTGCCAAACGATTCTACACGCATTGCGCGTAAGGACCACAAAGATAAGATACGAAAAATTAGGGCTCGTACGGTGGTGTATAGATAATCGTTTATCCCTCGCTCTATTTGCGGGCGGAATAGGAAAGGAAATGGCTATTAGTGGTACAGGGTACCCTCCGCCACGCACCGTACGGTGGGTTGCGGACTATCTATGTTCATGTAGATGTAGATGTAAGATGCATACTGTGCTGTTCAGCGATGAGTCTCACTTCTGTCGGTGGTGGTAGTCAGATAGACGTCAATGTGTTCTTAGACGAACTGGTGAGAGATCACAGCTAGCAGCGATTTTGAGGACCAGCGGTTTTTGGACTCATATCTGCCGGCCGCGGTGGTCTAGCGGTTCTGGCGCTGCAGTCCGGAACCGCGGGACTGCTACGGTCGCAGGTTCGAATCCTGCCTCGGGCATGGGTGTGTGTGGTGTCCTTAGGTTAGTTAGGTTTAAGTAGTTCTAAGTTCTAGGGGACTTATGACCTAAGATGTTGAGTCCCATAGTGCTCAGAGCCATTTGAACCATTTTTGACTCATATCTATCCAACTCGTGGAATCGTAGTGTGCAGAAGCGTTGGATGTGGCAACAGGGCTGATTTGGTAGCTGTTGAAGAGAAGCTGAATGCTCGCCAGTATGTGACAAAAATGTTAAACCATGTTGTCATTCCCTTCATGACCAGGATACCGAATGGCATAGTTCAGCAGCATAATGTAAGACCTCACAGTACCCTTTACATCACAAACGCCTTGAGGACAGCACAGATGCCCGACAAGTCTATCCCGTCCTAATTTGTCACCCATACAGCGTATCTGTGATACAGTGGGAAGATGTATGCTTTCGTAACACCCACCAGCCAACAATCTTCATGTACTGACACATGATGTGCTTCAGACATGATAAGAATTTTCTCAAGATGTTACGCATAGGCTGTTTGCTTCCATGGCACAACGAGTACAAGAGTATATTCTAGTGCGTAGGAACTTCTCATAGTGATGCTGATGATGGACATCAGTTTCATTTTAATCATTTTATACCAGTTCTGCTATGAACATCTTCATAACGTTTGCTAAATATCAGACTAGTACTTCGTGGTGTAACGCATTTCATTTCCGCCTGTGAATATAAAATATACTGTGTATAGTCTTTGCTCTGATATGTTCGATCAGATCTAGGAGGTGAGTTCTAGCCTGCAAGTGTCGAACATTGCTGGAGAGGGAGACGGCAGGGTGGTGGGAGCAGTATCCTACAGTTTTTGGTGTTTGAAGACGGGAGTAGTGGAAGGGGGCAGGGGCCCGGCAGGAGGCACGCATCCAGTCTGAGAATTATATTTTGCTCTAGAGGATGAAAGAGTGAAATATATACTACACCGTCAGATATACTAGTCAGTCGTTGTCATGACATTCGGTTTCTCATTGGTGCGTCGTCTAACGTATTTCTAGAGCTACTGTGCAGCCGTGGGTCACCTACTGCTCCTTTAGATTTGTGGCTGGTGGCAATCGTCACACACTCCTTTATGACGCCATTAGATGTCTGATAAGTTTACGTTTCGACGTATTGACTGTTGGCGTTCGTTTCGGGGTTTTCGACCGGCGTCGTTTAATAGTCGGTCGAAGATCTCGAGACGAGCGCCAGCATCCAGCACATCAAAAAGCGATTGCGAAAGCTTTAACAATTTTACAGTTTTCTTTTCGATGGTTGTCGTTAGAGGCGGAGGAGGTACCAATAGGAGAGGAACGTTCAGGCGTCTTCTGCATTACGAAAAATGCGATACGTGGCAAGTTTGGAAGACTGAGAAATAATCCCCAAATTCTGTCTCATTTTAAGTTTTATACTGGCCGAAGTTAACAGTTTTTGAGCTTCGCAGTAGATGAAAATCTGGAAGGAATTTTGTGGGCTTAGAAGAAATTAGAGGAAAAATTTATGCGCTGAGTTACTGTGTGTTGAAGTGGAGTGCAGATCTGTGAAGCGATCGTCTGGAAATGTTCTTTCTTTATCGAATGCTAATTTGCTTTCGTGTGGTTTAAAATGGAAGGAAGGCGACAGTGATACTATGCAGGAGTGAGGTCTTTTAAAGTAGGCTCATGTTTCGGTTCTTTGCAGAGCTGTGCATATAGGAGGATTTGGATGAGGACAGTTTATTTCATTCGATGAAGGAATGAATATTAGCAAAGCATGTTTTCATATCAGCTGTTTCGAAACTTTATCTTGGAACGTTTACAGGAACCGAGGAGGAAGAACACTGAAAGACTGAAGTGGACTCGTCAATATTGGTAGTTAAACTTCGATCCAGGTAGCGAGTTTCTGTTTACATTATAAAAGCCAGGGTAAGAGCAGGGAGGACAGAGAACCCTCACGAACGAAATAGTTAGATTGACGATCTCCGATCTACTACTTAGTAGCGAACGAGGATCAGTGGTGCGATTTCTAATCAATCAGGCGACTAGACCGGTAAAATAGGAAGTACAGAAAAGGACTACTGTATAAATGTCATCCATAAATGTATTTCGTGTGTGTCATTCATAAAATAAAATCTTACCTTTTACACGAGTCGTTTCGTGTTATTGCAATCTGAAGGCATCCGACTTTCCTGTGTCTGCTACGGGGCCTTTATGGGCAGCAAGTTCTCATTTCGTCGACAGCGTAGTGCATTGATATATGTCTTTGTTAACTGAATGCTAGAATAACCTTGGAAGAAGATTGGAAGGAAGGATGGGAGATTAAGATTTAACGTCTCGTCAACGATAAGTTCATTTGAGCCGGAGCGCAAGCTTGAACTGCGGAAGGTTAGAAAAGAATCGACTGTTTCATTATCAAACGCACCACACCGCATTTGCCTTAAATAATTTCAGGACATCCTCCCGAATGCCAGTGAAGTGTCTTATAACTGCACCAATTGCTCAGTAGTTTTTGGACTACATTATACATATAGAAGATGAAATCTTCTGGCATTTTAGCCAAACGATTAGAAACTAAGAAGTTTTATTGTTATCCCTATATACTTTTCAGGAACGACCTTCCAGAGTTGTTATGTGTGGTGTTCAAGCTAGAAGATATACAAATTAATAGCCCCCTACATTACGCTAAAGGTAGCAACCTTTGTACTGAAACTCCTGACAAATTAAAACTGTGTGCTGGACCGAGACTCGAACACGGGACCTTTGCCTTTCGCGTGCAAGTGCTCTACCATCAGAGCTACCCAAGCACGACTCCCGCCTCGTCCTCACAGCTTTACTCCTGCCACTACCTCGTCTCCTACCTTCCAAACTTCACAGAAGCTCTTCATCGAACCTTGCAGAACTAGCACTCCTGGAAGAAAGGATATTGGGGAAACATTGCTTAGCCACAGCCTGGGGGATGTTTCCAGAACGAGATTTTCACTCTGCTCGGAGTGTGGGCTGATATGAAAGTTCCTGGCAGATTAAAACTGTGTGCCGGACCGAGACTCGAACTCGGGACCTTTGCGTTTCGCGGGCAAGTACTCTACCATCAGAGCTACACAAGCACGATTCACGCCCCGTCCTCACAGCTTTACTTCTTCTAGTACCTCGTCTCCTACCTTCCAAACTTCACAGAAGCTCTCCTGCGAACCTTTGTATTGTTTTTGAAATGAAAATTGTCATAACTTAACTTTGCCTTTCATTTTATCTTATTTGATTCGTTACAATTAATAAAACCATTTTTACTTCACGAATTTGAAACGGTGCAAAGTTAATTCAAAATGGTCGTACAGCAAATATCTTTAGCAAAATTAAATACAGTCGGTCACATTTCATACGAAAATTTTACCAGTCGATCATATGTATTAGTAGAAAACATGGTACCTTACTCCCCCTTGCGTTTCATGGTGTTAACATCGCGTAGGACTACCAGTATTGTTTCGTTGGCCTATAATCCAGTTTCAGTTGGGTACTGGTAAAGAAGCCTGATGTATGCCGATATGAACGACCATTTAGTGCGAAAAAGGATCATCAAGCCAAGTAATTCAGCGCAGTTACGATGGAAGCTTCGAACTTACATTTGTGCATTAAGTCAAAACCACAACTAACAGAGGCTGGACGAATCTAATGTACGACGTTGGGATGCCTGAGAAGAAAAAGGGAAGAAGGTAGTATGAACAATAAAAGTCATTCAGGGAACAAAATGTGGCAAATATCAGGAAGTCGAAACTAATGTTCGTTCCTATATAGAAGATAAGGGAAATATGGGATGTCTATCTCACAAGAAATAATCCAACTGAAGGGCTTGGAAGTCGCAAGAGTCTTCAACGCGTCACAGGGACAATTCCGCGCGACTAATGACTGTTGTCGTCGGTTTATGCGGAATAATGGCCTTGTTCTCCGACGAAGTAGGTACTACACTAGCTCAGATAATGCTAGCAGATTTCGAGCAGAAACTGGTTAGCTTCCAACAGTAAATCATCCAGTTGCGAAAGCGTCACTCATACCCTTTTCATCAGAATGGCAATGCTCACGAAACGCTAGCATGTTTGACATGCCGAGCAATATGCCAGTAAACATGAACGAGGAAAAAGTATCCCGTTAAGAGGAACCGGGAGTGAAAAAAAACAACAGAATAACTGTGATGTTACAGCGGATGGTGGAAAGTTATCCCTTATCTCATTCTGAAGAGAAAAATTTTGCCAAAGCGAACTTTTCTAAGGTCTTAGTCATTCGTTGCCAAGAAGAGGGCTGGCTGACAACGCAAGTAATTGCTGACTGACTGTTCACTGTTTGGAATCGCAGACCTGGGGCACTGCTTGCTAAGAGAGCCAAGCTAGTTTTGGTTGCTTTTAAGTAAAAGATGCTGAAGTTAAAGATGAAAGTGCTCCGCAAAAGACAGATCTCCTAATACCCGGAGCTTCAAAACAACAGGTGCTAGAAGTGGCCATAAACATGGACTTTCAAGGACAAACTTCGAAAAACTTATTCAAATTGGCTCCTGGAGGAAGACCGTGCTCTTACATTATCCGGTAAGATTAGGGAGCCATCAGTCATCCCTTTGTGCGAGAGGATTCTTGCTGCATGGTCCTCCATATCATCAGAATCCATCGTCAAGGGCTTCAAGAAATGCTACATACCGAATGCGCTGGATGGCAACGAAGATGGCATACTGTGGAAAGAGATGGAAGAAAATGATGGCAGTGAGAATGCTGAAGTGAATCCCGGTACTGATATGGATGAGAGTGAATAAAATATATGGTACAGGTATGTTAGGTGCCAATGTATTGTATTATATGTTAGAACAAATGCTTATGGTATACATGTACGTCTTGCATGTAAATATAAGTAAATTTCTGGTAATTACACGACTTATTTTCGCGCGAAATATTTATTTTTTAATTTTTTCCTTAAAATTTAGGTGTGCCGCTTATACGCGGTGACGACATATTATCGTGTACTTTGCATTCCATTTTCACAGCAGCAGATGAGAGTTCAGAATTTCTTTCGAAAATTCCGGGGAGCTATCTGTGCAGTGACGTGTGAGAGTTAACCAGAGAGCGGATGTGTGGAATGTGCGGTGAGCGGATTCCATTGGCTTCGGTTTCATTTTATTTCATGAACCCGCATAGAAAGGGTACGTGATTTTATCATTATTTAAACGCTGCATTTTTCTCTCGTCACCCTCCACCCCACCAACGGACAAGGATTAATACTACTGGGTCATTGCAGCTATGTTCGTGCGCTTTGCGTTCCGCATTTACATTATCCAGTAATTTAGTGATAAATATGTTGTACACTATGCAATTTTAAATGAAATATTTTGATTCGGCAAATCGGGTGTTGCAGCGGTAATGCGCTGGATTTTTAATAAGCAACAACGTAGTTCAAAATCCACTCCAGCCATTCATACGAAATTTCTTAGCGCGAAAGGCAGGACACAGTATGTATCATGCCATCTATCTCTCCTCGCTGTATACTACAGAATGCTAAGTAACGACTGTACTGTGCCGTAGGCTATGCCGTCTTTTTCAAACGTGATGGACACTCCAGCGTACTTAATGCTATCGCTGCATTTATACATTAGAAAAGATGTACAAAATGAAAGTTGGTCAATTTAGCAGATGCGGAAGCCTGTGTTCCACACAACGCGGCAATACAATTTGAACATTTTGCAGTAGACATCAGGTTCCAAAACGAAGTTCAGAAGCTTGTAATGTAGTCAGATTTTGATCTGTTGAACGCTACAAAAGTGTATAATGGCTTCCTCTTTTCCCGGACGACCATATTATCAAGAAACTCGATTGTTTCCGCAACTCCTCGATATGTTGAGTTTGCTCTGTATGTAGATCATGCGTCATTATTTTGGGACATAATCAGAAATTGTAGCTCTTTGCGCTATTTGCTGTAGTTTCACTTAAGTATTTAAAGCGAATACGGGGATGTTTCCTTCACCAGGGCCTTGCAGTTTGCCTTCGCCGTCCTAATCCTAATTGAGCTAGCTCTGCATATCTAAAGACCACCGTATCTAAATTCTAACCTTCCTTCCTCCCTTTCACATTTGCTATTGTTATGAATGGTGGGCTTTTTCCAAAAACTAGTTTTTTGTATGAGTTCTTGTCATCGGAATTCGAAATACAATAGGCATCAAACTGGAAGTAGTACAGATAAGTATGGAAATCCCCTTTAACTTACGTGTCGGAGCAGTGAATTCGGTCACTCTGATCCACGTGGTTATCATGTATGGTTTCATGCGATTTTTCTGATGGCTGCATTACTGTGGCAACGGGCAAATTCCTGTTGCCAGCCGTTCCTGCACCGAGTGTGTTCTGAATCTGTAACCTCGCAGCCGAAGTGATTCTGTGATAATAATAATAATAATAATAATAATAATAATAATATTGTCAAGGAATGAACATAGGTAGAGGCACAACAGATATATCCACTCCTTCGTTAGCAGATACGCGGAACCTCTTGAACGCCAGGCATCTCAAACATCAATCAGTAAAACCTAAAAAATGAAATAAAGTTTCGACTACACACACCTACAGCAATAACTTTTGAGCCTGAGCCTATCTTGTACGAATAACATGTACATTGGCCCGGTATTGTGTTGTTTAGTTGGTGCAGGCGACTGAAAAAAAAAAAACTGAGACAGAGGATCTACAGCTAAAATGAGGAGGACTATTGCTTTCCACAAGCATAATCTGAACTCATCAATAGTGCAAACAACAGTTCCATGGTACGTGGATGGCAGTTGTCTTGTTGAAGTCTACAATCAACATGAATAGCAATTAATCAGTTTCACTGGATGCTTCATCCGGAAATAAAATCGTGACTACAACACCATACAGTGTGGCAGGCGGACACTTCAACGCCACTGTATCATAACGAGGGAGAAACTCGTATCATCTGTAGCGATAGCTGAAAAATTAGCGAGTGGGTTGCAAAATATTTATGTGGAAGACGTACTAAGAGATCGCTCAAGAAAAAGAAAATACAAATTAAATGGTTCAAATGGCTCTGTGCACTATGGGACTTAACTTCTAAGGTCATAATTCCCCTAGAACTTAGAACTACTTAAACCTAACTAACCTAAGGACATCACACACATTCATGCCCTAGGCAGGATTCGAACCTGCGACCGTAGCGGTCGCGCGGTTCCAGACTGTAGCGCCGAGAACCGCTCGGCCATCGCGGCCGGCAAAGAAAATACAGCACAAGTGGTTGACCTCCGAGAAATTCTTCCCAAAATGTGAGGGTTTCATGCTAGCTATATTAGACCAACTATATGAATTTGTTGTAAAAGCACCTTCCTTCTAAAATACTGCCAGTCTAAAAGTGAAAATATGATACCTTTTTTGGGGTAGTAGAACACTATTTCTGTTAGGAGTTATAACTTTATTAGTCAAATTATAAATAAGAAAATAATAATAATAATAATAATAATAATAATAATAATAATAATAATAATAATAATAATAGAAAAATTACCCAACCTCGCTACAAACATCCGAAAAAAAGTTTAAAATTTGGACATTCCGCAAATTCCCAGCAGCAAGGCATACCCACAAAATTTTATATCCTGTATTCAACAAGACAAAAACTCTCTAAAATGAGTGCAGGTAAATTCCACTGAAATTTCACGCAGGTACGCACACAGACAAAAGAAAATGACAAATGGGAAGTGCAGTCGGATAGCGAAGCTGGGAAGACAACAGGGACAAATTGGACTGTAGGAAGAAAGTGAATAATTCACAGAGAAAAAAATAAAATCTGCATGGAGACTCAAAAAATAGAATCAGATAACTTTGCGTGATCCATTACGATCCAATTCCACACAATACAAGTAATAATAGTATCAACTAATTAATATGGGCCTAGTTAGGCGCACCCTTTCCAATTCGCAAAATATGCACTTGAAACGCGCTTCCAGCTCAGCGTGTCTTACTGTGAGGCTCGATGTCGTTCTAGGAAAGTTCAGTGCCTCTTTTACGTATTACACTAACAACACTGTAACCGACGACGTTCACTGGAAACGCAGCACGTTTCGTCGACTACGCTGTTCGTTGACCGGAATGAGCTGGAGGAGGGAGGGGAGAACCGCAGTGATAATGAGGCGGCAGATTTCCGTAATCAGTGAAATTGGTGGCCGCGTCACTCGACCCGTATATTTAATCGGCGGAGGCGACAGCTGGATGACGAAATTTCTCCTGGTCCAGTGCGTTTGATAGCTTTTCAGTCGGTCAACGGAGCAATGAGGCGTCTTCCCAATCGGGCGATCGGAGGGACGTGTGTATATAAAAAAAAGCAGTAGGATAGCGGATGTGTTAGGTTAATGGGTGTATTAGGTGGATGGCCGGCGCCGGCATTAAGTTAATGACGGCAGCAGCGGCTCGGCGTCTTGTCGCGCGCCCCACGCCCCCAGTCCTTCTGTCAACCCCGCAGGCCGGCCCACAGCATCCCCGACCCCACACCATCACCCACCCATCTCGCCGCTCGCTTTTTTCGTTTTTTTGTGACATCTGTCTTCCAGCTGGTTAAACACGCGAGGACAGAAGCTGACGGGCCGAACATTAATCTCGATAGCAGCCGCCGCTGTGACTCGCAGAGAGTTGTTTCAAAGCGCTCTCGCCGGATTGCTCGACTCGGTACACGCGCTTCAGACCCTGTGTTCTGGCACACATTGTACTCTCAGCCATTTTCTGTCACGACTAATTTCTTGCTCGTAATAATAGAACAGACATATTTTTTCCCACCTGCCGAACTGCAATATTTTAATGCGCTGTCTTCCACACATCGATTCTAGATTTGGAAACATCTGCAGCTAATGTCTTTAATTGCTACGTCACGTACGTTTTATTATTTCCGCAAATTTTGGAAAAGTTTTTGTACATCACAGAGCCAAAACCCAATCCGAACTTTGTTCTATCTCTAGCAACCTGTCAACACGACGTTAAATTCTAGTCAGGCCGCCTCCTCTCCTTCCCATCCAGATTTAAGGTTTCCGTGATTTCTCTAAATCACTTTAGGCAACTACTGGGATTTTTCCTTTGAAAGGTCTTGGGCGATTCCTTTCGCCTCTCTGAGCTTTTACTCCGTTTCTAATCACCTCATCGTCGGCTACATTTCCTTCGCTCCTTTTCTATCGTCCCATTGCTGTTCGGTCCAACGACCCTAGCTAGGTACCCAGTAGCGTCTAGCAGTTCATTTTACTACTATTACAACGTCGAATATTAAAACATAATATGTTCTCACCGTATTGCGCAGCTCTGTGTACGCGCCTCAGACCTTATATTCTGCCACACAACCATCTCTCCTGACTAGTTTATTGCTCGTAGTGGTAGAACAGACTCACGTTTTTTGCCACCTGCCTACCTGCAATATTTTAATGCGCTGTCTTCCACACACCGATTCTCGAGCTGGAAACACCTGCAGCGACTTTATAACGACGTTCTGGCGCCTGTCTGTGTAAACAATAAACTAAGATACGTTCGCTAGACTAAGTTTGTATTTGTCAGTGTAGACCTTCCCGTCATATACTACTGGCGAAAGGCTCTGTGGTTTTCAAGTCAGGTGGCAGAGTTGAGGTAACACGACGTTTAGACGAGTGTCATACCCATCGTCGAAACGTCGCGACATCGTCACACTGCCACTTGTCTGAAAATCTGACGGATTTCCGTCTGATTTTGTATTTGTAATCTCACGATTTTGAATTTCCGAAAATTTCCTTGGACAAGGCACCTGTGGATTTTTTTCCTTCTTTATCCAGTCAGACTCTGATCTCTAACGGTTCATCAAATTCTAACGTCCATCCTATCCCTCTGTACCCTGATGCCTTTAGATCGAAGGAGGGCAGTGTTGAAACACTTCCGCGATGTTTTTCTTCCGTAAGTAAAATATCACACTATAATCATGTTCATTTACAGAGTTCATGGAACCACTTAACGATTAAAAAGAACGTTGTGTTTTAACAAAGATGACACTTCTCAACAAAGAAGAAAGTTTTACGCAAGTCCATTACGAGGTATGTGAGAAAAGTTTTGAGATTGAAAAAATGCGATCGATCTGGCGCCGCTATGTTGTTCTGCTTGCGTAGAGCGTGGTTCATCCCTTCCAGATGCGTAGTCCGAGTTTCAGCTCCGTAGAGTCATCGTGTGGCCGCGCGGTGTAGCCGCGCGGTCTGTGGCGCCTTGCCACGGTTCGCGCGCCTCACCCTGTAGGAGGTTCGAGTCCTCCCTTGGGCATGGGTGTGTGTGTTGCCCTTAGCGTAAGTTAGTTTAAGTTAGATGAAGTAGTGTGTACGCCTAGGGACCGATGTCCTCAGCAGTTTGGTCCCATCTTGAGGTTGCGTTTTTTTTTTTTTTTTGTTTTTTTACGAAAACGGAACAGCGGAATTTAGAGCAAAGTTATGCTATTAAGTTTTTTTGTTAAACTTGGGGAATCTGCGAGAGACCGAAAAGTTGAAACAGGCCCTTGTGGAACATTCCTTATCAAGAGCACAAGTTTCCTCGCTGGCAAAATCATTTTTGGAAGGCCGAGAACACGTTGAAGATGAACTTCGCTCAGGGTGACCTTCAACTTCAAAAACCGACGAAAATGTCGAGCGTGTGCTTGCTCTTTTGAGGTCGTTCCCAAGATGTGCATTACAGCTTCAGGAAGAGGGCGAATCGAGTGAGGCCATATGTTGCAGACAAGTGGATGCTGCTTCATGAAGAAGCCTCGTGTCACACGGTCACTTCCATCACTGAATTTCTGACCTCAAAAGGCATTTCTGTTGTTCCACAGCCTCCATACTCACCTGATCTGTGTCCTTGTGACTTTTTTCTTTTCCCGAAACTGAAAAATATTTTTAAAGGACGTCATTATGGGACTCTCGAGAGTATTCCAAGGAATGTAACCGACATGTTAATGGCACTGCCCGTTGAAGTCTTTCAGGCGCTACTACCAAGACTGGGAACGACGATTCCGTCTGTGTATAGCTGCCGGAGGGAACTACCTTGAAGGGGACAGTATTGCTGTTTGAAAAAAATAAAAAGTTTGGTGCATAAAAAAATTGTCTCACTACTTTTCTCACCCACCATGTAAATGGAGACGAATTTTATAAAGAAAAATGTTAAAATGGCTCTGAGCACTATGGGACTTAACTTCTGAGGTCATCAGTCCCCTAGAACTTAGAACTACTTAAACCTAACTAACCTAAGGACATCAGACACATCCATGTCCGAGGCTGGATTCGAACCTGCGACCGTAGCGGTCACGCCGTTCCAGACTGTAGCGCCTAGAACAACTCGGCCATCTCGGCCGGCACGAATTTTATAAGAATAGTATTAACATGACGAGGAGTTGCAAAAAGTGAGTCCCGATTTTGTGTGTACGTAACGCTGAATGCCACCAGCCCTTACGCATACGTGAGCGCGAAGACATAGCTCTGACAGAATGTGGTGCCTTAAATGAGCTGCGAGGAGTAGGTGGCGTGGCATGTCGGTGCGGGAAGGGGGGGGGGGGGTAAGTGAGGCGACTGCTGCTGCACAGGTTCCCTGCGGCTGCGAGCTTGCTGTTGTAATCAGATTTCTGCGCGCCCACGAACGGAGATCCGCCGGCAATTGTGTGAAGTGTCTGGGCCGGACGTAATAAACGAGGGTTTGGCTAGCCGCCGGAGCAGCCAGTTCACGGAAGGCCGATTCAGTCTGCACGACCAAGAACGCGATAAAGTGGCGGAAAGCGTCCAGCGTACATGTGAGTGTGTCTCTTCCAGTCAGTGGCCGCACATCTTCCTGTCGTCCATGTTTCTGCAGTACGACAATGAATGTGACCGGTGTGACAATCGACTGTCAAGGCAACGAATCGTCAACTTTGCATATAATGTCGGATATACGTGACAATAAATATGACATATTAACAAATTACTGCTAAACTATTTGAGAGAGAGGGAAAACTTTCAGTTCACTTTGCTATCATACTCAGGTGGATATACGCTCAAATGCAATGCAATATAGGATGAGGCACCTAATATTTTCATCTTAAAATATCTTTCGTTACATAACAGATATAAATGATCTGCTTCCGCTCAGGCGAAGAATCACAGGAGATTATAAACTAATTAACAACATGAGCTTCTGAATCATCGAGATACAGAAACCTACTTCGTTTGTTTACGGAAGTATACCTGGCGGATTGACATTTCAGCCTGTCGTTCTGACATGAAGGGGTAATTCACGCCTAGTGTTGTACAAACTTTCTCTTAAGCTTGCAATGCGTGAAAGATAGTAGCTTGGTTTTCAACGGTCACAGATCTATTCAAATTAGGCGACAGTGGTGCTAATGAGATGTCCTGTAAACTGCGCCCAGAAAAGGTCGAAGAAGAGTCCACTAATCCCTCAGCAACTTGCCTGGAGGTAGAAGAGCCGAGGCCACTTACGGAGAGGATTGGAGATGCTCCGACAAGACTTGTAACGCGAGAAGTTATCATAATTTATGTGTGAATGTAGACATCGCCCCGATATTCTGCTGATGAAGTCTCGGGCTTTGACCGGAGTGGCTGCGTCGAAGTGAGTGGCTTTTTATGAGTGTTATTCTCTCGGCCTTCTGGCAGAATCAGTCATCGGGACGTCGCGGAATTTCGACGCAGCCACCCGGTTGAAAGCCCGAAAGGCTTCATCGTATCATAATTTATTTTATTTTCTGGTGAATTCAATAACGAATCGTTTATACTTACGACCGGATCCCCAGAACCACAATGGAAGACATTGAAGCCTAATTACAAACACTGATTGTAAAAATCGTAAGTCTTCTTCTCGACAAAGCGGACTTTAAAATTAATATAAACTAAAATTTGGTCCATACCCTTCGATCAGGAGATGGTACATGTGATGCCCGTACGAAGCGTCGTCATACAAGCTAAAAGGCCAGGATTATGTGCGTGTATAGCTGTATGTAGCTGTACATAGCTTCTCCTCCCACTCATAGTAGCGCTACGGGGCCGCGTCCTTTATATGTGGCGTAAAAACACGAAAACAATAAAATCGCTTGTAATAATAATAGTAATAATAATTGTACATCTACATCCGTAGTGTGCAAACTACTGTGAAGTGCATACGGAGGGTATTTCCCATTGTACCAGTAATTAAGGCTTCATCCGTAAATAGTCTAATCTTGTCCTCGCTATTCCTACAGGAGCGACACGTAGGGGGCTATAATATACCCTATATATCAAAAGTATCCGGACACCAATTGGCCTTTTCATGGACTGAACTCTACTGAGGACACTTTCGGTAAAGTGTCTGAATTTCAGACTCTTTCTCAAGAGCCAAAACCAGAGACGTTAGTGATGTTGAACGCTGTGGTGTAAAGCAAAATTGACGTACAATCGCGTCCCAGAAGTGTTACATTTCGTTCAGATCCAGACTTTGGGCGGGCCAGCCCATCTCAGGAATGTCGTTATCCACAAGCCATTGCCTCAAAGATGCTGCTCTATGACAGGGCATCTAATCATGGCGATACAAACATCATCGCCTCATAAACTATTCCTCTACTGTACGCAGCACTCAGTGTTGTAAAATGTGTTCATCTCCTTCCGCATTTAGCATTTTCATAAACACAGTAATGGGCCCTCACCCTAACCAACACACTGTAACAGTACCTCCTCTGGCACTATACGTGATGGCAGGCAACGTTCACTTCACATCACTCACTTCTAGTCATCCGCGCCCTTTACTCAACCGCAAGTGTCCTCAGCATTAACTACAAAAATGTGTGCCTTATGATGAACAGCTCGACCACTGTACTACATTCTCCCTACATATATTCACTGTACTAGCTGCACTACTGGTATCATTTTGGAACTGAGGAGTGATTTCTCCCGCTAATTTCACGAACTTTTTACAACCACCTTCCCCGCAATTCTCAACAGTCCCTGTACGCCAGTACATGAATCTGCGTGGTCTCGGTTTGGCTGTGGTTGTTCTTTTGCGCTTCCTGCTCACAACCACATCACCAACAGTCGACTTGGGAATTTTTAAAGTGACTTAAACGTCCCTGATGGAGTTGGTGCTGATTGGACATCCAATAACTGGCCCATGTTCGAAGTTATTGATCTCTCTTGACCAACCCATTCTGCTGTCACTGCTTCTCTACTGCCTCCTTTTACATTCTCGGGCACGCCTTTCGTGACATCCGGTGGTCAGTTCCGTATCGCATGTTGGTGTCAGGATACTTTAGATGTGATTAATCTCTTGGAGTTGGTTCTTGAAACTTCCTAAGCAGGTTTTGTCGGGAAAGTTTGCCTCTGTCTTCAAGTGTCTGCCAGTTCAGCTTCTTCGGCATCTATGTGACACTCTCTCGTGGTTCTAACGAACTCGTGACCATTCACGCTGCCCTTCCCTGTATACTTTCAGTATTTAGTCCTGCATAGTACGAGTCCCACACACTCGCGCATATTCCAGGATTGGTCACACGAGTTTTTTTTATAAGGAATCTACCTCGTAGACTGATAATATTTCCGTAGTTTTATGATGAGTTACTCCAGGCAATCTGCACATATTTTATTTAGTGGTGCTTCTTCCGTACTACAAGCTTGTTGCGGCTTTAGAAGAAATAAAGGTGTTTTCGATTTGACGTTTTTGTTACAGTATGAAAAACGCGAAACGAGGGAAGCACTAACAGTTGCATTCCCCTAATATGGTGCGTTTCCTTCGCGAGTAGCCAACACACCTTTGCTCCTTCTTGATTGTGATTCACTGGGATTACGCGTATGCTCCTGTGGAACCATGTATCACCCTTCGAGAATAGTAACCTCCATGTGAGAACTATCTTCGGAGTGTGCGCCTAGCCGCAACACGTCTTCGTGGCAGTGGCATTATGTTATCCGTAACTATTTGAGAATTCGTCGTGGGTAATACTAAATCAAAAAATGGCTCTGAGCACTATGGGACTCAACATCTTAGGTCATAAGTCCCCTAGAACTTAGAACTACTTAAACCTAACTAACCTAAGGACATCACACACACCCATGCCCGAGGCAGGATTCGAACCTGCGACCGTAGCAGTCCCGCGGTTCCGGACTGCAGCGCCAGAACCGCTAGACCACCGCGGCCGGCAATACTAAATCCATATACATTTATGCCGAATGAACGATTGATTCATCGATAGGAATTTTTGTTAGTAAGCTGATCTTACCAATGTGACATACATTTAATTTGAGGTTTTGTATTTGTTATCAGGAAAGTGTAAAGAGGCTCATAGCAGACATAAAAGGATCTTAAATTTGTCGGAATATGAAATACATATGAAGAGAATGTACCCATTGTATAAATTAACGCAAAGTTCAAAATGGTTCAAATAGCTCTGAGCACTATGGGACTTAACATCTGTGGTCATCAGTCCCCTAGAACTTAGAACTACTTAAACCTAACTAATCTAAGGAAATCACACACATCCATGCCCGACGCAGGATTCGAACCTGCGACCGTAGCGTTCGCTCTGTTCCAGACTTTAGCGCCTAGATCCACTCGGCCACCCCGGCCGGCAACGCAGAGTTGAAATGGCCTTTTGTCAACCATACTGACTCGTGAGACAATTGTTTTGTCCTAGGTGAATGAATCTTCTGCCAACGTCTAATGCTTTCAGGGGCGGGTCTCCGTACTTCAAGAAAAGTGACACATTACAGACTACGTCAGAGTACGACTGTGAGGACTAGAATGGAAGGAGACTGATATTTTTGGAATGGATAGTGGCGCCATTAGCACGAGGGAGGCATATTGTACGCTGTTACAATAGCTGCCATGAATATCCCAGCCAGAACCCCTCCCCCTCCCTCTCCGCCGTGTTAATTAGTCTCACACCATCCCTAATAGGACGCTATCCATCACAGTGTTCAGATGCAACATATATAGGGTAAGGAAAGTATCTTCTGCTGAGACAGATATCAAAAGAAAAGCTATAATTTATTCGTTGCTTTTCAAATGAAATATTCAACTGAGTGCATGTCTTCTCACGCTATATGTTTTCCTCTTTGCTTTCCAGAAATAAACATCACCGTATGTAAAAATGTCTTTTGCCTCTATCTTTCTATATGTTTGAGTTTTTACTATTTAGACAGTAACATATGTTTAGTAGTTCACCAAAAAGTGATTTATAGTACAGGGTGGTACACAACAAATAATACAATCTCATCACCCTATTAAGATGTAGCAGTGCTCGTGCCCTTTACTGCGTGTAATCGGACCCACACAGTATGCTGTTTAGTTTAGTATGGGCGTTAGCCAGTGCAAGCGCGTACTCACATAGTGAAGTTCTGTCGTGTGCGGAGCGTTGAGGGTGCCCAACGCGCAGTGAGTCCTGAAAGAGACAGCAGTTTTCATGTTCTAGACAGAAGCACAGTATCCACATCGATAAAACATTGGCGTGAGACGAAGTCTATAACCTATGCGACGCAGAAGTGAACTCAAATGGCAGTCTGAACCCTGGGAAATATTCGATAAGTTCGTACAGCTCTTCAAAGAAGCCCACAGCGATTTGTCGTCGCCATTCCAAAACGTTACAAATCCCTCGCACATCCTTGGAGAGGATCCACAAATAGGATTTAACGTTCCGTCCATACAAGCTGCAGATCGCTCAGCGCTTACGGCGGGGAGCCGGCCGGAGTGGCAGAGAGGTTCTAGGCGCTACAGTCTGGAACCGCGCGCCCGCTACGGTCGCAGGTTCGAATCTTGCCTCGGGCATGGTTGTGTGTGATGTTCTTAGGTTAGTTAGGTTTAAGTAGTTCTAAGTTCTAGGGGACTGATGACCTCAGCAGTTAAGTCCCATAGTGCTCAGAGCCATTTGAACCAATTACGGCGGGGAGATAAAGTGTGTAGGCACAATGTCTGCAGAACATTACTGGAGAGAACTGACGAGCACGACGCAACTGTAGCAAATTTTGTGATACGTGATGAGATAAACTTTAATTTGATCGGATTTGTCAATAAACAAAACTTCCGATGTTAGTCGGACGCAAACCCGCAGTTCGTTCATGAAAAGTCTCTGTATGTCCATCTTTTTAGAGATGGTTGCGGGACTCGGCTGTTCGATAAAGGATATCAAGTTAAACACATTTCAGTCGCCAGTTTTTATCCTTATTTTATTTGGCAACCAGTCTGTACAGACAGTACACAGGTACACAGCGCCTGAAGATGGTGTACTAAAATGCTGAAACTGGTTGCCAAATAAAATAAGGTTGAAAATTGACGGCTCAAAGGTGTTTAATTTGACATCCTCGTTCCTGAAAAGGCCCAAAGGCCAAAGGTCGTCGTCTGGTGTGCTGATGGACAGACCGTTGAAATCGATGGGTCATTTTTATGAAGACTACAACGGCCGGCAGGTGTGTTGGTTCAGATCGGTATGCTGTCACGATTAACATCATCTTCCTTCCACAGCTGCAGGGATGTTACCGTATAAACACCACTGATTTCTGCAAGATGGGGCTACAGTCCATATCACCCGTGATGTCCCATGGAAAGCGAGACCACATAGTTTTTCAACTCCTGAATTTACTGTGGAGTCATCTCAACAACAAAGTTTTTTCACAATATTGTTGAGTTGAAAGCAGCTATCTGGGAGGAGATAAGGGCCATCCCTCAAGAAATGACTGAGAACGTTCTGAGGATCCTCCGCGAACATCTTCAGCAATACATCACCAGTGATAGAAGCCATTTGTGCGTGCATTTTTGAAGAAATAAACTTTTGTTTGGCTTTTCACTAATGACAGTGAGCGCAGAACAGTTATTTATCAGTTGCATTGGTGGGAATGTCCACTAAAACTGATAATAACCGGATGAAAATTTACTCGTACTTCCAACTGCAGTTAAATACATATGGACTTAAACGAGGCAGCGTAAGCGACAGGTTACGATTATTCGTTTCTACTGTGTAAACCAAAGTTCACGTACACAATAATGGGCGCAGACATTCTCCAACATTTTACGAATTTCTGTGTTCTTTTAAACTTAAGGAATTTTGTGGGTTTGGTACAGTATTAATGATATGTCGTGGCGTGTGAACAGCGACAGCGTCAAGTTGGGCTCCAGTCATTTTCTCTACTACCTTCATCGAATGTTCAACCCGACAAGTCTCTTTCTTTTAATTTGTCTCTTGCTTTGTGTACATGTTATCGCGTGTCACCTCCCGCCTTTGAGCCTCACGAGCCTGACGTATTCGAACTGCATACAGTTTAGTTATCACTTTGTCTGTGCGGTACTCAGGAAGTAACGCACCTAGAAGGCCGAGCAGTAATGCCAGAACTTACCACTACCTTCTTATTCATCCTAAACTCTACGGTGCTCATTCATCCTGGATTGACAGTCCCATTGCATTGAGTCTGTCAGTCTGGGCGGAATGGAGATAACCAGTGGTCAAATCGAAGCTCTCAATCAAGCGCGGTAGATTGCTAACCAAATGGGCGTGAGTTAGATTCCCTGCCAGGTCGGAGATTTTTCTTCTCTCTGGGACTGGATGTTGCGTTGTTTTTAAGGTCGTATCGTCGTAACTGACAAGAAATTCGTCTTCAATACACTGCCGTTTCGGCCTTCCGTTATTCAGATGGCTGAATGGGAACAAACTGAAAGCCAGTTCTTTGAGGGAAATAAAAAAAAAAAAAAACCTCAGTCAGCTCATGAGGTACGTTTGGAAGAGTCAATATGAAAAGCACAGCTCACATGTGTCTAGACCCGACAACGGCTCGGGACATGTAACGTTCCATAAACGGACAAATGTAAATGTTATCTTATCATAAAAGCCTGTCTGTTGATTTATATAGACTGACGAATAAAATCCCAACACCAAGAAATAATTAGTGTAGAGTAATGAAATTTCGGGAATACATTTGTCTATATAACATATGTAATTGATCAGCGTGGCAAGTCACGCTTTAATGTAAGCGCGAGACAAATTATTGCAAATGTTAAATGATTATACGTTAATAACGGGTGTAACCGCCAGAATGTTGAGTGCAAGCATGAAAACGTGCATGCATTGTGTCGTACAGGTTCCGGATGTCAGTTTGTGTCATGTAGTTCCATGCCTGTTGCACTTGGTCGGTCAGTAGAGGGACTGTTAAATCGGGTTGTGGATTACGCTGGAGCTGTTGTCCGATGATTCCCATATGTTCTCGACTGGAGACAGATTTGGTGATCGAGCAGGGCAAGGCAACATGTAGACACACTGTAGAGCATGTTGGGTTACGTCAGCAGTATGTGGGCAAGTGTTATCCTGGTGGAACCCCCCCCCCCCCCCCCTCCGCCGGAATGCTGTTCAGGAATTGCATCACAGCAGGTCGAATCACCAGACTGACGCACAGATTTGCAATCAGGGTTCAAGGGATGACCATGAATGTGCTCCTTCTGTCATACAAAATCGCAATCCAGACCGTAACTCCAGGTTTAGGTACAGCGTGTCGAGGTCGCAAACAGGCTGGTTGCAGGCGTCCTCCTAACCAACACACAGCCATCACTGGCAAAGAGGCAGAATCAGGTTTTATCAGAAAACACAATACACCTCCACTCCGCTCTCCAGTGAGCTCTCGCTTGACACCACTGAAGTCTCAAATGACGGTTGTTTGGGGTCACTGTAATGCACGCTACAGTGCGTCTGGCTCGGAGCTGTCCTCGAAGTAACCGTTTGGTAACAGTTCGTTGTGTCACTGTGGTCGCACCTGGCATGTCGTAATCAGCGGATCATTATCATAAATGAATGCGATATCTGCGAGCGTAGTGTGGGGTTTATTGAATCGCCAAGTGAATCGGAGTAATGATTAAGTCACTGAATACGCATTACTGATGAAGTTGGGTTCAAATTTCATTCATCAGCGCAGCTGAACTTTCGTGCTTTCTGTAAACTGTTTTGAGCAGATGTCCGGGTCGTTACTTTACACCTGCTAGAAGTGCGTAGCAGTGGATACTTTTTATTGTACAATATGAAAAGGTTTGCTCCCGCTCAATTTACGGAAGAAGCGTCAGAATAATGACTGACTGTATGCCTCTGTGAAGTTTTTACTTGCGTAATTACATCTGCACGGTTTATACGGAAATGTACTGTACGTAGAGAGTGAAGAACATTCGTATTTTTTGCCATTAAAGGTAGTTATTGAAGTTTTCCAAGTATGTTCTCGTGAGATGTACAGTGTCCTTCTTCGATTGTCTGCCAGTTAAGATTTTTCAACGTTTCTGTTACAGTCTGTCACCAGTCAAAAACGCTTGTGACTATTGGCAGCAACCTTCTTTTTATGCGCTAGATCCTGTTTGATCGACCTGATGTGAGTTCCATATACGTGGACAGTGTTCAGGTATGGGACATTTAAGTGTGTTGTATGAAGTGTATTTTTCTTGGAAAAACTGTAGTGTCCCAGTGTCCTACCTATCAGACGTAGCCTGTGTTTGCCTCTCCCAACAAATTACTCTGTGTGGTCGTTCCACTTCATATTGTTGCTCCCAAATATTTGTGTGAGATGATGACTCATTCACCCTATAGTTACGGGTAGTCTTTTATGTTTAGTAAAATACGCAGCTTTGAATTTCTCTACGTTAAGAACTAGTTGCCTCGGTTTGCACCAAAGTGATAGTTTGTCGAATTGTAAGTGGTTATTACGGAATATAATTTCTTCTTGGAGAACTGCACGATCTGCGGTATGTGCGACATAATATCTGAAAGGCCACCGATACATTCACTCCACTCCAGTTATTAACTGAGTGCCTGTAAATAGCTCTCCGTGTAGGATAATGCGTGGAGTTCCGCCTACCAAGAAATTTGCAATGATGTCTCAAAACTGGTTAAATATCCCATAGGCACCTATTTTCTTCGGAAGTCATGGTACTGATTTGAAAGATTTCGAAACTGTGACTGACCTAGTTCCTGTAGCGTTCGCGACATCGTGTGAGAATAGCGCTTGTTGTTTTTCGCATGACAGATGTTTAAGGAATTCGTACTGGTTAATACGCAGAAGGTTATTTTACTCCCGATAGTTACGGAAGTTTTAACGCAGAATGTGCTTTAGTATTTCGCTACAAATAGATCGGAGCGATATATATATATATATATATATATATATATATATATATATATATATATATATATATATATATATATATATGGAACGGCAGTTCTGTGTATTATGTCGATGTATCATGTGTACTTTTCCAATCACTGGGGCTCTTGAAGGGCCCGAACCAGTTCTCGATTGTCAGTCTTTGTCTAATTTTTAAATATGATTTTATGTTGTATCCACCGATTTTGTTTGTATCCATATGATGCGCCTTTTACATTTACTTGTTACATACACAACTACGCATGATTACAAATAAACATACAATTATAACCGAGCGAGGTGGCGCAGTGGTTAGCTCACTGCACTCGCATTCGGGAGGACGACAGTTCAATCCCATGTCCGGCCATCCTGATTTAGGTTTTCCGTGATTTCCCTAAATCGCTTCAGGCAAATGCCGGGATGGTTCCTTTGAAAGGGCACGACCGATTTTCTTCCCCATCCTTCCCTAATCCGATGAGACCGATAACCTCACAGTTTAGTCTCCTCCAAAACAAACCAAACCAAACACATGCAGATATAAAACGTTCAAAACAAAGTAAATAAAATATTGATGTCTGAGTCTATTAGGTAGATTCCTATGATATGATGAACCCTTGTATCATACGTACTTAAGAGGACAGTAATGGATGTAGGTGATGGAACCTTTAGCTGTTTTTACTTGCGGTATAACGTTGTTTCTTGTGTTCGGTATTGTGCATGCTAGTATTAGGCGCTTTAAATCGTCTTCTTCACTGTGATTACGCCCCGTTGGGGAGTCTGTCACTTTATAGATGTGACTAGGATAATATATTTATCCAATTCGATATAGTATACCAATTCGACTTCACATCAAAGGGTAACTTCGTTCCTTCATCCGTCAGGAGAACTCTGGGATGGTCTCTTAAACAGCCAACAGTCAGTTTCTTTCTCCATCACTTACCATTATAGCGACAGGACTTCAAAACCTGAACCACCTTTATTTCCTCGGTGGTTAATTATTTCATTTACTAAATCTTTGGTCAGTGCCTCCATTTATGCATACGGCAGGCGAGTGCCCGTGCCTAGTTAATCACATAACTTACATATTTGTAAAGGTTTCATATACCGCCAAGTGGAGAATCTCGTGAGAAATGAATTACTAAAATGTCTCTAACGTACAGTTTAATGTAGACCACTAGGCTGTAAATAGAAGATATTCCAAGGAAACACATTATTTTACTTGGCACAGTATTTGTCTGTGTTTAAGTAAAGTTACGGTATACAAAATGAATAACAAGAGGAAAAACACGTTAAAAACGGTGCAGTGTCGGGGCAAGAACGGCTTTCATTAATTTCACCCGTTCGCAGTTTTACGGGAGTATTTTGTTTTTAATTGATTTATTAAACGACGAGCTTTTTTTACTACTAAATGTGTCATACGTATGGCGGGAATTAGAGGAACAGATATTTTACCATGGGAACGACATTAAGTTAAATTCACGTGTATTATTCCCTGTCATTGGGAAATCATCGCGGAAGACTGATGGAATTGGCAGTGCCTCCGCTGTCAAAATGTAGGACGTTTCACTAAGGGACCACGAGTTGCTTGTTTTGCCGTCAATTGATAAAGGGAGGCAATGCATCCGGCCGAGATATTGACAGTGCAGTGCAATGTATTGCTGACGTAGCAGGCAAACATAGCCCAACGCTACAAAAACATTTCTCACACTGAAAGTAATCCTCTCTGACCGCACATCATTGTAGCGCTGTTATTCCACAGCTCTGTTCGGTTTCCTCGTGCGTACCCCTCTCTCATAATAGTGTCACTCTTCTTTTAACGTACACTGTTTGTGTTGTGACATTATTCCTGCCATTACTAACGCTGAGAAATTCTATCATTAATGGCAGAAGAACTTCAAGAGCTCATATCTATTTAGTGATGGTGTGTAGAATTTTATAAAGTGATTCACAAGAGAGGAATTGTATAGGTACTTGAGGGAACAGTAGCTCAGTTACCAGCGAACACACTGGAGTGTACGTGTAGTTTAGGTTCGATGGTTTCACGTAATAGCTCAGAGCGGGAGTGACCTGCTACTTGATAAGAATCAGATATCCGCGCGCTTCTGCGAAACGAGGACCAGAAATAAAACTGCTTGTTTGATTCAGTATAACTCCGAGCTATTTATAAGTTGGGTGTGTACTTTGAAATAGTTCACTCTGTGATTCTGTAATTTTTATTTGGCTGAAAAGTCTTTTCTGTGTTGAATGTATTCAGACATCTCGAGAATTCTTTGCTATAGAATTTTGCTCTATTCATCGTGTATTGGAATGCTTAGTACCGCTAGTATCGTCAGTAAATTTTTGTTGGGTCCTCCACTCTAAAATCGATAATAGATATTTGATTATGTGAAATGCGGGAGCCTGGGCAGGGCGGAAGTGGTGTAACAGATTATTCCCATAGCCTTCAAAAATGTCCGTGTTTCAACCTGTTTCGTAGTGGACAAATGGTTCAAATGGCTCTGAGCGCTATGGGACTTAACATCTGAGGTCATCAGTCCCCTAGAACTTAGAACTACTTAAACGTAACTAACCTAAGGACATTACACACATCCACGCCCCAGGCAGGATTCGAACCTGCGACCGTAGCAGTCGCGCGGTTCCGGGCTGAAGCGCCTAGAACCTCTCGGCCACCGTGGCCGGCCCGTAGTGGACAACAATAGTTTATTGAATTTACTGAAATTCCAAGACAGTGTGGGCATAGTATGGAAATACAATCATCGATAAACAAAGATTTGAGCTCAGTGTTTAGTTAAAGGACAAACAGTTAGCCGTAATGGCAACACTGCATGCATTGTAGACTAAAGTTGGGCAATAGCTCGATGACCGAAAATCTGTAGTACGAAATTGGAGACGTATACGGAAGGAACCATACCACGAATAAGAAGTTCCAGCTCGAATGTGATCACTTCCACAAGTCGGCGTGTGTAGAGATGGCGAATGGATGACTCATTGCTTATTCGCTGTACGACGTAATTGCTTGAAGCTTCCATCGAACCGTGAATGAGGAAATACTGTTGTTGGAGTGGAGCACGTGCTATAGTCAGTATCTGAGACAGTCGGTGTCTCCAATTCCATACGGTTAGTTGAGTCTGAACAGAGCTCAGCTAATTTTGAGTTACAACATGTCGTCTCAGAAGATGGCGTCCTTGAGAGTGGTGTATATTTCTATTATAAGAAACCTGTCGTCCCGGTCTGTCTTGCAACACAGGTCTACTTAACGGTAAAAATTATACATTTTGGATTTGCGCGTGAGTAAATCCAACCTGTTGTCGGGAACAAGACGAAGGATAACTCATCAGGCAGTATTTGTCTCTTCAAAGCCTCGTTTGCCCAAGCTGCGCGATATCGGCACAGTTTTCGTCATGCTAGCGTATTCTTGTTGGTAATCAGAGTATTGGAGATTTGCTGCTCTTCCGCAGATGTTCAATTTGCGTAGCTCGTGTCAGGCGGTGATTGCAGAAACGGGTTGTTCGGTATGTTGATTGAGTTCTGACGTCAGCTATGACACATTAACTCTCTGAAAATCCTTTTCAGTATTCCGAGATTCCGATCAGTGAGTAATATTTTCCGTGCTGCGTAGTCTTCACTCATGATGTTTCACACGACTGACCTATGAAATCTTTCTTTATTTGTATAATTACACGCTTAGGTTAATAATAATAAATATAGAAATTGCAATGACGACCTACAGGGCTCAGCATTTGAGAATAGTAAAATTGCTTGCTCCATACCGTGGTATACCCTGCGAATTAAAGAGTGGTACACAAAGACACAGGTGATAAACAATTAAATATCAGAATTTCAGCAGAAATAAATAATAACACTTCTGCGTATGTTATATCATTTTATTCGGAGGAAAAAAGAGAAGTATGTTGACAGTGTTGCTTTCCTTTTCCCGGGTCGGCTTCTTCGTTTGTATTTGGCAATGTTAGTGGCAGAGGCTGGCCGAATGCTCTTCTTGTCGTCACCCCTTCCCTCTGTGAACCACGTCTGTCTGCATCTGATGTTATCCCATGTGAAACTGTGGCAACGTTTTAGATATGTTTGCGAATCGTGTAACTGAGACGAAACGTTGGCACCAGTCCGGTATTGACGTAGTCGGGCGTGGGAAACCGCCTAAAAACACATCTAGACTGGCCGGCCCTCGTCGTTAATCCGTCCAGTGCGTTCCATCCGGGTCTGGGGCGCATCCCCAAATCCTGGAAAAGACGTGCTGACGCGCAGCTATCCGGGCGGTTTAAAGTTGTGGTAATGCATATTATTGGCATGATTACTAGGAGTCAGCCAAATATTTGGCGACATAAATGGGTATAGCGACTACTAAGTCAAGCTCACCACATTCGCAGTAGTTCTCTCTCCCTTCTTCATATTGTTCTTTACCCCACATGTCTGTTCCTGCCATGTCCAGCAGTTTCCGTATCGTCTCGGCCTGCTCACCTCCCTCAGACAAAGTGGCTCTGAGCACTATGGGACTTAACTAAGTCCGGACGAGGACTTGTACTTTCTCGTCTTATACAGGAAGTAGAAAATGGACGTTGGCTAGAATTTCACATCTGGTCGACATTTACGTCACTCGAGACGGGGGACTAGTTGGGAGAGGATGTTTAGCGAAAGAGAACGTCGTGGTCTTTTTGAAGAAAGACCAGGAATTCGGCATTGGTTTGTTTGGGGAAACTATGGGAAACGTAAATACGAATTATTCGACTGGGATCTAGCCCATGGTCTCCAGAATACGAGTATAGCCCTTTACCACTAAACATTTCTCGAACCTCACATCCTAGAGTATTCAGGATAAGTTTCCTTTGCTCTCACCTAAAGCGACAGTCGCAACACACGAATGAGCATTTCCCGTCTAACGAAGAGGCTGTCGCGAACACAGGTTTTCCTTATTATGGAACTATCAGTAAATGCCAAGTGTTTCCAGCGTGATCGCAGCAGGGATCTGTGAACGCTAAGAGTTTTTGATGTGAAATACTTTTGGGGTGCCTACACAGCCTAGTAAAGAGGTCGCAGGTTGTGTTCAGTGGAACAATTACATACGGTAGCGGATTATTGTTTGGCACTATATACTTTACGCGCAGTGTCCTGTCATTCTGGGACGAAACGAAAAATGCTTCTCAGTTATATCTGACTTCTGATCTCCGTGAGAATACGGGCAATGCCGGCGGGTTGCGGCGTCAGCCGTATAAAGCAGATTTTCTCCCGACGTTCTCCTGGATTCCCCATCGTTTCGCGAGATGTTCTCTGAGGTTTTGCGTACATCGTAGCTCTCTCGTCGTTACGTGAAACTACCAACTAGTAGAAAGAGCTCGTGGAAATGAGCATGACTTCAGAAATGTAGTTAAGCGCTTGTATCTGTGAATTGGCACCCGGCTGCTTAACGACTACTAGTAAGTGCGAAAATTTCCTTCGAAATGCGAATGCGCTGCGTGAATTGCTATTAGCTAAGGCTTAGTAAGAGTCTGCTCCGGTCGCACAACGATTATTATAGATGGTAAGTTTTGTGCAAATTAAACCATAATTTAACGTTTAAAGGATTGTTTTTCTTCCTCGATTCGGCGAATATGCCACTGTTTCCGGAGGCTTCGGAGTACGCGAGAGAAGTTCTATGTGCGACTTCTCTTCCGACCACAGTGATTGAATTCACAAACTTACCTCACATGTCTCATTACTGTTGACTCATTAAATAAAAGTGTGATTGCAATGAAAATATTTAGCCGGCCGCGGTGGCCGAGCGGTTCTAGGCGCTTCAGTCCGGTACCGCGCGACTGCTACGGTCGCAGGTTCGAATCCTGCCTCGGGCATGGATGTGTGTGATGCCCTTAGGTTAGTTAGGTTTAAGTAGTTCTAAGTTCTAGGGAACTGATTACCTCATAAGTACTATAGTGCTCAGAGCCATTTGAACCATTTGAAAATATTTAATGAGGGTTACAGTGTGAATACGTTGATGCCGTACATAATACGATTTGGAAAAATGGTTCAAATGGCTCTGAGCACTATGGGACTTAACATCTTAGGTCATCAGTCCCCTAGAACTTAGAACTATTTAAACCTAACTAACCTAAGGACATCACACACATCCATGCCCGAGGCAGGATTCGAACCTGCGACCGTAGCAGTCCCGCAGTTCCGGACTGAAGTGCCTAGAACCGCACGGCCACCGCGGCCGGCTACGATTTGGAAGTTTACATGTTTCTCTTCGTTAGTTTGTCAAGAAAGAATAACTTGCCAATGGCATTGTTTTGTATATCAGTCCACGTACTATCTCGTGTAGCAAACTCGCGCCGAAGGGAAAGGTTCGTGCTATCTCGAAGCGAATTTTTGTCATTAAATAAACCCGGTGACATGGTCTCTGTTTAAAACTTCACACTGCGTGTTCGACGACGGCTAGTGTTTCATCTTTTACCAGCGGAAACCGTCTATTATAGATTAAATATAAATTTTTTATAAATATTGGGCACGAGAAAGATGTTTTTAGGAGTTTATGTAATTCTTTTAACGATCTCTTAAACAACAGTGTCGTCAAAAGTGGACTGATTAGCTATATTTGCCAACATCAGATGTTTTCTTTTAGCGAGACGCTATATCAGAATACTGTTGGAGACAAGAAAAGCAATTGTAAGTTCAGCGATGTACAGTTGTGCCCCTGTACCATTCATTACACATGCACTCAAACTTCTGCATATAGCAAAGGGTGCTGAAAATGCATCAGGAATGAGTGAGACTCAAATCCCAGTCAGAGTATTTTAATTTAGGTTTTCCGTGGTTTTCCAGAATTGGTTAAGGAAATACCATGATTGTTACTTTGCAAAGGACACAACCGATTTTCATTCACTTCCTTGCCCAGTCTGAGATTGTATTCCGTCTCTAATGACCTTCTTGTGAAGGGGGCTATAATCTACTTTCAGAAAATCTGTAGTGTGGAGATCTTTGTATTTTAGTGTTCCAGATTTAGATATTTATTTGGTTTCCGTAAATAACTTGATATGTCACAACCAAAATCCCCCCCCCCCCTTCCCAGCGTTCTCGTCTAATTTGATTAGTGCTCCCTCTGCAATGACCTACCCATCTACGAAACGCCTGACTCTAACCTACCTTCCTTTCAGTTAGACAACCGGTATTGAAATGTTGCAACCCTGTGTTTGACTGATTTCTGGGGTTAACAATTCCTATACAAATTTTTTCTTGCGTGTTGAAGCTTCGTACGTATTTTACTAGGTCGCCAAACAATTCTTTTGTACATTAAATGTATTCGTAATCGCGAATGCGGGCCGCCATCAGCTGTAGAATGGAATGACGACAATGAAAACTTGTGCCGGACCAGGACTTGATCCCAGATTTCCCGCTTATCGCGAACGATCGTCTTACCATTTGGATGTCCGTGCACAACTCGTGGCCAGCTTGCAACTTCCATATGTCGCGAACCATGCGTCTACAACCTGTACTCGTACATCGATTATGTATATTCCGTACAGGATAGACATTTTACTTGAAAGTTGCTTGGCCGGTGTCGACGGATAAATGCGATTTTGCAGTGCCTGTGTTAGTCCGAGTTACAATGAAAAGTTCTTTTGGATATGCATGGACGTCCAAAGGAACTTCGCATCGTAATTCAGAATCACACAGGCACTGCAATATCGTATAATTCTTTTGTATCCAAGGCGTGAATAACTGTTACTGCACCGTGGCAGATATTAATAACATTTGGCCGACTCGATTATTTTGCCGCCACGTCGAAGCGATGCTGTCTCGGCAGTGATTTAAGCAACTTTTCCTCGCCGAATGTCGCACAGGGGGAGCATTAACGAAATTCCCTTGTAACAGCGGTGGGCGCGGAGGGCGCTTTCTGAGCAGTGGTAGCCGCGGGGGCGCGCGAAAAGCTCGCAATTATCCGCCATTCATGAGCGGCGAGCGCTTCGTGTCAGGAATGTGCTCCGAGAGGCATCTCAGCCAGGGAGTAAATTTTCAATATTCGCAGCTGCGGCAGCGGCCGTTAGTTAATCTGTGTGCTCCGGACGTTATCAGCACTATTAGCGGCGCGAGGAAAAGCTAGCGCATAAAATTACCATCAGCAGTTTAGCGGTGCGCCGTATCGAGCTGCGTGTGCCTAAGCCGTTAACGCCGCCAACAACATTGGGCTCTTTAAAATAATTTGCCGAAGCGGTCCCACGCCGTTACATAATCGGGATTTCAGTGTTGACTCGTCCAGTTGTTGCTGCATTTGCTGCAGCTTCGAAAACGAAACGGAAACTAAACCGAGGCCCTGTTTGCGGAAGGGCATCCCGTAAAAGCTAGCACTGACTGAGCAGTGCACTCTGATTTTGCTGTACACCATGAGTTATGCACCCCGGCCTCCGTTATCTTATTTACGACGTTGATACATCGGCTGCTGTGAACGGGAAAATGATACTAAACGTTCCATCGACGGTGAGTGCGCGGCAGTTGTCGATCGCATTCTTTTGGAACTCTGAACTGAGTCGTAGGTTATTTTCAGGAAGCAGTGCGCTTAGACCTCATTATCTTTCGACTGGGAAATGAAGATCATTTCCCATTCGTGGAAGCCGAATGCACCGAGCCACTCATATTCCCACGGAGTTGGGCTGAAGTTGTGATTAATTTTCCCAGGGTGTTTCTCCAAAGACGGTTCATTCTTCCTGAGTTGTTCAGTAGAGCCGTGCGTCATCTCCAATAACCGCTCTGTCAACAAACCGTTAAATTGTAATTCATTTCTTCTTATTTATTATAATACAGAAATTAATTCGTGTGGTTTATTACAAAGTTTTTGCATTATCACTTGCTGCTCCTTCTACCAATAAATGAACTTGCCCCCCTTCTAACAGCCGTGTACCGCAAGTCTCTAGAGGAACGGAAGGTTCCAAATGATTGGAAAAGAGCACAGGTAGTCCCAGTCTTCAAGAATGGTCGTCGAGCAGATGCGCAAAACTATAGACCTATATCTCTGACGTCGATCTGTTGTAGAATTTTAGAACATGTTTTTTGCTCGATTATCATGTCGTTTTTGGAAACCCAGAATCTACTATGTAGGAATCAACATGGATTCCGGAAACAGCGATCGTGTGAGACCCAACTCTCTTTATTTGTTCATGAGACCCAGAAAATATTAGATACAGGCTCCCAGGTAGATGCTATTTTCCTTGACTTCCGGAAGGCGTTCGATACAGTTCCGCACTGTCGCCTGATAAACAAAGTAAGAGCCTACGGAATATCAGACCAGCTGTGTGGCTGGATTGAAGAGTTTTTAGCAAACAGAACACAGCATGTTGTTATCAATTGAGAGACGTCTACAGACGTTAAAGTAATCTCTGGCGTGCCGCAGGGGAGTGTTATGGGACCATTGCTTTTCACAATATATATAAACGACCTAGTAGATAGTGTCGGAAGTTCCATACGGCTTTTCGCGAATGATGCTGTAATATATAGAGAAGTTACAGCATTAGAAAATTGTAGCGAAATGCAGGAAGATCTGCAACGGATAGGCACTTGGTGCAGGGAGTGGCAACTGACCCTTAACATAGACAAATGTAATGTATTGCGAATACATAGAAAGAAGGATCCTTTATTGTATGATTATATGATAGCAGAACAAACACTGGTAGCAGTTACTTCTGTAAAATATCTGGGAGTATGCGTGCGGAACGATTTGAAGTGGAATGATCATATAAAATTAATTGTTGGTAAGGCGGGTACCAGGTTGAGATTCATTGGGAGAGTCCTTAGAAAATGTAGTCCATCAACAAAGGAGGTGGCTTACAAAACACTCGTTCGACCTATACTTGAGTATTGCGCATCAGTGTGGGATCCGTACCAGATCGGGTTGACGGAGGAGATAGAGAAGATCCAAAGAAGAGCGGCGCGTTTCGTCACAGGGTTATTTGGTAACCGTGATAGCGTTACGGAGATGTTTAACAAACTCAAGTGGCAGACTCTACAAGAGAGGCGCTCGGCATCGCGGTGTAGCTTGCTCGCCAGGTTTCGAGAGGATGCGTTTCTGGATGAGGTATCGAATGTATTGCTTCCCCCTACATATACCTCCCGAGGAGATCACGAATGTAAAATTAGAGAGATTAGAGCGCGCACGGAGGCTTTGCGGCAGTCGTTCTTCCCGCGAACCATACGCGACTGGAACAGGAAAGGGAGGTAATGACAGTGGCACGTAGAGTGCCCTCTGCCACACACCGTTGGGTGGCTTGCGGAGTATAAATGTAGATGTAGAACTAGATCTGTATTATTTATCGTACGAAAGGTGACACACTTTATACACCATTCGAGGTATCTACAGGTACATCTACATCGATACTCTGCAAATCACATTTAAGTGTCTGGCAAAGGATTCATCAAACCACCTTCACAATTCTCAATTATTCCAATCTCGTATACCGCGCCAAAATAACGAACACCTATATCTTTCCGTGCGAGCTCTGATTTGCCCTATTTTGCCTCCCTATGTAGGTCGGCGTCAGCATAATATTTTCGCATTCAGAGGAGAAAGTTGGTGATTGGAATTTCGTGAGAAGATTCCTCCACAAACTAAAGATTTTCGGCCAGTGGCAATACGTAAAGGTGTGAATATTTTGCTGCATGTTACAAGCTTTAATTTTAGCTACCTAGATACTGAAACAACTACGGTACTTATTATTGGAATAGAGTAATCTTTTCTACAGTTTTCTACCCCGTAAAGAAAAGAGGTATGTGATTAAGCACGTGTAAATATTCGTAATGAAGCTTTCCACAAAAATACGTCGCAGGTGTGCTAAAGGTAGACGCAACTCTCCTAGCACATTGCCATTTGACCGAGGGCTGTGGGATTGGAAGTGACGGATTGAGGTATCACATTTGGTACATTTGCTGTGTATTTTGACTGCAAACCTTAACTATTACATATTTTTAAAAAACTGTTTCTTCAGCATTTTGGGAGATTAGAATTTACAGGCTATAACAATACAGCAAAATACTCGACTTCTGCATCCTATTTCTTGCCGTAAATACTAAGTGTATTAAAACATTGAAATCCTATCCAACCAGCCTACGTCACTAAGGTAACTTTGCCAAAAATCTCTTAATAACCTCTTTATTGTCCTGTAGCAGTTAATCTTTAACATTGTAAACTTCCCAAATCTCCACACTGAAAGCTCCTTCTCTACTGGTAGTATTAAATACATTTCCTTTTTCAGTAGCATGGTATCATAATTACATAATTTGAGAAACTGCGTGCATAAATCTACGTCTGTACTTTTCACTAGCAGGAGTTGCTTTTACCTGTTTTGTACCGCTTTTGTTGATTTGACCGATGCTGTGTTTTTCATTTCTAATGAGAAGACCTTGTGTCCCGATCTAAATTTTCTAATTTAATTGACTATGGGTTTTTATTTCTGCTGTGGCACTTAAGTCACATCTCCCATAAATCTGTTACTAAATGGAATTCTTCACTATTTACTCAATTTCAGTAGGTAAAGAAACGCCCATCAGTGTTAACATATCTATACAGGGACAAACTTGTGAAAGAAAACTTGCTGTTTAGCGGCCTAAAGCGTAAAAATTATTACAGATATTCTTTGTTATCTTACCAATAGTGGAAGGAGAATATTGCAGATTCTACGACGCACTTGTGATTCTTGTTAGCGGAATGAAATTTTCATTTACTATACGGAGAAGTGAATGGAGAGACGGATCTTTCTATACAATTGTTGGCGCCGTGGAGAGATATTTCGCAACACCAGGTGCTTTTGGGAAGTGTTAGAGAAAGAACAAGGTCGAGTATTTTATACGACGGATCAGTGGAGAGAGCATTTCCTTAGCAGAAAAAGCTCGTGTTTTAGTCTGTAACATTTTGCTTTGATGCGTTATAATGAGAAGCAAATACGCTATTAACGTTTCAATAAGTTCATGTTTGAATTGTACTTCAAGTGTTTCTCTGTGCCGACTCGCAGAGAATAGTTACATTAGCGCCAAATGGAGGCCCGGCTTTCTCTGGTGCGAACGTGTTTAAAAATTCTGTGAGATCTTAAACTTCACACAGACGCGACGGCAAAAAGACCTTCCTGTGTACAGATGCGTACCCGGCTTTCATTTACTAAGTGGCCTGGCGAGCCCATTTGCTGCATATGTCTAAGTTCCACTTCCTTTACTTTTTCTCTGAATGTAAAGTCGCATCGACACTTAGTTGAGTAAACTTCGCGCATCCTTGCGTAGTGCCGGTAGCTATTCTTTTCACAGCACAGCTGAATATAGTTCACTGTTACAGCTTAATGTATATTAAGTTTGTAAATTTGAAGTTCTGCTTCACTATAGTGCTTCGAATCCTACATCTAAGTTAACTTATCGCAGCCAAGTATTTGCACCTCTTGGAATGATGTCCTATGCCAAGCTTTACATGTCTATAGAATTTCCTCAGAGATGTTTGGAAATTTTTGCACCGTTTCATGTCTTAAGAATTCACTGCGCCCCCATCGTTGTTCGTTGTTCGCCTGTCACTTTGTATCTGTTGACTCCAAATCTATGCAGAGACGTTGGTTCATTTGTACGTCAACTTTTAGCACCTGTATTGACTTATTTTAATATTATTTAATATACTTTATTCCCTTTAAAGCTACTAAAGAGCTCTTGATGTCTTCTGTTTTGCCAGACTGCCGGCCGGAGTGGCCGAGCGGTTCCGGGCGCTTCAGTCTGGAACCGCGCAACCGTTACGGTCGCAGGTTCGAATCCTGCCTCGGGCATGGATGTGTGTGTCGTCCTTAGGTTAGTTAGGTTTTAGTAGTTCTAAGTTCTAGGGGACTGATGACCTCAGATGTTGAGTCCCGTAGTGCTCAGAGCCATTTGAACCATTTTTATCCAGACTAGTTTATTTGAGTATTTGTAACACACACAGCACATGATGAATACTCATATACAACGACGTGCTGAAAAGTAATGACTCCGAAATTTTTATGTGCAAACTCTTAAAGCTTTTTAAATAAAATAAAGGTTAGTATTATTTTACATCTTAATTCTTCATGTCAACATATTTTTTTTTTCTCAACATAGTCACCCTGGTGACGAAAATACACTCCTGGAAATTGAAATAAGAACACCGTGAATTCATTGTCCCAGGAAGGGGAAACTTTATTGACACATTCCTGGGGTCAGATACATCACATGATCACACTGACAGAACCACAGGCACATAGACACAGGCAACAGAGCATGCACAATGTCGGCACTAGTACAGTGTATATCCACCTTTCGCAGCAATGCAGGCTGCTATTCTCCCATGGAGACGATCGTACAGATGCTGGATGTAGTCCTGTGGAACGGCTTGCCATGCCATTTCCACCTGGCGCCTCAGTTGGACCAGCGTTCGTGCTGGACGTGCAGACCGCGTGAGACGACGCTTCATCCAGTCCCAAACATGCTCAATGGGGGACAGATCCGGAGATCTTGCTGGCCAGGGTAGTTGACTTACACCTTCTAGAGCACGTTGGGTGGCACGGGATACATGCGGACGTGCATTGTCCTGTTGGAACAGCAAGTTCCCTTGCCGGTCTAGGAATGGTAGAACGATGGGTTCGATGACGGTTTGGATGTACCGTGCACTATTCACTGTCCCCTCGACGATCACCAGTGGTGTACGGCCAGTGTAGGAGATCGCTCCCCACACCATGATGCCGGGTGTTGGCCCTGTGTGCCTCGGTCGTATGCAGTCCTGATTGTGGCGCTCACCTGCACGGCGCCAAACACGCATACGACCATCATTGGCACCAAGGCAGAAGCGACTCTCATCACTGAAGACGACACGTCTCCATTCGTCCCTCCATTCACGCCTGTCGCGACACCACTGGAGGCGGGCTGCACGATGTTGGGGCGTGAGCGGAAGACGGCCTAACGGTGTGCGGGACCGTAGCCCAGCTTCATGGAGACGGTTGCGAATGGTCCTCACCGATACCCCAGGAGCAACAGTGTCCCTAATTTGCTGGGAAGTGGCGGTGCGGTCCCCTACGGCACTGCGTAGGATCCTACGGTCTTGGCGTGCATCCGTGCGTCGCTGCGGTCCGGTCCCAGGTCGACGGGCACGTGCACCTTCCGCCGACCACTGGCGACAACATCGATGTACTGTGGAGACCTCACGCCCCACGTGTTGAGCAATTCGGCGGTACGTCCACCCGGCCTCCCGCATGCCCACTATACGCCCTCGCTCAAAGTCCGTCAACTGCACATACGGTTCACGTCCACGCTGTCGCGGCATGATACCAGTGTTAAAGACTGCGATGGAGCTCCGTATGCCACGGCAAACTGGCTGACACTGACGGCGGCGGTGCACAAATGCTGCGCAGCTAGCGCCATTCGACGGCCAACACCGCGGTTCCTGGTGTGTCCGCTGTGCCGTGCGTGTGATCATTGCTTGTACAGCCCTCTCGCAGTGTACGGAGCAAGTATGGTGGGTCTGACACACCGGTGTCAATGTGTTCTTTTGTCCATTTCCAGGAGTGTATTTCTCCCAACGACAGACTTTGTCGTCGGAGCCACAACTTCACCTCTGCTCGCTCTGCTTCATCACTATCCGAGTGAAGTCCTGGGAGGTGTTCTTTAAGTTTCGGAAACAGTCGAAATCTGATGGAGTCAAGTCGAGACTGTATCGATGATGACGACGATAGTAACCCCACAGCGTCGGATCATTGAGTATGTGACAGCGCTCGTGTATGGTCTCGCTTTGTCATACTGTAGGAGAGGGTACTCTATGTATGGACGAACTCTTCGAATTGTAAACTCGGTTAGAGCATGCTGTTTCTCACGCACCAAGGTAATTATACTCTGTAAGAGTTTCCACACAAAAATTCGGAGACATTACTTTTCAACATGCCCTCGTAGTTTGAAAAATAGTCCTCATGTACAAAATTTTTATGTTGTTATTAAAATTTTTTTAGTCATGACTAACGGACGCTGTGAACATACCACTCGAGCAGCTTGAAGCCTTTCGTTCTGTCACTAGGCTTGAAAACATTGCTTCGAGTGTTGTTATTATTATCCCAAAACATTTGACAGATTCTGCTTCCCACACAAGAGTGTGAGTATAATTCAAAACTGTGAAGCAACCGACTCGGCATCTGCACTATGTTGTCAGCTGGTCAAATAGAATTCGCGTTTCCCTGATAGTCGTGTCTGGAAGTTTCCACTTGGAAAAACGCAATACTGTTAACGTACCGAACATGACTTCATAGCGTAGCAATTTAAAAGTACAGGCCAGCATACTCATATTCAATTTATTTTCTATTCTTTGTTTAGTGATGTAGTTAGAGAGTTGTCCCTCTTACAAGAAATTATCATTTTATACTAGAACTCGTCAGGAAAAAATGTTTCGTTTATAATTTGCTCAGACTGATCTCACATGTAGAAATACATAAATCTGTCACACAGGCTGTCCTGATTCAGATTTGGCGTTTTTTCTTTTTTTTTCATCTCTAGAACCAGAAAGAGTAAACGATTCCGTCGGCAAAGCCACATGTGTGCGATGACATATCAGTTACAGTTATTCGCCACTTTTGTCACACTCTTCATAGAAACGTCGTCTTTTAAACAAAAATAGTCGTTACTTTAAAAAAATTTCTCATTCCAACAGATTCCGTTACATATACAAAATATTTCGGACTTATTTTGATTTAAAAATACATTGGCAGCGTCCCAAAGGCGCGCTAAACTATTAAGCTGATACACTAAAGCTGCGTAAGGAACGAAGAAAAATTTCCTCGCTTAGCAGAACAATTATAAATGATACCCATATAATTCCGATGGCATTCGATTTTATTGATACGCTTATTAACGAACTGCTGCATTTCAGTGAAACTGTTCTAAGTAGACTACACGAGTTAACATAGATTCCTGGATATACGGAGTGTTACTGTGAAGCATCTTCTGCAGATGTACTCGTAAGATTTGTGTAACGTTAGGAGGTACTGCAGTTTCAAGTCACGAAGTGTGCCCAGGCGATCACAGTTGACTGTTGCCTGCAGATAAAAGTCTAGTCGAGTAAGACAGATCTACTTTCCGGCCGGGCGGGAAGGCGTGCTGGTCCCCGGCACGAATCCGCTCGGCGGATTAGTGCCTAGGTCCGGTATGCCGGCCAGTCTGTGGATGGTTTTTAAGGCGGTTTTCCACATGCCTCGGCGAATGCGGGCTGGTTCCCCTTATACCGCCTCAGTTACACTGTGTCGGCGATTGCTGCGCAAACACTTTCTCCACGTACGCGTACATCATAATTACTCTACCACGCAAACATTTGGGGTTACACTCGTCTGATGTGAGACGTTTCCGGGGGGTCCACTGGGAGCCAAACAGCACAATAACCCTGGGTTCGGTGTGGGGCGGCGGTGGGGTGAGTGGACTGCCGTAGCCTGTTGTGGGGTTGTGAACCACTGAGGGCTACGGCGGGGGCGAAGCCTCTCCGTCGATTCTAGGTCCCCAGTTCCATACAATACAATACAAGACAGATGTATGCTATAGAGATGACAGTGCCATCCTGTGCTCTTATCCAGTATCTCCAGTAACTTCTCTTTAAGTCTCTCCTCCGCCCGGATGATTATTAGTCTGGGCAATCTGCGCGCCGTCAGCTACGCTGCTGCAAGACATATACATAGTTCAGTTTCTAACTTCAGTGCTTGACTTATTGCATTAAACCTTTAACGTAGGGTTACATCTCTTAAAGAGCAGATTGTTTTTAAATTCACTAAATAGTTATATGAAATATTTAAAATCAAATTTTTGTTGTCCCTGGAAGCCGTTAATTAGGCAGCCTGTAAGTGGCACTGGGTGATCAATTTAGCAGTTTTGTAATGTAGATTATGTGCTCACCTAGGTCACTCAGGGTATGCTGTTGATCCTGTGTCATGATGTTTACTGATGACGACGGGCTAGACAAGTATTACCATCATATATACTCTTATATAGATAATTTATCAGAAAGCTGTTCCTCCACTACAGCGATTTGTCACTCCCAGTTAGAAGAACTACTACTAATTAAATTAAAGAATTTGCTGAACTGTTCGCGTACCATTCAACAAATGGCTATTGAACTTAAAACATTAGTCGTCTTCCGTGCAATGGAGAAAATGAGTACGACAAAAGTCACAGAACAAAAGACGCTTTAAGCAAAATTGCCGTAGCAAATGTGCACTTCGATAACGACAAAACTGTCTAGAAGCAGTTACGTTTCGCTGTTCGGTGTTTTATGAGTAACATCGGTCAGTTGTGATAGAGCAATGCCGCATAAACTGGACGATGGATTGCAGGCGTTTTCATGAAGCGGTATTTAGAAAGAAGCAGACCACGTTTTAGTTTTCGTTTTCGGCGATGTAAACTGAGCGTTCCAATCGGTTTATTGCAGTCCATCTGAAAATACCAATACTTTAGAGTGATTGCAGAACTGCGGAGTTTCAGTTATGCATTCGCCTGAAAAAAAAAGTATCGAAAACTTGTGGTTCTCTAACTCCGTCATCAGTAAAATAAACGCGTTAGCGTATTGTGTATTAAAATTCGAGGAGTAATAAAAATGTTACTATTGTTACTGTTATTTGGTGGTGGTTTATGTAGGATGATGATGTTCCTGCTTCGAGCAGTGATCATAATAAAGTTGAGGCATGTGTGTGCCGTGCAAGGATACACTTTATTCCTTAATGTGACGATAGATTTCTTTGCTTACTGAGTTTTTCACCATCAAGGAACCAATATTAATCGATTAACGTCTCATCAAAGCCGAGATCATTAGAGATGGATCAAAAACTACAATTTAATAAGGATGGATCCGAAAATCATCAGAGGCCTTTTTTTTTAAGAATCAGCGCGGCATACACTAGAACTAACTGAAAGAAATTGCAGAAAAGCTAAGCAAGTTGGTCGCACAAAGAAATAAACCCAATTTCTCCCGAATCCGCACCCAATGTCGTAACAAATACTAAGTTCTGGAACTGATACAAAAGTTTTTAGAAAAATAATGAATTCGCGAGAGCTACAGTAAATTTTTTTTTTTAATTTTGAGTTGGTACAATTGGGTCGTTGTATAGGTAGGTACGTGTGCAGATTCATCCACTTTTAGACGAGATAATAAATGGCTCTGAGCACTATGGGACTCAACTGCTGCGGTCATTAGTCCCCTAGAACTTAGAACTAGTTAAACCCAACTAACCTAAGGACATCACACACATCCATGCCCGAGGCAGGATTCGAACCTGCGACCGTAGCGGTCTCGCGGTTCCAGACTGCAGACGAGATAATAATTGGAGTTTTTTTTAGGAAGCTGTCAAGCGAATTTTTATCTGTCCCTTTTTTTAAATAGATGTATTTTACGTTTGTTTTTGGTTGATTTGGGTGTTACGTATTTAGTCTCGCTACAGCGACCTGGTAATCACTGATCCCTGTATCCGTCATGGTGCTCTCCGCTTGCTCACGATTATTTGTTGCTAAGAGATCAAATATGTTTTCTCAAATATATATAAATAGAGTGGACTCCAGAACTAAATTTTCAAAATAATTTTCGGAGAAGGCATTTAGTACAGTGTCGGACGATGTTTTACGCCTACCACCGTCTTTAAATATGTATTTTCACCAACATTTCAAGAATAGGTTGAAGTCACCGTCAACTATAATTGTATGATAATGAACTAAGGATGTGTCCGCCTTTTTGCAATTACGCAAATTATTGTTTTGTTTTATCACCCAAACAACTTTCACCACAGTTGTGGCATTCTCAGTGCCTTTTTTATTAATGCTTTCCTGAAATATGTACAAACACCATAGTTTTAGGTTAAGGAATGTGATACATCACATTTTGTTATCATTTAGATTGTATGTGCACTTCACACTTTACGTTGCATTGTGTGTGTCCTGTGCCTGCCAACCAAAATCAGCTATAGGTCTAAATTAGTACACCATGTCATGTGCAAAAATGAGGGATGTTAGAAGATGGTCTGCGTTGAATCCTTTTGTTTATTCTAAACGTTTAAAATGTGTGTGCTGGTAAAATTCGTAGCTTATGCCCCTTTTTGGTCATACATTTTAAAGATTGTATAATAAACAAAAAAATTCAGTGCAGACGGTTTTCTAACATCCCTCATGTTTTGTAAGACATTCTCGAACTTCTTGCCGCGTCAATTCAATATAAAACCTCGAGCTTTCGACGATTTCCTCCATCGTCTTGTTCAGGAGCAACTGAATGAGCCTGAGTAAGCACGAGTAAGCACCGCTCAATCAAAAGACGTCTATAGGCTATATAAGGCCAACACAGCAGCGATTTTGAAGACTGTTGCTCCTGACGATGTCGATGGTGGAAATAGTCGAAGCTCGAGGTTTCACCCTGAATTGACGTGGCAAGAAGTCCGAGAATGTTTCATAGGCTACAACAGTGTCGTCGTGATAGATTTCGTTCTCATCCCTCATTTTTGCAGACCACATGGTGTACTAATGTAGACTTGTGGCTGATTTTGGTTGGCAGCCATAGGAAACACAAAATGTAAAATAAAATGTAAGGTGCACATACAATTTAATTGACAACAAAATCTGACGTATCGTATTTACTGACCTAAAAAAACCTGTATGTATGTATTTCAGCAAAATAATAAAAAAGAAACACTGACGATGCCACAGCGGTGGTGAGACTGTTTGGGTGAAGAAACAAAAGAATAATTTGTGTACTTGCGAAAAGTCGGACCCAACCTCAATTCATTATTATTCTTAGCAAGCACGGTAACTGAGTTCAAACTTCCAGTACGCTATAACTGTGTGAGTTGGGTACCTATTTGAAATGAAATTCAAGTTTTCTTTGAACTGCTCAGCAGCTGTATCATCTCAGTCGGGGGTCGGTAAAATGAACCAGATGTTAATTTATTCCGGTCGTCAGGCGTAACCTCTACCCACACTAACTCTCAGGAACTATCTACTTTAGTTTCACTAGAAGAGTAAATATTTCTAACAGCAATAAACACGCCACCATCAACTATAATTTATCACTCTTTTATGAACACCTTTAGGTCCGTTGTAAAAAATTTGTCTGAAATTATCACCGGCCGTAACCATCTTTTAGTAGCTATATTGTTGCTTGAGTGCTTTCTACTAGCGTTTGGAGCTCTGGTTCTTTCCCAAGGCAGCTACGACAATTTATAGCTGTAATATCGATTATTCCTAGGTCTACCGTCGTCCTGTGTTTGCCCTGAATCCTTTCCAGTTAGCGATCTGTCGACTGAGTAATTTCCTTCCCTAAATTCTAACTTTGAGTCGACCTACATCCACTTACGAGACTAATGTTGCGAGACAATGTATGGCAACAGTGTTCGAGCCGACACTTGTAACAGACAAAGTTGTTGCTGATATTTAAATGGTCTTTGTTATTCTCGGCTTATAAGCGACGCGAAAGCAGATTAACCGTGGAGTGTCCCGCTCGGAATGGAAACGGTCTGTCGCACACTGACTTAAAAACTTCACTTCGCGCTGGCCGCGTATTAAAAAGTTTGCGTTGTTTTAGGGATTTAGAGGCCACGTGTCAGTTAAAAGCCCATTCGGAAAAGTTTTAGTCGCAGAGAGCGAGAACGTTGGTGGAAACTTTAAAACACCTCGTCTAGAAAAGTGTTGACACTTTAACGGCCGGCTTGAATGCTCACTGTTTCCGTCGATGTACATGTACTTTATTTCCTCCTCGCAAGAGAATGGGAACCGAAACTGACGCATGTGTTCCCGGAAGCGAGAGAAACGCTGGCAGTTTTCAGCTGTGGCTAATGGGTATATTTCTTTGCAAGTCCGGCCGCTATCAAGGACAATTATGACGCAAACAGCTTTCAGAGTTAGACCATACCATCTCACAATCAGCCCTTTACTGCGGTTTTTGGTGTGCGTGCGTGCGTGCGTGTGTGTGTGTGTGTGTGTGTGTGTGTGTGAGAGAGAGAGAGAGAGAGAGAGAGAGAGAGAGAGAGAGAGAGAGAAGAGAAGAGAAGGGGGGGGGGGGGGGACGCGCTGCGAGCACCCGCAATGCTGCTTCCGTTTTAATCAACGCTGCACATGCCTCGCCAGCTCTTTTAGCCGCTGGTCAGCTGAAACAGCTTTCGGAGCAGCCGAGAAATTGTCTCCTGTGTGTTACCCTGCACGTGCTTCATCTTGGTAGATTTGCTTCGGGCTTACGTTTCTGGCTTGTATTCGAGTTTGCTAGGACTAGATTGTTTCGGTGTTTACGCGATTTGGTGACTGCATCACCTTCTATGTTCATTTTATTTTCTAGAAGCAGTTCCTGGACTGGGTAACATGACGTGTTAGGAGTCGTATTCTAGAATGTACAGCAAAAAGGAATATGGCACAGCACGCCGCTGGTAGGAAGGACATTATACTCGTGTTAACCCGTTCGTGACCCAAGGGAGTGTATCCAAAAAATGATTCAAATGGCTCTGAGCACTATGGGACTTAACATCTGAGGTCATCAGTCCCCTAGAACTTAGAACTACTTAAACCTAACTAACCTAAGGACATTACACACATCCATGGCCGAGGCAGGATTCGAACCTGCGACCGTAGCGATCGCGCGGTTCCAGACTGTAGCGCGTAGAGCCGCTCGGCCACTCCGGCTGGCTCTGAAGTAAGTAATAGGAACTAATGTTACATTAAGTGATCAGTGCATACAGAAAATCTGTAATGTAATCTTTACAGTTTGGATTTGTAGACTGCGATATACATCGACGAACACGTTGTATCGCTACTCCTGCTTTAAGTAAATAATCGGATGGGCACAGTGTGGCTAAAGAAACAGATATCAGGTCGATCGTTTCCTTTGTTCTCGTTGTTGTTCAGTTTAAATTATTAATTTTAGTTATAATGTACGCATTGTTGTTCAGCTTAAATTAAGAATTTTAATTACGATGTACGCATTATAGCTGAGATAAACAATTTAAGCCGGCCGGAGTGGCCGTGCGGTTCTAGGCGCTACAGTCTGGAATCGAGCGACCGCTAAGGTCGCAGGTTCGAATCCTGCCTCGGGCATGGATGTGTGTGATGTCCTTAGGTTAGTTACGTTTAATTAGTTCTAAGTTCTAGGCGACTGATGACCTCAGAAGTTAAGTCGCATAGTGCTCAGAGCCATAAACAATTTAAAAAATGGGCAAATGTAGAAAACAAATTGTGCAAAATTCCTAATGAACGTTAACAGCCGCCGAAGTGGCCGCGCAGTTAGAGGCGTTATCTGACTGATTGTGCGGCCACTCCCGTCGGAGGTTCGAGTCCTCCCTCGGGCATGGGTGTGTGTGTGTGTGTTGTTCTTAGTATAAGTTAGTTTAAGTAGTGTGTAAGTCTTAGGGACCGATGACCTCAGTAGTTTGGTCCCTTAGGAATTCACACACATTTGAACGCCAACAATTTTAAATTTACAATAAATAGTAAATCCCCACTGCTTACGCCATAAATTTTAGTAAATATAAAAAGACCAAAATTTTGAATAAACTGACCCATGTAACGATGAACGCGTTGTTGTATGATGCACGAGCCAGTGAGCACAAGCATCTTTTTAAATGCAATTTGCATGAAAATGCTATGAGACGAAGCGGCCATTTGGATGCACTGTAATTACTTTTCTGATGGCTTGACCACAATTATTTTGATTATTTCCAAAATCACCGCATTTCGACATTATGTTCACTTTCAAAGACAGTGCTATGTAAGTCATACAAAATTGTTCATTAGACGCATTGTATCTCGTCGACATTCTCCATCACGAGATATTTGCAAACTGTCTCGTGATTGAGCATGTTGACGAGATACTATGTGGCTATCTAATGAACCATTTTATATGACTAACATAGCACTGACTTTGAAAATGACGAAATGTCGATACGCGTAAGGTGATGTTGGAAATAAATTTAAAAAAAAATGTGGTCAAGATATAAGGAAAGATTTTTTTTAGTTTTATTTTACTAGCTTTTTGCTGGAAATTACAAGTTTTCGTTTCAGATGCAGATATGTTGTGCTTTATTACGTTGGTACATCTGCTGGCAATAACCTACTCCAAAATGGGAGTCCAAGTACAAGTTGTTACCCGCCTAGGAAGCCGCGAGCGTTAACGCGACCGCGTCCGGCACGGGGAGATCTGCCGGCCCTGGATCGAATTCACCCTCCGGATTAACGGCTGTGCCTGCCAGCTTGGATGTGGTGTTTAGGCGGTTTTCTTCATCCCACTAGGTGAATACCTGGCTGGTTCCGAGGTTCCGCTTCAGGTACCCGCTACATTTAGAACACTTTATCATATTTGGGTTCAGAATTTACTCTATACACCGATTCTACAGCCTGGCTACACTGCTTCTTGGACTATTTGGTCTCCTTAACAACTTACTGAGCATCAGATCTAGTTGCGTTCAGTAGGTTGATCGTTATATTTCATGTGCACAAGCGTACTCCGCGACGTTGGAACCGACAGACTGTCAATAGTCCGTTAGCGTTCACTGAGTGCAACACGAGGAGAAAGTAGAGATGTTGGACGCATTACACATTTGAACGCAACACCGCAGTTGCGCGGAGTAATATCGCCTCTTCATAAAAGCTGCCAGAGAAGTAGCTGTAAAATAAAGCCACTTCCGTCCGCTACTCGTCGGTCAAAGACATTCATATCGCGCTGTTTACCTCCGGCCCAAGTTTTCATCTAAATAAACGACGTGCGGGAGGGGCGGTGGGGAGAGAAGGGGAAGTCGACGTGAATGAAAAGTGTCCCGGATGCTCTCGCCGCTGACAGCCGTACAGCGAACCAGAGCGCGCCCGTGCGGCGACAAAAGGAACTGCGCCAGCATTGTGCTGCTAAGAGCCGAGTTTATGAAGATGGGCTGTAAAGCGGCGGGCGACGGTCGGCGCCAACTCCGGCCGCGTTAACCGCATTCAGGGCCAAGAAACGTTCGCCGCGGATTGATAGCAGGCCGGTCTTAAAATGATTTCGCTGCTAGTCGGCAGTCCCCGGGGCTCAGACCTCCGCGCCGGTCACCAGCGGCGCTGAAGGTTACGAAAAATGTGTGTCCGCCTAGCACTCTGGCGCGTATAATACTAATGGAATTCCTGTGTTCGTTGCGCAGAGCCCTCTCGCGCAAACGGCATCGGCACCCTAGCGTAGATTTTCAGAACTCTCGACGACACGCTCGACATTGAGAAGGATTCGAGGAATAATAATTATGAAATCTGGTTAGTTCCATTCGAGATCATTATTTTATGAGAAGACGAATTTGACCTAGATGAATGCGCACGTATTCCTTATCTCCTTCCGCTATGAGAGAGAGAGAGAGAGAGAGAGAGAGAGAAAGAAATTTATAATCGTAACTGAAAAGCTGGGACATTCATCGATTGATTCTCCCAGTAACTGACGGATTCGTAGGGGAGGCTTTTGCACAACCGTCTATTAGTTCGAGGCGTTGTAACAAAACACCTACAGTAATGTGAATCTTTTTAATGATCGATTCAGAAATTATTTATGAGAAATTCAGTCTATTATTCGGGTTTGTTAATATAATTCTCGTTCGTAACGGAACGATCACCATATCTGACTGTAATATGGAGTATCAGGTTTCGATCCTGTCATTATCAAGGATTTTTATTTGGTGAAATGATTGGAACGGGATCTGTTCTGCCTCGTGAGGTCGACTGAATAACTCTAAGGGGCATTCAGTAAGTAATGCAACCCATTCTTTTCACTGCCAATTTCGGTTTAAAAAATGTGGAATTTGTTGTGGGACATCGTCGAAGCCTGCCGGAGTGGCCGAGCGGTTCTAGGCGCTACAGTCTAGAACCGCGCGACCGCTACGGTCGCAGGTTCGTATCCTGCCACGGGCATGGATTTGCGTGATGTCCTTAGGTTAGTTAGGTTTAAGTAGTTCTAAGTTCTAGGGGACTGATGACCTCAGAAGTTAAGTCCCATAGTGCTCAGAGCCATTTGAACCAACATTCCGTGGGTGTTTTCTGCGGGACAGCGCTCGACCTCATTCTGCTGTTGTAACTCAAAACACTCTACGATTGTCGACATGTTGCCTCGGCCTGCCCGATCACCAGATCTGTCTCCCATACAGTGCGTACGGGACATCGCCGGAGAAACTCCAGTGTCATCCACAAACAGCATTAACCACCCCTGTACTGTCCGACCAAGTGCAACAGGCATGGAGCCCCTTCCCACAAACTGACATCCGGTACCTGTACAACACAATGCATGCACGTTTGGATGGTTGCAGTCAACATTCTGTCGGTTATACGGGCTATAATTGTACCAGCATGTCACATTCGCAACGGCTTATCTCGCGCTTACATTAACCCTTGATCGTGCAATGTTAGTCACTTAAATACACTCCTGGAAATTGAAATAAGAACACCGTGAATTCATTGTCCCAGGAAGGGGAAACTTTATTGACACATTCCTGGGGTCAGATACATCACATGATCACACTGACAGAACCACAGGCACATAGACACAGGCAACAGAGCATGCACAATGTCGGCACTAGTACAGTGTATATCCACCTTTCGCAGCAATGCAGGCTGCTATTCTCCCATGGAGACGATCGTAGAGATGCTGGATGTAGTCCTGTGGAACGGCTTGCCATGCCATTTCCACCTGGCGCCTCAGTTGGACCAGCGTTCGTGCTGGACGTGCAGACCGCGTGAGACGACGCTTCATCCAGTCCCAAACATGCTCAATGGGGGACAGATCCGGAGATCTTGCTGGCCAGGGTAGTTGACTTACACCTTCTAGAGCACGTTGGGTGGCACGGGATACATGCGGACGTGCATTGTCCTGTTGGAACAGCAAGTTCCCTTGCCGGTCTAGGAATGGTAGAACGATGGGTTCGATGACGGTTTGGATGTACCGTGCACTATTCAGTGTCCCCTCGACGATCACCAGTGGTGTACGGCCAGTGTAGGAGATCGCTCCCCACACCATGATGCCGGGTGTTGGCCCTGTGTGCCTCGGTCGTATGCAGTCCTGATTGTGACGCTCACCTGCACGGCGCCAAACACGCATACGACCATCATTGGCACCAAGGCAGAAGCGACTCTCATCACTGAAGACGACACGTCTCCATTCGTCCCTCCATTCACGCCTGTCGCGACACCACTGGAGGCGGGCTGCACGATGTTGGGGCGTGAGCGGAAGACGGCCTAACGGTGTGCGGGACCGTAGCCCAGCCTCATGGAGACGGTTGCGAATGGTCCTCGCCGATACCCCAGGAGCAACAGTGTCCCTAATTTGCTGGCAAGTGGCGGTGCGGTCCCCTACGGCACTGCGTAGGATCCTACGGTCTTGGCGTGCATCCGTGCGTCGCTGCGGTCCGGTCCCAGGTCGACGGGCACGTGCACCTTCCGCCGACCACTGGCGACAACATCGATGTACTGTGGAGACCTCACGCCCCACGTGTTGAGCAATTCGGCGGTACGTCCACCCGGCCTCCCGCATGCCCACTATACGCTCTCGCTCAAAGTCCGTCAACTGCACATACGGTTCACGTCCACGCTGTCGCGGCATGCTACCAGTGTTAAAGACTGCGATGGAGCTCCGTATGCCACGGCAAACTGGCTGACATTGACGGCGGCGGTGCACAAATGCTGCGCAGCTAGCGCCATTCGACGGCCAACACCGCGGTTCCTGGTGTGTCCGCTGTGCCGTGCGTGTGATCATTGCTTGTACAGCCCTCTCGCAGTGTCCGGAGCAAGTATGGTGGGTCTGACACACCGGTGTCAATGTGTTCTTTTTTCCATTTCCAGGAGTGTATGTTAACTAGACAAATGTACTCTCGAAATTTCATTACGCTGCTTTATTTATTTGTTGGTATTGCGATTTTTTCCGTCTGTGTATATCAATAGATGGTTAATTTGCTAGTGCAGTAACTGTTGCGGATATTTTCGTGATAGATATCATTTGAGTCAGCTAATCAAGTTACTCGCTTAGTGTAACTATCAGGGAGAACAGCTACTGCGTGGTGACACAGAGGTAAGAAAAACCACACCTAGCCAATACTAACAGAAGTCTCGCTATCCCAAACAATAACATGTCCCTATCCTCGGGGACGTGTACGGGGTTGCATCCAGCAGAACCACTGGAACAGTACAAAGTAATTAATTGTTTTTCTCACTTACCAAACTTAAACTATTAACTATAGATCCTCATGCTGCTATTTACCACTGGAGCACCGTTACTGTTATCTGTAGTAAAGTTTAGGAAAACTAAGAGGCAAGTCTTCTACCGGATCCTGTTCTTAGGCTCTTTCTATCTACTCCTGATTTGCGCTGGGTAGCACACGTCTCCGTCGCTCTCACGTTATCTCTTTCACCTTCCCAGAACAATATAAGTGCTTGCTTCCCGAGATTATAAACCCATATTATTGTTTGGGATAGCGAGACTTCTGTTAGTATTAGCTAGGTGTGGCTTTTCCTACCTCTGTGTCACCACGCAGTAGCTGTTCTCCGTGATAGTTACACTAAGCGAGTAACTTGATTAACTGACTCCAATGATCTGCATCACGAAGTAACTGATACACATTCAGACTAGCGATGGCTTGGTTCTCAGTTGCGGCAGCTCATGCGTGTTTTGGACGTAGAAAAACAAATGCTCGGGTGTACCAACCTCTTCACCACATTCAGAAGCTGGTGTCGGCCGTTTATCAATCCGGTGGAAATGTGCCGGGTATGGCCCATGACTCGTAAGGAAATAACATCTGAAGTTTACACTTCACAACTGTATGTGGTGTTTCTCGATTTCTTTCCTCTTTTTAATGTATGTCGTTTCGGTTAAGGTGTTAAGGCTTATTGGACATTTTTTCTGCGCTAACTTAGAGAAAATATTTATTTAAACTATTTTATATGAATTGATTCCTCTGAGACTAGAACGGTGCTATCTAGCGTATCATTTACTACGTAATATGTCTTTATATGAGAGGACTTCAGTAAGTTCACTGATCTGCAGAACCTAAGGACGAAAGTAAATTTCACGCGATAAGTCAAAAAAATGGTTCAAATGGCTCTGAGCACTATGCGACTTAACTTCTGAGGTCATCAGTCGCCTAGAACTTAGAACTAATTAAACCTAACTAACCTAAGGACATCACACACAGCCATGCCCGAGGCAGGATTCGAACCTGCGACCGTAGCGGTCACGCGGTTCCAGACTGAAGCGCTTTAACCGCACGGCCACAAGGGCCGCCCACGCGATAAGTCACCACTACGCAACGTAGCTCCATGAAACTTGGGCCATACATAGAAAGAACTGCTACAGTGTATACAGAATGTAACTGCATGGTGTTGTGGGTTGGCAGGAGAGCCAACACCGGTTTCGAGAGGAAGCCGAAAGGCACGCGTTTTACCTCACGCAGGCTGGCGTGAGGTCTGGAACAGGACAAGGAAATTAGACTTTAGCAAAAAACGTACGTAGCTGCTGGAATACTTAACTGTAATCCATAAATGGTGAACATCGCTCTTGATGGTACATTATTCATAATCTCAATAGTAACTGGTACTGGCGCCTTGCTAGGTCGTAGCAAATGACGTAGCTGAAGGCTATGCTAACTATGGTCTCGGCAAATGAGAGCGTAGTTTGTCAGTGAACCATCGCTAGCAAAGTCGGTTGTACAACTGGGGCGAGTGCTAGGAAGTCTCTCTAGACCTGCCGTGTGGCGGCGATCGGTCTGCAATCACTGATAGTGGTAACATGCGGATCCGACGTATACTAACGGACCGCGGCCGATTTAAAGGCTACCACCTAGCAAGTGTGGTGTCTGGCGGTGACACCACACATGGAATATGCAATGAGACGAACAATGCTGCTCGTACCTTCACGTGGCGAGAGCTGGGAACACGTAGTTCACCCAGAAACATTGCTGAATGTGATCGTTTTGGTGGTCCGGGTGTTACGGTGTGGGGAGGCATAACGTTTCATGGGCGTACACGGTACTCTCACCATTCAACGTTACAATGACACTTTGCCCCTTTCCCACACACGTCTTTTCAGGTGTGCTTTCGGCCTCGACTTCGTTTTTATAAATGATAATGCGCGACTGCGTCGCGGAGGAGCTTTTGGAATGAGAGGATATTTGGCGAATGGACAGGCGTACCCTTTCCTCCAACGTAAATCCCGTGGAGCACGCGTGCTATGCGTTGGGAGGACGTGTTGCAACACGCCCACTTGCACCGACGACCATCCAGCAGTGGATGAATGGAACCGAGAACTCCTCACTGATCTTATGGCCAGTATGGGAGCACACTGCAGAGCGAGAAGTACAGTGATCACACGTTCTGTTAAGAACCGTTACCCGCCTTTTGTAATGTCCGGAGGACCGTCGTTAATCTCGGCCACTCCAGTGTAATTATTGTCTTTGAATAAAAGTGTCGTTACTGTTCGCCTCATTGCGTTTTCCTTTCAGTTAAATTCTGTGCAGTACTGTAACGGTTCATCCAATGTATGCTCCAAGTTTGATGGAGCTATGTTACTTGGCAGTGACACATCATGTTGAAGTTACTTTCGTCCTTAAAATTTTCACCCCAGTATAAATCGAGTTGCACAGGTCGTCTCATGCTAAGACCATTGCTCAACAAGAGTATCGCATTGCCGGAGGACATTATATGCTGTGGGTCCCCTGTAGACATAGTTCTGCTGCTGTGCCGCTAACAGATGAATCACAGTGTACCGAAGAAGTGACACGACAACTGCAAACTTACCCCCAAGTTGAAGAACCAGGAGAGTACGATTATTGTGGACAAAATTTTTAAATTGCAGATAAATTCAAAAATGGTACTGAGCTCTATGGGACTTAACATCTCAGGTCATCAGTCCCCTACAACTTAGAACTACTTAAACCTAACTAACCTAAGGACATCACACACATCCATACCCGAGGCAGGATTCGAACCTGCGACCGTAGCGGTCGCGCGGTTCCAGACTGAAGCGCCTAGAACCGCTCGGCCACCAACGGCCGGCGCAGATAAATTCAGATTTGTAGAACGTTCCGACCATCGTTCACAGAGACTTGGTGAGAATGCTGAAAGATTGTGTTCTGTATCAGTGTGATTTTTAAATGCTCTGAACCATTAGATGGAACTTACTTGGCCTGCTACGATAATGTGTAACTTACTTTCTGAACTCCCCTCGTATTTTAGATGGACTGTAAGCCTCCCGTCGTCGACAGAAAGTCTCGCCCACACCACCTTAATAGAAAGTACAGTAGTCTGTGCTGTTGGTGTCATAGGACCTCCAATGAGGTGTCAGTTAAGACAACCACATTACTAGCAATGGGTGAGCACATTTCACAGCAAATTTTTCAGTCATAACTACACACCGTGAGTAATTGCTTTGCTAAAAAAAATGACTTTTTACTGCTTAATTCACGGCATCGAGTCAATGGACACGCTTTCGTCGCAACTGTGACACCACATTAGTGCTATATCTTCTAATCCCAATGATTCTTGGCTGAAGACTTTTCCTTCCATGCCTGTTTAACTTCGTGTCATAATTTGCAAAACTTTATTCTGTGTCGTAGAAATAATTCAGATCCCAGAATTTGGCGTTTCTATTTGTTTTTAGATACCGGCTCAGTCCGAAAGAGAAAACCATTCAGCTCTCAGCGGTAATAAACCTCTGTCCTTGTTTGCTGTCCACACTTCGTTGACGATCCTGCTCCGCTTCATGGACTTAATTCGGACAACTGGGTTGAAGAACTTCACAGAATTTTATTTAATTCCTGAACGTATGTGTCGTTGCTGTTGCTGTTAGGTTTCGCATCAACATAACTATTGCAGTTTTGGCTGTGGCCGCCGGCCGGAATGGCCAAGCGGTTCTAGGCGCTACAGTCTGGAACCGCGCGACCGCTACGGTCGCAGTTTCGACTCCTGCCTCGGACGTGGATGTGTGTGATGTCCTTAGGTTAGTCAGGTTTAAGTAGTTCTAAGTTCTAGGGGACTGATGACCACAGCAGTTAAGTCCCATAGTGCTCAGAGCCATTTGAACCATTTTTTTGACTGTGGCCGTTAGCTTTTTCAGACTGTAACAGTAACTGAAAATGAACTGATTTCTATTCTCTCATCATAGTCAGTGTGGGTATTATTTGAAAGTTTCTAATATGATAGTAAACACAGATACTGCAACATACGTCATGAAATTAAAATAATACTGTTCTGAAGTACGTATCTTTATCGTCGCATGTCACATGATTTGCATAAACTGCGTGTTTCAGTGCATCGGTGTGACTACCTGTAAGTGCTGTCTCGGATCAGTAAAAAATGATGGAACGAAGTTTTTTGATCGTTTATTCACAATGAGTGGTTTTTAATGAAAGCATCTGAAGGATGGTAAAGTATTACAACAGACTCTTGTAATAAGTACGTCAGATAACTTGCATAAAGAAGTAAACACTAGAGAAAGGTACTGTTAATACACCGAACCTCTTAACAATACGATTATGTCACTGATATCCTAAAGTACATCTTACAGTTAGTTATTTAGTTAGTTTCATGCTCCATGGGGCATTCTGCATGATGAATCGTAATGATGTGGAACGAATCGTTTTATACTCACGTTACAAATTAATTTATTACATTCTGAACATTTCTAAGATTTTTCCCTAAACAGAAAAAAGATATACAGATGTGAGTCAGTAATTTCCACTCACGACCTTTTCCACATTACAATGTTATTAGAAGATGGCACGGGATTACTTGCGATCTATGTCGAGAAAAAGTACTGTTGCTACGACAATACGTAGCAAAATTTTAAGGAATAATTTATAGCGTAAAATAATATTTAAGATGTGTTTCCCAAAATATCTGTCTATGGAAAGATCAGATGCTTAAGAAATATATGTATAAAAGCAGTTCAACACAGAGAAATGTGCGGCACTAATGTCTTGACTAATGCACCGAACAGAACTCACAGCTGTAGATATCCGCTGTACAGTCTAAAAGTTTAAGGAGACTTCAGTAATATCGATAAATTGGTTAATATCTTAGTAGCTGGTACAAGATCTTTCTGCTGTCAGCAAGTATCTCGAAAAAGGTATCATTCTTTCTTCTCGGGGCTGGAAGAGGTTGTAGAACGATCGGAGCAAAGTAATGTGTTACCTATCTTTTCCTGAGGACGGTTAAACAGATCGAGCTATCTCAGCACAGTATTTTATCCAAAATCTAAACGGTGGTCACTAGTTTTATTGTCATGATATCTCTCGCAAAATTTAGAGGGCACTTTATCTTTCGGTTTGTGTGTGTTTCCTGTTATCGTGGCTGTGGCATCTTACGTTTATTGATTTCCTCTTCCAAGTGCTTCCCGATCGCTCTATATTACGGCGCCTTTGTGAACGAGAAAGAACTCGTTTATTTGGTTCTGTCTTTCCACGTATGCAGTTCTACACATACGTCTTTCTGTTTTGCGCGTCATAGCCAAATTAGATGTCACGCAGTCAGAAGTTAATTCAATATCGTTGTAGCTGCTGAATGATTCTGCGTTCGTAGGATATTTTTGCCTAATCCGTGGAATTTTAATTACCCTTTCGGCCATCTCATATATACCTGATGGCCAAAGACAACTGTCGCTGGATAAATATCAAGCAGAAACCACAACGAACGTTTCATGGGACGTCCCATCCTCCCTCACAGAGCACAGAATTATGTCACCATTCCGCAACGCAAAAATTTTTAACCGCAATACATGTTAAATGTATTCTGACACTTTAAGGATGAATAACAAGTACACTGTTTTCGTTCTGCCGACTTTTGCTTATTTCAAACTAGTTTTCGGCTTGTTAGGCCATCTTCCTGAAGAAGTAACGGAAGAATCGATAAAAAATTATACTCTGATGTGCTAATGCACTGTAGTAATTCTTAATTTCAAGAAACGTATGTGAATGGATACTTGGATAATGGTTTACTCTCGTCCAGAAGGCCATTCCATGTCACTTCGTTGGAACCCAAACACTATTGGAATATGAAAATTCCGAATAAAATGAAGGTTTCTCAAATTTTTAGTTATATTATGTGCATAAGAAGTAAGGGCGCCACAGAAGGACACAAAGAGATAGTGTTTCGTTTGAAGTTCCATGTATTTGTAGAAAATTTACAAGCAGAGTTCTTCATACGCCGAATTCTTTTTATGATATTCGATACAACACAATATTTTCATCACTGTAATTTTCTGTACTGTACCAACCATAATTATATCACGAAATTCTACACTAAAAATTCATTGTATATGACTGTAAGTGCAACAGTTTTTCATGTCTGATGTACATCTACGTTCGTGTACGCAAGCCGCCGAAAGGTACATGACAGAGAGTGTTACGCTGAACTCTCCGTCCTCTTACCATTCCATTAGAGGTAGAAGCTAATAGAGTTACGACAACATAGACGATTCGGTATATGCCATTACCTCTTTAACTTTACAACTGCTCTCTATGTGCTACACGTATGTAATGAAGAGTTTTTCTTAATTTAATATGTAGATAGACTCTTCCTATTAGTAAAAAAGCAATTCTTTCCGTATTGCAGGACACTTTTCTTGGATTTCGTGATACAGATAAATTTGTCACAAATCGAGCAACTGCTGCTCGAAGTTTTCTTGATTTTCTGCGCTCTATCAGACCACATTTGGATGACAGACTCATAGTACTAGAGGATACATCGCTGGAACATCTTTCAATTAGCTTCATTCGTAATGTAGTTGCATCCCAAAAAACTTGGAATTAGTGAGTCTATCCGAGAAGTCTTAAGCGATAGATCCATTTCGCCATACCCAACGCTCACGAATAGGCGTTTAAGCGATACTACTCATTAGGCTGGTGATCCTATATTGAAATCAGTTGGTATGTTTTGCGGCAGACTTGGGAGCATTAATTAATAGACTTTGATTTGTTCTGCACACAAAACGACGTTACTTATCCGCCCATTATTGGCAATGTAAATACTCAGAAATGGTTCAAATGGCTCTGAGCACTATGGGACTTAACATCTATGGTCATCAGTCCCCTAGAACTTAGAACTACTTAAACCTACCTAACCTAAGGACATCACACACATCCATGCCCGAGGCAGGATTCGAACCTGCGACCGTAGCAGTCTAAATACTCAGAAACGTATCGTTGACGTAGTAAAGTGGTTGTTCAAATTATTGTAATATTTGGACGTTAGATATCCAGATGTTAAGGTTATCCCACAAAAGAGGTTGTCCAGTGGCATTCGCAGTGCATTCGCATTTGGGAGGAGTGGAACTAAAATCCCCGTACGACCATCCAGACATGTGTTTACCGTGGTTTCAAGCCTAGCGTTAGCAGAATGCCTCAGTGGTCGCTTTGGAAAGGACCTGGTCGAATTCCGACTCCACCGTTGTCCTTTGGGGACGCAGTCTCCAACGACTCCGTCCTCGAAGAATGCTAAACCCAAATCTTTATCCTTTTCTTATTTCCCTCGCCCTTCCCTCTCGCCGGGCATGGATGTGTGTGATGTCCTTAGGTTAGTTAGGTTCAAGTAGTTCTAAGTCTAGGGGACTGATGACCTCAGATTTTAAGTCCCATAGTGCTTAGAGCCGTTTGAACCTTCCCTCTCCCTACTCCCCTTGTTGGGCAAAGATTGTGTGTGAAATTTTTCCTTCTCGTGTGCATTCGGACTAGAAACATACGGGATGGGCATCACCGCACTAACATGAAACAGTGGATTCGGATAGGGAGGCGTGTTATGATGATGTCATCTGACCAGATGGAATATGGCATACTTACTAAAATCAGCGATATCATTATCATATCCGAGTAAGAAATAGGAAATGATACGGAACATACGAACGGTAGTATTGAAGTTTTAATTATAACCTCGAACAAATCAAGCTGCGCTCATGAAACTTGGTGTTGGTGTTAGTCATACTCTACATACTCACCCTTCATTGCGACACCTATATTCAGAAAACGTTCCACATGAAATAGCACCACTTCGTCATTTTTGAAACGCCTGTCACGGAATGATTTCTTCATCTGAGGAAAGAGGAAGAAGTCACTGGGTGTCATGTCTAGAGAATACGGGGGTTAGATACAATTTGATAGCGTAAAAAGCAGCATATGGAACTGTGTCATGTGAGTAATTAGCTGAGACGTTGTCATGGGGCAGAAACATCGACTTGGACAGCGTCGAGCGACCGTACGTCTTGGCAGACTCCCGTAACTACGTCACGAGATTTCTGTAGTATCCACGTCTGACGGTTTCCCCTTTAATTACCATAGCCTGTTAGTACCACACCATAGCAATTCCAAAAAACAGTCAGCATCACGTTGGTCGATGATCACAAGGCCTCCGTCTTTCTTGATGGTTATCCACATGTTTCCTCTGCTTGCTTCCCCCCTTTGTCTCGGGGTCATAATGATAAACCCAGCACTGGTCCATGTTTATTAGGCGTCTAAAGGAGTTTCTGAATTGGCCCAACATAGCTGCAACATTTCCGCTGGTGTCTCGATTCGGTGGGCTTTTTGAGTGAGTGTGAGCAGTCGCTGGAACCCTACTGGCGGTGGTAAGATGTTGTAAACTTCTCCGTCCCTGATTTTGTGAAGCGCCGGTCCTTGGCGCATCAGAGCGACCGCTTGCATCCCGGTTTTTCACAGAGAGATGACCTGCTACTTCGTTCTTCGTCATTCAGACTTGTCTGACCACATTGCAAGCATACGCGCCACCTAACCTACTATGTCGTATTATGGAGCATTGTTATCGCACTCACCCACTAACTCATCACACTTCGTTGCAGCATTGTTCCCCTTAAAATGCAGAAAACGAATTACCACACTATACTCCTCTTCATTATTGGGCTGAGCATTTTCTTTTGACTATTCTAGCTACAGTAATGTGGCGCGAGGATTTCAGTGATTACCAGGAATACAGATATTTACCTTCCAAGAATCAAAAAATTAATTACTTTACATTATTTTTCTGAAGTGGTAATTAAAATCTTATGACCACCCATTGTCCATTCTTTAAGCGTACTTTAAATCAGGAATTTTCAAAACTTGCCCTAGTGTCATTGCAAATACACTTTCTTTATCAGGCCTTAGCGATAACGTAATACCAACATATGTGACATTTTTTTCATCTGTTGTTTGAAGCAGGGTCTACGAGCGACGTTCAGTAAGTAATGAAACACATTTTTTTCCGAAAGCAGGTTGGTTTCATTCAGGATTCCAATACTCCACGCCATTCCCCACTCTTTTGGCTACAAAATCCTGTTTCTCAACATAATCTCCATTCAGAGCGACGGCCTTACGCCATCTTACTGGGACGGACTGTATACCCGCGTTGTACCACTCCACTTAACGACGGAGTCAACGTTCTTTTGCATCAATAGCCTCCCCATCATCCATGTACTGCTTCCCACGGGGTGCAATCTTCATTGGGCCAAACAAATGGAAGTCGGAAGGTGCGATATCAGGGCTGTAAGGAGAACGAGGAAGATCTGTCCAATGAAATTTTGTTAGCTCCTTTCGCGTACGCATACTTGTGTTGTAGAGAAGGAGAAGTTCGTTTGCATTTTTGTGGCGACGAACACGCTGAATTCGTTTCTTCAGTTTCTTGAGGGTAGCAAACTACACTTTCGAGTTGATCGTTGCACCGTGACGGTGGACGTCAAAAATAATAACGCCTTCAAGTCCCAGAAGACCGTCACCATGACTTTACCGGCTGAGGGTGCGGCTTTGAACTTTTTCTTCGGAGGAGAGGTGGTGTGGTTCCACTCCTTGGATTGCCGTTTTATTTTCGGTTCGAAGTGATAAACCCGTGTTTCATCGACTGTGACGATGTTCCACAAAACTTTGTCACGATTAGCCTCATAACGCGCAATCAATTCCGCACTGGTAGTCTTTCGTTGCTATTTATGGTCTTCTGCTAGGCGGCGAAGAATCCAGCGGGCAGACACCTTTGAGTTCCCTAACTGGGTGACGAGTGTGTCAGCACTACCAGCAGAGACGTCCAGTTGTGCAGCGAGGCGTTTGGTTGTGAACCGTCGATCACCTCGAATGAGAGTGTCCACACGTTCCAACATTGTAGGAGTCACATCTGTGTGCGGCCGACCGACATGGTGGAGATCGGAATGGTCTACCCAACTTTTTGCGATGACGACAGACGCCTCGCCGAACAACTCTTCGTGTTTTTATTCACTGCCTGGTCTCAGCAGACATTCTGGAAGCACCTGTGAACATCTGCGATGCCCTAGTTTTCCGCCAAAAGAAACTCAGTGGCAGCTCTGCTTGGATCACACTTCCATTACAAAAAATGGTTCAAATGGCTCTGAGCACTATGGGACTTAACTGCTGTGGTCATCAGTCCCCTAGAACTTAGAACTACTTAAACCTAACTAACCTAAGGACATCACACACATCCATGCCCGAGGCAGGATTCGAACCTGCGACCGTAGCGGTAGCGCGGTTCCAGACTGTAGCGCCTAGAACCGCTTGCATTACAAATGCCATTATGTTGCATTACTTATTGAATGCCCGTCACACATGTTCTCACTCAGCGTGGCCGCTCTTATCGCTCTGCGTTTACGAAAGATGCCTGTCAAAAGAGGAGATTAAAATCTACCGTTTGCGGCAATGTAAGTAACTGTGTGCGGCTAAAGAGCTGCAATCGGATATTAGTTCGATAAACCTCCAGTTATTTCCCAGGACGTTGCTGCTTTTGCTACAGCGTGGCTCAGAAATGCGGCTTTTTGCTTCAATAAACGGGATGGGACGGGACTGGCCGGGCCGGAGGGGAACGCTAGCTGCCTTCAAGGCCCATTTTAATTTCAGATTAACGTAACGGACAGGGCTGACCATTAAGGAGAGTAAATAAATAAAACGGTTATGAGGCGTACGTGTTTGTGGCGTCGGACCGCTGCTAACAGGCCTCACGGGACCGGCTGCCGGCTTACAAAGCGCTGAATCTTCTGCCTTCCCTCTCTGCAGTAACAGGGGATAATTGCAAAACAAATTTCTCAGCTAGCGCGCTTTCTCTGCCTGTGGATTAGATCCAGGTCTGTTAAATGTGTAATTATGGAGTTGCCACTGGACATTGACCTCAGGAGTTTCATACAGGGTGCCGAAAACTACTTACTTCAACGTTGAAGGATGACAAACAACAACAATAACTAACTGCGAAACATGTAATAGAACGGGTCTGACTGCGATGTTATTTTTCTAGTATTCGTCACTCTTGGGAGACAGTGTGTCAGATTGACAACTGGTGCCATGTAACGAATGTGATGTATTTCAAACTTGTTGACTCAGTCACATGTCTCGTCATTTCAGCGATGCCAGAAATCTTTGTTCAAGCCGGACAGTTACTTCCCATAGATGCTCCTTCTGTTTGAATGCGGAAGGTCAAAATGTTGAGCTAGAACGGCCATAATAATGAGTCAGTAATAGAAGTTGCTCAATGTAAATACTAATGTTGTTATTCACTTTTAATTTTGTTCTACGACATTAATCCTACACGAGCCAAATTATTGTCAGCAATGCTGTAGCAGCCGCTGGCTAATCCTTTCATTTTAGTTAACTAGAGGCCTGAAACGCTTCCATTCCGTATTTTCCCGCTGGGATTGAAGCCAGCCAAAAGGATGTCACTTCTTGTTAGGTGCCACTGATCTTACCAATACTTTGTTCCTCCACGGATATGACGCCTCTCGAGATTTCTGGAACCAAGAAGTCTGATATACCTAGCATCTTTGCGAAAGTTCTCATTTTCCAAGTTATCTGCAATAGTTCAATGTGTGTTGTAATTTCTGTAATTAGCTCTGTCAACACTTGACGTTCAGTTTTCGGTAATTTCTTCAATCGTAAACTATCTTCTGTCTTATATAAATTTTTGATTTTGTAATTTATGTCATGGAGGCTACACGTAGATTGACTGTCACGTATACTGGATATCAGAAAAACTTGATTAGTTAGTTTTAAAGTGGTCAGATCTTATAGAAATTCGCTTCCTTAGTCCAGCTTCTACAAATTGATTAAACATTTTGTAATAAATTCCAGATCGCGCCCTCTGAAACCAGAAACCATCTACTGAAAGCTGTTCTTGCAAATTGTAGGGGTGGCCGAGCGGTTCAGCAGCCCAGCCAGCCACTGCACCGACATCCTGCTCTGGCCGGACGCGAAACATTTTCACGCTACCAAGAACAACACCGTGATGTGGATGTTAGGACAGTTTGTGACATATATCATCATCCACAATAGTGAAGATAATCTCATTAGTTTCGAGGCTTACATGAAAACGGCACGCTGGAAGACGAAACGTTACCCAAATTTCATGAAGATGTTTGCTAACATGTTAGACATAATTTTTGAAAAACAAGGCGTAGGGTAATTCTCGATGCCGGTAATGGCACAAATCACATGCAAGACTATGTAGCGAACAAAATACACAACGAGTAAGGGATTATACCAGTTCCTAGGACTACTCCCGACTTCTCAATGGTGTTATTAACTTCATTATGACGTTTTCATTAATTTATGTACCTGTGCATCTCTTGTTATCCGTTTCTGTGCTCCAAATGACTTTGAGTTTGGACGGTTATGAATCAAATGACAGAACTGTCATTCCAGTTAAGACAATCAATTATATATATGTTTGCGTTTCGGATCTATGTCTCTGTCTGGACTGAAGAGGCTACTATTCATGTTCTATTTTGTAAGCTTACAAATGGCACTATATTGAAATGTGTTCTTCAGTCTATTGTAGGATACAATTCGTGATGAATCAGTTCCAGCACTTCAATATTTTGTTTTTGTGCTTATGTACATAAATGGTTGTTTTAATAAAGGAAAAAAAGGTTAAAAAAAAAGCGGTTCTAGGCGCTACAGTCCGGAACTGCGCGACCGATACGGTCGCAGGTTCGAATCCTGCCTCGGGCATGGATGTGTGTGGTGTCCTTAGGTTAGTTAGGTTTAAGGAGTTCTACGTTCTAGGAGACTGATGACCTCAGAAGTTAAGTCCCATAGTGCTCAGAGCCATTTGAACCATGTTTTTGCAAATTGGCTCTGAGCACTATGGGACTTAACATCTATTGTCATCAGTCCCCTAGAACTACTTAAACCTAACTAACCTAAGGACAGCACACAACACCCAGCCATCGCGAGGCAGAGAAAATCCCTGACCCCGCCGGGAATCGAACCCGGGAACCCGAGCGTGGGAAGCGCGAACGCTACCGCACGACCACGAGATGCTGGCCTTTTGCAAATTGTATCTTCGAAGAGCACCTTGCGTCTTTGAAAGAGTAAATGTTTTAAACTAATACCATTGCTGTCGTTTTGCAATACCACATTGTTGTTGTTCTGGGGCATTTCGTGACTGACGGTTATTTATTATTTCTTCTAAATAGGTATTTATGGTGTGGTAGGCCAACAATATATCAAAGTAAAAATTTTAATTTTTATACCCATAATCTAAAAGACATTAAATATTATTTACAACACGATGAAATTTTTGGATGCAAATATGAATACATGTGAATACAGCCTGTATTACAGTAAAGCATCTGTTTCATCTGGAATCTGGTCTGATAACCAGGTTACACTTTGTATTCGTTATTACTCAAACAGATCAGACCGTCGATGGAGAAGAAGCGAACAGAATTCAGAGTAATATCTGGTATCTCGTCATTCATCAGCCAAAACAAATCATTTACCAACTAAGTAGGGGGGTGCAGGCGGGAAGACTTCTGTGCGATCGTTCTCCATAATCTCAGCCACCCTGCAGAGGCGCAACGCAAGGAAAAAGGGAAGATCAGAGATTCACGTCACGTTCAGGACAAGGACGTTAAGAGGGGCCGCAAGATGGCGTAGGTCAAGGATGACATCAAGAAATCGATCTCGAGCTTTCACAGACGTCTGAAGTGATTTAGGGAACCTATGGAGAAGTTGAGTAAGGATGGCCGGAAAGTTATTTCAACCCCGATCCTTCCACAGCAAGTCCAGTGCCTTAGGCACTACGTTACTCGCTCTGCACAGGCCATCTAGCGAAAACATTTATCACGATGACCTATTGAACTTGTAATGGTACTTGAATTACGTAACCATTAAGGTACCTCACCTGAACCTCTCGATACCAGTAATATTCTACTGTATTTCTGTTACCTACTTAACATATTTCTGAGACAACATTGAGATTTGATTTCACTTTTGATACATCGATATGTTTATATTGCAATGATATTATTCTTATGTGTGTTCTTTCTTTTGTCACTATGATCTTTGAGTACCTGTAAATCTGATTTTTGGGCGCGTAAGCGATAGTTAGTTGTTGACTTGTTAGAGAGTCGGACCTTGAGAAAGTCAAGTCGTGGACGTCATGTTGGAAAGACGCGTATTGCAGTCCGCTTATAAAATGTGAACTTTAACAGTGACTGTGAGGAAGATGTTTTCAAGTATGTTTTGTATTGTGAAGTGATGTTTTCTGTTTACGTGATATTGCAGTAAAAGCAATTAAAAGGAAGTGTAACTTAATTTCGGAGTGCTAAATATTTTTTTACATCACCATTGTCCAGCAAAAGTGTAATCTTCAAGGATGGCTTGTGAAGCGCATCTACATAACTTCTGAATATAGCAGAATAAAACCTAGGCCTTTTTGCATCCGAGCTTGGAATCATAACCACCTAGATTTTCAACGATTGAGCCATGATTGTACGACGAGACCAGCGTGGGAAACACAAAAAGATGAGTGCCTAGTTTTTCATTATTACATGAAATGACTATTAACTGTGCTCTAATGACACCTGCCACACAATATGACTGTTCTTGCCCGATAATGCAGTATTTAGCAGCGTGAGCAACACCACAATCGTTATTAAAATTTTGACCTTTGTTGTGATAGGGTTGTTAGAAACTGGAACATCGAAAGTGATACAGTTCATCGCAAAATGAAATTACAGCCTTTCGATCTAAACTATCCATTTTACATTTGGAACGTAAGACGAAAATTAGTCTACGAAATTCTACTGACAGTATCATTACGTCTTGTTATTATTCACAGAAATTAACAAAAACCTTCTCCACAGTTTGAAATTCAGGATTATGCACATCAGTTTACATGCACTATTTGGGTCTGGCAGCACGTCTACGATTTCTCTGGATGATAACTGGTTGTGACATTTGACGCAATATACGTGTGTGTTTGGAAAAATGAGGGAATTAGATTAGGAAATGAGACACTTAAAGTAGTAAAGGAGTTTTGCTATTTGGGGAGCAAAATAACTGATGTTGGTCGAAGTAGAGAGGATATAAAATGTAGACTGGCAATGGCAAGGAAAGCGTTTCTGAAGAAGAGAAATTTGTTATCATCGAGTATAGATTTAAGTGTCAGGAAGTCATTTCTGAAAGTATTTGTATGGAGTGTAGCCATGTATGGAAGTGAAACATGGACGATAAATAGTTTGGACAAGAAGAGAATGGAAGCTTTCGAAATGTGGTGCTACAGAAGAATGCTGAAGATTAGATGGGTAGATCACATAACTAATGAGGAGGTATTGAATAGAATTGGGGAGAAGAGAAGTTTGTGGCACAACTTGACAAGAAGAAGGGACCGGTTGGTAGGACATGTTCTGAGGCATCAAGGGATCACAAATTTAGCATTGGAGGGCAGCGTGGAGGGTAAAAATCGTAGAGGGAGACCAAGAGATGAATACACTAAGCAGATACAGAAGGATGTAGGTTGCAGTAAGTACTGGGAGATGAAGAAGCTTGCACACGATAGATTAGCATGGAGAGCTGCATCAAACCAGTCTCAGGACTGAAGACAACAACGACAACATTTGGAAAAAAAAATCAGAAATTAGTGTTCCGTGTTTAATGTCTAATCTACGTTGCGACCGTTATAAACGGGGTACTAACTCAGTTGTAGAAGAACAGCAAAAGCAACTGCCTGAGTCTTTTCAAAGAACCATTCCAGCGCCGACCTAAGACTATGGACTTCCTAAACCAGGCTGGTGGGACGGTGATCGAAACGTTCCTCTTTTTAAATACGAATTCATTGTCCAAACCACTATGCCACCTCGCGCTCCAAGTGTATGGAGAGAACTTAAAGTTTGAAGTCACTGTCTAATTAACATTGACGTCTGTCAGAGATGTTTATATGCGCTATGTGTTTGGGGCTTTACGTGTACTGGACGAGGCGCGAGCCTGTTTCGAATTAATGAAAGTTGCAATCACCAGGACCAATTAGAATTTACACTAATTGGCAACAAACTCTGGAACAGACGCGCATCAGCCCAGGCTGTCTGATACCCTCGTGTGTGATGAGAATTGCAGTGCGATGAAATAATCGTCGCATCCTCTTAAGAAATTAGGGGAGAAAGGAATTACTTCTATGAACTACGACTGGTAAATATTCTTCGCAGTGCTACAGATATGTTAACGAGTACGTTTTCTGACTTTCGTAAGGAACTGCACTGGATCGAATAATGGGTCATTGTTCTTCTGGTTGGATTATTCTATGTGAAATACTATATAGGCACAGGATTATTTTTATTTTGTGATTTCATTCATGAGTCATCAGCTTCAGCCAGCTCACACTACGCGAAAAGATAAGCAATGCCCTCGAGAGCCGGCCGGAGTGGCCGAGCGGTTCTAGGCGCTACAGTCTGGAACCGCGTGACCGCTACGGTCACAGGTTCGAATCCTGCCTCGGGCATGGATGTGTGTGATGTCCTTAAGTTAGTTAGGTTTAAGTAGTTCTAAGTTCTAGGGGACTGATGACCTCAGAAGTTAAGTCCCATAGTGCTCAGAGCCATTTGAACCCATTTTTTGAATGCCCTCGAGTACGTAGAAAACCGTAATGTACGATTTATTGTTTAAATATGAAAGCAAAACTGTCGCGCGTCGCTGTATTTACCCTGTGCTAGAAGGTACACTGCCATTATAATTTTCGTTAAAGATCTTCCTTCACCATAGTCCCAATCTTGCTACCCTCTGAATCCATACGAACTGAATCAATATGCCGGACAGAGACTCATAATACCAGGTTCTTTCCTGTTTAATAGATCTTTGTTCGCACAAGACATGCATTCAATCTCGAATACATCTCCTGCAGACAGTTTCAATAACACAGAAATATTCATTTCGACGTATACAAAGGGAAAGTATCATTTTGCGTATTTCTGTTGTAGTTCTCTTCCCGGGTGAAATTGGGAGTCAACTCAACATCCGAGCAAATGCGATTTTAAATATATTCAGGAATCTCACTGAAACTGGTCGATGAGTCGGTTGGTGTTTTGTTGACAGGCCCTAGAACTCATTCTGCCATAAGTTTCTATAATCCTACTACTTGTCCGTACCAGAGTTTTATTAATAATTTTTAACACTAGCGACAGTATTGTGTTGCCTTCTTAAGGCGCCGCAGATGGTTTGGTTTCGTTTATCTTCTGCCTTCTGCGGGGGCGGGAGGGGGTCGTTCGCACAACACGGGAGGAGGTGTATGCCAAAGTGTGCTCTGGAAAGTTGAATAAGTGTCATAAACGTGAGATCACAAGTATATATTATTTGCGCTATCGAATCGTGTTAGTAGTAGTTTATGCAGATGCAGTGTCTAGTCGAAGAACATGGAAACCCGAGAGAGCTGCCTGAACTGTCTCGTAGTATGTAATACCAGAATGTCAGAGGAAACGATCGTGAATAAATGTAAAGTATTGGTAAATGAGATATCTCAAGAAGACACTGTGCTTTAATTTCGTAGCAGTCGTGGCGTCAGCAACGTTTGCATAAACGTATATGGAAAAGTTTAATGGTTGTCATACTCCGTGAAAAAAAATCGAGTCAGTTCGAGCTTTAATTTTGAAAATTGTCGAGTAATAGAACAGACATCAGCTTATGTGGGAACTAGATCACCGCGCTTTCTAGCGCGCGAATGTAGACAACCTGGCAAAAAAAAATAGAGCATCCAGAAGGGGAGGAGGAAACGAAATGAAACCTGACTGCTATGTCAGGGTATACGATGTTATTTCAGTGATTAAAAAATCGCCGGCCGCTGGTGGCCGAGTGGTTCTAGGCGCTTCAGTCTGGAACCGCGCGACCGCTACGGTCGCAGGTTTGAATCCTGCCTCGGGCATGGATGTGTGTGATGTCCTTCGGTTAGTTAGGTTTAAGTAGTTCTAAGTTCTAGGGGACTGTTGACCTGAAATGTTAAGTCCCATAGTGCTCAGAGCCATTTGAACCATTTTTTTTAAATTAAAAAATCGAGTAAAATTTACGAAGAACATGGCACTACGAGCCCACTTCTCTGTATGACGTTGCACCTGCACTTACCTGGATGCGAGCAGTGATTCGTAAAGCCGTTCTTTCCTTTCCTGAGGCAACTGACCCACAGCTTTTGTAAGTGGTCCTCGATGTGCTGGATACTGACGCTGGGACAGAGTTGACGTCCGAGCTGATCCCAGGCATGTTTTGTTGGGGACAGACACGAAGATTTTACCGGTCACCCGAGTACCTCAACATAACACGGACGGTTCGTAGAGACGCGCGCAATATTTGGAAGAGCATAGTCCTGCTCAAAATGTCGTCACGATACCGTCGCCTAAAAGGTAAACATAGGGTGCAGGATGTCCTTGACTTACCTTTGTGCCGTGGAGTTCCCTCAGTCACTGTCATCCGTGACCACGAGTCGTACCCGATGAGTCCCTACACCGTGTTGGCGGGAGTAACAACGCTGTGGCTCTCCTAAGCACTAGAAGACAGGTCTCCGCCGTACTCGAAGACGATGACGATCCGGAGTAGTGCAGAAGCCCGATTCATTGCCGAACACAGTGTGACGCTATTCGTCTGCAGACCGTGCCGCCCGGTCACAGCACCACTCCTAACGCAGTCATTTAAGTTGTGGAGTTAGTTGCAACCTACGCGTCGGGCGGTAATTTCCTTGCGCGACCGGTGCCGGTCTCAGAGCGGTGGTGCAGGGTGGCACAGAAAGTTGCACGGAGTCTTGTCAGCTGGTGGGAGTAGATGCGAAAAGGTAACCATGTGCTCGGTGCAAAATACAGCGACGTGATACACCAGCCACGTTCCCATGCAGTGCAACATCGTGCTACTGTCGTATCCTGTTGTTGTTGTTGTGGTCTTCAGTCCTGAGACTGGTTTGATGCAGCTCTCCATGCTACTCTATCCTGTGCAAGCTTCTTCATCTCCCAGTACCTACTGCAACCTACATCCTTTTGAATCTGCTTAGTGTATTCATCTCTTGGTCTCCCCCTACGATTTTTACCCTCCACGCTGCCTTCCAATACTAAATTGGTGATCCCTTGATGCCTCAGAACATGTCCTACCAACCGATCCCTTCTTCTGGTCAAGTTGTGCCACAAACTTCTCTTCTCCCCAATCCTATTCAATACTTCCTCATTAGTTATGTGATCTACCCATCTAATCTTCAGCATTCTTCTGTAGCACCACATTTCGAAAGCTTCTATTCTCTTCTTGTCCAAACTATTTATCGTCCATGTTTCACTTCCATACATGGCTACACTCCATACAAATACTTTCAGAAATGACTTCCTGACACTTAAATCTATACTCGATGTTAACAAATTTCTCTTCTTCAGAAACGCTTTCCTTGCCATTGCCAGTCTACATTTTATATCCTCTCTACTTCGACCATCATCAGTTATTTTGCTCCCCAAATAGCAAAACTCCTTTACTACTTTAAGTGTCTCATTTCCTAATCTAATTCCCTCAGCATCACCCGACTTAATTCGACTACATTCCATTATTCTCGTTTTGTTTTTGTTGATGTTCATCTTATATCCTCCCTTCAAGACACCATCCATTCCGTTCAACTGCTCTTCCAAGTCCTTTGCTGTCTCTGAAAGAATTACAATGTCATCGGCGAACCTCAAAGTTTTTATTTCTTCTCCATGGATTTTAATACCTACCCTGAATTTTTCTTTTGTTTCCTTTACTGCTTGCTCAATATACAGATTGAATAACATCGGGGAGAGGCTACAACCCTGTCTCACTCCCTTCCCAACCACTGCTTCCCTTTCATGTCCCTCGACTCTTATAACTGCCATCTGGTTTCTGTACAAATTGTAAATAGCCTTTCGCTCCCTGTATTTTACCCCTGCCACCTTTAGAATTTGAAAGAGAGTATTCCAGTCAACATTGTCAAAAGCTTTCTCTAAGTCTACAAATGCTAGAAACGTAGGTTTGCCTTTCCTTAATCTTTCTTCTAAGATAAGTCGTAAGGTCAGTATTGCCTCACGTGTTCCAGTATTTCTACGGAATCCAAACTGATCTTCCCCGAGGTCGGCTTCTACTAGTTTTTCCATTCGTCTGTAAAGAATTCCTGTTAGTATTTTGCAGCTGTGGCTTATTAAACTGATTGTTCGGTAATTTTCACATCTGTCAACACCTGCTTTCTTTGGGATTGGAATTATTATATTCTTCTTGAAGTCTGAGGGTATTTCGCCTGTTTCATACATCTTGCTCACCAGATGGTAGAGTTTTGTCAGGACTGGCTCTCCCAAGGCCGTCAGTAGTTCCAATGGAATGTTGTCTACTCCGGGGGCCTTCTTTCGACTCAGGGCTATCAGTGCTCTGTCAAACTCTTCACGCAGTATCGTATCTCCCATTTCATCTTCATCTACATCCTCTTCCATTTCCATAATATTGTCCTCAAGTGCATCGCCCGTGTATAGACCCTCTATATACTCCTTCCACCTTTCTGCTTTCCCTTCTTTGCTTAGAACTGGGTTTCCATCTGAGCTCTTGATGTTCATGCAAGTGATTCTCTTATCTCCAAAAGTCTCTTTAATTTTCCTGTAGGCAGTATCTATCTTACCCCTAGTGAGATAAGCCTCGACCTCCTTACATTTGTCCTCTAGCCATCCCCGCTTAGCCATTTTGCACTTCCTGTCGATCTCATTTTTGAGACGTTTGTATTCCTTTTTGCCTGCTTCATTTACTGCATTTTTATATTTTCTCCTTTCATCAATTAAATTCAATATTTCTTCTGTTACCCAAGGATTTCTACTAGCCCTCGTCTTTTTACCTACTTGATCCTCTGCTGCCTTCACTACTTCATCCCTCAAAGCTACCCATTCTTCTTCTACTGTATTTCTTTCCCCCATTCCTGTCAATTGTTCCCTTATGCTCTCCCTGAAACTCTGTACAACCTCTGGTTCTTTCAGTTTATCCAGGTCCCATCTCCTTAAATTCCCACCTTTTTGCAGTTTCTTCAGTTTTAATCTACAGGTCATAACCAATAGATTGTGGTCAGAGTCCACATCTGCCCCTGGAAATGTCTTACAATTTAAAACCTGGTTCCTAAATCTCTGTCTTACCATTATATAATCTATCTGATACCTTTTAGTATCTCCAGGGTTCTTCCATGTATACAACCTTCTATCATGATTCTTAAACCAAGTGTTAGCTATGATTAAGTTGTGCTCTGTGCAAAATTCTACCAGGCGGCTTCCTCTTTCATTTCTTAGCCCCAATCCATATTCACCTACTACGTTTCCTTCTCTCCCTTTTCCTACACTCGAATTCCAGTCACCCATGACTATTAAATTTTCGTCTCCCTTCACTATCTGAATAATTTCTTTTATTTCATCATACATTTCTTCAATTTCTTCGTCATCTGCAGAGCTAGTTGGCATATAAACTTGTACTACTGTAGTAGGTGTGGGCTTCGTATCTATCTTGGCCACAATAATGCGTTCACTATGCTGTTTGTAGTAGCTTACCCGCATTCCTATTTTCCTATTCATTATTAAACCTACTCCTGCATTACCCCTATTTGACTTTGTGTTTATAACCCTGTATTCACCTGACCAGAAGTCTTGTTCCTCCTGCCACCGAACTTCACTAATTCCCACTATATCTAACTTTAACCTATCCATTTCCCTTTTTAAATTTTCTAACCTACCTGCCCGATTAAGAGATCTGACATTCCACGCTCCGATCCGTAGAACACCAGTTTTCTTTCTGCTGATAACGACATCCTCTTGAGTAGTCCCCGCCCGGAGATCCGAATGGGGGACTATTTTACCTCCGGAATATTTTACCCAAGAGGACGCCATCATCATTTAATTATACAGTAAAGCTGCATGCCCTCGGGAAAAATTACGGCCGTAGTTTCCCCTTGCTTTCAGCCGTTCGCAGTACCAGCACAGCAAGGCCGTTTTGGTTATTGTTACAAGGCCAGATCAGTCAATCATCCAGACTGTTGCCCTTGCAACTACTGAAAAGGCTGCTGCCCCTCTTCAGGAACCACACGTTTGTCTGGCCTCTCAACAGATACCCCTCCGTTGTGGTTGTACCTACGGTACGGCTATCTGTATCGCTGAGGCACGCAAGCCTCCCCACCAACGGCAAGGTCCATGGTTCATGGGGGGGTGTCGTATCCTAATGCCCGAAAATGTGAGATGGTGATAATGCAGTCGTATAGGAGTATGCGGCATCTCCGAGTCCTTCACAGTGATCACTCGGTACGTGTCGCCGTTGACGACCCTCATATACCCTACCAGGCGTAGTAATAATACTACTGCCCTCTGGAGGCTGTTGTAACAGTCACAGAGAATAGCAAATCTGATCATTTACGTATCTATCGATGGTGCTACGAAGCTATATAGCCATTGATCAAAGGAAGTCGAGTAGTTTATTTTTTTATCTGTCGGTGTAAAGTCTGCTATTTTCAAAGTACAGATCGTAACTGCAGCATTGGTCTCACAGCTTATGTATATGGTCGTGTAATAATCGAACGAGAGTTTTCACGCGCAATACCTAAGTATGGAAACGTTTAGGTACGTTTTCATTGCCAACTCGTATTCTTTCTGTGGAACAAGTACCGGGACGTTTCTGAAAGTATTATAGCTTGGTATTCGAGCACAGCACTTTTAGTTGCAAACGCGACAATATAATATATGACCCGGAGCAGCTACCAAATTGTTTTAAAATTGGTTAATTTGTGTTTAAGATGCTAAACTTAGAGGGTATTAGTGCTCATAAAAATGCCTTGGCGGCCGAGTAAGCCAAATACTTTTAAAACATTTCATAATTTCAAAATTATAGTGATAATCGTTAAATAAAATACTTTACAGTTAAGAACCTATTAATAAATGAATATATTTTGAACTGCGTTTTAGATAAATACGGATGCCCGACCATTATCGTAAAAAAAGTAGAAGAGCCAGCCTCTATCCTCAGTCTTAAAATTTATCCCGTAGCAGTTTTGAGACGAGTCCTGAAACTACAAAAAATTTTAAAACCCAACTTGCACTCGTCAGATGAAAAAACTAATCGGGAGAATTGAATTTCAACGTCCTGTCGACGTCCTGAGATGGAGCTGAAGATCGCATCGGCGAAAGATGGGTAAGGAAATCCACCGAGTTCTTTTCAAAAGAACCGTCGCTGTATTTACCTTAAGAAATTTAGGGAGACAACGGAAGACCTAAATTAGAAAGGCTGGACGGGATTTGAACCATCATCCTAAAGAATGCAAGTCCAGTTCTTACCACTGCGTTACCTCCCTCGGTTACACTTGTCGTATCACCACCTCAAATTGAGGTAAAGACAGTAGTTCACAGTAGTGATGCCATCTTGTCAGAAAATAAAGTAGACGAAACTGAAATGTGGTATACTGAGAGTGGTACGACACAAGCACCACATACCGATTGGTCCCGTCCCCAGGGGACGAATGCGTACCGCACACGACGGCTGGTTAAAGCTATTTCATCGTACCTCTTTGTATGGGGAGAGAGGCATGTTGTTCACATCATAAATCGTACTTGCTGCCAGCCACCTCCATCCCCCACTGCCACAGTAGTGCTGCTGCACAGTAAGTGAAACTATTTAAACTGCATGTCTGCTATGTCTTTTCCTGTGATACCCGTGTGGCCTGCGACCTACCCTAGTGAGAGAGTCTCCTACAAACGTTCTAAAAGAAATAGGATTTTCTGAACAAGTTTACTGCTAGATATTGCCTTCTGGATGGCTTGCGACTACTTAGGGGATCGGGGGGGGGGGGGGGGGAGACGAAGGATTTTCGCTGTTTTCGCTGCTGATCGCATTTCGTGTGTTACAGCGCCCTCAAAGTTTGTGAATGTAGGGGTAATACACAGACGAAATTGTGATCTCACAGTCGTGGAAACTGACAGAGCAGCCAACCGTGAACCCTACTTAAATCCGTCAGGGTGCAGTATTATAAAATTTCCGTTCTTGTTTAATGCATCATAAAATGTTATCTTACAAATTTTCTATACTTCGACGAGTCAAAAATCACCCTAGACGTCATCAAAACCAAATCTGGATATTTTCTTGAGCCTCGTATTAGTATACTCACGCCTACCAGCCTGACTTGCATCAGATGCTGCCACGTTCTGTTTTGGCGCGACGAGTCCGCTGCCAGTTTCAAGAGTGCACAACATATAATAACATGCCAATTGTCATTTGTTAAGTCGTAGCATAATATTATAATATATTCGACCGAAAAGTTAAAATGTTATATAATGCGGCGATCTAAAACAAATGAAGTAATCGTGTAGTAAACATGAATGCTGGTTAAAAATATCAGTCGCAATATATGGCGGTAACTTCACCAGAGATCATATGTTCCCGCTCCCTCCGCCGCCTGCTACCTAGCGACATTTTGAGTACAGAACTGGATTAAATCTGTGTTCGACAGTCAGTATCAGGAATCAGCAATAACATTTAGAAGATACGCATCTTAATAACACGAATTTTGTCGGAGTTCTATTTAAATACCACCAAATAAGTACTGTTTTATTGGATTTTTAAATAATTGTAACAATTATAGACACTTTCCAATGATGATAGCCGCTCTCAAGGTTTTTGTCCTTTTGCAGTTGTCTAACGACATCGTGCTGCCTGACGCATTAAGAGAGATGTGTAAGATAAAAGATTATTTTAGAGCAGCTTAATTTCTGCAGTGCCGCGTGGAGTTATTGATCGGACACATTAATAGAGAACCAAATTTCACTGGCATTTACCAAGAGAAAGAAAGGAAATCTTCATCCTTTCACTTTGTTGTGAAGAAAGCTATTTTTATTTATACAAACCGTAAAAGAGATAAAACAATTGTTAATGAATATGCAACGATTACTGGGGAGCTGAGGAAAGGTTGGCTCTTGAAAACACAGACGCCGTTTGAAGTTCGTTTAGCTTTTCTTTTTCCCGTTTTAACATCTCTGAGACGGAAGAAATAGGCGAGAAGCGTCTAAACTGTCTCAGTGTTCTAGAAATCGCTCTTTCTCACAATATTTCAGCGTAGGTGGAAGGGAGATAGAGCACCTCTTCAGGTAATGCCTCTGCTGGCTGGCTAAGAGAAATTCATACTGCGTGAGCTCTCTTCACAAACTTTCTTTCTGGAGGGTGCTACAGTTATCTCGCTGAGGTTAACTCAAATTTACTGTACGACTGCGTAGAGCCTCCTAAGTATTCTTTCTGCGAAATTCTGAATGTATTCACTTTCTGCGCAGGGCTCCTTCCCGGCAGCTCCCACATGGATGACGTAAAACTCTTAAAGAGCTACGTAAATTATTTCGCGGAGAATAGTAGCGCTTGACTCTTTCACGTTTTCCGTTGTAAGTGCAATAGCTCTTCATTTCATGCCTTACCGTATTCTTAACGTTAATTCTTCATGCCTAGCTATGCTGAAATTACAAGGTGCATATACATTTTTCTGCATCCATTCTGTTGTTTCCATTAAGGAAAGCGCGATATGTTCGGCACTTTTCGTCTGTTATGTTGTGTTTAAGCTCTACATATAATCTACTCGATCAGCATAAACACTGATCAGCCAGAACATTAGAGATCTCGCATTGTAGCCCACGCTAAATGTCGAGCTTCTTTAAAAGATCGCCAGTCTTGGAATTATGCGTTTGTTTGAATTTGGCATGTTTTTTTCGTTGTTTCTGCAATAGTGTTATGACTTGATTTGTGTACCAAGGAGGATCATCTCCGTCGTTTGTTCATTTTTTGATATGAATCTCCCAATTGTTGCCGATACTATTTCTTCGAATTCTAGCCACATCTTGTGTACACTAACGTTGTTCAAAAAATGGTTCAAATGGCTCTTAGCACTATGGAACTTAACGGCTGAGGTCATCAGTCCCCTAGAACTTAGAACTACTTAAACCTAACTAACCGAAGGACATCACACACATCCATGCCCGAGGCAGGATTCGAACTTGCGACCGTAGCGGTCGCGCTAACGTTGTTAATTTGGAAGTAGTGGAGATTGTCTTTGAGGAAGGCGTCAAGTGAATTTTTATCTGCATTTTTGAATAGGTATATTTTTCGTTTATTTTTGGAGGATTTGGGGGTTACAATATTCAGTCTCGTTACGACAACCTTCTGTTCACTAATCCCTGTATCCGTTTTGATGCTTGTTCTTAGCTCAGGATTATTTGTTGCTAAGAGGCCAAGTGTGTTTTCACAACCGTTTATATGTCCGCAGCTCATAGTCTAGTGGCTAGCGTTGCTGCCTTTGGATCAGGGGGTCCCTGGTTCGATTCAGGACCGGGTTGGGGATTTCCTCTGCCTGGGGACTGGGTGTTTGTGTTATCATCATCATTCGTGAAAGTGGATAGATTGGACTGTGTAAAGATTGGGACTTGGTACGGGCGGTGATGACCGCGCAGTTGAGCCCCCCACCCCCCCACCCCCCCCACCCCCCCACAAACCAAACATCAAACAACCGTTTACTATTGGTGTGGGCTCGTGAACTAACTGCTCGACATAATTTTCAGAGAAGACACAATTAGGATGACGTTTTATTCGTACCTCTGGATTCTCTTCTAGTTCTTGCAAAAAACAGTTTGATACCCCGTAAAAGATTGTAGGGACTTTGAAGCACTTTTCCGTTACTGAACCAAAGCATTTCAGTGTGCAGAACTAAATCTCCATGCAGTTCCAGTTCATCTGCCAAATTCTTGGAAAGTAATTTTTGAAGTGAGTGAGACATAAATTTGTTCACTGTCTTGACAACAGTTTTCATAGTTTTATTCAAACTTAAAATCTTTTCACTCAGAGACTGCTGGTGTAAAATCAGTGATACGTCAGGTGCACTCAGATAATCCTCACGCACTGGAGAACAATGAAAGCAGCAATGATGCTGTTACTCAAGCAGAGGTGCTACGCTTATCTGAAAGCTTGATAAATCGTGCACAGCGCTGCGTCGAGGTCGACGGTGGTCATTTCCAGCATCTTTTGTGATGTTTTGACAACGGGTGAATCCCGCGTCCGTCTTAGTGTAAATACGAGGGGCGTTCGATAAGTAAAACAATACTTTTTTTCTAAAAGTAGGTTGGTTTTATTCGAGATTCCAATACACCGTATTATTTCCCACCCTTTTCCCTACAAAATGCTGTTTCTCCAGATAATCTCCGTTCAGTACATGGTCCTTACGCCAGCAAGGTATCATTCTGTTGGTCGACGTCGGAGCTAACGCCTTGCAGCAACAATAACCTTCTCATCATCCACGTACCTCTTCCCGAGGAGTGCATCCTTTATTGGGCCAGACAATTGGAAGGCGGATGGTGCAAGATTCGGGGTCTATCTACATCTACATACATACTCCGCAATCCATCATACGGTGCGTGGCTGAGGGTAGCTCGTATCACAACTAGCATCTTCTCTGTTACACTCCCAAACAGAACGAGGGAAAAATGACTGCTTATATGCCTCTGTACGGGCCCTAATCTCTCTTATCTTATGTTTGTGGTCTTTCCGCGAAATGTAAGTTGGCGGCAGTAAAATTGTACTGCAGTCAGCCTCAAATGCTAGTTCTCTAAATTTCCTCAGTAGCGATTCACGAAAAGAACGCCTCCTTTCCTCTGTGCTGTGGCTTGTTCCCAGTATGCCATTTGTATTGACCACCAGAAGAAAGAAGAAATTGAATGCTGACGAGTACCTCTTTATATGGGCTAAAGTTGGCAATGGAAACCCGAGTCCCTGAAGCATTTCCGTAACACTCGCGTGATGATCAAATCTACCAGTAACAAATGTAGCAGCCCGCCTCTGAATTGCTTCTGTGTCCTCCCTCAATCCGACCTGATAGGGATCCCAAGCGCTCGAGCAGTACTCAAGAATAAGTCGTATTAGTGTTTTATAAGCGGTCTCCTTTACAGATGACCCACATCTTCCCAAAATTCTACCAATGAACCGAAGACGACTATCCGCCTTCCCCACAATTGCCATTACATGCTTGTCCCACTTCATATCGCTCTGCAATGTTACGCCCAAATATTTAATCGACGTGACTGTCAAGCGCTACACTACTAATGGAGTATTCAAACATTACGGGAGTCTTTTTCCTATTCATCTGCTTTAATTTACATTTATCTATATTTAGAGTTAGCTGCCATTCTTTACACCAATCACAAATCCTGTCCAAGTCATCTTGTATCCTCCTACAGTCGCTCAACGACGACACCTTCCCGTACACCACAGCATCATCAGCAAACAGCCGCACATTGCTATCCACCCTATCCAAAAGATCATTTATGTAGATAGAAAACAACAGCCGACCTACCACACTTCCCTGGGGCATTCCAGATGATACCCTCACCTCCGATGAACACTCACCATCGAGGACAACGTACTGGGTTCTATTACTTAAGAAGTCTTCGAGCCACTCACATATTTGGGAACCAATCCCATATGCTCGTACCTTCGTTAGGAGTCTGCAGTGGGGCACCGAGTCAAACGCTTTCCGGAAGTCAAGGAATATGGCATCCGTCTGATACCCTTCATCCATGGTTCGCAAGATATCATGTGAAAAAAGGGCGAGTTGCGTTTCGCAGGAGCGATGCTTTCTAAAGCCGTGCTGATGCATGGGCATCAACTTCTCTGTCTCAAGGAAATTCATTATATTCGAACTGAGAATATGTTCGAGAATCCTGCAACAAACCGATGATAAGGATATTGGTCTGTAATGTTGAGGATCCGTCCTTCTACCCTTCTTATATACAGGCGTCACCTGCGCTTTTTTCCAGTCGCTCGGGACTTTAAGTTGGGCAAGAGATTCGCGATAAATGCAGGCTAAGTTAGGAGCCAATGCAGTAGAGAACTCTCTGTGAAACCGAATTGGAATCCCATCAGGACCTGGCGATTTATTTACTTTCAACCCACTCAGCTGCTTCACAACCCCAGGGATGTCTATCATTATGTCCTCCATACGGGAATCTGTACGAGACTCAAACGGCGGTATGTTTGTACGATCCTCCTGCGTGAAAGATTTCTCAAATGCAAAATTTAAAATTTCAGCTTTCGTTTTGCTGTCTTCCGTTGCGAGGCCAGATTGATCAGTGAGTGACTGGATGGAAGCCTTCGACCCGCTTGCCGATTTTACGTAAGACCAGAATTTCCTTGGGTTTTCAGCAAGATCTTTTGCTAAGGTATGACGGTGGTAGTGGTCGAATGCTTCGCGCATCGCTCTTTTTACAGCAGCACGAATCTCTACTAACTTTTGCCTGTCCTCATTCTCCCGATCTTTCTTGTACCGCGAGTGCAACTGCTTTTGCTTCCCGAGCATTCTCCGAATTGCGCTGTTAAACCACGGTGGGTCTTTTCCGTCCGTAGGATGAGGAAGAATACTCTGGTGAGAGCTTCAGCACTACCGACAGAGACGTCCAGTCGAGCTGTGAGGTGCACGATTGTGATCCTTCGATCACTCCGAATGAATGTTGGCACGTTCAAAAATTGCAGGAGTCACAGTTGTTTTCGGCCGGCTGGCACGCGGGAGATCGGACATGTTTGCGCGATATAGTTGCGAAGATGACAGACGCCTAGCCCAGCGACTGGCGGGAAGCGGGGATATTCCACGATATCCCACGACAAAGTCCGTAATATTCAACCGAAATTGGGCGAGAAAAAATGTTTTGCATTACTTGTTGAACGTCCCTAGTATTCTCGGGTCAGTTTTATACTGTCACCCTGTAAATTTACGGTAGTAAAATAAATTACTGATCTTACGTGTGCTGTTTCCTTGTCAGTCTTACTTAGTTACCGAATGGCGTATACATTTTCTGCGCCTCTTGTTCGTGCTTGCAGTGTCAGTGTGCTTGTCGACGGAGAAAATTCTCTCGCCGTTCCGTAGGAAGCAGAGAACCGCTGGGGGAAGTTGAGAAGCTGTCGGCGAGTCACGCCTGTTCAGAAACGCCGTGCGTGGCGCGGCCTCGCAGGAGCAGGGAAGAAATCTGGAGTGCGACTGGTGGCTAGATGGACGGCGTGGGCGCACTGAAGCGGGCAGGCGTAACGGGCCCCAGGTCGGCCGGCGCTTACCTTCTGCGGCGCTGCCTCCGAAAGGAGCGGCGAAAAAACGGCTTTACACGCGCTGTGCGTCACTCCTAATAGTTTGTACATCACCGCGCTGCTCAATAATCCAGCGGCGGGCGGCGTTAATGTGTCCCTTCCCCTGCGTTACGTGCTGATATGAATACAGATGGTCTCCGCGCGCCCTCCCGTGTGCCTACGCAAAACAGATTGCCAGTTAAATTTTCATCCAGGCTTCAGGAGACACCCTCTGCTTCTCTCAGCGTCCTGCCAGCCCTGTCACCAGCGGCAGTTCTTCCTTCCAGTGGCTTCCTTGGATTTATAACTCGTTGTACTTTCTCAGTCTTTCGTCTTTGGAACGTGCCGTTGTCCATACGGTGGCTATATAGGGGCCTAACCCCTCACTGTTATGGCGTTTTATGAATGTGGAACTTTTGGCGTCCGTAAACGGACAGGCGTTGGCAGAGTGCTGCTCACAATATCGTCTACTTCTTTTTGAAAGATTGTCGTGTGTTCTGGTAAGTTCAGTAAATACAGGTGAAGCAAACTTAATTATACACAGGGCGGTCAGAAACTCCTGAAATGCATGCAAGGGTGCTGCGTGGAAGGTTGTGCTGAGAAATAATTCTTTTTAAAAAAAAGAGAAAGAAAAGAAAAGAAAAGCTCGTTACGATGCGCCGTTTCCGAGTTAATTAGTACTGACGTTAGCCAGTCAAGCTGTTGCGCGCGGAAATTCAAGCGGCCCGCCAGAAACTGTGTCACGAAACGTGTTCTTCATTTAATTTCCTAAAACCGAACAAGACAGCAATCCAAACAGTGGACGTCGGACGGTAGTAAATAGTGAACCTGAGTCAAAGGCTGAGCAGTCTCGTGCGCTATCATCTACGATGTGAGAACAACCGACGCTAATTCTATCTGGCGGGTCGCTTGAAGTTGCGCGCGCAACACCCTGATTGGCCAACTTCAATGCATAACGATGTGTTGTTTCTTAACAATTAGTTCTTAGCACAACCTACCCTGCAACACCCTTACAAGCTTTTCAGACTGTTTCCGCTACCCTGTATCTCGAACAGGGTGATATCCGCCATGCCGATCAGCAGGGATTCCGAAAAAATGGGTCATGCAACACCCAACTCACTCTTTTGTCACATGGAATCGCGAAGGGCGTGAATCAGAGCAGCTAGGTAGATGTATTATTTCTTCACTTCCTTAATATATGTGTTGGAATTCTACAATAACACATATTGATTAAAGTACGAGGGGCATTCAGTAAGTAATGCAACACTTTATTCTGAAAGTAGGTTGGTTTTATTCAAGATTCCAATACACCGTATTATTCCCCAATCTTTTCGCTAAAAAATCATATTTTTCAACTTAATCTCTGTTCAATATGACCGCCTAACTCCACCGTAATGTTAGGGCCTCTACGCCAGCACAGTACCACTCTACTAGTCTTGATGCACCAATTAACTCCCTATCATCTATGTAATGGAGTGTAGCCTTCATTGTGCCAAACAGATGGAAATCGGCATTGCGTGGGCGGCGAGGAATGCAGCGGGCACACACCTTTGAATACCCCAACTGGTGGACGAGTGTGTCAGCACTACCAACAGAGACGCGAGGTGTTTGATTGGGATCCGCCAATCACCTCGAATGAGAGTGTCCGCACGTTCCAACACTGCAGGAGTCTCACATGTGTGGGCCAGCCGGCACACGGGATATCGGACACGTTTGCGCGACCTTGATGCGATGATGACAGACGCCTCGCCCAACGACTCACCGTGCTTTTGTTGACTGCCAGGTCTCGGTAGACATTCTACAAGCGCCTATGAATATCTGCGATGCTCTGGTTTTCCGCCAAAAGATAAGATTTGAATCTGATGCGAGAACTGGCATCTCGTTTTACGTATACAGAAAGGTAAAATTGCGCAACTCACAAAACAAATAAGATGTAGTATCCCATGACTACAGTACTAGAGTGTGGCAACTGGAACTAGGCGAGCCAAACAAATACCTCGGTGTAACAATTTGTGAGGATATGGAATTCAATTACCACATACGCTCAGTAGTAGGTAAAACAAGTGACAGACATCTATTGATTGGTATAACAGTTAGAAAATGCAGTGTGTCTACAAACGTGACTACTTACAAAACGTGGGATCCATTGTGAAATATTTTTGCAATGATATGATGAGAAAGGAAGCAAAAGAAAAAGTTTTCAAAGAGTATAAAATGGTTGCACCAAAAGTTTTTTATACCTTTGGAACGTTGCTGATGGCATTAGTCCGAACTAGGAGATTACTAACTTTTTCTGTCAACGATTTATACTGCTATTAACGGCCGGCCGCGGTGGTCTCGCGGTTCTAGGCGCGCAGTCCGGAACCGCGCGACTGCTACGGTCGCAGGTTCGAATCCTGCCTCGGGCATGGATGTGTGTGATGTCCTTAGGTTAGTTAGGTTTAAGTAGTTCTAAGTTCTAGGGGACTGATGACCACAGCTGTTAAGTCCCATAGTGCTCAGAGCCATTTGAACCCTTTTTTTGCTATTAACGCATAAAAAGTTTTAGCTACTATAAGGCAGTTTCCGGCCATTACTTTTTACGACGTGTTTGAAAGTGCGTGGGCGTCGCAACCGGACTATAAACTCTTCACGAGACTTGTGGCACTATGAAAGATAACGACAGTCACCATCAGTGCTTCTGAAAGCTGCATGAGATAAAGAAGTGTTTAAATGTAAATAGCAGCAACAAGCAATTACAACCAGTTATAACATGGTGGTCACATGTGGTCTAGGGGTATTGCGTTGATTAGAAAGCGAAAAGTCCTAGGTCTCGGATTCAAATCCCACCACTGTTAAAAATTTTGAATAAAAATCTCAGCAATGGCGGTCAAAGACTTCCGGCGTAAGAAGTCATCCTCATTAGGCCAATGGCCTTGTCAAAGGAGGCGGAGAAGCGGTTAGAGTTTCAGTGCACTTTCTTGCCCTTGGTGTGGGAAACTGCCCTAAAGGCGGAAGAATTAGCAGTGATCGACGGCATGAGGATGCAGAAGGCAATGGAAACCACTGCATTAAAGACACATAATTTGTATCCACAGGACATGTGGCCTGTAACTGAAAACGTGTCATAATGATCTCTCCATTGGGAAAAGATTCCGCACTAATCCCCCATTCGGAACTCCGGGGTGGGACTGCCAAGGGGGACGTGACCATGAGAAAAAATTGATTAACCAACGAAAGGGTAACGTTCTTCTAGTCGGGGCGTGGCATGCCATCACGTTATAGGCCACTACTTTTTTAAAGATGACGATGGGTGCGCAACCACTGTAAGATCTGTTAGGTATGTTAGCGCGATGAAAGTTATGTTGCGCATGAACTGTCCCATTTTCCTGCCAACAGTTGGTTTCAGCATGACTGAGCAACGGCGCGTAAGACAAGGATGTCGATGGGAGCTGGCGACGATTGTTTGGTATCCGTGTCATTTCATGGCACGGTGACAGTGTATCGTTCCCAAGATCGCCTGACCTGACGGCGTTTATTTTGTCTTGTGGGCCATCTAAAGAGAGCGGTTTACCGTACTCAGTTTGCTACCACTGAAGAACTTAAAGCAAGAATAGAGAGTAAATATCCAAGATTCCTATTGAAAGTTTAGTCTCATTGAAATGTTAAGTCCGGCCATGCATATCGTTCCTATCGGGCTGCAAGAATGTGTGCGCCGAGAGGAGCTCGTCAATTACTCTCCTTTCCAAAATTTCCCATTCTTTTTAGTCACCCCGTATATCTGAGATAGAACAGTCGGCAGCTTTCACAATAAGAACGCGCGATGTGACATCCAGTTGTGTTTCCGGTGAGGTTTTAAGTTTACGACGGTGACTGACGTGTGGTAAGGTCACTTTTAGGCACGTATTTCGTCACTAGCTCTGCCATTGTACTTAAAAGTTGTACGAAAAATAGCTTAACAACGAATGCGAGTAAATGAAATAGCGGTGGCATGAGTGAAACAGCAGGCGAACTGTCGGACAACGGAGGAGCTAATTAGACGGCATTTATGTAAGCACAGGACTCGGCGGTCGCCTGCAGAGCGTGGGCGGGCCGGAAAACCGCAGGCCGATTTAGCCGACTGGCTGCGAGCCGCGCCGCGACCGCAGCTGCCGGCGCTCCTTAAACACCGACCTCCCCTTCGTCTGTCCCTGCTTCAAAAAGCACGCGTCAGCGAGGGCACTGCCAGTACACTAGCTGTACGACTTCTAGCTTTGCGAAGCCACTGTCTTGGATTAAATTCCAAACCTCTCTGTAGTGTGTCCGCAGCTCGTGGTCGTGCGGTAGCGTTCTCGCTTCCCGCGCCCGGGTTCCTGGGTTCGATTCCCGGCGGGGTCAGGGATTTTCTCTGCCTCGTGATGACTGGGTGTTGTGTGATGTCCTTAGGTTAGTTAGGTTTAAGTAGTTTTAAGTTCTAGGGGACTGATGAACATAGATGTTAAGTCCCATAGTGCTGAGAGCCATTTGAACCTTTTTTTTTTTTCTCTGTAGTGTGTCAAGAAGTAAGAGCAACGTTGATATGCGGACGTTAATCCGGGCGGGTCGTTGGTGCTATTCGAAAGATGTTGCCCTTTTGCCGGCACTTTGTTTCACCCTTTCCCTTCTCTTGTCAACATACATATTATACATACACCCATTACAGTCACTTACACTCAACGGATACACTTAAGAAAACTCTCATTCGCCACGAGTAAAAGGGGCCATTGTGCTTGGAGCAATAAAACCCACTCCCGTTAGGCGACTCAACAGCGGCTCACGGTCGCTCTGCCAATAGTGACATACCACTCTTTGCGAAAATGACCAAGTTCCGCTTCTGTGTTGTGTTTTATCAACAGTTTTGTAGAAAGGAAGGAAGAAAACTTTTTGATAAGATGTCCCGTGACGTAAAGGCCTTTAAAGACTCTTGGACAAGGAGAAACTGGACTCGACGCTTTCGAAGGAACCTTCCCGACTTTCGCCTGAAGTATTTTTGAGAGAAAATTGCCTTTTAGGATGGAAGGGCAGGAATGTGAAGGCAACTGTCTCATACGCGTCCTGTGTCTTAACCGCTGTTCCACAAAACTGGATTCGACATTTCAGTGGGGTTACCATCTCACTAATTCTGTAGTCTCACGTGGAATACTGTGAACAGCAGTAGCACATCATCCCCGTGCTATGTATCGCTACACATGGCGTAGGTTCATTCGCCTGGACCTATTATACTACAAGGTCAACCGCGAACATGCGCTACTGCGACGTAGGACAAGACCAACTGAATGACAACGGCGCAGGATATACAATCGCCCATATAGTGTAGGACGACGACAACACGCACCACGTTAACGATCCTAAATTCTAGTGACCAATCCCCTAACGTTACTATATGCTGACGTAGGTGTGTCAGTGAATACTCTCCAATGCATTTCTTTCTTTTAAGTAATATTAATTTATTTAACATGGCACGATAGGGATATAAGACCAGTCTCAAATCAGCATTTTACATTAAAAAATGGTTCAAATGGCTCTGAGCACTATGGGACTTAACAGCTGTGGTCATCAGTCCTCTAGAACTTAGAACTACTTAAACCTAACTAACCTAAGGACATCACACACATCCACGCCCGAGGCAGGATTCGAACCTGCGACCGTAGCAGTCGCGCGGTTCCGGACTGCGCGCCTAGAACCGCGAGACCACCGCGTCCGGCAGCATTTTACATTACACTGAGGTGACAAAAGTCATTGGATAGCGATATGCACATATACAGATGGGGTCAGTATTGCGTACGCGAGGTATAAAAGACCAGTGCATCGGCGGAGCTGTCATTTGTACTCAAGTGATTCATTTTAAAAGGTTTTCGACGTGATTATGGCCTCACGATGGGAATTAATAGACGAAATGCGGAATAGTAGTTGGAGCTAGACGCATGGGACATTCGGATCACTAGGGAATTCAATATCCCGCGATCCACGGTGTCAAGAGTGTGTCTATAATACCAAATTTCAGGTACTACCTCTCACCACGGGCAACGCCGACGGCTTTCACTTAAAAACCAAGAGCAGCGTCGTTCGCGTAGAATTGTCAGAACTGACAGACAAACAATATTGCGTGAAGTAACCGCAGAAATCGATGTGCGACGTACGACGAACGTATCCGTTAGGACAGTGCTGCGAAATTTGGTGTTAATGGGCTATGGCACCATATGACGACGCGAGTGCCTTTGCTAACAGCACGACATCGCATGCAGCGCCTCTCCTGGGCTCGTGACCTTGTCGGCTGGACTCGTGGCTTGGTCAGACGAGTCCCGACTTCATTCGGTAAGACCCGATGGTAAGGTTCGACTGTAGCACAAACGCCATGAAGCCACGGATCCAAGTTGTCAACAAGGCACTGTGCAAGCTGATGGTGGCTCCATAATAGTGTGGACAATGTTTATATGGAATGGACTGGGTCCTCTGGTCCAACTGAACAGATCATTAACTGGAAATGGTTGTGTTCTGCTATTTGGAGACCATTTGCAACCATTCATGGACTTCATGTCCCCCAACAACTATAGAATTTTTATGGATGACAACGCGCAATGTCAGCAGTCTGTGATTGTCAGTGATTGGTTTGAAAAACGTTTTGGACAGTTCGAGCGAATGGTCTGGTCACTCAGGTCGCCCTACATGAATCCCATCGAACATACATGGGTTTTAATCGGCAGGTCAATTCGTGTACAAAATCTTGCACCGGCAATCTTTCGCAGTTATGGACGTCAATAGAGGCAGGATGGCTCAAAATTTTTGCAGGGGATTTCCAACGACTTGTTGAGTCTACGTCACGTCAAGCTGCTGCACTACGCCGGGCAAAAGGAGGTCCGACACGATATTAGGAGGTACCGCGTGATTTTTGTCAGCTCAGTGTACATTCATTACAACAAGCGTGTTATAACTCCAACTGACATAGAATCCACGATTTGAAAATTACTAAGACATAAATAGTGCAGAAAAAACGTACAGGGTTGTTCGTAACAAGCACACAATAGATAGAAGTAACAGGCAGTTAGATTTGAACCATGAGTGCCAGAAATTACGGACACGAGGGAAAGTGGAACGTGATATAAATAACAAGTAATGTATATTGGCGTCCACAATTAAAGCAACAAACGGAAATTTTGCAAGGTTGTATTTATTTCGGCACAAAACAGTATAAACGGGTGATAGTAAAGCAGAAGCAATGTAAAGAATACAGAACGAAACAACCGCAATGTGCATAACGGTAGACAAAAATGTTCTTCGTTTTTTTCCAAATTAACGTCTTGCACACACAATCAGACTGATTTACGTGTTCAGTATAGGGTGTGACTACCTCTGGCAGCAACACAGGCCTGACAACGACAGGACATACAGTGAATGATGCATCAACCTCATATTGAGGCAGTAATGCCCAGTCTTCCTACAGAGCTGGTCGCAAGTCTTGGGGAGTGATTGGTGGATACTGACGTGATGCAGCCCGTCTCCGCAGTGCATCCCAGAGATGCTCTATGCGATTCAAATCGTAACAGCGAGCAGGCCACGCCATACGTACAGTATCTTCCGTTTCCAAGAAAACTTCAACTACCCGTGCTCTGTGAGGTCGAGCATTATTGTCCATCAGTACAAAGTCTGGGCCCACAGCACCTCGCAACAACCAGACATGAGGCCCCAAGATCTTCTCGCGATACCTGACAGCAGTTAAATCTTACTGATCTACCCGTACAATTTCATGAAGAGCCGTTCAAGTGGTCAGCATAATCCCTGTTCACACCGCTAGAGATCCTCCTCGATAACGGTCTCTTTACACAAAGTTTGGGTTTCGAAGTCGTATTCCCTATTTCTTCCAGATGCGAATCCGTCGAGAATCACTCTCCAGACCACATCGGGACTCATCTGTGAAAAGATCATTGGCCCACTGTTCGACCGTCCAGGTGCCATGTTAACAATGCCTTTTGAGAAGACACATCAGAGGTACACTTACAGCAAGTCTCTGACAACAAAGGCCACTCTGCCGAAGCCGTCTGTACACCGTTTGCCTCGACACAACACGTCCAGTGGTCAGATGCCAGTTGCCGTGCAGTAGTAAGGCGGTGCCGTCGTGCTCTTACAGCTAAATAATGGTCCTCTCTTTCTGATGTCACACGTGGTGGGCCCTACCCTGATCTCACAAACTGTCGCCACATCCAAGAAACAACAGAACGATTCACATTAAGTCATCGGGCCACATAAGGCTGCGATTGTCCTGCTTCCATTCTTTCTACGGCTCTCCATTGCAGAGAGTCTGGTAGGCGTCTTCTCTGTATCATACTGCACCGTTTGCGACTGTGTACACAGCGATTGTGGATGTGGGGCTACCTGACAAATACTATCAAGTCTGATGTGTGCCCTGACGTTATCGCTGGCGTGGTTGTCCGTTGAGCGGGATGCCATATTCTGTGCAGAACACGATCGTACGGACATCTATTGACAGAGCACGGGGATATTGCGATTTGTTGCTTTACTTTTCGACACAAGTGCAGGTAGAAGAAATGAATTTGTTGTGACTGACTGAGGAACGAAGCGTAGCTGGGAGAATATGAGAGCATTTTCGTTGCTATTTGACTAATCAACTACGTTAATTTTTGGGGAAACGTTATGAGGGAAGTGCTTCAGTTTATTCTTAGAGGCAGCTGGGCATTGAATTGAGCGCATAGTGCAGGGTAGGTTGTTCCCGAGGTGGACGGCAGCAACAGAATAGGCGTTTCCGATTGTTTTTGTTTTATGGATGGGCACAGACAACAAAGATACTAGATATTCGAGGCTACAAAAATCTTTACAACTGCTGAAGTCGATAAATAAAATTAAATAACTGATTAATCTCTGCTTTCATACATCGTCTTTCGAAATACTTGGACAAACTTGTGTGTTTGTTGTACTTGCAAAAGCAACGGAAAGCGTCATGTAGAGTTATGACTGTAAATGCTGTAGTTTCGAATGACTATTCAAATAATTTTTTGTTGTTGTTATCAGTACAAGTGAACCTAATGAAAAATTTGCTATACCCTTTATTGCGATCTAATGCGATACAAACTCGGGTACATTTGTCATATTTATGCGCTTGTGGTTAAGCGATCTCTCACATTGCAGTTGTGTTCTACGGCGACTACTGATACATTCGACTGACTTGACGACATTTTATTTTATGAACAAATAGACATGAGTTTTGTCTGTGGTCGCACTCACAGTAATGGACACGAAGTCTGAAGGTCGTATCAGATGGAGTTTGCACACTGAAAGCAGCCGAGTCATCAAGCCTTTGCTACTGATATTAGTCAGTTTGAGAGACGAACAACTGGCTCATGTGCATAGAATGGTGCTGCATTTTGGAAGTAATTATGACCAATTACGGATTCTTACATATTACTCCTTCAGCACATCCATACGAAAGACGACACGGTGCAGGACTGCCATTAGCACAGTATAACACAAACAGTTTTATATTTTCCCTCTGAAACATGTGACAACGCAGGACTGCTATCACCAGGCACACAATGTGCTTTTTCTGGCTAAACTTGAGTGTAGTCACGTTTCGAGCCGTGGTGCTGGAAGCAGTTTTAATCTTTCCAGAAGCTACATTACACTGCACAATGCGATGCGCAATGAAATTAATTCAAGATCTACGTATTTCATATTATGATCGCTGTATGCCATATCACCTGTATATGACATAACAGTTATATTGTATTTGAAAGATACCATTGTTTTTGATCTAATTATACGTACTACGTCGCATTTGTTTCCTTATCAGTTAAGTTATCAGCCATGAAACTACTCGTTGATTTTCTACTCGTCATCTCCGATGTTGCAACAATTTCTTTTCAGTGCCGCATTTCTATAAACAGAACCACGTGCTGAAAACAGCCTTCGAAATCTATTCTTACTATCCATTCAGTAATATGTTGTTTCGTGATCAGTGATGAATCCATCACGTCGTCACTGTGACACGCACAGTGGTACTTTTGTTTCCAGTTATACATCCATATTCAGGTGATGTCTCCGTGAAGAAATTATCAGGCAAGCTATAAAGAAAATTTTGTTCTGGTATATCTCAGTGATTCTGTTTCCGAATCTGTCGTCAGTCATTTGTTAAGGAGATGTCATTAACTACGCTTTGAAACAGGTGATCATTAAACCGAATATCGGCTGGCTGTATGTGCGTAAAGTTATTATATGTGGAGGGCGCGGGTGAAAGTGCGCGGACGTGGCCGGTCAAAGCACTGCCCGGGGCAGCAGACGTGCAGGGCGGCGAGCCGGCTTATGCAAATTCCTTGCGGGCGGTGTTAATATTTCCTCTTTAAGCGTGTGTTTGCTGTCAACCGGGAGCGGCGAGCGCGGAGCCAGGGCCGTCGCTTTGTCTGGGCCGGGTCGCGCTGGAGAGCCCCTCCCTCGTGCGCCCTGCCCCGCTCCCCAAACCACTTGTTTAGAGGGAATATCGATTCTCGATACACTGATACTCATACCTACCACGCATAAATTACAAAGGATTAATTCTATTCGGGCCGGCGGTCTGCGCTCTAATATACTTACGGCCTAGTCGAGTTCGTGGGTAATTTCTTGGACATAAGGAGCTCTCCTGTGGCAATTAATTCGGCACGCCTCAGCTGCACCTGCCGCCCCCGCCTCTTTCCACGGCACCGTTCCTCTTACGTCGTTTGTCTCTGCGTGCTGCTACTGCGAGTCTTCCAACTTTTCGCAATTTCTAAGTCATTTTTAACGACTATCTCTCGTAACCCACATTGTCCCCACTGTACTACGGGCAGCAATTAATCTGTCAGACGTGTGATTCCGAAGTTGGTGTCATGGCAACCATTTTCTCTGGAGCAGTTTACGGAGGCACATTAAACAGCCACCTCAGATGTGCAGCGCCTGCTTTATTACGCTGACAAGGAAATTAATTTATTCAGTGCACTATAACGATTGTTCGTATTATTCTATAATTGTTGTTTTTTCTTTTATGTATGAGTTTGTCGATAAGCGTTTCATCATAGCTATTTTCTGCATCTATTCGTTTGATCATGCTGAATTCATCATGCTTTACAGATGGCTCCATTGGTATATTACCGACGCTGTTAATTAATGTTCTGTATGCAGACTGTTTGTGTGCTTCATCGTGACAAGATGAGCTGTTTGTTGTGGTGTTTGTTGTTGTTGTTGTTGTTGTTTCTCTGTCGACTTTGAAGGCGTTAAAATTGTTTTCTATATTGATGTTGCCGGCCGGTGTGGCCGTGCGGTTCTAGGCGCTTCAGTTTGGAACCGCGTGACCACTACGGTCGCAGGTTCGAATCCTGCCTCGGGCATGGATGTGTGTGATGTCCTTAGGTTAGTTAGGTTTAAGTAGTTCTAAGTTCTAGGGGACTGATGACCTCAGAAGTTAAGTCCCATAGCCCCACCCTCGGCCAGAAAGCCAACGATCGTGCCCCATCGGACCTCGATAAATCGCTTCGTTTCCGCTATATAACAACGACTACATTGTTTTACGCGTCCAACCGACACGCGTTATGTATCTTCCGCTACAAATGCTATCACCGGCCGTCTTTTAGTCGTTAATGCACATTGACGTCGAACATAGGCGATGGTCACATTTATGTGACTCGACCAAGCATATATTGGCAACTGCATCTGATATAAAAAAATGGTTCAAATGGCTCTGAGCACTATGGGACTTAACATCTGAGGTCATCAATCCCCTACAACTTACAACTACTTAAACCTAACTAACCTAAGGACATCGCACACATCCATGCGACCTTAGCGGCATGTATTCGAACATGCGACCTTAGCGGTCGCGCGGTTCCAGACTGAAGCGCCTAGAACCGCTCGGCCACCAGCGGCCGGCGCATCTGATATACTTCAACCCATTGTGAGACCCTTGTGTTGCATGTAAATTTTATTGTTAAATGTGAATTCGTTGTAGTTTCACGCTAGTATAAGCATACAACAATTTCAGATAATAATAGCTTTTTGTGGCTAATGAGATTTCACGTGATTACTTTTAGAGGTTGTAGGATGGTTATCTTTGTGTATGGGTTTGTAATGTCATATAATACTTATTGGGCTGTTGGGGGATTGAAAGTCCTTAGAGAAAGAACACTAATAGACACCACCATGTTCTAGGCGCTCCAGTCTGGAACCGAGCGACCGCTACGGTCGCAGGTTCGAATCCTGCCTCGGGCATGGATGTGTGTGATGTCCTTAGGTTAGTTAGGTTTAATTAGTTCTAAGTTCTAGGCGACTGATGACCTTAGAAGTTCAGTCGCCTAGTGCTCAGAGCCATTTGAACCATTTTAAACACCACCATGTACAGTTCATCTTCGCACCCAAAAACACACAAACATAATGCATACAAACCACTAGTTAATAGGGTAATTAATACAGTAATTCATAAGCATGCGGAGCACAGCGAACTCAATAAGGTGAAAAAGATAGCTGCAGCAAATGATTGCGATGACACACTTATTGACAGCCTCATACAGAAAAAGAGTAATAAATCAACTGCTACAGATAAAATAAAAAACAAATCCAGAGCTTGCCTACCACTCACAAACTAGCTTTCTTACAGCATACTAAATATTTTCAGACCATCACTCTTAACATCGCTGTCAGAAAACAAACGAACTGTAACACACACTGAGAGACAACATAAACACACGGACAGATAAACAAGCACCATCAGGCATTTACAAACTTGTGTGTAATACATGCAAGGCCCTCTATGATGCCACACTAGGAGAGGCTTCCAAAAAAAGTTACAACGTACACATAAATGCTTACCACACAAACAGTTATTCTAAACAATAGTAGCCACCCACATTAAGGACAATAGCCACACATTCCACGATATCGCGAAATATCTTCGTATATTACATGAAATGGGCAAGGGACCTGTATATAGAAACAGAAATTTTCATTCGTAGCACAGTACATGATAACAGGTTGTTACTGTATGTATATATAATATATAGTGTGTGTGGTGTGTGTGTGTGAGAGAGAGAGAGAGAGAGAGCACAGAACAAAATTAAGAAGGAAAACAGAAATTGTCTTTACATGCTAAATAGCCACAACATAAACACTCTTATACATAAAATATTTTATTTTCATTTTTGTATTAATTCAGCACACCTTTATCTTAGTAGTTAAGAGTTTTTGGAATGTAAACATCCGAATGTGCAAGTGTTACTGTGCTCTATGTGCCAGACAATTAAATTTGGAGTAAAAATGTAAGTAAATACGTTAGTGATATGATTTAATCCGGCTGGGGGTGGCCGAGCGGTTCTAGGCGCTTCAGTCTGGAACCGCGCGACCGCTACGGTCGCAGGTTCGAATCCTGCCTCGGGCATGGATGTGTGTGAGATGTCCTTAGGTTAGTTAGGTTTAAGTAGTTCTAAGTTCTAGGGGACTGATGACCTCAGAAGTTAAGTCCCATAGTGCTCAGAACCATTTGAACCATTTGAAATGATTTAAACATACTACTCATGTTAGGTATACATTAAAAATAAATGACTGTTTCTGAACAAGTTTAAAATTTGGTACATAACCTCATTGGCACGCCCACACTTCAGATTAATGTACATGTAACTGTAATGCACCTGATCATGGCAGCATACTGCGGAAACGCGTCGTGCTAATATAAATTACTAAAAAGTGATCGTATCAGTAAAAAATATTCAATAGATCTATTTTACCTGACTGTTAGCTTTATCTGGCGTTTTAAAGCTACTAGTGCGATTTTTTTTTACAGAAATATACGGAAGGATTTTGGATATTATTTTTTAATAATTAAATAATTTGTAGCTGGTAGAATTACATTTTCATAATCGATTCAGTTGTGTTTAGTAGAGTGATGCAGTATTAATGTCCGTGTGTGTACTCTTTCATTACGAGAGAAGAGCGTGTCGCCCATCCAAATAATGTTTCACAACCAACTCGCACTCTTCTATTTATGTTGACCTGCAAACGTAGGAGCCGCTGAGAACCAAAGTGGTCTAATTAAAAAAAAATCAGTTTTTCGTCTATATCACTCAGTGTACTCACAATGCACGGAAATTTGTCGTGGAGAAGTGGTATAATGATAACTCCCACTGGAGCCACTTGAGAGCTCCGAATGAATTCTTACTTTCACCAGAGCGAAGTGGGTTCGCGGGAATAGTGGTAAAGTCAAGCGGTAAAGCCACGTGGTCTTATTGTTCTGTGTTGTATTGCGTGTTTATTTACGCTCTAAAATCAAAACTGCATTGTAACAGTGCTAGTAAGTATTAGCATTGTTTTCTTTCTTTAGATTTGTGATATCAAGAGGTTATTGATAATAATGATGATGATGATGATGATGATGATGATGTTTAGTTTATGGGGCGCTGAACTGCGCTGTTATCAGCGCCCGTACAAATTCCCAACCTTTGCTCAGTCCAGTCTGGCCACTTTCATGAATGATGATGAAATGATGAGGGCAACACAATCACCCAGTCATCTAGAGGCAGGTAAAAATCTCTGACCCCGCCGGAAATCGAACCAGAGGTTATTAAAGCGGAAATTGTCTTCATAAGGGAAGTTTGAACTCCATGTTGAAGTCTAGGTTAAGGCCTACACGAGTCAAGCAGTGATGTATCACATTAAATACATCATCCCCTCTCCACAATGCTGTGTGACCTGTCACCTACGCAAAAAGGAACGACATGATGGCACTTCTCCCTCCTGTGCACCACGCTTTCTTCAACCAACTGACAACCTGCAAGTTCGGCTCAGGAATCTGGACCTGTACATGTTGACCCTTTGGCAAAGGAAGATGATGTGGACGGTGAGATCGAGTAAACAGACATGCCCCGTTATAAAGCCTCTTGAAATATCAGTATGACAAGAATTACGTTTTAAGAAACTCCAACATTTAGAAACAACAATTTATTTGTAATCCGTTGATCAACGCACTGTTGAACTATTAGACAGACTTAATAGGTAGCATTTTAGTAAATTAACTACAATATTGCAATTATTTTACCCCAATTTGAGCGTAATGTAAGCAATAAGAGCAGCTTCACAGTTACTGTATCACATTATGTTTGTCTCATAAATAAATTGCAATTATGGAGATTAAAAGACAGCGTATTCTTTCTCAAGTACTCAACTTCACCAAAAGCATTATAAGAAGAGTGGTAAAGCTCATGATTTATGCCAATTTCTAAGAGGAAAAGTGTTATTCTAACTTTTAGGGACTATGAAAATAAATTTAAGATACAAATAAGTAAAATGTCTGTAGTACACATGCTTATAATGTTTTATTCGCACATCTCATCAAATGAACCGCGAATTATTGCAAAGCATGAATTTACATTAAACTTCATTTCTCAGAAATGGGAAAAATTGAGTTATACCACTTTGACTCTCAGCGGCTCATTTATAAATAACGAGCGGCAGCATTTTCGTGACCGCTCCAGGGTTGCAACTGATAAAAATTCTGGCAGTTTTTGTAATTAAAAATTTCTTGTACGTATCTCTTGTCTATTCTCTCTGTTGACAAAAACAAGAGCGCTAATGAGAAATGCGTCTCAAGGTAAGTGCGGTAGTATAAACGTAACCACGTGATCTCAGGGCTCTACTTGCATAGATTCGCAGCATTTGTATGTTGACGTTCTTCGCCCTAGAACGGTTCTCCCGAAGGAGTAATTACTCATTCTTGTTGATTATCGGCATGGAGAAGCTGTCTGAATGAATAGTGGAAGCTGCATTAGGCAGTTTTAACTGCGGCCACGCTCGGGCACTTAAGCACATTGTGCTGCGGGGAAAGTTTGCTTTGCGACGCTAAGTAATACTGCGCTTCTTGTTGTGCTTACTGAGTGCTTTCATCGAAGCTTCGTGAGCCGGCCGTATCGGCGCTGCGCTTCGTTGGCCGGCAGCCAGCGGCGACTTCCCGTCGCGCTGTCTACAGATTGCCTACCCGAGAATTTTCGTTTTCCACTGTGCTTCTTTACACCCCATTACCTCTCAATTACGACCGCGCGAAAGAATGAACGCATGGCTGAAACTGAGCAGCGCAGTCCCGCCTGATTAAATAAATAGTTTCGTTCCGATAAATAGGGCTCATTCCTGCGATGGGGACGCACGTTCCAGAGATTGACGCGGATCACTAAAATTTTTGTGATTTTTCTGCGTTCCTCTGCACATTTGTGTGTCACGGATCTTATAAAAGTAATACATTCATATATTCAGAAGGTTGATTTCAGCACCAATGTGCTTTACTATGCATGATCGTATTCAATTTGTTCCTTCAGCATAAAAACCAAATTACCCAGGCAATTTCATTTTCGTGTGGAGTAAGGAAAAAATAGTCTCCGTTTCGTGGATACAAATATTTTTTCCCCAAATACTTCAGCGAATCAAAATAACGTTGTCGTTAATTGATAGTATGCAAAGGGGCTAGTATTTTGTTAGTACGGTCATTATTTCAAACATGTTAGCTATCGATATACTTAGACATGTAATGTATTTTTAATAAATTTGGTGGTACTTTGAACGATATCCTAGAGTTCATGAATAGATGTTTTTGTGACATGACGCTTGGTAATTAACATAGGCTGTGAATGTGCTATAAGAACCACCCAGATGAAAACGAGGCAGAAGGAGAAAAAGTAAGTTAATTGTTAATTAGTTCAAAAGTAATAGGCATAACTGTTAATACATTTATCCCACTGTGAGACAAGACGACCAATGCCTTCGTGGGAAAATGTCTGCGATTGTCTACATGTTGCCAAGGTTGATTCAGTTACGCTGCAGAAGTTTCGCTGCGAAGCCCTTCCTCATCCTCCATAGAGTCCAGATCTCTCTTCATGCGATATCGGAATTGTTATGGCCTGAAAAAAGGCATCTGCGGCCGTCGATTTGCTTCGGACGAAGAGGTGCACGTCTGGGTACTATCATCGTTCCGTAGGCAGCCGCAAACATTTTTCCATGAAGACATTAACCGTCTTATCTCACTGTGGGATTAATGTATTAACGGTTATGCTGATTAATTTTTAAGTAATAAACAGTCCACGAACTTTTCTTCCATCTGACTCGTTTTCATTTGACTGCCCTTTATAGACGCAAGTGCAAGACCACCAGTACTGTGATGTTTCAACCGATTTCCTATACCCACACATCCGCTTCCCATTTAGCATGCTTCCTTCATTTCTTTACGAAATGTTTCACAACAAGTGCTAACAAGAATCTTATAATTATAATTCTGTTTTCAAGGGGTCTCGAATAACGCTAAAGGATGGATGCCTTTACATAAAAAAGACAACTACAGTTATACACTCCTGGAAATGGAAAAAAGAACACATTGACACCGGTGTGTCAGACCCACCATACTTGCTCCGGACACTGCGAGAGGGCTGTACAAGCAATGATCACACGCACGGCACAGCGGACACACCAGGAACCGCGGTGTTGGCCGTCGAATGGCGCTAGCTGCGCAGCATTTGTGCACCGCCGCCGTCAGTGTCAGCCAGTTTGCCGTGGCATACGGAGCTCCATCGCAGTCTTTAACACTGGTAGCATGCCGCGACAGCGTGGACGTGAACCGTATGTGCAGTTGACGGACTTTGAGCGAGGGCGTATAGTGGGCATGCGGGAGGCCGGGTGGACGTACCGCCGAATTGCTCAACACGTGGGGCGTGAGGTCTCCACAGTACATCGCTGTTGTCGCCAGTGGTCGGCGGAAGGTGCCACGTGCCCATCGACCTGGGACCGGACCGCAGCGACGCACGGATGCACGGCAAGACCGTAGGATCCTACGCAGTGCCGTAGGGGACCGCACCGCCACTTCCCAGCAAATTAGGGACACTGTTGCTCCTGGGGTATCGGCGAGGACCATTCGCAACCGTCTCCATGAAGCTGGGCTACGGTCCCGCACACCGTTAGGCCGTCTTCCGCTCACGCCCCAACATCGTGCAGCCCGCCTCCAGTGGTGTCGCGACAGGCGTGAATGGAGGGACGAATGGAGACGTGTCGTCTTCAGCGATGAGAGTAGCTTCTGTCTTGGTGCCAATGATGGTCGTATGCGTGTTTGGCGCCGTGCAGATGAGCGCCACAATCAGCACTGCATACGACCGAGGCACACAGGGCCAACACCCAGCATCATGGTGTGGGGAGCGATCTCCTACACTGGCCGTACACCACTGGTGATCGTCGAGGGGACACTGAATAGTGCACGGTACATCCAAACCGTCATCGAACCCATCGTTCTACCATTCCTAGAGCGGCAAGGGAACTTGCTGTTCCAACAGGACAATGCACGTCCGCATGTATCCCGTGCCACCCAACGTGCTCTAGAAGGTGTAAGTCAACTACCCTGGCCAGCAAGATCTCCGGATCTGTCCCCCATTGAGCATGTTTGGGACTGGATGAAGCGTCGTCTCACGCGGTCTGCACGTCCAGCACGAACGCTGGTCCAACTGAGGCGCCAGGTGGAAATGGCATGGCAAGCCGTTCCACAGGACTACATCCAGCATCTCTACGATCGTCTCCATGGGAGAATAGCAGCCTGCATTGCTGCGAAAGGTGGATATACACTGTACTAGTGCCGACATTGTGCATGCTCTGTTGCCTGTGTCTATGTGCCTGTGGTTCTGTCAGTGTGATCATGTGATGTATCTGACCCCAGGAATGTGTCAATAAAGTTTCCCCTTCCTGGGACAATGAATTCACGGTGTTCTTATTTCAATTTCCAGGAGTGTATTAATACCTCTATAGACAGCAGGTTTCAAATATTAACCGTAATTAGCACAGTTCAAGGAACTGTGAATGAAGCCGACCAACAGGCATTACATACATTGATCAAAAATGGTAGTGCATTAAGAATGGGTAGTTTCTAGCTGAAATTTAGATCTGCCAATAAAATTTCAAAAGGACGACTGATAGCTGAAATTTATTATTTACAAGTCAGTAACAGTCACTGCGTGCAACAGCCTCTGAATGGAGGGTAACCTGATGAAGTTTGAACGTAGTGCTATAGTCGGCATACGAGTTACAGAACACAGCATCTGCGAGGTAGAGACAAAGTGGGGATTTTCCCGTACGACCATTTCACGAGTATACCGTGAATATCAGTAATCCGGTAAAACATCAAGTCCCCGACATCGCTGCGACCGGAACAAGATCCTGCATGAAAGGGACCAACGACGACTGAAGAGAATCGTTCAGCGTGACAGAATTGCAACCCTTCCGCAAATTGCTGCAGATTTCGATGTTGGGCCATCAACAAGTGTCAGCGTGCGAAACATTTAACGAAGGCCCACTAGTGTACCCTTGAGGACTGCACGACACAAAGCTTCACGCCTCGCTTGGGCATGAGCATTGGACTGTTCGTGACTGGAAACATGTTGCCTGGTCGGGCGAGTCGCGTTTCAGATTTTGTCGAGAGTATGGACGTGTACAGGTACGGAGACAACCTCATAATTCCATGGACCCTGCATGTCAGCAGGGAATTGTTCAAACTGGTGGAGACTCTGTAATGGTGTGGGGCGTGTGAAGTTGGAGTGCATGGGACTCCTGATACGTCTAGATACGACTCTGACAGGTCACATGTACGTAAGCGTCCTGTCTGGTCACCTGCATCTATTCATGTCCATTGTGCATCCCGATGGACGTGGGTAATTCCAGCAGGACAATGCTATACCTCACACGTGCAGAATATCTAAAGAGTGGTTCTTGGAACACATGAACGTTATTGAACATATCTGGGATTCCTTGCAAAGTGCTGTTGAGAAGAGATCTCTACCCCCTCGTACTTTTACGGATTTATGGACAGCCCTGCAGGATTCATGGTGTCAGTTACCTCCAGCACTATTTCAGACATTAGTCGAGTCCATGCCACGTCGTGTTGCGGCATTTCTGCGTGCTGGCGGGGGCCTTACACGATGTTAGGCAGATGTGCCAGTTTCTTTGGCTCTTCAGTGTAGTTTCCAAAAGCCGATAAAATGTCAGCCATCTATTGCTTTTTGTTTCTGGTGTTACACTTGACGTAGAATTTATGGTTAAATATGTACCACAGATATATACAGGGTGGCAATTATTGAATTATATGAAAAGAGACGCAATTAGTTACAAACTACGGCGTGCACACACTTTATTCAACGGGTAAACGTCACTACAAATATTCGGATCTAGGTTATGACATGTTCAATATGCCTGCCACCTTTGATGATGATGTGGCACAGACGGCTAGCGAAAGTCTGCATGACCCTCTGAAGTGTGCTGTCCTTAGGTTTAAGTAGTTCTAAGTTCTAGGGGACTGATGACCATCGATGTTAAGTCCCATAGTGCTCAGAGCCATTTGAACCATTTGAACCTCTGAAGTGTCGGATCATCGATGCAGTTGATGACCTCCCGAATGGCTGTTCCAGCTCAGCAACGGTTTTTGCGTTATTGCTGTTCGCCTTATCTTTAATAAGCCCACAAAAAGGAGTCGCATGTGTTCAGATCCGGAGAATATGGCGGCAAATCGAGGCCCATGCCAGTGGCCTCTGGGTACCAGAGAGGCATAATTCAATCCTCAAGGTGCTCCTCCAGCACATCAAACAGTCTACTGCTTCGATGGGGTCGAGTTCCGTCTTGCATGAACCACATCTTGTCGAAATCAGGGTCACTTTGGATAATGGGGATGAAATCATCTTCCATAGCCTTCACGTACCGTTTGGTAGTCACCGTGCCATCAAGAAACATCGCACCGTTAATGCCGTGACTGGACGTTGCACACCACACAGTCACCCGTTCAGGGTGAAGAGACTTCTCGATCGCGAAGTGCGGATTCACAGTCCCCCAAATGCCCCAATTATGCTGACGAACCCATCCAATGAAAGTGGGCTTCGTCGCTAAACCAAACCATACTAACTCCCGTCATGCCCGGCGGTGAACCGTGCAGTTTGTTCATCCTAACGCAAACCGTTTAGAAGTTAGGGTCTATGACGATTTTATTTCATATAGTTAAATAATTGTCACCCTGTAGTACAGACCATAATCGGCTGAAGGTAAAACTAGTAACTTCTGAATCGTTTCTTACCTGATACTAGTGGTGGTCTTAGGTATTCCTTGATGTGGTACATATGACACACATCTTTAAGAAAGAAATGTGACATGGAGATTGTGTTATGATGAAATGTCGAACCGTTGATATGTACTATCTGACACAATGTCCGAACAAGAATGGTACGAGATGCAATATTCACTACCATTGTTTATCTCATGTATTGCGCTAAATGGAAGTAATTGCATTGCCTTTTTGTTTGAGTTTATTTATTTAAATGGAAAAGAAAATAGGCGACGGTGTAATTCATAATTTTCGTCATTCACCTAATTTTAGTCGTCGTTTTGTAGGACTGAGAAAATGCTCGCTGATCTCAGAGATTTATTATTGTTAGATTTAGTTTAAATTTCATCGTATTATGAGCATATCGTATAGTAACATTTAATTATGCTCATATTCAGTTCAATGAAGAAACGAGACCAAGGTTTCTGTGTTGTGGCTTTTTGCCAGCGTTCGTGTAGTTCTCTTCTGAGCTGACTTGGCTTGTACGTTTGTAGTCTTTAGATTCGTTAAACTTGGAGAGTAAGGTTAACTAACGCTCGATATCGACGAAATTTTGCACACCTGTAATACAGTCCAGAGGAGATGGGTCGCTTCTTTGGCTGGTCGTATTGGTTTAGTTTTTCTACGCAACTGCTACAAAATGGGGAAAGTAATGGCGGCCTCCTACGAATATGGATCCTAACATAAAATTAATTACGAATAGCCGGAAGATTTGTACATCATTCATACGGGACTCAAGATAAAATACACAGTACGTTACCTTCGGTGCTCATACACAGGGAGTGTACGTAAGAGGAATCACAATACATGCCGGTTTTATTGCATTATAAAACGCACTTACCGGAGTGAAGGTTGTGGGGGTATGCACTTTTGTTGCAGATAGCTTGTGTGTTCAGTCTTGAAAATATGGAGTAACGAAAAACGAAAACCCAAGGGAAGAAACACGAGGAAAATATGAGAGACATTTACTAGGAGAAAGGTAGTAATTCTTGTATCTGTAAATGAAACATCTATTTATATGGAGTACTGCAGTTTCAGTCGTAATTCGCTGTTCAATGTTCCAGTAAGGAACGAATGAAGTATTTGTGTAGTTTGTCCTAAAATGTGTGTCTTACGTTCTCACCAGTTGTGAGATAATTGTTCGACGAATACACCAGACATAAAAGTTCTTGTGTGGATCCAGAGAGGTCACCTGATCTCAGCCCTATTGAGCGCAATTGGGACGCTATAGCCCTAACTCCGAAACGTGATGGAGTTTCAAAAAGAAAGAGTAGTCTTACAAGGACGTTATGGTCCATGACTGGTTATACTACGATGAGCATACTGGCAGGAGATGAGTTAGCTACATAATCGTATACTGACGTTCCTTAAATAATTGCAGATAAATTCTTTAAGAAGAAATAATTTTCATTCTGTGACCAGTCAGTCGAATAAACTCAGTTAAAGCTGATGAACTGCAAATTCGAAAAGTAAAAAATTCTTCAGCAGCAGCTGAATCGCTGGCTGTTTTTGAGATATTGAAAAGTCGCTGAGTGATGTCAGAGCAAATTCAATCATTTACCACTTACGCCATAACAGAAGAAAACGTAGTGGTAGTCTCAGATGACACAGGCGTTTTCCCTGCTCTAGCACTCTGCCGTGGTTTAGTTGTCTTCAGAGGACCGGATCTATGTCGTCTAGCACACTGGAAACAACACTTGTCACCAAATACGAATTTATTTTCCACCTCGGATAATGTTGTTGCGTTTAATTTTATAGTAAATAAAGCACTTGTTGCAAATGAATGTTACGATCTCACTAACGAATGTACGAATGGCAGTTCAGTACATCTATAACAAAAATTCAAGCCATCGACACTTTCTAAAGACTTCTGCCCAACGCGAGATCAAAAATAAGAGCCAGTATCATCGCGTGCTAATTACGTCAATTTTTTGAGGTGCCATAATGGGAATATGACTTTTACTGTGCTTCACACAAGCTGAAGGGGAGAGATATTACGCAGCATCAAAACTAAAGGTTAATATGCAAACGTAATTCAGAAACTCAGACTACGTTTCATGCCTTTACCTCCACTTATAAGGCAGACCAGCTTCGGAAATCGTTACTAAGTGCATTACTTTATGTCATTTCGTCCTTATTCATGTAAAACAAAATTTTTCTTATGAAATGGTTGCTACTCTTCGTATAATTTCTTTAGCGTACACTTACTTCAGACAGAAGCTTCCGATTTTCAGAGTTTTGGCTGATGTTCCGACGGAGAATTATATTGCATACCTTTTCCCAAATTCGTAGTTCTTCGTGGTATTATTTCAGAAACGTTATTATATCTAATAATAATAATAATATTAATATTAATAATAATAATAATAATAATAAGGTTAGGTAAAATCTCACAAGAAGAAACAATAGAGCAATTAGATGAAAAGAAGCAGAAATTACAAGCATTGGCCAAACGACTTAGAAGATACAAAAAAAGTGAAAATAGAAGGAAACAAAACCAGACATTCAACACAAACCAAAAGAGATTTTACCAAACAATAGATAACACACACATTAAAATAGACAATCCACCAAACATAACAGACATGGAACACTTCTGGAGCAACATATGGTCAAACCCGGTACAACATAACAGGCATGCACGGTGGATACAAGCAGAAACAGACTCATGCAAGATGATACCACAAATGCCTGAAGTGATAATTTTGCAACATGAAGTCACCCGAGCAATTAATTCTACGCACAATTGGAAAGCCCCTGGAAATGATACAATAGCAAATTTCTGGCTAAAGAAGTTCACCTCAACACATTCACATCTAACTAAATTATTTAACAGTTACATTGCAGACCCATACACATTCCCTGATACACTTGCACATGGAATAACCTATCTGAAACCTAAAGATCAAGCAGACACAGCAAACCCAGCTAAATATCGCCCCATAACATGCCTACCAACAATTTACAAAATATTAACTTCAGTCATTACACAGAAATTAATGACACACACAACACAGAACAAAATTATAAATGAAGAACAAAAAGGCTGCTGCAAAGGAGCACGAGGATGTAAAGAGCAACTGATAATAGATACAGAGGTGACATATCAAGCTAAAACTAAACAAAGGTCGCTACACTACGCATACATTGATTACCAAAAAGCTTTTGATAGTCTACCCCACTCATGGTTACTACAGATATTGGAAATATACAAAGTAGATCCTAAACTGATACAGTTCCTAAACATAGTAATGAAAAATTGGAAAACCACACTTAATATCCAAACAAATTCAGATAATATCACATCACAGCCAATACAGATTAAGCGTGGAATAAACCAAGGAGACTCATTAAGTCCTTTCTGGTTCTGTCTTTCTCTGAACCCACTATCCAACATGCTAAATAATACAAATTATGGATATAATATTACTGGAACATACCCACACAAAATCACACATTTGCTATACATGGATGATATAAAACTACTGGCAGCAACCAATCAACAACTCAACCAATTACTAAAGATAACAGAAGTATTCAGCAATGATATAAATATGGATTTTGGAACAGACAAATGTAAGAAAAATAGCATTGTCAAGGGAAAACACACTAAACAAGAAGATTACATATTGGATAACCACAGCGACTGCATAGAAGCGATGGAAAAAACAGATGCCTATAAATATCTAGGATACGGACAATAAATAGGAATGGATAATACAATTATTAAAGAAGAACTAAAAGAAAAATATAGACAAAGACTAACAAAAATACTGAAAACAGAATCGACAGCAAGAAACAAGACAAAAGCTATAAATACTTACGCTATACCAATATTGACCTACTCATTCGGAGTAGTGAAATGGAGTAACACAGACCTAGAAGCACTCAATAGACTTACACGATCACAATGCCATAAATATAGAATACATCACATACATTCAGCAACAGAAAGATTCACATTAAGCAGAAAGGAAGGAGGAAGGGTATTTATCGATATAAAAAACCTACATTACGGACAGATAGACAATTTAAGAAAATTCTTTCTAGAACGAGCAGAAACTAGCAAAATACACAAAGCAATCACTCATATAAATACATCAGCTACACCACTGCAGTTTCATAACCACTTCTACAACCCTTTAGATCACATAACATCAACAGATACGAAGAAAGTGAATTGGAAGGGGAAAACACTACATGGCAAGCACCCGTATCATCTAACACAGCCACACATCGATCAAGACGCATCCAACACATGGCTAAGAAAAGGCAATATATACAGTGAGACGGAAGGATTCATGATTGCAATACAGGATCAAACAATAAACACCAGATATTACAGCAAGCATATTATTAAAGATCCCAATTCCACAACAGATAAATGCAGACTTTGCAAACAACAAATAGAAACAGTAGATCACATCACAAACGGATGTACAATACTAGCAAATACAGAATACCCCAGAAGACATGACAATGTAGCAAAAATAATACATCAACAGCTTGCCTTACAACATGAACTTATAAAACAACACGTTCCCACCTACAAGTATGCACCACAAAATGTACTGGAGAATGATGAATACAAATTATACTGGAACAGAACCATTATAACAGATAAAACAACACCACATAACAAACCTGACATCATACTCACCTATAAAAAGAATAAATTAACACAACTAATCGAAATATCCATACCCAATACAACAAATATACAAAAGAAAACAGGAGAAAAAATTAAAAAAATACATCCAACTGGCTGAGGAAGTCAGGGACATGTGGCATCAGGATAAAGTTGACATTATACCAATTATACTATCAACTACAGGAGTCATACCACACAATATCCACCAGTACATCAATGCAATACAGCTACATCCAAACTTATATATACAACTACAGAAATCCGTAATTATTGATACATGTTCAATTACCTGAAAGTTCCTAAATGCAATATAACATATACCGTACAGTTAAAAGGAAGTCACGCTTGATCAAGGTCCGCGTCACTTTCCATTTTTGACCAGACATAACGTCTGAGAAAAGAAAGAAATAATAATAGTATTTTTACTCACCAGCACGTAAGAACTTTGATTATTTCAAAACTGTAGTTTTTTCATAATAGAATCTCTGAGGATGTGCTTATATATTCGAGACAGGAATTCAGTTCAGAGACTGTTTTTTGTACAACACTCGCTGCCGTGTCTAATTTCTTCTGCCATACACGTATATCTGAGAAACAGTAACACTGGTGCTTAGAGGAAGGTATCCTAAATTCAGAAATGTTGTGCTGCACGGCCACTCAACACCGAATACATATAGATGATTAAGTTCGTTAGCTTACTTCCGGCAATTTATTCCGTTTCTCACAGTTTCTTTTACACCGATGAAATATTCGTTTTAATAATTATGGAGCTTGTTCACGAAAAAGTTTGCTTCCACTTGGCGTTCTCGAGAGAAAGATGTTCTTTGTAATCGAGAATGAAGCCTAAAAGTTTAAGAAGTTTCTTGAAAACGGTTTGAAACCTAAAAATGTTATCCTTGAATGTATTCTATCCTCATGTACAGTGTGTTTGTCTATTGCAGGTACAAAAATGTGCAAGAAAGAGACAATGACACAAACAAATAACCAAAAAAAAAAAGGTTCAAATGGCTCTGAGCACTATAGGACTCAACATCTTAGGTCATAAGTCCCCTAGAACTTAGAACTACTTAAACCTAACTAACGTAAGGACATCACACACACCCATGCCCGAGGCAGGATTCGAATCTGCGACCGGAGCAGTCCCGCGGTTCCGGACTGCAGCGCTAGAACCGCTAGACCACCGCGGCCGGCAAATAACCAAAGCAAACATAGATCTGGAAACCTATGGTTTCCCCGATACGACGTATGCACAAGACAGTTACGCCAATGTTGGAACACTGTTAATGCCTAAGTCTACATTTGGATGATGTTCCCTACGGTGAAACGATGCGTATGTTATTCATGTATGTTGGTGCACCGGCAAATTTTCATGTTGCTCTTCGGGAATTCGTAGCTGGACTTTTGGACAACAAGTTTATCGTTCTTGGTTTCAAAATACGATGGCCTTCCCGGGCCCAGCCCCATTAGAACCCGTTGTATTTTTTTTGCAAGAGGATATTTAAAAACTTTGGTGCATTCTACTCATGTTAATTGTGTCGATGAACTTTGGGAACGTACTGAGGATGGTGATAATGTATTCGGAACACGCCTGAGACTTTGAACCTGTGCGGACATCGATGAGGAGATGTGCCTGAAACCTGCCTCCGCATGGTCGATGCCCGTGTGGAACACTCGTCATGATGCGTTTGTCCTCAAGTGCATATGTGCACTTTGATTCCTTGGCAACTCTATTATCAGGTGTTCATGTACTCTGTCGTAATACGTCATATCGGGGAAACCAATGGCTTCTGAACATATGTTTATTAGAATTATGTGCTTATTTCACTATCATCTACTCGTCCCTTTCGTTTGTAGTTATAACAGTTAACGCCTTGTATAGGATGCCCTACGAGACCTCAGACACTCGTAATCATTCGTAAACCGTTAAAGACATCGAAGCAAGGTTTTCGGCGAGCGAAAGTACGCTGAACAGTAAGGCATACTGCCCTTCCGGTTGCTGCCTGCAGCGTTCAAGTTACCAGTACTTTCCTAAATGATTAGTGCTCGTTACTTCATCTACTGGTATATGACATGTTTCTGATGCAATTGTATACAGTCCGTCGTAATTCGATAGCGCTTGGAAGAGAGTGGGAAGCTAGTGATACAATACTATTCAATTTTCGGAGTAAAAGGAATTCTCAAAATAGCCCAGCCATTTCCTGAAACAGACAGGGAAAAAGAGAATGATCAGGTTGAAAGTGAGACTTCACATCTTGCACAGTTCTCGAATATTTTTTCAAAATATTCCTCTTCATGGCAAATGGGTGTTATAAGATCTACTCTTCTTTCCAATAGCTGTCGGAGACCATTCCATCGTTCCATGTAAAATGCACTGTAGCCTATGTCTCAGTAGATAAAATACGTCGTTCAAAGGTACATACCAGTGTCAAGGAATCGTACCATTAGTCGAAAAAACATATTGAAACTTTAAAGGCAATTCTTTTTAAGAAAAGAATTTATTCATCCGCATTGAGAGTGGATATATGCATGCAGAATTTGGTCAACATTATACTAAGCACCAAACCTCGGTAGTTACCCATTCAGGACATACTAAGCTATCGAACTGAAAAGAGAAAGGAAGGGAGGGAGGGAGAGAGAGAGAGAGAGAGAGAGAGAGAGAGAGCGAGAGAGAGAGGGGGGGGGGAGGGAAGTGGTTGCATACAGTGCTGTGGTTTTGGCTTTAAGGCTAATAGTGCTTCCAACACCGTAGCGCGTAAATTATTAATTAACTTGTTACGGCGGGTACGAGCCAGGGGAACAGGGTTGTGGCTTGTTCAGCCAGTGAGGAGGGCTGGGAAATGAGAGCGGTAGTAAGCAACAAACAGCGGCGGTTCAAATACTGCAAGCCTGTCAATCACTACTGTTTTGGTAGTAATACCTTTCCTGTGCACACTAAAATTCTGGTTTCCAAAGCGATATTTGTTCCACGTTCTCTGGCATCCAGACGAGGGCATTACTTTCCTGTGTTTTCCAAACGGAACTAAAATGAACATGGGTCTGTTACTTTTTTAAAAAACGAATTTTTTTGGACAATGATGAACTAAGTGAACGCTCTAGAAAGCTAGGGGATTCAATACTCGAGCTTCTGGACACGCATTCGGAAGGAATGGTTTTCAAATCGTCGCCGAGCCATACAGATGAACATCCTCATTAGTGTACCTAAATCTATTACGGTGAATACTGCCAGAGTTGCTTCACATTTTTTGTCCCGTTCGTCTCTTGTGTTCCGTCATAATGATCTCCATAAACATAAAAGTTATTTTGTTGTTATGGCGGGTACAAAATGTGCTTTCAGTTTTCTCTTTGTTCGCTTCCGCAAAAAAAAAAAAAAAAAGGTTCAGATGGCTTTAAGCACTATGGGACTTAAGATATTAATATCTGAGGTCATCAGTTCCCTAGAATTAGAACTACTTAAACCTAACTAACCTAAGGACATCACACAAATCCTTGTCCGAGGCAGGATTCGAACCTACGACCGTAGCAGCAGCGCGGTTCCGGACTGTAGCGCCTAGAACCGCACGGCCAAAGCGTCGCTTCTGCAAATTAACCCTAGTTCTTCGGGACAGTTTTTACAAACAAATGTCGCCAGTCGGAGCAAAGGCAAACTGACATAGTTTATTGTCTCATGAAAACAAAGCTTTACTACTCAAGGCTTACACAAACGAAAGTTTTAACAGTACTACTTAACTAAAGTTCATCGATATTACCGGTGCGTGCAACTACTCCAACTCAGTCGATTTTAGCGAATGACACAAAATTTCACGGTATTAACTCTTGGTCTGTAGAAAGTGCGGCATTTGCGTTTAATGGTGAGCCACAATTTGCTTGCGAGACGTTAAATAAAACTATATACTTTGCAATAGTCAATTATGACAACTGAAAAGCGCGCAAGTAATAATTACGAACCATGTATTTACTTTTATATGCCTTGCCTCGCGTCTTTGGTTTTGATGATGCCAACTGAGAACAGCAGGAAGTATTAGCGTGAATAAATAGTGGCAGACGTTCTCGATTTGTGTATCTTACTTAAATATGAGATGTCTTACGGAGCAACAAGCCAACATTCTGGAGGGGTGTTTTGAAGAGCGAGGTGTCTGAACTTTTGCATAGTGTATCAGCAGGAAAGGGCGCAGGCAGAGCGTTTTTGCAGCAAGCAGGTGCGCATCGTTTCAGAGGGAATGCGCGCAGATCTCCGGGCGAATATTCGTCCATTATTTAGCGGGATAAGCCACGAGCAGCAGCGGCGCGCGCCACACGGCCCTATGACACTGAGTGAGCAGCTACGATTTGAAACGGGCCGCGCTCCCTTTTGTTTTCTCTGGAAATATGGCCAGCGTTGCAGTTCTTACAAGTATTTTTCTTCTAGACCCACGAAATGCTACCCTTAGTGCCTCTCGCTTCCGATACCTGCATTCTTCTCTTTGTTTTTCCTCTGCTTCCTGTCTCGTCTCATCGCTTTATTTTTATTTTTCTGGAAATATGTATGTACAAAACTGCTACGGAACGGGATATTGCTTTACGAAACGGTATTTTTTTGAGAAACCACACGTGGAGATTAGACCTACAGCTTCCACATCGTTTCTTGAGGAAACCTACCGTGACCCTGTTCTCGTGTTATCAAGGGAGATGTGTTAGTTTCTCTTGTGATTATCTGCACGTCACGATTGTCGTAAAATCCAACGCAATGCGATAATTATCATAACTGTAGCCTTTATTAAATCTTTTCAGTGCTCAGAAATTTTTAATCACGTTCCTTATGTTACGAGAAATGACTGAACAATGTATCTTGGTGCTCGAGCTAGGTAGCGCAATGTTTCGGGATTAGCCGAGGGGTCTACGGCGCTGCAGTCCTGGACTGTGCGGCTGGTCCCGGCGGAGGTTCGAGTCCTCCCTCGGGAATGGGTGTGTGTGTTTGTCGTTAGGATAATTTAGGTTAAGTAGTGTGTAAGCTTAGGGACTGATGACCTTAGCAGTTAACTCCCATAAGATTTCACACACATCTGAACTATTTTTTAGCGCAATGTTTACGACTGCTCATTCGGGAGGAGAGCAGCATGAATCCTAATGCATTTATCCAGGTTCAGGCCAGACTACAGCGCCCAAATCACGTACGTTAGTGAAATGTGATAATCATCTTTAGCGTTTTATTTGTCATAATAGTGTTATTTTCGCTTGATTCCACCGTACGTGGCAGTTTTCCCTGGCGGTAATATTGCGTTGACTTCAGAAGACGCTTCTATTACTTCGCAATGAGTGACGCAACTTGTGTGGTTGGTTTTCCCTGCTGTTCTCCATTCCGTTTTGTTTGCGTCTGTCATTAATCATCCATGTAAGACACCACCCTCTTCTCTTATCATCCCGCAAATTAAATGTCGAGTTTCTTCTTGGATACCGCCTTGGCTATTTTGCTAATCGTAATCCCTAATATTGAGCTGTTTCAACACTGCTTTGAACATTGCATCTGTTCGTTGAGAATGCCCAAATGATATTTCTGACAGCTTGGATGTGGTTTCACTATTTACAAAAATTGTGGAGGACACGTTGAAACTGCTGGCGGAGCATTTTCCTCCTGAAACGACACAGTTGTTCCGACATGTTATGACTTCTTGCACGGCGGTAAATTTTATGAAATGACGGACGGCACGGCTATGGATTCACCGTTGTCTTCAGCAATAGCCAGCTTTTTTAAGGAACATGATGAGGAACATGCATCAAATTCGGCTCCCCTTCGTCAAACTTCACTTTATCAGTACGATTATGGCCTGACCACATGGCGTAGAAGCTCTTGAGAACTTCCATGAACATATGAACAATATGCACAAAGACATTCAGTTCACTGTCGAGGCAGAGAAAGAGGTTCAAATGGCTCTGAGTACTATGGGACTTAACGTCTGAGGTCATCAGTCCCCTACAACTTAGAACTACTTAAACCTAACTAACCTAAGGACATCACACACACCCATGCCCGAGGCCGAATTCGAACCTGCGACTGTAGCGATCGCGCAGAGAAAGAGGGAACACTACGATTTTTTGATGTTTTGGTACAACGGAGGTTGGATGGACGTCTCGGCCACTCATTGTACCGCAAGGCGACGCATACTGATTTATATCTTAGTGCACAGAATTCTCACCATCCAGTCCAGAAGAGTTCAGCTTTAAGTACAATGGTACACAGAGCAAAATCTGTTTCTGACGAGGACCACTTGAATTACGAAATTAGCCATCTGAAGTATGTGTTCCGGAAGAGCGGCTATGGGCCACGTGATATGAAGTCAGCGGTCTCCAATAACGGTGAAAATGTTGAACATTCACGCGGTGAGCTACCGATTGGATTCCTTCCCTTCTGCGGCGCTCCATCCAGCAAAATAGGCTGAGTCCTGGGGAGACGAGGTATCAGATCTATTTTCCGACCTCCTGAGAAGATTAAGGAGATGCTACGCTCTGTTAAGGACAGTCTCGTCCTTAGGATCCCTGAGATTTACACTGTCCCTTGTGAGTGCGGTAGCGATTACATCTGTCAGTCTCCGACCGCTGTGCAGAACATGAGCGACATATCAAAAATCGAAAACGGAGAAATCTGCAGTTGCTGAGCACAGCCGCACAAACAAACATAAAATACTTTAATGACGGAACAAAAGTTTTGTCCCAGGCTCCTGCATACTGGGATTCTGTGATTGAAGACGTTATAGAAATAAAAATGTGTGAGAAAATCTTCAACCGCGACAGCGGACATAATCTTAGCGGTCCAGTGGAAGCGAGCTCTCGATGTAGAGAGGAGCCAAAGAAATTCGTCGCAATATTTACGCCACGGCAGGAACGGTGGCGTCGCCGACGCAGACGTTGATACAATCTGCGACAGCGTGACGTAATTACCGACCAATCAGAAGCCGCTTTTGGTCTATATAAGGCCATCGCAGCATCAGTTTAAACAGTCAATTGCTCCTGACGAGGACGATGGAGATGATCGTCGAAAGCTCGAGGTTTAACCCTGAATTGGCACGGCAAGAAGTCCGAGAATGTTGTATACAACAGTACCGTCGCGAAAGGCTTCGTTCTCATACAACTTTCACCCTTTCCACTTAAAACCACCGCTTACGCTGTCATACTGATTCTCTAATTTTTGCTTTAGATTGCACGTTTCCTAACTCTCACTTCCTTATGTGCTTCCCACAAATTCCACATCGACATCATCATTCTCGACAAAAGAGAATACTGCACTAATTTTTCCATAAGCCAATTTTTATTTGCATTAGTAGAATCCACATTCCAGTGTCACTCGCTCTTGCCCTCTATGAGAATTGAACGGTCCTAATTGGGGGAGGCTAACCGTGGACGAAGTCCATTCAATCATCAAAGTTTTATACATTTAATGTGAAAGCATTCCAGTGATGTTAAATCAATGTTACGTACGATTCAAAATTCTTTAGATACACAAGTCATACATCTTTGTACACTCACTCTGGAGCTTCCCAATGATTCTATCACAAGTAAAGTCAATTAGGATATCAACGGATTATTTCGTAGCCATGCTCACAGAGACCAGTCGGCCAAATGTCTTCACCAAAGATTTGTAGCGATCACAATTTTCCCACCCCAATACCGAGCACCTAATGCCGTAGTAAAAAGGTAGTTCTCTATATGATTCTGGGCTACGTTTTCATTGATAAACGCCTCGTTTCCACCTGATATTCCCGATTTCGTTATTACTTCCCCCTTTCACGGCTTGTGTATTTAATGTACAGGACATTTTAATAAGTGTATCGACATGCTTACCAGGGACAGCGAAGTTAATTGCGTATTGTATCTTGTCATAGTGAAGATGTTGCTTGAGATTTGCTGGTGTTATTATTTACTTGAGTTTATTAGGCTTTGTCAGTGCACAGCCGGTGCTGTCCGGAGCGAGTTGGTGCGTCATTAATCACCGCACAGCCCCCTTTCCAACGCCTACCCCGCCCCCCGGCAGCCACTTTCATCACGCTCTCGGGGCTCTACATTCTGCGCTCTCTGTTCATGTTTGCACTCGACGAAAAAAAAGAGCAAGAAAAATGTTCAGTCTGGAGAAAATGCCCTGCGTTTCGTCATGATGCGTAGTACGCCAGCCCCGCTATGAGACCCATTTACCTATTTTTCTTTATAAAAATCAGCTTAATAAAAACATTCATTTCATCCTCTGATGTGAAAATTACGCGAGAAGTAATAGTTTTTCGAGAACGGTAAACAATGCGGATAAGCGAAGGAGATGATGAGTGAAGAACACTACTGTGCTGAGGAAATATGAGTAGAAATTGTAATGACATCTGTGCAAACTGTTTCATGTTTGGGAGTGCTTGATTATGGAGTGAGTGTAATTCATCGCAGTATTACGTTTACTCTCTGTCGTAAAAACAGCTTACACGAAGTGTTATTTTTTCGTAGCTATCATTTCAATGTGTTCGTAAGATAATGAGAAAAATAGCCTTTCGTCCTGTCTAGAGGCGAAATAATCCTAATTTCTTCTCTCACTACTTTCCTCTTTCAATTCTTCATTATCGCCTATAATATTTTGTTGAATGTCGTTCATCGTTATTTGTAGTCAGTCTAACCATTTTTCCTTGTTTCCTCGTTGCCTGTAATCTGTTGACATTTAGTGTCGCTTATGTGTTCTCCAGTCCATCATGCCATTTCTGTTACGACTTAAATGTAACTTTTTCAAAAAAAACTCACGACTGTGAACTACATTAACTAGATTTTGTTAGTACTATCGATTTCGGCCATCAGTCATCATCTGGTACCTAACAATACAACATCCCAATTTGTATAACAACATTAATACAACACAAATAGGCGCCCAGAAATCCCATACTAATATTGTTAAAAAATCACCTAAAACATTCGTTTGTCACAAATAATTAAACACAATGCTTTGAATATTTTAATCCACATGAAATACGTAGCAAAAAACTCATTTTTAACATTTACAAGTGCAGCAATCGTCCTGTTCATAAGATGACAACAAATGGCTGTGATGCCAAGTCACTTTGTATCACCAGTAGTTTAACCCTTCCATGCCGGAATTATTTTTCTGGAGGAAGGAAAAGTATTATTTGTGTGGTAATGTTCTTAGGTGGTTTTTTAATGATTTTAGATGCCAGATGTATACAAAAGTATGTACCCATTTTCAAAACATACCCTTGGCTTCTTTTTATGGACTAAAATAACTAATTACGAAATATTCTCTATTGTAGTAAATAGTAAAATTCAGTTATGTAGTGGAATATAGCGAACCAACCGCATCCGCGTATTCTGGTGATCACGAGCTGCTGCACACTGCTACATTGACTTGCTGGTATTTCCATAGTGATACCCAACAGTTGGCAGCACTTCCGCATGATGAAAAGGTTGAACATTCACAAATATGTATCTCAGGTTTCCATTGGGAGTAAATACTTCTGTGCAGCTAAGACACAGTGAAAGTTAATGTATACAATTGTACCCAGAGGGTCTGAAAGAGTTAATCGAACAGCAGTGGATCTCTTAGCCTGATTATGTGCATTACGTGACATGAGAGCAATATTCCCGTCGTTCAAGTTTATGCAACGTATTCTAGATAACACCCACGCAGAGACATTACAAGTTTCCTTTGAGACTAACTCTGTGGAATGCGTACGCCAATAAAGGCGAACCGTGAACACACATGGCTCAAGGCTATATAGTGTTTACATTGAACAGAATGAGAGTGTCATCAACATAGCGTTTGTAGTAAAGCAGCTTATCTTTTAGCTGGTCTTGGGGTCTAAAAAAGTTGTTTTCAAGATTATTAATATATATGTTTGCTAGCAAGCCTGCAAGACTGCTACGCATTGCCAATCCACTTCCTGAATGTAAAACTTGTTGTTGAACAGGAAGTAGTTGTGTCATAATATAAGCTCCAGAATCTCTATGAATTCATAGATTCCAGCTCTGGCCATTGTTCCATGTTTGATTAAGTTGTTCCTTATTATACTTATTGTTTAATTGACAGGTATGTTTGTTTATAGGTTGACTATGTTAAGAGATGCAAATCTAGCTGTGGCTGTGCTACTGATGAGCTCATAACTGTTTTTGATGGAGAAGCTGTTTTCGAATACATATGTCTTGTGGATAGTATCATTAAGTTTCCTGGTGATTTTATAGCTTGGAGTATTTATGGAGTTCACAATGGGATGTATTGGACATTCTGGTTTATGGATCTTAGGCTGTGATCTCAATTTTGGCGCTGATGGTTTCATTACTGTACAGTGCTTTGCTTCTGACAAGAAGTTGCAGCTTTTAGGCAACTTTCTAATTTTATCTTGGAATTTGGTACTAGGGTCATATGCTATTTCTTTTATGTTATTCTTTCTGAAGAATTGAAAAGTTGTGTTAATATAATCTGATTCATATATGACATCAGCTGTTAACGGTCACGGGTTGTAAAATATCCGTAAAGGATAAGCTTAATCTGATGCTACAATGTAGTTACGTTACGAAAAAAATTTCACGCATGCACTGGTCAGTGGTTAGAGTGGGCTCGACATTTGTGTGGACCTATAAATATCCCCTTTGTGACCTCCTCTGTGCTGAATAGTGGCACCTTCTTACAGAAATATGTGCTTTAATCAAATGAAACAATATTTGATTAATGTGACCTCGGTTTTAGGCAGGATCCTCCGTTACGTGCGATTCTGAGATGCTATTCCAATACAGATGGAGAGTCTCTGCAATGCTGTTCGAGTTTAGGCGGAATTCCAAGTAGTGCGAGGCGTCAGTTGCAATTTAGATAGAGGAGTGAGGGTTGCTAGGATACTTCATGCAGTTATACAAAGACACTGTGCCGAGTGACATAGCAGTTAGCCAGCTGCGTAGTGAGCAGGAGATCTGGGTTCGAATCACTGCCTTGGTACAAATTTACAATCGTTGCTGCACACCGCATATTTACAGTGTACCACTAATGTCCAACGATCTTCGAGCTATTACTGAAAGCAAGGACTACCCCTAGGAGACATTGCCTCTAGCTTTAATAATACCCTCAATTCGGCGAGAAGAGAGTCTGTAAGTTTCTTCAGGTGTAGTATATCCAGCTGAGGCCACTCATTCGTTATCAGATCTTTTAGTGCTGTCAAAGTGCGGGGATGCTGAATGCTACATTTCACCGGTTGTTCTAACAAGGGAACCTCCCTGTCGCATCCCCCTCAGATTTAGTTATAAGTTGGCACAGTGGATAGGCCTTGAAAAACTGAACACAGATCAATCGAGAAAACAGGAAGAAGTTGTATGGAACTATGAAAAAAAATAAGCAAAATATACAAACAGAGTAGTCCATCAGAAGATAGGCAACATCAAGGGTAATGTGAGGTCAGGAGCGCCGTGGTCCCGTGGTTAGCGTGAGCAGCTGCGGGACGAGAGGTCCTTGACTCAAGTCTTCCCTCGAGTGAAAAGTTTAATTTTTTATTTTCAGACAATTATTATCTGTCCGTCCGTCCGTCCGATGCGATCACTTTTTTGGGAGTGATTATCACATCGACAAGAAAACCTAAATCGGGCAAGGTAGAAGAATCCTTTTACCCATTCGCTAAGTGTACAACTTAGGTGGGTCGACAACATATTCCTGTCATGTGACGCACATGCCGTCACCAGTGTCGTATAGAATATATCAGACGTGTTTTCCTGTGGAGGAATCGGTTGACCTATGACCTTGCGATCAAATGTTTTCGGTTCCCATTGGAGAGGCAGGTCCTTTCGTCTACTAATCGCACGGTTTTGCGGTGCGGTCGCAAAACACAGACACTAAACTTATTACAGTGAACATAGACGTCAATGAACGAACGGACAGATCATAACTTTGCGAAAATAAAGGAAGTAAAATTTTCACTCGAGGGAAGACTTGAACCAAAGATCTCTCGTTCCGCAGCTGTTCACGCTAACCACGGCACCACGGCACTCCTGATCTAACATTATCCTTGTATTGCTTATGTTGCACATGGACTACTCAGTTTGTATATTTTGCTTTTTTTTTTCATAGTTCCACACAACTTCTTCCTGTTTTCTCGATTGATCTGTGTTCAGTTTTTCAAGGCCTATCCACTGTGCCAACTTATAACTAAATCTGATGGGGGTGCGATGGGGAGGTTCCCTTGTAAGTAGTCCCAGGTATTTTCTATGGGGTTGATATCAGGTGATTTTCTGGGGCAGTTGAGGTGCAGGACGGTCCTGAGTGTTTGTCGAACTTATTCGTTCAGTCTGGTGAACACGGCTTTAAATACGGTGGTGTCCACACAATTACTCACCACTAAGATGACTCTTTGTCACGGAAAATGTTGAAGTAAACATAGTGCTTCATTTCAGCGTTAACCTGAGTGAGTGGTCACAACTGGAGCAGGGAGTCGTCAGAGCATACTACGAGCATCCAGTAGGCTTCTGCCCACTTCTTGTGTTGTGTGGCCCAATGAAGATGTATCACTTTAGCTGCCGGTGTGAGCGGTGGCCTTTTCCGAGGTACCCGACTCCAAGTGATCATTAATGTCCTTTGCAGTGTTGGCTCGGAAACTGGTTGGGAAGCACCTGATTCCACCGACGGTAGCAGAGACTAGTGCACCATTCCTATTAGACGTGCTGGACAGTCCGCATTGATGCATCACCAAATCGGGCAACTTCATTCACGGCGTGGTCAGGGGCACGTCCAAACACAACAACTCCCGTGTGCAAAAAAATGTTCAAATGTGTGTGTAATATTATGGGACTTAACTGCTAAGGTCATCAGTCCCTAAGCTTACACAGTACTTAACCCAAATTATCCTAAGGACAAACACACACACCCATGCCCGAGGGAGGACTCTAACCTCCGCCGGGACCAGCCGCACAGTCCATGACTGCAGCGCCTTCGACCGCTCGGCTATCCCGTCTGCACTTCTGTCACGTCTTCACTCATTTCATAAAATTGACTGTCCGCTACTCATTATTTCAAATGCCACGCCTTAGGTCAGCGATGAATGTTCACGTTACCGTCTGGCACCCGTTCTACACCAAAGCGGCCAGCGTGCCCTTTTAAAGGGGTGAGTAATGTTTTGTCCTCTGAGCTTAGCAAAACTGTACTTACAGTTGCGAAAACTCTGTAGAAGTATAGTGTGTGCTCTTTTTCTTTCATCTGCAGTTTTGCCTCGATATATGTGACGCAAAATCCGATAATGAAAATGTGGCAGTGTAAATGTATTATGAAAGAAATTATAACTGTTGACTGCTGTTCTGGCAAGAGGCCACGGAAAATGTGTAATACAAAGCGCGCACAAGTGCACAGCGGCGCATTTAATTCGGTGCCGAGCTGTCGCCTTTTCAGCAGTCCCAGGAATTAACGCATTCTGCGGGCGCGTTGACAAATTGGTGCTGCAGCCCGTCACTGGCCCTCCAAGACAAATACCGAGCTCACACCAGCACGGGCGCCTCTGTTTGCCAAATAGAGACGTGCACGCGTTTGCCTTCGCATTGCAGCCTGCTTGCCGAATCACGGTCTAAATACGAATCAGTTAATCTGTTTGAGCGTCACTTTCGAAACGTAGACTCCTGTTCACCTTGTATACACATTTTGAACGCTGCCAGTTGTTCATTAACGAAATACACTGGTATGCAAAACTTAAGGGCGAAAGTAACTTAAGATGTGTCATTGCCAAGTTACATAGCTCGATGAAACTTGGACCGTACACAGAAAGAAATTGTAAAGTATAGTACAGAAAGTAACCGAAAAAAATACGCAATGATGCTAACAGAAATGACAGACAATAATTACACTGAATTTACCGCTATTCTCGATGGTTCCCTGGACATTACACGAGGTGTGTGATGGCAGTGCACACTCTGCAGCGTGCTCCCGTGCTGACCACAAGGTTAGTTCCACTCCTTTACCAGCGTGGCTGACAACTGCTGGGTGCTCGTTGGTGCACGTGGACGTCCTGCGATACGCGTACCACACGTGCCCGATGGGGAGAGAACGGGCCGCCCAGTCCATTCACTGAATATACTCTCGTTCCGAGAGTTGCTCTACCTGGGCTATTCGATGCGGTCGCGCATTGTCATCCATAAAAGTCAAGTCAGAGCCGAAGGCACCCCTGAAAACACGCGTAAAGTGGTGGACAGTGTCACAATAACGTTTACCGGTGAGTGTACGGTATTCAAAGATTTGAAGCTCAATAAGCCCGTGCAAAATTATACCTCCCCACACCATAACACCTAGACTGCAAAAACGATCATGCTCTCACCGTATGAGGGTTCGTCCTGCATTACCGAACGTGATCTTGATAGTGGTCGAGGTTTTAATGTACTTGGAGGCATAATGTGGCGCTGGCTCATTGACTCCAAATCTTCGCACACGGTTCACTCACCCATGAGCGCTGTTGTGAAACTGTACACCTTCCCCGTGTGCGTCTTTTGACGTGCACATTCGGCCCTGACTTTATTTTTGTGGGTGAAAATCCGCGACCACACCGAACAGCGCAGGTGGAGGAGTTTCTGGAAGGAGAGGATTTTCGGTGAATGGAGTGGCGTGGCCGTCACCTCGACTTAATCCCATAGAGAGGGTGTACTCATCGACGAGAGGTGGAGTTACACATCAGACATTGACACCGTAACGCAAAGATCCTTAGCGATTGGACACAAACGATTCCACCTGCCACCAGGACTAATATAACTATACAACAATAGTATACTGAAGTCAATTGTAGGCTACGGGTCAGGAGTCTGGGTTCACAGGCTCACGAGGGTCATGCCTGCCATGGCCGTAAGAAGAGTGCAGCGAAATATGCTCCTGCCATCAGTAGTGGCATATAGAACAAGTCCAGGGGGAGCACTATCAGTATTAATGGGGCTTTGCCCTCTCGACATAAAGATCAGGGAACAAGCGGCGTGGTATTGGCTCAAAAAGGGAAACAGGGATAAAATAATTGAATTAATGGGGATTCACGTGGGGAACAAACTAGAAATTAGACGTAGGGGAGAGGAGCTTTGGCAAGAACAGTGGGATAATGAAGACACAGGTCGCAGAACATATGAATTACTGCCCAACATCAGGGAGCGACTACAGTTAAAACACTTCAAGCCATCAAGAGGACTGCTGCACTTTCTTACGGGACATGGACCCTACCCGGCATACTTATGCCGGTTTGGGAAACGCGCTACACCAACGTGTGACTGTGGGGCCGCACCAGGCATCCCAGAACATGAGTGTTTGGACGACTACCAAACTATGACACGTATCACCTGCTCAGGCATGAGGACCACTTACAAATCCTGAACAAGTTAGCTAATGATATATCACACAAAGTCATAAAGGAATTTCTACGGAACAATAACTAACAGATCATATCTGATTACCTGACCGAATCCGTGCACCTGTCGTGGTCCGCCGAGGCGTGGACTTGGCCAGCCGCTTCACGGCTGGGATCCACCACGCCGGGGGTTAGGGGGAGGGTGCACCTTTTACCCGATTGTGACACTCACCGGACTTGACATGGGAATAAGTATACGGTTAGATGTACGATAAGCTAGGATAGCAACATTAGAGTAGTACTGCAGCGATTAACCACTCTGCGCCAGCCCGGTGCCAGGGGAATGCTCACCGGGATTAGCTCGGTGAGCACGGCCAACCAATGTAGGTTTGTATATGCTGGCACACCTGTTACGCTGCAGGTAGAGTAGACTACCATAAGTAGTAGATATAGTTAAATATTGGTAACCTTAGGACATAGCAGTAGTGCCCATAGTGGAAGAGTAATAGAACTAACATTGTCAGAATAAGAAGCTGCAGTAGTAATAATTGTACTAGTATCAAGAAGGACCCACTAATGTATTAGGTGGTGGGTTGCTTTTTATCATGTATTGAAGAATAAAGAATTTTTAAAAAGAAAAATCCCATAGAGCACATGTCGATTGCGTTGGGGAGACGTACTGCAGCACGTCCATATGCATCGTCGACCATCCGCGCTGGTGTAGGATCTACCACACCAACTCCTTGTGGTCAATACGGGAGCCCTTTGACGTCTGTGGTGATCACACATCCTATTAAGAACCGTGTCCCACCTCTTGTAACGTCCAGGGGACCATTATGAATCGCGATGGCTTAAGTATAATTATTGCCTTTGAATCGAAGTGTCACTTCTGTTGGTGTCATTGCATAATTCTTTCAGTTACCTTCTGTACTGTACAGTTGAAGTTTTCTATATATGATCCGAGGCTCATCGAGCTATGTTACTTGATAGTGATACACGACGTGAAAGTTACTTTCGTCCTTAAGTTTAGCATTGCAAACCGTCTTCCTTATCCTTCTCAAACGTCAAAATCTCTGCAGGTATAACAGTTTCATCTAATTTCCTGCCGTGCGACAGAGCTTACCTTTTTGTAGGATCCATGGTTTGTTACGAATTTTAACAACAACTTAACTTCGTTGAGCCATATCAGAAGTTAATGAGAAGGGATTTAATTTGGTCTGTGATAGTCCAGGGAAGAATATTACTTAATAAATCACTTAGAAATATGGATTTCTCCTTGACCTAGCTAATAGCAGAGAGACATATTTTATTGTGGTATTGATCGGGTTTGCGTAATATCTTATATTTTTTTGCTGAATTTTGACGTTTCCGTGGCTCTGGATTGAATCTCAGGTGCTGAAGAGTTCTGTTACGCTCTTCTTGCACTGCATTGTAAGTCACGAATTGACGCTGAAGCAGTATTAGGAATCTTCGGTTGTATCACGTGGAACACGACGCACGGTGTCGTTAGTTTTGCTACTGTTATCTTCTGTCACAATCTTACATAATTTAACGTCAATGAAGGCCAATACGGATTCAGATTTAGTTCGGAGTGAGACTGGCCAGTAAAACTTGCATTGAGTCCGGTGATTATTGTTTTTGCATAATTCGGCGAAGAGTGAATATTTACAACTGTTATATAAGTTAACTTTCGACGATTTGTAGGTCATTGACAATTGGAGTCCGCCCCATTTAAAGTTTTCGTCTATGAACTTTTATTGCCATTTCTTATTCTCTTTACATTTTTTGAAAAGCGTGACTTTTGTTAAGGCCTATGTTACAGTGTAGATACACATCCTGACAATATAGAAAAATGTATAGCTTTAAATTGTGTAGACCAGTGTGGTCGACAAACTTTTTTTCTGAGGAGCCAATTTTGACGTTGGGGAGGGGGGAGTGGGGGGGGGGGGGGGCAGCATGTCGGGCCGCATATTTATCACTAACTGGTAACGTACATGAATTAGTATGTTACGAGCCCGTCATAGACTCGCTACAGTAAGAGGGGGGGGGGGGGGGGGAGGAGGGCGACATAAGTTGGGCAGTGGCCCCCAAGTACTGACCGTTAAAAATCGCTACCATTCACAATACTTCGTTTCGACTGTTCTCTGTTTTTGATTGCTGCCACCCTCAACGACCCCGAAGTTTTGAAGTGTTGCCGTGTTATCTGTATCAGCTTGTGATTTACTGATTAATAACATTAATTGTATATATATATGTATTTAAACGCTTTATGCACTACGAGACACGGTTGCAAACGTTTACTAATCGCTTTAAAATGTCACTTTTCTTCTACTCATCGCGTTGTATATTCCTTCTATGGGAGACACGCTACAAGTACTGATCGATACATATCGGCATCTTTCGGAACACTTTCTGTTGACTGTGGTCTGTTTCAGATTGCTGCCAACATTAGTGATCTAACAGTTGTACCACCACACTTGCAAGTGAGGTTCTGTTGGTTTTACTACGTCTGTGAATGACCTTGATTAACAATATATTTGTGATTTTATTTAAATGCACTATTGAATATCATACACCTTCACAAAAGTTTGCTAAGTGATTTAAATGTCACTTTTCTTCTACTCACCGTGTTTCAATGTAACAGTCTTAATTAAAGTTTCTGTTCCTCGTATGGAGATGACTATCTCTGTAACGCGCATTCGTGAATTCATGTTACTTTCACTATAGCAGCTGATCGGTACAAGTCGCGCATGTCGGTGAGTTGTCAGTACTGGAAGACAAACAATAAAATATTCCTCCTACCAAAGCATCTAATTCCGCAGTGGGCGCTCTACTTACCCGTCTGGCCCTGGGATAAGTGGTAAACTTTACTTTGCTCCGGCCGATTTCAGCAACGTCAGTTGCAATAAAACACACCGGAGAATATTACTGTCCCTGTAACTTTTTTTGTTTATTATTGATCAGTAAATTTACTTTCTTAAGAAGCTCTTAACGTTAGTCGATGTTTTTGGATTGTGCCGTTAGTTGCTAGATGCATACTGTTTTAAAATTTGGCTGAGAAACGCGGGCCGCAGTTTCACGAACACTGTTCTAGAACAACAACGTGAAGTTGGAGTGAGGCGTTTTGCACTAGTTTGCCTGTAAATTAAAATATTCGAGAGTACAAAGACCGTAGAAGAGGTAGTGAGTGATAATCGTTAACTGTGCCAAAAAGAGAAATTTCACGAACTCTGCTCGTCACGGACCCTTAAAAACACGCCTCCACAAAACTAGGTGTCACTGTCAGTTAAGCGGTAGATCAAGATACACAATTAAAGGAAGGAAAGAGTGAGTTCATCGACAGATTTTATTACCATCTGCTGACAAACTATACCGAAAGACAGAACGAGTATCATCAATTGGAGTGCGAAATCTGCTGTCCTGCTGGCCTGTGGGACGGGTGATGATTTGGTGATCAAAATGGTTTGGAATTCATTCAAATGGTCTCTCAAAATGGAGACAAAAAGTAGTTTCGAGTTTCACACTATCTGTGAAATTTAGTGGAGCAATGCCGATGACAAATCTCTGCCATTAGTTTATCATTGCCCTCACATGAAATTTTGATTTTCTAGAATATTCCTGCATCAGGCAATTCACCCTTTTTGATGTAATCGCCCTCGTATGAACTGCGTGTTAGGGTGAACCTGTCTCAGTCGCAGAAATTCAGTGAAGAATTTCTGTTTAGCAGAAGAAAGCTTGCGTTTTTTGTGTATCTTGCCAACGAACTATAGGTCTAATCAGGGTGCGAAACACAGCAGTGAAACTAACATGCCTCAGATCAAACACTTCTGCAAGCAGAAATGGCGATAATGCCTTTTTTGTTTTTTTAAAATAGCTCGAGAAAGATTTTGTGCTAGTAAAAACGTTGAAAATATATTTACTTTACTGTGAAGTTTGATTTATGTTTCAAATCCTGTATCAGAATATGAGTTCGAAAACCGTGCTGACAAGCGTGATCGGAGATTGACCGGTCGTTTTAAGTACATGCAATGCGTTCCGCTCCGAGCCGGATAATCGCCGTGAATTTGCGTTGCATTTCCTGGACAGAATGAAACATTTATAACTAATAATGTTCTGCTTCAAATCTTTAACGCGTTTACCTTTGAGCGTCAGACGTTACGTAATATTTTCCGGTCCTTTTGAATCCTCGTAGCAGACTCTGTTTTCTTGGAAAACAGCCGTCAGTTCTCTTGTTGATGTGTACCTGTAGGCCTGAGAAAACCGCTGAAGCTAAAATCCAGAGCTAGTGTTTGCTGTTACTTTATCATATTTGCACGAATGTTAGCTTCCTCTGAACATCGAAATTACAGCGATGTCGTCTTACAAACGACAAAGAAACCTAATGTGATAGCCATAGTTGAATCATTCAATCCCTTTCCCCTTATAAATTGCAGAATGTACACGACACGTCGTTAATGGTGCAAAATTAGTTGTTTTGGCAAGATTTATTTATGCAAAGTGCGATATGTCCATTTAACAGAAAATTCTGGATTAATCTGTGGCAGGTTGTCTCCAGGCTTAGAGAATGCTGCCACGTAAAACCCAGACTCAAACAGTACTGGTACCGTACAGTGTTCGAAGAATGTGTTGCTGTGTATTACCAACTTAATTTTTCGCCTGTAAGTCGCAAATAAATATTCGAGATTCTTCTGCATGTTTGCTATTGGGAGAGGCATACAGATTCCTCTTGATAGAGCAGCTTCTGTTAACGATGTAGATGGTCATACTTCGAGAAATCGATATTCAGTGTTTTCGTAAGCCATCGATCAGTGAGAGAGAATGTATAAACTTCAAGATAATAAACTGCTATCATTAGCATTTAACTCGTACGCTACTCATGCGTAACTTATTTAATTCTCGGTAGTGTGTCGGAGGTAGGAGTAATAGTCTTTTATTTCATCGTTATTAGAAGAAAAAAGTTGATTCAAAAGATGGTTTCATTTTACTGGTATATTTGGGAAAGAGAAACCGCTACAGGGTATAAAAACCACAAAAATGAAATGCTGCATAACAGGTAAGACAGGTCATTCGTTTTCTACTTACTAGGTTATTTGACTGAATGTCCAGTGGATGTTGGAAATCATCCATCATTCTTTAGACTTATGCCGGAAAAAGTCCCTTCTTATACATATTTTTTTAAGGAGTGAAATCAATTCAACAGGTAAATGTCGTTTGGAGAATCAGACGAAGCCATCAAGCCACGTAACGGCCAATCTAGCGAAATTATTGAAACATGCGCAAAAAGACTTTTAGATCTCAAAATTATGCCGTTTGGGCTAAATATTGGGAGCCATATGTTATTTTCATCCTCCAAGCGTTTAGTGAGCCAGTTGTCACTATGGTAACGCGGTAACTTCCTACCCGGAAGGAATCAGGTTCAGATTCGTGATTTAGCATTTACATGGGCTTACACCCTTTTTTCCAAAACTTTTTTTTTTTTGCGCTCGTAATCTAACTTCAGTAAAGCTGGGGTTGCAGCGACACCAATTGTTATTTCCAATCACCATACAAACGTTTAGTGCTAACAGTGACTATGGTTTTCCTACTGTGATTGATTATTTTATTTACTTTTTCAAAAGATGAGCTATTCATTTCTCGTACATATATTCGTTGCGTCTAAAAAATGATGGACAATTTCCAACATCCACTGGACATTTAGTCATATAACCAAGTAAGTACCTGTTATACAGCATTTCGTTTTTGTGGTTTTTATACCCTGTAGCGGTTTCTCTTCCCCAAATATACCAATAAAATGAAACAATCTTTTTTCTTCTAATAATTATGACTCAAATTTTTTCCATCGTTAAGTATGTCCTAGCGTAAGCTCAAAGAGAGTGGCATAACGATAAAATAAAAGACTGTTACTCCGACCTCCGACACACTACCGAGAATTAAGGACGTTGCGCATGAGTAGCGTACGAGTTAAATGCTAGTGATAACAGTTTAGTACATGAGTATGTACTAAACATACCGCCAAACGTTAACTCTACTTATTCTTTGTTAATTCCGTACTACTCGAGCGAGGAGCAGCCGAGCGGCACTCCTTAGACAGTTTCATCAGTCGCATTGATTTCTACAGCTGCGTTGACATCTATAACTTTACTTTACGAATCCCTGCGAAAGTACATGACGAAATTGTAGCGAAATGCAGGAAGATCTGCAGCGGATAGGCACTTGGTGCAGGGAGTGGCAACTAACCCTTAACATAGACAAATTTAATGTACTGCGAATACATAGAAAGAAGGACCCTTTATTGTATGATTATATGATAGCGGAACAAACACTGGTAGCAGTTACTTCTGTAAAATATCTGGGAGTATGCGTGCGGAACGATTTGAAGTGGAATGATCATATAAAATTAATTGTTGATAAGGCGGGTACCAGGTTGAGATTCATTGGGAGAGTCCTTAGAAAATGTAGTCCATCAACAAAGGAGGTGGCTTACAAAACACTCGTTCGACCTATACTTGAGTATTGCTCATCAGTGTGGGATCCGTACCAGATCGGCTTGACGGAGGAGATAGAGAAGATCCAAAGAAGAGTGGCGCGTTTCGTCACAGGGTTATTTAGTAACCGTGATAGTGTTACGGAGATGTTTAACAAACTCAAGTGGCAGACTCTGCAAGAGAGGCGCTCTGCATCGCGGTGTAGCTTGCTGTCCAGGTTTCGAGAGGGTGCGTTTCTGGATGAGGTATCGAATATATTGCTTCCCCCTACTTATACTTCCCGAGGAGATCACGAATGTAAAATTAGAGATATTAGAGCGCGCACGGAGGCTTTCAGACAGTCGTTCTTCCCGCGAACCATACGCGACTGGAACAGGAAAGGGAGGTAATGACAGTGGCACGTAAAGTGCCCTCCGCCACACACCGTTGGGTGGCTTGCGGAGTATAAATGTAGATGTAAATGAAGTTTCACATGCGTACACAAGCTGGGTATTTTATCGCTCTGTTAATCTAGTGAGTGTGGTAAGAGAGACTGCTTATATCTCCCTGGGTAAGCCGTAACTAATTTAATGTTACCATCCTGATTTTTTTAAGAGCTGCTGGATATTCTTGCATTGCTCGCTAAATACCATGTCTTGAAATTTTCAAGGCAGATGTTCCACTTTTCGTATTTGACGTCCTGCCAAATACTAAGGCATAGAAACGTGGTCTCTGCTGATACTGGGCAGATGATGACGCATGAATACTTTGCGGGCTCATAAATAATCAGTCCGCGCTCACGTGAAGTTAAGCAGGGAAATCATTACCGAAATGCTTCACAAGTCATGCGCCCCGGACTCGTTAGCAAAATTTTCGTGTTTGTGGAAAGCGGCCACTGCAGTTTCAGTGTTCCGTTTGTGAACGGCCGATTATCGTTTATGTGACCACGTCCTTAGACCATTCCAAGCGCAGAGGCTTGTACCGAACGGGCAGATCAATACATATTTTTTCCGATAGGGTTTCACTTTTCCGCGAAAAATACGCGTATGTTGATGTCCATTTTATCGTGCATGATTTCAGACTTTCTGAGCTGGAAGGCCTTACAGATTTAATATCTCTCTCTCTCTCTCTCTGTTTGTGTATATGTGTGTGTGAAATGGAGGGATAAGCTCGACGTGTGTAAGCGACTCATTATATTGTTTTTCTTTTATACTGTATACTAAATACAATTTTTAACTCATGGCTCTCTTCTTTTTTTTTCAGGTGAGTGAATTTCAGTACTGCGTACAGCAGGTAAGAAACATCGTAATGATTCTTTTATTCGATGCTTTGATATCCGTGGATGATTCTGTTGTCCTTGGATTAATTTTAAAAAAATGCATACTTCTTGTTTTCACCCTTTCATTTCATAATTGGAATGTAGGAAGCATGACCAGGAACATCATATAGAGAAAAATTACTTTCAGTATCTTATTTTGGCAAGGATGTCAACAATATGTGGATCGTACTCTCAGACCTTGCATGTTGTAACATAAGCGACTCTTCCTTTCACGTTTCACGTAGGGTGCAGCTCTAAACTTTTAAGTAAAATACCAAAACTCATTGCAAATAGTCAGTAATTGTGTTTCAGTATGTCTTCCGTCTGTACATTCCCGTATAATCAGGAGAAAGGTAGTTTGCCGTTATGTAGTGGCGAGAGGAGTGAAATCCAAATATGTTCTCCTAAATGTTGCATTTATGTCTTACTTTGTGAACAGTGTTACAAAAAATCTGCGTCATTACCCGCCGAGGCCCGACACCTATTTTATACACAACTTTCCACTGTGCTCTGAGTCCAGGAACCTACATTTTTCCTGAGAAAAACGAAGTGGAGTTAAAACTGAACGTCTCGTCAGTATCGATGCACCGGTGTCAATAGATAGGTCACCAGTTGATTTGCGTGAACATTGGTAAGGAAACCATCCTGACAACTGTATTTCGTGATTTAGGGATCATACAGAAAATCTAAAATTCAAAAACTGTGCACTGATTTTCATGCAGATTTTGTGTAAGATGTGTGCAGTGCTATATTCAGTGCGTCCTCTTTCCTTGATACTTTATGCTGTGAGCATTCCATCTCCTGCCAGTATTATTAATGTGTCTAATGTACTACAAATCTCTTCACATTAAAGGTGCAGCTGAATCTCATAGCAATCAGCCGAATAATTTACCGTGTAAAAAAACTGATTTACTACCATTTGTGTGAAAGACGACGTGTATTGCGAAAGAAATATGTACAAGCTGCTTTAGAGTTATGGAATCGCGCTCTTTCGCCACTGACGTGGCAGAATTTCGCTACCAAACTTAATCATTAACGAACACCTGCAAATAAATTGGAAAACCTATTCATTCGCTTATTATTTCTCAGATTACGCATTACCAATGATCTCGCCATAATAGTGGTAAGATAAATCAGTACTAGTTGCATTTAACGGAGGCACAGCACGTTTCGCGTAATTTTTTTATCCATCTTGGGGATTCTCAGCTTGGTTACTATAGGTAATGGAACACCCTTAGTACGCATACTGCCTATACAACTGTTATCAGTTAAAACTGTTCGTGAGCTGGACCACAGTAATAACTCTTAAAGTTCAGGGTCAAAACTGTGTAGCTGTGGAAGACATAATGAGCAGAATGGGTATAAAAGGTATGGCCCACTGCAATTGGTAGGAGCGTATATAAAGATGTTAGAAAATATATCTAAATGAGGCGAAAGGTTCTCACCAGTAAGTATCGAAAAACATGGTGTTACAAAATTACCTCTGATAACTTTTTTTTATATTTATAAAATAGTACATCATTTCTTCCGTAAACACAACTACGATCACCAAATCATTCGTAAACTTAAAAATCATTAAATATTTAAGCATCTGCAAAAGATGTACGCATTTGCTTCCTGGGCATCATAAAATGGCATTCTGAAACACGTGAGTGTGTAACATTGGTTGTAGCATTTTACTAAATGTGAGAATTCCAAATGGGTGAAATGATATTATTAACTGAAATAGCCGCTGTTGTTTCTTTACTGTTGGACCATAGTATGAAACGGGCAGCTATGGAAATTAGAAAAAAATTTGAAATGACAGCAAATGTGTCATTGAAGATTTGAAATGTTCGAAAAAGATGAAAAGATCTTGCTTAACGTGAAGCTTATCACTGCCAGAAAAACACGTCATTGTTCAGAAGAAGACAGCAAAGCATACGCTAAACGCGTTGCCACAGGTTTCTTAAAATATATATAAACCAGGAATAAAGCTCTAAGTAAGGGTCCTTTGGGGAAAATATTGCGAGAGCAGTTAAAAGTATTACGGGCAACAAGGTACTGCATGTCAATGTCACGAAGGATAGTTGATTTCACGTGGATGGCGTGGCACAGGAAAAAAAAGAGTTTTATTGTTGGAAGCTGCACTCGTTTGCAGGAGATAATTTTGCGGCCTTTAGTAGAAACGACATATGAGTCACATTCTTGCAGAAAGTTACTGCTGAATGTGGGCTACAGGGCTAGATATAAACGGCTAAAGAGCTAATGGAGTCATATATATAATCGGAGACAGTGAATAAAGTAAGTGAAACATAGAGATGAAGTAATGCCTGCATCTGAAATATAAATTCGGATTATTCCTTCAGCGATACTTGCTGCTGCAAGCACGTTTCTATTACTAGTTACGTAAGATGAGAAAAGACAGAATTTTCTTCAGTTCTGAAAGGCTGTGAATGAATTAAATCAGTGAAGTTACATGCCTATTGTTTTACATTTCCATTCTTTACGTGGTAGTTCCTCTTTCATCAATAATCGAAACCGTGTTTACGTATTTCTCCGAGGCTAGGAACTACGTTATAAAATTTGAGACTGATCTTTAGACCAGTTACCTACGTGTTTAACAACAGCGTCATCATTGCCCGGGAATTCGGTTGCTTTTCAACAGTGTGGTTTTTCAAATGTCAGTAATTCTTTAGGTAAGAACTAACAGTTTCAGAGTCTTTTGTGCACGACAGAGCATTACTATTTCTCTGAGGCTGGATTCAAGGTCGATATGCCGGGCGCGGGAAGAAACTTTTGGGGTTGGGGGGAGGGGGGGGGGGAGGAGAGGGGACGCTGCTGTCGGCAATAACCTCTTCGGTCAGCAGTAGTTAAGTCCGACCCCGAAAATTGTTGCTGTCCATCATGCGTCCTTCTATCTTGCGTGATTCACTGCTGACAACAAAATCTGTTCACCCAGCCCCAATCTTCGATTACTGGGTACTCTCAGGACTAACAGCTTTTTTTTTTTTTTAATTAATGCCATTGTCGAGATTACCACAGCAGCCGGCTCTGTACCATGGAGATATCGGATGCAGAAATTATCCCAGGATAAGAGAAACAGAAGGGGAAGGAAAAGAGAAATTGTAGCCAATATTGCGACAGAGAACAGATCTCGTCAGAATCGTAGGCTCAAGCGACCTAGGGTTCAAATGCAGTATGTCACTAAGATTGTAGTCCTTTAGTCAGGAGACATTCTCGTAAATCTGACACACACTATCTGTCTCCATTCTCTTTTTTTTCTGTAGCGGCTGTGTCGTTAAGCGCCTGTCATAATCGTAACATTACGATACTACCGCCGAGAAACAGACAAATAAATATCTTGCAGTTAGACTATTCTAGGCAAAGATTGTGTTATATCCTTCTGATTCGGTACATTGAATTGATTCAACGATATGTGAAACTGCCAAAAGTATTAATTCAGCTTCATTTTTTTAAAAAAAATCAGCATCATCATATTCCCCTGTTACACAACTTTCGACTCGCAGAAACCGTATGTTAAATGTTAAGTATTTTCTAGGTGTAGATCGTTCCAGCGTTCATATTCACTAAAAATTGAAGTGTAATGTATCTAGGATAGCGTCCACCACCATATGAAACAGTGACGTAGATTTTTCTCACTCTGTGGCAGCGAAATGAAAATAAGAGAGCCCTATGGCTGCGAGGCTGGTGATAAGGCGAAATACGCAGAGCGCCTCTCGACCAAGTGTGTTGCAGTGTAACATAAATCAAGGCAAGAGATTAACTGCCAGATGGAGCCGAATGCGGGAGCGGCGGCCCGCGAGTGCCGTAAGGCAGTTTGCCATGTAGAAAGTATTTTTCTGCGCCACAGCCTTCTAAAGTGGCCGAGATGAAGTGGTCGCAGATGCCGCTTATCTGCGCTTCTGGCATGCATAATGTATACACCACTTCTCTTGTGTTTAACTTGCGGATAAACCGCAGCTCGTTCGTATCGATTGAAATTGATTTCTTAAACTTAGATCTGCAGCACTCTTATGAAAAGGGCCTGTGGGGGCGCACGCTCGTGACGTGTTTATGCCCGAGATTACTTTCCCAGTGCTTAGCACACAGTTCCCGTGTTCTTACGCACTTGCGCGTATACCTGCGAGGAGGTGTACGTAATGGGACACACTGAAAAGATTTCTTCCCTTATTTGAGGTAATCGCTTTCTTCTATCGTCCTATAACGTTCGAGTAATTGTGCAGTATGCTATGTCCATTATGAGTACAGATTATCTTGCTGAAATCAGATGCCACTTGGAAACATTACAGATGTTGTTATGGACTAAACGATCGTGTGGACAGTTCCTCGAAAGATTTCAGGAAAATCACTAGAGAAAAAAAAAATAAATGTTAACGTGTGACATTTTCTGACTGCGGAATGAGCCATTTTGCTAGCTGCTTCTTCGGCTGATGCTTAACGTCTGCTATCATGGAACGAGGCAGTACAGTGTTCACAGGAGGCTGATTCGAAAATTTATTTACAAATAATTAATGAAATATGAGAAAATTGTGAGACAGTATACGAATAAATAACACATTACAGAGAAAAGTTCCCGACAACTGCGAGGAACTCGTGTGCATAATAGAAGCAGTGTGTCACAATGAAACCTTTCAACTTGGATTTGAATACTTAGAGTTCGTCACTAAGTTTCTTCGGGTCTGCTCGAAGAGTACTGAAAATGAAACTTGCGGAATAGTGCACAGATGTCTGTACCGTGCTTAAAGAAGTGTTGTTCGAGAGACTGTCATTTTTCCGCCTATTGTTACTAAATGAATGGTGGTGTTTCTTTTGAATCAGCCAGTACTGTCAACGACAAATTCCATGCTGAAATGGCAGAGTGGGACATGTCAACAACCACCTACACCAAGTTTGCAGATCAGTGTGGCAGCCCTTTTCTGAGTTAACAGTATTCTTGGTGAGTGGTTAGATTTGCCACACAACATAAAACCATACGAAATTATAGAGTGAAAGTAAGCAAACAAGCTTCACGTTTCAGTATCACATATCTTATAGTGAAGATATTAGCATGAAGTTTCTGCACAAGTTCTTGAACATGATACTTTCAAGAGAGATCCTTCTCCCCTAAGTCTTAACAATTTAAAATGGTGTATTTCACTGACCGTTTGACCAACTTGAGAGCAATAAAATTTCGCTTTTACAAGAGTTCCGGGTCAGAAACAGTATGTATTCCGTTTTGTTGCAGCTAATCGTTAATCTGTTCTCTGAAGTTACTGACTACCATATTAGCTACATCACTTATATTACGCCCATGTCTTTCACAATAACAATTGTCACCATCCAAGAGAAAAATTTTGGAGTCGTATGTCATATTTAGTGGCAGATCATTGATACGTATAAGGAAAAGCAACGGACCCAGAACAGAATCCTGTTGCCCTTTCCACTTCACATGACCCCAGACAGATTGAAACTTAGTCGCTATTTGTTGACAAAGGAGCCCAGGTATCTGCTTCCTACGTTTTTTCTCCTTAATCCCGTAATGTTCCAACCTATAAGAAGTATTGCGTGGTTCACAAAATGAATCACTTTCGTCAAAGAAAAAACACCTACACTCCTCAAAGTATCGTCTAGGCCTGCTAGTGCTTCACACACACAAAAGAATAAATTGCTTTTTTGTAGATACCTCTTCCCGAAAACCAAACTGTAAGTCTGACAGCAAATTATGTGTACTGAGATGTGTCACTACTCCCCTATACATTGCTTTCTCAAAAACTACTGAAAACACCGGTATCAATGAAACTGGCTAGTGATTGTCTTTATTAGCTCTGTTACTCTTTTTATAAAGTATTTCAAGATATCAAGAAACTGAAGAAACCTGCAAGACACGCTGCACTGTTTACTGGGCACAGAACGTATAGTGCACTGATATTCATAATCTTACTTGAAATTTCATCATACCCATGGGAGTCTTTACTCCTGAATAATGTAATAATTGATTCAGTTTCATCTTTCCTATTTCCTGTAGCTGCATGTGATGCAGTTGTCTCCGAACACCGGCTTTCAAGAATTCTACATATTTGCCTGTACAAATAAATCTTTGATTTACTTGTCGATTGTCGACAGTAAATTCTTATTTAATATGTTGCGCAACTTTGGTGGAGGACTAATAGTTTTTCTCTCATAAAAGAGGTGTAATAAGTTGATCACCCGCCGTTGTACCGCTCTCTGTTGTTACGTGTCATGGATTGTTTTAGGCGTAGTATTTTCTGTACTGACATTCTGTAACCGGGTCCCTACTATCCTTTATCATAATATCCTTTATATTACGATACAGCTTTATATTATGATACAGCTTCCGCTTTCTCCTACACGATGATTTAATGCCATTAAAAAAATGTTCAAATGTGTGTGAAATCTTATGGGACTTAACTGCTAAGGTCATCAGTCCCTAAGCTTACACACTACTTAACCTAAATTATCCTAAGGACACACATACACACACACACACACACACACACACACACACACATTCCCGAGGGAGGACTCGAACCTCCGCCGGGACCAGCTAATGCCATTTGTCATCCAGATTGGTTACTTCTTAGTACTGCATATCCGCTTGTACCTTTTTAATGGGAAAGAGCTATTAAGGAAAGTGATAAAGATTTGAATAAATGTACTATATTTGTCATTAAAGTCGTCTGTTTTGTGGATTCCTTGTCAAGTTAGTCCTTCGAGATTGGCTTTAAATATCTGCATCTTAACTGCTCCTACAACTACTGGAGGCTCCTCTCCACATGGCACTGACAGCTGGCTATCCCTTGCACTATATTAGTGGCTCTTCCGTTACGTAACGTCAGTTGATTAAATTATGAGATTTGTAGCTAAAGAACCGAATAACGTCAAAAGACAGTTAAAATTACGCTAGCAACGGGAGTAAGATTAAATTAATAAAATCTCTTGCACAGAAGCTCTGAAGAGGTACTATATCTCTGAACACAAGTGACTAGTTGTCACTATTAGACTTAGAAAGAAGGGACATTTACGTGATTCATTACATTATAGGTTAGCACTGCCCAGTTACTTATTCGACAGTCAGTTCGGATAACCTCGAGTCTACGTGGTACATATATCCCTTATTTACTCAGCATCTTCCTGCAGCAGTATACGGACCGAGTCATAATCCAGTACGTGTTACATTCTTCTTAAAATCGAAAACGGATTCGTAAATCGCGAAAGAGTGAGCATACCTGTTAGCGCCGCAGCAAAACGTAAGATCATTCTGATCGCGTTTTTTACATAATACAAGACATCATAGATTTTGTTCGCTTAAAGCAGACATAATTTTCCTAGGAGAAGGACAGGTTTAGTTGTGTAAAGATATAGTGAGTAGTCGGTGGTATACCATAATGAACAGTTTCGGATTTCTCAGGAGATAGAAACACCTGTCACACCGTCCACAGTTACGTTTGCCATTGTTTGATCAATGTCACTGCCGGAATGGGTTCTTTTGAAAAGGACACGGCCAATTTTCTACCCGTGCATTCTCTCCGTCACCTGTAATGACCGCGTGGTCGACGAGAGTTAAGCCATAAATCGTCGTTCTTTTTTCTTTCAGAAATTCTTCTGACCTGATTCAAGTATGTTAGAACGGCAGGAATAGGTCTCGAATTAATATCCTCCAACTGTAATGACGACGACGTCGATGGGCCGTACTCTCTAATCGCCCCTTTTCCACAATTTATTTACAATATATAGTCGCTTTAATGAAGATGTCACTATCCATGTCTACAATCACAAAAACCGTTTTGATAATTAAGGAAGATCGGTTTCTTCGGTTTCACTGCAGTAGTGTTGACGTTTCTCGAAATAAAGAATTAATCTTCTACTGAGCGGTGGCCGAGCAGTTCTAGGCGCTACAGTCTGGAACTGCGCGACCGCTGCGGTAGCAGGTTCGCATCCTGCCTCGGGCATGGATGTGTGTGATGTCCTTAGGTTAGTTAGGTTTAAGTAGTTCTAAGTTCTAGGGGACTGATGACCTTAGAAGTTAAGTCCCATACTGCTCAGAGCCATTTGAACCACTTTTCCACTGAGTGCTACAGGATGGACACTGATATCTGGTGAAGTAAGAAGCAAGGTTCCCTTTTGCTGAGTAAATAATATACATTAGCATGTTACAAAAGTGAGGTACACATCTTGTCTTACTCGCGTTATGATGATTTATGGGTGAGGGCTGACAAAGAAAAGGACTCCCGTTGAATTGCTTAACTGTAAATCATCTACGTCATAGAAACCAGAGAAGAATTGTCTTGTGCTACGAAAACATTTAACAGAGAGAAAACCAGGCCACCAATATAAATGAAACTGTGCGGAAACAGGTTCAGCCATGTGACCAATAAACGCCGGGAAATGGCGCGTCCAAGTGAAACTTAGTGACATTTGCACCAGCTAACTGCTTTGAATATACCGATTGGCATACAGTGAATAAATTAATAATATAAAGTGTTTCAGTGAAATAACGATTTCTGTGCTCTGATGAAAATGAAGTGAGAGCTCCTAGTGTCCGCAAGCTGACACCATCAGCAGTTACTTGCGGAATGTTTCTCTGTCAACTTATCGTTGTAAATTCAAGTCCGGAAGATGGCCACGAAAACGTAACCGTACAACGTTGCATAACAACAGCCTACGTAAAATGTAAATAAATGGCGACTCGGTTTTTGTCTTGGTACAGTTCTGTGTTTTCACAAATTTCGTTGGAAAATCACTGCGGAACTTATAATTGTCGTACGGGCCAAAATTTACGGATATTCGTGTAGATAAATTGTTCATTATAGCGTCACAACAGTTTTGTAAGAGATCTAAGGTTTATATGCCTGTTATGTTGCCTCTTGTTTCGCCATAGACAGATTAAAATTCAAACGGTAGCAAATTGCTTGTAAGAACATCTTTAATCCGGTAACCTACGACGCTCAGGCAGGTGGTTTTGGTTTCCTAGCAAAACAACAGGTGCCTGTGTTCACAAGACTCTTTGAAGACCTACAGGCGGAGGCCACAGTGAATCTAGACAAACACATCACTTGTTAGGCTTCCTCCACTTCGCGACGGCCCCCCGCATAGCTGGCGCTATTTCCTTGTACGGCTTAAGACCTCCGATGCGTCCGTTTTGAGTGCTGTAACGCCATATTGTGTACTGGCGGTTTTGCAGATTCCTGCCGTATCACATTCTTCATAATAACATGCAATTACCAAAGTTCCTCACGACATCATGGAATGTACCGTGTGGATATAATTAAAGTGCAGCTACTCACAGAGGTCCAGTGTGGGCTGCAATTATCGTATGGCAGCGAAACATGGTAGATATTCTAATGCGTTAATGCAGAAGCGATTTACGCTGGAAAAAATACACACTTCAAAAACAGTTCGGTTCCGAGAGTTGCGGAACCTGTACATAAAATTGGAATAGAGATCAACATAATCATCATTTCCGCCCTTTTTATTGCTCATGAAAACCACGCATTGCATGCTGTACCACCATACAGCGAGACCTTCACAGGTGGTGGTCCAGGATGCTGTACACACCGGTACCTTTAATACCCAGTAGCACGTCCTCTTGCCGGCCGCGGTGGTCAAGCGGTTCTAGGCGCTTCAGACCGGAACTGCGCGACTGCTACGGTCGCAGGTTCGAATCCTGCCTCGGGCATGGATGTGTGTGATGTCTTTAGGTTAGTTAGGTTTAACTAGTTCTAAGTTCTAGGGGACTGATGACCTTAGAAGTGAAGTCCCATAGTGCTCAGAGCCAGCACGTCCTCTTGCATTGATACATGCTTGTTTTCGTCGTGGCATACTATACACAAGTTCATCAAGGCACTGTTGGTCCGCATTGTCCCACTCCTCAACGGCGATTCGGCGTAGAGCCTTGCCGGCAGGAGTGGCCGTGCGGTTCTAGGCGCTGCAGTCTGGAACCGAGCGACCGCTACGGTCGCAGTTTCGAATCCTGCCTCGGGCATGGATGTGTGTGATGTCCTTAGGTTAGTTAGGTTTAATTAGTTCTAAATTCTAGGCGACTGATGACCTCTGAAGTTAAGTCGCATGGTGCTCAGAGCCATTTGAACCAAGCCATTTGCGTAGAGCCCTCAGAGTGGTTTGTGTGTCACGTCGTCGGTAAGCACTGCTTTTCAATCTATCCCAGGCACATTCGATAGGGTTCATGTCTGGAGAACATGCTGCCCACTCTAGTCGAGCGATGTCGTTATCCTGAAGGAAGTCATTCACAAGATGCGCCCGATGGAGGCGCGAATTGTCGTCCATGAAGACGAATGCCTCGCCAATGTGCTGCCGATATGGTTGCACTATCGGTCGGAGGATGGCATTCACGTATCGTACAGCCGTTAAGGCGTTTTCCATGACCACCAACAGCGTACGTCGGCCCCACTTAACGCCACCCCAAAACATCAGGGAACCTCTACCTTGCTCCACACCTTTGACAGTGTGTCTAAGGCGTTCAGCCTGAACGGGTTGCCTCCAAACACGTCTCCGACGATTGTTTGGTTGAAGGCATATGCGACACTCATCGGTGAAGAGAACGTGATGCCAGTTCTGAGCGATCCATTCGGCATGTTGGGCACATCTGTACCGCACTGCGTGGTGTCGTGGTTGCAAAGATGGACCTCGCCATGGATGTAGGGAGTGAAGTTGCGCATCATGCAGCCTACTGCACACAGTTTGAGTCGTAACACGACGCCCTGTGGCTGCACGAAAAGCATTATTCAACATGGCGGCGTTGCTGTCAGTGTTCCTTCGAGCCATAATCCGTAGGTAGCGGTCATCCACTGCAGTAGTAGCCCTTGGGCGGCCTGAGCGAGGCATGTCATTGACAGTTCCCTGTCTCTCTGTATCTCCTCCATGTCCGAACAACATCGTTTTGGTTCACTCCGAGACGCCTGGACACTTCCCTTGTTGAGAGCCCTTCCTGGCACAAAGTAGCCATGTGGACGCGATCGAACCGTGGAATTGACCGTCTAGGGATGTTTGAACTGCAGACAACATTAGCTGTGTACCTCCTTCCTGGTGGAATGACTGGAAGTGATCGGCTGTCGGACGCCCTCGGTCTAATAGGTGCTGCTCTTGGATTGTTGTTTACATCTTTGGGCAGGTTTAGTGACATCTCTGAACAGTCAAGGGGACTGTGTCTGTGATACAATATGCACAGTCAACGTGTACGAGTATCGGAGACATCGATGAAATGCTGCATCCGTAAAACGATGTTATCAACAGTTTCTCGCACAGTTTCGGTGGAAAGTGAGCAACGTGTTCCTTGAGATCAGGTAGAGACCGAGCGTGTCCTTTGTAAGCACGTTCTTTTAGATATCCACAGAGCCAAAAGTCACAAGGATTCAGATTAGGGGACAGCACGTTGGTGGACGGTTACGTTAAGCAGATCTTTCACTGGGCGAGCGACATTGAGGGGTTGCCCCACCTTACGGGAAAACAGTAGTTTCTACACAGTTGCTCACTTCCAAAGAAGGAATCGCATGCTGTACAAAATGGTTCAAATGGCTCTGAGCACTATGCGACTTAACTTCTGAGGTCATCAGTCACCTAGAACTTAGAACTAATTAAACCTAACTAACCTAAGGACATCACACACATCCATGCCCGAGGCAGGATTCGAACCTGCGACCGTAGCGGTCACTCGGTTCCAGACTGTAGCGCCCAGAACCGCACGGCCACTCCGGCCGGCGCATGCTGTAGAACGAGGTCTCGATAACCTGCAGACATCACGATACACATGACCGTCTGCGCGTATTCTCTGCAAAGAAGAATAAAGGTGCTAGTGAATTCGCGCTACGCCGTCACATACGGCGACTGCAGTGGCTCTTAGTGCACTACAGGCGTTTCAGTAGTACCCCAGATTCGGCAGTTCTGTGTATTCACTGTACCCGTCACTCCACAGAATGCTGCTCATCCACATGTCATCAGCTTCGATACGTGCCAGAAACCGAAGAGCAGATTCAGAACGTTGCTACGGATCATGAGGTTTCAGTTGCTGCACCGTTTGGAACTTGTATCTGTACCAGTGCAAAATAGACGCAACACTTCCCATACATTTGACCGTGCGATGGACAATTCTTGTGACACTGCACGAGCACTAGCATTGCCGCGGTACGTACTGCATGGTCAGTTATAGCAACCGCAACCTCGACAATAACTTCCACCGGGATGGGACCCCTTCCTGTTCCTGGTGCCACAATAAGCTCAGCCGTGTTTTCGAATTTCATTATCATCTTTATAACTTTTTAATGACATCGGTATTATCCTCTAACCTTTCAGTTGGCGATACTTTCTCAATGCAGCACTGTAACTGCTGTCGTTGACGTAAAACAGTTTCGCTAACAGCACACAGTCTCTCTTCTCCATAGCCATACTGTTCATTCATGTTATGGTTTGTCAAATGACAGCGCGTGTCACACACCTTATACAGTGTACAGCAGCAGGCACCTGGTCAAAAAAATTGGGACCATTTTTTTCGAACGTAAGTCGGTTTCACATTAACGCATCATCATATCTACCGAGTTTTGCTGCCGTACGATGATTACAGCCCACAGTGTATCTCCGTGTGTAGCTGCACTTTAATTATATCCACCCTGTATCTAACATCAGTTCGACCACTATGAAAATTAACTGTTTTGGAGGAGATTCAAGCTAAAGTAGGTAAAACTGATTACGGCGTTTTGAACTATGAAATACCGGGTTTCACAACATATATCAAGTTACAGTGTGCAAATAAACGTACTATGCTATACTGTAACATTTCACATGAAATACATGCGTTTCTTAGTTGTCCTCTTATACAATGAAATTCTCGACTGCCCAGAATTATAGGAAGGACTGTTTGCCAAATACTTAGAATCTCGTTTCTCTTTAGTGTGAATGACTGTTCCGTTCAATGTAAAATTGACTGCCCCTGTCCGTCTATCTTTACTGCCACGATACTTCATGTTAATGATGCACAAATTTTATTCACTTCAACATTATATTTTGCCCAACTGAGTCTTTTAACGCTTTCCACCGCCAACAGTGCAGTCGCGTGTCTGTCATTAAACATTGCTATAAAGTTAATGAATGGATGATTCTACTTTTGTATCTTGTTATAACGCTCTTAAACCTCCTGTTCAGCACACATAAACGCGATAGATAGTTCTGCTTTTTATACGGAACACAGAATGAATACATCTGTATGAACTGCAGTTTCACAGGATACTTTTACAGAATGAGGAAACCGCTGGAATTTCATACGATAACCGGTTATTTGATACGTTTGTTATACAGGGTGTTCCAAAATTATTCGTTCAGCTTCATAAAGGAGACAGAGAACATCAAAACAAATAAATTTCGACAAAGGACATACGGTCTCTGAAGTGTGCTCGTAATGTTACGGAACATTTTGTTAATGGTTGCGGTGTCACTATGTGGGAATATGTATTGACATTGAAAACTGCGGTGTGTATGTCGCCAGAACTGCTGGAGGATGCACCTCTGCCCATTGCAGCATTGCTGTGAGGAATTATCTGAGAGCCTACTTCGGGAATCGATGGATCGGCCGAGGTGGCCCTTTGACCTGGCCACCGAGGTCACCAGACCTCACGTGTCTGGATTTCTTGCTCTGGGAGCATATGAAGCAGCTGGTGTACATAACCATTGTGGAAACAGAAGAAGGCCTCGCCGCTAGAACTGCCGTCGCTGCTGGTACCAATGCGGACATGCCAGGAATCTTCGAACGGATACGACAGTCAATAATCCGTTCATGTGTACGTGCATACAGTCCGGTGATCGCGCATTCGAGAAGTTCCTGGGAATGCCACAGCTGTAATTAGTCTGTTAAACTACCTTCTGTGTAATTTGTCCTTAGCATCAGAAACTACCCTCAGGTACCATATCTACCCTTACTAAATCTATTTCTTTTGATGTTGACCGTTGACCTCAGCAGTTTGGTCCCACGGAACCTTACCACAAATCTTTTGATGTTCTCCATCTCCTGTATTAATCTGAACGAATAGTTTCGGAACACCCTGCATAACGGCGAAAGTCCCCAAGGAGACTCAACTTTTGGCTGTTTGGAAAAAAAAATTACAAAATTTCCAAATTTAACCAGAAGTTCCTCCACTTTTAAGTTCATATTTATGAAGAATAAGCGTTAAAAAGGGTTATCTGTAACGAGTGAATCGGTGCCTCTGTTGTTCGTGGCCTGTTTCAAATTGGTCCAAATGGCTCTAAGCACTATGGGACTTAACTTCTGAGGTCATCAGTCCCCTAGAACTTAGAACTACTTAAACCTAACTAACCTAAGGACATCACACACATCCATGCCCGAGGCAGGATTCGAACCTGCGACCGTAGCGGTCGCGCGGTTCCAGACTGTAGCGCTTAGAACCGCTCGGCCACTTCGGCCGGCGTGGCCTGTTTCACCATCTTATCCGCGAAAGAGTAAGTCTTGAGATGGACAAGCTTAGGCATTAACAGTTGGAATAGCGTTTGAAATAATATTTATGACAGCTGCTTTAGATTACCGTGTTATAAAAGAATTTCTCTTGCCAGAATGAAAAGCTGCCGTCCTGTGACCTCCGCTCCGCTGTCGATATCGTGTGCCTATCAGTGCATTTGCTCAGGAACAACAATTACCTGCGTCACACACACAATTTATGTGCTCTTGTCGAACCCACGAATGGCATTCTGTTACTGACAATAACAGACGGACGTTTATATTTGTTGGAACTCTCGAACCTGCTCGTCGTAGTAGCGCAGACGAGGGCAGTGAGGTACAGGAAGGTCGCCGCCAAGCATAAATCAGCAGTTCGCTAGGCTATCGAGTCTAACGGGTTCAAATGGCTCTGAGCACTATGGGACTCAACTGCTGTGGTCATCAGTCCCCTAGAACTTAGAACTACTTAAACCTAACTAACGTAAGGACAGCACACAACACCCAGCCATCACGAGGCAGAGAAAATCCCTGACCCCGCCGGGAATCGAACCCGGGAACCTGGGCGTGGGAAGCGAGAACGCTACCGCACGACCACGAGATGCGGGCGAGTCTAACGTGGGCGTACTTTCCTTGTATACGACAGACAAGCAAAACGTGCTGTACTAGGTCATTTTTAATGGAATTTAGTTCGAGAAAGCACTCAGCCACATGTCGTTCATCTGTTCGACATGGAATGTTGTTCGACGTGACAGACTTTTACTTGTGTTTGAACGAAAACATAAAATCTCCCTGTTGATGAGGAAAAAACTTAAACCTTTTCACCACAAGTGCAGTAGCGGGCTCAAAGCTCTGTCCGGCCGTCACGATTCCGATTTTTCCTTAAATAACTTCAAGTAATGACTTCTGTAAATACCGAGCCAAGTGGTGAAGTGGTAAAACATTGGACTCGCTTTCAGATCTCGGTCCGGATATCCAGATTTCGATTTTTCCGTGGTTCCTAAAATCGACTGAGGTACGTGGCGAGAAACTTCTTTTGTAAAAGAATTTGTACTCGGTTCTGATGATCTCGTCAACTTTCCTTCCTTCCTGTAACAAGGCATTGGCCGACTCCTACCTTCCATCCTCCTGCAATTTATGAAGCACTTCGACTCCAATGAGACGTTAAACTTCTTTCATCCTGCCAAACGAAACTGCTCTTTACCAAGAGTATTTTTCAATGAATCTTTCTTCGAATATGAAGAGCAGCAGTTTGTAGCATTCGGCTGACAGCTGAGCCGCCACGCGGCCACAGACCGTTACCTTTCTCGTGCATTGCTCTCACGAGTCGAGCTGTCCGTGTGGCCTCCTGGTAACGCTCGGAGCCCTAATTTGCCCTGCTGTCTACGTTGGTGGGTTAGAGAGGGAGGTAGAGAAAGGCTTGATGCCGTGAGTTGGGCAGCGGGCCCAGCCTAGATAACTCGCTTTGGAAAACCGTTGTCTTGCGGAAGGGAAGGGTTCAGTTTCGGGTCTCTGTCCAGAATATAATTTGTCAGTTAGTTTCAACCTTATTCGTGTCACAACCTGTTGCAGTTACGAGTCATTCGTGGGAAAAATTAGTGTTTCCGAACATAACATGTTATGCGGTATTCTGTCTTTATGTAAACTACGCAAAATAGCTGTTGAAGGAAGGAAAATCGCGTTAGACCCCATCTGTAAACTAACTCTCGAGATTTCTCCTGTAGCAGCTCCCAGAGAAAGGTCGCTCCTCTTACGACCGTCTTAACATTGCTTAATGCCTCCGTGCTGTTTTCACAGTTGTTAAACTGAACACCCACAATTCTACCAATGTGTCTCTGTATTAGTATCTTCCAGGTCCACTAGTTACCTGTTCTAAACATAGGAAAAGTATTCAAGAATGGGTCACACCAGAGTTTAGTAATCGTTCTCTCTCTTAGACACGCGACTGCTTCCCAGGTTCGGTAGTCAGCTATCCCCCCAGCTCTGCTTCACTCTACTTCCTCCTCCAACACCACTTTTACACTCGCACTCCCCCTAACCCCACCTCTCCACACTATCAACGTAATTTATGTTGCACCCTCTTCCATTTTCATGGCATATCACACGCCTGTCTCAGATACTTCGGCCTAGGAAAGCTTCTCTGGCGCTATAGTTGATCACTGTCGGGATTTTACTCTTTTTTATGCACATTCATTTATATCCAGGTTCTGCTAGCTAATCCATTTGTTGGAGAATTTTCCTACCACATTTTGTAGTCAGTCTAATTTACTCCCGAATCGTTTTCGTGTAAGTAACTTATGATGTACACAACTGTTTAAGAAGAAAAACTTCCGATATATCATGAAATCAAGCTTGGCATATAAGGAAGACGATAATTTGACACCTTATGATGTGAACGTTGGAAATCAAGCTTGGCATGTAAGAAAGACGATAATTTGACACCTTATTATATGAACGTTGGATAATTGTGAATGTTAGCAAATGAATGCTTACAACTGGAGTAAACATTTTGAGATCAGTAAGAGCAAATAGCGTGGAAAGACGGTAGGCTATATTTTATCACCCCACCTATTTCAGATATATCGAGACGTATCATTAACTGAAATTAATAAAAATGAGGACGAAAATTGTGGGTGAAGTTGTTGAAGGAACTGAAAATATATACGGAGCGATATATTTAATACAACTGCTTAAGGAATAGGATATTTCAGTGCAATTAGATGTAAACTTTGAGGTAAAATTGCAGTCTGGGTACTATAAATGTGGTTTGACTTGACGGAAAGAAAGTGTCGCTGTACTGAAATGAAGTGAGGAGACGCGAGAAGTGCTTAGAAAGTGTTTCTACGGGCAAGCGCCCAGGAGGGTCTTTTACAGAGATAGCTTAATGTCTCTCAGTGTCCCGGTCTCAGTCTTTTTATCCGTCTCCAGTGTATTAAGAACGCTGAAAAGATTTCAGCGGGCTAAACAGCGCGAGCCGGCGTTATTTTTATATACCGTACATCATCTCTCTCGCGAAACGTAATTAATCTTCCGAAATTAGGTTGCTTCCAAAGAAAGGTTTTTATTTTGTGTTTTCACTAAAACCCACGATGAGGTCTAACGCCGTTCTTTAATTACAAGCCCATTTCAGAAATCTCCTTTTTGTTTGAGAACTTATCCGTTGTAATTCAAAAACACTGAACTCTCGAATAAATGTTGTTGCTGCGACGGTATTCATTTCTTCGACGCATTACCCTTCATTCCAACGCTTTATGTCTCCTGTTTCCTTCTAAAACGCTCAAATTTACGTCCAATAGACAGACATTTGCATTTGCAAGAGGAAACTAATTGCCGGACTTGCGTAGTGTTGGTGTAGGGGTTCCCACGGAACGCAGCGTCGCCATGTTGGTTTTAATTTAACGATGTGGAGCACGGACCAATTTGTTTATTGAATTTTGCGGAGGGAGCTCTCGGGTTTCAAGTTTTTGCCTCGTGGCTAGCTTACTGTGTCTGCCTTATATTATGCAAAACGCAGCTCGACCCGGTCTAATAGAAATTACAACGTTAACTTTTAGGGCTGCGGCAGGGCCGGCGTACAAACACAATTGCATTTTGCGGTATCCGGTACAGTCGCCTGCAATTACAACGAGTTCCTCGCCGGCCGCTGCCATCTGCGCAACCGATTCAGAATTTCATTACGGCCATTGTATGCGCCTATGGCACGGCGTCCATTGCCGTATTGCTGGAGCAAGCCTATCCCCTATAGGTACCACGTGTTTCACAGCGTAGTCGCTTCTGTGCAAGATGCAATTTCTCTGACAATTTATCGGGCAACCCTTTGAAGTAGCCCCGGTCCTCGAAAGTTTCTCTGCGATTCTCCTTTGCTCCTTTTTCTGCTTACCAACTTTAAATGTAAAGTCAGGATAGAGATCAACAAAACGGTCGTTTTCTTTTGAAATTAAATTCTTTGTTCTTGCATCGGATGTCAGTTCACTCAGGATTATCTTAGCGTGCGTTGCTCTACAATAAGGACATCTTCTTACTGAACCACTTGCCCGTAATATTTTGCTAGAAAATATCTGTCTACATTTTAAAGTACACAGAAGCAACTGGAGAACCGACTTATTTTTGTTGGAATGGATATTGTGTTAACGTTTCGCTAGGATAACACGTCGTGTTTCAGTCCTTCTCTTATACCCGTAACTTGTATAAAATCTTGAAATTTGCTTTTTTTTTTCGCATCTCACGATTAAGCCCAAAGCTTCAGCCTACTAATATTATTCCGAAAACTGTCATACAATATATGTAAAAAGAATAACACCCAAAGAAAATATTGGCAAATTTACACTTTTGGGGAGACATAAGACTTGCGTGGACAGTTGGCTAATTAGGCTTCGCTCGCGGTAAACTCGGTCCACCACAATTTCAGTTGGGAAGGAAGGTTCACATGAGAAAGCACTGCATATTAAGTTAAGGTTTATATAATCTCATTTTAATGGTGTGGGCTATAAGTGGTGTAGACGGTGTTGAGAGATTGTTACAGAAGCAAAAACTAACAACATAACTATAAGGATACCATTTAAAGTTATTTATGAAGCCACTCGTAATAACGTGGACGACATTGGTTAGTAATAGCATACCGAGAACGGATTAACAGCTTATCTCCAAAACTCATTCACTCGTTGCTGTCGCCATTATTTGATGTCTGCACTTCACGGCTCCTCACTCATCCTGCGTTTCATTATTACATTTCTTTGTCCAGCTGCCATTCGTGTCACTCCAACGTTAGTTGAACTAATGTTTGTGAGTTGTGTGAATAATGTTACATCTATATTTGTGTTTCATCCATATGTAATTGTAGTTTATTAGGGAGTATGCTAGTTCTCATTTTAAATATTTGGCCCGATATTGGCACACTAAATAGACAACGGCTACAAACGATTTTCGGCGCACACATATCCGAGCGACAACGCACACATTTTGGGTCTAAGTGGTAGCCGCGATCTGCTGCAAAGTTCAAGGCGTAAAGTTCCGAGGTGACACCTCCTGCAAGGAGTCGCTAAGCATTGTGTAGATTCGTGCAAGAGCCATAATGACGGCAAGTAAAGCAAGATTTTCACGAAACAGGGAAACTGGCACCAACATATTAATTTATAGATGGATTGCTCTCACACGCTTATCCTATTTTCTAGTTTTGAATGTTAGTATAATAACGTCCTTCTAAGCATTCAGCGTTACCTGTAGCATCCTATACAGTCAAAAACAACAGGTCTGTGAAATGTGAATGTTGTACTGGTGATTGCTCAAGCTTTTGATCTCCAGTTTTTCGATAATCAATTAAATTATCGTTAGTTCTTACTAAACGACATTTAATATCATTCAAAGGAATTTATAGCTTGTTTTGGGAAACTTGCAGCACTTACAACTCCATTTCTCCATCATAAACATTAAATTGATGGCCGGCTCCAGCAGAAGTTGATATATCATACGAAATAACGGGATACGTTGCATACTGTTGTATACGTTTTGCAGTACCACTACACATAAATAATTGGAACAAGTACGCGCACATTTGTTTGTTGCAACACTCAAAACATTTACATGTAGTTCAGATAAAAATTAATGAATCGTTCCAGGCTGAGAACTAAGTTCCATAAACGAACAGTCACAAGCTGAAGTAAACAATTATAGAGAGACAAAGTTAGTTACAACGTCGCAGCCCAAGCTGTGGTGGTTCCTATCCTTGTTGGAGATTTACGTGTGGGTGGCAGATTCCGGGCCGGTGACAGCTCTCTTCCGACTGTTGCTGACGTCAACTCCGGACTGAGTAGCTGGTGCTTTCTGGTAACTGGTGATGGCAGAACTGTGACTGTCGGAGGTAAACTGCTGGTTGAAGAAGAATCTTAAAAACTTGGCTCCGCCGACGATGAACTCTGTTGAACTGTTGCAAAAGAACAGACGATGCTCAGTGTGACGACAGCCAGGAAGAGTACTAGAGATACAATTTCACAATATTTTTCGCAGCACTTTTCGAACAGTAGACCGTGGAATATTCAGCTGTCGTGACACAGCTCGTACACTGCTTGAAGATGCGCACATTGCATCCAGCATTCTCCGCCATGGCAGCAGTAACTTCTCCAACAATTTGCGCCGGAATTATCCACGGCCTCTCCCAGGAGCGATTCCTAAATCGCCACTTAATTTAAACTTGCGAATCATGTTGTTCAACCCGGTGCGGGAAGAGAATCTCTCTGTATTCCATTAAGCGTCGATACTCGCGAATCGCAGCAGCACTATTCTGTTGTTTTGATAAAACAGCTTTACAAGTAACGAGTAAAGTCCTGCTCACCTATTCCAGACTCGTGCTGACTGTCTGCAACTGTTCTGTACACTGATGCTTGTGTTTCAAATATGCGTTGCCGTACCAGTACTGGCGTCTAACGGCAAGTCGTGGCACTAACACTGCTAAAAACGAAGGTCCTGCAGCGCACAGTCCTATATAGTTGGGTGCCCATGTGGTAAATAGTTGTCCATCTACACTGGCTCAAGTATTGAAAGTTTAATTATAACCACCCTGTGTATTACTTGGGCTCTTCATTTAGTAAGGTCCGAAATGTCACGGAATTGAAACCCCACTGAAAATCTGATGAAGCTTTGGATAGATGTATTGGTCAGCTTCTCTAGTATGCCCGTTGATAGCGTCACGTAACTGTTTTCAGTCCTGAGCACACAGTGGCCACGTAAAAATGAGACTTCCTGGTTTTAATTCCGCCAGTATCTCTTCTCCTACCTAACGCCCTGTGAGGACGGGTCGTGAGTCGTGCTCGGGTAGCATGTTGGTAGCGCACTTGCCCGTGAAAGGCAAAGCTCCCGAGTCCGGCACACACTTTTAATCCGCCACGAAGTTTCATGTCAGCACACACTCCGCTGCAGAGTAAAAATTTCATTCTGGCACGTAAAGATGCCTAGAAAATAGTGTCTTACTCCAAGTGAGACTACCCGCTAAGAGATTTCATCTGATTACATGCAGCCCATATAACAGAACTGTCACGAATTTCCTTCTTTTTGACAATTGTCGGCTTCACACTGCAGGGCAATGATGACCCTCTTGCAGCGTTTTCTATGGGAAATGATCGAACTCTTGACGCGCCGGAAAGGACCGTGAGTTGGCGAAGACGAATGCAGGCGTCTTGGAGGGCTCGTCAGATCAACAGTGAGTGATATCAGATAGCTAAAAATCCAAATACTTGGGCTTCTGGCGCTTTTTAATTGTTCAGTCTCCCTACGTTCTGTGACACGGGTTTCGTCAGCTCTGTGCCATTTTTAAGAAGAACATATTACCTGACCAATGTTGGAAGCTTTTACTGCTCGTCGCACTTCACTGTCTATTGTCTTCGATGCCTAGAGTTCCATGGATTTTACTTGGACATATAAAAAAAAACACCTTAAGTGGTTTCCGTTGTTTCGAAAGCGTCATATGTCTTTGCATATGGTGAATATGGGCAGCATCCATTACTATTTCATGGACTGAAACAGCTGTGTGGCCTTTAATCATCCAATCCCCCTCACCCCTCTCTCCCTACAGCGTGCTGTCCTAATATCGGCTCACATTGAAAGCAGTTGTAAGGAGACGTCGGATGCAGCAGACGCTTTCAGTTGTTCATGGCTTCTGAAGTTTATGAGTTTCGGCAGGTTTCGTGGAAGGATCTTCAGCGACCTTTGATTTTATGGCTGCCATGTTCAAGGATTTATAGGCAGAGATTTACGGTTTCTTGCCAAAATCAGTCCTCACACAACGAGGCAAGCACCACAAAATAGTCACTTATTCACACCTTATGTGACGAGTTCCTTACATACAGAGTGTTCGAAAATTACCTATAAAATCTGTTGAGCCATGTAGTGGACAATTTGTTAGAATGCATCTGGATTGATACAGAACAACGTTCCCAAAGGATACAAAACGTTTCGGACTCCAAGAAATGCTCTTCGTTTCATTATACCACGATCGATTTCGAGGCTTATAGCTTCATTATCAGATTTACCTGTTGACGATAGAGACATAACGCAAATCAGTATAGTACATAATACCATTACGTTACATACTGTGTATGTGCCAACTGCTTTGTTGTCCTGCTCCAGCCATGAGATGAATTAACGGCTCTTTCACAAATGTCAAGAACGTACATAAATTACAAATGTGTATAGTAATCCACAAACCATTTCAGTGCAGTGACGTTGTCTGCGAATTTGAGAATGTCGCCATGGTATTGGCAGTTTATTTATACATTAGCTTAAAAAGGTTAAACAAGAAGGAACTTGTCATACACCCATATCTATAGCCCCAAGAGCGATGGAAAGTTTAAATCTGGACATTGGGGACTTCAGCTGTGAATTATGTTGTGATCGAGCACACAGGCTGTTTATGTTGTAATTTTTCACTCTATTGTGTTTGTTGTTCATTTTATTTCCAATCGATTTCTAACCTTTTTATAGCTTCATCTTCAGGCACTTAGTCGCAGTTATCGAAATGGTATACACCCGCAAGTGTACAGGGGTGGAGCAAAAATATGGGAACACCGCGAGAAATGCATGTTTGAACATAAATGCAGATGCTAGCCAAGTCTCTATCCACACTGCACTGTTGTATCTGACCACGAACGACACCTATGCAGTGTCCTCAATACGTTACAAGTGGAAGTCGTGGTCACAACAGTGTTCTTTGTAATTGTGAGTGCATTATGTTAGAGTTAAGTGTGTTCGAACGTGGGCCAATTGTTGGTGCTCGTATGTTGGATGCCTCCGTAACCAAGGGGGTCGAAGCGTTTGGTGTTTCAAGAGGCACCATATCAAACTTTTATGCTGCAAACAGGGAAAGCGGAAAAACATTATCCACTGAGTCACAACGCAAACGAAAGTGTCTGTTACGTGATCGTGACAGACGGTCACTGAAGAGTATTATGACGAAAAATAAGGGAACGACATCTGCAAAAGTTACTGCAGAACCGAATGTCGCATTCGCGAACTCTATCTGGCCACCAGACACCAGATCTCAATAGTACTGAGCCCTTGTGGTTTACTTTGAAGGGAAGGTTGCGTGACCGCTTTTCGCCTCCATCATAGTTACCTGTACTTTCCATAGTTCTGCAGCAAAAATTGTATTCCCTTGGAAACCATACAGGACCTGTATTTACCCATTTCGAGGGACTGGAAGCTGTTTTGACTGCACGGTTTTCCTACACCGTACTTTGCATGGTAATGTGTTGCGTTTTTGATGATTCCATATGTTTTTTCACCCTCTGTATCTTCATGCAGTACGACAACGTCCTCTAATGCTGTACATATAAGATTTATACACTAAATTGTATAGAGTGCATATATTTATTAATCCTTATATTACTTGTTGTGGCATCACCCGGAACGGCGATGTGTGCCGGACAAGGTTCATTACGCCGGCCAGCCAGGATGTGGTTTTCAGGCGGTTTTCCACATACCATTATGTGAATACCGGGCTGGTATTCAAACCCCGCAACAGTTACACGATTTGCAAACGTTTAGTAAACGTGCACCCCCTTACACATGAATAATACTTCAAGCAGACAGTTGGCGTACACATATTCCGTCCCAAGGCTTAATAGGGTGCTGACAGGAAAGGCATCGGGTCACTCCTTGAATTAACAATGCTAAATCCGTTACTAGCCATACCAACCCTGCGCCGATGCGGACGAAGGCACAATAGAAGAAGTAGATTACATGTTTCGGCATAAATCATCATAAAAGAGAGTTAATAAATACACTGATCAGCCAGAACATTGTGACCACCTACCTCATAGGCGGTATGTCCATCTTTGACACGGATAACGGCGGTGACGCGTCGTGGCATGGAAGCAGTGATGCCTTGGTAGGTCGCCGGCGGGAGCTGGCTTCACATCTGCACAAACAAGTTGCATAATCCCCGTAAATTCCGGAGGAGATAGTCAATGAGCTCCGAAGCCACGTTCAGTAGCATCACGGATGTGTTAGATCGGGTTCAGATCTGGCTAGTTGGTGGGGTCAAGAAAATCAAATGGAACACGCCACTGTGTTCCTCAAACCACTCCATCACATTACTGGCTTTGTGACATGGAGCATTATCTTGCTAAAACATGCCACTGCCGTCGGGAAACATGATATGCAACCAGTATACGATACCCCTTGGCCATCATGGTGCCTTGCACGAGCTCCACTGGACCCACAGATGCCCACATGAATGTTCCCCAGAGCATAACGGAACCGTCGCCAGCTTGTCTCCGACCCACAGTACAAGTGTCAACGAGCTCTTCCCTTGGAAGACGAAGGAATCGCCCCCCCCCCCCCCCCCATTGGTATGATGAAGAAGGTATCGGTATTCATCAGATCATGCAACGCTGTGCCACTGCGCCAACTTCCAGTGCCGGTGGTCATGTGCCCATTTCAGCCATAGTTGCCGATGTCATGGTCTTAACATTGGCAGAGATCAGGGTCGTCGGCTGCGGAAACCCATCGTTAGTAGTGTTCGGTGCGCTGTGTGCTCAAACAGACGTGTACTCTGTCCAACATTAAAGTCTGAAGGTAGTTCCGCCACAGTTCGCCGCCTGTCTTGTCTTACTGGTCTGCCTAGCCTAAGACGTCCGATATCTGTAATGAGTGGAGGCCGCCTAACTCCACCTCTGGACGTGGTTTCACTTTGGTTTCGCCACGAGTTGAAAATACCCACTGTAGCACACCTCGAACACCCGACAAGTTGTGTAGTTTCCGAAATGCTCGTGCCGAGCCTCCGGGCCATCACGATATGCCCTCGGTCACACTCAGATAGATCGCGCGCCTTCCACACACTACACACAGACAGCACGCTCATTGATGCTACATGCACCGTGCGTGTGTCTGACCAGCGGTCATTCCTCGCCAAGTGGCGCTGCTATCGCCTGGGGAGTATTATATCGATAGTAAGTTAGGTTGATGGTCATAATATTTTCCCTGATCAATGTACCGGGTGATCAAAAAGTCAGTATAAATTTGAAAACTTAATAAACAACGGTATAATGTAGATAGAGAGGTAAAAATTGACACACATGCTTGGAATGACATGGGGTTTTATTAGAACCAAAAAAAGTTCACAGACGGCGCTGGACAGCAAAAACTGCTACCGTGACGGGTGAGAGCTACGCCGATATGTTACAGAATCGCACCATCCCCAGCCTGGCTGATAAACACCTGCTGGAACGTACGATGTTTATGCAGGATGGCGCTCCACCCCATGTTACTAAACGCGTGAAAGATCTCTTGCGCGCGTCGTTTGGTGATGATCGTGTGCTCAGCCGCCACTTTCGTCATGCTTGGCCTCCCAGGTCCCCAGACCTCAGTCCGAGCGATTATTGGCTTTGGGGTTACCTGAAGTCGCAAGTGTATCGTGATAGACCTTCATCTCTAGGGATGCTGAAAGACAACATCCGACGCCAATGCCTCTCCATAACTCCGGGCATGCTTTACAGTGCTGTTCACAACATTATTCCTCGACTACAGCTATTGTTGAGGAATGATGGTGGACATATTGAGCATTTCCTGTAAAGAACATCATCTTTGCTTTGTCTTACTTTGTTATGCTAATTGTTGCTATTCTGATCAGATGAAACGCCATCTGTCGGACATTTTTTGAAGTTTTGTATTTTTTTTATTCTAGTAAAACCCCATGTCGTTCCACTCATGTGTGTCAATTTGTACCTCTCTATCTACATTATTCCGTGATTTATTCAGTTTTCAAATTTATACTGACTTTTTGATCACCCGGTATAACCGATCTAGGCACGTCCGTGAATGAGTGTTAAGAATGATCGATCAGCTCTTCAAATATCTTATTACTCCATGCAACGTCAAGATAAGACGCTTAGATTTATTACCTTAGAGGATACTGTGGTACAGCAACAGGATTAATTTGTGGGTACACCATTTCGGTAACTGTGCTTATGTGCCTGAAGATGAATCCGTAAAATTCTTTGAAACTGATCGCAAATGAAGTAGATAAAACCACAACTCAGTGGAAAATTAGTACGTAAAATAGCCATTATGCTCCAGACCGGAAGAATTTTGGGTATACAGATCAGGGCGCTCAACCTGTTCGCGTGTTTGCACTCCGCTGTGGGTGGCTTATCGTACTACCTTAGCTGCGCGCGATGCGCCCGCCACAGCGCGGAATAGTGTCGGGGGAACTGTGTTAGTCTGGTTGCAGGCCATCTACATTCCGCGAATAGTGTGTTAGGCGGCGGCCGGCGGGCGACAGGGGGATGTCCCGGCCGTGCGTCGCACTGCGGCCAATTTCCGGCGACGACACGCACACGTGGCCCGCGCCGGCGCCGGCGCCGACGTGGTTAAGCGAAATACTGCGTGGTTAGCGCTTGCGCAGGTAACGTCAAATCGAAACCGCCGAGGCCGAGGCTGGCAGCACGCCAGCCGCCCCTCCCACCACTGGCCGGCTGCGAAACTCGGCCTCTGTCCTTAATATGGCACCTCACATACACCACGCAACGATGACATTTTATCCGTCCCGATCGGAGTAGCACTTATTTCCGCCAACAATCGAATTCAGAGGAGGAACCTGTATCGGGCATTCTGCGTTAAAACCGGCAACAGATGACTGTGAGCGCCACAGCACGTGTTTCAAATTGATCAGCATATTCCGTGTTCATCGAACCAGTAACTGTGGACATCGTTCTCTTGGAGAACTGTGTCCTTAATGGACGACAGCAGAGTCTATTGGCTGTATTTCTTTGAACTTTAATTCATCCTTTTGAGAGCAAATGACCCCATACACAGGCCGAGAGTGGGAAACAACGGAATACGATGTAACTGACGGCCACACCATTACAAAGGAAGCACTATGTTTAACGGTGTGGATTAGCCAGTACGATGCACAACCTTATTTGAGCATTTACGCACCTAAGCTCTAAATTTCGTTGGAAACATAGACATGGACGGATTGTTGTTCCGTGGGCATATTGTCGACGCTATTCGTGTGGTACTGAAATACTTGGGCCGCTATCAGATGTTTGGAATCTCACATCTGAAAATGGTTCAAATGGCTCTGAACACTGTGGGACTTAACTTCTGAGGTCGTCAGTCCCCTAGACTTAGAACTACTTAAACCTAACTAACCTAAAGACATCACACATATCCATGCCCGAGGCAGGATTCGAACCTGCGACCGTAGCGGTCGCGCGGTTCCAGACTGTAGTGCCTAGAACCGCTCGGCCACCTTGGTCGGCCTCACATCCGAGAGTCCGTGTTAACAAAGTGCATTTCGCGTTTTAAGCATATCAGCAATTTGTTTGATATACTACTAGATTTTTCAGTAACTTATGTCGGATCCACAATGTGTTTATTTCTGACAGTTTGTCTTCAAATTTCAGTGATGACTGAGAATTAGTTACTATTTATAGTTAACGATTTTTTAACACGAATTGTGTGTATCGTCATTAGCTTGGACGCTGTTGATCCCATTTCACCTAAAATGCATGCAGGGTTGGATACACTCGATCTAATCTACCATGCCTCAGCCGGCCAGGGTGGCCGAGCGGTTCTAGGCGTTACAGTCTGGAACCGCGCGACCGCTACGGTCGCAGGTTCGAATCCTGTCTCGGACATGGATGTGTGTGATGTCCTTAGTTTAGTTAGGTTTCAGTAGTTCTAGGTTCTAGGGGACTGATGACCTCAGAAGTTAAGTCCCATACTGCTCAGAGCCATTTTTTTTTGAGCCACCATGCCTCAGCGACCTGCTCTCAGTAAAAATCAGGGAGGTATTGTATTTTTGTTCACGTACTTCTATGCAGTTGGAAGGTAGAATACAAACATACCGCGTGGGGTGCTGAAAACTAACTCTTTAATTCCAGTTACAAATGGCAGTCGCATATGTGAATGAATGATTCCTGTTGTCATGTGACACACGTCCTACTTTGCGGAAGACATATTTTGCCTTACTTCTATACTAATCTGTATGTGGTGTTGGAAAGAGATTTACTCAAACTCGTTGAATTCCTGTCATTCACTGACGACGACACACTCACACTGCAAAGCCTAATGCATCTTACAAGAAGTCAATTCCAGTACCTGCGGTGTAATATCTATTTGTGTGTATCTAGATATTTCTGCACAAAAAGCGTGCCTGTTTTGGCTTACAATGCCGTTCTGAAGTACCGAATCAGTCAAGCTTGTTGTGAAAAAATATCTAGATACAAGCAGATAAATATTACACTGCAACGTGGCAGCTGCTTGAATTGACTTCTTGTAAATTGCCGTATTTCTACGTAATTCATTCTGCAGGCCCTTCTGAAAAAAAAAAATCTTTTAATTTATGTTCTTTGTCGGCATGCGTGACGTCTTGGCTAATGAAGGTATCATTGTAGTGAAATCATTGGACCCTTCCTCGTTATGAGCTGGAGGTTAATCTCTATTGATACTTTGAGCTCAGCTACCCATTATCAGCTTCCCTTATCAGCAATAGCGAATGCCATGATGGTTTCACTCACTGCGATATAATCGTTTCATTTTTCCGTATCCCTCCAAGTAGGTTAGACCTGGCTGCCTTTCAGACTCTTTGGCAACATGACGGTAAACAGCCATAAAGCCTGCTCGCCATATTATTCGTTCCCTTTTGAAAATTATAGGTTCTTTGACAAAAATGTTGCCTTTCGAGGGAAGGATCTGTGCTCATGGTAAAATGAAAAAGGAAAGAAAAATTGTACTGTTCATCACACAGTGCATCTTAAATTAAAGGCATTGCATTGACCGATTGTGAAAGTTTTGAATTCCTCTGTGACGCGAGACCGAAAGTCGTCAATATCTAAGTAGTGAGTGTCGGTTTCAGTTGTTCCCTAGACATAAAACGGGCAGTACAATGCTGCCTCGAATACGCATACAGGGTTATTCATAAATATCTCCAAGACTTTAGAAGACGACTGCTCGAAAACTGCAAGACATTCAAAAAAAGAGACACACCAGAGGATACGGCATCTCAGCTCTGCAAAACGGCTGTGTAAGTTTTCATTCGCCCCGTATTCTCCTACATTCATTTATCCAGTTATTTCTCTTCTGTCAACCTTGCGCTATCGTACTTCGAATAATTGTTGACAGTATTGATGATTGGTAATTTGATTCTAATCTTCCGAGGGCAAGTAGAATAATTCTAGCATATAAATTACTTTTATTCATTACTAGTCATTTATCACGGTTTTTAATACTAGTGGAATTTATTCCAGTCGTTGCTCGAAACGAAGGCCAACATGTGTACTGTTCCAGAAAGCATAAGCGAATGGCTGGAGTTCGGTTATCAAATAACAGATAAATCTTTCGCCACGCATTTGTGCAGTTTCAGACGGACACAGAGAAGGAAAATAAAGAAAGCCTAATTCAAAAGAAGATAAGAAACTGGAATGTGTAACGGCCAGCCTCAGTAGAAACCAAGCGGTGGCTTCTGCATCCCAGCCTACGAAGCGACCGCAGCCGTCTGTTCCTCAAGTCAGCAGCCGGAATGGGAACTGTAATTGCAGTATAACCGTTTTGGATCCACAGACGACTGGAATGGAATCTCCGGATTCAGCGCGCGCTACATTCGAATAAAATTAGCTCTGGAATACAGAAGGAGGCACACGAGGCAGTCTCCCGCCTCTGTGCTGGGAAGCAGAGCAGCTCCTCAACTGTAGACCGACAGCAAGGAACTGTATAAGAACCAAAATTTACTAACCAGCTTCTCGCAAGCAACAACATGAAAATGACCGACTTTTTTTAGAGATGTAGCTTTGTAGCGTAGCCTGACACAGGTAATGAAACAAAGATACGTTGTAGCATTACTTGTTGTGCCCCCTTGCTGCCGCTGAACTCTGAATACCTTTCTGGGGTTAAGGCTTACAGACAAATATGAAGTGGACGGACTCGAGATCACCAGCATACGTGGGAGAGATTACATATGCGGGATGGGTCTATATAGTAAATCTATCACAAATCCGTGGATTGACTTGAATACCACAGTGCATTAGCAGATACGATGTTGTTGGAAGTGTCCCCCTTGCTTTCTTCGATCTGATAACTTAAGTCACTCGTAACGAGATATGTGGTGAATGTATAAACACACAATTGGTGATTGAGAGGAACGACCATCTGTTCTTATTGAGACCCTAATTCACTACGTATGAATGCCTGGATAATTCCATAAAAAAGATCACTGCTACTAGCTTGTCCTACCCTTCTCTAGCTGAGCCACGGCTCCGTTCCTTATGTTCTGGACGTCAACGAAACGTTAAATTTACTACCAATCACCAACCCAGGCAGTTCAAACACGAGTGCGAACAGTAGCAGAAACCTGCTGAAAAGAAATTTAGTGGCAAATGCAGCTGCTATCTAATTCGTTCATGCAGCTGTGTGTAATACAGGGTGAGCGCGACACACACCTGCAGGGCGGGCTTAAAACTCCCAAGCAAATATCCGAAGAGGTGGATAAAGAGAGTGGCAGCTCTTTCTTCTCATAGATACTCATTAAAACTAGCTATGATATTGCTCGTGGTTGTATAATGCGAAATAACGATTTTAAAACAACCGTAAACGTCGATTCAAGTTCAGATCAGGGCTGTAATGAGATGAGTTAACAAGTGGCACGATCTTTTGTCGTGAAATTTTTTCCGTGTAAATCACAAATAGCAACAAGTGCTTTTGTACGCTGATACCGCCAATGCTCTACTCCCAGAAAGTTCTTCCACGTTTATTAGAAAATCCTTTTAATTCTTGCGCTTGACAGTTCCCTGTAGAGCAACAAGAGCATTAAGCGGTATCGCTCTGCATCTTTCCCCTGTGCAAGTTTTTCTGCAAGTACTTCGTAGATCGTTAATGCCCATAACACTCTGATTCCGTCCGAAAACTACGTGCTGAGCGAGGTGGCGCAGTGGTTAGCACACTGGGCTCGTATTCGTGAGGACGACTGTTTAAATCCGCGTCCGACTATCCTGACTTAGGTTTCTCAGGAGTTCCCTAAATCGCTTCAGGTAAATGCCGCAATGGTTCCTTCGAAAGGTTGCGGCCGATTTCCTTCCCCGTCCTTGTTGTCGACTAGACGTTAAACAGTAACCTTCATTACTTCACCTTTTCACTGTTATCGCCATCGCATAGTAGCTTGATGCAATGCGTCTGTTATCGTCTAGTATTTCCCAGTATGATATCTTGCTTATGACCAGCTGCTGGTCAGTGGAATCCACGTTTCTGCCTTCATTATGTGCTACCAGCAATGGACAATGACAGGCAGTAGTTCAGTGGTAGGGATAACGACCAAAAATTTCCAATTCGTCTAAACACACCATGGCAGCTTGAAGTCCTTTCTTGGTTACATTTAGGATGACCAGAATCTCACACTCCACCTAGTTACTTTGGTTACACCCAACTACTAAACTATACTGGAAAAGTTTGCGCTACCCAGAATGCCCAATTCCAATGCCTCAGCCGCGCGGGATTAGCCGAGCGGTCTCAGGCGCTGCAGTCATGGACTGTGCGACTGATCCCGGCGGAGGTTCGAGTCCTCCCTCGGGCATGGGTGTATGTGTTTGTCCTTAGGATAATTTTGGTTAAGTAGTGTATAAGCTTAGGGACTGATGACCTTAGCAGTTAAGTCCCATAAGATTTCACACACATTTGAAGATCCAATGCCTCACGCCGTTGTAGGCCTGTCTGGGCTGTGATCGTTACTTATATCCTTCTTTCTTAAGCCCGCGAGAACCTGCATCTTTAAAAGTTACGCTATCGGTAACGCGTCGAGCATTTTGCTCACACTCAAGAAGCAGTCTAAAACATACCTAATCTGCGTAAATTAGTATGTTTTAATTATTTTTATAACAAAACACTCATATTTTACTGTTTAAAATATTTATGTGCAGTACAAAACAATCAGTATGTCTGTATTGTTGGTAATAATTAAAATCGCCAGTTTTCTAAGGCACTAATAAAAAAAATTGAAAAAAATCGAAACAAGTATTTCTTATTATTTAACTTTCGTGACTTAATCTTCGTCATATATCTGAGTTTTGCACATATCACAAAATGTTGCAGCAATTTCATTAGACAAAAATTTTTAACGCTGAATACATGCATTTTTGTCTTCCGATTTTTCGTCTTGGAGAATAAGACAGATTTTGGATTTTACTCCTGCGCACGTCTTCTTCCAGCCAAGCCAAAATTCTTTCTTGTGTAAAAAATACATAAAATGTTAGCTTACTCATTTCATATATACTTATACATCTTCAATAATAAAAAACACGGTTAACCAAGAGAAATACACATATGTCATTTTATGGGTAGCCAAATATATAGTTACGTCGACACTCGCGCGATGAGGTAAATGCCGTACGGCGATGACCGACCCAACCAACTGACCTCTGCGAGCGACTCCCCCTTACTGACACGGCAATAGTTTGTGCGGGTCGGGAGACATATAAAACCCAGCATCCATCATAACAAGAAGATCTAAAGGTTCTGTCGTTATAACTCTTGACACACAAACTGTTCAGATGACGAACGTTCGCCAGTGTTGATTCTTACCATCAGGCGGCCACCACGATACTGGCATATTCGGCGTACTGATATGACATCGTTTTGAAATCCACACTGTGTCCATCTGTGACACACGACACCAAACCCGATTTACCAGAAGACAAAGTACCACTCCATTGGATGTGGCTCTGTCCAAGATTCCCGTGCGCCCTATGTACTTTTGTTCAGGCTGTATGCTGTGCTGTTGATCGCCCATCGTCACAAAACAACTCCCGTTCAGACGAGTTATTAGCACATATGTGTCTGTAGTCGCTCGTAGACGATCTTACCCTGGTTTTTAAACACCTTCCTTTTTTTAATAAGAAGTTCACAGTTGTTAAATTAATCTTTGAAATATGTTACGCTCTGACATCCTAAACTGAAGCACCATTCTACAAAGTCTGTTGGATACCATTTTCAGAAGTCCGTGCCGTTTCTGCTCGTTTTTGAGTGTATTCTAGCACTAAAAACAAATGACTTCTGGAATTCCATCACTTTACCAACGTCCCCTTATAACTGACGTGTCTTGGTGGTTTACGTTGAGTGGCAGCACGCCATTATGTACCGGACACGACATTCTTCCCAGGATATAGCAGGATATCCTGACTGCCCCCTAAGCGATTGCATAACTGTGATGTCTGTGCCACCAGTAACATTACGGGTTGTGTTGAAAGCAATGATGACCGTGATTGCGGTAAAGCTAGGATTTCCGCGCTTGCTGTACACTAATGTGGTTCTGGTATGATTCGATTGGTTAATGGTTGGTTTATTCCTGGGGCAAGTCAATCTTACTGATTACAGCGTTTAATGTTCATTTTGAGCAAAGAACTAAGTTACGGCCCTAGTTAACCGGTAAGCGGCATCCCGCAGTGGTGCCTGCCAATTAATGATAAATTACCGACTGACTCGATTAACGATTTCCCGCAGTTCGTTTTTAATTTTGATGTCGTGATGACGCTGTAATAAATGACTCTTAACGCTTAGTCGTATTCGCTAATTGATTCTGGCCGAAGCCTATTTAGCGTGCGCGTGCAAATACCGTTGGTGGTGCATCTCTCTTTCAGGATTACGTTACTCTTGTTGACGATCATAATTCACAAATGTATCGCTGCCTGAGTATTATAATCGTGTTCACATCCCGGAACAAAATATTTTCCCCTCTAATTACTGGCAGAACGAGTAATTTCTGTTGATTGTTTTATTCATAGTGGCACGAATGACGTTGGCTTCATCAAAATAGCAAGCGGCTTATCGTATAAAATTCACCTTGATTATTGCACAGCTTATTGCGATATAGTAAATTAATGTTTCAGGTCGGTCGACATATGATATTACGTCACATACACGAACCGTTGTCGCAAATTTTATGAAGATGCGATGAACGACGCTTTCGTCATGTTATGCCACATAGTTTGACCCATCAAAAGTTAACGGAACTTCCACGTCTGTAGTGAACCTCAATCTGTGTCCTAATGCCGGTACTGAGTGACAAGTACCGAGTGAAAGAACACAGTGGTCAAGACAATGGACTCACATTCGGGCGGAGTGTGGTTCTCAATTCTGTACTGACACCTCGGTTAAGGCTATTTGTGATAGAACAGGACGTAGTGTATTTCCTGTCCAATCATAATCGAATCACAGCTTCTGTTAGGTCTGTAATGACCTCGCCGACAGGACGTTAAACCTTTATCTTCCATTTCTCTCAGCCTCATGTATAGACGGAAATCGTAAATTGTAATCTTTTCGCTATTTTTTTAATTTATTTGCGCAATGTCTTTTGCAGTTAGTGAAACAAACATTAAAACCTTACTTCTACTAATGAGAGCGTTCGTGATTTTCAGGTTGAAGTTAGTGATATTTTCTTCGAATCCACGTATGAGGCACAAATTTATTTTTCCAGCATTCTTGCTATTTTTTTCAATTTACTGTACGTGAAATTAAAAAAAATCGTTGGACTCGAATCTTAGCCTGAAGATTTGTTTGAATAGCGCGAAGATTTGATTGTGAACCGACTCAGACAGAAGAGGCTTTGTGAGGACACGTGCGATTTAGTTAAACTGCATCTTCCCATAAATGACATGCGTGGGCAGCGTGGAAAGTAAATTACGATAAGGTAATGGAACTTCGTTTAAAGGGGGAAGGAAACGGAGGTTTTAACGTCCCGTCGATGACGGTGAAGTGAGATACAGAGAGCATGCTTGGATTGGGAACGCATAGGGGAGAAAATCGGCCAGATACTTTTTCACAAGAACCGTCCCGGCAGTTGCCTTACGTCCTACCGAATTAGTGGTGTTTATTCAGTGGTTAAGGCACAGAACTGGTATGCAGGAGCAGCTCCGTTCAAATTCCCGTCCAGCCTCGAAGATTCAGGTTTGCTTTGGTTTCTTGAACTGCTTGACGCTGGTGTGTGTTTTTTTCGAAAAACCTGCAGGAGAGCAGCAAATTATTTACATCATCTCCTTTTCCCTTCTGAGAGGGTTATCCTCGATGCTTATCTGGTGTAAAGATAGCACGTTTCCAGAGTGGACGCTATTAACAAGAAGTTGATCGTCGTTGCACATAGGACGATGATCAACCTACAAGTAGTCTGGTGAATCTTTTCGATTTTCTTGATATTGTGAAAAACGTGTCAAATATCATTTTCGCTTTCGTCATAAGCGGGAATGAGAGACGTCCTAACTAAAACCCGGAAGTGGTCCGTCATATTCTTGTGGGGCTAAAGTGAACTGTAGTCACAGGACACTCACGGAGCTCCAGAGCTCTTTTCATTTACTCTTCACAATTAGTATTCTTCATACATTTGTGCTGATGTCCTCAAGAGACATTTCCATATTCTCGGCATTTTCTTTAGAAAATGAAAGCAACCTCTAAAGCATTTCCTGTGGAAGAAACGAAGCAAACATGAATTCATCTCGTAGTGAGCCTCACCTTTCAAGTAAAACACAGTTTGTGAAAATATTTTCGCTGTAGTTCGTATTCTCGGAATATTCTTATTTTTGTCGCATTACGTGGAAGGCTAAACTGTATACACATTACATTATCCGAAGCGCGGAATGCTGTCGAGTGGTAGTCGGTACACATGTTTCCTCAGAGAGTAGAATCTCACACAGTTGAAATACATTAGATTTTATTGTCAGTGTATACGGTGTGACCTGTTAACTTATTCTGCGCATTTCTGTCGTACGGTATTGCTGATAACCGAATTTAAATCGAGTGTCCGCGCTAGACCCTTGCTTGCCTGAAGTTCTAAGACAGTTGTTTTTTAGTTTCTTGTTTCCAGTTTTAAGGCTAATCATTTACTTGCATTCATACCTGTTTTCAACCTGTTTTTGTTCCGGGCCCTGTTACGTTCCACACTGTCCAGTCACATTAATGGGACCACCTGTCAAAAACCTGGACAACTTACTTCTGCAATGCGGACTCCAGCGAGACATGCATGTAGACCGAGCGAGGTGGAGCAGTAGTTAGCACACTGGACTCGCATTGGCTCTGAGCATTATGGGACTTAACTTCTGAGGTCATCAGTCCTCGAGACTTACAACTAATTAAACCTAACTAACCTAAGGACATCACAAACATCCATGCCCCAGGCAGGATTCGAACCTGTGACCGTAGCGGTCGCGCGGTTCCAGACTGTAGCGCCTAGAACCGCTCGGCCACACCGGCCGGCGGACTCGCATTTGTGAGGACGACGGTTCAAGCCAAAGTCCGGCCATCCCGATTTAGATATTCCCTGATTTCCCTAAATCGTTTCAGGCAAATGCCGGGATGGTTCCTATGAATGGACACAGCCGACTGCTTTCCCCTTACTTCCCTATACCGATGGGACCGATGACCTCACTGGTTGGTCCCTTCATCCATATCTACCAACCAACCAATAAACATCGCGCCGAAGAAAAACAAACGTCACCAAGGATGCATGTATACTTGTGTTGATCCATTGTGTCAACAAGAACGACGAGATCACCCAGGGAAAGCCCTACGGCCTGGACCCTTCCGACGATTGTTGTAGAGTGTTTACTTTCACTTTTTACGCCATACACGCCATCGACCCTCTGTCCGATGGAGCATAAAACGTGATTCATCTCGCCACAGAGCGGACGTCCGATTGCGGTACTGGTGTGCTAATTCCAGCCTTTATCGCCAATGAACAGCAGCCACATGAGTGCATGAACTTAGTGCCTGCTGTCTTTGAGCAGACACTGTTGGTAGCCCCTTGGTTCCTTTGGGCACCCAATTGCTCAACAGTTGCACGACTGTTCACCCATAGATATTTCCGTATCCGTCGTTCACCCCTGTCATCCATGACCTGTGCTGCACCATAGCTGATTCAGCGCCGCGGTTTGGGTTTCGCCATTTTGCCATCGAGGGCGTACATTAATACGGCAGCACGACAACAGTTTACAAAGTTAGTAGTGTCGGAAATGCTTACACCCTTGGCACGAAAGCCAACGATAATGATCTGTTAGACGTCAGATCAATCACTCTGGTAGTGGTGCCACCTGCCTTCTGTGAGTGGTTATATTGCCGGCCGGTGTGGCCGTGCGGTTCTAGGCGCTTCAGTCTGGAACTGCGTGACCGCTACGGTCGCAGGTTCGAATCCTGCCTCGGGCATGGATGTTTGTGATGTCCTTACGTTAGTTAGGTTTAAGTAGTTCTAAGTTCTAGGGGACTGATGACCGCAGATGTTAAGTCCCATAGTGCTCAGAGCCATTTGAACCATTTTTTTGAGTGGTTATTGCACGTTGACGCTGAACATACGCAGTAGTCACATTAATGTGACTGTACCATGTATATTGCAACATCACCTACTGAGCGATCTCAGTACTGTTTAGAGCTGCGATGGTCCACTTACAACCTCCACATACCCGATAGTACACCTCATTCCTCGTAATGGGCACCGTACACTGTCATTTATGTTTGTGGGATGTCGAAGAAATAATAGTTGCTTCATAAATAGCCATGAAGATACTGTGTCAGAAAAACAATACACTCAAATCTAAATTTCGTTAAGATTAATTATTCCTTTTTTGTGCCTACAGGTAGATTATATCGTACAGAAACTGCTGAAATTCTGAAGGAGATTAACAAACGCTCATAATTTAGTCGTGTGTATCGTAATAAATTAACAATTAAAAAAAGTCCTGTAACAGAAATACATCTAGTACACAGCTGGCGCCGGCCAGGGTGGCCGAGCGGTTCTAGGCGCTACAGTCTGGAACCGCGCGACCGCTACGGTCGCAGACAGGTTCGAATCCTGCCTCGGGCATGGATGTGTGCGATCTCCTTAGATTAGTTACGTTTAAGTAGCTTTAAGTTCTAGGGGACTGATGACCTCAGAAGTTATGTCCCTTGGTGCTCAGAGCCATTTGAACCATTTGAACACAGCTGGCCTGACATGTATGCTGCCGGTTTTGCAGTTGATGCTGTCGTCAGTTTTTAAGTCTGATTCCCACTAATGCGATTTCAAACTCGCAATAAAAAGGCAGTACAATTTTTAGAATAATTCTCCAACTGTGCGACTATTATCGCATTCAGCGTTTTGATGGTGAACTGTTATTCTAGCGTACCACAGCACTTCAGTGAACGACACCTCTGTCGTTTAAGAACCGTGTTTGTGGCAAAAATGATTTACAATTTTTTTTTCTGATTAAAATAGTAGGGCTTGGTGTTGTGACGTAGCAGTGTAATCATGAATCTCGCAAGAGATTAAAATAACTCGGTTGTCACAGTTATGTACTTTCATGGTTGGTTACTCATAAACATTTCCAAGTGGACCTGTTAACCTTCAAGTCAGAGATGAAAGAGGTGACTGCTGACACTTAGACGTGCAATTTCACAGCTGAACCCACACAGCTTTATGTTTTTAATTTAAATCACCTAACTCACGGCGTACGCAAGCAAATGACATTAACGGGCGTTGCATTCTGCGAGTAACATGTGCGTCTACATCTTTCATACAAAAATACTGCATCGTGTTACGTTTAGTTCAAAAATTGCTCTGAGCACTATGGGACTTAACTTCTGAGGTTATCAGTCCCCTAGAACTTAGAACTACTTAAACCTAACTAACCTAATGACATCACAAACATCCATGCCCGAGGCAGGATTCGAACCTGCGACGGTAGCGGTCGCGCGGTTCCAGATTGTATACAGTTTAGTGTTTAACTCTGTTCAAGTGTGCTCTCAGATGTAAACATTAAGTTACGTGTGCTATAGTCCACGTCTCACAGCATCCTTGTATTATAAACATGATCCGTAAACACACACACACGTGAGAAAATATATACATACGTCGTGTGTAATTGTGTGGTTTTGTTCTGTAGAAGTCACCGCCTTCTGAGGAAAATCTTTAAACTAACTCTTCATCCGCATCAGCCCAGTACCGTCTTTATTCTCAAGACAGGCTATTGAGTTCGCGGAACCCCCAACTAGAAAATCGTTAGCGTTCGCAACGACCTCGTCTACATCAGTGTACCCACCCATCAAATTGAGGAGGGGTCTGTCGTGACATCCCAGATGACAGGTTCGCCGATAGATTCCTGGTGGAAACCCTTCGGGGTACATTTAATCACCTCCCGCATTCCAGATGCTCTATAGGTTAGAAAGAACTGACTTTTTCGCCGAAAAAATAAAAATAAATAATATCTGAACTGCCGTTACGCAACTCACATGAGAACACTGCACCCGACATTAGTCACCCCCCGAAGAAATACCACGCTAATACAGTGTAAAACTGCACGTGGCCTTGGTAATGAGCAAAATTCTGCGAGGAAGAGGGTACGCAAGCTTCTTCAGATATGCTATATCCAGCTGAAGCCACCCGACTCCAGCTGTCCATTGCATGCAGTTCCCTTCACAGTGTCTGCTCGTAAACTGGTTGACGTACACCTGATTCCAGTGACGGTGGCAATTCCTGTCAGGTTTGAAACCGATTTTCATTGTCAAGGCGCGACCATTGTCCACGGTCACTGTCGGCTGTTATCTTATTAAGACCATTGTTCTTGCGCTGTATTACATGACAGCGAGTGATACATCATTCCTTTCATTTGTGTTGGACAGTCCGCGTTGATACACTACCGAATCGGGCAAATTCACTCACGGTGTGGTCATGGACACGTCCCGTCTACTCTCTGTCACGTCTCCACGGCACGGCGACCCATCTCACCGCCCTGAATCCATACATTCGACTGCCACATACACACCACACTTCACTGCCACGCCTTACGTCACCGGTGGAGTGAAAAATACCTGCCTTGTACAAGTTCTACACCAGCTATAGCGCTCCAAAGCCATCACTCTACTCTTTTAATGGGGAACGAAAGGGTGACGGACGAAAATATTGCTCAGATTCGGGATTTTTTTCGCCATACTGCAATGCAATAGACAAATGGGGTTTGCTGCAATGAATAAAGCATATATTGAAGTTTTTATTGGTACTTTTTTATTGGAAAACATTATGTATCTTCACTGTGTAATTGTGATTTTCCCTAGGCAGCTCTGAAAGGGGATACATCGACGGTTGTCGCCGTAACTCCGGTTGTGGTTATCTGAAACTTGAAATGAACATATCACGTTGATCCTTACACATGTAATTTTACTCCGTCGTTAGAATTTAAAAAAAATTGGCGACATTACAGATATTTGAAAAAATGGCTATTTTTGGATTCGTCTGGTTTGGTCGAAAAGAAAACTGAATATAAAAAAAACTGAATATAAAAAATCGGCTACGATGAACTGAAGAGAATTCAGTTTGCTTCAATGGATACCAAAAATCATTAAAATCGGATGAAAATAGTAGCGTGGGTGACGAAACCGTACCAAAAAATATGGTATTAGATCACGCCAATGAATGTGCTGAAACGTGCTCCGTTACTGGCCACATAGTTAGTAAGACGTTCTTCTGGTAGGGCGTTCCATTCCTCCCCCAGCGCCGTTGACAACAGTTGGAGGGTCGTTTGTGCATGTGAACACGCTGGAATACATCTCCCCAGCCGGCCGATGTGGCCGAGCGGTTCTAGGCGCTTCAGTCTGGAACCGCGCGACCGCTACGGTCGCAGGTTCAAATTCTGCCTCGAGCATGGATGTGCGTGATGTCCTTAGGTTAGTTAGGTTTAAGTAGTTCTAAGTTCTAGGGGAATCACACACATCTGAACAAAACAGTGAAGGATGAGGCTTATAAGCGACGTCCATACTAACAGTCTACGTGCCATCAGTCTTTTACAGTCAATCACTGTTACTCGTAAAGCTGCTTTATAAAAACGACTGCGGTAGTGTTGTTGCTCTTCACGAATAAGCGACGCATTAATGGAATACGAAAGACTGCTGTTTCCGCCCGTGGTTGAAGAACGTGATTCGCAAGTTCGAATTAAGTGGCGATTTGGGAATTGGTCCTGCGAGAGACTGATGGCCAACTGCGCCACAAGTTGTCGAAGTTACTGTTGCCACGGCTGAGAACGCTGAGCACAATGTGCGATCTTCAAGCAGTGCAGTAGCTGTGTCACGACTAATGACTATTCTGTGGAGTCGTCCGCAGAACGAGGCATCGTGCAAAAACGGCGGCACCGTAACTAAAGACTATCGCTGCAACTCAACAACGAATTGAAGACTTCGGCGTAGATACGCCCGCATGTGTTTCCTTACGCCGCCGCAGCAGAAAGTTTCTTAAGTCCACGTGCAGTGTAGCTGCCCCAGGCTCCATGAAATCAGCGACTACTTGTAACCATCGCTAACGACAGACAACAGTATCGTCATAGCAAAGATCCGGATGCGTGTGAATAGCACAGTAATTCTGGACGTTATATTAAATTGTAGACAATTGTGCTCTAATGTGAAACTACCCTTCTGCAGTGACGAAGTGTCAAATACACACGTCAAAAAAAGTTTTGCACCACCCCGGTTCCCATAACTCCGGAAGATGGACGTTGACTGTGCATATTCTATCACAGACACAGTTCCTTTGACTGTTCAGAGACGTCACTAAAACCGCTCAAAGATGTAAAAACCATGCATGAGCAGCGCCTATTAGACCGAGGCGGTCCGACAGCCGATCACTTCCAGTCATTCCACCAGGCAGGAGGTACACGGCTCGTGTTGTCTGTACTTTAACCATGCCTAGACGGTCAATACCGCGGTTTGATGGCGTCCACATTGTTACTTTGTGCCAGGAAGGCCTCTCAACAAGGGAAGTGTCCAGGTGTCTCGGAGTGAACCAAAGCGATGATGTTTGGACATGGAGGAGATACAGAGAGACAGGGAACTGTCGATAACATGCCTCGCTCAGGCCGCCCAAGGGCTACTGCTACAGTGGATGACCGCTACCTACGTATTATAGCTCGCAGGAACCGTGACAGCAAGGTCACCATGTTGAATAATGTTTTTCGTGCAGCCACAGGACGTCGTGTTACGACTCAAACTGTGCGCAATAGGCTGCAACTTCACTCCCTACGTCCATGGCGAGCTCGATCTTTGCAACCACGACACCACGCAGCGCGATACAAATGAGCCCAACAACATGCCGAACGGACCGCTCAGGAATGGCATCACGTTCTCTTCACCGACGAGTGTCGCATATGCCTTAAACCAGACAATCGCCAGAGACCGGTTTGGAGGCAACCCGGTCAGGCTGAACGCATTAGACACACTGTCTAGCGCATGCAGCAAGGTGGAGGTTCCCTGCTGTTTTGGGGTGGCATTATGTGGGGCCGACGTACGCCGCTGGTGGTCATGGAAGGCGCCGTAACGGCTGCACGATACGTGAATGCCATCCTCCGACCGATAGTGCAACCATATCGGCAGCATACTGGCGAGGCATTCGTCTTCATGGACGACATTTCGCGCCCACCATCGTGCACATCTTGTGAATGACTTCCTTCAGGATAACGACATTGCTCAACTAGTGGCCAGCATGTTCTCCAGACATGAACCCTATCGAACATGCGTGGGATAGATTGAAAAGGACTGTTCATGGATGACGTGACCCACCGGCCACTCTGAGGGATCTACGCCGAATCGCCGTTGAGGAGTGGGACAATCTGGACCAACAGGGACTTGATGAACTTGTGGATAGTATCTCACGACGAATACAGGCATGCACCAATGCCAGAGGACGTGCTACTGGGTATTAGAGGTGCCGGGGTGTACAGCAATCTGGACCACCACCTCTGAAGGTCTTGCCGTGTGGTGGTACAACGTGCAATGTTTGGTTTTCATATGCAATAAAAAGGTTCGAAATGATGTTTATGTTGATCTCCATCCCAGTTTTCTGTACAGGTTCCGGAACTCTTGGAACTTAGGTGATGCAAAACTTTTTTTGATTGTATTATAATTCTCACTGACAGCATAAAATACACGACATCTGTGTGGACACTAATTATTTCCAATGTTAATTATTTACAATGTTCAAGCTTTAATAAATTACTAATACGCGGGCTATTCGGAAAGTAAGGTCCGAACGGTTGGGAAATGGAAACCACAGTGAAAATAAAAAACGTTTCATTTGCAACAATTAGCTACACCTTTCATCAACTGTCGTAGCTTTGTATCAAGTTTCTAATATGCTCGTCATAAAAGGCAGTCGCCTTTGCTTTCCGCCAATTCTGTACGCTGGTCTGAAGCTCGTTATCTCTGCCAAAATGGTGTCTTCATAGCCAGCGGTTCATGTGAGTAGAGATGAAACTCATGTGCAGTCACCTGAAGTACTCTACAGTTGCTACAATGCACACCACCTTCCACGGTCCACCATTCGGAAAGTGCTGCGAAGCATTGTGAAATGGTGTCTGTACAAACTTCCAGGCTGTCGCAATTAACAAATGTTACCCTCTCATATGGAAATTAAAACGTGTTTCTTTCGATGGTTTATGCGTTATTTCTCTTACGCAAGTCCATACACGTTTTCACGAGGTTTCATTGTCCTACGATCACGCGTCTTTCATGAGGGCGCTCTTAAGTAGCGAAAGCTGGATTATAACCACATTGTACTTGTTGAGAATAACCGAGAATTCAACGGTAAGTGTGATAAATACACCACTCCACTTTCCGAATTAATCTCTCACGTTTCATCATTTTAAAAGCAGAGACATTTGACATAGTTAGAGTCTTACGGGTATTCATTCTTTTATTACACAAATGAGAACGAGATTAGAGAAGCAGAGTATTTCAGGTTTTCACGTTCGTTTGATGTCATACGAGTAACATTTGCAGAAGAACGGTAGTCACATACCACGAAAAACGTGAAAGATAGCTTCCACCATAAGAAGCTAGCTAAGTTCGTGACGGGGTGCCTCATTTCTCTGAGGCGGAGCGGCCACCATTGTGTCAGCAAAAGTCACATGTTGCTGAGGCCAGAGGATGCGTATTTTAGATTTTTGTTCCAGATGGCAGAAGCGCCAGTTGCTTGGCATTCGCGACGGCTGACTCAGCTACAAACGCTGTCCCAGAGTTCCGATATGCTGAGTAAGCGGGGCAACTTCTCCGTCCGCTTTTTATATTTTTATATCTAGCGGACGTACCGAGTTGGGCGAAGGCAAGGCAAAGCTGCAGTTCTAATCGTCTGCTATCGCTCTCTAATATCACTACTTTCCGATTTCTTAATTTTTTACAGTCGTACGTAGTTTTCTTCTGTGTTAAATGGTCACTTCCAGCAGCGGTACTGAGGATGTGTACATTGTACGAATTGTCAGAAAACCCCAGATATCTCGCAAATTAGATGACTGCAGTCATAAATTCTGTCTGTAATGTTGAAATAACACGTTAATTAGCGCTGCTCAGTGATATTTGGTCTGTTAAAAAGCGGCAAACATGAGAAGTAAATGTTTTGCTGCTATTTAACTATGTTTGCGAATCCGTGTTCAGCTAAGGCCATCGAAACAGGACAACTTAAGTGACTATTTCACGCCTCCCTTAGTATACTATCTGATCAAAAGTGTCCGGACAATATGTAATGTGAGAGTGATAACTAGATATCACGAGAGCCGGACCCGCCAGTATAAAAGAAGGCGGGGAGTGTTGTGTTGTCAGTAGAGAAGCAGTAACACCTGAATAGATCAGAAAGGAGAGGCCGGTGACTTCCAACGTGGAGTACTCATCGGGTGTCACCTGAGTAACAAACTCATCAGGGACGTTTGAACCTTTCTAAAGCTGCCCAAGTCGATTGCTGGTGATGTGACTGTCAAGTGCAAGCGACGAGGAACTATCACAGCTAAACTAAGACCAGGGCATGATGTACTGACGTAGTGCCGAAGCCATAAAACCTGAATTATGGAGCAGTGGAAGAAAGACATTTGATAGGATGATGTCTTGTTTCATACTGTTTACAACTTCTAGCCGAATTTACATCCCAAGAGTGAAACATGGCGGGGGTTGGGTGATCATTTGGGCAGCCGCATCGTGGTATTCCACGAACCCCACTGGCCCCATGGCTCCTGTGCAAGGTCATATGACTGCCAAGGATTATGTGAGCGTTTTGGTTGATCAGGTCCATCCCATGCTACAATGTGTGTTCCCCGTGGTGATGCTGTGTTCCAAGACGGCAGGGTCCATGTTCACACACCTCGCATCGTCCAGGACTGATTTTGTCAGCACGAGGATGAATTGTCGCAGCTGCGTTGGCCACCTGAGTCAACAGATCTCAATATTATTGAGCCTTTATGGACTACTTTGGAGAGAAGAGTGCCTGATCGCTATCCATCTCTATTTTTGTTACCTGAACTTGCCACTATTTTGCTGGAAGAATGTAATATGACGCCATTGAAAACCATGTAGGACCTGTATTTATCCATTTCTGGACGACTGGAAGCTGTTTTGAATGTCGATGCTTTTCCTACACCGTATTGAGCATGGTAATGTGTTATGATTTCGGTGTTTGTACGTATATGTCCACCCCTTTGTAGGCTCCCAGATACCTGAGCAGGTCTAAGGCTTCGTAAGTAATACAACCCAGTATGTTTTCCTGGGCGGTGAGTATTCTTCGGAGACAAGAGCATCTTCAGGAGTGCCCCAGGGAAGCGTGAAAGTACCACTCTTGTTCTCTACGTACATGAATGACCTCACGGACATCGTGAGCAACAATCTGTGGCTGTTTGCTGACGACACTGTGCAGTAGGATAAGAACCGTGTTTGTGGAAGGATACAGGATGACGTAAACATAATTTCTATGTGGTGTGATGAAGGCCAGCTTGCTCTAAAAGTAGAAGAGTCTAAGTTAGTGCATGAGTAGGAAAAACAATCCCGCAATTTTCTAACACAGTATCAGCGGTGTGCTGGTTGAGAAAACTACGTCGATTAAACATCTAGGCGTAATGTTGGAAAGTTATATGAAATGGAACGAGCACGTAAGGACGATAGTAGGTCAGGCGAATGATCGACTTTGTGACTTTTATGGAAGTGTAGTTCATGTAAGACGGAGAGCGCGTGTAGAGCACTGGTGCGATCCACTCTTTAGTAGAGCTCGAGTGTGTGTGGTCCCCTCTAGGTAGGATTAAGGGAAGATATCGAGGCAATTTAGAAGAGTTCTTTCAGATATGTTTGACCAACACGCGAGAGTTACAGAGATGTTTCGTGAATTCAAATGGGAATCCCTGTAGGGAAGACGACGTTCTTTTTCGCCGGAGAACAGGCATCAACAGCTGCCTGCAGAACGATTCTACTGCCGCCAACATAAATGTTTGTGTAAGGACCACGAAGTTAAAGTCAGAAAGTAGGGATCGTACGGAGGCATATAGACAGTCGTTTTTTCCTCGCACAGTTTGCAAGTGGAATAGAAAGGGAATAAGTAGTGGTACATGGTACCATACACCATACCGTAGCTTGCGTAGTTGTATGTAGATGTAGACGTAAGTAATTGATATTCATAAGTAATTGATATTCATAAGTAATTGATGTTCCACACTCAGAAATACAAGTTCTCTCATCCAAATTCGCATCATCGTAAGAAAGATATTTTTTCCTCTGTTTATGTGATTTAATGCAAAATATTATGCAGCAAGTGGCGAGAGTAGAGGAAATGCAATGGATGCGGAAGCTGTTGGAGGCATCGTGTTGTGACGACCTGGCGGCTGGGAACGAATTAATCGGCAGACGTTCACATGGTGTCGGTACTAATATCTATTAAAAGTAGCTGAATGGCATTGAATTCGGGCGTATGCTACAACATTGTCGGACGCTGATGCCTCATCCAACAACATGGACATCGGAGGGTTCCCTGTCGCTTACATTATATCGGATGGTTATAATTAAACTTTCCGTATACGTTATAACACCGAAACTAACTACCGTACGAGTACCAAACTAGGTGGCATTAATGTCATGGACATGTGGGACAGAAATAATGCAGAATCAATTCAATTAAAACACTTTAATGTGCTGCTACGGTACGTCATTCCATTATATACCGGTACCATTACTGCTGCGAAAGGGGCTCAATATGGCGCCCGTCAGTGTCCAGAAGAGTCAGAAGGCGGAGGATTGCATTTTGTATAGCAGAATGTAGCATGTCCGTAAGTATGCTGGCTGCCACTCTCGATATGCTGCGCTTCAGATCAGCCCATGTGTGAATGGTCCCCTGGTAAACCCTGTTCTTCAGGTAGCCCCATAACCAGAAATCACAGGGAGTGAGATCAAGTGATCGTGCCGGCCAAGCATTTGGAAACGATCGGATGATAATTCGCTCGTTTCCAAATGTGTTTCGAGGAAGCAGGTGAACCTCACAAGTGATGTGCGGTGGGGCCCCATCTTGCAGCCGGCCGCGGTGGTCTAGCGGTTCAGGCGCTCAGTCCGGAACCGCGCGACTGCTACGGTCGCAGGTTCGAATCCTGCCTCGGTCATGGATGTGTGTGATGTCCTTAGGTTAGTTAGGTTTAAGTAGTTCTAAATTCTAGGGGACCGATGACCATAGATGTTAAGTCCCATAGTGCTCAGAGCCATTTGAACCAACCCATCTTGCATGAAAACTGTTAGGTTCAATGTGTCTCTTTCCTGTAGGGCGGGTATGACATGCTGGCGAAGCATATCGCAATAATGCTGGCCAGTCACACTGCATGCCTTGGTCCTTGAGCGCCACCCGTTCAAAAAAGAATGTGCCAATGATGAACGTAGCCGTGAAGCGACACTATACGGTGACGGGTTCACAATACAGAGGAACTTCATGCACAGTGACTGGAGGTGAATATCCCCACACTCCGCAATTTTGTGTGCTCACCCCACCCGTCAGAGAAAAATGAGCTTCGTCTGTCCATAGAATGGTCCAGGGCCAGCCCTCGTCAACTTCAATCTTTTCGAGAATGTGGAGAGCGAAGTCAACACGTCGTTGTGCAAGCTGCTGTACGATATTGATATTGTACGAATACCATTTGAGAATATGATACCATTTGACGATATGGTATTTGAGAATATGATATGTGCCTGTGTTATTCTGATTACGATGCGAAGTTCCTTTGGACACGCATGCATGTCCAAAGGAACAGACAATGTGGCGACTACAGCCGTTATGAAATACATTAAGTGAATTCGCACTTGCGAATAACGACAACTATTAGCTGCAGAATGCAGGGACGACAGTGAAAATTTGTGCCGGACCAGGACTCGAACCCGGATTTCCCGCTTACCGCGAGAGGTCGCCTCACCATGTGGCTATCCGTGCACGGCCCACGGCTAGACCCAAACTTCCATATGTCGTGAACTACGCGTCTACGACCTGTACTCGTAGATCCATTATGTACACTACTCGCCATTAAAATTCCAACACCAAAAAGAAATGCAGATGATAAACGGGTATTCTTTGGACAAATATGTTATACTAGAACTGACATGTGATTACATTTTCACGCAATCTGGGTGCATAGATCCTGAGAAATCAGTACCCAGAACAACCACCTCTGGCTGTAATAACGGCCTTGATACGCCTGGCCATTGAGTCAAACAGAACTTGGATGGCGTGTACAGGTACAGCTGCCGATGCAGCTTCAACACGATACCACAGTTCATCAAGAGTAGTTCAAATGGTTCAAATGGCTCTGAGCACTATGGGACTTAACATCCACTAGAACTTAGAACTACTTAAACTTAACTAACCTAAGGACATCACACTACACCCTGTCATCACGAGGCAGGGAAAATCCCTGACCCCGCCGGGAATCGAACATCAAGAGTAGTGACTGGCGTATTGTGACAAGCCACTTGCTCGACCACCATTGACCAGAGTTTTTCAGTTGGTGAGAGATCTGGAGAATGTGCTGACCAGGGCAGCAGTCGAACATTTTCTGTATCCAGAAAGGCCCGTACAGGACCAGCAACATGCGGTCGTGCATTATCCTGCTGAAATTTAGGGTTACGCAGAGGTCGAATGAAGGGTAGAGTCACGGGTCATAACACATTTGAAATGTAACGTCCACTGTTCAAAGTGCCGTCAATGCGAACAAGAGGTAACCGAGACGTGTAACCAATGGCTCCCAATACCATCACGCCGGGTGATACGCCAGTATGGCGATGACGTATACACGCTTCCAGTGTGCGTTCACCGCGGTGTCGCCAAACACGGATGCGACCATAATGATGCTGTAAACAGAACCTGGATTCATCCGAAAAAATGACGTTTTGCCATTGGTGCACCCAGGTTCGTCGTGGAGTACACCATCACAGGCGCTCCTGTCTGTGACGCAGCGTGAAGGGTAACCGCAGCCACGGTCTCCGAGGTGAGAGTCCATGCTGCTGCAAACGTCGTCGAACTGTTCGTGAGATGGTTGTTGTCTTGCAAACGTCCCCATCTGTTGACTCAGGGATCGAGACGTGGCTGCACGATCCGTTACAGCCATGCGGATAAGATGCCAGTCATCTCGACTGCTAGTGATACGAGGCCGTTGGGATCCAGCACGGCGTTCCGTATTACCATAATGAACCCACCGATCCCATATTCTGCTAACAGTCATTGGATCTCGACCAACACGAGCAGCAATCTCGCGATACGATAAACCGTAATCGCGATAGGCTACAATCCGACCTTTATGAAAGTCGGAAACGTGGTGGTACGCATTTCTCCTCCACGAGGCATCACAACAACGTTTCACCATGCAACGGCGGTCAACTGCTGTTCGTGTATGAGAAATCGGTTGGAAACTTTCCTCATGTGAGCACGTTGTAGGTGTCGCCACCCGCGCCAACCTTGTGTGAATGCTCTGAAAAGCTAATCATTTGCATATCACAGCATCTTCTTCCTGTCGGTTAAATTTCGCGCCTGTAGCACGTCATCTTCGTGGTGTAGCAATTTTAATGGCCAGCAGTGTATATTCCGGTACAGTTCACACGTTGTACTTCAAAGTCGCTTGCCTGATATCGGCAGATAAATACGATATTGCAGTGCTTGTGATATTCTGATTACACTACAAAGTTCATTTGGAGATACGTGCACACACCACATTTATGGCTCTTGTGAATCTTGTGGGCATAATTATTACACTGTGTCGTTACGTCAACAACTTTTGCTCCTGTAGTCATTATGTTGGTTAACCTTCGAACATCTGTCATACACAGCTGTAGAATTTTGTTGATAAATGATTTTGAGTGCTTCCCCACGCATCGTGGACGTTGACGCAGAAGGGTGGCTTGCGTGCCTGAGCGATGCACATAGCCGTGTCATAGGACCAGCATAATTTTTAGTAGTTGCAGAACCAAGAGTATGGATGGTTAACTGATCTGGCCTTGTCAGATTTGCCAACATTGCCTCGCTATGTTGGTACAGCGAACATCTGAAAAATGGTTCAAATGGCTCTGAGCACTATGGGACTTAACTTCTGAGGTCATCAGTCCCCTAGAACTTAGAAATACTTATACCTAACTAACCCAAGGACATCACACACATCCATGCCCTAGGTAGGATTCGAACCTGCAACCGTAGAAGTCGCGCGGTTCGAACACCTGAAAGCTAGGGAAAACTGCAGTCACTGTATTTCCCGAGGACGTTTATCTGTAACAACCGTCGCCGTGATGAATGGTAAAACACACTCGTCTCCGTATATTAAAATCATTTTGCATACAGGTTTAGCCGTTGAAAAAGTTGGGGTGACAATCCGTAGTGCAACTGGCAAGTATATTTGTGCGTACTATTCATTACACATTGTTGTGAAAGATGCTTCACAGCAAATGATCCATACGTTTGTGATTCGTAACCTAACTGTAGTTACACTGGAAACGAGGATCGAAGGCAGATGATTCACGTTGCCTGTCATAGCTCGTCAGTATTGCCTATTTTCCAGGAAAACGTCTCTTCTTTTACAGGATTCACGGGATACGTACTTCTTTGTGATGCCAATATTTTTCTACGGGGAAACATTAATCTGGGGCTCCCTGGGACCTACTAATACTTGTAACTGGTACCGTGACACTTTAATTCCTCAGACGTCCCAGACATCAACGGTGTGGGACACGTCTGAGTTGTCTTAGACCGCCAGCTCAATTTTTCAAACTATAAGCCGTTAACATGCAAAAACTGCGGTAACGTCAACGAGATGCAATCTTTTTGCATGACAAAAAATGGGCAACACTAGTTAGGTGGGTGGTTATAACCTCCTCCGTGTTCAGTGTATGCGGTGTTTCAGGAAAATATGGAAACAGTCATTATCTTGCTGTATGCAAAAGATCATACTTATTCTATGAGGTGGCTAAAATACTATTGGAATTCTCTTTGACCACGATGGCGTGATTGTAAATTTTTAGTAACTTCGGCCACAACAAAATTGTAAGAAGACCGGAATTCCGAAACAAGTTACTGTCTGAGAGGAAACGGTAGACCTCTGTGCTTTCAGTATGAACACAATAAAAATAATTTTTCACACACACACACACACACACACACACACACACACACACACACACAGGGAGAGAGAGAGGGGAGGGGGGATTTCGCAAATTAAATAACTGCACAGCGGTACTGAGAGCCATGTAAACAACAGAAAATACATAAAACATTATTAATTTTCACAGTAAATTAAACATAGCTTATATTTGAAACAGGGCAAAATTTAGATACAAACACTACAAGCAGAACAGGGAGTACACACAGATTTTGTATATGAATATTAAATAATGAAGCTAGTTCATTACGGCGACGTATTATCCATTCTGAACTACATATTTTATGAGAGACCAATGTTAAAGACTTCTATTTGAGAACCTAAGAAATTACTGGGGTAATAAAAATAAAGAAATATATTATTCCAGAAGGAGTAATCGCTTAAAGTGTTATCACCGAAAGTGAAAATCCTGTGGGATGAGAGTGTATATCTTACGGATTAAGTTAAATAATATTTTAAGAATATATAGAAGTTTAATCAATCAAGCCTGCTAAATACAGAGAGGGGGGGGAGCAGGTTGTAGAAATTCGCCAGCTTTCAAGGTCTCGAAAAATTTAGATACGAAACGATAACCATATACACCTGTCGGATCGCCACATTTGCCTTATCCTAAAATAGAATTTTTGATTTGTCTATATTCCGCTTCCGTTCAATAATCATCCAGTAGCATATCTGCACTGATACGCCAGAACATTCTGACCACCGACGTACAATCGTCATACACCCGTCCAGGCGACAGCAGCGTCACCGGACGACTAATGACTGCTAGTCAGGCACACGCCGGTCCACGTAGTATCAGTAAGCGTGCTGCCCGTGTGTAGAACGGGGAAGGCGCGCCATCTGAGTTTTACCGAGGGCGGACTGTGATGGCCCAGGACCTCGTCTCGAGCATTTCGGAAACTGCACGATTTGTCTGGTATTCGAGAAGTGGTATTTGTGGTGGAAATTTGTGGTAAGTTTCTATGAGACCAAACTGCTGACGTCATCGGTCCTTAGGCTTACACACTACTTAATCTAACTAAAACTAACTTATATTAAGGACAACACACACACAAACCCGTGCCCGAGAGAGGACACGAACCTCCGACGGGGTGGAGCCGCGCGAACCGTGGCAAGACGCCCTAGACATTGCAGCTACCCCAGTAGTGCTGTGGTGAGTGTCTTCAACACGTGGCGAAACGAAGATAAAACCACGTCCGGACGTCGTAGATTTGGGCGGCCATCCCTCGTTACAAATGTCGGACGTCGGAGGCTGCGCAAACTGGTATACAGGTCATGCGGCGAACTATGGCGAAACTAACACCAGACTTTAACGCTGGCCAGAGTACAAGTGTGTTTGAACACACAGCGCACCGAACACTCCTAACGATGGGCCTGTGCAGCCATCGACCCATACATCTGCTAATGTTAAGACTGTGACATCGGCAGCTACGACTGAAATTGGCACATGACCATCAGCAACAGACGTTGGCGCAATGGCGGAGCGTTGTTTGGTCTGATGGACCCCGATACCTTCCTCATCATGCCGATGGGACGGCGCGAATCTGTCGTCTTCCAGGGGAACAGCTCCTTGAAATCTGTGCTGCTGGGTAGAGGTAAGCTTTCGGCGGCTCCATTGTGCTCTGGGGAACATTCCATTGCTCATGCAGGACACTGAGACGGCCAAGATCTGTCGTACAGTGGTTGCAGACCACGTTCACCCCTTCACGACTACAATGTTTCCCGACAATAGCGGCATTTTTAGCAAGATAACTCTCGATGTCACAAGGCCAGTAATGTGATGGAGTTGTTCGAGAAACACATTGGTGAGTTCCAGTTGGTGTGCTGGCTTTCCAACTCGCCAGATGTGAATCCGATCGAACATATCTGGCACGTTATCGAACGTAGCGTCAGATCTCATCGCCTCCCTGCCCTGAAATTACGGGAATTAGGTGACTTGTGTGTGCAGATGTGGTGACAACTCCCTCCAGCGACCTTCCAAGGCGTCATTGGTTCCATGTTACGACGCGTCGCCGCTGTTATCCGTGCCTACGGTTGAGACACCAGCTATTAGATGGGTGATCATAACGTTCTGGCTGATTAGCGTAGGTGCTGTATCAAATTCTAAAAGTTGTGCGACCGCTGCATTTAGAGTAACGAATCAACACTAGCGTACGCCGCGTTGATTTCTCCCTAGGCATTGGTTCAAATGGCTCTGAGCACTATGGGACTTAACACCTGAGGTCATCAGTCCCCTAGAACTTAGAACTACTTAAACCTAACTAACCTAAGGACATCACACACAACCATGCCCGAGGCAGGATTCGAACCTGCGACCGTAGCTGTCGCGCGGTTCCAGACTGAAGCGCCTAGAACCGCTCGGTCACACCGGCCGGCCCCTAGGTATTCTTGTTGTTGTTGCTGTTATTGCTGTTGTGGTCTTCAGCCTCTATTTTGTGCATGTCTTTTCATCTCTAAATAACTACGGAAACTTTCATCCATTCGAAATTGCTTGTTATATTCATCGCTTGCTCTCCTGTACAATTTTTTACCCCAACAGGATCGGTGTCATAATAGTGATACCACCTGAGAAAAATATAGACTGTATCATTCTATTTATTATGGCATCGACAGCCGCCTCAGTTTGCAAATCACACAACCATCTGCAAAAACAGGTATTACTCTCGTGACTAGCCGTAAGTGAGGGGACGTATCTTGTCGGTGACACGGACTAGACTCATTATCAATTATTTACGCTAATAGCACCACAGTTCATATGTGATCTTGCATTCGGTTGAGTTGTTGTAGGCCCTCTGCTGTTCCTTATCTATATAAACGATGTAGGAGACAATCCAAGCAACGGTCTTACGTTGTTTGCAGATGACGCTGTCGTTTATCGTCCAGTAAACATTGGCAATTGACCCTAAATAATGAAAAGTGTGACGTCATCCACGTGAGTGCTAAAAGGAGTTCGTTAAACTTCGGTTACACGATAAATCAGTCAAATGTAAAGACCGAAAATTTTTTCTCAGGTGCTAACTTATCATATGAAACTAAAAACTAAACTCCGCTGCAACGAGAAATGCCTGTGTTTGACCCGGTACGCCTTTGCGGCATGGAATCGTGACTTTCAAGTTGCGCGTCCCGCAGATGGGACGCCTTTCCCTTTACAGCCTACCGTTGGGTTATTGTTAATTGTACTGCCATCTTACTACAAATCGTGATAAATGTGTGCTAGCCTACACCAAACTAGGCAGACTAGTGGTACCGTTTTCAACGGACGTAAACACATTACAACCAGAAAATCTCTCTTATTGAAGTCAAATAAGGCAAACCAAACATGTGTCAAGATCTGTCACAGTTATGACATCTCCAGGAAACCGTAACGTCAATCAGAAGGTTTATTGTGTTGAGTATTCTAGTAGTACTTGAAGTAGGAAACTTTTCTGCGAAAACTAAAGCTCTCTAACTACGAAACTGAATTTTATATTTCTTTTCAGAGGTATAGGACTAATTTCACTGAATTGAGTGGAAATTTAAATAAACAATTTTTTATGTATGATCGGCGTAGAATGCGTTTTTAAGACTGTCGAGGGCCATACACATACTGCAGTTGTGAATAATACCCAGTTCAACGGTTCCGCCCAAAAGGAGGAGATGAATTTTAAAAACCAGTATATTCCATACGCACTCCGTTAAATTGTCGAAGTGTTGTGTGTCTGTGGTTTCCTGGAGACCGGCAACGTTCGGATTGCTGACAGCTTTATCGTATATACTGCAAGATAAATATACATATGTGTACTTTTTCCACAGAGAATACCGGGTGTCTCTTCCATGGGCCGTCAGGCGCATTTTCTCTGGTGTTTCGGCAGATATTTGCAATTTTGTTTTTGCAACGTGCAGCTGGAGTCAGCCCAAACAAATGCTACACATCACGTCTTTCAAACGACACTCAGCGTCGAGGGGAAGCGTCGGTTTGTTATCCATTACAAACAAAGTGATTATTAAAACGGAATTTTGCGAGCCCGTTCAATAGAGCGCTCCCGGATAAGCCTAGTGCGTTATTCATTTTGTTGATACATATTAACAGGAACAGTATATAAAAATATGAAGAATAATTAGTACTCCAACAGCGGCTGAGCAGCGCGCTTCTTTATGGTGGTAGCGGTCTCTGTTGATACACATCGGTGAAACAAATATGGCGCTAGACTAATTTTTGACTGCTGTATCGAATGACCATGTAAAATTTTAGTTTAAAAATGGTATCGTCTGTAACGGAAAATAAACCGACGCTTTTCATCGACCCTGGGCGTCGCATGAAAGGAAAGATGTGCAGCATTTGTTCAGGCTGACTCCAGCTGCACGTTGCAAAATCAAACTTGCAAATATCTGCCGAAGCACCAGAGAAAATGCGCCTGACGATCCTTAGGAGACACATCCTGCATAGAAAACATTTCACTATCAACTGTCTAAGCCCGATTTCTGTAGGCAGGATACGCGTAAACACTTGTACTGATGATTACAGCCGTTCGAAACACTTCGTTTTAGTGAACTTAAATGTAGCCTACTAATAACGACAGCCAGAAGCATGCTTTGTTAAAGGAAATCTTAGCCGGCCGAATGGGCCGAGCGCTTCTAGGCGCTACAGTCTGGAATCGCGCGACCGCTACGGTCGCAGGTTCGAATCCTGCCTCTGGCATGGATGTGTGTGATGTCCTTAGGTTAGTTAGGTTTAAGTAGTTCTAAGTTCTAGGGGACTGATGACCTCAGAAGTTAAGTCCCATAATGCTCAGAGCCATTTGAACCATTTTTGAAAGGAAACCTGAAATTGTTGATTGTTGTCTGCATTAAATATCGGAAGTGTTTTTACTAAAGGAAAAAAGTTAAATCTACAGTCTTGAAAATCTGTGTACTGAGGGAAGCAGAATGATCTGCAGAATATCGTTCTGCGTGACAGCCCGGAAACATGGCATTTAATTAACTCGAAAGTAAACGTAACCTTATCTCCATCGTCAATAATTTTACACGGACCTCGTTTGAAAATATTTTATCAGTATTGTCTCATTTAGGAAACGAGCATCCACCTGCTAAGTATATATTTGGAACTCTGCCTCTGTTGACAACTGAGAAAAATTAATCCAATTTCGACTCTAACGAACGTAAATAATGATACCTTTAGCGCGCTGCGAATCTAAGTCAAGGATGAAACAGTATACAGCAGCAGCCAGTATTCGAGATAATATTAATTGACAGGAATTCGACATTAATTGGTAGTGATAGGAAGTTTTTTTAATTGAGTCTTGTTATGAGTAAAACTCCAGCTAAGAAAGGCAGAGTAGCGCTTCGAAAGGAATTTGTTGCGTGTAGTACTGAAAACACAAGCAGCAGCTTCGGAAGTCTCCAGTAATTAAGGAACCCATGTAAATTTTACCAATATACTAAGTTCGCAAAATTATGCGAAATTCTTATTTATTTATCTATAGATTTGCTGATTATTTTTGTAAAATTTTGTACACAGGCAGTTTATATTGAAGCTTGTTCTTCGATAATAAGGTCTCAAATGGATCGTATAAACCAAACATAGATACTTCGTTGTTGTATAGCGATCAGCGCCAGAATGTGAGTAGTGGCTTCATTTTTTTTATGACTGTTTCTTCATTTAAAAATTCCGACTAGCATTTGATGGATATCACAACAATTTTTCGCGTGTCCTTTCACAAAAATAATTTTGCGTGAACTCATAAAATGGGTTGCAGATTCAGACCAGTCGATCAAAAGTGCATTGTCTGGTTGATGCATTCTCATTAGGTCGACCAGTCCGACAACGTATTTTCTATGGATCGTAAATGATCTGATGATTAAATGTAAGGATTCGGCAGGAAGCTGCTGGCCTAATACTTACGTTACCTCCAACTTTTCAGAAGACAAGAGTGCGAAAACTACAAGGCAGTTAGGAAATACACACATATATCAGCTCCCTCCCAGACCCCCCCCCCCCCTTTTCCTCCACTACCAAACTAAATATTCATCTTAAGGATGAAGTTCACTGTTTTTTCCACGTTTGATCACAAATAAACTGATTTTCGATAGGTTCTTCCTGGAACGAACACAATTTTTTCTTCCTTTCTACCCAGACATGTTTTGCTGACATTCAGCACCATTAGCCTTTGATTAATTTTCTTTCTATGAAATTATACGAAAAATTGCTTTTTACCTTAACTATCAATAAATTTGAGAAAACTGAAATTCTGTGTGTAGAGATAGTAAAAAGCGATTTTTCCTGTTGTTTAGCTGCAATAAAATAGAAATAAAACACTCACTGGTGAAGCTGTTACTTAAACGAAATATGTCTGGGTAGAAAAGAAAGAAAGATTTGTGTTTGCTCGAGGAGGAACCTATCCAAAAAGAAGCTTATTTGTGAGCAAACGCGGACACAAGAGTGAGCTTGAACTTCAAGATGAATATTTAGTTTGGCAGTGGACGAAAATGCGAGGTGTAGAGGGGAGGTGGGGAGGGGGGGCGAGGATTTGTTGAGGTAGAGTAAGGCGTGACTACCGAAAGCAGATTCAAGTGGATGTAAGTTGAAATACTATTCTCTAGCCGCGCGGTCTGTTCCGATGTTCAAATGTGTGTGAAATCTTATAGGACTTAATTAGTAAGGTCATTAGTCCCTAAGCTGACACACTACTTAACCTAAATTATCCTAAGGACAAACACACACACCCCTGCCCGAGGGAGGACTCGAACCTCCGCCGGGACCAGCCGCACAGTCCATGACTGCAGCGCCTTAGCCGGCTCGGCCGTGTGGTCTCCGGCCTCTTGTCACAGTTCGCGCGGCTCCTCACGTCGGTTCGAGTTCTCCCTCGGGCGTGGGTGTGTGTGTTGTCCTTAGCGTAAGTTAGTTTAAGTTGGATTAAGTAGTGCGTAAGCCCAGGGACCGCTGATCTCAGCAGTTTGGTCCTATAGTCCTTACCACAAATTTCCAGTTTACCGGAAACATCAAAGTGTTTAGTTCCCTCTGCCTACAATTGATTCTACAGGTTCTCAAAGTTTCATATCATTTTGTAAAGTTTCGCGGTTCGTTTATCGTCGTCCATTCACATCTGGCTTTCTGTCAGAGACACGAAGAAGCGTCGGTTGCACAGGTCTGTGAGCCACGTGATCGTTTGTAGTTTTACGGTGTCCGGTTGCATCGCAGATTTCTCGTGCATCTTAACTGCCTCGTGACAACTAGAAATCCCAGTGCAGCCAATTAGGAACACGGCGGCGCGTATCGTTATATACTAAATTAGACGGTGCGTGATGCAGTAGCATCCCCGTAGCAAAAAGAGGCTGACAAGGAGGCGGAAGTGGACGGCGTGTCGCTGTCGGCTGTGGGCGAGCGTGGTTGCGAATACGAGTGCGGTTAGCCCCCGCCATCGCCGCCCCCACCGCGAAGCGACGCGCGGCTTAATTGGCGGAGCACCCTTCCGCCACTTAGACACGTGACAAATTAATTAAAATCGCGCCTTCCCTCTCCGTTACCCCCAATAGGAGGGGGAGGGGAGCAGTGCGCCGAGCCGCGGCCAAAAGCTATCGCGCGCCGTTCCCACCAAAAGGAAGACGCGGTAAGAAACAGATACTGTTTGTCATCCCCTCGTCATTAATGTTCATTCACGCTTGTAAATGTCGGCCGAGAAAAATTAATTTACTTTGTGATGTGATAAAGGGCTACGGTTACACACAGCAGGCAGAGAAGATGTTTCCAGGAGACTGTAACCACTTTTTAAACAGTGCTGCAGTAATGTCCTAACGAACTAAGAGACGTAAGACTGTACTCGTATTCGGGAGGAGAAGGGGTTCTAGTGTCCCGTGTGGCATCTGCATTTATGTTTTCTTCGGTTTCCCTAAAATGTTTTCATCGGTTTCCCTAAAATCACTTCAGACAAATTCCTTAAACAAGGAAATAGCCAGTTTTCTTTCCCTTCCTTGTCTCATATGATCTTTTACTCCGTCTAAAAGCAAATGTGAAAACACCGCAATACAGCATCCGTATTGAGATGCTGGGGAAACATCGATAATATTCGTGTCTTTCTGTCACCGTTAATCAAACCCTTGAAATGAATATCGCAACAGGTTATTTGACATTAATTTTGCATATACTGTGTAGTAATCTTTGGGTTTTGGGAAGCCTGCTCTACCATCACACATGTAATAGGGGAGCTAATGTACGACACGCAAAATAATGGAAAAATGTGGGACTTAATTTTCACAAGACATAAGTAAAGTCAGGCGCCTGATACTTCGCGCTTCGAATAGAAGCTCGTCGTTAATTGCACGAGATAGTGTTTGAGGCTTCGTACGACTTTTGGTAAATATTCTCACTTTTAAAGACGGAAGTGTCCAGTAATTGAATGAAAGTACATTTGAAGTCACTGAATAGTCCGAAGATTGTACGTCAGTTGTTAGTAAACTGTACGGATTGTCCTGATGTCGCTGGATTCCAGAGCAAACTTCTTCTGCTAGTAGAAGTGCTAGAGGTCCTACACAGAACAGAGGTCACTGTGTAGGCCGGAAGAAAAAGTCGTTACACGGAACGAGTGGAGAAGAAGGCCCGGACTGTTCCGTGCTGAGAGCAGAAGTGAGGGCCTCACAGCGACGTTAGCATACGCTACTAACAAACTCGTTGCTAAAGCAACTGCAGCTCCCCGTAGGACCTCCAGATGCCGAGTGCAGCGAGTAACACATAATTAATACAATGCCGCCCCGCCGCTAATTCAATTAAGTACTCTGTGCAATCAGTTGCGAAGTGGGTGAACGCGGGAAGCAGCCGCCACGGTTACATAAAACATGAAGCGCTGAAGGGCAAACGTGCCAGCGGAAGGGACAGGAAACACGCACTGCCGACCCGCGCTGCACAGGAAATTCTAATGGAAGCTGTAGAAATACTGGACGAAACCTCGCAAATCAGTTCGAGTGTAACACGAAACGCGGGCGAGCTTGGCATTCGGCCCGCGCCGCGGTCCCACGCAAAACTACACGACCAGTCGCTGATTAATCATCTTAATCTGAGTAACTCGTTTGAAGGCAGAAATGCTGAGTTCACGGTGATGTCAGCCTTGTAGGTTGAGCTTTTGGTGGTATCCGGTTGCTGGAGGTCACTGTTTTCGTGCGCTCTACGAAGGCGTTTGCTACGGCATTTTCACCATTTCTAATTCCTGATACCTGCCAAGCACGTAGTTTAATTATTCGTCGTTTACATCATTATTGTGATAATAGAAGAGGCGATAGCTAAATCGAAAAGTCCGAGTAGCATACTATTTTGTTCTGTATATCATTAAGCCAAAATTCCATGGAGATTACGCCTTTTTATCCCATTCTTTCCATTCCTAAAGCTACATAAATACACCACAAACCACAGCGTATTGGATGGCTGAGAGTAATTCGTACAGTTATTTATTTTTTTTTCCTTTTCTTCTTCCAAGTGCGAATGGCGTGAGCGAAAACTATCGCGTGTATGCCTTCGTGCGATCCCTAATCTTTGTTATTTTGTTCTTGATTTGTTCCATGAAGATGTACAATAGACAGAAAATTTATTTTGCAGTCTGTTTCTAATGTTTTGTATTGTACTTATCCAACATCGTTTCGTGAAAAAAATGTCGTCTTTCGTCTAACCGTATTTCATACACGATTCACGGATATCGCAGGAACATTCTCGTACCGACAGCCGCCTGGCTACAAATATAATAGGACATTCCAGATTTTTTTCCGGGTCCTGGTCCTTTAATCCGATGTGGTAATGATCCCAAACACTTTATCACTACTCTAGAATATAGCCAGTATCGATACCTCGTAAGCGGTCTCGTTTCAGGTGCACCATTCATTCGAAAATCTATCAAATAAATAGTCACCCCTTTATTCTCCGTGATTTTAATCTGTACGCTTTACTAGCTTCCTGTCGTTCCCCAACGTTACTTCTCGATATTTAAACAATGTGACTGATCCTAACTGCTGATCGCTATAAGTAAAAGGGAGACTAGGGTCTAACTACCCGTCGACTATGAGATCTTAAAAGACGGAGCACAAGCTCAGATGGTCAGTATTGGCGAAGGAAATAGGCAGCCTTCTTTTTTTATCTTCGAATATAGCCGTCTTTAGCATGAAGCGACTTAGCGAAATCTTTAACGTAGTTCCTCTCAATTGCGGATCCGTTGTCGCAGCCGCTGTGTAACGTCGCTCGATGCACATCGCTACCGCTATACTCAAAAGTTCTCAGATTTCTTTTGTAACGATTTGGCGTCACACTATGAGGGATATTTAATCAGAAATAGTATAATGTTTCCGAGAATATTTTTAGCACTCTGAACGTAAACTGGTGTGCCACATTTCTATATGGAGTGTAGGAATCGGCCCTGACCTGCCTGTCACCAGAAATGATGGATGGGAGGAGAAGTAAACAAAGACGGTGGTAACACAAGTGAACATGCACCATCAATGAATTAAAGTCTGCTTCTGATCGTCGAGTAGAAGAACAAAATCCACTAAGAATATTTTTATGTAGTTGCACTTCCTGTTAATTAGAGACATTGTAAATGAAGATTGTCTCGTATCAGATAAGAAGTCCGCATAAACACCTCTGCCAGATGGCGAGAAAGCTGCAAGAATTGGTGGAGGCGGCCCATACGGGTGTCACAATCCGGGACGTTGTCTAACGCTACGAGACGAGCGCTGTTTTCTGCGGTTCTGTTGAGGGTGAGATAGTGGAGTTACATCGCACCGAACTGTGTATATCGGGTCATTAAAGTGTGGAACAAATGGTGTTGTGTTCGGATGCAGCATCTGCCATGTGGCATCCCAGCGTTATTCTTGCAGCTAATCCACAACCATATTTCTAGTTTATTTTATTCACAAGTGAACCATTTTTTGGGTAGTCTGCAAATGATGCTTTACCTGTTGTTTCCGCACACATGATTTTCGTCTCAGCTCCTCTTAAACATTTCTCAAAGCGGCTGTATGTCCAAATGTTTCTCCTTGGACGAAATAGATGTACTTTGTTTTTCTTGATAACGAGGTCTGCAGGACGTAAAAACTTAGTAAAAAGAAGGTAGCTGTCGACAGACTGCCTAATAAGATACATTGACATGCCTATGTTTCGTAGCTGATGTATCCATTGCAAACATGAATTAAATGGGCTTACGTTTATTACATGACGAAGTTCCGCAAACTGGAATGCACGTCATTTCTAGCCATAGAAGTTCTAAGTATCAATACAGCCTTCCGTTGGAATAAACAGTCGTCTTTATAAGATTATCTAATCTTCTTTATAAGTGACATTAGTTTGCAGTTTCAGCTTTTTGTGTTCTCGTGCGGGATATGCAGTTAGGGGCCGAACCTGGATAGTCTCGAGGGTGGAACGGAGGAGGGGGGGTTCTGATAAAATTTTCCAATTATCTGAAGTTACTGAATACTACTACTTAGTTAAACTATTTATGGTGTTTTCGTTACCTATAACCAGTTTTAGGATATTAAGGGCTGTTGTAAAATTCGTTTGGTTCTCTTGGAACCAGGAACTTATTAAATAATTCCTGCGTAAGATGTTTACAAAAAAATTTGTTTGTGTCTTCACCGCTTGGTGCGCTCATTGTCCATGACACATGGAACTGGAACACACTTCGACCGTGCTTCCTGTTCCGCATGCACGGTTTAGGATCTTACCCTCCAACAAGGCTACTGTCATAACTTGGCCGTCAGAAACACTTACGCTTCTCCTTTATTCAGTCCCAAGCTCAATTATAATACGCGTCACGCGTTGTAGAATCGTCATTTCCGTTCGTATCACGCTTCCGCATGTATAATGCCTACAACGCTGCTTTCCCAGAGTACCCTACTCTCTCGGCTCACACTGCGACTATACGTTCCTTTAAATTCATCACTCGTTATTGGCATCCACAGTATCCTTGTTGTTTGTAGTGAAGGAAGTTGCATGTAGAATCTCGCAAACTGACTCAGTGTTTAAGGCAATGGAATTGGATGGGCGAATAGTGGGATTTAAATCTGCGCACAGCCGTACTGTTAAAAGTTTCAGTGCTTTTGCTTATCACTCGAGGCGGTCAACATGGTGTTTCCACGGAAAAGGACTCCTGTCCGAGATGTGAAGATTCACAGAAACTACAGTGCTCTTGGCGAACTCTAAATATTTACAAAGAAATGTACTCAATGTAATGAATAAATACATTTTCCATTTTGTCACGATCAAAGCCAACAACCATGTAGACTACATTTCGTGAAATCTCAGGGACTCAACAGTGCTACGCGTCTGTTGCATACCGATGTCAGAATTCTGATTAATTTAAAAGATCCACTGTGAGAGATTCCACTTCAGGGGACTTCAGCGCTGATTTCCTTAACAAAGCCAAGGCTAAGGTAATTTCCCATTTATGTCCATTCTGAGCTGTACTCCGTCTCTAATGACGTCGATGCCGGCAGAACCTGCTCTAAAGGGAAAAATTGCTTCATATCGAATGCAAACTGTTACGTCTTAGATACACAAATTTCTTAAAACTTTAATAAAGAGATAGATAAACGCTTATTTGTACGTCACTTCTCAAAAAATTCACCCCGTGCTGTTGAAAGTCATTAAACCTCTATTTATGAACAGCAGTAAACAACAGACGTGCATCGTCCATTCAGTTGTGAGCAGGCAGTGTTCAGTAGAGGACTTATAGCTGTTGTGTGTCACCGTGTGGCCGTAGTAAGCCACAAATCACGATAGAGTAGCACCTCTAAATGAAGTGTTCAAGACACACTCCAGAATTTTTGGAACAAGAGAGAAGTGCGTGGAACGTTTGTCCTGCGCACCTTGACGCTAGAACAAAATCGACGCGTGAACGCCTGCCGCCACTCGATTGCAACGCGAAATGCGGACACTTCTTTTCTAGAAAAAATCATCTACATCTACATCTACATGACTACTCTGCAATTCACATTTAAGTGCTTGGCAGAGGGTTCATCGAACCACAATCATACTATCTCTCTACCATTCCACTCCCGAACAGCGCACGGGAAAAACGAACACCTAAACCTTTCTGTTCGAGCTCTGATTTCTCTTATTTTATTTTGATGATCATTCCTACCTATGTAGGTTGGGCTCAACAAAATATTTTCGCATTCGGAAGAGAAAGTTGGTGACGGAAATTCCGTAAATAGATCTCGCCGCGACGAAAAACGTCTTTGCTTTAATGACTTCCATCCCAACTCGCGCATCATATCTGCCACACTCTCTCCCCTATTGCATGATAATACAAAACGAGCTGCCATTTTTTGCACCCTTTCGATGTCCTCCGTCAATCCCACCTCGTAAGGATCCCACAGAGGACGAACGAGTGTAGTGTAAGCTGTCTCTTTAGTGAACTTGTTGCATCTTCTAAGTGTCCTGCTAATGAAACGCAACCTTTGGCTCGCCTTCCCCACAATATTATCTATGTGGTCTTTCCAACTGAAGTTGTTCGTGATTTTAACACCCAGGTACTTAGTTGAATTGACAGCCTTGAGAATTGTACTATTTATCGAGTAATCGAATTCCAACGGATTTCTTTTGGAACTCATGTGGATCATCTCACACTTTTCGTTATTTAGCGTCAACTGCCACCTGCCACACCATACAGCAATCATTTCTAAATCGCTTTGCAACTGATACTGGTCTTCGGATGACCTTACTAGACGGTAAATTACAGCGGGTGACGAGACTAGATATTATCAATACGAACCTACCGCAAAATGACGAAGTGCAAAATGGGTTTCTGATAGTTCGGCAGGACCGATGAAGGTGTAAATGTGACGCACGATTTGAGCAGTATTCGAAATAAGGATTTTTATGATAGTTTCACATGATTGCATAAACGTTCGGCGCGTTGTTCTTAAGTTAAAACCACCTTCTTAACTTTTCTTTATTGTTTATTTGTCAATTCTCGAAACTTTTTGGAGTGATGCGATAGGCTGAAAAAGTCATTAGCAAAATCGTCAACCAGCGTTCATGACAGCCTCGCGTCCTTTGGTAAAGTAAATGTAAACACCGTCTGCAGACCGTTGCGGGTCCTTAGCTACCGTCCGACCGCTGTGTTATCTTCAGTAACGGCGTTATGGAGGGACAAGGGTCAGTACGCCGCTCTCACGGCCTTATCAGTTTTCGTGACCCGGAGCCACTACTACACATAGTAGTATGGAATGGAATGAAATGAAGGGAAATGGTAAAATTCTGTTGGCGCATAGCCTGCTGCTCCGTAACAGCAGGAAATGAATCGGGGAGCTTAAATATCATGCTCATTCAACGGACGGATTACCCGTCAGAAGTCAAATGACCTCGCTCCGTAAAACCTTTCTGAGAGGAAGGTCATGTAAATGAGAAAGTTGAAGCCGAATCTACTGATCATATAGTTTACGCAAGGAACTGTCCTGCACCTGCTGGACAAATACCAATGCTGAAGATGTTTTCCACCACCATTATTGTGAGTCGAGTAGCTAGCTACTTAAGTTACTTTACACGTTCGCCCCGGCGCTCAGAATTCTGTTTCTCGCTGTGTGACGACATACGTGTCCATGCTTTCCTTCATGTGGCGGCACTGCTTTTCCTGTTTTTCGCCGTTGGCCGAAGGTTGCGTTCAGACACTCTAGACTACTGATTCAATACCGTTTATTGACATTTTATTTCGAAAATGTCGTAAATCCATTCTTTTAAAACAGCGTGAGATGACATAAAATTATTCTACGCTAAAGAAATCACAAACTATGTTATATCTCATTTGTTCAGAAAGATCTTTCGTTGAAGGGTCTCGCAAAATTGTGTTCACAGCTTTTCGTTGCGCCTGGGAGTAGTAGGTAATACCTCATACGGAAGTGTATTGCTGGTAGCATAATTTGTAGAGTGATGTGTGAGCCGCTAGTGGTACAAGCTGCCCGATGGGAGGATGTAGCGTGAGCCATCGACGGCACAGCAGTTAACAGTGATAACAGTGGAACCACGACCTGGATTAATATTTCATTGTGGTCATCATCATCATCATCATCTCTACAGCTTCCCGCCATTGGCGTGGTCTGTTTGGTACGCAGGCCTCTCCATCATTTCAGGTCTTCCCACCACCTCTCGGTTGCTACTCTGGCTCAGTCTTTTCCTCTCTTCCGTATGCTTCCTTCCACTCCTATTATGCACTGGTCCCTTTCACTTCCCTGGGTCTACAGCCTTCATCTCGTGCATTTTGCTAGTCGTCATCGCCTCCTCTATTCTTTTAAGATGCCCATGCGATGTCAATCTTCTTTCTTCAGTCGTTTCTTGTCGGGAATTCTGTCACATTATAGCCGTAACAGCTTCATTTCTCGGCTTTTCCACTTTTGCTACACCTACCCGACTTCTCAAAAACCTCATCTCACTTGCCCGCATCTTATTTTTCTTTCCGATGGCATCATGAACCAGGTTTCTTCGGCGTACAACAAAATTGGTATACGGGATGATTCTTATTAACGTTTAAAAACCCTCGTAGCGACTTAGATGATGGTGGGACAAGTAATTCAGTAAAAGGCACATGGGGCCGCAAATGTCGGCAAGTACTCATAAAGTGGACGACAGATATTGAATATGTGACGTTACATACAAATTGCGAAGGGTATTTTCGAGCGCGTGCGTGAAGGGATAATTGAGCGAAGTAATATCTGCATTCAAGCAGATGGTGCAAATTTCGAATACTTTTTGTAAATGCTATCTGTTGTAAATGTAGGAACTGCAAAATTATTGTTCTCGCAGTAACCAAGGAAAATCTGTTCTTCTTTTGTGTTTCTTTCTTTTATCCCTTCTTTTATTATTTACACACTTTCTGTAGTAGAGAAGGCGTAGGTGATTTACTGATGTGACGCAGTTCGGAAGCTTATACGCAATACAGTAGTTTTTTATTTTACTGTACTTTGCAGTAAACCACCGGAGACTGAGAGACCGGTAAATAAATTAATACCTCAATGTAAGCACTTACTTGGCTCACGCATTGAAAAAAATGCTACCTGGTAGACGCATGACTCGAACCCTAAGCCCCAGGCGCTGAAGTCGTGCGCGTAAGAGCGGAGCCGTACCGGGTTGAATACTTGGGTAGGGATGGTTGGTTCAAATGACTCTGAGCACTTTGCGACTTAACTTCTCAGGTCATCAGTCGCCTAGAACTTAGAACTAATTAAACCTAACTAACCTAACGCCATCACACACATCCATGCCCGAGGCAGGATTCGAACCTGCGACCGTAGCGGCCGGCGGTAGGGATGGTCAGGTGGGACATACCAATAGGCTCAACCGCGTCGTCTGGTGACATCAAATGTTCAGCATTTCTCATTACTTGCCTCGGCGTCATCTACGTCGCTTCGGAGGTTTTTAAACGTTAATAAGAAACACCCTGCCGGCTGGTGTGGCCGAGCGGTTCTGGGCGCTACAGTCTGGAACCGCGCGACCTCTACGGTTGCAGGTTCGAGTCCTGCCTCGGACATGGATGTGTGTGATGTCCTTAGGTTAGATAGGTTTAAGTATTTCTAAGTTCTAGGGGACTGATGACCTCAGAAGTCACATAGTACTCAGAGCCATTTGAAATGAATCACCCTGTATAACACGTTTGGTAAACCACTTCTGTATCGAGTATAAGGATAAAATTTACTAGGAATGTGCTGGCAGTAAATTACAGAAATTATAAGTAACGATTTTCTCGACTCAAGTAAAAAGTTTATATAAATCTACCAGACGGCGAGAAAGCTGTAAGAGGAGGTGGAAGGGGCTCGTACGAGCGACACGGTCCGGAGAGTAATGTCGAACACTACGAGACAACGCGGTTTCCTGCGTTTCTGTCGTGTACGAGGTAGGGGAGTTACCTCGCATCGAAGTGTGTTCATCGGGTCATTAGTGTGTAGAACAGAGGGTGTGGTGCTCATTTTTATTCCGTCGGTGGGGAGCGGAAGGCGGCGAGAGGGGAGCTGCGGCGGTTCTAGATCCTGCGCCGGCTGGCGGGGGTCGTGTCGCGGAAGGCAGAAGGGGCGGCGGCAGAGTAGGGGGAACACGCGCTCGCCAAGGGGAGCCCCGCCGGCCGGCGCGGCCGCTCAGTGTTGTTGTTGTTGCTGTTGCCGTGGCCGTGTGTTTGGCGATGTGACTCGTGTCGTGTGCCGTGTTGTTGCCGCTGTCAATATTTGAGCGCCGGGCGGCGTGTCACCGTGACGCCGTGATACGACGGAAATTAATCTGTTTGAACGCCCATCTGTCAGCGGTTCGTGTTTGGTCCCTAGACCACTAAACGTTATTTACTGGACAAGATTTGCTATTAACACTGTTTCGCGCGCCGCCGCTCTGGGATGCGTTCCCGCGTACTTGAGGCCCCTTTACCTCGCTGGCAATAAACGACAATGTTGCGGGTGCAGTTAAGAGTGTGTTTGCTTTCTCTGGAATCCAATATGAGGAGTAAATTCTTATGCAGTGTAGTACAGGTGTAGGAATATATTCAAACATTTCCTTCATCTCGACTACTCGAATATGGTCGATCATCTGAGCGTGAGAGAGAGGCATCATCAGTTGGAAAGGTGTAGCAGCTTAGTGCTTATCACTGATGTAGAATTTTTTTCAGCTGAGGTATTGGTCTGCTTCTTTTTTACACTTATATAAGTTGTTCTTTATTTATCTAAAACTCACTCGTCCTTTATTTGGAATGGAGACTTTTGTGTGATGTTGTTTAGAGTTAGCAGGCAATCGTTGTTTCCATCTATGTGCAACAGAAACAAACGCATTCTCCTGCCCGTAGTACCAGTACATACAGTACTCGTATCTGTGAGCAGAAATCACAGGCTGATATTGGCTTGAGGGCAGAAATGTCACGCCCTTGCGTTGCTCTCTACCGTGTCTTTAGATTTTGATACGCCTGCTGCTCAGTATTATTTAAATTATTGTTATGATCGACGGGGTTAGATGTTGAGACCGTTCTTGAGTTCTTGTCTTCATTTTTTGCGTTCATTCATATTCATCGACAGTGCTCCTGTCTCGTCATATATTGTTAATTTCAGGATACATTAGTAGGTATCGTGCTAGAGACCGTCACACTGCGTTGTCACTGACTGAAAATTTAACCGGGAAGTTCGTAATTGCCAAGGATGAGTTTCGGATTTGTTACGGTATCTGTTACTACTAAACAGCTTCAGGTTCGGGAATCCATTTGAGACTGATATTGAAATTTCAGGGCTTGTGGTTTTCTGTCTTACTCTTCTGCAGCAGAGGGAGCTAGAATTTCACTTACCACCAGTTGCACATTCCGTACTTAATTGCTTCATACTTTCCTGGAAAGATGATCATGCACGAGATATGCTACCGTTTTGCCACAGCAGACTGTCTAGTGACGACGACGAGCCTCGTATTGAAAACCCTACGTACACAGTGAAAAAATGTGATGTGGAGTGCAATGACATTGAGTCCCTTACGTGTACGCTTGTATCTCAACCCGGGAGAACTATTGCATGATAAAATGAGTGGGTCGTATGTTTGAGGATACGAAACTGGGATTTACAAACCAACTTTAAGGTACATACAAAGGTGATTCGCATCCCAGCCAAATTGTGTTGCCTGAACACTTCTAATGGATTCCAACTTTGTACTAAACATCACATTCAAAAACAGTTTCTACCTGCGAATACCAGGTGCCCATGCACGGGCAGCCTAACCTCTACCCCACCTACAGTGGCCCTAGAACTGTAAAGCTTCCTTCACACTTTACTGTTCTTGTATGTTCAACAGTTCGTCAGATCAGAGCTGTTCTGTACCCCTAATGTAACATCCTATGGTGAAGAAATCCGACTGCGATTTGCTGATCCCAGTCCGCAGCTCGTGGTCTCGCGGTCGCGTTCTCGCATCCCGAGCACGGGGTCCCGGATTCGATTCCCGGCGGGGTCAGGGATTTTCACCTGCCTCGAGATGACTGGGTGTTTGTGTGGTCCTCATCATTTCATCATCATTCCTGAAAGTGGCGAGATTGGGCTGAGCAAAGGTTGGGAATTTGCACGGACGCTGATAACCGGGCAGTTGCGCGCCCCACAAACCAAACATCATCACCATCATTTGCTGATCCCAGGTATATTAGTGTAGCCTACATATAATGGTCTGTGTGACACAGAAGCATGAAGAAGATTTTACAGTCCGAACAGTGTCGTTAACGTACGGCATTTGTGAAGCAGTTGGCAAGCTGTTAAACGCTATATTTAGGCCTCAAATACGTATGCCCTTTGATTATATACATTAATTAACCTAGCGATTCAGAACACTTGTAGATTTTTCATCACTACAACTAGAAATGAAACTTTACCCGACTGTTATACGTCGCTTAAATGTTGTTGTGCTACTACTTCTGTCAAAAAGAAAACGAGCAAAATTTTAAATTTCCTGTTATCTCACAGTTTCAACTTTCAGAACCACTACTTACTCCCTGATTATGACTGTCACACAATTTTTATTGCAGGGAAATATCCCTCATAAACACTTTCAACTTCATGTGAAGTAGGTGGACTTCTGTAGAAATCGGTAATGTGTACAACCTGTTGGCTCCATTCTTCTAGTAGCTACAAATAACATGAGAGGTTGTGCAGTATTTTGCCCTACCTAATCGTTGCCACAAACTTCGATTTTCATTCTTATCTTCTTAAAAGTGATCAATAAGAATATAAAATTTATGGCTATTTACCAGTTTTGACATGTTGTATGTTTCATGTGCACTATAATAATCTAGTTTTCATAACGGAGATTTTGTACGTTCATCAGCCCAAGGCCTTTTTGTATGGCAGAGATGGAGTGCCATTTCGTCAACACAGTGTTCTCCCAGCCATTAATGTTGGCTTTCAGAACTGAAGCTCGTTCTCTTACAAAGTGCGTCTAGGTTGCCCTCACCTGGATTTTGGAGCCTAGATCAGCCCTTCACAAAATGAAAAATCGCTGGTCGTATCAAGAATCGAACTCAGATCACCCCTGCGGCAGACAGACACGCTGACCGTTGAAATTTCTGGAATGCCCTGCAACGATTCAAGTGTGACGGGTAATTTTTTGTCTCTCTTCCTTATGCTTCCATGAAACATTACAGAAGAATAAAACCGCCGTTGCCTTTCCCTCTTTAACTGTCTACAGCGAAAATGTAGCATATTAGAGTCTAGACGTTAAAAAGCTTTAAAAGTAAAGAAATTAACTCACTTGTGTCTGGTACATGATTAACTGTTTTATTTTACTGCTTGGTGCGTAATTTCTGTAGCTGACGACTGGTTCATCAACTGCAATCAGTTTGAGCGTGTAGTTGATTTAAGATATCTTTTGGTATGACTTCCAGATACTTATAATTTAGGATCTGAAATTTCATTTCGCAAAGGGAAGCCTGACGCAGCAACAGATAACCGCCTGATAGCGCTGGTAAATTCAGACTGACTTTTTTGACGCTTACACTGGAAATTTACGCTTACACTGCAAATTTTAGCGGGGCAAATGAAGTGCATGGCGTTAACTGTCCACAGAAATATGAATCCTACGTGCAAAGAGTTAAAGATGTGTTCTTTTGGTCTCACTCGTCGAAACGAAAACCTAATTCATTCAACCTTCAGGATTGTCACACACTGGTTCACAGTTTGTTCTTTACAGACTCTTCTGCGTTTCACTAACACGTGGCGACAACGACTGAACGATAAACTTGTCAAAAAAAAAGAATAAAGTAAAGATCTTTCCGCTTGTTGGTCGACTGGAAAAACCAACTTCAGATTCGGTGGAGATAAACACGGCACCCGCGTGTTGGCGTATTGCAGCTGTGTTTACGAAACTGGAACCGCGCACGTCGAATAATCGGCATTCATGGAATTCATTAATACGTCCGCGAGTGTGTGTGTGTCCTGCGAGTGGAAATGAAATTGAAAAAAAAAAAAAACTGAAAACGTGGCTTTAGCGAGCGAGCAGGATTCCAACTGGGGAGCGCTGGCCACGCAAAAGGCAGACAACTTTCCGCTTCACTTTCTTCTGTTTATATATCTTTCCGTGCTCCTACCTTTACAGTTGGCGTGCACACGTGTTGGTGATATCCACTTTCGTTGGCTTTGGGGCCGCATCTTTAGAATTTTCTCCTTTTCGTTCTCCCTCTTGTGCCGCTTCCCAAGCCAGCGTTTCCTAATGTTATCCTTTGAACGGCGGTAGAACAATAATGCGTCTGAAATTCCTTGCGCAAAAGGTACGTCCTGCATTAACGTGTAACGAGTTCTGAGATCTGAAAATGAAAGAAAAGAAAAAACAAATATTTCTACTCACATCTTGAGATTATTCTTCCATATAAAGAAGTAAAATTTTCTTCTTTCTCTTTTTTGCCCGCCACAGTCTATTTTACTCGCATTTTAGTGCAATTTGAAATAGTGCTCACCGAAACATTTTCATTCTTATCAAGGGCACACCAGTATTAAATTATCATGGTTGATTTACATACAACCGAGGTCGTAGCCTATCAGTTATGTTCTAGAATTCAAACAACGAAATGTTTCGGGTGATTCGATTGACAACTTTTCGTTCACATTACTGCGAGAATTGAACCTATGTGTGTAACTTCCAATAATTTAATTTTTATATACAAGAGATTCAACAACGCTTCCACACTGAGGCATACGTTACATTTATACGTCATATTCCTAGATTTACTTACAAAATAAACGCGGTAAGAAATATCGATTTCAGGAACACAGTCATAAAAAGTTTTCGTCGTCGTTATTCATTAAGTTAGCTATAATATGCTTCAAGTGACCTGTTGTTTTTGCCTCTCTCAGTCAACAGTAGGAAACATGGACGCCAAATCACACGTGCCGTTTGGCAGATGCAACAATAATTTCTTGGATAAGTATTTCGATCTGAAGATGAGATATGTCACCTTGATGTTGTTATGGGACGCAGTAAATAAAATAGATTGTTTCCTGTGGTATCCCACTGTAACATTGCACCGCGAATGGCAGCAGCCTCATTATATGATTATCATCGTGTAGTATCGTGTATCTATTGTGCCCTGTTTGTGTTTGCGACACAACGAAAAACTGAGTATAAGCTTCTTTGATTGCGAAAGACTCTCTGGTTCACAAGAACATTGTGGAAAAACTGTTTGAGATGGTAAATGTAAGTTACCTAAAAAGATGGGTGGTTCCTGCACTTGTGTACCTGCACTACTCACAAGAATATGTGGATTATTTTCCTCGTATTTATGTATAAAATATAAGATATATGGAATTCTCTAACAAAGTTTTCACATTTCTGTTCCGAGTACGGAGTCAACAAGTGTAGGCAAACACGTAGCATCCAAGTTGATTCTAGCATTGTGTTACGTCCCAGCCCTTTCGGCACTATATCGGTTTTGTAGTGAACAGTGCGTACGCTGACTAAAAACTATCCCACAAACACGCACACGTGCTAGTTGTGGGGCGAAAAGACTCAAACTAACATATAACCATCTGCTGTCAGTACCTGACATTATCATTCTCCCCCTCCTTTTTTTTATGCCCCGTCGACAACTGAGCCATTAAAGACGAATGGCTTGCAGTATCTGGCGCTGTGAAGTAAGCTCCTTCTGCGCTAAAAAGCTAGTTTTGCGAGCGTATTCGTTAGGTCCCAGTGTCCTTGCAGTGCTACCACAAATGAAACTAGGTTGCCAAACGTATACACAACGATCTAAAATTGCTCCTATTTTGTAGAACATTGATTTTGATGTTCCATTCCACATTTCTATCGCGGGGAACAGTTTGTGATATTGCTGTAGTTTGCGGTCGCGTTTCTCATTGTAAATGCGAATGTGACCTTAAGCAGCGCTCGACATTATAGGCGGATGGCGTCAGACGGCCCTCTTTTGCTGTAAACGGTCCCCAGTAGATAGTAGTGATAGTGTTTCCTACACAACAGGCAACACGTATTTTGAGAAAATCTCGTACAACATCGTTCGCACTGATAACTCGTGACAAAACTGTATGGGAACTCTAGCCCCAATACCTTGTTTAGGCGGGCACTCGTTTAGACACTAACCGTCCTACGAAATCTCAGAGACAGATACCAAGCTTGAAGGTGGCTGTGTTCTTTCGTTTCCTTTACCCCAAAGAGGCCGTCTACTACATTATCAAACCTAGTCCTTACGAAACGGATATTCCAGGAGATTTGATTAGAGGATGCGTTTCAGTCCACTACATAGTTTTTGTTACCTTCATGATTTTGTCTCGACGATTTTCGTGCTGATAGAAGAAGATTTTATTCTTGGTATTGTCTCTCATCATACGTGAATTTCAGCAAGCGCAGGAGCGCGAGTGGACTCCGTGTTAGTGAAGAAAAATGGAAGGAGGTTTCCATATCTAGACTTCTGTGGAAGTGAAGCACAAGCTCAACTTGGACAAGGATGAAAACTGCAAATGGCTGTGGCATCACCAAGGATCCACCTCGGCTTTCGCGTCACGTGATTTTGCGAAATCATGAGAGAATCTGAATCATTACGACTGGATGAGGATTTCAACTGTACTCTTCCCGACAGATAGTCCGATGGCGTCTGCATTATCTCACTCCCTCCCTCCCGTGTTTCTAAATTCATAAAAAGTATCCAGCACTGTTGTTCACTATCAGCTTATAATAAAAATAGGTTCGCACTCAGTATCCCCACAGAGACCTGGATAAAACACATCGTTTTTTAAAGGAAGAGCCCGACACGTTATATTTCTTTTCTAGAACTACTGTTTGCCGCCCGGTGTGGCCGAGCGGTTCTAGGCGCTTCGGTCTGGAACCGCGCGACCGCTACGGTCGCAGGTTCGAATCGTGCCTCGGGCATGGATGTGTATGATGTGCTTAGGTTAGTTAGGTTTAAGTAGTTCTAAGTTCTAGGGGACTTATGACCTCAGATGTTAAGTGCTCAGAGCCATAACTACTGTTTCCTCAAGAAAGCGTGATAAGAGCTCTTACTTCACAAGCTGTATAAATGGCTTGTCAGGTACGTTGGCATATCAGTTTCGTAGCATTAATTGCTTGCATGGTATTGTTTGTTAAATACTACTCGAACATAGTGCTGAAGACTCCAACGACGTCATAGAGATTTACGCGTACTGCAGCTGTTGTCAGGTCACTCTTAACAGAGACAGCTTCGAGGTAAATAAATAAGCCATATATATAATCCGATGGTTAACTGAATCAGTATCGCCAATAGGACGCTAGTGTCTTCGATCACATATCTATGGATAATGGAATATGAGTTAGAATGAATACATACAGGAAGAGCTACATAAAACGATAGAACCACTCCATCTCACAGGACTAATTTTGAGAAGTCGTATCAAATCGACCAAACAAACTCTTACAGTAATCTCTTTCAAACCTTTTGTGAAAGCCGTGTTTGGAATCCTTGTAGCCTGAAATGGTAGTGATGGAATTCGTAGCTGAGTTGCTACAAGAACGTATAGAGGTTCTCAGACTTCATTTAGGAACACGGGAAGAGAGATACAGCCCCTTTTTGAAAACACAACTGGCAGTATTTCAAAATTCGTGTTCCATGTAAACTGTGAAGCTTTCATGCTATTTGTAGTGTTGTTCCTTCGTAAGGGCCATAAAAACAAAATAAGGTGGATTGGAACGCAGGTAGAGACATAGAAATTTAATGTACGGATGTGTTCGGGAACCGTCATCCTACAGTTAAAGTTTTCCCTTGTGTAACACAGTCCGGCGTGGTCATTGATAGAATATTCACAAATCGTACACTGCTGCCGAATTCGTTCCATGTTCACGTTCCCCGCTGGTAATACAGAGATCCTCTTCAACGCTGGTTATCGCAACTGTGTTTCTGTATTTATCTCCCTTTTACCCGGCGCAGCCAGAGGGCAATATCGCGTGATTTGTTCTCATCAGCGGGCTGCCGGTGAAAAAGAGCAACTACATTAGCGGTAGCCCGCATGAAATTCGTTCGATACTGGCTTGTAGGGTCACGTGCCAGTTCGTCCTTTACTCCGTAAAAATCTTCACAGTGCCTCCTAGAAAAACAGTTTGACCCGTCAACGTCAAGAGTATACAACCGGGTGCAAGGTGGGGAGGGGAACTTGGATTGAAAAACGATGGAAAAAATAATCTGCCTTACTCACTCGTCCTAACATTCACCTCAAGTTCTTTAGAAAAACTTGGTCCCAGGTCTTAGAAGAAGAGTCCGTTATTGTATTCTTTTTTCCATTCCGAATTACCAAATACGTTTGAATACCAATACTTTTGTGTCTTGAAGAACATTCTAATACCGTTACTTGCAATTTTGGTTTGTAATACGGATGCTAAACGCTAACTCAGTTTTTATTGAAAGAAAGAAATTACACTGTGTTCTCACATACATTTCCTTCTGTGTTACTATTGATGGAACACATGGCAAAATTTATAGTTTCCTTAATAGTTCTTGCAGTAGAATATATTTGTAGTTTACGTCCTTAATTTGTCGTAGAAGTAATGTATGAGTTCGAGTAACGCAGTAGACGCCTTTTTCGTCGTAAAGTGTGTGCTTTAATTTCCGCTGTTGAAGCCTCCATAGTCTCCATAGATGTTTTATGTTGTTGGTAACAGATTTCACATTTGCTCTGTTGCCCAACATTCAAAGCACTTACAGATCCACCGTCAATAATCTGGCAAGAAAAGATATCCGTTTTTTGCACTTTGTTATAAGCAGTTTGGCTTTTCTGTTTTCTAATGGGTAACCGGGTAACCAGCGCGAATTTGGCACAGACTGCTGTGGAACACCGTCTAATAGCTGCGTCCAGGCTGGCTGACGTATAAGGAGTGGTCAGAAAGTTTCCGTGTGAGGACGTTGCAGCAGCGTATATGGAACAAAGCGTGACTCCATTGCGAGTATTCAAGCACCGACATTGAGGCAAGGCATTAGTGTGGTATTCGTGTCTTTCCGACGCGCGTGCGGTAACTGCTACAGCGCGAACTACGGCGACGTTACTGCCAGATGTATTCAAACAGGACGAACGTGCTGTTATTCTTTTCTTGGCAGCCAAAGGATATACACCGGTAGACATCCATTGGAGAATGAAGAATGTACATGGAGCAGCATGTCTGTCATCCATCGTCCCAAGAAGTTAAAGAGTCAGCCATATGCTGGAAAGGTGATGCTCACCGTGTTCTTAGATTACCAGGGCCCATTCGTTATTGAGTCCAATGAACCTGGTGTCTCCAATACAGGTGAACGGTACTGTGCAACGCTGGAGGAATTATGACGTGCAATTAAGGCGAAATGTCCGGGAAAACTGCGACAAGGAATGCCGCTGCTACGTGATAACGCATGTCACCACATTGCAAATGTCGTTACGGAGAAATTCCTCCAACTCAAGTGAGAGACATTCGAGCACCCGCCCTGTCTGTAGTCTTGATGCCACCCCATGCGATTGACACACCTTCGGCCTCTCAAAAAGGCCTCGAAGGGTGGACGATTCCTGTCGGACGAGGCTGTGCAACAGACAGTTAGACTTCCTCACGCAGCAGGACACGGGTTTTTATCGAACGGCTATCTTCAACGTGGTACGTCAGTGGGATGATAGTCTCACTGCTCACGGCGATTTTGCTTGAGTGGAATACCGATTCTGGACTAAACTGCCTTCGCACGGAAAGTTTTTGATCGCCCTTTATACTTGACAGACGGCTGTTAATCCGGTGCACAGCCGCTGTTTCTCAGGTTGTAACTCCACAGTTGCCTTCGTAATTTGGTTTCAAAAGTTTTTATTGGAAATGACTTACTAGATAAGTATATAAAAGCCTTCGTAGGTGGTCTGGTGCGTACAAACACCAGAAATCTGCAAAGTTTTCAGTAATTGTGTCCTCATTTTCCCACTAGTTCCAGGCTAACGTACTTCTGCTGTTGTCATTCTTATGTGACTAAAATAGTCAGAGAGCCTAGCGGGTCTACTTTCTTCAGTGTCAGGGCCTCTTTTTCCCCAATACGTCTCATAGATTTTGCAGTGGATGAACGAAAAACACTAAAAGTAAACGCTACTACAATTCTATGATTGATAAAGTGTACACTATGAAGCTGTTTACAAACAAAGGAACTCTTTTTTCGTGAGGTAGAGGAACATGTTTCCTTTAACATGCCCTTGCGTGCCCATCGGTTCCGACCGACCGCCTTGTCATCCTCTGCCATTGACGTCATTGGATGCTGTATAGAAGGGCAAGTGGTCAGCACGTGGCTCTCCCGACCCTTGTTACTTATCGTGACCTGAAGCCGCTACTATTTCGTCATGTAGCTCCTCAGTTTGCATCACGAGACTGAGTGCACCCCTTTCCAGTCTTTTCACCAAGGCTGTACCGGGAATCGAGCCCGGGTGCTCCTCGTGGCAGTCAGGTGCCCTTCCACTCAGCTACGAAGGCGGACGTTTTATTATGTTAATACCAGCGAACCCGGCGATGCTTCGCAATATATGTGGGAACGGGGTATATATCCTAAACTTCCCCTGCTTCTCCTCTCCGCCCATCTCCTTCTCCTCCTCCTCCCCCCTCTCTCTCTACTCCTCTTCCGCCTCACTACGTGCATTTTCTCCTCCCCTCTCTGTTCTCTTACCCCTCTCTCTGACCTAGATCCTTCCTTATTCATTGTCATTGCAAACGAATCCTTCATTGGAAATGCAACTCGCTTAAAATGAATGGGGAAATCTGATTTGAACATTGGCATGCGCTGTATGAGAGAGAGCTCTCCAACTGATGATAGTGGCTTCAGTTACCGTATTTCACGTAGTTTTAATCTGCAACTGAATAGGGTTACAAATTTTCGGACGATTCAGATGCCGCAGTAGCATTCTAATCATAAGCCGGTAAGACACAACTACGCCTTTCCTGTTTTCTTAAGATCGACTGCGAGGAAGAAAACAAAATAGCATATTATTGTATATACTATTTTTGTTTGCATTTATATATAAGAAGAGAGTCTACATGCCTTGCAGTTGTAGTTAAAAGTGACTGCAAAAATGAAAACGTAATCGCACGTTTTCACAACACAGTATAGCACAGCGTTTTCTTTCCCGCAGTCGTTCTTAACAGAATACCTGTACGATGTTGCTTAAAAATAAATCATACAGCGTATGTTCGCTTGAATGTTTATTAGTGCAGGTCTAAAAATTTGGAGTAAATCGGTCAAGTGTTTTTCGAGATTTCTTGTAATAACGCTACACGAGGGCTTGTGTTTATGTAGTAGTATAGATAATAAAAATTATTTACGTTTAATAATGATAAAATATAAATATTAAATTGAGCCTGCCTAATAACCGAGTTAAAAATTTCTGAATACATGCATGAAATGGCAACGTAACAGCTGTGGTCTGTTTTAAGGACCAGCCCAGGAATCGTGTAGAATGATTACGGACAACCGTGCAGAAACAGATGAAGATAATTTCCTCTAGGTACTGACTTTTTTTATTATTTCGGAATCGTATTTTCGTTATGCGAATTAAGTATATTTCGACACTTAGTTATTTTTCTGGGATAAAAATATAGACCCGGAACGAATAACTGCGCTCGTGTAATCTTACAGGCAAGCTTGGAAATTTGAGACTTCTCGTATGGAAAAAACTGTAGTAAGAGCGATTGAAGATATGTGAGGCTCGACCTGAGTCTCGTGGAAAGGAAACGGGCTCCCTGTGGAGGAGGAGGAGAAGTGAGTAATGGTGTCCAGCTTGTGGGGCGCCGTGTGCCATTGATTGCAGCGCGGGCCACCAGCGCCTTTATTCACTTGCACCAGATTTATGACTGTTTTCCCACGGATTCTTCTGCTTCCTTTCCTTTATTGTTTAATTTTTTATATTTTTTTTACAAAATTCTGAATTACACTTCCGCAGTAGCCTTGTGCGGGCTTTTTCATCCTTTTTGGTTTTCCTTCCCCTTCCTCTCTCTCTCTCTCTCTCTCTCTCTCTCTCTCCGGCTATTACGTCGAGTTTAATGTAGCTTAGGCGGCTCCGGGTTATTGGATACAGCAGTTCCCAGTAGCAGGAGCACGGCGCGGCCTGCTGTTATTTCCGGCTAACGTAAGAGGGAACAACTCGACTGCGAAAAAGATTATTTTTGGAGACGTATAAATTATTAAAGCCACTTCCTGCAGTTTCTTCTCACGTTCTTCCCAAGTTCGCCAGAAAGCGTAGGAAGTAACGCGGTTGTTGACGTACAGATTTTCTGGACAGCTTTGCTGTGATAAGGCTACGCCGGTGATGCAAATGTTAGGCTGACCGAGATACTGACAGCACAGATTAACACGCACTATGAAAATCGTGATTGATAATTGCCATTCCTGGTGTGTTCACGAAATCTGATCTCCGTAGACGAAGCAAATCTTATTTTAGGTGCTTCTATTCTTGCGAATTCCAAAAGTTACAGACGTTTAGTGGAAAAATTGCTTTTTGAAAACTTATAAACACACATATACATTAATTTACTCGAAGTTGGAGTACATATAGTTCTTTTTTCGATGAGCTGTGGTTGTAGATATAAACATAGAAATATTTGCAGTTACTTAACTCACGAAATAACTCCTACAAAATATGAATAGCCTGCGTTCACCCATGTGATACACCATATTTAGGTTATTTTCAAATCAGATTATGCCCTTCACACTCCTTTGATGTTACCTGCAATAGGTGACTCCTCCTTGGGTTTCTCTGTTGGCTCCATAGTCAATGAAATATCTGTTTCTCCTTTATGCTAGCTCCGGGTTTGCGACTTAATGAGACGTGCACATTACCGAGGAGAGCGAACTGTGTAAGAATAATATTGAATAGCCTTTCAGTGATTCGCAAAAAATGGTTCAAATGGCTCTGAGCACTATGGGACTTAACATCTGAGGTCACCAGTCCGCTAGAACTTAGAACTACTTAAACCTAACTAACCTAAGGGCATCACACACACCCATGCCCGAAGCAGGATTCGAACCTCCGAACGTAGCGGTCGCGCGGTTCGAGGCTGAAGCGCCTAGAACCGCTCGGCCACACTGACCCGCGTGATTCGCAAACATGCATCCTACACAAAGGTATGTTGCAGTAAAATTGTGCTATTCTTCCGTAATTTACCTTCAGTATGTGATGAAACGGGGGTAAATTGAATACGCTCAGTGTTGTCCTCGGACACCTTGCGTATAATTGGAGAGGATTATAAGAAAATAACCCGCCCTGTGGGGCACTTCCTTGAAGAGCAGTTAATGGAAAACAGTTAATAACAATGTCCTAATTCGCCAAAACCATTGCTTAACTCTCATCCCAGAAAGATAAACACCCAATACAACAGACGAGGGGCATTCAATAACTAGTGAGACATTTTTTTTCTGAAAGCAGGTTGGTTTTATTCAGGATTCCAATAACCTTATTATTCTCCAAAACCTTATTTTTCAAATAATCTCCGTTCAATTCGACGACGTCACGCCACCTTACTCTGAGGGTCCGTAATCCCGCGTGGTTCCACACTACTGGTCGACGTTGAGCCTGCGTCTTGTTGTATCAATAACCCCCACACCATCCACTTACTGCTTCCCATGGAGTGCATCCTTCATTGGCCAAACAGATGGAAATTGGACAGTGCAAGATCCGGGCTGTCGGGTGGACGAGGAAGTGTCGTGAGCTCCTCTCGGGCGCGCACACTCGGGTGAGGCCTTGAGTTTTCGTGCACAAGGAGAAGTGAGTTTGCATTATTGTGGCGGCAAATACGCTCAGGACGTTTCTTCAATTTCTCGAGGGCAGCACAGCTGTACACTGCTGGCTGGGACGCGGGAGATCGGAGAGGTTTGCGCGACCTTGTTGTGATGTGACACACGTCTCGCCCAACGACTCACCGTGCTTTTGTTCACTGCCAGGTCTGTGTACACATTCTGCAAGGGCCTGTGAATATCTGCGGTGCTCTGGTTTTCCGCCAAAAGAAACTCAATGACAACACTCTGCTTGAAACTTACCTCCGTTACAGAAAAGTACGTATAGCGCCACCCCCTATCGGAAACTATAGTGGCTGAAGCTGAAATAGTTCATGATGTCCCACAACAAAGTCCGGGTTTTTTCAACCGAAACTGGCCTAGGAAAAAAATATTTCATTACGTATTGAATGCCTCTTGTAGTTTTTGTAAGTTCTCTGAAGACTGTGTCGTCCTAGTGACCCGGAAAGTTTTGCGGTGATAAACTAACCGTAACCGTTTAATACCTGACTCCTGACTTACTTCAGTCAGTTCTACTCGAAAAGGAGTTTTATCAGACTTAATTGAACATGTAAGTAGACCACTATAATCGAAAACTGGACTTTGGCTAACTGCTTCACCACGTCGCGAGTGATAGAGGTAATGTGACAAGCGAATCGAGATATTTAAACTTACATTTCCAGGATTCTTTAACTGGGCAGCCGAGGAAGAGTGAAAGCTCGCCGAAAGGTTTGCAGCCCACAGGGAACGGCACTCAGTCGTCGAGATGGGCTCCAACGGAGGCTATTTTCAAGGCCCCGCGAAGCAATTTGCGCGTCGGTGCGTACACAAGGAAAGTGGGCGATTAGGTGTGCGCGACGCGCCACGGCCCAGCGGTACACCTCTCACGGCTAATCCAGCCTCCACGGTCCGGCCTTTTGTTTCTAGCGGCGCGCGGCGCCGTGTATACAACGCTCTAATTCTACGTGATTTCTGACGAGCTCACTCGCGCCTTGGGTTCACCGTGGATCTGCTGTGGGGAGGGCTAGATATCACCTACCTGATTCTGTTCTGCACATAGTTCGTGCTAATAAACTACCCTGCCCGCTAAAAAAAAAAAAAAGGGCGATTCGGGAGAGAAAAGTATCGATTGACGTGATAATACGAGAAAAGTGGCAGAATCCTAAATGTGAGAGTTGCGCTACGAATCTCCTTATCGCCACACTGAATCCAATTTTCGTGCTTTTTACAAATTCCATGATTCAAATACTCTCGTTCACAGTGGCCCTCTCGACCCAGTTTTTATTCTTTACTGTTATTTACAGTTCACCACGGAATGAAATTTGTAACTTTTGTAGAGGTAGAAATTACCTTTTAAATACAATAGTTGACGGTTATAGTGAGTCGAAGCTAGACCTTTTGTGGATGTTGAGCAGTCGGCCTGTTGTTTTGTTATTGTAAGATATTCGCTGACGCTATAACACAATTGCCGGCCGCGGTGGCCGAGCGGTTCTGGGCGCTTCAGTCTGGAACCGCGCTGCTCCTGCGGTCGCAGGTTCGAATCCTGCCTCGGGCACGGATGAGTGTTATGTCCTTAGGTCACTTAGGTTTAGGTAGTTCTAAGTTCTAGGGGACTGACGACCTCAGATGTTAAGTCCCATAGTGCTCAGAGCCATTTGAACCATCTATAACACAATAACAGAGAACAGTGAATGCAGATGTAGGTGCGGTAATGAATTTTAGTGACAATCGGGACCAATGGGATGCAGCTCTAAATATCTCTGCAAGCAGGGGTGATAGGTAAAGGTCAAGGATGAGGGAGGGGTGAAATAGACGTGATTTGTGCCAGTGTATTGTCATGTCAAGTTTGGGATGTGTGACTGATCCAAGGGAAGCTGAGATTAAACAAGCGTTTAAACATGATTGGATATGAAATGGACACAGTTAACTAAGTATCGAATTACCGTATCTTATTCGAATTCTAGCTATTATTTCAGTTGTAAATCACCAATGACTTGTGATCATCGACAGTTCCGACAGAAATAACAGAAAAAACTGCGTAGCTCTGTAAACTTAATTTTAACGGAGAAAAAGTTTAAGTATTCTTTTTATCTTCTGTAGTTTTACAAAGCTTCTGAGCAATAGAGTTTATTGAAATCGGCTACTGATAAGCACCGAAGCTGGGATCTGTTCTCCTATGTTACATTCGGACTTCATTACTTTATCATCAGTCCCATTAAAATATGAGGTCTGTTATAATGTTCTTCCCTAATAATTAAATAATTATTTCCCCAATTTTTAATCACCGCACCACAATTTCACTGCACCGTAATTTTAATTTCAGACGATACCAGTTTACATATCATTTAGTCTTTTGTTAAAGGGGAAAAAGTTTAAAAACCGTAGATACTAATTTAGTAACACAGGAAAAGGAAAAATTAAAAAGGTGTGGGGACATTCTGTTTGTACTTGAAGCTAGTGATATGTCACTCAGTTACTGCTTTTCCTATTCATTACTACACAACGGAGCTATCGCCAGATGCAATTCCATTCACCCCCTAAGAGCATTTACAAATAAAAGTGCCGTCTTGGACACTGACTACTACTTGATCTTTCACTGAAACGTGACTTGAAAGCATTCTGTATGCAAACTTGTACCCTTTCAAGTCCAGCGTCAGGTGGAGTAGGCACTTCGGTGTTTTGTTTAGACGATACCTTTCTCATCCGCAATACAACGGTTGATAGATTTTCCAGCGATTGTGATGTGAAGTACGAAGCTGTTGCGCAAAGAACAACGAACAGCACTTATCATTGTCAGGGAATGAAAAAACAAAAGCAATTTCCGCCCTGACAAGGGAGTAAATAACTTCTTAATTATTTAGAATGAAAAGGAACCAGCGTATAAAGGTTGAAGCATTTGGGGCTATCACTGCGTTAGTCCAGGTGAGTATAGAACGTGATTTCTCACATATTTAAAAAAAAATCAGCGGAGATTGCGTCTTCCGTGAAGGAGTCGAATTGATACGAGACGCTCTCACAAATGCATGTAATGGACATTCCTGCTGTGAGATGCAGTGACAGAACTTGGATTTCTTTAAATAAAAAAAAAAGCGACCACTTTAGTCTCGCACACTAAGTATAACGTGCCTCGTTTAAATAGCAGTCCATACGCACTGCATACGCAACATGGTTCAAATGGCTCTGAGCACTATGGGACTTAACATCTGAGGTCATCAGTCCCCTAGAACTTAGAACTACTTAAACCTAAGGACATCACACACATCCATGCCCGAGGCAGGATTCGAACCTGCGACCGTAGCGGTCGCGCGGTTCCGGACTGTAGCGCCTAGAACCGCTCGGCCACCAGCGGCCGGCGGCGCTGCATACGACTTGGTTCTATATTTCACATTTCGCAACAACGTAGGTCACAAACAAAACAAATTTGCGGTATTATTTAATTATTTTTGTATCGCTGAGGACAGAATATTTTTATCTGGCACAAACTGCCGGCGTACGGACAGATTTCGCACACTGGTCGTCACGTAACCGTGACTTACTTAGTTTGATAATAGAAAAAGGGTCTTTCACAAAAATATGTCAATCAAAATATTGTAGCACTTTTGCAACCTCATTATGGAGACGTGGAAACTCTACCTGAGGAAAGCGACGTACACTTCCTTGACAGTTTTAACGTAAAAGTATTGGGGACGCTTTCAACTGAAACAGCAAATGGTTTTGAAAACAACTCGGAAGCAGATGAAATATTGGCAGTCTCCTCAAAACGTTTAGGAATGTATTTCAGTAAGATATAAAGTCTCCATACTCTTCCTTCAGTTCCATCGAAAACAGTTGTAGCTGACAGTCGACTAATGCGTGAAATTTTACTGTTCGTACCACCAATTCTATTACGTGCTCCATCCCTGCAAACTTAGCACTAAGTGCTTCTCGATGTACTGAAAAATGAATCCTGTCTATCGATCATTGTAATATTTTGCTTTTTCACCAAAAACTAAATCCTTAAATTCTTTCTGCATGGTACCTTAATGTCGTCTCGCAGCAGATTTGCAGGATCCGTCGATTATGCGACAGCATAATAACTATTGAGAGTTGCCATCTCTCTTTTCTGTCATTCCCATTTATTTTTAAAGACTGGTGACGGTAGATCGCTAGACTGCCTTTTCTTGAGCAAACATCCACTGGACATGTCACGTCCTTCACACCAGGAACAAACAGTGTAGGATAAACAGCTGAACTGAAGAGAGTCGTGCCGACCGAAGAATCTCACACCGCAGTACTAAATGAAGTGTCGCGCTGTACCACGTACTTCCGGCAAGCAACGAACAAAGCTGAGACAGGCTGAGCCTCGGCCGGCACACCCAGCCCGCTGTGGTGGGCCGTGTGCAGCCCTAGCAACCATTTCAACCCTGAATATTATGTGCAGTCTGCGAAACACTGAGTAGGTCACTGAGGAAAAGGTCATTGGCTGGATACAAGCTGACTTTATTATTCGAATATTATGCGTTTCGGACATTACCATCATCAGATATCCTGGAGCATCATGTTGCACATAGATATAATAGCCACATGTTATCATAAGCAGATTCTGTTGATGTTACTGGTCACGTTTATGAATGTAACGGATAAATTAATACTTTGGGAGGAAAGATGGTTGTAGTTTAACGGCCCGCCATCATTAAGTTGGACAAGATCGGAGGAAGTATGTGCTCGTGGCCTTGCGTAAGACGCCTTCCCGGAAACAGCCTGAAGTGATTATGGGGAACGTAAATTAAAGTTAAATCTGCTCGTCCCGAACGTTCGTCCATTACTTTAACCACCACGACACATCGCTTGGCGTAGTATTTGAAGTCCAGCCGAAAATTCACATGTATACGCATGCAAACTCCATAAGAATGACACTCAGATTGACTATACGTTTGGTGCTAGAAATTCTAAGATTCACCCGATGGTGCTTGGATACATCTCATATGAGAGAAATCACCATTTTACGCGTATGCCTGAATCTGATGAGCTCTATCTGTAATAATTTTCTCGTAGTCGCTCTCTTAGGCTGGATTTTCATGTTTTCATTATTTCTCTTTACTGTATATTTCCTTAGGTCATTTATGTATTATAAGAAGAGAGGTGTGCGTGTGCATGGGTCGACACACACACATACACACACACACACACACACACACACAAACACAGAGAGAGAGAGAGAGAGAGAGAGAGAGAGAGAGAGAGAGAGAGAGAGGGGGGGGTGGATGGGGAAGGAGAGATGGAAGAGGAAGAACTGAAGAAGAAGAAAAGAAAGAAAGGGGCACACCACGTACCTCAAGCGTCAGGACATCAGATCTCGGAGATTTTATCGTGACGCAGTAAACTTGACTCTTTTTGGAGTAAAAAGGAGACCATTGCAGTTGCATAGCCGATAGTAGTTATTCTTTTAAAAGAATTTTTCATAGTGGCCGTTGCTTTACGATGCGGAGCAGAGAAGGTGAACCTTCTGTGGATTACGGCTAGCGAACTGGCGGCGAAAGAGCGGACGAAGCAGGAAGGCGTGGGCGGGCACTGCGACGCCCGCCGCATAAAATACGCCCCGTCGACGCCCTGTTTCACCATAAAACACATCTCGCCTGTTTAATATTTAAGCAGCATTTACGCTTCCATTCGTAGCCGGGATGTATGGAGAGCGAGAGGCGTAAGGTGCGGTTCATAAAGAGGCCGCAATAAATCAGGGCTCATTGTCATACTGCCAAAACCGATTACGTGGCCGCCCGCACGCACAGGCGACGTTTCGCCAAAAGTGTCTTGTCCTCTCCCGGTGTGCGTGGGACCATTTATTCCACTCCTCTGGACATGCCTCGACACGCGTATGTATGCTGCATCTGTCTCAGCCGGTAGCCGCTTTTGGTATAATTTGTGCAGTCTCTTTGAAAGCATCTGCACAGACATAAAAAGGCGTAAGACTACAGTATGTAATACGGGATTATGTAACGTTCTTCATCATTATCAGCTGCCCATTATAAATTGCAGGTACAGTCCAGTACCGCCAGATACAGCTGACCTCCAAGAGGTCTACCCTTCCGTAGAGCTATAAAAGTAATGCGCAGCAGTCTGTTTCCTGCTGGAGTTTAGGAACGATTACTCACTTTTCTTTTGGTTTGTGCCGTTCTTCCTTCCTTACCCTTGTACCTCCGTCGCCTCTAGTCGTTGTGTTGGTGTTGTTTTTTACGAACTAAAGTCATCTCTGCCTTTGTTTCTCTATTTTCATCGACCTTCATGTGCAAGTGCTTGGAGTTCGCAACTTCTTGTGGTAAACTTCTTCGTCTCTGACACTAGCACCGATGCATCACCGACACATCACGACGCATGGCACTTACAAAAAAATATAACGTTGTTTAAAAAAACTATCAGAACAGTAAAATAAATGAAATCGTGTTAAGTGTGTGTAACAGCATCAAGTGATGAAAAATTCCTGTTCAGGTGAGGTGCCGCTATCTGCTTTTTACTTATTTTGTTACGACAGTTTCAGCCGTTTCTTTTACTTTACTATTTTAAACATGTACGCGTCCCAGCACTACGCATTGCCGGTAAAAGGATCGCGTCACCTTTGAAGGTTGGACTGGGTGTTATACACTCCTGGAAATGGAAAAAAGAACACATTGACACCGGTGTGTCAGACCCACCATACTTGCTCCGGACACTGCGAGAGGGCTGTACAAGCAATGATCACACGCACGGCATAGCGGACACACCAGGAACCGCGGTGTTGGCCGTCGAATGGCGCTAGCTGCGCAGCATTTGTGCACCGCCGCCGTCAGTGTCAGCCAGTTTGCCGTGGCATACGGAGCTCCATCGCAGTCTTTAACACTGGTAGCATGCCGCGACAGCGTGGACGTGAACCGTATGTGCAGTTGACGGACTTTGAGCGAGGGCGTATAGTGGGCATGTGGGAGGCCGGGTGGACGTACCGCCGAATTGCTCAACACGTGGGGCGTGAGGTCTCCACAGTACATCGATGTTGTCGCCAGTGGTCGGCGGAAGGTGCACGTGCCCGTCGACCTGGGACCGGACCGCAGCGACGCACGGATGCACGCCAAGACCGTAGGATCCTACGCAGTGCCGTAGGGGACCGCACCGCCACTTCCCAGCAAATTAGGGACACTGTTGCTCCTGGGGTATCGGCGAGGACCATTCGCAGCCGTCTCCATGAAGCTGGGCTACGGTCCCGCACACCGTTAGGCCGTCTTCGGCTCACGCCCCAACATCGTGCAGCCCGCCTCCAGTGGTGTCGCGACAGGCGTGAATGGAGGGACAAATGGAGACGTGTCGTCTTCAGCGATGAGAGTCGCTTCTGCCTTGGTGCCAATGATTGTCATATGCGTGTTTGGCGCCGTGCAGGTGAGCGCCACAATCAGGACTGCATACGACCGAGGCACACAGGGCCAACACCCGGCATCATGGTGTGGGGAGCGATCTCCTACACTGGCCGTACACCACTGGTGATCGTCGAGGGGACACTGAATAGTGCACGGTACATCCAAACCGTCATCGAACCCATCGTTCTACCATTCCTAGACCGGCAAGGGAACTTGCTGTTCCAACAGGACAATGCACGTCCGCATGTATCCCGTGCCACCCAACGTGCTCTAGAAGGTGTAAGTCAACTACCCTGGCCAGCAAGATCTCCGGATCTGTCCCCCATTGAGCATGTTTGGGACTGGATGAAGCGTCGTCTCACGCGGTCTGCACGTCCAGCACGAACGCTGGTCCAACTGAGGCGCCAGGTGGAAATGGCATGGCAAGCCGTTCCACAGGACTACATCCAGCATCTCTACGATCGTCTCCATGGGAGAATAGCAGCCTGCATTGCTGCGAAAGGTGGATATACACTGTACTAGTGCCGACATTGTGCATGCTCTGTTGCCTGTGTCTATGTGCCTGTGGTTCTGTCAGTGTGATCATGTGATGTATCTGACCCCAGGAATGTGTCAATAAAGTTTCCCCTTCCTGGGACAATGAATTCACGGTGTTCTTATTTCAATTTCCAGGAGTGTATGTTTAAACTACGTTTCAAGTGTGCCTTAGAGGGCTGTTGGTTCCACTTTTGCTACAACCTCCCTGGTAGTTCTTTATGTTCTTTCTATGTTTTGTATACCGTAAATTTACATCTCAAGGCTACCATTAGAGATTGTTTATTGCTTAGTGGTGCGACACATGCTTACCATTATTTTATTATTTATTTTTATTTTTACTGTTGAAAATTTTTTAAACACCCAGGTACATTTGTGAGAGCAGGCGTTCTCGGCGAATTTCATATATGAAGTCTTCACGGGTTGTCAGCCCGGCTGACAACCCGTGAAGACTTCATATACCCAGTTACATTGTTTAGGTTTAAAGTGACAATTGTGTAAGATGCTGCTTCTTCCAGTTACATGGATGAGCAATTATTTGCTAGGTGTCCGCTTCGATAGCTGAGTGGTCAGCGCGGCCGAATGCTGAGCAAATGGTCCGGGTTCGATTCCCGGCTGCGTCGGAGATTTCCCCCGCTCAGGGACTGGGTGCTGTGTTACCTTCATTATCATCATATCATCCCCATCGACAACTCAAAAGACGTGCACCAGGCGACTGCTCTACTCGACGGGAGGCCCTAGCCACACGACATTTAATTTTAATTTGCTAGGTTCTGTATCGATTTTGTCACTATTTTAATAAAAATAGGGTGCACAGTCTTTGAAATTGTTCACACAGTGTCCATATGTCACATATGTTACACAACTGTCAAGCGGGATCACACGAACCCAATGTAAGTCTTGATTTTTGTCTGGTTTTATGATTATTCGTTAACCGTGTACACTTTGTATCTTGGGCACCGTTCCTATTGCTTAGTTTTTTGACTAACTACTACATTTATGCCTTTACGGCTTTTTATATTTGAGACTTCGAAATACCGCTCACACACAGTTTTTATATTTTATAGAGAACAAACGCTTACTTTGTGAACTGCTGTGTGTACTTTTTGTGGTATGCTTCCAGCTGCGTGATGATCAGTAGTAATACTCGAAATTGCAACCGCAATAAATAAAAAATAAATTACTTCATAGCCTACTGACTTTCATGTCACCAAAGTACGGGAATTTGACGGCCATATTGAAGCTTTTCACTTCTTTTCTTTTCGTGGACACTGCTAGAAGCAGATTTTTCCGACGCTGTTAAAGTTCTTGTTTACTTAGAGAATCGGAGATGCCATGGCATCGGAATTCATGGTGAAACCCGCAACGGATTATGAATTGCAGCCTGTAGTTTTTTGTGTCCATTTCGCAGACAATAAGGTCACGTCCGGATAGGTGCAAATGTGAGAGAACAGTGTGAATTGTGGGGCGCGTGTCTTTCGTTGGCCTCCCTTCCTCTCTGTTGCGCTGCGACGCCCTACAGGTGGACTATGGCTGCGTACTGTATTCTGTTCCCATGGAGATTGCTTCGTGATAACATACTACATCTAGCACTCATGCCAATGGGGTAACGCATAAGTGAAGTTTTGGTTATGCCTTTCACATTGTTTAAGGTAGTAGGTCGGGTAAAGGTTGGGTTAAGATGCCGTTTTATCCTTTACATCACACCTCACTGGAAGGATATAAAACGATTTTTTTACCACAGAACAATTTACTGACAGAGATTTTGACGCGACGATCTGATTACGTTCGGGACCTTCTAATCGTGGAAATATTTTGGTCCTCCTCTATCCTACCATAACCTCCAGCTCATAAGATGAATCAGACCAGTTTCAGAAAATCATCACGATTGTCGCTGAGCATAATACGTTACAAACACTATTAACTCTGTTACCCATGCGGGGAACCAGACAATGATGGGAAGAAACCGTGTTCTTCCTACTAAGCTAATTCTTTGTCTTAACCGCAGCAGTACCGTACCAGAAAAAAAGCATGGAAACTGCTACAAAACATCCGAGAGATGCGACGTCACTTGGTTGGAGTAAACAGCAGGAAACAGATGGGTGCCTACTTCTTGGCGCTATATAATATAAATGACGCCAGCCGCTGTGGTTACTGGATAGCGTCACTTTCTCGTAAGGAGCAATTTTCTGTTTCGAGCCCCACCTTAGGAGTGGACCCGTTTTTTCAATGTGCAGGTTTTCGACAGTTAAATATAACATGGATGCGCAAAAAATGTTTCTTTGTTTCAAAAGTGTCGTTTACACATGAACGAAAATAACGCATATACTTTACACGATACACAACACAAAAGCTCTTCCTATAAGAACATGGAGAATTTCAGTACTTACACATAAAAGGAAACAGTGATAAGCAAACAACATATTGCTTTCACGTATAAAACTACAACAATCAGTTAAAAGGCGAGCTCTATCACAAAATGCTATATATTGTAAAACTGGGCTTCCGTAATTTCTCCGAGATAATTTAGACGATTAAAATTAGTAATACTAATTTTACTTTACTGACAGATCGCTATTCCCAATAATATTATCTGAAATTAATTTAGACTGTTGTTACGATAGTTTTCTGACTAATGCTTTTGTGTCAATCAAGAGGGTATTGGTGACACCCAAGGCTCTCAGGAACGGGGTTGATCGGTGAAAGCCCGCATCTCGTGGTCGTGCGGTAGCGTTCTCGCTTCCCACGCCCGGGTTCCCGGGTTCGATTCCCGGCGGGGTCAGGGATTTTCTCTGCCTCGTGATGGCTGGGTGTTGTGTGCTGTCCTTAGGTTAGTTAGGTTTAAGTAGTTCTAAGTTCTTGGGGACTGATGACCATAGATGTTAAGTCCCATAGTGCTCAGAGCCATTTGAACTATTTTTTGATCGGTGAAGGGAACTGTCTGCGTAAAACAGGGGAAATTAGTAAAATAACATCTGGGAAAACTTAAATTAGAGTTGGTGTATTGGGATTTTAAACACGGAGCTCTTGTCTTAACAATTGCTCCAAGTTAATATGCCAAAATGATCATACACTAGCCACAGATAAGTTACAGAATCGCATCAGCCCTAGCCTGGCCGATAAACAGGTACTGGAAGGTATGACTTATATGCAGGATGGCGCTCCACCCCGTATTGCGACGCATGTGAAAGATCTCTTGCGCACATCGTTTGGTGAGGATCGCGTGCTGATCTGCCACTTCCATCATGCTTGGCCTTCCAAGTCCCCACAACTCAGTCCGTGTGATTACTGGTTGTACGTTACCTAACGTCGCAAGTCTATCACGAACGTCCGACCGTGGTTCAAATGGCTCTGAGCACTATGGGACTTAACATCTTAGGTCATCAGTCCCCTAGGACTTAGAACTAATTAAACCTAACTAACCTAAGGACATCACACACATCCATTCCCGAGGCAGGATTCGAACCTGCGACCGTAGCGGTCCCGCGGTTCCAGACTGCAGTGCCTAGAACCGCACGGCCACCACGGCCGGCCGTCAGACCTTATTAGGGATGCTAAAAGACAACATCCGACGGTAATTTCTCACCATACGTAATAATACACTGCTGTACAGTGCTGTTCATGACATTGTCCGGTGACTGCAGGTATTGTTGATGAATGACGGCCGACACGCTGAGAATTTGTTATAAAGAACATCGTCTATGTTAATTACTGCTTTTGTATCATATGAAGCCCCATCTGTTGGTCATTTTGTGCACTTTTTTGTTTCAATAAAGCCTCATGTCATTTCAAGCATATGTGCCAATTTTTACCTCTGTACCTACATTATTCAGTGAAGTATTCAATTTTCATTTGTTGTCGGACTTTTGGGTCACCCTGTACATACAGAAATGCTCTGACGGATATGGTAATCAGGAATCTGCGTCTGTTTGCTGATTAAACTGCGGTGTACGGGAAAGTGTCGTCATTGAGTGACTGTAGGATGATACAAGATGACAAGATAGAAAATTTCTGGTTGGTGTGATGTAGAAAAATTTAAGTTAATGTAGATGAGTAGGAAAAACAATCTCGTAATGTTAAAATGCAGCATTAATAGTGTGCTGCTTGACACACTCTTGTCGATTAAATATCTAGAGTGACGTTACAAAGTAATATGAAGTGTAACGAGCATGTAACAGCTGTAGAAGGGAAGGTGAATGGTCGACGTTGGTTTATTGGAAGAATTTTAGGAAGGTGTAGGTCATCTTTAAAAGAGACCGCGTTTGGAATACTAGTGAGACCGATTCTTGGGTACTGCTCCAGTTTTTGGATGCCCTCCAGGTCGGATTAAAGGAAAACATCGAAACAATTCAGGGGCCGTCTGCTAGACGGACGCAAGTATTACAAAGACACTTTGTAAACTCAAATGGGAATTTCTGGACGGAAAAGGCGACGTTCTTTTCGAGGAACACTGTTGAGAAAATTTAGAGAACCAGCATTTGAGCCGGCCAGAGTGGCCGAGCGGTTCTAGGCGCTTCAGTCTGGAACCGCGCGACCGCTACGGTCTCAGGTTCGAATCCTGCCTCGGGCATAAATGTGTGTGATGTCCTTAGGTTAGTTAGGTTTAAGTAGTTCTAAGTTCTAGGGGACTGATGACCTCAGCTGTTAAGCCCCTAGTGCTCAGAGCCATTTGAACCATTTGAAACAGCATTTGAAACTGACTGCAGAACGATTCTACTGCCGCCAAGGTAAATTCCGCATAAGGACTACAAAGATAAGAGAAATTAGGACTCTTACGGAGGCATATAGACAGTCGTTTTTCCCTCGCTCTATTTGGGATAGGAACAGGAAAGGAAATGACTAGTAGTCGTACAAAGTACCCTCCGGCACGCGCCCTACGGTGGCTTGCGGAGTATGGATGTAGATGTAGATGTGGGTGTAGGATCTCCATATTGCTTTCCTCGCAAGATCCAAACTTAGGTATTTTACTCAGTACAATTTTTCAAATCCACCGCTGTGTATGTGAAGGATTTTTTATCAAGTGTAGTGTTTTGTTTGAGCCGTAATGGATTTTAAAATGAAGGGAAAGGAGAAACTATAATCATGCCTTTACCTAAAGGCATCACGGAGGTCGCATGACTTCTTATGCCACATGAGACTAAAAATGTTCTTCCTCCTCGTCCGGCAGAAGACTGAGAAGAAATATGAAATGCAGTCTGGACGTCGCAGCGCGACATTTTCTCAGCGCAATTTATGGAATATATAATCGTAATTGAAATATTTTCAATCAACGAAATTAGAATTAGTTACTTCACGTGTCGAATATCAGTATGATTAAGTGACCACGGTCAATGAAATAAGTATCAACAGTACATTTCACACAAAAATTAGGTACAGATAATAACGAGAAGTGATGAATGGTTAAATGAAGAGGAAGAACTAGAAATATATGAGCAATCACAAATCTGACTGAATTGTTTTTCAAGAATTTAAATGTGACCCAGCCGACAGCACAGATTTATCATAGAATCTTCATAAAGAGCTAAGGAGATATACAGACAAAATTTGTGTTATACCAAGCATTAATCGGCATCGTTAACTTAAGAGATGTGTAGTAAAAAGAAGAGTTGCGGCGTGTTTTTTGTGGGAAAACGGTTCAGCGTGTGTGAAAGACCTGCAACTGTTTTCCGTAGATGAATGTATTAGAAATTTGGCTAAATAAGGGTGTACCATTTGAAACGGGGCTCCGCGGATAGAATGGTGATTGCGGAGGAAGAGGTGAGCGAAGCGCGAGACGACGCAGCACAATGCAGCGGCCTACAGTGACAAAGGAAGCTGCAGACGTTTCAAGGTACGTGGGCTCAAACGCTCGCTGCCCTTTGACGCGACGCAAGTGCTCCACGACAAACAAGAACGCGGTCCCGTTTTAAAAGTGGTCCACGTGAAGACCGCGTTTAAGTCCCGCCAACACCAGGCGACGACGTTTCAGAAGTCTGTAGCGCACAGGAAACACAAAAAGAATGTTCATTGTAACATTTTTGTAATATGACTGGAACTGAAACTCAACATCTAATAAAATGTCCTGTTATAGTGATTTGGATGTCCCTCCCTTTCATTCTCCTCCCTCCCTTCGAACACAAATAAAGGAATAGTTCTCTGTATATACTAATCTGCATCGCTACGCCATGTCTCTCAACAGTGACCAGAGTATTAGGCAGTTTCTCAAACTCCTATCCATTCCTGTATCGTAAATGAAATATTGCCATTTGGAAATCTGTACACAGTTAATGCGGAGTGAATACTGACATCCTGAAACGCACGTTTAGCAAAAGAAAGAAATGACGCACACAGACACTTACATCCATAATTACAATTAGATTATTAGCGTGCAATCTGTATGATACACAACCGAAATACTCTGGTGGAAATTGCTAAAGAGCTCTCTGGGAATACCGCTCACTCCGAACAGGCTTTGCAAGACAGTGCATGGATAGAATGCTCAGTGACTAAGTAGTGATGGTCACGGAACAGTGACCCCATGACAATCTGAAGTAGCAACATACGAATGAATCTCTTATTTGTGGTAATTGTGTGTGTTCACTATCTTCGCAGCACTATGCTGTACTGTTTTTGTTGTTGTATACATAGTGTCGATCTGTCATATTTGTTACACACCTGTCGAGCGAGACAACGATCTGTATCTTTCTCTGATTTTTGTTATGATTCGTGTACCTGTCGACATGCAACACCCTTCTTAGTCGTTTGGTGTTTGGGTTAGATACCATGTTTATACTTACGCGGATATTTGTGTCTGAAACTTGTAATACATGCAATGTATTCACAGTTGCGAATACGAAGAACCATCAGGCGTATAAGGGAATGACAACGAAAATATCCCGCTTTACGCGAGCGGTCGCCTTAACCGGCTTGGCTATTCGCGTATGACTCACAGCCAGACCCAAATTTTCATATGTCGTCGTTGATGAGTCACAACTTGTACGCACGTTATATAATTCCCGTACAGGGGAGGACATTTTGATTGAAAGTCACTGCCTGGTATCGGCGGATAAATACGATGTTGCAGTGCCTGTGATGCATATCCGAAGGAAAATTGCATCGTTCTTCTGAACAACACAGGCACTGCAATTTAGTGTGAAAATTGTAAGTAACGCTCATAATTTTTGTGTTTTGTAAACAGCGAACGCTTGTTTTGTGAATCACTGCATTTAGTAATTTGTGGTGTGCTTGCAGCTGTGAGTAGTAATGCTCGAAATTGCAATCGGAATAAATAAAAAAAAAGTTATTTGACAGACGTTAGTGGAAGCAACCATGTTTGATTGTTGCATGAAGGCTTTGGACCCATCCGTCATCAAATTATCAGTAGGTTACGTGTTGATGAAAACAGCTTACCTTCAGCAGAAAGAAATGTTTGACGTAAGTAGCAACTTAAAAGAAAGTGTGGAAAATGTAGTTTCGTACCATACAGTTACCAATATAAGTTTGGAGCCTCCTGGCTTTGATTAACCACAGGTATCATTCGAGTAAAATAAGGGAACCGAAAGATTTCCTGTAAGGAGGGAAGTTATTTGTGCTCTACAGAACTGCAGGATAACACTGAAGAGCCAGTGCTTCAGTCAGTATAGCACACTTCGATCGCATTTGCTTGAAAATTTTCTGTTATTGTTTGCTTTGAGTGTTACTATACGCACTCATTATTCCGAGATAAATAAGCTGACGAACATCATTCAGATAGACAAATTGTAATCGAAAATATGAGTAGTCATCTAAAATAATAGCTGTACTCGAACAGGTTACGATCTCAGACTTGAGTGATTTCACCATCTTGTCTCTTTACGCTGTTCTGTGAACATTTCGCTAAACGTAACTTGATATAAACTGTAGTAATGATGTTTTAAATCTAGTTTTGTTTTACAACTATTCTTCTTTCTGTTCTAAACTCAGCGGAGATTGTTGAACCGCAAGGACCGAAATGACACTGTGGTTAAAATACTGAACGCACCACGAAGGATCTATCCGAATGGGACGGAAACCAGAAGATGTAATTTAGGTCTGGAATCTCATTAGCTGAAGTAGAATTGTGTTTAGTGATGAGTCCCACTTCGATGATCAGCGGAGACGTGGCTGGAGACGTGCCGGACAGCAGTGGGATACTAACCTGACTGTCGCACACTAGGAGTGGTGGTCTGAGGTGGCATTTCTTTTCATAGCAGGACTCCTTTCGTTGTCATCTGCGGCACCTTGCAGCACAGCGGTATGTCGACGACATTCGACGCCCCGTTTTGTGGCTCTTTGTGGCAAGCCATCCTGGGCTTACATTTCGGCAAGATAATGGCCGCCCGCACACGGAGAAAGTTTCTGCTGCTTATCTTCGTGCTTCCCAAACAGTACCCTGGTCAGTTAGATCGCCAGAACTGTCCATAATTGAGAACATTTTGAGAATTATGGACAGTTCCCTCCAACCAGCTCGATATTTTGACGATCTAAGGCACCAATTGGACAGAACTTAGCAGGATATCCCCCAGGAGGCCATCCAAAAGGGAAGTGCCAGATTTTGTTACTGACTGCTACTGACAGCGCTCGACTTAAACTCTTACTACCACCACCTCGACTACCATTTCCAGCAACAGCAGCAGCAGGGTCAGCAGCGCAACAACCGGCGCTCCGTCGGAGCGATGCGGAAGAGCAATTTATTGAGAGGGGGAGGGGAGAGCAAAGAAATGTTTATTGTCGTCGAAGCGAAAGGAAGAAGAGGCCCAGAGGACGCCGGCGTGTGATAGGTTAGGCGGGAAGCGAGGGCCCAGCACTAGCGCTGTCCCCGTAAATCTGTCGGCACGCTATCGATTGTGCGCGTGTGCGTGTGGCTGCGTGTCCCGCAGGAGAGGAGTTGGGCGCGCCTTCTTTCCATGCCGGCGCGCAGTATCCCGCTCGCCATTACGCAGTTACGCCATTAGCCGCGGTCTGAGGAGGGGTGCGCCCCAGCCCGGTTCCGCCGTATTTTCTGCTCACACGGCCGCCCATATTTCTGTTGATTACTGGACTGCGCGGATTTTGTTCGCCGTGTTCGTCAGCCGTGTGCTACATGGGGTCAGCCGCGCTTTTATATCCCTATTTGCCCACCGCACTTACCCCACTTCGTGAAAAGTTGTAGCTTCGTCGGAAGTGTAAAATTAGAGGTTCAAAAGAAGGTGAACGGTAGAGGAAATAACACTGTTACTGTAAGTATCCCAAAAGAGCGGACACCATTCTGTGTGTTGAGGAGGGGTGGCGACAGCGGTATTTCACATTACATCCTTAATCCGAGAGACGTTCAGCAAGTAATCAAATACATAAACACATATTTTTTCCGGAAAGCACGTTGGTCTTATTCAGGATTCCAATACACAATATTATTTCCTACCCTTTTGGACACAAAACCGTATTTTTCAACACAGTATCCGTTCAAAGTGACTCCCTATGCACCTTAACGGGAGATCGTGTACGCCTGCATCATGTCAGTCTACGGTTCGACGTCGGAGCCAACTTGTTGCATCAACTTGATGTATCAGTTTACTGAGAGCAGCACAGTACATTTCAATAGTTGGTCGTCGAACCCTGAGGGAGGACATCGTACGGAATGACCGATTCACAGTCCCAGAAGACTGTCGTCATGACGTTACCGACTGAGGGTGCAGCCTTGAACTTTTTCTTCGCAGGAGAGATGGTGTGGCGCCATTCAGTGGTCGCCGGCAGGCACGCTGGAGATCGGACAGGTTCGCGCCACCTTGTGGCGGCGATGACAGACTCGACGCCCAACGACTCACCGCGCTTTTGTTCCTTGACAGTCTCCGTAGGCATTTTGCAAACGCCTGTGAATACCTGCCGTACTCTGCTTTTCCGGTAAAAGCAACTCAGTGACAGGTCTCATCGTGAACGCATCTCCGTTACATACGGCATTGTGAACGCTACGTATAGCGCCGGGACCCATCGGAACTTCATGAAACTTCAGGGGCCGAAACGGGAATACTCGAAGATGTCCTACAACAAATTCCGCATTTTTCAACCGAAGTTGACCGAGGAAAAAATATGTTTTGTGTTATTACTTACTGAACGCATCTCTTAAGTATGAATGTCAGTGAAGACCTTACAACCAGCTTTTGTGGGTGCTTATCTCGTTTCACAACAAAAACCAAGATGGCTTATCGTAAAAAATGCGACAAGGTACTCCACTGGACAAGATTGTTGTAGGCCCAGCGAGAACACGTTGCACGTGGAAGATATAACGTTCGAATGTGCATAGGACAGCAGTAGATCGGGACGAGTCTTCTGTGGAGCTGCTGGACTTCCAGCCAGTAAGTCGTTGCTGAGCCACTGATGCAGATATGTCGGCCGGCCAGTGTGGCCGAGTGGTTCTAGGCGCTTCAGTCTGGAACCGCGCGACCGCTACGGTCGCAGGTTCGAATCCTACCTCGGGCATGGATGTGTGTGATATCCTTAGGTTAGTTAGGTTTAAGTAGTTCTACGTTCTAGGGGACTGATGACCTCAGATGTTAAGTCCCATAGTGCTCAAAGCCATTCGAACCATATATATCGGTACGTTGCTCCCATGAACGTCATGCCAGCGGTTCCACCTTTCTGGAAATCCGAAACATGAAGCTGTGCTGCGCGTCCCCCATGCATGCTGTGATGTGAAAAGTCTCATTAACGTTCGACATACTCAATAGCTATCATGAGCTCATACTATTCCTCATCTGTAAGAATGACATTTTTGTGTGGAAAAAAAAGCTCGCATAAAGATAAATTTTAGTCAGTATATCCCAGGTGCATGGAAATATTGAAGTATCAGTTTGGTAGCGTTCAAAATGGCTCTGAGCACTATGGGACTCAACAGCTATGGTCATAAGTCCCCTAGAACTTAGAACTACTTAAACATAACTAACCTAAGGACATCACACACATCCATGTCCGAGGCAGGATTCGAACCTGCGACCGTAGCAGTCACGCGGTTCCGGACTCAACGCCTAGAATGGTAGCGTTCCGTCAAGGTTTTCATGCAGTAAGATTTCCTGTTTTCCACAGGGTATAATGACCTCGTCGTCGACTAATTCATTTCTTCTGGTGTGTTGGAAATTGCGGATGCGCTAGTCATAGCAGTACTATCGCGAATACAGCGACAGGCACTCTTATCGTCGTTTACAGCATGTCTTTTCGTCACTGTAATATCCAACGAGCAGAATACACTTAAGCTGCTTGAGAAGCCGGCACATCATAATAATAGGGAGAGTCGTCAGCTACGATCGCAAATACGTCGGTGCAGGGACTCGGCACTTCTCTGTTGCGCAAGTTCTAGCTGCGGTAGGGCGCTGAAACGTCGCAGGTGGCTTAGCGGGCAGTGGCGCCAAAACAATGCGTTATTCATGTCTTTGTGCCCGAACTTGTAGCTTGTCGCACGCCTGCCCGCCTGCCTTGGATAAATATCGCCGGGTACGCGCCGCTGCTTTGTTAAGCGACACGCCCTTATAATTTACTTCAGCGCGTGAGTTTGTCGTTCAAAATTGAGTAAACCCTACCCTTGCTAACTGCAGCCCATAACTGAAACTTTCCCAGAAAATGTCCCGTGCGTTTCACACACACACACAATGTTTACCGTTTTATTTTTCACTTTTCGAACCACTTAACAGTTCACATTTCTTCTATTTCTGGATCTATTTCTTTTCTGTTTACGAATCTCAGTCTACGAAACTTTAATACGGCTCGTAGAATATGAATTCCTTTACTGATCGATTCTCACACACATTAATCGAAAATTCTGTAATTTTAGCTTGTGGATCGTTTTTCATCTATAGCATATCCGTCCCTGAATAGGTAAAAATGACATTAAGCGCCGGCCGGAGTGGCCGTGCGGTTCTAGGCGCTGCAGTCTGGAACCGAGCGATCGCTACGGTCGCAGGTTCGAATCCTGCCTCGGGCATGGATGTGTGTGATGTCCTTATGTTAGTTAGGTTTAATTAGTTCTAAGTTCTACGCGACTGATGACCTCAGAAATTAAGTCGCATAATTCTCAGAGCCATTTGAACCATTTGACATTAAGCTAAAGACATATTATAACAAATTTGTGGTTCTCAAATACTGAAACTATGTGCTGCAGTCTGTCATCATGCTATTATAAAGCACTTAATTTTGCTTCTATAAGCACCTGTCACAATAATTGTAATTATATTGTACGAGGACATGCTCAAAACTAAAGCCTCTGAATTTTCATGTGAAAACTCTGAAAGATTTTTAAATGAAACAAACGTTATTAACATTCTACATTTTTATTCGTCATTTCTACATATTTGCAGCCCTCTGCTGCTAAAGGGCTCCCAATTGCAGCGTGTAACGTGCCAGTGTGTAACGTGACTATGTCGGTGTATGAGAAACAGCGTGCTGTAGTCGAGTTTGGAATTTGAAGAATTCGTCCACACATGGAGCACCCTCCCCTTCAACATGACAACGCCAGATCACACACGAGCGCTGCGACATGTGCAACAATCCGACGCCATGAGTTCATTGCCGTCGATCGTCCTCCATACTGTGCCGACTTGGCTCCATCCGATTTTCATCTGTTTTCAAAACTTAGAGAACACCTTCGAGGACTTCACTTTGATGGGATGAAGCGGTACAAGCAGATGTGACGATGTGGCTCCGTCAACAAAGTCGAACGTTCTACCAGTGGCGGTATCAACAAACTGGTCTCTACTTGGCAGAAATGTGTTCGTCGCCAACGTGACTACGAAAAATGTTCAAATGTGTGTGAAATCTTAACTGCTAAGGTCATCAGTCCCTAAGCTTACACATTACTTAAACCAAATTATCCTAAGAACAAACACACACACACCTATGACCGAGGGAGGACTATTAGCCGCACGGTCCATGACTGCAGCGCCCTAGACCGCTCGGCTAATCCCGCGCGGTAACAACGTGATTACGTTGAGAAATAAATATGTTGACACCAAGAATAAAGATATAGAACGTTAATAACGTTTGTTTTATTGAAAAAGCTTTAAGAGTTTTCAAACGCAAATTTCGTAGGCATTAGTTTTCAGCATGCCCTCGTAAATGTCTCGTCACAACGTGATTTGAAATACAGAGCTTCCAAGATTAATAACCAGTGTGGGGTCAGGAAATAATCTATAGTGCGTCACGAATTTTTGAGGGGCTGTGCTAGTCAGCTCTTCGACGGTGTTAAAGTAGAGATAACTGAGACAATAATTTCGAATATTTTCTCTGAAACGTCTGATTAAAAAAAAAATGTTTTGCATTTCGTGTCTGTCCTATTTCGTCATCAGTGTTTGGTTTACAGTTATAGGTCGTCGGACCTGCTGGGATAGTATAAAACACGTGCCTGGGAACGGAGAGGTCGCGAGATCTTTCAGTCTGCTTTAAATCTAGCCTTCAGCTCTCAGCGATGTGAAGAGTTCTGAGGAACGACACGTGGTTCGGATTCTGCGTTAAACTGTACGTACCTTTTTCCTGGTTGACTAATTGAGTAAATTAGAGGTAGGCAAGTGGTGAAGTAGCGCCCAACTGCAAAACTTGCACAAAACACGCAATTAAAAAAAATTATTATTATAATAATCACGTTGTGACGAGACATTTACGAGGGAGTGCTGAAAAGTAATGCCTCCGAATGTTTTGTGTGAAAACTGTTAAAGCTTATTAAATAAAACAAACGTTGTTAACATTCTACATCTTTATTTTTCATGTCTACATATTTATTTCTCAACATATAATACAATAATAATAATAATAATTATTATTATTATTATTTATTATTATTATTATTATTTATTATTATTATTATTATTATTGTTGTTGTTGTTGTTGGTGTTACTATATATGGCGATCTACCTGTTAGTTCTTGTTATGCGTGTATCGGAAAATAGACATGGTCTTCACACTTCGTTATTAACAGCTTCGTATTTAAAGTTCTCTTATTTCAACTACCTCATTGGTTGCAGTATGAATTTTTCACTTTGCAATGGAGTGTACACTGATATGAAACTTCTTGGCATATTAAAACTGTGAGCTTGACCGAGTGTCGAACTAGGGACCTTTGCCTCTCGCGAGCAAGTGCTGATCTTCTCAGGTACAACTCACAACTTTACCTTCCGCCAGTACCTGATCTCCTGCCTTCTAAATTATATGCCGTCGTTTAACCAGCTGCTGCTGAGGTAAGAAATGTAGGCCCAGCCAAATAACGCAGTCTGCCCAGTCTCTATTACATTATCTCTGAACTAAACACTGGTCGTCAGAGTTTTGTTTGGATCGAAACGTCACGGAAAGACCAAAGTTAACGGAATTAATCTTGGATACGAATCTTTCGCTTGTTTTTTCCTTTTCAGCGTAAGCATCAACTTAAGTTAACTTAAGCAGCATTCCGCTCTTTAACATAACGTGTACTAGCAAATCGTCTGCCGAATTATGGCTGTGACTCGCTGTAGATCCAGATCCTTCAGATTTTGCTCTGTTTGATGTTTCCTACTCTGCTCTAACCTTAATATCAGTTTTTGTAACATGTGGAATATTCTTCTATGCATGTTTCTGATGACTGCAGTGTGTTCAGAAATCTGGAGTGGGCTTTCCGTCATTAGTGGATGAAAAACAACACGTTCTGGGAGTGAAATGAAACCGAGACGATGCATGGAGCAATAATTATAGGGAGAAGATCATAATGAGCAGTCTCCCAATGTATTTGCTCGTTACCTTACACACGTGTTCATTAACACAGCTTGGCTTTCTGTTTGCATAGGTTACTGAGCGTTATTTTATAGACGTCACTGATTCGGGCAGTTTGCCGCTGACGTTCAGATCGAGCCAGAGTAGAGCATTTCATGTGCTAAATAACTTTACAGTCGGTTTGTTTACTATAATACACAGCTTATAGTTACATTCCTGTAACAGCTGATGCGACACTGTCTTCTTCATTTTAGAGCAAACAGTTACAAACTTGTTTATTTCGTCTCTTGCAACTCCGAGGGGGTAAGGAAACTCACGTTGGAGTAAAAGGAGGAAAATTTGAATACGTAGTTACAAAAGTGTAGTGAAACGTGGGCACTAACGAACAGGATTCAGATTAAATATGAATGATAGACATACATTTTCTAGTTACGTTTAAAGTACCAGAAAATTTATTCTCTCCGTGTGGAATTATTGGAAAAATGAGTGCCCATTTTTACTGGTGAAGTTGAAGTTTTCACTCGTGTACAGCAAGAGTGCGGTTAGAAGTCGGAACGCTTTGAGAGCGACTCGGAGGCAAATAAATTGACGAATAAACTGAGTTTGCCGGAAGGGAGGGCAAGAAGCGCGGGCATGCGGGCGGCCGGAGAGATGCACAGCGGCGCTGTCACAGCAGATGATTAATTCGCGTTGTGCGGCGCACATTTCACAGCTGAGGACCTGCCCGAAAAGGATCACGCGCACTGTTGGACACCTGACACTGCGCTTGACGGCTGCCGTGGAAGTACAAGATGGCTTGCTCGTCGGACACGGTGCCGTCGTTTAACCAGCTGCTGCTGAGGTGAGAAGTGTAGGCCCAGCCAAATAACGCAGTTACCTCTGAACTAAGAGCATACACTTACTTTCTGGTCTTCTCAAACACTGGTCGTAAGAGTTTTGTTTGGATCGAAAAATTTGTGCTGCTATAGCCTGAGACGCGTGCAGTTCAATACTTCATTTGTTGCTTTAACAAAAACCGGGTAATTATACATATCCTCATAGGAGATACGTCACATTAGTTTCCATATATTTCTCGAAATCTTATTCTCATTTTATTGAACGTAGCAGAGCCCTGTTTGCTTTGGTAGTGTCACATTTTCTTACGAAAATTTTCTCTCAGACAAACCGTGTTGTATAATCGGAGAATGCTTCTTTGAATAACAGTTATCAGAATGAGTCAAGCCACGCTTCTCTTATATGAATATCCGAAAAAAAAAACACCGCGCGGGATCCGCAGCTGTGTTACAAATTATATAAATCGAAGGGGGAGGGGTGAGAAAGGGTAGGAATGGGAAGGAGTTAATGATTTCAGCTGCATCGGGAGTCTGTGTGGAATCAGCGGCGACAAGTGAAAATGTGTGCCGGACCAGGATCCGAATCCGGGATCTCCGGCTTACTAGGCAGTTGCGTTAACCACTGCGTAGTTAGCTGGAGATCACGGGTTAGAGTCCCACTCCGGCACACATTTGCACTCGTCGCCGCTGCTTCCACACAGAGTCCCGATGCAGCTGAAATCATTAATTCCTTCCCTTTTGTTTCTCCCCCCTCCCAGTTCAGTTTACATTCTCAAGCTTCCCTATAGTGCAATAGAAAAATAATAAACAAACAGCGACCCTCACTCATTGACAAAACCTTTCCATCCAGAAGTAACGTTTGTTCAATGTTCAACGAAAAACACTAAACTGGGAATAAAGATTTGAAGAAAACTTTATATATAAATGTTCGTAAGTGTAGTGAGTGTTACCACTGATCATCTGTCCGCAATTAACAGTAAACACGACTGAATGAAAAATCGCAACTCACAGTGCCAGCGGCCTGCATTTATGACCGGGGCTCAATTTCCCGCCCTGTCTTCCAGATTTAGATTTTCTCTGCTTTCCTACGCCGCAGAAGGCAAATGTGACAGTGGTTAATTTGAAAAGGATGCGGTCGATTACTTTCCCTATTCTTCTGCAATCCGATTTTGTATTCAGTCTCTAAAAACTTCGTTGTTTATGGACTTTAGAACTCGAGATTTCCATCCGACCGTCGTACTGCAGGTTTTTTGCGGTTTTCCTGAAAGGGTTCAGGCAAATTCTAGGATATTTCGTTCATTAAGGTCGCTACTGATTTCTTTCACATGTCCTTGGCCTAGCCAGGCTAATCTGTTTCCCTATCTCTAATGCCTCAGAGTTTCCTTCCATTTTCTTTTCAGCACAGCATGGTCACAGAGATAACTCTTTGAAAACACGGTTCTGTTATTTGTAAATCTGTAAAAGTCGCTTGCTGTGATGCAGTTACGTATTTGTAAAACCACTTACTGTGAATCAAAACAAACCTCAGAAAACTGATTTATAAACGAACGATAACTTACCCTCGTAACTGCACTGATTAAACGTGCCTTTGCGGCTGGAGATGTAAAACTCCGATTGCCGAAAGTTATTCGTTCCAAACGTAACTACTTAAAGACCCGGCCCTAGGAAATAATTTTGTCTGCTTGTAAGGCGAAGGCAGCAGCTTGGAGCGACAATACAGCGGTGAGAGGAACCTCGTTAAAACAAAGTTTTTCATTATTACGTATAATCCGTGAAATAGAACATTTTAAATTTCTAGAAGTGAACATAAATAATAGTTTTCTTGAAAGTATCATATTCAAGAAATGTGGAGAAAAACTGTGTTGTTATCTTTGTTGTAAGAATAATGTTACCTGCGACTGGCACTGAAAGACGGAAACTTATTTCCTGTGCTTGCTTTCACTCTCAAATTGTATAATGTCTCCGTATGTGTACAAATAGTATACTTAGACTAGTAAAGTGGCGGTAAGGCCGTTCTGTGGCGTTGACTCCCTGACTCTGTGTGGCCCATTGCTCAATAAAATTTGCTCCGAATTCTAGCTCTGCCACCCCTGGACATTTGCTCCCTACTAACATTTGTGGTTATATGTACTTATTTTAGAGGAACTACAGAATTCACTCAATGAACGCTGCACCTGAATAAAACTTTCATAATAATTTTGCAGGAAAACGTGGGTTACCCTGCAGGTTCCATTGTCAACAGACTTTCAGCACAACTGAAAAAAATTGAGCAATAAAATCAAGATTTTGAAATCCGAATAAAGGACCTTCCATCTGTTCTGTACAGTGGTTCCTCGGAGGAGTTTAGAGCATTTAGGTTAATGACGTACTTATTTGTACAAGGAGTACATTTAGTTCGGGTGGTTTCCCTGAAGCTAGGGAAAAATAAATACACGAATGAAATATCCAGTTTAAGCCACCTTGCATTTTATGACGTTGATTTGTGAAAATTAGGAAAGAAAGATGACTGTCGTCGAATATATTGCTTTCTCGTCTTTTGAATGAGTATTCCATACTACACCGAATTTTGCCAAAGTTTCCCAGAGATTATATACACATATCAACAGAAGTTTTGCATTATTTAGAAAGTCATGGCACATAAAACAAAAATTGGCTCTGAGGCATGTTTATTTATTCGTGTGCAATATGTCCAGATCACCAAATCAGAAAAATAAAAAGAATTATTAAAACTTTTTTTTTTCACAGCCCTCTTTACCAGCGTCAATAATGGAACGTCCCCTTGTTCGGATGCAGGCTTGGATCTGTCGTGGCGTACCATCGATGAGATCATCAAAGAGATCTGGAGCACCCGTCCATAAACAGCACGTGTCATCCGATCACACACATGTTCTATTGTTTTCACGTCCAGGGGAGCAGGCAGTCCACTCCATGCTGGTGGTCCTAGTACGCTGAAGGAACGCGCTCACGGGAACAGCACTATGAGCACGCTAGTTGATATCTATCTTGAAGATGATATCCATCATGAAGATACTGTCACCAAAATGTTGGCGATGCGGTCCCACAACTGGTTGCAGAATCTCGTCCCTTTACCGTAAAGCAGTTCGATTGCGCTCAAGAACCACGAGAGGTGTACGGTGACCGCCTGTAATGCCACTCGATCACCACCTTGTTGCACGTGTTAAACGCAGTGTTGGAAGCGTTCGATATCACCGGATTGTCTCCAGACACGTTGTCTGTGATTATCAGGGTACAAACAGATCCGACTTCCGTCCGTAAACAAAACCCCACTCTATTGTTGGAGCGTGCATTCTGTATGATATATTTCCCATCTGTAACGGAGTCCACTGTGTTGTGTTGTACGACGTGGTGCTCACGATGGTCGTCAAGAGTGGAGTTTCGCATCATGCAACCGTCTCCTAACAGTTTGAAGCGACACGTGGAGTCCTGAAACCTCTGCGAACGCCGAATCCAGTCCTGGAGCACGCAGCCCGTAATTCATTTCACTCAAAAGTCGTATATTCGATCATCCTGTGCACGTGTCGAACGTGGACGACCTGTGTGCCGTCGTCAACATTACCTGTCAGCTGGAACTGATGCCCTGTCCGCACCACATCACTTTGCCGGCTGAGAAGCCTTCTGCGCGTATTGTTACGTTGCGGGCGTGTTCACTGGTCGCGATTGTCCTTCGCTGCATGACGAATGTTCATTCTACTGTTGCACATACGTTTCTAATGCATTCATACTGGTGCTTTACTTTTAACTGTATTGTTGCAGTCAATACGAGTACGATGTTCTACCCGTAGGTAGCGGTTCGGTAACTCTGCGTATGCTTATAAACAACGTCAGGTGCGAACTTCCGATCGGCACAGAAAGTCTTGGTAGTAACACACAGCACGAAATATCGGTGTGATGTAGCACTTTTGTTAATGTGTGTACAAGACGAATCTGAATGTTCAGATCCCGTGTAGGTAGTTGACAGCTGCAGTGAGTTCAGTCTTCACGTATTTTTCGTTTAGCTTGCAGCATTGATGATGAAGCAGTTCCTTAGTGTAATGCTCGTTGTAACCATATTGGAACAATATTTAAGAAACATTGCACGACTAGTTAACGAGAGTCTACTAGTTTCATATAAGACACTGGTCTCGTATTCGGAAGTAGCGAATTTCAAATCTTCGAACAAACACTCTGGCCTCATGCTTTCCTTAATTTAAGTCGCGTTAATTAAGGAATGGTTCCTACGATATGGTTTTGTTCCTAGAATCTCGTAGCCTTCCCCAGCTAAGTTGATACAGATCTCTAATAGCCTCAGTGTTGGCCGAACTTCAATCTGTAACCCCCCTTCTTTCCTTTACCTAGTTTCGTGGTGACCTCTGAACACGGATTCCCTCCTGACCAGCTGCAGCAGAATGTCGCGCAGTTAACGAGCACGAATAAAGCCGCTGTCCAGCAAGTATCGGGAGATTAGTGCCTCCTGCTAAGAAGATTGCCGGGAGACGACTAATACCGATTGCTGTTCGGCTCCTTTCGTTCCGAATCGAGAGGAGAACTAGCTTTCTATCTTTATTCCCCACAGATCTCAGCGAGTAGTAAACTGGGATTACCTTCGCTCGTGTAACATGTCGCGTTACGTTAGCAGAGCCGGGTGGCTGTAGGCTGTATCTCGGTCTGGCAGTATTCCATTTTACTTCTCTTTCTGGTAGACGTGGAGCTGAGTAACTAATTTCTGTCTAAATGACATCCAATAATAGCACGTAGTATGTGCTAACTGAAGTCGAGCGTGTCTGCTTCCCGGTCTCTCGCAAACACAGTTACTCGTCATTACCGCAGGAAGTCAGTTTTTAGCTGAGCGAAGAAACTTCCTTCGCTTCTCGGCGTATCCCGCAGCGTACACAAGTAAAAGCTAACGACGCTTGTGGCACCAAAGTCGACCTCAAATCAGAATATCGTAGAAGTTGTCGTAAGCCGCAGGTGGCAAATACATCTCTTAAATATTTTGAGGTGACCATTAACAGTTGCTTAAGATGAAGGATAACTCGCGTTAACTTTATATTTCAGGGGAAGCTTATAAATTTATTCGGCGTATTATTTTGTGTTGTATGTACACTGCCTGACAAAGTGGATCACCGAAAAGACACGGTCGGGTGTCAATGTGACTTCATACACGTACGTACCGTCGGCACGTAGTGAAAATGTGTGGCAGGTAAAACGGCCACCAGACTGTATTAGTGTTGTTACCAGGACTGGTATCGTATACAAAGGACGTGATCAGCGTCAGATGCTCAGTGATCACTGTAAAAGACAGTGAGATGCCACGAACTCGTGTGACAAGAGCGTTATCACCACCTCACACAGTTTCAAAGGGACCTCATTGTGGCTCTCCTTTCGGCCGGCTGATGTAATCGTGCAATACCCAGATTTATAAAGCATTCGGATTTGAGAGAGGCCCTGTGTTGGACTGCACGTATTGTGCACCGAGCACATCGTAATCCATTCACAGCTGCGGCTGCCACCACGGAACAAGTTATGGACTTTTTGCAACATTCTATTCGTGCCGCACCATTAGTGGGAGAGGAGCAGCAGCTGGACTAGGAAAATACCGTAGTATGCATAGGCTGAAACACGAAGAGCTGCTGAATGGCGTCACAATGTGTTCAGCGATGAATCGTGGCCTTCAGATACCCGGGATGACTGTCGTCAGGGAGTATGACGACGACGTGAGGAAAGGTGCCATTCTACCAACGTTTTGGAGAGTTACTCCTGGCATCGTTGTGTGGGGAGCCATCGAGAATGATTTCGGTTCAAAATGGTTCAAATGGCTCTGAGCACTATGGGACTAAACATCTGAGGTCATCAGTCCCCTAGAACTTAGAACTACTTAAACCTAACTAACCTAAGGACATCACACACATCCATGCCCGAGGCAGGATTCGAACCTGCGACCGTAGCGGTCGCTCGGTTCCAGACTGTAGCGCCTAGAACCGCTCGGCCACCCCGGCCGGCAATGATTTCGTGTCATTGGGAGTTGTGACTGAGCGACCTTTGACGACACGGCGGTATGTCACGGACATCCCGCTTATCTCTCGTGCGGCACGACTGTGGTGCCGCTTTTCGACAGGGCAATTCTCGTCCGCAAATGGCACGTGTATCTATGAACTGGTCACCTGATTTCGAGCTACTGCCGTGGCCACAAGATCACCAGATCTTTTCCCGATAGAATATGTGTGGGGACAGCTCGGATGTCAGGATCCGGGATACCGAGGACTACTTACAACAGTTGGTGATCGGCTTGCCTCAGGAGAGAATACAACGACTTTCGTACCATTCTCAACCGAATCAGCGCACACATCCAGTCCAAAGGGGTGCAACTCGTACCCGTACCGCCCAGTTCTTTTCTAAATTAGACTCGACTTTGTAGTCAGTGAAATAACGTGGTTTACCCTCTCGACCCGTGTTGTTTCCTTTCGGTTCCTCCTCCCATTCTCGGTGCTTCAGGGTTTTTTTTCCAGGCATTGTATATCCGGGACCAACGGCCTTGCCGCAGTGGTAACACAGGTTCTCGTCAGGTCACCGAAGTTAGGCGCTGTCGGCTGGGCTAGCACTTGGACGGGTGACTGTCCGGTCTGACGACCGCTGTTGGCAACCGGGGTACACTCAGCCCTTGTGAGGCACACTGAGGAGCTACTCGATCGAGAAGTAGCGGCTCCGGTCTCGTAAACTGACATACGGCCGGGAGAGTGGTGTGCTGACTACATGCCCCTTCATATCTGCATTCAGTGATGCCAGTGGGTTGAGGATGACACGGCGGCCGGTCGGTACCGTTGGGCCTTCGTGAAACCATAAAGTAAACCACAGAATTTGAGTGTGATTTGTGACGAGTTCGTGTACTCAGCTCGAAAATTGTATGCTAGATAGACTGACAATAAACTCCAGTGAGAACCGCTTTAAGGCAGCCATCGCTTATCACGGGCGGATTGCTCTTACGTTTGCCTGAACCCCTCTTTCAAGAAAGTATTCGTACCCATTATTAGCGTGTCATTTAGACCCATAGTAATTAGAGTAAATAATAAGCTTACATAAACCGCATTTATGTAATACGGACTACCGTGCTGTGGTCGAATGAATTCTTTGGAAAAACCAATGGCACGGTTGCCCGGAATATTTTAAGAAGTGTGCCAGTTCCGACTGCTAAAGCTCACGTTTTAGAATTACAGAAATACACACGCAGCCAAAGTTTTCAGCGCGCCATACGTGAAGAGAACTGAGTATCAGGTGAGGGAAGGACGGAGGGATGGCCAGCTAGTACAGCTGTTACAAGGTACTCTCTGCTATTTTTTGTAGAAATGTACATGTACTCTAATTACTCTTGTGCATGTCAAGATACGGCCTCGATGCCAACTGTGGAATCTAACGTGTTTCTCTAAGAGCTTGTTCGTATTCCAGAGACCTGCGGCAGGCTGGTAGTAGATGAATGGGCACTAACAAGTGCTGCTTGGGTCTTAGATGTCATGCGGTTGGGCGGCCATCCCTAATTATAGATGTCGGACGCTGTAGGCTAGGCAGACTGGTAAAATAGGACAGACGGTGAACTGTGACGGAATTAGTCACACTTTAATGCTGGGCGAAGAACAAGTATGTGTGAACACACAGTGGACCGGAATACTCTTAATGATGGGCTCCCGCAACCGACGACCCATGTATGTGCCAATGATAACACCACGACATTGGCAACTGCGACTGAAATGGGCACGTGACCATCGGCGCTGGACGTTGGTGCTGTGGCAGAGCGTTGCATAGTCTGATGAATCCCGATACCTTCTTCATCATGCCGATGGGAGGGCAAAAATCCGTCGTCTGCCAGGGTAACAGCTTCTTGACACACTGCAGGACGACGACAAGCTGGTGGCGACTCGATTATGTTCTTTGGAACATTCACATGGGCATCAGTGAATCCAGTGGAGCTCGTGCAGGGTACCATGACAGCCAAGGAATATCGTACACTAGATGCAGATCATGTACACCCCTTCATGACGATCATATTTCCCGACGGCATTTGAATTTTTCAGCAAGACTATGCTTCATGTCTCAAGGCCAGGAGTGTGATGGAGTGATTCGAGGAACACAGTGGCGATTTCCAATTGATATGCTGCACCCCCCCCCCACCCCCACCCAACTCGCCAGACCTGAATCCTAACTAACTCATCTGAGATGTGATCCTACGTGGAGTCAGAGCTCATTGCCCTCCTCCCCGGAATTTACTGGAATTGGAGGACCCGCGTGTGCAGATGTCGTGCCAACTTCCTCCAGCGATCTTCCAAGGCCTCATTGGTTCCATACCACGACACGTCACCGCTATTATCCTTGCGAAAGATGGACATACCTGTTTAGATTGGTGCTCATATTGTTCTGGCTGATCATTATACTCCATATGTTGTGAATGTTTCTGAAGTCGCAAAGGATTATTTACAGACTCATGTTCAAGTGTTGCTGCACTCATGAGACGTCTGTCACAAAGCGTATGAGTGGACCACGATGTTATTGGACCAAGGAGTTATGGCACTTCGGTAGACGTATCGTGAGTCACGGCGTAATCGGGGTTGGTAATACGAGGGGCGTTCAGTAACTAATGCAACACTTTTTTCTCGGCCTATTTCGATTGAAAAATGCGGTATTTGTTGTTGGACATCGTGGAATATTCCCGCAACAGCCGAACCGAAAGATAGCAGCGTTATACTTAGCCTTCAAAATGGCGTCTGTAACGGAAGTGCGATCCAAGCTGAGAGTTTTCATTGAGCTTCTTTTGGCGGAAAACCAGAGCATGACGAATATTCATAGGCGTTTACAGAATGTCTACAGAGACCTGGAGGTGAACAAAAGCACGGGAAGTCATTGAGCGAGGCGTCTGTCATCATTACGACAAGGTCACTCAAACCTGTTCATCTCACAAACATCTGTTGCGGACACTCTCATTCGAGGAGATGGACGGATCACAATCAAATATCTCGCTGCGCAACTGCAACAGCAGGGCACTGGCTCCGATGTCGACCAGTAGAGTGGTACCGTGTGGGGATACAAGTCCTACCAGTAAGGTGGGATAAGGCCCTCACATTGAACGGAGAATATGTTGAAAAATAGGGTTTTGTAGCCAAAAGAAAGGGGAAAAATATGGTGTGCTGAAATCCTGAATAGAACCAAACTGCTTTTAGAGAACAATATTGCATTACTTATTGAATGCCGTTCCATATATGGACAACTGACCTGAAAGCATTGACATTGGTAGGAATTTTCCTCAGTCCCCATTGTACGTGTTTACTGTAACATCACGGTACAATGGCCAAGTGCAATAATATTTTGGTGTAGTGTTTGTGGGGCAAGTTTTTGAAGAAGAAGATAATCAGTGTTCGCCATTGATAATGCACACACTTGTGTCGGTGACTATTCTGTAAGCTTACTTTAAATTAAAAAAAGCTGTTCATTAGGACACCATTTTCTCCGTTTTTCCCTTTTTTTTAATTTTTAGGTAGAATTACAACTGAAGTAGTGTAAAAATACTAAACACCGCGGTCATGCTCAAAGGACTGCACGATGCCGACGAGCAGCCTTGTCACCTTCTGCCATGTGGCGTCACTCGGATGTGGTATGATGGGCCATGGAGTACGCACAGAGCTCTCCCCGCTGTTGTCGGCTTTGCAAAACTTGGAATCGCTACTTGTTCTAACAGCATCAACGAGGCCGAGTGGTCCTCTGATTCCTGACGGTAGTGGGAATTAAAGCTGGGTCCTCCGCATGGCAATCTGATGCGCTCACCACGCAGCTACGGAGCAGAACATACTGTAATAAAACGATCTCTTAAATTTTTTAAAGAATCCAGAAAACTCCAGCAACACGAAATATTTAATTTCAAAAGTGCTTCGTTGTCCAGATTTTTTTTACAAGGCGTTTATGTCGCGAACATAGCAAAAATTAGCACGGAGGCGTTACTCGGCATTGGGAGTTACTTCCTTAGAGCTATTTAATCACTAAAACTTGTTGCCACACGAAAATCTTCATGTAAAGAAGACTGAGATCGCGAAGTAACGTTAGATCAAATCGAAATTTGTGCTCTTCATTCTATGTAAATTTGTTCCCTACCTGTTCAAGTAAATTTTGAGTAATCATTGTGGTAAGTGTTGAAGTCCTTTATTTCTGTCTGCATATCAAAATAATTTTAGTTTCTGCGAATTCGCTTTATTCAAAACCAAGAAAAATAATCTGTGTTTACAGAAGTTGGATATATAAAAGCGAAAAAAAATTTGAAGTAGTCTATTACAGTTATTAAGTTCCTCGAGGATTCAGTTATATTCAAAATTGAATTCTGGAATTGATACCACAATGACAAAGAAAATGTCTCATTTCGCTCAAATAAAGGATTCTTTTTGACCACGCTACAGTGTAATTAATTACTTTCTTTGATGCTGCAACACAGTCCGCTTTGCGTGACGTTTTAGGATAAGGAGGTAACATAAATAGATTGAGAACAAACATGTGGTTTCCATAAGTAATATAGAAGTGTACCTAAAAGCGTACTTCATTTGCGTTCCTAGTAGTTGATTAATGGCTGCATTTGGAACTGTAAAAAAAACGACTGCTTCATTAATATGCACTTGCGATCGCAGGCAGTAATGATGGATGATGAATGTTCGGTGCTGTTCATTCGATACACATTTATAGCTTGAGCTCTGTGCGATAGCGTGACAAGAGTGTTCAGTTTCACGACGAGCCGACGCCGACTGAATTAACCGCGCCCTTATTTTATATACCCATTCATGTCACGCAAATAAAAAAGCTTCCGTCAAGAGCCTAGAAGAAATGGAACTTCCGCTGAGCTTATATTTGATTTCATGAAAGAGGGTTGTGACAAGTATATGAAAATATCTGACGTGTCCCGCCCTCGTCTGCGGAAAAGTCGTCTGCCGCGCGAACTGAAAGTGCGCTTCGCGGGTGAGCAGTAACGAAACTCGTCTGACTAGTAATTTCTGCAAATGTGGTACGTGCACGAAACAGGCGTGGTGAATAGGCCAGTGACAAGCCGACGTTACAGTTGCTGTATGCTTACTGAAAGCTGACAGCTCAAAGCAGCTGTTCGTAACAGGAACATTTCAGTCCCGCCGTTATTGGCAAAATGAAACGTTCGCGCTCTCTAGTACTGAGACAGAGAAACGCACGTAGTTTCCCAAGCAAAGTAAACCCTAAAGTGTTGATCGAATCCAGATTCTTAAACGAACATAATAATATTCAGAGAGCCACTGTTAAGTCGTTAATGACGTTGTCACTGTGATAAACGCTGTTTTGTCACCACCACGAAGCGAAATTATGCTGAGTGGCTTCCAGAGTTACGTTCTCAGCTTTATCTGAAACACAGAGTAGATGGTTATCGAGGAAAATATTCCACCATGTAAACATGTTTAAAATTTCATATCCGCTAGCCTCATTTTAAAACCGTTCTAGGTCACCGACATTAATCAATAGCGTAATGCTCCCCAACATTGTTTCACCCTTCGTGGAATCTTTGTCCATCCTTTATTTCGTAACGCTGAATAAAGTTCGTCATTATTCACTTAAGCTGTCTAACATTATTAGTAATGTATTAGCTCCGTTTGTACAAGACGCATTAATTTTCTTAGCTTTACGCTACCTTACAAGAGTAAAATAAATTCAGTTAAACACTGATATGGCATGGTTTGTGGAGGAATCGAATTTTATGACACATATGCATTCCGCTTCCCTCGTATAATCCTCCCTGGTTCGTCGGTTGGTTGATTTGGGAGAGGGGACCAAACACTGAGGTCATCGATCGGTCCTATCGGATTAGGTATGGATGGGGAAGGAAGTCGGCCGTGCCCTTTCAAAGGAACCATCTTGGAATTTGCCTGAAGCGATGTAGGGAAATCACGGAAAACCTAAATCAGGATGGCCGGACGCGGGTTTGAACCGTCGTCCTCCCGCAGTGTAGTGACCAGTGCGCCACCTCGCTCGGTCCATCGTTCCCGGTTTGAAGTTAGTAGTGTCCTCCGTAAGACACAAGGAGGTTAATTATAAAGGTTTTCTCGCCCTGCATCACCTACGTACTGTGGTTCAGATTCCGTACACACGCTAAGCGTAGTTTCCGAGGATCAGTTCGAGCGAACGATAGGGAAGTTCTCGAACGAGGCCTCTGCTAATTTTCTTCCTCTCATTAACCAGTCGAGGCCAAATCTCCGTCGCTAGAGACCTGGATGTCGAGGAGACGTTAATGTCGAATCCGTCGGTTTTCGACCTACGCAGGGCAGCAGTGCTGTCTCCAGATGGCAGTCTCCTCTTCTCACAGACTTTTCTCTTTCCCCGAGTTACGATTTACCCAACGGACCATACTTTTCACAGTCCTTTCGGGTGTTATTTGGAATATTTCTGTCTTGAGCGCGGTGAATCAAAAATTTATAGAACTAGGTTATAGGTATGGTCGTGGAAGAACAGATAACACAATCTTGGGGTGATCGAAGGCTAATTTTGTGTTTTCCATCGCGAAGCCTCGGAAGTAAAGTTGTTCGATGCACGAGGAAATGGAATGGCTGTTGTAAACTTGGCGGCGTCCGCCACTGGTGCTCCAAGAAAATACGTCTGGCGAATGGCGTTGTTGTGGCCGCGTGATTTCTCCGGAGACGAGAGCACTGATGGGGCGCTTGTCTCCGAGTCTCCGGCTTCCGCTCGTTCTCATTTATACTTGGCAACTAATCTAACACCGCCGAGCTGCTATCGGCATTCTTGATTAGTTCGCTAAATTGCTAGCGGTACGCGTTATCTGCCGTCCGACAGCCGCGGTATCCGCCTTATGAATAAAACGGGCCGAAGAGTACGGGCCCGTCTCCCGGGTGTGGCTTGATGAGCGTGTTAACTTATTTCTGGTGAGATGATGTTAACTTCCCCAATTAAACCGCGAGTGCTATCCAACCAGTTCAGCTGGGAATCAGAAATCGAGTTTGTTCAGTAACGTCCCAGTTTCGTAATAAGCTTCGTTTTCTGTTGGTGAAATGTCTGGTGCGCAGTCTGCGAAAGTTATGCGCGTTTCTTGTAATGTTAAGTTCGCATTGAGATTGAATGTTAAATCTTTCTTCAGTCACAACTACTTTACTGCTGCTTCTTTTTTGCACCATGCATTTCAGATGTTGGTTTCAAAAATGGTTCAAATGGCTCTAAGCACTATGGGACTTAACTTCTGAGGTCATCAGTCCCCTAGAACTTAGAACTACTTAAACCTAACGGTTCCAGATTGTAGCGCCTAGAACCGCTCAGCCATCCCGGCCGGCTCAGATGTTGGGAGCTAACATTTATTTGCTCATACAGACATGTCTGCCCTGCCTGAGCTGGGGCCAGTGAGACTGACTGTTCTAAAAACCTTTCAAGCCGGCCGTTGTGACCGAGAGGTTCTAGGCGCTTCAGTCCAGAACCGCGCTGCGGCAACGGTTGCAGGTTTGAATCCTGGCTCGGGCATTGATGTGTGTGATGTCCTTAGGTTAGTTAGGTTTAAGTAGTTCTAAGTTCTAGGGGACTGATGACCTCAGATGTTAAGTCCCATAGTGCTTAGAGCCATTTGAGCCATTAAAAACCTTTCAAGAGGCGAGTTATATCATGTCAGGATAAAAAAGTGAGTACTAACGTGGCATCAGAATCGATATAGAAATAATTATTTATCAGCAACTCAATAAAATTCTTCTGAGTGTGTGACCGCATCACGATACGATGATATTCCGAACGTTACGGCGACTATTACAGGCAGCCGTGATCAGGTGACGAGTAGTCGAAACCTCGGTAGTTTCATGATAAACTGTTGGGGGTCACACACACACACACACACACACACACACACACACACACACAGAACAATCTTACTGAAATCGACTCCAGCCGCGAAAGACTGCGATCAGCATCATCATCATGTGAATGATGTGTAATAGCCTATTTTGAATTTCCTGATAAAGATGAACTTACGATGATATCGTAGCAGTTGGCAATGTAAAACGCAAAGTAATACAAACGACGACGACGACGGCGACGGCGGCTATGGTGGCTGATCTGTTGGTGGTGATAGTGATAGCAGTGTTGCCGTGATGTTCGAAACAGAGAATGTTGTTTCATTTTTGTTCAGTTAATCGAGTCAGCTCTTTCTCAGCTGTCCTTCATAGACATACAGGTATAAAACGAATATAAGAAATCATAGCAGGGAAAAGTAACTCTTAATTTTCCTAATATGAAGACGCATATCAAAGGAATCTGTAAAATCTGCAGGGATTTAATCAGTTGGGCGGCGTATTTAACACACATTCGGAGAATAGAATGAGATAATTATGTGATTGACTATATGAATGCCTGTTTCTTATGGATGATTCAGTCGTGTTCTTGTACGACTGAAGACATGTTCAAAACAAATACATACTGTTAAAATTTACGTACTTAAGTTTTGTAAATGAATGCGTCACCCTTTCGGTCTGCCTACAAATCCGAAGATTGAAGCTCGGTCCTAGTTTGTTACTTGCATTTTTCTGTGGTTCAAATGGCTCTGAGCACTATCGGACTCAACATCTTAGGTCATAAGTCCCCTAGAACTTAGAACTACTTAAACCTAACTAACCTAAGGACATCACACGCACCCATTCCCGAGGCAGGATTCGAACCTGCGACCGTAGCAGTCCCGCAGTTCCGGACTGCGGCGCCAGAACCACTAGACCACCGCGGCCGGCTTTTTTCTGTGGCTCTTGACTTATAATTCATTTCTGGAATTGTTTCGTACGTCACCAATGTAACGTTAAACTGTGATTTTACTGACAAGAATGGAACTTACTTAAAGTTTACAGTCTCATTGACCTTCAAGTCAGTAGAAACGGAACAAAGATGGGGAATAAATTAGCGTTGCTCTCTTCGAATGAAACAACTCGGCATTGGCCTTAAACAATTCACATAAATCTCCGAAAACATACATCGAAACGGCAAGGACAGGATTTAACCACCGTCCCTCTCGAATGCGAGATGAGTGCCCCACCTTGCTCGATTTCAGCGAATAGCCTCTAATACACTCGTAAGACAAAGAAAAAGAGACGCACCACGAAGAAATTATCTGAATAGGACCGAAATCGGTAGATGTGATGTACATATGCAGGCAAACAAATTATTACAATTTCATAAAATATAGCATTTATTCGAAAGAAAGAGCTTCATAAATTGAGTGGTAAAGCTGTTGGATGTCATGGTGGGGGATATCGTGCCAGATTCTGTCCAGTTGGTGCGTCAGACCGTCAAAATTCCGAGATGGTTGCTACAAACGTTCTCAATTGTGGAGAAATCTGGCGACCTTTCTGGTCAAGGGAAGGCTTGACAAGCACGAAGGCAAGTAGTGGAAACTCTGGCCGTGTACGGGCGGGCGTTACCTTCATGAAATGTAAGCTCAGGATAGCTTGCCATGAAGGGCAACGAAACGGATCATTAATATTGTCGACGTACCGCTGTGCTACCATGAAAAGAAACGGCACCCTAGGCCTCTGGTTGTCGGCCCATATGGCAGGCTACAGTCAGATTGGTATCCCACTGCTATCTGGGGCTTCTCCAGACACGTTTTCGCTGGTCATCGAGCTCAGCTCAAAGCGGCGCTCATCACTGAAGACAATTCTAGTCCATTCAATGAGATTCCAGGCCGAAGACGTGTCTGGAGACGCCTCGGAGAGTCGTGGGATTCCACCATATGGCCAGACAACCAAGAGTGATGATCTGGGGTTGTCATCAGCGGCACGCTTACAGTAGAATGTATTAATTGCAGAGTCTGCTGTACTCTGCAGACATTGTAACTGTTCGGCATTTACAAACACCTCACGAAGTATCGCAGCATTAACCCTACAGGTTTACGGCTGATTTTCTTGCCTATCCTTTACCCATCCCAAGCTCGAGTTCCATCTATAATGGCCTCGTCGACGACTGGACGTTGATCTACGATCGTCCTTCCCTCCTTTTTTCTGTATCGGTGCTGGTTAAACTCTGTGAAAATCCATACCAGTCGTCGCAGTGTACATTTGCCGTGTATTACCTGCTGGATGTGCGTTTTGTGGGAAGCGTTCAGTTTCATCCAATAATGTTTTTATTAGAGTGTTATCTGAAGCCAGGCGTTGTGTCTTGGGACATTATCTCATTGAGCGAAATTTCCTCAGCAGATACACGTTCTGCGAGGGTGTTTGGAATGTATATCCGAAGTGACTGGACGTTGTAGGCGACCAGACGCCACATCACGATTTGGGAGAACAACGGTTCAGGTCCCCATCCGTAACTTCAGTAAAACGCTGCAGGCAAGTGTCAGGATGCTTCCTTTGAAAAAGTCGCGGTCAATTTCCTTTCGTATTCTTTCATAATGCGAACTTGTGCTCGGTTCCTAAAGATAGTGATGCCGACGAGACGTTGAACTCCTTCCTTTCTACAACATCAGGAAGTGGTGCCAATGAGCGGTCTCACAGTACAGAGCAGGTGGAGTTCAAGTGCATCCTTATACTATATTCGATGGTCATCCCCGACGAGACTTCATGAAGTAATTCATTCTAACGTTTGCTGAAGCTGGTAGGCGATGTGGCTAGCCGTGAACGTGAGCCTGAGTGAAAATCATCTTAATGGAAACCCGTGGCAATACAATCGTTATAGAGATACAACAATAACAACAGCTAAACGTGTCTCAGGGCGACCCTACCTTACGCTGTCACCTTGTGGTAGCGTACGATAGTTGGGAAGAGAGAGAGAGAGAGAGAGAGAGAGAGAGAGAGAGAGAGAGAGAGATTGATAGAGGGGGAGGGGACCGCAGCACATTTTTCGTACTTTCACTCAGTGGCTCGCGAGGGCGAAGCGGTGTATTGCGCATCCAGTTGGTGCTTTTCAGATGCCCTACTCCTACATGTGGCCGCGCGCAGCTGGGCACGAGGAATTCGGCGTCAACGCGCTCGCTAAATTATTCGCAGCGAGCGATCAGCCGCGCGGGCTGCCAGCCGCGAATAATTCAGGGCAGTGCTGCCAACCGTAAACACGTGAGCCGGTGGTCGTATCGGCCGAACCGTCGACTGCTTCAGCTAATGTGGTTTAGCTTGTAGAATGTCGGCGTTTTCTCTTCGAATCATTTCACGTACAACACCATTATATGTTAGCTTCACGATTCGAATGATTTCCACTGTTTGTCTACCTACTTAAGAGTTGTTGTACGTATAATTGGCTATAAATTTCGTTCATTATTATATTTTCATAATTTTAAGATACAGTAAATGTTCAAAAGAATCAGTTTTGTTTTTCTCCAGTAAAAGTAGTGACCAAGTCTTGTAGTTAGCTGTAATATGTCCAGTTATCGTTGGTCTGTTGCGATTAGCAACTTCACACTTAAAAATCTTACATCTTCCGCACATCACTAATAACTTCGAGTAATTAATATGGTTTTCAGCGGACCATCTTCTTAAGAAGATGTGTGTCTAGTGGTTAATATGAGACTAGAGAACCACATGGAATTAAGACGCCTGTAAAAATCTTTTTTTGCTTTAGAAACTGTCGCTGACATTTGTGAAAGGAAAGATATTAAAATTAAATTTTCGTCTGCAGCCAGATCAGTGTGAATCAGCTATGGCTTCCACGAACCTTGTAGCTGACATTTCAAAAACTTTTGAAATAAGGCCGTCCCATTTGCTCTTTTAGCCATTATCTACCAGGACGAGGTTTAAAAGCAAATAGCTAATGACTGACATTTCATAATAACCAGTGACCTGTTAAGAAAAATGTTTTCAGCGACTGATCTCAGTGACATTGGGCTGCTGTTATGAACATAATAGGATACAAAATGATTAACGTGTGAGTTACTATGGTGGAAACGCTCTCACAATATTGAAGTTAAATCCCATCTAAAAATACTTGCACACTTCGGTTTCGCGTGCGTGTGATGTAAATGTTGGAGTAAGAAATGTTGCCAGGAATTCCAAGACCTGGAACCCTAGAAGCATTCTGGCATTTGAAAATGTAAATTGGGTTCTTAGCGAATTGCTGATATTAGTAGCGATATGCAGGTGCACATACATAATTATTTCCTGTGCACCAGATTGTGTGCTAATGCCCTGATTTGAATTCCAGGTCCACTCCTTATTGACCTTTGGACTTCTGACACAGTTAGATATTGTGGGTGTGGAAACGCCGTCATCACTGGCCTCTTGGCGCCTCTGAAAAATATCAGTTTACATGTCGGTACCGGTCACATTTCTCCCCTTATTTTATTGCCTCTTACATCACCAACAATCTTAAATACGTTACACTGCACAATGACTCATACACAGGCAGTGCACAACAGTCTCATCACGTCCTTTTTAGGATCATATTGTGTTTATTCCTACTTGTTGCCACTCTTTCTCACTGATTGGACTGATTCTTCTCTCCAGTTCAGAAGTGGTTAAGCCACTGAACGGATGTATGGGAGGATTAAGTTTCACTTTTGCGTATGAATACCGAGCTTTACACTTTTACGGTTTCCATGCATGGCGTATGGCGGCATTATTCCATCGAATAGATGACAGACAGTTTCGTTCCTCACTCTTAGCGTACTGAGCAAGTACTCTGTCTCGAACGATGACTCTAATGACGGGGTGATAATGGAAACCTTTCTGCCTCAATCTGTTCCAGCATGCTTCCGCCATCTGATATATTTTGGTCAATGAATGGCGTTGTAGAGGGTAAGTGAAGGAAGTCCTTGAATTTTAAATCGTGAGTTCCAGTTAGGGATTCTAACCATTGCCCTCAAATTTATTTTACTGTTACATAATGTTTCTCCTTTTAAGAGTTTCTCAGTTGCTATTAGTCTCAGCTTTCTTCACTACCTGATAACGGAATGACCAGCTTGTCATTTTGGAGAAGGATCATAATATTTGCTACTTCCCTGCATGTTCAAATGCAACCATCGGCCACACATTATCTTTTCGCTATTGAAAACTTCTTATTTTTGGAAATCAGATTAGCCATTAAAGAATTTACATGAACATTTCACTGCAGTGAACTTCACTGTTAGAATATAAAATAGTTGGTGTCTGTATGTCCATCTTTATAAAAAAAAAAAGGTTCAAATGGCTCTGAGCACTATGGGACTTAACTTCTGAGGTCATCAGTCCCGTAGAACTTAGAACTACTTAAACCTAACTAACCTAATGACATCACACACATCCATGCCCCAGGCAGGTTTCGAACCTGCGACCGTAGCGGTCGCGCGGTTCCAGACTGTAGCGCCTAGAACCGCTCGGCCACTCTAGCCGGACCATCTTTATACATATGGTTCCAGGACCTCGCCTTTCAGCACAAAATGTCGGATCCGTAGATATACGGATACCAATTATTGAATGCTGGCCCCTATTTTGACTGCACCAGAGGTGGGAATCTTCCTGCACGTCGGTCAGGGGGGCTGAGGACGGCGTAATATATCGCCGAAACTGGTTGCTCAATACAATAAAAATTGGAAATTTTAGGTGGCTGAAAGGTGTTTTGATTTGACATCCTATAAAATAGTTGGGTCTCCTTGTAATTAATCGTAGCTAGCACGACTACGGACATCCATTTAACCGAAATAAATGGAATACTAAGTCCTAGTACTAATCGACTGATTGTGTTAGAGCCCCCATTTTTGTCGTACGTTGCGACGTTCTAGTAGTGGTGCTGTCCTGTTGCTTGATTGAACCTGTAACTTATATAGGAGATTTTTAACTGAATTTCTCTAGTTCGGATGGCGATGCTCAGTATTAGTGAATGAGTGTTTAATGTGCAATGATGTTATTACTAAGAAATACATGGATAGAAGAAAGGGTGAGAATGAAATCCAGTACTGGGAGGTTCTCTTGGAAATCGTCGAGGGTCGCATGAATCTAATTACTGGTGCGGCAGACTACTTGCAAGAAAATATTTCTTATCTCCTTTTTGCAAAAGTGCCAGGGCCTTGCCTCATTGAATACAGCGGTTCCCGTCAGATTACCGAAATTAAGCAACGCCAGGCCTGGCCGGTAGATGGATGGGTTGACCGCCGGGGTACGTCACACGCTATTGACAATATCTACATCTACATCTACATCTACATCCATACTCCGCAAGCCACCTGACGGTGTGTGGCGGAGGGTACCTTCAGTACCTCTATCGGTTCTCCCTTCTATTCCAGTCTCGTATTGTTCGTGGAAAGAAGGATTGTCGGTATGCCTCTGTGTGGGCTCTAATCTCTCTGATTTTATCCTCATGGTCTCTTCGCGAGATATACGTAGGAGGGAGCAATATACTGCTTGACTCTTCGGTGAAGGTATGTTCTCGAAACTTTGACAAAAGCCCGTACCGAGCTACTGAGCGTCTCTCCTGCAGAGTCTTCCACTGTAGTTTATCTATCATCTCCGTAACGCTTTCGCGATTACTAAATGACCCTGTAACGAAGCGCGCTGCTCTCCGTTGGATCTTCTCTATGTCTTGTATCAACCCTATCTGGTACGGATCCCACACTGCTGAGCAGTATTCAAGCAGTGGGCGAACAAGCGTACTGTAACCTACTTCTTTTGTTTTCGGATTGCATTTCCTTAGGATTCTTCCAATGAATCTCAGTCTGGCATCTGCTTTACCGACAATCAACATTATATGATCATTCCATTTTAAATCACTCCTAATGCGTACTCCCAGATAATTTATGGTATTAACTGCTTTCAGTTGCTGACCTGCTATTTTGTAGCTAAATGATAAAGGATCTATCTTACTGTGTATTCGCAGCACATTACACTTGTCTACATTGAGATTCAGTTGCCATTCCCTGCACCATGCGTCAATTCGCTGCAGATCCTCCTGCATTTCAGTACAATTTTCCATTGTTACAACCTCTCGATACACCACAGCATCATCTGCAAAAAGCCTCAGTGAACTTCCGATGTCAACCACCAGGTCATTTATGTATATTGTGAATAGCAACGGTCCTATGACACTCCCCTGCGGCACACCTGAAATTACTCTTACTTCGGAAGACTTCTCTCCATTGAGAATAACATGCTGCGTCCTGTTATCTAGGAACTCCTCAATCCAATCACACAATTGGTCTGATAGTCCATATGCTCTTACTTTGTTCATTAAACGACTGTGGGGAACTGTATCGAACGCCTTGCGGAAGTCAAGAAACACGGCATCTACCTGTGAACCCGTGTCTATGGCCCTCTGAGTCTCGTGGACGAATAGCGCGAGCTGGGTTTCACATGACCGTCTTTTTCGAAACCCATGCTGATTCCTACAGAGTAGATTTCTAGTCTCCAGAAAAGTCATTATACTCGAACACAATACGTGTTCCAAAATTCTACAACTGATCGACGTTAGAGATATAGGTCTATAGTTCTGCACATGTGTTCGACGTCCCTTCTTGAAAACGGGGATGACCTGTGCCCTTTTCCAATCCTTTGGAACGCTACGCTCTTCTAGAGACCTACGGTACACCGCTGCAAGAAGGGGGGCAAGTTCCTTCGCGTACTCTGTGTAAAATTGAACTGGTATCCCATCAGGTCCAGAGGCCTTTCCTCTTTTGAGCGATTTTAATTGTTTCTCTATCCCTCTGTCGTCTATTTCGATATCTACCATTTTGTCATCTGTGCGACAATCTAGAGAAGGAACTACAGTGCAATCTTCCTCTGTGAAACAACTTTGGAAAAAGACATTTAGTATTTCGGCCTTTAGTCTGTCATCCTCTGTTTCAGTACCATTTTGGTCACAGAGTGTCTGGACATTTTGTTTTGATCCACCTACCGCTTTGACATAAGACCAAAATTTCTTAGGATTTTCTGCCAAGTCAGTACATAGAACTTTACTTTCGAATTCATTGAACGCCTCTCGCATAGCTCTCTTCACACTACATTTCGCTTCGCGTAATTTTTGTTTGTCTGCAAGGCTTTGGCTATGTTTATGTTTGCTGTGAAGTTCCCTTTGCTTCCGCAGCAGTTTTCTAACTCGGTTGTTGAACCACGGTGGCTCTTTTCCATCTCTTACGATCTTGCTTGGCACATACTCAACTAACGCATATTGTACGATGGTTTTGAACTTTGTCCACTGATCCTCAACACTATCAGTACTTGAGACAAAACTTTTGTGTTGAGCCAACAGGTACTCTGAAATCTGCTTTTTGTCACTTTTTCTAAACAGAAAAATCTTCCTACCCTTTTTAATATTCCTATTTACGGCTGAAATCATCGATGCCGTAACCGCTTTATGATCACTGATTCCCTGTTCTGCGTTAACTTTTTCAAATAGTTCGGGTCTGTTTGTCACCAGAAGGTCTAATATGTTATCGCCACGAGTCGGTTCTCTGTTTAACTGCTCAAGGTAGTTTTCAGATAAAGCACTTAAAAAAATTTCACTGGATTCTTTGTCCCTGCCACCCGTTATGAACTTCTGAGTCTCCCAGTCTATATTCGGCAAATTAAAATCTCCGCCCAGAACTATAACATGGTGGGGAAATCTACTCGAAATATTTTCCAAATTATCCTTCAGGTGCTCAGCCACAACAGCTGCTGAGCCAGGGGGCCTATAGAGACACCCAATTACCATGTCTGAGCCTGCTTTAACCGCGACCTTCACCCAAATCATTTCACATTTCGGATCTCCGTCAATTTCCTTCGATACTATTTCACTTCTTACCGCTATAAACACGCCTCCCCCTTCACTGTTCAGCCTGTCTCTGCGGTATACATTCCAATCTGAGTTTAGGATTTCGTTACTGTTTACGTCTGGTTTCAGCCAACTTTCTGTCCCTAGTACTATATGGGCGTTGTGATCGTTTATTAATGAGAGCAGTTCTGGGACCTTTCTATAGACGCTCCTGCAGTTTACTATTAGCACATTAATATTGTTATGCCCTGTTGCATTTTGCCTACTCCTATCTTGCCGCGTCTCAGGAGGCGTCTTGTCGGGCCTAGGGAGGGGATCCTCTAACCTAAAAAACCCCCATGTGCACTCCACACGTACTCCGCTACCCTTGTAGCCGCTTCCGGCCGCTGTAGCCGAGCGGTTCTAGGCGCTTCAGTCCGAAACCGCGCTGCTGCTACGGTCGCAGGTTCGAATCCTGCCTCGGGCATGGATGTGTGTAATGTCCTTAGGTTAGTTAGGTTTAAGTAGTTCTATGTTCTAGGGGACTGATGACCTCAGATGTTAAGTCCCATAGTGCTCAGAGCCATTTGGAACATTTTGACAATCTTCCTTGTGCCTTTCCGGCAAAGGAGGGGTGGTGGCGTAAAGTTCCCGACCACCAGACTTTGTACCAATATCCCGTATTAAATTCCAAAACTCTCAGTTTCTCATTGAGTGACGGCATATAACACTGTCGATTGTAAGCGCTCCGTCGGATTGGGAAATTAACCTCGACGGGCCCCTTGGTGCTATTCAAGAGGAGTATGTTATATTCGGGCACCGGGTTTCACCCTCTCCGTCTTCTTACCATCGTGCGACGCAAATATGACACCACACTACACGCCCATTACCGTCATCTATACTTAACACACAAATCTCACACTTCGGGAAAGAGAGGTGCCAGTGTGGACAAAGCATAGGAGAAACCTTTCCAATTTCGCGGCTAAACCTGCCCATCGGGATCTCCCAGCCAGTCATGCTATACAACTTTATTGTACAAGACAAGATGAAAAATTCTGGTAATCAAGATGTGGAGAGACGGTATGATCATAAAGAAACTATTTCCCTTTTCTCTGATGAAATTTCTTCGATTCCTGTATTCGAAGTAGCTACCTCCACTCTAAGGCCACGGTTTCGGTTAATAGCAATGTGTCGCAAATGCGCGACTGTGGAGGGAGTCGGGGCAGTGCATGTTGTATTCCATGTGCAGTATTAAGGCTAGCTGCAACTTAGGTGCCGGTTGTCTTACGACGGCTAGCCGGAACAGCTTGGCGTGTGCCGGGGTTGAACCTCCCTCGCCCCATTGTCGCTGCCAAATTGCTTCCATTTTTAGAAGCGCGGGCGGCAATTTTCCGTGCAATTAGTGACCTGCAACTGAAGTAACGTGCCTGAGGATAGCTCAATTAGATGACGCGTGTTCCACAGCGATGCCTCTGCAGCCTTCCGTTACTTTACTTCGTCATCTTCTTTCTTGTAATTTTTTTCCTTGAGGTGGAATAAGAAGCTCTCCCTCTTCTGATGTGCAACAGAGACAAAGGGCCTCTAAACAGGTTTATAATACACGCTCAGATCTGATTAAAGCATTTCGACGCCGGTGCGGCGACGTATTTCAGCTGTTACGATCCAGAGATTTCTCTCTCTCTCTCTCTCTCTCTCTCTCTCTCCCTCCCTCCCTCCCTCCCTCCCTCCAGCCCTCCCTCCCTCTCCCTCTCCCTTTACCTCCCTGCCTCCCTCCCAATATTCATATCATTCTGTTCACGTAGATCCCGCTTTAAACGTTACTTTGTGGTGACAGGAAAAGCTTTTTCTTATAGCTGTTGCCGCCGGTTGCACTGCATTACTTTTGTCGAAATGTTTTGCCTCACTTACAACAAATGTGCCGAACTTCTGTGGCATGGATACTATAATGAAATAGCTGTAAAATGCTTGAAAAACTTGATGTTTTGTGATTTAAAATATTTATAAAAGATAAAATGATGTGAACTTGGTACGCTGGTAGTTTATTTCTCTAGATATATTGAACTTAATTAGCTCTGTCTTCTCTGCGAACATAACTTTTTAGTTCTTACAGATTCTATGACGGAAGATTATTTCGTGTACAGTGAGCAGTTCTGTAAACGTCTACGAAATAGGAAAAAGTATTATTCCGGATGAAACGCGGATACCCAACAGTGGGAAGAATTAAAATAAGTAATATTGCAATCAAAACATGTAGTGTTACCCAATTTTGATTACAAGTATTCCACTGCAGAGATATGCTTTTAGAGCAGACGTTCCCAAACTGTTTTGTTTCGTAGACCACCTGACATTTTTTTCTGGATTGGATGGGAACCCACTCCGACCGCCCCCTCACCATCTTTCATGTACTGAATATTTACAAATTCATCATCTTCAACTGACACAGTGATACTCAGTTTAATAGGTTTAACTACAGGCTGTAGATTTAAAAAAAATTAAAAATTTGTTAAGTTTTGAACACCTTTTATTAATTTAAATAACGCACGATCCAAATCTAGTAAAAATAATGCATAAATGCTTTTATTGAGAGGAACGAGCCTGATGCTCTGTTAGCAAATTTTCAATATTTGGCTTGAATTTAGTTTGGTTTAACCTTCAATCTCATCGATCAATGAATTCAAAGCCTTTTCTTTTTAAGATAATTGGCAAGTGCTTAATCCCATTTCCACGCAATATGAAGGCGGAAAAGCTACTAAAAACTTTCTCGCAATAGTCCATAACATAGGAATAGTAACAGGTATGTGTCTCTGAAGTGAGAATAGTTGATATCCCTTCCTCAACTGCGCCATAAGCTCTTCGCTAGTGTTTATTCTCATCACTTCTTGTTGTAGTATGACATTCGTTTCTTCAATATCACTGTATGGACTGAAAATCCATTGTGCTATTTCCATAATCACAACATCGTCAAACCTAGTTTCAGAGTTTCTATGAAACATATTTAAATGTTGAACATAGATTGAAACGAAATCATCCTGACAGTTTGTCTGTGGGAAACTGGTAAAAAATCATACCATTCAATTTTTTGATTCATTATTTCAATTCTGCAGAAAAACTGAAATGATAGACATTTTTATCAAATTTAGACTGTTACCTAATAACTGCAAGGTAACTTCATTCAATTTAGTCAGCAGTTGTGTTAAATAAGCAACGTCTGATTTCCGCTTGATTAAATTTTTTCTTAAAATTGGAATTTTAGCATCCAAAAACTCTAAAACAGTCTCAAAAGGTGAGAAAAATCTTGTCAAACATAAGCTTTTTGACAGCCAGCGTACTTCAGTGTGGAGGAGTAATTAATCAGAATTCTCGTCGTTTTCTTCATGTAACTCTGCAAACAACCTAGAATTCAATGTGTTGCTTCGAATTTTGTCTACTGTGTAAATGACATATGGAAGATATTCATTCCAACTATCTCTAAGTTTTTAGAATGTAAATAATGTCGTTGGATGACGCTGTGTACTGCAAAGACCCCAGGTAGTTTTTGTATTAAATGACATAAATCCATGATAGCGCCCAAATACGGCAGGTGCTACATTTCCCGGTGCCGATATTACATTTGACAGATGGATCGCTTTTTCCGTGAAACAATGTTTCAGAACATTAATTATTTATACCCCTGTAGTGTCTGTTTTTCACAGTTCTCACGAAGAGCAATTCTTCGAGGATTTCTTGGTCCGTTACAAAACGAACGATTGCCAGTAATAATGCTTCATTACTACGTAACCCTGACTCGTCCCTTGTATGGAGAAGTGCGTTGTTTTCAGATAATTACTCAAGATCCTTTCAGTATAATAACTCAACTCATCATTACGTCTTTTGAGTATATCATAAGCAGGTTTGTGTCGAACAGTTTTTAAAACCTCAATGGATGGCAAAATTAACTTTTCCCCGATAGTATGCGGTTTTCCATATTTCACTGTAAGTAGCGAGGTGATGAAAGACGCTCGCAAACTATCGCACATCTCTTTGTGACGTAGTGAGGCTCTTTGTAATCTTTTCTTTACGCACTGGAAGTCCGCAGCTCTTGGTCTTGCGGTAGCGTTCTCGCTTCCCGCGCCCTGGATCCCGTGTTCGATTCCCGGTGAGGTCAGGGATTTTCCCGGCCTCGAGATGACTGGATGTTGTGTCATCTTCATCATCACCATCCATCTCCATTAGGCCCGGAGGAAGGCAATGGCACACCACCTCCGCTACGACCTTGCCTGGTCAGCGGTGCGGGTGTCCCGCATCGTCCCCTACGCTCGTCGGAGTATGAGACATCATCATCATTACGCACTGGAATGTATTTCAAACCTTTACTTGTCTTGTCAAGGTCACACTTTCTGAGATAGTCCTCCAGCATGGATGTTCTCATAGCGTCATTGTTTCTCATTTTAATGCTTAAAATGCACATAGGTAATCGTTTGAGCTGTTTAGGTGAATATGATGACATATAGCGATCAAAATCAAACCTCTCAACATCAAGTAATGATCAGCACTTGTCTACACAATCGAAGGTAATACGAAAAGAAAATTTGATAAAAAATGACGTTTCTCCGTCGCTCCCAAACAGCATGACATTATTTCACTTTGACTTTCATGGTACCTGACTGTAGTCTGTTCACAAAGAGTTTTGGGTGGAGAGAAACCGATCAACTCGGCGGCGCTCTCGTTTTGTATGCGGGCGCTGCCAGCCTCAGCGACAGCACAGAATTTTGAGTATGTAGCCATGGCGAAGTGAGTGTTGTGCCGTGTTGTTTTGCGTCGCACATTAAAATGTCTTTTTCTGAGTGAAGAAGCGGTTCCTGGCCCATTACGGGCAGTACCAGGTACTCATTCCACTCCTCTGATAAGGACAAGAGGTAGTACTTTACAGAGTGGAACTAGAAAAATAGTTAATAACGTTGCTCAGTGTTGCTTCAGCCTCTGTCTTAGCCAATGATATGAACAGTGATGTACTGCGGAGCAAACTTCAGCTCTGATAGAATAATTCGGAATTTTGGTTGCGACCAGCCTAACTGGATAGCATCTTGTGGACACTCCTTTAAATCTAATGCACCTCAACTTTTTTTTTTCTTTTTCGCTGACCTGTACCTCTTAAAGGCTGGAGTAGACGCCTGGGGGTCGATCTACACCACTTTGGGAAACACTGATTTAGATTATGCACGGAGTAGCAAAATTGGAAATGAGCATGCGCCAACCGAAACAGGATCGACATACTGCTACTTGAAGGACACTTTGCGAAATTGAAAGAAGACAAAATTACTTTCAAGCTGTCATGTTTTGACATCATTGATCGTATGTGGTATTAGTTTTAATCGTTTCTCGAGATTCCTGTAAGGAGCAACAGGTTTTTTTACTATCAAAATTTACATAAGACAATTGTAATAGCCAAATATCTTGCATGAGACATGTACTTTCCGGTTAACGGACTCCAAAATTAAAATTTTCAGACATGCAAGTTTTATAATTGAAGACAAAATGTCTGAGGATCCCGTGACCATTTTCATTACCACTAAGGATGACAAATACCGTCCGGGTCATCATTACATTCCATTCAGGTTTCATTAACTTTATGCAATATCGCCCAAACATGTACGGCGCAGCACTTTAAACTGAATGTCACATGAAATATGACAATAACCAAAAATATAATATCGATTAATAACCATCAGTAGTAACTGATATATCTCAAATGACCATTCGAGAATGTTTTATGCTGGTTATAGAAAATAAAATACAGTTTCGACACAAATGTATCCTATTCTAATAGGTTCTCCAGATGGTTCACTTAATCTTATCAACGGTCGAAACTGACTGATACTCCAACGATGCTCTCCGCGGGGCTTGTTCTACGGTGTCTGAATAATTCTCCGCTTTCTCCTACGAAACACAATTGCATTCTGTGGAACACGATGTGTTACCCAAGCATATCTGATCTATATGTAATTTCTTTGTTACAGAGCATCCTCGCGGGTATAACTGTGGACAAAAATCAGCTTATAAACGATAGAGATAATTTCAGCAGAGATATAAATTTTTATATGATTTTTAATTTAGAGTTCTCTGTTGTAGTACAATGCTTATTTTACACAAAACATAAAATGAAGATGAAAAGATCTCCATCTTTTATTCTTTCTTAAAAAGTTTGTAAAAGAAGCAGCATTGTATTAACTGTTTCAGATGAAAGTAGGTTTTTTGTGACAGCCGAATAAAAATTTCGTAGAAACGATTGTGCGTAGCTGTATTCTTAATTACTCTTCTTCGTAATTTACGCTAGCCTAGATCAGTAATGAAATCGATTGTAGCGTCTGTGTGCTATTCAAGCCATGAAAAAAGCATGGTAATAAAGACGCCCAGTGCTCATTCGGCGGATGCGCAAAACGATTTCATACCTCCATGAAACTGTAAAGTCCTGTCAGCCACCTTACGCACCCGTACCAGTGCAAGCTAGTGTTGCCGGGAGTATCGTCTTCCTTATGAGCCGGGCTGGGATCTGGTTTCTGTTGACCTTCTCTCACCTGGAAAGTTTCAGAGCACATGAATGGGAATATTACCCGCAAACTTAAACACAACACGGCTTCCGCAGCACGATATTACTTTATATTTTATGAATCACTTGAGTGGAGACCTCAGTTCTTATGAAGCGGTCCGTCGCTGCCAGCACCCAGCGGATTAATCTGGGCTCCGCTGTTAATTAACAATTTTTCTATTAGACGTTTACAGTTCTACGTGTGCTGAAAATAAGTGATGTGAAAGGTCTGCAGGAGTATTATATGTTCACCTGCGTAATTTGTGGGAAATTTTCGTAATTTCTTGCATAAAAATCTGTGAGTACGATATTATTGTATTTTCCACTGTGTTCGCTCGAGATGCATTACTAGCGGCCTGTATTTTTTTTTCTGTCCACACATTTTTCCGCCCTTTTTTTTTGTCAGCTGAGATGAAACGTCTGAATGTGGCCATTAAACAGCATTTTATTTACCTAACCCAACGGCTTGAGACATACGTATTTACCTAAGTTGCGCACTGATAAATATTGTATTGTATGGAGCTGGGGACATAGAAACGACAGAGAGTCTTCGTCCCCGCTGCATCCCTCAGTGGTTCACAACCCCACAACAGGCTACAGCAGTACACTCATCCCACCGTCGCCCCACGCCGAACCCAGGGTTATTGTGCGGTTCGGCCCCCAATGGACCCCCCTGGGAACGTCTCACACCAGACGAGTGTAACCCCAATGTTTGCTCGGTAGAGTAATTATGGTGTACGCGTACGTGGAGACAGTGTTTGCGCAGCAATCGCCACATGGTGTAACTGAGGCGGAATAAGAAGAAACAGCCCGCATTCGCCGAGGCAGATGGAAAACCGCCTTAAAAACAATCCACAGACTGGCCGGCACACCGGACGTAGACACTAATCCGGCGGGCGGAAAGCAGTGCGTGAGACCGCACTGATAAATATACTTCAGTTATGTTGTCGAGGAACAAGGTTTAAATCCCCATTAGGTGATCCTTGTTTAAGTTTTCCAAAGTTTCTCAATATTTCCTCCAGGATGCTGGATTGATTTATTAAATAAAGATTGTTGCTTCTTTCCTCCAATCTTCACTACTGAGTAAGTTCCTCCGTCTGACATCTCCATTTCGATAACAATTTAAACCCCGTATCATCTGTTTTGCTCCAGGCTTACTAACCCTCCCTTAGAAGTAAGACGCATTTGTTAATTATATTGAGCTGAAGCAAAAAGCTGAGACAAATTTTGATAGTGACATGTGTGAAACTGAAATGATCTATTGGGACACAATGCAGAAAAAAGGTTAACTTGTTATCTTTGTATATTCACGCTTATGCTACACCGCCCAGTCACATGAATGTGACCGTCTGCCAAAAGCCTGAATAATTACGTTTTGGAGCGCAGACCGCTGCGAGATGTGCAGGAAGAGAGTCAGTAGGGTTCTGGAAGCTACCGACAGGGATGTGGTGCCGTACACACTCTAGTGCCGTGGCCAACTGTTCTGGGTTTCTCGGTTCAGGATCCATGGCGTGAACGTCTCATAGATTGGGTTTTGGTCCGCGGACTTTGGCGGCCGAGGAAGTACAGTGAACTCATCCTGTTGCTCTACGAACCACGCTCATACATTGCGATATGTGTGACACGGTGCATTGTCCTGCTGGTAAATGCCATCGTAACAAGAAAAACAAACTGTACTTAGGAGTGGCCTTGGTCCCCAAGGATAAATGCGTGGCTGTGTTGATCCGTTGTGCCTTCCAGAGTGACGAGATCACCCACGGAATGCAACGAAAACATTCCACAGACCATTACACTACCTCCTCCGGCGTTTACCCTTCGGACGATTGTTGCAGGGTGGTTTACTTTCAGACATTTCACGCCGTAGGCGCCAATGGCCATCTGTCCGATGGAGCATAAAACTTGATTCATCTGGGAAGGCCACCTCTTGCCACTCACTGCACGTCCAGTTGCGGTATTGGTGTGCAAATTCCAGCCTTCGTAGCTGATGGACAGCAATAAGCGTTGGTGCATGAACCAAGCGTCTACTGTGGGGGCCATAACGCAGCAAACGTTCGCTGAACGGTCGTGAAGGAGACACTGTTGGTAGCCCCTTGGTTTATCTGGGCGGGCACTTGCCTGTTCGCCCGTGCACATCTCTGCAGCCATCGTTCACCTTTGTCATCTGTGGCGCGTGGTGCACCTGTTGCCTCGACATCAGTTTTGGATAGCGCAATTTTGCCGTGCACAGTTTACTTTAAACACGGTGGCACGAGAACAGTTTACGAACTTAGCCGTTTCGGAAATGGTTCCACCCTTAGCCCAGCAGCCAATGATGATGCCCGTTTGGACTTCAGATAAATCGCTCTGTTTCCGCATTACGACAACGACTGCACGGTTTCCCGCGTCACTCCCCCCCCCCCCACCCCCCCCCCACCCCCACGGACACGTTGTACATACCCTCCACTACTAGTGCACCGAGCGAGATGGCGCAGTGGTTAGCACACTGGACTCCCATTCGGGAGGACGACGGTTCAAACCCGTCTCCGGCCATCCTGATTTCCCTAAATCGTTTCAGGCAAATGCCAGGATGGTTCCTTTGAAAGAGCACTGCCAATTTCCTTCCCAATCCTCCCATAATCCGAGCTTGTGCTCCGTCTCTAATGACCTCGTTGTCGACGGGACGTTAAACACTAATCTCCTCCTCCTCCTCCTCCTCCACTGCTAGTGCTGCCACCTACCGCCTGTTAGTCGTTATTGCACGTTGACGTCGAACGTAGGTGGTGATCACATTAATGTGACTGGACCGTGAAGAACTAAGTTGCAGCATTATATAGCTGTGCTCATGTAAATTCACTTCTCATACATCTTAAGAAATTCCCTAATAGAATAATGGTATAGAACAAGAAATATTTTCCTCTAGTGTGCTAAATGCTTGCTCTAGTTGAAACCGTGATAGTCAGCAAGTCCCCGTGGCTTTGTCACTATGGCTGGTCTGGATCGTAAAAGGCACCTCTCTCTCCAAACATTTGCATCATGCGTCGTTGGCTCGTATATGCCGTATTATGCGCTATCGTGTCACCACACTTGTGCACAATATTATTTCTGACATTTTGCTGTATCCAAAAATAATGCATCCAAGAAAATTGCATTTCTATCAAATATAATCCTTGGTGTACCAAATTTATTTCGTTTTGTTTTGTCCAGTTAAAATAACTTTGGTTCTGAGTAAATGGTAGTGAGGGAATGTCCCAAAAGTAGAAGCACACGTCAAGGTATCGACTTACGAAATTTTTGTGTCTTATTACGGGACCGGAAAAGCCACAGGTCTGAAGATACTTGATGGATCCCAATTTGGGTAATGAAGCTCCATGCCTGTCCAGTCGTCAACGTTTTAGGTGAATGTGGAGGCCAAGAAAAGACCAGTGTCCGCTACTCAACGTGAAAAAGAATCTGAGCGACGTAGAGCTTGCCTTGTTTTCCTGAAATATCTCATCAGGACTTTATTGCAGGAAGAACACCATTTCTGCAAGTGGAACGTCCTTGTGTGCTATTCCGCGGTCCACAATGTGTCACTGAGTGTCATGGGTTCACGAATGGTACTCTGTGGCATTTCGAAACATGAAACTGAATGTTTGGTCAGACTTATGCTGCTGTGTGTATACCTTCATTTACTTTCCGTCAGGTAGTCGGGAAGACGTGTGTCACTATGGCCATTAGTCAAGGTGAAACAGAGTTTACTGCACTAAATGGTGCTGACCAGCATTCCCCGGTCTTTATAGGGGCCCTGTCTGCACACAGTCTTGTTATTGGGCTACAAACTGATAAGCCACTTTACAAGAGACGTTGTCAGTGAGTTTCGCTGAGTGACTCATAGAGGCCGTGTGGTATCACGTATACATTTTGGCCGCTATTCTGCTAGGTCCTACTGCGCACCACATCAATATGCATGACTCTCTGATTATCTTTAAAACCATTTATGCACATGACGGTACAGGTGATGGTTCAAATGGCTCTGAGCACTATGGGACTCAACTTCTGAGGTCATTAGTCCCCTAGAACTTAGAACTAGTTAAACCTAACTAACCTAAGGACATCACAAACATCCATGCCCGAGGCAGGATTCGAACCTGCGACCGTACTGGTCTTGCGGTTCCAGACTGCAGCGCCTTTAACCGCACGGTCACTTCGGCCGGCGGTGCAGGTGATTCGTGGCGGTCTGTGAGTTGAATATAACCGCTAACCCTGTTCCAGAACTCAAGCTCGAAGTCTAATCTCTGATGAAGCATGATGTGAATGTAGAAAGACAACTGTAATCTATCATTTTGCCTCCGCTACTTGTAGCTGATTCGGGAAGCCTTTGATTATACGACAAATAGTTCAGAAATCGCTCTCCTAAACGACGTGAGCAGTAAAGTCGCTAATTTAATCATATGGAAAGCTGAGAGCACTGCAAATTTCGCATTCGAAATTTCGCTTTCCCAGGATGCTGCCATTTTTACAACCAACTATGTATATGATGTGACGGTGTTGGGGAAAGAATTGTGAGTGACCGTTTGTCAGTAACAATGAAAATATTTACAAAAGTTAACTCTCGAAGGCGAAATCAGTCAGGCGGTATCAGTGGACACCGATTTTAACCTTACTTCTCCGTAATCCGAATGCAGTGCCTCAACACTATGTGACCTCGGTCTGATTTAGCGACGTCTATATAATATTAACTTGGTATATCTTGAAAGATTTTGTGAAGTTGCTTCCTCACCTGTTTTACTCATCCGACCCTTCTGTTTAGTTCACAAATGTGCCCGAAAGTTATGCAAATTGTTGGGGGCATGCCTTAACATTTTGTGTGTGTTCTAAAGATCATGCAACGCAAATAAGGGATATGTGAAAATAAATTGCACTTACACGTTCGTGTTGTTCGAATGTAGGCCTATTTCCGAATTCAGGTACCATTCGAGCAGGCTATCATCGGAGAAGTTAATGAACTAATGCAGGGATCATTAGAGGAGAAAGTGGAAATGGAACACTACCATGAAAGGAAAATACGTTGTCTTGTTACCCAGCGCAGTCTTACTCCTTTCTACAATTTCGATAAAGCACGAAGAGTGGGTACATGTACCGCTGCGTGTCTAGCTAATTTCCAATTCTGTAATACGATGCAGTGATTAGATTCAAAAATGGTTCAAATGGCTCTGAGCACTATGGGACTTAACTGTAGACTGTAGCGCCTAGAACCGCTCGGCCACTCCGGCCGGGCGATTAGATTCAATTATTCCTCTAATATTTAAGCCGTGTATCATTTGGCCCTCTTCTGAGTGAACAAACTGACTGAAGCTACCGCAGGATATCACAAACCACTGTATTTTACACTGAGGTGACAAGTCACGGGATACCTCCCAATATCGTGTCGGACCTCATTTTACCAGGCGTAATGAAGCATGGACTCCACAAGCCGTTGAAAGTACCCTACAGAAATATTGAGCTATGCTCCTCTAAAGCCGTCCATATTTGTAAAAGTGTTGTCGATGCAGGATTTTGTGCACGAAATGACCTCTCTATTATGTCCAATAAATGTTCGACGGTACCAATAAATGTTCGATGGGGTTCATGTCGGGTGGTCTTGGTGGCCAAATCTTTCTCCTGACTTGTCCAGAATGTTCTTCAAACCAATCGCGAACAAGTGACATGGCGCATTTTCATCCATAAAAGTTCCGTCTTTGTGAACATGAAATCCATGAATGTCTGTAAATGGTCGCTAAGTAGCCGAACATAACCATTTCGCCGGCCGTTGTGGCCGAGCGGTTCTAGGCGCTTCAGTCTGGAACCGCGCGACCGCTACGGTCGCAGGTTCGAATCCTGCCTCGGGCATGGATTTGTGTGATGTCCTTAGGTTAGTTAGGTTTAGGTAGTTCTAAGTTCTAAGGGGACTGATGACCTCAGATGTTAATTCCCATAGTGCTCAGAGCCATTTGAGCCATAACCATTTCCAGTCAGTAATCGGTTCACTTGGACCAAAGGATAATTCTGTTCCGTTTAAACACAACCCACACCTTTGTGGAGCCACCACCAGGTTGCGCAGTGCCTTGCTGACAACTTGGGTACATGGCTTCATGGGGTATGCACTAACTCGAACCCTAACATCATCTCTTACCAGCTGAAACCGGGACTCATTTTTCCAGTCGTCAAGGGTCCAACTGATATGGTCAACGAGCCCAGAAGAGGCGCAGTAGGCGATGTCGTGCTGTTAACAAAGGCACGCGCGCACGTCGTGTAATGCCCCAAATTTCGCCCCACTGTCCTAACGGATGCGTTAGGTGTACGTCCCTCATTGATTTCTGCGGCTATTTCAAGCAGTGTTGCTTGTCTGTTAGCGCTAACGACTCTACGCAGACGCTGCTGCTCTCGTTCGTTGAACACAGGCCGTCGGCCACGGCGTTGTTCGTACGTCGTGAGACGTTAAGGCCTGAAATGCTGATATGTGGTATTTTCGACACATTCTTGACACTTCGATCTCGGAATTTTGAATTCAGTAGTGATTTCCAAAATCCAATGTTCATGCGTCTAGCTCCAACTACCATTCAGCGTACAAATTCTGTTAATTCCAGGCGCGCGGCCGTAACCACTTCGGACTCTTTTTCACGTGAACCACGTGAGTACATATGACAACCCTGCCAATGCACTGCCCTTTCATACATTGTGTACGCGATACTATCGCCATATTCATATGTGCATATTGCTATCCCATGACTTTTGTCGCTTCAGTGTATGATAGCGACAATATACTGACATCCACTTTATCCTTTTCCACTGTGTTATGAAAGAAACAAATAAAATTCATTTAGCGAATGTCTTAATGAATCAGGGTAGTGGTTTCGGCATGGACGTATCTCTTAATCAGACCCTTCATTTGATTAGCTCTCAGAGATCTTTACAGTGAGGTTTCCATCGACTTTTTACATTCCTGCATAGTTTGACTGTTTCTCTGCGGCTTACAGTCCTTATCCAGCGTAATGAATTGTATTGCTGGCCAGCAGATATTTATCTGAGCTATGATAGCTGTAGTTGTCTAAGCCACGGCGCAGCTGTTGTAGCGTTTCGCTGGAAATTGTGCGACAGTAATAGCAATGGAAGAACTGAACTGGTTGTGTCTGCACGGCCAAAACCTAATGGATTGTTGTGAACTAATTTTCCCGTAGTTTCCCAGACCCAGTTTAGACCATTGTTGGGATGGCTCCCAGATCAGGTCACGGAGTGATTAATGTCCATGTGACACTTCAGACCATACTGGGTGCGTGATTAAAATAATCCCTTCTATGAGTTTTTAGGGAAGTCTAACTACATCCCTTGCAACTAACTGTTTATTCTATTTGTAACGAAACAGGTTTTGTACCCAGTATGTGCTAACCGTCACGTACGTGACTGCGGCGTGGTTACATTTGCGTTGGAATGCGTATTTACTGGAAGGCTAGCGTACCGCGGAAATGCTTTGAAAGAAAAAAAATGGAAAAAAGAAAGGTTGTGAAAATAATGAGAACTGTACGCGGCACGCGGTCGATTTCAGAATGAGCGCGGGCGGACATCCCTTGACGAGGCGGCTCACGGTGCGCTGTTTGTTTAGCTGTTTATACAGCCGCGGCGCGCGCCACATCACAATCAGCCGTAATCACACAAACATTGGCCGAGAATAAAATTTTAATTAGCGTTAATATAGCCGCCACACCTTGTCCAAAGCAGCGCTACTTGCTTCCGACTCTGCCGCCGCGTTACGGGATTTCCTGGCCTCAGCTATGGGCCGCTTTCTGTGCAAAAATAATTCCACAGGAGATTATTTTAGGTGCGTGGTTTAATTCAGATACGATAATAGCCACTCGTACTCGATAAAACTCGTTGATATCCTGTCAACTCATTGTGCTACCAGGTTTTCTCTGTAATTACTTCTACATGTCAAGATAGGCCTCATGGTGGAGGGCGTTGGTGTTCAGTTCATGTTCAGCTGTTTAGGAGGAACAAGTAAAATGCTTTATCGAACTGGACCTCTCTTCTCGTACTCTTGTGGCCCATACGAGAAACACATGTAGGACGCGGCAGAATGGTTTGAGAGCAGAAATTGAAAACTAGTTCTTGTAGTTCTATCATCAGTTTTTCACAAAATATATGGTGCCTCTTTCTCTGGATCCACTTCGTTCGAATGTCTTCATTAGAGTATCAATAAGTAATGGAAGATAGCAGAAATAAGTAAACAGTTCCCCATGTACTTTGCTGAACATTGTGTGTGCCCCTTCGAATGAATCTGGTACAGTCTCTCCTACGATTGTTTTTGTGTGCCCGGTTCTTTCCATATTAGTTTTTTATTAGCAATAATTTTTAGCGGTTACGTACAACTTCCGTTGTTCCGAATTATAGCCCACTGTCTTTAACCACCGCGCCACCTCGTTTCATTTATAATTTATAAGGCGTCATTTTTAGGTAAGTTGTAAGGATTGAGAGCACGCCATGTTTTATAGTGATAACATCCTTCCCGTGTATGTTGGATACATGTTTTGTGCACACTTCTTTCTTACGCTTTATCAACATCTTTGTGACTTTGGTGTTAGTAATACATATATACACTTATGTACGAAGGAAGACTCATTGGTCGACAGTACACAGTGAGTAAAAAAGCAACGTATACAAAATTTTAGTGTGTACATAGGAGATAAGGAGACGCTCTTGATGCTCCTTTTCTCCGCTGCTGTGTGCTGAATGTTGTCTTAGAGCTGCTGCTGAATACTTCTCCGTTTACATTGATGCACAACAAGCATCTGCGTGTCTAACGCGCTCGAAACAATAACGACAGGCAATAACATCAGGCAAACAGGCAACCAGCCTTTGTGAGCTGTCTGTCAGTATGTCGTATACCAAACGCTTCATCTCCGCCTACAAAAAATTTAAAAAAATCCGTAAGAGGACAATAACATCCCTAAAACAATATTCACACCGCGACAGTTTCAACACCGTCTCTGAAAGTCAGTAGCGTCAAAACCTTCTTGAACTCCCAGCCGGGAAACGGTGCACCTGTAACATTATTGTCACATAAAAAAGTGGACGATAGGAAAAACTTTTGTAATTAGGCAGCTAAACTAGCCCTTCGGGGTCTCCCACCCATTCATGCCATACTACTTTACTTTAGTCCATAACTCCTTTGCATATACGTAAATTGTAGCCGTTTGTAGTCCAGAGTGCAGGTGTCGGCTTCATATATATGTCTGAGGTGACTTAAACTTTATAAATAACAATCAAGCACTTCGGATAGTGGGATATATTTCTGTTCTGTTCATAAACGACGTGAGGACAATGCAATGAACTACTTGTGAGTCAGAGTTTCCACCTTCATCCTAGACCCAAAAAAATGCAGTGCCATCTTGTAAACATACCTACATCTGTCGACTTCTCATGTGTGTGCCGCTAACGCTTATCACAACCACCCCCGCAAGTATTACTGCCAAAAAGACTGTTCTTCAGCTGAGGTTGTTCCTTTTGTTCTAGTGGCCTGTGACGTCATTACAATGGCGTTAGGTAAGCCCTACGTCAAAGTTAGATGTCTAATGATTCAAATTAAGTATTGTGTAAATTTAAACTCCAGTATGTTGATGGCTAAAACTCAGATATTTCACTGCATCCGAATGACATTTGCAATATTTCGCAGACTGCCGGTTCTTGTTGCATGTAAATTGTGTTTATCATATTTTGATTGAACCGGGTTGGAAGAGGTGGAAAGGGCTAAAATAATACGAAAGCGAAAATCACTAGATAAAAGGCAAAATAAAGATTAACTGAACGTTATCAAGATGTACACCAAATGGAATTGGACATCATCTAGGCAATGTATTATGAACGTTATTGACACGTCTTTATTTATGTTTTAATTAATAAATAGTAATTAAAACATCGTCCTTTAAGTGAAATTAGTTGTCAGAAGCGGGATATTTTGACCACCTGCCTCAAATAAAGTAAACAAATTGCTTCAAACGACTTTGCTAATAAAGTGTCGAAGCTAAGAGATGCAGTATTCTGACTTCCAATGTTTGTTAGTAAAGACAGAGATAATTTCCAAAAGAGAAACCAAATACCAAAAAATTAAGCACACGAAGAAAATTGTCAAAGTAAATATCAGAATTGGATCAAAATGAAAAGGGATGAGCAATTTTGCAATTTTGCGTGGCGGCCGAAACTGCGTGTTAAAATTCATCAGAATCATCTTTTGTTACGCAGAATTTTGATTATGGCAAACAAAGCAGTTTTCATCCGAAGCAACCGGTTCGGAATAGATAGATTAGTCGTAGTCGATCTCGGGTACCAGAAAAGCACGACGAGGTAATACTTGCTTTCCGTAGATGATGTAGAACTGTTATATGGGCACAAATGTAGTCGTCTTGGACTAATTTTTATCGACAAACGCTAAAAAATCGGGGCCTGAAAACATAGCGAGATTGATTTACGAATTCCGTATTTGCATTCGCTAACTCCTTAAAACTCCGGTATGTCATTTCTTGATACCTTATTATAGCAAATGATACCAAAACCAATACTTTTGAAGCTCCGTAATTCACCCGTGTCATGTAGTATCATATTTTTAATGTACGTAAGTTGAAACAAGGAAATACGATACTTCGCCTTCAGAACGATTTAATAAAATATGCCGCGTCAACAACTAGCGCTGCACGGTAGCGGGGTAGTAAGAAATGTTCCCACAGTGTAAATATCTCTGTCGCGCCTGCGCAGTAGAGTCAGTCTGAAACGTCACGGATTCTCTGAGGTCCCTGCTAGAGAAAGCACTCGCGCTGTTTTATTAGGTAGGGACTTCAGAAAGTAAGTTACACATATCCCCCCCACTAATACCATTCCGGAACAACAGTGACGCATTGTCAGGTGATAGCACATGTTCCAGGTTTTCTGCAGCCGCAGTTGTGCTGCGGTGCGGAAAACAGGTGCATTACAGTGTGGTATTGAAATGGCACGGCGACTAGAAACGTATTCCGAAGTTGAAGAAGGTGAAACAGTACGATTCTTGTAGGCAAAACGTCTAAATTGCACGTAGATTCACCGTGAAATTTTGGCGGCATATGGACCTAATACAGTTTCACGTCTGGCCGTAGTGAAACAATGCCACCAGGTTGACCAAGGCTGCATAGACGGGGTTAATATGATCGGGAAGTCCACATCTTGCACCATGCGATTTCAATCATTTCCGACCGAGCGAGGTGGCGCAGTGGTTAGACACTGGACTTGCATTCGGGAGGACGACGGTTCAATCCCGCGTCCGGCCATCCTGATTTAGGTTTTCCGTGATTTCCCTAAATCGCTTCAGGCAAATGCCGGAATGATTCCTTTGAAAGGGCACGGCCGACTTCCTTCCCCGTCCTTCCCTAATCCGATGACACCGATGACCTCGATGTCTAGTCTCCTTCCCCAAAGAACCCCCCCCCCCCAACCCAATCATTTCGGCAAGCTGGACGAACATCTGGAGGGTGTAAGAGGTTTTCCAACGGTTAGGACGTTCACACAGCGGTTCTCGAATAGTTCCGTGACCAAGGAACGCATCTTTATCGTCCTGGAATTGAAAGACTTTTAAAAGTTCGGACCGTTGTTCACAGAGACTTGGTGACTATGCTGAAAAATAGTGTCATCTATCTGTGTCACTTTGTAGTGTAGTGCAGCATTCATAAAAAGTTACTCGGGGTAATATAATAATGTGTAACTTACTTTTTGAAATTCTCTCGTAGATATTTTGTTGAATGTGACTAAGTGGAACGATGTATCGCTATTCTGATGTACGAAAGCAGTCACATTCACGAAATTTGGTTTAATCACCAGTGTGTTTTATAATTCACGCAACTAATTAGGCAACTAATTAGAGAAGTTATGCGCCTCACATCCTCTGCCCTCTGACCTGCGCCCTAGCTCACCTTGCCTCTTACGGATCACCTACTTCTAACGTGAAATCTGGACCATTAGCTAAGTTGTCGCGTTTTACGCACACAGAACATTGAGGGAAGTGGAAATGGCGTCATTGCGGATGAAAAGCCGAATGCTAATCTTAAATTTTCGTTTTTGTCGTCCGACGCTTTACTAATTCATCATGAACATTATCCTAGATGTTGTAGCCTATTTTATAATTTTTCACCTGTAATAGCTTTCTGTAACAATACGACGTCTTTTCCGGTTAAACTGAAGTTACGAGTAATTACGTGCAACAGGGTGCCGGTTATTACCCGCGTATTTGACGTGTACAAGTAGGGCAACTTTGAACCTCTTCATCTTGGGAACGGGTAAATATGTCAAGAAAATTTTCAAGATTGTTCAAGATAAATATCTTAGGAATACATCGAAAAATTACTGCCATATGCTTTGGATGGCCGCCTTGGAGTCCGCGGCTCGGTTTTGGTACCCAAAAACCAAGTTTTCGGGTTTTCTCAGGACCACCCATTGACTAAATGGTGCCTCCATAATCCACTTAAGACGCACCGTAGCTCACATACGAGAATAACGCGAAAAGAACCATCCTACTTATTCAATTTGCCTAAGGTGGAGGAAGTGTGCAATCCTCAATCGTTGACCCAGTACGGTATTATAGTTGCGCAAGACGATCCTTCTGTTAGGTGTACAAACGATTTCCCAGCCCAAGAGCCATCCAAAACACTTAATTCTTCCGTTCTGTCGCCAACATAACCCGAGTTATGAGCGCCGAAAACTCCCGTCTCCATGCGCGACGTTTTAGAACATACATATCGATAACCGAACCTACTGGGATCTCGTGCGGCTGTTTGGTTGGAAACTCTCGGAGGTGATTAACGACGAAAAATATTCTCCTTCGTCTGTTGCTCTAATCTTCCTCTTATGATGGTCATAAACTGATTTTTTTTTCTAATCCAACAATTTTCGGAAATTTAATAGTGGCATCCGTTTTTCGTGCTACATTTGTTTAATAAGAAAGTACTATGGTTTTGTTTCATAATGTGATGTGCTAACACTATAGCTAGCAAATGTAATCCGATTTAAGTTCTTTGGTCGGAATGTGTAGCATCGGGTAAAATATATTGCAAATTCACCTGTCTGAACTGTTGAATAGATACTCATAGTTTGTTTACGTGTCCAAGGTGGTGTCGGAGCATAGATAAGCGTCCACGCTTGGCTTCAGGGAGCTTAGTGTGAAATCTCCTAAATGCGTATAGATTTCGACTGGTACGGGTGTTATGAACTTTTATTATGATAGCAAAACTTCATTCTGAAAGGTTCCGTATTTATACTTCTAAAACGACAAAGGCTTTGAATGGTGGTGATAATCTGAACGACTTGGTGAGCGTCGACTTCCGGTTAATGAAACGGAACAATGGATTAACTGACAGCGTGTTGGAAATGTGTGACGAATACGAGTCTCACTTGGCAGTAAGCATTACCGTTTTATTATTTCAGTAAGGCTCTCTCTCTCTCTCTCTCTCTCTCTCTCTCTCTCTCTCTCTCTGTTAACACAATAAATTGTTACTTTCTAATGTGATAAACAGTCCGTTTCGTCGTGGAAAAGTAAGCCACGCATAGCAGACGTATTAAAATTTGGCACTGTAATGAGAACTTGCACAATATTACCTCCTCCGTTAATTGTGGAAATGAGTCTCCTAGCTATGTTTGTTCGCGTGAGAGCAAGCTGTTTCCGCAGAAATGATACGAATGAATACACAGTGCTTATGAGGGTGAAGAGACATTAACACTGCATTATAATTTAACCGTTGTCTCGTACCTAATAAGCGGTGGATACAATAACGAAGACGGAATCGTAACTAATAGAAGTCAAAGACGCAGCCAACTTCTAGTCCATATTCTCACCTCGTTTTGTCCTTAATTGAAAGTGGCCTGAAGTGAAGCACACAACACTTGAGTTTATCGAGTAAAGTATGAAGCTGGCAGGTAGATGTAGGTGGTAGGGCGGGGACAAAACACGCCTTCCCCTAATTTACATTTTCCTTTGTACACCGTTTCCTCTCTTCCCCTTGTGCCAGCCACGTTGCTTACCGGTATTCGTTTGGCCCGGTGCGCGTCTTGGAGTCGGCTCGCTTTTTAAAGAAGAATTAGCTCTGGGTACAAGCTTCGCAACCGAAAATTGAATCTCGAAACAGTCCTTTGAAGATGTAGTTGAAGTTAGTGTATGAGAAAGTTCGTGACTCATTTCCCCTGACGGCACGGCTGAAGTTGAGCATTCACTGTCTTGCTTCAGCGTGTCTGAAACACTCGCTTCTTACGTCTCTCCGACAGCAAGTTTTTCAAAGGTGATCAGATAAGACTGACATGAAAATGTAAAATAAACTAAAACATACTTAGCAGAATAGATAGCATCGCTAGACTGGTAGACTCTCGTTCAGTTAATACGAATAGCAGTCACGATTAGCTACGTTATGTAGCAGGTGAAGCTAGTGGCAGTTGGTACGGATTTTCAAACTGCAGTTCGTCTACGAAAGAAAAATTTTGTAAAATTCTTTTAAAGTAATAGTGTTGTCCGATCGATGTCATTTCTTGTTTCAAGTTGTTATTGTTTTGCTAAAAATTTGAAAAATGTGGCCCTTTCTGTCGCATATGTACGGCATTTTTTTTTTTCTCCTCTGGTGTAAGCTAACTAGCCATAAATTCTTGCTTCTAGTTTCTTACGGCTCCGTGTGCCAGTGGGATGCCAGAATTAGTTTTAACCTCTTATAACTTTGTCTGATTGGTGTGGTGATGTTATCATATATAAAGCAGCCTCATTGTAGGTTTCCATTTGGTCGACTGGTCAAATCGTGTAATATCCAGATTTGTGAGGCGTTCGGAAGTGACTGTGGATGTATTTTGGACTCCACGGAAACCTGAGGTTAGGCATACTCGCCATCAAGATTCCAGTCGACCACGTCAGACGATCGCCGTGTTGTGCACCAAACACATTGTAACCCCGTCACATCTGCGCCTGCCATCCGAGAACAAATCGTAGACTTCGTTCAACATTCTGTGTCATCCCGCACGATTGGTTGGAGACAAGCCAAGAATGATCGTCGGATGCGTATGCTACTGTTAACACTACGGCACAGACTGCTGCATTGTGAGTGGCGCCGCGACCAGGATGGCGCCACATTGTGTTCAGCGATGAATCACCGTTCTGCAACACCCAGAATGACCATCGTCTTAGTGTATGCGGCGACCTAGGGAAAGGTACCATGTTTCGAAGAGGCGCCGGGGTTATTACTCCTGGTCTCACGAAGTGTGGTGGAGTCATCGATTATGACTTCAGGTCACGGGGTCATAGTGATTGAGAGAACTACTAGGGCAGAACGACACGTCGAGGACACCCTGCGTCCTCGGGTGTTACCTATCGTGTGACAGTATGGTGGTGCCATTTTTCAACAGGACAGTGCCCTTCCACCCATGACACGTGTCTCAGTGAATTGTGTGCGTGATGTTGAGGTACTTCTGTGGCCAGTGAGATCCCCAGCTCTGTCCTTGATAGAATATGTGTCGAACCAGCTCGGACGTAACCACTGTCCCATTGTCAGTACCCACGGTATTAAGGAACAACAAAATACACTCCTGGAAATTGAAATAAGAACACCGTGAATTCATTGTCCCAGGAAGGGGAAACTTTATTGACACATTCCTGGGGTCAGATACATCACATGATCACACTGACAGAACCACAGGCACATAGACACAGGCAACAGAGCATGCACAATGTCGGCACTAGTACAGTGTATATCCACCTTTCGCAGCAATGCAGGCTGCTATTCTCCCATGGAGACGATCGTAGAGATGCTGGATGTAGTCCTGTGGAACGGCTTGCCATGCCATTTCCACCTGGCGCCTCAGTTGGACCAGCGTTCGTGCTGGACGTGCAGACCGCGTGAGACGACGCTTCATCCAGTCCCAAACATGCTCAATGGGGGACAGATCCGGAGATCTTGCTGGCCAGGGTAGTTGACTTACACCTTCTAGAGCACGTTGGGTGGCACGGGATACATGCGGACGTGCATTGTCCTGTTGGAACAGCAAGTTCCCTTGCCGGTTTAGGAATGGTAGAACGATGGGTTCGATGACGGTTTGGATGTACCGTGCACTATTCAGTGTCCCCTCGACGATCACCAGTGGTGAACGGCCAGTGTAGGAGATCGCTCCCCACACCATGATGCCGGGTGTTGGCCCTGTGTGCCTCGGTCGTATGCAGTCCTGATTGTGGCGCTCACCTGCACGGCGCCAAACACGCATACGACCATCATTGGCACCAAGTCAGAAGCGTCTCTCATCGCTGAAGACGACACGTCTCCATTCGTCCCTCCATTCACGCCTGTCGCGACACCACTGGAGGCGGGCTGCACGATGTTGGGGCGTGAGCGGAAGACGGCCTAACGGTGTGCGGGACCGTAGCCCAGCTTCATGGAGACGGTTGCGAATGGTCCTCGCCGATACCCCAGGAGCAACAGTGTCCCTAATTTGCTGGGAAGTGGCGGTGCGGTCCCCTACGGCACTGCGTAGGATCCTACGGTCTTGGCGTGCATCCGTGCGTCGCTGCGGTCCGGTCCCAGGTCGACGGGCACGTGCACCTTCCGCCGACCACTGGCGACAACATCGATGTACTGTGGAGACCTCACGCCCCACGTGTTGAGCAATTCGGCGGTACGTCCACCCGGCCTCCCGCATGCCCACTATACACCCTCGCTCAAAGTCCGTCAACTGCACATACGGTTGACGTCCACGCTGTCGCGGCATGCTACCAGTGTTAAAGACTGCGATGGAGCTCCGTATGCCACGGCAAACTGGCTGACACTGACGGCGGCGGTGCACAAATGCTGCGCAGCTAGCGCCATTCGACGGCCAACACCGCGGTTCCTGGTGTGTCCGCTGTGCCGTACGTGTGATCATTGCTTGTACAGCCCTCTCGCAGTGTCCGGAGCAAGTATGGTGGGTCTGACACACCGGTGTCAATGTGTTCTTTTTTCCATTTCCAGGAGTGTAGTTCAAATGGCTCTGAGCACTATGGGACTTAACTTCTGAGGTCATCAGTCCCCTAGAATTTAGAACTACTTAAACCTAACTAACCTAATGACATCACACACACCCATGCCCGAGGCAGGATTTGAACCTGCGACCGTAGCGGTCGCGCGGTTCCAGACTGTAGCGCCTAGAAAAGCTCGCCCCCCCCCGGCCGGCTATTAAGGAACAATTGCAACAGTTGTGGATAAACTTACCTCTGGAGAGGATACAACCGCGTTATGACACCCTTCCCAACCGAATGTGTACGTGCATCTGGGCCAAGGGGGTGCAACGTCATACTAACAAGTGTGATCAGACTGCCATGTTCAGTGTCAATCTGACACGATTTTGTATTCACTGAAATAATATCAAATACCCACTCAACCCGTAACGTTTTATTTCGTTTCCGTCTCCCCTTTGGAGTGCTTCACTGTTTTTTCCTTAGGCAGATTCGACTACAGTATAATGCACGTTTCACAGAGATTTTGGGATCGATGAGAAATTTCAAAGCACAGTGTGTTGCATCGTCACATGTGTGATAAAAACGTTCAGTTACCGCCTTCACCGCGAGGAAGCGTGAAACTAAACCGCACTGCCACCGGTGGAGGTATGACGCTCCTGTTACGCTGACGGATTACCTGATACAGCACAGTAATCTTGATATGAACGCATACAGAACTTGCCGCGGAGATGTCTCAGAATTTTTATGAGAATCTCAAAAATATGGCATGCGGCTTCATGTGCGAAGATAACATCGAGGAGGAGGTTGGCGCTGCCGGTGTTCGCACGGGGCGCGGCTAGTACTCCTTCACGTTCCAGCGGCTAAGAGCCCGACTTTTTCGTTTCTACTTATTTTTTTCCCTCCCCCGGTTCGCGGCGGCATTTTCTTTCCGCAGCCACTGACGTACGGGAAGGGGGATCCTCAAGCGGCAGCAGATATTCTTCAGCGCGGGCTGGTGCAGAAGTGACACTGTCGACCCGGAGACACGTTTTACGTAAGACGTTTCTGACTGTAGCGCCCCTCACGGAATCTTTTTCACGGGAAAGAGAGCCACCGCGGGAGAAAGAGTGGAAGGAAGAGGATTGGTGAGGTCGAATGTATGGGAAGGAGGTGGTGCACGAGAGGAATAAGAAGAGCCGGGATGAGAATACGCGGTTGCCAGTAACATTCTGGAGACGTGACGACCTGCGAGTGGGCTCGGTCGGGGCGGCGGTGTGTATATATTATATCCTCGGTTTTATTCGCCGGCCGATGCTAGGGTGCAGAGACCGCCGATGCCACTCGCGCTCGTTTCGGGTCCGTTAATGGACCGGCCGAGTAAAGCGAAACGCCGCCGAAAGTTATCTCCGCCGGCCTGATAGCCACACTTGCCGGAACGAAACGTGGATCCTCGTTGCTTCTTCGCCACAGAATCCGTTACAATAGCTCCCGCCTTACTAATAGCTTGCACTGGGAACAGGATAATCTAAAATGGTATTTGAAGCCAGATGCAACATCGACTGCGCAAAGCGAAGAAGAATCTCGCCGAGATGCCTGTCTTTAGTCTCAACGACGCGATCTCAATTAACAATTGCAGCATAGTTATTAAAGAAATCTGGGCTTTTAGTTGGTTATCCAGTTAAGGTGGAAGAATAAATCTTAAAGTATTGCTTCTATTTGCTTAACTTCTTATTATAGTACCCACAAATTGAGATACTTTGTGTCTGTCTCCCTGTCTGTATTTAAACATGGCCTTTTTCGTACCCCAGAGTCCATATTCGTGATGATACATGGATTCCGACTCACTTGCCAGAATGCACTCTACGTTGGTCGTAAGCTAAGTAGGAGAGTTGGAGCCCCATTCTCACGTCCTTAATTTTTATAACCAGAAGACGTCTGGGTCAGTTGAAGTGGAATACTATTACCGTACTTAGTGCAGAGAAACTGCGTCGCTGCTTTTATATATGTTATATGCTACTCGTTAACAGCGATGTCGGAATGCTGTATTAAGGTCCTGTATCAGCTTAGGTAATTATACTTTTATCTGGTTGCTTTGGTGTTCGGGCCTTCTGCTTTGTGGTATAAAATCTACACAGCGTTTTACCATGTAGAGACAGGACGGAAATTCCACCACCGTTGCCCCTCTTTTTCGTTTCTTTCGGTCATTCTGTCTTCCTCCTCCTCCTTCTTCCACTGGACGTGCGGTATTTCCAGTAAAAAAGTCCATAACGAAGCTTTCTTGTAAACTACACCCCTCACACTGAAAAGTAGACATGAGTGGACAGACCAATGGAATTATTACCCACACCTTCCCCAAAAAGTGAGGAATTGTCAGTTATTTCCAAAATTTCATATCTACGCGTCAAGCGATGCTTTAGTTTCGAATTTTGACGAATGGCCGGTAAAAACAAAGCCTAATCTGCAAATTTACGAGACGGAGCTCATTAACAGGAGGTTATGCGTCGTGGTTGAAACTAGAAAGTTTATGACCACTTAATGGATGTTGGTCTCAGTTACGTTTTACTGCTAAAGTCTGTACAATGTGATCTGAAGTGTTTTGCGCAGATATGTTAAGTACAAATGAGCATGACCACCGTAATACGCTTGCAAATAAAGGTGGTCAAAGCACTCATATGGGGTAAGCATTTGCACGTTTTGTCGCGCACACGCATTTAAACTAGCACAGTGCTGCCGCAATTGCTGAGCCTGTCTTTCATTGTGTGAAAGAAGCTTAGTTCATCTACTCAGTGACTATGTATGTTGCGATTTCGAGGACTCTAGAAGATTACAAAATTAGACGGGGACCCGAAGGAGGGTCACCATGAACATCAGTATGTTCCTTCCGTAGAACTTTACTGGGATATCTGAAACTTAAGTTACGACATTGGCTCACAAGATGATGATCATAAACTGTGTACCACTAATTGTTGCTGGGTAAATTAATATGGTTTTTATTAATCTCTGAAACTTGTATCAACTAATCTTGTGCCGAGCGTCTCCACGATTTAATGAAGTTGTCTATATAGATACGTGACAGAGCCAAAGGCATGAGTGCTTTGTTCATTCTCTGTCGTTTCGCTGCGTAAACTGTATTTTATACGAAGGGGTCGGAGAGATAAAGTACTAACTCACAAAAGCATATTTTGGGATTTTTCGTGTTATTTGTTTGCTTAAATTCAAAGAGAATAACGTAAATACAATAAGACAAAACAAGTTATATAGTAGACAGCCATTTCTAGCGGTACTGTAATGATTGTTACCAGCAGGTGGCGCATTCGAAAACACAACAGACAAAGAGATCACACTAATGCTTACTAAACTGAATGTTAGAGGTATCTTCCCCTTCATAATCCTCCGTGCCAAGGTGTCTTCTATTTGAAACATAAGTAGCTTGTTAACAAACATTCGCTTCAGTTAGTTTGAGAAACAACTCTCCTCTTCCCCCCTCCCCTCCCCCTCCCCTCTCCCCGATTCCAGGCGATCAGTTGTCTTACATGGTGATACAGGGAACCAAATTCAAATTCACTACGCTATCCCATTATGGGATCCTAGGTGTATTATTATTTTTTTTTGTCTTTGTGGTAAATTTACTGGCAATAAAAAACCTTTTTCACTAGACACGTCTTACTTACATGGACAACAATGATCGTTGGTCAAGAGCATTTTGTTGTTGTTGTTTCTAGTACATGTTGTGTTGAAAACTGCTCTTCCTTTGGATGTTGGCAGATGCTATAATCGCCCGTCAACTTTGTTTATTAAATCCCACGTTTTCTTGAACTGTTGTTTGTTTACACACTTTACTGTCTTGAATTTAAAAAATTATATTATCTTAAATGTCTCTGTGATCGTGTTTTTCGTCACAGCTTTGTGTTGTGCTCGTTTAGTGCGCTTTTTCACTAAAAATAAAACGTGTTTGGTGTCAGGAGTGTCGGTTTTCAGCACGGTTAATAATGAGAACTAATAGTGGAGATTAGAAGGAGGGATCGGTTGGTAGAACATACTCTGAGGCATCAAGGGATCACCAGTTTAGTATTGGAGGGCAGCGTGGAGAGTAAGAACCGTAGAGGGAGGCCAAAAGATGAATACACTAAGCAGATTCAGAAGGTTGTAGGTTGCAGTAGTTAGTTGCAGTGGGAGATGAAGAAGCTTGCACAGGATAGAGTAGCATGGAGAGCTCCATCAAACCAGTCTCTGGACTGAAGACCACAACAATAACATAGATGTTTTCAACACTCAGATTAATTTTCGAACATATCGGTTATTCTTTGGCAGCTGATATTGAACCGTGGAGTGGGTGCGTGTTTGGCTAGATTTGGTGCTAGATCGCTGCTTCAAACCTGCTTACCGTAGATTTTTTTCGATACTTAATTTGAGCCGAATTTTTGGGAAAGCTTCGTGTGTGAGCAATATAAGAACCTGCTCGTGGGTCGGTTTCCAGGTGCAACTGCATGCTTTCCAACCAAAGTAATTGAGATGATTGACAGACCAAATAAAATGAAGGTACGTACAGTTGGACGACTAAGTAAAGGCCATTGTGATGTTCAAATAAAGCTACATGTAGATGGTTACTTTACTTACTTTGGTTGTCACATACAGTCCAGTGTTTTGTTTTTAAGTTAAAAAGTCCTTTCAGTTACAGTGAGCACAGAAGGTTCAGACGCAGGGAGCAAAGTCGTAAGTTAATTTTCTATATTTGCTGTCCGAAAGCGTCAGATTAGACACATGGAGGAGACTAGTTGATTTCCAGCAGCGGTGGAGCGTCGTGTATCTTCAGTGTGGTGCGGGACCGTGATATATCGCTTGCGGGTCAGGAGATAATACTGGTCAGCCATTAGCGCGTCGTTGTCATGCAGACAGCACCTCGTGCACGTGGGCCACTTCTCTGTAATGAAATGCAGCTGCCAACTGTGCTGCCAGCTGTCTATACTCCTCACTCACGTGCCCACGTTCCACTACCAGCTTCACATTGTGCCACACTGTGACTATACAGGTTAATAATAAAATACTATACCCCGAAAATAAATGACATATGCAGCAGTGCGTATTCCCTAGTGAGTTGTTAAAATACGTCAAATCAACTACGTTTGCGCTTTCTCAATCATTTGAGTCCACAGTGCGGTAATAATACACCATCACTTAACTTTACAGTGGGAGAATTTAAGTGGCATAATCTTTCACCTGTACTGATTGAGCTGACTCTGCACTTCAGACGCTACTGGGAACTAACTTCATTCACTTCCGCACTTGGGCAGACTGTTCTAAGAGTTTCCGTGAGTTACGTAAATCGCTAAAGGCAACGTTCTTTTCAGCGAGCGAGGAGCACAATATTTATGCACTGGGCTCATTTCCGGAAAGAGCGGGGTAAGTTTCCCTCCCAGTCATCCATTTTTAAGTTCTACACGGTTTCCCAAAACGTGTTTTTCTTGAGTAACTCGAAAACCATGTCCTCCAGCGAAATCGTATCCTAGAACAAAGTTTCACTGCATTATATTTCCTGCAAAGAGGTAGCGTTCATTTTTCCTGTACGACTAACAGTTTGCGCGTAACGAGCGAGAGAATATGAAAATCTCGTGCGTGGTTTTTGAAGGCGTTGCGGGTTGCATAAATCCTATAGGTAGGGTCAGCTGAGTCATCCTGTATGTATCCAGTCCCACTTCCACAGCAAGCCACAAGCCATGACAGCAGTGGTATTTCAGTTTAAATTCGTGATGTCCAGTTTGATAGCAGTCTCTCTATAGTTTACCGGACAAACTGCAATAATGAAAAATCATGTAGTTATTGTGGCTGGATTCAGTCGGTTCCAAGTCTGGCATTAAGATTTCACTGACTTTTAGCAAATGTGTCATTTAATACAGCGAGGAAATCCGCCAGGACTGGAATATCTAGATGTCGACCTAGACGCTTTGGCGTTGTAGTGTAGTAACGGAGAGTGACATTTCTCTTATGAATTGACTCAAACATAATGTGCAGCCGTATTTTTAAAGTGGAGAAGCAATTATTCGTAGCTGTTAAGAGAGAGTGTACCCAGGTTTGACCTTGGTCCCAAGACCTTCCAGGCCTACGTGAAATTATTCATCTCTGCCTGCACAACGAGCTGTGGCCGGGCTCAATTAATTTGTGTCTGGAGCTATTTATGAAGCAGTTACGGCTCCGACATGTCCAACCGGCAACTTGCTAATTGCAAAACAGCTCATGCTTCAGGCCCCTGGAGTCTTTACACGCCATTCAGTTGTCTCCCTCCCCCCCCCCCCCGGTCCCTCCTCTCTCTCTCTCTCTCTCTCTCTCTCTCTCTATCTATCTATCTCCACCCACCTCTCTCTCCACCTCTCTCTCCCTCCCCCTCTGATATTCAGCACACAGTTGTGAAGCAACTCTGAATACCCGCTTGAGCCTTGAGACTGTTTTAATAGGATGTATAACGTCTTTTCTTTGTTGTTTTACAGTCTGGTTCGTTACGTTATGTGATTATTCTGTGATCCGTAGGTAGTATATATTTGAGGACCCTTTTAACGTGTTCATTTCTTGGGGCTAGAGACACGTAGCTTTTTAAGGTTCAAATGCCTCTGAGCACTATGGGACTGAACATCTGAGGTCATCAGTCCCCTAGAACTTAGAAGTAATTAAACCTAACTAACCTAAGGACATCACACACATTCTTGACCGAGGCAGAATTCGAACCTGCGACCGTAGCGGTCGCGCGGTGCTCGTCAAGGATCTTGAGCTAGCCCGGTTGCATGTCCACCTATCTCAAATTGTCTTTTCACTCTGTTAGTTCCACTTCTAGTAACTTTCCATATATTGTCTTCGTAGAGAAAGGTTTGACAATGCGCCTCGAAATGTTGTTCTGAAGAAACTATAATCGTCATAGTTGTGTTTCAGATTTCGTTCACTTTCAAATACAGTGACAAGATGTTTTCTGCTGGAGATCAGGAAGCGAGCTTTGCTACAATTTTGGAACATACAATTCTTCTATGTGTGATTCATCGAAGCGGGCTCGCGTGTTTCCGACGTTGTTTTGACTATGTTCCAGAGGTTTTGCTGGGAAACCCTTACATATCCTCCTAACACCCCAGATCTTTCTCCACGCGAATTCCATGTTTTGGAGCCCTGAAGAAAGATAGACGTGGCCGTAGATTTGCTTCGGGCGAAGAGGTGCATGGCTGTGTACTCTCATGGGTCCGTAGGCAACTGCAAACTTTTTTTCCATGTAGGCACTGACGGTATTGACACACAATCGGATAAATGTATTAACAGTTATGATGATAACTTTTGAAATAATAAACAGTTTACTTTCGTTTTTTCCATCTGTCTCGTTTTCGTTTGTCTGTCCCTTATGTATAACTAACTCCATTGGCCGGCCGAAGTGGCCGTGCGGTTCTAGGCGCTACAGTCTGGAACCGCGCGACCGCTACGGTCGCTGGTTCGAATCCTGCCTCGGGCATGGATGTGTGTGATGTCCTTAGGTTAGTTAGGTTTAACTAGTTCTAAGTTCTAGGGGACTAATGACCTAAGAAGTTGAGTCCCATAGTGCTCAGAGCCATTTGAACCATTTTTTTAACTCCATTGAGGAAGGGCGGAGGTACCCCGCATCCGTTCTGAGCTGGTTCCCCATCTCATCCTTAGAAACAGAACTAGACAAGAAGGTAGTCTAACTTCTGTCCTTAGGTTAAGATGACGTTATGGCGTCAGGAAGGACATCCGATCATAGAAGCAAGCACCACATCTACAGTGAGCTAAGTTTCATCTAGTTCGTGAAGGAAGAAATAGAAGGATTTGACGTATCGCCGACGAAAATTTCATCATACACGCAATACAAGTTCTCTGCTTTTCTAGAACGGTTTCACAAATTTAATTTTCATTAATGTTATTATGTTGTTAAGTTGTTTTATGGCATTACAACTGTTGCTGAGGTCTGTTATCGAAGATATTTGATTTACTAGTGTCTTCAGAGGTTATATGGCGCAACTTCTCTTCAGATCTATTACAAATTAAAGTAATATACGTAAATAAATTCAATTTCTGTCCAGATCTTTTCGCGATGTCATAACATAGGCTTGCTATCCAGGAAATTCTATTAGATTTCTATTGACGGCGTACGCAGACGGTGAAGTTTTGGACCATTCAAGCGACTGTGTAACTACAGTATTTACAGTCACACTAATGTGACCACTTGTCAAAAGCCTGAATAATTACCTTTTGCAGCGCGGACCGTTGCGAAATCTGCACGAAGAGAAGCAGTTAGAATCTGGAAGGTAGCGACAGGGATGTGGAGCCGTGTCCAGCTGTGCTAAGGTTTTTCGGTTGATGATCCGTGGCGCGTACACCCGGTTGAGGTGGCCCCACACACAGTCGATTGGGTTGAAATACAGCGAGATTGATAGCAATGGGAATACGGTAAACATATCCTGGTGCTCTTCGAACCACACATGTGCGTTGCGAGCTGTGTGACCCGTCGCATTGTCCTGCAGGTAGATGGCAACGTGCTCAGGAAAAACAAACTGCATGTGGGGGTGGACATGGTACCCAAGGAAAGATGCATACTTGTATTGATCCATTGTGTCTTCCAGAATAATGAGATCACCCACAGAATGCCAAGAAAACATTCCGCGGACCGTAACATTCGTCCTCCGTACTGGACCCTTCCGACAATTGTTGCAGTGCATTTGCTTTCAGCCGTTTCACGCCGTACACGCCAACAACCATCTGTCCGGTGGAGTATAACAAGTGATTCATCTGAAAAGACCAATTCTTGCCACTCAGTTGCGCTACTGGCGTGCAAATTCCAATCTTCGTCGCCGATGAACAGCAAAATGGTTCATATGGTTCTGAGCACTATGGGACTTAACATCTATGGTCATCAGTCCCGTAGAACTTAGAACTACTTAAACCTAACTAACCTAAGGACATCACACAACGCCCAGTCATCACGAGGCAGAGAAAATCCCTGACCCCGGATGAACAGCAGTCAATCTGGATGCATAAACTAGGTGCCTGCTGCGGAGGCCTATACACTGCAACATTCGCTTAACGGTTCTTGAGGAGACACTTTCGGTAGCCCCTCGGTTTATCTGGGCGGTCAGTTGATCAACAGTTGCACATGTATTAGCCCGTAAACAACTCCGCAGCCGTCGTTCAACCCTCCTAACTACGGCCTGTGGTATGCACGGTTTACTTTAACCACGGTGGCACACGAACTGTTTACAAACTCAGCCGTTTCTGGAATGCTTCCACTCTGGGCCCGAAGGCCATTTATCACGCCTCTTTTAACTTCAGGTAAATTTTGCTGACAACGGCTGCACTGTTACCCGCATCCTACCGACACGCTTTATATACCCTTCACTGCTAGTACACGGGCCTGCCGTCTATGAGTGGATATCGCGATGGTATAGTTGCTACAATTATTGTTCCAAAGGTGAACAACAGGAACGTTTCCCCAGTGGTCAAAAATCTTGCCGTGACTGTCAGTCTGTCTCAGAAAGTAAACTCTAGTTTTTGCTAGTATGAAACTTTCTATATTATACATTGATTTATGGACTGGCTCATATTTGTACCTTGCCGGTAAATATCTTTTTCATTGATGGTGAGAGCGAGGTGCTGCAGTGGTTAGTACATTGGACTCTCATTCGGGAGGACGACGGTTCAAATCCGCGTCCGGCCACCCTGATTTAGGTCTTCCGTGATTTCCCGAAATCGCTTCAGGTAAATGCCGGGATGGTTCCTTTGAAAGGGCACGGCCGATTTAGTTCCCCATCGTTCCCTCATCCGATGGGATCGATGACCTCGCTGTTTGGTCCTCTTTCCCAACGACCAGTCAACAATCAATGGTGGTGAGCAGCTTCGAAAAAATTTCCTGTTCCATTCGAATGATATTAGGAAACTAATCTCGTTCTTGAAATTTAGGTGATGAGGTACATTATTTCATAGTGTTGGTAGTGAATGCAACATCGAGAACATTGACGTTTTGAATGCGGAAACTGATATTAGACACTAAACCTTAACTATATACAATTTAAAACCGAAAATGGAAAGAAAATGCAGTTCAGTCAACGAACAACTTCGACTAGTATGTATCAGATCCTTCTACGGCATTACGTGATGCTCCTCTACCAGCAGTTCGCTGTTCGAGCCAGACTCCAGAATCTTCTTCACGATTTTCTCCTCTGTTCTTCGTGAGTCGCTAACAGAATCAACGTAACTATTTCACGCGCGTACATTTTCGTAAAGAAACTGTGTTGTTTGCGAGGCAAGTAAAGCCAACAACAGCCGCTGGAGAGCGCTGAGAGCGCAAATCACATTAACCAGCTCGTCCCGTGTGCCTAGGGCGCTGTCTCTCGTGTGGTAGGATGTCCCGTCCGCGTCAACGTTGGCTGCCTCGGCTTTTAACCTTTCCAAATCCGAAATGACCCCACGCCGACCCCGCGTAGATGCGGGATAAAGAGGAGAGAAAATGAAGATTGTCGCGAGTGATGACATAACGTAATTGTCTGTGACTAATACCGAAGGAAGAAAAGCAGGCACATTACGAAAGAAACTAATATTTTATATTTTATTTTGCACTCAGGTCATGAAACGAGTTCAAATGTCCAGTCTGTAGAAGTCTAATTTGAAATACACGCTCGCAAACGCACGGAAAATCTCACTGTGAAGGTGGCTCTCGTTAAAAAGTCTTTTCCTGATAGGTGTGTATCTTTCCTGTAGCTGACGCGCGAGCGCTGAGCTCGTAGTCGTCGGCGGTGCTTCCTGGAGACGAAGCAGCTCCGGATGTTATAGAGTAGAGGCGGCTCCCCTAGGGCGGCCGGCGTTTTAAAACGAGAGTGACAAGATGATAGATAGCCGGGGCCTGCTTCCAATCGATGTCCGGCGGCGCGGGCTGCAGGCCGGAGCTCGCGGCCACGCGACAGCCTCGGCCAAATAATGCACGACGCGCCGACACGGCTTCCCTTTTGGTGACCTCCCACCCGCCCGCCCACACTTCCCCCTCTCTCATTGAAACCGGATAAAATTCATTTCTGCTAACAATCGGAAGTCTTCTGTCTCGTGCTGTCCCTCTCTTTCGTACCGGGCGCATTTCGAATTTCCGTTTCCGATCGACACCTGCAGCTTTGAACACTGATTGCCCTCAGTGACGTGCGCAGCCTAGCCGTGCGTGACGAAACTACACTGCCGGAAAAAAAAATTAGTACACCTGAAAGCATATGCCACCTGGGGGATAGTGAACGTACTGAAAACTATTTCAGCGTCACACTTAATAAAATGTTCTACATCTACATTTATACTCCGCAAGCCACCCAACGGTGTGTGGCGGAGGGCACTTTACGTGCCACTGTCATTACCTCCCTTTTCTGTTCCACTCGCGTATGGTTCGCGGGAAGAACGACTGTCTGAAAGCCTCCGTGCGCGCTCGAATCTCTCTAATTTTACATTCGTGATCTCCTCGGGAGGTGTAAGTAGGGGGAAGCAATATATTCGATACCTCATCCAGAAACGCACCCTCTCGAAACCTGGCGAGCAAGCTACACCGCGATGCAGAGCGCCTCTCTTGCAGAGTCTGCCACTTGAGTTTGCTAAACATCTCCGTAACGCTATCACGCTTACCAAATAACCCTGTGACGAAACGTGCCGCTCTTCTTTGGATCTTCTCTATCTCCTCCGTCAACCCGATCTGGTACGGATCCCACACTGATGAACAATACTCAAGTATAGGTCGAACGAGTGTTTTGTAAGCCACCTCCTTTGTTGGTGGACTACATTTTCTAAGGACTCTCCCAATGAATCTCAACCTGGTACCCGCCTTACCAACCACTTCAAATCGTTCCGCACGCATACTCCCAGATATTTTACAGAAGTAACTGCTACCAGTGTTTGTTCCTCTAGCATATAATCATACGATAAAGGATCCTTATTTGTATGTATTCGCAATACATTACATTTGTCTATGTTAAGGTTCAGTTGCCACTCCCTGCACCAAGTGCCTATCCGCTGCAGATCTTCCTGCATTTCGCTGCAATTTTCTAATGCTGCAACTTCTCTGTATACTACAGCGTCATCTGCGAAAAGCCGCATGTTCCGGGCTATTATGCCGTGGTCGAATGGATTTCAACTTAAAACCCAACGTTTCGTCACCAACTGCGGGACGTTGAGTATTAAGGTGAAATATATTCGACCACGGCATAATAACCAGGAACAATTTTATTAATTGTGGCATTTTACGATTTCACCGTCGTCCGCCAACAGATACCGTAGTGGCACACCTCCAGAGCGCCATTTTGTCTATCCGTTAATAGGGAATGCTTACAGCCAGAAGGCTCAGCTTGTTGCAGCCGTGTGAGGCAAGGTGGCAACTAAACCACAGAGGCGCACTCGTGCTTCCTACAGCCAACTGAACGAGTTTGGGAGGGATCAAATAGCGGCGTTACGAGTGGCGGGATGGTCCTTTTGGAGAATTACCACACAAGCTGGACGTGCTGCGTCAGTTATGCAACGATGCTAGTATCAGTGGTCACGCGAACATTCTTATACTCGTAGAAGACGTACTGGATGCCAACGCAGCATAGACGCCGCCAGGATCGTCGTATTGTAAGCGTAGCAGTGGCAGAGCGTGCAACTACCAAGGCTCAGATAAGAGGGCTTGTGAGCCCCATCCCGTCTACACGAACTGTTGCGAACCGGTTGTTAACAGTGGGACAGTGGGCACCCACACCTCTAGCCCGTCTTCCTCTCACGCCACAGCGTCGATGTGCGCGGCTCGACCGGTGCTGTCGGAGGATCACTTGGAAGACTGAACTGCGCGCCGCGGCCTTCAGCGATGAAATCAGATTCTGCTTGCCGTTTGCGCGTGCTGCTTAGACTTGGTGAGCGCTGCATCGTAGAGTACATTCGTCCGAGACACTCTGGTTCCACTCCAGGCCTAAAGATGTGGGATGCGATAAGCTCTTACAATTGTCGTTCAGCTTTGATGTTTCCCGAGGGGACCCTAACCAACGCTCGGTACGTGCAGAATATTGTTGGACCCGTTATTTTCCCTTTCTTGCAACAGGAAGGTTGATGTGTTGTTCCAACAGGATAATGCTCGCCCACACACTGCCCGTGAAACGCAACGTGCTCTGGAAGAAGTGCAGCAACTTCCCTGGTCATCACTATGTGCGGACTCTCCAATGGAGCACGCGTGGGGTATGATGGGACGAGAAGTGACTCTCGCGACTTGTCAACCGACAGCTCTTAGAGAACTACGTGAACAGGTCGAGCAGGCGTGGAATAACGTATCCCAGGACAGTATTCGCCATCTGTAGGATCGTCTGGATGCCAGAGTCAGCGCCTGTTCAAAAATGGTTCAAATGGCTCTGAGCACTATGGGACTTAACTTCTGAGGTCATCAGTCCCCTAGAACTTAGAACTACTTAAACCTAACTAACCTAAGAACCTCACACACACATCCAAGCCCGAGGCAGGATTCGAAGCTGCGACCGTAGTGGTCGCGCGGTTTCAGGCTTAAGCGCCTAGAACCACTCGGTCACAACGGCCGGCTCAGCGTCTGTATTTCCGTCCGTGGAGACTACACGACGTACTAATATTAGGGTTTCAGCGTAGGTCGATACCTTGTACCTCAGATCCGCTTGTGCTACTGATCTGTAAATGTAATCATTTCATGTACTCCATATGCACTATTGCAACAATCATCTTTAGTGATTTGGAAACATCCAAATGGATGTACTAATTGTTTTCCGGCAGTGTATATTTGCTCGAATGTCTTGTAAAGAAAAGTAAAATTGTACAGACGCGTACTTAAAAGTCTTTACAACACACAAATATTCTTTTACACTAAAGTTAAACGTTAATGGGTTCTTTCATGCTTTGTAGCAACATAAATATTTTGATAGTTTAATACAATTCGTTTTTGTTGAGTACTATGTTTCGTTCGGAACGCCATATCTTATAGAGCTAATTTCTCCTTACAGATCAGTATGGATTGAATATAACATAACAAAATAAAGAGAGGCACACTTTCTTGGTGATCGTTAACATAAAGAACCTTCATAAACTGAAGTTTCCTGTGACGAAAAATGAGAATGGACAATCTGTATTACTTTAAAGAAATTTTTTATAGCCAAGGTCGCGTTCGAAACTGATATTTATTTATTGGTTTCTGCATATAAGACTGTCACCCTCAGATCTTTAAAATCTTTTTTGGTTTTACGTCATGTCCCATGTTAACATTTTAGTGGAGAGTATATTGTACATACCACGCAGGTCTCTGAACTACGTTACACTATGTATTTCGAGTGAGAAGGTTCCAAGATGTACTTCACTTGTCATGTAAATGTAAACATTGACATAAATGTGCACTTTTACTATATGTCGTGGATTTTAACAACAGACATGCATCAAAGGAATGCTGCATGTGTATACATGCTGAGTTCCGCAAGGTGCATTTTAGATGTGTATATTTGTACTTTAGACCAACCTGCTTGTAATTTTTTTTTTGACAAACTTGTCTGGAAAGTGCAATATACTCTCCACTAAAATGTTACTACGGCTTGAGTAATGAACGCAAAACATGGAACATGCCGTTCATCCAAAGAAAGTGTTTAAAGACCTGAAGCGACAGTCTTACGTGTTGAAAAAGTCTTTGAACCTTTTTAAGGTCTCCCTCTGATTTTCTAATAACCATCACATTGTATCAAGCACCAAATAAGGATTCAGTTAAAATAACATATGTACAAAGAAATATTTATTATATTGTTTTCATGCCTTTCAATTCTGCATAGATGATATCCGAATTTAGTTGTCCATCTGTGATAATTTTGTATAAACATGGAAGATATTATGCTGTATCGACGTATTTTTCCATTTAAAAAATTTTCTTCTGTTTCCTTAATATTTTACACCATGTAGTCAAACCAGAAGATTAACATACAATTGAACAGTAATTGACTTAATGTGATAGCGATCGACACTAATGCGAAAGCAGTGAAGTCTGTTACCATAATATGTTTTTAAAATATGTCTCACGAGGACAAAAATGTTCCGCTGCGAGACATTACAGAGATATTATTTTGACAGAAACGACGCCCTTTTTTATTTTACTTATAAAGAAAAGTACTCCAACGGAAACTATATGGTTCAAATATCACTAAACATGGAGGAAGCAAGTTTTAATGGGACACATAAAAGATAAAATTAACTTGCTTGCTTTATGTGCAGTTTCGTAAATACTGCTTCCAAAACTTGAAGTAAAATTCTAATTACGTTGTCAGAAACTTACATTCGGTGGCACAAAGTGGCAGAAGTTCTTAATTCAGCGGCCTCGCCTGCTGTGAAAAGATGCGTTTGTCCGTTGCAGTGTATTTCACAAACCTCGGCATGTTGTACAACGTCTAGTGTATGAATGTTTGAAGGGCCGTATCCATTAATGCGTGGTCTGCCTTCATATACTGACTGTTTACTAAAGCTATTGTGACAGCCGATATTGTGTATACGTTCGTAATTGACATATCTGGCACCGCTTAATTGTCAACACGCGCATAAAGGGAGTATCACGCTTAATTAATTTTCGGTAATCTGGAACTCCCTTTTCTACCGGACTGCTAAACTGGGGCATCATTTATCAGATGCACTGAACAGAAGCTGTTTCTTTGTCCAGTTTGATAGTTAACACTGAATATGACGACGAAGTACTTCGGATAAATACAATTTATCCCTAACATTTTTACAAACAGCTTTGTTATAGCTTGAAACCCGTCTCCTTACATATTTCCTTTTTTCTAGGGAGAAAACATAGTGATTGCCAGTACATTAGCTTCATTTCAGTTCAGAGTTACAGTGCACGAATCGATGCCAATTAGGATTAAGTTGAATACTGTAAAGAGATAGCTTGCGGGTAGATGATGTGTATGACAAAATTTTCTTTCTGCGATTGATTAGCTGTCGCGATCACGCCAAGTGGACGACGCGCTTTTTTGAGAGATCGCCTCCATAACACTTCACTGCTCTTTACTGCCATTCATGCAGGAATCCTGCTTGCCGTAGATCTTCTGAAACACAGTATATCTACCGTACACGGAGTCTTCCCACTGGTCTGGTGCTAGTCTTTTTAGCATTTAACTTTGTTTGGCCACCAGATTCCTTGTATACGAACAATGTAGATGTATGTTCGTTACAGCCACAATATTCGTCTCATCGTAAGTGGTGCAGAGTTCAAAGTTACGACGGATTTTCCATTGCTTGCTTCAGCAGCGGATGCGTAGACTTAACTAAGATCTTTGTTTCAAACACCGACAACCTATTCAGGTCCTGTTCTATGGTTTTTCATGTAACACACGCATGCAGAACAACTGACTGGTTGAATGTCTTGTAAATGGTTACTGTAAAGTTTGTTGACAAACTTTTCGACTTGAGAATGGAATGGCCATAATAGCAGCGATTGTTGGCTTTTAATTTCGCCATTATTTCGACATGGCTGCTTGTTTATCTATGAATACAGCTCCCAGGACATTTGTATTTCCAATGGTACACCTGCAATGTGGAAACTTGGGAGTCTTCTTTGCGACCTATTTCAGCCTGTGTTTAGTTTCATATAACCTTTTTCATGTTGATGCGGAGACCCAATTTATTTGCAGCTGATTCCAGGCCCTCATCCATTTCGTCTAATTTTTGCCTCGAGTAACACAGTAGTAGCTTCGTCTACGTTACTACAAGTAGATATTAGCAGCTTTCAGCCTTGTTGAAGAAGCTGCCAACTAGCCTTGCTCGCTAGGCTCCATTGGACGCCAGAGAAGGAATGACGCCCGTCGTTTTTAGAAGAAATTCCGGACTACATGTGGATGAGGGTTCTCCTACTATAACAACGCTGTGGAGTCGTCAACAGGAGCTGTATCAGTTCAGACCACTGTATGCGTCTTGCGGCTTGTTTTGTCCGTCACTTTAACTTCTTCCTCATTCTTTTGTTATGGAGAAGTATGGCGCTGGAGGCAAGAGGGCATGTTTCCACCCGACTACACGCCGATCCGGGCGTCTCAGCAATCCTCGCTAATTCGAATGTACCGCCTGGCGTGCGGCACAGTATACTGTATGACTTGATGAATGTTTCCAAAATTCTGAGTTTCAAGACCCCAGAAATACGAAATTCTTCGTGCGACCTGTATACGGCACGTCCCAAAACTTTGGGCTCAAAATTATGCAAACGGTGGAAAATTCCAAACAGGTTATTTTGAGAAAGGGAACCACTTTTTTTAAATGAATATCTCAGGTCATTAGTGAGCACTGATTGTGTGTACTGGTTTGTAAACTACCTGTGCTTCATAACAAAAAACTGCGCAGCGCCGACGAGGTGCTCTTCTTATCTACATGGTGTCTCATCGAGTCTGATGCTGGCGTCAGTGTTAGGAAAGACTTTTTTCTTTGTTGCAGATGTTAGAAGAGCTTTGATATTTCGAAAAACAGAGAGGCATTACCAGAAATAAATCATGTTTTTTATCTCGGCCTAAATTTTATCGTTTTTATATATGAAGGATAGTATACTATATGTTAACTTCACGCGGAAAAAATAAATATTCGTAATATTAATTTTAAACACTTTTTTTCCAGTAGTATACAGGCAATGATCTATAAACCTTTGAAAACTGGCTATCCATCTTATAGTACATATTAAATTAGCATTAAGAAAATGAATTTTCTTTCTTTGATGCTGATCCAATGGTGTCGCGTTAGCAAATAAAAATGGAGGTGAGTCGTGCAACTAAATTTACAATTCTTGGTTTAAGCGAACAGAAAGGACATCTCGTGATACTGTGCTATTGAGGTGGCCTGGGCGTATTTAGATACACCAACAGATATTTTTTTTTACATGTTACACTGACGGTAGGCATTTCCTAGCACGTGCACCGGGAAACAAAATTCCGCGATAAAGTGGCTCTCATTTAAACGAGGTACGAGTGATGTCGGCAGCGTGGGTGGGTGGCGACAACACGGGAGCCGTTATCACAGTCACTGGACAGCACGCTGGATTTCACGCGCCTCTTTCTATACGCGCGCCCGTTAAAAGCGAGGTTCGAAAAGGGAAAAAGACTGCTGCCACCAGCAGCTAGCAAGACCAGCTCTGTTTGTGTTCGTACGCACTGAATGCCCTTCTGTTCGTGTCCCTACGTGCCTAGTGAATGCCCTTAGCTTCGCTTGCCCAGCAGTTGTAAATCAACTGTCCTTTCGCGTTCTCTGGGGCTCTCGAAACCGTTTCCACAAAGATCACTGGAGTGCCGTGTGTCATATAAATTATGTTACACTCGTATTTTAATGTATCGACTGCTAATATTTCATTTGCATTGTATCGGCCCCCCTGCGGGTTCGGGGGTTAGAATAGGCCCGCGGTATTCCTGCCTGTCGTAAGAGGCGACTAAAAGGAGTCTCACATGTTTTGGCCTTATGTGATGGTCCCCTCTCGGGTTTGACCTCCATCTTTCTAAATTATTCCGAAGAGCGAGCCAATTGGGGAAGGGCGCCTTACATGGTGCACTGTATCCGTCGTGCAATTAGACCTTTAGCCGTCTTTCTCGTCGTTGCAATGGTGTCCCGCTCGTTTTCGATCTCTTGGGCGATTACCACACTGCACTCTGCAGTGTTTCTTTTAACTGCGACGACGACCTTGGCCATTTTTGCACCTAAGATCCAGCACGGTAGCCAGTCCGTTGTGGTGGGGCCGCCATGTACCCTCTTGGTTGTAGCCCCCTGACAACACAGGGATCGCTCTACTGATGCCTGCGCCGTTAACTCCCCACGTATGCCAAGGAGTAGATGCCTATCCTCCTGGGGTATCAGGACTCCCGGCAACGGCCATCCTGCCAGGTGGCCTTTGCTGTGGCTGGGTGGCGCCCGTGGGGAGGGCCCTTGGTCGGAGTAGGTGGCATCAGGGCGGATGACCCGCAATGAAGCGTGGTCCATCATCTCTCGCTGGCGGCCAGCCGCCAGCAGTCTCTAAGCGTTCTCGGGCTCAATTTAATGCTCAGAAGTACGATCCGAAAACGTTCCCCTCCCTGGCCACGCCGTGGGAAGAGCGTAAGTCCCAGGATGGAGGTAACAGTTATTCGCCCCGATTCTTAGTTTGCACGAGAGCTGATGGGGAGTCTTTTCTCTCCACAAAGCCTCAGTTCTTCGTCGAGCATTTAGAGGACAAGTTTGGGGAGGTGGAGGGCTTGTCTAAAATGCGCTCTGGCTCAGTACTGATACAAACGGCATCCTCCGCCCAGTCACGCAGGTTACTTGCTTGTGACAAGTTGGGGGATGTTAACGTTACTATTACTCCACATAAGAGTTTAAATATGGTCCAGGGTGTTATTTTCCATAGGGACCTCCTTTTGCAGTCTGATGACGAGCTGCGCGCCAACTTAGAACGTAGAGGTGTTCATTTCGTCCGGCGCGTTCATCGGGGTCCGAGGGACAATCAGGTTGCTACCGGTGCCTTCATCTTGGCCTTCGAGGGTGATACGTTACCGGAAAAGGTCAAGGTGATGGTCTACCGATGTGACGTCAAGCCCTATATCCCTCCCCCGATGCGGTGCTTCAAGTGCTGGAAGTTCGGCCATATGTCTTCCCGCTGCACTTCCAGCCTCACATGTCGAGATTGCGGACGCCCATCTCATCCCGATACTCCATGTGCCCCGCCTCCCATCTGCGTCAACTGCGGGGAGCACCATTCACCTTGCTCGCCAGACTGCAGAATATTCCAGAAAGAGCGCAAAATCATGGAATATAAGACCCTGGACCGCCTGACTTATACTGAGGCCAAACGGAAATACGACCGATTACATCCTGTGCGAATGACAACTTCCTACGCCGCTGCTACAACACCTGTGCTAGCCCCATCAGTTTCAGGCCTTCCGGCCGGATCGACGAGTGGTACAACTCCTCCTGCCCCCTTGCCAGTGGGGGGCTCTACCCACCGGGTTGCTCCTGTGCCACCTACCTCAGGAGCAACCCCATCCCCCCCATCGGGGACGTTGGTCCCCGCTTCTAAGCCGGAGAAGTGTCCAACTTCTTCGGCTTCTCACGCTCGCAAGGGGTCCCTTGGGTCCCTCCCTTCCCAGGTTTCCACCGGCGGGAAGGCTGACGATCGACAGTGGCGTAAGTGCCCACAATCTGCAGGTCGAAGGGCTTCCCGATCCTCCTCAGTCCCGGAGACTGAATCGGTGAAGCCCTCCCAGCCAGTTAAACCCAAGGAGCAGCGTGAGAAATCAAAGAAGAGCAGCTCTAAGCCCAAGGAACGCGCGGTGGTAGCCACCCCATCGCAACCTTCTAGCTCTGCGTCTGGGGACGAGGTGGAGATTCTGGCGTCCGCTGAGGACCTCAATCTCGCCGGTCCCTCAGACGCCGTGAATAGCAATAGCACTAGCACGGGTGCTCAATCGGAGGCAGCAGGTGACCCAGCGGCGTAATCTGCCGTCCCAGTCCCGGCACGCCTTTCTCAGCCATGGACAAAACCATCCTCCAGTGGAACTGCAGCGGTTTCTTCCACCATCTAGCTGAGCTCCGCCAACTTATCAGCCTTCACCCTTTCCTCTGCATTGCTCTGCAGGAAACTTGGTTTCCAGCAATGCGCACCCCCGCCCTCCGTGGCTATCGGGGTTATTATAAGAACCGAGCAGCTTATGAAAGGGTGTCTGGCGGCGTCTGCATCTATGTCCTTAACTCTCTTCACAGCGAGTCTATCCCTCTACAAACAGCTTTAGAGGCTGTCGCTGTTAGGGTGTGGACGCCGCAGGCTCTTACCGTCTGCAGTCTTTACCTTCCACCGGAGGGTGATGTCGCGCAGCATGTCCTGGCTGCGCTGATAGCCCAATTGCCGCCACCTTTCTTATTACTGGGCGACTTTAACGCCCATCACCCTCTGTGGGGTGGGTCAGTGGCAACAGGTCGAGGCGCCACCGTTGAGCATTTATTGTCGCAGCTCGATCTCTCGATTTTGAATGATGGTGCCTCCACACACTTCACTGTGGCGCATGGCACCTACTCCGCCATTGACCTTTCAATCTGTAGCCCTAGCCTCTTACCATCTGTCCACTGGAGTGTGCATGATGACCTGTGTGGTAGTGACCACTTTCCGATTTTTCTGTCACTACCACAGCGTCTCTCTTCTGGGCGCCCTAGCAGATGGGCTATGAATAAGGCTGACTGGGACTTGTTCTCCTCCACTGCCGCTATTGAGCCTCTCTCAACTGATGCCATTGATGCGGTGGTTACATCGGTCACCGCCGGCATCGTCACTGCCGCCGAGTCTGCCATTCCCCGTTCTTCTGGGTCCCCTCGGCGGAGGGCTGTGCCTTGGTGGTCGCCTGAGATCGCTGAAGCGATTAAAGATCGCCGGCGGGCGCTCCAGCGTCACAAGCGACATCCCTCCATGGACCACCTTATTGCCTTCAAACGGCTGCGTGCGCGGGCCCGCCTCCTTATCCGCCAAGGCAAGAAGGAGTGCTGGGAGCGGTATGTGTCGACCATTGGCCTCCATGTCACTCCATCGCAGGTCTGGGCCAAGATTCGACGGGTCTTCGGCTATCGGACCCCTGCCAGCGTCCCTGCGCTCTCACTGCATGGAGCAGTTTGTACTGACTCCGACGTCATTGCAACCCGCTTAGCAGAGCATTTTGCTATGAGTTCCGCTTCTGCGAATTACCCCCAGGCCTTCCGCTCCATTAAAGAGCGGATGGAACGTCGGAGCCTTTCTTTTCGCACCAACGCTTCTGAACCCTACAACGCTCCATTCAGTGAGTGGGAATTTCAGAGTGCCCTTGCCGCTTGCCCTGATACCGCTCCCGGGCCAGATCGCATCCACTGTCAGATGCTGAAACACCTTTCAGTGGACTGCAAGCGACGCCTCCTCGACCTTTACAACCGTCTCTGGGTCGAGGGTGAGTTTCCGTCGCAATGGCGGGAAAGTATTGTCATCCCCATTTTGAAACCTGGAAAGAACCCTCTGGAGGTGGACAGCTACCGTCCCATTAGTCTCACCAACGTTCTTTGCAAGTTGCTTGAACGGATGGTGAGCCGGCGCTTAAATTGGGTGCTGGAGTCTCGGGGCCTTCTGGCTCCGTCTCAGGGTGGGTTCCGTAAAGGCCACTCCGCCACCGACAATCTGGTGAGCCTTGAGTCGGCCATCCGTACAGCCTTTGCCCGCCGTCAGCACCTGGTCGCTGTCTTTTTCGACATGCGGAAGGCGTACGATACGACATGGCGTCATCACATCCTTTCTACGCTTCATGGATGGGGTCTTCGGGGCCCTCTGCCGATCTTTATCAGAAATTTTCTGTCGTATCGTACCTTCCGCGTGCAAGTCGCGGCCTCGTATAGTTCCTCCCTCGTCCAGGAGAACGGGGTACCCCAGGGCTCTGTCCTCAGTGTCTGCCTGTTTTTAATTGCAATAAACGGTCTCGCTGCGGCAGTGGGAAATTCTGTCTCCGCTTCCCTGTATGCTGACGACTTCTGTCTTTACTATAGTTCTATTAGCATTGCAGCAGCTGAACGTCAGCTACAGGGCGCAATCCGCAAGGCGCAGTCTTGGGCTGTAGCGCGTGGTTTTCAGTTTTCGGCAGCCAAGACTCGCGTTATGCATTTCTGCCGGCGCCGAACGGTCCATCCTGAGCCGCGGCTTTATCTTGCCGACGAACTTCTAGCTGTGGTGGAGACCCACAGGTTTTTGGGTGTCCTTTTTGATGCCCGGTTGACTTGGCTGCCTCATATCCGGCAGCTTAAACAGACGTGTTGGCGGCATCTAAACGCTCTGAGATGCTTGAGCCACACCCGCTGGGGCGCCGACCGATCTACCCTGTTGCGGCTCTACCAGGCGTTAATCCAGTCTCGCCTGGATTATGGGTGCCTAGCTTATGGCTCAGCATCCCCATCTGCGTTGCGGGTGCTGGACCCAATTCTCCACAGCGGGATACGCCTTGCCACTGGTGCTTTCCGCACCAGCCCTGTGGACAGCGTCCTAGTGGAGGCAGGTGTACCTCCACTGCGGTTCCGACGCCAACGTTTGCTGGCCGCTTATGCTGCCCATGTTTTTAGCTTGCCCGGGCATCCAAATTATCGTGTCCTGTTCCCGCAGTCAGTCGTCCATCTGCCAGACCGTCGGCCCCGGTCGGGTTGTCCGATCGCCGTACGCATCAAGGAGCTTCTCTGCGGGCTTGGGTTTTTCCCAGTTCCACCTCCTTTCCGGGCGCCTCTGCGTACACCCCCGTGGTGTGTTCCTCGCCCTTGCCTTCGGCTCGACTTGGCACAGGGCTCGAAGGACTCGGTTCCTCCAGAGGCCTTCCGCCGCCGCTTTTATTCCATCCTGGCCAAGTATCAGGGCTCTGGAATTGTTTACACCGACGGTTCGATGGTTGCTGGTCGTGTCGGGTATGCGCTAACTCTAGGGGACCATTCCGAACAACGGTCCTTGGCGGCTGGCTGCAGCGTTTACACTGCTGAGCTAGTCGCCATCTTTCGTGCCCTAGAGTATATCCGCTCCTGCTCAGGTGAGTCCTTCGTTATCTGTAGCGATTCCCTGAGCGGTTTACGAGCTCTCGACCAGTGTTTTCCTCGTTCTCGTCTGGTGATGGCTATCCATGAGTCCCTGCATACTCTTGCGCGTTGCGGCCGCTCTGTGGTCTTTGTGTGGACCCCCGGTCATGTCGGTATCCCGGGCAATGAACATGTTGACCGCCTGGCGAAAGAGGCCACGAGTAAACAGTCTCTGGACGTTGGCCTCCCAGAGACTGATTTGCGGGCAGTCCTCCGCCGAAAAGTTTTTGCGCTTTGGGACGCTGAATGGCGCAATCGGATCATGCCCAATAAACTCCGTGCAATCAAGGAGACGACGACTGTGTGGCAGTCATCCCTGCGAGCCAACCGCAGGGACTCTGTCGTCCTTTGTCGGCTCCGCATTGGCCACTCCCACCTGACACACAGTTATTTACTGCGCCGGGAGGACCCTCCTGTATGTCGCTGCGGGGCGGCTTTGACAGTGGCCCACATTTTGTTGGCCTGCCCCCTTTTAGCTGTGGTCAGGCAGACATTTGCGCTGCCTGATACTCTCCCTGCCCTCTTATGTGATGACCCTGGTATGGCTGCCTTAGTTTTACGTTTTATTAGGGCAGGGAGTTTTTATTCTTTCATCTGAGTGTTTGTTCTGTTCTTTTGTGTTGATTCTGGCCATTGGCCTACGATTTTACGCTGAGTTTTTAATGTGTTCTCGGTGGTTGGCTTTTCCTTTTTATCTCTATGGTCGGCCAACCACTGTCACACTCTGTGTGATTTTAATTTGTTTCGTCTGATCTCTGTAGGAGTATTTCTTGTCCTGTGTCGTCTGACGTCTTTCCTGTTGTTCGTTTTTTTTTTTTATTCTCTTTGGGTGGTTTTACCTTTTTTTTTGGAAAAAGGGACCGATGACCGTCGCAGTCTGGTCCCTTTAATCCCCCCAAACCAACCAACCAACCATTGTATCGGAAAAGAGGACTCTGATGGCCCGTGAAGAAGCACAAGTTTTTAAACACGAATGTTTCGGAATGCTTCCAAACGAAGGAAGCACAAAAACTTTCAGATTGAGGTCGGATGGGTTTTATTAATAAAAACTGCCGAATTAGCTACTTTTACTGTAAACCAATAAACTGTATGTTCCATCAGCCTACCAGCGGTATAGAAGAAAAAAAATCATTGGGCAGTACAGACTGACTAAGCGTCCGCTAAATTTCATTGCAGCTGAATTGCCCCATTTTGCAGTTTTAGGTAGTAAGCCAGTAAACCCCTAGTTATTTAAAGAATCAAACTCCCATGTATAAAACGGCTTCATATGTCTGATTACAAATGAGTTACTGTGTTAAATATTTGCTTTTAGCATGTAAGTGTGAAAAGTTTAGGACAGGTTTGAAATTATGCGTAAATGATACTAGAAGTGTCCAAGTGCTCTCAGTATGAATGATACAATTTTTCATGTACATTCAGTCTTGTATGTAGGTAGAGTATGCAAAGTGTGTTGCGAATAGAACTATTAGTGAAGGAGTAATAAATTTAAATTCCAGGCCTGATGCTGCCGTTTTACCGCATGAAGAGCAGAAATGTAGTAAGCAATCAGCTATTTTCCTTTCATCATTTTGTGTGTTTGGGAGGGGGGCGGGGGTGAGCGAAAAGACGTTTAGAAAACATTTGACATTATGTGCCAAGTTTGTTTGACCTCGCTTAGTGGTCTCATTCTCAAGTACTGGATGAATGAAGTCACCGTATTTGCACGCTGTCATTTACGATGCCTTGAGGGAAACACACCGTTTCTAACTGGAATACTTGTCTTATTGCATTAAATGTTTAACATAAGATAACCTGTTAATGACTAGATTATACAGCATTTAAATATTAAAATCGGCCAATAATTGCGCGAAATATTGAAAATCAAATTTTCGCTGCCCATGGAAGCTGTTAGATGGACAAATGCAAATGGACCATGGTACTGTGCTCCGGGTACCTGGATACTCGTTTCATAATATAGATTCCCACCAGGCTACTCTGGTCGTTTTCGCACTGCCCTCGCTTCGAATTTCTTACTTTAGGCACGTATGCCGAGGCACACTTCATGGCAGTAGGATGACAATATGGGCTATGTAGGAATACAGACGCAATACTATATGTTTATTTAGTTCAGTCGCCGGCCGTGGTGGCCGAGCGGTTCTAGGCGCTTCAGTCCGGAACCGCGCGACTGCTACGGTCGCAGGTCCGAATCCTGACTCGGGCATGGATGTGTATGATGTCCTTAGGTTAGTTCGGTTTTAGTAGTTCTAAGTTCTAGGGGACTGATGACCTCAGATGTTCAGTCCCATAGTGCTCAGAGCCATTTGAACCATTTTTAGTTCAGTCGTGTACTTGAAACACAGTGCAGAATACTGACGAGGACATCAGTAAAAAATCTGTGGGATGTACGATTTGAGAAAGGCGATTCTTTGATGTGAATTAAGTTTTAATAGAATATAAGATAGACTGGCGTCTTTGCTCAAATAAAAAACTAAATTTCGCCGTAATTTACATTCGGTTGCAGATTCTAGCGTTGGCGATTAAATTGCGCTGATAATTTTTCCGAAGTTTGAAGTAGTAAGGGAAACGTAATACGCCCCACTGCTTAAAAGCCTGTTGCGAGGATCCGCAGATGACGTAGCTAGCTTTCGCGTGGTGCTTTTGGCCGTACATTACTTCGCGAAGAAATTCAGTTCTTGAAGGAAGCTGAACTATTTCCATAATCTCTTCGTGGATTTACTTATAAATAAGAAGAACGGCCTTCCATTGTACGTATATGAAGATGGTAGACGTCACATCTTTAGAAATTTGTAGCGAGTGGTGCTCTCGGTTGCGTTCGTGTTTTCCGGGTGCACTCGCGATGAAAGCGGGTAGCGTCGTTTTCCCAACAGTGTCCGGGGGGGCGCTGCGGATAATGAACACGTCGTATCTAAGAGGTCGTTACCATTACAGTGGCCATCAGGCTACGGCGCCCTACTTCTTTAATTTGATGCCCCCTTCCTCTGGCCGCCGTCGCTTGAGCCCGCCTACTGCAGGCAAGGACATCGACTCTCTTCCTACTACACAAGAACACACCGTGCAAATTTCTAACTTTCGTACCAAACAAGTTGCCCCTTCAGAACTGGCTGAGATTTGCAAGCAAATGTGGATGAAACGCCGTCATTGTACCGATGACTCTATCACACAGGTGGAAATTAGTGGTCCACTCAAAAATTTTATTTTACTCATATAAATGGGAAACGTTGACCTTGTTTACCAGTCACTACCCGTTGCTGTAAAATATTACAATTCCGCGTAATCACAAAAATGGTTCAAATGGCTCTGAGCACTATGGGACTTAACATCTATGGTCATCAGTCCCCTAGAACTTAGAACTACTTAAACCTAACTAACCTAAGGACGTCACACAACACCCAGTCATCACGAGGCAGAGAAAATCCCTGACCCCGCCGGGAATCGAACCCGGGAACCCGGGCGTGGGAAGCGAGAACGCTACCGCACGACCACGAGCTGCGGACGCGTAATCACACGTTAATACTAATAAATAATCAAATCTTTAAATAAAACAATTCGGCTCTAGTTGCTTTAGCAGTTGCTGCTCAGAATTTTCCGGGGAAATAAGTACTCTCTTTCTTATGTATGTGATTTAGAAGGGAATTTGGATCCCATTACTCTCGAATAATAACTGCCGTGTCTTAAATACTAGGCTCTTCACTCGGTATGAACATTCAAAACGTCGGTTGTTGATCAACCGTATTGTCTAACACAAGGTAAACAAGATGGGGTTTGATGTTTTAAGAAGGCAGTAGTGTTCAAAAAGATTTCGGACGAGGACTGGCTACAAGCCAGAAATTTTTTTGAACATTCATTTCGCAGGGAAAATTTTTAAACACACAAGTTAGTAGTGTTACAGCTGTGCACTAACACTAGTAATTTCTAATTATTGCAAAACTCAAGATTACCATACAACCAAATACTTACAAGGAGACCGCACTGAAATCGGATTTTTGTAATGTTTTATAGTTATGGTGTGTGAAGTTCTGAACTCGAATATCTTTCCACCACAGCAGTTCGCTGCAGCTCTGAAAATTCTCGAGAAAATCTACGTTGAAATTTTCCGTGCGTCGTTAATTCCGTAATACGAGGTGTAATTTGAGGATGTGCCGCATGGCTCCGTAGTAAAATGCTCGCTTGCAGTGTGGGCGGCGTGTGTTCGATTCCCGGCCGACGTAAATTTTTAAGCAATGGTGCGTGTTCTACAAGCATTTCCATGAAGTGTTAAATTCATAAAGATGAAAAACTTTAATTCCTCATGTTTTTTCATTTAAACAGTCTTTTATAAAAGATTGGTAATTAAGAATTTACATATTGTGTGCGATATTTATATAGAAATAGGAAAACAAGCATTTTTCGGAAAAAATTACTATTAGATATCTGTTAACAAGCATATATTGGATGAAGTTTATGTTTAAATGACGTATGTATCAGACCTGAACGGAAGATACGAAGAAAATTATGATTGAAAAAAGACTCGGTTCAGCGCTTACCAGTATCGAGCACAACCAATTTTCTTTTTTCCCATCTTTACGTATTTACAGCAATGTTAGTAGAACATGCACCATTGTCAAAAAAAAAATTATCAGCGGGGAATTTAACCCGAGCCACCACAGAGCCATGTGATCCGTCAACAAAATCGGCCGTGAATTACTGAAAATTTCGAGGTCAGTTCTCTCAAGAATTTTTGAGAGTTCCATCGAACTGTTGTGGGAGAGTGGTATTTGAGTTGTAAACTTCACGTACCATAAATATAAAAAGTTATATCAATTAATACGAGAACGTAAGAAACAATTCATTTACTGCAATAGGTCTGAATGACGCCGCCAGTCGTCTAACTAAAAAAAAAACCATTCTCTGTCGATAAAATCAGGTAATACCCTCCTTAGTGCTGCCTCTCATTAGACTTTTTAATTTTATTTTTCTGTCCGAAAGAAAAAGAGTACGCATGTGATAAAAGTACGCTTAAGGCTCTCACGTACAAGGGTCGTTGAATAATTAATGCCCCACATTTAAAAAAAAAAGCCGTTAATATACATAGACAAACATCCTTGTTGGTGCTTCGCATTTGATGTTTGTTCTGTGCGCCGGTGATGTATCGAACCGTTCTGACAGATGGCAGAACTGTAGTACAGAGTCAAAATGGCGTCTACGTACGACTAACGTTACAAACAGCGTGCTGTTATTAAATTCTTGTGTGTAGAAAAAGAAACCGTGCTGAACATCCATAAATGTTTGTGTGCAGTGTATGGCGATGCTGTAGTTGATACGAGTACAGTTGGGCGATGGGGAAAGAAGGTTACAGCCTCAGGAAATGCAGAAACAAAGTTCCACGATCAGCCACGCTCGGGACGTCCTATCACAGGGACTGCTCCAGACATGCTGAATCGTGCGGATGTCATTATTCGATTCGACCGGAGCATCACAAGTCGACAGTTAGATCTACAGTTGTCGGTCAGCATTGGAGTGCGTCTGCAGTGATGGAGATCTCGGATATTCGAAGAGGTGCTCACAGCGGACCACAAGTTTCAAAGAAAGGCCATTTCATCTGAATTGTTGGAGCATTTAGAGACCGACGGAGAGGTTTTTGCCGGCCGCTGTGGCCGAGCGGTTCTAGGCGCTTCAGTCCGGAACCGCGCTGCTGCTACGGTCGCAGGTTCGTATCCTGCCTCGGGTATGGATGTGTGAGATGTCCATAGGTTAGTTAGGTTTAAATAGTTCTGAGTCTAGAGGACTGATGACCTCAAGTCCCATAGTGCATAGAGCCATTTGAACCATTTTTTAGAGGTCTTTCTGTCACGGACTGCTACGGGGGACGAAAGCTGGGTGCACCACTTTGCGCCGGAAACAAAAAGGCAGTCCACGGAGTGGCATCATCCTCATGCACCACAAAAGAAGAAATTCGAGACAATCCCCTCTGCTGGAGAAGTCACGGTGATAGTCTTCTGGGATTGTGATGGCGTCATTCACGTGGATGTGAGGCCAAGAAGGTCGACCATCAATTAGAGACATACGTGAAGACTCTGAATAAACTGTTCGATCGGACAAGAATACAGCAGAAATCTTGCTCCAACACAATAATGCACGCCGACACACAAGTCTGAGATCGCGGGAACACATTGCCAAATTTGGTTGGACATCATCCACCCTACAGTCCAAACCTGGCACCCTCGGACTTCCATCTCTTTGGGTCGCTTAAAGATTCTCTACGGGGAACACACTTTGAAAATAACGAGAGTGTCAGTCATGCAGTGAAAACATGGCTACGCCTACAGGAGAAGAGCTTTAACCAGCAGGGAAAATACGTTCTTCCACAACGTTGGCGTACGGCCATAGAAAGTGATGGGGACTACGTAGAAAAATAGGACATGGACGATACGTGTTGGTGCATATTGTCACCATATTCTGAATCATAACAATAAATATGTTCTAAGGAAAAAAATGTGGGCATTACTTATTGAACGACCCTCGTATATGCAGTAACCTGTGAAAGAGTTGACCTAAGTTTTTTCGGAAAATCGGGTATTTCTGTGCCGATCGAACAGTGCGTATGCAAATATAGTTCTAATGCTTTTAACTGCACCCAGAGAATTCGACTGAAATTCATGATCTCTTGTCAAAATGTACTCTCATTTTTTTTCTCTCTTTTGAATACGAAACAGTTATCAGTATGGCTATTTGTGTTAAGTTTGAGCCGTGCGTGAACTCGAATACGTGCCTTTTGCGAGCAGCACTCGTCCGTTTGAGCAATTCTTTGAAACCTCAGTCACTCACTCAGACCGTCAGCTTGGCACTGACTGCTCGCCGTTCAGCTGGAAAGGAATCGAGAGAAACGATCTTCAAGCTGTATCTTCAATGAGCTGCTGCGACGTTGTGGTGCGACAGCCGAATAAAACCGCTCTTGAGCTGCAGTTAGATTTTTAGGTTCGAGTCCCGGTTTTAACTAGTCATAAATAATGGCAGTGTTAATTGTTACATTCTCGAGAGACAAAACTCTTGGGAATTCCGATACATGTATTAATTAGCTTGTGCTACTTTGACCGTTTTTAGAGGGAACGTTGTTCCGAAAAACTTCGTCGCTACATATTTTTACAAGATTATCCACGATTCGCTTCTTACTTCGAGATTTAATGTTTAATTTTGAACTTTCGTGTATTATGTTTTAACTTTGTTCCAGAAATGGTAAAGATTTGTCACTCGTAATTTGGTGCACATGTGTAACCACTTTGAACTTATTTGTATATAGGGAAATTAAAACTAATTCATATTCGATGCTGCACACACGGAAGTACTCCATGATTTTATGCGGGGCTGGAAGTGTTACTTGAACAAATTGACTGCAACATAGGGAAAGTATCACGGTTGAGAAAGTTCCATTGATTTTGCGGGTAAGCTCACGAAACCCTAACAAGTCTCTTTGCAACAATAAATTCGATAAATTGACGACTAATTATATTTTAATATTCCTTAAATTGTATCTGTAGCATTCGCCAGTACCCGGAGGATCACTCGCTTCAATGACAAGACTCGGCAAGGGTTGGCAAAACATAAGAACGTAACAGTGATCCTTAATACATGGTTACATTAGTAATAGTATTTTCAATATATTCTCAGTCCCTATACGTGCATAAAACTAGAGAACGAGTGCTTATTTATTACACTTTTGTAAAACAATAATTTTTGCGTGACGATATTGACAAAACCACTTTGTCGTGAATACGACAGTGGGTTCTTTCCTTCGCAACGTGGAGACCCGACACCGGAGAGTTGGTGGAGAATGGTGCTGCTGAACAAGCCGACGATTACAGAACGTCAGAAGTGAGTAATTGGTTGCGCGATTGTTTATGTCAGATGGTCCATTGATGCTATTCAGTGTCTCATAAATATGAGCAACGATGGGCCGTTAATCTCCCACCGCGTGGCGCAGCGTGCGACGTTTTTAAGCGGTTGCTGCCGGATACGTTCCGAACCCCGAGAGCGCTCTCTCCATTTCCGTTATTTGCTACGAGCTTTCAAAGCTGTGAATTAGGTAAGAAAATCGTGAATAGTCTATTAGAGATCGTGACCGCATATAAAAATAATTTCAGGAGGCGTTCATGGCGCCTATGAGTACTTAAACAACTGATAATTTCCCGTAATGCTGTTAACTTGATGTTTCTGTAGGTACCACGTAATAACTAAAAGGAAAAAAAATAATCCTCATTTATTATTCGAACTTTATTCCTTTGTTTGGCTTTTCGTAAGACTGCTAGTTACACGAAGGCAAGATGAGAAGTTCTTGACTTGGCAGTGGAAGAATTTCTGTTTAGCTAAAGGCACTTTTTTCAATGTTTTTCCAGTAAATAGAGTCCATGCTCGAAGTTCAGTTCTGGAAGACGTTCAGATTATAAACTCTCGGCTGCCATAATCTCTTCATTATACTTAGAACCTTTACCCATCATATTTCTTTTAACTGTGAAGGGTCTCAAAGCTGGTGATTAGCACAAATGTTACAAAAGTCCGTATTTGAAATTCGTCAGTTTTCCCATTGCTAATGTTATTGTGAATGTATGCATTTTCCCGATGAAAGTATCTTTTTTTCTTTTCAGTCGATGTATCTTCTCACTTCATTTTCATCCTACTTGTCCAGAAGACATGCGTAGTTATTGTTTTATCCTTAAGAAAGTAGTCAGTTTAAGAGATTTCTTTCATATCCTCGGAAAGGATATGAAGATTGCAGCATATGGAAACGACTTCGCCTTTTACAGTGCAAGGCCGCAGGGTTGCAGTTTGTCGCATTCAGAGCAACAAGGTGGGCACAGAATTGATCTCTTATATTTAAAACGGATCCAACATTGCTGCGATATTCGTTTTCACTTTTATTTTCTCAACAAACGGGACATCCATCTTGCACAAAGTTTTATCACAGGCAATATTTCATGTAAAAAGTACCATTATGTTTTATGTGAGATGACCGTGCCTTAAGCTGTGTCAGTATAACGCTACACGTCAAATAGCACGTTGTGCTCTATCTCCATGTTTTCGTCTTTGGTCTTTCATCGGTAGTACGTCATCGCTGGTCTCAGCCGCCCGTTTCTTAATGGTTGAAAATGTTGGAGCACAACTTTCATCAACCGTCACAAATTTTGGAAGAATATCCAGTGACGAGAAGTCATCTTAACAAAGAATTTTATGAGCGGCCCGTTACATAGTTCATCCATTGAACGAAACACACAAAATACAATTTTTAAAAAAATCCTTAAAAACAAAATTATTCGATATATCAAGCTGACTCTTAACTTGTTTTCCAACGCGTACCAACATGTCAACTTCATTATTTCATTAATACCATACTTAAATTTCACTCGACTTGTTAACGTATCTTCACGAAAACAATACAACAAAATAGTTCTACAATTCCTGAGATAGGGAAGCAGCTGGTAAACTTTTGAAGTCGTCAGCTTCTAACTTATACGTATTTGCACGGAAAATGACCAGCAAAGGCTTTCCCGGTATTCATTTTTCCTCAAGTGCCAATGGAAATGACGATAGCGCTTGAAATTTTTCCCGGTAGCGCTGCAGCCATTTTTTCCTCTCTGCGGTCTGTGTGCTAAAATACTGATTCGCGATTCCGTTATTTGGAAATCCAGGGGTGTGCGTTTGAGCGTGTGCGTGTGTATGCGTGTGTCGTAGCGCGCAGCGACTTAAAGCTAGCAGCTATATATCTTCATAAAGATTGGCATTAACAACACCCTGCATGTTATAGTCACTAGTTTTATAGCTTCGCTTCGAAAAATTTTCCCCTCCGTGATACTGTTCTCGGGCGAGCTTCGGTAATAAATGCAAATGTTGCACACTTTATGCTACAGCTGCGCCCTCTCTAAATGGCTGGCTGCGTCACAGACTTTACAGGGACTTACGAGATCGCATGCGAGGGAGCAATGTTTCACTTTTTTGTGAACAAGTGGGAACAGAGCTATCTGGCAGCCAGAATAAGATGTGATTGTTTGTCTTTTACGGAGATACCTTATCCATTGAGCCGATTTCGGAAAGCGAGCTGCTCGTAAACCAAGAAATAACAAAACATCACTAAAACAGAGAATCAGAAATACATATCTAATCACCACTGTAGCTCTGCACTGCAGCCGATTATATAACTTAAGTATTCTGAACTTAACTGAAACAGTGTATCGGCTTTGGCATTAAAACATGTGGCCTATTGTAGTATTCTCTTCAGTCAACGTTTGTAATTGTAACGATTTTCAGTAACCGTATTGCCAGCAAACCTTAAAGGTTTTCATCACTAATGGGCCTTACAGGACGCTAAACTTTCTCCCAATCTCTGTCACAGTATTTTGTTAAACTGTCCTTCGTTTTACTACACGGTTCCTCTATGTCGTAGCACTTAAGATCTTTCATTGAAATAATTAAGGAAATCTACTGATCTGTTTTAAAAACACAATAAGGAAACTAGATAGTGAAATAAAATGTTCACGTTGTTCGATGTTAGGTGCGATTGCCTTTAACATTTAGTAACAAATACGTGATGGATATAAAAGCAAGCATAAAAATGAAGTTATAAAAAGACGAACATTCAAAATGAATCAAACAGTCATGCGGCAAAAAATATTTGTATGGTACTAATTTATACATTTTCTCTCTGAAAAACCATGCCCAGAAAATTCTGAAAACTGTTTTCGGGACATCTTGACATCAATAGAATGACTCTTTAGTGTCAAACCAGTTCGATTAAAATCTCACAATAATGTCTCAAAATTCTGTTACTGACCGATTTCCTTTTTCGGTAATATACTGCAACTGTTCGGCTAAAAAAACCTGTAATATAATGGAAGAAACTGAAATTCCGAAGTATCGATGATTCGAGAAACCGCTAATACAGTTGCGGAACAAGAACAACTTGTCAACGTAATCTCGTGTCTTTAGATGATAATTGTCATACCGCATCTTTTTATTCACAGAATTGTCTATTCTTTATTCGACTGCCTGTACGATAAATAACACTGTGTTCCGAATCGACTATCGTTTCACCTCACAAGCGAGGAGACTTCAACACCACCTCACATTTTTGTACTTTACCCTCTTTTACAGCGTTATTTCAATTACTCGCAATTATTGGCGCGCATTTTGTGTTAATAACAAGTGGCACCTCTGTGGGATATACAACTACTGTAATTCTACGGTATTTGCTGTGCAAGTACAAAACGCTAGTCTGTTTGCAGAGCTGGTGTCGTCTTAGACGAGGCAGAAGGCAAATGCTAACATTTCCGTTATTCATCGTCTGGTAAACCGCAGCCGCCGCTGTTTCAGAGTGTCTGTATGCAATGAGATGAACCCTCTTTTTCAGCGATTTGCATAACAGATGTAGCGACGCCCGCCAGGTACCGAATACCAAATTCCGCGAATGTATAAAAGTATATACAAACAGCCCCAACGATTTAGGGCGTTTTTGGAAATGTGTAATTTTTTGTGTATGTCTTTGTTATCCTGCGCTCTACAAGGATTAACATATCAGAAAATATTTTGTACGTTTCTCTTGGTTGTCGCTGGAAAATTCGTAGCGATCCTACAGTTTTAAAAGTTTGTCTAGCGCGAGGGTCAAAATGAGGTTTAGGCTCGTATATGAGACAGCAGTGACGTATTCGAAGAGAGCAGAAGAGGACTAAAAGTGTTTAGGACCACGATCAGTATCCTGGTGGGACACTTCACAAGGTGGAGACACACCGCCGAGCTTTCATGCGAAGACCAAGGGAATAGACTCGTAGGGTTTCCTGGGCACTACAGTGGTGATGTACGGCCGTTCGTGATGTGGTCCGAAAGTGTTGCGCTCGTATATATACGAAGTGTGGGCACTGGAGACAGAGATATAAAAATACTCCCACCAGGTCAGCTGTATTTACTGGTAGTGCCCCGAATTTCATCAGTGTTCGCCCCTCAAAAGAGGAAAAATGTCATATACGTTATCAATCGGCGAATCGATCCAGTTGTATTCATATTATGATGTGTTTGTGCGTTGTACTTCTGAGATATAGATCCGGAACCAACAGAACAGTAGCCGAAATGCGTACAGTAAAACGCTTGAAACCAGACCCAGACTGGTCAGAGCTGCAGTCCATCGATCATTACTGGAGAGCGCGGGCTTAGTCGCGGCCATTTTCAACTCCTTGTGTTTCGAGCACCTCTCAGATTGTCAGCAGGTCAACCAATTTACTTACGCGACGCTGCACCGGCACGAGATAACAGTACCTTTTACACATAATTTGGTTCCTATGATAGCCACGTTCCGCGTTTTCATTCAGCAACCGAACAGTCGAAGCGAGTTTCCGGAAGCAATCTTCTGTGACATATCTGTCATGAAACGTATCATCTGTGGGATCATAAACCATAATCTCCCTTCAGTCATTCCATTCTGCAGTGTCAAATTTCGTGACAGTAAGGAAAAGTTCCACAACATATTTACGTGGCAAGAAGTAAGCCACACAAACAGATCAAACCGCTGACTTGTTAAACGACTCTTCCTATGGTACACCAGGCACGCTACCTATGGTTCTTATGCGATTTTCCACATCTGTTAACGCAAATCCCAGCCTAGTTCCTTATTTATGCCTCAGAAACACAAAATACTAACTACCAGATTATAAAAAATCTAATACAGTCGTGGCCGCATGAATCTAAGCGTGTGAAGGCCATTTACAAGCAGAGGCCAGAAATTACGACCCATCGATTTCGACATATTTCGACTTACTAATCCTGTCAAAGGGCTTCGCTCCCTACGCATCCGTTTTCGTGAAAATTAAACTCAAAGCTCATGTCAAAGGATCCGTTTCGTACCAGGTAAAATCGCTGGAACACTCTAAAATAAGCAAATTTTATTTATGCAAGGCAGGGCTGCAACCTAAAAGTATTCGAAAAATCGAAGAATTAGCGATTCCGATTCGTTGCAGATATATTATAGGGGAACAGCCCTTGCTAACTGGAGCGGAGTCCAATTGGTACAGTTCCTGCATTTAGATTACAGTCGGCTCTATGTCCGCGCGGACTCTAATCGCACATTTTATTCTTTAAATCTGTCGTGAAACATATACTATTATTTTAAATGAAAGAAATTTTATTTTGAACAATGAAAAGTGATCAGCACACTTGTCTACGTACTTTGACGATAGCAGATTGTTCCTTTGTACAGATTGTGTGTTTATATTTTTATTTGCTTGTTCTCACGAAACATATTAACCATTTTTAGGAAATTTTTCTTGTAGGCAACGTGGGTATAGTAGCAAACTTATTATATTTCGTGAGGGGTTGTCTTCAAAATAATGACATTAGAAATCTCGAAATATTGGTCTTCACAACGAGGGCAAGATAGTAATTTTCCATGTTATTACAACCTGTTACTCACATCAGAATAAAGTTGAGTAATGCAGACGCATGAGGTTCGCCCATCCTATGCTGCTACATCGTAAATGTGGAAAGCGGCGGCAGTTAGCGACACTTGGTGGGAGCGATAAAACTTGTGTTCCTCGCCGGCCTGTTAACTGCCCAACACGACGTTGCAGCCTCAGCCGCTGACATTAATCTCGAGCATGCCCTGAAGTCTAGCGTCTTTCATCGAGATTTATTCATGGGCTCCTCATTTAATATCGTTGCGGCAGTTGATGCTTCTTTCTAATTCTTCGTGAGTTATTACTACTGACGACAGTAACTACAGCGGAAGAAAGAAGTGACGTATTTCTGATGACACGTTTTTAGTCATGATGATTGTAGAAGTGATAGAGATGTTCATGCCGCCTTCGTGCTATTTCATTAGTAGTACTGCTAAATATTCACGGCTGGCTGTTATATCTGATATAAAAAGATCACTGTAAAAGCAATGAAAATATTATTAATAATTTTATTGTTAAATAATATACTCGTACCTGTAGATCTTACTGTAACTTTGAGTTTTTCCCCTGTTGTTTGGATGAGAGGTAACGCCATGTAAAGGGATTTATTGAACTTAGGTTATAAGGAGCATAAGCTGTTCTGATTTGAAGTTACAGCTTCCAAGAGCTTCATTGTGTTTAAAATACCAGACGAATATTTACTGAAATGTAATTTAGTGGCCGGCCGCGGTGGCCGTGCGGTTCTGGCGCTGCAGTCCGGTTCGAATCCTGCCTCGGGCATGGGTGTGTGTGATGTCCTTAGGTTAGTTAGGTTTAAGTAGTTCTAAGTTCTAGGGGACTTATGACCTAAGATGTTGAGTCCCATAGTGCTCAGAGCCATTTTGTAATTTAGTGAAAAATTAATTGATATTTAGTGGTCGCACTTGTGGATTGGTTTTGCTGGGCTCTGGTGATCGTTCACTTCGTCACATAATAGTAATTTCCATGTTGCAATATTTGCTGAATTGAAAACGGTCGTGAAAGTTCTCAAGGACCACACTCCACGCCTTTTATTTTTACGCCGTGTGTGTGAGTGTACGTTTCGTTCGCCATATGTTTACGTTATCACTTTGAATACCACTTATTTCCGCCTGAAACCACCATTTTATGAGTGTTTAAAAAAAAAACACCAGTCTCTTTCGCATGAAACCAGCAATGCTATTGCGAGACATATATCTGGTGGTGTACACTAAGGTACGTAATGCGTTGTAGCAATCACAGCGTTCAAAGTGCTACATGATTGTAGGAGATTGTGACATGTTTTTTTCTTACAGTGATCATACTGAGAAGTTCACTGACAGTGAAAGTAAATATATCTGAAGTTAAATATTTTCAACATTTCGCTGCTCTGTCAGCAACTGTATTAATATAAATTTTAATTTTAAAAACCAACAGCCTCAATTTCAAAGTTTACCTAGATTTACCTAGGTTTCAGTCGGGATAACCCAACCTTCTTCAGAACAAAAGTAACTACCGTTTGTCCATAGTGGACATCGTGAAGCTAAAACTGCAGATCCATAAATTATCGTCAGACTGTAAAAACTTATATGAAACTGCCTCGGCCCCACTTCGCGACCGCCATGAGTGCTTTACTGGAGTATCTTCTTCTTCTTTGTCTGAGACACCTATTCTCTCTAGCTGTCAATAGAGTTTGTATATTAGCGTGCCCATTATTTGTAATATGTTGAGCTGCCACAGGTTGTGCTAGAATCTCAAACACGTCGTGCAATCCCAGTTAGTGGCGTACATTCTGCGTTTCCATCTTATTACTGTCGTCTGCAAATACTGCGTGATACCATTAATTAGACTGTGTTGTACGGGTAGAGAGGGGGAGGGTGGAGCGTAGGAGAGAAAGTGGTTCGTGCGAAGTGACTGTAACTTTTCAAAGATAGGCCTGTGCTATTCACGCTGCATAATCGAGAAATAGTCGAACATTATCCGCAGTCGAGCTTTAGACGCGACTATAAACAGACAAAAGACTTCTCGCCCACGCTGTGTGACATTTGTTCGTGACCTACTTTTATTTTTTAACCGTATAAGGTTTTGTAGCGACAATAAATAAAGCGAAACGCACTTCTCGTTGTTTTGTGTGTTGTGTGCTTTGTCTGGAATGAATGTCCTCTGCTCTTGTCACGTGGCCAGTAGCATGGAAAGTTCTAAAATGAGGAAAAGAAAGTGAAACACGGGCTGCGGCGTCACCTAGTACACTTCTGCCTACATTAACTGCAGATGAACCGCTTTTCTGCCGTTTCAGTTATATCTACTGCAGTGCACATATTGGATGAATGGGTCATTTGCTAATACATTGTGAAAACGTGCGCGGAAAGCTTGTCACGGTTCCTTTTTCACTAGCGACCGATGTCTTTCTCCCAAACGAACAATGGAACCTGTTCGCTTTTTGTAAATACGATTTATTTTCACCTTTGTGACTTCGTCAGCACCGACCAGTGTAGTTCTCATTTATCTGTTCAGCAAAAATAGTTGCACAGGCCGATAGCGAGTACTCTATTGCCATATTAAGATGAAAGTGGTGGCCGAAATTGTAGATGGAGTGAATAATACAAGTCGGGTAAAGTAAAACTGTTCCAGAAAGTATTGATAAGACCGATGTGGAATTGACAATTGCTAATGAACAGCAGAAATGCCCTTAACAGAAAATATTGGAAATCGTGTGTCCCGTGCATCAGTCGGTTTCTGTCGAATGTCTGCGCATGCACGTCTCCCGCGTATAAGAAACACATGAGGTATGAGCACTACTAGAATACGGCACATTTTAGGGACATTGTTAAAGATGGCGTGAATGTAGACGTAGATATTGTGACATATGAGTAGGTTAGGGAGAGCCACATCCGTGCCACCAGGATCAGTTGATTGCGGTCCTTTCTGAAAGGTCCTCTGAAAAGATTGTACAGCATTAATTCCTATTGCAGAGACGCTTCGTCAATATGTCAATGAATTGTTCAAAATCACCGGCTGTTTGAACAAGTGCGAGTGTCTATGATGCGACGAGAATTGACTCCGGTAGAAACAAGCGCAGAACATTTTGAATATTTGTTGTGAATTTCGAACTAGAGAACTTGGTGAAATTTTCTTTTGTTAATAACTAACAAATGAATTTCGAAATTTGTTCATGGGGACTGTTTTTTATGTGAGGTATCTTCTACGAGGGTGAGTCAAATGAAAACCTTAAATATTTTTTTAAATATTATTTATTGTGCAGAAGTGGTACAAAGCTGTATCACTTTTCAACATAATCTCTCCCTCCAACGCTTACAAAGTGCATAAATTCCTTTAGAAAAAAATTCTTTTGGTAGTCCGCGCAACCACTCATGCACCGCGCGGCGTACCTCTTCGTCAGGACGGAACTTCTTTCCTCCCGTTGCGTCTTTGAGTGGTCCAAACATATGGAAATCACTTGGGGCAAGGTCTGGGTTGGTCGCTCTCTTCATTTCCGGTTGGTGGAAGTGAACCCAGGTTTCGTCCCGAGTAACGATTCTTGCAAGGAAGCCATCACCTTCTCGTTAAAAGCGCTGAAGAAGTTCTTCACAGGCATCAACACGACGTTCTCTCATTTCAGGAGTCAGCTGCCGTGGCACCCATCTTGCAGACACTTTGTGAAATTGGAGTACATCATGCACAATGTGGTGTGCTGACCCATGACTAATCTGTTAACATGCTGTAAAGTCATTCAGTGTCACTCGGCGGTTTTCCTTCACTATTTCTTCAACTGCTGCAATGTTCTGTGGTCACAACTCGTTGTGCCTGACTTGAACGAGGAGCATCTTCAACTTAAGACACACAATTTGCGAACTTCCTACTCGATTTGTAGACTTGCTGCTGTGACAAACATGCATCACCGTACTGAACCTTCATTCGTCGATGAATTTCAATAGGTTTCACACCTTCACCACGCAAAAACCGAATTACAGAACGCTGTTCTTCCCTGGTGCAAGTCGCAAGTGGGGCGGCCATCTTTATACTGATACTGCGACGGTATGTGTGCATCTGCACTACGCTGCCACCTACAGGCCATTCTGCACGCTGTTTGTAGCATGCTTACCAACTTACAGGATAACGGCGCGAAATTTCGATTTGTTATTACAAATTTAAGGTTTTCATTTGCCTCACCCTCGTATATATTTCGATAAATTATTTTTGATACTTCCTACAGTTCATAGGAGAGAGATATTTGGGGCTTAAACGATAATATCACTATATTATAAAACAATCTAGTGCCATAATAAACCGCTTGCGTGTAACGGGGGATGTATTTCATAAAAAAAAAAAAAAATACAAAAGCCCCTGTGAGTTTACGTGTGGATCACAAAATTCAACATCAGGCTGCGGTAAATGCACTCTGTTTCTTCATCCGATACAGTTCTTCATGTACATCTTTATTGTTCGTGTCTACATATTTGCAGCTCTCTGCCGCAAAAAGGCTCCCAGTTGTTGCGTGTAACATGGCTGTGTCCAGCGTAACTACGTCGGTGCGTGAGAAACAGCTTGCTGTAATGGAGTTTCAAGCCGAAGAGTTCGTCCACGCATAGAACACCTTGTCCTTCAGCATGAAAATGCCAGACCGCAAATGAGCTGTGCGATATCTGTAACAATCTGACGCCTTGCGTTCACTGTCATCGATCATCCTCCATACAGTCCCGGCTTAGTCCCATCTGATTTTCCTCTGTTTCCAAAAGTTAAAGAACACTTTCGAGGACATCGCTTTGGTAGTGATGAAGCAGTGCAAGCAGAGGTGAGGTAGTGACGATATCGTCCGCCGTTCGTGGTCTCGCGGTAGCGTTGTCGCTTCCCGAGCACGGGGTCCCGGGTTCGATTCCCGGCGGGGTCAGGGATTTTCACCTGCCTCGAGATGACTGGGTGTTTGTGTTGTCCTCATCATTTCATCATCATCCAGGAAAGTGGCGAAATTGGACTGAGCAAAGATTGGGTAATTGTACGGGCGCTGATAACCATGCAGTTGAGCGCCCCACAAACCAAACATCATCATCATCATCACACCATAGTGCTCAGAGCCATTTTGTGGCGATATCAACAAATTGGTCTCTCGTTGGGAAAAATTTGTTCGTCGCCAGGGTAACTATGGTGAGAAGTAAATATGTACACGCGAAGAATGAATATGTAGAATGTTAATAAGGTTTATTCTACTGAAAAAAGCTTTAAGAGTTTACACACAAAAGATTCGGACTCATTTCAGCATGCCCTCGTACATTCACCCTGTTTTCCACATTTGGCATCCTCTGACTTCTTTCTATGCAAACATGTGATGAAATGTTTGGGTGGAACACATCCACTTATTGAGGATGAAATTTATTCGTTGGAAAAACTTCGGACATAAAGTATTGATCTTAAATGGGCTGCGTCGAAGAATGAGTACGCTTTACCTAAAAACTCTGTGCTTCACTGCCGTTTTGAGTTATTGGCGTGACAGGTGTTAGGGTGACACGCGGGGCCTGGGCTGAGCAGCAGGGAGCGACATTACAAGTGTTTTGGCGCACGGCCGGGCGAGCCGGCGCGTGGCCGGCCCAAAGGTCAAGAAACAAAGGGAGCGTGCTGCGCCTGGGGAAATCCACGCTTTTTACTGCGCGCACCGACACATTATTGTCGCCCACGTGAAATACGGCCGAATTGACACCTTTTCTGACCGAATACCAATTACTGGCACAGGGCGCTGGAAACGGCCGAAGGCGTCAGAGCTACTGCATTGCATACAATAATGACCAGAAAGCGTCAGTTGTATTCGTAGGATAGCGGGTGATTCATAAGGAAGGAACATATTTCAGTTGTTTGTTACAGACGAACTATTGCACATGGCACTGGGTAGAGGAAGGTTCCAAATTTTGGCACAGCTGCGCTCTTGTTTGTTTCTAGCAAAATGGCGACTAAACGAAAAAAAAATCATTTTGTGTGTCGGAATATGCGCGAAATCCGACCATAGTTCAAGTGTAAGGTGCATTCCGCAGTCGATCCAGCAAGAAGATTTATGACACGCATACAAAATTCTTATAAGTTGGTTGTATATGCGGAGGGAGGAGCACTGGTCGGCCACGCACATCTGAGGATAACGTCGAGCGTATCCGAGATGCTTTCAGACGAAGCCCTCCCATGTCCACAAGACGGCCAGGTCAGGATCTTCAATTTATTCATAAGCAACGGTGGGGCGTGTTTCGAAACGATGGCTGTATATGATACCTTACAACTTGTAGTTCCTGCAGCCACTGCGTCCCGGCGTCCGTAACAGAGGGTACGAATTTTGCAGTTGAGTTCTTCAGGATACAGCAGGGGACACTTTTTACGAACGCCTCATCTTTTTGCATGAATCGATGTTTTATCTTTCGCGTAAAGTAAACGGCCATAATGTAAGAATTTCGAGATTACAAAATCCTGGCGTCGTCAAACATGAATGACACTCACCGAAAGTGAATGTGTTTTCTGCCGCTTCTGTTTACACAGTTTATGGACATTGCTTTTTTGCGGAGGAAACTGTGACAGGAATGCCATACCTGGACATGCTGCAGAATTGGTTGTTTCCTGAACTTCAAGAAGCGTTCAATGATTTCATTTTTATGCACGATGGCACCCGGCCCCATTTTCATCTTGAGGTGCAGCGTTATCTTAACACCACCATCCAACAACGTCGGACTAGAAGAACTGGACAACAGATCTTGTTCACTGCTTTTGGCTTCCCAGGTCACCAGACCTCATACCTTGCGTTTTTATTTCTGTGACGGGACATAAAAGACAGAGTCTTTCTCCCACCTATGGCTACTACTCTTCAAGATCAGAGAAATCGTTGATTCGTGTGTGGCATGAAACAGACTATATTTTCGATGGTTGTCGAGAAACGCATGGTGCAGTGTTAAGTGTGGTATAGTGTCTGTTCGAACATAAAACCCTAATCCTTCCTCTATCCAGTGACATGCGCAATGTGTTTGTCTTTCATAATTTGTCTGTAATAAACAACTGAAATCCCTTCTTTCTTTCTGAAACACCCTGTATTGATTGTCGTGCTACGCAGAACATACTCCTAACGCGTTAAATACATACACGTGGTCCCGCAGGAAAACAGGTTACCCCGGATGTATCCATAACAAGTAAATAAGCTCATCAGACAAAATATTGGTTACCCGCTTAAAAGAGCAGACTGGTCGCTTTGCAGGGCTGTAAGTCATGTAGAAATGGTACCAGGCTCTCAGTGACCCTTCGTCACTGATTTAAGTCATGGCAGTGAAGTGATGTGTATGTGCCAGTCGGTTGTATGGAAACAGCGCGGCAGTATTGGTCGACGTGGAGACGTGACAAGATGGCAGAAAAGAGCTATCGTGTTTGGACGTGCACGTGACGTGGACACGAATGAAATTGTAGGATGTGTCAGTGTATCACCGCGGACTGTCCAACATGTCTAACAGTAACGGTGTACCAATCTCAGCCATTTAACACGGAGGAAGAACATTGGTCATAAAAAGATTGTAATCGACGGCGTTTGTCAGTAACAGTAGATTTCAAACAGATTAGCAGTCGCTTCTGTCAGTGAAATCAGGTACACCTCGCCCAGTTTCCGAGCGAATATTTCAAACAGAACTACTTACAGTAGACACTTGGAGTCGGATACCTCACAAAAGACCCTTGTTCACAGCGCCACATAAAGATTCACGTCGTCATTGGGCCAAAAAATACGGAGACTGAACACTAGCTGTATGTAGGCGTCCAGTGTGGTCCGACGAGTCACGAGTTTACATCTTTTCGAATAATGCAAGGCATCAAGTGCACCGACTGTCTGTTGAGACATGTAACCCGCTCTGTGTGCAGGGTTTCTGTCAAGCGAGAAGTAGTTCTGTCATGTTTTGGGGTGTTTTTCGTACCATGACTTCAGCCCCACTCATTCAGGGTACCGTGAACTTGAAGCAGGATGTTTGTTTCAAGATTCTCTGTTATCAAGTTTTGCCGCTTCTTCTACATCTTCGAGGTGAGTGACTGTGCATTCTCCCGCACGCGTACGTTCCTCGTTTGACAAAAACTCAGGCACCCAATCTCATCTCGAATGCCCCTCTAAATCACTCGATTTTAATCCCGTATGAAATGTCTGGGACTGTCCGGAACAGCGGATGAAATGTAGCAACCAACATTCTCCCACTTTTGCAGACCTTCACATCTAGTCATCACTGAGTGGCTTCCGCTGGATATGCCATATGTGAAAAAGTTAGGGACTCCTCCTCGTCGAATTGAGGTCATTTTCAAGGATGGAGGCGCTGTTATGCGACATTAGCATAATGTCTCCTGGGGATTTTATATCGAGATTCGGGTTTTGATCGACGTACCAAAGTTATTATTAACTTTCTTGGTTGCCGAATTGTGATACCGCCTCTTTCTATGAAACTACACAGTCCAGTCACGCTAATGTGACCACCGCATATGTTCGACGTCAATATGCAATAACCACTGACAGACGACAGACGGCAGCACTAGCAGTGGAGGGTATATAAAGCATGTGGGAGGATGCGCCCCTCTCAGTCCGTTAGTTAGTGCAGTACAGTGCAGTAAACATTCCAGTAATGCGGAAATGGAGCGATTAATTTGATGTCCAAAAGAGAACGATAACTGACTTTCGGGCCTAGGGTGGAAACGTTTCCGAAACGGGTAAGGCTGTAAGCTGTTCGTGTGCCGCCGTGGTTAAAGTATACCGTGCATGGCAAAATGGCACTAACCAAAATCGGTGGCGTTGAGGCGAGTGTGGTGCAACACGCGCCATAGATGACAGGGCTGAACGACGGCTGAGGGTTTTATGCTCCATCGGACAGATGGTCGTTGGTGTGTATGCCCTCATAACAGTCTTTGGAAGGGTCCGGGTCTGAGGAGACAGCGCTGTGGTCTGGGGAACGTTTTCTTGGCATTCCCTCGGCGATCTTGTCATTCTGGAAGGCACAATGGATCAACAGAAGTATGTATCTATCCCTGGGTACCACGTCCAAGCCTATATGTGTTTGTTTTTCCTCGATACTAAGGCATCTGCCAGAAGGACAATGGAACGTGTAACACAGCTTACAGTGTACGAGTGTGGTTCGTGGAGCACCAGGATGAGTTTACCTTAATCCCCTGATTTAAACCTGATGTAGAATCTGCGGGACCACCTCGATCTGGCTGTTCGCGCTATGGATGCTCAGCCGAGAAATTTAATGCAGCTGGTCACGGCACTAGAGTCGACATGGCTCGGATATCCTCTCGGTACCTTCCAGCACCTCACTGTCTCTCCTCCTTCACGTCTCGCAACCATCCGCGCTGCAAAAGGTGGTTATTCAGTCTTCTGACAGGTGGTCACATTAATGCGACGTGACAGTTTATGTAGGTACGTCGTTCTGTGGCATTGGAAAGGGTCTTCGGAGAGGACGTTAACGACATAACATGCGTGTAACTTGATCGTATACCAGTAAGATAAGAGCCTGTAAAACACTGTCCTACCGCCAGGAACAGTGGTCCCAAAAAGGTCCGTCCTGCCGTACTCATCGCGTGGATGACTATGGTGCTGCGCTGTGTGCACTGCAGTGCTACGGAAACGAACTGAATAAAGTTGTTCGGATATCTCGTCGGCACATATTACTATGCGCTTTCGACTTGTTACCCTGGGCGAAGCCATTCAGTGTCACTACTCGGCAGATGTATTCTGAACCCATAGAAACCGTCACTCTGCGGCGTGGCTAGCTTTCAACTCGATAGTCACAAAACTGCCTCGTAAATGCATTTTGACTGTAATCTTCTTCGAAAGTTCTTTCTAGTGCCGCAAAAGAAATTATACAGTTCCACATAAAAAGGCGGTTTCATAGTTCGGCAGTTGAAGACGTTAAAAATTATTTGGGTGCATAATAAAATTCGCCTCAACCGTGCCACATTATCCAGGAGAAATTGTAAGAAGGTTTTTGGATGGACTTAGGACACTGTGTCCAGTCCCGTAATTAGTAACTGCTTTCCGGCAGAATAGCAGTTATGAAAATTTCCCCACCACCAGCTTTCGAGCTGGCTATTTTTGATTTAAATGTCACTGTAGTAGAGTCCGTTAGCAGCTTCAAGTTCGAATGCATATGTAACACTTAGAGGAGCTGTAATTACCTGCCGGCCGGAGTGGCCGAGCGGTTCTAGGCGCTACAGTCTGGAACTGCGCGACCGCTACGGTCGCAGGTTCGAATCCTGCCTCGGGCATGGATGTGTGTGATGTCCTTAGGCTAGTTAGGTTTAAGTAGTTCTACGTTCTAGGGGACTGATGACCTCAGAAGTTAAGTCCCATAGTGCTCAGAGCCATTTGAACCATTTTTGTAATTACCTGAAAATGACAGGTACTCGAGTTATTGGCACTGTAAGAAATCTTGTGAACAATCGTTGGGGAAAGATCCCACTGCGCCCTTTGTAGTCGCTGTCGACCGGTCGTTAACCTATAATTAAGACAAGGCAAGGAATTTTTCACTTAGTCACTGAATGTTACACTGCAAAAGGTATCACCAAGCATATAAAATAGTAGTAGTGAAACCTCGTCCATTTGCGTTGGAGTGAGGTAAGGGTGGTGTGGAGACGAAATCATTAGACTGTCTCACATTAACTAAAGGCCTCTCGTTTAGATCTGTAATTCTGATACATCTGGAGAAATTTTGTATTTTTTTCTTTTAATTTTTAGTAAAACATCCTTCTGTTTCATTTAATAAATCAACCATTTTCGAATAAAATCTGAATTAAACATTGACAATATCAATTTTTCTATAACCAACATTTATATTTAATTAACAGACAGTCTATGTAGAAGAAAAATATTCCATAGGTTGCTCTGCCCTTTAAACAGTATATCGTCACTCAGTTTTTAGACGGTTCCAGTGTCTAGGGAAATCTTGTAAGACACTGATCGCATACACAAACAAAGTGATCTAAATGAGTTAATGCTCAATAGGTATGCAACACACCTAACGTACAGGTAACGCGGCTACAAACTTAACTGACAAAGGCTACTACGGAAAATACCGTAGTCTGCGATTACTTATGGTAGTCTACGGTAGCCAACGGTAGTTTCACAACCCTATTCAGGACTTAACCATGCACCACTTTTACTCCTTTCAGGGAGAGCGTATGAGAACCTTAATTTTCTCATTGTGTCGCGGATTTACGTTTGTTCTATGAAATGGGAAGGATTTTCTAGAATATGTGCGTTTTTTTCTTTTTTAGTAGTTGTTGTTCCGAGTACCTAAGCGACAGGAAGAGAAAGTGAACGATGGAAATGCGCCTTTCATCGAGTACTTAAACCTGTCTCTGTTCTGCAGAGGAGAAGAAAATGTCTGCTGCATCCCTGCGCAATAGTAATGAGAATGGCCAGACGGCTACCCCAATGCATCATGCATGGAATTGCCCGTCGGACGACAAGGCGGGTATGCAGCTCCTGCTTGATGGAAACCGGCCGTGGTTGGTTGTAGCGCTACACTGCGTGTCATCAAATATGCATCTGTACGTAAGCTGACTGCATGCAGTTTGCGGCGTGCGCACATTTTGCCACAGTTCTGAGTTTCATGCAGTTCTCAGCAAGTATACAGAACTTTTCATTGCTCTGAATATTCTAGAGGGGGAGAAGCTTCTGATCACCTCTTAGCAGGTCTAACATAGGCTTACTTCATTTTCTCGAAACAACTTCATGCCGATATCTTCGCTCCGCATGTTTGTTGGTACTAAGTCTTTTAGTACTATTATTGCACATGGAGGAAACTGTAAATGTAACATTTAGTGAAAATAAGAGGGAGTGTTTAAGTATGTTTCGATCTTAGGGCGTTCTTCAGCACTCGCTTAATTCATCGAAAGCCTCCAATAAATTAACACAGGTAAAGGTTGTACGTGGATCAATAATAATAGTAGCCTGTTTACTCTGTCATGTGCTTTACAATAGCATCAAAATATAAAAATGTCGGCGTAAAATTATTTGTAAATGTATAAGCAGAATAAGTCTACTGGTAAGGCGCGAGATATTCCAGGAATATACACGAATAAAATTTCTTCGAAAGCATATAGCTTTCGTGGTTCACTTACTGGTTATGAATAATGTACAAAACGAGAAGTTCTAAGACACGTATTTTTATTGATTTCCAAGAACTACTCCTTATCATTCATAACTGATGCATTTTAAAGAACTTGAACTCAAAACAGTGCGCATAACCTGTCAGATAACTGTCAGGTTGCCAGAATAGATTATGTAGTCATCAGTAATCGAAAAGAGAAGGCAGATTCGATACAGTATTGAAGAGTAATTCGGAGAATACGTATTTCGTACAGGACAATAAATAACCGTATACAAAGAGAAATCTGTAATTAGTAAGCCTTTGGAAGACAGCTGCTACACGAAACCAAAAAAGATGAGTGGCAAGAAACTGGCGCATTGTTTGTCGCGTAACAGTTGCTGCTCTGGAGAGATATTGAAAGCTGCTGCTTTAAACACAGCGAATAGGCGGGGTTCAACACGCGATATCCGTCCCAAGCACAATGCATTTGTGTGGCTATTGTGTTGACATCAAGTCCCGCCACACAGCGATTTTCATGTCTGTGAATTAAGAATACGTCTCTCGAGTGGTGGCTCATGTCCTCGGAACAGCTTTCAGAAACCCTGAATGGTTTCAGTCAGAGGAGCAAGTCAAAAGAGCTTACCCTAGACTTCTCTATTTGCGTGTTTATGCTTGCACACTGAAATTCTCTGTCCTATCTTTAATAATTAGTGCAAAATCGCCGTTGAAGTTAAAAAATTTTAATTTCCTGTGGTATGAGTACCAAATATGCAGAAGACTTTTCTTGTATCATACATGTTCGTTTTGTGGCGGAATACTTCCCACTGCGGATGAACGGCAATATTCCAGTATAAGTAAAACTACGTGCTTATTGCGCGGTTATGTATATAAGGATCGCCAAAATGTGCGAAGATACACCTATTGCATGTAAAGTTTTACGAGCCTGCCTTTTAAACCGATGTGTTTTGAATGTTGCTAGGTTTATCTGAGTTTATATCGAGGTAGAATCGATAACTTGGTTCTAGTACAGGAGGCAAGGGAACAGGGTTGTTACAAACTGAGCTCTCAGGGCACGCCTCATGACCCGCCTCAAAACTAATGCCTGACGGTGTCTCACGTCAGTTTCATTTCGCCTTAGTTAACAAAAAAATGGCTCTGAGCACAATGGGACTTAACATATGAGGTCATCAGTCCCCTAAAACTTAGAACTAATTAAACCTAACTAACCTAAGGACATCACACACATCCGTGCCCGAGGCAGGATTCGAACCTGCGACCGTAGCGGTCGTGCGGTTCCAGACTCAAGTGCTTAGAACCTCTCGTCCACACCGGCCGGCTTTAGTTAAGAGCTACCAATCAGTTGCCTATGGACGTTCCGCGGCTTGGAGCTGGGGGTAGTGGGCATCTTTTCGTCTTGGTCAGTCACGCTGACCAATTATCATTCAAAAGAAAACTCACGGCGTGAATATGTTAAAATCTGTTGTTGGCGTGTTTTGCATTTTTGAGGCGGAAATGAGGCATAGCATTCGCAGTAGAGGCAATGAAAATGCCCATAGTAGTTGCTCCCGAGCTTAAGGATTTGTAAAATCAAAGGCGTGTCTTCCGTACATCCGTACTTGTGGTTAATATTATTGTACATACCAGTATAAACCTAGTTGCACCCCTGCCATGTGAAATCTGGACTAACTGACGAAGTTCGTCGTATTACCTAATACATTATCTGTGTCACCCACGACTGGACCCAATAAATAGAAGTAGAGTGTGAAATTTGACTGCATTATGAAAAAGAGATCATTGCAGAAGAACGTAATGATCAAACGTTATTCCAGTTTCCTTTAAAATTGTTGCTAATTTAATATTCGTATTTCTAGTCAATGACCGCTGGAGTTAGACCAGAGGACCCAGTCCATTCCATGTAAGCATAGCCCACGCCATTATGGAGCCACCGCCAGCTTGCACAGCGCCACAGTCGAACCCCACCATGAGCGTCTACCAGCTGAAATCGGCACTCATCTGACCAGGCCACGGTTTTCCATTCGTCAAGGGTCCAACCAATATGAGCCCAGCAGAAGCGCTGTAGGCGATGTTGTGCTGATAGCAACGGCACTCGCGTCGGTCATCTGCTGCCATAGCCCATTGACGTCAAATTTCGCCGCACTGCCCTAACGGATACGTTCTTCGTACGTTCCATGTTGAATTTCTGCGGTTATTTCCCGCAGTGTTGCTTGACTGTTAGCACTGACGACTCCATACAAACGCCGCTGCTCTCGGTCGCTAGGTGAAGGCCGTCGGCCACTGCGTTGTCCTTGGTGAGAGTTAAACCCAGAAATTTGGTATTCTCGGCACACTCTTGTCACTGTGGACCGCGGAATATTGAATTCCCTAACGATTTCCGGAATGGAATGTTACATGCGTCTAGCTTTAAATACCATTACGAGTTCAAAGTCTGTTAATATCCTTCGTGCGGACATAATTACCTCAGAAACCTCTTCACGGGAATCTCCTTAATACAAATGAGAGCTCCGCCAATGCACTGCCCTTTTATACCCTGTTTGCGGGACCCTGCCGCCATCTGTTTATATGCATATCGCTGTCCCGTGACTTTTGTCACCTCCGTGTAAGGTTGAGTACGTTAACACTGTGCCACTTACGTGTATCGGAGGTAGATGTCCGTGCTCGGGAAAGCTTCGTAAACGTGAAGAAATTCGAGAGCGTGTAGTGATTGGTCGGCGTGGTGCAGACCGTAAGAAGAGACGCAGGAACGAAGAGGTAGCGAGCGCACGAGGCTGGGAAATTGTTATGGACGCGCCCGTAAAAACGGCGTGCGCTCTCCCGAGGCCCGTATTTCACCAGCCGCTGTTTCTCTGGGCGACTGATGGAGCTGGCTGCAGCCCACAAATACCCCGTATGACGTTTCCGATTACAACACGCCAATCTCATTTCCCAGCGTTCTCCCTTTTGCACCCCAAGAGCAAGTACGGAAATTGAATGGAGGGAAAAACTATTCCTTGAAATAATTTTACAGAAGCTTATTTCTGGAGTGTGATATGAAATGTTTTGCTACACTTTCAGTATCAGTATATTTCCTCTTAAGCTCTGAGAAACAAACTTGTAACCGTAGGCCGGCGTATTGTGTATGCTATCTCGACTTCGCCGTTTTAAAGAAAAGTTTGCAGTGATTTTTCCCACACAGAGATGCAAGTTTCTTTTTGAAGACGTTTGTAGGTATACTGCTACGTGGGAAGACGATGACACTCTTCGCATCCAGTAATTTCTTATAATTTTCATGACTTTAACAGGCTGACTGCTAAATTTATTCTCCACATTCTAACGGTAGATTTTCATTCTCTCTTCACAGCGTTTTTAGTTTGATAATTTAATCTCTCGGCAACAGCTCTAACCACCAAATGTCTTATATTCGTGAAGCTGCTGTCAAATTGTGGACGAATGTGGTCGTTGCTGTGTAGAAAAACATTGTTTACTATTAAGCAATGAGGCCTTTTTATTTTCAGCTATGTTTGGTAGTCACTATTTTCGACTTTCGTGATAAATCGTTTAAATTAGCATCGGCACCAAGAAGAATGTTTACTTTCTTACAATATTGACTTTAACCTGTAGTTCTTGTACCAAGACTTAAAATTCTCTAATTTGGAGGGAGGTTCGTCGTTAGACTCGCTGTGGGTGGCAGTCTAGTCGCTTGGAAGACGTATGGAATGTGTGTATGTGTCCAGTGGAGCGGTAGGAAGATACGTGGATAGAAGGAAAACACAACTTCCTGATAAAGATAAAATTTGCCTTAACAGGGTGGTGTGCCGCTAGGTTTTCATCAGAATTTGAGACTCTTTTTGTGATTCACGTCCCCACAGATGTTCCTAGAACGACGAATATTTATGGAATTTCTCTCTTTCGTCACCCACAGTGCCCATTAACGGAGTCTATGTATGACCACAAATCACAGTCAGTGGTTATGAGGAACAAAAAGAGCATACTTTCACAAAAATTACATTTGTGAGTCTCCAACGGAAAGAAGTAGCCTGAAGAGATGTGTTGATTAATATCTGGTATTTGAGAGCTGAATGTTATGCTATGTCTAACGGCAGCTAGATGTGCTGTGATATTCTCGTTAATGCTGTATACGATTTCAGATCATTCTGAACAATTTGGCTACAGCTAATAACAGGCTGTTTAATTCATAACTATGCGGCGCAGCTCAATTATAGATGGATGAACCCGAGTTGTATTGTAACAAAATGTAAATTCCTGTTTCAGTATTTACTCTTTGTCCCTGTATATAATGTTTTGCATACAGTCGTAAATTACGTTTTAAGAATGTCGATGGCGGTAGAGTATTTCACTTATCTATCTGTCGTATATAGTAAAGGACAGGAAAGAAGCAATAATGCGCAGGACTTGTGTATGAACTCCAGAAATTATCGTATCAAACAATGTTGTTACGTTTGCCTTCATTACGGGGGACAATGTAGGAAAGAGCTCTCCCTCCTCCTAAATACTGCACCATTTTTTTCCATGAGGTTTTAAAATAATGAATGAAGGTGCAGAGCCGATCTTTAATATAGGAAAAGGGGAAGACTGTCTCCCTAGTACTACATTTATCCATTTATGTCGATAAAATATTTAAAATAGTATGCGTTACGGATGTAGAACTTGTTAACTGGAAACGGTGATCTGCGTCCTGTTGGTCTAAGACCAAATGGCTCTGAGCACTATGCGACTTAACTTCTGAGGTCATCAGTCGCCTAGAACTTAGAACTAATTAAACCTAACTAACCTAAGGACATCACACACATCCATGCCCGAGGCATGCTTGGCTCCAGACTGTAGCGCCTAGAACCGCACGGCCACTCCGGCCGGCCGTCTAAGACCTTGGAATTGAGAAGTAAGCTAGAGGATCCTTTTCAAATAGGTTATTGTTGGAAAAGGTAAGACGATTGGAAATTAGACAACAGTTGTTCGGACATCATATTTAATATCATGGAAACTGGACATTACTCGTGTTGCTGTAGTCCTCAAAAGAAACTGTATCCAAAAACAAACCATGGCTGTTATTGTTCAGTTGAAGGGGAAAACAAACAGATCCCACATGCCGTTGTTACAGGGCGTTTGTGATAGTAAGGCACCTTCAATGAAAAGGCAGCACGTTTCAAATTAGATATGGAATGAATAACGAACGACAGGAGCTGCTATCAGGAAAGGACCTAGGTTGTGACGATGTTAATGGTAATTATTATTATTATTATTATTATTATTATTATTATTATTATTATTATTATGAAGATGTGCATGAGTAGGTGGAAGGGGAAGACAACCTCTGTGTTAAACCTTGTTCCGGATCGTCAAAAAACTTTTTTGAAGTTGCAAGAAAGTCGCCAGTATGCCTGTAAATGGCGCTTGTATAAATTATAAATGATTTCTTTGTATATTTCGAAGAGTGTGTTTTAGGTTCGTGCTCTCTGACTGATGATTCCACTGTAAATCACATTGTCTTCATTCTTTGAATGCGACGTGAGAAAAAAGTGCTGCCTTCGGTTGTTCCTAAATCTTTCTTTCCAGCGTCTGAAATTCTTAAATTCTTAACGGAGTCCAATGGATGCCACATTTCTAGTTCAATTGTATGGCGTTATTCTCTATTGCGAATGTAAAATTATTACCTTTCTACAGTGATCGGTAGTTAGTCTGCGTAAACAGGTATCTAGGATACCTACCGTATTGCTAGAACTGTGGACTGAGCAAGGTGGTACAATGATTAAGGCACTGGACACATATTCAAGAGGAAAAGAGTTCAAATGCCCGTCGACTCAACCAAATTTCTTTGAATGACTCGTCCGTTTCTCAGAATGGCACGAACGGTTTTGAATTCCGTAAGTCTACTTCTTTATTCTCCCTCTAAAATTTTGAAATGTAGGGAGGAAGGGGGCGAGAGAGAGAGAGAGAAAGAGAGAGAGAGAGAGAGTCCTGATGACAAGTAAAGGAAAAATATGATATTGCATTGTTTCTTTCGCTTTTCAAAGGAACTGCTATAGTATTCATCGTAAGTTGGTTGGAGAAACGACGGAAAATTTAAATATAGGTGGCGAGATATTGCTTTTTAAAATTTTTTTAAACCGTGCTCCTCCCGAGCCTTAACTGCCACGCCTCGCCAGCCAGTCTAAGTACTGAATGAAGATCATGTGAACTCTACAGCTTAATAGTGGTCACTGTTAAGAATCCACATTCCGACGTATCTCGGATTGTTGATAATCTGTTGAGAGATATGTTCAAGTAACAGCATCCCATATGTAATTGGCAGTCACAGTAGTCGAAATGGAAGCGATACTAATCGTGAAAGGTGAATTTTTTCTAATGATCTTGAATGAAATATGAACACACTGCCCATGGCACAGTGGAAGCCCTATTGAAGAATTAGTTGCCAGATAGAAGTTATTGGTTCGGCATTGTAGATACACTAACGGAAAAACTCGCTACACGAAAATATAATTAATGAAGAGTAATGAAATTCCAGGAATACATTTGTCTATTTAAGTGATTAACATTACAAGACCACTGCAAATGTGAAATGCTGGTACGTTAATAACCGATGTAACTGCCAAAATGTTAAAAGCACGAATGATAACGTGCATGCATTATGTTGTACAGCTGCCGGATATCAGTTTGTCGGATCGAATTCCATGCCGGCTGCATTTGGCTGGTCAATACAGGGACAGTTAATGGTGTTTGTGCAAGACGCTGCCGTCCGATAATGTTCTATATGTACTCCATTGGAGACAGACCTGGTGATTTAGCAGGCCAAGGCAACATGTCGATACACTGTAGAGCACGTTGAGTTACAACAGCATTATGTGGGCGAGCGTTATCCTATTGGAAAACACCCTCTGGCATGCTGGTCGTGAATGGCAGCACAACAGGCCGAATCACCAGACAGACGTAGAGATTTGCAGTCACGGTGCGTGGGATAACCACGAAAGTGCTCCTGCTGTCATACGAAATCGCACCACAGACTATACGTATATAACTCCAGGTATAGGTCCACCTTCCATCAGAAAACTCAACAGACCTCCATCCTGGCCTCCAATGAGCTCTCTTTTGACACCAGTGAAGTCGCAAATGGCGGTGATTTGGGGTCAGTGGAATGCACGCTACGGGGCATCTGGGTCGAACCTGTCCTTCAAGTAACCGATCTGTAACAGTGCGTTGTGTGAATGTGGTGCCAACTGCTACTCAGATTGCTGCTGCAGATGCTGTACGATGCGTCAGAGCCGTACGCGTAGCAACATGGTCTTCCCTCTCGGTAGTACCACGTGGCCGTCCTGAGCCTGCTCTTTTAGCGACCGTCTATTCCCGTGACCACCGCTGCTAGCTATCATGTACAGTGGCTACATTCCTACCAAGTCTTTCGGTAATATCGCAGAAGGAACATCCAGCCTCTCGTAGCTGTATTACACGACCTCGTTCAAACTCTGTGAGGTGTTGATAACGGCGTCTTTGTCTCCTTAAAGGCAATCTTGACTAACATCAACTCACCACGTCCAGTCTCAAAGCTAACTAACGCCCACGACCGTTACATTGCGTATTTAAAGCAAACCTGATTTGCATCCTCATAGTGGGGCTATTAGGGCCACGCGTATGCCACTGGCCCGATATCTGACGAGACATCATCTTTCAGATTCTAACAACCCTTCCACAACAAAGGTCAGCATTTAATAACGATTGTGGTGTTGCTCACGCTGCTAAATACTGCATTTTCGGGCAACAACAGTCATATTATGTGGCAGGTGTCACTAGCGCACAGTTAATAAAGTCATTTCATGTAATAATCAAAAAACTAGGCACTCATCTTTTTGTGCTTCCCACGCTGGTCTCGTCGTAAAATCATGGCTCAATCGTTGAAAATCTAAGTGGTTATGATTCCAAGCTCGGATGCAAAGAGGCCTAGGTTTTATTCTGCTATATTCAAAAGTCTTATAGATGCGCTTCTCAAACCATTCTTGGAGATTAAAAGTTTCAAAGTTAGCACAATGGTGATTAAAAAAAATAATCAGCACTCCGAATTCAAGTTACACTTCCTTTTAATTGCAATATCACGTGACACACAAACATCACTTCACAATACAAAACATACTTGAAAACATCTTCCTCACATTTTATAAACCAACTACAATACACGTCTTTCCAACATGACGTCCAAGTCTTGACCTTCTCAAGGTCCGACTCTCTAACAACTTAACAACTAACTAATAATCGCTTACGCGCCCAAAAATCAGAGTTACAAGTACGTCAAAGATCATAGTGACAAAAGAAAGAATACACATAAGAATAATATCATTGCAATATAAACATATCGATGTATCACAAATGAAATCAAATCTGAATGTTGTCTCAGAAATATGTCAACTACTTTGCAGAAACAGTAGAATATAGCTGGTATCGAGAGGTTCAGGTGAGGTGCCGTAATGGTTGCGTAATTCAAGTACCATTACAAGATGTAGAAACAGCCTATCAACTTTCGTTTATGTCGCACAACTCCTTCTTAGTATTGCGAGTATTGCGATTTTTTTGCCTTCGTTGTATAAAAACTACTACGTTCACGGCGAAAAAATTATCCGTCATTCGAATATCTACGTCTGTTGTAGAAATGTTGACTCACCGTGTATGTAACAGTGAATGTCCTGACACGATAGTATTTTTCTTATCAGTATGAAAACAGACAACAATTTCGATAAGGAATGATGGTGTTGAAAATTCTGCAATTAGCAGTTTGTATATATATATTTTTTTCATGTCGAATATTTTGTTAATAACGTCGAAGTCGCAGTACCCTAAGCTACGACTGAAAATTTTACTGTTGCGCGCTTGTCTGTTCTATACTTATTACTGTTTTGCCTGCCCCTCATATTGAGTGCTTAGCAATTTAATGATTCACCGGGTCTCGTCGAGATGCACTGCAATAAAATCAGGTCGATCATTGCTTTAAGCGCCCACGTCAACACGGTGTTAATTTCACGGCTGCTGAGTTTAGCCCCAGTGCGTTAGTTACGGGACGCGGTAATACAGTTTTAAAATTATCCAAATGATTACCTGCTAATGATTTTCCGAGCAATTACCTTCATCGGGGACGTGATTGAGGTTAGTAGCAGTGAATGGCCAGTCACGACCTCGTGAACACCGAAGGCACGTCGTGGGCTGTTAACCGTTCAAAGCAGCGTTTTGAGCCCTTTTGCTGAGGATCTTTAACAGTCAACGCGATGAACAGACTTAGATAATATTTAAGAGATGCAGTATTATTGCTGTAATACCTTCTTTAGCAGTTAATCCATTTACAGCTCGGTGCAGAGATTTTTTTTTTCTTTAGTTGCCGGCCGGAGTGACCGAGCGGTTCTAGGCGCTACAGTCTGGAACCGCGCGACCGCTACGGTCGCAGGTTTGAATCCTTCCACGGGCATGGATGTGTGTGATGTCCTTAGTTTAGTTAGGATTAAGTAGTTCTAAGTTCTAGGGGACTGATGACCTCAGAAGTTAAGTCCCATAGTGATATGAGCCAATTGAACCATTTTTCTTTAGTTCCCCCTAGATGTTGAAACAAGTATGAGTCGCTGAGGCAATGGTGCGGACTGACCATGGTCAGCACCAGACGTAACATAGACGTAGGACGTACACGTAAAAATATATCGCCGTATAGCCAACAGGCTCGTACTCGTAACGTGTAGGCTATCGATTACTCGTCTTAGCAGTTAAGACTAACCGTGTAAACATAGTTTTAATATTTGCCAAATGTATACGGTTAGGCTAAGAACGAACTTTAATAAAGTGTACGTAATATAGCAGAGCTTGAGTATGCTCCTGAATTCCCCCATTGTATAGTTAATTCTGTTCAACATCCATGGATTTCTGCTTTGTATCCAGTAGTTATGCTTTTATTACGCTAAAAGTCTTTATATTTTTTCATAGTCACTAATTTCACTATGGATGTACGTAAAATTTTGTCAATCTGCTGAGAAAGAACACCACCACCACTTAAGTTACTCGAATTTTCCGTATGATTAGACTTCAAAAAAGATGTATGCGTTCGTCTATTCCTGATATTATTTACTACAGGTCGAAGGAGATGATGGAAGTCGATGTACAGTCCTTATTTGAGAGATCTTACCATTATTGCCGTTCCTTGGCCGCACAACTTTATTTCGATCTCTTCGGTTACCACTGTGTGACAAGGAATAGGGCTCGTCTGTGTGCTTCTAAGATCACTCTACACAAAGATTTAGTCGCAGCTCCCATGTAGAAGTGGACATCATCACGCATTCCAGTCAGTACTAGACGAGAATACAAAACGCGGTCAAAGGTACACGTTAAGAGTCCCAATAGGCGCGAATTGAACTTGAGACACTTTCATTATCTGGTCCCGGCGAGCGCGAGTAAATGAACTGACGTTATATTCTGTATGTTACTGAATTACGGCAACCAGACGTGTTTATCCTTTCATGCTAAATGTTTTGAGCTGTAGCATTTCATACAACATGAGATGGTCAGTTTCTTCGTGGTTTTATGCAAAAAGATTTCAGTTTCAAGCAGCCTAAGATTTAAGCTCTTCCCTTATTCGAAAGAGGCTCATATGTGTTTCCAGTTCTCGTTGCTGTGCTGCTATGCTGCGGTGGCCACTCAATGTATTTGATTGCGTAACACTTAATAAACAATTTGCGGTTTATCCAAATTGTTTCGGGATCAAATTACATGAACATGATTTTAATCAAGTATTTTATAGCTCGGGCACGTAAACTGAAAACACATACCAGATTGGATGCACCTCGGTGCTGGTAGGGTGTAATCACAGCTGATATAAAAAGAGAGTGTTTGCTATGAACACAAATCTATTGCATTTTATGCACTTCACAAGTTATTCCGAAGAATTAAAACAGAAACAAGTTCAAAGGAAGCAGTAACGGCAATCTTAAAATCCACACGCAAACCTCTTCTTCCCGACCGATCGACGTGGCGCAGTGACAAGACACTTTGCACTCATTTGGGAACAACGGTTCAGATCCCCGTCCGGCCACCAATTTTCCCCGCTTTGCTTAAATAGTTCACGGTAAATGCCGAGACAGTTCGTCCGAGAAAGGACACGGCAGATTTTCTTTCTCGTCATTTTCCAATTTGAGCTTGTGCTCCATCTCTAATAACCTCATCGTCGACTAGACGTTAAATCCTACCGCCCTACCTACCTACCTACCTCTCGTTTTACGAGGCAGCGACGTTACACAGTCACCAAAGGCCGGTAGAACATTGTTTTTGTCTCTACGAACGTATTTTTTTCTGTCTGTTGTAACAGTTTCACTGTGGTGACGATAGCATGGTCGCTATGGGTGAAACGCTAGCTAAGACGCCCAAAGATAGGAAATAATTCGGGCAAGGAAATTTCAAGAAATACTGTGATACTCACTCCCCCAGCCCCCCCCCCCCCACCACCTCCCTCTAGCCTGCCCACAAGAAATTTGTGAAAACAGTGATAAACATATATCGGTGTGTTCATATCGAAATTTGAACCAAGCATCTCCTTAACACGAGGCTGAACTTGTTAGCAACAAACCACGTCTCTCGGCCATACGATTTATCTTTCCAGCTGAAAATAACGGGTGCGGGGGTGTATTGTGTCGACAGCCTACTTCAACACAGGTGCATCTCGTACACCTCTCGAGATTATTTTTAGCTGCATCCTTCAGACAGCAATATTCCATTAATTCTATTGAAACTCGATCCTTTGTCATGTAAAATAAATAATGGTTTCTCGCCCAATTATAAACCGAAGTACAGTGAACTGGAAGGATCTGCAGAGTACGAAAGGATTATACAGAGAGACCGAGTGAAGCAAGAGGAGCGTGTACGGAGTTTCATTTGAAATTCAGATTCTCAGAGAGACAAGAGAGTTGCCGCTGACTTGGAGGCCAGATGTAGGACAAGCTCAATCGCGGAACTGTAAGAAGGCGGTCAGGAAACCACCGAACTAAAGCGCGATGCATTCAGTCTGTTATAACATTACAGTAAGTCACTGTCTGAAGCTTAATGTTATTACGGCACAAATTTAGGAGCGATGTTTTGCGTACATCAAGAAATTTGCTGATCGATGTTATTCAGCAAACATGTCAGGTTTCTGTGTTTGGAGACTATCGTGAATGACAGTGTAAATGTGCGAAAACTGTATGCCGTCTAGTCTGAGTACTGCTGTACCGGGAGACACACTGCAGCCAGTTACAGGCTACGCCTATCTTCACACGGAAGCCTATATTCGCATTTCTTGTACTATTTTCTTGTTTATTGTAAATTTCGAATCGAAGGTAGTTACGAATAAACAAGCGGTTCACTGAATGAAATTGTGATTGGTTAGAAAGAGCGTTTTTTATATTTTTATATTTTCTTCTTCACTGTCGTGCTTCTAAAACTATAACAGATCTGGCAATCCGTCACGTCTAAAATTAAGCATTATTGCAGCAAAGTACGACGTTAACTTCGAAAGAAAGCTCTTTCTTAGATACGTTGTGCTAACGTAAACAAAACTGTGGCTGAAATAAACTACTTTAACGCTATTTCATTACGCTAAAGACAAAAAAAACTGAAAATTTTAATCGACGAAAATTAGACTTTTTTATCTATTGTGAATGACGATTCGTATAGCTCGTTTTGTCTCTCCTATTAAACAGTTCTACACGAACATATTCTTCATTGTGGAGACGACAATAAGAAAACATACTCGGACGTAACATTCAGTTATCAGGATCCACATTTTATTCAGCACGAGTAGATACGCAAATGCACGTACCAAAATTTTCAGTATAAATGAACTCTGACGTTTCCTTAAAGTACTGGTGACACTTCAAAAAACAAGTGCATGAAAAATCTGTTTCTGAATCCGCCACAATACATACTCAGCAGGCAGCGTTTTATGGATGCGACATGTGTCACAGTAACAAAAGCTCCGAAGTATGAGTGTGACTGCATATAAATGGGCATCAGGCAAACGCATTACCAGTCTGCCTTTTATATTCTGTTCTCTGTTCCACCACGAGGACAGTCCGCTTGCTGTATGCAGAATACTTTCAGCTTGTCCCGCCTACATCAGTCATTTCCACAGAGTGAAGCAACGCGCAAATCAGTAGATCTCTGCTTCAGAACTGTGGCTGCTAATGAGTTTTTATGGGTGTTACGTGAGCAGCTTATGGATACCTCCTTCGCAATATACAGAACAGCATCTGATGAAAACACAAAGTGAAACAGGTACGTTATTAGAGGAAACGAACGAACTGTACTGAAGTGAAGATTTGTCACTCTACCTCAGTTGTCGAAACAGAAAAGGAAGGTCCAGTGATACACGTTTCGTCGAGATCAAGATCATTAATGATTGATGATTAGGTTAGTTGAAAAATATTGGCAATGACGTGTGCGATGACGTGTGCGATGAAACATCAAAGAATTCAAATTCACTCGTCATGAAAGTTTTCTATACAATAAGAATTATTTCGCAAACGTAAGAGTTGCAACGATTCACAGCCTGCTGTAAGTATTTCAGCTAGGCGTCACATAGTTGATTTCAGTGACAATTCTTTCTACGGGGGCGGGGGTTGATGGAACTTCTTCACGACCACACAACCGGGGGAATAATCTGGAGTGATAAGAGCGACTGAAGCTTGGTCCATTCATATCCAACAACAATAAAAGCAATCACTTGGCCATAGAGACTGAGAGTCTGACAGGACGGCATTCGCAAGTTATATTTTTTTAGGGGATTTCATCCTTTTTAAAGCATGTATATAAAGCCGGAGTAGGATATATTACATTCGAACTTTGGCTGCTGATGGCTAGCTGAATGGATAGCGTTAAAAAATGAAATTTTAAAGAGAAAGTCTCTGTGGCCGCTTTATTCGAGTGAAATAACTTGTTTTGGTCTCTCATTATGATGATGACTGGAATTTCCTACATACCGATTACAGGTAAAGAAGCCTATCCTCATAATCTTCACAAGGTCGTAATTAGCATTTTAAGAGCGTGCCCAGTTATAACTTATAGATGCGTGACGGTAAATTTTGAGAACCTTCTGCGTTAATGTACAATATAATATTTAACAATAAACCTAAAATTTCCAAAACTGTGTGTTTCGAAGTATGCTGAAAAATTTCATATTTTGCCCGTATGGCGCCGAAAGTCACAGGCGTGAGGTGAAACCCTAAAAGGTTATGGATTTAATTATTTACCAGGTGTATTTCAGGAATTCGCCGTAATCGTTTCGGGAAACCGCCAAAAATCTAAATCAAGATGGCCTTTCGTTATGAATGCGATTACAATTCCCTCCGTTATTCTGCCACCTATGTCGCTAGTTTATCGTCTAACAGTTGAAGATAGTTGAAGCGAAGGAATGAAATAGCGACTTTGGGTCAAGAATGCGTTTCAGCCGTTCCTCGGCCAGTCAGAGAGCTTCTGTGCGAACACAGATATACTTGTATTTTGCACTTCCAAGCGGAGCTCAGTATTTTACAGCCATGAAAATGTTACAGCCAGTCAGAAAGCTTCATACGTTAAGGATGGGTGGGGCATGACTATTTTCGTCCAGTGATGATGGCAGTTGCGCAACTGTCCGGATTTTTGGTTCAGAGAGGCATGGTAGGTATAAATCACAAGAAACACAACAGAGACATGTAGCTGATAATACAAGGTGATCAAAAATTGCCTGAAAAGCTTGTGAGGTTGTTGCAGGATAGGTTGTGCTGAGAAATGATTGCCGAGAAAAAATTCCATACCGTTGCGCCGTTTCCGAGTTAATTAGCATTGAAGTTCCCCAATCAGGCCATTGCGCATGCAAATTCAAGCGGTCCACCATATACAATTAGTTTCAGTTGTTATCATACCGTCGATAATGCCGCACAAGACTGCTCAACCTCTGGCTGAGGTTCGATACTTAATATCGTCCGATTCACCGTACTCTTGTTGTGTTTTAGGAAACCAAACGAAGCACACTTTTGGCGACACCGTCTCTGGTGGGCCCCTTGAATTTGCGCGCGCATCGCCCTAATTGGCTAACTTCAATGCTAATTAACTCGGAAACTGCGTAACGTATCGATTTTTTTCTTAACAGTTATTTCTCAACAAAACTTACTCTGCAATATGCTGGCAAGCTTTTGAGACTGTTTCGGACGACCTCGAATATTATGGAAGTTTTTCGTTACATTTTCATAATACATTTCTGACCAGTGTGCTGCAATTACGATTTTTCGTAATACATTTACAATCAATATGTTACATTTTCATTATCATAATACAGCTAAACATGTAGGTTATAAATGCACTTCATTAAAATCACAACCAGTATTTTACAGATAAATCAGTTTAAAATCACCTCTTTCTGCAAACACAGCTGCCTTCACGAAAATGACTCCACGTAACGGTACTCACTTTATCATAGTCTTCTTACTACTACTACTACTACTACTACTACTATTATTATTATTATTATTATTGTTGTCGTCGTTGTGCCTTTGCCCTGCATCGGCGCAGAGCGACATGGTTATAAACGTGTTTAGTTTAAGGGCTGGCCAGATGCTCTTCCTATCGCCATCCCACTACCACCACAACCACCTCCACCACCACCACCACCACCACCACCACCACCACCACCATTCAGTCCTTAACACAAAATGCTATGTAAAACAATGACGAACGATAAAAAAAATACATTTGCGATAACAATTGAGACGCAGTCGCTAAAGCGCTAGGCTCACATTCGATACCGTCATCACAGAATATCACACACAGTCTTCCTACCGTGTTTCGTAATTGCATCAATGTCCTTTTATGCTGTCTCGGAATCCATTCAGATCATAGTAGCTCTCAAAAGTTTCATATGGATCAAGTGGTTGCACAATACTTCCCAACAGTAGCAACCGTCTTCTCCCCAATTTCCTGCCCCCCCCCCCCCCCCCCCCACTCCTGCCCCAATACACTATGTAATCAAAAGTATCCAGACACCTGGCTGAAAATGACTTAAAAGTTCGTGGCACCCTCCATCGATAATGTTGGAATTCAGTATGGTGTTGGTCTACCCTTAGCCTTGATAACAGCTTCCACTCTCGCAGGCGTAAGTTCAATCAGGTGCTGGAAGGTTTCTAGGGGAATGCAGCCCATTCTTCACGGAGTGCTGCGCTGAGGAGAGCTATCGATGTCGGTCGGTGAGGCGTTTCAAAACATCCCAAAAATCTTCTGTAGGATTCAGGTCAAGACTCCGTGCAGGCCAGTCCATTTCAGCGATGTTATTGTCGTGTAACCACTCCGCCATAGGCCGTGCATTATGAACAGGTGATCGATCGCGTTGAAAGATGCAATCGCCATTCCCGAATTGCTCTTCAATAGTGAGAAGCAAGACGGTACTTAAAACATCAATGTAGGCCTGTGCTGTGATAGTGCCACGCAAAACAACAAGGGGTTCAAGACCCCTCCATGAAGAACACGACCACACGATAACACCACCGCCTCCGAATTTTACTGTTGGCACTACACTCGCTGGCATATGACGTTCACCGGGCATTTGCCATACCCATAACCTGCCATCGGATCGTCACATTGTGTACCGTGATTCGTAACTCCACACAACGTTTTTCCACTGTCAATCGTCCAGTGTTTACGCTCCTTACACCAAGCGAGCCGTCGTTTGGCATTTACCGGCGTGATGTGTGTCTTATGAGCAGCAGTTCGACCATGAAATCCAAGTTTTCTCACCTCCCGCCTAACTGCCATAGTACTTGCAGTGGATCCCGACGCAGCTTGGAATTCCTGTGTGATGGTCCGGATAGATGTCAGCCTATTACACATTACGCCCCTCTTCAACTGTCGGCGGACTCTGTCAGTCAACAGACGAGGTCGGCCAGCACGCTTTTCTGCTGTACGTGTTCCTTCACGTTTCCACTTCACTATCACATCGGAAACAGTGGACCTAGGGATGGTTATGAGTATGGAAATCTCCGTACAGACGTCTGACACCCTATCACCTGACCACGTTCGAGGTCCGTGAGTTCCGCAGAACACTCCATTTTGATCTCTCACGAGGTCTAGTGACTACTGAGGTCGCTGATATGGAGTACAGTGGGAGCACAGTGCACCTAATATGAAAAACCGTATGTTCGTGGGGATGTCTGGATACTTTTGATCACATATTGTACGTCAATTTTCTTTCATCGCCATTTTTCAAGATTAACGAATTTGCTTATGCGTGTTCAGGACAGCGGAAAATGTTTCTATAGAAGAGAAAACTACGATGAAACAGCGACTTACCAGTATACGTATTCGGGAAATGTTATCTATTAATAATTTTAATATGGACTTTGCTAACACAGTAAAGATGCTCAATATTAAATCAAAAACTTCAAACGCATCCGCTCTGTAAACTTTAGCTTCAGGATCAATTAGCTCTGGAGTGTACGATGGAAATTGAAATGCCGTGTGGCTAGGGCCTCCCGTTGGGTAGACCGTTCGCCTGGTGAAAGTCTTTCGAGTTGACGCCACTTCGTCGACTTGCGTGTCGATGGGGATGAAATGATGACGCCAAGGACAACACAACACCCAGTCCCTGACGGAGAAAATCTCCGACCCACCCGGGAATCGAACCCGGGCCGTTAGGTATGACATGCCGTCGCGCTGACCACTCAGCGACCAGGGACAGAGTGCACGATTACCAAATTGTGACAACCTTATTGATACCGTTGGAATCTCACCCAGCAAGATGACGCAGTGTTTAGCACACTGGACTCGCATTTGCGACGACGACGGTTCAAATCCGCGCCCGGAAATCCGGATAAGATTTTTTTGCGATTTCTCTAAATCGTTCCAGAGGAATTCCGGGATGGTTCCTTTGAAAGGGCACAGCCGATTGCATTCCCCATCCTTGATACAGTATGACCTTGATGTCGACACGACCTAACCGTCCTCCCTTCCTCTTTTGAGAAAGTCCTTTCGAATTATGTGCAGCAAGTAACCGATGTGACAGTGTTGTAAGGTGGTGGCACTAGGAGAAAGAGAGAGAGAGAGAGAGAGAGAGAGAGAGAGAGAGTGGGGGGGGGGGGCGCTCGAAGCCGGTATTTGAGAAAGTCCTTTCGAATTATGTGCAGCAAGTAACCGATGTGACAGTGTTGTAAGGTGGTGGCACTAGGAGAGAGAGAGAGAGAGAGAGAGAGAGAGAGAGAGTGTGTGTGAGAGAGAGAGAGAGAGAGAGAGAGTGGGGGGGGGGGGGGCGCTCGAAGCCGGTATTTGAGAAAGTCCTTTCGAATTATGTGCAGCAAGTAACCGATGTGACAGTGTTGTAAGGTGGTGGCACTAGGAGAAAGAGAGAGGGAGAGAGAGAGAGAGAGAGAGAGAGAGAGAGAGTGTGTGTGTGTGTGTGTGTGTGTGTGTGTGTGTGTGTGTGTGTGTGTGTGCGCGCGCGCACTCGAAGCCGGTATATGTCTAATGCGGAAGGTCGGTGACGATATGCTTATGCGAGGTATATCGAATGACAGTGTGTGATATGTAACCCCACAAATGTTTGTATAGGATTCACAGTTGCGAACATTTTTACCACCATAATAATGAAAGTCTGAACCATGTTATCGAGACTACTCGTGCATAATCATTCATGTTTCCCCACGTCCAGTTCCTCTCTTAACTCAGAGAAATTTTTTGTTTCGTTTTGTCGTCGCTGAAGTTAGTAGGAAACGACTGCGGAAAATTTATGCAGAAAGTGCAGGTGGAGTAGAAAGCGAAGCGTAATTAAAGGGAAAGGTGACAGAGTGTGGCGGTGGTGCCAAAGTCCGTGGTGGCGGCTGGTTTGTTCGGATCATTAAGCGCAGCACTCCCAGCGAGTGCCCCTTAGGCGATTTGTTCACAGACCGTTTACTGCCGCCTATTCTTACCTCGGCAGCGTCCGCCGCGCTCACAGTTCGGTTTCGCCTTGTCTTTGACTTTGGTGCTCTCGATTGCTTCTTGCCCGTCTGGAACTGCATAGAAGTACGTGCTGCAGCAAAGTTGGACGGCAGCGGCCGCCGAGTTCTGCTAATATAGAAGGTAAATAGTCGTCCACGCGCCTTAACAACTCCAGTGTGTCTTCGATGTCTGCTGTTACGACTGAGGCGCGGGTAAAGCTTTCTTTCAGAGTACGATTTTTTTGCCGCATGGCTAGACTAGTGACATGAGGAAAATTTTTCTTGTAGAGAGAATTACAGCTGCACTTCTAAATTGTATCATCGAAGTACCTTTGTATTTCAGTAGTACTGGATTTCAGAATAAGACTAATACTAGACAGTTACCCTACAACTTAAATGAATTTCACGATTTTATACTGTAGTTACAATAAGCAATATTTCCCGCTGCAAACGTTGTGTTTCAAAACTGAAGAGCCATCTTCCATGTAGTCGACGAAATTCATTCATCACTCCCACACCACCCCAAATATATTATGCCTTCGTAATATATTATCTTACAAATTACACTGCACAACAATGTTACAGGGACACTTTTTTTCAAAAACCCCTCCTAATTTTCTCCCATTGCGACACGTGCAAAAAGAAAAAAAAAAAAGGCCAGAGCTCAGAAGTTCATGTGAGATGTTACATGGGTTACTAATGTCACATTGGCACCAAATTTTACTACAATTCTACCCATCGCCACTTCGAAGTGGGAATGTTGTCACACCTCCCCTTACTGTCCTCTCACCGCTGCGACGGGGGTCAAAAACGTGACATGCTGCGTTGATATCACACAGTTTTCGTATGGGAGGCCGAGGAAAACTTTTCGGACACACCGCTCTTCCGAATCGACACGAAAAGACCGAAGAATGTGTTATAAATGGCGTAAACGAAACCATCACTTAACTTGGGACGTTCATTTTCACACATTTCGCAGTCTGACAGTTTGCCGTCCAACAGGACCATGTTCTAGAAAACCTTTGACTCTGCAGACATCTTTACGGACGATTCAACTGTTCTCTAAGAACATCACTGGGCTGCAACCCCACCGGCTGGAACCTCAACTCTTTGAACTGTAGTATGATCACAATTTTTGCTTTGGTATACAGGGAATTCACGCTCTTTCATTCCACGTTTTTCACATTCTCCTGTGGCGTGTCATTGGGAAAAGGGGGGCGGGGGGCGTAGCGGGGGGAGCCGGTGTTGCGACATTTACGTACGTGCTTATGTATGTGTGAATAATATAGTGAAAGGTCCTTCTAAGAACCCCCCCACCATTTCAGCAACGCTGATGTGATGGTGCCATCTGTGCATCCTGCTGGGACCCTTAAAACAGTGGGCTCACATTGGGAAGGACGGCTGTTCAAATCCACGTCAGACTATCAGAATTACTTTTATCGCAATCTCCCTAAATCGATCCAGGCTATAACTAGAGTGGTTCTTTTGAAAAGGCGTGGCCGATTTCCTTCCCCATCTCTGCAACATTCCGTACTTGTGTTCTGTCTCTAATGACTCGACGTCTACCAATGTTAAATGTTAAACCCTAGTCTTCTTCGATCCCTACCCGCCGGCATGACAGGCAACACTTTCGACAGACTTCAGTTTCCGTATGCGACCAACAGGCGCTAGTGTCGAGAAGTTTGCCTGTCCTGCCGACGGGTAGGGATTTATGGAGGAGTTTCTCTGCACACAGACTTTTGAAAGTGCCCAACAAAGGTGCGCGTCGGAGAAGGACTCTTCGCCGTTTTACTCGCATGCATATCAGTGTCGTATCCCTTATGCACACACCACAGGGGCGCGCGAAGGAGGAAGAATGAAAATACTTAGAAAACACCTTTCGGCTTTCGGTACGTTCAAATTTCGACGAATGGTTTTGAACGCTCCTTAGGTGTTCCACCCTGTATATTAGAAAAAAATTGCAGCCCCACTATACTCCAAAGGGGGTGAGATCACGCTCAGTGATGTGTTCTTAGAGAAGGGTTCAATCATTTGAGAGTTTTCAACACTGTCAAAAGTTGTCAGTAACGTCGTCCTGTTTCACATGGCACTACGACCACGAAATGTGCGAAAATGAACGCCGAAAGCGAAGGAGGGGTTTCGTTCACGTCCTTTATGACACCTCCTGAAGCTTTTTCGTGTCGATTATGAGCAGCGGTGTGTCCAAAATACTTTCCTCAGCCACTCATAAGAAACCTGGGTGATTTTAATGCTGGACGTCACAGTTCTGACAGCCGTCACGGAGACGTCGAGGAAAGAAAGTAAGGGAAGGTGTCATGACCAGGCCGGCCGCGGTGGCCCAGCGGTTCTAGACACTCAGTCCGGAACCGCGCGACTGCTACGGTCGCAGGTTCGAATCCTGCCTCGGGCATGGATGTGTGTGATGTCCTTAGGTTAGTTATGTTTAAGTAGTTATAAGTTTTAGGGGACTGATGACCACAGCAGTTAAGTCCCATAGTGCTCAGAGCCATTTGAACCATTTGTCATGACCAGTACCTGCGGATGACATCGCAGGGCACTGTCACTATTACAGTGAATGTTGTAGGCACCTTAGAGCCTAATGTCAAACTTCTCTGTCACAATGAGAGAGAATGACGCGATTTCAAAAAAGTGGCCTTTTAATTTTGTTGCGATGCGTATTTCCGTTTATCTCTAGATCAGTCTTGAATGACGCAGATCATTTTTAGCTCGAGATTATGTTAACGCTACTAAAGTTTGTTAAGTTCTTATTATTGTGTTTTAATACGTGCATTTTAAACAAAAATCTTGCAGTTACAGTTAGTGATAAACTAAAGATTTGTTCATTGACCGGTCCCACATCACGAATAAATTTGAAAGCTTATAAACAAATGGTTCAAATGGCTCTGAGCACTTTGCGACTTAACTGCTGAAGTCATCAGCCGCCTAGAACTTAGAACTAATTAAACCTAACTAACCTAAGGACATCACACACATCCATGCCCGTGGCAGGATTCGAACCTGCGACCGTAGCGGTCGCGCGGTTCCGGACTGAAGCGCCTAGAACCGCACGTCCACTCCGTCCGGCAAAGCTTATAAACCGTGATGGTTCTTTCGCTGTTTGTGGTCTTATAATATATTTTGGTTTTAGGATTAGAGATTTCTTTTATCTGGTACACTGGTCAGCCTGGGTTCGGTTTCGAAACAGTTTACCACACCCATCTAGACCAATACAGGTGCCCTGTCTTGTCTTAGAAAGACAACATACAAACCATTTGTAGAAAAAAAATCATAAAAAGTAAATGTACACAATTTGCAGTCACTGTCAAAACCACATTTTAGATATTCGTCCTCAGTATGATTTATCTATATTCTACCTTTCCGTTTGCATTTTCTTTTGTACTGCAGAACGTTAATGGTAATATATGTCGTCTTGACGTATATTTCCGCATCGTTAACAGTATGCACACGCTTTCTGTGCCAATTTTAAGAGGGATGGGGGAGGGAAGGACAGGAAGGAGTGGAGGAAACACAATCTGCATGCATCACCTAGAGTTGGCATAAATAACAAAAGTTTGAGTTTGAGGTAAAGTTGTAGTTTAAACCGCTTTATAAAGTGCTAGATATTCTAAGTGAGACATGGACAAGATGTGAGCTCCCGGAGCGAGCTCTGCGGGCTAACTTGAGTCTACTTTCCCCACCACTGCTCTATTCTGAGCTGGCTGTGTGAGTGAGCCAGCTATATGCCGAAGGCTGTACACGCGGAAGCTTAGGAAGACTTATTTGCAACATGGTGCAACTACTTTTGAGAGACAAATATTTCAGCATACTGTTACAAGCAGAATTTTTTATCGTGTGTATTTATTTTCAACTTTCTTCTGCCAAATCAGTAACTTCTCTTAACTGGAGTAAGTAAGTAAATTGGGTACTGCTAAAATGGTGAGCAGAACTACAAAAGCTTTGTATATATAGGCTTTTAAAATTAAGGTGTGATGTTTAAAAATTTGTGCACATTTTGATTTTGGAATATGTTCTATATCTGGAGCTATGGTTTGTGATACAGTCAAACACGTCGAGCTATTTAGGTTACATGTGATAAACATGAAGGTTGACAGAATGTGCCAATTTGATAAATTGGCGTTTTATAAAAGTCTTGGAAATTCCTGGATTGGACAGACAGTTGGGTGATACAGTGTACGTCCATCAGCTGAAGTTGGAACTAATGAGGTTCATTTGCAGCCAAAAGCAAGCACTGTCTGACCGATAACTCGAAATCCGTCTTCAGTCATGAAGAAACTACTTGAGAGCTCAGAATGAATTATTTTCATTACTGAAATGTAGTCAGTTGTACCTGGTCCACAAATGACTGCCTCTAGTTTCGGAAATGTTCCATGTCCTGAAGTTGAATTGATTTTTCCATAGGATGAATTTTTGTTTGATAGTATCAACCGTGTTCGCCATATCTGTTACCAGATGACTCTCCCCTTGCATTAAGACAGTTAATGAATTCAAATAAGGGGTGATATCCGCAATAAAGGATTTTGCCACCACTATACTTGCCACTTATCCTGAAGTCAGTTTCTTCCGAAATGGCCGCCTTCAGTTTAGCCAATATTCACTGTCGTTCATCAGAAGACAAGTGCGTCATATCGTCTTTGTGGCTAATGTTGACGTGACATTCCAATAAATCTTTTTTCCAGCTCTTAACAGTGCGATGGCATATTAAGCACTCTGCATGGCCTTTAAACGTACGGAAAATAAGGCAGTTCCCATTCAGCATTGAATGATGTGGCTACTCCACTTCTTTTCTGGAAGAATGCGTAGACCCCGTAGTAATCGTAACGCAGAACGTAAATCCAATTTAACGCAAGTAGTATTGTCAGAAAACTACTTGGCATGACCGCCTTGCGTCTGCAGCCTTCATTTTCCTCTTCCTCCTCATTGGCCATTGCTGGAGACAGCGGAGAACCCATAGCCATTCCATCCGTCTTTTCATAAAATATGCTGCCCTACACGTTTTCTTCAAGAAACGGAAACGTGAAAATGTTGAGCATTCACGTGATGAGACACCGAGTGCATTCCTTCCCTTTAGGGCGCTACATCCAGCAAAATAGGAAGAGTCCTGGGAAGACGAAGTATCAAATGTATTTTCTCACCTCCTAAGAAGATAAAGGAGATATCACGCCCTGTTAAGGACAGTACTGGCCTCAGGATTCCTGAGATGTACAACATCCTATGAGAGTGCAGGAGCAATCACATTGCTCAGTCCATCCGCACTGTTTCCGACCGCCGTGCAGAGCATCAACAGCATATCAAAAATCGAGAACTGGAGAAATCTGCAGTTGCTGAATACAGCCTCACAGACGAACACGAAATACTGTTTGAAGAAACAATTTTTGTCCCAGGTTTCCACATACTGGGACTGTGTAATTAAAGAGGCTGTAGAATTAAGAATGTGTGAGAAAACCTTCAACCGTAATGGCGGCTGTAATCTCAACGGTGCATGAAAGCGAACTCTCGATGCAGAGAAGAGCCAGAGATATTCGTCACAATGTTTACGCTACGGCGAGGACGGTGGCGTCACCAGCGCCAACGTTGACACCATCTGCGACAGTATGACGTAACTACTGACCAATCAAAAGCTGGCTTTGGGCTATATCAGGCCACCACAGAAGCAATTGTGACAGTCAGTTGCTCCTGACGAAGACGATGGTGGAAATCGTCGAAATCTCGAGGTTTTATCCTGAATTGAAGCGGCTAGAATTCCGAGAAAGTTTTATATGACCCAAGTTTGTTTTGCAATTGGCACATTGAAAGAAGCATGCCGATAAAATAATATAAATAAAATGACTGTACTGATTTGATTGAAAGTTCTTGTGTATCCATTTTTTCCAATATCATTACGAAAAACATTTTCTCCTTTTTTCCAGCTAAATGTTAAGAAAATAATAAATGAATCAATCAGTAACGACAGTCTGCACAGTCATGATAATTACATGGGAAGAAAAAAAAGAAGTGCAGGAAGGGGTATTCGAACCCTGGACTTCGCGCTCGTGAAACAAGCCGCTTAACAAGCTCAGCTGCGGTCTTCTGGAGTACTTCTGGCCGTACAAACTATACAAACACACATTAAATTTTCAAACTCGATTTTGTCGGTAACGGTTGAGAGTTGCGTCTTCCTGTTTACGTTTGTCGAAGTCGTAGCTGTGCCCTACACATCCTGTCAATATGAATCAAATCGGCGAGGGGAAGTTCGTGTGGTCACCTTGTAAGAAGGATTGAGGCCTGAGCTCTCGTGGAGCGCTGCTAGGCCAGCCCTGTTCAAAGTGATATGTATTATTTCATCACAAATACTAATTTTCTCAAGAATCCGATAGTAAAACTAGATTGTTATGACATCGATAGTTTTGGTGATCAAGCTCTGCAGTTATTAACTTCTGAATTTACGTGATGATTCAGATGCATTGTCAGTAAAAATTTTCCTGCTTGGCCCGATTGAGGACTTGGGAGACGAGACGTCAAGAAAATCGCGTGGGCTTTGCAAGGATTACGAATGCCACGAGTGGTCTATGTCGTCTATAGCTCATCTCAGGCAGTCCGTAATTCTAAATAATTCCTCCATTGTATTTCCCTGCGTGCTATTATGGGCAACATTGCGGTTGCATTCCTATTACTGATGTTTTACATCACTGGAAGAGTGTTTAATCTAAATAGAAATATTCTTTACCATTCTGGAAATTTTTGATGTTGTGATTGATAAAAAATGCACGTGTTTGATGGTATTCGAAATAGTTCAGATCGCAGTTCGACTACCCAGGTTTACGTTACCCGTAATTTTCGTGAAATGGTTAAGACGGATGTAACGATGATTCGCTTCAGTAGAAAAAAAAAATGTTCAAATGTGTGTGAAATCTTATGGGACTTAACTGCTAAGGTCATCAGTCACTAAGCTTACACGTTACTTAACCTAAATTATCCTAAGGACAAACACCCAAACCCATGCCCGAGGGAAGACTCGAACCTCCGCCGGGACCAGCCGCACAGTCCATGACTGCAGCGCCTGAGACCGCTCGGCTAATCCCGCGCGGCGCTTCAATAGACCACGGCCGATATTCTACCACAGACCTATAATGACGTCGATGTATACGTAACGTAAAACTCTAAGTACCTTCCTTTTTCTAAATCATTACCAATTCTCGTCGAAATACCGGATGCCTCTCTTAAGAGTCATCAGGCGCATTTTCTCTGGTGTTTCGGCAGATATTTGCAATTTCGTTCTTCGACTTTTACTGTCCCTGTGAATACAGGTCAATAAAGTAAATGTTGTAATAGGCTAATCTGTGATCGCTCTATTGAACGGGCACGTAAATTTCCGCTTTAAAAAAACATGTTGTTTGTAACGGGACGAGAACCAACGCTTTCCGTCGACCCTTAGCATCGCATGAAAGATGTGAGGAGCACTATTTGTTTGGGGTGACTCCAGCTACACAATGCAAAAACGAAATTGCAAAAATTTCTGCTGAAACGACAGAGAAAATGGGCGGAACGACTCGTAGGAGAGACAGTCTGTACGTCGACAACTAAAGTGATCGTCAATAGAAAGGAACTACAGACTAGTCGGTATGGTTTCTCTGTGTTTCGCTATGGGCAACGTTTCAGATCACGTGCTATTTAATGAGTTTGTTTGATTCGATTTATGTTACGACGAAGCTTTCAGATGTTGCCAACTAGTGGTACAGCTCAGTGTGACGAGGGAAGTTGGGATAATTTTTACATTATGACCTCGCTGTCAGTGTGCCGCAAAATGAAAAAAAATTAAGTCTGAGAAATGAAGACCTCGGCTATAAACAATGGGAATGGACAAGTTGGTTGTTTTGAGAAACTGGGCAGTGGGTTTCAATAAAATCTCGTAAATAAGATATTTCAAAAACATGAAACGTGATTTTTTTAAAAATTCAGATAAGTCATTTATTTCACATTTATCTACAGTTTCTAAACTGGTAAATTAGACCCAAAATTTTATTCGTAAAAATTCGTCAATGGATACTTAACATTGTTTGCTTTCAAACTGAGTGCACTTAGCATTTATGTACCACTTTTTTCTTGCTGAGCGAATTAAAGAAACAAAAATACTAATTTATAATACTAATTAACAAAGGTCCGAATTGTTTCAGGTTTTAGTATACAGATTTGCCTTAACAGAGGAGGAAGAGGAGGAGGGGGGGGGGAGAGGAGAAGATTAGTATTTAACGTCCCGTCGACAACGAGGTCATTAGGGACGGAGCACAAGCTCGGGTTAGGGAAGGATGGGGAAGGAAATCGGCCGTGCCTTTGAAAGGAACCATCCCACCATTTGCCTGAAGCGACTTCGGGAAATCACGCAAAACCCAAATCAGGATGGCCGAACGCCGGTTTGAAGCGTCGTCCTCCCGAATGCGAGTACGGTGTGCCAACTCGCTCTATTTTTCCGTAACAGCTGTTATAATAATAAAGTATTACAACTTCAGCACAGTCTAAAATTAATTTTAGCGGTTGCGTAAACAGTATTAAGCATGAAACTTCCTGGCAGATTAAAACTGTGTGCCCGACCGAGACTCGAACTCGGGACCTTTGCCTTTCGCGGGCAAGTGCTCTACCAACTGAGCTACCGAAGCACGACTCACACCCGGCACTCCCCCAGGCTGTGGCTAAGCCATGTCTCCGCAATATCCTTTCTTTCAGGAGTGCTAGTTCTGCAAGGTTCGCAGGAGAGCTTCTGTAAAGTTTGGAAGGTAGGAGACGAGGTACTGGCAGAAGTAAAGCTGTGAGTACCGGGCGTGAGTCGTGCTTCGGTAGCTCAGTTGGTAGAGCACTTGCCCGCGAAAGGCAAAGGTCCCGAGTTCGAGTCTCGGTCGGGCACACAGTTTTAATCTGCCAGGAAGTTTCATATCAGCGCACACTCCGCTGCAGAGTGAAAATCTCATTCTGGAGTATTAAGCATGTTCATCAACATTTCTGCCTTTACCCCGTCACGCAAATTCAAGTAAACTAGGGTAAGGAACACAACATTGTTTACTTGCTTAAATATATATTCACACGTACGTGATTAGCAACAACGTTTGAAGGTCATTTGCGGTGAGGAACATATTACTTACCTTTATCTGAGTCCTACTTATGCACATCATCCTCAGATTTGTAAAAATCGTCCCTGAAAATTATTTTTTTCCTGGCATGAGCAAACACGCGTTTCAATTACTGGCAGCAATCATTACCACTATTTACATGCACACAACCTGACAAAGTTACCATTAGCGAGAATCCCAAATTGGAGAGAGAGCTGCCATTTCTCAGTTTATGGTAGAACTATCAACGCATCTGAATAAAGCACATCACTTACCATGTTTAACATGCAATAACTCTGTTTCTCACCAACAGTCTCTTACTATTGTTTACAACTGAGTTCTTGAAATGCCGTTATCAGACTAAACATATCAGAAATTGATTCAGCCTCCTTGATGGCGCATTTTGCGGTGCCTCCAGTGTTGCGGCTCTTCTGTTTGGCAAATATAAACTTCAGAAATTGGTGCAGTGGATTAAACTGGAAGTCCAGTATTACGCACAGCCGGCTTATGCACTAATCCCAGAAGCCATCCTCGAATGAAGGCAGTATTTAGCCCCGTGCGCTACATTGACGCTTGTGGGCTTTCCATTTACCGGTGCATGAATTAATACATTTTCATCACACGAAGGGCTGCAGGTTCAGTCGATGATTAGTCATTCGAGGAACGGAAAAGCTTTATGGATTCCACGAGTTGTATAAAACAAGCTTTCTATAATGGAGTCGATGTTTCGCTTCCGCCTCAGTTTAAGCTGTTTAATTTCCTTCTTTCGGTATTAAACAGTGGCCGAGAGTATTTTCTTTCGAAACGGTTCCATAATATTTCCGTGCTTTCTCGCTTCTGGTCAAGTTTAAGCACACAGAATTACTGAAAGCATTTTCCCATTCCAATATCCTTTCCTGCTATTGTCATAAAGCGACAATCGACTGTGCCTGATATTAAACATTTTCTGTCATTCTTTTACCTAATTATATCCATATAAATTATAAATATATATGCTGTAGAACTATGTACGAATGTTCCGCATCTCCAAAACCACCCGACCGATTTGAACCAAACGTGGTACACATATCGCTCGGTGTCTGAAGAGAACCACAGTGGGAGTGGGAAAGACTCACTTACCAGAAGGGTGGGAAGGAAAAAGCAGTGTAGCCCGCGACGCGTGAATACCCGTATTTTAGGCATTCAGTGTTTGAGAACGAGAGCACTCAGAGACGTGCAACAAACTTTACACACTATTTCAAACCTTTAAGAATTTTTTTCTCACTGACGACTCCCACAAAATGATGGAAGGAAAAAAGTTTATCGCTCAATCCATTTTCGCGGTTCGTGCAGTAAAACTGCTGCATGAAGCGTGACGTATTAATTTATTACTTCTTTACTAGTGACTGTTTCATAACACATTTTGCAGACATTATTCTCATACACAATTGAATGTACCAGAAAAATTACATCATTTTACGATATTTCGTTCACGAGATACGATGTCATAAACACTGAGATGCGTAAAAAACTGGCGCATCGTGTATGACGTTTTAATTTATTACTTCTTTACTAATAACTCTATTTGCGACAAATTTCGTAGACAGTATCCGTATATGTTGCTGAGTATAGCTACAAAAATATGTCATTGTACGACCTACAGTTTAGGAGAGATGACGTCAAATACTGAGATGGGTAAAAAACTGCGGCATCGTGTACGACATTTTAATTTATTACTTCTTTGCTACTGACACTATTTACAATACATTTCACAGACGGTAGGCACATATGCCTCTGGATGTACGTGCAAAAGTATATCATTGTACAGCATAGTTCAGGATATACGACGCCATAAACACTGGGCTGTGTGAAAAGAAAGAGTAGAACGAAATTAGCTAGACGTACAGGTGACATGTGTACAAATACGCACGAAATATGTTAAATATATGTGAATTATATTTCACATGTGCGTATGCGGGCAAAAACACGGGTAAAACGCTCATCCTAAACCCCAGGGACGATTTCAATCAAATTTGGTAGACATACTAGTTACAATTTGAAAAGAAATACTGTAAAATTAAGAACCACCAACCTTCTGTTGGGGTAAGTGTGATAACGCGGAGAGAGAAGGGAGCGTGGGGAGATGGAAGTCAACGAGAAGGAAGGAGGAAATAGGCACAGATAGGAGGAGGAGGAGATGGACAGAGACAGGGGAAGGGAAATGGACAGACAGTGGGGCGGGGGGAGCAGGAGGTGGACAGAGAGAGGAGGTGGTGGAGATGGACAAAGGAGGTGAAGGAGGGGATGGGCAGAGAGGGGAAAGAGGAGATCGACTAATAGAAGATTGAAATAAAACGGCGGGTAATCAATTAGTTACACATAAACTGAGAAATGGTTCAAATGGCTCTGAGCACTATGGGACTTAACATCTGAGGTCATCAGTCCCCTAGAACTTAGAACTACTTAAACCTAACTAACCTAAGGACATCACACACATCCATGCCCCATGCAGGATTCGAACCTGCGACCGTAGCGGTCGCGCGGTTCCAGACTGAAGCGCCTAGAACCGCTCGGTCACACCGGTCGACTGAGAAATGGTTTGTATAAATTACTCAAGGGCATATAATATGATCGCATCTGCTGTGCTTTTCCTGTCCTTTTTACGTAGCGTTATATTTCGTATCACAGAAAAATTGTCATACTCTAAAACAAGCAATTGCGAAGTACTAGGCAACAAATGTCAGGTATTGTCTTTTAAATATTGGCAACAAACAGGTTCTAAAATTTACGCATTTTTCCTATGCTGGTAGTAGTCGGGTAAGAGTAGAAGATGTAAACGTATTTACTCCAGTTTGAAACGTCTGAAGGAAGAAAGAGAGCGATTTTGTCCGTGAGGGAACGGGAGAAACAAGGAATGGCGAGAGTACAGCTAATGGACCGTCCACAAAACTTCGTGTTAGCGGCTTTGAGGTCGGTAAATTTGTGGAACCTTTATATTTTGCCACGGAGCAAACGTCAGAAGACGTAAAGAAGCCTTGAAGGACGTGACATCGTAACAGCGTCAAACCTCCGTCTACTCAGTTCACTCGATTTAGCTGCATGCGTCGGAGGCACTGTGAGTTGTCAACATCCATCGTAATCCACCCTGTATAGTTATCATCCGTCTGTAATTTTCTCTGCAATGTTCTCAGAATGTTTGTCTTATATGACGCCTTTTTTTATTACATCTTTACTCTGGTGTTGGTAGAGAGCACGTAAACGAACTCCAAGATAAACTTTTGTTTACTTGAAACAGAAGGATGTATGTACTGTCACTTAAATTAGACCAGTGGTGGAAGTCATTATGTGGAATTGCCTTCCACAGGTTAAATGCGTAATAGATCAACTGCGAACATCTTTCGGGTATCTCGTCTGATGTAAATATCACAGTTGAACGACATTTCGGAGTCAGACTAAGACGACGTCATCAGTGATACTAAAGCGCTGTAGTTACAGTATACGTTACCTTCTTCCACGTCTCCTAGTGTAGATTGGAGGCAGGAAACTGCAGTTAATTTCTTGAAAACAAATCGTAGCTCAGTGTGCTAGTATATCACTACGAACCGAAGAGTCGGTTATTGATTCCGCTGTGTCCGAGGAAGTTCTGTCAATCGCTTAATGAGGTGTGAACCGCTGGTACTACTTCGTATGCACCAAAGATGCGATTTTGTGAGTTGTCTGCATTCTGTGTGTCCTGTCCACGCCTCCGTTCCCTTTTTGTCCCAGAACTTGATACGTAAGTTCATTCGCAGCAGGTCAGAGGGTCGTCCCTAGTAAAACATTTGTTATGATGAAACTAGTTTTCGTGTTAATGATTGCTTTACAGTGCACTGCAGTGTCAAAGAACTTTCAGCGAAGAACAAAGAATAATTATACTAGTTACAAAATAGTAAGGATAAATACGAACAGAGCATTTCGTCTCGATATGAGCCATTCGTGGCCCTCGGGACTATTCCCTAAAACACAGGTACCAAACTTTAGTTCTCTGGGGTCTTTAACACTTTAACGGGACGCGAAAATTTCGGTAGGCTGTCGATCCCGTCAGTTGATGAGGTACGATTTCTCCTGCTTTTAAATATAAAATCACCTGTACTGACAGGCTCGATAGATCTTCATTGTTTTGCGAGGGACAAGTGGTTTCTAAAACAGCCATAAAAACTGACGGTATTTTAAGAAACGGCAGTCAAAGTGTTAAGGTTCTGCAGGAGTTCGTTAGAGGTTAGCAAAATATCAGATGTTTGATTTAGAAACGAATTATTTCAACGAAATAACACAAATACTAAAAATTAAATATCAGGGACTCGGGCAAACAACTCAATACCGAATTTCATCTGCTCTATAATGAGAGCACATCGTCATGTCTCAACTTTCGCTCAAGTGCCGAGTATAGTTGAGGTTATATAAGACAGACGATTTATTCGTGGCAATGCAAGAAGGAGGGCCGCAGTGGTAACACCGGTTCCCGTCAGATCACCGAAGTTAAGCGCTGGCGACCTGACCTAGCACTTGGATGGGTGACCATCAGGTCTGCCGAGCGCTGCTGGCAAGCGGAGTGCACTCAGCGCTTGTGAGGCAAACTGAGGCGCTACTTGACTGAGAAGTAGCGGCTCCGGTCTCGTAAACTGACGCACGGACTGGAGAGCGGTGTGCTGACCGCATGTCCCTCCATATCCGCATCCGGTGACGCCTGTGGGCTGAGGATGACACGGCGGCCGGTCGGTACCTTTGGGCCTGTTCGGATCAAGGTTCTTTTTTATTGTGACCAGGAAAGTTCCAGACAACTGCTGAAGAATCACTCCTTGAAGTACGATTTGTCGTAGTTGTTCAAGAAAGATGACTACTTGAAAATGAAGTTGAAAACAGACAAAGGAAAAGAACATAATTAACACCGGTGAGATAAATGTGCTGTCGTTGTGGCCTTGAACGTATATTGGGAAATTTCACAGACATAAATTTTGTGTGTTGTTAACAAGAAACCGGAAAGAATAACGAGTTGAGTATCTAAGTGATTCAAAATATGGAAGTGTCAAAAGGTGACATTAACAAACTTAAACAACGAAGGAAATTCCAGAATTGCGGAAAAAAATTAGTGACTATAACGTCAGGTATGAATCTGCTATTAGATCTTCTACGTTTATTGTACTACAATGCACGGCGGAGAATACGGGGCTCTAGTATTACTTTTCGACATTTCTGTCCCACTCGGGTAAGGAAAACACATCCCACAACACTGCTGTATTTAGGTCATTTCTCTGATTAAAGCGTCATGTTTCTTGTTCGCAGGTGTGTGAAGTACTTCGTAGAATAGTCAATGGAAATCCGCTCTCGGAAATCTAAAGGCCCTCTACACATCATGCATCACGTTTTGCCTGTTGTCTCTTTCTGCATTTTCACTTTTCTTTTAATAAAGTCTCTTGATTACGTAGGATTTTTTGGCGTCTGAAAAGCTCTTCAGTTCTCTTATGCGATCTCTGCCATGCTCTTAATGCTCCGTGTAAACCTAAGTCTGCGATGTAAAATGCTGACGTTATCGTTTCGTTAGATACCGCGCCAAAGAAAGAAAATAACAGTCTCTTCAGTAGCGAAGTCGATTTGGACTTTGCACTATCTGTAGCACGTAACGAAGGTTTAGAAGGAAACCAGACAACCATTGTTGATGCTGTCACCGTAGAATTCGCCCGAAATGGTTGAAGAAAACCATGAAAAACGTAAATAACGATTTCTACATGCTGATCTGAAAGCCACGCTCGTCTGTTCAGATCAAATTTCTTAACCATTGTTCTACCCCGTTAGGCGTACCGCGTCCAGTGACATTGCCTAGCGAGATGGCGCAGTGGTTCAAGAACTGAACTCGCATTTGAGGACTTCCGGCAACACAAATTTAAGTTTCACGTCTGCCCGCATCTCGTGGTCGTGCGATAGCGTTCTCGCTTCCCACGCCCGGGTTCCCGGGTTCGATTCCCGGCGGGGTCAGGGATTTTCTCTGCCTCGTGATGGCTGGGTGTTGTGTGATGTCCTTAGGTTAGTTAGGTTTAAGTAGTTCAAAGTTCTAGGGGACTGATTACCATAGATGTTAAGTCCCATAGTGCTCAGAGCCATTTGAACCATTTTGTTTCACGTCTCCGTCCAAACAGGCCTTGGAAGCCCCAATGGTACCGATCGGCCGCGGTGTCATCCTTAGCCCACAGGCGTCACTGGATGCGGATATGGACGATGATGATGTTGATGATGATGATGTTTGGTTTGTGGGGTGCTCAACTGCGCGGTTATCAGCGCCCGTACAAATTCCCAACCTTTGCTCAGCCCAATCTCGTCGCTTTCATGAATGAACGGATATGGAGGGGCATGTGGTCAGCACAACGCTCTCCCGGCCGTATGTCAGTTTGCGAGACCAGAGCCGCTACTTCTCAGTCAAGTAGCTCCTCAGTTTGCCTCACAAGGGCTGAGTGCACCCCGCTTGCCAACGGCGCTCGGCAGACCGGATGGTCACCCATCCAAGTGCTAGCCCATCCCGACAGCGCTTAAGTTCGGCGATCTGACGGGAACCGGTGTTACCACTGCGAAAAGCTCGTAGTTTCACGTGGTTCCCCTAAATCTCTTAAAGTCGATTATAGGTTGGTTTCTTTGACAATGACACGGTTAACTTCTTTTCCAATATTTTTTGAATACAATCTTGTCCTATGTCTTTCATGATCATCCCATCAGTGGGATGTTAAACTGTTAATGTCCTTATTACTCGACATTTTATAAGGATTTGCCTCTTGGGGCTCGGTCGCTTGGTATCTGAACGTTTCATTGAATTGCTTACATTGTGGTGACGAAAGTTATGGGATAGTGTTATGCACTGTACAGATGGCGGTAGTATCGTATACACAAGGTATAAAAGGACAGTGCATCGTCGGAGCTGTCATTTCTACTCAGGCGAATAATGTGAAAAGGTTTCCGAAATGATTATGGCCTCACAACGGGGATCAACAATCTTAGTACGCGGAAAGGGAGTTGAAGCTAGACGCATGGAACATTCCATTTCGGAAATCGTTAGGGAATTCAATATTCCGAGATGCACAGTATCAAGAGTGCGCCACGAATACCAAATTTCAGGAATTACCTCTCACGGCGGACAACATTGTGGACGACCTAGTGCAGCGGTGATTGCGTAGAGTTCAATGCTAACAGACAAACAACACTCAGTAAAACAGCCACAGAAATCAATGTATGACGTACCACAAACGTATCCGTTAGGACAGTGCGGCAAAATTTGACGTTAATAGGCCATGCCAGCTGAAGACCGATGCGAGTACCTTTCGTAACAGCCCGACAGCGCCTGCAGCGCTCATACCGTTCGGTTTGACCCTAGACGAATGAAAAACCGTGGGCTGGTGAGATCAGTGCCGATTTCAGTTGGTAAGAGCCGATGGTAGGGTTCGATTGTGGCGCAGACTGCACGAATTCTGCAGGGGGACTTCCAACAACTTGAGTCCATGCCACGTCGAGTTGCTCCACTATATCGGGAAAAAGGAGGTCCGACACGATATTAGGAGATATTCCATGACTTTTGTCACCGCAGTGTATATTAGGTGCAGTTATTCGCGGATCTCATATCTTTCAGTGGGTACAGCCTTGACTCCATGTGTCGAACAACCAGCTTCGTGAGAAAGCAGCTGATATCGTTTATTACACTGATGTGTATTGTGAATAAATGAAGCCCGATAATACTGTCCTGATGCGCGGTTGACGTCCATTTTTGGTCGGAAACCACTGACCGTCCGAGGAATTGACAAGTTTTGAGCCGTTTCCGGAGCGAATAGCTCTTGCAGAACGGGCTGGACGCGGACGGGAGCGACGGAGGAGAGCAGCCGGCGAGAAATTTATTGTCGCGCTGGCCCAAATCGCTTGAAGTGGTAATGGGTGACCCACAGCAGGCGATTTGCATGAACAGCGCCAGCAATTGACTGCAGCCGGATACCTCGTCCCGCAGACAATTAGTCCTTGGCCACTCGCCTGCTGGCCGCGCCTCGCCCCTGTTTGTAGAGCCTGCGGCCTGCCCCTGCACAATTATATTCCTAGCTTCTGTCCTGCTTCACAGACCTTACTGTTCCGAATTTTTCCACTAGAGGACGTAGTGTCCTACAACATTTATTTTTACTGTCCTGTTTCTATTCTCAATTTCCATTACTTATTTATGTATAAACTGTAGCTTTTTGTAGGCAAAGAACGAATTACTTACAAAATCTGGCTTTGCATATCCAATGTGGTATTATTAATGACATACATTTGAATAAAATCGTTCTGCATTTGTGACCGCGCCATATGTAATAAAACTAATAACGTTATGACTGCTATTGCAGAGTATGAAGAAGGCTGTCCTATACAGAGTGATTTATATAGAATGATTCTTATTAACGTTTAAACACCTCAGAAGCGATGTGGTGACACAGAGACAAGTAATTTAATATAAACAAATGGCGTTGCAGATAGTGGGAACTACCCCAGACTTCTGAAAATTTTTACTGCGAACCACCTACGCGTGCACCAGCGTGTACGTTTTCACGTCGTGTACTTTCATTCACAATTATTGCTTAGAATGCATTTACTTAGCACTTAACAACGTCCGTCATTATAGAATACGAAATCGTAGTTTGTACTTCGACCTAGACGATACACAGTCTCAGTACACTGTCTGTGGACAATGTCTGTAGGTCTAAGGACGAATCGCGCAATACCATCACTAATGAGGATGAGGTTTATCCCCACCTGTTCGTGTTGCATTCTGTGCACTATGTATCGCAAAATATTCAGTAGTACATTCCTTGTCTCCTGTTTTATATTTGCACGCTTTTGCAGGCTCACATTATTGAGGTGTTCCACCACTGTTTGAGTATTTCTTGTGCACGCCAGTCAGCGATTTCTGGTTCTCCGGTTCTACAAGTATCTGCCAGTACTGAAACGTTGTCGTTTCCTGCCTTGCATCCTTCTGCCACTAGCAGCAGCTCCATTTCTCTCTCTCTTCCATATCGATATTTCAAATCAATTTCTCTTGCCTTACTCGTCGCCCAGAAAATCCACATCTGGCATCTGCTTTGACTAGTTCCTGTTCGTGTTTCAATTTTATATCCCTAACCGTTTAATGTCCATTATTATAGAATCAACGACACTGTTCTACATAGTACCTCCTGTACTTTCCTTGTAACCTGTTTCGAGCGAGCGGAGCGCTACAGTGGGTAGAAACTTGTGTTCGTATTCGGAGGAAGCCGGCTTCAAAACCACATAAATCATTCGAGGGGTATGTTGCAATTGTTGCGTTGGTACGGTCACAGACATACCATTCCCTATTCTTCTCTAACAGAAATCTCCTCGGTTTCGAGCCGGTGGTAAACGCTAACGTTTATTCGTAATTGGCTGCAAGATGTTACGCCTATTTTCAGCTAGTACCTATGTCTCGTACATGATCCATTGCTTTAGCAACAGATCTTCGGTTGTTGTGCTCTATGTGAAACAGGTCAATTTGTGGCTAAAAGTGACTAAAAATGCTGGCATACGTGATTTCTAGTATTCGAATTTCTGAATGATAAAACGATTATAGACATCCATCATGGTTGTGAAATTCTTTATACAAGATGAAATTTACTAAATCATACAACACATTACGTTACTGTCCTGTTTCTGCCTGTGGCCGTTTTTAATTGCCGGAATGAACAACACCAACAAAGTAAAAAAGGTAAACCGCTTATGTAACTTCGTTACACTTAGCGCGCGCGCGCGCGCGCGCGCGCGCTCGCACACACACACACACACACACACACACACACACACACACACACACACTCGCGTCCGTCTTAAATCCGCTTATATAATATTGCACACTACTTACTGCATTCAGGATGTAACACGTCATTTGACTAAATTGCTGGTACTAAACGGCTTCAGAGTCCTTTCCTAATGTATTTAGCAGCACAACGCATCCTTTGCAGAAAGGCAATGTATGCCAGCAGAGAGAGATACAGTCGTCTGTCTACAGTACTGCATCCATTATGTTCCTGTCATTATTCTTAATGAAACAACATTACACAGTGGAACTAAAACTGCTTACAATAACGTTATGAATACACTCAATTTTTTTCATTACTGCTGTACACAAACGTAACGAGGTTTTGTTGAAAATTGTGCCAGTGCTAGAAATGATCTCTCATGTTAATTAATTTGTATCATACCTAAAAAAAACAAAAAACTATTTCATCAGTATAATAAACTACAACAGTCACTACTACCTAATAACTGCAACACTGTTATACGTCTTGATGCTAAAAACATTTCCACGTATTAGTTCATAACATGCTTATAATGGAAGTACAGTCCGCCCCCGGTAGCTGAGTGGTCAGCGCGACAGAATGTCAATTCTAAGGGCTCGGGTTCGATTCCCGGCTGGGTCGGAGAATTTCTCCGCTCAGGGACTGGGTATTGTGTTGTCCTAATCATCATCACGCGCAAGTCGCCGAAGTGGCGTCAGATCGCAAGACTTGCACCCGGCGAACGGTCTACTCGACGGGAGGCCCTAGTCACACGACATTTATTTATTTATGGAAGTACAGTTATTCAAAAGGCTTTTGTTACACAAACCTGGTGAAATTGTTAAAAGTGTTTAGAATAACATCATTAATACAGGCAGATACATTCGTTACTGCTGCATAAAAATCCTGACTTTTTTAAAAAGATTCTTCTACGTCAGTCATAAAAATGGTCTCTCGTGTTCGATCTACTAATACTATACTTTAAAATTTCCATTAACGCTGCTAATATAATATTATAATACAACAGAAACTACGATACAGAACTTAATTCAGCTGTGAAATGCTACCAGAAGTCATGACGGTAAAAGTAGTTCCTGCGTTCATTGGCTTATACTATATACTTAAAATGTGATTAAAGTTGTCCAGTGGAGATTTAGCTCGATTATGAAGTTGTTTACTTGGTAAACTTTTTATAGGCTGCGTAGAGTGAGGTGGTTTGTGAACTGAATGTGTCGGCCTATGTGACTTAAACTGCTCCAGACAAAATCTGCGATTTCTATTTAACATTGGCTGCTGAAGAATATGTGGGTAGATAAATAACAATATCTTTCACATTCTTCACATCCTATTTCATTTCTCACAGATTAAATAATCGTGTTAGAGACTTCGGAGTCTCCAGATTCACTGAATATTGTGACCGTTCCATTTCCTGGAGACGTCTGGAAAGGCAACGAACATAGTCGGGAAGTAATGGGAAATGTATTAGGGTGGCTTTGTGGGCATGTGTTAAAATGTCACCGGTGTGGTGTGACAACAAGAACGGCTAGTGGAGCCGTTAATTGGACGAGCGGCACGCGCTCAACTCGATGCGCTAACAGCAGCCTGCAGCCCTGTAATCCGCTCACACAAAATTACCACCTTTCCAGCTGCGCTCATGTTCGGTGCGAGGCGGCGCCTAAGTTGAGCGCCGAGATTCGCTGTGGTTTGCGGAACGACGACAGAAGACGTGAAAAGGGTGGTGGAACGCTTTCGCCCTCGAGGATCGTTTGGCGGTTATCCAGCTCCAATGGAGCGCTGCGGAGCCGCTCCAGTGAGTACACAAACGGTAGAAGGGCAAACTCAAATTGTGCTTCTAACGCAGAATGCTCCGGTCATCGCATAATTCTGAAGTACCTATATTACTATGATCTACATTAAGGAATAGTTCAAATATTACACACGTTTCAATTGGCTCAGGTGAAGTTTACGTTAACAGATACTTTCTTCTTCGAAACTCGGTGGAGGTCGGGATATTCTGAAAGTCATAGAGAACGGTCCGGATATGTCATATAAAGGATGTCACGGGTATAAGTACTGATGTTTGTACTGGTGACTGTGGACGGTGTACTAAACGACATTACATCGGTATTTGCGTCATGTGAAAAGATTGTGGCCATTACAAGTCTTGATTGTTTAGTATCTGCAAGTACATGTGGCAACAGCAAGCCATTAATGTATATATTTGATTGGTGTCTGTTATGTCGGATGATGTGCGAGTTGGGGGTTAATGGACGCTTCATTGCAGCGAGCGAAAGTTGGAAATTTGAGTCGGTCAGTGACTTTGTCCGGATGGCCGAAGCGGTTAAGGCAACCACTCATGAGAAGCAGTAAATCCAGGTTAGAGTCCCGATCCGGCACAAAGTTTCGACTTTCGCCATTGCGTTTCCGCAGTGCCCTGTGCGAATGAAAGTCACGAATGCCCATCCATCCATCCCTTCCCTTTCTTTACCCATTCTGTATTTGATACAGCCAAGCCATTAATGCTTATTTTGCCTTGGGCAGTATGTCAGGAGGTTAAGTGTGGATGCGTGGACGCAAAACGGTTAATCTATACTGACAGACGCAATCCGCTTAATGGTGCAGTACGGCCTTGCAGAAAACATAGGGTCGCACAGTATGTGACGTGTTTGTGAGAAGACTGTTCGATGCAGAGAAAAAACCGCCAACACATTCATGTGTGTACATATCAAGGTAGCACCAACAAAACTTTCTGCACTTATACTTCACTTTACACCCTGTATATGTATACTGCTGTGCCGCTGACGGTTACTTGCTGTGGAAGGTACTCCGTATCACTGTTATCCGTTCCGTTCTCTGTCCCATCCGTGTAAGGAGTAAGGTAAGAATGTATGCGACCACACAAACTCTAATATTCCTCATTATGTCCTTACGTGACATCCGCGAAATACGCACTGTTGCCAGTAGAAGTCTTCAAGATATATGAGAAATATTGTTCCAACAACATTTTGCCTGAGCACTGTTAGCTTGGAAACTTCCTGGCAGATTAAAAGTGTGTGCCGCACCGAGACTCGAACTCAGGACTTTGCCTTCCGCGGGCAAGTCCTCTACCAACTGGACTACCTAAGCACGACTCACGACCCGTCCTCACAGCTACAATCAAAGGTCGAGAGTTCGAGTCTCGATCTGGCACACAGCTTTAATCTGTCAGGAAGTTTCACATCACCGCATACTCCGTTGCAGAGTGAAAATCTCATTCTGGAAACTGTTAGCTCTCTTGCAACAAGTCCCACACTTCTGTGTTGAGTAAACCACTTGGTTACTACCCTTGCCTCTATCCCTGCCTTTTCTCCTCTCTGCTCACTTCATGAAGAGCCCAACAGTCTATCAGCAGTCGAGAATATGTTGCACGAGAGCCCTCCACGCAGTTCCCGTAACAAATATGCTGAACTTGCGCAGAACTTTTCCAACCATTCTGCGTGTTCCACTTTTAGGCGCAATGTTTTATTTGAACGTAACATATTTCATTGAAAGCGCTCCATGGTGGCTTCATTCATTTTAGTGAAATGTAGACATATAATCGTGTTCCGGAAACTGAAACTCGCTCGTTTTTATGTCCTTTCAGCGGAAACCGAACGTCATGGGCCTTCTTCATGTTGTACCTGGCGTTTAGTTCTGCCATAGAACGCTCTTTACTTTACCACGGCACAGCATTAAAATGAGCTGCGTAAGGAGAGAGGACACTTGTGCAAACAATCTGGCCCTCCTTCATATAATGTCAATCACTTTTCTCAACCGCGCGACCGCTACGGTCGCAGATTCGAATCCTGCCTCGGGCATGGATGTGTGTGATGTCCTTAGGTTAGTTAGGTTTAAGTAGTTCTAAGTTCTAGAGGACTGATGACCTCAGATGTTAAGTCCCATAGTGCTCAGAGCCATTTGAACCGTTTTTTCACCTTTCTCACACCCCAGCTGGCCAATTTGAAATTGGAAACGACAGAGTGTGGCTTGCTAGTATGGCTTAACATAGATTTTTCGATTCGTTTTAGTGTCCCTGATCCGCTTTTAACTTAAGTTCACATATTAAGAATTACGCAGTATATGTTGAACCAGTTTTCAGATTTACTCATTATTCTGTTTAAAGATGAGGAGATGTGTGTCTTGACCTGTTTTTGTGAGGAGTTATTTGTAAAGTTGTACCCTTAGTGCCACTGGGAACGACATTTGCCGACATTGGTGCATTTTTAGCCAGTTTCATGCGTCTCCGTTTGCTTCACTAGTGCGTCCATCTCTTCATGTGTGTGTTCGTACAAAGCGTAACCGGAGCTCCCCGTGTATCAGACCATATTCGCTCATCCGGGTAGTTAAGGGATTTACCTCTGTTGTGCTTTCCGCTGTCAGGAGCAGGATTCAATTCAATATACTATTATATCAGCATTTTTACGTGATAAAACTAACGTAACTTTTGACAAGTAATGACCCTGAAGATCTTGCGAATAGGTTGAGTTTACTCGTAATGCAGAAAGAGGTGGCACAGTGAGCAAGACAGTCGAATAACACTGTAGCCCAGTCATTATGATTTAGGTTTTTGTCCATAGTCTCTGCTAAAAGGAAGAACTGCTCCTGAACGAGGTCGGATCTGTTTTCTCCGCCATTTTTATCCTACTGAACAAAATATCTTGTATTACAAGACCCACGAAAGAGCAAAAGCACTAGACCACTTATGGACGAAGCTGATGTTGAGTACACGGACTCTTAGAAGGGTACACGTGCAAATACCAGGTGTAGAAGATGAAACCGGAATTTGGTTGCAATTATTACACGTATTGCAGTAATTACACAAATATTGTTTGATACTGATAAACAATATTTTATTCAAAATAATCTCCATTGTCATTTATACATTTCTCCCACCTCTCCAGCAGGCTATGAATGCCACGCCAAAAAGCAAAAAAGAAAAAGAAAAAAAAAAGATCGTCTCTTAAAGCTAACCTGTCAGCGAGCCAGTTTCATGCATTTTCATGCGAATTGAAGCGTTGTTCGGCGAGCGCGTGTCCCAGTGATGCAGATAGATGATAATCGGACGGAACCAAGTCTGCAGAATAAGCCGCATGCCGTAGTATTTCATAACTGAACCCGTCGATCGTTTGCTTGACCCGTTTTGCTATGTGTGATGGGGCGTTTCATGGAGCAATATGACTTTGTGTTGCCTTTTTCCATATTCCGGCCGTTTTTTACGTAATTCTCGATTTAAATCGACCATTTTCTATTGGTAGCGATCAGTGTTAACGGTTTCACCAGGTTTTAGCAGCTCATAATAGATAACACCCTTCTGATCCCACCAAACACAGAGCATTGTCTTCTTTCCAAAGCGATTTGATCTTGCAGTGGTTGTCGACGGTCTGCCTGGATTCACCTATGATTTACTACGCTTGGGATTCTCAAAATATATCCATTTTTCATCACCTGTCGCTATTTGATGGAGAAACGACTTTCTTTTGTATATGGCGAGGAGCATTTCACAAGTGTTCTTTCGTTTTACTTGCTGTCTTTCATTCAGTTCATGCGGAACCCATTTTCCCATTTTCTGCACCTTTCTCATCGCTTTCAACCGAAGAGAAACGGTTTTCTGCGTCACATTCAATTTTTCCGCGAGTTCCTCTAGAGTCTGAGTGTCATCTTCCTCCAATAAGGCACGAAATTCGTTGTCTTCGAAATTTTCGGTGGTTTCCCGCGCTCGTCGTTTCTCACGTCAAAACACCAATTTTTGAATTTTTGGAACCACTCTAAACAATGTGTTTTCCCAAGATCATGTTCGCCGAAAGCTTCGACAAGCATTCGATGCGATTCTGCAGCAGTTTACTTCAAATGATAACAGAACACCAACGCTGTCCGCAAATCGTAGTTCGTAGGTACAAAACTCGATATGTTTACGGGTTTGAAACAGATACCGATGTATGGAACCTAGGTTATCGCGTGTTGACATTCGTCATCAGCCGTCACAGGAAGCAGATGGCGCTGTAGACGCTACCTCACGTGCCCTACACTGTTGGCTAGCACCATCTATAGGGAAATTCCAATTTCATCTTCTACACCTGGTATGTACTAGCTAATCTATGGTTCTGCGGCCTTGACGAAAGTTATATGCCTATAAAGACACGAAATATACTAATACTGTGATGCGTTTATCACAAAACAGAGGGTGGGGAAAAAAGAATCTCTTTATAAGGGCAGAGCGGGGTACGGCACGTCAAATCTAGCAAAATTTTTCAGGTAACCCTATCTCTGAAATTCAACTATGTGTAGCAACAGCCATAGGAAAATAGCCAATCATAGAGAAGATTACGGTGCTTTTAGCGCAGGCGAGTTAATAGTAGAGCTTTACTCAATAAACATCACAGAAAACTCGCGTCTGATGTAACAGCCGTAGGTAGGAATTAAAATTTCCCTGGTATTGACTGTTCTGTGGAAATCGTTATCTTCACCTAATTTATTGGTAACTGCCATCTTTAGCATAACAGGTATTCGGTGGGGCAGTTTAGTTTTTCGCACCTCGTCATTTTATGGACGTAGCTCGAGGTCCGCGCGTTTCCGACCTGTGGTTATATCGGTTCAAATTGGCGTCCGAGCATCCTGATTCAGGTTTCCCAAAATCACTCCAGGAAAATGCCGGTATGGTTCCTTTGGAAGGGCACGGCCGATTTCCTTCCCCATCCCAGAATCATTCCGAGCTCTAATGACCTCGATGTCGACGTGCCGTTAAATCTTAACCTTCCTTCCTTCCTATGGTTATGTGGAAAGTTTTGTTCGATTCGACGCCCCCTGTTTTGATTTTCTGTACCATGTAGGTGTTGCGCCGATATTGATAAAATAAAGGTAGAAAGTACGAGGTGTCCTCCCGCGAGGAAACAGATGTGGACGGATCAGCTGCAGCGAAAGGTGTGTTTCTTCCGCTGGTGAGCATTCTCCCGTGGCAGCAGTGAGCGTGAATCGCATCGTTACATTTGCCGCTCGGGTGAGCCAAAAGCTCGGCGCTGGAGCCGCCCCTGCTGCATTACCAGGCCAGCTAACAAGGCGGCCCAGCCACTCTATCTATACTTACTGACGGCTCCTTGCAGAACCTGCTCTGCAGTATGAAACTTTTCCTAGCCTTTGTATTTGTTGCCTTGAGTTCCGTACGTTACTGCGGCCCTTTCATTACCGTTCTGTTTCCAAGACGTGGCATTAATGGAAATTATCAGGAACAACACTGCATCTTTGCCGAAGCTCGAGAAACTCTACACAAATGGCTAGTTGCAGAACTATATCTCACCATCGAAATTCCAAGGAATCTTTCCTGCCTGTAAAGTACCTTTCAAGATTTCTGAGGACAACGAGAAATATATAATAATTATGAGCCATCTTCGTAATAGTAGTTCTTATCTTCTTTCCCTCACTCGCCACGATATAAAATTTTGCGCTCAACGAACGTAGGAGAAAGTGAGATTGTACGACTGCCTTTTGCTTCATCAATTTGTATTCTACTTCTTAGCGTCGCGTATTTTAAGTCAACCATTGCAACGATCTACACGAAGAAGCTGTTAAGCAATTGTGCTCTGACGCAGAGGCAAGGTGATCATAATTCTCGTCCGGTTATATTGGTTTGATTATCTGTAAATTCGTCTTGCGTTCTTGCTCTACCTTCTTAACTGAGTATTATGGAATTCAAAACGTGTTTGAGCCGTAGTGTGACTGGGAGGAGGCTTTTTAGACAGTTTCTTAACTATGATCATAAACAATATAACATCTAGGGTAGATATCCTTCAGAATAACCTATGCAGTTAGGTCTTCCGAGCCATAATTACCTGTATCTTTAATATTAGGCCTGTATAAAGCTTTACTTGTTTTCCTTTGGTAGTATTGCTCATGTTTTGGGCTTTCGAATGTGATAGGCGGTCACTCATCACGGATAGAGAATTATTTAAGTTCTGCGTTTTGGATGCTCTTTCTGTAGTCGCATGTCCTCAGCGCAAGGTAAGAAATATCACGTAATCTTTTGCACGCAGTATTTTTTCCCCTGTAAGTTTTAGCTTTCCATGTGAAGTGTTTACATGGGGGAACTGTTGAATCAGACAGGTGCCTGCGTTTGAAACCGCCCAAAACATATACGCAGGTTGTCCGCCACGGTACACCACAGGCGCTCGGGTTCGATCAAAGCCTTTAGTATCTAGAAGGCTTTGATTTAATCCGGGACTGCCTCAGATGCCTTCTTGCTAAGTACTGGTCGACACTTTACAAACTACGAGCAGGTGTACATGATTTTCTCTCTGACTGTGAAGTAAATTATTAACTTCCCCACTGACATTTCCGACGATAACAGTCATCTTCAGAGAAGCTATATTTCATTTATTATACACTCCTGGAAATGGAAAAAAGAACACATTGACACTGGTGTGTCAGACCCACCATACTTGCTCCGGACACTGCGAGAGGGCTGTACAAGCAATGATCACACGCACGGCACAGCGGACACACCAGGAACCGCGGTGTTGGCCGTCGAATGGCGCTAGCTGCGCAGCATTTGTGCACCGCCGCCGTCAGTGTCAGCCAGTTTGCCGTGGCATACGGAGCTCCATCGCAGTCTTTAACACTGGTAGCATGCCGCGACAGCGTGGACGTGAACCGTATGTGCAGTTGACGGACTTTGAGCGAGGGCGTATAGTGGACATGCGGGAGGCCGGGTGGACGTACCGCCGAATTGCTCAACACGTGGGGCGTGAGGTCTCCACAGTACATCGATGTTGTCGCCAGTGGTCGGCGGAAGGTGCACGTGCCCGTCGACCTGGGACCGGACCGCAGCGATGCACGGATGCACGCCAAGACCGTAGGATCCTACGCAGTGCCGTAGGGGACCGCACCGCCACTTCCCAGCAAATTAGGGACACTGTTGCTCCTGGGGTATCGGCGAGGACCATTCGCAGCCGTCTCCATGAAGCTGGGCTACGGTCCCGCACACCGTTAGGCCGTCTTCCGCTCACGCCACAACATCGTGCAGCCCGCCTCCAGTGGTGTCGCGACAGGCGTGAATGGAGGGACGAATGGAGACGTGTCGTCTTCAGCGATGAGAGTCGCTTCTGCCTTGGTGCCAATGATGGTCGTATGCGTGTTTGGCGCCGTGCAGGTGAGCGCCACAATCAGGACTGCATACGACCGAGGCACACAGGGCCAACACCCGGCATCGTGGTGTGGGGAGCGATCTCCTACACTGGCCGTACACCACTGGTGATCGTCGAGGGGACACTGAATAGTGCACGGTACATCCAAACCGTCATCGAACCCATCGTTCTACCATTCCTAGACCGGCAAGGGAACTTGCTGTTCCAACAGGACAATGCACGTCCGCATGTATCCCGTGCCACCCAATGTGCTCTAGAAGGTGTAAGTCAACTACCCTGGCCAGCAAGATCTCCGGATCTGTCCCCCATTGAGCATGTTTGGGACTGGATGAAGCGTCGTCTCACACGGTCTGCACGTCCAGCACGAACGCTGGTCCAACTGAGGCGCCAGGTGGAAATGGCATGGCAAGCCGTTCCACAGGACTACATCCAGCATCTCTACGATCGTCTCCATGGGAGAATAGCAGCCTGCATTGCTGCGAAAGGTGGATATACACTGTACTAGTGCCGACATTGTGCATGCTCTGTTGCCTGTGTCTATGTGCCTGTGGTTCTGTCAGTGTGATCATGTGATGTATCTGACCCCAGGAATGTGTCAATAAAGTTTCCCCTTCCTGGGACAATGAATTCACGGTGTTCTTATTTCAATTTCCAGGAGTGTATTATACGCTAGGTGATCCATTAACACCAAAGTGCTTAGGATACGCACGTAGCTTAGTTTCAACAAGAAAGTGGAAAGGAATAAATTGCAGCGTTTGTGAAAGAGATTTATATATTGTGTGTAGTTTGAGTCAAACCAAAATTTGGTCGATCGGGACTGGCAAGGAACTCTGAACCTTCCGCTCGATTTAACAGTTATGAAACATATGTCACATATGACAGTATAGTCTCGATAAAATAAGCCCCACTACATTTATAGTATAGACTGCAGAATGTAGAGATTACAGTAAAATTCAGCATTCGCCCATTGTAAACAGATCAGTGTCAAGTAATATCCAGACGTCCTGGTAGAGTAATTTGTTAGCAGGTTACATTGATCAAGTCTGTAACCAAATTTGTGACGAAAAATAAATCGAAATGATAAAAGAAATTTCAGTGCTCGCAGGGAGTGCAAAGGTAACTTTGTTTTAGCACATAAATACCGTGGCTAAAGTGGCTTAAAATCGATTTTTCTCTACATTATTCTTGTTTTTATATGTTGAAGTGTATGACATTTGAATAGTAACTTGTTTGCCACCGTTGATAGTATGGAAACAGGTTGGAAATAATGTGGCACGGTTGATAGCTGCGAAAAATCGAGCTGATGGTGATTTGTAGTTGTGGTTCTTTCCTCTCTGGTTTCCCGTTTCCACTGACAATCTTACGTGCTATATTTCGTTGACAGTATTATTTAGAAAGATTTAGACATTTCCACTTCTTTAGTTTTTGTTTAACCGGTGACTCCTTCTTCCACAGCATACTGACAACTCCCAAGAAGCGATTTTCTTATCAGCTGCTAACGTTTCCGAGTATGATTATGAAGCAAATCAGCAGTCGCCAGACCGACGTCTTTGAATGACCGCTCAGGCCACATTGTTTCTACAAGGTTTTAGAAGCGCCACGAAAAGAGGACATCTGCCTTTCTGTGGAAGTACTTCCCTACCTATTTTTGAGTATTATGTAAGCGTCAGTCACTATAGATTTCTATCTCGTCACAGTTAGCGGTTAGTGACAATGATGAAGCGGCCACGGACAACGAGAGAGTTGGTCACGAGCAATAAACGGCTACGGTGACCGCGAATGGAGTGGTGAAAGCCAAAAAGCCGAGCAGTGATTTGAATTTTCACGATATTCTGAAAAATGGTCGATGATAACGTTTCGACGGCGCAGGCGGTGTGTAGTCCTGGCGGTGCTGATCGACCGTTTTCTAATCGGGTGTCTCTGGAATAGAGTTAAATAATTTATTGAGATCTGAAATACTGTAGCTGAATTTTTTGACAGATTTGCGTCATCCGCAGAATGTTTTGATATAGTAAGTCGGATGCAGTTAACGAAAGAAGAGAGTTTCTGTAGAAGCGTGTGTCACGTAGAAGTGAAATGAGTGATGTGCGATTAGAATCGATCGTGTGATAATCGTAGCTAATACGTATTGTAGCAACAGTTCTCGGTCCCGAGTGAAGTTGTGGAAAGTAGTTTCATCTGAAATGAAGATTCGCACTGTGGCTAGTACTTCGAAGGTTACACGTGTGACGTTTTCTCACTGTATTTATCGTGTGCAAACTCCTAAGTAGAGGTACGACAGGATCGGAAGTGTGCGCGGCGTAGTTTCCAGGAGCTCAGCATACTAGTGTCTCGCCGTTTGCGGAAATGCGACGCTGTGAAAAGTGCAGACTCGACAGTGGACCGCGTTACCGGCGAGGTGCACGTACGTGTGCGAGATAAGGGACGGTGTGGGATGTCGGCGGAAGGAGACGGTCGGGCTGCGGCGGAGCGGCGGTGAAGCAGCGGGGCGAGCGGCGCGGCGACACTGCGTGCGGCGGGGGCGGAGGCGGGGGCGGAGGCGGAGGCGGCAGCCGTGGGGAGGCGCGGCAGTGGCCGCGGGCGCACCTGGCCGGGCCGGCGCGCGCGCGCGGGCCGCCGCCACGGCGCCGAGGACGCCCGCTACATACACCTCAGCTTCCGCCTGCTCGCGCACCTCGCCTCCTTCGAGCAGGTAATCCGCCCACTCCACCACTCACACCCACCACCGTTCCAGCTCAAAAATACTTCTGTAAACGGGTTCGGCGTACTCGAAAAACACCATCGTGGAACCACCGAAATTTGTAATGTGTACATCTACATCTACATGATTACTCTGCAATTCACACTTAAGTGGTTGGCAGAGGGTTCATCGAATCACAATCGTACTATCTCTCTACCATTCCACTCCCGAACAGCGCGCGGGAAAAACGAACACCTAAACCTTTCTATTCGAGCTCTGATTTCTCTTATTTTATTTTGATGATCATTCCTACCTATGTGGGTTGGGCTCAACAAAATATTTCGCATTCGGAAGAGAAAGTTGGTGACTGAAATTTCGTAAATAGATCTCACCGCGACGAAAAACGTCTTTGCCTTAATGACTTCCACCCCAACTCGCGTATCATATCTGCCACACTCTCTCCCCTATTACGTGATAATACAAAACGAGCTGCCCTTTTTTGCGCCCTTTCGATGTCCTCCGTCAATCCCACCTGATAAGGTTCCCATACCGCGTAGCAATATTCTAACGAGTGTAGTGTAAGCTGTCTCTTTGGTGGACTTGTTGCATCTTGTAAGTGTCCTGCCAATGAAACGCAACCTTTGGCTCGCCTTCCCCACAATATTATCTGTGTGGTCTTTCCAACTGAAGTTGTTCGTGATTTTAACACCCAGGTACTTAGTTGAATTGACAGCCTTGAGAATTGTACTATTTATCGAGTAATCGAATTCCAACGGATTTCTTTTGGAACTCATGTGGATCACCTCACACTTTTCATTATTTAGCGTCGACTGACAACTGCCACACCATACAGCAATCTTTTCTAAATCGCTTTGCAGCTGATACTGGTCTTCGGATGACCTTACTAGACGGTAAATTACAGCATCATCTGCGAACAACCTAAGAGAACTTCTCAGATTGTCACCCAGGTCATTTATATAGATCAGCAACAGCAGAGGTCCCAGGACGCTTCCCTGGGGAAAACCTGATATCACTTCAGTTTTACTCGATGGTTTGCCGTCTATTACTACGAACTGCGACCTTCCTGACAGGAAATCACGAATCCAGTCGCACAACTGTGACGATACCCCATAGGCCCGCAGCTTGATTAGAAGTCGCTTATGAGGAACGTTGTCAAAACCTTTCCGGAAATCTAGAAATACGGAATCAACTTGAGATCCCCTGTCGACAGCGGCCATTACTTCGTGCGAATAAAGAGCTAGCTGCGTTGCACAAGAACGATGTTTTCTGTAATCATGCTAATTACGTATCAATAGATCGTTCCCTTCGAGGTGATTCATAAAGTTTGAATACAGTATATGCTCCAAAACCCTACTGCAAACCGACGTCAATGATATAGGTCTGTAGTTCGATGGATTACTCCTACTACCCTTCTTAAACACTGGTGCGACCTGCGCAATTTTCCAGTCTGTAGGTACGGATCTATCGGTGAGCGGGCGGTTGTATATGATTGCTAAGTAGGGAGCTATCGTATCAGCGTAATTTGAAAGGAACTTAATCGGTATACAATCTGGACCTCAAGACTTGCCCGTATCAAGCGATTTGAGTTGCTTCGCAACCCCTAAGGTATCTACTTCTAAGAAACTCATGCTAGCAGCTGTTTGTGTTTCAAATTCTGGAATATTCCATTCGTCTTCCCAAGGTGTACTTGTTGCTGAGTCTTCCGGGCAGTGTGACCGTGCTCGAAGAAACTTTTCGGTTCCTGACGTTTCGTCCAGAGCTGCGCTGGACATCTCCGGAGCTACTCGTGGCGACGCTGAGTCTTGCCGACTGAAGGTTTGGACGTCGGAGAGCGATATTCAGAATGACAATTATTGAACTACCGGGTGATCAAAAAAGTCAGTATAAATTTGAAAACTGAATAAATCACAGAATAGTGTAGATAGAGAGGTACAAATTGACACGCATGCTTGGAATGACAGGGGGTTTTATTAGAACCAAAAAAATACAAAAGTTCAAAAAATGTCCGACAGATGGCGCTTCATCTGATTACAATAGCAATAATTAGGATAACAAAGTAAGACAAAGCAAAGATGATGTTCTTTACAGGAAATGCTCAATATGTCCACCATCATTCCCTCAAAAATAGCTATAGTCGAGGAATAATGTTGTGAACAGCACTGTAAAGCATGTCCGGAGTTATGGTGAGGCATTGGCGTCGGATGTTGTCTTTCAGCGTCCCTAGAGATGTCGGTCGATCACGATACACTTACGACTTCAGGTAATCCCAAAGCCAATAATCGCACGGACTGAGGTCTGGTGACCTGGGAGGCCAAGCATGACGAAAGTGGCGGCTGAGCACGCGATCATCACCAAACGACGCGCGCAAGAAATCTTTCACGCGTCTAGCAATATGGTGTGGAGCGCCATCCTGCATAAACATCGTACGTTCCAGCAGGTGTTTATCAGCCAGGCTGGGGATGATGCGATTCTGTAACATAACGGCGTACCTCTCACCCGTCACGGTAGCAGTTTTGCTGTCCAGCGCCATCTCTCGGACATTTTGTGAACTTTTTTTTGTTCTAATAAAACCCCATGTCATTCGAAGCATGTGTGTCAATTTTTACCTCTCTATCTACATTATTCCGTGGTTTATTAAGTTTTCGAATTTATACTGACTTTTTGATCACCCGGTATATGAAAGAAACGTAAATTATTTACGAACTATGGCGTGCACACACTTTATTCAACATGTAAACGTCACTACAGATATTCGGCTTTGATTATGACATGTTCGGTATGCCTGCCATCATTGACGATGATGTGGCGTAGACGAACAACGAAATTCTGCATGATCCGCTGACGTGTCGGAACATCGATGTTGTCGATGACCTCCTGAATGGCTGTATTAAGCTCAACAATGGTTTTGGGGTTATTCCTGTACACCTTTTCTTTAATACAGCCCCACGAAAAGGAGTCGCACGTGTACAGGTCCGGAGAACATGGCGACTAATCGAGGTCCATGCCAGTGGCCTCTGCGTACCTCAGAGCCACAATGCGGTCCCCAAAGTGCTGCTCCAGGACATCTAACACTCTCCTCCTTCAATGGGGTCGAGTTCCGTCTTGCATGAACCACATCTTGTCGAAATCAGGTTCACATTCGATAATGGGGATGAAATCATCTTCCAAAATCTTCACGTGTAGTTCGGTAGTCACCGTGCCATCATGGAGTATCGCCGTGACTGGACATTGCACGCCACATAGTCACCCGTTGAGGGTGACGAGATTTCTCGACAGCGAAATGCGGATTCTCACTCCCCCAAATGCACCAATTTTGCTTATTGACGAACCCATCCAAATTAAAGTGGTCTTCGTCGTTAAACCAAACCGTACATACCATACTAAATCCCATCATGTCCCGTGGCCAACCGTGCAGTTTGATCGTGCTAACGCAAAACGTTCAGAAAATATGACGATTTTACTTCATATAGTTCAACAATTGTCACCCTGTAAATAGTGGGTAAAGTGGGTGTGTTAGAGTTTACACGTGCTAAGCAGAAATAATGTTTGTCGAAGATAAAACGTAATTATCGATTGTCGCCTGTCAGTGATAAAACTATCGATTCTGCACAGCCGTTGTCCATGTATCATTGGACTACTTCTTTTCTGTTAAAATTATCACTAGGCTCGTATATGTCGATGGCTTCTCTACTACTCGTGGATGATAGTTTGCCATAGTAGATAAAATTTTGGTTTCGGGAAACTTCACTTCATGATTTCCTGACTGAAGAGCATGCTCTGCTACAGCTGGTTTTTCTGTTTTCCGTAGTCGGCAAATGCGTTTATGTGCTTTTAGCCTTGTATTTGATGGTACCGGTTTCTCGATGATACATTCGTGGTTTTGACACATGGTAAAAAAGCTTTAGAAGAACACTTTTGTCATTTCGTGTAAATCTATAAATCTAGTTTACCGTGGAGATGGAAAAACACATCGCATTATCCTTCTTGGATGTTTTAGTTGTGTTAAAGGCTGACGGAAGGTTGAAATACAAGGTTTTCCGGGAAATCAGATCAACGGATAGATATTTGGGGCCGGCTGTTGTGGCCCATCGGTTCTAGGCGCTACATTCTGGAACCGGGCGACCGCTACGGTCGCAGGTTCGAATCCTGCCTCGGGCATGGATGTGTGTGATGTCCTTAGATTAGTTAGGTTTAAGTAGTTCTAAGTTCTAGGGGACTGATGACCTCAGCAGTTAAGTCCCATAGTGCTCAGAGCCATTTGAACCATAGATATTTGGGTAAGAACTCCAACCATCATCCGCAACAACAGAGAGGTGCCATTAAAAGTCTTGTTCACAGAGCCAAAAGGATATATACCCGAAATATCTGAAGCCGGCGTCCGAGAAGAATGACTATTCAGACAAAGAAGTAAAACGATAAAACACAGCGATCAAGAAAGTAACTTATCAGCTCGGCAAGGTTTACGGCAACATGATAACAGACTGTTTTTAGACCAAATAAGAAAATATGTCAATTCCTAAGACCTGTAAAGAACGAACATCTTCCTCTGTCAGCGACTGGAGTATGTAAAACCCCATGTACTTGTGGAAAGGTCTAGATTAGAACTATCACTCGCGAATACAAGACTGAATAACATAGAAGTCTTTCCCGACTATGGAAAACGGAAAATTCATCTACAGCAGCTCTTCAGTCAAGAAATCATTAACTCAAGTTTTCTGAAACCAAAATTTTACCCACCATGACAAACTATTATTCACTATTCAGAGGCGCCATCGAAATGTAAGAGCACATTGATAATTTTAACAGAAAAGATGAAGTCGTGAAACCCAGCTACATATGACAGTCGCTCTGCAGAATCGATAGATGAATTTCTATTCATGACCTGCGACAATCTATAGTTAAGCTTTATCTCTGACAAAGATTATTGGGAGGTGTGTTTCGGGTGAGAACGTAGGTCACCCTAATGAAAGAACTGGAGCCCCATATACACTCATGCTCGTAAATTAAGGATAATTGCAGAATGCGGTGCCACACAACGTGGCACTACACGAAACTGGCGCTAATAGCATAGGCACATAGGAAACACACACGACACAGATCTTTAAGTCCATGGCATTGGTGATAAGTTGAGAAAACCGTCCAGAAAAACATGTGCAACAAAACGCCACTTTTTCCTGCGCATTTACCCCGACATCAATACGGGCTATGATCACCATGCACACGTACACAGGCCACACGACGGGTTGGCATACTCTGGATCAGGTGGTCGAGCAGCTACTGGGGTATAGCCTCCCATTCTTGCACCAGTGCCTGTCGGAGCTCCTGAAGTGGCGGAGGGGTTTGAAGACGTGCAGAGATACGTCGGTCGAGAGCATCCCAGACGTGCTCGATGGGATTTAGGTCTGGAGAACAGGCAGGCCATTCCATTCGCCTGATCTTCTGTTTCAAGTTACTCCTCCACGATGGCAGCTCGGTCGTGCCGTGCGTTATCATCCATCAGGAGGAAGGTAGGACCCACTGCACCCCTGAAAAGGCGGACATAGTGGTGCAAAATGACGTCCCGATACACCTGACCTGTTACAGTTCCTCTGTCAAAGACATGCAGCGGTGTACGTGCACCAATCATAATCCCACCCCGCATCATCAAACCACGACCTCCATACAGGTCCCTTTCAAGGACATTAAGGGGTTGGTATCTGGTTCCTGGTTCACGCCAGATGAAAACCAGGCGAGTATCACTGTTCACACTATACCCGGGCTCGTCCGTGAACATAACCTGGGACCACTGTTCCAGTGACCATGTAATGTGTTCTTGACACCAGGCTTTACGGGCTCTCCTGTGACCAGGGGTCAGTGGAGTACACCTTACAGGTCTCCGGGCGAATAAACCATGTCTGTTCAATTATCTGTAGACTGTGTGTCTGGATACAACTGTCCCAGTGGTTGCGGTAAGGTCCCGAGGAAGGCTACGTGCAGTACTCCGTGGCCGTCTGCGGGCACTAATGGTGAGATATCGGTCTTCGTGTGGTGTTGCACACTACGGATGTCCCGTACTATAGCGCCTGGACACGTTTCCTGTCTGCTGGAATCGTCGCCATAATCTTGAGATCACACTTTGTGACACACGGAGGGCCCGTGTTACGACCTGCTGTGTTTGACCAGCCGCCAGTCGCCCTAGTATTCTACCCCTCATGAGGTCATCAATATGTGTTCTTGAAATCGTCGCACGTACGAATGGCGCAGTCACAAAAAAGACAGGGTGGGTCAACGCTTTAAAGTAAAGATATATAAACTTACACAAATGACTATTTCTTGCTTAGGTATCCCTGTCACGTATGTTTCACAGATAGTGACATATTCTTGCATTTGCCAAATCAAGACGAATCTACCGTATTACACAAAAAATGGGAATTGTAAGTGCTTCGTTATCTTCAAACACATGTCCTTTTATTGTCACCCATAATGAGCTTTTGTAAATGCTTCCAGCGATGCGTAACATGCTACGAACAAGATGAAAATTCCGACTTCTAACTTTAACGTAAGGAAGTCTATGACATTTTCCTCGAAGTGTCACAATTTCTTGAAACATGCATATGTCGAACAACTAGTTTTTTCCAGTATTGTGTAAAGGTGAATAGCTGAGTCTCACTACTCTATGTGCGATTTAACTATGACAACATTTTAAATTTAGGCTACTGTGTTTGTTTTGATTTCCATTTTAGTTTTCTAGCTTGGAAGATAACACTAACAATATACTGCTGTTAATAAGAAGGATTATAGCTTGACATTTAGGCTAGAGACCCACCGAAAGGACCAGTCGAGCACGGCTAGTGCGCGTAATCGCATGTGGCCGTTAGTTACACTACTGTGAATGGCGTGTAACCGACTGAGGCGGCGTTCGGGTCGGTCGCACGTATTGTACAACTAACTGCCCCGGGGGATAGAACACTATTGATGTCAACACGAATAAACTGACTACTGCGAAAGTCCCACGTTACACGCCAAACAGAGTAAAGAAGATTTGCGGGTTGGATTGGAATGACAACAGTTAGTCATAGTTATGAAATTCGAATACACCACGTCTGTCAGTGCAGTTGCGGAAACCCTTTATCTACAATGAACACAATATTTTTGTAGCAGATGTGATTGTTTTGAAAATACACTGAAGAGCCAAAGAAACTGGTACACCTGCCTAATATCGTGTAGGGCCCCCGCGAGCACGCAGAAGTGTCACAACACGACGTTGCATGAATCGATTAATGTCTAAAGTAGTGCTGGAGGGAATCGCCACCATGAATCCTGCAGGGCTGCCCATAAATCCGTAAGAGTTCGAAGGTGTGGATATATCTTCGGAACAGCACGTTGAAAGGCATCCCAGACATGCTCAATAATGTTCATGTCTCGGGAGTTCGCTGGCCAGCGGACGTGCTCAAACTCAGAAGAGTGTTCCTGGAGCCACTCTGTAGTAATTCTGGACGTGTGGCGTGTCACATTTCCCTGCTGGAATTGCCCAAATCCGTCGGAATGCACAATGGACATGAACGGATGCAGATGATCAGAAAGGATGCTTACGTACGTGTCACCTGTCAAGAGTCGTATCTAGACGTATAAAGGGTCCCGTATCACTCCTATTGCACACGCCCCACACCGTGACTTGCAGGGTCGATGGATCCATGGGATTATCTCAATACCCGTACACGTCCATCCGCTCGACACAATTTGAAACGAGACTCATCTGACCAGGCAACATGTGTCCAGTCATCAAGAGTCCAATGTTGGTGCTGACGGGCCCACGCGAGACGTAATGCTTTGCGCCGTGCAGTCACTAAGGGTACGCGAGTGGTCATTCGGCTTCGAAAACCCACATCGATGATGTTTCATTGAATGCCTCGTACGCTGACACTTGTTGATGGCCCAGCATCGAAATCTGCAGCAGTTTGCGGAAGGGTTGCACTTCGGTCACGTTGAATGATTCTCTTCAGTCGTCGTTGGTCCTGGTATTGCAGGATATTTTTCCGGCCGCAGCATTGTCGGAGACTTGATGTTTTACCAGATTCCTGATATTCATGATACACTCGTGAAATGGTCGTACGGGAGAATCACCATCGCTACCTCGGAGATGCTTGTCCCATCGCTCGTGCGCCGACTATACACCATGTTCAAACTCACTTAAATTTTGATAACCTTGCATTGTAGCAGCAATAACCGACCTAACAACTGCGCCAGACACTTGTTGTCTTACATACGCGTTGCCGACCCCAACGCCGTATTCTGCCTGTTTACATCTTTCTGTATTCGAATACGCATGGCCGGCCGCTGTGGCCGAGCGGTTCAAGGCTCTACACTCTGGAACCGCGTGACCGCTACTGTCGCAGGTTCTAATCGTGCTTCGGGCATGGATGTGTGTGATGTCGTTAGGTTAGTTGGGTTTTAGTTGTTTAAAGTTCTAGGGGACTTTTGACCTCAGAAGTTAAGTCCCATAGTGCTCAGAGCCATTTGAACCATTTTTTGAATACGCATGCCTATACCAGTTTCTTGGCCCTTCGTTGTGTATTTGTGAATAATTTTCTGGATGTGGACACTAAGTAGACATTTGTACTATAATAATTGCATGTGGCATAAGACCTGGTGCATCTCTTTCGATTGGACAACACTTCGGCGACTTCCGTGTCCCTAACCCACCCGAGTTCGTCTAACCGGGGAAAGTGAGCTACTGTTTAAAAGGGAATGCGAACAACGAGTCGTTCCTGGCGACTTCTCACATCGTTCAGAGGTGAACGCTAAATCAAATGCACACTGAAAATTTCCATCGTCTGCCCAGGAGTCGAATACGCAGCCTCTCGGTTTCCAATCACTCGCTTTACCAATAGACCAATAGGTCCAACTATTTGTAACTGAAATGCTTTTGGTTATCTTTTACAAACTGAAAAATCTCTTATGAGTAGGGATATTATTTAGAAATGTATGCTTTGACAGAAACACTTCACTGAGATGCTTTTTTGCGCCTTTTGTACTGATTTAAGTAACTGAAATGGTCACGTCTAGTTGATATAAAAATTGGCAAAACATGTTAATACGTTCTTTTATGGTTTTCTCACTGAAGGTACAGATGTATGATTAAAATAATCGTGAATCTTACTGACAGAATAAAACTGTGTGCCGAACAGGAATTCAAACCCGTAGCCTTGTGTTTCATGCGCAATGTTTTTATCTACTGAGCTATCCGAGCACTTCTAAGGATCCTCCCCAGCTGCTGTACTTCCACCATTACCTTTCTTATTCCTTCCAGGTTAAAATAATAGTACCTACGTAGCTTAAAGTGAGCACTCAGTTCTCACCGCGGCATACGCTGTAGCTATAGCTGGTATACATTCCCTTTATTTGATCCGTTAGTCGAAAGATGCGATACTCATTGTTACGAAGTAGATGACGTACCGTCTTCTATGCGTAAGTAAAGGAAGGGTAAGCAACAGGGTCGGTGTCGAATTCCATCGGTTTCATTTCTACATCTACGACGGCGAACATGACGGACAACAGAGATGTTCTCTGACCCTTCCTTACTTCGAGATCGACAGCGTTCTTGATGCACATTGTTGTCTGTAGCATTGTTAGCCGCACGCGACGAGCCACTTCGGCAAGTTTCCAGCTTCCGATGCAGCCACACCCGTCACGATGCTCTAGAGTTTGAACCCCTACGCAGTTTTTACTACCTTGTTCTAGATATCATTTTCCTGTATCCACATTGTGCGACAAATTTGGAAATTATTTTTATTCGGTTATCGTGCTTCTATACAAAGTGATCTGGTTACGGCGTCCTCATAATAATTGAAACACTTATGACCAATAAAAGAAATTCTGTTTTTGGTATATACCTCTCCTTATTCAGACGGTTGTGTACAGAACACACGGAAAGTGACACGGACGACTGTTTTACTGTGCAGGACCTGCAGAGCGAGATCGAGAGCCACCGCGATGTGTTCGCGTCGCTCAACGGGACGGGCCGCAAGCTGCTCAGCAGCCTCGCCTCGCAGGACGACGCCGTCATGTTGCAGCGCCGCCTCGACGAGATGAACCAGCGCTGGCACCACCTCAAGGCCAAGAGCATGGCCATCAGGTACGCGCCAGCCACCAGCCTGCTGCAGCTTGTCCCAATATGTCTCCGCTAGCTGTCTCCCCCCCCCCCCCTCCGCGCCTTTTTCGGCAGCTCGTCCGCCTACGCCAGTCCGTCCCCCCCCCTTTCCCTCCTTCCCATTTCAACTGCCCTGCCCCCTCTTCCATCCACTCTCTTCTGTCTGTGTAGTCAGTTGCCTGCCCACGCGTACCACTGCAGCTCTCGAACGAGTTGTTGTTGTGGTCTTCAGTCCTGAGACTGGTTTGATGCAGTTCTCCATCATACTCTATCCTGTGCAAGCTTCTTCATCTCCCAGTACCTACTGCAACCTACATCCTTCTCAATCTGTGTATTCATCTCTTGGTCTCCCTCTACGATTTTTACCCTCCACGCTTCCCTCCAATACTAAATTGGTAATCCCTTGCTGCCTCAGAACATGTCCTACCAACCGATCCCTTCTTCTAGTCAAGTTGTGCCACAAACTTCTCTTCTCCCCAATCCTATTCAATACCTCCTCATTAGTTATATGATCTACCCATCTAATCTTCAGCATTCTTCTGTAGCACCACATTTCGAAAGCTTCTATTCTCTTCTTGTCCAAACTAGTTATCGTCCATGTTTCACTTCCACACATGGCTACGCTCCATACAAATACTTTCAGAAACGACTTCCTGACACTTAAATCTACACTCGATGTCAACAAATTTCTCCTCTTCAGAAACGCTTTCCTTGCCATGGCCAGTCTACATTTTATATCCTCTCTACTTCGACCATCATCAGTTATTTTGCTCCCCAAATAGCAAATCTCCTTTACTACCTTAAGTGTCTCATTTCCTAATCTAATTCTCTCAGCATCACCCGACTTAATTCGACTACATTCCATTAACCTCGTTTTGCTTTTGTGAATGTTCATCTTATATCCTCCTTTCAAGACACTATCCATTTCGTTCAACTGCTCCTTCAAGACCTTTGCTGTCTCTGACAGAATTACAATGTCATCGGCGAACCTCAACGTTTTTATTTCTTCTCCATGGATTTTAATACCTACTCCGAATTTTTCTTTCGTTTTCTTCACTGCTTGCTCAATATACAGATTGAATAACGTCGGGGAGAGGCTACAACCCTGTCTCACTCCCTTCCCAACCACTGCTTCCATTTCATGTCCCTCGACTGCCATATGGTTTCTGTACAAATTGTAAATAGCCTTTAGCTACCTGTATTTTACCCCTGCCTTCTTCAGAATTTGAAAGAGAGTATTCCAGTCAACATTGTCAAAAGCTTTCTCTAAGTCTACAAATGCTAGAAAAGTAGGTTTGCCTTTCTTTAATCTAGCTTCTAAGATAAGTCGTAGGGTTAGGTGTTCAGATATTTCTACGGAATCCAAACTGATCTTCCCCGAGGTCGACTTCTACCAGTTCTCGAACGTACGAATCTCAATTAACACTCAGATAATTTGTATTGAAAGGTCTTTAGTGTTTCACCTCTCTGTGACTCTCTCAAACTGTGTTATTGTGTGTTTTCTAACGAAAATATCAATTAAATGCTGGTCAACTAAGGCATGTGCACGGAAGAACACCTATGTATTTTGGAAATACAGGGTGTTAAGAAAAGATTCATTCAGTTCCCGAAGACTAAATCTTCTACACGAATGAAGATAGACACTTAACGTAAATATTAACGTCTCCATAGGACTACAAAATTTTTACAAGGGGTGTTCAACAAGTAATGGAATACATTTTTTTCTGAAAGGAGGTTGCATTTATTCAGGATTCCAAAACACCGTATTACTCAGTACTCTTGTGGCTACAAAACTCTGTTTTTCAACATAATCTCCGTTCAGTGTGACGGCCTTGCGCTGCCTTACTGCGAAGGCCTGTATGCACGTATGTTTCGGAGTCATGAGCCCATGTTTCGTCGCCTGTGACGATGTTCCTCGCCGCCTAACAGAAGACCATAAAGAGCAACAAAGGACCATCTTCTCGGGACTGCTTCCGCTTTACGAAGCTGACCGTGACGATGTTCGACAGAGAATCGTCACGATCAGCTTCGTAAAGCGCAGTCAGTCCCGAGAAGATGGTCCTTTGTTGCTCTTTATGGTCTTCTGTTCAAAAATGGTTCAAATGGCTTAACTTCTGAGGTCATCAGTCCCCTAGAACTTAGAACTACTTAAACCTAACTAACCTAAGGACATCGCACACATCCATGCCCGAGGCAGGATCCGAACCTGCGACCATAGCGGTCGCGCGGTTCCAGACTGTAGCGCCTAGAACCGCTCGGCCACACCGACCGGCGGTGTTCTGTTAGGCAGCGAGGAACCCAGGGAGCACACACCTTTGAATACCCCAAGGGTAGGACGGGTGTGTCAACACCACCAATAGAGACGTCAAACTGAGCAGCGAGGTGTTTGATTGTGATCCGTCGAACATCTCTAATGAGTGTGTCCGCACGTTCCAACATTGCAGGAGTCACAGCTGAGAGCGGCCGGCCGCCACGGTGGAGATCGGACAGGTCTGAGCGACCCTGTTGCGATGATGACAGACTCGCCACCCAACGACTCACCGTGCTTTTATTCACTGACAGGTCTCTGTCGACATTCTGCAAGCACCTACGAATATCTCCGATGTTCTGGTTTTCCGTCACAGCTCTCTGCTTGGAACGCACCCACGTTACAGACACCATTTTGAAGGCTGCGTATAGCGCCACCACTTATCGGAACTTCACGAAACTACAGCGGCAGAAGTGGGAATATTCTGCGTTGTCCCACGACAAATTTCACATTTCGTCAACCGAAACTGGCCGAGAAGAAAACGTGTTCCATTGCTTATTGAAGACCCCTCGTATATTATAAAGATATATCCGATTTTAATACGCTATATATTTTAACTGCAAACATATACAACCTTGAGGATCAAAGTTTTCGTTTAGTTTCTACAAGTATTCATTATACTCTTTACACTGGACGCACGACAAACATCCAGACGATAGTCAAACATATCCCGTACTTTTGCCAGCATGTTTTTCACCGCTCTTTCTACGCGGCGTCGCAGTTCACCCAAAGTTTTTGAGAGGGTTGCACATAGAGAGTCTCCCACAACACCTTACCCCCTCCCCAGCCGACCCTCTAGGCCAGTGGTGCAATGTGAGACCACAACACCACGCCCCTTATGACATATACCTATGTCGTTCTCTCAACGAAAATCACACTACTCAGTTGTAACTGAATTGTACGTGCTCCAACAGAAAATCTGAAACGACTTTTGCGGTTGTGTTACCGCCATTTCGACCTGACGCACGCCGGCCGCAGTGGCCGAGCGGTTCTAGGCGCTTCAGTCATACCTCGGGCATGGATGTGTGTGATGTCCTTAGGTTAGTTAGGTTTAAGTAGTTCTAAGTTCTAGGGGACCGATGACCTCAGATGTTAAATCCCATAGTGCTCAGAGCTATTTGAACCTGACTCACATCTGATAACGAGCGTTCTGGGGAGGGAGAGGGCGGGGGGGAGGGGGGACGCACTCCTACCAGCCACCACACCAATAGACATCTTATTACTGGTACTACGGAAAACTTTTAGTTTAGTCACGCAAACTAAATCACACCCCGAGTTTCTGACTTCATTCATGTAGAAGATATTGTCTTGTGAAATGAGATGAAACTTTTTTAAATTCCCTGTAGTGCGTTGGACGGCTTTGTTTTTAATGTTCTAAGTTTCCCCGCCGAAAAGGTGATACACTACTGGCAATTACAATTGCTACACCATGAAGAAATGCAGATGATAAACGGGTATTCATTGGACAAATATATTATACTAGAACTGACATGTAATTAAATTTTCACGCAATTTGGGTGCATAGATCCTGAGAAACCAGTACCTAGAACAACCACCTGTGGCCGTAATAACGGCCGGCTGGAGTGGCCGAGCGGTTCTAGGCGCTACAGGCTGGAACTGCGCGACCACTACGGTCGCACGTTCGAATCCTGCCTCGGGCATGGATGTGTGTGATGTCCTTAGGTTAGTTAGGTTTAAGTAGTTCTAAGTTCTAGAGGACTTATGACCTCAGACGTTGAGTCCCATAGTGCTCACAGCCATTTGAACCATTTGAACCGTAATAACGGCCTTGATACGCCTGGGCATCGAGTCAAACAGAGCTTGGATGGCGTGTACAGATACAGCTGCCTATGCAGCTTCAACACGATACCACAGTTCATCAAGAGTAGTGACTGGCGTATTGTGACGAGCCAGTTGCTCGGCCACCATTTACCAGACGTTTTCAATTGGTGAGAGGTCTGGAGAATGTGCTGGCCAGGGCAGCAGACGAACATTTTCTGTATCAAGAAAGGCCCGTACTGGTCCTGCAATATGCGGTCGTGCATTACCCTGCTGAAATGTAGGGTTTCGCAAGTATCGAATGAAGGGTAGAGCCACGGGTCGTAACACATCTGCAATGTAACGTCCACTCTTCAAAGTGCCGTCAGTGCGAACAAGAGGTGGCCGAGACGTGTAACCAATGGCATCCCGTACCATCACGCCGGGTGGTACGCCAGTATGGCGATGACGAATACACGCTTCCAATGTGCGTTCACCGCGATGTCGCCAAACACGGATGCGACCATCACGATGCTGTAAACAGAACCTGGATTCATCCCAAAAAATGACGTTTTGCCATTAGTGCACCCAGGTTCGTCGTGGAGTACACCATCGCAAGCGCTCCTGTCTGTGATGCAGCGTCAAGGGTAACCGCAGCCATGGTCTCCGAGCTGATAGTGGATGCTGCTGCAGACGTAGTCGAACTGTTCGTGCAGATGGTTGTTGTCTTGCAAACGTCCTCATCTGTTGACTCAGGGATCGAGACGTGGCTGCACGATCCGTTACAGCCATGCGGAGAAGATGCCTGTCATCTCGACTGCTAGTGCTACGAGGCCGTTGGGATCCAGCACGGCGTTCCGTATTACCCTCCAGAACCCACCGGTTCCATACTCTGCTAACAGTCATTGGATCTCGACCAACACGAGCAGCAAAGTCGCGATACGATAAACCGCAATCGCGATAGGCTACAATCCGACCATTATCAAAGTCGGAAACGTTATGGTACGCGTCTCTCCTCCTTAGACGAGGCATCACAACAACGTTTCACCAGGCAACGCCGGTCAACTGTTGTTTGTGTATGAGAAATCGGTTGGAAACTTACCTCATGTCAGCACGTTGTAGGTGTCGCCACCGGCGCCAACCTTGTGTGAATGCTCTGAAACGCTAATCATTTGCATATCACAGCATCTTCTTCCTGACGGTTAAATTTAGCGTCTTTAGCGCGTCATCTTCGTGGTGTAGCAATTTTAATGGTCAGTAGTGTAATTGGATCTATAACGGTTCTAATCAATATTCCACTTTCATTTTCCTAAGCACACGACTCGTTCTATCTGTTTATTCCCGGAAAGCAGCACATTACATTCTAATTAGCAGGCAAACACTTTTTCTCGATCGTACTACAGTCTCGCAAACGCTTTAATGATCCACATTCTGCAAAGGAGACCGCGGTTATCTGTAAAAAGTCGGTCATGCGTGATAAATAATCTGCAAATGAAGGCATATTCGTATTAAAAGCTATTGGTTTCATTTCCTGGTCCTTTCAGTCTGTTGCGACCAGTACACGTAAAAAAGCACTTTTGTACTAAGGAAAAAACTCGCCACTGGTGTTTCTTCCTTTGCAATTATTACGTTGAGTTAATTACGTACTCAAGACGAATAACAAATATTCGTCGAAGTGTTCGACCGTGATTGTCATAGTTGATTTCTTTTCGCAGGTATGCTACGGCTCCTGTACTTCTCCTGTTAAGTGTCATCTAGTGTTTTATGTCACCATAGTAGAAGTTACATAATGGTTTTATCGTATATTCCACACCTACATCTACATACACACTCAGCAAGCCACCGTATGGTGCATGGCGGAGGGTACCACGTACCACTACTAGTCATCTCCTTCCTGTTCCACTCGCAAATAGAGCGAGGAAAAAACGACAGACTATGCACCTCTGTACGAGCCCTAATTTCTCTATTCTTATCGTCGTGGTCCTTACCCAAAATGTACCTTTGGCGGCTGTAGAGTCGATCTGCAGTCGGCCTCAGATGCCGGTTCTCTGAATTTCCGCAATGGTGCCTCGCCCAAAGAGCGTCGTCTCCCCTCCAAGGATTCCTGTTTGAGTTCACGAAACATCTCCGTAATCCTTGCGTGCTGATCGAACCTGCTGGTAACAAATCTAGTAACACCTCTCAGAATTTCTTCCTTTGATGTCTTCCTTTAATCCGATCTTGTGGTGACCAGAAACACTCGACCAATACTCAAGAATGGTTCGCACTAGTGTTCTTTGTGGGTGAGCTACACTTTCCCAAAACGAAGGCAAACATTCACCTTCATCCCACTACCGACCTGATGTGCTCCTTCCATTACATATCGCTCTGCAGCGTTAGGAACAGATGTCTAATCGATGTGACTGTCAAGCAGTACACTGCTAATGCCATACTCGAACTTACAAGATTTTTTTTCGTACTCATCCGCATTAGCTTGCACTTTCCTACATTTAGAGCGAATTGCCAGTCATCATACCAACTAGAAATTCTGCGTGGATCCTCCTGCAGTCACTCAACGACCACTCCTTCCCGTACACCACAGTGTCATCAGCAAACAGCCGTAAATTGCTGCTCACCCTCTCCGTCAGATCATTTATGTGTACAGGGTGAATCACGTAAAACGTGCACCGCAAATCTTGAGGAAATGGAAAGTGCTCTTGATGTGTTGTTTTCATAGAATGGATTGGTAGTCAGGGGCTCGTATTGTTATCTAATCAACAGACTGTAATAATAATTAGAAAGTGTATTTTTTGTGCAGACATATAATTTTTAAATGAAACAATGCCTATTGTCATTAACAAACTAAAAGTAGGATAAATTAAAATGTCAGTGGTGTTTGTTGCAGGCGTCTAGTGCGAGTCGCTTACGAGATATCATATTTTGAAAAGTTTCAGCACCTACTCTTGGTTGTTGGGGGTTGGGTTGTTTGGAGGAAGAGACCACACATCGAGGTCATCGGTCTCATGGGATTAGGGAAGGACGGAGAAAGAAGTCGGCCGTGCCCTTTCAGAGGAAACTCTAAAATATTTCTGTTTACTGATGACACTAGCTTGGTAGTAAAGGATGTTGAGTGCAACATTGGCTCGGTTTCAAATAATGCAGTACATGACCTCAGTTCATGGCTTGTAGAAAATAAACTAACAGTAAGACCCAGTTTTTACAGTTTCTAACACACAATTCAACAAAACCTGACGTTTTAATTTCACAGAAAGGGCATATGATTAGTGGAACTGAACAGTTCAAATTTCTTGGTGTTCAGATAGATATTAAGCTGTCGTGGAAAGCCCACGTTCAGGATCTTGTTCAAAGACTTAATGCTGCCATTTTTACTATTCGAACGTTATCAAAAGTGAGTGATACTTCAACACGAAAATTAGTCTACTATGCTTATTTTCATTCGCTTATGTCGTATAGTATTATATTTTGGGGTAACTCTTCCCATTCTACAAGGATATTTTTGGCTCAGAAACGGGCGGTTCGGGCAATAAGTGGTGTGAGTTCACGAACCTCTCTTTTCTACCTCTGTTCACGAGTCTGGGTATTTTGACATTGGCCTCTCAATATGTATATTCCTTATTGTCGTTTCTTGTTACCAATATTAGTTTATTCCTAAGAATGAGCAGCTTTCACTAGGTTAATACTCGGCAGAAATCAAACCTGCATTTGGATTGGACTTCCTTAACTCTTGTGCATAAAGGTGTGCAGTATACTGCTGCATCCGTTTTCAATAAGCTACCACTCGAATTCAAAAATCTTAGCATTAATCCTTGCGCTTTCAAATCGAAACTCAAGAGTTTCCTCATGGGTCACTGCTTCTATTCTGTCGAGGAGTTCCTTGAAAAATTAAGCTGATTCTTATTGTATTGCTGATAACGTTTACTTAAACTTATGGACTGACTTTTTTCAGGTTCACGAACATTTGTTTTTATCTGTTATTACTTTTATGTTGTAATTTCATGTACTGACACGTTCCATGACCTTAGAGATTTGCTCCTCAAATTGGTCCTACGGAACTTGACGTGTAAATAAATAAATAAGAAACCATCCCGGCATTTGCCTGGAGCGATTTAGGGAAATCACAGAAAACCTAAATCAGGATGGCCAGACGCGGGATTGAACCGCCTTCCTCCCGAATGCGAATCCAGTGTGCGAACCACTGCGGCACCTCGCTCGGTGCTCACTTGGTTGTACCATTCATCCTGCGTAATTGCTAGGTACGATGTTTTTATGTGTGCTTGCGGTACACTTGTGTGTTCCCTGAGTGCATGGCGACTTTCCAGTCAGTGTGTGTCAGTCTAAGCTCTGAGCACTATGGGACTATGGGACTTAACACCTATGGTCATCAGTTCCAGTCTGAGCAGACGATGGCGTTTACCAACGGAGAAAAACCGACATGCTCGTGGTGTATGGAGAGTGTAGGAAGAATGCAATTCGTTCTTGTACAATGTAAGCGGTAAGACATGCCAGTAGACGTCGAACATCTCTTCACCCAGTTACGTGAAAGTGTTAGTGTAACACCTGTACATCGTAACAGAAGGAAACAAGTGACGACAGAAGAGGGGGAAATTAATGTTCTTGCTGTTGTTACAGTTGACCCGCACGTTAGTTCCCGCGCAATCGCACTAAACTGTGGCTTAAGTCAGGCAAATGTCCTACGTATTCTCCATCGACATAGGTTTCATCCGTATCACATTTCTGTCCATCAAGAGCTACGTGGAAACGATTACGAGAATCGTGTTGACCTCTGTACATGGACATTCAGACAGGATACTCCATATGTGTCATGTATCTTGTTTAATGATTCACCAGTCGTGGTCAGGAAAACCCTCGAAACATGCACTATTGACCCGTCGACAATTCCCGTTGACCTCGTCAGGTGGAACGTCATCGTCCATGGAGTGTAAGTTTGTGGTGAGAGATGGCGAACTATTAGTTCACAGGCCCGTTTTTCATAGACGGAACACTGAACGCTCACAGGTATCGCAGCCTCCTAACAATGTATCTTCTACGGATGCTAAAGATGTTAGTCTGCAGATCAGGAGGAACCTGCGATAGCAATATGATGGTTGGCAGCCCATAATGCTCGAAGTACAAATTTTAGTTGATATCTGCAGCTTCCAACATTATCGTAGATAAAGATGTGACTTAAATGTCTCGGGTAAACTTTAATTATAAAAAGGATTTTACTTGTAAGGAGAAACAAACCGAAGCATTCCGTTGACGCTGCTCGGCGCCTGAAAGATATGAGAAGCAGCATCTGTTTTGGGCTGAGTCCAGTTACACTTCAAGAAAGCGAAACTGCAAATATCTGTCAAAATGCCAGACGAAATGCGCCCGACGAGTTGTTGTCGTATGTCGATCCTTCTGATTGGAGGTTTGAGGGACTTCGGCTGTTCACTTATGTAATAAAATGGAACACCTACAGCCATCCTTACGATGTTATTTATTATACGGCTACCAGTTTCTGTGCTTCAGTACACCAACTTCAGGCCTTAACTAACGCTGATGGGGATAACTCCAATAGTACGCACGATTCTGTCAGTGAACAACATCTATGAATTGATTTTCGCAGACTATCTGTAACAACGATGTTGTGTCTCCAACCATCAACTACCAACGGTTTAGTAGTTAATGGTTGGAGACACAGCATCGTTGTTACAGGTTGTCGGTGAAAACCAGTTCATAAATGTTGGCCACTGATGGAATCGTGTATACGATTGGAGTTAACCCCCCCTTAGCGTCAGTTAAGAGCTGTAGATGTTCCATTTTATTACAGAAGCTATTCTGTCTCAAGGAAACTTGTTTTATTCTAACTCCGATTGTTTTCAAGACTTCTGCAGCGAACCGATGTTAAGGACAATAGCCTGTAAGTATGCGGTTCCGTTCTTTTACCTTTCTCATATACAGCAGTCACCTGTGCTTTTTTCCAGTCGCTAGGGACTTCGCACAGGGCGAAAGATTCGCGATAAATGCAATCTAAGTAAGTGGTCAATGCTGCAGACTACTCTCTGGAAAAACGAATTGGGATTCTGTTTGGACCGGGCGACTTATTTGTTTTCAACTCTTTCAGTTTTTCGCTACCCCAGGGATGCCTGTTTCTGTGTCCTCCATGCAGGAGTCTGAGCGACAGTCAAACGAAAATATGTTTGTTTGACCCTCAGGCGTGAATGACTTCTTAAATGTGAAATTTAAAACTTCGCCTTTCCTTCGCTGGCTTCTGTTGCCACCCAAGATGGTCGACGAGTGACTGCATAGAAACCTGCGACGCGATTAGTGATTTTACGTACGACCAGAATTTTCTCGTGTTCTCGGCAAGATCTCTCGCTATGGTATGACGGTGAAAGTTCTTGCATAGTTCGCGCATTGATCTTCCTACGGACGCACGAATTTCTACTAACGTCTGCCTGCCGACATTTGCACGTTCTTTTTTGAACCGAGAATGCAACAGTCTCTTTTCACATCATTTTCCGAATTTGATTGTTAAACCACGGATGGTCTTCATCGTTCTTAATCCACTTACTCGGCACTTACTCTTCATAACGCGTTTTACACTCAGTTTAAACTTCGCCCATAATTGCTCTACGTTCGTCATATTGGACCAACATCAGGTACATTCAATGTCTAAGTGAGATGTTAAGAACTGCTTACCGGAGTTTTCTAGCATAAATACTCTTCTAGCCTTTATAATGAATTTATTGACTTCAGTAACGATTGCAACCATGATGGCATCATGATCATTAATCCCTGTCCCTGTATTCACTTTCGATAAGGTTAGACATGTTTAATACAAAGTCTGAAATATTTACGTTGCGTATGGGTGTTGTCTAACTAATTGTTCAACGCAGTTTTCGGAAAAGTGTTCAAAAATACTTCACAGCACTGTCTGTCTGTTCAACCTGCAGTGAACCCATAGATGTCCTCGGTTGACCACGGTTAGATATCCGTTGTCCACTAATACTGAGGAGGCCCTCATACGTCAGTCCTTTGTTCGTGAACGAGTTTCCATATGACGAAGTCCACATGTCACTCGATACTGCCATAACGTAAATGTTTGCGTACATACTTTTGAAAATTGCAGGTAACATGGAACGTGCGATCATTTAATTATTCTCTTAGACGTGTATGTTTGAGATGAATTTGAGAAACATACTAAAAACGGCTCCCCGTCCGTTACATAAGTATCGAAAGCTATAAACTAAGCCCTAACCACCAGGGATAGGTGCTTTTAATGCGCTGTGCCCAAATCCACCCGTGTTGTTGATTGTTGGATAAGTGCGAACCGACACAGAAACGTTAAATTTCAGTGGCATTAAATTGCAGAAGCGCCTTTGTTCGTTGTAATCTTCGAGCACTAGAGGCAGAGGATCAATACAGTTCTGATGATAAGCGCTGTTAAGTCAGGTTATTACGGCGGTATTCGACTCCGCTGGTTTACCGTTAGGCAAAAATAGCCTGCGTTCTATCCGAACAACAGTGTGTTCACGCTGTACTTTTTAAAGTGGATTGATAGGTTTTTTCCTTTCCATGCGTCAATGTATTAAATGTGGCTAAAGGAAAAAGTCGTTGTAAGAATTGTTTAATCTTGAAAATAAGCTTGTCCTTTCGATATTCTCATTCGGAGCTTATGGCAGAGCATGCTAAAACTAACAGCCTTAAGTCTTGATACAGTCTTAGTGATCGCAGTAACCACTTACTTCTACTAGTCTCAAAACAGCACGGCCTCATTTAATTCGTCAGTAAACTTGTATCTGATATCCGCGCGATATTGCACGGCAGTGTAGATTAATACGGAGTGTGAATATGATTTACATTTCAATTAAGTTGTTCTCAGAAGCGTATAATGTACATTTTACGAGAGCTTACGTATTACAATAACAGATGAAGTCAGTTGATTCTCTCTGCCAAGTTAGAACCGTCACATGGTGCAGAGTCGTGGAGAACTGGCTTGCACATACTATAAGCGCGAGAGTGTGCCATGAAACATTTTTATAACGACAACGTTTCCGGTTTATTGCTCAAACTGCTTCAAGCGTTGAGCCATGGTCATTAAACCGCTATAAATCCTATAAATTACCTATGAACCTGAGTACCCTAAAGTTCTCAGCATCCCTAGTAACTGAGTCGTATGGTGCCAATGAGCTATAATGCAGTGCGCATAAGACAAGTTCAAAGATAAAAGGATTTTCCATTTGTCTGAATGAATGTTGGAACTAAAATGTTGCTGTTTTGCTTAAGACATAGAATACTTAGACTAAACTGATAACTGCAGTTACTTTTTTGTTGTCTGTTATAACTTGCTTTTGTAGACAGCTCTTCATTATCACGTAGTAAAAGCTATTTTTTATTCTTTAATAAAGCTCCTCAGTAAGAGTCTATGTCTTAAGTCGTTGATAGATGTATGAAATGTGCGAATTATATAATTATTTTTACTTATAACACCAGCGCGCAATAAATTTATAACTTACTCCAATTCTTAGGATATGGAAACGACTCTGTTATTGGTTTTGCAGCTAAAATAAAAATATTATACATTTCATACTTGCAAGTCGTACTTTATGCCCCTATCTTAGAGCATACAGGTGGGTGGAATCCATGTTAACATCTCGTTGTTATGACCCCAAGTGTGATATACTGTTGATTTTTTTTTTTATTTTTTCGGAAATTTAGAAAGACTGAATGTAGCTGTTCACTTGCTCTACGAAGTACAACATACCATAAATAGTTTGCAGATCTTTTAGGCCGGGCTTCTACTTCGCAGTGGAAACTGAATTTGCCTTCACGCAAACTGCTTGCTCAAGTAAAATGCTACAAAGCTTGTGATATTTTGCCTGCAAAAGATATTGTGCTAGTTTGTGTGTTGAAGAAGTTAGTCACGTGCGTTTCACCGCCGGCAGAATATCATTTCGTGTGGTCAGACGGCGAAATGAACGAACAGACCGAACAGCAGGCGAAGAGAACAACGGATGGTGCAACAGTTAGAGCAAGGACGGCAATTCTGTATTAATCCGTTAGTCTAATGAACGACTGTATGTCCTTATTTAATTCTAGTCTGCTTCTGTTTACTTAGTGACTTAAGAGCGTGTTGCATATGCATGCACTGAGAAACGTGAAATTATTCCTTGCGTAATGGTACAGTTTGCGCGAGCCAACTGCAAGATCGCGAGGATTCATTTGCCATCGTAAATTGCTCGATTTAATCCGATTCTACATTTATTCTAAAACTTGATTTTTGGTGCCAAGATAGTTTACAACTAACGAAATTGCCTCGTAAATTCTCAGCAGCAAATCCCCATGCACTTATCCCTGCCTCCCACCCTTCCCCCAGCCACGACTCCTTCTTTTATCATGAACAAGTTTGTCTTCCCGATTACTGTGTCAAACCGAAACATCATAAACGATATCACAGAGAAACACAAACTAAATTATTGTAAGCTACGTTCCTTAGATTCGGTATTATAAAGTACCTGAGGCACCGTTCTCAGTAAATTTGGTTTAATGCGTGCTACATTGTCTGTTGCACTAACCATCAACAGCGTATTGGCTCACAACAATATTGAAATGGTCCAGCTGCGATCGGCCGGGTCCTTTGGGCTCGTAAATAAAGTCCAGCATGGCTTGTGGTTTAGCCTGGTAATCCCAGTGAACTGTATTTAGCACGCGGAATTGCGACGATAAATTTCTCTACACCGAAATTCTGACTGCAGATGTCTCGCTTTTTTGCAAGTAATTATTCTGCCAAAGAATGTTTGCAATTTCGCCACTCCATTCGTTTCGAGAAGCATTTTTTTGCAACAGCTACGGTTCGATTAAACTAATATCCATGTTCTCGTATTCTTCGTAAAACTTACTGCTTCGTGTTAGTTAAAAGTGATTCCATAACTCAGAATTTTGCGTAATAAGCTTGTACATACAGGGTGGTTATAATTAAACTTGAACTGCTTGAGAGAGCAGCCATGAAAAACGAATGATCGTAGGACAATAATACTTCACAGAAACATTTGTCGTATGGACATCAGTGATTGAAAGAAACGTTTTAATTTGGACATGAGGGTGTAAAATTTGTTAATTGAGCACTAAGTTTACGTTCCAGGTTACAGAAGTTGCTCAATGTGACGACCATATGCATTCACGAGTAATTTGAAGCTTGTATGGATACCATTGTTTTCTCAATTTTCGCAGCACTTTTCGAACTGTGGACCGTGGAATATTCAGTTGTCGTGTAACGGCCCATGCACTGCTTGAAGATCGCACATCGCGTCCAGCATTCTCACAAGGGAACCTCCCCATCGCACCCCCTTCAGATTTAGTTATAAGTTGGCACAGTGGATAGGCCTTGAGAAACTGAACACATATCAATCGAGAAAACAGGAAGAAGTTCTATGGAACTATGAAAAAAATTTATAAAATATACAAACTGAGCACTCCATGCGCAACATAAGCAATATTCAGGAGAACCTGAGCTCAGCAGCGTCGTGGTCCTGTGGTTAGCGTGAGTGGCTGCGAAGCGAGATGTCCTTGGTTCAAGTCTTCCCCCGAGTGAACATTTTACTTTCTTTATTTTCGCAAAGTTATGATCTGTCCATTCGTTCATTAACGTCTCTGTTCACTGTAATAAGTTTAGTGTATGTGTTTTCCGACGGCACCGCAAAACCGTGCGATTAGTAGACGAAAGGACGTGCCTCTCCAATGGGAACCGAAAACATTTGATCGCAAGGTCATAGGTCAACCGATTCCTCCACAGGTGCATCCGTGCGTCGCTGCGGTCCGGTCCCAGGTCGACGGGCACGTGCACCTTCCGCCGACCTCTGGCGACAACATCGATGTACTGTGGAGACCTCACGCCCCACGTGTTGAGCAATTCGGCGGTACGTCCACCCGGCCTCCCGCATGCCCACTATACGCCCTCGCTCAAAGTCCGTCAACTGCACATACGGTTCACGTCCACGCTGTCGCGGCATGCTACCAGTGTTAAAGACTGCGATGGAGCTCCGTATGCCACGGCAAACTGGCTGACACTGACGGCGGCGGTGCAAAAATGCTGCGCAGCTAGCGCCATTCGACGGCCAACACCGCGGTTCCTGGTGTGTCCGCTGTGCCGTGCGTGTGATCATTGCTTATACAGCCCTCTCGCAGTGTCCGGAGCAAGTATGGTGGGTCTGACACACCGGTGTCAATGTGTTCTTTTTTCCATTTCCAGGAGTGTACATACATACAATAGAGCTACACGTCCTCGGGAAAAATTACGACTGTAGTCTTCCTTTGCTAGCAGCAGTTCACATTAGCAGCACAGCAAGACCGTTTTGGTTCATTTTACAAGGCCATATCAGTCAATCATGCAGACTGTGAAACGTCCCCTTAGAAAAATTATACAAGATTGTGCTTAACCTGACACACAATATTTTTAGCGCAACGCAATCTGACTTCCAATAATCCCTACAAAAGAATGGCCCTGACTAACATTAACCTATACCTTTCACAAATCACTTACCTCACAAAAATCTTCGTTACTGGAACTACTGCAATACAGCGAGCGCCACTACTGCCAGCTAGATAAAAGATTCAAACTACGGAAGGCACTAACTACTGATAGGCATAGTTAGCAAATGAAAGATTTTAGTAGAGAACAAACATTGTATTTACCTTAATAGTCATAATATATATAGCAGTTCATAACATCCATTCTTACAAATATCAAAACTCCGCCATTTCTCTCCTCACATCCACCACTGCTGGCGGCTCACCTCCAACTGCGCAACGCTACGCGCTGTTAACATCCACCTGCCGCTGCCCAACACTACAATGGCAGACAATAATGCTAACTAGCCACACACTGCACACAGCACAGCCAGTGATTTTCATACAGAGCGCTATGTAACGTTGCCAATAAGAAAACATAAACAGCCTACTTACAACTGTTGCAGACATGTCCGAAAGAAGAGAGACCATTTTCATCCTGCAGCCACTATGAATCAAGACGCAAAAGAATTAAGACATTATCTCTCGTTGCACATTGATTTATATCCGTGGGTCATGTCGAAAATTTGTGCTGGACCAAGATTCGAGCCCAAGGTCCTTCTTAGTGAACAGACGCACTGACCACTACGCCATGTGGATACAGTGATCACCGCAGCTGCACGGGCTACCCTAGCACACCCCCTGTCAGACCCAAATTATCAACTTAATACCACAAACTACTGATGTAGTGCCCTTGCTCGTTAGCCCATTACGCGCAGGGGCAGTACATCAGTGGTGTGTGGTGTAAGTTGAGAATTTGATTTTGGCAGAAGGGGTGCTAGGGTAGTCCGTGCAGTTGTGGCGACTGCTGCATCCGGACGCCGTAGTGGTCAGTGCATCTGCCCAGTAAGCAGGACACCTGGATTCGCTTCTCAGTCTGGCACAAATTTTCGACTTGCCCCTTCGATGTAACGCATTGCCCACTGGCAGCTAATGGCTTTAATTCCCTTCTGTCTTGATCATAAATTTTGCTTATTACGCATTTCTCATCTCGTAACAGTGATGGCGATCAGAATATAACACACTTAATGCCTAAAAACAACCACTGGTGTAAGTAATATGACTATAATGTAGAATCATTCGAGTTGTGTGTGAGTCTTGGAGAACTTGTAAACTACTCAATTTCAGGCAGTGATATTTTCATTGAACATCATGAGATCACAATCTCTGACTGTTTATTCTGATTTATTTATTCGTGTCCAGTAGTTACCGAAATGCTCCAGGTGTAACCCACATCGAATTCTTCCCACTGCCAATTATAACTGAACAAATAGTTGCCACATATAATAATATATCCGCCGATGGAACATAAAACATCAGAATGAATGTTTCCACAATGAGATTTTCACTCTGCAGCGGAGTGTGCGCTGATATGAAACTTCCTGGCAGATTAAAACTGTGTGCCCGACCGAGACTCGAACTCGGGACCTTTGCCTTTCGCGGGCAAGTGCTCTACCATCTGAGCTACCGAAGCACGACTCACGCGCGGTACCCACAGCTTTACTTCTGCCAGTATCCCGTCTCCTACCTTCCAAATTTTACAGAAGCTCTCCTGCGAACCTTGCAGAACTAGCACTCCTGAAAGAAAGGATATAGCGGAGACATGGCTTAGCCACAGCCTGGGGGATGTTTCCAGAATGAGATTTTCACTCTGCAGCGGAGTGTGCGCTGATATGAAACTTCCTGGCAGATTAAAACTGTGTACCCGACCGAGACTCGAACTCGAGTTCGGTAGCTCAGATGGTAGAGCACTTGCCAGCAAAAGGCAAAGGTCCCGAGTTCGAGTCTCGATCGGGCACACAGTTTTAATCTGCCAGGAAGTTTCAGAATGAATGTTGTCAGACATCTAGCCAATGAATGCGGAGCATCATTCTCCATTTCATTTCAGGCGTGTAGTATTTTCTCAGATTTCGAGTTTAAAGCTTCCATGTTTCACTACCTTCGAGAGGATTGCGAACTCTACGCCTGGGCCTGCCCGTTGCTTATTTCGTCGCATTTGATATCGTTTTATTTTCTCTGGTGGAAAACTCTCCAGTGACCTCGGTTTAACGTAAACGTGACCAGGAACTAAGGCTCCTATGAATTCTGAAGTGCTTTAGTTGTTCCTTGGGAAAAAAATAATTTCGCCAGGCGTCAGTGCTACTATCCTTCGCCGACAGAAAATGAGTAATTAATGGGTGATAACATGTGAAATACTTCATCTCGATTAAGCAAAAAAATATCTGTAACCATTTAAAATTAGTATATCCTAATTTTTAATATACGGTTCCATGAGCAAGTTTTGATACTGTCAGGGAGTGTTGTGACGCAGTGGTAAGACAGTGGTCTAGCATTCGAACGGACGGTGACTCAAATCCCCGTCTGGTTATCCACATTTAAATTATCCTTGATTTCTCTGTACCGCATAAGCCGAATTTCTGGATGATATCCCTGAAAGAGTTTTTCTGATTTCCTTCCTGAATCCGCAATTGTGCTCCATTTCTAATTATCTGGTCATCGACGTGACGTTAAACCCCATCTTCCTTCCTTTTTGGAATACTGTGTATCATACTGCTTCTACAAAATGTTGTTATAAAACGTCTTTCATTCAGTCGCATGGCGTGTCCAAGAAGGGATTTCTTCCGCCACTTGACGTAGCTCTTTCACCTCTTCAGCCTCTTGTTGTACTTGCTGTAACTTGGTTATTGAAGACTCATTAGTCTTTGTAAATCGCTGAGGTGGTGTAGTTGTAAGACACTTGACTCGCATTCAGAGAAGCGAGAGTGTAATCCTCGTCCGATCACTAAGGTTTGCGTTTCCAAGGGTTCTGTAGTTCGGTTAAGGGGGGTAGCCGAAATAATTTCTTCGAAAAGGACACTGCACATTTCCTTCACCATCGTTGACCAAACCGAGCTAGTGCTCCGTATTTAATGAAATCATCGTCGACTGGACTTTAGACCCTAATCTTCCTTCCTCTCTCTTCTACTCGGCAAAACCAACTACTTATTGTTGGGCTCCCCTTACAGCGTGAGAATGGGTATACTGAGGTGACATCTTCCTAGCATGCACAGCGGGGCTAAAATCAAGAAAATGTCTTTGTTAATGGTGGAATCATTTTTGTGTAGAGGAGCAAAAACATTGCTGACTTAATTTTTTATGTCCGCCTTGATAACCTTTAGCAACGGGATGTTTTGAGAGAATCAATCAAATATTCCTGTTTAATATCTACAGCGTGTGTCAGTAGTGCTTAAAAACGAATTTCGCAACGTACTGATACATGTGGGGTCCATTTAATCCTCAGTATTTATTTAATTACATTCGTAAGGGAAAGACTATTTCATATTATTCTGCAGCTTCATGCAAATGCTAGCTTACGATCAAAGTTATTTAAATTGTAATAACTGTTTCCCGCAAGACTGTCGTGATGTATAACTAGTATCTGCCAAGTAAGTGTTAAACGTACCACTATGAAGCGCAGTAGTAAGATAGCGATAAAAAAATTGGGAATAGCAATGAGGCTACCTGTACCTTGTCTATAGTGGACGGGCTAGCACTTCCCCCTTCCTCGTGGTACTCGAGAAAGTTGAGGGAGAAATTACTTTGAAGTGCTCTGTAAATGAACTGGAATTTTAAAAGTTCTGTACCCACGCAGAGGACGCGGTGACGCTTTCAAGAGACGACCAAGGATGAGTGAAATACCAAACAAGCAAAGAAAACTTTGCTAACAAAAGGCTGACAAGCATTAATGAAGATCAGATGAAATCTCTGACATGTCCAATAACTATTCAAGCCTTTATGCTCAAGAATTTAACCTTTTTAAAGAAGAAAGTTCGAATTTTGCTGTTTATTGTTCATAAACACGAAATTAGTCATTGTGCTGAGTTATTAAATATTTTCTATCGCTTATTTAAGTCATAGGCATTAGCTGTTCACACGAGCGCAGCAGTTACTGGGTCCATAGCATGGAGACCTCACGCCCCACGTGTTGAGCAATTCGGCGGTACGTCCACCCGGCCTCCCGCATGCCCACTATACGCCCTCGCTCAAAGTCCGTCAACTGCACATACGGTTCACGTCCACGCTGTCGCGGCATGCTACCAGTGTTAAAGACTGCGATGGAGCTCCGTATGCCACGGCAAACTGGCTGACACTGACGGCGGCGGTGCAAAAATGCTGCGCAGCTAGCGCCATTCGACGGCCAACACCGCGGTTCCTGGTGTGTCCGCTGTGCCGTGCGTGTGATCATTGCTTGTACAGCCCTCTCGCAGTGTCCGGAGCAAGTATGGTGGGTCTGACACACCGGTGTCAATGTGTTCTTTTTTCCATTTCCAGGAGTGTACTTAAATAAAGGTCTGTTGCCGTGGCAACTCCTTTTTTTTCTTTCGATGTCCCGGTATGAGCTGTGTTTCTTTCTGCAACCACCTCTTCGAAAAAAATCCATAAAAGATGAGTGAATAGTCTGGCTTAGACTCTGCTCTTCGGTTCCCATCCTCTCGGCACGAATGGCGGAAGAGTCCGCGCTATTGTCACAGCTTGCTTCGTAGTTCATCTTTAGGCTATAGATCAAAATCTACTGCCTTACTTTTTCTCTTCACATTTTACTGGTGGAAACATTGGTTTTAAAGCATATAATTTTTACTTGTTGTGATGTCTTCAAATCGCTCTTGCAACTCTTGTCGCTTGACAAGCCTCACCTGGCTTTATTTGGGTGTTAGCTCTGATGTGCTCGTCTTATTGCAATATCGCATTCATTTAATAACATACGGAATAGTTTCAGAAATGCAAGCGTATCCGGCACTTGTAATTCCTGTTATTTCCTCAAATGACTGTAATAATTTCATAATTTGCTCTGAAAACTCCCATTGTGCAGCAGTGAGTTGGCAATATCACAGTCCGTGAGGAAGAACGAAATGGTCAGTTTTTGTTCCATTAGCCTTGCAACCTTATAATAGGTGGAATTCCATCGCGTACTGACATCTTGCACCAATTCATGCTTTTTGAACCTGTTGCTATCATCTGAGTCACATTCGATTGAGCCTTCACACAATCGTTAACGTACTGAGGCCAACTCTGCATTACCAACATCGTTCACTATGTTTCGCTCATTATCACGAATAACGACATGAATGTTTGCAAGCTGAATTTCCCATAAATTTGCAATTTCCTGTCTACTAATTGCTATGTTTTAAGCGGTGTGTTGTCCCTGAAAATGCTTGATGCTCAATACTACATGTTTGACATTGATTTAGCGATCAATAAAATGTGCAATAAAACTTAAAACACTGTTTTGATTATGCAAGCACGTCCATATGTGGCATGTCACGGAAATATAATCAGTCTCTGCAAGTAATCTTTTAACTGTCTCAACCACCGCATGATATATTCCTGGAATTATTTTGTCTGAAAAATTAAAGGTGGCTTGGTATTTTATACCGCGACAAAGTACTATCAGTCACCGTTCTAAAACCAGCCCCTTGGAATACATTTCTTGCCTTGTTCTCAATTGCTATCATTTCGGCAATTAAGAGATGGTATTTTTTAGCCTTGGGATCATTAATATTCCATGATTTACGTATTTCAGCACGCTCTTCAAGACTCGTTTGCTTTTTTTTATGTCGAAGGTTTACTTTCATTTTGTGTCTTGATCCGTAATTTCTTGCCCCTTAGGAAGCGTAGGCTGCAGCTTACGATGTTCGTCGCTGTGTTTGTTTTCAAATGATTTATCACATCTGATGTAGTCGCCGTATTTCCAACGCCACCACGAGAAATTTTTATTTCACACAATTTACACGGAACACTTTTCGAATTATTTGCATCCCCCTCGAAGTATGTCCATATAGGCGATTTTGTTTTAGAAGCCATAATCCATTATTATTAGTTGGACCTTACGAAATTAGACTTTTAAACAAATCAAAACGTAGAGAGTACGATAAACTGTGCTTACGTATCGATGATGTGTGTCAACTGAAGTTGTCAACAAAACACGCAGCGCGGTTGAGCGTGTGGGACGGCGTGTCGTGGGAAGGAGGTAGGCTAACTACATTTGAACGGCCGAGCGAGAAACAAACACGTCGATACCAGTCTTTCCGCCACGCGCCGGCCGAATACATTTGCCTAATATTTGGCTAATCGGCTAGAAAGTCTGCAGAATATTTGGTATTCGGCTTGTGGCCGAATATATTATTCGTTGCAAGTCTGATCTCAAGCATACTTTTTGTTAAGAAAAAAACTATCAGCAAATAAATGATAACAGAGTAACCGTTGTGCCCTTCTTTTCCATCATGGCACTTGGTGTCATTTGTTAGTATTAGAAACGCATTAGAACTATCGTGCACTTAGTTTTCACAACATAGTTCGCCGGCCGAAGTGGCCGTGCGGTTAAAGGCACTGCAGTCTGGAACCGCAAGACCGCTACGGTCGCAGGTTCGAATCCTGCCTCGGGCATGGATGTTTGTGATGTCCTTAGGTTAGTTAGGTTTAACTAGTTCTAAGTTCTAGGGGACTAATGACCTCAGCAGTTGAGTCCCATAGTGCTCAGAGCCATTTGAACCAACATAGTTCGGGAGGAAATACCGGTGCAGAGTGCATACAATTTGATGCGTGCTTTCATATCCGCATATTTATTGCTAACATGTACAATGGTGTCCAAAATTAAAGCAACAAACAGAAATTTTGCAAAGTTGCGTTTATTTTGCAACAAAACAATATGAACAAGTAATAGTAAAGTAGAAACAATGTAAAGGATAGAAAATGTAAACAACTGCAAGATGCGTAACGGTAGACAAATATGTTCATTTTTTCCAACTTAATGTATTTAGACACACATTCCGACAACGGGTTACTGTGCTCAGTATGGGGTGTGATCACCTCTAGCATCAGTACAGGCCTGACAACGATGGGGCATGCTGTCACCAAATAATGACATCATTCTCACGTTGAGGCAATAACGCCCATTCTTCCTGCAGAGCTGCTGGCAAGTCGTGGAGAGTGGTTCCTGGATGGTAACGTGATGCAACCCGTGTCCCTCTCTAGTGCATTCCAGACTTGCTCTATTGGATTCAAATCGGGAGAGCATGCAGGCCGTGCCATGCGTGCAAATTCTTCCGTTTCCAAGAAAATATCAACCACCCGTGCCCTATGAGGTCGCGCATTATCTTTCATCAGTACGAAATCTGAGGCGACAGCACCTCGCAGAAACCCCACATGTAGCCGGCCGGAGTAGCCGAGCGGTTCTAGGCGCTACAGTCTGGAACGGCGCGACCGCTACGGTCGCAGCTTCGAATCCTGCCTCGGGTGTGAATGTGTGTGATGTCCTTAGGTTAGTTAGGTTTAAGTAGTTCAAAGTTCTGGGGGACTGATGACCTCAGCAGTTCAGTCCCATAGTGCTCAGAGTCATTTGAACCATTTTTGAAACGGCACATGAAATCCCAAGATCTCATCACCTTGCTGTTTGAACCATATAAGCTCATGGAGACGTCTTCGAGTGGTCAAAATAGTCTCTGCTTACACCAACAGGGGCCCTCCTCGATATCGGTCTCTGGCCCGAAATCGCGTTCCACGTTACTTCCAGATACGATTCCGTCGAGAATCACTCTCCAGACCAAATCAGGACTGATCTGTGGAAAGAACATTGGCCCACTGTTCGACCGTCCAGGTTGCTTGTTGACAGTTCCACTCTAGACGTTTCCTTCTGTGAAGACGCATCAGAGGTACACATACAGCAGGTCTCTAGCAGTAAACGCCACTCTGCCGAAGCCTCCTGTACACCGTTTGCCTCGATACAACACGTCCAATGGGTGTTGCGAGGTCAGATGCCAGATGCTGTGAGCCGGCCGCGGTGGTCTAGCGGTTCTAGGCGCTCAGTCCGGAACCGCGCTACTGCTACGGTCGCAGCTTCGAATCCTGCCTCGGGCATGGATGTGTGTCATGTCCTTAGGTTAGTTAGGTTTAAGTAGTTCTAAGTTCCAGGGGACTGATGACCACAGATGTTAAGTCCCGTAGTGCTGAGAGCCATTTGAACCATTTTGAACCAGATGCTGTGAAGTACTAAAGCGGAACTGTCGTGCCCTTACAGCCAAATAATGGTCCTCTCTTTCTGATGTCACACGTAGTCGGCCCTTCCCTGATCTTCAGGATACAATTCCGGCCTCTATGAACTGTCGTCACATCCAAAAAACAACTGAACGATTTACGTTAAGCCATCGCGCCACATCAGTTTGCTACTGTCCTGATTCCATTCTTCCCATGTCCCTCCACCGCACAGAGTCTGGTAGGCGTCTTCACCGTGCTATACAGCAACGTCTATGACTGTGTGACTGTGGATATGGACTATCCGGCAAACACTACCCCGTTTGATAGGTGCCATGACGTCATCGTTGGCGTGGTTGTTCGTTGATCGGAATGCTATCTTCCGTGCAGAACACGATCGTACGGACATCTTTTGACATTTTGTCTGATTATATCGAGAATTAGACACAGGACGCTGAAATAGTGGTTTGTTGCTTTAATTTCGGACACCAGTGTAGTTTCCTTTGTCCATACGATCCCAGAACGAAACCAGATGAACATAGGCCACTTAGTCGTAATACAAAAATGTAATGAAAATCATCACTGGCTCTTCAGCCACGAAAGTGAAGATAGATGACTTCAAACGTAAATGACCCTGTAGCACTATTGCAGTAACATGTGTCTCATAATACTCTACAAACAACTGCTGTCACCACGTTACAGAAATCGAAACATTTGTCCCATCAACAGCTCACGATGAAACTAAAATTATGGCTACAGATCACAATGAGCAGCTAGTGACTCGTCGGTCGCAGTGTATTATACATCAAGAACAAGCCATCGAGTAGTGTAATTGATGTATTGTGCAACATTTTCGACACTTAAGGAAGATTTCATGCACCTCTCATGTCTCAAATTCGCAAAGTACCTAACCGAAGAGGCTCAGTAGTCGCATTCCGGAGCAAATACCTGTCCGCAAATTTAGCTGTAGGTTTTCTGTGGTTTCAGTAAGTTGGTCAACGGCATAATTCATTCGGAAAGAACAACCCATTTCGTTCTGCAACATTTTTCCATTCCGAGTTCGTACTCCATTTCTAATTACTTCGTCGCCTCTAGGGCATTAAACTCTGATCTTCCGTAATTATCAGAGTATTTCTGTTTCTCATGTAAGACTAAACAATGAGCTTGAAAGCTGTCAGCATGCATATCAAACATGAAATATAAACTAAGGTGAGGGTTTATCAATAAAAATGTATTTAGTGCATAACATGTCCATTGTTTCACAGTTCCACATGTGTACGTATTACATAGGGGTTTTTCAGGTTAAAAATATACATACTGAACATGGCTTAAGTGAGTTAAACACACGTACGGTATAAATATAAAAATAACTATTTGTTACATAAAAGTGGATGCCTTGTAATTGTTAATTTGGCAAGTGATGGACTAGAAAGAGTTACCATTCCGTTATATTCAATATTCTTAACCTGTGCTAGGTTGTATCAGCTGCCAGCACAGCTCCTGTGTCTACAGCCGGAGACCCGCTAAGCTCGAAGGCGCACGCAGTTCTGGTTTTTTGCGAGGACTTGTCACAGTCAGTCGACTGACCAGCGCCAACCAAATATTTACACCCGCCATTATGTAAATTGCTGCGAGCCAGGCGAAGGCAGCACCGTTTCGCATTGCTGCTGCCTCCCTTCTCCAACTCTCCTTCCACCACTCACATGCTCTCTATCCCTCCTCCCCGAGGCCACTGCTTTTGTGTGTGTGTGTGTGTGTGTGTGTGTGTGTGTGTGTGTTTACACAGCCACCGGGTTGGGGTGGGGCCAGGGAGTTAGCAAGAGAGGAGACGAGACGAGACGATAAAAACAGTTGGCTGTTGTGCCTGCCAGTACCAGATCAGCTTCTAAAACGGTTCTTCCGTTTTGTAACGTTCTCTGTCTTGCTAAATGTTGAAGCCAACTACATTGCCGGAACTGTGCATAATCCAACGTCAGATGCGCAAGCTCTATAATGATTCCTTATCTAAGAAAGTACGACTATACATATACTACCGTATATTTTTGTTTACGAGATGTGCAGCATAATACTCTTTCTTGACGATTAATGCTTTATTATCTGCACGACATGATAAAAAAAAGAAAGTCTGTGATATAAATAAATATGAAACGGTGGAACAGTGGAAAAGTCCAGTTGTGTACGCATCGTAAGATAGAATGAGTACGGCATTGTTTTTGTTCCTTAGCTATTGTGAGTGTAGTTTTTGTTACCACATGCTGTCTCTCTTTCCCTGGGTTATCTGCCTGTGCACATTACGATATATCTCCTTCCACATCAGTTACTTAGTTTCTTAACATCGCGGCAATCCCAGGTCATTATAGTCTGCGTCTTCGCTGTTCCTGTACGGAACGCTATAACTTTCTTCAGAGTCTTTTTTATTGTATGAGCCATTGAGTTCTAAAACGAGGCACCGACCAATGTTACACCGAGCATTTAAAAAGAGCCGCAAGATTTCCCGTTTTTAACGATGTATTTTTTGTCTAACTGTGTAAAAGAAAATCTTTTTCCCGTCATTTTTCCTCGCATTTGTTTTCTCCTCTTCTTCCTCACTCTTTCGTTCTTTCACTGATTCCATCTGTCCCCACTACTTCATTTTGACTACGATTTACTTTACTCGTTCAATCTCCCCCCCCCCCTCGCCCAACCCCTCACGTCTTTTCTCATTCTCAGGAAAAGGATGAAGGGTTCAAATCCCCTTTCGTCCATCCATCGAGATTGAAGTTTTAACTGTCTGATCTATACCACTTGAGGCGAGTGCTACTAGGGCTATCCGAAGTCGCCCTCCGTCACTGATAACTCGCCGTTAAAAGAGTACAAAATCTTAATCTTCCTTCTGTTTTGTTTGGAAGCATGAAATTAACACACTTCCCTCAGGTAATAAGTCATTAGCTTTATTATATTCTCCTTTATTTCACCAAATGAGACCATGTTGTCCACCAAATGTCAGTAGACTCGAGAGTATGACTATTATTCATACAAGCTTCTGTTTTTATTAGAATGAAAAAAATGAGTTGCTTGCCGTTACATGCATTAAAGAACAGCATTTATTACACTGGAAATCGCAGAGTGAAGAATTTATATACCTTCGATTGCAACTATCATAAGAGTTCTTCAGAAAGAAATAACTCAGATATGTGAAAACAATGCTGCGAATGTAAATTCAATATTGTTACTTTAATTTACTTAAAAATTTACTTTCTCACGAGTATTAGGAGCGAAACGTTTCCATCACACACAGTTATGATACTACCATCTAACTTCATGTGTAACCACTGCAGGGAAGGAATGAGCGAGGGAAAAAAGGTGACTTTTTGGAGTTATGCTGTCTGTCCACTAAGGCGGTTCGGTACATGACCATATTTTTAAAAAATCATTTCGGTAGTTCACGCATGTCCACAGGCTAAATATTTCAGAACACATTCCACGGAAAGAGTGGCGACAAAATTGCGCCATACAATACTCCGCACAATGAATCACTAATGAGAAATTAAGAAAGACCAATCCTTAGCGCTGGTATACAAAAGGTGAAGTTTCTGTTTTTTTTTTCTAGGTGTGTCCGGAGGAAACTAAAACGGGATAAATGATTGTTGTACCAAGCGTTTCACTATTTACATCACTATCCGAGGGTATTCTTTTGTTCTTCGTACACTTTTTTGCCAATATCAGTGTACGCTCGTGAACTGGAAGATCATTTATTTGCGTTCGAGGAGAAGCAAACGTGGTCAGTGTGACTGTATACTCCTTGCTGTGTTTTCCCAGTCCCAGGAGAAAGCAGACAATGTTTTAACTCTGTACATTAATCGTTATTGCTTCCAAAAAAAGAAATGTGTGACTATTCATTGCGTCGGTGGGAAAATAAAACATTGAGCCTTTCTATTTGCATACATCGTGTTTGAATTTAGCAAACGTTTTCCTGAAATAACATGGAAGCAGCTCAGCCCAGCTTCTCCGGTTTCGGAACTCAAATCAAGCACAGGAAACTAATTTTTGTTCACTACTTGTTGCCATCGTATCAGTTTTGTCAGCACAGTTTTTAAGGTATACCTTGATATTTCGTGGTTAGACACTCACTTTGCGAAAATTTGTGTCGTTTTCTTGTCGTTTAAATTGCGCGTATATCAGTCACTACTTACTGTCGCAGGTTCGAATCCAGCCACGGCCATGGATGTGTGTTTGATGTCCTTAGGTTAGTTAGGTTTAAGTAGTTCTAAGTTCTAGGGGACTTATGACCTCAGATGTTAAGTTCCATAGTGCTCAGAGCCACTTACTGTCACTGAAAACTGCAAGCATCATGAACCATGGACCTTGCCGATGGTGGGGTGCCTTGGGTGCGATACAGAGAGCCATATATGTAGGTGCAACGACAATGGAGAGGTATCTGTTGAGAGGCCAGAAAAACGCGTGGTTCCTTAAGAGGGGCAAAGCCTTTTCAGTAGTTGCAGGATCAACAGTCCGGATTATTGACTAATCTAGCCTTGTAACATCAACCAAAATGGCCTTGCTGAAAGCAAGGGGAAATTATAACAGTAGTTTTTCTCGAGGGCATGCAGCTCTCCGATATGATTAAGTGATGTTGGAATCCCCTTGCATAAAATATTCCGGAGATAAAATTGTCCCCCAATCGTTTCTCTGGGCGGGGACTACTCAGGAGGAGGTGGTCAGCAGAAGAGACAGAACTGTCCGTGTACGAATCGGAGCGTGAAGTGTTGGATCCCCTAGTCGGGCAGGTAGTTTAGAAAATTTAAAAATGGGAAGAGGTAGATTGAAGTCAGATATAGTGGCAATAGATAGATATAGGTGAATACAAGGTTATAATAGAAAATCAAATAGGAGTAATGCAGGAGTAGTTTTAATAATGAATAAGAAAGTAGGAATAAGGGTAAGCTATTATGAACAGCACAGTGAACGTATTATCGTTGCCAAGATAGACACGAATCCAACACCCACCACAGTAGTACAAATATATATGCTAACTACCATCGCAGATGGTGAAGACATCGAAGAAATGTATGATGAGGTAAAAGAAATTTAACAGATTGTTAAACGAGGCGAAAATTTAATGATGGGGACTGGAATTCGATAGTAGGAAAAGGAAGTGAAGAAAAACTAGTACGTGAATATTTATTAGAGGAAAGGAATGAAAGAGGAAGCCGCCTGGTACAATTTTCCAAAGAGCATAATTTTAATCATCGCTAATACTTGTTTTAAGAATCATAAAAGAAGGTTGTATACGTGAGAGCGACCTCGAGGCACCGGAAGGCTTCAGATTGATTAGGTTAGACAGAGTTTCGGAACCAGATTTTAAATGGTAAAACATTTCCAGGGGCAGACGCGAACTCAGACCACTAAATATTGGTTATGAACTTTAGATTAAAACTGAAGAAATTGGAAACCGGTAGAAAATTAAGGAAATGGGACCAGGATCACTTGAAAGAACCATAGTTCGTCGAGAGTTCCAGAGGAAGCAATAGGCAACAGTTGACTAGAAGAGGGGAAACGAGTACAGCAGAAAACGAATGAGTAGATTTAAGAGATCAAATAGTGAAGGCAGCAGAGGATCAAATAGATAAAAAGACAAAGCCTAGTAGAAATTCTTGGCCGACACAATAGATATTGAATTTAATTGACAAAAGGAGAAAATTTAAAAATGCAGAAAGTGAAGATGACGAATGGGAATACATACGTTTAAAAAATGAGATTGACAGAAAGTGCAAAATTGCTCCGCAGCAATGGCTGGAGGACATATGTAATAATTTAGAAGCATATTTCATTAGGGGGAAATATAGATACCGACTATGGCAAAAGTGAAAAGGGCTTTGGGGAAAACAGAAGCAGGTGTACGAACATCAAGAGCTCAGATGGTAAACCAGTTCTAAGCAAAGCAGCTGAAAGGTAGAAGGAGTCTGTAAAGTATCTATGCAACGGAGATGAACTTGAATCCAACAGTTTGGAAACGGAAGACGACGTAGATAAAGATGAGATGGAAGATATAATATTGCGAGAAGAATGTGACGGTTCACTGAAAGTCCTAAGCGACACACATTCCGTCAGAACTACTCATAGCCTTGGCAGAGCCAGCTATGAAAAACACTTCCATCTCGTGTGCAAGATGTGTGAGACAGGCGAGATACCTTCAGACTTCAAGAAGAATGTAATAATCCCAATTCCAAAGAAAGCAGGTGCCGGCATGTGTGAATATTGTCAAAGTATCAGTTTATTAAGTTTAATAACTCTTTTCAGAAGAATGGAAAAACTCGTAGAAGCCGACCTCGTGGAAGATAAGTTTGGATTCCGGAGAAATATAGGATCACGCGAGGCGGTACTGACTCTACGACTTACGCTAGAAGATAGGTTAAGGGAAGGCACTCCTACTTTTATAGCATTTGCAGACTTAGCGAAAGCTTTCGTCAATGATGATTGGAATACTCTCTTTGAAATACTGAAGGTAGCATGGATAAAATACAGGGAGCGAAATGTTAGTAAACCAGACGACGGCCGTAAGAGATGAGGGACATGAAAGGGAAGCAGTGGTTGAGAAGGGAGTGAGACACGGCTGTAGCCTACTCCGGATTTTATTTAATCTGTATATTGAGCGAGCAGTAAATGAAATGAAAGAACAATATAGAGTAGGAATTAAAGTCCAAGGAAAAGAAATGAAAACTCTGAGGTTTGCCGATGTCATTGTAATTCTAGCAGAGACAGCAAAGGACTTGGAAGAGCTGGACAATGTCTTGAAAGGAGGATATAAGATGAACATCAACAATAGCAAACCAAAGATAATGGAGTGTAGTCGAATTAAATCAGGTGATGGTGAGGAAATTAGATTAGGAAACGAGACACTTAAAATAGTAGATTAATTTTGGTCTTTCAGCAGCAAAATAATTGGTGACGGCTGAATTAGAGAGGACATAAAATGTAGACTAGCAATGGCAAGAAAATCCTTTCTGAAGAAGAGAAATTTGTTGACATCGAATATAGATCGAAGCGATATGAAGTCTTTTTCTGAAAGTATCTTTATGCATCAAGGGATCACCAGTTTAATATTGGAAGGAACTGGGAGGGGGAGTAAAAATCATAGAGGGAGACCAGCAGATGAATACAGTAAGCAGATTCAGAAGGATGTAGTTTGTAGTAATTATTCGGAAATGATGAGGCTTTTGCAGGATAGAGTAGCATCGAGAGCTACATCTGATCACTCTTCGGACTGAAGAACGCAACAACAACCAAACATTTATCGCGTGTCTATTAAAAGTAAGAGAAAGTTTCCAATGTTTAATATAGACAAGAACAACGTATTTCATGAAGTTGCGTTTCAGGTGAGACTATGTTTAATAATAAGAAATCTAAAAGGTGATTACAAACATGCGGGTGAAAAACTTGTAGTTCATCGTAGCTATTCTGTTTATATCAAATTACAGTGCGAGAAAACGACATATAATCCAGGCTTACGCAATTACTTTTCTGTGTAGCCTCCTCAGATGAAGTTACAGTTTTCTACGGCCTGATAGTTTACAGTTACATCTCCTTTAAAAAATTTATAGAGCTCTCGAGCGAGCCACTGGCCTAGAAGCCTCCTACCATATCGTTGCAGGATAATTTCTGGTCGCGCCCATACAAATGCCATTCATTTAAAAGTATACAATTGCTCGTCTATGATCCTTACCTATGCCACGTTTTTAATGGGTCACCATCTTCACTTCCGAAAACGGAAGATTCAAGTGTTTCTCAGTTGCACATTCACTTCCTTTTTGCTTACATGCATGGCTATTGAGCTCACTTGCAATTCTCTATGAAGTTCCCCTCGTTTCTCTTACTGTATCACTATGGCTAGCTTTTGTAAGTCTGCTATGGTTTGTTTTCCGTGTTTTCTTTAGAGTTTTTCATGTGAGCCGTACCCTTATTATCCTGAAGCTCACACACTACCCCGAATGGGGTCCATCCTTCTAGTGTTGGTGGTAAGTCTGCTATTTATATCATCCCACATACACACACGGACTCCGGAGGTAGTGGCGAAAATCCTTGGATGCAATCGCCGACCAGCATGATATCTAAGCGTTTATATGTTCATATGAACTTCATAGTTTCGCACTGGTAGTGCAAGTGCGGTTCGCAGATATGTGTAAGGAGAGATGGGCATTACTCGAATACATTTTTACGTAGGTAATTATTCGAATAAATAGATAAATCAAAAAGTTTAATTCATGAATAACGGCATTATTCCTCTCTGCGAATACAAATAATTATTTTTTAATTAGTAACTTGAACAACGAATAACGTAGAGCATCACCGCAATTTCTCTGTTTAATTATGGAAAAGAAGTCTGTCATTTATAACCAGTTTTGTTCTTGGAGCGCAGCGCAGTTTTTTTTTAATAAATAATTTTTTTTATGCTTGTGCAAAAGCGTGCCTCGGTGGATCACCGGTGGAAGTTCCAGATTACACTCCTTCCTCCTGGCAATATGCGGAAGCACTCTGAGTAACTAGGCAAAGAACAGAATGCAGCTAACGGAGACCCGAATCTTCAATACCTTTCCCAATTGTACTAAGATTGCTAACGCTATGTGATATGGGCGATTCGTCGGTTCTCTCTTGTTTGTATTGCCAGAAAATCAGGGCTCTGTGATACCAACAACAGGCTTTATATTTAAAGTCTCTTAAAATGGCAGTATTCGAAGTGCACCGCAAAATTACCCACAAATGTAATGCTTTCTGGATTTCTGCGGGACGTTGAGTCATAAGAAATAATTGAAAGCGTTACAGTACTCTCCATAACCTTTGCTTTAAAAAGGTAGTAGGTTTTCGACACCCGACATACGTGATTTGAAAGTCGTGTATCGTTATCCTGAAGCAAAGGCGATTTCCAGGAAATGCAACACACCGCTACCTACTTTCGAATGTATAGAACGTATTTTTTTAATATACCGCATTGGCAAAATGTTACAAAATCACTAATTTTAAGAGATGATTGAAAAAATAGTTGTTCTGAAAACAAAGCAACAAAAATGTACATTCGTTGTATAAATTACAAAAAAGTGGAGCAATCAATGTATTTTGATTTCAGATTTATCTCTTTCTCTTAACCCTTTTTATTCGCAGATGACGAATAAATGTTTTTATTCGTGAAAATGAATAATGTTTCTAATAAATATCTTTATTTGTTATTCAACCAACAACAAATAATAATTTTTCTTTATATTCGTTATTTGACCTTAGAATAAATTTTGCCCGACTCTGGTAGTAATGTGTCTGTGTCGAGACAATACAAGGTGACCACCAAATAGAAGCAATAAAAGAGTTTCATACCTGAGGCACGAGCTATCGCGCTAGTGTGCGTGACGAAGAAATAAAGAAAAATTCTGAGAACGCCTTGACAATTCTTCCACAGTATCTGTGAATGTGGAAGTGCTGAGGGAAACTCTATTATGTTTGATCGATTCACAGTATTTCTACGCGGTGTACTCGAACACATGGGGACACGAAGATTTTACCTTAGTATTTAATATCGCAAGTTACTCATGTTGGCCTTTCCAGTCTGCGTTTAATTCACTGCACTGAGCAGTTAAGCTTGTGAAAATTTGAGAGACGTATTCAGGCTCCAAAAAACGCTAAAGCAGCAGAGGAGGATGTAAATATCGATGGCGCGTCAGATAAGCGATGTGAGGTGGCCGCAGCGCGCCATGCGTATACGTGCGTGGGGTGGGGAGACAGCACGCCGACACGTCCACGTGGGACCTCGCGGCCATTTACACGTGCCGCCACACCGCTCGTCCCTGCTGTATTATCGCAGCTACACGTGCACACGCTGTGTGCGTTTCCAAATGCTTCTGCGAGCATTCGTTTCTACGACGATTGTTCATTGAACACCCAGAACCTTCGCCCCTTCTCCGTCATTTAAATATGATTGCTTTTGTAAACTTTGTTATTATATTGTTTTCTTTGCATGCAGTGTGAATCCATCGGAGCCATTCTTAACATGAGGCTCCGCCTCTCAGAAGCTTTCTCTAAAATCATTCGACGTTTTCCAACCGATAATCACGCCGTGACTGTTCCTGCCCACGGTTTTACAAACATTCCGGCTGACTGTATGTTTCCCTGATAGAAATCTCAAATTTATGCCGTACAATGGTTTTGTTTTTCCACTTTGTTATTTTTATAGCTACGTAATCTTTTCCTGACACGGGAACCGTTCAACCTGTCATAATGATAACTAGTTCAATATTTTTATCGTTCAGTGGTAGTCAGTTTAGCAAAAACCCGTATGAAAAATTTTAACTGCCGACGTGAATAGATAGTTAATTTAAAGTAATAAAAAATATATTATTCTTCGCCAGGATTCTGCGTGTTTTAACAATGTGATTACAGACCTGAATTGTCATGCTACGATGCCCCGCGCTCTCATGCAACTGCTTGAATTGGTTTACATAGCGGAGCGCAGGTGCTTTGCTAGACGAAAGGCTGAATATGTCGTTTGGTAAAATGAAAAAAAAAAGATAATTAATCTGTGTGGACAAATACTGCTTACATCTTATCAGTAATATTATTTCCAAATTATTAAGCAGTACACGCGACAAAAACATTATTATGAAATTACAATGAAATGAATACCCCTAGCTGCATACAGGCGTTGATACAAGTCAACAGGGACAGTTGAAAACGTGTGCCTCGACCGGGACTCGAACCCGGGATCTCCTGCTTACATGGCAGACGCTCTATCCATTTTTTTCTTATTTTGTTCGATATTGTTCGTTGCATTTGTTCGGTGCGGATGTCCCGTAATACCCGTTCAAGTTCAGCGGTGAGCCATTGACTCAGTTTTTTATTGCAGAGGGCAGCTAATCCATCTGAGCCACCGAGGACCCAGAGGATAGTGCGACTGCAGGGACTTATCTCTGGCACACCTCCCGGGAGACTCACATTCCCAACTTATTGTCCCGCACTATATTCATAGTGCCCCTGCCCATTGTACTCATTACTCGCGGCTTTTTGCCGATTCCCGTAAGAGTCCGGGCACTGTTTGTGCATCCGCACAGAGGAGATGGTATCTGTTCTTTCGGACGTCCGAATGAACAGATACCATCTTCATATATATATATATATATATATATATATATATATTATTTCCAGTAAGTTTAACATTTATTCCCTATATTCCTTACAGATATTGCAAGAATGCGAACTACTGGAGTAATATATGAAACATATGGTTCGTAAGTACCTTGTACGACCACTTTGGACAACCATGTGAGTCTCTCTAGAGAGAGAGAAAAATTTGTACCCAAAACTGGATGTGAAGTGGGATTGATTCTCACCTGTAGGCTATCTGTATATTTTATAGGATAACATGTAAATCTGATGCGATTTCTAAACCGAGCAGATGAAAATCGAATGTGTACTAATGACTAAAACTAAAGATTATTGTCACTATTGTAGATTTGAAACCGTAGTGATGCGTCCATAATAATTTTCTCAGGTAGAGTTATATAAAATACCGTTCACCGACCTTAGGTCTATCGGTTGCGGTGCGTTTGTTGCACAACGTGGCTGACAGTTCTACAGAATTTGCTGTTTAGAATAGTGTTTAAAGTCCCGTCGACAACGAAGTCATTAGGTACCGAGCACAAGCTCGAATTAGGGAAGGACGGAGAAGGAAATCTGCCGTGCCGTTTCAAAGGAACCATTTCAGCATTTGTCTGAAACGATTTAGGGAAATCACCGAAAACCTAAACCTGGATGGCCGGACGCTGGTTTAAACCGTCGTCCTGCCGAATGCGAGTCCAGTGTGCTAACCACTGCGTCACATGGCCCAATTAAGCACATTCTGTTTTTTTTTCGTCAAATGTTTGAGCGGAGGCAAAAGAATACGCCATAGAAATTACATCATGATTTTTGTCCGAATTTTCATAATCAAATGAAGAGTGGAGTAACAGACAAATGCGGGCATCAAATTGACCAGCTTGAGGTCCAGTTTTGAAATGAAAAATTTAAATGCTTGAAAGTAATCAGGGTAACTCAGAAAAACATTATTAGTGATGTGAGGGAAAATTGCAATGTTTCACGAATAGCTGCTGCTAGCTGTGTTAATGAAGTGGCAAAAAGTTCATCTCTTCTAAGCCTAGTTATGTTGCGCATGAAAAGTGCTATTTAATAGTCAACAGATGTTCGATTTAACGAAAATAAGACTGCCTATAAATTACACCATAGCTTTTTGTCAGAATTTTCGTAGTGAAACGAAGAGCAGGAAATGGGCAAAGGGGATATCGAATGCACCAGCGTGAGGTCTAGTTTTGAAAAAAAAAAATAATAATAATAATTACTTGAAAGCAATCAGGGTAATTAAGAACAATGGTTGAAGAATAAAAAATTGAGAAAATGATCAATGTCTACATTTAAGAAATACAACGCGTTAGAGAAACATTTGACGCACCTTCGAATGTGTCTCTAAATTATGTTCAGCAGTAGTATCTCAACTGACAAATATCTTCCAATACTCTATAAAATTCTAAGTTACACACTGAACCTTAAATTCTCTATCAGCACCTCACTTGCTGTCCATTATTTCGAACATCATTCAAAGTCGCGTCAAATATTCCTCTAATCTGTTTTACTTCTTACACAAAACACTTGACTGCGTTTATTAAATATTTTTTCCCAGTACGTATTATTTGCAATAGTACCAGGAATGTCTGCAGCCATCTGATAGTGCCCCCCCTCCCAAATAAACATCCTATAAAATCGATGTGAAATAAGCTGCATTTCTTTTTTCTTTGCTGCTTGGTTAGATCTTGTTTCAGAAAGAAAATGAGCTGGTCGATCGTTTTGAACGCCTGTTATATCTCCAGGAACGACATCAATTGTAAAAATCTTTTCCGAACATCACCTTTATTACGCCTTCCGTTTTCAGATATTTCAGTATTATGAATAACCCGTACCAGTGGGTTTTCTCTCGTCTGAAGTCGAGAGGCCACGTTTTATATCCGTCTCTCCCTCAAATATCCGCGACGTAATCCGAATCTCCGTATTTACTGAAATAACTTTCGGGTCGTGTGAAATGATTCGTGTAATTGCTTTGTGAGTCGCTTTTTTACTGCAGAATCCTATTAATCTGTTTGATGGCATAAAAGGAAGGGCTAACAAGGGGCCTTTGCTTTTGGTTCAATATACTGGTATTGGCGTCTCTGGCAGATCCGTTTGCACTGCTCTGGCCGTAATAGCCTGTCACTGCCACTCATTTCACGTTTCCATTCACGTCTGTAAAATCTTTTCTGTAGAGCCTTCTCCGTCTGAGACCATAGTGTTGTTCTTTAGAGGTTCGGCAGAACATGTCAACAAAAGGTGATTGATTCAGAGGTATTCTTATCGTTTCGAGACTTTGTCAGATACTAGTAACATGAACATTCCGATTTCTTCACAGTGTAGGGCCTTCCAGCGAGAGCATTTCAAGATAGAATGAACTGTTATTCTAAAGTAAACTAAAACATTTCATTAAAGTAGTGTTGTAAAATTAGGTGAACTACGCAGAATCATTGTGTAGTAGGAGCTTATAGAGTAGTGACCGAGGCTAAGTTGCTAGTTCCTTTAAAATGGAAGTCAGTCAGGCAAAACACAAGGTTCGGCAAGACCATTACGACAGTATCAGAGAAAAAAATTATCTTTATATGCACTATGAACAAAGGACAGACGTAGGGCAAAATGCACTCTTGTACTTAAATATATATATATATATATATATATATATATATATATTTATCTCCAAAAATATTACAGCCGAAATAGTAAAACTTGAGACTATTATGTACAACTTGATATTTTGTGCAATTTCTGTTTCAAAATGCGCATCGACATACATTTTATAAGGATTTGAATTTTTAATTACCATTGTTTCTATGATGTACCTTTTCTCGTTAACTAATTAAGCAATAAAATCTGGTATTTCACAGTTTACATGTGCATAGGGCCTGTGGAACAGATTTTTGTTTAATAGGCCATAGTTGCTTTGAAATTAATTTTTCAGTTTTGCGTTACACAGAACTGCTCTAGTTATCTCGAATTTTAAAAGAGAACTACTCTCAGAGAAAAGATGAAAATTTCAGGATGTTAGCTTCTGTAGTTCCTGAAAAAAGTTAGTTTGCAGCAACTCGCATTTAATGTTTTTGTTTCAATTTTTGACAATATTGCTATACCTCTAGTGACTAATGCTGCCCATATCCATATTCTGTATTCTCTTCCTCGTCTGACAGGCGTAATTTCTTGCCTTGCCTCCTTTGCCTAGCCAACTTTTGCATTTTTTCTTCTGCTGCCTGACCTTTGTCCAGTCGCGCTTCATCGATGCTTCTGAGAATCTCCAGGGTGAACGCACCTGGATGGAAGCCTAGTCTCTGCAGACGCTTAATCGTACCCATATTTCCACTACTGGATACTAGACTGGCTTCACATGCAGCTATCTTCACAACAACTGAGGACACAAATACTGTGTTTGGACAACGCATCCACATAAGGCGATTGTAGTTCTCATTTGTGTTCTGTGTTTTACCATGTCCACACAGTTACCACATGCACATGAAACATTAATCATATGGGCAAGTATTTCTAAGACATTTAAGCTAAATCCACTGGAAGACTCGTCTTTGGCACTGTATACAGCATCATCGATTCCTTCGCTAATTTATTCTTCTATGAACTCAGTGACTTGTTTTTCACAGGAGCAGCATCTGTAACACTGTTATTTAAATTTCTTGTACCTTTTACACGTGAAATTCGACATTCCCTCACTTTTTGAATATGCGTCCACTTTTACGACCCATTTCGATCAAGGCACGTTGACATGCTCAAAACTAAAAACAGGAATACGTTTGTAGCACGTACTATTAAAAAAACACGTTGTAAACAAAGGAACAGGCAAAGATAATCTTTCTCATAGTCTTGTAGACTCATCTGCAGTTCGTTTCGATTGTGTGACCAAAAAATAACGCACAAAAAATTTCTAGCGTAGAGAAGGCGTGGATTACAGAATAGAAAGAGGGGGCGTGGTAGCTGCAGACCCCCAAGCAAACGTTTTTAAAACATATTTCCAGCCAGACTTCGATTATGAAAGTTTGCGATGTTATTCTTAAAGAATCAATCTAACAAGTTATGCAATAAAAAATCGAATTTTTTACAATATTTTCGTACATCTGTCCTTAATGACAGCTTTAGATACATAATCATCCGGGATAAAATTTCAATACGGAGCTTAGAGTGCCCGCGAAAATTTAAGTCTCGGGTGTCCCGAATCGCAAGAAACACACCTAGATCAAAGTTGAACAAAACACGAATACTTTTTAATTCACATTACTATCTGACTCGTAACAAACATTTGTCCGTCAGTAAATAATGGAAACACAAGAGCTCCGCAGCCGAATTTTCGACTCCATTTCTTCTGTGAACGCTAAACACAGTGGGGTTTTTCTTCTGATGTAGAGGAAGGCGGATGGTAGTGGCTTGTCCATGTTTTTCTTCACCATTGTCGATCTGCAACACGCACAATAATATAATAATAATATTGTTGGAAAGAACTACCTTAGGTTTACAGCAGACGTAACCATCTTGTGGCGATATGGCGCTCCACCCTGATCCCCAAGGTCAGGAAGTTTCGAGTCTACGGTGTTCTAGATTGGTCGTAAAAGCCCCATGCCGATAACCTGTCACTTAACGTACCTATGTACACTGACTGCAAACTTAGGCACGAGCTAGATAAAGTAACGTAACATATTAAAAACTCGGTAGCTATGAATGAAAGTGCGGGGGCATGTTGCCAGAGGAAGTTGGATGTTACTTGACGTGAGCAGTTAGGGGAGCGGGACAAGACTGTGTGTATCACTCAGAGAGTCTTTGTGGTGTTCTTTATTATAACATGGTCTGGAGACAACATTTGCATGAATTCGCACGGAGAAGAATCATCGGGAAACCGGAAGAAGGACAAGTATGACGAGTGTAGACTAGGAGTTTGGTACTGCCCACAGCATTGTTTTAAATGCTTTGGGAGCGTTCCGAATTATAGGCAGTGCTGCCTGAAGGAAAGGAGGTGGCTGACCACGGTTAACTATAGCAACAGATGACCGCTACATTGTGCAACAGGCAAGACGGGACCCACGTCAAACAGCGGTTACAATAAATTGCAACTACACTTAACAGAACTGCAGCGCACGCTATCTCACGCTTCACAGTGGCACGGCTACTGCGTGGCGTTGGTCTCTTTGCCCAACGACCAGTACGTTGTGTTCCGTTGAAATCCGCACATCGTCTGTACGGTTTGCGATGGTGCCAAGAGCATAGGGATTGGACCAACGAGAAGTGGGGTCGCATGGTGTTCTCGGATTGGAGCAGATACAGTCTAAGTAGTGAATCTGGGCGTACCATCTTGTAGTGAGAGGGAGAACGCGTAATGCACCGATGAACATAGCCCAACATGATCGTTTTGGTTGACCAGGCGTATGGTGTGGGGAAGCATAATAATGTTTGAGCGTACTGACCTCCAAATCTTTGAACACGATACACTCACCGATCAACGTTATTGTGACTCTGTATTCCTTCCCAATCCGCGTGTTTTCAGGGGTGCATTCAGTTGTAACTTAATTTCTGTGGGTAACAACGCGGTTGGTCCCGGCGGAGGTTCGAGTCCTCCCTCGAGCATGGGTGTGTGTGTTTGTTCGTATGATAATTTAGGTTAAGTAGTAGTGTGTAAGCTTAGGGACTGATGACCTTACCAGTTAAGTCCCATAAGCTTTCACACACATCTGAACATCTGATAACATCGCGCGACCGACTCAAAAAGGACAGGTGGAGGAACTGTTGGAGCGAGGGAACATTCGGCGAGTGGAGTGGCCTACCCCGACATAATCCCACCGAGCACTATAGGATTCGTTGGGGAGACATATTATAGCACGTCAAAATGCACCAACGACCATCCAGCAGTTTTCGGCAGCACTGGTGGAGCAGTGGCACGCCCTACCACAAGAAATCCCTACCAACATTGTGGCCAGCACGGGAGCACGTTGCAGATCTAGCATTGCCGTGTGTCGTGATCACACACCCTATTAAGAACCATGTTCCGGCTCTTGTAATGTCCAGGGGGCAATTTCGAATCACAGTAACTTCTGTGCTTACTGTCGAGTAAATGTCTTATTTCTGTTCCTCTCATCTACATCTACATCGATACTCCGCAAGCTACCAGACGGTGTGTGGCGGAGGGTATTTCTGGGACCACTAACTGATCCCCCTTCAATGTTCCACTCGCGAATGACGCGTGGGAAGAATGACTGTGACTGTCTCTGTATTAGCTGTAATTTTTTGAATTTTCTCGTCGCGCTCATTTCTCAAGGTGTATGTGGAAGAAAGTAATATGTTTTCCGACTATTCCCGGAAAGTGCTCTGTCGAAATTTTTATAATAAATCTCTCCGTGATGCACAACACCTCTTTTGTAGCGTCTGCCACTGGAGTTCGTTAAGCAGTTCTGAATGCTATCGCGCCGATCAAACTATCGCGCGACGAGAAGCGCCGCTGATCCTTAGATCTTTCATCTCTTCTATCAGTCCTACCTGGAAATGGTCCCAGATTGATGAACCATACTCAAGAAGTGGTCGAACAAGCGCCTTGTAAACCACTTCCTTCGTGGATGAGTTACATTTCCCTAAGATTCGTCCTGTAACTCTCAATCTGGTATCTGCTTTTCCTACTATTTATTTTATGCGGTCATTCCACTTAAGGTCGCTGTGGATACTTACTCCCAGATATTTTGCGGTAGATACTATTCCCAGAAATTTTTCACCAGTAGTGTAGTTGTACGGTAGCGGGTTTCTTTTCCTTTGTACGCGCTGTATGTTACATTTATTTACGTTCAGGGTCAACTGCCAGAGCCTGCATCATTCATCAATCCTCTGTAGGTCAGTCTTAAAATCGATACTGTCCTCTGGCGTTGCTATTGTCTTAAAGACAACAGTCTTAAAGAGCTTCCAACGTATCATGCCAAAGTCACTTTCGTCCTTAGGATTTGCAGAACAGCGTATTTCGGATAGCTAGTGGAGTTCCACAGGCGGGGACTATTATGGTAGGTGCAAAGCAAGTTCGAAAACCCGATTTTGTACTCGCTGTTGGTGGTCCATGTGTGTATCGACCGCGTTACCGTAAATGTTTGCTACGTGCTCTTGAACGGGGTACAGCAACTATTTACACAGAACAGCTCTGAAACTCTAAGTGTGGCTGTAGGCATCGGGTTAAGCAGAGGACAGACTAGCGCAGCCTGTGTAATGTTGTGGTTTTCATTTCTTAGACATGAGGTCTATGTACTTAGCTCTGCCTGTGCACTGCAGAGCGAAAATCAAGAAGACTATCCTGTCAAACCTCAGATGTTAAATATTTCCTTATACATGCAGACCATCATACACTTTTACATAAGGTTTGTGCGGTTCGACAAATTCATTGTATTCTTGATGATAGGTTCTTGAACTCGACATCTCGTTTGTTTAAATTGAGATAAAATTTGCCCCTCTCTAGCAGCATACACTTCACGTGATACGAAAAAATATTTCATATTTTGTAAGTGTACTAAACTTTATACGTACACTGAAGTGAAAAAAGTCATGCTCTACCTCCTAATATCGCGTCGCCCCCTCCTTTTGCCCGGTTCAGTGCAGCAACTCGATGTGGCATGGACTCAACAAAGCCGACCACGGTGGCCGAGCAGTTCTAGGCGCTTCAGACCGGAACCGCGCGACTGCTACGGTCGCAGGTTCGAATCCTGCCTCGGGCATGGATGTGTGTGATGTCCTTAGGTTAGTTAGGTTTAAGTAGTTCTAAGTTCTAGGAGGCTGATGACCTCAGATGTTAAGTCCCATAGTGCTCAGAGCCATTTGAACCATTTGACTCAACAAGTCGTTGGAATTGCGAAAGCATTGCCGGTGCGTGGTGTTGTTCACGAACTGACGTCTCGACTGTGTCGCATAAATGTCCGATGAGATTCATGTCTGGCGATTGTGGGTGGCCAAAAAATTCGATCTAACTGTCCAGATTGTTCTTCAAACTAGTCGCGAACGGTCCCCGATGACGTGACATCGTTGTTTGGGAACTTGAACTTCATGAATGACTGTAAATGGTCTCCAAGTAAGCGAAAATAACCATTTCCAGTCAACGATCGGTTCAGTTGGACCAGAGGACCTAGTCTATTTCAAGTGAACAGAGCCCACACCATTATGGAGCCATCGCCAGCTTCCACAGTGCCTTGTCAACTTCGGTCCATAGCTACGAGGAGTCGACGCCACACTCGAACCCTACCATCAGCTCTTACCAACTGAAATCGGTACTCATCTATCCTGGCCATGGTTTTCCAGTCTCTATTACAGCGCCATCTATCACAAAGCGAAAAAAGTGGTCCAACTAAAACATTCATATTTCTTTACGTACTACACGAATATTTAATAAAAATGGGGGTTCCTATTTTAAAAAACGCAGTTGATATCCGTTTGACCTATGGCAGCGCCATCTAGCGGGCCAACCATAGCGCCATCTGGTTTCCCCCTTCAAGCTAGACAAGTTTCGTTCTTGGTAGTTTTTTCGTTTGACGCTTATACCGTGAGATATTTGTCCCGGTCACGATCAGTGGACCACCCTGTATATTTGGTATTCACTCTGGACCGTATGACCTTTGTTAAGTGATTTGTTATGGATCTTGAATTTTAATAGTTTTCTGTTGATCGATACCATCTCGAAGAGAGAAAATTGAATGGCAGGTAAGTAAACATATAATCAAGCTTTAAAGAAATCGTCAATGAGTGAAACAGAACGCAAGCAGTAAGTATTGGCATACTGTAGGCGACATATGTCCCAAAAAATGTTGCAGTCTTGGGTCATATTTGGATCAGTCAAATATAACAAAAGTTTCTTAATTTTTATGTGTTCAACTGAAACTGTTGAGCATTGCCATTCTACTGCATCTGTAGATATGAACCATCATCGTTATGACATTTTTACCGGCTTTCAAGATAATCAATTAGAAGAATCCCTTAAGCACCCCGTGAAATATCGGCCTTAACCTCTCCACCAGATGAAATCAACTTTGCATATTTTCGTGAACTGTCATAGGTTTGCAACCCGTCTGGTTTGACCTCTGATTCGTTTCTGATGTGAATTAACGGACACGTGTCTCATCCACATTAAAAATATCTGTGTGCAAAATCGGTTGGACTCTTTCTAAATCAGTCTAATCTTTGTTGATAAATTCTTATGCTCTTTTTCCTTTTATCAGCATTCAACAACAGCGGCGTCTGTCCCGCACAAAGGTTTCTCAAAGCCAGTTTCTCGTGTGGAAGTCAAGCACCATTTTGCGCCCACTTTAACGATGTTGTGATCAGTGGTTACTTCTCATGTCTGAATTCATCCCCCATTTCTAAACTTTTCAAAAGGAGGAGTAGACCCCCCTGTTCAACAATATTTGAATTAAAAACAATCTTGGTTCCAACTTATTATTTTATTAACAAAGCGTTTCGTCTTCATGAGGCATCGTCAGATTATCTATGGGATAACAAAATAAGCAAAAATTAGGTTATACTCCGAGCTTACACGATTCTAAATGTGAATAAGAAACTGTTGCTGACTTAAAATTTTCCTTTCACTACATATTAAAAACTATAGAACGGCTCTGAGAAAGCGTCGAATAAGATGAACTCGCAGAGTCCTAGTAAAAAGAAACTAATATAATATCTTATAACTGCGGTATAGAATGCTAAATAAATAATGCAAGTGAATGAGACACACCATAATAATGTCGTATCAGCAGGCATGAATGGTGCAGTGGTAGGACCACACTCACAAACAAGTGTACACATTTAAACGTTATTTAGTGTTGCCGCCGTAACTTCACGTCAGGAGTGTCAGTTGGGCACACAGGCATGCGTTGTTAATAGAAGAATTAGTTGGAACCGAGACTAGTAGAAGGAATTTACTCTTCGCCAACTTTGGATGAAATTCCGTTGGCGATAAAACGTCTAAAACCAAGAATTTTGCGACTTTGGATATTCCAGTCGGTCCATTAGAATTATGCGCGCGCACACACATACAAGGTGGCAATTATTGAACTATATGGTAAAAAACGTAAATTAGTTACAAACTACGGCGTGAACACACTTTGTTCAACATGTAAATGTCACTACAGATATTCGGATTTAGATTATGATGTGTTCGATATGCCTGCCATCATTAGCGATGATGCGGCGCAGACGAATAGCGAAATTCTGCATGAGCCGCTGAAGTGTCGAAACATCGATGCTGACGATGGCCTTCTAAATGGCTATTTTCATCTTAGCAATGGTTTTGGTGTTATTGCTGTACACCTTTTCTTTAATGTAGCCCTACAAAAAGGAGTCGCGTGTGTTCTGATCCGGAGAATAAGGCGGCCAACCGAGGCTCATGCCAGTGGCCTCTGGGTACCACAGTCGCCAAAGTACTCCTCCAGGACATCAAACACTCTCCTGCTTCGACGGGGTCGACCTCCGTCTTGCATGAACCACATCTTGTCGAAAGCAAGGCCACTTTGGATAACGGGGATGAAATCATCTTCCAAAACCTTCACGTACCGTTTGGTAGTCACCGTACCATCAAGGAATATCGCACAGATTATTCCGTCACTGGAAATTGAGCACCACCCAGTCACCTGTTGAGGGTCACGAGATTTCTCGAACGCGAAACGCGGATTCTCAGTCCCCCAAACATGCCAATTTTCCTTGTTGACGGACCCATCCAAATTAAACTGGGCTTGGTCGCTAAAACATGCATGCATGCGCATACTAATTCCCGTCATGCCGCACGGCCAACCGTGCAATTTGAACCTCCTAATGCAAACTGATCAGAAGTTATGACGATTTTATATCATATAGTTCAATAAATTGTCGCCCTGTAACTCTTCTACATTGAAAACCCGCATGGAAACCCAGAATCTACTCTGTAGGAATCAACATGGATTCCAGAAACAGCGATCGTGTGAGATACAACTCGCTTTATTTGTTCATGGGACCCAGAAAATATTAGATACAGGTTCCCAAGTAGATGCCATTTTCCTTGACTTCCGGGAGGCGTTCGATACAGTTCCGCACTGTCGCCTGATAAACAAAGTAAGATACTATGCAATATCAGACCAGCTGTGTTTTTAGCAAACAGAACACAGCATGTTGTTCTCAATGGAGAGACGTCTACAGACGTTAAAGTAACCTCTGGCGTGCCACAGCGGAGTGTTATGGGACCATTGCTTTTCACAATATATATAAATGACCTAGTAAATAGTGTCGGAAGTTCCATGTGACTTTTCGCGGATGATGCTGTAGTATACAGAGAAGTTGCAGCATCAGAAAATTGCAGCGAAATGCAGGACGATCTGCAGCGGATAGGCACTTGGTGCAGGGAGTGGCAACTGACCCTTAACATAGACAAATGTAATGTATTGCGAATACATAGAAAGAAGGATCCTTTATTGTATGATTATATGATAGCGGAACAAACACTGGCAGCAGTTACTTCTATAAAATATCTGGGAGTACGCGTAGGAACAATTTCAAGTGGAATGATCATATAAAATTAATTGTTGGTAAGGCGGGAGATTCATTGGGAGAGTCTTTAGAAAATGTAGTCCATCAACAAAGGAGGTGGCTTACAAAACACTCGTTCGACCTATACTTGAGTATTGCTCATCAGTGTGGGATCCGTACCAGGTCGGGTTGACGGAAGAGATAGAGAAGATCCAAAGAAGAGCGGCGCGTTTCGTCACAGGGTTATTTGGTAAGCGTGATAGCGTTACGGAGATGTTTAGCAAACTCAAGTGGCAGACTCTGCAAGAGAGGCGCTCTGCATCGCGGTGTAGCTTGCTGTCCAGGTTTCGAGAGGGTGCGTTTCTGGATGAGGTATCGAATATATTGCTTCCGCCTACTTATACCTCCCGAGGAGATCACGAACGTAAAATTAGAGAGATTCGAGCGCGCACGGAGGCTTTCCATCAGTCGTTCTTCCCGCGAACCATACGCGACTGGAACAGGAAAGGGAGGTAATGACAGTGGCACGTAAAGTGCCCACTTCCACACACCGTTGGGTGGCTTGCGGGGTATAAATGTAGATGTAGATGTAGGTGGAGAAAATTATTCTGTAAGCCAAGTCGATACTTCGGTAAAAATATTGCACAACATATACTGACACAAATGTGTTTTAAACTATATGACGGCATCTCTGTGTAAGCTTGTAAAGTTTTCTCCTTGCCCTAATGATAAGCAGAGTTCCAGTGAAATAATCATGGGGACGATGCGCGAATTTAGGCACTAAGTTTTCGTTTACAGGTGGCTGAGTCTCGTACGTGAATGTTACACTTACATATATGGAACTGTCAATACAACTAGGTTAGGAGATGCAGCAGTCGAATCTATAAATCGGTCTTTTCTGTTTCTGATAAATAAATACAAGGCTAATGGGAATTTTTCAGCCTTTTACAGAGCGACGGAAGATTCGTAATGAAAATCGTGTCTTCTATTTTAAGTTCTTGGTAGAGTTTGAGGTATAGGCGGCGGGAGGAGTTTCTGCCGCGTAAAAATAAACTCGGTCGTTTCTCTTAATGAGGGCGAAGAATTTTGGACTACAGAGGACGCTCCGCAGCGGTCGAAGGCGCTGCGATCGGTTCCGAGTCACGCACACCGGCCACGGCGCGCCGATAAGAAGTTTCGTCGTTATCCAGTAATCTCTGGCCACTAGCCATCTTCCATAAGCGGCTAATTAATTTTCGAGGCGCTCCGTTGCTCTGTTTTCAGCTTTATCCTAGCCTTTGTAATATGTTACGTTATAATTACACTTGCACGTATGTGCCGGGATGTGTGCTTAAATAGTTAATAGCGCTAGCACGGCACGCCTGGGAGCTGTGCCGACCTGATAAACAGTAATACTAATTCCTCTTACGCCGCGGACGAGTTTTGTGCGTGTAAATTGGCGAGCACGTACGCAGGCCCACTGTGTACACTTGCACGCATTCGTGGCTGTATTTTACCCGACCGTCTCACCTGAGGTCACGCCAAGCTCTTGTGTACTTTGTGGTCCGATGTGACCATCTGCCAGAAAAGATAGGTAACTCGCTCTCGTCCTATATTAGCGAATTTGAAAGTTGTCACTTGTGGTGTAAGGTATTAACTCAAAACTCACGTTACTCTGAAAAATAAATAACTGCGTATGGAAATATTAGCAAACATTTGTATGAGGACATTTGAGACCTGTGATGTCCGCAGCTCGTGGTCGTGCGGTAGCGTTCTCGCTTCCCACGCCCGGGTTCCCGGGTTCGATTCCCGGCGGGGTCAGGGATTTTCTCTGCCTCTTGATGACTGGGTGTTGTGTGTTGTCCTTAGGTTAGTTAGGTTTAAGTAGTTCTAAGTTCTAGGGGACTGATGACCATAGATGTTAAGTCCCATAGTGCTCAGAGCCATTTGAACCATTTTTGAGACCTGTGATGGTTGGTTAATATTGTAAGCCGTTTGAGCAACATTATTTTCTGAGACAGCGACTGCACCGTGAAACATCTGCGCAGTTAACTGGCTTCATCCGCGGTTATGTGTTGGAACTATAAATAAGAATACATTTCGTAACCGCTCACTAAATTTTAATAATTCTAATCGTGATGCGATTCAAAGTGTGTGCTGCATTATCTGGTGACAGCAATTCTAAAAGTATTAGAAATTCGCCTCTGTCATTAGAACAGTTTCGATGGGTTAACAGCAGCCCAGGGTGGCCGAGCGGTTCTAGGCGCTACAGTCTGGTTTACTTAGTTTAAGTAGTTCTAAGTTCTAGGGGACTGATGACCTTAGAAGTGATGGTGCTCAGAGCCATTTGAATCATTTTTTTGATGGGTTAACAAATACGACAATTCTTAGATTAGAAATGAAATGTACCTGTAGTTTCCTTGCATCTGCCTCATCTATTTTCCTGGAGAACTCAGCATTGGACCCTCACAACATGTACAGTGAGTAGGAGTTGTTCCAACGATGCTGTTTATTTTGTAGAGTCGTATATTATGCAGTAATTTTGTTAGTAATTGCGAATCTGGACAACCGTCAGCTGTAGAATGGAATGACGGCAATTGCCGCTTATCGCGAGCGGTCGCCTTACCATACGGCTATCCGAGCAGTACTCACGGCCAAGCCCGAACTTCCATATGTCGTCAGCGTTGCGTCTACAACCCGTACTCGTACATCCATTTTGTATATTCCCATACAGATGAGACATTTTACTTGAAAATCGTTTGCCCGGTGTCAGCGGATAAATACGATATTGCAGTGCCTGTGTTGTTCTGAATTACGATGCAAAATTCCTTGGGACATGCAGCCAAACTACTGACGAATCCAGTCAACTGCTATTGCATTTGATGTCAATAGTACAGTATACAACAACACATCGACGATTCAGGTGTTGGAGAGGGTGGAACTCGGTATAAAGACAGTCGGCTCTTTGCGGTGTTAGTTTGTGCGTGCGTGGCTTTCCTCTCGTTAGGAAACTCACACCATTCGTGACAATGCGTATTGTATACATAAACCACGATTGACATTGCTACGCGGAAAACAGTTATGTGATGAAAAAGCAAAAATCGTTGCGCAGAAGGAAATGGGACTCTCTTATCGTCAAATAGAAGTTGAACCGTTCAAGAACAGTGATTCATAATTTCGTTAGATTGGGCGCACGATATGGACAGGACGGGAAATATAACCAAAGTAGAAAGTTACCTGAGGCTACGAAACGGTTACTTTCGCGCAAAGCAAGGGCCACAAACAGCTATTCTTCTCAACTTGTTGCTGATTTACAATTGCCAGTAACTGCCAGACGTGTACGATAATTCTGCATTCCAGAAACAACTACAGAAACCAGCTCTAACAGCCAAACATAAACAGGTTAGACTTGAGTTTGCTGAAAAACATACGTCATGAACTTCAGAATGGGATAAAATGATCTTCAGTGATGAGTAGTTTAATTTAGATAGTCCGGATGGATTTCAATATAATTGGCATGATCCGAGAAGAGAGCAGCAGGTAAGAATGAGCAGAAGTCTTGGTGGTGGAAGTGCTATGATCTGGGCAGCCTTCTGCAGTAAACATAAATCACGCATCACTCGAGTGAACGCTATAATGAACTCTAATATGTACACTGAGATGCTGGAGACAGAATGGTTTAGAATATATGAGGACCTAGGAGAGGAAAGCCTTATGTTCCATCAAGATAATGCATCAATTGATATTTCTGCTAAAACAAAAAAGTGGTTTGAAGATAAAAATATCGAAGCGTTTCGCTGGCCTGCACATAGCCCGGATATGTACTCCGTGGAAAATCTTTGGGGAATACTTGAAATGATTTTTATTGCAGTGGAAGACAATTCGAGGCCGTATTGGAGCTGAAAAGAGCGACTGGAGAAGAGTTGGTGACAATTTCACTGCAAGAACTAGAAACTCTAACAAAATCAATGCCAAAGAGAATTTTTGAGGTAGTTAGGAAGAACGGATGGACAAAGTACTAACAGTGCAATAACACAACAGGACAGTGAGTGCCTTTATACCAACTTCCATCCAGGGAATTCAAACTCCTTATTTTATTACTTGTTTTGTGAAAGAGACTATGTAGTTCCGTCATCATTGTTTGTCTTATACGCATCTACTACTTTCATAATAAATTCGTTGTATGTATGCTACAGACATTGTATATTACTTTCGTAGGAACGCTGCCTTTATACTGATTTTCACCATTGTACGTCTTCTGGCTTTTAGAGATTGAGAGGAAATTGTTTCTGTGTATGTGCTTTTATTTTGTAACATGTAGGACTCAGATTAATACTCGTCCTTTAATCGTGTTATGCTGTTTCATGCTATAACACTTCGGATACCGAGAGACGCTGATACACCTAACTACAGGAAGTATCGTGGTATTAAGAGAGCCGCCTGGCCCCCCATGAAAGCTAGATAAAGGATGGTGCCATTAAGATAAGTGGGAAGTGCCCAAATCTGCCTGGACAAGTATTAATTGTTGGCGGAGCGGGCCCCCATGCCATTTGACACGGCCCCTATGGCTCCGCCAGAGTACAAATTTCTTCATCTTCACTGTTCCGCGCCTTACTTGTCTTCTTGTATCTGCCACCTATCATTTCTTAAAAAAAAAAAAAAAAAAAAAGAAGTATGTTATGGGTGCTTCTAACTTAATTCTTTTCTCCGATTCATCAAAGTTTATGTCTCAACATGTGACTTACGATCCTATAGAGATTTAACCCTTTTCGTGTGAGAAATATCGTATGCTAACTGCAGGAGAAGGTGGTTTTTTCGTTTCCACATAATGACATAACTGTTACACAATTCATTATATTTCGAAGAACTGACGCCTGTTTGTATACAACCTTACCCGCAAATTTCCTTCGACTTTGTTTTTACCCTTTTCGACGGAACATGAGCTTTCGTGATTCCCTATAAATGTGAATGTAGCGTTTTGTCTAGTTTTATTACAACTTTCTTTCCCAATCCCGATGTTTCTGTTCGTAAAACTGTACAGTACGTCTTGTAAGATTTTCTTTCACAGCTGGTTCTGTGTTTGAACAAGATTTATATTTATATATGTGGCCCGACATAATATAACAAAACGTGCAGATGTTAAACGTAATCTGAAGACTTTTTCTAACAGAATACTGTACTGTTGGGTGTTATATCTTCAAAACAGAATGACCATCTTGCGAAACACGTAATTTTTGTAACTAAACCAAGATATAACCCGATTAAATTATTTTTACTCTGATTGGTTTCACAGTCGCACCGTATTTATAAAATGGTTTGTATTCAAGTGTTGCTGGTTTGCTTTTACCATACTTTTCTGGTATCAGCGTTAATAGTTCCTATAAATTCAGCAAAACACTTTGCTGGAACTGGGAATATTACTGTCATAAGTAGTTTTCTGTTGTTCTTGCATTGATGTTAACAGTATCTGTAGCGTCGTGTAAAGTAGCTGCGCCCGAGTGCGTCTGTTGCTACAGCGTTTATTTCCGGAAACTGGTATTACAATACGAAGGTGCAGTGGCGACAAGAACACTTCCGCTCACAAAGAGACAACAGCAGTGGCATGGCACTCCGCCAAGATACTTATAGTCCTCCGACGACTACAGAAATAGGTAAACTGTCATGAACATAGAAAGAACTCGTGACTATTTCCGTTACTACCCCACTACGAGACAGTGCATCCGAGCACACACAAATGTGATGTGACGGGATTGGTGTTACAGGGTGCTAAACGACGAGGTCATCAGCGCCCTCACCATATTTGTACATGCCTAGTAAAACTAAGGGCAGGAAGAATATGGTATTCAGTCGTGTGATCGGGAGGGCGACGGGAGATGTTCAAGTTTATTCCAATGTTCTGCAAGTGACGACTGAATCTGGCCAGTGGGGTGGAATGAGAGCTTTGTTCTCCGGGAAGAAACTAAGCGAGGTTGCGCATTATTAAAGCGTACTAGCCACAGATGTAGGCTTTCTGTGGTTTCCTTACATGTGGAAACACGATCCGCATTAGATTACGGCAGGCGGGTGTCGACGTTATAAGCAATAATGAATAAAAATATAAAAAAAATGACCTACAGCACTTCACACAAATGTCCTTCAACCAGACTGTGGCCGATATCCTTCGCCGTGTTTCTACAATTGGAGCAGTCCAATAACTTCGATGTCGACGAAGCGTTATACTCCAATATTTGTTTCTTACCTGCCATGCGATGATTTATAGCCCATTTTCTATAGGCCGTTGGGCATTCTGTTAAGTAGCAAACTGAAGGTTTGTATGTTTCAAAATTTCATTCAGTCCACGAAAATAGTCATTGCTCCCATGAAATCTTGCTACAGAATTCAAGGACTCTAAATTTCTCAAAGGAAGTCATTTTCCTGCGTAGGGCTGATGTTTTATTTTGAAATATTTTATAATTTAGCAGTTAGCTCATTTCGCCACCCTTCGACATTTTCAAGCCATATTGCAGTAAAATTTTTATGCTTACAGCATATTGTGATTCATACAGAATTGTGGGGTGAACGCAACATGTGATAACGCCCAGTCCCGGCGGAGGTTCGAGTCCTCCCTCGGGCATGGGTATGTGTGTTTGTCCTTAGGATAGTTTAGGTTAAGTAGTGTGTAAGCTTAGGGACTGATGACCGTAGCAGTTAAGTCCCATAAGATTTCACACACATTTGAACATTTGATAACGCCCGAATAAGAGTTTCGACCAACATAATAGGTGTGGCCACAAGTTCATATTTAATATGGAAAAAGTGAAACTCTTACTAAGGCCCCAGTATTTTATTTTGAGACTTTGATCGCACATTGTGTTTATTCCATTTTAGTAGTTACGCTAACGTATTTTAATATGTTACATATGCTTGTACAGTGAAGAAACCCGTGTAAGAGCCGCACTTCTTCATTTTACATATGGAATTTACATTTGTTCTACATGTGCCCATGCCTGCTATGGTTCTGCGAAACTCTTAAAACATGTACCTTGGTAATACACACAGAGACAAAATGAGCTAATTGCTAAGTAATGAAAGAGGTTTTATTTCAGAATAAAGACCAGCCTACATAGCAAATAGTTTTCCGTTAAGAAATTGTTCTTAATAATCTAGATGTACGATGCTTAAAGCTACAATTAAAATAAGTAAATGTTACGTACTACTTTTAATTTCGATGTTGTCAAAACATTGCTACCAGTAGTAGTAGCAGTATTAATAATAATAATAATAATAATAATAATAATAGCGATGGTGATTCAGTTAGGAGTTTAGTTAATTCACATATACTGCACCAATTTTCTAAATTATGACCAGCTCTAGCTCTGCGTATGAAGTTCGAGAAATACGACACGTTACTAAAAGAAACACCAGAAGCTTGGCAACGTATGAAGACGTTTTCTCCCGTACTCCGAACATATAGAGGGGAGTCTTTCAGGGCTGGAATAAAAAGAAAAGAGTGACTCTAAACAAATGCGCAATACGAACGAAATGAAATCAGGATGTGTCTTCCGGCGTTCGCCAAACAGTCCAGAAAGGCTTTTCCGGCCTCCCATATAAGAAGCCAGCATGGGTTGCGCCCGGATCGAAGCGGTTCGGGGGTCTCAATCGCGAGCAATATTTCCCCGCCGGTCGCCCCCCTTTCTCTAACTTGGACGCGGGCAAATTTCATATAGGACCATTAGAAGCGGGAGTTTACGTGATTTCGGAGACAATTGAATTGGGACTGGGAGCCATATATCTGAGCAGCGGCGCGATCCCGGCCGGGACTGGGCTTGATTCATTGATGGAATAACATGAGCCTCAAACACCGGCTTCGTTTTTACCTCACTCGTGGCACACTATTTCTTGCGCCTACAGCGTTACAGCCAACAGCTGTTGCGAATTTGAAGTAAAAATGTGTCAAATGGAAAGACGTGAGAGAACTTTTTTAATTTATGAGCTTTTAAATTCTCTCGCGGAGGATTCTCCGCAATTTCTCGACCAATTGTCCTGCAACAAAGTGAATTTATCTACAGTGTCAGCACTCTTATTCCCGTGCTGCCTATTTATTCTTCTAGCCATTCTACAGCTGAATGTTTCGCTTACAGTTACAAGAGTTTTTCGCGAATTGAAGTTGCTTGTAATTTGCGTCACTTCATAAAAAAGATAATAGTACTACTACAACGTTTAGTGATTCTAAATAATAGTAGTTTCCTTTTTTTCCTACGTGTTTCTCTGCTCATACTTTTATAGTGGCTGGGCAGTTGCATCTGGTTGTTTCCCTTCGCTTGATTATTTATCTTATTAATACACCCGTAGAAGTAACCTGAAATCACAATATTTCCCGTTGTTGTGTTATTAATGTTTTTAATATAAAACAGATGATAGAAAAATAAGAAATTGAATTTGGAGACAAAACTAACATTCATAGTTCTTTCGGAAGTATTTGACTCTGGAGACAGAAAATTACCCAGGAGAGAAATTAGAAACGAAGGTACCCGCAATATTTTATTTAAGTCATCCAAAGTATCTGTATCAACGCAAAAGTTGTTTTAGATACTGAAAAACTCCTGTTATTCGAGAAAAAAAGAAATAAGGGAACATTTTAGTATATCCTCAAGTCTATTTCACATTCCTATCGATGATTCAGTAACTGTCTGGTTGGAAGGTAGTGTACCTCTGGGTTTAAAAACTGCAAATGATAGGTAACTGATCACTTCACTCACAAGGAACCCCCTGAATGAGAGGTCGCAAAAGGCCAATGATGTTGACGGCATTCGACGTCCCACATATTGTTTACCATGTAGCCACAATATTGGCTGCTTTGGGGAGGGGGGGATTGCAGGTATCCAATGGTGAGCACGCCGTAAGGCTACGGAGCGTAATTGAACTTTTTAGTCGACGAGTAACTCACAACAGTGCAACAGTGGTGGTGGCAATGATACAAAACAGAGCAATGGCAACGATAAACAAAGCAAAAATTTCATTATATCTACAACAACAGTTGCCGAAGTTGACATTTCGTTAGAAAGGAACCCCAGGAATTACGCAGAGTGAGAAAGAAGCGGCAGATGAAATATTTGCGTTTCTGCAAGGTGATTCAGTGGACTGTGTGGTGTCTTGTATGCTCGACAGTGAGGGCAATGTACGTGAGGAGCACAATGACGGCGATAGGTGTTTAACAAGTGAAAGTGATATCTAAATAGGTGTCAAACCGTGTATTTCATCATCCTTGTCGGACCGGAAGCCACAAATCCCGTCTCCAGTGGGACGTAGTAATGAACAATGAACAATCGTTGTCCAAGGAGCGGGTAGGAAGATCACCCACAGCATAGTAAAAAAAAAACATTTCGAATAAAACAGTGGTACAGTATTGGAAGACGTAATATAACGAAATGTCAAACAAAGCGTCAACTTGACGGTGCAAAGCAAACTCCGCAATCGGCCCCAAAATTTGTAGATGAAATAAAAAAACTTATCCCATCGTTCAATAAGGAATTTGTTTTCAACTCCGACCAGTGGGGATTTGAAGAAGAAATGAAATTGAAAGGATCCCTAGAGATCAGAGGTACCAAGAGAGTTGTATCAAGATTAACTAACAGCAATGCCTTAAAGCATTCGTATACAATTATGTCTGTTACTCTGGATGGTAAATTGGCTGGTAAGATATTTATTATGCTGCGAGAAGTTGGAGGTACTCTTGCCCCAACGATTATTTCTCGTGTGCGTGATCTTGCAAGAGCACTAGGGATTATTTACGTCACAGAAAGCAAGAGTGGGGATATGGGTGTAAGAGAACTACAGCTAACGTATGAGCAGTATTTTTGGCCAGTAGCTGGTAAAAATAACTTGATTTTGCTTGATTCATGATCTGTGTATAAAAATCATACTCTTTTAGAGTAAACAATTCCTCCAGAAAAGTATGTGACATTGCAGGTCGTGCCACCTGGAACCACTGGACACATTCAGCCTCTGGATGTTTGTTTTTTTCCACGCCTATAAAGCATTTTATCATACTATTTAAAACCAAAGTTAATGACTTTCTTAAGAAATAATCCATTTAGATTGTAGATTGACATTAACTGAATAACGCTAGAACAGTTGTCACATTTCCAGAATCTTAGGCGTTATATTCTACGTGAGAACGACAAAGGGGATATGCTGCACGATTGCAATGACTCTCGAAGGTAAACCAAGGAGAAAGAGGCAAATGTTATTCTACAATAAGTTGGTACTTCTCACGTTTTAGTATTGATCGGAGTGCGTGGCCCAAAGGAAAAAGTACCTTGAAAAAGGGCTATCATCCAAAATGTAGTTCGTCAGATCGGTAAAAGACTATCGCAAAGTGGATAAAACCGACATTGCATTTAAGGAGAAAACTAGGTGCGCTGCTAAAGGAAGGATGGTGAGAGTTAAACGTCCCGTCGACAGCGCGGTCATTAGAGACAGAGCACAAGCAGCGATTACGAAAGTGCGGGGAAGGAAACCGGCCGTGCTGTTTGTAAAGGAACCATCCCGGCATTTGTCTGGAGTGATTTACGGAAATCATGGAAAAACCTATCTCTGAATGGTCGGACGGGCATTTGAATCGTTATCCTCCCGAATGTGAGTGCAGTGTGCAAAAACAACAGAAAAAATAACAGATAACAATATTAAATTGAAAGATGTTCTGCAAAACTGCGAGAGGATTTCCACACAATTTATGTACAGTTTCTCAGGCGGAAGATCTGTGAAAAGAGATAGGAAAAAGGAGTGAAATTGAAACAGTTCAGACCTGGCAAGTTAAAAGATCAAAAAGAAAATTGTGTGACGTTATCATTTACCACGTGTGTGTGTGTGTGTGTGTGTGTGTGTGTGTGTGAGTGTGTGTGAGAGAGAGAGAGAGAGAGAGAGAGAGAGAGAGAGAGAGAGAGAGAGTGAGTGAATGGCCATTCACCAGAGTGAGAATGTGTTTTACAGTTTGCTTCATTGTAGCTGTGAGTAAGGTTTTGGTGTGAGATATCATTCACTCTTCCTCTCTGGATTTCGAAAGCAGTCGGAGAATGAATCGGTCAGAATGAAATATAACTAGTCAGCCACGAAATCCTATCCAGTTCGCAGTGTGCGCTTATAATCATTACGATATTCGACACATCACTCGCATTGATTAGTATATTGTGATACGAACACCCACCCAGTTAGTACTCTGGCATTTTCTGGCGTCATTAGCAGTCGCATTGTATTCTCTGCACGTTTCTGTTTTAATTGAAATCGGGTTTACCGAACGTATGAAACCGTAGATACACACACTCGTCGGATTTTACGGTGTTTAATTTTAGATCGAAAGCTGCTCGCTTCTGTAGCACTGATACTGCTTCGCAAGAATTTTAATGCGTAAAGTTGACATACGTCCTCACTAATCATGTAACATTAAAACCTTGTAATTAACAATTCCTTCCTCAGCACGACACTCCGAGAAACGCACTGGTTAGCTAAACGACCTCGTATTGTTATAATGAAGTTAAACTTAACTTGCAGTTTCATCCTCAGAATCATAGTTTTCCACTAATACCCAGGATATAGTCACACTTTTAAGTACCTAATAGCAAATAATACCTTTATCAAACCGGAAAGTTGGTAAACTGTTTGAAAAGTAGGAGGAAGGAAAAGGCAGATCGCCATCAATATTATCATCCCTATCTAACAACCCTACCACAACAAAGGTCAAAATTTAATGACTGTGATGTTGCTCACGCTGCTAAATACTGCATTTTCGAGCAACAACAAAGTTATTATGTGGCATGTGTCATTAGAGCACAGTTAATAAAGTAATTTCATGTAATAATAAATAAACTAAGCACTCATCTTTTCGTGTTTCCCACGCTGGTCTCGTTGTAAAATCATGGCTCAATCGTCGAAAATCTAGGTGGGGATGATTCCAAGCTCGGATGCAAAGAGGCCTAGGTTTTTATTCTGCGATGTTCAAAAGTCTTATAGATGTGCTTCACAAACCATTCTTGAAGATTAAACCTTTGAAAGTTAGCACAATGGTGATGTAAAAAAAAATCAGCACTCCGAATTTAAGTTACACTTCCTTTTTATTGCTTTTGTTGCAATGGCTCGTAACACACAAAACATCACTTCACAATACAAAACATACTTGAAAACATCTTCCTCACTGTTAAAGTTCACATTTTATAAGCTGACTACAATATGCGTCTTTCCAACATGACGTCCAAGACTTGACTTTTTTAAGGTCCGACTCTCTGACTAACTCATAATCGCTTACGCACCCAAAAATCAGAGTTACAAGTATGACAAAGATCATAGTGACAAAAGAAAGAATACACATAAGAATAATATCATTGCAACATAAACATATCGATGTATCAAAGTACCTCTACATTAATGAAATCAAATCTGAGTGTTGTCTCAGAAATATGTCAACTACTTTACAGAAACACAGTAGAATATTATTTCTGGTATCGAGAGGTTCAGATGAGCTGCCGTAATGGTTACGTAATTCAAGTACCATTACACCTACTAAAGTACTGTGGTGTTCAGATAAAACTTCTACTGTAGACTGCTTTATTTTTTGGAATAAAAACGTACAGATTCCACTTTCGTCTCTCTTCACTATAATGAACAATTTGATTTAATTTGTGTGAGGTATATGCCCAGGAATATGTATATTTATATTGTAATCGTATTGCATTTCATAGCCTTCATCATGGTAAATATTCGACATAGGAAGTGTCTGTCAGGTAATCTGCAAAGCCGCTGATATAACGTTCCATGAGAAATTACAGGTTCATTTAGTCAGCACGAAAGCGTCACAGAGATGATCAGCCAAATCCAGAGGCAGACGCTGCGAAATAGGTGTTCCACATCACGGTGTGCTTTAATATTGAAGTTCCGAGAGCGTACGTTCCTAGAAGAGCCAACAAATACAAGAGGCGATCAAACTCTCATGCGGGTATATAAGCACCGAAATATAGGCAAGGGATTAGTACGGCATTCGTGTCTCTCCGACGTGCATGCGGTAAATGCGGAAAACTTAACTATGGTGACGTTATTACCAAATGCGTCCAAACAGGACCAATGTGCTGTTATTCTTTTCTTGGCCGCCGAAGGACAAACACCGGTAGGTAGCCATCGGAGAATGAAGAATGTGTTTGGGGCAGCATATCTGTTGAAAACTAACAACTGCGACTAAGTGTGCTGCTGCTTCGTGATAACGCACGTCCCCAAGTCTCAAATGTCGTAACGCAGAAGTTAGGCCAACAAGAGTGGGAGACGCTCGAGCACCCGCCGTATTGTCCTGATCTCTCCCCCTGTGGTTATTAAGCTGTCGGTCCCTTAGAAAATACCTTGAAGGGTCGACGATTTCTGTCGGACGAGGATGTGCAGCAGGCAATCACGCACTTCTTCACAAAGCATAACACAGTGTTTTACCAAACGGGTATCTTCAACCTGATGCGTCGATGGGATGATTGCCTCAGTTATCACTGTGGTTTCGCATGATTGTCATGCCGATTCTGGACTGTACGGTCTTTGATGGAATGATTGCCTCAATTATCACTGTGGTTTTGCGTGATTGTCATGCCGATTCTGGACTCTACGGTCTTCGAACGGATATTTTTTGATCGCCTCCTTATATATTGTTTTCTCCCACTTATCTTCCGAAAAGACTAGGAAGATAAAATTAGAGAGATTCGAGCCCACGCGGAGGCTTAGCGGCAATCGCTCTTCTCGCTAAATGTTCGCGACTGGAACGGGGGAAATGACAGTGGCACACAGAATGCTTTCCGCCACACACAGCAAGTTGATTTGCGGAGTGTGGATGAAGGTGTAGAAAATCTGTGCAGTGCCTTAGAGGCTTGAGCATCTCCGTCCGATATGAGTGCTGAGTGCATCCTTTACATCTTAGTTCCTCTTTTTTTCTGTTGTCAGCAGCTCCGGGCAGTTCGCTGCCTCGAGGTTAGGGTTACTGACTATCCATCACGGGGTCCCGGGTTCGATTCCCAACGAGACGGGGATTTTCTCCGATCGAGATTAGATGTGTGTGTTGTCTTAATCCCCATTTTATCGTCATAGACGTGCACGTCGCTGAAGTGGTGCCAAATAAAAAGACTTGCACCAGGCGATCGAACATCCCAGATGCCATACACCATTCCATTTTTATCCGTCCCTTACTCTTATTTTGTGGGTTCTCTCGCCCAGTTCCTGACGAAGAAGCCAGCTGATATAACACTTCATCTATTTGTTTCTACCTTCGCTTGAGGTTTTTTTTTAATAGTTTTCTCACTGGTTTGATGCGGCCCGCTACGAATTCCTCTCCTGTGCACTGTCGAAACCTCTTCAGCTCAGAGTAGCAATTGCAGCTTACGTCCTCAACTATTTGCTGGCTGTATTCCAATCTCTGTCTTCCTCTACAGTTTTTTTTACCCTCTGCAGCTCCCTCTGGTACCGTGGAAGTCATTCCCTGATGTCTTATCAGATGTCCTATCATGCTGTCCCTTTTCCTTGTCCGTGTTTTCCACACAATCCTTTCCTCTCCGATTTTGCCCAGAACCTCCTCATTCCTTATCCTGTCAGTCCAGCTAATTTTCAACATTCGTCTGTAGCACCATATCTCAAGTGCTTCGATTCTCTTCTTTTCCGGTTTTCCCACAGTCCATGTTTCACTATCATACAATGCTGTTCTCCAAACGTACATTCTCAGAAATTTCTGCTTCAAATTAAGGCTTATGTTTGATACTAGTAGACTTCTCTTGGCCACAAATGCCCTTTTTGCCAGTGCTCCTGCTGATGTCCTCCTTGCTCCGTCCGTCATTGGTTATTTAAATGCCTAGGTAATGAATTCCTTTACTTCATCTACTTCGCGACCATCAATCTGATGTCAAGTGCCGGCCCTTGTGGCCGAGGGGTTCTAGGCACTTCAGTCCGGAACTGCGCTGCTGCTACGGTCGCAGGTTCGAATCCTGCCCCGGGCATGGATGTGTGTGATGTCCTTAGGTTAGTTAGGTTTAAGTAGTTCTAAGTCTAGAGGATTGATGATCTCAGATGTTGAGTTTTTTTTTATGTCAAGTTTCTCGCTGTTCTCATTTCAGCTACTTCTCATCACTTTCGTCTTTCTCCGATTTACTCTCAGTGCAGATTCTGTACTCATTTGAGTGTTCATTACATTCTGCAGATCATGTATTTCTTCTTCACTTTCACTGAGAATAGCAATTTCATCAGCGAATCGTATCATTGGTATCCTTTCACCTTGAATTTTAATTTCACTTCTGAACCTTTCTTTTATTTCCATCATCGCTTCTTCAATGTACAGATTGAACAGCAAGGGCGGAAGACCACGTCCCTGTCTTACACCCTTTTTTAGTCAGTGTTGCTGTTTTTTAATGAACAAGAAAGACGAGGTGAAGTCACTATTACAGATACTTTATTGTAAGATCTCTCCGATGTAAATGTATATCGTTCATCGGTCACCCCAGAAATCGTCTTCTTTTTTGCAGAAACCGACTGGAGAGCAATTCAGAGCACTGGAACGCGCTTCTGCTGTCTCTGCGCGAGCTCATCGAATGGGTCATCCGCAAGGACACGGAGCTCACTGGACTGGGCCCCATAGGTGGAGACGTGCCCAGCCTTCAGAAGCAGCAGGTACGTCTCAATCTAGCGTTTGCTCAGTTTTCAGCTGCCAAAAGATCCATTGATGTGCCTCTGTTAATTCTTGGTGTGTCGAGAAAGTCGTTGGTGTCAGATCATAAATTCGAATACCGTTTCACAAAAATCGGATTCAAAACGTTGCCCTTGTTCTGAATTCGCCACATGATAAGTAAGATACCAGTCACAACTCTTTCTTCAGTTTTAACATTTTGTTGACAGGGAACCAGTAACTTCTTTAAATTCCTTAATAAATTCCTTAAAGCTTTTATTAATGATTCTGTCAACAGTTGCAGTATTTATATTAGGCGATTAGTTTCGAACGTTACAGGTTCATTTTCAAGCCTGACCTACTGAGACTGTACTGACAACGCCTGATCTTAATAATATACGTCAGACTGGCAACACATCCTCTGTAAATGTCCGCACAACGAATGTCACAATCCACACATGCCTCTTGCCAAGTCAACATCAGACTCATTTTGACTTTGTAAGAGGCATGTGTGATTTGTGACATTCATTCTGTAAACATGTATAAAGCGTGTGTTGCCACTGTAATGTTTATTATTAAGATCAGTGCTGCCTCGGTAGGCCAGGCTTGAAAATGAACCTGTAAGATTCGAAACTAGTCTCCTAATATAAGTACTGCGGCTGCTGAAAGAATCATTAATAAACGCTTTAAGGAATTTGTCACAACGTTGATCGGAAACGAACATATTACTTGCTGATTTTTTGAGAAAATTTCATCCGAGTTCTATCTTATTCTACATCTTCGTTTTTATTCTGTAAGCCATCCAGCCATGTTTGGCTGGATGGTATGCTGGAGGAAAGATTGTCGGTGCGAGGAGATGTATTGTCGGTTCCCATGCGTATAATCCCATATTTCCGTACCTTTCCTTCCGTATTCATTATGCAAGATGTTCATTGAAACGGGAACTTGCGAACTTTAGAGAGTACGACACCCTGCAATGCACAACGCTGTCTTGCAGTGTCTACCATTGGAGTTGCTTGACCGTTCCTGAGACGCTCTCACGACTAATCAGACTGGCGGAGAATCGCGCAATTCTTCTCATAATTATCTTTCTTCAGCTCATTAAATCTGTATGGTAAGGATCCTAGACCGGTGAAAAATATGTATGAGTAGGGTTAGGATTTTTATGACTTAAAAGTCACCATAAAATGCCCAAAAAATGCTGTTATGACCAAAAATTTACAAAAATATGCGCAATAACAAAAAAGTGACCTAAGAGCAATAAAATGAGGCAAAAAGTCTGTTGTAAATTAAATTATTAAGTCAGTATATGATAATGAACTATTTATTTTAAAAAATACACACGAGAAGCAGATTGAACTATGAAATGTGGTGATGTAGCGTGATTTTTTATTAACCTAATCAGACTGCAGTTAACCTGTGATTTTTTTTTTTGAAACCTTCATCTTTACTTCAATTGAAGAGCTGCCAGTTGAAGTATACAATGAATATCTTGTGCAAATTTTAAAATGAGCAAGATTTCCTGTTGTCAGACAACTACATTGACACAATGGAAGCATGTTTGAAATGGACAATATCAGTTGAATCTAAACCTAAATGATTTAGAGAACATTTCACCCAATAAGATCATTAAAACGGAGCAAAGTGTTTGATACTCTTCTTTTTGTAACGTTTTTTATATTTTCTTTGACTCTTCTTTTCCCACTTTATCACAAACAGTTTCTAATTTATTCACATTTTGTCACTTGTTTTTCCTGCTTTATTAGTGGCATATCTGATTGCTTTAGAGTAGCTACAGCAACAGGAATAAATCCAAAATCTGATTTTATTTACGAAAGTTTGCCTGAAATTTCATCATTAGACATTAATTCTACGGCTGGTCCAACTGAAGCGGCCTCAGCGGTATCGAGTGAATAAATGATGCGTTTCACAACGATCAAGTTACGGTAATAATACACTCCTGGAAATTGAAATAAGAACACCGTGAATTCATTGTCCCAGGAAGGGGAAACTTTATTGACACATTCCTGGGGTCAGATACATCACATGATCACACTGACAGAACCACAGGCACATAGACACAGGCAACAGAGCATGCACAATGTCGGCACTAGTACAGTGTATATCCACCTTTCGCAGCAATGCAGGCTGCTATTCTCCCATGGAGACGATCGTAGAGATGCTGGATGTAGTCCTGTGGAACGGCTTGCCATGCCATTTCCACCTGGCGCCTCAGTTGGACCAGCGTTCGTGCTGGACGTGCAGACCGCGTGAGACGACGCTTCATCCAGTCCCAAACATGCTCAATGGGGGACAGATCCGGAGATCTTGCTGGCCAGGGTAGTTGACTTACACCTTCTAGAGCACGTTGGGTGGCACGGGATACATGCGGACGTGCATTGTCCTGTTGGAACAGCAAGTTCCCTTGCCGGTCTAGGAATGGTAGAACGATGGGTTCGATGACGGTTTGGATGTACCGTGCACTATTCAGTGTCCCCTCGACGATCACCAGTGGTGTACGGCCAGTGTAGGAGATCGCTCCCCACACCATGATGCCGGGTGTTGGCCCTGTGTGCCTCGGTCGTATGCAGTCCTGATTGTGTCGCTCACCTGCACGGCGCCAAACACGCATACGACCATCATTGGCACCAAGGCAGAAGCGACTCTCATCGCTGAAGACGACACGTCTCCATTCGTCCCTCCATTCACGCCTGTCGCGACACCACTGGAGGCGGGCTGCACGATGTTGGGGCGTGAGCGGAAGACGGCCTAACGGTGTGCGGGACCGTAGCCCAGCTTCATGGAGACGGTTGCGAATGGTCCTCGCCGATACCCCAGGAGCAACAGTGTCCCTAATTTGCTGGGAAGTGGCGGTGCGGTCCCCTACGGCACTGCGTAGGATCCTACGGTCTTGGCGTGCATCCGTGCGTCGCTGCGGTCAGATCCCAGGTAGACGGGCACGTGCACCTTCCGCCGACCACTGGCGACAACATCGATGTACTGTGGAGACCTCACGCCCCACGTGTTGAGCAATTCGGCGGTACGTCCACCCGGCCTCCCGCATGCCCACTATATGCCCTCGCTCAAAGTCCGTTAACTGCACATACGGTTCACGTCCACGCTGTCGCGGCATGCTACCAGTGTTAAAGACTGCGATGGAGCTCCGTATGCCACGGCAAACTGACTGACACTGACGGCGGCGGTGCACAAATGCTGCTCGGCTAGCGCCATTCGACGGCCAACACCGCGATTCCTGGTGTGTCCGCTGTGCCGTGCGAGTGATCATTGCTTGTACAGCCCTCTCGCAGTGTCCGGAGCAAGTATGGTGGGTCTGACACACCGGTGTCAATGTGTTCTTTTTTCCATTTCCAGGAGTGTAGTTGCAGTTAAAAATCCATGACTCCGACCTTGTCAAAATGAAAGACGGTCGTGAGGAAATTTCTGGAGCTAACAACCTAATGCTGCTGAGCTTTCAATAATACCTTTTTGACACGCCTAATAAATTTGTCAAAATCGCTGAGATTACTACGAATCTCTTCTGCGAATCCCTGTAAGGCGTGAACTAGACAATTCACATGCGCCATTTTACTGTGTAATTTTTTTAGTGAATCGGCAACATTTATCATAATGGACAGCATCCGTTAAGTAGTAGTACATTTCATATGTATCATCTTCGGGTCATAGGGCACCCACAGAACTGTCGAACAATTTTCTAATGGTAGAGAAATTGAGTTCTTCTAAATGTTTACAGTTTATTTTAAACCTTTCAGCTCGACCATCTTCTTCCAAAATTCACACAATGACACTTGCAATACATTTTCCCAAGGAGTCTGTGGTTTCAGTAATTAATATCCATATTTTTATGTTTACCAACCGTTGTCTGATTTGTTGCATTGTTTTTTCGTAGCTTCAGCTGATGTGGTTTTTTTTTCTTAATGTGGAAGAATCGGGAAGAAATTTGCCTGTGTATTTCTATAAGAATTCACGAAATTCTGTGCGGTTCAGTTACTTAGAGGAATTTGAGGACAAAGTTCTTCACAGAATGGCGAATACGACTGGCGGGATTTCCTTAGGAGTGTTTGCTGTAATGTTTTTGCACCTTCAATCCGTTGTTCTACACGTTTGTGTTTCCTGTTGCCACATGCTGCTGAACGTTACATGGCTTCTCCGCAGTTACTGTTACGACGTCGCATAGTTTACAACACGTTATTTTACGATCAGTCGAAATTGCTTTCTCATCAACTGTTGTACTTTTCCTTCAGCACTTTGCTTCACTTCAGGCAGTTTTTCTGAACTATGCTGCACACGAAGTCGACTTGAACAAAACTGAATAACAAAATGAGACACTCGGTTACAGTCCAGGGTCCAGAATGGCTTAAGCAGCTACCTGCTCATAGAGTAACAAGAGGCCACACAAACTCAGTGCTGCGTAAAGGTGAAGTCCATATTGCCGGCTGGAGTGGCCGTGCGGTTCTAGGCGCTACAGTCTGGAACCGAGCGACCGCTACGGTCGCAGGTTAATCACTGTGGTGTTCAAATCAGTATCAGGATGTAATTGCCTCGCTTTACATCTACATCTACATCTACATCCATACTCCGCAAGCCACCTGACGGTGTGTGACGGAGGGTACCCTTAGTACCTCTATCGGTTCTCCCTTCTATTCCAGTCTCGTATTGTTCGTGGAAAGAAGGATTGTCGGTATGCCTCTGTGTGGGCTCTAATCTCTCTGATTTTATCCTCATGGTCTCTTCGCGAGATATACGTAGGAGGGAGCAATATACTGCTTGACTCTTCGGTGAAGGTATTTTCTCGAAACTTCAACAAAAGCCCGTACCGAACTACTGAGCGTCTCTCCTGCATAGTCTTCCACTGGAGTTTATCTATCATCTCCGTAACGCTTTCGCGATTACTAAATGATCCTGTAACGAAGCGCTGCTCTCCGTTGGATCTTCTCTATCTCTTCTATCAACCCTATCTGGTACGGATCCCGCACTGCTGAGCAGTATTCAAGCAGTGGGCGAACAAGCGTACTGTAACCTAGTTCCTTTGTTTTCGGATTGCATTTCCTTAGGATTCTTCCAATGAACCTCAGTCTGGCATCTGCCTTACCGACGATCAACTTTATATGATCATTCCATTTTGAATCACTCCTAATGCGTACTCCCAGAAAATTTATGGAATTAACTTCTTCCAGTTGCTGACCTGCTATATTGTAGCTAAATGATAAGGGATCTTTCTTTCTATGTATTCGCAGCACATTACACTTGTCTACATTGAGATTCAATTGCCATTCCCTGCACCATGCGTCAATTCGCTGCAGATCCTCGTGCATTTCAGTACAATTTTCCATTGTTACAACCTCTCGATATACCACAGCATCATCCGCAAAAAGCCTCATTGAACATTCTGGGAAATGTGAATGCCGAAGAAAGAAATTACTTGAGAAAAGTTCTTTAGTTCTCGAAATAATGAAAATGTAATATATACGATTATTTAATTACTACAGACCGATTAAAATTACTTGATAGTTTTCGTGTGTCACTTGCTGCTACCGTGTTGCCACATCGGCTGCCGGCTACCGCTCGGTTGTAGGTGACACGAAAACACGGCGGGTCGCTTCACAAATGCTGTTAATGTGTAACGTGGAGCAATGTTGGAAGTGGCCGCTGCGAGGTATGGCGGAAGTGCGACTGATTTTAAGTGACTAGTGACTAAACAGCCGCAGACGGCGCGTTTTGTAGCCTTGAATTTAAACTCGTGTCCCAAGCTAACCACAGCCTCGTGATGTGCAGTGTATCCGACAAAATGGCAGTCAGCAATCTGCAGCAGGACTAAAGTAATGATCGCTTTGTTCACGGCTATTAAAGCTAACCTTTACGTGCAAATTGAAGACAGAAAAAATTCAGTTTCAGCACTAAAAGTAAACTTTCATTTTTCGCTAACATAGGTACGAACAACACGCAGATATTGCGGAGATGCTTCGGGAACTCAAATGGGAATCACTGGAGAGAACGCGACGTTCCTTTCGAGGAGCAGTATTGAAAAAATTTAGAGAACCGATATTTGAAGCTGACTGCAGAACATACATTTCGCTTAAGGACCATGACGATAAGATAAGAGAGATAAGGGTTCGTGCGGAGACATAGACAGTCGTTTTTCCGTCGCCCTGTTTGCGAGTGGAACAGAAAAGGAAATGACTAGTAGTGGTACAGCCCCTGCCACGCAGCGTTCGGTGACTTGAGGAGTATATGTTAGATTTCGATGTACCTGAAATTATGCTGACGCTAGCTACACGTGCTGCCGCGTTGCCAGCCGATGATCAGTCCCCGTTGACATTTGGTTGCAGATTATAAGCGACACAGGTAGATTCCAGACGTAAAAAGAATGCTAGGAGGAGAAAAAAAGCTCATAAAAAGGTGAATGCGCTGATGAAAATAGGACGCCAAAGTATTAGAAATAAAAAAAATTGCATTTAAGTTGTGATCTGAGGCTTTCCCTGCGAATGTGCTGTATCCAAGGTTCTCGGGTGTCCAGCCGGATCCGATCGTCGAAGTTCCACGATATTTCGGCGAATAACCGTTCCGCCATCATCAGGTTGGTTCAAATGGCTCTGAGCACTATGTGACTTAACTTCTGAGGTCATCAGTCGTCTAGAACTTAGAACTAATTAAACCTAACTAACCTAAGGACATCACACACATCCATGCCCGAGGCAGGATTCGAACCAACAACCGTAGCGGTCGCACGGTTCCAGACTGTAGCGCCTAGAACCACTCGGCCACTCCGGGTGGCCATCATCACCATCATCAGGTGGTGCTGGTGATTCATCAGCAACACCTGATGATGGCGGAACGGTTATTCGCCGAAATATCGTCGAACTTCGACGATCGGATCCGGCTGGACACCCGAGAACCTTGGATACTGCACTTAAGTTAGTTAACTGAATAGATTTAGAAATAAAAAAAATTAGCTACATTTGACGAGATCCGGACCTACGACTTGCTCCACGTAATACATTAAATGTATTCGGAGTTGCGAATATGGACAACCATGAGTTGTATAATGGAATGACGAAAACGAAAATTTGTGTCGCACCGGGACTCGAACCCGGATTTCCCACTTATCGCGACCGGTTGCCTTACCATATGGCTATCCGAGCACGATTCCCGGCTAGTCTGAAACTTCCATATGTCGTCAATCATGTGTCTATATTCCGTACTCGTACATCCATTATGTATAATCCCGTACAGGGAGACATTTTACTTGAAAGTCGCTTGCCAGGTGTCGACGGATAAATACAAGCATGCATGTCCGAGGGAACTTTGCATCGTATTTCTGAATAACACAGACACTGCAATATCATATTTATCCGCCGACACCGAGCTGGCGACTTCGAAGTAAAATGTCTCCCCTGTACGGGAATATCCATAATGGATATACGAGTATAGGATGTAGACACATGATTGACGACATACGGAAGTTTGGGTCTGGCAGTGAACTGTGCTCTGGTAGCCAAAGGTAAGGCGATCGCTCGCGACAAACGGGAAATCAGGTCTCGAGTCCCGGTCTGGCACATATTTTCATTGTCGTCATTCCATTATAGAGCTAACGGTTGTCCATATTCGCAACTGCGAATACATACATGAATGTCCGAAGGAACTTTGCTTCGTATTTCTGAATAACAGAGGCACTGCTGTGTCGTATTCTCAGTGTAAGGTCTGAACGCCAACCATTGCGCTATGCCAAAACACTGGGTGAAGCAGTTATGTGTTGAGCCTTCAAAAATTTGGTTTCACGCAATGTCGTGGGAAGCTTATCTAACACAAGCCGATCTCTGCGATTATGATAACTGCATATGTGACGCTGAATCGCGTCTTGCGCGGAAGTATCGAGCAGTATTTGGTCAGTGCTGTAAGATGTGTGTGTTTCATTGTGTGTGTGTGTGTGTGTGTGTGTGTGTGTGTGTTTGTGTTTTGCTTTTGGTGTGGTTATCATGTGAGATGAAATAAGAAATAAAAGTTCCAGAACCATGATTCGGGATCCAAACGTACCAAGAAAGACAGCCGGACGAGGAACTGGAAGTGGACTGGGCAATTGTTGTGACAGTTTGGCAACGGTGAGCGGTTCGTGCGTGACGTTCAGCGCTCTGATTAGAGGGAAGCAGCTCTAATGGCTCTGAGAACTATGGGACTTAACATCTTAGGTCATCAGTCCCCTAGAACTTGCAACTACTTAAACCTACGGACATCACACACATCCATGCCCGAGGCAGGATTCGAACCTGCGTAGCGGTCACGCGGTTCCGGACTGCAGCGCCTAGAACCGCACGGCCACCGCGACCTACGGACCCAGCTCCAACACTTGAAGCGTTAACTATCAAGTAATTTTTTGGTTGTATCGGTGTCGGGTCTCCTGCCGGAACAACCGTCATCTGGACACAGTATTTTAGTGGTCCACCTGACCGCCATCTTCAGCTGAGTAGGCCGTCGCAACAACTTGCCGGAACTGAAATCAAACACGCTGCGGCTGCTCCTTCATACACCGGCAGTGGGTCCACTGCGGGTGCGCGGACATAACTGCCCTCTAGCGACAGACACAACTGCGCGCCGTCGGTGAAAGCTCGCGGAAACGATAAATCGATAACAGACACTATTGACGGTTTTTGATGACCGAAACAAGGCCCGTTGTTTCTTAATGTCAAACAAAACTGGGTTCCAACTCTTACTTAAAGAATACCCCTTGTCTCTGTCTATAATATTCTTTCACTACACAGTCTAAATACCGCGACGCAGGGGCAACCACTTGTGTCTCATCGCACAACATTTTATGTCCTTCAGTAGGACAATGTTCCGCCACTGCAGATTTTTCTAGCTGAAATAAACGCGTTTGGCGATGATGGTCCACGCAACGATCCAGGACCGTACGAATCGTTTGTCCAATGTAGGCTCTCCCGCAATGGCAGGGAATGTTATAGACCCCGGGAGAGTTCACGAAGCCAAATCAAGTAATTTTAATCGGACAGTAAAGTATACTCCATCAGAGAGAATTGACCACATATGCGTAAATATAACTGAACAAATTACAATAATTCGTGTAGTTTTTTTTTCATAAGAAGCATTTGTATGTATTTAAGGAATATATCAGTCCTACCGAAAAGTATGTGCCCTGTCATAAAAACCCTAGCCCTATGTATGAGCGACTGCTGAATTACATTACATTAGGATGTTTCCGATGATGCTATGACTATTATCTGCAAGAGTTCCAGTCGAATCGTAGTTTCTGTCCGCTACAAACTATTGCAACGAAGTTGTTTTCTATCAGTGACGTAACCAAACACGATCGTATTGTAACACACTCGAAGATCGATCCATATATGGTTCAAAAACATCTCAAATTTGTTAGAGGGTGAGAATAAAACGCATGGATATGCGTCTGGTCATAACGACACGCACATTGGCTTTGAAACCAGCATTCACGTTTTAGTGTAAGCGGATGACCCTGAGTCGGAGGAACGCGATGAATCGTTCGCAGTACGGCTGATGAAGTTCTGTGTATGACGTCGAGATTGCTGTATTGTCCATAATTACGCAATAGGCATGGAGCAAATGAATGACAGGCAGCAGCGGCCTGTGTAGTTAGTTCCGTTGTTCCGTTAATTACGAATGGTCACCACCGAAGCGTACAATATGAGCACTGTGCCTGTGTTTCATGCCTCAGGAACGATGTGTGCGCCGTGTAGACACTTCCCTACAAAGAGCCATGCACCCTTGTTCAGTATTGATTTCTTCCAAACGGAATCGACTTAGACGTCTGTTCTGAAGTGAGATTGCATGAGGTTTTTGGAGGTATTCTTCTCTCTCATGAAACCATATTAGATATCATCAGGTTTGTTATATAGGAGTAAATGCGTGGAAAGTTAATGAAATACTTCACCTCTTCTTTCTCTACGCATATTTTTCTCACACAGAGGTTATAGTGAGGTGAAGCGCATTGGAAATTAAAAATGCCTTTATTGTACACGTAAACACTTTTGATTGAAATGTGTTGTTCGTAAGAATTTGTAGCTGCTGTGTCGACTGACTAAGACTTTGGTTCGCAAACGCGAGAGGGTAGCTCGAGATAGTAATTTCACTACAAAAACGTGGTCTTTATGGGCAAAACTTCGATTTTTTTCTTTTGGTATATGTTGTTCTTGCCAGATATGGTGGGTTAAATATTAGTTATGCGATATCAAGCACCCTGGAATGTGCTTAAAATTTGTCTCAGGGGTGCCTGCAACCTTTTTCTGTAAAGGTGCAAAAGCGTGGCACCCAACGACGTCAGCCTCGGGCTCGGTGACACGTGCTAATAAAAGGTCAGAGCCCACAAGTTCATGTGAGGTGCGAGGTAGTTTAATGATGTCACAGTGGCACCAAATGTCACCAAAACTCGGCCCAATGCCACTGTGGACGTGTTACGCAGCCGCGCGGGATTAGCCGAGCGGTCTAAGGCGCTGCAGCCATGGCCTGTGCGGCTGGTCCCGGCGGAGGTTCGAGTCCTCCCTTGGGCATGGGTCTGTGTGTGTTTGTCCTTAGGATAATTTAGGTTAAGTAGTGTGTAAGCTTAGGGACTGATGACCTTAGCAGTTAAGTCCCATAAGATTTCACACACATTTGAGCATTTTTGAACGTGTTACGCTATGGGAAGGTCGTTGGACTCCCTCTTACCCACATTTCGCACCTTTGTTTAACGCCTCTGCGTTGAATGTCAGAACCCCCGACGCCTAGCGTACAAAGTCCGCCGCTCGTGGTCTCGCGGTAGCGTTCTCGCTTCCCGAGCACGGGGTCCCGGTTTCGATTCCCGGCGGGGTCAGGGATTTTCACCTGCCTCGAGATGACTGGGTGTTTGTGTTGTCCTCATCATTTCATCATCATCCAGGAAAGTGGCGAAATTGGACTGAGCAAAGATTGGGTAATTGTACGGGCGCTGATAACCACGCAGTTGAGCGCCCCACAAACCAAACATCATCATCATCATCATCATCCTAGCGTACAAATCATGTTGATTTGTAATGGGTGGCCGAGGGAAAATATCGAACACACCACCGCAGAGGATTGACACGAAAAGGCCTCGTGAGTTGACGTAAAGGGTTTCAATGAAATCACTCCCCCTCCGGGGAGTTCATATATTTTGTGCTCGAAGACGACATTTGCAGTGCGATATACAACAGACAAATTTTGCTGTTGGCGCCCTCTGGACGACTCATCCCTTTTCTAAGGACATGGCAGACCTGGAGCCACATTGAACGTGACCTCACCCCTTTGTAATATAGTGTGACCGTAAGTTTTGGTATACAGGGTGGAAACACTAGGGACCATTCAAACACATCCGACAAAATTTGATCGTGATCCGCAGCAGAAAAGGGTGTTTCTGCTTTCTCATCCCTCACGTCTCGCGCCTTCCTGTGCCGTGTGCACGGAAGATTGATATGCACGTGAATGAAATGACAAAGAATACCTTTAAGACCCTCTCCAGTTCGGCAACACCATTGGTGGCACTCGAGCACCTTTGTTGGGGACTGTTAAAATGTGTCCCTCCAGAATCCCTATGCACCGATCCCTACCCACAGGCGGGACAAGCTACCCGCTCTACACTAGCACCTGCTGACCGCATGCGAAATCAAAGGGGTAGCGAAAGCGTTGCCTGTTTAGTCGGTGGGTAGAGATGCAGGGTGACAGCTATTGGACTACATTGAATAAAATCATCTTTACTTCTGAACGGTTTGCGTCAGGACGTTCAAACTGCACGGTTAGCCGTGGGCATGGCGGGAATTAGTATGCGCATGCATGCGTGGTTTAGCGACGAAGCCCACTTTCATTTGGATGGATCCGCCAGCAAGGAAAATTGGCATTTTTGGGGGACTGAGAATCCGCATTTCGTGATCGAGAAGTCTCGTCACCTGTAACGGGTGACTGTGGTGTGCAATTTCCAGTCACAGAATAACCGGTGCGATATTCCTTGATGGCACGGTGACTACCAAACGGTACGTGAAGGTTTTGGAAGATGATTTCATCCCTGTTACCCAAAGTGACCTTGATTTCGACAAGATGTGGTTCATGCAAGACGGAGCTCGACCCCATCGAAGCAGGAGTGTGTTTGATGTCCTGGAGGAGTACTTTGCGGACAGCATTCTGGCTCTGTGGTACCCAGAGGCGACTGGCATGAGCCTCGATTGGCCACCTTATTCTCCGGATCAAAACACATGCGACTCATTTTGTGGGGCTATTTTAAAGAAGAGGTGTACAACAATAACAGCAAAACCATTGCTGAGGTGAAAAGAGCCTTTTAACAGGTCATCGTCAGCATCGATGTTTCGACACTTCAGCGGCTCATGCAGAATTTCGCTATTTGTCTGTGCCACTTCATCACCAATGATGGCAGGCAGAACGAACATGTCATAACCTAAATCCGAATATATTTAGTAACGTTTACGTGTTGAATAAGGGCAACAGCCTTGCCGCAGTGGATACACAGGTTCCCGTCAGATCACCGAAGTTAAGCGCTGTCGGGCGTGGCCGCCACTTGGATGGGTGACCATCCGGGCCGCCATGTGCTGTTGCCATTTTTCGGGGTGCACTCAGCCTCGTGATGCCAACTGAGGAGCTACTCGACCGATTAGTAGCGGCTCCGGTCAAAAAAACTATCATAACGCCCGGGAGTGCGGTGTGCTGACCACACGCCCCTCCTATCCGCATCCTCAACTGAGGATGACACGGCGGTCGGATGGTCCCGATGGGCCGCTTGTGGCCTGAAGACGGAGTGCTTTTACGTGTTGAATAAAGTGTGTGCACGCCGCAGTTTGTAACTAATTTACGTTTTTTTTCATATAGTTCAGTAATTGTCACCCTCTAGGCAGACGGACATCTCTGTACAAAGACATTTTTAAAGTGCCCAACAAAGGTGCGCAGGTGGCACTGACGCTGTTGCTGAAATGGGAGGCCTCAGAGAGAACTATTGCCGTTTTATTCACGTGCGTTTCAGTGTCACATCCCCCCTTACATACGTCACAGAGGGGTGAAAAAGACTAAATAACATTTTTCTGCTTCTGATCATGCTAAGATTTCCTCGAATGGTTTTGACTGTCCCTAGCGGCTCCACCAAAGCAAAACTTACGGTTACGCTACACTCCAAAGGGATGAGAGCACTTCGTTATGGTTCCATCTAACGATGCCCTTATAAAAGGGTTGAAATGTCGTCGCGGGGGGGAGAGGGAGGGAAGCGGTGTCAGCAGTGACAAAATTTGTCAAGAATGTCGTCCTGTTGTACATGACACTGCAAACTATCGTTTTCGAGCGCGAAACCACCGCTATGGAAGGGGTGGTTTCATTGACACCTGCTGAGACATTTTCGTGTCGATTCTGGGCGGTCGCGTGTTAGAAATGTTTTTTCTCTGCTAGAAACCTGTTTGATTTTGGTACTAGGAGTCGCGGTTCTGTCCTCCATCGCTGAGGCGTCAAACGAAGGGGTGAAATGTGGGTAAGAGGGTATGTGGCGACCTTCCCGTCGTGTGACGCGTCCACGGTGGCATTGGGCCGAATTTTGGTAAGACCATAAGAACATAAAAACACCTTACAGCTGACATGATATTAGCTCTGGCCTTTGTGTCGACACCTTGCTGCTTGAAGCTTCGCCGAGTACGAGGGTGGCGCCCCAAGGCGCCAGGCGCCACGCTTCGGCGTCGTTACAGTGGAGGGTTGCAGACAACTTTGAGCCAATTTCTACGTATCAATGGGAGACAATTACGGTGTTTCGAATAAGTTATCTTTTAATCATGTTGCGTATCGTAGTTGGAGCGTAAGAGAAGGTGGAACGCGGTGCAGGAGCTTTTATAGGTGTAATTAGTACCATTTACACAATGCCCCGAAGCAATTGTCAACAGTTTGATACACAAATAAAAGGAGGCGTTAGCTTCCCATTTTAGGTGACTGATTACTTTCCTTTCTTTTGAATAATGAAATTCTTTCAGGAGGCGAGTAACGGAGGCTCTTCATGTTCTCTTTATTTCAGAATTTAATGTAGAAGAAATCGATTAGCTTTCACTTTTGTTTTGTCCTCATTCCAAAATTTTAAAGTAAAATTACTTCAATTAATAGAGCTATGAAATTTACTGGCACGGGAGACCAGCGTTATTTCCAGCCTGTTTCACGTCTAGCACGAACTGTAGCGACACAGAGATGATATACGAAATCGATCTGGTTCAGACACCTCCTCAGTAATCCTACATAGCGCTCTCCCTAACTCACGCTGAATAAATTAATAATGGCCGTCGTCGGTTAGTGCTGTCACTGGTGAATGTGTACCTTCACTGCCAAGATGTAAGGAATGTGAACCATGGCTGTAGTAAAAATTGGGGTTCTTGGAGATGATACTACCGCCAGAGGATTCCAAAAATTACTGAATATCGCGTTCCGTCTCCGTGGTTCCTGCCTTCAGAATGATGGAATCATCGGCACTGGTGAAGCAGCTGCCTGCATGCAATGGCGATCAGCCAGAAGATCACTGCTCTATGATGGAATGTCAACCCACCTTAAACCCAAATACAGGATGGACATCCACAGTGTTGCACTGATTGGTTGCTGATACAGCAGCCACTAAAAAGGACCAAGTTCTAACAGAAGCACATGTGATCCATTTCATAGTTGGAATTTTCCTTATCGAACTTGCCTCAAAAAACAGTATTCTACAGAGACTGAAAACGTGTGCATCGCTGGAAGCTACTGGCCGCCGACCAGATGGGTATACAGGGTTTAATAGGTATGAGTGCAGATATTTCTATTGGTGTCTGAGGCCGATGTACTGAACAACATTACATCAGTATTTACTTTATTTGCACACAGTATTTATACCTATTAGGAGTAGCACGTTTTTAGGTTAGTACTTCCAAGTTCATGTGGCAAGAGCAAGCCACTGTAGCTTATTTTTTCATGGGCACCAGGTCAGGTGTTCAAATTTGGACACATGGACACAAAACGGTCAGTCTATACTGGAGGGTAGGCCACTTAGTTTTTGCAGTTATGGCCATGCAGAAAACATCAGGTCGCAAAGTTCGTGATGTGACGTGTTTGTGGGAAGACTGTTCGATCCAGAGAAAAGAACAACCAACAAAATCATGCGTGTACATATTATAGTGGAAGTGAAAGTTTCAGGGTAAGTATACCATCACTGGTGATAGTGAACCTTCACTGGTCCATTTAGAGAAAGTGGATTACTGATTTCAGTTCTGTGAAACAATTCACATTGGCTACGGACAGTGCACTATCACTAGTGAATGTATACCTTCACTGCCAAGAGGTAAGGAATGTGAAGCATGGCTGTAGTAACAAAACAGACGTACTTCGAAAGTTGCGTTATCACCCGTAATTTGAAAACATAGTCATATTATGTAAAATTGATTGATTGCAGCACGGACGTGGCACCTTGGCACCTTGAGTTGCACAACACATATTTGTTTTTTCAAAAGCATTTCAGAGCCTGACATTTTTGCTGGCAGTTGCATTTGAAGAATCCCTGGCCACTTACCATCGACTGAGACGTCGCAACTGTCCTCAGGGCAACAGTTTTCTCTGTCGGAACTTCCTCCTCTAAGATTATGCTTAGTACCGAACTGGGACCTGAAACAAAATGTTGCAATTGTAGCCGCAGTGGCATATCGTATCGTCCCTTCCATAATTATTTACAAACAAACAATATATTACCACGCGTATAGTTGGCTCAGCACATCATCTCTCGTCCCGATTCGGTAGAAGCCATCGGCCGTGGTCTTGTGGGCGACACCCAAGATCGACCTGGAATCTCCTCTTCCTCTGTCGAAGTCGGGAACTGGAACTGTCTCAGTACAGTCCTTTTCCACTGTTGGAAAGCAGCGATCCGAACAGTGCCGCACTCTGTGCGCTTGTTCTTCTAAGTACTTGTACACTTCAGTCCCGTGTTTTTTAATAGCACGAGTTGATTCGTCTAAATCAGTCAGGCAGTAGTCATTATTGTCAGGAATACTTTCTTTCTCTCTGTTCTTAACCTCTGCCCCTATTGGTATGTTATCGTCTTGCAATGGAGATTTACGGTGATCATTATCCTGCAACGTTTGAGTCCCTGTCTCACTGCTAACACTCACTTGATTAATTATACACTCCTGGAAATGGAAAAAAGAACACATTGACACCGGTGAGTCAGACCCGCCATACTTGCTCCGGACACTGCGAGAGGGCTGTACAAGCAATGATCACACGCACGGCACAGCGGACACACCAGGAACCGCGGTGTTGGCCGTCGAATGGCGCTAGCTGCGCAGCATTTGTGCACCGCCGCCGTCAGTGTCAGCCAGTTTGCCGTGGCATACGGAGCTCCATCGCAGTCTTTAACACTGGTAGCATGCCGCGACAGCGTGGACGTGAACCGTATGTGCAGTTGACGGACTTTGAGCGAGGGCGTATAGTGGGCATGCGGGAGGCCGGGTGGACGTACCGCCGAATTGCTCAACACGTGGGGCGTGAGGTCTCCACAGTACATCGATGTTGTCGCCAGTGGTCGGCGGAAGGTGCACGTGCCCGTCGACCTGGGCCCGGACCGCAGCGACGCACGGATGCACGCCAAGACCGTAGGATCCTACGCAGTGCCGTAGGGGACCGCACCGCCACTTCCCAGCAAATTAGGGACACTGTTGCTCCTGGGGTATCGGCGAGGACCATTCGCAACCGTCTCCATGAAGCTGGGCTACGGTCCCGCACACCGTTAGGCCGTCTTCCGCTCACGCCCCAACATCGTGCAGCCCGCGTCCAGTGGTGTCGTGACAGGCGTGAATGGAGGGACGAATGGAGACGTGTCGTCTTCAGCGATGAGAGTCGCTTCTGCCTTGGTGCCAATGATGGTCGTATGCGTGTTTGGCGCCGTGCAGGTGAGCGCCACAATCAGGACTGCATACGACCGAGGCACACAGGGCCAACACCCGGCATCATGGTGTGGGGAGCGATCTCCTACACTGGCCGTACACCACTGGTGATCGTCGAGGGGACACTGAATAGTGCACGGTACATCCAAACCGTCATCGAACCCATCGTTCTACCATTCCTAGACCGGCAAGGGAACTTACTGTTCCAACAGGACAATGCACGTCCGCATGTATCCCGTGCCACCCAACGTGCTCTAGAAGGTGTAAGTCAACTACCCTGGCCAGCAAGATCTCCGGATCTGTGCCCCATTGAGCATGTTTGGGACTGGATGATGCGTCGTCTCACGCGGTCTGCACGTCCAGCACGAACGCTGGTCCAACTGAGGCGCCAGGTGGAAATGGCTTGGCAAGCCGTTCCACAGGACTACATCCAGCATCTCTACGATCGTCTCCATGGGAGAATAGCAGCCTGCATTGCTGCGAAAGGTGGATATACACTGTACTAGTGCCGACATTGTGCATGCTCTGTTGCCTGTGTCTATGTGCCTGTGGTTCTGTCAGTGTGATCATGTGATGTATCTGACCCCAGGAATGTGTCAATAAAGTTTCCCCTTCCTGGGACAATGAATTCACGGTGTTCTTATTTCTATTTCCAGGAGTGTATTTTCAAGGTCATTCTCAGAGTGAACGCTCATCAATGCTTCAGGAGATAAGCTTGTTGAAGACAAACCATGTTTAGGAGAGCAGCCAAACATCTCTTCGTACAGAGATCTTTTAATTCAAAAATGTACAGCGCTATTCTTCATTAGCGGCACAAATCTTAATGCACGGCTCCACTCCGTCGTGTTGTGCTCCTGCATCCATGTAGTTACCATATTTTTTATGTCTTGATTTGCTCGCTCTACGCTGCCTTTGATCCGACTGTGTCCTGGTTTATCGTGGACAATCTTAAAATTGGGCCATAGTTCAGTTAAGCTGCTCATTATTTTGCTAACGAACTCTCTACCATTGTCAGACTGCAATACTGAGGGAGCGCCTAACAACATAAAAATGTCAGTAATGTTATGGCATACCTCTTCAGCTGTTTTGGACTTTAGTTGCCTGAGAACAACGAATTTAGTGAGGTGGTCCTGATAAATCATTACGAATTTGTAATCTCCATCTGGTTGCGATTGGAAGTCGATGAGATCAACTTGACATATGGAATTTAGCTTCTTGAACAGCGTTGGCTTCACTACCATTCCTTTTTGCTGACCTTTTTGCGTTTGCAGACAAGGCTCACACAAACTAAGATAAATTTGGACATCTCTGTATGTTGCACTACAGAAGTTTGACTTCAAGCATTTCATCGCGTCCACTGTGACCAGTCATTACATGAGCATCATGCAGAATATCATACAGTTCTTCATCATAAACATAGTATTTAATCTTACCGTCTTCAGTTACAGGTTGTATTAATTTGGTAACTCCATTCACTTCCAGCACTTCATATCTCTTTGAAAACTTGTAGTCGTTGCCGTCCCTCTTTCGTCCAGATTTTAGTGATTTAGCCTTACTAATAAGTGACTCGTACTTTTCCCTGTCCATGAAGACAGAATTATAACTGAGATTTCCCCGTTCCACTCTACGATGTTCGTAGAACAACACAGATTCAACTATAGCTGCACTACTGTAAACCGTAACTGCACTACTGTCTACCATAACTGCACTGCTGTATAACATAACAATAACGAGTTGACGACAATTATATTCATGCTGATGTGTGGTAGCATTGTTGGATGCACCGTTAATAACACGGGAGCAGCGATGATACACCTTCTCTAGTGGATAACATGCTGCTGTACACTTTCCCTAGCCGAGTACAGCGATGGTTCACCTTCACTAGTGGATGTTTTTTTTTCGGTTTGTGGTAAGCTCTCAGTGATTATTTTAGTGATGGCGTATATCCACTAGGGAAGGTTTACCTTCTCTAATCTTCCACTTCCACTATAACGTACATATTAATGTACCACATATACAAATAACTGCACTTATATCCGTTACACCCTGTACAAGCCGCGCGACCGCTACGGTCGCAGGTTCGTATCCTGCCTTGGGCATGGATGTGTGTGATGTCCTTAGGTTAGTTAGGTTTAAGTAGTTCTAAGTTCTAGGGGACTGATGGCCTCAGATGTTAAGTCCCATAGTGCTCAGAGACATTTGAACCCTGTATAAGCGTACCTGCCATTATGCAGTAGTAACGGGGATGTGAAACCCGTTGCCTTCAACCTAGAAGATGGCAGTAGAGCAAGCAGTTGTGCATTCCAAAACTTAACGAATAGGACCCTGTTAGTAGCTGAAGCAATAGAATGTAGGATGATAAAGACTTCCACAAAAAGTCTACATTATCACAGATCATTTGTAAGCATTTCTTTGTCAACTTCAGTCACAGTAACAGAAAAATAAATGTTGTCCATAATAAATGCTAATGCTGTTAATAACCATTACCTGCCGCGCGGGGTAGTCGTGCGGTCTGAGGCGCCTTGTCACGGTTCGCGTGGCTTCCCCCGTCTGAGGCTCGAGTCCTCTCTCGGGCATGGATGTGTGTGTTGTCCTTAGCGTAAGTTAGTTTAAATTAGATTAATTACTGTGTAACCTTAGGGACCGATGACCTCAGCAGTTCGGTCCCATAGTACCTTACCACAAAAAAAAGTTACCTTGGAAGAACTGTAGGAAGTTACAAGAACATCGCGGAATCTGTTGATTAGGTTAATTTCGTGATTTCAGTATCTTTTGGTAAATCTGTATCTACTACTGCTGAAAACCAGTGAAATCGTCGTCCACTTTCTTCTCCTGCCAAATATAGTCTTGATCCAGCCAAAGATCGTAAAACTCCAGCGTGTCATAGAGTTGCGCTCTGTGCATATCTCTCTGATGCATTTAATGCATCAGATTACGAGAGAGAAGCCAGATAGGTCCTTTCAGCGAAAAACCGTATTGGACTCGTTACAAACGTCGATACGTTTTGTACCGCGCTGTCAGATGCAGGAACTGGCCATTTCTCGTGCAGCAGTTTTCCATCTCGTCCCTTGTCCTGTTTAGAAATAATTCTTTTTAGTGATAGTGCATAAACGCCTATTCGCCGTTTTCTCCCCAAGGCATCAAAGGCTCATTGTGCAGTTAATCCCATATAGTGATCCTTGTTTTCGCTAGTATAGAATTTCATTATCGAATGTCTTAAACAACAGTAATTTGTTTCGGCAGATCTCACTATGTCGTCACCGACCGCATTCATCTTATGTATTACATAGCATGAAACAGACCTAAATGCACATATTTGTCTCCGTTACTCCTTGCTCAGACAAATAACCGCCGGCCGGCATGGCCGAGCGGTTCTAGGCGCTACAGTCTGGAACCGCCGTTACCGCTATGGTCGCAGGTTCGAATCCTGCCTCGGGCATGGATGTGTGTGATGCCCTTAGGTTAGTTAGGTTTAAGTAGTTCTAAGTTCTAGGGGACTAATGACCTTAGAAGTTAAGTCCCATAGTGCTCAGAGCCATTTGAACCATTTTGAACCAATAACCGTGTAGTAATTGTGTCGTACTGTTGGCTGAAAAATTTTGTTTATAACCCCTCTGTGTGGGTTTCTAATGAAGTCTTCATCGGCGGGGTGTTAAATCCTAATAGTCCTTCATTTTTCTCTGTATAGTTTATATTGCTTTAATATTTTCATGTCGTAACCATACTCAGTTCCAGTTCCGAAATCAGGGTCGTCAATGAAGGGCAACACTTCGAACTGAAGCCACGTTTATTACAACTAGAACGGAACTGATCTCCTGGTTGACGAGTGTAATTATTTAGGCCTATACAACAATAAAATATTCCAGAACGCTAGTATTTTACAACTATCGAATATTTCATACATACAAACTCTACAAACATATGATATTTCAAGAAGCTTCCGGAAGTGATAAATAAGAAATAGCAAATAATTGCTGGTGGTCGGGTTTGAACGAGAGACCCGCAGCACGTCAGCCATGCCCGTAAGCACACCTCCACACTGCATGCGGGACAGTTTGCGGCGTTACTCTCTCTCTCCCCTGACGGAACAGCGTCTTGCTGTTTCAGAAGTCCTCATTGGAAACGACCACAGCACCCTGGATCTAGCTAGATCTTGTCAGTGGCCCTCTATATGGCGGCGCTGGCGGATTCTCCCGTTCTGGTCGGGTTTTTACATCCTCTTCACTATGATGAGCACCGAACCTAATCCGTGCTGTCGAGTGCGTTTTCAGTTTCCTTGAACCTCCCATCTGCGCCTGTGGACTATAGTAGGGCTGCATACGGAGGACTTGGACGACGTATCTGCGCTTTTGTCTTCTAAGGAAGGTTCATAATCCTCGACTTTATATGTGACCTTCGGCAAGCGACGAAGAGTACGATAAGGTCCAAAGAAACGCTTTAGTACCTTTTCCAATAGCCACACTGTCCGCAAAGGACCAACCATCCCGGGGTGTACCTCACTGGAGAGTGGTTGGCGTTATAGCGCTATAGGTCATTCTGCTGAGCGTCCAGTCTCCTTATGTGAGCCAGCTTTCTGGCTTCATCAGTCCTAGTCATGAGATGTTTCGCGTAGCCATCCTAAGTGTCGTCCAGTTGAAACGGGAATAGTGTATCCATTATCGTTTCGGCTTCTCGATCATGGAACAAAAAGAACGGTGTGAAGCTTGTAGCGTCTTGCTTCACTGTGTTGTATGTGAATGTCACGACGGAGAGTATTGTATCCCAGTCTTTCTGTTCGACATCAATATTCATTGAGAGCATATCTGTGAACTTCTTATTAAAGACGTTCTGTGAGACCGTTCGTCTGTGGATGGTAGGCAATTGTCATTGTGTGGCTGATGTGGAAACGTAAAATTACGTCCGAGGCTAGTTTCGACTGTAAAACTTTTCCACGATCAGGGATCATTACACGAGGTGCTCCATTCTTCAGAATGATGTCTTCTACGAGGAACTTTGTAGTTTTCGGAACTTTGGCTGTGGGCACAGCTTTGGTGCAATACCACGAATTGTGTGATCTTGCATCGTTATATTGTGGTTAGCGTTTGCGGCTGGTCTGCTGCGGGTCGCTGTTTCAGATTCGACCACCAGCAGTTACTTATTATTTCGTATTTATCATTTCTGGAAGGTTGTTGAAATATCTTATGTTTGAAATGTTCATCTTACTATAGTATTCGATAGTCGTATAAATATTAGCATTCTGAATCGGGGCAGACACCATCGCCTTTCACTAGGTGTGGTCGTGTTTTTCATGGAGGGGGCTTGCACCCCTTGTTGTTTTGCGTGGCACTATCACAGCACAGGCTTTCATTGATGTTTTAAGCACCAACTTTCTTCCCACTGTTGACGATCAATTCGGGAATGGCGATTGCATCTTTCAACATGATCGATCACCTGTTTATAATGCACGGCCTGTGGCGGAGTGGTTACAAGACAATAACATCGCTGTAATGGACTGGCCTGCACGGAGTCTTGATCTGAATCGTATAAACACCTTTGGGATATTTTGGAACCCCGACTTCGTGCCAGGCCTCGCCGACCGACATCGATAGCCCTCCTCAGTGCAGCACTCCGTGAAGAATGGGCTGCCATTCCCCAAGAAATGTTCCAGCACCTGATTGAACGTATGCCTGCGAGAGTGGAAGCTGTCATCAAGGCTAAGGCTGGGCCAACACCATACTGAATTCCAACATTACCGATGGAGGACGCCACGAACTTGTAAGTCATTTTCAGCCAGGTGTCCGGATACTTTTTATCACATCGAGTATGTGCCATGAAATACCCTGCATCTCCACCACACAGTGTCATATCGTAACCACACTCGAGTCCAAATCTGAAAGCGGGATCGCCAGTGACTGCCACACTTTTGAACAACCAGAACAGAACTGACCTCTTAGGCGGCGAGTGTAGTTATTTATTCGTACATCGAATAATCCAAAATATAGTACTGTTAGATATTGCAGATATAGAAATAGAAGATATTTCGAGAAGCGTCCAGAAATTATAAATACGAAATAAGAAAAAATTGCTGGTAGTCAGATTTAACTAGCGACCCGCAGCACACCAGTTAGCGACGCCAACCGGCACACTACTCAGCAGACACGACAGCTCGTGGCAGTACTTGCGTAGAATGAATTCTGTATGGTCTTTTACAAGTTCAGCGTATATCATGTGACTTGTTATTGTGTTAGTTCTGTTAAGTGTAAGCAGCTACGTTCATGATCCATTAAACTTGCAGTGCGCAGACACATAAACTCTGTTTCTTCTTATTCTTATTCTCCCGCTAATACTTCTACCCTATATCTTTCGGCCGTCTTCAGAGTGAAGCAACAGAGTGAAGCTACATTACACGTTCCGTCGTTTTAACCCCACAAGGGCCACTGACGTTGACTAATGGCAAATAGTATGAATCTGTGGAAACGTGCTTGATCCAGTGCAGCTAGTAATGATGTATGTATATCCCATCATGGATCGGCAGCGTAACCGCAGATTTAATTTATGCGTACTTTTTGCCTTCGGTCAACGTCTCTGGCGCCTTTGTATCTATGGTTTAAAAGAGGGCTGGCCGTGGCAGCAGAGAGGGGTGTAAGGGCTGAGGGTCGGTCTGTCTGTCTCGGCTTTGCCCGGTCTGTCTCAAAAGTCATTTCATTTAGTCTCGCATTGTGGCATGTTTTGGTCGGCACATTTCTCTTTAGTGCGGCAGCGCTGTTAACTCGTCGCTATTTGCTCGTGGTATGAAGGACGTTCACAGGTTCAGTGGCTGTTTGCAGAAACAGGTGCAGTCTAGCGATCTGTCGTCACAAGCTTTCAGAGATGAGTGGGTATGCAGTCGTATATTCGACGGGTACTGTAAATCTGCCACGAAATGACATTACAACTCCTTGCAGAAAGAATTTAAAAATATAGTTGACAGTGAAAGAGCAAAAAATCACAACGAGCGATAGACGGGATATATTGTTCTGTACATCGAGAAAGACTTTGTGCTACAATTGCACACATACAGCACTTGAAAAAATTGGTGATCGCGCGCAATATTCCACTGTCAGTTGCAACAAGAAGAGTATGGGCGCTTTATATATTGCTCCAAATTTATCAACTGAGGACATAAAGTCTCTAAGTGAGTCAGCGATCACTTTATTTGTAACCGTCCGTCTCGATCACGTGAACTGTACAATTCACAATTACTGCTTTCGGCCATTGCCAACTTCAGATCTGTTACAAATAGAAAAAGAGTGGTGTAGCAATCTAAGTTGAATTACCTGAAGCAATTTCTACAACAGGTCCTGTGACACATAAGAGGATTAAAAACAAATACTAACTCGATTACCAGTCGTGCAAGTCAGCTATACATGCCACAAAAATATGCTGATGCAAGTATCTTCACTCTATATATACAGGTGCATAGTAACTGCTAGTAATGACCTGGGTGCGTCTTGTATTTATTCAAATAAGTGAGGCCAGTAGAGTACACGAATGCTGGGGAACATGAGTAACCAGTATCGTAAATTGAATAGTTAAAATGCACTATACGTAGTAATTAATTAAGTTATTTCACATGGCAAAAAGAGCGCCTGACAATAAAACAGGAACTGACACGCAATATATGGAAATAAAATCCACACTTAAAATGCATATAAAACGTGTGAGAAGTTTCTAACCTGGCAAAGTAATATAAATCGTAACCCTTCAGCATGACAAAACAATTAAATATAGCCGGAAGTGTAAGATAAGTGTGACCTGATTAAAATCTCTATAGTTGATAACACGGTCGGAGTGGACTGTCACTGGCGGAGCCTCGTGGCTTTTCTGTAAGAAGTTTTTGTTCTCCTGTGGCGGAGCTTGCGGAAGAATTCCCAGTCTCATTGCGGCTGGTGGCCGGCGCTTACGGCCACGCGCCACCCTCCTACAGTACTCGACGCTGCTCAGACCAGTAGACATCAGAATGAGCATTCTGGTTAAACTCATTCTGTTCATTCTGCGGAAATCCCGGTTGCTGTTTTCTGTGTACGAAAATTTCTGTTTCTTCCAGCCAAATGTGTACCGACTGCTCTCTTATTTCGGCTGTATGTGTGCTTTCTAAAACGAATCTTGAAATTCCTTCCCGTCTGACCAATATAAAACTAATCACAGTCGCGGCAGCCGGTCCTATAGGCAGCAGATTCTAAACATTTGCTGGCAGCTTTGTGACGTAGCCTAGAACCAGCTGTACCTTTCATTTCAGATCCAGTTTTTACTTTAGTTTTTATGGTGGTTTGCGCAATTCGGTCGGAAAATCCGCTATTATGTGGCATAGCAACAAACCTCTTGCCCTCTGATCTATTGTCTCTTTCTTGGCACGTATTTTTAATTTAGCTTGTTGTAAAGTTCAGTAACATCACGGTCGTTGCATGCCTTCGCCCGGGCTGCTTGTCGAATCATATTTAATTCTCCCACTTCCTCGTTACGGGTGAGTGGTGGTTTTAGCATCCTGTTGATCACAGTGGGTGTACCACGTCCGAGACACATCGAAAGTAATGCTTAGCCACTGGTCTTAACATGTCCGAAATGTAACGACTGACATCCAAATTACGTGCTGTTTTCAGCCAGGGGCGATCGTGCTGTGAACTCAATGGCACCCGATGCCACCATGCCAGCTGTTGGTATCATGATAACGAATGTAGTCTGGCAACGTTCATTCTCCTCGGAGCCTCGACCTGTGAATACGCCCATAGTCATTACCTGCGTAGAATCGAGACTAATCTGATAAAATTACCTGCAGCCACATCGATGTCCAAATGTTGTTGCTGGGTGTACCACTGTCATCGTTCTTTATCTCTACTGCCACATCAAGGAGAGCCACAACAGTGCTGCCCCTGCTAATCGTCCGTGGTGCTCCAAAGTCGTCCGCTGACCGTCTGGTTACTCTCTTGCTGTAAACAAAACCATTTCCTCACTCGAGATACGTGTCAGGGCTGTTCGATCCTACACGTCCTAGCAAATAATAAGCTCCGTCCTCTCGGGCACTAGTTGCATGGTACCTTCGAGATCCGGCATGACACTGAGTATAGCCCTCCTGAATCCATCTGTTCCATATGCAGAAGACGGTCGTTAGCTCCCCAGCAGCAGTATGGTGCAACGAAAAACCTGTCACGACAAGCCACGATCCTGACGCTCTTGAATTATGAAACGTGTTCGTAGACGCTTCACCTTTTTTCACGAGGCATAATAGGATCTTCTCGGAAACAAACAACATTCAAATGCGATTTCTGGATCAGAAACCCTCTCGTAATCTCTTATTATTTACAGAATGTACGTTAGGTGGCGTTAATCCCACCTACTTCGTGCCGTTACACTGAAACCCTAATTATTTGCATATTCAATGATGCAGTAAATTTCGTGCAGTTTTACATTCGTGGCATGCCCCTTCCACGGTGTTGCAAATTTAATGGCCTCCAATGTGTGTATATAGAAGGTGTCACTCGTAAGAGCCATCAGGCGCTTTCTCTGGTGTTTCAGCAGGTATTTGCAATTTCGTTTCTGCCGTTGTGTAACTGGAGTCAGCCCAGAGAACTAGGGATCATCACGTCTTTACATGCGACCTCTAGTGCCAACAGAGAGCGTCGGTTGATTTCCGTTACAGACAAAATTATTTTTATAGCTGAATTTTACGTGCTCATTCGATAGAGTGGTCCCAAATTAGCCTATTTCGACATTAATTTTATTTAATTTTATCGATACGTATGTAAAGGGGCAGTAAATCACGAAGCATAAATTGTACACTAGCATCGACCAAACTGGCCTGGCCCGAACAGACTGCTACCGCCAACCATCCGGCGCTACTCAGTCGCTGCTGGATTACTGTTTAATGTTCATGTTTTAGTGTCCCTGTTAATACATATCAATAAAATGAACATTGGACTAGACAAATTTGGAAGCGCTCTATCGAGTAGACACGTAAAATCCCGATTAAAAAATATTTTTGTTGGTGCTGGGAAACAGGCCAACGCTTTCTGTTGTCACTGCACGAAGCACTGACGAGCACTAGTTGTCTGAGCTGACACTACGTACGGAATGCAAAAACTAAACTGCAAATATCTGCCGAAACACCAGAGAAAATTCCTAAAAAATCTACTGGTGCTTACGGCGTACCTCTCTCTTCGTCGGTCTAGCTGGGAGAGAGAGCTAGGTCAGTTTCTGACAGCTGTTGACTCACAGATGTACAATTACAGCGTGTAGTTTAAACGTAGAAGGAACATTTTGTAAACCGGGAATGCCCTGGTGGCGCGCTGTTGGAAATAGTTGCCGATTTTATTTTATTTTTCCCGAGGAAGCAGAAGTGAAGCTGAAGTCATTGCAGTACTGTTGGACGAAAACTGTGTTTTTAATGCGCATTTTTGTCGCTCTGTCGTCCGACCGCAGCAGCCTGTTGCATTATTTTGCTGCTTGCAGTCGTCAGCAAGTCCTCGCTAGGAACAGATATTTATACAATGCCTCGCCTCGCATTTCCATAACATGTGTACGCGGCAAAAACCCCTGTGCTCGCAGCGAAAGCGTAGCTAGTTCTGGAAATACAAATGCGCGAATCTCTGCTACACAGTGATGGCGCTTACAGCGCTAGTGATAATTCCTGTCGTGCTGTCGCCCGTAAACTTTATCGGCGCCTACTTTTTTGTTTGCTTTTGCACAGACAGTTTTTCGAAAAGGCATTTACTTTCAGTTGTACGTTTTAACGTATTGTCTAACGAATAAATAAATCGATTCGTTGCCTTTATCCCCTAGATACGAATTTTATATTTGTGCATAATATTCTCACTTACTTACGGTACCTGTTTCGACACCTTGAAAATCTGTGTGTGATAACAAAATGCACAGTTTAGAACGTGATGCGCAGATAGATTTCTTCCAAACTTATCATTTGTGTGTGAAACACTGCAAAATACATGTTTTAGTATGTTAGCAAGTGCGTTATATTACCTCTGCTCCTGGCCCACTTGCTACTCCCACCTCATCCCCAAAAACGACTCGCCAACTAGAATTATCTTCAGACTATTATCCAATAATGTGCACTAGAATTCATATGAAAACAAACTACGTGCGCAGAAGGATCCAAAAACTTAATACATTTGTGATGCTGCAGACAGCAATCGTTGTTAAATGATCTAATTTTTTAAAGCATATTCCCTCACATTACTGAGTGCATTAATCAAGTGATACATAGTTTAATCACCGGAAGTTAATTAATTTTAAATTAAGATAGTTGCCAAATTGTGACATTCGTAGTCGTCTACAGTATATAAAATTTGCCCAAGCGATATTCATTTTTCAATTTCTAAGTAAGATTCCTTTATATAAACACTATAGCTTATCATTTTAAGCTATTTTTGTATGTACTGGATTTTATCGGAGCAGCTGAACAACTTAGTTGGCGGTGAAATATCATTTTATCCGCTTCATTTGGGATGTGATACCTTTTCTCTCATTGTAATCGTTGAGCGCTTCGATGCGAATACGTTTCGATTGCACTTTAAATAATATGTGGCACGACGTGGAACTATCAAACTTCATATCTGACGGCACTCCTCGTGTATAAATTCGTTAATTCATATGGACTTCTAATATATATATTTCTTCATTATACTCGTTTTATATCCACATCAACATCTCTACGTAATAAGCGAGTCACGTACAAGTAACACATTTTGAGTAAAGTTTTATCGTTTTCCTTTCATAAAATATTATATTGCGTCTGGCACAGACAGTTCGCACTGCGTTCATCTAACTCTTGTGTTTGGTTTCGCTTGTGTTCTTGGGACAATGATTGCTTTGATTTACTAGCCTCTATGAATTTTCTCTTCAGCCGGTTACATCTCAATTCCTGTCTTCGAGCTGATAACGTATAAATGCGTAAAAGTGGACGCAAATTTACAGAAATGTTGCAGAATTCCGATGTTTTGGTACCCTGTTTAACCGTTCCGGGTCTGAAATAAGAGGTGTACGTAAGTCAACACCTTCTGCTGAAGTCTTGAACTTGAAATAAAATGTTATTTGCTTTGACGGCAAGGTTTCGTTGGAAGGCAACTGCATTCTAGTACAACTGCCATCAATTTCCCATTGGCTACAATGTGCCACGCACTCCACTCTGTAGCCAATGTGCCACGCACTCCACTCTGTAGCCAAGGTCAGTTTATAGGTAACCAGTTAGAATCCTGCTAATAAAAGAAATCTTCGTCACATGTCTTCGGGCTGGTTTCATAACGTCCCCTCACTTCATCTTGCACTCATCCACAATAAGTCGAGACACTATTGTACAGGTTACGAGTGTCAGCATTCACCACAACCGTCCATACTGTACAGACACACTCTTGACACTACTCAAGAGGTCGGAGGAAGATAATAGCAAAGCTACTAATTTGCACGTGACACCAAAGCGAGAATCTTCATTGTCTCGATATGAGACTATCTTTAACTGTTGATAATAATCCATTCACATTAATTTCGCACTGACAGCGATTCTCCATCTGACCATTTCCCTCCTGTTTCTGGTCGTCGTCTACTTTCCTTTAATAATAAGATTAGTAGTAAGATTAAAACCTGTAGACCGATAACTTTGTCAAGGTGCACACAAAAAACAGTGAAAAAGGTGGAGTGGTGAGCTGAAAAGGCAGGCGTTCTGTCGTCTTACCAATTAAGCTGGAGAAGAGTAATGAACACAAACGAAATTCTTATGCTTTTAACAACCGACATTCATAAATCCCTAAGAAAAATGAACACTTGTTAGCCATTTTCAGAGATTTAGCGAACGCATACCATAAGGGGCGAGCAGAAGGTTTCCGCTTGAGGGTGTTGCCGGAGCATATATACAACGTAGCGTGACTCCGATGCGGATATATGAGCACTGAAATGTAGGCAAGGGATTAGTGTGGAATTCGTGTCTTTCTGACGTGCGTCCCGTAAATGCGGAAGAGTGAACTATGGCGACCTTATTACCAAATGCGTCCAAACAGGACTAACGTGCTGTTATTCTTTGCCGGTAGACATCCATCGGAGAATGAAGAATATGTATGGGGTAGCATGTCTGTCGGAAACCACCGGTGTGGAATGGTGCGCCAAGGGATGGCCGTGCTTCACGGTAAATCACGCCCCCACATCGCTGAAGTTACGCCAAATCAGTTGGGAGACACGCTTGCCATTTATCTCTCCTCATTCCGTTATCACGTCTTCGATCTCTTAAAAATGCCATCGAACGTGGATGTGCTGCAGGCAGTTAAGGACTTCTTCACATAGTAGGGCACGGTGTTTTACCAAACATACATATTCAACCTGGTGCGTCGGTGGGGTAATTGGCTCAGTGCTCACGGCGATTTTACCTGTACGTCATTCGAACAGTAACTCTTTGATCGCCCCCATATACACGTTTGGAAAATGAAAATCGAACACATTGACGCAAGTGAATCAGACCCGCCATACTTGCACCGGACACTAGGAGAGGGCGGTGCAAGCGATGATCGAACGCGCGGCGCTGCGGACACCCGGCTAGCGCGTTATCGGCCGTGGAATGTTGCTAGCTACGCAGCAGTTGGGTCACCGCCAGAGCCAGTGGCAACCTGTTTGCCGTGGCATACGGAGCTCCGTCTGTGTCTGCAACATTGTTAGCATACCGCAACAGCCTCTACGTTAACGTTTTGTGCAACAGACGGAGTTTGAGCGAGGGCGTATTGTGGGCCCGCGGGAGGTCGGCTGGACGTACCGCAGAATTGCGCTGCAAATGGGGCGTGGGATCTCCACAGAAGCAGACGCTGCACGTGCCCGTCCACCTGGGTCCGGACAGCGGCGACGCATCCTTCCGAGTGGCGTACTGGACCGCACCGTCACTTCACAACTACTTAGGGACGCCGTTGCCCCAGAGATATCAGCGAGAACCATTCGTAACCGTCTCCGTGAAGCAGGGCTACGGTCCCACGTGCCGTTAGGGCGTCTTCCAATCGTGCCGCAACATCGTTCAGTCCGCCTCCAGTGGTGTCGCGACAGGCGTTTATGGAAGCACGAATGGAGACCTGTCGTCTTCAGTGATGGAGAGTCGCTTCTGCCTCGGTGCCAGTGATGGTCGTACGCGTGTGTAGCATCTTGCAGGTGAGCGCCAAAATCAGGAGTGTATACGACAGACGCACAAAGGGCCAACACACGGCATCATGGCGTGTGGGAGCAGTATCCTACACTGGCCGTTCTTCTCTGGAGATTGTCGAGGGAACATTCAAACCGTTATCCAACCCATCGTGCTACCGTTCGTGGACCGGCAAGGTCATGTGCTTTCCCAACACGACAGTGAACGTCCACATGTATCCCGTGCCACCCAACGCCCTCTTGAAGGTGTTCGTTAACTTCCCTGGCCAGCGCAATCCACGGATCTGTCCCCCTTTGAGCATGTTTGGGACCGGATGAGATATCTTCTTGCGTGGATGCACGGCCGGCACGAACTGTGGCCCAACTGAGGCACCAGGTGAAAACTGCATGGCAGGCCATTCCGCAAGACTACATTCCGCACCTCTATGATCGTCTCCGTGGGAGAATTGCAGGCTGCAATGCAGCAAAAGGAGGGTATACACGGTACCAGCGCTGACATTGTGCACGCTCTGTTGACCGTACTCACGTGCTTATGGCTCTATCTGTGCGATCGTGTGTTGTATATGTCCTCCAGATTGTGCCAATAAAATTTCGCCCTGCTGCAGCGACGAAATCGTGGAGTTCGTTTTCCATTTTCCAGGGATGTATAATGAATCTCTACCGATATTATCACATAAGCTGATTGACTATGATCTGCCCAAAAGACTTGCTCAACGTCTACAACAGTTATTATGGCACCGACAAATCACAATTAGGAATAGTCTACAAACAACTGGACCGCGGATGACGAATACTGGCTTGTCGCAAAAAAACTATTTTGTCTCATTTTCTGTTCAATATATACAGTAGGGATGTACATGATCTAGGGGATATAACATTAAGGTGTTCCAATTAGCTGAGGATCCGTGCATTTATGAAGCTGAAGATGGTTCAAATGGCTCTGAGCACTATGAGACTTAACTTCTGAGGTCATCAGTCCCCTAGAACTTAGGACTACTTAAATCTAACTAACCTAAGGACATCACAAACATCCATGCCCCAGGCAGCATTCGAACGTACGACCGTAGCGGTCGCGCGGTTCCAGACTGTAGCGCCTAGAACCGCTCGGCCACCCCGGCCGTCGCAGCTGAAGAGACATTAAACCAGTGCATTTAGACATTAGGACATCTAATGGAAAATTTCCGGTCTTGGCTGTTAAATAACTCATTTGAAATATCTCCTAGTAAGACTTCCATCTGCTTATTCACCAGACACAAATGTGCATGCTTGAATCAAAAAAACTAGGCTCATATACATTTCCAGTCAAGAAAATTTCAAGTATTTAGGCTTGTAAATAGACCACAAACTGGCATGTAAGGTCCACATGTTTGAAGGGAACACAAAAACGCGAAAGGGCAATAAATATCCTATGAGCTGTTAGGAGTATTGCGTGGGGAGCAGACCCGTATTTGTCTGTCAGCATTTATCAAGCACTTACCCGTCCATACCTCAATATGCATGCATCTTCAGTGGGTCTGCAAGTACTAGATGAAATCAACAAGTACAAGATGAAATCGACACAACAAATGTATTTTTATGGGAGACATTAGAAGGACCACCTACCTACCTACGACGGCATTATGTCGCATCCGAGTCCTTGTTAAAATGGAACCAGTTTGTGAGATCGTCGGGTATGCAGAATATCCGGACGTTTACGATAGATTATTCTACCGGTCGCTATTAGATCAACAAGCTCCGACACATATTCTAGGTTACTTTGAAGGAGAACAACTCCAGCATAGAGAGACGCACACACAGCTCTACCGTGCCACAAATGTTATCATATATCCTTCAAACAGACCAAAGTAAACGATATGAATGATACCTATGATAAACCTGCGGAGCATGTCAAGACGACACAAGAAATCTTACTACACAAAAAGGATGTCCAAATGCTTTATACAGATGTGATCAAAATGCAAATGGCACCGAATGTTCATTCGTAGATCAGACAATACAAGCTTAGGGATGTTGTAAATTACCTGTGGAAATGTCTATCGTGATAGCAGAGCTAGTAGCCATTTTAGAGGCACTTAAGTACGCAGGAAGCGGCATTAAGAGCAAAATTATTACCTTAAACGATTCCCTGGCAGCATTCGTGATCTTGAAAGACCATATTACTCAGCGACACCACAACCCAGTCGTTTATGAAATTATACAGGACGCCAGTCGGCTATACAATCAGCAACTAGAAGACCTATTAATCTGGATCCAAGACTACAGCGGCACACGCGGCAACGAAGAGCCCGACCAGCTGGCTGAACGAGGCGTAGCTTTAGGAACGCCATGTCGTCCAAAGTTACCACACACAGACTTCAAACGACGATGCGAATGAGGTGGGACGAGGAATGGAGAAGAAGAATCAATAACAAAGGGAAACATTATAGAGCGATACACCTCCTAGGTGTGTGAAGCACACAGTGTCAAGAACATTATATAACCATTGTTCGAATAAAATTCAGTCATGGTTGTTTTAAAAGAAACACTTAAATTGCTTGGGACTGATCGACAACCCTCTTTGTAGTTGTGGAGAAGAAGAAGACATGAACCATAAATATTATGACGTCCCGAAAAGACAGACAGGACAGACTGAATGCTATGGGGTACAAAGGCCTCAACTGGGAACAACAGACGGTAGGGTGTATAAACTCATATACAAAGCTCTCAAGGAATCACGAGACTCCGTATGACCAGCCACGGCAAATTCGAAATCCTGTCTGAACGGCAAGTGTGTTCCTTTGTTCAGAAGAGACTAGCAACAAGAGGGAATCGCAATACCTGGCCGACAGACTCCAGACACCCAATACGTCAGAAGACAAACCGGACACACAAAGTGTAGTCAACACGTACATGTTTTTAGTTGAAAAAACCAGTACTTTTTTGTAGGTGAATTTAATTTAAATTTTTGTAAATAAATGAGCATACGAATTTTATAAAAATTTTACCTCTTTTTCTCTGAGTGGACTTAAGTGTTGTGCATAGATAATAGTCAAAACTAATAGTTGGTACTAATATGTATATGTTATAATTGGCTGTATGGTCATGAAACCAAAAGCCAATAAACAAAAAAACACGAAAGACGACTGTGCGACCAATATGCTGCCACCAACGTATACCTCTCGTAGGGATGATGAGAATGTGAAAAGAGAGATTAGGGAGCGTACGGAGGTATATAAGCAGTTATTTTTCCCTCGCTCGTTACACGAATGGAATAGGAAAGCAAATCGATAGTATTACTTTGTTGTATCCTGTACATCCCCCCATGAACCATGGACCTTGACGTTGGTGGGGAGGCTTGCGTGCCTCAACGATACAGATAGCCGTACTGTAGGTGCAACCACAACGGAGGGGTATCTGTTGAGAGGCCAGACAAACGTGTGGTTCCTGAAGAGGGGCAGCAGCCTTTTCAGTAGTTGCAGGGGCAACAGTCTGGATGATTGACTGATCTGGCCTTGTAACACTAACCAAAATGGCCTTGCTGTTCTTGTACTGCGAACGGCTGAAAGCAAGGGAAAACTACAGCCGTAATTCTTCCCGAGGGCATGCAGCTTTACTGTATGATTAAACGATGATGGCGTCCTCTTGGGTAAAATATTCCGGAGGTAAAATAGCCCCCCATTCGGATCTCCGGGCGGGGACTACTCAAGAGGACGTTGTTATCAGGAGAAAGAAAACAGGCATTCTACGGATCGGAGCGTGGAATGTCAGATCCCTTAATCGGGCAGGTAGGTTAGAAAATTTAAAAAGGGAAATGGATAGGTTGAAATTAGATATAGTGGGAATTAGTGAAGTTCGGTGGCAGGAGGAACAAGACTTTTGGTCAGGTGAATACAGGGTTATAAATACAAAATCAAATAGGGGTAATGCAAGAGTACGTTTAATAATGAATAAAAAAATAGGGGTACGGGTAAGCTACTACAAACAGCATAGTGAACGCATTATTGTGGCCAAGATAGACACGAAGCCCACGCCTACTACAGTAGTACAAGTTTACATGCCAACTAGCTCTGCAGATGACGAAGAAATTGATGAAATGTATGATGAGATAAAAGAAATTATTCAGATCGTGAAGGGAGACGAAAATTTAATAGTCATGGGTGACTAGAATTCAACAGTAGGAAAACGGAGAGAAGGAAACATAGTAGATGAATATGGATTGGGGCTAAGAAATGAAAGAGGAAGCCGCCTGGTAGAATTTTGCGCAGAGCATAACTTAATCATAACTAACACTTGGTTTAAGAATCATGAAAGAAGGTTGTATACATGGAAGAACCCTGGAGATACTAAAAGGTATCAGATAGATTATATAATGGGAAGAAAGAGATTTAGGAACCAGGTTTTAAATTGTAAGACATTTCCAGGGGCAGATGTGGACTCTGACCACAATCTATTGGTTATGAACTGTAGATTAAAACTGAAGAAACTGCAAAAAAGTGAGAATTTAAGGAGATGGGACCTGGATAAACTGAAAGAACCAGAGGTTGTAGAGAGATTCAGGGAGAGCATAAGGGGACAATTGACAGAAATGGGGGAAAGAAATACAGTAGAAGAAGAATGGGTAGCTTTGAGGGATGAAATAGTGAAGGCAGCAGAGGATCAAATAGGTAAAACGACGAGGGCTGGTAAAAACCCTTGAGTAACAGAAGAAATATTGAATTTAATTGATGAAAGGAGAAAATATAAAAATGCAGTAAATGAAGCAGGCAAAAAGGAATACAAATGTCTCAAAAATGAGATCGACAGGAAGTGCAAAATGGCTAAGCGGGGATGGCTAGAGGACAAATGTAAGGATGTAGAGGCCTATCTCACTAGGGGTAAGATAGATACTGCCTACAGGAAAATTAAAGAGACCTTTGGAGAAAGGAGAACCACTTGCATGAATATCAAGAACTTTGATGGAAACCCAGTTCTAAGCAAAGAAGGGAAAGCAGAAAGGTGGAAGGAGTATATAGAGGGTCCATACGAGGGCGATGTACTTGAGGACAATGTTACGGAAATGGAAGAGGATGTAGATGAAGATGAAATGGGAGATATGATATTGCGTGAAGAGTTTGACAGAGCACTGAAAGACCTGAGTCGAAACGAGGCCCCCGGAGTAGACAACATTCCATTAGAACTACTGACAGCCTTGGGAGAGCCAGTCCTGACAAAACTCTACCATCTGGTGAGCAAGATGTATGAGACAGGCGAAATACCCTCAGACTTCAAGAAGAATATGATAATCTCAATCCCAAAGAAAACAGGTGTTGACAGATGTGAACATTACCGAACAATCAGTTTAATAAGTTCGGATGCAAAATACTATCGCGAATTCTGTACAGACGAATGGAAAAACTGATAGAAGCCGACCTCGGAGAAGATCATTTTGGATTCCGTAGAAATGTTGGAACACGTGAGGCAATACTGACCCTACGTCTTATCTTAGAAGAAAGATTAAGGAAAGGCAAACCTACATTTCTAGCATTTGTAGACTTAGAGAAAGCTTTTGACAATGTTGATTGGAATACTGTCTTTCAAATTCTGAAGGTGGCAGGGGTAAAATACAGAGAGCGAAAGGCTATTTACAATTTGTACAGAAACCAGATGGCAGTTGTAAGAGTCGAGGGGCATGAAAGGGAAGCAGCGGTTGGGAAGGGAGTGAGACAGGGTTGTAGCTTATCCCCGATGTTATTCAATCTGTATATTGAGCAAGCAATAAAGGAAACAAAAGAAAAGTTCGGAGTAGGTATTAAAATCCATGGAGAAGAAATAAAAACTTTGAGGTTCGCCGATGACATTGTAATTCTGTCAGAGGATCAGTTGAACGAAATGGACAGTGTCTTGAAAGGAGGGTATCAGATGAACATCAACAAAAGCAAAACGAGGTTAATGGAATGTAGTCGAATTAAGTCGGGTGATGCTGAGGGGATTAGATTAGGAAATGAGACACTTACAGTAGTAAAGGAGTTTTGCTATTTGGGGAGCAAAATAACTGATGATGGTCGAAGTAGAGATGATATAAAATGTAGACTGGCAATGGCAAGGAAAGCATTTCTGAAGAAGAAAAATTTGTTAACATCGAGTATAGATTTAAATGTCAGGAAGTCATTTCTGAAAGTATTTGTATGGAGTATAGCCATTTATGGAAGTGAAACGTGGACGATAAATAGTTTGGACAAGAAGAGAATAGAAGCTTTCGAAATGTGGTGCTACAGAAGAATGCTGAAGATTAGATGGGTAGATCACATAACTAATGAGGAGGTATTGAATAGAATTGGGGAGAAGAGGAGCTTGTGGCACAACTTGACTAGAAGAAGGGATCGGTTGGTAGGACATATTCTGAGACATCGAGGGATCATCAATTTAGTGTTGGAGGGCAGCGTGGAGGGTAAAAATCGTAGAGGGAGACCAAGAGATGAATACACTAAGCAGTTTCAGAAGGATGTAGGCTGCAGTAGGCACTGGGAGATGAAGAAGCTTGCACAGGGTAGAGTAGCATGGAGAGCTGCATCAAACCAGTCTCAGGACTGAAGACCACAACAATAACAACAACAACATCCTGTATATTGGCTTGTTGAGTATATATGTATATGTGACATAAGAATCAGAATGTACGGTCCCCAAATGCGTGCGAATCCAGGCAACCGATGTGAATTGGTGCGGCTTGTGGCGTTCTCTTAGCGAACCATTTATCCACCTTAAGCAGCGGGCCGTTATTACTTTGGCCAGGCGACCGGCTGGCCTAAACGGCGCGCCGGCGGGATTTCTGCAAGCGGATCCGATTTCTGCCGCAACAGCTGCTCCGCCGCCGGCTTATTATTCATGATTCATGGGGTCGCATTTAACCTGCCAGCGTGCTGAAGCAGTGTGGCTCAGAGGTGCCTTCCTTGTGTCGTTTTTATCCCGTCGTGGTGAAGCGAAACCTAAAGCTCGATGCAGGGGGACTTCAGAAAATAAGTTATTGAGAACTGTACTGCACTTCCAATTCACAAAGATACGCGACACTATTTTCCAACATGTAATAACACTGTACCAACAGACGTTATTTTGATATTGTTTTATTAGGCTCCGTTCACAATGGCACCGACAACGGTCGTCAGACATTATCGCCAGAGGTCGCCCGATAACATCGGCCGACAGCGTGGGCATAGTGCATTCGATCTCGTTCGTCAGTTTTTGATAGGGTCAAGGAGGTTAGATTAGACTATATTTTATGTATGAACTGGGTTAGATTTTAACCTCTTAGGGTCGGGTGGATACCACGGCACGTCTGTGCTTGGATATGAGTGCTGCATAGCCCCTTCAGTATTAAAGAGACGCCAAATGCATTTGAATGAGCCTTCTGTCTCGTAAAGAACGTGGCTAGTACATTACACTCTGTCCTCAGTTATCAGAATAACCAGACAAATTTTACGAATATGTGAGATGACGGGAGTAACGTCCTGTCACATACTCGAGATAATTCGTGGTAACCTTGAAAGTTATAGCAAGTTATAAAACTCTGTTTCGCTGTATTTATTTAAAGCTGTGCAGACGTACGTCAGTTAACCTTCAGTGACTTGTCATTTAGCACACGAGCGAAAGGCAAGCATGAAATGTAGCATAAGAAACTCTAAAAATCTAAAGCACTTGGAAGTGGAAATACATACAGTACACCACATTTGCAAATCACTCCGTATTAACAGAATCTATACTCAACTGGCATAAAACGCCAGTAAGCACTAATAATAATTTGTAGACAATTAATGACAATCTACCACAAAAAATATCCAGTACAGTAGCTATAAGCATATAAGATACGCCACTCTTTTCACTTGAACAAATTATTTCTCGAGGTTGTAATCTGTGCCTAAAATATGCAATAAAGATTTTGCCGGTTTGAAGTTTCGAATAAACCTGCGATTTCAGTCCATAGATTGCGAACGATAACACGATTATGATATCTTAATCCTCAGGATACCACAAACTCACGCTTCATTTGTACTAAGCCGCGTGGTCTAGGGCGCCTTGCCACGATTCACGCGGCGCCCTCTGTCGGAGGCTCGAGTCCATCCTCGGTCATGTGTGTGTGTTGTCCATAGCGTAAGTTAGTTTAAGTTAGATTAAGTAGTGTGTAAGCCTAGGGACCGATGACCTCAGCAGTTTGGTCCCATAGGAACTTACCACCGCCACCTTAGGCTAAACGTATCAGTTTCTCACGCTCGATATTTCGTGTGCGAGAACGTCGGTCGAACTGACCGAAGAAAACAAACTAATTTGAATTTCACGGATTGTCGCCCGAAGCCTGTACGTTAGAGAGACAAGATCGGCTATAGTGTGACCGCGCATATAGTGGCGTAGTGATTCGAAAACATCTGCCGTCTCCGGCCGATGTCAGTCGTCGACGGAATCCATCGATATCTCAGCTACTGTGACCGCAGCCTTAGGCAACCAGTTTCGATGTTCCAATCACGTCATCTTCAGGCCTGTCTCATGAATGACACCAAGTATCACTCGTGCATGTATAAGACAAGACACCAATATTCGTTTCGATATCATTAGCTCTGTTGTGGGAGATCGCCTATGGTCTCCTCGTAGATAGCCGAAGTAAAGTTCGGATATCTACGAAACCAGTTACGAATATTGGTGCCTTGAGAAGTGATTTCTCTCTTTGGTTTGGATATCTGCGGAACGAGATACGAATATTGGTGCCTTGTCTAATACGTGCGCGAGTGATAGTTGGTGTTATTCACGCGACAGGCTTGAAGATGACTTGACTGGAACGTCGAAAGTGGTTGCCCAATAAAATAATATCAAAATAATGGCTGTTGGTACAGTATTATTACAGTTCATCAACCAGCCGCTGTCCCACGCTCCTGACCCCAAGATGGATTTACATTTTTCAACATAGAACCAAGTCTTGACAAACAACGGTCGTAACGCTTTGTGGCCGTCGTCGTCGTGGAAAATGTGCGACTGCTACGAGTCAGTTCCTCGATTGTCCGAAAATTGTTGCCTGTGGTCGACGTCGATGCCCTTCTTCCCGATCAGCACCACCCACGCCCGTGCGGTGTTAGACAAATTGTTGGCATCATTTTACTATGGCTGGAGGCGGTAACGCATTTGGTCCACATACCACCATAATTTCACTGTGAATCTGTGTACAGTTTAGAGGTTTTGCTAGCAAAAGCCGTTCTGTCCGCTTACTTGAACTTCGGTGTGCGTTTCCAGTTGCTGCGCCATTTCGCTACCATATTGTGATGCACCATATTAACTGTACCGCAGCAGAATCCCAGAGCATGCACCACCCTTATTTGGCGAGGATGTTAGCGTGGGACGACATTTGCACTAGTATCTTACTTTTTGAACTCCCTTCGTGTTTACGTAGAACTGACGACACTTGGCTAGTGAGAAGTTTTTTATTCGTGAATGCCATCGCGAGAAATGTTTTGTCATAATCATTACCATATATGTGAACTTGTTTTTGCCAGACAAATATAAAGCTGAATTTGTAGGAAGAAGGAAGGCCAGGCCGCTTTTGATTCCGTGATAAATCGAATAATTCCCTTCATCTTGACAGTACGAGTGTCGCCACACGAGAATGAAGTAACTGTTGAGGAAGGAAGGAGTATAATGTACCATCGAGAGACAGTGGTCATTAGCTTAGTTGTGGGAGATCGCCTGTGGTCTCCTCGTAGGAAGCCTTCCGACGTTTGGCTTAAGTGATTTAGGAAACCACGCGCTAACAACGTTGTTGCGGTTGTTGGTCAGGCAGCGGCTCGGTCTTTGCGGTTCCTACTAGCAACACTGTGTTCCTCATGCTGAGTAGAGCTGCACTGACACAATGTTTAAAGACAGCTGCTCCTGATAGACACGAGTCACAGTCCCATACAAGGTGTATTTTTGAAAGCTTGAAACTTGATCTGTGTGTAGATTCCAAGTTGCAAGGGAATTGTATACAGAAACCTTTAATCGGCATACGCTGTATAACTGACATTCTACATTGCATATTGTTAGACGTTGCTGATCTTTATAAGGCAGTTGCAGAGGTTACTTAGTCACTACGTAGAACTGACGAAACGAACTTCATTTCTATCCTTTGTTTGCTATTTTTGCGAAGAGAGATAACTGTATTACAATAAGGAAATGCTGCCTCTCACGCATATTTATTAATGTCCTTCCTTCAGACTACGCCCATCAAGGATGTAATGCGTCGTAGTTGTGGTGTACGGTAAATCCCACATACTGTACCCGCGTCCGGCCATCCTGATTTCGGTTTGCCGTGATTTCCCCTAAATCGCTTCAGGCAAATGCTGGAATGGTTCCTTTGAAAGGGCACGGCCGACTTCCTTCCCTAATCCGATGGGACCAATGAACTCGCTGTTTGGTCCCCACCCCCGAATCAGCCAATCAACATACTGTTGCCACCACTCAGTCATTTAATCTGTTCACCAGTATGTTTGCATCGCTGAAAGAGAATTATGTTGGAATCTAGCCGTGGAGAAAAAAAATATAAAAAAATTTCAGTTTCGAGAGACACTCTTTGCTAGGGAAATTTTCCGCTGTAACTGTAGCGCACTGCAGTTTTAACGTATTTCTTTTTTTTTCTTTTTTTTTTGCGATGGCGCGACGGGCGGTGCATCGCAGATGTTATCGCCTCTCTCGATACATGCTGGCGCTGATATCATTGCGTCAAAATAGCATACGCAAAAAAGAAAAACGAGCGGCCGACTGTTCGTTTACCGCATGCGCGTCGGAATGTTGGTAATTTGGTCAATTGGTGTTAAGCTTAAATAACTTACCTCAATTTCGTATTCAGGACGAAGCGTGTAACGAGCATCACTATCCGCTAGCAGTGACAGCTGGAAGCTACAGCTTTCCCCACGGGGCTCTCTCAGAGTATATTTTATACCCAGCGCTGCCTCATCGTTCACAAAAATGCATAGCACCAGCACACGCTCTGCAGCTGAGGGGCTCGTACTTCAACGTGCACTGAGCTGAGAACTGCGGGCTGAAATGGTCCCCTACTATCAATTAGCTATGCAGAGCTGCATTTCTGTCCAAAGAAGAAGTGTTGACATAGGTAATACTTGTGAGGCATTTACATTTTGAGATTTAATTTTTTTTCCTCTCGGCTAAGTGTACGCATTGTTGTTGGAGGTATTTTTTCCCTTTCGAATTTCAACTTAGTGTCGGACGAAGACTGGAATCCGCACAGCTACCTTTCCCAGGTGATGCTTTTCACGTACGTTTCATATACCGACTCGAAATTATGAACTGTCACTGGCTTAACTCCATCCCGCGGAAATATCACAGTGGCTCCCCTGCGACGTTGCTGGACTAGGTCCCAGAGAAAAATGAATACAGCGGATAGTTCAACTTTACCGGCGCCTCAAGCTTGCAGCTGAGGGGACAATTATTTTACCCTCAGCACAGTATACGCTACGTTCATAGTTTTTACACTATTATCCGCTTGTAATCTGTTAGTAGTTTACATTAAACTCGTGAAGAAATTTACGCATGTTAGCACTGTCACCAGTACTTTTTATAGCTAATCGGACTCATGGTGACCTGTCGAAGCCGACTACGCACACCACTGCTGTGTGTTCGGCAAGGATGAATTGGAGATGAGATGGAGAAAAATTTCGTCAGCAGACTATTGCGCAGATTCTGATGCACTGCTATCTCATCTCTCATTTCGGGGCAATTTCGTGGGATAATGTGTCTCACGCTCCAAACCTGTAAGTGATATGTCTGGCTGACGAGTGAGTTTCAGATAGACAGCCACATTTAGAGATGCAAGGGAAGCGATGTAGTGGCCCAAAAATGGTTCAAATGGCTCTGAGCACTATGGGACTCAACTGCTGTGGTCATAAGTCCCCTAGAACTTAGAACTACTTAAACCTAACTAACCTAAGGACAGCACACAACACCCAGCCATCACGAGGCAGAGAAAAATCCCTGACCCCGCCGGGAATCGAACCCGGGAACCCGGGCGTGGGAAGCGAAATGTAGTGGCACTGACTATCATCCTCCCCCCTCCCTCTCCCTCTCCCTTCATCATCATTAGCAACAACAATACACTGTACATGCACTTACCGCAAATTTCACACGAACTAGTTATACTTACGACATATTTCGCAAGAAGTTTTGGCAGTGAGATCGGTTAATAAAATCGTCTCCAATTAAGACGACGAAAGCCACATATCGGAATCTTCCCATCAACGTCTGCAGTTTACCGAGCTCATATTAAGTTAACTAAATGTGCTATCTTTTGTGATATTCTCGTTTAGAAATAAAACTTGTGATTATCGTATGAAATTTTCCAACTCATTGTTTCCTGTTTCGACTAAGGTTAAATAACATAATTTGTTAACTGAACCAAAACACTAAAAAAAGACTATAGGAGTAGATATGCAGCAGAACCGGCGAAGACACCATTACTCCAATGCATAGTGAAAACCTGGAACGAAAAAGAACATTGGACTACAGCTATAATTGGACTACAGCCATAATACATCCATTGCACAAAAAAGGAGATAAATCAAATCGGGACAGCTATCGAGAAATTTCCCTTTTGGATATAACATACAAAGTCATGTCAATCATTCTATTCAATCGTTGTATAGATCAATTTGAGCTGGAACTAGGAGAATACCAAGAAGAGGATTTCTACACTGGGTTAGCTTCCCAGAACAGGTAATCACTTTGAATTTGGTAATGGATTACTACAAAAGAAAACAAAAACAAGTCATAACCTTTGCAGACTTCAAAAAAGCTTATGGTTGTATTCACAAATTTACAGCGATGAATATACTAAGGAATTTCGGTCTCTATCCCAAATTAAAAAAATGATAAACTAGCAAACACCAAATCTAAAGTAAAGTTCAGAGGAGAAATATCTGAGCCATTTACGATTAAAGCGGGGTTAAGACAGGGAGATGGTTTATCGCCGTTACTTTTCAACTGTGCACTCGAATACGTGATGAGAGAACGGTACAAGGAAAATCCTAAAAACTTAAGAACTGGAACCAAGAAAGACCAAATAAACTTAAATTGCTTCAGATTCGCAGATAACTTCGCGTTAGTGGCTGGTAACATTCAAGAAGCCAGAAATCAAATAACAATCCTACAAAATAAAGAACAAAAAATAGGACTCCAGATATGGTTCGAAAAGTCTTATATAATGGTAGCAGATCCTGTACTAATCAACCACATAACAGTAAACATCAGGAAAGTAAAAACAGTGAAATAATTTAAATACCTAGGAGAAATTTCAACATACAGTTTGGAAGAGAAACCTACATGGCAAGCAAGAATTAACAAAATTATAACGACTCAGATATTAATATGGTCCACATACAATAAAAATGTCTGTAAATCAAAACTAAATTAAAACATTACAAGACGATAGTTCAGTCAGAGGCGACATGCGGAAGTGAAACTCTTTTTCAGAGCTGGGGCCCATTACAAGTACTGTACGGAAAAAGGATCTCTCTCTCTTTCTCTCTCTCTCTCTCTCTTTCTCTCTCTTTTTTGTTTTGTCACATTATGACGACGCTAGAAACCACAGAAAAATTGTAGAAAAACTTCAGAACAAGAAGAATGGATAAAGGAAATCAGGGAGGATACGAAAGAGCTAGAATTAACCCTGTGCGATTTGCAAAACAAAACAGAAAATTCAAAGAAACCGAAAAACATAAAAACAAGATTTAAACCAAAAATAGACGAACTACAAGGAATAAAAAGAGTATTTACAATGAGGTACGACCAAAAAATCGGAACGAATGGAAATATACTGGGCAATTCGGAAGAAAACCTGCCCAAGAAGCTGACGAGAAAATTATTCGCTGCAGTGGTCCAATGAGACCGTAAATGAAGAAGAAGAAGAAGAAGAAGAAGAAGAGGAAAAGCAAAATAGCGACACTTTGCTTTCTGTTACACTTCTGCGATCAACTGTTACTGTCTATTGCCGTCACGCCAAGACCATGCTAATTGTGATTGTCCGTTTATTTGTGATTCATGACATAGCACTGACTAAAATACACCACTTATTTGTGATACCCATTAACTTAAGCTGCCTGAGGGCTTCTGCATTGTCAGTATCTGTATTTTTCACTATCATTCATGAAGAAATAATGAGAGATGGCATGGATCAAGATGATCTGGTCTGGTAGCCCTTCGTCCATCCCCAGCTTTAATGTATCTGCCATTTGCATATTTTTCTGTCTACTTCTGTAAAGATTTGAAATTAGGACTTAACATCCCATCGACGACGATGTCATCAGAGACGTATCGCAAGCTCGGTTTGTACAAGGATTAGGCAGTAAATAGTTCGTCGCCCTTTGAAATGAATTGTGCTGGCATTCGTCTCAAGTGATTCAAGAAAACAACGGAACACTTAAATAAGTATGACCGGAGGGGGATTTGAACTCCGTTCTTGAATGCGAATCTAGCGCCACCTCACTCGGTATTTTCGCTGAAACTGTGCTGGTTTATTTGACAACTGTCGGAGCTGGCTACTACGACTATCTGGAATTCGAGGATTTAAGTTGAGAGGCCTAAGTTGTCTTTATCTGCCGTTCGTGTTGTTATTCTGACCTAAACTGTTCTTCGGGTAATATCTATCACCCTGATCCTCCTTAATAAATACACTCCTGGAAATTGAAATAAGAACACCGTGAATTCATTGTCCCAGGAAGGGGAAACTTTATTGACACATTCCTGGGGTCAGATACATCACATGATCACACTGACAGAACCACAGGCATATAGACACAGGCAACAGAGCATGCACAATGTCGGCACTAGTACAGTGTATATCCACCTTTCGCAGCAATGCAGGCTGCTATTCTCCCATGGAGACGATCGTAGAGATGCTGGATGGAGTCCTGTGGAACGGCTTGCCATGCCATTTCCACCTGGCGCCTCAGTTGGACCAGCGTCCGTGCTGGACGTGCAGACCGCGTGAGACGACGCTTCATCCAGTCCCAAACATGCTCAATGGGGGACAGATCCGGAGATCTTGCTGGCCAGGGTAGTTGACTTACACCTTCTAGAGCACGTTGGGTGGCACGGAATACATGCGGACGTGCATTGTCCTGTTGGAACAGCAAGTTCCCTTGCCGGTCTAGGAATGGTAGAACGATGGGTTCGATGACGGTTTGGATGTACCGTGCACTATTCAGTGTCCCCTCGACGATCACCAGTGGTGTACGGCCAGTGTAGGAGATCGCTCCCCACACCATGATGCCGGGTGTTGGCCCTGTGTGCCTCGGTCGTATGCAGTCCTGATTGTGGCGCTCACCTGCACGGCGCCAAACACGCATACGACCATCATTGGCACCAAGGCAGAAGCGACTCTCATCGTTGAAGACGACACGTCTCCATTCGTCCCTCCATTCACGCCTGTCGCGACACCACTGGAGGCGGGCTGCACGATGTTGGGGCGTGAGCGGAAGACGGCCTAACGGTGTGCGGGACCGTAGCCCAGCTTCATGGAGACGGTTGCGAATGGTCCTCGCCGATACCCCAGGAGCAACAGTGTCCCTAATTTGCTGGGAAGTGGCGGTGCGGTCCCCTACGGCACTGCGTAGGATCCTACGGTCTTGGCGTGCATCCGTGCGTCGCTGCGGTCCGGTCCCATGTCGACGGGCACGTGCACCTTCCGCCGACCACTGGCGACAACATCGATGTACTGTGGAGACCTCACGCCCCACGTGTTGAGCAATTCGGCGGTACGTCCACCCGGCCTCCCGCATGCCCACTATACGCCCTCGCTCAAAGTCCGTCAACTGCACATACGGTTCACGTCCACGCTGTCGCGGCATGCTACCAGTGTTAAAGACTGCGATGGAGCTCCGTATGCCACGGCAAACTGGCTGACACTGACGGCGGCGGTGCACAAATGCTGCGCAGCTAGCGCCATTCGACGGCCAACACCGCGGTTCCTGGTGTGTCCGCTGTGCCGTGCGTGTGATCATTGCTTGTACAGCCCTCTCGCAGTGTTCGGAGCAAGTATGGTGGGTCTGACACACCGGTGTCAATGTGTTCTTTTTTCCATTTCCAGGAGTGTATTTCATTTCATAATACATTTCAGGATTATCGGCTGGAAAGCATGTGGCTAGATGAATGACGTACTACTTTACATGAAAAATAATTACCTTCACTTTTTTCAAAAACTTACCTCTTGTTGCTCTGGCAACTATTTGTTCCTGTCTCTGGATAGGATGATTAGTGTGCGATCGTCTTTATCTGAGATTTTCCAATTACCACGACTGTAGTCTCAAAATACTATACATGACACCCATAACACATCAATCTCACCTTTTCTCCCAAGGAGTCTCGTAATGTTCACCTGAGTAGCAGATTCAAAGCAAACTGAACGTACTACCCATAACATGAATGCGTGGCACACATTTTTACTCGTCGCCGTTATTCCGCCCGAAGTCACGGTGCAGCTGACATCGATAATCCCTTTCCTTCCCTTTTCTTTCTTCCCCCTCCACCTTCAGTTTACATCTGATACCCATTGTTTGCAATTTTTCCTCGAAAGGTTGTTCAATTTTCTGCATTGCACCAGAGGATGTGTTGTAAGAATGCTTATGGATGAGGAAGAATTTTTATAGCAAAACAAACCGTACTCTATTCTGTGCTGATTTCAGAGAATTTTGTAGAATTCTTAATGATAGAATAATACTAGTAGGACTTCTTACATTGATACTGAGAAGTATATTTATCTCTTTGCCACAAATTTAGTGTTCCTCAATGTAAATGATATGCCTGTATGTATCATACCCTCTAATTTTCTGCGATGTTTCTGTTATAATTACTACACGGCGACCAACGTCCGCGGTGACTATTGGCGGAATGTAGTTCATTTCTCTAGTGCATCCCAGATGAGCTCCACTGAATACTGTAACTATTCCAAGACCTCATTGGCAAGTCTGTGCGATGAATTCTTTATGTGGATGCAGCTCAAGCATGTAACGTCTATTTTTTTTTTTTATTAGCGACGAAGTTGCAGTCCATCTATCGTCCATCTGACATGTCGCTTCCCCACGCCAAGACCTCATTACCACCAAACTGCCATCCTTCCACAATTTTTTGTATGATTGTGACAGTTGGCCCAACTCGACGTTGCTGATTCCACAATAAACTGACTTGCTTTACACTCCGGTAGGCGGAACACAGTCCACTGGAGGTCTAGCCGTACTGACTTAAGCAGACATGTGATGAATTGCGTATTTTATTCTTTTTCCTAGAGCATGTTGTAATTGAGATAGTGTTTTCTGTGAAATAGGTATGTCACTATTATGGCAGTGTCTTGTTTTCTTTCTCGAGATACTACCATCTCCTCACAACCAAAGTGAAAACGCAATTGAGCCGTTGTAGATTTAATGTATTACTTTTCTATATTTTCGTATGTAGTTCGCGCAATTTAGGTTTTTGGTGAAATTGTGACGGTTATCTACAGTGAGTTTTGCTCCGCTTTCCTCTCCCCAGTTTTCGCTGTTTTCCTTAAATAATTTCAGCGAAATGCTCGTGTGGTTCCTTTGTGCAGGCGGCAGTTGATTCTCTTGCGCGGCTGTCCACACGGACTAGTTCTATAGATGTTTGTAGACTGGCCTTCATTATCCCCCTTATATGCGGATGTCCGGAAATGTGTTTTTCCGGCAGTTAACACACATTTTCAAAGAAGTGACACGACGCATGTGGTTGTAATAAAGCACTTTTATCAGGTGGGCGCGCAGCAGCAGATTCCTTATAGCAAGCCTCAGGTGCTCCGACCCTGGCATACGACAGCGAGGTCGATACCCTGCGATGTGCGCTATCAACGACTCCTCTGGCGGCCGGTGAGAGGCAGCTGCGCGCTAACGTCGAGCCGGAGACAAAACCCTGCCTCTGGGCCACTGCAAGGCACTTTGAATAGTGCTCAACTGAAGTCTCTACCTCGCTTGAGCCGTACTTTCGCGACCTGGCTGTTTGCCGGATTTCAACTGGGCCACATTTTTGGATTGCCGTTGTATGCATTATTGACGGACTTGCTGGGCCCTGGACTATTTGAATTATTCTCTTGTCGTGTTTTAGAATTTACGAAGATCTGATGCTGACTGGAATTGTGAACTTTCAAGTGTTTACCGAGTATCCAAATTTTCTGTGTCATAAAGAGCGCGTAGCACCGTAGCTGGTGTAATATTGGAGACGAGGATTCGAACTCCGCATGTGTGTAGAGCATCAGACTTAATTTCAGTGATCGTGGACCATAAATTCATGAAACTGTGGCAGTAGCAGCGGAAACTTCAAATGCAGTACCAGGCACGACAAGAAGAACTACATAAGCAAACTCTGGATCAACAGCTTATACTAGAGCAGCTCATCAGGCCAGAACAATCATCCACCACCATCATACGCATCATTTCATCGAGAAGATGAAGACTGGGATTCACTCTATAGAAGTCTGCAGCTCCACTTCTAGGCCAGTAGCATAACTGACTTTGCTAAACAGAGGATTTTCTACTATCTATTAACCTCTTAATACTTCATCTTCTACAAAAATTACTTCCTCTCGATAAATTTCTGTGTTCAGATTTGTCTCAAATCCTTAGTTACCTCTCTAAGCATTACGATCTGCGAATACGTGATGTAGCAGCTAGATTCCCATTTGTTCGTTGTCACGAGAAGTCGCATCGGTCTATACTGCTTGAGCAACCGATCTCAAAGGGCTGACCCGCAAGTGTCGAGTATTGTGTGGAAATCAAAGTTATAAATAATCCTAAGGTGAAACTTTCGAATCTTTCCTGGCACTTAAAACTGTGCGCTTGACCAGGACTTAAACCTTTCAGGAGCAAGTGCTCCACCGACTTATCTATCCAAGCACAGCTCACGACCCACCGTCATAGCTTTACTCCTGCCTGTACCTCATCTCATACCTTCCAAACTTCACAGGAGTTCTCCAGCATACCTCGCGAGACCAACAAGGACTAGCAGGAAACAGGCTTATGTTGTATCATTAGTCGTGATGCAATAATTACCAAATGAAGAAGATTTTGCACAGCCAATAACATTAACACATCGCACTCTCAAAGAAGTGTTGACAGAAGCAAAAACTTTTAAAATGTTAGCTGCAGGACAGCACTATTTTGAGGAAAGAAGCGAATCTCCTGTAAACCGCTTAAAATATCGAATGCAGCATAACAAAATTTTGATCAAAGGGAGGTAAATTGTGTGAAATATTGTTCCACTTCACGCCACAGTAAGTGTGATCGGAACTTACCAAGTTTACCGTCGTCATCCGACTTGGGATTCACACCCCTACGTCGATTTTGGTACAAATGCCAAGCAACATATCGGCAGTGGCACGTATTTGGCTCAGCCTGCATGTAGTCACTGTACCGCCCAACTTCGCTACGACAGCAGCAGGAAGTGTATACAGGTATCCAAATTGGTTTGCTAAACGTAGGCGCACTCGGTGGCCTTATAGGGAAAGGCTTTCCCAGTGATGTGTTGACCTCTTGAGGTGCTGGCCGCTCTGTCAGTTATCATAATCGTCCATGCACAGTATTTTAACAGTGTTACTCGATATGTACATCAGGTGCTGAGACTGCTAGTCCAGTGGAACAGGTTCGGTATTTATACTAGGGGCAGCCAAGAATTGTGCAAGTTTGCATTGCTTTCGCTCGTGTGTGAAGTTCTGTCGCTTGCCTGCACACTTCCCCCACTATCAGAACTTGTCGTCTGAGTGGGAAGAGGGCGAAAACTGCGAACACACTGCATTTAGATGCCAAGGAACACTGAACGTTTTTCATGCTGCTTGGCTTCATACTGCAATATACTGCATATAGGCCACAAACAAAAAAATTGTCAGTATTATTTAATTATATTCGTCGCACTCGAGACACAATAAAATTTATATCTGGTACAGACTGTCTGGATACAGAAAGAGAACTACGAAGATTTTTGTCGCTCGGGTTGCGACGTAATCATAACTCAATTAGTTTCGTAATCGAAAAAAGCATTTCATACACATATGTTGATTCAAACATTGTATCATGTTTACAGTCACATTATGGAGACGTAGAAATTCTTCCATGGCAAAACAGGATAGAACTCCTGGACAGTTTTATTGTAAAAGAACTTGTCTTTTAAACTGGATTTGCGCTGCAGATCAATCGGTTCCTTCTGCACATGTAGAAGAGCGCTTTCAGCTGAACAGGCAAACAGTGTTCAAAATAGCTCAAAAGCAGATCTAAGATTGCCAGTGTTCTCAAAACGTTTAGATAACTATTCCTGTAATTCTTTCAACACCACAATGAATTCTTGAAAACTGGCGTTTTCCGTAACGCCAGAAAGTGCAGGAAAATTGACGGCGTTTTTGTCAGAATTTGTCGCTTCCACAATGCGATTTTCTCTTTAAATCCACCTCACCAAATCAGAAATAAGTTGTTTCTCACCTTGCAACTACAGTGGGTAGCATGCAGTCAAATCTATTTAAAGTGAGGGGTTTGCAATCCATTCTGGATATTTGAATCCTCGTTTCAGCTTTCCTTTTTTCTTCAGAAACTCAATGTTCTTTGCAGTAATACATAACGTCTCCTATTCTATGTTAAATTCCATCAAGAACAGCTGCAGCTGGCTATGTAATAATGCGTGCGACTTAAGAAAATTTACTATTCGTACCACCAATTCCATCATATGCTCCATGCCTGTTAATTTGCCACAAAGTGCTTCTTGGTGTACAGAACACTGAATTCTCTACAAATCGTCTGTTGACCGTTGTAATTTTTTGCTCCTTCATCGTCAACTAAGTCTATACATTGTTTCTGCATGGCGTTATAACGCCATTTAGCAGATGCGCAGTTCCCGTCGATTATGCGACGGCATAAGAGATATTTAGAATAGAAACGTTTCTCTTCTGAGATTTCCATTCCTTTTTAAAAGTTGAGACAATAGATCACTGAACTACCTCTGTTTGTGCAAACAGTCTCTGGACCTACGAACTTTCTTTATACCACGAATAAATAGCGAAGAATAAACAGTGCTGACACCATGATGCTGCGGAACTGAAAAAAGTCATGCCGACCGCAAAATACCGCACCAAATGCTGGAAGAAACAGCGTCGCTGATAAAAAAATGTCGCAATTCAGTGAGCAGGTCCGAGAAGGACCGAGCAAAGCCAAATCGTGCCGAGACATGACAGACCGCACGTGTGCAGCACATCCTGCTTGCGTCAAGTTTTGCAAGCCGTGGCCGGCCTTGGTCACAAAGACGAGACCTCTACAATCGAACATTTCCAGTAACGAGTGGCTGCCGCTCAAGAAACTCCAGGAAGATAGCACCATCGCGGTTTTGCCAGCAGACAGAGCGAATTCCACAGTCATTATGCAGAAGACTGATTGTGATGAGAATGTCCGTCAACTTCTGGAGGACACGCCATACAGACAGCTGGAAAGTGATCCTACGGACAAGGCGGACAAGAAGACCAAGGCTCTTTTGAAGTCAACAGACATGCCTGAAAATGTCATCAAACAACTACGATCAACACTGCCACTTCCATCTAAACTGTATAGCCTGCCTAAAGTACACAAACAGGGTTGCCACTACGTCCAATTTCAGCAACACTGGAGCGCCAAATTACCAAGAGCGAAGTATGTGAAGAAACTGCTGTGCCCATATGTGGAAAAGCGTATCCACCATATTAGCAACTCAGAGTAGTTCATACAATGTCTCAAGCAACTACATATCCCGGAATCTGATATAATTGTTAGTTTTATGTGATCTGCCTCTTTGCCAAGGTACCGCTGGAAGACTCACTGGAACAGGGACTGATGGCCCTTGTAGTCTGGTCCCTTCAATCACACAAACCAACCAGTCAACTCACTGGAACTGATTGCAGAGAAATCTGTCAAGGCTCTTGATGGACCTGTTCAGGCATATACTGACTTCTATATATTTTCAGTATGTGGGCCAATATTACTAGAAGACAGAAGAAACAACCATGGCAGCCTCCTATCTCCAGTGGTTGCCAATCTGTTCGTGGAGAAATATGAGGAGGAAGCATTATAGATGGCTAGATAGAAACCCACATGCTTCTTCAGGTATGTGGATAATACCTTTGAGATCTGGCCTCACAGTGGGGAAATGCTCAATATGTTTTTCGAACGTCTCAACTCACGCCACCCAAATATGAAGTTCATCATGGAACTGGAGAAGGATAGTCAGCTGCCATTTCTGGATGTGATGGTCAAAAGGAAAGCAGTGGGTCGTTTGGTTACAGGGTGTATCATATACCAACACACACCCATTACCTGCAAACTACCAGTGTTATCATACAGTGGAGAAGAATGGAGTTCTAAAGACTTAGGTCCACAGGGCAAACACGGCTGTCGTACCAATATACAGTAGTTTGACATCAGAAATGGAGCATATACGCTAAGTTTTCTGCAAAAATGAATACACAGTCAAACAGATTCAAAACGCCGCCCAGTCAGCCATTCTCCATATGATAGAGAAGACAAGCAAGATGAAGCATACCTCCCATCTGTGGGATCTACTTCTGCCAAGATCCACAGGATTCTCTAGAAGCATAACATTATGGTTCAAATGGCTCTGAGCACTATGGGACTTAACATCTGAGGTCATCAGTCCCCTAGAACTTAGAACTACTTAAACCTAACTAACCTAAGGACATCACACACATCCATTCCCGAGGCAGGATTCGGACCTGCGACCGTAGCGGTCGCGCGGTTCCAGGCTGTAGCGCCTAGAACCGCTCGGCCACCCCGGCCGGCCATAACATTAAGTGTGTGTTCTGTCACCTAACCAAATAAGAGGACTACTGGGAAATGTGAAAGATTAACTTAGTTTACGAAAACCAGGAATTTATAATACACCATGCCAATGTGACATGTCGTACGTTGACCAAACAACTGGGACAGTGGACATCAGATGCCAAGCACATCAGACACACACGGCTGAGACAGGCAACTAAATCAGCCACTGTCTGGGTATTAGTCATACCATCAGGTATGAAGAAACGAGGACACAAACCCCCAGGTACTGGGAAGCGTTACAGGAGAGTCAGTAGAGATAAAGATGGCAGAAAATTTGGCGAGTCATGACACTGGGAACCAACTCAGCCAAATCTGTGAGTTGCTAAAAATGCAGCAGTTGCTACAGTATTACTCAATAAAAAGAAGAACTGAGAATGTGGACGTCAGGAGCAAACCCCAGACAGAGCACCATGTGCACCGACTGAGAACAGAACTACAGATTGCCGTCGGGCGCACCGGACCGAAAAGTAAATACCAGATCGCCACCTGGGGTGCACCAGACCGAAAACAGAACGATTCTAATGGGAAAGGACCACAGACAGAGTGGCAGTAGAACCTACCAGGGAGGGCGGAGGCAGTATGTATAAATATTCGATCCGTTTCACTCCGCTAGCAGTCTTAGGTAGCATCTGATAGAGATAACGAGTCACGTTGTCGAAATACTGTGCATGCACGACACTGATATCGGCCAGAACACCCAACATCTCAAGATGTCAGTAAAATTTCTTGCTGGTTTCAGCTCGCCTGTTTCTATTATAAATGGGGTTCAAAAATGGTTCAAATGGCTCTGAGCACTATGGGACTTAACTGCTGTGGTCATCAGTCCCCTAGAACTTAGAATTACTTAAACCTAACTAACCTAAGGACATCACACACATCCATGCCCGAGGCAGGATTCGAACCTGCGACCGTAGCAGTCGCGCGGTTCCGGACTGAGCGCCTAGAACCGCTAGACCACCGCGGCCGGCTATAAATGGGGAAACATATGCTCACACTCGTTCTCTGTCTCTTTAGCCAACATCACAAAGGTTGTAATCCTGCAGCAAGCACCGCATACTTTTGCACGATAAGTACATAGTGAAGGCATTGTACAAAAAAAGTCAGCTGTCTGATTACTTTTTTAGCTGTGCCATTTGAAAGGCACAAAACATTTTTGGGATGCATGATGTTTTATCTTTTGGTTTTAAAATAGCAGATGACATCAACAGTGTATCAGCACTTCTGTCAATCGACCATTTTGGTTCACCGAATTTTTATACTTATTTGCAACAGGCTAAGGGTGTGCTAATAATTATGTAGCTCACATTCAGCTTCAGTCTTCTGCAGCACTTTGCTACTTTAGAGCTAGACCAGTATCTGTAGCATTGCGGTATAGCCTCATATCCGAATTAGGTCGTCTTACGCAACAAGACACCCTCACACCCGTGTTACAAAAACCAAGTAGCTCAGCCATTTGGTTACTTCCTATTTGTGGTGACTTTAAATCAAATATAAATGCACAATTAGAACTTTGTGTCTGTCCCATTCCAGGGCAATAAGAGCTCATCTCAAGATTGTCAGTGGACAATAATTCTCCGAAATTGATCTACCCGAAGCCGATTTACAAGTGCCGCTAGACGAACACTCCCACCAGCTCATGGTTATCGACGCTCCGATTGGATTTTACAGATACAACAGGTCTCCTGTCGGAATTGCTGACGCACGTCCAATTTTCCAAAGTCTTTTGGAGTATTTAATTCAATACGTTCTCGATCGCAGTCAGCTATCTGGCCAAGATGTTAGTAAGTGGCGCTACAAGAAAACAATATCTTACGTCTGCTGTTCCAGACACTAAAACAAAATGGATTAAAGTGCAACCTTCAAAAGCACAAATTCTGTCAAGAGCAAGTGGACTCAGCAACATGTGGAAGTCATAGAAAAATCGAAGTGCATATGAACTACTGAAAACATCTTCACTCATTTCGCGGTCAAAGAAATTATTAAGCAAAATTTATACGAAATGCCATGCGGATCGGCAGTCCCCTTAATAATCCACACAAGAAAATCCACACAAGAAAAGTGGAAAACGCGAATGGTCACCGCTGTTATGGGAGGCTTTTTACGAGTTAAAACATTGTCTAAAGTTCACTACTTGTATGGCGACCTATGCCTCATCAAAATGTCTTCTCCTGGCCACTGATATGTCGTACCGCGACAGAAGGGGCCATTCTTTCTCACAACGATTATGAATATGAACAACTCCTCACATTCATTTCTAAACCGCTGCTTCAACCGAGACGAGTTACTTACAGATCGATAAAGAAGCACTGGGCATCACGTTTGGCATCCAAAAATTTCATACGTTATATATATGACATAATTTCGCCTCACAACGAACCATAAGTCATTGACATTGCTCGGTCCTCATAACCGCCTTCCAGTCAAAACAGCACAATGCCTACAACTCTGCGTCCTCTTCCTAAGCCATTATAATTATTGAACGCACTATTGGTCGACAGCACAACATTGTAACGTCGATGCCATACACAGACCACCTATAGGACCAGATCCCACATTTGACTTTCGGGAAATACTACGTTTTCAAATAGACTCCTTACAAAACCGCGTATAAGAGTTTATTATCACTGCATCCTAATTGTGAAGGACACAGCTAAGGATCTTAATCTCAAACACGATATGAAATACATTCGCCAAGGTTGGCCGGAACGCCTCCTATCCCATTCCCTTCCAGAACTCGGCAAATATTTTTCCAAAAAGAAACAGGATCTAGATGGTACATGGTTCAAGGAGGAGGGGGAGATTAGTGTTTAACGTCCCGTCGACAACGAGGTCATTAGAGACGGAGCACAAGCTCGGTTTAGGAAAGGATGGGGAAGGATATCGCCCGTGCCCTTTCAAAGGAACCATCCCGGCATGTGCCTGAAGTGGTCTAGGGAAATCACGGAAAAACTAAATCAGGATGGCCGGACGTGGGATTGAACCGTCGTCCTCCCGAATGCGAGTCCAGTGTGCTAACCACTGCGCCACCTAGCTCGGTACATGGTTCAAAAAATGGCTCTGAGCACTATTGGACTTAACTTCTGAGGTCGTCAGTCCCCTAGAACTTAGAACTACTTAAACCTAACTAACCTAAGGACATCACACACATCCATGCCCGAGGCAGGATTGGAACCTGCGACCGTAGCGGTCGCGCGGTTCCAGACTGAAGCGCCTAGAACCGCTCCGCCACAACTGCCGGCGATGGTACATGCAGTATTGATGCCTACATCAGACGATGACTACTGACGGTAGTCACCCCGACACCACTGCATTCCTGTGGCATACCTTCTGCACGATGACCACTGGAGGATGATACGCATGAAGGCGCTTACAAGACAGCACGTGAACTGACCCGGCGTTACACAGGACTTCAAGAGGCAGCCCGCTTCTGACTGGCCTGTGCGTCAAGCCGTCAACCCAGTCAGCACCCCCCTCGCCCCCCCGCCCCCCCAACGGTTCCATGCCTGGTCAACGCCGTAGCGCCTATGGGAGCGCGTCCATGTGTCCGTCACGAGCCCGTCCCTCGGAGAGATGTGGTTCTTCGTTATAGACCCATTTTCCACGTTGTCTTACGTATTTCGAATATCAAATGTAACAACAAGGGAGAAAACAAGGATCTTGCAGACAATATCCAGCTTTAAAGGGTCCCTGTAAACAAACATTTACAACAATCGCCATCAGTTACCATCCAGTATGTTTAAGGATGTTTGCTCTCGGAATGTCATAAAGGACTGTTCCACCCAAACTCCAGTGGTGAAGTCAGTGGTTCGTCCGCATCTTTAAGGTGCAGATATTCAAAACACTGTTAACCACACCAAAGGCCAAGGTCCTGTCCCCGTTCCTGACCCCCTACGGGAGAACACCAATACAAGGGCGCACTCCAGCGGCACTGCTGCACGGCCGACGAATCTGGACCCACTGGGATGTCCTGAGACCTACAACAAGCCCATTCCAGCCCAAGCATTATACCAGTACCGCTGGGCACAGAGATTTTAGCTCTCATCTTCGAGAGAGTTCCAGAATGTATACTACCGTCCTCAGAGCCGCCCGGGAAAAATAGATGTTTGCAGTGTGTACCAATGGCGCCGTGCTGGTATGATACGCCAACTATCTTGCACCCAATCTTAGTGGCTTCCAGAGCGAGACAACTACCACTGCCCTGGAGCTGGTTCAATATAACAACAGACGCCTGGCGGACGCACATCCCCAGGTTGCTGTCAGGGCTGGTAACCTATGCAATGGGACCCTTTTTCACCATCAGCACCATTGACCTATAGCATGGACCGAAAGGCTGGAATGCTCCAGCTGACTCCAGCATTATTACTACACCGTCGCCACGAGCGGAGAACACAGCGACACCAGACACAGGGATGGACAGCAAACCTTTACTTGGCTTGACACTCACACCTCCTCCTCCTAATATAGCGATCACAATACCAGCAGCGACACTTCTGTCCCTAAGCTCTTATTAAGGGGAGTGGAACTGCTATACGTAGGCAATCTGACAGATTAACCTGCGATTTCCGCTATCAGTGACTCCTCTGGCGGCCGGTAAAAGGTGCCAGGAGGCTGTCACGTGGGCCTGGCAACTGACGTCAAGCCGTAGATAAAACCCAGCCGTTGGGCCCCTACAAGACATTTCGATTCGTGCTGTGCTTAAGTCTCTACCTCGCGTACACAGGTTTTTCGTGACCTGGTTGCTTATTTGATTTCAACTAGACTTCGATTTGGATTTGTATTCTGTGGATTGTTGACGGTTTTGCTTCATCGTGGATTATCTAGTTTATTTTCTTGGTGTTAACAACACCTTATGACGACCAGTCTGGAATTGTGAACTATCAACAGTTTACTCTGTATCCATATTTTCCGTGTTGCGCCCTAGCAGGTGTAATAATGGGTTCACTTCCTGGGCGGCCACCACCTATCCGTCATCATCACTCACTCGCGGCTCTCATGTCGTCTGCACTTCATCATGTACCGGGCGCCAGCCACTGCTTTTGCTTCTTTCGCTTCTCCTCGGTGTATAGCATCACATACCTTGGCGCAACAGTCAACTCCGAACATCTCTGTACAATTTGTTTAGACTTCCGCCTTGCACGTGTTTCTATTAACCATAAATTACATTGCATAGCTTGATCTGAAAGAGGTAACATAAATTTTGTATAGAAGTTAGTAACCTTATGGCCCCTTATGTGTGCTTTCACACAAGAGGCGCTGAGCATCGTCTACGGCTAACTGCATTCGTCGTGTAGCTTGTAAGTGAATCGCCGGTACATTGAGCCCCTTATTACCAAGCGTGTTCCTTCGCTCTTCACACAGAATTTCGGTAGACACTATCAAGGCATTAGCTCTATAGATACTGCTCACTGCCAGTCGTTAGTGTACGATACAGTAAATGTCTTGTGTGCGTGACTCACGATGGAAGAACAGTGACTACATTCCATGTAGTGAGTATCATTGCGGATTTACTGTGGGGCCTTCCGCAGCTGATCGTATAAATTAAAAAAAGTCGATGCGTGGAAAAAAGTCATAGAATATTTAAGAGAGATTTTGACACAGTGACACTAAAGAAAATGACAGCAGACTCCTCCTTATCCACCCACACAGAGACGGCGTTTCCGTCAGTCCAATCCAGAAATCGAAAACACATCGGATCATTAGTACATTTTAAGACCTTGAAAAGCTGGTTTTCGTTTGATGTTAATAGATGCAGTACCTCGACAAGTATAAAATTCGTAACAAAGACCTTCACTGACATTAGATTATTAGTTGACTGAAATACTTGTCTATTGCAAGTAATTTTTTTCAAAAGAAATAAAAGTTTCTGTGTTTTTGCAACAAACAAATTTATTTTTTTACCCATCTCAGTGTCACAGCCACCTTCCTTTCACATTTATATGTTTGGGTCCACTGTCTGAAAGAACAATTTCGCTAATTTTACAGAAGACGTCACAGACCAATGGAAAGTAAAAAATTCCTCAGAGCATGCTCCAAGTGTCTCGTAGAGGCAAAGCTCGCTCCTAACCTTAATCGAGAACTACTTATTGGGTGGCACTGATTCTTTCTTTAGCCGAGTAGTTTAACAACAATACGTCGACAAGCGGCAGTTCAGCTACCACGTGACATGTGAACTGCAGTGAGCCGAACTTGGCTCTGTGTGTCGAAGGCCGGTTGCAGGAAGGGACTTCCTGCACCCAGATATACGACCTGTCAAAGTGGCTTACTGTGATAGAAGTTGGACAAAATCCCTGGAATGCTTGTCTAGAAAGATGTACAGCAAAGTGTAAGGGAAGGGGGAGAGAAGTACTGAATAAATGAAACTGTGAGTCGCACCCTTATTGTTCCCGGATAGATCAGATGGTAAGAGCATTGATTGCGAGGGAAAAACAAAATATTAATCGCGCCAGTCTCAGCCCGGTATACCATTTAAATGGCCCATTTGAAACATTCGCGTAGTAACCTTCTACGGTCATGGGTAGACAAATGAAAGCAATAAAAATAAAATAAATAAAAACAATAATCGAGTTTCGAACTCGGACCCAAACTTAAGAAGCCGCGACGCTAACCACCGAGCCACCATTTCGTTTGAGGGACATCGTGTGGTAAAATACAAACTGCAATACGAACAAGAAATCAAGAAATTTTTATAGTAAAAAAATATTTCCAATGTGGCGTTTGCAATTGATTGTGAATCAAGATAACTACGGAGTTTCACCGAAAACCATTTCAAATAATTTTCTCATTCTATTTTTTTTTAATTCATTCATCTGACATGCTATGACGAACAAGGACAACGTTATAACAGTACACACTGGAAAACATTCGCGCAGTAATTTTCTATGGACATTGGTGTACAGGGTGGTTCGGAAACTCCCGTTACAAACTTGTAGGACTTATAGAACGGAATGAGTACATAATACTTTGAACAGGAACCCATGCCCGAAAACGTATCGTTCCCGTTCTACGATGGTTTCAGTTCAGATGTTTAAATCGCCCACTTTTGCTTGAGGTTCAAATGATTCAATTGGCTCTAAACACTATGGGACTTAACATCTGAGGTCATCAGTCCCTTAGACTTAGAACTACTTAAACCTAACTAACCTTAGGACATCACACATATCCATGCCCGAGGCAGGATTCGAACCTGCGACCGTAGCAGCAGCGCGGTATTGACTGAAGCGCCTGGAACCGCTCTGTCACAGCGGCGGGCTCTGTTTGAGGAACTAGGGGTGATGCAGTACAAGTATTAAGTAACAATTCGAAAGGAAACATAACGAAACACCTATTTATCTAAGCACATTTGCTTGTACGTAGTCCAAAACAGTCAAGCAAACTGTACGTACAGACCAGTACTGATGCATTTCATCAGCAGCTAGAGGTGGCGACCACTAACTTTGTTGCAGATATTGTACCTACGAAGCATGTTCTGGTCCATGACGAGCAACTTTGAGACCTTTCTCTTTCCCTCAGCAGACGTGGACGCTTTACAGATCTGAACTGTAACCGTCGTAGAACGGAAGCGGTAAGTTTCCCGACATAGGTTCCTAATCAAAATATTAAGTACTCACTCCCTCTACAAATCCTAGAAATTTGTAACGGGAATTTTCGAACACCCAGTACGAATACAAAACAAAAAATAAAAATAATAATCGGGTTTCGAATACGGGGCACAAAATTAAGAAGCTGCACCGCACACCACTGTGCCACTATTTCGCCTGAGGAAATCGTGCAGTAAAAGACACATGAAGTACCTGGAAAATACCTCGAAAATCTGGTCTGTCGTTCTTTCAGAAACGGTAGAGTATCTACGGCTATGCCAAGACACGTGTACGCTCATTTTGACCTCTCTTCCATTGAATGAATTTCTGTGAAATAACATTATGGTACTTGGCGTGTTCTCCTCGTCAGTGAGAAGTTCCTAAATGACGTGTAATTGACAGACAGTTTTTAGATGAACAGCCATTTTATTGACAAGGTTCTTAGGCAATTTAATCATTCCCTGGAACTAGAAAGTAAACGAATAAATAGAATATAGCACTAAAACGAATAAGACAGATTTCGGCTCATAGTTTGTATTAAGATACTGAACAATTGAGGCGAATACGAAACGGAAGAAGACCCAGCAGTGCTGTTGGTGGGACAGATGAGAGAAATACCACAAGGAATAGTGCAGTGGAACAGAGCCTCAGCACGGCCGGGACGCTTCCGCAAAGCGACGAGCATAAGGACGTCGAACGACACGTGAGGATTGTTTACTGACAGCTCTGTGCGAATTGGCCTAAATAAGCGCCGAGAAGGAAGTAGCGTCAGTCCGTGATGAGAGCCACGGCTCGATGTTCGTACCTGGCATGGTTAATGCACACAGTTAGGTAGGTTTCTCTGTGACTACGACTTGCTTCTATCGTACTCGGAGAGAAAATACCACTTAACTGGCCTTGCGTCGTTCTGTCGCGCAAATGCAAAAGAGCCCGCAGACTCGGTACACGATTATTGATTGCCGCTTATCTCTTAGTGGCGGAAAGCAGTTCCTGGAGTCAAGGTTTTCGTTGATGGAAATGTCGAACGTTCCACAAGACAATATTTTCAGTAAGAAAGAAATTGTTTGATAAAATGCATATTTGGACCATCAGCTGTTTTTATTTTACGCCCAAACACATAACGGTTTCGGTCTTGGACCATCTTCACTGATGATATGAAAATGGTCCAAGACCGAAACCGGTAGATGTTCGGGTGTAAAATGAAAACAGCTGTTGATTCAAATATGCATTTTATACGTTACTTAACGGCTGTTGACAGTAACTTTCCAAAAATGTTTAAAAGAAATTGTTCATTAACTTAAAGGTACTAGGGGCGTCCAGTAAGTAATGCAACACACATTTTTTTCAGAAAGCAGGTTCGTTTTGTCGGGGATTGGAATACACAATATTATTCTTCACTCTTTCGGCTACAAGCTATATTTTTCAGCATAATCTCCGTTCCTTGTATCGGTCTTACGCCACCTTACTGTAAGGGTTGGTTGGGCTGTTTGGGGGAGGAGACCAGACAGCGAGATCATCAGTCTCATCGGATTAGGGAAGGATATCGGCCGTGCCCTTTCAAAGGAACCATCCCCGCATTTGCCTGGAGCGATTTAGGGAAATCACGGAAAACCTAAATCAGGATGGCCGGACGCGGGACTGAACCGTCGTCCTCCCGAATGCGAGTCCAGTGTGCTAACCACCGGGCCACCTCGCTCGGACCTTACTGTAAGGGCCTGTACGCCCACACGGTACCAGTCTACTGGTTGAATTCGAAGCCTACGTCGTGCTGAATCAGTAATCTCCCCATCATCAACTTCCTTCCCGCGGAGGAAATCCTTCATTGCGCCAAACAGGTGGAAGTTGGAAGATGCGAGATCCAGGATGACGAAGAGCAGTCCAATGAAGTTTTGTGAGCTCCTCCCAGGTGCGTAGAGTTGTTGACGCCTTGCTTTGTCATAGAGAAGTTGGTTTGCATTTTTGTTGCGAAGAGCCCGCTGAAGTCGCTTATTCAATTTCCTGAGGGTAGCACAGTACACTTCCGAACTGATCATTCCACCGCGAGAGAGAACTCCAAACAGAATAACCCCCATGACAGTCCCAGAAGACCACCGCCATGAGTTTACCAGAAGAGGGTGCGGCTTCGAACTTCTTCTTCGGTGGAGAGATGGTGTGGCGGCACTCCCTGGATTGCCGATTTGCTTCCGGTTCGAAGTGATGACCCATTTTTCGTCGCCTGCAATGTTCGACAAAACTTTGTCACTATCAGCCTCGTAGCGCGAAAGCCATTCCGCACAGATAGTGCTACGTTGCACTTCGTGGTCTCCTGTTAGGCAGTGCGGAACCCAGCGGCCACATACCTTTGAGTACCCCGACTGGTGGACGATTGTGTTAATATTACTATCAGAGACGTCCAGTTGTCCAACGAGGTGTTTGATTGTGATCAGCCGACCACCTCGAACGAGAGTGTCCGCACGTTCCAACGCAGCAGAAGTTAAACTGTGTGCTGCCAGCCCGCAGGTGGAAGATGAAACAGGTTTGTGCGACGTTGCTGCGATGGTGACAGACGTCTCGCACGACGACTCGCCATGCTTTTGTTCACTGTGAGGTCTTCGTAGACGTTCTGCAAGCGTCTATGAATAACTGCTTTGTTCTGGTTTTCCGCCAAAAGAAACTCAATGACTCTCCTCTGTTTGAAACGCACCTTCGCTACAGACGCTATTTTGAAGACAACGTGGAGTGTCGCCACCTATCAGAGCTTCGTGAAGCTATAGGGGTTAAAGCGGGAATATTCCACAGTGCTCCACAACAAATTATACTTGTTATCAACAGAGACTGGCCGAAGAAAATGATGTTCCATTTCATATTGAACGCTCCTCGTAGCGTATGGAGATGGTCATTTGTTTTACAGAGTGAAAAAAACTGTCAGCCGCTGCACCAGCCGTCGATTCTCAGCAGATCGTCCTGCATTTCGCTACAATCTTGTCTGTAGCCCCCTTCCGGGAATCAGCATTGTCAGCGAGCAGCAGACGGATCTTCCGACTTTCCAGTCATGTGCTACTTCATTCTTTCGCAGTTTGCCGGAATTTAAACTTTTTACCACGTTTCCCTCACACTGCATTCTTTAGCTTCATTTTCATAGTTAAGAATAGACAAATCGTCATTCCCACGGTAATAGCAAGTGCGCTAAATAGGACACCTGACCGGAATATGGAAAACTTTTTCAAAAATGGTTCAAATGACTTTGAGCACTGTGGGACTTAACTTCTGAGGTCATTAGTCCCCTAGAACTTAGAGCTACTTAAACTTAACTAACCTAAGGACATCACACACATCCATGCCCGATGCAGGAGTCGAACCTGCGATCACAGCGGCCGCGCGGTTCCAGACTGTAGTGCCTAGAACCGCTCGGCCACCCCGGCCGGCCTGGAAAACTGGAACAGTCACTTTCGCGCTACTATTTCAACGACGATATGCCTTAACTCTCTATGAAGGCTATATTATGCCAACGGCACTCTCTATAGAGCTTATGCCATCAACCTTTCGTACTAACGGTGAGTGTAATTAAGTAAGAGTGGCTGCGTTTTTGCAGGATGACCACCGCGCGTTCCGGCGCCAGCTGGAGGACAAAAGGCCGGTGGTGGAGAACAACCTGCTGAGCGGCCGGCAGTACATCGCCAACGAGCCGCCGCTCTCCGACACCAGTGACAGCGAAGGTCAGTCAGTCCAAGCAGTTACTCACTTGCATTGACAAAGGCCTTCATCTTATGGAGCCGATGTAAGGGAAAGTCTTCCACACGTCTTCGATCTAGTGAGACTTTTCACAATAACAATAAATTTTCTTGTCCTACTTTGTAACTGCTATGAAATAAACACCCGTAGCAGTAGTAGTAGTAGTAGTAGTAGCAGTAGTCGTGGTGGTGGTGGTTTCAGTCTGATAACTGGTTTGATGCAGCTCTCCACGCTTGTCTATTCTGTACAAGCCTGTTCCTATATGTATAGCTACTACAACCAATATCCGCCTGAACCTTCTAACTGCATTCATCTCTTGGTCTCCCTCTACAGTTATAACCCCTAGACTTCCCTCCATTACCAAACTGACGATTTCGTGAGGCCTTAGGCTGTGTCCCATGAAATAATCCCTTTATTCTGTCAAATTGTACAATACGCTTTTTTTGTATCCCGCGTGGAAGGCGGCGCGTGAGTCTGCTCCTGTAAACTGAAGGGTAGGCTGAATGTAGGAAGTGAGTAGGAGCAGGAAAAGGTGAAATGCTTCAGTACTGCGTTTAACTTAACAGAACATTTAATAGAGAATATTAGTCAATGACATACGTAACTTAGCACTGAAGATAAGCAGGTAGATGCGAAGCAGTACAGGTATCAACGCTACCAAATGTTACAAGGACAAAATCTGTAGTGGCTCGCCCACAATGAAATATAAACAATGTTGCTTGGTCGTCTACTCGGAATCAAATGGGCTGAATCTGGAGCGGCGCTCGTAGAGCTGCACAGCGCCGGCTAGAGGGCGCTGTCGTCGGTGTCGGTGTCGCAGTGCCAAGCTAGCAGAGCGCACCTACGACGTGGCTTCGTAGCTATCGATACCACATATTTAATTTCCATTCGATTCAGTACCTCTTCGTTAGTTATTCGATCTACCCACCAAATTTTCAGCATCTCATGTAGCACTACGTTTCAAAAACCACCATCTTCTTGTATGAACTGTTTATCGTCCACGTTTCAGTTCCGTACAATACTACATGTTTGACGAGTAAGTTCAGAGAACACTTCCTAACACGTACATTTATACTGAGGTTAAAAAATTCATGGGACACCTCCTAATATCGTGTCGGATCTCCTTTTGTAATTGCGAAAGTGTTGCTCGTGCAGGATTTTGTGCACGAACTGACCTCTCGATTATGACCCATAAAAGCTCGGTGGGATTCGTGTCGGGCAATGTAAGAGGCCAAATTACTTGCTCGGATTGTCCAGAATGTTCTTCAAACCAGTCGTAAACAATTGTGACCCAGTGAAGTGACGCATTGTTGTCAACAAAAATTCTATCGTTGTTTGGGAACATGAAGTCCGTGAAAGGCTGCAAATGGTCTCCAAGTAACTGAACAGACCGGAGGACCCAGTCCACGCCTGTAAACACGCAGCCTGCACCATTATGGAGCCACCACCGTCTTGCACAGTGCCTTGTTGACAACTTAGGTCCACGGCTTCGTGGGATCTGCGCCACACACGATCTAACAATCAGCTCTTGCCAACTGAAATCGGGACTCATTTAACCAGGCCAAGGTTTTCCAGTCGCCAAGGGTCGAACCGATACGATCACGATCTCAGGAGAGGCGCTGCAGACGATGTCGCGCTGCTAGCAAAGGCACTCGAGTCAGTCATCTACTGCAATAGCCTAGTAACACCAAATTTCGCAACACTGTCCTAACGGATATGTTCATTATACGTTCCACATTGATTTCTGTGTTTATTTTGCACATTGCTGCTTGTCTGTTAGCACGGACAACTCTACGCAAACGCCGCGCAGCTCTTAGTCGTTAAGTGAAGGTCGTCAGCCACTGCGTTGTCCGCGGTGAGAGGCAATACCTAAAATTTGCTGTTCTCGGGACACTCTTGGCACGTATTAAATTCCCTAGCTATTTCGGAAATGGAATGTCCCATGCGCCTAGCTCCGGCTACCATTACGCGTTCAGAGTCTGTTAATTCCAGTCGTGCGGCCATAATCACGTCGGAAGCCTTTTCACATGAATCACCCGAGTACAGACGACAGCTCAGTCAATTTCTGCCCGTTTATATCTTGTGTATATGATACTGCCGTCATCTCTATTTGTGCAATCGCTATCCCATGACTTCTGTCTCCTAAGCGTATACACTCCTGGAAACTGAAATAAGAACACCGTGAATTCATTGTCCCAGGAAGGGGAAACTTTATTGACACATTCCTGGGGTCAGATACATCACATGATCACACTGACAGAACCACAGGCACATAGACACAGGCAACAGAGCATGCACAATGTCGGCACTAGTACAGTGTATATCCACCTTTCGCAGCAATGCAGGCTGCTATTCTCCCATGGAGACGATCGTAGAGATGCTGGATGTAGTCCTGTGGAACGGCTTGCCATGCCATTTCCACCTGGCGCCTCAGTTGGACCAGCGTTCGTGCTGGACGTGCAGACCGCGTGAGACGACGCTTCATCCAGTCCCAAACATGCTCAATGGGGGACAGATCCGGAAATCTTGCTGGCCAGGGTAGTTGACTTACACCTTCTAGAGCACGTTGGGTGGCACGGGATACATGCGGACGTGCATTGTCCTGTTGGAACAGCAAGTTCCCTTGCCGGTCTAGGAATGGTAGAACGATGGGTTCGATGATGGTTTGGATGTACCGTGCACTATTCAGTGTCCCCTCGACGATCACCAGTGGTGTACGGCCAGTGTAGGAGATCGCTCCCCACATCATGATGCCGGGTGTTGGCCCTGTGTGCCTCGGTCGTATGCAGTCCTGATTGTGGCGCTCACCTGCACGGCGCCAAACACGCATACGACCATCATTGGCACCAAGGCAGAAGCGACTCTCATCGCTGAAGACGACACGTCTCCATTCGTCCCTCCATTCACGCCTGTCGCGACACCACTGGAGGCGGGCTGCACGATGTTGGGGCGTGAGCGGAAGACAGCCTAACGGTGTGCGGGACCGTAGCCCAGCTTCATGGAGACGGTTGCGAATGGTCCTCGCCGATACCCCAGGAGCAACAGTGTCCCTAATTTGCTGGGAAGTGGCGGTGCGGTCCCCTACGGCACTGCGTAGGATCCTACGGTCTTGGCGTGCATCCGTGCGTCGCTGCGGTCCGGTCCCAGGTCGACGGGCACGTGCACCTTCCGCCGACCACTGGCGACAACATCGATGTACTGTGGAGACCTCACGCCCCACGTGTTGAGCAATTCGGCGGTACGTCCACCCGGCCTCCCGCATACGGTTCACGTCCACGCTGTCGCGGCATGCTACCAGTGTTAAAGACTGCGATGGAGCTCCGTATGCCACGGCAAACTGGCTGACACTGACGGCGGCGGTGCACAAATGCTGCGCAGCTAGCGCCATTCGACGGCCAACACCGCGGTTCCTGGTGTGTCCGCTGTGCCGTGCGTGTGATCATTGCTTGTACAGCCCTCTCGCAGTGTCCGGAGCAAGTATGGTGGGTCTGACACACCGGTGTCAATGTGTTCTTTTTTCTATTTCCAGGAGTGTATTTATTGTTAGAAATGTCTCTGTTTCTGAAACGCTTCTCTTGCAAAAACCGTCTACCACTGCTTGTGTCTCTTTTCCTAATCTGATTCCCTCAGGATGACTTGATTTAACTGTATTACATCTCATTACCCTTGTTTTACTTTTATTGATATTAATTTTACAAGTCCATTTCAAGACACTATCTATTCCGTTCAATAGCCCTTACAAGTTCTTTGCCATCTCTGACAGAATTACAACGCCACTGGCAAATCGCAAATTTTAGTGTCTTCTCCTTGAACTTTAGCCCTCTTTCCAACCAAATTTCTCTTTAGTTTTGTATACTGTCTGTCCAGTGTAAAAATTGAATAGCGTAACGGATAGGCTGCAACCCTGTCTCACTCCACTCTCAACTACTGCTTCCCTTTCACGTCCTTCGACTCTTAAAACTGCAGTCCGATTCTTGTAGAATTTAAACATAAGCATTCATTGCCTCCCTATATATATATTTTCATCCCCGGTACCTTCTGAATTTCAAACAGTGTATTCCAGTCAACATTGTCAAAAGCTTTCTGTAAATTTACACATGGTATAAACGTCAGTCTGTACTTGATTTGTGGCGGTACGCACCGATACGCCGTTCCGGTACCTATGACGGAAATAAAAATAAGAAACAGAACCACAGCTTTTAAGGTGTGATATGATAGAACTTTTGCTGCTGTTGAAGCGATTTAAAACAAACGTTCTGTTCACAGATTTAAAATGCTAGGGAAGGTGTTAGAATAACGTTTTAAAAAGTCTAAATTTCAAAAACAGCCCCTTGAACGCCAGAGCACCGGAACCCCATTTTTCACAAATCAAGCAGAGGGGTCAGTATTGCCTCAGTGTTCCTACATTACCCCGGAACGCAAACACATCTACATATTCCCCGAGGTCAGCTCCTACCAATGTTTCCATTGTCCTATAAATACTTCGTGTCAGTATTTTGCAACCTTGACTTACTAAAATCATGGTTCGGTAATATTCACACCTGTCAACGTTTGCCTTCTTTGGGGGTGGAATTATTAAAGTCTTTTAAGTAATATAGTTTCCGATGCGATAGGGTCCGCGATGGATTTTTTGAAAGCTTTCTTGATTCCTTCAGCTGCCATTATCTTTATTTCATGTACGATTGTACAATTTCGGCTTTAGGTAATTTTCAAGTATTTTATGGATGATTTTCTTTGTAGTAAACTATGTCATGTACGTCGTTGCTCCTACGACACCATGCTCATAAAATAAATCCCAGATGTTCAGGCTATTTCAATTAACAACTTTGAGAAGTCCCGGTGTTCTCTAACCGTGTTAGCAGAATCCCGCAGCCACGCAAGAAGATAGGAAGGCCGTTCATGATGGGAAGTATCCATTATTTACCCGGGTAGCGACGACGGCGGCCCTGTCGGTTCCCCTTTTTAATAGAGCTGTTTTATAGTACATAAAACGGAGAACACGACGCTTCTCCGCTGCGGAAAGCATTCCACTTTTATTACTGCTCGTACTACGAATATATTTTCAACTATATCGTGAAAATATTTTATTACCCCATTACGCCCGTGACCCAATTTTTACTATCTACTGTTATTACAAAATGTGAATATGTGGTCAATTACTGTGAGTTTAAGGATTCTGTCATCTTCACAGATAGAATCAGATTATTGGGGTATTAAAATGTTGAAGCTCTTACGAATATCGACACTTTCAGCATTTAATTGAACGAACCAATCGCGATCAAGATTTACTTTGTATACCACTTAGTAAATAAATGAAGACAGAATGTTATTTTATAGTGGGAATTATTGATGTTTTTTTTTAAGAATTAGATTTTCAGTTCCTTCTACTTTCGTGAACTTGTTTATTTAAAATTTAGACTATCATTCTTGCCTTCGCAATATAACGCTTCCATTTTTAAGTAACTTGAACTCATCGGCGTGTAAATACACGGAGAGTGACGAGTCTAAGTGAGCTAGCAGTGACCTGTATTGCTGTATTGGTAATGAGTACGGTTAGAAATGAATTTCCAGCTCGACAGTCTTAATTTTTTTCCTGTGCTTTCCCCTGAATAACACGTGCGAACATCAAACAGTTTTTTAATGAAACCCATTATAAATATCTTCCTCTGACAATGAGTACATTTCCATCTCCACGGACTCGAACTAACTGTAGCGTCTCTACGCTGCGATATGTTAATCCTTGAGTTGTATTAGCTGCAAACTGCTGCTGGGAAGGAGAAATAGCAATCACAGTGTGTAATGTGGTACGTATATACTGTGTGAAACGACTATCGTTTAATAAATGGTATTGGAAGATCTGCGAGAGTTCGGGGCAGGCTAATATGAAAGCAAAGCTTGCAGCTGGAAAAAAAAAAAAAAAAAAAAGGCATTCTCGTCGTGGGCTCGTGTTATGAATTCCTTCGTTTAGCATGAAACGAATACAGAGTGTTTCTACTGTGTGTGTGTGTGTGTGTGTGTGTGTGAGAGAGAGAGAGAGAGAGAGAGAGAGAGAGAGAGAGAGATTTAGAGCCAACGCTGGCAACGAATCTGTTCCATTTGATTGTTCGCAGTGACAACATTTTTCTCAAAATGAAACCGTCCTTTGAGAACAAATTAAAATTGGTCTTCTCGTTATACTCTCCTGCAGAAGCATCGGTATTTCCAATATTTTAAACCACTATGTCGAGCAACGTGGTGCTAACATGGTACATTATGCTCCTTTTCGAAATGCATAGAATTCAATTCCCGGTATAATCGATGTTATTAAAAATATCAAACGGTTCCTCCGAATTAGCTCGGCAGGTTTCTACTGCTGTACCGTCCGTATTACTGGGGCTGGTATTCCTTTCTCCTTTTTTTTTTAGCTAGCATTCTTGTATGGCGGTGTTTTCGTCACTGGGACAAAAGTAAACAGAGCAAGTTAGGAAAACAAAACAACGAAGATGGTGGCACAGCATTTTTCCCTCGTTCTTACGGAGACTTACATCGCAATGGCGCTTGTTCCAGAAGACTCATGCTGCTCGACAAACCATCTTCATCAGATTGGAAAGATACTAGAGCTTTGGCTACTTCATTGTCATAACACGATGGCCAGAAAACCAAGGCGGCTTGAAATCAACTAATAAGAATTACGAGTAATACCACGTACGGTGTGGATATGCAGGAACTGTGCATTGTTTTATCAGCTTTCTCCAAACAATACGCGGACGGGAAGAATACTACATCTGGGGTTTTCACCGCTGTCCTTGCTGCTCACTTTTCGATCTGTTTATTGATTCTGAAGTATCTCTCGATACCAAAGAAGTCATTATCTCCAGTCAACTCGATTTCAAACGTGTTTAATGTATACAACACGACTTGTTTGTTTCTGTCCGACGCAATGCACGCATATTAGTTGATCACAGCATTATTGCACCAGGGAGTGAGGCTGCTTCAGTTGGCTTATCGTGCGTTTGTATCGAGGACGCGCCGAAACACTTGACAGTATATGCACAACTGTCTTGAACTCATTCAGAGAGCATGCGTTTTCTTTTGTCAGCACTGTTCTTGTTCACTGTAACGTCACCGCCTGTTTCCGATAACGGCCACGGAAGGCCAGGTGCAATATTATCGTGGTCGAGATGTAAATAACATAAACTGTTTATTTAGTCGTCATTTTGGTTGCATCACTCTACAAACTGCGTATTCCGTCGCGCCATCGCGTCTGCAACCAACACGAGATACGTCCACCTCACACCACAGACTTCCCTCGATTGCGTTGCCCTCTGTTCCAGGCAAGTGGTCTCTCTCGAATAAGATAGCACACAGTTTGTCTTCCGATATTGATTCTCAGTTATTTCTTTCGGTTCACATAACTTTAGATATTCATTGTACTCATTAATACAACCTGTTACGTATAATTATTATTCCTTACATACTGGTTTTTCCATTTACTAATCTTTATATTTTAATACACGTGGCACGTTATTTCAAACTTTCAAAAAGCCTCTTCGCTGTTACCTCCAGTCAGCAGGCGCCCTGAACGACAGCCATACGTGGTGATCAGAAAGGTGACACGGTGTCGCTCAGCTTACAAGTCACAGCAATGCGACATAATTAGACACTGACTACAGTACGTGGAAAAATATTTTTCCTGATATAGAAGGTGTGTGAGAAAAGTAATGAGACTGACAATACGGCGAGCAATCTGGCTGCGTCGTGTTCTACTTGTGCAGACTGGTGCGTTCATCCCTTCTGGATGCTCAGTCCAAGTTTCAGCCCACTACAGCCATCACGTGATTTTTGAGAGCGCAGTCAGTGAAGTCGTGTGTTGCGAAAATGGAGCAGCGGAATTCAGAGCAACATAATGCCGTCAAGGTTTGTGTTAAACTTGGTAAATCCGTGAGCGTAACCTTTGAAAAGTTGAAACAAGCCCATTGGGAACATTTCTTATAAAGAGCACAAGTTTTTCGCCGGCACAAATCATTTTTGGAAGGCCGACAACACGTCGAAGATGCACCTCGCTCAGGGAGACTTTCACCTCCAAAAACTGGCGAAAACGTCGAACGCGTGCGTCCTCTTTTGAGATCAGACCGACGTTTAACAATGGGGATGAGGGATGACTTATTAAACTTAAATACTTTTACCGTACATCAAATTTTGACCGAAGTTTTGCACATGCGAAAGGGTTGTGCCAAAATGGTGCCGAAAAGATCTCACTACCGAAAAGAAGGACAATCGCAGAAACGTTTGCGTTGATCTTCTTGAGAGGATTACTGATGAGTGAATGGTTCATTCGTGTGATCGCAGGTGATGAATCCTGCAAGTTTTAGTACAATCCTGAGACAAAGCGGCAAAGTGAGCAGTGGCACACTCAGATACTTCCTCGACCGAAAAAATCTCGAATGAGCAAATCAAAGATCGAAACAGTGCTGATTCGCATTTTTGACAGTGGGGGTATCGTACATAAAGAATTTGTTTCTGCAGGACAAACTGTCAACCAAGTGTTTTACAAAGATGTCCTCGAAAGTCTCAGGAAAGGAGTGAATCGAGTGAAACCGGACATTGCAGACAAGTGGGTGCTGCATCATGACAACGTGCCGTGTCATTCAGCCACTTCCATCACGGAATTTCTTACCTCAAAAGGCATTCCTGTTGTTCAAAAACGGAAGATTAGAATTTAACTTCCAGTCGACACCGAGGTCATTAGAGACAGAGCGCAAGCTCGGACTATTTCAAGGATGGGGAAGGCAATCGATCGTGCCCTTTCAAAGGAACCATCCTGGCGTTTGCCTGGAGCACTTTAGGGAAATCACGGAAAACCCAAATCAGGATGGTCGGACTCATGTCTGAACCGTCGTCCTCTCGAATACGAGTCCAGTGTGCTAACCACTGTGCCACCTCACTCCCTCCTGTTGTCCCTCAGCCTGATCTAAGTCCTAGTGCCTCTTTTCTTTCCCTAAACTGAAACATTTCATGAAGAACGTCATTTTGGGACTCTGGAAAACATTCAGAAGAATGTGACCGACACGTTAAAGGCCCTACAACTTGAAGCCTTTCAGCGCTGCTACTAAGACTGAGAACAACGATTCCTCCAATGTATAGCTGCCGAACGAAACTACTTTGAAGGGGACAATATTATTGTTTGAAAAAAATAAAAACATTGGTAAATCAAAATCAGTCATTGCTTCTCACACACACCAGTAGAATAATTTTTATAGTTTGACTGACAGATAGCAGTGGCAAAAACAGCGTAGAGGACGAAATTAATTATCGGTCTGGGAGAATGTGGGACAGATATCTGACCGTACCAGTGTTTTGGATTAAACACCGTAATTCCGTTTTGCGTCGTGTTCAGTGACGTCGTGGGACTTTGTCGACGATAACCTGTTAGTCGGGTTGGAACGTTAATCTCACGTGATTGTCGGGAATAAGTTTCGGCCTTCCTCCTATCTATGATTTTCATGATCATCCTAACTACACTCTTATATCCGTACAGTTTTGATGCACCCCACAGTATACAGGGTGAATATAACCTCTAAAAATCCCCGAAGCGACGTAGATGACGCCGAGACAAGTAATTTAATATAAAACATATGGGGTCGCAAATGTCGGGAAATACTCCAAAAATGGATGAGAAATGTTGACCAGGACGGCTGGAGTGGCCAAGCGGTTCTGGGCGCTACAGTCTGGAACCGCGCGACTGCTACGGTCGCAGGTTCGAGTCCTGCCTCGGGCATAGATGTTTGTGATGTCCTTGGGTTGGTTGGGTTTGGGTGGTTCTAGGTTCTAGGGGACTGATGACCTTAGAAGTTAGGTCCCATAGTGCTCAGAGCCATTTGAACCATTTTTGAATGTTGACCAGATGACGTAACCCGTCGCACGTGCAGCGGTTGGGCTTGGGCGTGAAGGGAACATTGAGCGATGCAATACTTGCATTGTAGCAAATGGTGCAAATGTCGAACACCTTTTGTAAATGTGATCTGTTGTAAACGTACAAATTAGAAAATCATTGACCTCGCTCTGGCCCAGTAAAAGCTTTTCTTATTTTGTGTTTCTTCCCTTTTTTCCTCCTTTTTTTGTTCACAGACATTATTTAATAAAGAAAACGTAGGTCATTTAATGGTAAGGACGCAATTCGGAAGTTTGTGCTCATTTACTTTCGACGCAATAGGTAGGTTTTTGTTGTACTGTAAACCAGCGCAGACCGCGAGACCGGTAAACAAAATAATAAATCTCACCTCATTGTAAACACTTAAGAGTCGAAAGCCACGGAAAAAAATAATGCTTGCCAGGCGCAAACTCGAACCTGAGCCCCAGGTACTGAGCCCAGAGGCACACCGACCGGAATGCTTGACTTACGTTGGGATGAGGAGGTGCGACAGACTGATAGGATCAGCTGCGGCGGGGTACCTCACATGTTCAGCATTCATCATCCGATTAAAGGATGTTCCCCGACATTTGCGACCCCATGTGTCTTACATTAAATTAACTGTCTCAGCATCACCTACGTCGCTTTGGAGGTTTCTAAACGTTCATGAGAATCACCATATACCGAGCGATCAAAAAGTCAGTATAAATTTGAAAACTTAATAAACCACGGAATAATGTAGATAGAGAGGTAAAAATTGACACTCATGCTTCGGATGACATGGGGTTTTATTAGAACAAAAAAAAGTTCACAAAATGTCCGACAGATGGCGCTGGACAGCAAAACGTCAGTAACTGCTACCGTGACGGGTGAGAGGTACGCCGATGTGTTACAGAATCGCATCATCCCCAGCCTGGCTGATAAACACCTGCTGGAACGTACGATGTTTATGCAAGATGGCGCTCCACCCCATATTGCTAGACGCGTGAAAGATCTCTTGTGCGCGTCGTTTGGTGATGATCGTGTGCTCAGCCGCCCCTTTCGTTATGCTTGGCCTCCCAGACCCCAGACCTCAGTCCGAGCGATTATTGGCTTTGGGGTTACCTGAAATCACAAGTGTATCGTGATCGACCGACATCTCTAGAGATGCTGAAAGACAACATCCGACGCCAATGCCTCACCATAACTCCGGACATGCTTTACAGTGCTGTTCACAACATTATTCCTAGACTATAGCTATTTTTGAGGGAATGATGGTGGACATATTGAGCATTTCCTGTAAAGAACATCATCTTTGCTTTGTCTTACATTGTTATGCTAATTATTGCTATTCTGATCAGATGAAGCGCCATCTGTCGGACATTTTTGAACTCTTGTATTTTTTATGGTTCTAATAAAACCCCATGTCATTCCAAGCATGTGTGTCAATTTGTACCTCTCCATCTACATTATTCAGTGATTTATTCAGTTTTCAAATTTATACTGGCTTTTTGATCACCCGGTATATTCACACCTACACCACGTAATAATCATGTCGGAAGTTGGCTTTGACTTTGAAGAAAATTGGGGTACTCTGCATTGCTATTCCACTCGTTCGTTAACTTTATAGACTCTTATTTTCGTCTCATATTAGTTCGTATCATTTAGTGATTTAGTGCACCAATTCGAAAAACTTATCCGACTTTAGCACTCTTCCTTGCACACTAACGCTGCCTTTTCTGGTTATTTCATAAACACCGAAGCGCTCTATCTCCCGACTGCTGATGTCCCATCGATATCTACATTCCCACGTAGCTGACGTAACAGCCTGCTAGAACAAGTCTATTTCCGTTGGTGCCTCATCTACTAGCAGCCGCAATCTTAGTTTATCCTGTTTGAGCTAGACAACGAGTACTAGACAAGATATTTTAAAATTCTGGTTCCCAATAGAAACAGAAACGAAAAAGTGCATCCATTTTCAGATAGTCATACCACTAGCACGCCGCATCAGCTGAAATGACTGTGAGTCAGACTAAAAAGCAGTTGTCCGCTTCACGGGGTTGGGGCAGGCGCTAAAATATTAGGATAAATGTGTCGCCGAGTGCAATTAATGTGATTGGGCTGAGGCTCCCTGGGGATCGCACCCGCAGCATTTCTTCCCGGAATTCAATAATACGGCCGCCGTCGCGCCGCCCCGCCGAGACACGCCACCGGGCTGCCGCCGCGCCGCCGCCCATTCGCTGCTAACTTCCTAACTATGTCGAAATACACTTCGCTATTTGTATTTCCCACGAATGTAGTTTCAGATGGGGAAAAGGAACAGCCAGCACTTTAGCAGACATATTCATTCACTGCTGTTGTGGTCTTCGGTCCGTAGATTGATTTGATGCGTGTTAAAAAAATTTAATATTTTTTACTAAGATCTTCTAAGTCAACAGCTTATGCGAATCTCAAAATTTTTTAAAAGTATTTTAATAAAAAAAAATTAAAAGAATTTTTTAACATATATCAACAAACGAGGAGAACAGGGCAGTTGCTAAAACCGGGTACTTGTCTTTATTCGTCTGATTTTTGTCAGATGAGTCAATTTAAAAAGAAATTGGAAAATTGTTTGAAATTGTTTTTGGTGAATTTCCTGTAGTGTACCATAATTCATAGTCAGTTGCAAGCGCCAGTTTCCGGAAAAAATGATCCACTGTGCATGGTTTTCCTTGAAATTATTGACAACGCGGGAAATCTTCAATCTTAACGACGTTTCTTCCCGGAGTGAGATTCATACGACATAATGTCATTATAGAAAACCTGCCTTCGCGCTATAGTCGTCGTACTCGGAATATCTGTGTTTCGAATATTTCTACGATCGGTATCATCCAGGGGAATGCAACAAATCTTCCTGAAGAATAAACATATAAGAATTAATATAAAAATTGGTATGAGAAGGAAATGTCAGAATATGAGAATTTAGAAGAATTGTAACTGCTCAGTATACTATACGCACGTGTATTATATAATAAATACGTGACACTTAGTATGAAATGCACTTGTGATTTTACAATTAATATAACGCCCCTATATCCCCTAATTTGTTAAGAAACATTCGTGCAGTGGCCTTCCACGGAAATGGGTAGATAAATGAAAAAAATAAAAATAAAATAAACAAAAATCGATTTTCGAACTTGGCGCGCAAAATTAAAAAGCTGCGGCCATAACCACTGAGCCACAATTTCGTCTTAGGATGTGGCGCGATAAAAGGCACAGGAAGTACCTCGAAAACTATGACAGTCTTTTTGTTCCAGAAACTTCAAGTATCTACGGATAAGCCGATGCACGAGTTCCCAATTTTGACTTCTCTTCCACTGAGCGAAATTTCTTGGAAATAATGTGATGGCACTTCAGGTGTTCTCCTCGTAAGCTGTGGATTCCCGCAGTGTAAAAACGTATCATGCGATGCATCCGTCCACGCTAGTCCGTCCTCCATTACAAATGACGATTTTTTACTGTCTCAGGATGTGTCCTATGAGCCGATCTCTTCTTTTAGTCATGTTGGACTATAAATTGCTCTCGCCCGATTTCGATTCGCTACCTCCTTTTTAGTTAGGCGATGTACCTACTATTTTCAGCTCTCTTCTGTAGCACACCATTTCGAAAAGCTTTTGTTCTTCCCTTGTCTGAGCAGTTTAACGTCCACGTTTCACTTCGGTACAAGGTTTCACTCGAGACAAATACCTTCAGATTAGACATTCTAACGCTTAAATTTAAATTCGAAGTTAAGAAACCTATCTTTTTCTGAAACGCTTTTCTTGCTATTGCCATCTTGCATTTTATACCTTCAGTTTCATTGATCCTCAAACAGTAAAACTCACGTACCACATTTTGTGTGTTAGTTCTTAGCCAAATTCTCTTAGCATCGCCTGGTTTAATGCATACACTGTATGGCCACATATTTCCGGACACTTCAGTGAATGCTGTCCATACAATGCAAGGCTGTCCAGACGAAGGTATAACGGTACAAACACAGTGTGCCAGCGCTATAAATGTGCTTTCTGTCAGAAAGTGTCCGCTAAGAATTGTAATTGAGCTTGAAAGGGGGTACGATCATAGAGAAACACAAGTTTGGGCGTCCTTTCAAGAAGCTGCACGTACCTGCGTTCGCTTTTAGTCAAATTATTGAGAAATTCGAAAGCGTCGCAAAAAATAAACCCAGTTACCTCTCTTGACATTTCAAAGAAATTAAATGGTAGCGATCACTGAACTTTACGATCTAAACGGCGAACGTCTTTAAGAAGACTTTCGTTACTGCTCACGTATAGAGCTCAGTACGAGAACTATTAGTCTGCTTTGATGGACAGAGTGCTGCACAGGAGGTCCTGGACATATGACCGAATATGCATCGTTTAGAGAGTTGCCAACAACGTTGTCATTGGTATGGCTCAAATGGCTCTGAGCACTATGGGACTCAACTGCTCAGGTCATTAGTCCCCTAGAACTTAGAACTAGTTAAACCTAACTAACCTAAGGACATCACAAACATCCATGCCCGAGGCAGGATTCGAACCTGCGACCGCAGCGGTCTTGCGGTTCCAGACTGCAGCGCCTTTAACCGCACGGCCACTTCGGCCGGCTTGTCATTGGTATGTGTAACAGTGGAAGACGTTATTACAGAGTGGTGTAACATTCGTTTAAACTTCGCGGGCTCCTGGAAGACGGTATTTACCTGAGTTTGTGAAATTCGTTGGAGGCATTGTAGTTATTTGCGGATATTTTTCCTTAGTTTGGACTCAGAACGTTAGTTTCGTTCGACCTAAAAGCGAACACACATGTTGGTCAAAATATTTTCGATATTAAGGCGCTTCCTGCTCTGTGGAATAGTTTGAAAACGTATCTTTATTATGTTAGTGTGGTAGTGATTGTGGTTACCAATCATTGTGGGTCAAGAAAATGAGACATTTGGTAGACTGGCCTCGTCAAAGCGTCGTCCTTGACCCCATGAAACAACTTTTGGATGCTCTATATCGATCACAGACCGTTAGCTGGACGTCGGATCAATCCCCTCAGATACCCAGCGACAAATGCTCGCCATGCTATAACAAGAATGGATGCCAATTACACCTGTAGTTCTCGGAAGTTTAATGGATAAGCTTAATCGAAAATCAAATGTTGTAACACTAACAAACAAAGGCTACGAGCGCTATTACCTGCTTCGTTGGCGTCTTTGGAACAAACTACAATAGATATCCCAACACAATACTGTGATAACAAAGTAGAAAAGACAGAAGGTTCTTCATATAAGAACAGTTACACTTTGTGATCAAAATTAATCCAGACGCCTGACTGAAAATGACTTAAAAGTTCGTGGCGCCCTCCATTGTTAATGCTGGAATTCAATATGGTGTTGGCCCACCATTAGCCTTGATGACAGCTTCCACTCTCGCAGGCATACGTTCAATCAGGTGCTGGAGGGTTTCTTGGTGAATGGCAGCACATTCTTCACCGAGTGCTGCACTGAGGAGAGGTATCGATGTCTGTCGGTGAGGCCTGGCACGAAGTCGGCGTTCCAAAACATCCCGAACGTGTTCTATAGGTTTCAGGTAAGGACTCTGTGCAGGCCAGTCCATTACAGGGACGTTATTGTCCTTGTCCTGTAACCACTCCGCCACAGGCCGTGTATTATGAACAGATAGAAATGAAATGAGCGTATTACATCCTTGGTCGGGAGGCCCATATTCAGGGAAGTTTGGCTGCCAAGTGCAAGTTGTATTTCATTCGACGCCACATTGGGCGACTTGCGCGCCGGTCATGGGTATGAAATGATGATGAGGACAACACAACACCCATTCCTCGGCCGATAATCGAACCCTGGCCCGCTTGCATGGGAGGCGTGCACGTTACCACCCAGCTAACAGGCGGACTATGAACAGGTGCTCAATCGTGTTGAAAGATGCAGTCTCCCTCCTCGAAATGCTCTTCAACCGTGGTAAGCAAGAATGTGCTTAAAGCAACAATGTAGGCCTGTGCTGTGATAATGCCACGCAAAACAACAAGGGGTGCAAACCCCCTCCATGTAAAACCCGGCCATACCATAACACCACCGCCTCGGAATTTTACTAATGTCACTACACACTCTGGCAGATGACGTTCACCGGGCATTCGCCATACCCACACCCTGCCATCGGATCGCCACATTGTGTACCGTGATTCATCACTCCACACAACGTTTCTCCACTGTTCAGTCGGCCAATGTTTACTCCCCTTACACCAAGCGAGGTGTCGTTTGGCATTTACCGGCGTGATGTGTGGCTTATGAGCAGCCACTCGACCATGAAATCCAAGTTTTCTCACCTCCCGCCTAACTGTCATAGTACTTGCAGTGGATCCCGATGCAGTTTGGAATTCCAGTGTGATGGTCTGGATAGATGTCTGCCAATTACACATTACGACTCTCTTCAACTGTCGGCAGTCTCTGTCAGTTGGTTCAAATGGCTCTGAGCACTATGGGACTTAACTTCTGAGGTCATCAGTCACCTAGAATTTAGAACTAATTAAACCTAACTAACCTAAAGACATCACACACATCCATGCCCGAGGCAGGATTCGAACCTGCGACCGTTGCGGTCGCGCGGTTCCAGACTATAGCGCCTAGAACCTCTCGGCCACTCCGGCCGGCTCTGTCAGTCAACAGACGAGGTCGGCCTGGACGCTTTTGTGCTGTACGTGGCCCTTCACGTTTCCACTTCACTATGACATTGGAAACAGTGGACCTAGGGATGTTTAGGTGTGTGGAAATCTCGCGTACAGACGTATGACACAAGTGACACCTAATCACCTGACCACGTTCGAAGATCGTGTTCCACTTGCAGGTAGAGCGAGGGAAAAACGGCTATCAATATGCCTTCGTTTTGAGCCCTAATTTCTCGTATCTTATCTTCGTCGTCCTTAAGCGATGTGCATGGTGACGGCAAGAGAATCGTTCTGCAATCAGCTACGAAAGCCGGTTCTCTAAATTTTCTCAGTAGTGTTCCTCCCAACTACTGCGACTTTCCTCCAGAGATTCCCATTTGAATTCCCGAAGCATCTCCGTAATACCTGCGTGTTGTTCGAACCTACTGGTAACAAATCAAGTTGCCCACCTCTGAACTGCTTCGATGCCTTCCTTTAATCCGATCTGCTACGGATCCCAAATGGTTCAAATGGATCTGGGCACTATGCGACTTAACTTCTGAGGTCATCAGTCGCCTAGAACTTAGAACTAATTTAACCTTACTAACTTAAGGACATCACACACATCCATGCCCGAGGCAGGATTCAAACCTGCGATCGTAGCGGTCGCTCGGCTTCAGACTGTAAGCGCCTAGAACCGCACGGCCACTCCGGTCGGCTACGGATCCCAAACATTCGAGCGGTACTCAAGAATAGGTCGCACTTGCATCTTACAAGCGGTCTCCTTTACAGATGAGCCGCACTTTCACAAAATTATCCCGATAAACCGAAGCCAACCATTCGCTTTCCCTACTATAATCGTCACATGTTCGTCCCATTTCACATCGCTTTGCAACGTTACACCCAGGTGTCTTAAACGACGAGTGTGTGTCAAACAGGACATTACAAATGCTGTATCCGAACATAGCGGGTTTGTTTTTCCTGCTCATCCGCATTAACTTAAATTTTTCTACATTTAGAGCAACCTACCATTCATCACACCAACTATAAATTTTGTCTAAGTCATCTTGTTTCCTCCTATAGTCACTCGACTACTGTGCAGTGTTGATGGATAGCGTGGTAGAAAAGGAAACGTTTGGGTTGGCTGATAGTTAGACATATGATGGATGATGAAGAAAAGGATTATTTGGTCCAGACTTACCCGAAATGCAGAAAAACAGGCAACAATATGCGTTTGACACTGCGTGAATCAACAGTTCATCGTACTCTGTACCGAAATGCACCTGTAGCTTCTTAACACACTTTGTTACCATTATGCACCAGAACTTTACGTGAATTGCAGCAATTGATTCATTTGAATGCGGTGAACAACGCATTATACTTGTGTAGAATCCGGTGGCGTATCACGCATGGCGTACAGCACCGGCGTAGTACGCATTTCGCTCTATCGAAAAACAGCTTTATTATTTTCTCACTATCGATTTACTCGACGCACTGCGCTGAGCTCATTATTACTCCGCGGCGCAAAACTCCTGCTGGTAGGAAAACCTGGCTTAAATGTAGGCTTGGATGCATAGGATGAAGGATAATGCTTACAAGGGGACCGTATGAACTGCCCTCAGCGATTTGATTCTTATTGACAGGGTGTGTAGGTACGACTAGGACTTGAACATATATAAACAAGAAGAAGCAACTCTCAAACGTTTTCGAGAAAATCTAGTTTGAAAATTTTAGGCGTATTTACGCATTTTGTTTGGTCGCTAGTACTCAAGCGAGCAAGCGCGTAGTTTCGTATTCCTGAGATCTCGGGATCGAATATCGGCTGCTGGTAATTTTTTTTTCTATCTCACGTAGTTTATTATGACTGTGCAAATTATTAGTATCTAAAGAATCATTTTATTATTTTCATAATTTTCATCCTGAAGAGAGCAGAGAAAATTATTTCCTAATGAGACTGAGAATAAAAAAAATGATACACAACTTTCAGTCAAATCAGTAAAGCCATTTTATTTATATTACTGTATGTACATTAGTGACAAATAAAATCTGTAATCTATAATGCACTGCACGAATCAGGATGATAGTGATCGTAGAATCATGTAAATCAATAATTATTGCGACACACAGCACATGTAATGAATGCGCTTCATAAACTGTTCTGGGTCATCACACAATTCCACGGCATACCACGGATACAGAAGCATGGAGAATATTGGAGAAGATAACTGACAGTGTTTGGCTAATTGCATAAAAATTCAGTCTTCACTAGAAAGTGTCTCTCTCTTCTGTTAGACAATGTGCGCGCAATTTTATAGTCATTTTATAAGGTTCTTCGCGTGCCAGTAAAAGTAAACGTGGCAAGGCTGCACACGGAATACATTTTGGAGGAATTACGTTAATAATGCACGTGGCCAGACCATCTCCTTTTTGAAAAGTTAACGTGGAACTTAAACACAAAAACGGTAGTGACAACAAGATTCGATCCCGAAACCTCGCGCTTAAAAAACTTAGCGCTTACTCGCTCGGCTTCTGACCCCTTGAATGTTGGCGACCATACATAGTATAAAATAAGGCCTAAAATTTGCAAACTCGGTTTTCTCGAAAATGGTTGAGAGCTGCGTCTTGCTGTTGACATATGATGATGAAGTCCTAATCGTGCCCTACACACGATGGCAATACGAATCAAATCGTTGAGGAGAATTCGTACGGTCCACTGGTTAATCACTGTGGTGTTCAAATCAGGATTTAATTGCCTCGCTTTACATCTACATCTACATCTACATCCACATCCATACTCCGCAAGCCACCTGACGGTGTGTGGCGGAGGGTACCCTGAGTACCTCTATCGGTTCTCCCTTCTATTCCAGTCTCGTATTGCTCGTGGAAAGGAGGATTGTCGGTATGCTTCTGTGTGGGCTCTAATCTCTCTAATTTTATCCTCATGGTCTCTTCGCGAGATATACGTAGGAGGGAGCAATATACTGCTTGACTCTTCGGTGAAGGTATGTTTTCGAAACTTTAACAAAAGCCCGTACCGAGCTACTGAGCGTCTCTCCTGCAGAGTCTTCCACTGGAGTTTATCCTTCATCTCCGTAACGCTTTCGCGATTACTGAATGATCCTGTAACGAAGCGCACTGCTCTCCGTTGGATCTTCTCTATCTCTTCTATCAACCCTATCTGGTACGGATCCCACACTGCTGAGCAGTATTCAAGCAGTGGGCGAACAAGCGTACTGTAACCTACTTCCTTTGTTTTCGGATTGCATTTCCTTAGGATTCTTCCAATGAATCTCAGTCTGGCATCTGCCTTACCGACGATCAACTTTATATGATCATTCCATTTTAAATCACTCCTAATGCGTACTCCCAGATAATTTATGGAATTAACTGCTTCCAGTTGTTGATCTATTTTGTAGCTAAATGATAAGGGTTCTATCTTTCTATGTATTTGCAGCACATTACACTTGCCTACATTGAGATTCAATTGCCATTCCCTGCACCATGCGTCGATTCGCTGCAGATCCTCCTGCATTCCAGTACAATTTTCCATTGTTACAACCTCTCGATACACCACAGCATCATCTGAAAAAAGCCTCAGTGAACTTCCGATGTCATCCACAAGGTCATTTATGTATATTGTGAATAGTAACGGTCCTATGACACTCCCCTGCGGCACACCTGAAATCACTCTTACTTCGGAAGACTTCTCTCCATTGAGAATGACATGCTGCGTTCTGTTATCTAGGAACTCTTCAATCCAATCACACAATTGGTCTGATAGTCCACATGCTCTTACTTTGTTCATTAAACGACTGTGGGGAACTGTATCGAACGCCTTGTGGAAGTCAAGAAACACGGCATCTACCTGTGAACCCGTGTTTATGGCCCTCTGAGTCTCGTGGACGAATAGTGCGAGCTGGGTTTGACACGCCCGTCTTTTTCGAAACCCATGCTGATTCCTACAGGGTAGATTTCTAGTCTCCAGAAAAGTCATTATACTCTAACATAATACGTGTTCCAAAATTCTACAACTGATCGACGTTAGAGATATAGGTCTATAGTTCTGTACATCTGTTCGACGTCCCTTCTTGAAAACGGGGATGACCTGTGCCCTTTTCCAATCCTTTGGAACGCTACGCTCTTCTAGAGACCTACGGTACACCGCTGCAAGAAGGGGGACAAGTTCTTTCACGTACTCTGTGTGAAATCTAACTGGTATCCCATCAGGTCCAGCGGCCTTTCCTCTTTTGAGCGATTTTAATTGTTTCTCTATCCCTCTGTCGTCTATTTCGATCTCTATCATTTTGTCATCTGTACGACAATCTAGAGAAGGAACTACAGTGCAGTCTTCCTCTGTGAAACAGCTTTGGAAAAAGACATTTAGTATTTCGGCCTTTAGTCTGTCATCCTCTGTTTCAGTACCATTTTGGTCACAAAGTGTCTGGATATTTTGTTTTGATCCACCTACCGCTTTGACATAAGACCAAAATTTCTTAGGATTTTCCGCCAAGTCAGTACATAGAACTTTACTTTCGAATTCATTGAACGCCTCTCGCATAGCCCTCCTCACACTACATTTCGCTTCGCGTAATTTTTGTTTGTCTGCAAGGCTTTGGCTATGTTTATGTTTGCTGTGAAGTTCCCTTTGCTTCCGCAGCAGTTTTCTAACTCGGTTGTTGTACCACGGTGGCTCTTTTCCATCTCTTACGATCTTGCTTGACACATAGTCATCTAACGCATATTGTACGATGGTTTTGAACTTTGTCCACTGATCCTCAACACTATCTGTACTTGAGACAAAACTTTCGTGTTGAGCCGTCAGGTACTCTGTAATCTGCTTTTTGTCACTTTTGCTAAACAGAAAAATCTTCCTACCTTTCTTAATATTTCTATTTACGGCTGAAATCATCGATGCCGTAACCGCTTTATGGTCGCTGATTCCCTGTTCTGCGTTAACTGTTTCAAATAGTTCGGGTCTGTTTGTCACCAGAAGGTCTAATATGTTATCGCCACGAGTCGGTTCTCTGTTTAACTGCTCAAGGTAGTTTTCAGATAAAGCACTTTACTGTCGCAGACATTCGCTGCCAACTTGTTTAAGTGAATTAACTGCGCGGTCAACGCGACGGATTGTTAAGCGAAGGGACCCGGGTTCGATTCCCGGCCGGGTAGGAGATTTTCTCCGCTCGGGGACTGGATATTGTGTTGTCCTTACTTTCGTATCGTCATAATTGACATTACTATTGAGACGACTGAATGATCACGGCCCGAAAGCCAGTAAACTGACAAATAAGCTTCCCAATCTGCGTCTGGGTCACGTGACAGGGAGAGGGGGAGATACCAGAGCCTTACGGGTTGCAATGTAGGCGGCGATTACCGTCGGATAACAAGAACTGGCTCTTTGTTTTGCCTTCCAGTTCGCCAAAAAATACGTCGTTCTTTGTGAGGCGATTTCGTCCCAAGATCGTACGGTTTCCTTGTGACGCACACACTTGCACGTGCGGCAGGGGGCAGAGCAAAGGTAACGAGGGGCTGGGTGGTGTCACGCGGCAAGTCGTTGCGGCGCGCCGCACGCTTTGAAGGCGGCGTAGTGGCGGTGAGCAGCGCACGTTTCAGAGCCGGCTGCGGGGGCTCAGGTGCGCCGCAGTCAGCTGAGTGCCGCCACACGCACCGCCGTGTTTAGACACGAGCTGACGTCAGCTTTGTCACCGCGCCCTCCCTCCAATTACTGGCTGAGGGCGCTGCACGTCTGATCGCACGTGACGTACCAACTTTCACCCCCGTTGTTAAAAAGCCAGCGTAATTAGCGAGCGTATTACAACTTTTATTCGCTTCCAGTTTCGCGCCGTCTTTGAGATTATTAAAGGCTGGGCGCGACAATACCTTACATTTTACGTACGTAAGGAAAGAATGCAGTGTATACTATTTATGTGTCGGAAGTTCGTGATTTAAAAAGAAATACTACTCAGTTTTCGATTACAGATCTCCACGCGGACGTGCCGATTTAGCGCACCGTATAAACAACTAAATTGTTCAGTTATTCTGAACAGTAAATTCAGTACGTAGCCAACTCATTCGGTAAACGTGATCGTTTTTCGATATGTCAATGCAAACAATTGTTTGTGTAGTTACTAGTCGACCACAATATTATTGTACCTTGGAGTGAGTTCGCTTCGGTCGTGAATTTTATCTTGGTGTTTCACGAGGACATGCTATAGTATATGGTATATGAAATCATTCGCAATGCAACACGTTTTCCTTAGCCACCACTGTACTTGTTTACTGTAACGTTTCGGATAAAGGCCGAGGGAGTCCTAAACATTGAGTTATTTCGTCTTAGGCGTGACAGTTGAGTGTATGCAAGTGAGTAGAGCCTGGAGAGATAAAGAGAGAGAGAGACTGATGATTGATGACTGCATAAAACCACATCTCCTCTGTTTGCCAGTTTACTTGAGGAATTTCTTCCACCACAAGGATTCGAATCGTCTAAGTCCGAGTTTCGATAAGATCTTTCGTCTGTCGTGGACTGGTTTAGCATTGAGCCACCGCTGGTACACGGACTACCAATCAAATTATTTTAGCGCTCATCTCAAATAGGGAACAAAATGGCGCCAGATGCTCAGCCTAATACTCAAAATACGAGGGTGAGTCAAATGAAAACCTTAAATATTTTTTTAATATTATTTATCGTGCAGAAGTGGTACAGATCTGTGTCACTTTTCAACATAATCTCCCCCACGCTCAATGCAAGTCCTCCAGCGCTTACAAAGTGCATAAATTCCTTTAGAAAAAAATTCTTTTGGTAGTCCGCGCAACCACTCATGCACCGTGTGGCGTACCTCTTCATCAGAACTAAACTTCTTTCCTTCCATTGCGTCTTTGAGTGGTCCAAACATATGGAAATCACTTGGGGCAAGGTATTGTGAGTATGGTGGATGCGGAAGACACTCAAAATGCAGGTCTGTGATTGTTGCAACTGTTGTACGGGCAGTGTGGGGCCTTGCATTGTCATGTTGCAAAAGGACACCTGCTGACAGCAATCCACGTCGCTTTGATTTGATTGCAGGCCGCAGATGATTTTTTAGGAGATCTGCGTATGATGCACTGGTGACAGTGGTCCCTCTAGGCATGTAACGCTCCAAAATGACGCCTTTTTCGTCCCAAAAGAGAGTCAGCATAACCTTCCCTGATGATGGTTCTGTTCGAAACTTCTTTGGTTTTGGTGATGAGGAATGGCGCCATTCCTTGCTCTCTCTCTACGTTTCAGGTTGGTGGTCTACGTTTCAGGTTGGTGGAAGTGAACCCAGGTTTCGTCCCCAGTAACGATTCTTGCAAGGAAGCCATCACCTTCTCGTTCAAAGCGCCGAAGAAGTTCTTTACAAGCATCAACACGTCGTTCTCTCATTTCAGGAGTCAGCTGCCGTGGCACCCATCTTGCAGACACTTTGTGAAACTGGAGTACATCATGCACAATGTGGTGTGCTGACCCATGACTAATCTGTTAACATGCTGCAGTGTCATTCAGTGTCACTCGGCGGTTTTCCTACACTATGGCTTCAACTGCTGCAATGTTCTGTGGAGTCAGAACTCGTTGTGCCTGACCTGGACGAGGAGCATCTTCCACTGAAGTCACACTATTTGCGAACTTCCTACTCCATTCGTAGACTTGCTGCTGTGACAAACATGCATCACCGTACTTAACCTTCATTCGTCGATGAATTTCAATAGGTTTCACACCTTCACTACGGAAAAACCGAATAACAGAACGCTTTTCTTCCTAGTGCAAGTCGCAAGTGGGGCGGCCATCTTTATACTGATACTGCGACGGTATGTATGCATCTGCGCTATGTTGCCACCTACAGGCCATTCTGCACGCTGTTTGTAGCACGCTTACCAACTTACAGGATAACGGCGCGAAATTTCGATTTGTTGTTACAAATTTAAGGTTTTCATTTGACTCACCCTCGTAGTATCAACTACACCTCAGAGAAACTGACAAGGGAATAGTCCAATCCGACATGTTGAAAGCTAATGTGAAATTTTTCACACAAGAAGAATATACCGAAAGAAATGCACTGTTAAAATCTTAGCTGCCTAGCCGCAGTGCAGATATTTTTAATAAACGTTTTTAAAGTTACTCATTTTTGCCGCACAAAGAACTGCTTATAACAGCCGTTTGTACAACCCGTCCTGTCTAGAGCGCGACTCGGCGAATAAGCAGACGAGGCCGTGACAAAAGGACGTAGCGCCGCGTAGCGCGAAGTCTTAAGTGCACACACGCGGATTTTTAGCACTTAAACCATCTCAGAAATGTCACAAATATTAATTTTTGAATTACTTGCAGTTCATGTCGTCAGCTAAACTATTGCAAATGTAATTTTTACGCAAGTGACTAGCGGGGGAACAAAATTCGAGGAAGTGTATGATGTTTCATTACACGCGACTTCCATCGATCGGAACTTTAATTTGTTGACACTAAATATTTTATAACAATTCCTGTACCACAAATCATATGATAATTTTTGAATAACGTATATTTTGCTAACAATAAAACAGTTCTTTGTTTATTCCCTGTAGTCGTCACAAAAATACAAAGTGTCTATTGGATGACCAAAACAATGATTTTCCTTACACCAGGCACACGTGATAAAAGAAAAATTAATGCGTTTAGGCACTTCACAGTAATCACTAGTTTTATGTATACAGAACTGGAATGGTGTAAGAAATGGTCGTGGCCATTGTTCTGCATATTGTGCAGACATACTTGATCAAATTCGTAAAATATGGTAGTGCAAACTGACAGTGCAGAAATGACTGAAGTTTAAAAGTACTGTTCCGCTGATAAACCTGAAATGACAAAGAGCTAACGGAAATTACACTGCCCGACAATTTTATGAAATACGCTATAAACTGTTGAAAACATTTTTTTTTATCGAGAGGCTGCATCACACTATGAGTTCCGAGTGGAATCCGAACTATATTAAAAGTCTTTTCGTCGTCCTCCAAAAGGCAGAGGTGTCGTTATGTCCAGACAAAGATTTCAAAAAAAGCGATTACTTATTTTCTGCAAATGGTGAGAAGACGTTTCGGATGTAACACTAAAAATTATTCTCTCCCATTTTTCCACATTTTCCTACGTCGATTACAAAATATTTGCAAGTAAACCGTCCTTTTTTTAAATTTTTGGTCCTGATTTGCCTTGCTCCTGAAGACAGATATAAAGCTGCGGGAAGAGTAATCTACTTATCACAGGCATTTTTGTATACGAATGTGTCATACATACCATTCAGCGACTGCGCGAGTCACTTGTCTTTTTTTTCGTTGAAGAGAAAGTATGATTTGCATGAAATCTGACTCATTTTACACGCGGCATTTTAAGGGATAAAAAGAAGCTTCGTCGAACGTCAGCTACGAATTTCTGTATAATATTACCTATTAATGATATTTCCTGTACACGTTTGCTTGAGGTAAACTTCGTAATTTTGCGAATGAATTTGTTTAACCATGTCAACGAAGTCTGGAAATCAGCAATGCTCATCTTCTTTGCAATTCAGAGCGCCCAGTGTCGTAGATCTACATCTACGTGATTACTCTGCTATTCACAATAAAGTGCCTGGCAGAGGGTTCAATGAACCACCTTCAAGCTGTCTCTCTACCGTTCCACTCTCTGACGGCGCGCGGGAAAAACGAGAACTAGAATTTTTCTGTGCGAGCCCTGATTTCTCTTATTTTATCGTGATGATCATTTCTCCCTATGTATGTGGGTGTCATCAGAATGTTTTCGCGATCGGAGGAGAAAACTGGTGATTGAAATTTCGTGAGAAGATCCCGTCGCAACGAAAACCGCCTTTGTTTTAATGATTGTCACTCCATGTCTGTAGCACTATCTCCCCTACTTCGCGACAATACAAAACTAGTTGCTCTTCTTTGAACTTTTTCGATGTCATCCGTCAGTCCCACCTGATGCGGATCCCACACCGCACAGCTATACTCCAGAATAGGGCGGACAAGCGTGTTGTAAGCAGTCTCTTTAGAAGACATGTTGTACTTTTTAAGTGTTCTGCCAATGAAACGCATTCTTTGATTTGCTCTACCCACAACGTTATCTATGTGATCGTTCCAGTTTAGGTTATTTGTAGTATTTAATTGAATTTGCAGCCTTCAGGTTTGTGTGACTTATCCCGTAATAGAAATTTAACGGATTGCTTTTAGTACTCATGGGAATAACTTCACACTTTTCATTATTCAGGGTCAATTGCCACTTTTCGCACTGTACAGATATCTTACCTAAATCAGTTTGCAATTCGTTTTGGTCATCGGATGACTTTACAAGAGGGTAAATGGCAGCATCATCTGCAAACACTCTAAGAGGGCTACACAGATTGTCTCCTACGTCGTTAATATAGATCAGGAACAACAGAGGGCCTACACACTTCCTTGGGGAACGCCGGATATTACTACGAACTGTGACCTTTCTGGCAGGAAATCACGAACCCACAACTGAGGCGATATTCCATAGGCACGCAGTTTGCTTAGAAGACGCTTGTGAGGAACGGTGTCGAAAGCCTTCTGGAAATCTAAAAATTAGGAATCAATTTGACATCACCTGTCGATAGCACTCATTACTTCATGAGTACAAAGAGCTAGTTGTGTTTCTCAAGAACGATATTTCCTGAATCCGTGCTGACTACGTGTCAATGAATCGCTTGCTTCGAGGTACTTCATAATGTTCAAATACAGTACATGTTTCAAAACCCTACTGCAAATCGACGTTAGTGATATGGGCGTATAATTCAGCGGATTACTCATATTTCCCTTTTTGGGTATTGCTGCGGCTTTTCCAGTCTTTAGGTGCAGATCTTTCTGTGAGCGAGCGGTTGTATATAACTGCTCAATATGGAGCTATTGTATCAGCATACCCTGAAAGGAAACTGACTGGTATACAATCTGGACCGGAGGCCTTGTCTTTATTAAGTGATTTAAGCTGCTTTGTTACACCGCGGATATCTACTTCTATGTTTCTCATCTTGGCAGTTGTTCTGGATTGGAATTCGGGAATATTTACTTCGTCTTCTTTGGTGAAGGAGTTTCGGAAAACCGTGTTTAATAACTCTGCTTTAGTGGGATTGTCATCAGTGACTTCACCGTTGTTATCGCGCAGTGAAGGTATTGATTGCGTCTTGCCACTGGTGTGTTTTATATATGACCAGAATCTCTTTCTGCCAGATTCCGACACGGAGTTTCGTTGTGGAAATTATTCTAAGCATCTCGCATTGAAGTACGCGCTATCTTTCGAACTTCTGCAAAACTTTGCCAATCCTGGGGATTCTGCGTTCTTTTAAATTTGGTATGCTTTTTTCGTTGCTTCTGCAACAGCCATCTGATCCGTTTTGTGTACTATGGGGGATCAGTACCATCACTTATTAATTTATGTGGTATATATATCTCTCCATTTCCGTCGATACCATCTCTTTGAAATCATTCCACATGTTTTCTACGATTTACATGATCAGAACGAAGGACTGAAGATTGTCTCCTAAAACTCCCTATTTGTCTAGTATTATTTGTTGCTAAGAGGTCAAGTATGCTTTCGCAACCATTTACGCTTCGAGTGGGCTCATGAACTAATTGTTCAAATTAATTTTCTGAGAAAGCATTCAATACAATTTCGGGTGACGTTTTATGCCTACTGCCGGCTTTAAGCGTATAATTTTTCAAGCATATCGAGGGTAGATTGAAGTCACCACCGACTATAATTGTATGATTGGGGTACCTATTTGAAATGAGACTCAAGTTTTCTTTGAACTGTTCGGCAACTATATCTTCTGTGACGGAAGGGGGGGGGGGGTTCGGTAAAACGATCCAATTAATACCAGGGCTGGAACTTAAATAGTGGCAACTATTTATTCACAGCCGATACAAAAGAGTTACATGTTTTCACCTGTTACTGTCCTTCAAAGTAATCACCAGCGTTGTGTAGAACCCGTTGCCAGCGATATGGAAGGTGTAGTATACCGTTAGCAGAGCCTGTTTTGTTGATGGTGCGAATGGAGCGGTCTACTTCCTGTCGAATCTCTGGAACAGTTCTGAAGCGAATGCCACAAACCCAAAACTGAAACCCCAGTCCAACGAATGGCGTCATTATGGGTAAAAGTTATAATGATACTCGTGTATGACTGTGATGGTGTTATCCTAACGCATTACGTTCCTTCACGGCAGACTGTCAATGCACAGTATTACTGTTCATTTTTGGAACATCACCTATGACCAGCTTTGCGAAAGAAGCGGCGACACTTTCTGTGCAACCCACCCATCATTTTGCATGACAATGTGCGGGCGCATACAGCGCAAGCTGTGGCTGCTCTGTTCGGTCGATGGGACTGGGAAGTACTGTACCATCCACCATACTCCCCGGACTTAAGTCCTCGTGACTTTGATTTGATTCCGAAGATGAAGGAGCCTCTTCGTGGCTTTTACTTCAGAACTGTTCCAGAGATTCGACAGGCAGTAGATCGCTACACTCGCACCATCAACAGAACAGGCTCTGCTAACGGTATACAACGCTGGTGACTACTTTGAATGACAGTAACAGGTGCAAACATGTAACTCTTTTGTATCGGTTGTGAATACATAGTTGCCGCTATTTAAGTTCCAATCTTCGTAGTTTGGTCCGACTGTCAAGTATAACGTCTACCCATACTGTTTCGCAGGAACTAGCTACTTCAATTTCACTATAAGGTAAACTACTTCTGACAGCAATAAATACTCCACCACCAACTGTATTTAATCCATCCTTTCTGAACACTAAATGTAAATGTAAATGTCGTGTGACTAAGGCCTCCCGTCGGGTAGACCGTTCGCCGGGTGCAATTCTTTCGATTTGACGCCACTTCGGCGACTTGCGCGTCGATGGGGATGAAATGATGATGATTAGGACAACACTACACCCAATCCCTGAGCGGAGAAATTCTCCGACCCAGCCGGGAATCGTACCCGGACCCTTAGATTTGACATTCTGTCGCGCTGACCACTCAGCTATCGGGGACGGACTTCTGATCATTGTTAGGTCGTTTGAAAAAAATTCAGCTGAACTTATTTCCGGCTTTAGCCAGCTTTCCGTACCTATAACTATTTGAGCTTCAGCACTTTCTATTAGGGCTTGGAGCTGTTTTCCCAACACAGCTACAATTTACAACTACAATACCGATCGTTCCTACAACTACCATACTGTGTTTTACCTGCCCCGTTTTAGACAGACGCCCTTTCTGTGGTTTCCTGACACCATCTAACCTAAAAAAAACCGCCCAGTCCCCTCCACACAACGCCCGCTACCCGTGTAGCCGCTTCCTGTGTGTAGTGGACTCCTGACCTATTGAGCGGAAGCCGGAAACCCATTACTTGATGGCGCAATTCAAGGAATTTGCAACATACACGGTCACACAACCGCATGAGCCTCTGATTCAGACCCTCCACTCCGCTCTGCACCGAAGGACCACAGTCGGTTATATCGACGATGCTGCAGATGGTGAGCTCCACCTTAATCTCGCAAGGAAGACTGGCAGTCTTTACCATTTCAGCAGGCCGCCCGAAACCAGAGGGAAAAAAGGAAGATTAGGATTTAACGACTGCTGACGACGAGATTATTAGAGACGGAGCACAAGGTCGGATTGGGAAAGGCGGAAGAAAAATCTACCTTATCGGCACTGGCGTTAGCCGATTTAAGGAAATTTCGAAAACCTGAACCTGAGTGGTCGGACGGGTATTTGGACCGCCACCAGTGCGCCGCCTCGCTTGGTTCAACCGTTGGAAGTTGCCACGACAGCCGATAATTAGATCACTGAATACTTTTCAATGTTACTCGCTTCTAGTTAAGAAATGCTTAAAACCATTGAGGATCGTGTCGCTTGCATGTTGGGTAATCTGACGTCTCAGTACTTGCTGGCAAACTGAAATACGCTGCCAGAGACGGAACATGAAATATGAACATATAACAATAAGAAAATTCTCTGCGTCATGTACCTGCATTCTTCGTCTCCTGCGGTCCATTCTGATCCCTGTGGCGCGAAGAGCTTTGACAGGTGGCGAATATAAAAGCTGCAAGGTAATGGCTTCCTACATTTTAGGTAGATTGAAGTGCACACTCAGAAATGTCGACGTTTTGTGCTGAGAATGTGTGCCATAGAACTTAGATACTGAAGTGTACGTGTACCATACAAATTGACAAAATTTGTAGATACACCATTCTTGCTATACAACATTAAGGCAACTCAATTAACGTGCAACTACTAAGACAAACATCTCAATTTGAAACTTATATTTCAGTTGGAACAAATATTACGGACTTTCGATAGACTACCAAAATTACACAAAGTGTCGACTCTTTACTTCGTTTAAACAAGACGTCCCTAAGGACCGCCAAACCTAGTCAGATTGTGGATGCGTTGCGTTGCCCCGGCTGCTGCCAGACTGCCACTAACTCGAAGCGAAACGTAAACCGTATCTGTGAGCAGGCACAGCCCGGGGCGTTGTCTCGCCTTCCTCCTCCACCTCTCACGCCGCCAGTCATCTTCCTTTTCTTTCTCTCTTTCCTTTTCTTCTGGCGCGCAACTCAATACTCCCGCCAGACTATAGAAGCAACTGACATCACCAGTCCAAACCGACTTCCGACTGCACGAGACATACAGTAACAGCCACCAACTTGGCATCCTAGTCCCTCATGGCGAAGCAGTGGGCCTGAAGCCAGCGGAAAGCGGACAGCTGCTACTACCACGTAAGTTTACAGCACGCGCAGCAAACCGACGTATTGAACTAAACTGAGTCATACTCGTACCAGTACTGTATCTGTCAACTGCAAATTTGTATTCAAAAAATCAGCTCCGACACCAAGTTTATTTTTTCCCTTCTCTTTCTATTTTTGCTGGGATTTAAAGATTTTTGACGACTTAGAGACGACATTCTAGCTCAGGTGGGTGGAATGAAGGACGGAACCAGTGACAGTCGTTTTTACAAATCTGACAAGTATGCGCTTGAAGTGCACTGGGAAATGTACGAAAGCCTACATCTACATACTCATTATACACCGCAAGACAGTGTACACTGTTTACGGGCCGTGAATCGTACCAATGCGATCGATTTTCTATTACATTCGTTCTGCGTATTGATCGAGGGAAAATGCATGCCTCTGTACGTATCGTGATGTCTAACTTATTCTTATCGTCACTGTATGAGATATACGATGAAAACAACAAAATGGGGGCACAGTCTCCTTCGATTACAGTTTCCCTAAATTTAGCAGAGTTCCGCGTGAAATACGTCTCTCTCTTACGAGGATTACCATTTAAGTTCCCCGGGCATTCCTGCTAAACTTTGATGGTATATACCGGTCTGTTACGGTCGTAACAGCACGCATCTCAACTCGTACACTGTCTGTTGTCACACGGTTGGACGAGTACTTTGCTAATTAAGACCAAATGACTGTAGGTATCATCTGTTCGATACCCAGTAAAGAGTTCCGTCTTTTGGTTTTCACAGAATTATTATCTATACGAGTAAACAAAGAGGAAACGCTGTTAGCAAGAATCTCGAAAAGTTCTTGATCGATGTACTTGAGATTTATAAACGATACCCTCATAAACATTCGGATGGACATAGGCTACATGTGTATTTAAACAATGTGTACGAATACTGATAAAACTCGTAGTGAGAAAGGAATGGCTCTGCTGTGCTCTGAAATTGGGCGATTTCGTTTTCTTTCTCGCAGGCGATTTTAACAGAAAACCTGTATATTAAGAAAGATGGATCGGCGTATGATTAGAATACTACTAGGCAATCTGAATAAACGAAACTCTGTAATGTCACCTGTTCTTAGATCAAAACTAGGTGAAACAATGCCATTGAAGCTACTACCCTTATAAATACAGCACTTGTCTCTTGTATGAGATTTCCTTTACAGAGGCACTGCATTTTCCAGGAAACCTTCCAACGCATCGAAGTCTTCCGTTCACCTTCCCTGGTGCTAAATTTACGTAATAACTCCATTTCATATCGCTTCTTACTTTTACCCCTAAATACAGGGCGGTTGTAATTAAACTTCCGCTTCTTGTGACAGCGTAGCCGGAAAAATATTTACGTATGAGTACCCTATTTTATAGGACTGGTGTTCACACTGTGCACTACACGATTTTATTTGATAAGTTTTGTAAAAGAAAAAGTTTGTTTCGTAAACAACTCGCCGAACCTCTCGAGATAGTCTTCTTTAAGGGATATACACGTGATCGAGCGATCTTTCGGCTTTTTCATCCCAGCGAAAGAAAGGTTCTGTCAAATGGATTCTGTCAAACACTGCAAAGTGCTCATTGACAGCAATTAAAATTTCTACCCACCAAGCCAAAGCCAACATTGCTAAGTCTGGAACATGGGTGTATGAGGATCCAGTTCAGAGCCAAATGCTTACACTGTCGCCATTGTTATCGAAAAAAATGGTTCAAATGGCTCTGAGCACTATGGGACTTAACTTCTATGGTCATCAGTCCCCTAGAACTTAGAACTACGTAAACCTAACTAACCTAAGGACATCACACACATCCATGCCCGAGGCAGGATTCGAACCTGCGACCGCAGCGGTCGCGCGGTTCCAGACTGTAGCGCCGTTAACCGCTTGGCCACCCCGGCCGGCCCATTGTTATCGTAGATGTGTGGGGTGGTACATTATTCTGGTGAAAGAGCGCTTTGTTGCATGCCACCCTTAGTCTTTTCTCAGCCAGCAATAGATTCAAGCGATCCAACAATGAAACGTAATAGGATCCAGCTATCGTTCTGCCTCCTTCCAAGTAATCTATGAGGATTATTACTTGGAAATCCCAAAAAAGTAGCCATTATCTTACCAGCTGACAAAATGGTCTTTACCTTCTTCAGTGCACTTTCACCAGCGTTTTGACTCTGGTGTGTAATGATAGAACCAGTGCCGGATGCGCTTTTGTTCGTGTACGAGCAAACGCGACATCCACCACACACAGCTTCTTCAGAGTCTTCATAGTCAATTCTCAATGCAGGATATTAGACATTCGCTCAGTTGAAGTGCCTACAGTTCCAAAAATCTCACGACTTTTAATTCGGTGGTCTTGCATTACTATATCATAGATTTTGTCAATCATTTCCTTTGTGGTGACCTCAATTGGACAGCCGAAGCGCGCTTTGTCTACGATGCTTGTCCGACCACGTCTAAATTCATTAATCCAGAGGTAAATGGTCTTCAATGATGGTGCAGGGTCCGCATGAACTTCATCCAGTTCTGTTTTGATTTGTGCGACAATCCAAGCCTTCTAATGAAAATGTCTACTAACAGCACGAAACTCGGTTTTCTCCATTTTCAATCGCAGTCGATACACTGACCAATTCAAACGGTTGTCATCAGTGAACTGTACGCTATACATTGTTGTAATATTATATACGATCTTTGGAATAAACAAGCTTACCAACCATGAAGGCATAACGAAAATGCTCCATTCTTTCAGGGAAATTTACCAGATTTATCGAACCATCCTGATAGTGTTAGTGTCTTGACCTGCAGTTAGGCGCCGGTACGGATACGGCGACGTGGGGTTGAAACACAAGCACCAATGTCCATTACATCTGCAGACAGTCAACATAGGTCTGGACAAGGTGAGCAGGGCAATATTGCTGTTGCTCTTCGTGAGTATCGACGCATTATAGGGATACGGAGAGGTCATCTTTCCGCAACAGTGTTGAAGGACGTGATTCGGAAGCTGCAATTAATTGGCGATTTGGCAAATGCACCGGTGAGAAGCCGACGGCCAATAGCGGCACAAATTGTTAAAGAAGTTACTGTTGTCGTGGATGAGAATGCTGGACACAATATACGACCTTCAAGCAGTGCCCGAGGTGTGTCACGACATACGAACGTTCCATGCTCCAAAGTTGTGACGAGCAGCCTTAGAGCACTCTCTCGTCGCGGACACAGATGGTCGTCACATTGAGCAACATTTGTAACCTAGAATGGAAACATGGTACACAAGTAGCAAATGTTAACCTCTTATGTAGAAATGTTTTTCTTTCAATGATTTATTTGTTATTTCTCTTCTGCATGTCCCTACAACTGTGCCCACAAATTTTTATTGTCCTACGATCACTTGTCTTTCATAGGAACCATCACGAGTAGGGAGTGTTTAATTATAACCACGCTGCGCTTATGCGATGAGACGTGTTAATCTTGTGATTAGATCATATTTGGTTCCACCTCTCTATTGTAGGCGTTGTCTTACATTTATTCACATTTAGAGAGCGTATTACGATACTACCTGTAGCCACAGCATCGTCAACGAATAATATTATAGTGCTGTTGACCCTATAACAAATTGTGATGACGAGTCATGCAGCGAAATGCATCTAAACGTGAATATAAGGTCATAACTACCGAACCAGCTCATTTCCCTGTTCATCAAATATTTCTCTATGTATATCACAATAACTGAACAACGAAAACTCTGAACTGTGAATAGAAAGAGAGGTCACTGGTGTTTCACGACTCGCCACAAACCAGAATGTCGTTACCTCAGGATTATAACACGCGAACTTCTGCTTACGTGCTCCCACATATTTATAATGCAGTGTAACTAGTTTCGACTCTTGGCTTGAAATCACGTTGACGGTAAATGTAAGAAAGAAAAATACAAGAAGGTAGATTTTGAGCAAGCGAGAATTCCACAGTTACATTCGAATAGCGAAGTTAGTACCTTGAGAGCGTCATAAGGCCTTTGATAAAGTACATTACCACATTCGTTAATGATTAAGTATAGTTAACTGATGAGTGTTGAAATAAAGGCACGGAGAATGAGGAATAATTTATTAAGAATGCTAGTGAAGGCTGCAGGTTGAGAAAGGAAAGTAATTCTTTCGTTGTCGAAATTATATTCAGTAAACTACTTACTGTTGTGTGCACCACAATTTAATCAGAAAACTGACGTTTCGGCTTCTTTAGCGGGTTGTTCCCATCAAGACAAATGGTAAAATTGAGATTCAGGTTCAAGAGCAGTAACGGAGGTTGTTTCGTATGTTTGAGGAAACGAGACAGTGAATAGATCAGAGTCAGTGAACAGATGCTTATAGGAAGATCGAACAGCTGTCTGTGAGACATAAAAGACGATCTCGAACGTAATAGACCTAGGAAGCCGTGGTTAAATTGAGATGCCCGTTAGAAACAGTAACTTTATAAAACATTCAAAGATGCAGAGAAAGAAGTAATAGAAAGATGAACTGCAGTAACTGTTTGTCTGATGAAGTTCATATCAGAAATGTACGCGAAACAGTGACTAAAACTGCTGAAATCGAAAGAGGTGGCGCAGTACTAAGTCACTGAACTCGTATTCGGGAGGACGACGGTTAAATACCCGTCAGGCCACCAGATTTTAAGTTTTCCGTGACTTCTCTATATCGGTTAAGATGAATGGTTGCTATGAAAAGGCACGAGCGATTTCCTTCCCACTCCGACTGTGTGCTCCGTCTCTAATGACCTCATTGACGGGTTGTTAAATCCTAATCCTCCTCTTTCCTTTAGGTTCTGAATGTGTTTCTCAAGCGCTATTATATATTGTAACTATGACAACCTAGTTAAGTGGCAGCAGCGAAAACACGGGCCCCTTATGCTGGAAGAACAAACTTAATGTAATTGGAATTGTGAACCCTCTGACTGTCCAAGAAGCATAGAATTGCCTCCAAAAACAGATACACAGGAGACAGAAGAAACAAAAAAACTCTTTCGAAAAATGGAGGTGCAATATTTATAAATGGCTTCTGGTGTACCCATATTGCATTATCATAGTAGCTAATATTTAAAAATTGCACGGTGCTTCTAGTCACGTGTATTTTGATTCATGTAATTACGTTACATGATTTCCTTACGTCGATTCAGCATTTATCCTTTGACTGTCAGTTCGCAAGAAATTCTCCTGGTCACCGGCACTATACGTCAATGGTCGACCCGGGACATTTGTAAATCCTGGAGTCGTCACAAATGCACATTACTCTATCCGTATTTTTGCTGACGAGAGGTGCCTGTTGACAAACTGTTCTTGATACAGCTGCTCTGCAGCTTCTGATCTATCTTCACGGCCGAACATATTGTGCCTTTTGCGTTTGTACAAACTGAGTTGCTATGATAGTAGCACTACTGAACATCCGTTAACAGCTTTTGGCGCATATAAGATGTAACCACGACAACAAACGACATTCTCTCTTGACTCAGTGCCCGCTCTTTCTGATTATAGCTCAAACTCCGCGTGACTTGAGAATTTATCGCTGCTGGCAATTTGTGGTTCTGCGCTTATCTTCCAAACACTATCCGATCCAAATAAGTTCACTGGTGTGCCATGGCAGTTTCTGAAGAATAACGTGTCAAGATTATAAGACTAGTTGTACAAAACAGCATTGTGTTCTGTAATTAATTGTCCTCTTTTGCCACTCATTCTGTGTGCAGCTCCACCATGTGAAATGTCTGCCTGGAAGTATGAAATGTATTTTAGAATTGCGTGACGTCCTGTTTGTCAAAGTCGTTTTTGACCTAATTTTTTTCCGTTTATTCTAAAGACACAAGGAAGGGGATACACCCTGTTCATTGTCACACCTCTTGCCCCATTTTCATTCGCACGACTAAGCAACTTTCATCGCCAAGCACACACATATTGCTCAGGTCGGGCCTTGACTGAACACTCGAGTTACCAAAATCCAAAATAAATAAAAAAATTGTCATCCAGGTATAAATAATTCATCAGTCTGAAAGTTTGTTTGAAGACCAAAGTTTCTTTACTAGGCTAGGACCTTTATGGAGTAGCATTTCTTTGGCTTCCTCCCACCTTAGTTCTAAGTATATTTTGGAGGTGCCTTCAACTTAACGTAGAAACCTAACGCAGACGTTGTGCAGTCCCAAACTACGGTCACGTGGTAATACTGTTGCGTTACCTATCTACGAGAAATTCTCTCTGTTTGTCTCACTGTTTCGACTAACCGTGTGACTATTTGCGCGCGCCTCTTCAACCCTATGAAGCCTTCTTGCTGAACTGAGCTCGTGGTGGTATACTTGCTATAGAAGGTGTCTCTCGTAAGAGTTTTCAGGTGCATTTTCTCTGCGGTTTCGGCAGAAATTTCCAGTTTCTTTTTTGCAGCGTGTAACTGGAGTCGGCCCAAACAAATTCTGCTTATCACGTCTTTCGAGCGACTCCCAGTGTCGATGGAAAATATCTGTTTGTTTCCCGCAACAAATAAAATGATTTTTAAAATGGCTTTATATGTTTCCGTTCGACAGAATAGTCCTTAATTAGTCTAATGTGATGTTGGTTTTATCGATGTGTATTAACAGGAACAGTAACACTGAAGAATAATTAGTGCACCAGCAGTGACGGCGCTGCCCTTGACCGCCATGCTGGAGAGCAGTTCTGAGAATTTTTCGTCTTTTGCTGTTCCTCTTAATACATATCGATAAAACGAATATTGCATTAGCCTAATTTTGGACCGCTCTATCGAATGGGCACGTAAAATTCCGCTTGGTTCAAATGGCTCTGAGCACTATGGGACTCAACTGCTGTGGTCATCAGTCCCCTAGAACTTAGAACTACTTAAACCTAACTAACCTAAGGACATCACACACACCCATGCCCGAGGCAGGATTCGAACCTGCGACCGTAGCAGCAGCGCGGCTCCGGACTGGAGCGCCTAGAACCGCACGGCCACCGCAATTCCGCTTGAAAAATCATTTTGCTCGTAACTGGAAACAGACCGACACTCTCTCCCGGCAGGTCGCGTGAAAGACGTGATGAGCAGAATTTATTTGGGCTGACACCAGCTACACGCTGCGAAAACGAATTATAAATATCTGCCAAAACATTAGAGAAAATGTGCCTGACGACCCATGGTAGAGACACCCACAAGGGAAAACAAAAGTTTTGAAATACCTGTGTACAGGAAAAGAGCCAGTCTTGCTACATGTGCAGTCTGAACGATCTACATCTGTTAACAGGGAATTTACGACCAGTTTTGCATTGATTTCGGACCGTATTTGGAACCCTTTTAGCGCTGTATAGGGAAAATTGCACTATAAACGCGAGAAAATAAATACGAAATCAACGAAGAGAAAAATAGTGTTTTCGGTGCGGATGCTCGTGTCAGTTTAGCAATGCATTTCGGCAGAGATCTGTGCAAGAAGAAGTTAAATTGTTTGTTTCCCGTAATCTGATTATGTACGAGGATTTCTAAAAGGCATAAAATTGTTCGGAGGGAATGATTAGAAACTGACACTTTTACTTCAGGGCTGACTAACTTCGTGTACGCAAAACTTTCAAAACGATGAACTATGGAACAGTGGAACGTAATATATCGTAAGACGTCACATACTGCGGCTGATGCGCTAGTATTTGCCAAAGGAAATGAATATTTAATAAGCATACAGATTTAGATCGTTAGACTTTTTAGTAACATACACAAGACCCATAATAATTTCATTAGCTTACTTATATTAACACCTACGCAGTAATAAACACTTTCAGTGCGTCGGTGTCTTCAGATTGGATCATAAAGACATGCCCACTACCATTTATCCTTATTTTCACAATTCACGTATGAAATTACATGACCTTTGTGTGTGAGCCGCGCGGGATTAGTCGAGCAGTCAGGGGCGCTGCAGTCATGGACTGTGCGGCTGGTCCCGGCGGAGGTTCGAGTCCTCCCTCGGGCATGGGTGTGTGTGTTTGTCCTTAGGATAATTTAGGTTAAGTAGTGGGTAAGCTTAGGGACTGATGACCTTAGCAGTTAAGTCCCATACGATTTCACACACATTTGAACATTTTTTTGTGTGAGCAGTTGTTTTGCTGTCATTACAGTTCAGATGATTTGCAGATCTGGCTTAATCAACTTCATATAATTTGATTCACTTGACATGTATATTTGATACTACGAATGATTGGGAATATTATATCTTGCCATCGCAGAAATTGCTAAAAGGTGAGCGAGTTAGCGCAATGGCTAGCACACTGGACTCGCATTCAGGAGGACGACGGTTCAAACCCGCGACCAACCATCCTGCTTTAGGTTTTCCGTGATTTTCCTAAATCGCTTCAGGCAAATTACATGATGGTCCTTTCAAAGGGCACGGCCGACTTTCTTCGCCATCCTTTCCTAATCGGTGGTAGGTATGACCTCGCTGATTGGTCCCTTCCCCCAAATCAATCAACCAACCAACCAAATACGTGGAAAGACCCTTTACACTTATTGTTCTAGAGGACACTTTGCTTTATCTGAAAATCTGAAAATTGGAAATTTTTGGTAAGGTCTTATGGAACCAAACTGCTGAGGTCATAGGTCCCTAAGCTTGCACACTACTTAATCTGACTTACGCTAAGGACGACACACACCCATGCCCGATGGAGGACTCGAACCTCCGACGGGAGGAGCCGCGCGAACCGTGACAAGACGCCCTAGACCGCACGGCTACCCCACGCGGCCTCGCAAAATCTGAGACAGAGACTTCCCAGTATCGTATATTCAAAGTGAAGCCAGTGTACAAATCTAGCATATGTTCAGCGAGCTTCCGGTGAAGTAAAAGGAAAAAAAAACTAAAAACTACAAAATCAGTTTTTGACTGACAGCGAATATTTTTCTTTTACCAGTACTTAAAGTATTTTAAAGATTTAATCGGCAGTTAGAAAATTTCAAACTCCACTTTCATTAATACCAGTAAAAGTGTGAAGTACCTTGCTCCATCTTTTGTTGCTTTATGATGCAGCTGCCCCTCCCCCGTTTTTTGTAATAATAAACGAGATAATTAAAGACTACCAAACTGTAGCAGCTTTGGAAATAACGGTCCCCATGTGCTTCCTAGGGTACAGCGGTGCGGCGTGATAAGTTACAAACACAGTCAACGCATTTGTTATTCATTAGCAGTAGTAGCCGTTAAAGAACACCGATAAGCAACTTGTATACTGCTTGCGATGCGCTATTCTCGAATTACAGCGTTTTGCTACCTGTGTTTGTGGTAGCTATTAAAAGTCTGTGAGCGGTCCTTTCGATTACAGTTTCATTTGTCGTGCCTCTCATGCTTACCTAACGTAGGTATTGTTACAGAGCCTGCAGACCTCACTTTCTTTTCACGTCAGTCAGCTGCGACCGCCGGAGAAATGCGATCGTATGGTTTCTGCAAGGGGATGCCGAGGCGTAAAAATACTACTATATCTCCAGTATTTGTTCCTACAGAAGTAGTCTGCTCCGTGCCCACAATGTGAAAGAAACTCCTACACGAAGGGGTGAACAACAGAAGCCGAGTCAGGCGAAGCAGTAGGAAATCACCGGGGTCGCACTTAGCTGGTTATGGTTTTCCTGTTTTTTCATCTTCCACAGTTCCGCTAAAGAACTCAGATGAAGGCCAAGCTGTTCGGCTCTGAAAGACCGTGGCAGATGGTTTCAACGTCCTTGTTCACCTTAGCCAGTCCTTCTCTCTATTGAACTCAGTAGTCATAAGTCTTTAATATCCTGAGAAAAACGAAAATTCTATTGAAAAAAATTCCCAGATTCAAATTTTCGTTTATAAGTTACAGAGGTGTGCCAGGGAATGTGACACCGCTTGTTATGGACACTAATTTCAGAAAAGATTCATGCAAAATCTCTTAATACTTAGGAAAGTCTATGCAGCGAGCTTCCATACGTATGATGGTACACTGCTTCAGCATCAGTCGAATTTTTAAATAAAGAATTGAACGTTACATTAGCATTCCTCGTCCCTCCACTCCTATTTTATGAGGACAAATGTTTTGTATTTCAGTCAATATAAATGTGTGATATCATTGGTAATTTTTACGCTCATCACGCTGCGACCCCGTGACCTAAGCCACCACATTTTTTTTTTTTTTTCCTTTATTGAGTTTCGATTCCCTCCCGAAGGGGGCGGGCTGGCAGCAGCTTAGTACACCGCTCTTCAGCCTACAGAATTTGTTTTAAAAAGAGGAAGATAATAAATAATAAAAGCAGGCGATAAAATAGTGACGTAAATGGTAAAATGGTGGAAAATCGTGGAGCTTAAAACATAAAACAAAGGGTTGATGATGCTAATAAGATAAATATGAAGCAGACAGGTAAAAGAATAGACATGCAATTAAAAGAACACGGCGACAGTCTGGTTTATGTTCGCAAGAGATATAAAATTTACACCCAGTGACAGCAACACTTTGGAAAGACGAACAACACTGAACATTCACTTGAACACTGCACTAAAAAATTGGCACAAATATGATATACCACAGCCAAGGGCAGATGGGGGGAACCTGGACAGATGACGGGGAAGGCGGGCCACCACAAGGTGCAATTTATGGGAAGTTACCGCCTGCCATGGTTAAATTATACTCACGTGGAAATTATGCTCAGTAGAGATGATAAGCTGTTCAGGTTGCTTTACTCTCGTCCTTAATTTCTTTTCCATTTACATTCATAACTCCGAATATACTTTACAAGTACTTGTTAGCGTTATTACGAGGGCGTGCCGAATAATAATGCCTCTGTTCTCAATACCGGTTGAATTATTACAAGTCATGCATGTTACTCGGTCGACCTTGCTTCGCTGTCTCTACCCTCTGCCGCTAGAGGGATCCGAATTGCAGCGTGTATCATGGCGGTGTGTACCGTAACTATGTCAGTAAACGAGTTTCTGAACGCAGGAAACGTGCCTCGAACTAAAATCCACAGAAAAGTGAAAGCTGTGTAGGGTTTTGCCTGTATCGACATCAGTAATGTGCGACGTTGGGTTGTTCGTTCTCGTAATAAAGGAAACGGTGGTGCTAACCTCATTGTGTGTGGCAGAGCTTTATCACTTTCCAGAACACCTTCGATGACTTCACTTGTATAGTGATAGCAGATGTGCAAGCAGATGTGAGGTTGTGGCTCCGTCAACAAAGTCAAACATTCTACAGTGACGGTAATAGCGTTTGTTTTATTTTTTTAAAGCCTTACGAACGTTTCACATAAAAAATTCGGAGTCATTACTTTTCATCCTCTTACTTCTCGAGCCGCAACTGCCAGACGATGTGCAGGGAAACTAAAGTAATTTTATAACATTTCGTTCACTGCAAGCTTTCCTTTGAAGACTTATATTTTCAATCAAAGAACAGTCTGCTTTCAGCTCCAACCACAAGTGTAACGTATTGCCTTCTGTAGTACTATCTGTTTTCAATTAACATCACGACAATCACTGGGCACTTCGCGATTGCAATGGATACACTTGTCCGATTATTAGCATCTTCCCCCTCTCCCCGGCCTCTTTGTCAGGTATGCGAAGGTTTATATTCGTGTTGTCGCTCTTTGTCGTTCGTTTTGTCAATAATTTTGTCGGAATAAATCAGAGCAATTGTCATTGGTGTCTCATTTAGTAATCGTAAGCTTCCTCATTCGTAATTTTTGAGGGCACCCTAATTATTGCGTCGCCTGCCATGCGTACGATTCATTTAAATCCGGATGACCTTGCAATTTCGTGTTTTGTCGACAGCAGGATGCTTAGAGACGGAATGTGAGCTCGGTTGGAGAAAGATGTGCAGAGGAGCTGCTCGTGGCTTCGTATGAAAAAATCATCTCAGCAGGTGCGTGAAGTGATGTAGGGAAAGTACAAGAGCCTAAATCAGAATGGCCAGGCCGAGTATTTAACTACAGCATCACCTCACGCGGTTAGAGCTGGAAGACCTACTTCGATACTTATTCCAACTACAGCGTAAGTGAATAATCAGCAGCCATTCTCCGTAACAAGTTGTCCGTTTGACGCGAAATAGTCGGCGAGTTTGGAGGCTCTGAAAAGTAAGAGGAGCTAGTCCCTTGCTGAGCGCCACCCCGTGAGGTGAATCCTTGAACAAATTTTAGGTGTAGCTTCGGATAAGTTTGTTGATGTTTTCAACCCCCAGCGTGTTAGCAGTAATCGGAATATCTTCCTCAGTTACCGAGGTCGTTAATGCACAGTCACAGGCGGAGGCAAGCAGTTGGAGTAGTGGTGGAGAGAGAAATTTTCTTCACCAGTGTTTACTCGGCGAGAGGAAGGCAGGAGGAGAGGTGGAGGTGTTGGTCACCAGAGCCCGCGCCATTGTCCTAGGTTAAATAACGGACCTCTGTTACTGAGCCAGATGGTTCAGTCGCTAAGATACTGTACTCGCATCCAGGGGGAGGACGGTTCAAATCCACGTACTCCTGTCCAGACATAAGTTTTCCTGACGAGTCACGTAGCTCTGAAAATTATACAGTACTACAACCTCCCTGATTTCAAAGACCCAGGAAAAAACAACCACAGTACATACAACAATGATAAATGCACCACATTGTAGAACATCTCAAAGAATTTATTTACTTATCATCTATACAGCTCTACATGTGAACCATTTGTAGCACGAAGAATAATGAGTCTGTACACAATTTCTTGCCACGTTCTTTGTAACATGTCCTCTGTTATTGTTGCAGTCGCATTAGTGATACGATGTCACAACGTAGTACTATCGTCCACTTTGGTCGCATACACGCGGTCCTTCACGAATCCCCACATGAAGAAATCAAGCGGCGTAATGTTGAGTGAGCGTGGTGGCCAGGCAATGGGTCCTCCGCGTCCGATCCTATCCAGGAACTTGCGAACAGCCGTTGACCAATGCGGCGGAGCTCCATCTTGTTGAAAAATGATGTTGGGTTGCAAGTCTTGCATCTGAGGGTACACAAACTGCTCCAACATGTCCAGATACACTGACCCATTCACTGTTTGTTCCGTAAAGAAGAACAGTCCGACAATCCTGTGGTGCATTAGCCCGCACCAGACGTTTACTTTAGGGCTGTCACGAACATCTTCAATGACAATGTGCGGATTTTGCGAACCCCAGATCCGAACATGATGCCTATTAACGTTTCCTGATAGATGAGAGGTTGCCTCATCTGAAAATAAACATCTGGCATCCATAAACAGCTGGCATCCGTATCAATACGCTGCAGCATATCCGCAGCAAATTGTTGTCGGCGTGGTTTGTCGTTCGGCGTCAGATGTTGCAGAATATGCACTTTGTAAGCACACATACGAAGACACTAGTGAACTACACGATGCAATGTTGATCGAGGTACATCAGGTTGCCTAGATGCTGGACGAACTGACTTACGTGGGCTTCTGAGAGAAGTTTGCCTGATCTCCTCCACTGTCTCTTCTGAAACTCCGCAACGAGCACCGCCAGAATGTTTCAGAACACTTCCTGTTGCCAGAAACTTCCTATACCATTCCTTAATTGTTTTCCCATCAGGTGGATCACATTGATACACACGACGATAATTTCTTTGCTCAGTAATCGGCGATTTCTTATCTGCAAACCACACTACTGCTTGCTCGCGTTGCTGGGGAATCGCCATTTTCACTTCATATGACCATGCTGCACTCTGGCTGTGATACTTCGCACTTCCGGGAATATAAATTATTTGAGATACTCTACAATGTGGTGCATTTTTCATTGTCGTATCTACTGTGTTTTTTCTTTTCTGGGTCCTTGAAATCAGGGAGGTTTGAGTGGGACACCATATATGTTTTGAGCTTCGTTTTGGTGTTCACCACTAACAAAGTAGCTGCATAAATTACGTTGCTCTGCATACCCCTTTGTAGTTGCTATTGTTATGTGTTTGGTACACACCTCAATACTGAAATTAACAACAATCTATTAAAGGGCCGTAAGTATCAGATACATACCAATCATCGACCGGGGATTAGTGCAGGTTGCCTTTCCGCTGGACTACTTAGCGCGCAGCTACTACTGACATGTTTTCAGTCAAGCACGAAGTCCTCATCTGTGGCTAATAATCTTTGATATTAAACGTGTTATGGAAGTAGTCTCGACGTCAGTAAAAACGTGAATTTACTCCGGGTCGAGACCTACATGTAGGCTCTCATAGAGCGTAAACTGTGCAGAGCCACGAGCAAGACGTGGAATTGGCGTGCGGTCGTGAGAGTTTATAGCCGGGAGGATCTTGCGGCGTTTCTTGCTGGAGGCGGCTATCAGCAGCCGTCAGCGGCGGAATTAAAGCCTGTGACGGCGAGGCGCAATTTATAGCGACCTGTCCCCACGGCTGCCTCATTTTGATTTATACTCACGGCTCTTTCACTCCCGTCGCTATAGATTCTGACTCTTTTTTCGATTTTCATTTCCGCGCAGGTAGTAATCTCTTGTGAAATGCCACGTTTCGAGAAAGTCTTACTTTGTCGGAAATTGCTAAACTTCATTTAATATAACACGTTCAACTTCTCGCCTCCGCAACACCCACCTCTCCCTCCCCGCAGCCCTTGTTGGCACTGCAGATACGTCGAAATCGAAAGAAGTTCGGGACGTCATTCAGTACCACACTGATTTTCCACTGTTAGTTCAAATTATATTTCTGGCGGCGGCAGAGTGTAGCGTGTGGTGAAAGTATGAAACACGTGGTAACTTAGGAGCTGTGGGACAAAACGCCTACAAGCACATGACTCTAAATCGTTTATGAAGAGGGGGAGGGGGGGGCTTAACGGCAAAAATTGCCAGCTTTCGTGCGAAACAGACAATATTTCAGCAACAAAAATTCAAAATTGTGTGTGAAATCTTATGGGACTTAACTTCTAAGGTCATCAGTCCCTAAGCTTACACACTACTCAATCTAAATTATCCTAAGGACAAATACACACACCCATGCCCGAGGGAGGACTCGAACCTCCGCCGGGACCAACCGCACAGTCCACGACTGTAGCTTTCAGCAACAGTTTCGCGAACTTTTTCGTGTCTTTCCATGGTGAAAGTGAACCTTGACTAGGCTCTCGCTAAGCCATTTCTCCGCAATATCCTTCTGTGAAGTCTGGAAGGTAAGACAGGTAGTGGCGGAAGTACGGCTGTGAGGGCAGATCATGAGCTGTGCCTAGATCGCTCACTCAGTAAATGCGTTGCCGTACCATGTTCGAGCCCCGGTCCAGCACTCAGTTTCAATTAGCCGGCAAGTTTCAAATATCACTGAATGAGGTGCAAATTTGCGGTTTCCTTTTATCACATCTGGTAAATGCCACGATCTGTTTTCTTCCCATACCTGTCAGTTCTTGCTAATGCTCCATCTCTAGTGACCTCAGTATCGACCAGACATTAATCTTCCTTCTTCCTTTGCACATCCAAAACCTGAGGGCACAGCGAATCACTCGTGAGAGAGATGAACAGGGCGTACAGGTGCGCGAGTGCCTTCTGACACGCTGCTGTGGAATAGCTCACCGTCGAAATTAAGAACGAACCACCTGCCCAGCTGTTACAAGGGGCTTCCAAGCGGACTGACCTTTGAGCATCTAGGTACATCGCAGGAAGAGAGACATCCGTGTGGAAATGGGGCCTCTGCTGACTGCCTATTGGAAACTGTTCATTTTTGTCCTCCATAGAATCATCGGACGTTAGCGAAACAGAAACGGAGAAAACACCAGAAATTGTTACTGGGACAACACAAATTGCCATCGTCATTTTAGCGGCTGTGTAGTTATGATCTGGTAGTTGGTTTCTGGGATCACTCTTAGAAACAGAAAGACCTTTCGACTAATGTGAATCCGAACACGATTTGCAGATAATATTCACTTTTGCGCTGTTACTGTCTTTTTATTAGAAAGTTATTGGAGAGAGAGAGAGAGAGAGAGAGAGAGAGAGAGAATTGGGGAAGATTGTGGAGTGACATAATGAGACGTCTTAAATTGTAACAAATGCTAGTCAGAGGCTAGAAAAAGACGATCAAGTTTTTCCTGTCGTCTTCGCTACCAATGTGTGTACGTGAACACTATCACCGCCTATTCTAGTTTCTGATGAGCTGTAGCCTTCGTGTAAAAGCAAGTCCTAGAAGTCCAGGAAGTCGTCGTTACTACTGTTTCGAGCTCATATGGAAGGATGAAATTAGTTTACACTGAAACATCCTTCTCCGGTAATAGACATTTGTTTCTTTTACTTCATGCTGCGGCCGATGTCAATCTTTTGTTTCACAGAACAGAGACTTATGAGGATTATAATGCATGTTTCCAAGCGAAACCGCGCTGTTTGGTAGGGCTCTTGAATGTGAGGGAATTTTGAACCAAAATATCGAGTAGTATTACCACTGTACGTGACTGAGGGGCTCAGTACAACACCAAAAGTTAGATTCTTTAAGGCAACTGTACTGGCAAAAAAAGAAATGGCAACGCCCCTTAACAGCGGTGCGAGGGGGGAGGGCAGGGGGAGTGACAACACAACTGAACCAAATGTGGGAACTACAGAACAAATGTTCCGATGCGGTCTACGAGCAAATATATATTCGTCAACAAAACTTGCACACGGATCTAAACGCGAAAACAGTAGAAGAATCATAAGAGAAGAACCACTCAGATGCATAATAAACTCGACCAGCAGCGACATATAAGACTTACACAAGACGTTGGTATTCTCAGAGGAAGCATAGAGGCGTACATATAGTCAACAAAAATAACAAGTGACTTTCAGGATTTTGAATGAAAAGGAATGGAGGCGGAGGGACTCACAGGCCTTAAACGCCCTTAGATGTCATCCCCTAGTGGGCGAAAGTTGCAGAAAAGAAACACGCTAAGAATTGGGAATCACCAACAGAATATGGCACTTCAGTAACATTAAATAAGTCTAAAACAGATCAGAGTGGCTGCTTGGAGAGGGCAACCTCAATTGCTGTGACTGCGCTTGTGTAATCTAAAATATAGCCCATCATCTACCTCTCAAAATGTCATAAAGTTTTTCGTGTCGATTTAAATTTTTCAGCCGGCCGGAGCGGCAGAGCGGTTCTAGGCGCTACAGTCTGGAGCCGCGCGACCGCTGCGGTCGCAGGTTCGAATCCTGCCTCGGGCATGAATGTGTGTGATGTACTTAGGTTAGTTAGGTTTAAGTAGTTCTGAGTTCTAGGGGACTTATGACCTCAGCTGTTAAGTCCCATAGTGCTCAGAGCCATTTGAACCATTTTAAATTTTTCATCAATAAAAAATACTTTCAGCTATACGTCTGTCATACATCAATACAACAGAAGTCTCTTACTGCGTCCTACGCAGACCGTCTACATTTAATAATAATCGCAGAGAAACTCAATTGAGATGAGAAATTTGCTTGGGCGCAGATTTCCGTATCGTCTTTATCATTTACTTGTATGGCGCCGTGTAGTGTCTACAAAAAGAGAGAGACAGTGATGGACCTCAGTGCTGAGAGTAGAACTAAGGGAGAACGTCAAAGCTAATATTGCTATTTTGCCTTTCTCTCACGGAGAGGCTCAAGGTGAGCACCTTTCGTTTCAAAGAACATGGGGCAGCGAGGGATCGGTGAAACGAATGAAAACAGTATTGGTAATAAAGATAAGCTACAGCTGCATAAGTGGCTAAAAATAACTTTTCTTTACAACTAAATCAAAATATGGCATAGCAAGTTTCACCCACTACAGCAAATCAATCAAAATTGCTATGACTATGTACGCTGAAGCAGTGGCTCGTGTCCAGAGAGTAATTAAAGAAAAAAAACCCTAAGAAAACCATATCGTCAATAAAATCTGGTAGTAATGAAGGAAATAATGAAAAAAATTTATATTCGAAAGGAAATGTAATATATATTTCAATAGTTTAACATTAGACAGTGAATTGTAAGAAAGTTTTGTAATTGTTGTAGGTATTAAACTGGTGTAGGGAAGACGTGGTAAACTGCGACTGTTACTATCATAAACTGGAGGGGATCACTCCGTATTATTGTGACACAGTTCTTTTGCTTTCACTTCGCAGAAAGGCCTGTAAAAATTGGGAATGAAATCAGTGCATCAGTGCATGATATGTTGATCAGCGTGTGTGCTCTATCGTTTCCTTACCTCATGCCGCCCAGATTTGTGTGAAGAAAATAATCTGGCGCGAAGGATCGCTACCGTACCCTTGCATCCAGAACCACTAACACGAACGTGAGTTTGAGGTATATCGACAACTTCAGGAAAGTAATTTTCAACACTTAGGTTCAGTTCGGTCACAGTTTACATATACTACATCTAGTGGTAATGAAATTTGCCGACAGCGTGGCGTCGGACAAGAACTACTTAAACATAACTAACCTAAGGACATCACACACATCCATGCCCGAGGCAGGATTCGAACCTGCGACCGTAGCAACCGCGCGGTGGCGGACTGAAGCGCCTAGAACCGCTTCCAAAAACTTCACTCAGTGGAAGAGGTTGATCCGAAGATATTCGACAGTTACTGAGGAAACGACCGTCAAAGTTTTTGACGTAATTTAGGTGTCTTTTTAGCGCGCGATAAGCTACGCCCAACTGGTGGCCTCTCACTTTCGCGTCCCGTGATCTAAACCCGATTATTGCTTTTATTTGTTTTATTTTTTCATTTATCTACCCGTGTCCGTAGAACGTTACACAACGGATGATTCTTATCAACTTGTGGTATACAAGGGTGTTACATTAACTGTAAAATTATAACTTGGTTTCATAATAAGCGTCATATACTTATTACATAAAATATGTGTGAATGATATTTTCAGGCGTTACAATCTTTCTAAATTCTCATATTCTTATATTTCATTCTTAAATCAGTTCTTAATTCTTATTCTTTAGGAAGAGTTGGTGCATTCCCATGGACTATACTGGTCGTAGGAACATTCGAAATACAGAAAATCCGAATACCACTAGCATCGCGCGAAGACAAGTTTGCCACAGCGATATTTCTTCGAATGAATCTGACTCTGGAAAGAAACGTCGTTAACATTGCTGAAGATTTCATACGTTAGAAATAATTTCGTGGAAAACGACGCTTAACGGATCACTTTTCCGAAAACTGGCGCTAGCAGTTGATTATAAATCAAGATACACTACAGGAAATTCACCGAAAACAATTTCAAATAATTTTTCCATTCATTTATCGTGTTCTTCTTTTTTTTATTCATTCACCACACATACAATTATTAGACGAATAACGTTATTTCAATATACATTAGAAAACATTCGTGTGGTAATTTTCTACAAAAATGTGTAGATTAATGAAAAACAAAAATAAAATAGTAATCGGGTTTCGAACATGGGGCGCAAAAGTGATAAGCCGAGACGGTAACAACTGTGTCACCGCCTCGGTTGAATTACTTATTTGCTGAGAGGCACATACAGTGACTCGAAAACTTTGAACGTCGTTTTCTCTGAAACGGTCGAACATTTATGGCTAAGCCGAGGCACTATCCGCTTATCCTGATCCCTCTTCTTCTGAGCGAAGTTTCTGGGAAATCAGGTGATAACACTTGCCGTGTCCTCCTCGACAGCAAGAAGAAACGTCGTCCGTAGTATTCGATCACAAAATGCCTCCCACCCGCTGTAGTATTCTGACGTCAGCGCCAAATGTCTGCAGTTCCTGTTTATAGACCTTGCTGCTCATCTTAAGAACGCGTGTGAGTTGTCTTCAATATAATTTATCTGCAACTCGTTCTTAGGTGCTCATTACATTCAATTTCTGTATCTTCGTCTCACCTTGCTCCGCCATCGCTTCAGCGTACTTTCTTGCCCTGCCAACTTACATGGACTGACTTGAACATTTCTGCGACCCTTTTACCTTTCACCCGGCGACAAATCCAGCGAACGAGCGTGCTGGAAAGGCTGGAGCGGTCAGGTAGAGCACGCACAAAGAAATTACGCACAGGAGTGCCAGACGCGGGTGTATTTTAATCTGTCTGGGGAATCAGCCAAGACAATGCGGCTGCGGTGGCCGTGATGGACAGTTGATAACCCGCCTTTGTTAGGGCGCGCTTTTGTCGCGCGGCTTCTCCGCGCCGCTGTCTCCCACAAAAGGTCAATTTTGTTATTAACCCGCGCCTCTGTCCTTCCTCTTACCTCGGTTTCTTCCCACTTTCTTATCTACAACAGTGGTCAGGCATCGCTGCCGTAGGCGTTAGTGGTTGTGAGTTCGGAGAACATCATGCGCGTACTACCGTAAACTTTCCCAACATCTTCAGCTCCTCTTTAAAGTGTCTGCCTGTACAAATACGGTCGAGTTGCATTGTTGTGACCTATGCAGCGGGTAGCACATGATTTACGTCATGTGATGAGCGCTGGTAAAGTGTGTAACCAGAACTGAAAGTCTACCAGTACGCATTACGCTAGTCCGTAGCAGATACAGAAGACCATTTATCCATATTGTTGAAAGGGGGTGGTCATTCGTTTTCGTACCAAGAGGGACAATTCTTCCGTAACGGTAAGGTTTGTGACTGAATCCCAAAAGAGTCGCCATAACCTTTCTGGCCGAAGGAATGGTCTTCGCCTTTGTTGGTGCAGATTCTCCCTTAGTAACCCATTGTTTAGATTCTTGTTTCGTCTCAGGAGTATAGTAACGTATCCATGTTTCATCCACAGTGACGAAACGGCGCTTAAAGTCCTGCGGATTCTTCCTGAACAGCTGCAAACTATCATTGCAACACTTCACACGATTCCGTTTTTGGTCAAGCGTAAGCAATCGCGGAACCCATCTTGCGGATAGCTTTCTCATGTCCAATGTTTATGCAAAAAATTATGTACCCGTTCATTCGAGATGCCCACAGCACTAGCAGTCTGACTCACCTTAACTCTTCTGTCATCCATCCCCATATCATGGATTTTATCAATGATTTCTGGAGTCGTAACCTCCACAGGGAGTCCAGAACGTTCAGCATCACTTTTGCCCATATGGCCACTCCGAACATTTTGAAACCACTTATAAACTGTTCTAATCGAAGGTGCAGAGTCGCCGTAATGTTTATCAAGCTTCTCTTTAGTCCCCTGAGGGGTTTTGCCTTTCACAAAGTAATGTTTAATCACGGCACGAAATTCTTTTTCGTCCATTTCGTTCGTACATACCACCACCACCACCAGGGTTACGAGAATTTCTCATTCTAGTTACATCTGCCAAAATATTATGACCACCGACCTGCTGTCGATATAAATCCGTCCAGGCCATAGCAGCGTCACCTAGCGAGGAATGATTGCTAGTCAGACACACGTACGGTGCATGTACACTACTGGCCATTAAAATTGCTACACCAAGAAGAAATGCAGATGATAAACGGGTATTCATTAGACAAATATATTATACGAGAACTGACATGTGATTACATTTTCACGCAATTTGGGTGCATAGATCCTGAGAAATCAGTACCCAGAACAACCACCTCTGGCCGTAATAACGGCCTTGATACGCCTGGGCATTGAGTCAAACAGAGCTTGGATGGCGTGTACAGGTACAGCTGCCCATGCAGCTTCAACACGATACGACAGTTCATGAAGAGTAGTGACTGGCGTATTGTGACGAGCCAGTTGCTCGGCCACCATTGGCCAGATGTTTTCAGTTGGTGAGAGATCTGGAGAATGTGCTGGCCAGGACAGCAGTCGAACATTTTCTGTATCCAGAAAGGCCCGTACAGGACCTGCAACATGCGGCCGTGCATTATCTTGCTGAAATGTAGGGTTTCGCAGGGATCGAATGAAGGGGAGAGCCACGGGTCGTAACACATCTGAAATATAATGTCCACTGTTCAAAGTGCCGTCAGTGCGAACAAGAGGTGACCGAGACGTGTAACCAGTGGCACCCCATACCATCACGCCGGGTGATACTCCAGTATGGCGATGACGAATACACGCTTCCACTGTGCGTTCACCACGATGTCGCCAAACACGGATGCGACCATCATGATGCTGTAAACTGAACCTGGATTCATCCGAAAAAATGACGTTTTGCCATTCGTGCACCCAGGTTCGTCGTTGAGTACACCATCGCAGGCGCTCCTGTCTGTGATGCAGCGTCAAGGGTAACCGCAGCCATGGTCTCCGATCTGATAGTCCATGCTGCTGCAAACGTCGTCGAACTGTTCGTGAAGATGGTTGTTGTCTTGCAAACGTTCCCATCTGTTGACTCAGGGATCGAGACGTAGCAGCACGATCCGTTACAGCCATGCGGATAAGATGCCCGTCATCTCGACTGCTAGTGATACGAGGCCGCCAGCACGGTGTTCCGTATTACCCTCCTGAAGCCTCCGATTCCATATTCTACTAACAGTCATTGGATCTCGAACAACGCGAGCAGCAATGTCGCGATACGATAAACCGCAATCCGCAATCCGACCTTTATCAAAGTCGGAAACGTGATGGTACGCATTTCTCCTCCTTACACGAGGCATCACAACAACGTTTCAGCAGGCAACGCCGGTCAACTGCTGTTTGTGTATGAGAAATCGGTTGGAAACTTTCCTCATGTGAGCACGTTGTAGGTGTCGCCACCGGCGCCAACCTTGTGTGAATGCTCTGAAAAGCTAATACAGCATAGTACAGCATCTTCTTCCTGTCGGATAAATTTCGCGTCTGTAGCACGTCATCTTCATGATGTAGCGATTGTAATGGCCAGTAGTGTATTCAGTAAGTGTGCTGTCCATGTGTAGTATGCGGAAGGCACGCGATCCATCTTAGTTTGGCTGAGGGGAAATTGTGATGCCACGGAGACTCGGCACGAGCATCTAGGAAACTGCATGACTTCTCGGGTGTTCGAGGAGTGCTGTGGTGAGTGTCTTCAACACGTGGCAAAACCAAGGTGAAACAGCGTCCGAACGTCGTGGGGTTGGGCGGCATCCCTCATTACAGATGTCGGATGTCGAAGGCTGGGCAGACTGGTAAAGCAGGACAGGCGGCGTACCGTGGCGGAACTAACATCGGACTTTAATGCTGGGCAGAGTACAAGTGTGTCTGAACACACAGTGTACCGAACACTCCTAACGATGGACCTCGGCAGCCGACGGCCCATGCATGTGCCAACGTTAACACCACGACATCGGCAACCACGACTGAAATGGGCGCGTGACCATCGGCACTGGAATTTGGCGCAGTGGCAGAGCGTTGCATGGTCTGATGAATCCCGATACCTTCTTCATTATGCCGATGAGAGGCCGCTCCTTGACATCTGTATTCGTGCGGTTCTAGGCGCTTCAGTCTGGAACCGCGTGACCGCTACGGTCGCAGGTTCTAATCCTGCCTCGGGCATGGATGTGTGTGAGGTCCTTTGGTTAGTTATGTTTAAGTAGTTCTAAGTTCTAGGGGACTGATGACCACAGATGTTAAGTCCCGTAGTGCTCAGAGCCATTTTGACATCTGTATTGTGAGATGGAGACAAGCTGATGCCGGCTCCACTATGTTCTGGGAAACATTCTCGTGGGCAGCTTTACGTCCAGTGGAGCTTGTGCAAGGCACCATGACGACCAAGGGGTGTCGTACACTGGTTGGAGACCACGTACATCCCTTCATGACGATAATGTTTCCCGACGGCAGTGGCATTTTTCAGCAAGATAAAGCGCCATCTCACAAGGCCAGGATTGTAATGGAATGCTTTGGGAACACAGTGGCGAGTTCCAACTAATGTGCTGACCCCCCAAATCGCCAGATCTGAGCCCGATCGAATACATGTGGTATGTGAGCGAATGTGACGTTTGAGCTCATCGGCTCCCTCCACTGAATTTAGTGGAATTACGTGACTTTCGTGTGCACATGTGATACGAACTTCCTCCAGCGACCTACCAAGGCCTTATTGGTTCAATGCCACGTCTCTTCGCCACTGTCATCCGTGCCAAAGGTGGGCATATCGTCTATTTGGTGCGTGGTCATGATGTTGTGGCTGGTCTGTGTATATACACCGGTCTCCTTCCTCTAGTTTCTGTTCTGCAGCGATATTGTCTTGGGTAACCTATGATGGAGGTTAGCCATTGGGATGCGAGTTCTTGGGGTCGAAATTCCGTCAATGAATCGCTGAGTCATCTGCCTATTATAGGGCACTGTCGATAGTTTTGTTTAAACACTAGAGTTATTTTCTCGGAGCACTGATATGCTGTCAGAATTCTAGAAAAAATTGTCAGCACACTGCTCCTCACTCTTCTTCCTTTCTTAATGTCATCTGATGACACCTTTTCGACAGAACAAAGCTCTGGCGAAGCGAATGGAAACAGCTTGACTTCTGGCTGCATTACGCTTGCAGACAGGTCGAAACAGTTTGAAGAAGATTGTTACTAGCTCACCACGAGAAGCAAATGCAAGATTTTTTCCAATAGTCTTTGTTTATGTGTTAATAAAGTGAACATATAGTACCCAATGTTTTACTACCAAATATAGTGGCACCACAAGGCAGAAAACGAACGTCGATGTAAGTGCACTTATACTTACTCATTTTATGAAGATGGCAGTCATGCTAATGTTAAGGAAAAAGTATCCCAACATGAAGCACTGCATTATGTTATGCAATTGAAATGGAGGTTTTTGTTCGTTTGAAGTGGAAGGAAGATAATATTCATCCGATAGCGTATCTATTAGAGACAAAAAGCTCCCGCAGCTGAACATACACGTGGAATGAATCCACCATGTTCTTGATGAAGAAACCATATTTTCATTGGATTTACTCATGGAGAAACTTCTGAAACATTTGGCAATATGCCGGGTAGTAGCTCGAACTTGCCTCCTTTTTAATACAATCCATTCCTGCACCATTGTATCATCTCACTTTATTCAAGCATATAAGTAGTTGTTTAACTTACTTAAATTCGTTTACAGTGAGACTAACATATACCGCTGAAAACATTGTCATATAACAAACATATTGTTAGAACACAACAGTCAACTGTTTCACTAGAGGTAGCCTAAATGTAGAATATTTAAAATAATTCAGACATATTTCCCAAGTATAAGAATTGTATTGTGTATCTACGGGTGAAATATGAACCCTCCTGCATTGGTTTGTACGAACTTAGAAATCCATCCAGTGCTAGCCGGTATATCAAACCAGTCACTGTTGATGCATCCGGAGATTTAGTTCTTATCTGAGTAAAATCACTAGAATAAGAGTTTGTTTATGTTAATATGCCTGTGGAGGAAGCCTGTGTTTCGATTATGTTACACTGAGTTCTTTTTTTTTTTCATTCGCATTGTTTCCCTTACGTTTCAATTCTCTGGTAACTTTCTGACAGCATTGGCTATGCATACGATGGCCGGCTGTCGGTTTCATCAAGATGAGCCCGTTTGTGCTTCGCAAAATGCCAGCGTGATAGGCAAACTGTGGAAGGGGCAGGAGGTGGGAGGAGGGACTACAAAACTGCGACGTGAAGATAAGCCGACGTTGGCGGGCATGGCAATCAGTTTAATCAAATCCTTTGTTGCGAATTCCGGTCACGAGTCTGGAACGCCCTCATACTGCCTTCGGACAGAGAATCCAAAGAATGCGCGTCCCGATCGTTTCGGAAGAGGTTCGGACCTACCGTAGTTGTTAGGAAATTTGCAGAAGGGTCGCAAGCTCTTTTTTACTGTCCTGTACTGGTGAGCGATCGTAATTTGACTCTTCGAATTATTGGACTGCTTATTATTTTTAACTTCATTTGCCGATCTTTCATTTCACGTTCATTTAGCAAAGATTGTATTTCCAATACCTGTCAGAATAGACAGAAATTTTTACGTGTACGCTTCAGTATCGTAAAGACTGGCCGCTCTCCATTACGGTGTTCATTAATAATCAAACATGTATTTGTTTCGATGCCTGTAGCGCAGTGCTAAAAGACGTTTTTAAATTTCGAAAATTGTTTTATTATTACTTCCCTTTACAAAGTGTAAGTACAGCGTCACTCTATTAAGAAAGTTGGTCGCCGAATAAAACCACTCCATCGCTGTCAATTTTGGATTTTTGCTTCTTCCACATTGTGCCAATTTTTCCTCTTATTTCGATTACCTTCCATATAAAAAATGGCTCTGAGCACTATGGGACTTAACGTCTATGGTCATCAGTCTCCTAGAACTTAGAACTACTTAAACCTAACTAACCTAAGGACATCACACACATCCATGCCCGAGGCAGGATTCGAACCTGCGACCGTAGCAGTCGCGCGGCTCCGGACTGAGCGCCTAGAACCGCTAGACCACCGAGGCCGGCTACCTTCCATATAGTTTTTTTTTCATATCTGGAGCTACCTGTGAACTTCTTTCAATAATTTGATAGATACCCTTTCCTTTCGAAACGACCTCGTTAATGAGGTCAGTGACAGAAACATCCGCTGAGAGGTGATGCAGTTCGGCTTTCCTAGTGATGTTGCAGTCCGAAAGTCAGTCATCGCGAGAACGAAAAGCATATGTCGCATAGAGTGGTACAAACAACACCGTCTATGATCTGTGGAGCTGGTGCCTTTGAAAACATGTTAGACATTAGCGCAGAACTTTTCTATATTAACAGGATAATGCTTCTGTTCACAAAGCATCGCGTCTGAATGAAAATTAGTTGCATTTGCTTGGCGTGCTTGTTAAAATTCCTGATTTGAACCTGATCGGACGCTTCCGCGATGTACAAATTCCGGATTCAGCAGTCTCCATTAGAACTTCGTGAGAAGAAGGCTGGTGGTAACACTTTACAATAAAAGAAACTAGTTACACGCATGACATATCTTGAACGAGACTTTGGGCAAATACGGATAAATGGAAACTGCAATCCGAGACGGAAATTTTGTTATATTGTTTCACGAATAGTGTCGGATATTTGTACACTCGGCGTAGAGGTGCAGCATATAAAGACACCGGATTCGTATTTGGGAGGAGCAGGATTTAAATTCCCATGCCGCCATCCAGATTTTTATCTTCTCTGGTTTTCCTGAATCAGTTCAGGTAACTTAAAACAGGAAATGATAATGCCGCACCGCATTCTTGTAAAACGGGTCTAATGATCTCGACATCCATTATGCGTCTTGGCTTTTTCATACTGGCTTGCACGAATGAGCCGCGCAGCTGTATATCTTCGACAAGAGCTGTGTGCTTGCCAGGGCCATTTGCGAAAGGAATTCTGGAAGGGAAGGTTTGTTACTCAGAACAAAATACAGAAATCAGCGTAAATATAATGTTCATCCGTTCTTAACAACACGAGGAAGATACGGACATACGTCTATAAAAAGCACTTATGTACAATACCAGTGTAAGAGACAAATTCGGCGATTACTTTGTTAGCTCCGAAGAGGCTGTTCCATTGCAAATAAGCAAAATCTAAAATTCTTCCACACAGTTCCCTCATCCTTTCACAATTATACGTATTTTTCAAAATGTATCATATTTTTCCATATAGTCCCTTATTTTACGCATTTTTTCAGAATTTTATCGAATTACGCCAGTTCTGTCCCGCTGCTTCCGACGTCGTGTCAACGTCACGACGCTCTCAGCCAATCACAATGCAGCATGTGCCCGAATTATTTTTCACTGCTAAGTCGCCACTACATTACTAGTTTGTGTGTGTGTGTGTGTGTGTGTGTGTGTTTGTGTGTGTGTGTGTGTGTGACGTCATAGAGTACGTTTTAGAAATGAACACGTTCTCATATTGGTAGAAATAAAGACATCATAGAACATTATACAAATATATATTCGCCTGATAATGCGGGTCGGGCTCCTCGAGCAGGCGCGGCCGTCACCGAATCGGTTCAAATGGTTCAAATGGCTCTGAGCACTATGGGACTTAACATCTGTGGTCATCAGACCCCTAGAACTTAGAACTACTTAAACCTACCTAACCTAAGGACAGCACACACATCCATGCCCGAGGCGGGATTCGAACCTGCGACCGTAGCAGTCGCGCGGTTCCGGACCGAGCGCCTAGAACCGCTAGACCACCGCGGCCGGCTGGCGGCTGGCAAAAAAAAAGAAGCCCTGGTATGAAATCAGATATTCAGGGAGGGGGCATCCCACCCTAGCAATCCGGTCGTATTTCGCCGACGCCTTCACGTTCACCATTGGAAATCTGTGGACAACTTTGCGGATAAACGTTGCCAATAGTATAAGCGGCAAGCAATTCCCTCCTCCTCACACACTAATATTGCGAGAATTACATGTATTTTTATTCTGTATGGGGGCACAGGCAGATCTCGTCCAGTAAGGCCCACGTGGAGGGCGGGGGGTTTAGGAGTTGTGCCACTCCTGCCCACGTTAGAAGGGAACTCCGGACTAGCCTTATCAGTGTGAGGAACACAGAAGGATTCGTAGCTCTCCTACTAACATGTTTTACGTCTCTTCCAGCAATGTCATACACTCTCTAACAATAATAATAATAATTATAATAATAATAATAATAATAATAATAATGCGGTAGTTTATATCGTGTTGCGTGTCTTCATTCCACCTAGGAGCTCTGGCTGATCCCTCGTGTTGCTGGTGTGTCATAATGATCCGCTCCCTATGGTGAACAGAACAAGAAAGATATCATCGACACACACATTCTAGAACTAAAAACGAGATGGTTGTGGGAGGAGGGGGAGGTTTTTTATTATTAATCCAGAGAGAAATGGGGAGGGGAGGAGAAGGGAATGCTTGGCGCTTAAATTGTTAGCGACGTTTATCCACAAAGGCACCCACAGATTTGCGACGATGAACGTTTTGGCATCGGCGCATTGCGACTTGTTTGTTATGGTGGTATGTTCCCTCACTGAATGACTCATTTCATAGCAGTGCCTTTGGTGCCAGCCACCAAGTCAGTCTTATCAGAGACGACTGCACACACACACATTGTTTAAATAATGCATATTTCTCTCCCATTCCTGCGAAGATGGTCTTGGGCAGTGATGTGGAGCTGTTTCGGGGATTCGGTGACGGCCGCGGCCACTCAAGGAGCGCCAGACCCAGCCAGTATCATAAATTTTATTAATCTTTACCGGAATATGCCGTGACTTCATTATTTGTACCTATAGGAAATGGCTCTGAGCACTATGGGACTTAACTTCTGAGGTCATCTGTCCCCTAGAACTTAGAACTACTTAAACCTAACTAACCTAGGGACATCACACACATCCATGCCCGAGGCAGGATTCGAACCTGCGACCGTAGCAGTCGCGCGGTTCCAGACTGTAGCGCCTAGAACCGCTCGGCCACTCCGGCCGGCGTATGAATAGGGAACGAGCCCGTTTTAACACACACAAGCACTACAGGGATGACTTTGTAAGACCTTTTTTTTTATGCGTCGAGCTGTGGTATTTCTGCTAGGTGTTGCCACCAGTGTAACCTCACGTAGGTGATGGACGCACTCAATACACCTAGATTAGTCGATAAACTGACATTTTGCAGAAATATCTATTAACGAACAAAAATCAAATTTAGAAGCAATGTATTACTTTGTAATGAACATTTTTGATTCCTCCACCTTACTGAAGAATTCTTTTCTGCAATTTTTGCGTAACATATAGTGACGTCATTAATTTAGCCGCACACTGTATTGTTATAGTGTCATAAACCATTAAATACATTAATATTTACGGCCATTTTGTATAATAAGCTATGACGTCGTTACTTCTACTAATAGACGAACATGTTCATTTCTAAAACATACTCTATGACATCAGACAGACACACACACACACACACACACACACACTAGTAATGTAGTGGTGGCTTAGCAATGATAAATATGTCGGGCACATGCTGCATTGTGATTGGATGTGACTATCATGACGTCCACACGACGTCAGGAGTAATGGGACAGAACGCACTTAACAGGATGAAATTTTAGAAAAGTACAAAACAATGTGGACAAATTCGTGAAATCGAGCAATATATGGAAAAATACGATGAATTTTGAAAAATAAATAAAACTGTGGAAGAATGAGAGCACTTACGCTGTGTTCTCCGCTAGCTCCTTGAATGACGAATATCACTTTATTATTAAGCTTTTTTTTAATAAATGGAACTGGAGTGACATGGCTGAACGTAATTTATTATAAACAAATACACACTGCCTGATTCTTTCCCTATTCTGCCAGCTCCAGTGTGAACACCATCCGCTCAAGTGCCCTAGTTATAAAACATGAATTTGAGGAGGGGGTTATCGAAACTAATTTTTGTCCAACAAAAGACCAAAAAAGATCTTAAAGCGATTTGGGAAACGCACACGATTCAACAATCACAAAATTCTAACCAGCGCCCATCCTCTACTGCAGATAGGAACTTAGCCGCAGTGTTGATTCTCACAATGTGTAAGATGGAAGACGGTCGAGTTGCTGCTCCGCGTTGGACCAGCGGGTGCGTGGCTGATGCCGCAGCCAAATCATCAGTGTGAAAGAAGCCAAACTCTGATCTGGCTTCAGTTTTTTCAGTCAACACTGACGCACATATCGTTCGTCGGTTCTAAATGTGCCTTCTGTCATTTAACGTTGCTACAAAACCGCCTGAAGACCTATCGTATCGAAAGCAGGTCTGGGGTTGTGGTCATTTAACTATAAATTGGGAAAGAATTTCATTTCAGGGTGACCGGAAATGAAGAAATATTATCTGATGATGTAACAAAAGGCCATAAATCTCGATCAGTGCTTTAGCGCCTTCTCTTTTTACGTTCTGCAGCCTCGTTCCTATGAATCGCTTACGTGTTTCGCTGCAAACTGATATTTTGCCGATAATCTTGAAGTATTACGACTTGTTGAATTTTATAGCGTAATTGGAATGCTTTACGTGCAATATGCCGTTTGAATTTGTAGCCTAAAATGTCAAGTACCTACAATGGAATATGAAATTTAAAACTGGTCGTATGTGTTAGTTCTGAGTGACTAACAGCGAATAAAAATTAGAATTCCGAATGGTTTTATTATTTACTCATTGATTTAATTTTTTACTTTCATATTGCTACAGTAAGAATGAAAAATTTACTGCGGTCCTGTTCTGGTGATTGTTGCACGTGATAGAGGGCTCTCGTTATGGACTCCGCGGTATTCAGATTCAAAAGGTATGTTCACATAATTAAATGGCTTCAAAATGGTTCAAATGGCTCTGAGCACTATGGGACTTAACATTTATCGTCATCAGTCCCCTAGAACTTAGAACTACTTAAACCTAACTAACCTAAGGACATCACACAACACCCAGTCATCACGAGGCAGAGAAAATCCCTGACCCCGCCGGGAATCGAACCCGGGAACCCGGGCGTGGGACATAATTAAATCTTAAAATGCAGCGTATTATATTGACGGAGAGGAAATGTGGTATACTAGATTCGCGAAAAGAAGTGAAAGAAACGTATTTAGACGGTAGATATGAATTAGGTTAACAGAAGTGATAATGCAATGCGCTGCTACACATTCCTGGAACATATACCGAAGCCGGCCGGAGTGGCCGAGTGGTTCTAGGCGCTACAGTCTGGAACCGCGCGACCACTACGGTCGCAGGTTCGAATCCTGCCTCGGGCATGGATGTGTGTGATGTCCTTAGGTTAGTTAGGTTTAAGTAGTTCTAAGTTCTAGGGGACTGTTCACCTTAGAAGTTAAGTCCCATAGTGCTCAGAGCCATTTGAACATATACCGACGTTCAGTTTCCTTTCAACATTATATAACATTTTCGAAGAAAAATTTATTTGTAAATAAATAGCTGTGATATGTTTCGGAGGGTAACGTTTTGTTCAGAGTAGCCGATCTACTACAGTTTTTCTTTTTTGTCTCCGTCTGGAAGACTTAATTCGTTATGTAAGAGTTGCGAATCATGTTGATCATCTGTACTTGAAAAGCGCAGCAGTTTATCATTATTTTATTTACTGCTCCATCAGAAGACTGAATGCTCAGTTTATTTTTTCGTGCTACTGAATCAGAAGTCCGATGAAATAGTGAAGACAGCAGAAAGCAATTTGAGAATCCTCACCGTGATGAACGCAGTAAATTTTATCATCACCGCGGCCTCAAACACAGTCTTTGAGTGTAGTAGGTGCGTCGAATATTTCGACTCCACGAAAGACTTACACCCTACTGACTGCATCGTACAGTGCAGATGTGTTTTTCCAATGTACAGCCTGTGCCTAAGGTTTTGGAGTGATTGGTGGGCTCTCTTATGATTTCGTTGACTGGCATTTTTATGCGTAATGATTTCCCTAGTGGCGTTTTGCCATTCATAGAGCTGCTGTTTGTAATGTTTTCCCGCCTTTAAAGCACACGTCTTCCTTAAAGCTATATGATATGAACGTTTCATTCCTGAAAACCAGTTACTCGTAATAAATGTCTCTCCAAAATATGCAAATAACCCTGGTAGAATCGCGGCTTTACTTTTTGGTAATGCCTTAATTAATGGTATTATTCATCGCTAAGCTGCCATCTGGCGCCAGACATATTTACGCAATTTTTAAAGCGTGCACGTCTCGGTGTAGCAGGACTGTTACGGCCTTTCGCAGAGCAGCAGGAAAAAAGTGAGTCGCAAGTTTAATCGCAATTAAGGACTGCCATAAATTACCTTCCGACGACTGGCGCAGGGGTAAAGCGCGGGCTTTAGAGAAATTCTGCTTTTTCATCCTTCTTTTCCGTCCAACATCTTTCATGTCAGACTGATGTTTATACAAATTTCTTCTATCAGTTTTGAGGAATGGTGAATAAATGAAGATTTTCTTGCAACTACACGCTTGGATTGTCGTAACAGTGGAAAGATTAGAACGTATTTGGGTCTTTATTGACAATTTTTCAAAGACCTTATATTCCTGTCGGCCTGTTGCCCTGTAAGTCTTGAAATGTGTCATTTGTAATATCAAACCATTCTCATACGTAACATTAACTGAATTTCCCGTCCATGCTTGGCAGGACATGACAGTAACATTAAATAGGAAACACTTTCCTAGTGTTACGTAAAATTGTATTTATTTGGTCACGAGCTGGATTTCCGCGTCTCAAACCATCGATAGGTAACAACTGACGGTGGCCTGAGAAGCCGAAAGCCGGTTCGTCACCAAATAAATACAGTTTTGCAGAACATTAAGAAGGTGCTTCGTAATTAATATTACTCTGATCTCGATGCATTACTCAGTTGCAGCAGATTTCGGGGTACTTTAATTGCGCGTCATAGCCTAACCACTGGAGCGGACCACAATGCATTGTATTGTTGAACTGAGCAAGAAATTTCTTTTAAGAAAGCGCATCTGCGCTAAACACGGCAACTAATTGTGTTACATATTTACATCGTTTGCTGTTGTTTTGTTTTTAAGGGTAATAGTGGGACTTGTACCGTATTGTGATACTGCTATCTAATCCTCAGTCGAGAGCACAATCATAATACTTTCATTCTTTTGCTCGTCCGGATATGTTGTGGGAACTGGGAGGCAGAGAAGACAAAGGAGTAAGGATCTTCAGAATAAAAGACTGCAGAGGTCAAATGGTTACTGAACAATCGGAGGTGCAAAAAATATGGAAATAGTACGTAAAAGAACTCTACGCTAAGTAACATCGTCCGCAAGACATCGAAATAGATACAGAGGAGGCGATTCACGAAGACGAAAAAGGGCCCAGCATATGGAAACGGAAGCAGAAAATTCGATTAAGGACATGAAGTTGAGGAAAGCTACGGGAGTCCGCAGCTCGTGGTCGTGCGGTAGCGTTCTCGCTTCCCGCGCCCGGGTTCGCGGGTTCGATTCCCGGTGGGGTCAGGGATTTTCTCTGCCTCGTGATGACTGGGTGTTGTGTGATGTCCTTCGGTTAGTTAGTTTTAAGTAGTTCTAAGTTCTAGGGGACTGATGACCATAGATGTTAAGTCCCATAGTGCTCAGAGCCATTTTTGAAAGCTACGGGAGATGACGACATAGTGGTGGATTTGCTGAAAGGAATCACAGAGCGCTGACGCAACTCATCGACAAAAGCTATGAAACCGGAGAATGGCCTTAGGGCTTTTTGTATGGTTGCTCTTGAGAAGAAACAGCAAGCCGAGAAATGTAGTGATTGCAAAACAATTAGTCTGATTTCACTCGTGGTGAAGATTACTGCAAGAATATTGAATAGACAACTGGACACAGAAATGAAGAGAGGACCAGTTTGGATTTAGGATAGGCAAACGATCCAGAGACGCCATCGGCATGGTTAGGATTCTGTCGGAGAGAGTTTTTGCTATTAACGGCTTCTGTCTCGGGTTCTTCGGCCGACGTTCGTCTGATGATTTTTCTGATGTTTCGCCAGCACGAGTAGCTGGCACTGTGAAAGCTTCACCCTCCATAGCTGGTGACGAACCAGTTGATCACCAGCAACGGAGGGTGAAGCTTTGACAACGCCAGCCACTCGTGCTGGCGAAACGTCAGAAAAATCGTCAGACGAACTTCGGCCGAACAACCCGAGACAAAAGCCAATAGGCGGTTTGTCAACGATTGACCATGAAAGCCTTAACAATTTTGAACTATCAAGTGTTTTAGATGGCCTGGTAGTACTCACCAAAACTCAAAGACAACTGCAACTCGTGATGAACTAGTTGGTGGAAACTGGAAGAAAATATGTCACGGGTATCAACATCGATGAATCAAAAGTGATGCGGATATCAAAACGGGAGAAACCATTGAGGACAACTGTTGACAATCGAAAACTGGAGAATGTTATGCGGTTCAAGTACTTGGGAAACTTGCTGACAAAGAATGCTCACTGCAGAAATGAAATTCAAGCAAGAATCGCCTTGGCTAAAACAGCATTCAACGAAAAGAGGACTGTGCTGACCGGAAGTTGAGCTTGGAATTAAAGAAGAAACGAGTGAAGTGCTGCATCTGGAGCATTGATTGCACTGTACGGAGCAGAGACTTGAACCATGAGGAAAAAGGAGAACAAATACCTGCAAAGTTTTGAAATGTGGTTCTGGAGAAGAATAGAGAAGATCAAGTGGACAGATCGGGTGACAAACGACGATGTATTGAGAAGAATAGGAGAGAAGAAAACTATTCTGAATACAGTTCTTCAGAGAAAGGCCAACCGGATCGAACACATATTTTGACACGAAGGGCTCGTACACGACTTCATCTAAGGGAAGATCAAAGGAACAACAGGGCGAGGAAAAAGAAGAACGCAACATTTGGGTGACATGAGAGGTAGAAGGAGATACAGAAGGCTGAAGGACGAAGCTGAAGACAAGAAACACAGGCGACACAAATTCTCCGTACGAAGACACGGACCTGTCGCTAGACTGAATACTACACAATAATGCCACAGACAGGATAATTTCTATATTTTTTCCTAAATTTGATGTCAAACAGTATGCTTTTTTTCCGACGCTTATAAACGCATTTTTTGTTCCTCATCAACTTTGTGCAAGAACTGTTGACGGTGCGATGTAGCCTGGAGCACAGTTTCGCAGCCTCGAGCTGTGCAGACATGAATAGATTTGCCACAGGCGGCGTGACGAGGGCACTTGCAAGGGCGGCGGTTGGGTGCTGCAGGTTGTCAGGGTGTACTGTAACGCGTTCACCTGAGATAAGCTCTCTGCCGGCATCCTGAGCTTCGCGTGTCGGGCACACATTGGCGCCAGTTGCCTCCGCCACCTAGCAGCGAAAACAGGAACGTAGCAACTACAGCGGTGTGTTGCCTGGAAGGATGTTACTAGTTGTCACGATATCCAACGTATGATGTGTGGCGGAATGTGATTTATCTCTCCTCTGACATTTTCTAGGGGAGAAAGAATACTTTCCGCTCTTACAATGACTTAAGGAAAAAAATATGTACATTCGTCCAGTATAGTGTAAGACCACGTTAGGCATACGGAACAGTCTGAAATCCGCTGGTAATCGGAGTATATATATCCTTTATGATGGTCAATGAGACTTTATAAAATTCCTCGCAAAGAAACTGTGGAAAACAGTTTGCAAGTAAATAAACAGCTGTCTCGTGGAGAACGCGAAATGCATTCCAATGGGCGGTATGACACTATCCGTTAAATTGTGCGTATACCATGTCTGCTAAGTAACGTGAAAACACACAATATTTCTTAAATGATCAAACATATTGAAATGAGGTATTATATAAAGGGGCAATTGTTCAGCTTAGTGATTAATAATGTTCTTTCTACCAGCGTGCTGAGAGAGATGTGGTTTATGAATGGAACAATGTATTGTTTTTCTTCATTTAATGATGTGTAAAAGGAGTACAGAGATATAGCGAATGTCAGTCAATGTAAGTAAAATGTTTCAAAATGGAAGTCCGTAAACTCTCTTTACACTGATGAACCAGAACATTATGACCACCGACCTACTGTCAATATAAACCTGTCCAGGCGACAGTAATGTCACCTGGTGAGGAATCATTAGTAATCAGACGCACGAACTGTGCATGTAGTATCAGTGTGCGTGCTGTCCGTGTATAGAATGGGGAGGGTGTGCTATCTGTGAGAGTTTGACCGATGGCAGATTGTGATGACCAAGAGGCTCGGCACGAGCATTTCGGAAACTGCACGAGTTGTCGGGTGTTCGTTGAGTGCTGTCGTAAGTGTCTCCAACACGTGGCGAAACCAAGGTGAAACCACGTTCAGACGTCGTGGGTTTGGTTGGCCACCCCTCATTACACATGCTGGACTCATAGGCTGGACGGACTGCTAAAGCAGGAAAGACTTATTGCCTGGCAGAGTGCAAGTGTGTCTTCCGAACACACAGTGCACCGATCACTCCTAACGATGGGCATCCGCAGCCGACGACCCTTGTATGTGCCAATGCTAAAACCAAGACATAGGCAACTTCGACTGAAATGGCCATGTCACCATCACCATTGGACGTTGGCACAGTGGCAGAGCGTTGTATGGTTTGATGAATCCCGATACCTTCTTCATCATGCCGATGGGAGGCCGCGATTGCGTCGTCTTCCAGGAAAATAACTTCTTGACACCTGCACTGCGGGACGGAGTCAAGCTGGTGGCGGCTTCACTATGCTCTGGGGAACGTTCTCGTGGGAATCCATGGGTGCAGTGGAGCTTGTGCAATGCACCATGACGGCCAAGGAGTATCTTACACTGGTTGCAGACCACGTACACCCCTTCCTGACGATAATGTGTCCCTACGGCAGTGGTATTTTCCAGAAAGATAAAGCGCCATGTCACAAGGCCAGAAGTGTGATAGAGTACTTCGAGGAACACAGTGGCGAGTTCCAGCCGATGTGCAGGTCCCCCAACTCGCCATATCTGAATCCGATCGAACACATCCGGGATGTGACTGAACGTGACACCAGGAGCTCCTGCCCCGCTCCCCTGAATTTACGGGAATTAGGTGATTGTGTGTGCGGATGTGGTGATGCTCTCTCCAGTGACCTACCAAGGCCTCCTTGCTTCATGCCACGATGCGTCACCGCTGTTATCCGTGCCAGTGGTGGACAGAACGGCTGTTACGTAGGTGGTCATAATGTTCTGGGTGGTCAGTGCAAATTCCCATCCGGCGTTCCGGTTCTCGTCGTTTCACTAATTCACGGTTTCTTTGAAAAGGACACTGCCGATTTAATTCCCACTCGTTCCCGTATCCATGCTTGTACTTCATCTCTAATGACATGGGTATCTTCCTTCCTCTTCGTGACAGTGCTAAATGCGAGCCCGAAGCCTACGAACACAGTGCAGTTTGAGCTCAGCTCAGCCCAGCTGGGCTGTATTTTTGAGTAAATAAGGTGTGAAACTAAGTAATGCCGGCCTACTCTCACTTGCAAGTGCTATACCACTTTACTTCTTTTTCCACCTGTTATGAAATGGCTTAAAAAAACATACGAGTGTAGTCATAAAGTTTTAATTATCATTCGGAAAAATTCGTGCCGTGACCACGAAACTCGGCGATGTTCTTGGTCTTCGTATACGTATTCACCGTTCAACGCGATAGATTTTTCCCAATGATGGAGACCTTGGTTGTGGAAGTCTGTATTTTGGTTGTCCAGGAAAAGTTGTACCTCGTAAATCAGCTCCTCATCGGTCTGCAAATGCATGCCACGCAGTGGTTTCTTTATTCGAGGAAAGAGGACGAAGTCTCTGGGTGCCGTGTCAGGAGAATACGTGAGGTCAGTCAAAATTTGGTTGCCTAAATAAGTAGCATGTGTCACTGTCCTGTGCAGAATGAGATGCGGCGTTGTCGAGTAACAAAACCACCTCGACAGGAGTTCGGTAGTACGCACCTGTGACGATTTGCCCGTTCCAAGCATAATCTAGTAGCACTACACCTGGGAAGTCTCCAAAAGAGACTCCTAGAAAACCTTGCTAGATGATGGTTGGGTCTTCGCCTATTGGCGGTGGTGAATCCACATGTTTTCTTTACTCCCTTTCCTCCGAGTCATAGCTATACATCCAAAACTCGTCCATGGTCAGTGGAAGGCTAAAGATGTCACAGTTACATTATTTCCGTCGCTCCATCAGTTGGGCGGACTTTTTGAATAGGTGTGATTAGTCCAGAATTAGTCCGGCGACCTTCTTCATGTTCAAAACGTCGTGCACGATGTTAAAAATTGATCCATGTCTGATTTTTCACTCTCTCTCTTATCACCTGGGTTGTGATACAACGCTCTTCGAACATCGGGGCCTTCACTTTTCTTGCGACTGTGGGTCTTGAGAGAAGCTTGTTCAACCATTCCGTTCCTCGCGGTGCAGCCTTGTCTGGCAACACTGGAAGCGTCTGCGCCACTTGGCATTGTGTCATATAACGGCACATTGTTGCTGTTTACTTTCACAGCTCAGCATGCAGTGTTGCAGCGTTGCTCTCTTTCAAACACGGGAAACGAATTAACCCACGATACTATACTTTATCTACGGGCTCCGCCATTTTGTTCTGGCTCCTCTAACAGGGGTCGTACAAGAATACGGAAACATCGAGAGAAATGCAAACTTGAACGTGAGAGTGGGTACTAGCCAACTCTGCGGGTTGCGCTGTTGTATTTGACCACGAACAGCACCTGTGCAGTGTCCTCAATACGTCGCAAGTCTCAATTGTGGTTAGAACAATGCTCTGGATAGTTGTGAGAGCATGGACAAATTGTTGGTGCTCGTATGGTGAGTGTTTCCGTAACCAGTGAAGATTTAGACCACATGCAGCTATGCGGGAAAACGTCACCACTAAGTCACAGTGTGGATGAAAGTGTGTTTTGACCGATCGTGACAGACGGGCACTAAAGAGGACTGTGACGAAAAATAAGTGGATGACGGCTGCAAAAGCCACTGCAGAAATGAATATTGCTACCCTGTAAGCACTGAAACAACACGAAGAAAGCTCCGTTAGTTGGGAATTTCAGGGCGAGTTGGAATTCCAACGCTGTTTATCAGTGATGCAAATTTCCAAAAACGTGGTGTCGAAGCGGTAAAACATAGACTACGAAGCAATGGAAGAAATTCATTTAGTCGGATGAGTCTTGTTGCACGCTGTTTTCAACTTCCACTCGAGTTTACATCCAAGGAGTGAAACACGGTAGGGGTTCGGTGATGATTTGTGCACCCATGGCGCTGTATTCCATGTGCCTCGTGGGTACTCCGCCAGTTAGCATTACTGCCAAGGATTAGGTGACCATTTTGGCTGATCAGGTACAACCCATGGTATATTGTTTGTTTGTGCCCATGTTCACACAGCTCGCGTAGTGAAGGACTGTGTTTGAAAGCACGGGGATGAATTGTCTACATCTACATACACATTTGACAGGCCACCATAAGGTGCATGGCGGAGGGAACCATTACAAATAATTTCCTTTCCTGTTCCACTCACAAACAGAGCGAAGGAAAAAAGAGTGTCTAAAAGACTTTGTACGAGCCCTAATTTCTCGCATCTTATCTATGTGATCGCCCTCAAATACCAAGGGAATGGGGGGGGGGGGGGGGTGGGCAAGCACTCAAACGGTGCTCAATAATGGGCCGCACTAGCGTTTCTGCGCGCCGTCTCCTTCATGGATGAGCTACACTTTCTCCAAATTCTCCCAATCAAACAAAGCCGAGCATTCGCCTTCCCCACTATGAACCTGATGTGTTCATTCCATTTCATATCTCTTTACGCCTAGATATTTAATCGATGTCAGTGTGTCAAGAGGCAACTCGCTAATGCAGTATTCGAACGTTACAGTATTGTTCTGGAACCGCGCGACCGCTACGGTCGCTGGTTCGAATCCTGCCTCGGGCATGGATGTGTGTGATGTCCTTAGGTTAGTTAGGTTTAAGTAGTTCTAAGTTCTAGGGAACTGATGACCTCAGATGTTAAGTCCCATAGTGCTCAGAGCCATTTGAACCATTTTGAACAGTATTGTTTTTCCTACTCATCCGCATTAACTTAAATTTTTCTTCACTGAGAGCAAGAGGCCACTCATCACACCATCTATCTGTTTCATCTTGTACCCTCCTACAGTTACTCAACGACAACACCTTCGCGTACACCACAGCGTCACCAGCAAACAGCCCAAACTGCAGCTTTCTCTGCCCGTCAGATCATTTGTGTATATAGAGAATAAGAGAGCTCCTATCGCATCTACATGGTGCAGTTCTGCCGTTACCCTTGTTCCTGATGAACACTCGCCATCGAGGATGACGGACTGGGTTTTGTTAATTCAGATATCTTCGAGCCACTCACATATCTGGCAACCCAAACCGCATGCTCGGACCTTCAACAGACTGCACTGGGGCACCTTGTCAAACGTTTTCCAGAAATCTAGGAGTATGGAATCTGCCTGTTGCCTTCCATCTATAGTTTGTAGGATATCATGTGAGAAAAGAAAAAGCTGAGTTTCGCACGATTTATGGACAGAAGCTTTCCTGTCTCAAGGAAATTTATTATTCGCATGTCTCCTGGGCACCACAATGACCAGATCTCAGTATCGTTCAGCCCTTGAGGTCTACTTCGGAGAAAGGGGTGGGTAATCGCTGCCCACCTCATCAACGTTACCTGAACTCGCCACTATTTTATAGGAAGAGTGGAGTAAGGTTCCTTTGAAAAACATACATGGCCTATATTTATGTATTCCGAATCGACTGGAGGCTGTTTTGAATGCCAACAGTTTTCCTACAACGTATTAGGCATGCTAATGTGTTGTGTTTTTGGTGCTTCCATATTTTCGTTCACTGCCTGTACCTGAAAATAAACAAAAAATTAATTACACAAATATATTTTGTCGAGATGATAATTTAAACTACATGACTACCGCTTGAACTCGCTTTAGTATCTCCGCAGATCGATCAGCTAGATGTATTAACCATGCAGCAACATAGTTTGCTTTGTCGCTGGACACTGTATGTTGTGAGCAGCAACAGCTTCGTGCGATAGTCAACTGAAAAGTAAGCTCCGATGCGATATAAAGAAAATATTACGGCTGTGGAACAGACTATTTATCACTATTTCAAATGCTACCTAAGATTTAACAGTTTCGGGTGAAAGAGTAAGGCTTTAGAGAACGTTGAAAGAAAACTGAGTTAGCTACAAGTGATTGTCAGAATACTGTGATTTGTTTCACACTTCATGCGCAGTAAATATCTTTTAGACACTACATTTTACTGCCCTCTACCGATCACTTAGATTTAGTTTTGCATCATATTTAAATTTTCATCCATCGAAAATATAAGAGGTGACCAAAAACATCTGCCGAGGTTTCGTAATTGTAGCAGTTCAAAAGATGTGGCCCACTCACCAAAAACTGTGTATCCTTAATACTTTCTTTTGCAGGTCCAAAAACATGGAATTGCACGTAACATCAAATACTCGTAGAAGTGCCGTTTCACTAAAATCTGACTAACTTTCGACGGACGAATTTGTGTTTGTCTTTCTTGATCAGTTCGTTTCTGGCTGTGCTGTAATTACTTGTATGGTATGATGAAGACAACTCAGAATGACGGTGTTAGTAAACGTAGCTTTCACAGCATAAACTAACGCCAGATAATGCTGGTTTTAGAAGTCACTAAGAGCAATAATTAACACGTATTTGAGAATGCAGAAACCCTAACATTAATGGAAAAAAATACTCCCACTGTATGACCTTCATCGACTTCAGAGAATGTTGACATGTTGTCTTTTAGTGCAAGAAAGAAAAAGTTGGTATCTTACTGCAACTGTATTCTGAGATGTCGTCTTTCAGTAGTTGGCAAGAGCTAATTGAGCTACTCCCACAAGACTAACGTAACGTTGATACACAGCGATGCTAACGGGAGGCTCACGCGTGACAGAAATACGGCCAGAGTTTATTCGTCGCTAATTCCGACTTGTGTCAATAAACGGCGCTTGGATAATGTTTCGTCGACTCCGTCATACGGTGTGTCTTACTCCAAATCCTCGTTTGCAAGCAGCCGAGACTCCTGCCTTGCACTTCAACTTCACTTTCGTCACTGCACGCTAAAGCTGAAATTATTCATAAACGGGCATTGTGGCACAGCATATAGACCGAGAGAGATATTTCGTTGTAGTTCCTCTTAAAATAGTTGTCAGAGGCTGTATATTTGAGTGTTTATTTTAAAGGCCTATGTATTCCTTAAGTTCGAGCTGTTTATAAGAACTTGCGCTGTGCGTTTGTGAATGTGTGTACAAAAACCTGCGGTACTTTCAGCTCTGGTACAACCTTCGCCTTTATGCGAGTCTTGAGACAGAAGTAATGGGGAAAGTTGGTGTCTTATCTTTTCAAGTTTTCTATGTTTGTAATGTGTTATGAGGTTCCAAACATGTTTTGAAGTCTGGATATGGCTGAAGAATTAGGATGCATCTACTGGAGCTAGAAATAGGAAATTTTTGTCTTTGTGTAAGAAGTAACAACAGTCATACATTAACGCTATGCAGAAGTCGGATAGAAAATCTATGGTGACCTTTTCAACAGAACCATCCCAACATTTTGTCTGAAGCGACTTCTTTAACTTGTAAGAAACCTAAATGTATGGTCGGACGGGACGGATCCCCGAACTCCGCTTCTCACGAAAGCGAGTCCACTCTCTGAACCACTGCTCCGCGACGCTCGATGTCTGTGTAGAGGTGCAGAACCAGGAATAGAGAGAGAAACGAAGAAGCTTCACTTTCTTGCTTGTTTCATATATGTGGGTAATATAATACGTTTAAAAATATTCACCACTTGTAGTAGAAATAGTAGTGTAGAACTCTAGACGTATCCGGCCGATACATCACGCTGAAGCTGCTATTTTTATTTTCGTTTTAACAATCACCGATCGATATTGAACCATGCGTTACATGATAAAAATTTGTATGGCAATGAGTATTTCGATACTGTCGAGCAAAGCGGCGGAGTGATAATGGCGCTGGAGCAGGAGCGTGATTCAAATTCTCATTGACATTCTGCTCTACGATTTTCGTAGGTGACGTCACTCACTAGACTTTGCTCGCGGTCTTGCAGATTCTATTGCCGTATCACTCTGTCACTGCAACACATTTTATAATCGTGTGCAGAAATGTTTGACGGCGATTAGTCTTTCCGTTGTTGCAAATCTAATACCACTGACAGCAATTCACTTTGTCCACGGACTGTCTCTCCTAACTAAGAAGACATTGCCAGAACTGCTGCCTCGCATCTTCTTCAGGTAGGTCGTGGAGTTCTAATCGATCCGCGCAATCGACTACACTGGCAGCACTCATCCAAAAATGCATCGTTGCCGCACCAGGAACACACTGCACCTAGTGTGGCTGTACTACGAGGGGCGACCAATAAGTAATGCTACACAGTTTCTTTCTAGACCAATTCTGGTTGAAGAAATGTGGAATTTGTTGTGGGGGAAGAAATGTGGAATTTGTTGTGGGGCATCGTGGAATATTCCCGCTTCAGCCCTATAATTTCATGACGTTCCGATTGGTGGCGATGCCATACATAGCCTTCAAACTGGCGTCCGTAGAGAAGCTGTCACTGAGTTTCTTTTAGCGGAAAACAAGAGCATCTCACATATTCTTGGTGTTTGTGTTGTCCTCATCATTTAATCATCATCATTCGTGTCAGTGACTAGATTGGTGTATGAAAGAAATTGGATTGTGTAAAAATTGGGACTTTTTACGGGCGATGATGACAGCGCAGTTGAGCGCCCCTCAAACCAAACATCATCTTCATTGAAACTTCCTGGCAGATTAAAACTGTGTGCCCGACCGAGACTCGAACTCGGGACCTTTGCCTTTCGCGGGCAAGTGCTCTACCAACTGAGCTACCGAAGCACGACTCACGTCCGGTACTCACAGCTTTACTTCTGCCAGTACCTCGTCTCCTACCTTCCAAACTTTACAGAAGCTCTCCTGCGAAACTTGCAGAACTGCCAGGAAGTTTCATATCAGCGCACACTCCGCTGCAGAGTGAAAATCTCATTCTGGAAACATCCCCCAGGCTGTGGCTAAGCCATGTCTCCGCAATATCCTTTCTTTCAGGAGTGCTAGTTCTGCAAGTTTCGCAGGAGAGCTTCTGTAAAGTTTGGAAGGTAGGAGACGAGGTACTGGCAGAAGTAAAGCTGTGAGTACCGGACGTGAGTCGTGCTTCGGTAGCTCAGTTGGTAGAGCACTTGCCCGCGAAAGGCAAAGGTCCCGAGTTCGAGTCTCGGTCGGGCACACAGTTTTAATCTGCCAGGAAGTTTCATATCAGCGCACACTCCGCTGCAGAGTGAAAATCTCATTCTGGAAACATCCCCCAGGCTGTGGCTAAGCCATGTCTCCGCAATATCCTTTCTTTCAGGAGTGCTAGTTCTGCAAGTTTCGCAGGAGAGCTTCTGTAAAGTTTGGAAGGTAGGAGACGAGGTACTGGCAGAAGTAAAGCTGTGAGTACCGGACGTGAGTCGTGCTTCGGTAGCTCAGTTGGGAGTCTGCCTTCGGCAGGGCAACAGAGCGGACGCGTACGTGTTGACTTCGTGCGGCGCGCGAGCTCGCCTTGTTTACTTTCTGACGGCCGTTGCTTAAGTGCCGGCTTACTTTGTACGATCCATGGCGAACCGTTACCGTAAATCAACACTCCGATTTACTTTCTGCAACGATTATGCCCGACCCAAAGCGCTCGAGGTGGAGCGTTTTCTGCGAGAGGAAGTGAAGATCCCGGCGACCGATATTATCGGCATACATTTGTCCATCGTGAGCAGCACGGTCTATGTGAAAATCATTAACGACGCGGCGTGCGAACGCATACTACGTGAGACCAAACAGGGGCTCCGCTTCTGTCACGCTGATGGCAATGTGGGGGAGGTAACCGTCGACCACGCAGGCTTAGGTATGCGAACGATACGCATTTTCGAATTGCCATTCGAACTGCCAGCTGAGGAAGTCGTCGCGGCACTACGCCCATACGGCACAGTCCACGGCCACACTGCGGAGAAGTGGACACAGTTTCGGACGTATCCTGTCCTAAACGGGGTCCGACAGGTCACCATAGATCTCCGAAGCCACGTCCCGTCCTACTTACAGATCGGCGGATGCCGTGCCATAATTATATACGATGGCCAGCCTCGGACCTGTTCCGGGTGCGGCAAAGAAGGCCACCTTAGATCCGAATGCCTACAACGGCGTATTACGCAACTTCCAGCTGCCGAACAACCACCCATGTCGCAACCTACAGTGCTACCGGTGACCTATGCCGCTGCTCTGGCTTCTCCTACCACTTTGCAACGTCACCCGGTCACCACAAACGACGCCACCAACGAGCCCGACCAAACACCGACGGAGAGCGCCTCGGACGACCCGCCGCCTCCGCCGGCCATTGACGCCGCTCCGAAGATGCCGGCGCAACCAGCCGCTGACCCTGATCTCGGAAACACGATGGAGATCGACTCGCTCATCGTTCCTACAGCAGCCTTTCTGCCAGAACGACGCGACTCCCTTCCGTCGTCGGACACGGAGGGTCGCACAAGGAAACAACGTTCCCCGAAACGTCGCAAGCGAAGACGTCGCACCGTTTCCGGCCAAGAGGAGATGTTACAAGTCGAGGAGGACGTAACCGTCGACCAGCACGAGGCCTCCGAACCCGCTACTGCTGCCGAAGACGTAATGAGCGCGGAGACATCTATCGGTGAGCCTGCGCCCCGTGCTGACGCTGAACTAAATCATGGACGTCCCACAGGCGACACTACACCACGCACAATTACAACATCTTCTGCAGACAAAATGGACGATACACCAGCTTCCGCTTCCACGGCGTGGCACGAGGAGGAGGTCACGGAGCAGGAGCCGTTACGGGACCCTGCGCCGTCACGGCCGCACCACTAATCATACTCTCCTCAGACTCCCCTGCGGGCCAGCGGGATAACGTTCCGCTGCGACGCCCACACCCTTGCGCGGACGGCGGAGTGGACCAGCCTCCAGCAATCCGACACCAGGCCTACCGGATAGCAACCATCAACACCAACAACATCCGTTCCAGGGTGAAAATCCGCCTTATGCAGGAGATGTTCTGGGCTTCGGATATTGATTTCGCCCTTCTGCAGGAAGTTCATTTGGCTAGTCTCCCGGATATCAATGGCTATACCGCCCACGCCTCCGCGAGTGATCCTATGGGCCGCGGGGTGGCCATCTACGTCCGCCACGGGATTTCTGTGACCGATGTCGCCTTCCTTCCATCAGCTCGGGGCATGGCACTCACTGCCATGGGGACACGCATCATTAATGTCTACGCTCCCTCAGGCACCGACCGACGGCATGAAAGAGCCCAGTTTTATTCCGAGGAAATCGCTCCCCTGTTTTTAGGGCGTTATGACCATTGCCTACTAGGAGGTGACTTTAATTGCGTTCTGCATCCTAAAGATCAGATTCCCCACTATACTACATGCCAGGAGCTACGTATAGTGGTGCGAGACCTCCTGCTTCACGATACCTGGGAAGTACAACACGGCGACCTTTCTGGCCATACCTTTCTTACAAGTCATTCCGCAAGCCGACTAGATAGGATATATGTCTCGCACACTCTTAGATCTGCGATACGGGGCGCCGAACGCTGGCCGCTGGCCTTTTCCGACCATTGCGGTTACATCTGTACGGTCCTCCTTCCGCCGCAATCAGTATGGCGCAGCCGTGCGCCATGGAAACTCAATACCTCACACTTGCATGACCTGGCGTGTCGCCAACAAGTCACTGAAACGTGGACAGCCTGCGAACGACGCCTTCCCCACTACCACTCGACATTGACATGGTGGTTGGACTGCGCCAAACCAGCGATCCGGAGGACACTGATGAGATACGGGAAGGACATGGCCGACTGGCATCGCACCACTGTTGACTTCTATTACGCGATTCTCCGAGATCTGGATGCTCAACCGCCAACCCCGGACAACCAGTTGGAACGGCAAAGAACTAAGGCGAAGATCATTGCGCTGGCACGCCGGAAACTGCAAGGGGTCGTGATCCGGACGCGGCGCCACGATCGCGCGGATTTAGAAATTCCATCCATGCATGACATAGTGTCCGACAAACGAAGGCGTCGTCGGCAGATCATCAGCACTCTGACCACGCCTCATGGAACGCAGGTGACCACTCAGAATGACATCGTCCGCACATTCGTCGAGCACTACCGTCGTACTTATAGTGATGACGACGCTGAAACTGCAGCAGACGACTCCATTTTGAATTACGTCACGCGCACCCTCCCCCACACGGAGGCGGATGCTTTGACAGTGGCGGTCACGCTAGACGAAGTCAACAACGCAATCGCCAAGGGGGCAGTCAACAGATCGCCCGGCATTGACGGCTTACCGATTGAGTTTTACCGTACCTTTCGGGACCTCATGGCCCCACGGTGGACGACTATGTATCAAGAACTGATAACATCTGACCAAGCAATCCCACCCGCCTTTGCTGAGGGCATCATTATACCAGTCCACAAACCCGCCCGTGGTTCGATGGTCACGAGTTACAGACCGCTCACCCTCCTCAATGCCGATTACAAGATTTTCGCGCGCTTACTGGCAATGCGGCTCCGAACTACACTCCCTCATATCCTCTCGCCAGAGCAAACGACGCCTGGCGGACAGATTAACATACAGACTGCCACAGGGGAATGCCGCGACTTAATTGCGATAGCGGCGGCCTGCAGGCTCCGGGCAGCGGTCGTCGCTATAGACTTCGACAGCGCCTTCGATAAAGTGCGTCATCGTTTCCTGTTTTCGGTGGCAGCCCGAATGGCCATCCCCCCTCCGTTTCTCGACGTCATCCGGCGTCTTTACGACAGTGCCAGTTCACGTGTCCAAGTCAATGGACGTATAGCAGGGCCGGTACCTATCTGCCGTTCGATACGGCAGGGGTGCCCCCTCTCTACCCTCCTGTATGCTATTGCCCTTGAGCCACTTATTGGAGGCTTGACGACCAAGCTCTCTGGCCTCACCCTACGCCAACACACTTTTCGCTGTCGGGCATATGCTGATGACCTCCTCCTCCTCATTCGCTCCGGCTCTGAGATTCGGGATGTCCTCGAATTGATTACCCGTTATGGGGCTGCCGCTGGCAGTGCCATGAATATCGCCAAATCTTCTGCAATGCACATTGGACGAGGCCTCCAGGAGGGTGAAGTTGCACCACTGCCGCTTGTGATGACTTTCCGGTACCTGGGCATTACCTTTACCACCACGGTCACATGCACGGCGGCAACGAATTTCCGTCGCCTGTTACACGTCATCCGCAACGACGTCCGCCAGAACCTCTTGCGCCGTCAGGACACACTTCAACGGGTTGCGTTTATTAATCTTTATGTGGCATCAAAATTAGTTCACATCGCGCAAGTTCTCCCTCTGCCAACTGCAATTGGGCGCAACCTTCAGGCGGCTTTTGGCTATTATCTCACGGCTGGTTCACTGTTCAAAGTCCGTTATGAGACACTTACCCTGCCCTCACGGTATGGTGGCGTCGGGGTCGTCAATGTCCGTATGCGAGCTGCAGCCTTGTACATGAGTACCATGAGAAAACAGTGGATGGGCCAGGGTACATCTCTAACACGCAGCTTGCTTGAGGTCCTCCTACCTGCTTCCACCTCACCACCGGTGTCTGTCGGCCATATCGTGCCTCATTTGTCCCATATTTCGACCTTTTTCGTCGACTACAGTTACATACATACCAGTCTCCCAGATACACGCCCACCTCGGACTAAGGATTTTTACAGCCTGTTGCTGCGCTGTGTTCCCCGGAATGTGATGGAGACCAAACACCCCTCCATCCAGTGGCCCATAGTGTGGACTACCGTCCACCAGCCCTTCCTCCCTACGAACGTCCGGGCACTGTGGTATCACATAGTAAACAGGAAATTTGCCACGAAGCAGCGCCTGCTCAACATTGGCTTGTCAGAATCCCCTCTTTGTCTCCTTTGCCAGCAACTGGACACTGATGAACACCGTCTGACATGCGCCTCATCGCGAGATGTATGGCGCTTCGTGCAGCAAATCATTGCCTGCTGTCTCCGGGTGCCACCAGACACAGTCGAGCCTCGAATGTTTCTATACCCAGAGGACCGACATTTTCCCGCCGCCAAATGTCATGCTATTACGTGGGTCAAAGGGTGGGCGGTCGCATACCTCTTTCATGAGGGACCTAAATCCCGCCTCGACTTCTGGACCTATTTACGAACAGCCCATGCAGCTCTCGAAAACACGCCACGTTACCGAACATTATTTGCTAACTATCTTCGAGCGGTCTTTGTTAGACCTCCACTGAGTTGGGGGGTGCCTGGCACAGAGGGCACCCACCCCTCCTCCCCCGGCGGTGTCTGAGTTTCAACCGCCGACGATCTATTCTACTTCTGACCTCCGCGGATGGGAGAGCGCGTCGCAGATTGCGCGGATTTTATTTCTTTTTGCTTTTCCTTTTTCCTTTCTTTTTCTTTACCCAGAATTTATATTTCATTTTCTCTTTCGCATATGTGTTCCCATAATTTCATGCTATTAGTGAATCTTACAAAAACACACGCAAATAAATAAATAACAAAGCCTTCCACTACTGTTGATTCCTGTTTCTCCCACTTCCCTAAGCACCACAGGCTCGGTGGTGGTGAGGGGGACACTGTGGCCAGGCCTCAGTTTTCGACCCCTGCCCACTTTGCCCCCCAAGCCCCCACCGGTCCATAAAAAAAAAAAAAAAAAAAAAAAAAAAAAAAAAAAAAAAAAAAGTTGGTAGAGCACTTGCCCGCGAAAGGCAAAGGTCCCGAGTTCGAGTCTCGGTCGGGCACACAGTTTTAATCTGCCAGGAAGTTTCATATCAGCGCACACTCCGCTGCAGAGTGAAAATCTCATTCTGGAAACATCCCCCAGGCTGTGGCTAAGCCATGTCTCCGCAATATCCTTTCTTTCAGGAGTGCTAGTTCTGCAAGTTTCGCAGGAGAGCTTCTGTAAAGTTTGGAAGGTAGGAGACGAGGTACTGGCAGAAGTAAAGCTGTGAGTACCGGACGTGAGTCGTGCTTCGGTAGCTCAGTTGGTAGAGCACTTGCCCGCGAAAGGCAAAGGTCCCGAGTTCGAGTCTCGGTCGGGCACACAGTTTTAATCTGCCAGGAAGTTTCATATCAGCGCACACTCCGCTGCAGAGTGAAAATCTCATTCTGGAAACATCCCCCAGGCTGTGGCTAAGCCATGTCTCCGCAATATCCTTTCTTTCAGGAGTGCTAGTTCTGCAAGTTTCGCAGGAGAGCTTCTGTAAAGTTTGGAAGGTAGGAGACGAGGTACTGGCAGAAGTAAAGCTGTGAGTACCGGACGTGAGTCGTGCTTCGGTAGCTCAGTTGGTAGAGCACTTGCCCGCGAAAGGCAAAGGTCCCGAGTTCGAGTCTCGGTCGGGCACACAGTTTTAATCTGCCAGGAAGTTTCATATCAGCGCACACTCCGCTGCAGAGTGAAAATCTCATTCTGGAATCATCTTCATTGAAAATCCTCAAACCAGGGTGTTCTTCTGAAGAAGACGTTTTTTATAAACATCGAAAACATGGTCAAGGGGTTTGAATAAACGGTCCATTTTGCAACTGATTGCCTGTTTTTGTTTCTTCCACATGAAACAAATTCTTTCAGTATTTTTGTATGTGTCATTTAAAGAAATGTCGATAAGTAATTTAATGAATCTCTATTGGATGCTAAAACTGTGTGCGGCGCCTGGATTAGTTCCCGGATGCATGCTCCCACCCTGCGGAAAGGAGAGCAGCCGGCAACATGTAGAAGCTCCGAGTTGGTCCGCGAGGAGTGGATATGCTCAGACGGCTATCAGAACTCTACTGTAGGGGTCCGCGGTCGAATCCCAACCTGGCACACAGTTTCATTTCAACAGCATATACACTCCGCTAGTACTTTAAAAAATATATATATGGAGCTATTTTTTTCGTTACCTTCCATGTTCTCAAGATGTCTTTGCTCTTTAAGATTTATTTATAGAATTATTCCTTCATTACACAAACATTAAAAAATTTTTTTTTAACTATTAAAATATTCTAAAAATCTTCTGGTGCCCGCATTAGTTCTAGTAGTTCCTTTACCACAGGATCATACACAACCAGTTTCACGACGATTTAATGGTATCCTCATGTTTAAACAAATAACTGATTTATCACTGATTCGTTAAAAATACACGGTCTTCCAACGTTCGGAGGCGTTCGAATTGCGAGAACAGGCTAAATTGGACGGTTACAAGATAACGCGCCAAAAATTCCAGTGGTTAGCAGGGGCGGCAAGTGCACACGAGCACTGCGAGCCGCGGGTATGAGCAACACCGACTCAAAGGCAGGCCTCGGCGCTTGTTGGTGACGTCACGTCAGCTAGGCACGGCCAACGCCAGGTCTGTTGTAGGCATACTCATAATGGTGGTGTCCCCCTCTCTGACACAGGAAAATTTGAAACTATTGGCGATAGTTGACCAACACACATTGTTCTGAGAGATTTCTGCAATCAATTAATTGTGCAATTCATTACACTTCTAAATAAATAGTGTACTCCTGAACTTAAATTTCAACCTGTTTTAAGGATTGACATACAAAAACAACTTCATGGTCCAGCAGCAACAGAATTCGTGCTTCTTTACCTTATTTGTAAATCTCAGGAAGTTAAGTTTGTACACGGTTGCTTTTACAAGAAACTGTTAACATATTGGTGCTCTTCTTTAGGTATCTTGGTTGACTATGGGGTGAGGAGCTCTGAATGTTAATGAAATATCTTGCGATTTTACACGTTTGGGGATGGGGTGGGGGACAGAAGAAGAGGCAAAAGAGAGTTACTTGTTTTATCAAATAAAATTTTTTATCTTATAAAGTTTCTCCTTTCAGTTGCAAGAGGGGAATATTTATCTTTTCTAATGTGCATGTTGAAAAAAGTTTAAGCCCAGCAGTATTTACGATGTATGAAGCTATTTTGTTTCCTGTTTAGAATTCCTTTCGTTGAAAACGACTGTAATCTAATGACTGGCAACAGTTGGACATTTACACATGTAAATTAGTTCGCATTTCCAGTGACGATGTCAAACGAAAATAAATAAATAAATAAAAGAAACGAATTCATTGTAAGGGGGTCGGGGTAAGTTTCGATAACAAAATGGATCAAGTAAATATAGTTACTTGAATGTAAAATTTCCGAAGCTTGCAATGGGGCAAAGCATCTTCTCATATTGATCTACGTTTGTTTCGACAGGATTCAGTAATACAGAACTATGATCTTCATTTGTAGCTTTACGATAGTAGAAAATCTTTCATCTAAATAAGACTGCAGAATCCAAAAAAATACCAAACATTTTGTCCAAAAATAAGAGATTTATAGTGATAAGCACGCCTAGGCGTTTCTGCCTGCAACAGACCTGGCGTTCGCCGTGCCTAGCTGACGTGACGTCACCAACAAGCGCCGAGGCCTTCCTTTCAGTCGGTGTTGGTATGAGCCAGTAGTACTTCTTCTTGGCCGCTTCTCTCGGGCGCACTGCGCGCCGGCGGTTTCAGTGACACTTTCAACTGTGCTGTTTGGAGGCCTGCCCTTCCTTCTTCACAGATAGTCACGTCTCCACCATGGGGCTTTCGTGGGCATTTGTAGATTTTTGCCGGCCTGTGTGGCCGAGCGGTTCTAGGCGCTTCAGTCTGGAACCGCACGCCCGCTACGGTCGCAGGTTCTAATCCTGCATCGGCCATAGATGTGTGTGATGTCCTTAGGTTAGTTAGGTTTAAGTAGTTCTAAGTTCTAGGGGACAGATGACCTCAGATGTTAAATCCCATAGTGCTCAGAGCCATTCGCCCCCCCCCCCCTTTTTTTGTCGATTTTTCATCACCGCTCCATACTCGCGGCTCGCATTGTTCGTGTACACTGCCTGCGCCTGATAACTATTGGAATTTTTGGAAGGAAGAAAGATTGGGTTTAACGTGCCTTCAACATCGAGGTCATTAGAGACAGAGCACAAGCTCGGATTGTGTCAAGGAAGGTGAAGGAAATCGGCCGTACCCTTTCAACGCAACCATCCCGGCATTGCCTGTAGAGATTTAGCTAAATCACGGAAAATCTAAATCTGGATGGTCCGACACAGATTTGAACCGTTGCCCTCCAGAATACGAGTCCAGTTTGCTATCCACTGCGCCACCTCCCTCGGTTTGGAATTTTTGATGGTTCAAATGGCTCTGAGGACCATGTGACTTAACTTCTGAGGTCATCAGTCCCCTAGAACTTAGAACTACTTAAACCTAACTAACCTAAGGACATCACATACATCCATGCCCGAGGCAGGATTCGAACCTGCGACCGTAGCGGTCGCGCGGTTCCAGACTGAAGTGCCTGGAACCGCTCGGCCACTTCGGCCGGCGGAATTTTTGATATTACGTCTTGTATTCATCCAATTCAGGCGGTTCTGGCAATACGAACGCCACCAGGACTCTGAGAGACAGTGTATTTTTAACGAACCAATGTTAAATTAGCTTTATGCATACACCGTAGGATGCGATTAAACCGTCGCGAAACCGGTTGTGTACGATCCTGTAATAAAGGAACTAGTAACAGCTCATGCGGCTACCAAAACTTTTTTAGAAGTTTCTCATAGTTTTCTGTATTTTTAAAAAATATTTCTATATAGGCTGTGGATTCCCAAACCGTAAAATCATCTCTCTCATCATTATCTTCGGTGTTCTCGAGTCGCCTTTGATCCTTACGAATTCGTAATCGTCCCCTGCGAAGGCACGTAAAACCGACGATTAAACAGCCTAGATCCTGCCCTTGCTACCAGGCACACCCTTCCCTTAAGCAGATAAAAGGCTCGAGAAAGAAACAATATAACACAACCATTGCATTAAGTAGAAGTTGGCGACATGCTTTTTAAACGAGACGTTTATAACTAGCTATTTTGACTGAATGACATAAATGAAAATGCAGACATGTGGAGCAGCATTTTTAGGTTTTGGGTGTGTTGCAGCGGGCCGCGAGCTGGACGGCGACTCCCGCGGCTATCGCAGCGCGGAGGAGCAGGCGCGCGAGCTGACTCGCAGCATCCGCAGGGAGGTGAACAAGCTGTCCGACAAGTGGAACGCGCTCATCGACCGCTCGGACCAGTGGCAGCGGAAGCTCGACGACAGCCTGGCGGTGAGTGCCCCTGCCCCGTTCCCTGCCAACACTCTCCTGCCATCCTGTCGATATGCCAATGTCTCCCGCATTACTCGTTGACCTAGAGCCCGTACCACTCTGTGCTGGTAGCACTGCCGTCATCTGCGAAGAGATGGCGACGCCTGTCCCGGCCGACGCTTCCGGCGAAGTGGTCCGCTCCGCGTGCCAATTGCGCCCCTTTCTGGAACGCGATGAGGCGTAGAGAAGTTTCTTCGTGTATTGTGCTGGCACCGACGCTAGCTGGACCGAGGCGCCAATACTCTCCGCTTCTCGCATTCGATGCTGGCCACTTCGCGAGATTGGCAGAGCCGCCAGGCGTGTATTTTAAATTGTCGCTGCTGCTTCCTTCCTCACACGAGAGCCGCAGTGGCATAGTAGAGTGAAATCGCGCTACAGCGCCACTGCCACACGCAGTATGGCGTTTCCAGTCCGTCTATTGCGCCTCGACCAGTATAGGCTCTTTGCTCTTGCAATAGCAATTGATTCTAAACAATGAAAAGTGTGAAGTTGTCCACACGAGTACCAAAATCCGCTAAATTTCGGTTTCACGATAAATCACACAAATGTAAAGGCTGTAAATTCAACTACATACGTAGGGATTGAAATTACGAATAACTTAAGTTAGAACGCTCACATAGCTAATGTTGAGGATAAAACAAACCAAAGATTACGATTTATTTTCAGACCACTGAAAAACGCGACAGGTCTACTAAAGAGACTGCCTACAGTACGCTGGTACGTCCTGTTCTGGAGTACTGCTGTGTCGTGTGCGATCTGCGTCAGACAGGATGGACGGAAGACATCGAAAAAGTTCAAAGAAGGGCATCTCATTTTGTACTATCACGAAATAGGGGAGAAAGCGCCACGGAAATGATACACGAATTCCGATGGCAGTCATTAAAACAAAGGCGTTTTTCGTCGCGGCAGGATCTTCTCATGAAATTTCAATCACCAACTTTCTCCTCATAGTGGCACCCTACTGTATAGGGAGGAATTAGCATCCTAATAAAATAAGAGAAATCAAAGCTCGCACAGGAATATTTAACTATTCGTTTTCCCGCGCGGTTTTTGAGAGTGGAACGGTAGAGAAAAAGCTTGAAGGTAGTTCGACGAACCTTCTGCCAGGATCTTAATTGTGAATGGCAGAGTAGTGATGTAGATGTCAAAACCGAGGCTTGGCGTACCTACTAATCGTGAAGGCACATTTTAACCAGTGAAATTCAGGCAATTTTAAACAACGAAGGGAAAAAATGTCCCCTTTCGGTACTGTAGAACCCGAGTGGTCACGGATCGGTGTCACCCACAGTCTAGACAGAGGAAGGAATAAATTCGTCCATAACCAACTGTACAAACCCGTTTAATAACGAGCTGCACAGTTTTACTCTTCTTCTACTGACTGAATACGGTCGGTCGTGGTAATGGCCGTTCGGGAGAGAAAGCTCACGATCTTCCTACACATCCTTTGCACCCAGCTGTGTTCTTCACTTCTAATTAAGATAATCACAAAATATCTTCACTTGGCGGGCTTCCTGTCAGCTGTACAGATCGTTGGTTTTCTTCGTTTTGTAGTTCCACGTTTCATATTCACTGTAGAGCGTCGGGTATCGTTACCAAACGACCAAAAACAACTCGGAAAGCCTTGGCCAATACTAGGAGATCTTTACTATAATATTGCTTTCGATATTGCAGTGCCTTGTTGTTAACAAGAATGATGCTGTGATTCTTTGGACATGGAGACACGCCCGAAGGAGCAGGCAGCGCGGCAACTACAGCCGTTATTAAATACAGGAAATGTATTCGCAGTTGAGAATACGAACCACGATCAACTGTACAGGGGAATGACGTCAGTGTAAATTTGTGTCGAACCGGGACTCGAACCGGGATTTCCCGTTTTAAGCGAGTGGTCGCCTTAAGCGCTTTGACTATCCGAACACAACTCACGGCTAGACCTAAACGTCCATATGTCGTCGTCCTTGCGTCAGAAGCTGTACTCGTACACACATTATGTAATTCTCGTATGGGGGGGGGGGACATTTTAATTGAAAGTCGCTGGCTGGTATATTCGGTTAAATACGATATTGCATTGACCTCAAACGCCGCCCAACGTGTGCCGTAAGTTGTTCGGAGCTATGCAGCCCATTTTATTCTCCAGTATAAAGATTACCAAAGAGACTGAACATTTTTTTTTGTCCGCATCGGTAGCGACGGAATGCCATGCCAAGGGGCCCGTTTTCGATTCCCGGCTGAGTTGGAGATTTTCTCCGCTCCAGGGCTGGGTGTTGTGCTGCCTTCATCATCATCATCATCATCATCTCATCCCCATCGACGCGCAAGTCGCCGAAGTGGCGTCAACTAAAAAGACTTGCACCAGGTGACCGGTCTACCCGACGGGAGGCCCTGGCCACACGACAATATATTTCATTTCACTTCTCTTAAAAATTAGCATTGAATTTGGAATCAATAAAAATGGCTCTGAGCACTATGCGACTTAACTTCTGAGGTCATCAGTCGCCTAGAACTGAGAACTAATTAAACCTAACTAACCTAAGGACATCACACACATCCATGCCCGAGGCAGGATTCGAATTTGCGACCGTAACGGTCGCTCGGCTCCAGACCGTAGCGCCTAGAACCGCACGGCCACTCCGGCCAGCTTTGGAATCAGCAGTTGTTCAAGTACTTTGCTAATTGAGGCCAAATGAGTGTAGGTGTCATTTGTTTGATTTAAAGAACTATGATCTATACGAATATATAAAGGGGAGATGTTGCTAGCAAAAATCTCGAAAAGTTCTTGGTCGATTTGCTTTTGATTTTTACACGCAACTCTAATAAACATTCGCATTGACATAGGCTACATAATTTTACACAATCTATAGGCTTTCTGTTAAAACTCACTGCGAGAAAAGAAAATATTGTACTGTGCTGTGAAAGTGGGCGGTTTCGTTTCCTTTTTCGCTGGCGACTTTAACAGAAGACCTCTATACTACGAAAGATGGATTGGCGTATGATTCGAATACTATTAGGCAATATGAATCGTCAAAACTCTGTAATATCACCCGTTCCCAGATTAAAACTAGGCGAAACAATGTCACCTAAGCTACTATCCTCATAAATCGAGCATCGTGAGAGGTCTTCCTCATACACCGTACACTACTGATCCCGACCGATTTATCCATTCAATTTAAGCAAATTAGAGTTTCCGAGCACGACTCACTGCGAAACACTAACTTCCATATGTCGTCCCTGCGTAGCAACCTGCACTCCTACACATATTATGTCATTCCCGTACGGAGGAGGACATTTTAACTGAACGTCGCTGCCTGATATCGTCGTCTGCCATGTTAAGAAGACCGACGCAATGTTTCATCGGACATGCGTGCATCAGCTACGTAATGTGTATAAGAGAACAGGTTGTGACGGAGGAACAACGTTATATGGAAGTTTGGGTCTGGCCGTGAATCGTGTACGGATAACAGAAGTGATTAAGGCAACTTTTCGCTTATACTGGGAATTTCGGGTTCGAGTCCCTGTCCGACACAAGTTTTCATTGTCGTCATTCCCTTATATAGCTGATGATTGTTACACATTTCATTTATTTTATATATCATTGCTTTCTTACAGATGTGATATTGTCTTTGCAAGGTAAAACATTTTCATATAGCATTAGTGCAGACCGATCGTTTTGCTACATTTTTTCCTCGAATGGAACAAGTCTGAAGTCAAAAGCACTTGACCTTAAACGCCGCCCAACGTGCAGATTTCGTAACGCAAGTATTTCAGTTAAGAGTAGGAAACGGCGTGTTGCAAAGAGAGAGAAAGAATGATGAATACCAAAGGGACTGAACATTTCTTCGTAAAAATTATAATTGAATTTGGACACAACGGTCGTACGAGTACTTTGCTAATTGGGGCCAAATGACTATAGGTGTCATCTATTTGATTTTCAGAACTATTATCTGTATGAATATATAAAGGGGGAAATCTATTAGCAAAAATCTCGAAAAGTTATTGGTCGATTTACTTCTGATTTTTACACGGTACTCTAATACACATTCGGATAGACATAGGCTACATATGTGCTGCTGCTTTACACAGTGTCTTTCCATAATATGTTAATCTCGGTAGAATTCTCCTGACAAGTCGCTTTCTGTTCTCCCACATACAACAGACTTTATTTCTTCCTTTCAATTCACTTCGCTTCGTGGCGTAACTAATAGACTATTAAACGATGTTCATCACATTCTTGTATTTACACTCATTATTCGCAGACTCGATCGAAAATCATGTTAGTAACCGTTAGGTACATCTATCTGAGCCCGAAGCGCGCATCCGTCATTTTTTGCTACGCGCCATCTACGGATGGAGTAAACATGTGAGCAAAAGAAATTTGTGCCACCTAGGGTACCCTCCACGAAGTGAAGAATGTTGCGCATGTAGATAAATCTCGTGATTCATTGTCAGAGTATGTTAGATACAGTGTAAACACTGAAACAATACGTACAACTTCACTTCGCTATAACTTTACGGCTTATTTCAAAACGTAGTGGCAGATGTTCTTCAGTTGGTTCCATTCATGTCTCTTGTGGCGTATCAGCAGCTCATCTTTTAATTAACTTAGATGTTATCGTCCGCCAGTGATATAGAACGGCGAGAAGATAGTAAAAATATGCGAGCTTATCTCGGATGTCCTAAATTACTCGTTTGGCGGGTGTTCCACGTGCAGTAACGGCATCACTTTGGTAGCAAACAATAAGAGTGATGTTAATAAGCCGGCCGTGTGGCCGAGCGGTTCTAGGCGCTGCAGTCCGAAACCGCGCTGCTGCTACGGTCGAAGGTTGGAATCCTGCATCGGGCATGGATGTGTGTGTTGTCCTTAGGTTAGTTAGGTTTAAGTAATTCTAAGTCTAGGGGACTGACGACCTTCTCAGATGTTAAGTCCCATAGTGCTTAGTGCCATTTCAACCATTTGATGTTACTATTCAGAAGTCCTAAAAATGTTTCTTTTTGTTTCGTTTCGTTTTGGCTCCCTTGCCTCCCTGCTTATTTTGACGAAGTTGAATGTTACACTACTGGGCATTAAAATTGCTACACCAAGAATAAATGCAGATGATAAACGGGTATTCAGTGGACAAATATATTATACTAGAACTGACATGTGATAACATTTTCACGCAATCTGGGTGCATAGATCCTGAGGAATCAGTACCCAGAACAACCACTTCGGGCCGTAATAACGGCCTTGGTACGCCTGGGCATTGAATCAAACAGAGCTTGGATGCCGATGCAGCTTCAACACGATACCACAGTTCATCAAGAGTAGTGACTGGCGTATTGTGACGAGCCAGTTGCTCGGCCACCATTTACCAGACGTTTTCAATTGGTGAGAGGTCTGGAGAATGTGCTGGCCAGGGCAGCAGACGAACATTTTCTGTATCAAGAAAGGCCCGTACTGGTCCTGCAATATGCGGTCGTGCATTATCCTGCTGAAATGTAGGGTTTCGCAGGGATCGAATGAAGGGTAGAGGCACGGGTAGTAACACATCTGAAATGTAACGTCTACTGTTCAAAGTGCCGTCAATGCGAACAAGAGGTGACAGAGTCGTGTAACCAATGGCACCCCATACCATCACGCCAGGTGATACACCAGTATGGCGATGACGAATACACGCTTCCAATGTGCGTTCACCACGATGTCGCCAAACACGGATGCGACCATCATGATGCTGTAAACAGAACCTGGATTCATCCGAAAAAATGACGTTTTGCCATTGGTGCTCCCAGTTTCGTCGTTGAGTACACCATCGCAGGCGCTCCTGTCTGTGATGCAGCGTCAAGGGTAACCGCATCCATGGTCTCCGAGCTGATAGTCCATGCTGCTGCAAACGTTGTCGAACTGTTCGTGCAGATGGTTGTTGTCTTGAAAACGTCCCCATCTGTTGACTCAGGGATCGAGACGTTGCTGTACGATCCGTTACAGCCATGCGGATAAGATGCCTGTCATCTCGACTGCTAGTGATACGAGGCCGTTGGGATCCAGCACGGCGTTCCGTATTACCCTCCTGAACCCACCGATTCCATATTCTGCGAACAGTCATTGGATCTCGACCAACGCGAGCAGCAATGTCGCGATACGATAAACCGCAATCGTGATAGGCTACAATCCGACGTTTATCAAAGTCGGAAACGTGATGGTACGCCTTTCTCCTCCTTACACGAGGCATCACAACAACGTTTCAGCAGGCAACGCCGGTCAACTGCTGTTCGTGTATGTGAAATCGGTTGGAAACATTCCTCATGTCAGCACGTTGTAGGTGTCGCCACCGGCGCCAACCTTGTGTGAATGCTCTGAAAAGCTGATCATTTGCATATCACAGCATCTTCTTCCTGTCGGTTAAATTTCGAGCCTGTAGCACGTCCTCTTCGTGGTGTAGAAATTTTAATGGTCAGTAATGTAGTTTCTGTACTATACTTAACAGTTCTTTTTAGGTATGGACTAAGTTTCATAGCGCTACAGGGGTTGGACAAAAATATGGAAACACCCTGAGAAAAGCATGTTTGATCAAAGTCACAATGCAGACGAAAGTGTGTGTGTTGAGTGATGGTGACAGACGGCCATTGAACAGCATTGTGGCGGAAAATTAGAGGAAGACAGCAGCAAAAGTCAGTGCAGAACTGAATGTCATACTCGCGAGCCTTGTCAGCAACAAAACGAGACGAAGGGCGCTGCGTAAGCTGGCAGTTGGAACTCCAAAATTACTCGTCAGTAATGCACCTACATCTACATAATTAATAATCTCTAACGTTCCACTTTCGAACAGCGCGCAGGAAAAACGAGTACTTGCATCTTTCCGTGCGCACTCTGATTTCTCTTATTTTATTACAGTGATAGTTTCTTCCTGTGTAGGTGGTCGCCAAGAAAATATTTTCACATTCGGAGGAGAATTTTGGTGATGGAAATTTCACGGTAACACCGTGCTACAACGAAAATGCCTTTGTTTTAACGATTGCCACCACAACTCGTGCATCGTATCCGGTACACTCTCACCTCTATTTCGCAACAGTACAAAGCGAGTTGCCTTTCTTCGAATTTTTTCGACGCCCTCCGTCACTCCTAGCTGATGCGGATCTCACACCGCACAGCAGTACTCCAGATGAGGGCGTAGGCAGTCTAGTAGATTTGTTGTATCTTCTAAGTGTTCCGCCAATACAATACAGCCTTCAGTTCGCCTTCCCCACAACATTACCTATGTGATCGTTCCTTCTAGTACTCATGTGGGTGACGTCACACTTTTCATTATTTAGACTCAGTTGCGAGTTTTCGCACCATACAGATATCTTGTCTAAATCAGTTTGCAATTGATTTTGATCATCTGGTGACTTTAGGAGAAGGCAAATGACAGCATTATCTGCAAACATTGTAAGAGGGCTGATCAGATTGTGTCTTAAATCGTTTATATAGACTAGGAACAGCAGAGGGCCTATAGCACTTAGGGAACGCCAGGTATCATTTCTGTCTACAAATACCCGTAACAGGAAAACTTAGTGCCGGAGCCATAAAACGTGGAGTATGGAGCAATGGAAGAAATTCATTTTGTCGGATGAGTGTTGTTGTACGCTGCTTCCTATTTGTGGCCGAGTTTACGTCACGGGAGTGAAATATGGCATGGGTTCGGTGATGATTTCGGCAGTCATATCGTGGTATTCCGTGTGCCCCATGAGTACTCTCTAAAATCACGTTACTGCCAAGGATTATGTGACCATTTTGACTGATCAGACCCATTCCATAGTACAATGTTTGTTGATCAGCGTTGATGATGTGTTCCAAATCGACAGGGCCCCTGTTCACATAGCTCCAGGACTGGTTTTGTGAATACAAGGGTGAACTGTCGCATCTCCCCTGTTTAAACGTTCCATTTACAAAGTATACTTGTTTCAGTATCTCAGTTGATGCAAAAGTTAGGTGTATTAAACATGCGAGGAAATTAAGTGCTCCAATGCCAACTACCGCTAGGGAAAAATATCATTTTGATATCTCGAACGGTTCGAGGAATAAGAAGGGGTGTAAGTTTAAGATGGTTCATGTGTATACTTTTTCTCCTTGTTTGGTCGTCTGAGTTGTAGTGGTTGCTTCCTTACGTCGGCAGTAATTTTAGGTTTCCCATTCTTCAGAAGTTGATGTTCTGTTTGCCTAACTCTTTGGGAAGGATCGTTGCTTAGGTAGCTTAAGAGCCTTCAGGTCTTTTGGCTACTTGTTCTGGTGTGGACTTCTGTGATGAGATTTATCAACTCTTCTTTCTAGGCTTCAGACATGATAAACAAAATCCTGCGTGTCGCCTGAAGCGTTTTCGCACTATCATCCCCGTGAAATCTTTAGTAATTTCCAACAGGTAAACCATTTCCAATCATTACATCTACATCTACATTTATACTCCGCAAGCCACCCAACGGTGTGTGGCGGAGGGCACTTTACGTGCCACTGTCATTACCTCCCTTTCCTGTTCCAGTCGCGTATGGTTCGCGGGAAGAACGACTGTCTGAAAGCCTCTGTGCGCGCTCTAATCTCTCTAATTTTACATTCGTGATCTCCTCGGGAGGTATAAGTAGGGGGAAGCAATATATTCGATACCTCATCCAGAAACGCACCCTCTCGAAACCTGGCGAGCAAGCTACACCGCGATGCAGAGAGCCTCTCTTGCAGAGTCTGCCGCTTGAGTTTGTTAAACATCTCCGTAACGCTATCACGGTTACCAAATAACCCTGTGACGAAACGCGCCGCTCTTCTTTGGATCTTCTCTATCTCCTCCGTCAACCCGATCTGGTGCGGATCCCACACTGATGAGCAATACTCAAGTATAGGTCGAACGAGTGTTTTGTAAGCCACCTCCTTTGTTGATGGACTACATTTTCTAAGGACTCTCCCAATGAATCTCAACCTGGTACCCGCCTTACCAACAATTAATTTTATATGATCATTCCACTTCAAATCGTTCCGCACGCATACTCCCAGATATTTTACAGAAGTAACTGCTACCAGTGTTTGTTCCGCTATCATATAATCATACAATAAAGGATCCTTCTTTCTATGTATTCTCAATACATTACATTTGTCTATGTTAAGGGTCAGTTGCCACTCCCTGCACCAAGTGCCTATCCGCTGCAGATCTTCCTGCATTTTGCTACAATTTTCTAATGCTGCAACTTCTCTGTATACTACAGCATCATCCGCGAAAAGCCGCATGGAACTTCCGACACTATCTACTAGGTCATTTATATATATTGTGAAAAGCAATGGTCCCATAACACTCCCCTGTGGCACGCCAGAGGTTACTTTAACGTCTGTAGACGTCTCTCCGTTGATAACAACATGCTGTGTTCTGTTTGCTAAAAACTCTTCAATCCAGCCACACAGCTGGTCTGATATTCCGTAGGCTCTTACTTTGTTTATCAGGCGACAGTGCGGAACTGTATCGAACGCCTTCCGGAAGTCAAGAAAAATAGCATCTACCTGGGAGCCTGTATCTAATATTTTCTGGGTCTCATGAACAAATAGAGCGAGTTGGGTCTCACACGATCGCTGTTTCCGGAATCCATGTTGATTCCTACATAGTAGATTCTGAGTTTCCAAAAACGACATGATTACATTGCAATCTTCCCGCCATTTCTATCTGTACTCACCAAACCGTACAATCTTCATCGAGTAATTTAGTAGCACATGGGGAAGTTGCATTTAAGAAAAAAAAGGTCGTGATCTTCCTTACTGCGTCGCTCACACATTGAGTTCCTTTCTACTTACCAATCGGTGCCAACTTCTTTGCTCCCGGAATCCAGGCTTTCCTCTGAAAAGTAAAGAAATAGGTGGCTCTGGGTAAGCGTACGCTAAGCTATGACACGAATGACTTATTATTAGATTAATTAGTGGAACTTGAGTTTTTTTAGGGACTGCATCCTGTGCGATTGTCCGTCAAAGCAGTAACATTCCGTCTACAACAAGCGGCCTTCCAGACCGTCATTAACTAATAGTAGAAAGGAACCTGTCATTGATATTTGACTCGCTGGCGACCAGAATACTTACCGTTATTACCAGAATGGATAATGCAGTACTACTATATAGACTTATAATGTTGGGTCTATCATGGATAATTTGACGGGACCATTCCTGAGAAACGACTTCCAGCTCAGTAACCTTTTCAGTGCTTTATTATTTGAAAAACAGTTCGTACATCTTCTTATTCGTTCATAGATGATCGTCTCCTATTAATAACGTCCGTTGTTTTCGTCATCAGTGATCTATTAATGTTGACATATTATAGTGACGTTGTAAATAAACATCTAGAGTTTTCTTGGGCTCCATATATTTAAGAGCTATTGTTTTTGGTTCGTAATTATTAATAAGTGTTCAGTTCTTCATTAGCCCTTTGCTGCTACAGCATAGTCAGTTGGCGTTCTCACGCCTTCACATAGACCCCAGTCCACCCATTTAAAGATTTTGACAATTTAGATTAAATACTCATAATTTTTAAGAACAGGAACAACCCTCACCAAAATATGAGATAATTTAGACAGATTTGCATTTCTGCTCCTGATTTCCCATTTAAAATGGAATCTCTGGTGCCGTATTGCTAGAAGGAATTGATACAGTGTTTAGAGCATTGTTACACAGTGCAGTCTTTCACAAAAATGAGGTATGGGTTGTATAGTCTTTGCTATCTGTCACCATAGTAGAAGCACAGTAACTTGCAGCCATGAATGATGTAGTTAATGCACTTTAGCCCATGGAAGGACAGACTCTCCACTTCCATTCTCCAGGCGAAACCACATATGTAGCTATAGCTGCTAAAGTCACCAATTACTATTGTACCTACGTGTCTGTCTGAAGTTTTCTGGAGAGCAGAAACAAAAAATTCTGATTTGGGGACTTATACACAGAGATAGCAGTGGCGTTACTGAGTTCCACAGATACTCTTTCTTATTTTCTTGATCGTAATGGATACTGCTAATGCTGACTCAAAGTTTACAAAAAATTTGCTTTTGTTATATGTACACAATCTTTCTGCAATTAAAATCATTCCTGGAAATGTCTGTCACAAGTGCTATTGGTCCCTGTGTCTGTTGCATGTTGTAGTTACTGTTGTGACACAGTTCCTAAAGCAGTTACTGACATGCATTAGTATTTACAGAAATTATTGTTATTAGTGTTCCTAAAGATATCTGATTGATTGTGTAGTTGTGACCTACTAAGTTTACTTCTGGAATGAATCGGACACTCTGCAGTAATTTTAATTAGATGCCCAGGTATTGCCTGGATGTTGTCAATTATTTGTGCAGTACATCCTGTGGAGAAGTACTATCGTAGACGATATTTAGCTGAAACCTTCATATTAATAGTCATTAGCAATATGATATTAAACATAATATTGTAGAAAAGAAAGACTGATTTAAAAATTTTGTCCAGAGTCATGACATTGCAGATTATTCATAATATCACGAACAGACTTGTGGCATACCATCATTACCTGTAACTTTGTTCACAGTGTACATGGCCACAGTTGTATTTTAGACTGTACAATATGCCCTAGAGCTTACAAGAAATTTCTGAAAGCTGTTGGTTGCAATATTTATTGTAAGTGTAGGATGTCAGCAAAATTAAATACAATGTAAACAAATGTTATGATCATTGAACTTTTCTGGATTTTGGATTACTGGATGGCTTTTGCATCTTTCACAGACTACATTTCCAGACAGTCTTCTTTGTTCCCCTAGTGTATGTAATGTAACGTCAAGAAATGTTATTAATCATGTGTGTGCCCTTCAAAACAAAATTATCAAGCTAAATTAAAATTTTATAGATTCCTGTTTTGTCCCTTTTGTTAAATATAAGGTATGATTCTTTTTGAGTAAAAAAGATAAATAGATTTCTGTCTCCAGTCATTATCACTCTCTTGCAAGCATTTTGATGTACAAGAGGGCAAACAAGCAATACAAATCATTGTGAGCCGTCTTTGAGTCACGCTGATTTAAGGGCTAGAACAAATTTTCTGTCTACCTTGTGGTAAATATTTTTTGTGGAAGGTAAAGTAAATTAGTATTACTAGTTTAGGGTATCTGAAACCATACAGAAAGGGCAGACTTAATGTTAAATAATTTTTTGGGTTTTGATTGTCATCATCTTTTCTTATGCCTAAGACTTAGCACCATAATTTAACAGGCAGAGTCGATACGGCAAGTTGCCCCTTTTCAGAACAGAAAAGGAGGAAATGAAATTGTCTGCTGCAGGGTTGGGTGGATGTGAAATGATTGACATTATCTTGTAGCCTTTCTGCTCCAGGTGCTTCTCTTTCATAAATGCTTCACTGCTCAGGAAGTGCTAAAGTCGAGAGCTGCTTCTTGCATCAGAAGTTTTTATGTTTGTATTGAAACCAAACAATGTGAGCAGATGGTTCATTGTGCATTATCCAACTTTTATTCTAAGAAAATTAATGTACTGTGATTTAAGTCAGCTTACTCCATAAAATTTTAAATTTTGGACATAATTTATCTTCTTTGTCTACAGTGTGTATATACAACAAAAAGCTGTAGTTGTCTGGCAGTGTAAAACAGGAGCTGAATAGCACATTCACTGTAGTTTACACTGTTACACCACCATCATTGATTGACATTAATTGTGTTTGTCTACATGTAAAACTTTCAACTAATTTGCTTTATTTCCCAGAAGATGCGGATATTCCAGAAGAATATGGATGACTTGGTTAGTCGTATGACTGCTGCAGAAGCAATTCGGAATAGCTGGCAAGTTCCAGTTGACATCACAGATATTGGTGAAATGCTTGAACAGCTACAGGTATGAACTGTTGATTAAGTCTCAGTAAATTTTATCAAGTGATATTTTTCTAACCACCAGATAATAGAAATTATTGATGTTTATCCTGTGATAATTAGGCACAATTCATACAAATTATTTTACTGATATGTCAAAACTTTAACCTTCCAGAAATTTGGTGAACGCCTTGGCCCAATACAAAGGACAATAGATGATGTAAATGACCAGGCAGCTATATTCTCAGCTAATAATGTTCTGGTGTCACCAATTTTCTTAAGTCGCCTTGAAGATCTAAATGGCAGGTAAGAGTCTGTATACTTTTCAGTACTGGTGGAAGTTACATTAGAGTAGCAAAAATTTTGCTAACATACGAGATGTTTCTGCAATGATGATTCAGATTTCCCAGAATGAAGAAGAAACTAAAATAGTACAATATGATCATGATTACTAGTCAAAAAATAACCCAGCTGGAAGTAATAATCTAAACTGTGTCCACAAGCCAGCAGCTGGAAACTAGGAGGAGATTGTTCCTACACTGACAGGAAATGTTCAACACTGCACACTTCTCAGCTTTGATCTTGATATGGCACTAGAAAGTATCATATTTGTTCTGGCAACTTTGGACTTGTTCAGACACTGTAAGTGACATTAATGTTAAATAATTACCTGGGATTCTTCTTCACATTCTACTGCAGGTGTCCTATTGACAAATATGAGGCTATGCTCTAAAGTAATGCCACGTTTTTATGTGAAAACTCTTAAAGCTTCTTTAATAAAACAAACACTATTAACATGAAACATCTTTATTTCTCATGTCTACATATTTGCAGGTCTCTGCCATTAGACTGCTCTGAATTGTAGCATGTATCATGGTAGTGTGTAACGTAATTATGTCAGTGTGTGAGAAATAGCATGCTGTAACAGAGTTTCAAATTCGAAGAGTTTGTTCACACATGAAGCAACTTCTCCTACAGCATGAAAATACCAGACCCACAGAAGCGATGCAATGTGTGCAACAGCTGGACGCCTTGGGTTCACTGACAGCGATCATCCTTCATACGGTTCCAACTTGGCCCCAACTGATTTTCATCTCTTTCCAAAACCTGAAGAACATCTTTGATGCCTTCACTTTGTTAGTTATGTAGCACTGCAATGTCGTGGCTCTGTCGACAAAGTCAAACATTCTGCATTGACGGTATCAACAAATCGCTCTCTCATTGGGACCAATGTGTTCATAACCATGGTGACTGTGTTGAGAAATAAATATGTAGACATGAAGAATAAATATGTATACTGTTAATAACATTTGTTTTATTTAGAAAGCTTTAAGAGTTTTTGTCTGAAGAATTTGGAGGTGTTACTTTTCAGCACACCCTTCTGTTTTCACCTTACTCAATAACACACAAAACAAAATGTGTTACAATAGATGGATACACTGGTTGAGGAATAGACTGTGTTCTTCTTGTTAACTTCAGAGGGTAAGTACATTTAAGATACAAATGCAATGTACAGTGTAACATGAGATCCCATCATGCTGAACCCACATGTTTTAAAACATGCTGCACTATCTCTGGCAGAAAATAAAGGGTACCATTAGGAAAGAGACATGTATTAAGCTATCAGCCATCATCCAACTGGTAACTAGTTAAAAGTGGTGTCCCAGAGGGTTCCAGCTTAAGGCACTTACTGTGTTTGCAGATTATACAAACATTGCAATAAACAACATACTAAGTATAGTCTTAGGAAGGTCACTTAATGACATTGTCTCAGCCAGTTCTTTGTTACTATACTTTGAAATCGCTAAATGCAGTTTAGACCATGTAAGAGGTTTCCTACCAGTAAACACCTAAAACATGATGGCAGGCAATAGAATAAGTTTACAGCATTCAATTCTTGGGATAACAGCTTAATAATAGGTACATTCAACTGGGAGGAGCATACCCCAGAACTGCTGAAGTGCTTAAAGACGTATTTATTTCCACTTTGAATGTTGTCATATGTAGATGATATAAAAATAAAAAATGTTATCATACTATGCTTACTTTCATTCCAAAATGTCATACAGAACTTTTTTTGGGGATAACTCATCAAGCCAAGGTAAAGTTTCCTGGAGCCAAAAACACATAATAATTATTTGTGATGTGAACTCACGAATATCCTGCAGAGGCCCTTTTAGGGAACAAGGGATACTAACTATTGCTCTCCATTATATTTATTTCTTAAAGAAATTTTTCATTAAAAATATATTTGTCCTTCATGGAATCAATTCTAGAAATAAGAATAATCTTCACAAATATTTAAATTCTCTTGCTTTGGCACAGAAGGGTGTCCATTATTCAGAAACACACATTTTCAATAACTTGATTCCAGCTCTAAAAGGTTTAACATACCCCTTCATTCTAAGAGGAGCCTGAAAAATTTATTGGTGGCCAACTCCTTCTACTCCATTGATGAATTTTGTTGTGGAACCAACTGATGTGTGTTTGTTACTAAGAGTACCAAGTAATGCAAGTATTAGTACAAGCTGCCTTCTGTACAGATTCATTGCAATAATGTAATCATTGTAAATAAATGCTATAAATGATTTTTCTGTTTGATTATGCATGGCTACAATAGTCTAAGAATTATCTTATGCACCACAGTATATGGACCTTTGGTGTGTTTTGTGACGAGTTAGTTATTACTTTTTAAATAAAAATATGTTTAAAATTTTATTTTTATTTATTCTTCATCCATGAGGACTATGTCACTTGGGATCTGTGTAAGGTACATCAGCATATTTGCTTTTCTTTGTAAATATTGATTGTATTATGTTACATTCATGTTTTTCAAACATGTTGTACATCCTGGAAGATCTCTTCACTGTGAATCCACTGGAATGGAAAGTGAATCAAATCTAATCTAATCTGCCATATCAGCAGGGGCCTTGATACTATACTGTATTTCATGAACTGTGTTTTACCTTGATACTAAGTCCACAATATATAAATGCAAAGGTGTAGCCAAATGTGCACTGATGTTCTGAGCTCATAAACAAGCTACACAAAACTCTCAGCAGTGCATCTAATGGTGTTCACCAATGGTGTCCATCAACAACAGCACTTCATAATGGCCGAGAAATGTTATTTGAGTTGTGTACTTCACCACCATAAGTTCTAACAATGTTGTTACCTCCCACTAGTTGTTTTCAAATAATTTTATTTGTACATTTTGAGTGAATCTTTCCCACACTTAAGTTCTTTATCTAATTTTGCAGCACTTCTGCTTCACCGTTATGTTCCACGATGAAAGTTATTATTATTATAAATATATTGTCCCGATGTAAAAAAAGTGCAAACCAGTATTATATTGTTGCATATTTTTGTAGGTGGAAAGTTCTTCAGATAGCTGTGGATGAACGTTATAAGCTGCTCAATGATTTTGGAAAGGAAGGAGCACCACCTAATCAGGCTTTCCTGGCAGCTTCTGTGGAGGCACCGTGGGAGCGTGCAATCACTGCGAACAAAGTGCCTTATTATATAAAGTATGTTGTCTGTTGTAACCTATCCCCTACTTTCTTACTACATAGTAGCACCTTGTTGATTTAGAGATTTAATTTATGTCACCTTCTTATTAGAACAGGAATTCCTCACATCAGTTGCATATGTGTTCTAGTCCAAATTCTGACCAAGCATAGGTTCCACAAAAATTACAGCTTTCTCTAAAAGGATAATGTGACTTGAGTGTATGCTGAGATATGCACAATATGTTTTCTTATTTTTTTAGCCATCAGTTGGAGACTACTCACTGGGATCACCCCAAGATGATTGAACTCATGAATTCTCTGACAAATCTTAATGAAGTTCGATTCTCTGCATATAGAACAGCAATGAAACTCCGCACTGTTCAGAAGCGCCTCTGCTGTATGTATCAGTTTTATTTGTAGAACAAAAGTTGTTTGAAAGTGCTCAATTTATTTTGTTTCTCCATTTATTGACATAGCACCAGTAAATAATTTTTTGTTACTAAATATATAATTAAAAAATTTGACTTCCTGTAATGATACTGTGAGCAGTATAGTTAGTCTCAAACTAATACATGAAATATGCAATTTACAATTGCAGTGGATCTCCTGAACCTGTCATCAGCACTTGATTCATTTGACTCACATGGATTGAGGGCCCAGAATGACAAACTGATAGATGTTCCAGACATGGTTACTATCTTGTCATCATTATATGACCTAATGGCAGCTGATAATCCAACACTGGTGAATGTTCCTCTTTGTATTGATCTTGCTATAAACTGGCTGTTGAATGTGTATGACAGGTTAGTATTTTGATCAAATCTGGGGATAAGGTGTGAATTTCTGTCATTGTTCTGTGATCTTAATCCATTGTATAATTGTTTCAGCCAACGTACCGGCCAAATTCGTGTGCTGTCTTTCAAGGTTGGCCTTGTCCTTCTGTGCAAAGGACACCTTGAAGAGAAGTATAGATGTAAGTATCAGATTAAATACTAGAATTACTTGGCTAAAACACCTCATCAGTTTTTATTTACACATACAGAAGAAACAGTCTAGGGTAGCCAATAATATTTCACATTGGTAATTTAAGTAGACAGTGCAGTCCATATCAGGTTAATCCACAGAAGTAGACTACAAAAAAATTGCGACAGTAGTGAAAAGGGTTTTTCTCTTCTAATAGATTGTCAACACCATTTAGTCTAATGATGGGTTTGCTCTGCATTTCTGCAATGTATAAAAATGAAAAATACCTGATACTGCCACATGTGATAATTTGTGCTTGGATGGAGAAAGTGAAGGACAGTCATGGGATAAAGGAAATATCATACCCTCAACAGTCTTCACTGTGTTAAATTCATGATAGTGGGATGTAGAAGTAGTAATGAAATACTTTTTTGAGATATGTCACATAAGTCCACCGAATAGTTCTAAACAATGTGTCCACTTCAAAAAAACTTTCCTTGCTCCCATTTTGAAAGATCTTATGAATATATCAATTATTTAGTAACCTTTACAGTTTCTGTTCATGAAAATTGTACATTTTGAATTTGGCAGAAAATAGTTTGCAGCCATGTAAAGCTTTCCAGATAATGCTTCTTCACTTATAAGCATTTAGTATGAGACATAAACACAATTGGTGTGTTTAACTCTTCCTGTTTTAATGATACTGTGATGTGCATTTTTTGGTATGATTATCCCATATCATGTACCAAAACACAACTAGCAGTCCTCTTAACTTATGTAACATCCTGATCAGACATAACACTTCATCTCATTTTTCCTGCTCATCAGAAGCCTATTTTCTGTCAGAGATAAACGACCACCAACACAGTTGGGAACATGTGGGATTTAACTGCTGTATAAAAATAAAACTATTGTGTCACAAATAAAATTGATACTAAGTGATACATTTTAACTATTCTTTCTGATGAGATCAGAATCAGAATTTTATTGCCTAATTACAAATGTATGAAATCATTTGATTCTGTAATACAGGAGACTGGTCAAAATTTTTAGTTATCTTATTACACTACTACAGCTCTTGAAAACATTTCCCACAGATTAATATGAGATGCGAGTTTCCAGAACATAATTTATTGTAAGTGTTTTACATGCTATTATAATGTTCCAGTTTCATCTAAAAAGCCCCATAGGAAATAGTAGTGTTTTCTGTGAGTACATTGTACAGCTTCTTTTTCAATGTCCTGAACTCCGTACAGTGGGTTTGTCTTCACTTTAATTTATAATAGATTTCATGCACACCTAGGCCTGCATGTATTGTGGAGTCTTGCTATAGTGGCTTGACCTGTGGGATGGAGCATGAAACTTTAGTAATCTCTCGTTTAATATGAATGGTGGAAATGTTTTTCTTCAATTAATTTATGGTTAGCTTCTTTAAAACAAATTAGCTCAAAAAAATACAGAGAAGCAATAAGTAGTGTGTTCTGATCTCTCAATAACTGACAATGTAAGTCTGTAGGTTTTGCATACTTGATCCATTGCAGTACTTGATTCTAACTGTTTTCTTCTGTAGAATTAACCTTTATTTATTCCACAACTAATTTCAGTCTTTATATCAGGAAATTTTCAAGTAGACATTATTCTGCAGAGAAGCAATGACAGTTGACATTGTTTCTCTGCAACACAGTATCCACTTGAAAATGGTCTGATTTAAAGGCCAAAACAGTTTGTGGACTCAAAAAATTAGGGTCTTAATAGAAACTGGAACAGCTTGTCTTTAGTTGAATGTACACTTGTGGAATCAGTAGTCACCAAACATGGAGAAACTATTAATGTTTGTGATGTATGACTTAATTTATGAACAAGTGATCCATATCTTAAAATAAATTCAAAATCTGAGTGATACACAGTCTTTCTCATGTACTTGCCTACATCTACATCCATACTCTGCAAACCACTTTGAAATGCATAACAGAGTGTATGTCCCATTGTACCACTAAGTAAGGCTTTTTCCTGTTCCATTAACATATAGATCACAGGAAGAATGATTGCTTAAATGCCTCTGTGCTTGCTGAAATTAGTCTTACATTGTCTTAGCAATCCTTACAGGGGCAATATGTTGGGGATTTTAATATATTTTCAGACTCATCACTTAAAGTTCTTTCTTGAAATGTGCCTAGTGAGCTTTCATGGGATAGTTTGTGTCTATCTTAAAGCATTTATCAGGTCAGTTCTTTCAGAATCTCGATTATCGCTGTTATTAGCCTTGTATTTGGTATGGGTCCCACACACTTGAGCAATTTTGTAACACAGTTGCACAAATGTTTTTTAAGCAATCACCTTTGTGAACTGATTGCATTTACCTACTATTCTAGTAATGAACCCTGCAAATTATTACACCTGGGTATTGGTATACACTGACCAATTCGAACCATGACATGTTAATATTGTAGATATAGGGTGCTATGTCTTTTTGATTTTGTGGAGTGGACATTTAAGGCAAGTTTCTAATCTTTGCATGACTTTGAAATCTTATCAATATCCGACTGAATATTTGTGCAGTTAATTCAAACTGAAGTTACTGTTAATACTGTCTGCAAGATCATTAATGTGCAATGAACAGCAAGAGTCCCACATGCTTTCCTGGGGCACACCCAAAATTATTTCTACACCTGTTGGTGTCTCTCCATCTGAGATTCACATGATACCCCATACAATCATACTGTCAGTAATAAGTGTATGTGTGGTGCTCAGTCTAATGCTTTTCAGAACCAACAGTGCAGAATGTTGGTGATCTGATGGGGACTGGTGTTACCACTGTGGCAAGGCCATTGGCACTTTTAGGGATACTACCATCAGACAAATTATACACACAGTAAAACCAACAACACTCCGCCGTGTGAGTATAACTTCACAACTGTTAGATCACTGAGGTTGGTAGTAACCTTAAATGGACCACAGTTAACACGAAGGGTTCCAAATAATGATCAGTACTTTAGGGCTGCCAGCCAACTTGTCGCTCCCTGATTATGGATAGTCTGCTGGGGAAGGGGGGGGGGGGATCACGTAACATACTGATTTATGTAGGTGTCCAGTTAATAATAAGATTGGTACATACACTCCTGGAAATTGAAATAAGAACACCGTGAATTCATTGTCCCAGGAAGGGGAAACTGTATTGACACATTCCTGGGGTCAGATACATCACATGATCACACTGACAGAACCACAGGCACATAGACACAGGCAACAGAGCATGCACAATGTCGGCACTAGTACAGTGTATATCCACCTTTCGCAGCAATGCAGGCTGCTATTCTCCCATGGAGACGACCGTAGAGATGCTGGATGTAGTCCTGTGGAACGGCTTGCCATGCCATTTCCACCTGGCACCTCAGTTGGACCAGCGTTCGTGCTGGACGTGCAGACCGCGTGAGACGACGCTTCATCCAGTCCCAAACATGCTCAATGGGGGCAGATCCGGAGATCTTGCTGGCCAGGGTAGTTGACTTACACCTTCTAGAGCACGTTGGGTGGCATGGGATACATGCGGACGTGCATTGTCCTGTTGGAACAGCAAGTTCCCTTGCCGGTCTAGGAATGGTAGAACGATGGGTTCGATGACGGTTTGGATGTACCGTGCACTATTCAGTGTCCCCTCGACGATCACCAGTGGTGTACGGCCAGTGTAGGAGATCGCTCCCCACACCATGATGCTGGGTGTTGGCCCTGTATGCCTCGGTCGTATGCAGTCCTGATTGTGGCGCTCACCTGCACGGCGCCAAACACGCATACGACCATCATTGGCACCAAGGCAGAAGCGACTCTCATCGCTGAAGACGACACGTCTCCATTCGTCCCTCCATTCACGCCTGTCGCGACACCACTGGAGGCGGGCTGCACGATGTTGGGGCGTGAGCGGAAGACGGCCTAACGGTGTGCGGGACCGTAGCCCAGCTTCATGGAGACGGTTGCGAATGGTCCTCGCCGATACCCCAGGAGCAACAGTGTCCCTAATTTGCTGGGAAGTGGCGGTGCGGTCCCCTACAGCACTGCGTAGGATCCTACGGTCTTGGCGTGCATCCGTGCGTCGCTGCGGTCCGGTCCCAGGTCGACGGGCACGTGCACCTTCCGCCGACCACTGGCGACAACATCGATGTACTGTGGAGACCTCACGCCCCACGTGTTGAGCAATTCGGCGGTACGTCCACCCGGCCTCCCGCATGCCCACTATACGCCCTCGCTCAAAGTCCGTCAACTGCACATACGGTTCACGTCCACGCTGTCGCGGCATGCTACCAGTGTTAAAGACTGCGATGGAGCTCCGTATGCCACGGCAAACTGGCTGACACTGACGGCGGCGGTGCACAAATGCTGCGCAGCTAGCGCCATTCGACGGCCAACACCGCGGTTCCTGGCGTGTCCGCTGTGCCGTGCGTGTGATCATTGCTTGTACAGCCCTCTCGCAGTGTCCGGAGCAAGTATGGTGGGTCTGACACACCAGTGTCAATTTGTTCTTTTTTCCATTTCCAGGAGTGTATATGTCCAAAGGTGATGCCCCACAATGTTGTTACTGTCTCTTGAGCAAAAAAATTTGACCAACCACTGCCCTAGAGCATATTCTAAGTGAAAAAGTTATTACATTCCTGGAGGGAAACAAGTTCCTCTCAAAGGTTCGGCACGAATACAGTAAAGGGGGAAAAAACTTCATGTGAAAAACAGCATGCTTTATTCATATACGACAAATTGCAAACAATTGATGCTGGTGAACATCTAGATTCAGTCTTCTAGTATTCTCAATGACATTCGACACAGTACCATACCGTCAGACGTCACTGCTAACCACCATATGATCATACAGGGTATCTTCGCAGATATGTGATTGCCTAGAGGAAATTTTAAATTTGACTAATAGAACCCAGTATACTATAATGGATGGCAAATGTTCCACAGAAACAGAAGCAACATTGGTTGTCACCCAAGTTAGTTAGTTACTTTCATGTTCCATGGATCATTTTCCATGATAGATCGTCATGATGTGGAATGAGTCATTTTACATTCATATTGCAAATTAATTTGTACATATATTTGTACTCTAAACATAACCGTGTAGTTATTATTTTTTTCTTTTTTTCCCAAAATGAAAACAAGACATACAGATTGATTTAGCAATCCCTGCCCACCACCTTTTACACATTACAAACATACCAATTCTTCCACAGAAAAGAAGGAGTTGTCAAGGAGAAATGTCTCCAATTTATTTTCAAATTTTACCTTGCTGTCTGTTAGACATTTTATATCATTGGTCAAAAATTTTTGTTTTAGCCTTGTGTACCCCTTTCTGTGCTAAAGACAACCTTAATGTTGAATAATGAATGTCATTTTTTCTTCTAATATTGTAATTATGTATCTCATTGTTCCTTTTGAACTGTAGTGGATTATTTACAACAGACTTCATGAGGGAATAAATATACTGTTAAGCAGTAGTCAGAATGCCCAACTCCTTAAACAGATGTCTACAAGATGGTTGTGGGTGAGCACCACATATTATTCTTACAGCACATTTTTGGGCAATGAAGACGAGTCACCCCAGAACGTCATTCCATATGACATTACTGAATGAAAATAAGCAAAATATGTCAACTTACTGATTTCTCTCTCCCCAAAATTTGCTATGATTCTAAGTACAAGGATGAACTAAGTTGTTTCAGGAGCTCCAAAATGTGTTTCTTCCAATTTAACTCTCGTCAGTATGGACATGTAAGAATTTTGAAGTTTCCACCCTGTGTATTATTTCATCACCATGTGTTACACTTACCACTGGTGCAGTACACCTAGAGGTGCAGAACTGAATATGATGTGTATTTGTGAAATTCAGGGTGAGATCATTCGCAGAAAACCAGTCAATGATACTTTTGAGAACTTTGTTCACCATTTCTTCCATTTCTGTATGTATACTGGTAGCGATTAAAAGACTGGTGTCATCTGCAAAAATAACTAATTCTGCTTGTTGAACATTAGATGGTAGATCATTTACACATACAAGAAACAGTAGTGGACCTAAGATTGCGCCTTGGGAAACCCCATACGTGATTTCTCCCCAGTCAGAATTAGTTCCCTGGATTCTGTTGGTTGGATTACTGCCAAGTACAACTTTCTGCATTCTTTTGGTTAGATATGACACACAAGGAAGTGACAAAATAAATGATTTACCAGGTAAGATCAAAAACACTACAAGACTGTTCCCTAATGCTGTCGTTCACAGGAAAGTATTGTCTTTGGATGATCACATGGAACTGTAGAAAAACGAAGTGTACACCACTCATTAAATGTGCCAAATGCCTATGTCAAAGAGAGAGAATCCGATAGTATCTGATTACAAGTTTTGTGGTAGTGTAGTCCGTCACATCGAGTACCGGTAAATGTTTAAAAGGTAATAATAACAAGCGATATGCAGTGGAATGATCACGTAAAATTACTGTCAGGAAAGGTGAATGGAAGAGAGATTTGTTGGAAAAATGTGGTGCCCGTGTAAAGGAAATGGCATATAAGACGCTGTTGCTACCAGTTGTAGAACATTATGTCTTTAAGTTGTTATCTAATAAGTATGACAAGAGACATCGAAGACAGGCCTAGAACCTAACAGGTCGGTATGGCCCATACCAACGTGTAACAGGTGTTGTACTCGCAGAATTTAGATGGGAAAATCGACGATATTATCGCGAAATCTCAGGTGGGTAAATATAAACAAACTGCATTTGAATAAGACTGCCGTGATCGATCATCTCGTGTATGAAGATAAACTACGGTTGTGCCCGTGGGCATTGTGTTGCCACCCTTTCTGTTCATCGTGTATATTAATGACCTTGTTGACAATATTAATAGTAACCCCGCATGTTTTGCAGATGACACAGTTATCTATAATAAATGCCTGAAAAAAAGCTGTATAAATATTCAGTCTGACCTTAATAAAATCTCAAAGTGGTGCAGCTATTGGCAACATGTTTTAAATGTTCATTAAAGTAAAATGTTGCACTTCACAAAACGAATAAACGTAGTATCTTATGACAGTGTCAAATTATGAGTGAATCATGGGTGGAATCGGTCAAGTCATACAAATACTTCGGTGTAACTTTTGGGGATACGATCACACAGGCTCAATCGTAGCTAACACTGGGGGTAGACGTGTTCATTGATACAATTATGGGGAAATGCAGTCAATCTACATAGGAGATTGCGTACAAACACTCGTGCCTCGTTTGTTCGAACCATGGGAGAGCCTCATGGAGGTGCTGAAAGAACTGAACTGGCACACACTCGAATATAGATGCAAACTATCCCGCGGAAGCCTACAGTACGTAGTAAGTTTCAAAAACCAACATTGAAGTGACGAATCTGGGAATATTGTTTACTACATATTGCTCCCATAGCGATCGCGATTACAGCGTGACAGACGCGTTTGAGTACAGTCATCATTCTTTCAGCACTCCATTCCCCAATACTGAAATGGATAGAGTCTTAATAAGTGGAACAATGGGAAGTGCTCTCTACCATGCACTTCACACTGGTTTGTAGAGCATAATTGCAGATGTGGGGTTCATGATAATAAGAAAGATCATAGCATGTACAAAGGCATATGGATAGCCATTTTTTCCCTTGATTGATATGCTTATGATACAGGTCCGAAAATCAATAATATTCTCTGCAGTGCAGTGATTAGTGGTTTACTGACTACATACGTAGACTTCTTCCCCGTGGTAATTCAGTGCAGTTTGTCAGTTATTGTGGTATACTGTGGGTGGAAACGTTTCATTAAAAAGAAGGAAAATATTTTCTAGAAATTTATTAAAACTTTCTCACTATGAAACCGTCTGCTGTATTGACGAGCTGATCCCACCTAAATAAGCACGTTTTCTTTGATGAAGTGCCTTCTTTTGCAGATGTTTCTGGTGTTGGATTCGTTTATATTCCTCTTCGCTGCAGCAACAGATAGAGTTTGTACTCGAGTGGATAAATACTCTATAATATTGAAAAGGCACGTGTTGGTTCCTGGAAGAGTCAACTTTCCAATGAGACACTACAACGTTGCCCATTTATCTTTTTCGCCCTCATTTCCGGCACTGTAACGCATCTTGTTGCTTTAATTGTTTCACTTTTGCATTTGTATTTATTTACTGGTTTTCGAGCTTCAGTTTGATTTGCCTCAGACGATGTGTCAGGGCAAAATCGTATCCTTAACATTTCGCACAGCTCGGCCCAAGACAAGAACAACCATTAGCATTTCACGGTATTCGGGTCGGGTCACGTGACGTCTCTCGCTTGCTACTTCGGAGACTTCATATTCGATTTCGTCGTTTTCGGTTGTTACTGCATTATGACTTGCGTGTTTCGATCGCATCTTTTCCAGGTCAATTGCGCACTGAAGATTTATTACAAACGTCACTCTTGTTTAAGTTGTTACAATTAAATGTCAGTTAAGGCCACATCAGCGGTAAAAAAAAAAAACTTTTTAAAGATCGTAAAATAATACCTAGGCCAAATTTATTTGTGAATGACGTGGTCGTGTGGTTAGAGAAATGTCGTTTTTCTTTCCATTTTCGCATTTGTAACAGATCCTGGTTCTTTCTTATTCATGTAATAGAAGTATGTTCTACAATATTAGATACCATTTATAAAAAAGAGCGTTCTTTCTCAGGAACGAGTTGCTTCTATTTTCTGACTTAAGTCTGATTAAAATTTAAAGATGAAACTCCAGCAACTGAAACGACAAGCAATGATATTTGTATCCCAGCTTGTTACGAATACTTTGCTGTTTATTCCGAATATGTCGCAATTTTCGTGGATGTGTACAGGCAGGAACCTAAGACGGCAGATTAAATTGCTGGAGTGATCAAGCAGTAATATTTCCGCTTGTCGGAAATTCTTTGCTATTTATTCCGAATACGTCCCGATTTCTGAGGGTATGTTGCTTGTCGCAAATATGTAACTTCGATCGAATCGTCAACGACACATTCCGAAATTCAGGGATCAAGACAAAGATCGCATCACAGGAGTGATAATGAACAATGCGCAAAATAAAGAATGGACATTGATGTTATGGTAACCGACTGCGATTTTTTGCCATAATTTCTACACTTCACTTTTACGTCTCGCTATGTATCACTTAACGACGAAATATACATTTAATTGTAGCAAGCAACACTATTCTCCAAGACAGCTCTACGATATTCTGGTTGCCACTTTTTACAAAAGTTTTCGGAGAATCTTTACTATACGTGAATGTTCCAGAAGCAAAAGCCAGCAACGCGACCAAGATTTATTTCACTCCCCTTTTTCAGAAACAGAACTGTAGTGACGTAGTAACAAAACTCGCAGTTTCATGAATGATTTGCTGACAAATTGTTCCTACAATGTTCCACATACAAAGAGCCAGCTCCAGTTGTCATCTGCCACAGCGACCAGCGTCCACAGAAAACCAAAGATTAGCATGTCTACCATACTGCACCAGTGTTGCCAACACTCCAAAACGAAAGAATCTAAATGTGTGTACAAAAAGACAGTAAAGAGCTGAAATAAAACATCGTGTATTGTTTTGAAGTTTTATTTTCCCCATAATTATACTGCCTAGGGCGTTTGAGAAGGGGGGAGGGGCGTATACGAAAATGCAGTAAGGTTAGGTTGTTAGATAGCTCCAACTGTATGAAGAAAGAACAGTTTGATCAAATTTTATACAAAGACAAGCCAAAATGTAATCAACGCTGATATTATTTCGATTTTTGTTCTGTGGAATAAAGTTCCAGAAAAATAATATACTCAGATTTACTCAAATCAAGTATGTAAATAAATTTAAAACAACTTAAGGAAATAATAGTTACACAGGATTTTGCATCGTTTCTTAATTGCGTGTAAGACGTTTCATTTTAATCGCATTAATAGCCAGATAGAAAACGTATAGATATTCAAAAATGTACAGTTTCTGGAAAGCACAAAAGAATATAAATTTAGAGGCACGTCATGTGCATTTCATTAGAGATATGATTTCTGGATGCACTTGTAATTCGACTGCAGATATAACAATTTGAGATTTTATTCTACGATATGAATGTAAAATATCAGTTCGCTTTGAAAATTTTGATGCAAAAATGTATTCAGATAAATATCTTCATGTAAGTTTGTTTCATGTAACTTTCTTTTTCTTACAGTAAAAATATAAATAATGCTTCTTCTAGGTACTTACAGCACAAACTTCCAAGTATTAGCACTGTAACTTTACATTTCTTATGCTTAGCAAACTACTGCGGTGAACAGAAGTAGTTCAATGTTCCTCTCCTCAGTTCAGTAGCTATTATGCCGCGATCTAAGGGATTTCACTTCTAAACCCGGAATATTTTATTAATTGTGACATTTTATGTTTTGTATGTGGTGTGTGTTTATACTGAGATGCCTGGAACGAATACCGACACGGTTTTAAGGTATATCCACCCGACGCCTCATTCGTCGTGCTCAATCGGAGACGCACGGGAATAAAAGGGCATGCACAAGAATTTGTGGAAAGAACACATTTACACATGGGTATTCTCATGTCCAGACGTTGCCTTGTTGCGCAAGTAGCCTGCTAGGAATCCCTTCCTTTGCTTGGGAGCTTGTGTTGCGTTTATTGCAACGAAAAGACAATAAAAAAAGAAAACGCAAAAGCGAATGTAGGTGAAGAATTATATAAACAATAGAGCTACAAGAAATATGAAGTGATGACAACGTTTTGTCTGCAAATTTCAGAAGGAGGTCAGAACGAGATTTTAGATTTTCTGCTTGCGAAATTGCAACAATAAGACCGACAGTGAACTTTTGTTACCTACTAACTGGCAATTTATATACTAGTTTGAATTATCAACTCCTCATTTCACGATGGAGCATTTCAATTCTATCAAATTTGTAGCTTGTAGTACGGAATAATTGTATTTTATTATTTGATTGTTTTATACCTCTCTTCACTGTCGGAAAAACCTAAGCTTGTAATTATTGGCATATTTTGTTGCTATACACATACTGAAATTTGTATCTTTTAGCGCCTGTAAGTACTGTTCTCATGTATCATTGTGACTCGTTCAATATCCATGCAATTGTCTTGTACACTGGAGCAACTGGACACGAATACATAAATAAATAAATAAAAATGATTATTACTGAAACTGAGAAATACTCAAGGCGGTTATTAATCGTTAGGTGAAGGTTAATTAACTTTCAGTGTGTCGTTTGCATTTAATCATGAAATATGATATGTAAATTAATATCCTCGTACTCGACAAACTTGGAAATTTCATAGACGCCAGAATCCGCTAGAATGGGGGTTGTCATTTCAATTTTTAGTAGTTTGTTGAAGCATTACACATACCTCATCACTTCTTTTTTCAGATGTCAGGCTCCTCAGCTGTTGTGCTTTTAAGTTTCCATAGCATGATTGTTCGTCCACAGTTTTTGTATACCCTTCCCATAAATTTTTGGCTTATGATGTATGATCGGAGACATTTTATCTAATAGGTGACGCTCAGCATAACGCATTTCGAATTTTTATTCAAATAAAAACTGGAATCAGCAGACATTATTGCACATAAATCCCTCCACAGCATAATCTCAACACACTACACAATGAACATATAAGGGCCCCAATTGCCTGTCGTCTGCCAAGTAGCGCCAAGTATTGCATATTGGCAATTTATGTGCAAGCGCAAAGTTGAACACACAAAAGGTATCTTCTGGACGCACTTTTAGTTTTGTTGTGCTTTTTAATTCAAACTAATAATACATTTTCATAGTATATTAAAGCGTATTTTGGAATCTTAGTTCAATGCAAATAATTTTCCTTTGACTAACATGGATTTTAATTCTTTCATATTGTCGAGGAAAAAACTAGAAAAGAAGCAAAATGATTGTGAAAACAGCCATTCTTCTAGACCCCACCCAAAACACTCGTTTGCCAGCTCTAAAAAGCTAGTTTGGCAACGCTGGGCTGCGCACTGGCTCATCCGAAACGAACCAATCCTATTGGCTCTCGCTACCCTCAGTTGCTGTTGGTTATTCACGTTTCTGGCAAAGCTGTCCCTAACGATAAGGAATTTTATTCGTATGTAGCGGTGTCACCCGGATTACATTAATGGCTTCGACTTTCTTGGAAGCATAACTTTTTCAGTATTCAGATAGGTATACGTTTACTTGTTTCAGTTATAAAATTCACTTTTTTAGAGTGTCAGTGGTACTTCGTGGCATTTTGATATTTGGTGCTTTTAAATTCACGACGGAAGTTAATGTCGCGTTTTCGTCATGTAAGCAGTCAGAGCGTGTCCACTGAGAATGGTCACTGATTTCCGGCAGGGTTTTAACGCACTCTTCACGCAACCAATAGAATCTCCCTCACCACTAATTGCAGGCACTTTTTATATAATGCACCTCAACTTAACATTTTTCTGGGACGTTGTGCCATGACATTCTTCTGCAGGCGCCATCTTGTCGTGTTATATTTAATTACACGGTACTGTGAATAATCCTTATTTACAATGAATAATAGTTCTAAAATTTCACATTTTTGTTTCAGATTTGTTCAGACTTATTGCTGATCCTAATCGGCAAGTAGACCAACGGAAATTGGGGCTGTTACTGCACGATTGTATCCAGGTACCTCGACAACTGGGAGAAGTTGCTGCCTTTGGTGGATCCAACATTGAACCATCTGTGAGAAGTTGTTTTGAGAAAGCAGGAAAGGAGAGAACAACTATAGAGGTTGATTGATTATGTATATTATTGATTACAATTAGTATGTTTATAAGGAAAATTGTTAAAAAATTAAATTACTACTTACCCAAAATTACTGTGGATGTTGACAGGAACACAACTGCAGTAATGGGGTCTCTCTGATGGCCTTTGTTTTGTATAATATATATTTTCATGATTTCCTGCTTTTCATTTCAGTTCTTGGAAGCAAGACTTAATGGAAACTTAGGTTTTATTTTATTTATTTATTTTTTTTTTTTTACAGTACAGTATTTAAAACACTTGGTCAACTAAAACACAGCAAAATTTGCAGTACCGTATATCTTTATTTTATGTATTAGGCTACTAAAATAACAGTAGGTAATTCTCTGCTTAGTCACAAATTATCACCAATGAGGTAATATCACAGATTCGCAACATAACTGAATGGAGAAACACGTTTCAGTTATGATAAATTGTATGTGAAATCAACTCCGAGTTTACTACTCATCATTTCAATGTAGACTGACTATTGCACTCCATAATTATATGAAGGCACATTGTGCCAAATGAGCCCACTTGCTAGTATAACACTACACCTCCTTTGGCCTCAGTGCATTCAGTTGGAAAGTGTGACATAAAGCTCTTGTATCCTCTCCTGGGGCAAATTGGCCCAGAACTATTTCAAATGGTCCTTGATGTTCCTTATACTGGTATTGGGACATAGTTTACAGTCAAACTGGTCACATGTACATTCTATTGGGAACTGATCTGGGGTCTTGCTGGCCATGGGAATACCTCATAATCATGCATGTAGTTCATAGACATGCATGCCATTTGTGGACAAGCATTTCCTGTTGAACAATGTTACTGTGATAGTTATGTGAGAGAACACATTTTGATGCAGGCTGTTTTTGATGTACTGTTGTGGTTTTTGGGGTCCCTCAGTGGCTACCAGCTGTGACCTAAGTCATATTTGGTGTCTCCCCACACTGTGACACTAGGAGTAACACTGTTGTGCCTCTCTGAAACCTTGAATGTATGGGACCTCCTCCTACGTGACCACCATAGTCCCCAACGATGGTCATCCGGGGCAGTGTAGAATTGTGATTCATCGTTAAAACATTGGGATGCCATTTGTCGGCATCTGTGCTTCCTGGTCACGGTATCTCTCCACGTGGCAGTTCGTGCGCGGGATGGTAATTCCCTAGTCCACCTACCGGTAGTCGCCAACTGATAGGATGACACAGACTGTCGCACAGAGCCCAGTACTTGTTCCCAGATGAGATGGAAACCGTTATAATGTGCTCGGTGCACAGTACAGCAGTCCTCCCTTGGGGTTGCCGACATGATCAGGCGGAGTCCTGACGACAAGTGTGCTTGCTTGCTCTTGCATTCCCACACTTTCCATCATGAAGCCACTGTCACATCCGAATGCTCTCCCAGTATAGATATTATGCAATTTAACTACTTGGCCAAATTGAGACCCACGATGAAGTCTCTTTCGAACTCTGTCAGTCGACGATGCTGTATATTCATGTGAGACAGCATTATCAGTGCATCCTTCACACTGATCACTCGACATCTGACACTCTCGACACCCCTTACATGAAATCTGGCAAAGAAATAACTGAACTGACAGACAAACAATGCAGGCTTTAAGGTCAGCGACTACACTGTTGAGTCATGGGACATCTCTTATCTCGATTCCCTTCGCCCATTCACCTTGCGACCCCTCTGTCGGGCTGTGGCGTTTGTTTGTATTATAGGACCGTGTATCTGCTGTGTGTCAATAAACTATTGAAAGAGCAATAGCTTAATGTGAAAATTTGAGTGAAACTTGGAAAAACCACTACAGAAGCCCATTCCTTATTGAAACAAGGGTACAGTGATGAATGTGTGTCACACATTTAAGTTTTTGAGTGGTTTAAACAGTTAAAAGAGGGTCGAGAAGAGACTGAAGATGAGTCGTGTTTAGGGCGACCCTCACTGTCAACAGAGGATGAAATCGTAGAAAATGTTGGAGGTTTAATCTGAAAACACTCTTGGTTGACTATTTGTACAGTTGCTGATATTGGAAAAATCAACAAAGAAACAGTTTAGCAGGTTTTACATGAATATTTTCACATGAGGAACGTTTACTCAAAAATGGAATCCAAGAACCTGATACGTGTCAAGACGTTTTCGACTAAGCACGGGATCCCTGTGTTGAAACACTGCTTGCCAGACCTTGCTCTGTGAGACTTTTTTCTGTTCCCAAAAGTGAAATATGCACTGAAAGGAACAAAATTTTAGACAGTTAGTGTTGAAAGAAAAAGTGGTGGAGACCATGAACATGCTTGTAGAATGTAATTTCAGACACTGTTTTGAACAGTAGAAAATTTGCATGGACACTGTAAGGATTGTAAGAGGAACATTTTCAAGGGGACAATGTAAAAGTTGTGAGGAAGTGTAAATAATCAATATTATATTCCTAATCTGGTTATTAGTCAGTCATACCTTGTATATCCTACCAAGCTTGGTAACAACACTAAACACAAACAACACTAATGCACTCTGCTGGCCATTCTACCTGGAACAGAGAATCGCAACTCAAATTATTTAAGCCAGGATTACACTATCATATTTCTCTCTCAAAGTTGATATATCAAATATTTATGTCACAGAAACTTGATAGTGTAATAGGGAATGTTGTCAAATCTTACCTGTAATCAAATAAATATGATCAAATATCAGGCCTCGCCGTAGATTTGATCATAAAAGTCGTTCGCCTTCTGTTCACTGCAATGTAAAATGTAACTGCTTGGAACGCTGGCATTGCTACAGCTATTTGATATCTCTCTAATGTGTAAGCAAGGGGTACAGCGCATGCTATTAATTGGATGTTGATTGGAAAGTGGAATACGCTGAAGGTGACATCATGTCACAGCTACAGCCATCCACCTCTGCATCTGGAAACATCCAGGCAGCTTTTCAGCGAGCCGGAATAGAGGATGTGGTCACACTCTGAAATAAAAAATCCTTTCTTAGCTTTCCATTCTATTTTGTTTATTTTTGAACTCTAAAGCACCTCATCTGTTTTGTACTTTTTATCACTTTTTTAGTTGTTGGAACACTAATTCCATTAACTAAATTATTCAAAAATAAAAATGGTTCTTATTGCACATATAGTGTGCCAAATATTTATTTACCTTCAAATATTCCCCCTTTAGTGCTTTCTAAATCACCTCACACATTTCTGGAATTATTTTGCTTAATGTGCAATGTGATATTCCAGTGCTGTGTTGTAAACTAGTGTAGCTCTCTCCTGTATCAAGAAATACCAGTGTCACAGTTTGCCTGTCTTCTGCACACAGAGCATTTCTCAAGAGAGTACACTGTTCTGTAATATGAGAAGCCACTTTACTGAGCAAATACTGAAATACACTCTCATCCATTTGTAAGTAATTTATACATTAAGACTTAACATTCTCCACTAGCAGCTCTCGTAACAAATTTTGTGGAATGCTTTTACAATCTCGACATACTACCAATGGCTTCATCCAAGTATGTTTCCTTTTTTTCCTTCTGCTTTTCTTCCAAATACACACACAGTCCAATTGTGATACTAGTAACTGCAGTACATAATAACAAGTTGTTGTCTGCCATCTTGAAATTTGATGAAAAATATGATGACAATGTGATGCCCTAGTTGTTGTTGTTTTTGTTGCTGCTGCTGCTGTTCCATTAAAATATATAATTTGTTTACATCACTGCTCACTGAATTGCTTCAGAATAACTTCAAAGAAATTGTAACGCAGGTAAATGCATGATTTGGAAAACATTTGTCCAAACTTTCACAAATATGAGAAATTCATAATTTCTGTGGTATTTCACAACTTTGCCAAATTCATTATGTATGTGGTATACAAGGTGTCCCAGAAGGAACGGTCACTGTTGAGGGATGTGTCAGGAACCATCATTTGAAGGCTTTAAAATGCATACATTGAGAGCTCTGAGCACATCCTCAGTAGAAGAGGTGTGTTCCACAGTAGCGAAGATGAACAAGTGCGTATACCTGTTAAGGTATGCCCATGTTTACTACACTTTTTTTGCTTTGAATGATTATTTCTGTCATATTGCTGAATGTTGACCATTCATGGGACAGTATATAATCGAAGTGTGCACTTGCTGTTACCAGAATTGCATTTATCTGTAAGCCTGAGAACACAGGTCTGCAGAATAACGCTATAAGAGAATATAAACAGGGGCAATGGTGCATCTTTCTGTATTTTCCAGTTACTGTCACAGAATTAAGGCTGTTATTTTTCTTTAATGGAGCATGTTTCACTTTCTATTTTGCTTCCCCTCAATTTCCTGTGGTTTACAAACTGCCTGTTGGCTTCTGTCTCTGGTTCTTCGGCCAACGTTCATGTAATTATTTTACTGATGTTTCACCAGCACGAGTGGCTGGCATCGTCAAAGCTTTACTCTCCATTGCCGGAGCCGAGCTTGCAGCTGCAGACTGTATGTACCTGCGGCTTCGAAGCTTCAAAGTGTCACCCTCCATTGCTGGTGGTGAACTGAAGCCGAGCTTGCGGCCTTGAGCTCGGCTCCAGTTCACCACCGGCAATGGAGGGTGAAGCTTTGACAATGCCAGCCACTCGTGCTAGCGAAACGTCAGTAAAATCATTACATGAACGTCGGTCGAAGAACCCGAGACAGAAGCCAACAGGCAGTTTCTCAACAAGTGGCCATGAAAACCTTAACAATTCCTGTGGTTTGACAGTTCCACACGTGTACTCGTGAACTGTGACAGATTTGTTGTGAGCAGCAAGTGTGGTCAGCCTGTGAGTGGGTGCCTTTTCCTGGTTGGAATGTTTGCTGCAGCCTGTCAGGCCATGTACCAATCCAGATGACTGACCCTGAGGAATGCATCTGAAAATTATTCTGCATTAAACAAAACTTTTAACATTTTAGAATTTCTTGTTATTTTCAAGACTGTTTTCATGCTACTGTACTCTCTGAAAGCTGCAAAATTTGGAAATTAATGTATGTACAGATATTAATGATTTTTATAGAATGCTGTTTAGGGGTTCTTCAGTAGACATACCTTCTGTCTTTGCGTAAATATGATTGTAGTTCTTGCTTGATTAGTTGTCTGTGCTACAGTAATTTTACCTTTTTCACCATGAAATATTTACATTGGATGTAAAGTAGATAAATATAGTAGTGTTATATTTTAAATTCCAAGGAGAAGAATGGCTGGCAAGTACTTGCCTTCAGGAGATTAATTTCCAAGTGCTGCTAATAGAAACAGTAAAAAGTAGAAAATACAATTCCTAGATTTTAGATTTTGCGTTAACCTCTCCCAGAGAGGAAAGAGGGATTGGTTGGGCAAGGCTGGAAAGGAGGGATATGCCACTCAGATTCTAGGTGGAGAGAGACCTACCCAGTGTGATTGTTTGGCGAGACACAGATTTTTTAAAATCAGATACGTAAGCTGCTAAACTTAATTACCAGTTAGAATGATTGTACTCATAAAAATAATGAGGGGCCTTGTTTTTTCATTCATGTAAGGCAGAAGATGATATTTAACATCAGTATCATGGGGAGAGAGTTTCTTCACAGGGAGTAGAAAAGAAAGGCCGCTATATTCCCTAATAACAAAAGATATACAAACCTCCAATTGTGTAACCCCCCTTCTCTCACACTCTTGTTCTGTCTCTCTTCTGGATTTTGTATTTAAAATAAAATGTCATGTTTCTTTTAGTGCGGGCAACTACTAGCATAATCATACAAGCAATTACTAACTTTTCTAGGCTATCCACTTCTTGAACTGGTTGCAACAAGAGCCACAGAGCATGGTATGGTTGCCAGTTCTCCATCGACTTTCTGCTGCAGAAACAGCAAAACATCAAGCTAAATGTAATATATGTAAAGAATATCCTATTGTTGGATTTAGGTATGTTTCTTTGCTTAAAACATAGTGAATTATTGTAGTATTTGTGAAGAACTGATAATAGTAATGTTTGTAATATAATTTTGGTTCACAGGTACCGCTGCTTGAAGTGCTTCAATTTTGACATGTGTCAGAACTGTTTCTTTTCAGGAAGGAAGGCTAAGAACCATAAACTTACACACCCCATGCAAGAATACTGTACAGCTGTGAGTAATCACTTACACACTAGAATTTTATAGTTATAGTGATGTATAAGATTATAAAATGCACCCACTTCTCTTCTCTTGTTAGTTACTTTTTGTCAACAATGAATGTGAAGGAATCTTGTGCAGTGTCTGTGAGAAGCTCATCAAATGGTTTAAATCAGTTATAGTATGTGGTTTGTTGGAAAGTCATTTCTTTCATTTTTGCGAAAAGGGTCAGATCAGTAAAACAACAGATAAAAAATATGTTTCACAAGTAATTCAGAAGTCCATTTAACATATGATTTTCATATAAGAACAGTTCGTCCTGAACATTGTAACCGTTTATATGAAGGATTTCTCATAAAATGCAAGAAAAATGCTGTGTGTCACACAGGAAGATTACAGTTATGTTTGTGGTTCAAAATAACAGGAGTGTAGTTAACTGTAAAGAATCCATGTAACATATGAGAGGTAACAGGACACTAAATAATTTGTAGAGGTAACAGGACATTAAATAATTCAGATTGCTTCATTGTTAATCAGTATGTTGAACATTCGTTCACATTGACAAAGTATCTAAAGTAAAAGCAGGAATAAAAACGGTAAGAGGGGAATAAATTCTCAGAAGAAAAATCCTTTTCAGAAATTTGCAGAGAAGCTGAGGGATTGACAAATATATACCTTCAGGAGACAAAATTTTCAGTAAAGTTAATGAAACACATAAATACATGAAAAAATGGTTCTCCTAACAAATGAAGCAACAAGTTTCATCTTTGGGGGGGGGGGGGGGGGGAGGAAATAGTTGAGGAGTGAGGGAGAGCTAGAACAGCTCATGCAGGACTCAAAATAAGAGGCATTCATGAGTTGTTAGAAAGAAGGAGAGAGTGGCTCAAGGAAAAGAAATCAGAGAAGTTGTAAGGCAAAGGACACTATATTGCCAATTTGAATTAGTTTGGAGGAATAGAAGCAGAAATGAACATGGGGACAACAAAATAAATAAGATTAAGGGCAAGTGGAAATAATATATGTTAAGGGATATATGTACAGCAATGAGACGTTTGCAGGGAGCTATGATCTAAGGTGTAGGGAAGTACACAGATATTTCAGCATTATATCTGTTTATTAAAACTGTGAACGGAGACTGAAAATGCTGTAATCTGTTACAGTCATAGTAAAGTAAGGATATAAAAGCCAGTGATAAGTACATCAAAGGGAAAAAGTGGAAAGCCACATTAAAGTTAGAGGAAACCACAGGACATTAATCAGAGGAAGTGAAATGTAGATGTTACCATAGCGAGGAGTTCGTTACTTGCAGCTAGTGAATGTAACAATAATAAAACATCCAAATAACTAGGGGAGTGGCTACATTTTTATATAATTCCACAATATAATTAAACCAGCGATGTTCGCACAGTGTCTAGTGAAAAAAAAATGTTCTGTAAATTAAGGAAACTACAATTAAGTAAGAAAATCTGCTCCAGACATATTAAGAATATGCACTGTAAAATCTTTGTGGCCATTTGTTTGTTATTTTGTATTATATTTACTACATCAAAACTTTGCAAGTATGTGAAATTATTTATAAACAGTCAGTTGACATGTTTTAGCTTGAAGTGGGATGGTTGCTTGCAGAAGTCTTTTAGCAAAGAAAAGATAAAGTGCAGTTGATTTCAAACAGATAAATGTTTCTTTGTTTGGTGAATTTAGAGGTAACAAAGATAAAGTGCAAGAAAAGCAAAGACTGAGGAGCAATAAACATGCTATGAAGGGTGTGTAGGGAAATGAGTTAATAATAATAATAATAATCTTCATTTGTCCATAAAAACTTTACAGTCTTGGACATAGTCAGTTTTTTTACATTTACCGCAATGATATCAAGCCATTAATATGAGTATATTCAAAGACTAGCACATTGTGTAGTGTTATAGATATTTACTACCACCAATATACTGCAATGTACAAAATTAGTACTATCAGTTATGGCATTCATGAATATTTGTTTGAGTTCAATCATGTTGTAATTAACAGTTGTTTCAACTTGCTCTAAAAAAGATTTCCCTTGACCGAGAGAGTGACTTCAGAGTGTGATATAAACAAATGTACACGTTCAAAGTGTAAAAGAATGGAACTAGAAGGAAACAAGGAAATTTATGGACAGCAATCATTCTGAAAATATATTTTTGACTTAATCTGCAATATTGATGATTTATTTGTTAGCAGAATATGGCATTTACTCCAGTCGATATTTCATAGTTAAATTTCACTGTCTACAATGTCTTATTATGCTTGTTTGATATATGGCATTAATACAGCAATGAGACATACTGATAAATTATAAATGAAATGCATAATGTTATTTATGTTTTACAGTATTGCTTTATTTTGTTAATCAGTTTTCAGCTTACTGGGCCATCATCAGATTCTAACTGATAGTCAGTTAAAGTCTGGTGATGGTCATGTATGCCAAAAACAGAGTAACAAAATAAAGTAATATTGTAGAAAATAAACAACATCATGCTTTTCATTTATAATAATGAAGTTATTCTCTCAAGAAGACATAGAAGAAGCAGTTAAACACCACATTGATAAAAGTTATTCATTTTAAGTTATTTACAGCATGTCCTATAGACCATAGAAGTGATATGGATAATTAATTGTTGTAGTTAGACTGATATTGATGTGGAAAAGAAATTTACATTGAGAAATTACTCATTGATAAAACAAGTTTGGGGTTGCAGTGAAATAAGTCCCATGTTGGTATAAGGCATAATGAAACTCAGTGCACATGGTATTGAATAGTGAGGCGAATGGCGTTTTGTAAATGAATTTATTTGTTAAAAGAGAATGTTCACTCACATTGAATTTCAGACTACATCCGGTGAAGATGTCCGTGACTTCACACGTGCTCTACGCAACAAGTTCAAGTCTAAGCGATACTTCAAGAAACATCCGAGAGTAGGCTACTTGCCAGTCCAAACAGTTCTGGAAGGAGATGCTCTGGAGAGTCCTGCACCATCACCTCAACATTCAACCCTCAGCCAGGACATGCACTCTCGTCTAGAAATGTACGCATCGCGGCTGGCAGAGGTGGAATTGCGAACCAGGAGTAATTCTACCCCTGACTCGTATGTATTTCCCAAGTCACACATGACATGAAATATGTGTTGTGGTATAAGTAGAGCACACCAACAACCTTCTTCTAGTAACATTAAAACTGCTTGCTAAAACAACTACTGTCCCTTATTGATCCCTGTTTGTTTGTGGCATTCTTTGCCATAACACATTTTTGTCACCTTAGACAACCTTACCTTTGTAATTTTTATCACTGCAAGTTTACAGTTTGACATTGTCATGTGATGGAACTCCTACTTATTGGAGATGTATTTGTTGTACTGATTAAAATTACTGGAATCAGATATTTAGGAAATGAAGAAATGATGTTCTATTTCCATTCAGATTAGTTCATTCTGAGATTAAGGTGATAATTTGAAGCTAGAAACATTAGCAAAATCCAATGCAGCTTTTTCAGAATAAATGCAATTTGTAAACATTTGTTTACAATGTTTCTCTACTGAACACCAATAGAAAATTCTTGTTTTACGATAAGAGACATGGACTAATATTAAGAAGAACATTAATCAACCAAGAAGAATTTGACAGTCAAAGAAGAGTACCTTCTTCTTTTGAATACTCTCATAATTTTAAATGAATTTCAAGAAATAATGAAGAAAGAAGATATGGAGTTTTTAGTTTCAGAGCAAACAAAGCTTGAACGTGTCCATTACGAATCAAAATAAAAATTGTAGATAGGTTGGCAAATTATGCTAATTTGGGAATAATGCTGCTCCAGAACCAAAGTAATTGAAGAAAAAGATGTGTATGACATAAAACAAAATTCATAAAAGTTTAGTGAATGATTATCAAGTGTTTTAGTTCCTTCATATTCATATTCCCATGGGAATTTTTATTAAAGTATGTGGAGGAAAATATATTTTTGCTGAATCTGCAGAGTCATATAGGGTTTATTAACAATCAGTATATTTTATGAAGAAAAGTGAAAAAAGTGGATTACTTTTCAAATACTGTAATTGCTTGTTGGCATATTATAAACACTGCAAGACTGTGCTATCAAAAATATATGCATATGTTTTGCCTACAAAGCAAAGATAATCGTAAATGTACTGTAATCTTATTTCACTGTTTGTATGCTAAACTTGCACATACTTCCACTTAGATCACTATGAAAGCAGCAGAAGCAGTAGTGTTTCTCAGTGCTTTGTGACATACACATCATGAAAATAGTGATGTGACATTAGTAAGGATTATTGACTTATGTTGCACAGTAACGTGTCATGTAATTGTTACAGTTGTGTGCTGTTGCCATCACAACCATTGAATTAAACTGTTTTACTTCTTCAAGCAGACATCTATATGGATATTATCAACACTCAACAAAGAAGTTAAAGAAAAAACTGGTATTCAAGTATATTTTGTACAAAATAACAGTGGAAATGGCATTAAGATTGAAGATTGAACTGCGTCTCAAGAAGCCTGCATAAATCAGAATGTTATGTGCAAGAATTTAGCCCCAAAACTGAGAAGCCATATAAATTATCTTCTAAGGAGTAGTCTAGGGACAAATATGTGTTACGTGAGTATTTGAAAGCTGGATTACATTCTTCACTACGGAGTTGAGAAGTTGTATTTGTTCACACACAATGTGTAAAGCAGCTGCCAGTATGTTCTATGTGAGTATTTGGGAAATGGATTACATTAATGATTTCTGCATGTTTTTTATACACATTCTGAAGAGAGAGCATGTTCTTATGCTACACAAAATGGTCCATCAAAGATTTCTGCTGTACTGCAACTGAAATTCTCACATGAAGATGAAATTAGTTTGCTATGTCAAGTACCAGAACACATATGATGCTTCACATTTCTCCCAGTGTATGCTAAAACAACTTTTCTTATTGGCCCTTTACCCAGTACACAGTGGAGCCAGAAGACCTGAAGACAACTGTTTTCCACCGGCAGTCTGGGAAGAATCCGACATTCACCAACAAGAACTGACATCAATATGTGAAAATTTGTTTTAGAAAAACTTATTTATTATGATGGAAAGTGAAACTCTTAATCAGTTCAGTACATCCTGTAGAGCAGACTGCCATCTGTTTAAATAACTGAAGCAGTTCTTTCTGTGTAATTGTTGAAGGGAGTAAGGAAGAGTAGGGTTTAACATCATGTTGACAACAAGGTCATTAGTGACAGACTACAAGATCATATTGTTTCAAGGGTGAAGAAGGAAATCAGCCATGCCCTTTCAAAGAAACCATTCTGGCGTTTACCTAGTCCAACTTGGGAATATCATGGAAAACCTGTCCAATTTGGGGAAACCACGGAATACCTCAATCTGAATGGCAGGATGCAGATTTAACCATTATTGTCCTGAATGCAACTCAAGTTTCCTTTAGTAGTTGTCAAATAAATTATGGATGCAATTGAAATGACTGTCACAAAGAAATGTTACAGTAAAAGGAAGTGGAATTTTGTAATGGAAAAATTTGCATTGGAAGTCTGCCACAAGTATGCTATAAAGCTAACAGTATGCTTAATTTGTAATAAGCTTGGTTGAAAAAGGAAGATTCACAAGATAATTACTGTATGAGTCAACAGATTGGATACATGGTTTCAGCTTATTATAGAATGTAACTGATACAGCTGTTGTAAACTTTTTTAAAATTCTGTCAGGGAAATTTGGAAAAGAAAGAGTGCGAAGTTACTTTAGCAAGGAGCAATCAAAGTGTTTATAACAAAATATTAAGAGGTTGTGCAGTGGATTTTTGAATGAAAAGTTATTAAGCTGAAGCAGTGCAACTGTACTCATTGAGCAATATAATCTACCCATCATTAAGTTTTGCTGCTCTTGCATTGACTGTGTTTGCAGTAATAAATATAATCAAATTGGTGGAAAAATTCCATAAGAGAGTAATGGAAGGACTTAGATAGATACAAGGGTTACATGGATATAAGAAACAAACAATCTGCTAAATTGAATTAATTTGAAGAGCTTCAACTTAACACCCAGAATCAAGTGCCAAAAAGAGAGATATTTATAAATGACATACTTTCTCTCTCTATTGCTTCACAGCAGGTTAACATTGTTTAATTGTATGCAAGTGAAGGAAAGAAACCAAGATGTGAATGAAAATATAACATCATTTGATATTTGTTTCAGAAGATTTGTAATCATTTCCTTTGTCATGTGAAACAAACTGAAAATTTGCAGTGAACTTTATGATGAAACTTTCAAATTCTTTCTGTATTTAAATTTTGTGGTAAGAAATTTCATTATTTTTAAAATTCAATTGCAGTTTGTGCAGAAAATGCGCAGCCTGAATGAAGTATGTGTTTCTTTGTAGGATATTGTTGACCAAACAAAGAATAAGCTAGAAGAAATTGTAATGATACTAACATTTTGGATGCAATATGTGGGTTTCACAAGCAACATTATTGTGATATAATGATGAAGAATCCACCTGTTTACTGTAGCAGCTATCTGTGGTCTTCTACTTCACATGCAGAGATATAGTGAAAACATACAATGTAATCTGCAGTTTACAGTAGTGAATTTATGAAGCACTTATTTTAGAACTTGAAATAAATGCTGTGCAGTTACCATCATTCTTGGCACTTGACTGGGAAATCAGAAGCTGCATCAGAAAATAACTGTCAGAACCCTACATATAAAATTTGCAAAGTACAAGAATGGTCAATTATCATCTGTTTTGAGGAATATGAATGCCTTTTCATTAAGTCTGTATACTCAAATGTGCATACATCAGAGAAACAGAAAAAAAAGTTCTGTGGTATTGCTGAGATGGAATCATTTGTGGTTCTCCATGAGAAGTTTTGGTTCTGAAATTACTTCTTTTAGAATTTTTAGTGGGATGTTCATTCTGTTATTACATTAGTAATGGCTGTAAAGCTAAAAGATCAAATGTGACAGTATCCATTAAATAATAAATGACATGGGAATACATCTAGAGAGAGAATTTCTGCAAGTTATTGTATATCAGCTTTGAATAACACATCACTGAATTTCAGATGGAACCAAAAAATCACAGAGTAACTCCATCAAAGACTTGACTCCGTCAAAGACAAGAGAAATCATCATAATGTGCATTGCACACAAGGAAAGCTAAATCTATATTTTTAGTTCTGCCAGGGAAATATTCACGATGCGTATTGCACACGGTGAAAGCTACATAGCTGTAGTAAGAAATCAAACTATTTGAGATAAGGTGTAGATATGTTCATTTTAAACAATCACTAAGGATAGTTATAATAATTTTCACATGAACGGTCAGTTGCCATGTGACAGTTACGGTGGGTGAAGTAAATGAAATCAAATGGAAAATGACTTCTAGACATCTCAAGATTGAAATAATGAAGTTTATTAGCCAAGAAAGTTGTAGGATATCAGATAATGTATCAAACTTCACTCATCTTTAATTTTAAGAAGAGTTTATGGAATACAATTCACAAAAGTGGCCCTGACGATGCACAGTGTATCAAGATTTAATGTGTTTCAGCTGTCTCTGCAGTTATCTCAGTAAAACTGAAAGTGTGCAAAATGAAGATACAAGGGGAGAACAGTTGAGATTAACAGTTTTATAGGAGATTTATTGATAGCTGTTTTAGGCAGCATTACTTCAAATTAAATGAAGATAGAGGATTATTAGAGGTCCAGCACAAGCTTGTTTCAGGCAAGGATGGGGCTGGAAATTGGCTGTGTCTCTTTCAAAGAAGTTACACTGTTAATTACCAGAAGTGGTTTAGGGAAACAATGAAAACCCTAAACCCAGGATGGGCGTTTGTGTACCCTTTCTCAGTGGTTTAACTACTGCTCTGCTTTGATGCAAATTATAGTGTAGTCTGCATAACGATTGCAACAAGACCAAAAGTGGAAAACTGGATGTGATATACATTCAGGAGTTTTTGTCACTCAGATATGATAAAGAGTTCAGTCAGAGTTCATAAATCAAAGAGGGACTCCTGAATCGTCTTCAGTGAGTGCAAGACAACTTGTAGAGTTGTAGAACTATCAAATATGTATGTTGAGTTAAAAGTTTCTTCTCATATTTCCTGTAATGTTCTTTTTCTGGTTTAATGGTCAGATATTTTAGCTAAAACTCAAATAGCAGTAGCTAGAAGAATGACTAAGCTTGTGTACCATTATAATGTTTCATCATGCCATATCATTCTAACTCACACATATGAAGAGGATAAAGGATGGCAATATTTGTGCTTATGAAATGGTTTTAACAAAATCTTGGAGCATCAGTTTCTGATGGGATTATCCACAAGCACTCTGAAAAAAAGTGCTGTTCAAATAATGACGAGACCCAAAATAAACAAACAAGACTGAATTCATAAAATAGGCCCCATATGTCAAATTATTTTCATTAAAAATACTTTTAACAAAAAATTTTATTGTAAACACTTTTTTGTAGTCAGAAGTTGTACCAAAAGGGCAGACTGAAGCTTATGCTTGGATGCTATAATTAATTCCAAAATGCTTCATTGTTTTACAGAGATGATGAACATCAGCTGATTGCCCAGTATTGCCAGTCGCTCAATGGAGGTGAAAGTGTCCCAGTACCTCGCAGCCCAGTACAGATTATGGTTGCAATTGATGCAGAGCAACGAGAAGAACTCGAGGCAATGATAAGGTACTAATACAGTAATTTGAATTTCTGTCCAGAGGAAGAGTTTGCTGTAATTTGGTTACATCCTACATGAAAGATATTAATCTGTTTACTGTCTCTTCCTGTCTTCTCTCATTGTCTCTGTACCACTATGTCATACCCTTAAATCCACCTTTCTCCTTCCCCTCTTCTTTCTCATCTGTCCCTAATGACCTCAATGGTACCAGAGTGTTAGATTCACACTTTCTTCCATTCTGTACCTTCTCCCTACTCTTTCACTAATAGCCCCTCCCTTTACATGTTCCCAACTTCTCATTTATATCCCCTTCCCCTGCCCCATCTCACTACACCAAACCAGACTTTTGTTCCCTACCCCATCCTGTCTCTTCTTCCTCTTCTCCAAAGACTGTCAACATGAAAATAGTACCAAACACTTCGGAGTCCTAACTATTGTTGTTTGAACACATTTAAACATATTCTATTAACAGGTAGAAAAAATAAAGCTGTGATAGTAAATTAATAATATTATTTTTTTAAATAAAATGTAAATGTCATGGTTGCATATCATTGACTGCACAGTTTCTCAACACATTCTTACTGTGCTAACCCCTGTACCTATAAGCTGCAATCAGTAATCACTTCACCAATCAGAACTATTTACTGACAAGCATTGCTTCTTGCTGTCAAACAGGGAACTGGAAGAGGAAAACGCGTCCTTGCAGGCAGAGTACGAACGTCTTCGTGCTCGCCAGACACCTGGGTCAACCCCAGAGGAAGCTAGCCAGATGCCGAGTACTAGTGCTGGAGGCGCAGACATGCTGGCTGAGGCAAAACTGTTACGTCAACACAAAGGCCGGCTCGAGGCTCGCATGCAAATTCTTGAGGACCACAACAGGCAGCTTGAAGCACAGTTGCAGCGTCTGCGACAGCTCCTTGATGAGGTAGTGACAGTGTATATCTTTTAAAATACCACAATAATATAATAATGACACTGTTATGAAAAGAAAAGTTTTCTACTCATCATGTGGAAGAGATCTTGATTTGCAGACAGGCACAACAAAAAGACTGCTGTACATCTAGGCTTTCAGACAAAGCCTTCTTCTAAAGTAGAAAACACACATCACACATTCACCCACACACAGCTCTCACACACATCACTACTGCCTCTGGGCACTGAGGTCAGACTGCGAGCAACTGCAACTGATGGGAGTAGTAGTCTGTGGATGGTGGGCATAAGGAGGATGCTGGGGACAGGAGTGGGAGGCATAGCAGGATGGGGGTGGGGGAGGGTGTAGTGCTGCTTGTGGGAGCATTTAGTAGGGACATGGTAGAGATAGGGTAGGGCTGCTAAGTGCAATCTGGAGGTTTTGTGGGGCGACGGCGGGGGGGATAGAGGCGAGGAAAAGACTAGTGGGCATGCTGTTGGAATAGAAGGCTGTTTAGTGCTGAAGTGGGGTCAGGGAAAGGAATAGATGGGTCAAGGACAGAGACCAGTGAAAGTTGAGGCCAGAGGCGTTAACAGGAATGTAGGTAGGATATATTACAGGGAGAGTTCTTACTTGTGCATGTCAGAGAAGCTGGTGTTGGTAGGTAGGATCCAGATGGTGGAGGCTGTGAAGCAGCCATTGAAGGTGAAGATCATCACGTTGGACAACATGTTCAGCGACTAGGTGTTCCAGCTGTATTTTGGCCACAATTTGGTGGTGGCCATTTACACGGACAAACAACTTGTTGGTTATCGTGCACACGTAACAAGCAGTACAGTGGTTGCAGCTTAGTTTGTAGATCACATGTCTGCTTTCACAGGTAGCTGTGTGACTGATGGGGTGGGTGATGGCTGTGACTGGACTAGAGTGTGTTGTGGTGGAAAGATGTATGGGATAGATCTTGCATCTAGGTCTGTTGCAGAGATATGGGCTGTGAGGAAAGGGATTGGGAGCAGGGTTAGAGTAAGATGGACAAGGATATTGTGTAGGATTGGTGGGTGGCAGAATACTGCTTTTAGAAGGGTGGGAATGATAGTGGGTAGAGTATTCCTCATTTCAGGGCACGATAAGGGTTAGTCCAAACCCTGACAGAGAACATGATTCAGTTACTCCAGTCCTGGATGGTAGTGAGTCATGACAGGACCCGAGGCACCTACCATCTCTGGCATTCCAACTGTCTAGCCACAGTGGAGCACTTCCCTGTTCGCATGAATGGCCACTGACAAACTGTGGTAAAGACCTTACAGCTGCAGAACATGCTGTCCAACATAATTCACTTCACTTCAGTGACAACTTCATAGCCTGCGCTACATAGATCCTTCCTACCAACACCAGCTTTTCTAAACTGCACAGGTGGGAACTCTCCCTGCAATATGTTCCTATAACCCCCACAGCCTCAACCTTCACTAGTCCCTGTCCTTCACCCACCTATCCCCTTCCCTGCTCTCACTACAGCACTACACAGCCTTCTATTCCACCAGTGCACCAAATAGTCTTTTCCCCTTCTCTACTTTTCTCCTTTTCCACTCCCCTTCCCTCTCCCTCAAATTTTCCAACTGCACCAAGTAGGCCCCAGCATGTTTCTGCATACTCCTACAAGCAGCAATACTCTCTCATCCACCCCTACTCTGCTATCTCTCCCGTTCTCTGCCCCAGCCTCCTCCTTACCCCCACCTCCCACGAATTGCTTCTCCCATCAAGTGCAGTTGCTTGCAGTCCAACCTCAGTGGCCAGGATGTTCCGTTGTTTGATAGTAAAATAATACATGTTTATCACACTTACCTGTTTTCTCCTGTTACTTTATTTGATAGTTGTGTTACTGCTACTTCCAGAAATATACATTTTTGTTGATAGGTAATAGATCCTGTGTTAATTTAATAGGAATAAAAAGCCAGGTACATTAAATTTCGCGTTTGTGTCTTGGTAGATGGTTGCAGGGGGTGGATGCTTACTGAAGCTCTTTCGGGCCATTGTTCATTGTCAGATAATGATTAAATTTTGTGAGCAGATTGAGATCTTAGTGTCTAGATACTAATATATATTTCACTAAAGTGCCTGACCATTTTTAATACCAAATCTTCACATAGTTCACATGCTAAGAGTGTTCATGAAGAATGGGAAACTACCATACATATATAATATTTTACTATTTGTTTGCTAACCACGTTCAAATGTGTTCCCCCATCATTTATTATTGGGTAGTTGCCAATTTGTTCTTGGGTAGAAATTTTGGTGGCGACTCTATTAATCATTTGTTTTCCACAACTTGAATACCACCTTTATTATCAGTTTCCAGATACTCTTAGGCCTGTGTACACAAAATTTTTGTCATTTGGAGACAAAATCATTCTTCACTCACATTTAAAAAATAATAGTTTTACGAGTGACAAAACTGGAGAGTGTAAAGTGAAAGCATATCTTCAATATACAATGTTTGCTGAGCCTTTGGATCACATTTTTTGAAAGCTTGTAGCTTTTCAGAAACAGCCTACAAAGAAGTGCACATTCTTTGAAAACAAATGATACATAAAAACTTTGGAGATATGTGGTGTCATTTCTGACAATGTTCTTGACATTTTAAGTGTTGAAGACTTGAAACATCTTCTGTTCCTTGTGGTAAGATTCGGTAGGAAATTACATGATGGAATAATTGATCTATTACACACATCTGCAATGAAATAACTTAAATAGTTAATATACTAAAGTACCTCTGCCATTCACACTCACTTGATCATGGTAGTGAGATGATTATTTTTATTATCAAGGTGAATAAGTGAAGTCTTGGCATGTTTTTCTGAATTTTTTTGAATTATTGTGCACCAGTTAGAAACTTTCAGTTCATCAGAAAACTTAATGCAAAATTAAAATTGCCCAATGCATGCCTTAATGATTATCTTAAATTTACGTGTAGCATCCATAGAGGAAAGTGCCAGTTTAGTTTTTGGATCTTATGTCCATATCATGCTGCATCCCATGTCATGTCCTGTAAGGTGCAATCTATATGTCCAATATCTTCAGAAGGTGACTGTTGTTCAAGTAAAATGGTACATTGCATAAAACATTGGAATCGTAATTGGTAGGAGTCGTGTTCAGTGCATCATCCAGTCTGTTTGATTCAGGTTTCATATGATTTCCTTTAATCTCATTATTGCTGCATGATTGTTTCAAAATGGTAATAACAAATTTCCTTTTGATCCTAGCCACTCTGTAATGATGACACCATGAAGAGGTGAAACCATAACCTTCTCCCCTTGTTCTTCTGATTGTGTAGTGTAAAGTGGCCTTTTACTTTTCTTACTGGAGCTGATTCCAACTGAAATGTGACTCTCGGGGATCAGTATAAATCTAAAAACATTTACAAAATTTAACACAATATGCTCTTAGATCAGAATCTGGCTTGTCTATTGCTGCAAATGTGACACCAGAGATAAACAGTATTCATTTTTCTTAGTGGTAAGACTGAGGAAAATTGTTTCAGTAAATTTACTGAATTGTGCACCAGAGAATTTTGCATTGATACTGAGAGATAGTTTTCATTATCTATCTCTTGAAGTGAGGAAATAATCGTTAACTGCCCAATCAGCTGGATTATTTTTACTGTTTTATTCCTTTGTAAATCCAGATAGTGTTAGTTAGGTATTATTAGTATCAACTCATGTAAACTGCCACACAAAAGATAATATGACAAATGACAGTTTTTTTCTTGTTTTAATTCCTTTTGTGGAAAACACTTGCTGTCAAACTGGTTCACCATTCTTGTCCAATGTTTCTCAGCTCCATGCTCTGAATATGGTATCAGGTAATTGTGGAGGTGGACTGTCATGTGCTAGAGAGAGAATCAACGGCTCAAAATAAGGAGTCAGTAAGAACACATGCATTGAAACTTAGAATACAAAACCATCTTTCTGATAATGAAATGTTGTAAAATAATTTCTTAATATTTTATGAAAGAACTTGCAACTGTGATTCTTGAGTTTCTCCCGGCGTATTTGATAATCAAAATATCCACGGGTATGCTGCCGGTCTATAGTGTCCAACGGGCACAATATTTCGGCGATCAAACATGTCGCCATCATCAGGTGAACTGACGGACTGAGCTCCTGTGAACGTGCCGGCACGGAGATCCGTACGCTATGGCTGCTCAGAGGGAACTGGGTTCGGTCGCGGCGGCGGCCGATTTAAATACCCTCCGCCCGCGGCGCGCTCCCTCCGCCGTCCGCGCCCAGCGCCACGGTCGCGCGGTGGAACAGATTGCGACGGCGTCTGAGATGACGTCGGTGTGATGGCTCTGTCCGCCGTGGTCGTCACAACTATACGTCTGCTCTTGATTAACCCGATCGCTGGTTCCCAAGCCTTGATAAGATTATAGCCACAGTCCCGGTTTATGAGGTCGTCATTGGTGCGAATTTCGATGGCCTCTCTAACAACGCTGTCCCAGTATCTCGACGTCTGTACCAGAATCCTCGTGCGGTCATACTCCATGGCGTGATTTTCCGACAAACAATGTTCAGCGACCGCCGACTTGCTCGGATACATCAGTCGAGTGTGCCTCTGGTGTTCACGGCATCGATCCTCGACGGTACGCATCGTCTGACCAATATACGACTTGCCACATTGACACGGAATCTGGTAAACGCCGGCCTTCCTCAAACCGAGGTCATCTTTGGCGCTCCCCACCAGTGCACGAGTTTTATTTGGAGGACAAAACACAGTTCCGACCCGGTGTTTCTTCAGAATGCGGGCGATTTTCCCCGAGAGTGCGCCTGTGTATGGAATAAATGCAGTGCCTACCTCCCCCCTCGTGACTTCATCCATCTCAACAGGTTGTGCTGCAGTGGTTGGGCGGAGAGCACGTTGAATCTGCCACTCTGAGTACCCATTTTTTCGAAATACAGTTCTCAGATGTTCCAATTCCTGGGGTAGACTCTCTGCGTCAGAGATAGTGCGCGCCCTAAGGGCTGACGGCACCCTAGGTCATGGGGTGTATCGGAAGGCTACGCACACTGATCTGTATTTGCATGCAGACAGCTGCCACCACCCTTCACAGAGGAATGGGGTACTCTAGTACATAGGGCGCGCACTATCTCTGACGCAGAGAGTCTACCCCAGGAATTGGAACATCTGAGAACTGTATTTCGAAAAAATGGGTACTCAGAGTGGCAGATTCAACGTGCTCTCCGCCCAACCACTGCAGCACAACCTGTTGAGATGGATGAAGTCACGAGGGAGGAGGTAGGCACTGCATTTATTCCATACACAGGCGCACTCTCGGGGAAAATCGCCCGCATTCTGAAGAAACACCGGGTCGGAACTGTGTTTTGTCCTCCAAATAAAACTCGTGCACTGGTGGGGAGCGCCAAAGATGACCTCGGTTTGAGGAAGGCCGGCGTGTACCAGATTCCGTGTCAATGTGGCAAGTCGTATATTGGTCAGACGATGCGTACCGTCGAGGATCGATGCCGTGAACACCAGAGGCACACTCGACTGATGTATCCGAGCAAGTCGGCGGTCGCTGAACATTGTTTGTCGGAAAATCACGCCATGGAGTATGACCGCACGAGGATTCTGGTACAGACGTCGAGATACTGGGACAGCGTTGTTAGAGAGGCCATCGAAATTCGCACCAATGACGACCTCATAAACCGGGACTGTGGCTATAATCTTAGCAAGGCTTGGGAACCAGCGATCGGGTTAATCAAGAGCAGACGTATAGTTGTGACGACCACGGCGGACAGAGCCATCACACCGACGTCATCTCAGACGCCGTCGCAATCTGTTCCACCGCGCGACCGTGGCGCTGGGCGCGGACGGCGGAGGGAGCGCGCCGCGGGCGGAGGGTATTTAAATCGGCCGCCGCCGCGACCGAACCCAGTTCCCTCTGAGCAGCCATAGCGTACGGATCTCCGTGCCGGCACGTTCACAGGAGCTCAGTCCGTCAGTTCACCTGATGATGGCGACATGTTTGATCGCCGAAATATTGTGCCCGTTGGACACTATAGACCGGCAGCATACCCGTGGATATTTTGATTAACTTGCAACTATTTAATGACCATCGAAAGAGGTACTGTTGGAGTTTGCATTACAAACACAAATTTAAAAACACAATTACATCTCTGCTTTTTAGAATTTGTAAAGAGGTTAAAGGGTACGGAACAGGTAAAAAGGAAGAGTGTATTTACAGTAGCTGAAGAGTTGGAAATTTGTTTAAAAACCCCATGAGCATCACCAGTTGTCAGATGGCATCAGGAGACTTTTTGTTGTTCCAAATGTGTTGATCTGATGGAAAACCATTCTCTTAATTGTTTCATGCCTCTCAGGTGATGTGATGTACTGGTTATAACTGCCAGCCGCTTTGGCCGAGTGGTTCTAGGTGCTTTAGTCCGGAACTGCGCTGCCACTATGGTCGCAGGTTCAAATCCTGCCTTGGGCATGGTTCAAATGGCTCTGAGCACTATGGGACTTAACTTCTAAGGTCATCAGTCCCCTAGAACTTAGAACTACTTAAACCTAACTAACCTAAGGACATCACACACATCCATGCCAGGGGCAGGATTCGAACCTGCGACCGTAGCGGCCGCACGGTTCTAGACTGTAGCGCCTTTAACCGCTTGGCCACCACGGCCGGCGCTTGGGCATGGATGTGTGTGATGTCCTTAGGTTAGTTAGGTTTAAGTAGTTCTAAGTCTGATGACCTCAGATGTTAAATCCCGTAGTGCTTAGAGCCATTCTTCTTCTGGCTATAACTATCCTTCTTTTGTTTTAGGTTTGCACTTTTCTTATGCTTTTGGGATATGTTGTGTGCAAGCTTCATTTCATTTTCATAGCCAAGTTTGCTATTTTCTAATGGGGATAATGTAAGTAATATCCTTTAAACACATGGAGAACACTGAGGGACTTCTGATGAGGGAGAACTGGTGAATTTGGACTTACAGAGTGACCATGTTACTTTGTAAACCAGTTTTGTGAATTAATTGTTTAGAATCTTGTAGTACAACAGATGCTCAACATGACAATACTGAACACATTCATTGTTGTGATTGTGACATGAGCATTATAATTATTGTGACAAATTACGTGTTGTAGTTGCAGGTACTGTGTAAAGTTAGACATACATTCTCACATGTAATGGTGGTGTTTATTTTATAGCCAAGTTCTGGTTCACCATCAAAGACGGGAACCCTGCAGACACGATCAGTTACTGCCTCCCAGCTGGCAACAGATTCTCCAGCAAAACTGAATGGTCATTATCAAGACTCTCCAGGTGAGTAATAAAATTGTCTGTAGCAAGATTATCACATAAAGGGGGCTTTCACTGCAATACAAAAGTCACTTAATTGATGTAATACAAAGCTTTGCTGGTAAGGAACTATATGTAAGCATCTGTGTGTTAATCATATACTTCCGGATTGTTCAAACTTTGCCGGCCAGTGTGGCCACGCGGTTAAAGGCGCTTCAGTCTGGATGTTTGTGATGTCCTTAGGTTAGTTAGGTTTAAGTAGTTCTAAGTTCTAGGGGACTGATGACCTCAGATGTTAAGTCCCATAGTGCTCAGAGGCATTGTTCAAACTTTGTTATTAACTGATTTATTTAAATAAACTAAGGGATGAAATACAAAAGTGAACATACAAAGAAAAGAGAAAATGAAATATTGTCATTCATGTGAACAAAAGTGTGCTACAGTGACACTAGTACTTTCAAAATCATCAGATATAAAAGGACTGAGGTCATAACAGTTATTAAAATTTATGAAGAAAATTACTGATGTCTTTGATGACGAAAGAAAGGAAGAACATTTAGGATTTAACATTGTTGGAATGTGGTTTGATAATACAGGCACAACACGTGATTACAGAACATGTTTGTGACCCACTGTATGCAGAATTACACAGAAGTTACTTTGAAGTGCATGGTGATGTCTGTAGGTACCAAAGACATTACATGGTTAGTAAAATTTGAATTTAAACATGCCCCCTCAATTTTTATAGTTATGAATTAAGAATTGAGTCCTTAGTTTGTGTGTGTGTGTGTGTGTGTGTGTGTGTGTGTGTGTGTATGTGTGTGTGTGTGGGTGTGTGTGTGTGTGTGTGTGTGTGTGTGTGTGTGTGTGTGTGTTTTGTCTGGAGTTAATGGGCACTCAACATCAAGGTTATCAGTGCCTTGACAAATATTAAAAGAAACAAATGTAGAGAAAATGGCCAAAAATGTTGCCACCCAGGGAGAGGAGTTAAACCTACAAAATGACATTCACTCACTCCCATCTCACTTTGGCTTACCCACACAATTACTCTATCTCGCATGCTATTAGACAATGTAGGAAGGGTGAAAGATGCTATAACTGTGATTAAAATATAAATCAAACAGCAAGGGTCTAAACTACCTGCACAGGAAACTGTGACTGGCTGACCACATACATAAAACATGGCTGAGCTAGTCATCCTGTTAACATATTAAAAACATGTTCCTAAAATTTTAAGAAACAGGTTGGACATATCATAATACCTTAAAACTCTAAGTATGTTGTTTGTCACTCTCAGCCACTTTTCTTCCTGCATACACATTGCTCCTGATCTCAACAGTGAGGTAATACCGAATGCAGGGGGTGGCACGCTGAACTGAGGATCACAACACTTCCTTAGCCACCACATCCACCCTTTCATTTCGTGCACTCATGTACCCTGGCACCTAATAGAAAAAAAACCTCCTTCCCCAGCCTTTGTAGTTGGAGGAGGGCATTCAGGATACCTGGATATTCTGGACTGCTTTATCTGCTGGGTATAAGTGCTCTAGAGAGCGAAAGCTCTCAGGGAATCAGAACAGACAAGAAATTTATCACTCAAAACATGTCTCATCTGCTCCAGTGCTTGCAAGATCACATGTAATTTTGTGTCCAAATAGTAAAGTCTGATGACAGTTGGATCTTGAGGACACAATCAGGGCAAACAACAGAGCAACCAACAGAGTCACTCTGTTTAGACCTATCTGTAAATACAGCTAAAGAGTCGTGGTGCTCAGTTGAAATGTTATAAAAGCATGTATTAAAAGCAGGTGTGCTGCCTCGCCTGTACTGCACTAAATCTAAAACTACTCTGGGTGCCTGCATAACCAGGTGGTAGGTGGTTAAAACCCTGGATTTATGGTCCTCTAGGTGTGGTAATCATGACATTTTGGAGTAAAAATGAGGCCCAGAAACCTCACAGTCTTTAAAAGGTAGAATGGTGTCCCACATATGCAATTCAGGTAAAGTAAAAAGATCACAACGATTCAAATGAACCCCCCCCCCCCTCTCCACCACACACACACACACACACACACACACACACACACACACACTCTTCCTCGCAGAAGCTGTAAAACCAGTCTTTGCAGCTCATACCTACAGCCTCTTCACAATAAGTTGCAATTGATGACTTGCTGCTTCAGAACCGGAGGAAGAGTAGAAGATCGCAAAATCTTCCACAAATAAGGAGCATTGGACACAAGACTCCATACTGTGGATGTTTTTCTGTTAATAGCTATGGTAAAGAGGGTGCCACTCAAGACAATGACCTGGGAACACCATTCTCATGCACAAAACTATCTGACAGTCTACCATCAACTCTGTGCCTAAACTGGTGGCTTCAGAGGAAGGACCAAATGAAGATGGAGAGATGGTCACGAAAGCCCCATTGGTGTAGCTTCAGAGAATACTGTGCCTCCAAGTAGTGTTGTGTGCCTTATTGATATCAAAAAATACCCCTAAACAATGCTTTTTACGTAGGAAAGCCTGCTGGATTTATACCTCTATCAGGGCCAATTTGTTGGCAGTTGATTGACATCTTCTGAATCATATCAGCAAATGAAAGTATGAAATGATCGCATATCGTTGCTGGCTGAGAGGCCCCATCCGTGGAATTTCGGCCTCAGAGTGCATATTATTGCAGACGACACCACATTGGGCGACTTGCATGCCAGTGATGAGGATGAAATGATGATGAGGACGAAATGATGATGAGGACAACACAGCAGCCAGTGCACAAGTGGAGAAAATCTCCAACCCAACTGGGAATCAAACCCGGGCCCACTGTGTGGTAGGCAAGCCCGTTACCAGTCAGCTAAGCAGACGGACATTGGCAAATAGTAATAGGGTGACATTGCTCATGATTATATTTCAGTACATCGAGAATTGAGTGGGCTTCATTCACCAAATTTTTATAATACATCACTAGACATTGATGCTCATGTTTTATCACCAAGTTTAGTTGTTCGTGCTTCAGCGGGTTTTCAGATTAGGTTTATACTGGAGTATCCAGCTGGAGATGGAGTCTGTGGCAGTATTAGTGTCATTATGATTGTTTTTCTCTTTTAAACCTGTCAGTGGTTGTTAATTGCAGTTCATGTTAGGGGGGCTTAAGACAGTTATGAATTGATGTATTCTGCTGTTGGTCTCCGTATATGCTTACACGTAATCATATTTGAAGCTGACCAGGATTGCATTTCTAATTACGTTGTGAAACACTTACAACCTTATCCTCGGACAGCAGTAATTGATATGTGTAGCTTAATTGCCCAAGTAGGTTGTTGGGTCTGGTCCCTGACTTGGGTGTTGTAATTCATGAAAGGGATAATCCCCAACTCTCCACTCGAGTATTTCTCTTGGGAGAAAGCAGGGATTTTACCTGATGTGATGTGCAGTTCTTTACTTCCTTCAGCTTGTTGTGATTGACAGATAAGATCAAGTCTGCTTTTGCTTCTGTCGCTAGCCGTCCTTTGTATGCAGCTTCTGCAATAGGTGAGAATACACTAGTGATGTCTATGGTATCTTGTGCTGGGTAACTATTTTTCCATTATGTTACATTCACCGTACTGTGTTTCCGTTTCATGTCTGTAATGCTATGTGCTTTTTACACAGGTAAAGAATCAAACATAGTTATTTAAGCTAAAATTAGTTATCTGACTGAAATGTCTTAATAAACTCATTACTGAAAGGTAAATGAGTATATGTCCTTTTTATTGAGTTTGAAGGAAAAACAAATGACTGTTTGGTGTGCCACATTTTCAGGTGCTCTGATACACATTCATAATGACACTGATTGTTTTTATGGCGGTAAAGAACTGTTTATTGATGTAATTGTTATGCAGAAATGTCACCTTGGTTATTACTATGTCCAGAATCTAGAAAAATAGGGCATACACCTGTTGTCTACAAAGTTATGTGAAGAACCGTTCCAGGTTGATAGCACATTTAATAAATGATTTACTGCCTCAGACATATTTTATTTATCAGCACAACAGAGATTTGATATGACTTTCCAAATAAAGTATGTCAAAAAGGCTTCAGGAAACAGAATACAGTATTGCATATTCTTGTGTTGCTCTGAATATTCCAACTTTACAAGTCTCTCACTCACATACAAAGTAATCACCACCTTTATATTTGTGAATATGGCTCTATAAAATTTTGTTTAGGGTTGTGAGATCCACTGGGTCAAGATCTGGCGGTCTGCATACTTAGCTGAACTTCAGAAGAACTCTAAGAAGTGCTTTAAGAAGCTGTGGGAGCTTCAGAGGAACTATATATTGTCAAACACTATCAATTTCTTGAAAACTATTATCTGAAAAGTCTCTCTTGTAAGATGAAATGCAGTTCATCTATGCAGCATTAGGGCCGTACCTCATTGGCAATAGGAACATTCCAACATTATGACATTTCTTCTCTGATTGGGGAGTACTCTTAACAGACTTTTATGACACATTAAATCTATTCAAATACATTACATCACTTTACATATTGGAGTCCTGAGTGTGTGTATCCTACTCATTGTTCTTTTGTTGGTTATCTTATGCGGTCTGTGTATTTTTGTGGTTTTCATGTACTAGCCCCACAATTACTTCACATCTTTGGTCATCAGGTGATAAGTTCCAAAAATCATTAAAATGTTTGGTCTTTTGATTTTAGCAATCTTCATGCTGCACTTTTTCTTGCAAGCACACAGACATTTGAGCAAATGAGGGCCTATTTCCTTACCACTCTTGGTGACTTTTATGGTGATCCATGTAACCTCTTTTCTTTAACTATCTGTTATAATGAATTCTTATCATACCATGTCTCCCATTATGTTCTTCATTATTGTTGTTGAGTTATTGTGGCTGTGCATATTTCTCTGCAGCAATCAAGATCTATGAAAATAAAATGCAGTATTATATACTTGCTAAACAAACAAAGGAGATGCAAATAATTTGCTAGTAATTATTGCACTAAGTGTATGCTTAACACTTTATTTGAAAGAACCTTCTTCATGATTTGAATTGCTTTCATTGCTTTGCTGTTTGTACTCTGGATCTAAGTCCTTAAAATCTTTCCCTGTAAGTGTTCCACATCATGCAGCACATGTTGTTTTGATATGACTGATCTGATATTTGACATATTAGAGTGCTTTCTGTCTAATATGTTTTATCCAGCAGATATTGGAGATTGTGCTGAAGGAGATGATCAGCTTTCAGAACAAGAACCGTTAACAGTGACACAGAATTCTAAAGAATTAAAAAGTTAATTCAGTGATGGGAAAATTAATGTGTACTTGCTACACATTTGCTATGATCTTATTGACTACTGCATGTGAAACTTCACTGGAGAGTATAATGGTATTTCATGGATTTTAAAATGGAATTATTAATAACAGAGAAGCTGTATAAATAACATGAACATATCCTTGCTCTCTTCTACCTGAGCAAGTTGTACTAGTAACTTAGCTCATGAACTCTTCCTATCTCCAATGTTTGATAAACTCCTCACTAGATTGTCACTGTGTAACATGTAACCATACTTAAACAGTGACAGGCACCATGAACTTTTTAGGTGCATTATGAATCAACTTTCAAATTGAGACCGCATGGGAAGTCTGTGTTTGGAAACCATTTAGATAAGAAATGGACATGTGTCCTTTTAACTAAATCAGTGATGGTCTGGAGTGCGGTCACCTCCCTTCTTCCACATAAGAAATATTGTGTGGGTGTTATCATTACTGTTTGATGTTGAAATTTCTGAAATTGAACCTCTCGGGTATGGAAGTATTGCTGCCAAAGTGGAAAAAATGTTTCCTTCATTCAATAGGTTTTTGGCTATAGTGCCCACTGTGAAGAATATTCCAACTGATACTATGCTTGTACCTCCACCATATGACTGACACAACTTGTGAAGTTGTTCTGAAGTGACACAGTAAAGAGCTGAAATTTTGATGATGATTTGACTACTTTTTGGCATGACAAGGATAACTGTTGTTCAGTAGGTGTACTGTCATGTATCCAAGATGCATTTAAAGCCGTTTATTTACTTCACTATATATGACTTATTTTTGCAATTGTGACATTGTTCTTCTGGGACAGTGATACAATGTGAACCTCCTCCCCTCAACTTAATATGTTCCTTCATAACCAACCACTGCTAGTCCTAAATATGCTGTTATTGCAGTGGCCTCCATTTGTCATATTGTTTAAAGTGGGCACTGATGGCCTCAGTATACAGTTCTGAAAACAAAATCTGTCAGATTACCCATGAATTGTTAACATCTAATTTGAATTTAAATGTTATGAAGTCTTTTTTGAAGGTATTTGCCAGGAGTGTAGCTTTGTATGAAAGTGAAACATGAACTATAAGCAGTTAAGACAAGAAGAGAACAGAAGCTTTTGAAATGTGGTGCTACAGAAGAATACTGAAGAATAGATAGGTAGATCATATATTGAATGAGGAGGGACTGAATCACATTGGGGGCAAAAAGAAGTTAATTGCACCACTTTTCTAAGAGAGGGGATGGGTTGGTAGGACACACACACATTCTGAGGTATCAGAGGGGGAGGAGAGAGAGAGAGAGAGAGAGAGAGAGAGAGAGAGAGAGAAGGGGAGAAGGATAAAAATTGTAGAGGGAGATGAAGAGATGTTGTATGATACACTTTCATATATGTATAAACAATTTCATTGGTAGAACTGAAGTTCTAGATACTTATTGTGTTTCTTAATTTTAGTTGATTATAATATATATAAAATAGAGGGAAACATTCCACATGGGAAAAATATGTCTAAAAAGAAAGCTGATGAGACTTACCAAACAAAAGCGCTGGCAGGTCGATAGACACACAAACATACACACAAAATTCTAGCTTTCGCAACCAACGGTTGCCTCGTCAGGAAAGAGGGAAGGAGAGGGAAAGACAAAAGGATTTGGGTTTTAAGGGAGAGGGTAAGGAGTCATTCCAATCCCGGGAGCGGAAAGACTTACCTTAGGGGGAAAAAAGGACAGGTATACACTCGCACACACACACATATCCATCCGCATATACACAGACACAAGCAGACATTTGTAAAATATATATATATTACTGAAGTGCAGTTGAACTTGATTTATATGTATATCAAGGGGAAGTGAAAAGATTACTTGTAACTTAGAGTTACTACAAAGTCAGATATAGATACAGTAATACACATCACATTTTTCACTGGGAAAAAGCATACAATGGGCCTACATAATATGTAAACTTTAAAATTGATGGAGACAGAGTACAGTAAGAAAGAAAAAATATTGCTCAGTTGTGCTTTGCACTGTACAAGCAACAAAGATACAGTATTAAAAAAATTACATTATTTTGAAACTGATCCTGCTTTAAAGAAATCAGATAATTTGCCTTTTTCACTTTTTGTGCATTGTGTATATACCCCTCATTTTGCAAAGTTATTAATGAGTTCATAGCTTTTTCACTACAGCTGTTTGCTCTGGTATAATGTCTGCACGCATTGATCGCACATAACACTTCACTCAGTTTAAGTGTTTCAGTATTCGAGTCGCCATCTCCATCACTGCCACTTGAACAGGGTCCATCTTCTTGACCATCACTGCGTTGTTGGCACATGTTAGCAATGATCTCCTCATTCTGTAGTTCCCCACACATGATGAGATTATCATCAAAATGTACAAAACTGTCAAAATCTGCACCCTCCAGTAGAGATAGAGATAGAGATAGCTCATACCAGATACGACTTCACCATCACCTCTGTCATCATCATCATCATCATCATCATCATCAATGGCAGTCTCTTCATAAATCACCAGCTTTACAGAAACAGTTGTTGATTGTGGAGGATGACACCAGCTTCCAGGCAGCCAAAATAAATTCCAGGCTTGTAGTAATTTAATGGAGAGATTTTCATTTCCTGCATCAGTCAGCACTATCATATCTTGAACGAGTTTTTTTTTCCTATGATGCACTTTGAAATTTGTGGTAATGCCCAAATCAAGTGGCTGTAGAACACTAGTAAAGTTTGGAGGGAAAATTCCACTTGAAACATTTTCCAAAACTACTTGGGGTGGATGCGCTACATATCGATCCATAAGGAGGAGGATCCCCTTTTTTCCCTTTTTCATTCTAATGTCCTGTTTTTTTAAATCGCTGTTCCATTAAAATCATCGTCATCCAAGAATTTTTATTGGAATTGTATTCCATATGTTCCATCTTTAGATGTTTGAAACACCTTGGATTCTTAGATTTTCCTGTCACCAGTGGGGGAGGTTTGTCAAATCCACTTGCGTTCATGGAGAGAAGAACTGTCACACAGATTTTACTTTTCTTCCCTCCATAGCATGAGCAGCATTTTCCAGCTAACAATATTGTGAAAAGGAAAGTTGCTACTCACCTTATAGCGGAGATGCTGAGTCGCACATAGATACAACAAAAAGACGGCCACAAATATAACTTGCACTGGTGCTGCTGCTCGCAGTATGGCCTCAGTTGTCTGAGATTGCAGTCATGTGTGTGTGACTTGCATTTGTGTGTGTGTGTGTGTGTGTGTGTGTGTGTGTGTGTGTGTGTTGTCTAGTGTTGATGAAGGTCTTACTGGCCGAAAGCTATATTTGTGACAGTCTTTTTGTTGTGCCTATGTGCCACTCAGCATCTCCGCTATATGGTGAGTGACAGCTTTCCTTTTCACAATATTGTTACCTTTCCAACTTATGTTTTACTACTAAGTGGACTGTAGAGTAGACCAGTCTCATTACAGTTTTAGATGATATTTTTAGGTTGATAGTCCCTTTAAGTTACCTGGCAGAACATCATCAGTCCAGTGTTGCATCATGACATTGTCCACAGCATTCCATTCACCAGAAATTGTTCTCCCTATGATTCCTTGATGATCTCTAAATCCTTGTAAGCATCCTGATGAAGCCTTTAAATTAGTAGTGATATTCATACTTCTAGCTAAATCTATCATCTTTGCTTTTAGCATGTTGCCATTGATCGGTAGAGCTGCAGCCTATTTTTGCTGGAACCATGTAAAAAGTGCCTTTTACAAATCTACATATATCTGTTTTTTGCAGACAGCTGCATTTTATTGATTTTGCACCCAATTTTAAAAACTCATTCAAAATATTGTTTCTTGTTGATGACTGTACATAGCATGATATAGGCAACTTCTAAGACTGAATCAATCTCAGATCCACCTCATATGAATTTTACTTTCTGATCTAGTGTGTAAGTTACTCCTTTTTTTTCTCCAAGCAACTGAAGGATAGAACTACTGTTCAATAATAAACGTCTGCTGGCAACTATTAACTACTTGACTGTTACTATGAAAGAAATTCTCATATTGGAAACAACAGTGCCAGTAGTGTCTTTGTTTTAATGCAGCCCACTCTGGTTAATTATGTCTTTGTCCCTTCTCTTTTCTGCACCACCCACTCACTGTATTTGTGTACATCAATAAAGTTGAGGAAAATATGATGGGGCTTCTTTTAAAGCAACAATGCTCATTACAGTTATGCAAAACTCAATTTTTTTACCAGAATTTGTTAATTAACACGTTTTTAAATTATATTTTTCTGAGACCAAGAAGACGTTACATATAAATAAGAATTATGCAGAACAGAGTTAGATATATATCGGATTCAACTGTATTTCCTGTATATTTGGCACTGTAAGGTACCTAAACTCACTCCACAAAGATAAGAGCCATGTCTTAAAGTTTCAATAAAACTTGAATGCCATTCAAAAAAAAAAAAAAAAAAAAAAAAAAAAATGCATTCCACTTCCGAGAACTCATGATTGCACAATAGCTGTTGGTCACTTTTAATAACTACCAGTTTCAGTCAGACAGATCATCCTAAGGTTTACAAAAAATATTAGTTACAGCACATGCATTCATTCAATTATATCATTTGTATGCCCAAAAGTACACTATTTATACATAAGGTAATACATTAACAGTGTGAAATGGATGGCCTGACTCAAATGATTTTTGCTCTTGTCACAAAAATGGGAAGTATATACTTGCGACACAAGAGCAAAGGTCAATTCAATCTCACCATGTCCTTCACCCAGTTAACACACTGCTTTATGTATAACTTGGATATTTTCTTGTTCTGGTATTCTGAAAGATTGCTGCATTTAATGTATACTGTTGATACTGACACAAAGATCATGTTTGGGCTTGAGTCTGTAATTAATGTCCTTCTTTTATATACCTGGTGATGGACTGTTGTTTGAGCAAAACTGGTAGTTGTAACAAAGTGACATAGAGCTATTGTGCAACATCATGATTTTTCACAAATATTTTTAAAAGCTGTAAATCATAGCCTCCTTTCAATAATGTGCATTCCATTTCTGCCTTAACAGTCTTTGATTAACTGAAATATTACTGTTTGCCAACAAATGCTTTCTTTCAGTTTCCAGTCCCCTAATTACAGACATGCACTGCATCTAAATCTGTGAAGCTTGAATTGTTTTCTGTTGAATTGACTCCAAGTGCTTTTTGATAATATCTGAATTCCAAACATTAGGTTTACTTATTACCTGAAATATAGACTCATATAAAGTTGCTTTACAACATTCCCTTATTCTCTTGATTTCTGTGTTTTGTTACTCTAGTAAATAAATTTGATTGTTTTGGCAACAGGTTTTAGTAAATAGTGAATTATTAACTCTGTAAAGATTGGAATCCTCAAAACTTAAGAGGTCATGTCTGTATCCCAGTTACAACTGAATGTAAATGTTTCTATTACTCTTATATAATTACATGAATAAATTATGGAAATTTGATATTACTCAGTAGAATACTACCATTTATGTACACCAAAGCTATTTTGCGGTTAACTTGTCTGTATTGACAATTAATCAGGTATGTTGTGAAGTGTCCTATGGTTTAATTTTCCACTGCTTATGTGTTCTTTGGGTTTATGAGTAATTGTTCATCAAAGTAGTAAACTAACACGGGGTGACCAATGTGGCTGTGGTACTATAAGGTGTGTGCAAAACAATTAGTTACTAACAATGTAGCAAGAAGTGCAGTAGGTGGTGCATGTGTAGGTGGTCGCTGGGTTGACGGTGGTAGGAGCAGCCTCGATCGTGCAGATATGCGGCCTCCCCCGCCCCCCGCTACACACAACATGGCTTCAGCTTCTGCATCCACTGCACAGAATGTGGGTAATTTGCTTCATATGGCAGGTGCGTGCCTCCAGAAAACACTTGTATTAACTTTAAATTAGCATATTTTGGGGCACACTGGTGTGTGATGGATACCATACATATTTTGTTTACTGGGAAAAATAGATAACTTAGCATATTTTGGGGCTGGTGTGTGATGGATACCATATATATTTTGTTTACTGAGAAAAATAGAGCATAGAATTAAATGTAGTTGAAGTGAAATATAAAGGTCAGTGTGTGTGTGTGTGTGTGTGTGTGTGTGTGTGTGTGTGTGTGTTTTATTTGTTTGGTGCTAATATGCAAAATTATTTGTCTTGGGTTTTAACAGATCATTAATTACTAATCACATTTTTCCACCTATATTTACAGTTGTTGAAGCCACTGTTTCCATCTAAATGTGCTTAATGTGCCTGTGTGATTTGCCATTTCCATTATCCACAATTACATTTAAACCAATTAAAATTAGTTAATAAGCTGTTACAGTTTTTGTTATCAGTAAGTTACTTACATCGGTTTTGTTATTAGTGATTCACCTTAAATTTTTCTCACATATTTATTGTGTGCCTTTTCCAGTAGTAGCATATTTTTTTCCCTGGTTTTATTGAAAAGTAAGTGATTTTTCATTGTTACAATATCAAAAAATTGTGGGGAGGAAACTTGCATGACTCTTTCTGTTGTTACTTACCTAGTATGATTTCAAGCATTGGCACCCACTGGATATGTACCTGAATGACAGTCAACCTGCTTTACAAATTTTTGGATGCAGTCAGTTTTAAAGATAGTTACCATATTGTAGATATAGTCTCTGGCTGACAGCAGAGAGATCTGACTCTGATCTGAAACTGTTATGGTTTTCTTAAATTTTGAGCATGGCTGGGCTACAAGAATTCTCTCTCATCATTTATGTTCTAAATTTTTGCATATGTTTCTTGAATATGCTTGCACTAAAATTTTTAAACAAGTTACTCTTGCAAGTTTTGAAACACAGCTCATATTTAGTTGTGCTGCGATTATTATAAACTGTATAGCCTGAGGAAATTCATCTTTCAGATAAGGGTTAATTTGTTGAATTGTTTTATTTGTGATTACAGCAATCAGTTAAAACTTGTAATTCAACCATACACAAGAGTGAAAACTCATGTTTGTTATGATTTTGTGTATGACATTTAATTCAAAAGTGATATTAAATCCATTAATGTTATTAAAGAGTAACTATACTGGCATGTGAGTGTAAGAACAGTAATATTCTTGAGGAGTCCTTTGAAAGATTTATCACAGTCATTTTTACACAATATCCTTATCACTTAATTTCACAGAATCAGCATTTTTTGGATAGTTGCTGTATAGTTTTAGAATTGTATCTCACAAGACAGCCATTTGAAGAATGTGCAAAATGAGATACACTGTTAAGCACAAAGCAAGCTCACTTGTGTGTTTTCCTCCTCCCTCTATGATATCTGTTGGTTTCTTTATTAACGTATTCAAACACAACCGAGTCCTACTTAGTGCATCATCATTAATATTAATTTTTGGGCTTTGTAGGTTATTTTAACTATATCAACTGACAGTTGTGAGACTGTGGCAGTCTCTTCAGATGAGAACCCTTACTATGCTGCTCATCAGTCCAACCCAAATGTGTTCCCGCCATTGGCTATGCCATGAGGTGAGGTACAGTAATGTCAACATAGACAACTCTGCTCATCACAGTTCTTAGTCTGTACTGGAACCAATGGTGAGACCTTTCTAATTACTAAATGTCAGTTACTCACTGCATACATTCTGTTCAGTACCTCCTCATTAGTTATGGGATCAGCTCATCTGATCTTCTGCATTCTTCTGTAGCACCACATTTCAGAAGCTTGTGTTCTCTTCTGGTCTAAACTGTTTATCTCCCGTGTTTCACTTTCATACATGGCTTTACTCCACACATATATTTTAAGAAAAGGCTTCCTAAACTTCTAACAAATTTCTCTTTTCCAGATACATTTTCCTGACCATTGCCAGTCTGCAACTGTTATTCTTTCTGCTATGGCCATCATCAGTATGCTTCCAAAACAGCAAAACTCATCTACTGCTTTCATAGTCTCATTCCCTAATCTAATTTCCTCAGCATCACCTGATTTAATTGGTATGCATTAGACTATCCTTGCTCTGTTTTTGTTGATGCTCAGCTTATATCCTCCTTTCAAAACACTGTCCATTCCATTCAACTGTTTTTCAAAGTCCTTTGCTGTCTCTCACAGAATCACAAAATCCCTGGAGGGTGGTTGTGGAGGTGGCAGCATTGCAACAGACGTGGAGAGGCTCTTCATTATCACAACTGTGGACTCCTTTCAGTCTAGACCCTTGTTTACATGTACTTCTTTGTACAGTATTCCAATTCCTTTTATTCCTCCTAGATGTTTAAACAAAAGACAGGGCACTATGTTTCACAGATGTTGGCTATTACAATCAGATCAATAACTAGATGCCAACATGGAACTGCGGGAGGTGCAGTTTATCCACTGTATCTACAAGGGGCCAGACGATAATAGAGTTGACATGAGGAGATTTATTCTAGTTTTTGAGGGGACCTCATGCACATAAAAGGTTAAGATCACAGTTTATCATTGATGTCATACCCTATGTGGTGCTTTAAGTGCTTCCATGTGTCGCTGTCCCAGTTGACCCACTTATGGCTATTGGGGATATACTCATCTTGACAGAACACTATGTATCCATTCTGTAACTTGGATCTGTAGCTGCCATACAAGAAGGAACAGACAATCTAAGAATATAAAACTTTTGATTATTGTCCTATGCTATTGCTATTGCTAAAAAGAAGTGTATATGTCTTGACTCTGTTATTGTGATGACCAGTTTTGATACATCTGTGGAAAATACCTCGCTGCTCATCGAAATAAAATCAACTCCTCATCACACCGTGATAAAGCCCCCTTGATCCGAGGTGGATTAGACTATTTTATCATCTGCTGTCCTGCCAATGTCAGGGACTCCAATCATCCATTCTCAGCTCAAGAAGCATTCTTCTTCTTCTTTTGTGTTACCTGGTAGAGGGATGGCCTCTGGGAACCCTCCTCCCAGAACCATGAAGACTCTCATCCTGTCACTGGGCTGTAGTGCAAGGAACCACAGGTTGTGGACCATAGAGCAGTATGCTCTATTTCAAATCCCTGTGTTAAATCTGACAAATCTTCTCCAACATGAAATACTTCCAAAAGTTCAAAAGTCAAGTTTACAAAGAAATCCAAGTGAAGGTGATCCTAGCAGCCCCAGATCCCCATACTCGATTTATTTATTTGTCTATCTATCTATCTATCTATCTATATACTTGCTTATTTGTGTAGTCACTCATTGTTCTGGATCTGCCCTCAATCTACCCGTCAACAGCCATTGTCTGCTGGATCCATTGGAGATAGGGCAACATGTCAGCAGTGTTTCCACTGTGGCAGTCAATTCCACAATTCACTATAAATTCTTAGAATTCGTATTTCTGAAGGCACATGCTTTAATGCAATGAATAGTCTTGAACTGAAGACTGTTTCTGTCTGTGATCAACAATGTCAGTTACCTTTTCTCCACTTATATAAAATTTTGAGTTGTAGGAATGGCAGCATGCTGACATGTGGTTGAATCCATTGTCGAGTCCTTCTTGGTTTTCCTTGATACTGTCGCTGCAGTTTCATCAAACATGCACTAGGCTGATCTGTTCTACAGTACAGCATCCTTAATGCCTGATGACTGTTACCTGCTGCATCTTCATAAGAGGGTACAGTTCCATAATGTGTGCTCCATAGTGTGCACACTGCTGCAGGCACAAATATCACTGTGAAATTGTAATGGGTACTACTGCCACTCCCAGAACTACGACAACTGCTATTCTATTCTGCAATCTGTATTGTCCTGCAAGGAGCTTGTTTTCCCAATAATCACTATCTTAAGCTCAGTTCCTACTATATTTACAGTAGGAGCCATGCCAACCCCAAGAGGGCATTTTGAGAAGTCTGTGTAGTCATTTGCACAGATGTCTTTTGTGAATGGGTTACCCTACAAACATGATTTGAGATGGTGGCTGTGGGATTCGAACAAACACTGATATCGCTAATTGCTATATTTACCTGCCACCAGACAGGGAAATATTGCTTAACTGGATATGTCCTCTTGGAACATTTTGTGATGGCCTCTTCCCCTCCTGCTTTTCAGGCATGTAAGCACCACGTTCCGATCCTTCACTGTAGTGTATACTGTTCAGAGTCATGTAATGAATCATTAATGGAATGACAGTTGCTTAGTGCCCATTACTCATCCCATGACACAGCTTCAGGCCCTGAATGCAGATCATAAAAAATACCTTCTCAGAGTTGGAAATGTATCTGGATCAGAGGTGAATTCCCCTCAGAGTGGTGGAGTAGTATCATTATCCAGATCCTTCAGCCAGGAAGGGAGTCAACTTCCATTGATGGCTACCAACCAGTCAACCTTTCTTGTGTGCTACATAAGTTACTCCAGAGGATGGTGGCTCTTCAGATGTGCTGGGTTCTCAAGTTACCGGGCCTTTTATCCACTTGTTCTGATTTCTGGTAGGGGTGGTCCTCAGCTGACCACCTGGTCAGATTAGAAACGGGAATACTACTGACTTTTACCAAACATCACCATTGATGTTTTCTTCAACTTATGTAAAGCCTGTAATACTACCTGGTGCAGTTGTATCTGACTACTCTCCTTCGCTGAGGACTTTTTGGTTCTTTACTGACATTTGTCTACAACTTCTTGTCTCACTGATCAGTCACGGTTAGAGTCGGAACATACCTCAGCTTCCCCCTGTTGCAAGAGAATGGTGTACCCCAGAGCTCTGTCTTCAGTGTTACCTTTTTCCTACTATTTATTAAAGGACTGGTGGACTCTGTGGGACTGTCAGTTACTACTGCCCTCTAAGTAAATGACTTTTATATTTGGAACAGCTCTCAGTCCATGGCCCTTATTGAGTGTCAACTCCAAGGAGCCATGTGAAGGCCCACTACTATGGCTTTCATTTCTGCAGGAAATACACTTTTACCGGGAAATGCATCCATTTGGACATGAAACTTTTCCTTGGAACCCAAAATCTGAAAATATGTGTCCAGGCCTGCATTATGGACATCCAGTTTAATAACAAACTGATGTGGATGTTTCACATCTGACAGCTAAAATTAAGTCTCATGCGAAACAATACACTCAGGTTTCTGGGGCACATCTTTTCAGACGCAGCTTATGCTTTTATAAGTCTCTGTTTTGTGCGTGATTGAACTATGGATGCCAGATATATGGTTCAACAGCATCATCAGCATTTTGATTGTGTGACCCTGTCAACCAATGTGGGGTAGAGCTCACCACTGGGTCTTTCCAAATGAGCCCAATAGGCAAACTTCTGGCAGAGTCTGAGACCCTACCCTTGTGGCTTTGGTGTTACTAGCTACTACTCAACTATGTCTCTTTCTTCTACCTTCCCAGATGCTTCAAGCCCCTGATCCTTGATCTAGGACAGGCCTACAAATTTAAATTCTGTGCTGGAATTCCTCTGTACAGATCTTTCTCTCCAACCACTTGACTGCATGATGCATCCACACACACACACACACACACACACACACACACAAGAAAACATGGAAGGACAGGATACATTCTCAAGTATACTAATGCCCAGAGACCTTCAGTCTTCATAACAGAATTGGTTACAATTGCCAACACTCTCCATTTTGTAAGGAGAAATACCACAAACAGACAAACAGTAGTTTTCTGATGTGCAATGACTTGATGAGCAGTACACAGGTTATTAGTCAGTGTTGACCTCACCACATTATAGTGTCCACTGTTCATGATCTTGTACTTGTCCACAGCCATAATGGCCACTCAGTTGTTTTACTCTAGACCCCGAGTCATAGGGGATCACCTAAAATGAATTGGTTGATGGCCTAGTCAGGGAAGTAACCTCATGACTGATTCTGGCAATGGGGATGCTGAGCCCAAACATATGGATGCATCCATAACAGGTGCGCTATCACAGTTGGAATAAAGAATGGTGGGCTACCCCTCTCTACATCAAACTCTGTGTCATCTAAGAGACAACTGCAGCTCAGTGTTCCTCCTTCGATTCATCTTGATGGGAATCCGTGATTTTATTGTGGCTCTGTGTTTGACACCCTCATCTGAATTAGAGTTTCATCCTGCATAATGATACTATCTCTTCTCCCTCCACATTGCCCACTCTCTCACGCCAATGTACCTACGGTATGCTGCTGACAGTGGGACAGTGGCCTACATGCCAGTGGAGTGTTCTCTTAGAGCACTTCAACAACTGCAAGGTCACGGATTTGTTGTCCTTGATATTGGCCAATGATGAAAGAACACCTGAAATAAGTTTTGCACTTTCTCCATGAGAGTGGGTGTTATTCCTGACTTTAATACTTTGAATTTATCAGATCAGGTGTGGGACCACTGTGGGAAGTTTACCTACCACAGTATGCTGTGCTCTGATGTATCCTCTGCATCTGTTCTGCCTGCTGACATAGTCTTTTTCCTTTATCGTGTTTAATTCGTTGGAGGGAACTGATATCCACCAAATATAGACTGAAACATCTGTATATTCACTGCAGGTGGTACAGACATACAGTCCTGTGAAGCACATTTGAACACGTTTTCCGAAAACTGCCTTAAACAGCTAGTTAGACAACCCACACACGAGGGAAAATGTTTAAGACCTTTTAGCTACAAACACTTCTGACCTATTGACAGAGTCAGTATAGAGACAGGGATTAGTGATATGATGTCATCGTAGTGATGATGGCTACTAAAGTTAATAACCCCGTTGAGAAGGCTGAGAGAGGACTTATGTTAGAAAAAGCAAATAAGTAGCTTAAATTTTCTTTACTTTACGTCTGTGGTCACAAGTTTTTTTTGTCTGTTTTGATCTATAATGACCATCTTCAGATCTGTTGTATGGTCATTATAGATCAAAACCAGTAATCTGATAACAAAAAAAAAATGTGACCATAGACATAGAGTAAAGGAAATTTATTCTATATTTGGGACACTGTTTTATTCACTACCACATCACAGCTTGTGAAATAAGTAGCTGTTAGCATCCCACTTGGACAATGGACACCATTTAGCTACAATGTGATGGATTTAGAGAAATTAACATCAGTTTGCTGCAGAATTCTTGGATACTTTCAGAGTTTGAAAATAATAAAGTTTCTGGAGACAGACAAGCTTTTGTCCACCAATCAGCCCAGATTTAGAAAGCATCACTCATGCAAAGCTCAGCTTGGGCTTTACTCACATGATATCCTACAGACCAAGAATTGGGGGCAACAGGCAGATTCCATATTCCTAGATTTCTGGAAAGCATTGGACAAGGTGCCCCATTGCAGACTGTTGATGAAGGTCCAAGCATATGGTTTAGGTTCCCAGGTATGCGAGTCACTCAAAGACTTATTGAGTAATAGAAGCCAGTATGTTGTTCTGAAAGGCGAGTGTTCGTTAGAGACAAGGGTATTGTGAAGATTGCCCCAGGGTAGTTGTGGCTGTTTGGTGGTGATGCTGTGGTGTACAGGAAGATGTTGATGTTGTGTGATTAGGAGTATACAAGACGACACAGACAGAATTTCTAGTTGATGTGATGAATGCACTGAACGTATAAAAATGTAAGTTATTGCACATGAGTTGGAGAAACAGTCCTGTAATGTTTGAATACAGCATTAGTGGGATGCTGCTTGACAAAGTCACTTCAATTAAATATCTAGGCATAACACTGCAGAGCGATATGAAAAGGAATGTGCATGTCAGATTGGTAGGCGAACGCTGGGCTTAATTTCATTGGGAGAATTTTGGGAAACTGTAGCTCATCCATAAAGGAGATGTCGTATAGAATGCTTGTGTGACACATTCTTGAGTAGCATTTGTGTGTCTGGTATCACCACCAGGTCAGATTAAAGTAAGACTTCGAAGCAGTTCAGAAGCACTCTGGTAGAGTTGTTACTGATAGGTGCAATCAGCGCACAAGTGCTATGGAAGTGCTTTTTTAATTGAAATGCGAATGCTTGGAGGGGAAAGATGCTATTTTCACAAGGCGCTACTGCAGAAATTTTGAGAATCAGCATTTGAGGCCACTTGCAGAACCATTCTACTACCACTAATGTAAATTTCAAAATTTTGTATAAGAACCATGAAGGTAAGATGCGAGAAATTAGGGCCTTATGGAGACTTTTAGACACTCCTGTTTCTCTCATTCTATTTGTCAGTGAAACAGGAAAGGAAATGACATAGTGGTATGTGGTACCTTCCGCCATGGCTTGCAGAGTATATATGTATGCAGATGTAGATATCATCACTTGTGTATTTCTGATTGTTACTATGATTTTAGTTCCTTTCCTTTTACTTATATCGAGTTCCCTTCCATAGTAGAGATGGGGTACTGTTTATTACATCAGTGTTTCGTCCCTGCATTGAGTTGGCTGGGGTAAGGTATGGGGATGGGGCAGTCTACTGCTGCAGATGAAACTTGAATGGGGGAGGCGGACCCCCAACCCTCTGCTCCACAGCTCACACTCACACTCACAGGACAACTCAACATTCACTTTATGTGTTGTGCAACTACTGTAACCACAGACATCATTATTGCTCCATACACTATGAGCCTATTAGTACTACACACCGCAGCAGTATCACCAGATGGGTTTTACCAATGTTCTTTTAGGGCTTTTTTTGTGGCCGGTGGGCTAATGACTTCATTGTTTGGTCCCTTGAACTCCATAATGCCAACCATCTGCAAAAATTTAAGTTTCTAAAAAAGATTTTTAACATCTTGAGTAAATCTAACATTTGTGTCTACTACCGGAGCAGGTCAAATACTGAATCCCAATCGAGCTATGACATCACTTGAGTTATGAGATGTTATCAAAGTGTTGCTTCTTTGAACTTCATGTTTAAATATACTACACTGTTTACAGAGACCAAGAACATACACTGTTGTTAATTACGTAGTAATTGAATCTTTTGTGGTAATTAAATGTGTACTTAATGTACTTTTGATTTATCTTCTGTTCCTCTACTGACATATATATTTACTGTTTTTAAAGCTGCAGGGAGAATGTAGGTTAGTGAATATTATATATCTGTATTTGCAGATTCACAGAAAATATTTGAGATTCTAGTTGCCTCAAAAACTGACTACAATTAAATAATATAAATGTGTGAGAACCATGTAAGCCATATTCAATATGCATGTTTGTAAATGCAAGACAAATATTTTAAATTCTACATATAAATGCAAAATAATTTTAGACAACTTGTAGTTACCCTGTTATACTTATTTACAAAACAATGTTTTGGGAGTTCACTTTTTCCAATACATTATGATATTCTTTTTACTGAGGTATGTGATATGGGTGTAAATGAGAAGGAATGTGCAAAGTAAAACAAACCAGAATCCACTGTGGTCACTTTGGCTAAATAAGAACTGTGAATAAATATCACAAACAAAATCTAATTAATTCGTACGAAATAATGACTCACATAACATGAGACTCAGAGATATTAATGCATTATGAGATAAATTAACAGAGATGACTTCTTTTTTGTGTTAGATTGTAACTACTTTGTTTTCAAAATACATAAAGTAATTGCAATAACAACTTTATAGTATTAAAAATACTTTCTTTCTGTGTCCCATTTGTAATCAAGTTTTGAATTCATTTTGGTCTGTACAACACAAATGTCAGTATGAAAATTAATATGTTATAATATTTATGAGAAGTAAGTATGACTCTTATGAAAATGCACTTGCATGTAATTGTTGCAGCTGAACATTTTGCAAGATATTTTTGCTTGTTCACTATATAGAATACACTTATCTTTGTAAACTACCCAATATTTGTAAAATCATTTCCAGACCAACACATCTGAATACATACAAAACATCTGTGCACTAATATTTACTAGTTTACTACAAAAGTGTACCTAGTGCTGTATATTTTGTTCAGTTTCCACAGTTACCATGAAATGATAGTCCATATGACTTTGATCATTTATTATGGGCAATCACTTATATACATATGAAATATTCACATTACTGGTTACATTAAACAACTGCCCTGTTCAGATGTGGCAGACTTCACCACAAACCTTTGTACCAAAGGTTTGTCACATTTGAAGATGGCAGCTGTTTGCCAGAACTGGGAATGCGAATATTTTATATATATTTCTCATTGATGTAATAAATTGTTATACAAACATATTCATTCAGTGCAACTAATACTGTGGAAAAGAATTTTGTTTAATGAACTTCATTACAGATAAATGAAAAAAAAAAAAAAACAATACCAATGGCACAAGATTTGGTATGTAGGACATTGGCAACTGAGAGGCATGATAATTAATTTAGAGAGATCCACATCAGTTGTTTTAATTATTTATTGAAACCACAACTGTTTTCAGGATTTTAAAATCACATCTTGAGGTGTATTTTTAACACATTAGCCGTGCAGGATTAGCCGAGCGGTCTAAGGCGCTGCAGTCATGGACTGTGCGGTTGGTCCTGGCAGAGGTTCGAGTCCTCCCTTGGGCATGGGTGTGTGTGTTTGTCCTTAGGATAATTTAGGTTAAGTAGTGTGTAAGCTTAGGGACTGATGACCTTAGCAGTTAAGTCCCATAAGATTTCACACACATTTGAACTTTTTTTTTAACACATTATATGTGACTGGGCCAGTCAGTGCAAGAGCTCTAATCACTGCATGTTGGCGGAAATTGTCTGCCACAGGCATTCCTACCATGTGGCTGCCTGGTGGTGGTCAGTTTCTGCAAACATGCAGTGCTTGGAGCTGGTCCTACCGCATGTTGTGTGTTACCAAATACAATAATTTCATACACCTGGAGGTGGAATTTTAAAATCACAAAACTGGTTGTGATTTGAATAAATAATTAATACAACTGAAGCAGATCTTTCTAAATTAATTATCAGTTGCGGATGTCCTATGTACCAAATCTTGTGTCATTGGTATTGTTTTCATTCTCCATTTAACTGTAATGAAATTCAATAAACAAAATTCTTTCTCACAGTATTAGATGTGCTGAATGAATATTAACTGAATTTTAAGTTCACCAGCAACTATATGTCATCCACCATGCGTTCCTGCCGTGCAGCTGCCTGGTGGCAGACAGTTTGCACCAGCCTGCAGTTGCTGGACGTCTTGCACTGGCTGTCCCAACTGCATGTAATATGTTACCAAATGCATTAATTTCATACATCTGGAGATGGGATTTTAAAATCCTGAAACCAGTCATTGTTTGAATAAATAATTAATACAACCAAAGAGGACCCCTGTAAATTAATTATAATACCAGTTACACTAAAACTGTTTTAAATAATACTGTCTTCAATGTAAACTTAATCAGGAAAACTTAATACTTATGAGACAACTCTTCTGTTTATGTGGGATTATAAATAAATTCTTCTTGTGGCAATGAAAAATAATTTCAAGACAGCATATTTATTGTCACCCAGAATAAAAATTTCTCTCTATAATCAGGAATTTTCCCTTGTACAGCCTTTTATAATATGCAGCTATTGCACTACTAACTTGCTGCATCTGCTGTAGTATTTGGTAACTTGTCTTATTTTGTGTTATATGCAAACAGACTTTGAAATTGCTTGTTAATATATTCTAAATGTTTTTTTCTGAAACTGTCAGTTATACTGTATTGAGGAACAGTTTTGCACAATGACAGTTCTTTCTGCACTTTCATGCTTTGCCTACATCATTATTTTCAATTTCTAAAGAGCATGCTTGCTATCACTGTTAACAAATACACATTACACAGTTTGAAAGATATGTGTATTTTAGATGCTTTTTCCAAAAGAAAAAGCAGGGGAAGAGATTTATTCACACCTGTTACTTATCTTCTTCGCTGTGTGCATGAGTCATTACGAAAAAAACTTCTGTCATATTCCTAGTTCTTTGCTATGAAGAAGAGCTTGATCAGCATTCTTTGGGTTCATTTTGTTTCGTAAGGGAAATTTTCTGTGCTTGAAGAACTGAAAACTTCTTTGTTGTGTTATCAAAGGAAATATTTACACCATAAGCTTAAATGGCTTGATATTTCCTCTCCACAATTTAGAGATGCATTCTATGCATAACAGGCATCATAATTTATAATGCTTCGAAATCAAAGTCACCATCAGCAGATTTACATTCACCTATGTGTTGATTATTTGCTCTCAAAGATAGGTTTTGATAGGCATGTGAAGGCAAAGAAACAATAATTATCAGCTTTATTCAGGAAGTTTTGATTGAGAAACTGTCAGTGTACACTTTATAATGATTAACTGTTTGATATGTTATCATTGAAGATACACCCTTAAGTTAGAAAATTTGTGACATAATCATGTAATTCTATAGCATGATTTCTTGAATTTTCAGGAGATTTGGGGAAAGCAGTTGGCGAGCTTGTGACAGTGATGACAGATGATGAACCACATTTGGGCCCACAGGATGATGACAATGATAATTAAGCTGACCATGGTTCAGCTAGGCAGAATAAAAAATGACATCATTTTAAGACTCTGTAATAAACGTTCATATCAGACAGCTAACTTTTATAGCTGTCCATGTCAGGAGTGATTTCCTTTTAATTTTGTAAGTTAACCAAGGGCTGATAATCAATCCAGTCATTCAGTTTTAATACAGTGAGAACTAAATGTCCACTCACAAAGAAATTTGGGATGAATTCTTTTTCACTATTGCTCCAGAATTCCATATTAAACTGAAATCAGCTTTGCACAAAATACATCACACGCGAAAAAATTATTTAGTGTAGTGTTACATACCTGAATTAATGTTGAACTTTGAAACCAAAACACATCCTACGTAACATATCTTCATGAAGGAAACATATGGTTCCTTTATTAATACTATCAGATAGAGTAAGTTTAATCTTGTTAATGTGTAACCACAGATGTATCTTTGTAAATAAATGACCAAAGTACTGCAGTCACTTATATATTCAGTACATAAATGTGCACATTCAAAAATCATATATATTCATAGTAACATCATAATAAGGGAGACTTACAAACTGCTTTGGTAATAATTTAAAAGTGATCTAAAATTGCACAAACTGGTATTGTCTAACTTCTTTCGCTGTTAGGCCCTCCATAGTGATATGCTGTATGGTTCTATGTATGTTTGTTGCCATTAGAGTAATAAATGTGTTAGCTTTTGAGAGATAATTGTTTGATTGGAAAGGACTTTATATTGTCATTGCAACTTGCAGTAAATTTAAGTACAGCAGAGGAAAAGCTTATGAATAATATGTATTGAAAGAAAAATTGAACAGATGCAAACTCTGTATGGTGAGAAAATAAATGTGGCACAAGCTACTGTAGTGTTATTGTTAATTGCAGAATGTAAGACAAAGAGATTTGTGAATTATCTGCAGTGGTGGTTATATAGCACATATCTTCGATGTTGACATTTTCATTGCCAAATTGAACTATTATTTTGATGATATTATTTTATTTTATTATATGCAAGTCTTTCTCGAATGAGTAGTGAAAATAATTCCCTCTAATTTGCGGTATTTCGTAGAAGTTTAAAGCTGTTGTTATAAATATGGAAATTAACTATTCGTGTTTAGAATCGCTTACATACAAAACCCAATAATGATATTGTAAAATGTTTCTAGTTAAATATACAAATGGAATTTGTTTCTTTCCCAGATTATAATGAGTAAAACTACAGCTTTTGGTATTTATTCCTGAAAAATATACCTATTCACAACATATCACCTCTATGACTATTTTAATGAAACTGAGTAAAGTATTACATATGTGAATGGTACTAATAAATATAAGTAACTAATGCAATGTCACATCATTTCTAAAAAAAGAAATGGAATAATGGTACTACTTTTTTGTATACTTGTCCCTATTGTAGTGTTAATGTTATTTTGACTATGCATGTCACATCCACATTTTCTCAATTTTTACATTTGTGCATTTAATGCCACTATCATATTTTTCTGAAGTAGTATTATTCACTTATACAGTTATTGCCCTTCTGAGAAAAATGGAAAATAAAGTTATGTACTGGCATTAATTCAGAGTTTTTGTTGAAGTGAAGCAATCAATCACAGTAGTTTTGAGGAATATAAGCTATGGAAAAGATACAGGATACTGGTAACTCCCATAAGTTAGCAGTGGACATGTTTATTTGAACTGTCTCACAGTGATTAATTAGAAATACTAGATTTTTTTACCTGCAATTGTCTCTATGGAATATGTGGATGTAACATGCCGAATGTGATTGCTGTAGTAGTTTGTAATGAAAACAATTGACTGAATACTGTATGATGGTGTGCCATACATAGAAATAAATACATTAAAGGATCAAAAGTGAATAAATGTGGATGGAGTAAAGCTAATATATCTGTTAAGAGAAAATTACATTTTCACTGTACATGTACCGGTATTCCAAAATGTAAAGTTTTTGTGGTCAATGTTTCCTTTCATAGGAGTATATAGAGGTCTTCATTCCACCTTCTATTTGTATACTATTTTAATGTTGATTCTGAGTTCAGATCTTGTCAGTATTTGCTCTCTTCTGGAACTCAAAGTGAAAAAGAAGAGTGGCTATTTTAATATTGTATGCTGTGTTAATACATTTGTAACATGTATAAAGGGGATTTCATTTTCCAGTCTTACATGTGTTCTTGACTGTATTCACAGTTGAAAATCATCTTTTTGTTGGTATTTTCATATTTGACGCTTTCATTTCTGGATATTACATACACAGTAATTATTCATTGAAAAAGTCACAAAATAATCCAAAAATAAATAATTATTCTTACATTTATGTCAAATGGATCACACACAGCCATATTACTGATATTTCATGCCACATAACTACACTGGGTCTGGAAAGCTGTTGGCAAAAAATCCCTGATACACACATACTGCTGACATCATTTCAGTGTTGAAAAAATTGGAGCTGGGTTGCAGTTTTTGTTTTAATTTGCCAACTGTAAACTGAAAATTATTTTGAACTGTAAAGACATTCTAATGAAGAATATGTTAAAAATTATCTGTAGATGGCATACCATTTCCCCATGTCTCATACATTTCAATGATCATATCAAATTGATGGATACCATACCATGTAATTACTAGGATAGAATGTTAGTATTATTTTACTGTAATACACATTTAACAGTGAAACTTTTATAAAATACACATTGTTCCAGGCAATTTTACTGTTAATGTTTGCAAAATTTCCAAATGTATTAGTTGGAAGCTAATTGATATCTTTATTGAATATATGTCAACATGATTAATTATAAGGCCTGGCATTAGATTTGTGGGTACAGAAAATGCATACCAATTCAAAGCAGCTGTAGATATTTGTACTTCAAATATGTAACTTTACATATCATAATGGATTATGTTTTGCCAAAAGCTTCAATGTTTGTTTAGTCAGGCCTATAAGTACATGACTTTTGTCCATTAAATTGCTTTGAAATTGTGCGTTAGGTATGACATTCCTAGGTAATTTAGAGACAAGTGCTTTACATTTCATTCACATTGCTACAATGTATAGAAAAATGTTTTGTTTGTAATTTTTTTTAAAAAAATGGGATCACTTTAGATTGTATTTGTAGATGACTTTTTTTTTATGATTCTGCATTGAGAACGTGCAACTGATTTCAGAATGTGTTGAATTGTTTGAGAAATTTCCATACTACTTTCATATGTATTTTTTTCCATATGTCCTTCAGTTGATATGATTTCATAATAAAGATTTTTTATTACCAAAAACTGTAGACATTGTTGAAGCAATATTTATTATTGTAATGACCAGTAAATGGATGTGGGGAAACCAATTCTGGCCTCATTATGTTCTGAAAAATGTTTTTGTAGTGTTTACTTTCCCTGTTCCTTCATGAGAAGTGAATTGAAACTAATTATTTCATACTTTTGTTCTAGTTGTGAACAGGAAAATGTTAATTTCAATATTACATTAAAAATGTAGTTTTCAAGTACGTACAATATTTTCAAATGGTCCTGTTAAAAACCAACAGTGAGTGTCAGTAGCACCACAATGAGAGAGTGCCTTTAACTTTGTATAATGTTTTTGCAAAGACAGATCATGAGAGTTAGGTACAATCAAAGTACTTTTTGGGCACTCTGATACAATTACACCACTGCTCTGTTTGGTGACATTTGGAAAAAACAAATATTACATCCACTTTTTTGACTGATATACATGTTGACAGTATGAATAGCTTCACAAATGAGTTATCTGATATCTACAACAGCAGAGCACAGACAACAGCTTAAGGGTGTGGGAAAACACATGATCTGTATCTTTATTAAGTGTTTACTTACATTTTGAACAGGAGGGCAGATGTTTGTGGGACCCCGTTTCCTGACAGTGGAACATTGTTTTGTGATGATATGTTCCTGAAGTCCTCTTCATTGGCTTTTTCCAGTGCTCCAGGTAAAAGTATATAGTTCAGTTTCAAAATTACCTGTGTACATCAGAAAATTTGCCACCTTGTCCACTATACCTTAACAAAAACTGTACCACTGTCCATTACAACTTGCCAAAAACTGTTTCTCTACATAATTACTTCTTCTGGATATATAAGTTTGGGTGGCCTGCCTTAGCTACCTTACCATGTGCGATAAGACACACATATTTCACCATAAAGCCAATAGGTGCAATGTTTAAGTGGACAGACTAAGTGGAGGAATTCTAAAGGTCATGAATTGGAGTATTAATCTTCACCTGAGATACCTATATGAATTTTGTATAAATGGTAGGGTGCTGCCAGATGAACTGGAGGAAGTGGTGCTAATACCTACAATTGTGGATGGAAGCAAAAATTACAGACCGGTTAGTCTCACCTGTGTTCTACATAAAATTTTTGGAGGAGTCATCGACAGATATGTAAGCATCTGTTTGCATAAAACAAGATAGTAATGTAGCAGTTAACATGGATTTAGAGCAGCTTTTTTAATGTGAGATACAGGTAGCTGGTTTTCGGCAGGATATGCCAGAAGTGATACACAGGACAGGGAAATGTGAGTATATACCTATCAATCATTCCAAAGCCTTTAATAGGGCAAATCACATGGTACTATAACAAATACTGTAAGGTCTGGGTCTTGAAATGGTAGTATGTTGGGTCACAGCTGAGCATGAAGGTGGACGATCTCTCATCAAAGACAAAATGGAAAGATGAAATAGTGATGATAGAAGTGTACCACAAGGCAGTAAATTGGGGCCATTGGTGCTAATTTATATCAGTGATACTTCAGAAGGGATAAAATAAGAATTAAGACTGCTGATGGCGTAGTAGTGTAATAGGAAGTGATAAAGTAGAAGGTAGTGAGATACTACAAGAAGGATGTAGAAGTCACCAGATACGGAAAGCAGATAAATGTGATGTTGGAAAATGCAGAGGAGAGTCCACTGGTCTCATAAAACTTTAGTATCATTGTGATGTATCGAAATTCTCCACAGTAAACAAGCGTTTCCTCAATCAAGCTAACTGGAAAAAATGTAATTGATATTTTAAATACTAAACAATGATACAAATGTAGAAAGTGGTACCAGTACCACATTTTATTATTAAATGTCACAACAAAATAAACTGGCATTCAAAATTAAATTGAACAAGTCGAGAAAGCAGCACATTACACAAAAATAATCACAAGGGTTAACGTTTTGAGCACTTCATTGTTAACGTCTACATTATAATATCCTCAGTGGTAAATCTGTTTTCCCATCTTATACTCCTCAGATACTTCTTAAGTCTTTTTAATGTATTATTGCTTCTGTCTGGAGTTGCTTCTGTCATAGGGATCATTGCAACTATTCTAATCAGTTTATATATGGTTGGAAACATCTCTCTTTCACGTCTGCGGAGTGTTTCAATAACTAATGATTTAGTGTCTGGAAATTCCGTCATTTGTCTTTTCCATAATAAATATTCACCATGTGTGTGTTCAGTTCCGATGAAGGCACCATTTCCAAAATCATCATAAAATTTGATCAATGTTTCAAAATAATTTATATTTCCTGAGACAGACACAAGACAGGAAATGGAAGCCAGAATATTTTTATAAGGTAAAAGCCTGCTCCCTATTTCTTATCAGATAATGAAAGAATAAAAACACAATTCAGATCAGCAATGTCTATATTGAATCGATTGACTTTTCATTTATTTGTCCTCAGAATAATGATTGGCACCTCATGTTTCTTGCACTTTATTCTTGCTTTAGTAAAAAATTGTCTTCTCCACATTTTCTGATATCTAGCAATTGCGCTTTAAGCATTTGGTTGTGTCAGCTAAACCCAAATCTTTTTGTAGATATCTACTTAACAGTGAAATAGCTAAAGATGAATTCGCTTACAAAAAGGGAAACCATGAATTTCACTGTGTGGATAGAGTTTATGAATCAAATGTTGTCAGCTAATGTGTCACTGTGAATCCAATGGCTAATTTCAGCCAAACGTTCACATACATGACCCAGAAGTTTGATGAAAATAATTAGAGTCTTGCCTCTTCTTTCATCTCATCACGCATAGTTTCTTTAAACAGATTTTTGTTTTTTCCTAGGGCAAAATTCATCAGTCTTCTTTAATAAAATGTCTTGTCTCTTTGCAGTGTGTATTGTAGATTGTATTTTATTGCTACTGTTGTCCACAAAGCAACTTACGCACAAGACATTTCAGTTCATAATGTGATTTCTATGCACGCTTTTTTAAGATTACAATAATATGCTATCTGTGTTAAGTATTCATAAATTTAAATCGTCTTCAATGGAGTAAAAACAGTGATGCTGTAAATATGACTTTAAAGATTTCCTGAATGTTTTGATCTCGGCAATGGCTTTTATGTTTTTAGGAAGTTTGTTATAAAGTTTAATTCCGATTTGGAAAGTACCATTTTGATGCAGGGATGTGGTGATTTGGGTCATAAAAAAATTTTTACTGTGTCTGGTAAAATGATCATGAATATCACAGTTTTTTGTAATCTGCAGTCTTTACCTGTTACATTTATTTTAAAGAATATAAGGGTTTCCATAATGTAGATACATAGCAAAGCAGAGATACCAGAGATATTAAACAGAAGTTTTCACAAGTCTAGGTTTGCATCCAAACATGATTCTAATTGCCTTTTTTTTTTTTTTTTTTTTTTTTTTTTTTTTTTTTTTTTTATAGCTGTTTTAGAGTTTCCCCAGAAAGTGACCCCATATCTAAGGCAATTATGGAAGTAGACACACTATCCATTCTTTTTTGCTCGCTCTCTTCACTACAGCAAGGTTTTACTGAACAAAGAAGGTGGTATGTCTTGCTCAGTTTTGCATTAAAGTATTCAACATGTTTATTCCATTTATATTGTTTTCCAGCCATAATCCTAAGTATTTGGTTTCTATACTGTTATCAATTGGTTCCTGGTTGATGGAGACAAATGGGATGTACATATTCTTGTTTGGAGGATTTGGAATTTTAGTGCAATAGCTTTTTTTTCTTTTGCTATCAAATGATAGAAACTTCAGACAGGAATATCAACAATGTAGGGGAAGACTGTAAAGAAGACACGTTAAGTTGCAGATAGGCACAATTAGAAGACACTTACATAAAGCTTTCGGCAACAGCCATCATCAGTAAAAGAGAGACATACATCATTCTAACACACAAGCGAGCAAACCTCATGCACACATGACCACCAACTACAGCGTCTCGGGCTGAATTTCGTGACTGCCATTTGCTTTCGTCCCAAGATGCTTGAGTTTGCAGTCGTGTGCATTAGATGTGGTTGCCTGTGCGTATGAATGATATACTGATCAAGGCTGTGGCTGAAAGCTTTATTAAGTGTCTTCTAATTGTGCCTATCTGCAACTTAACATGTCTTCTTTATGGTAAGTAGCAATCTATCTTTTGCTACATTTCTCATTTTTTTTTTTACTATTTATTACAAGCTAATTATTCTGTCCACAGTTGCTATGTTGTTTAGTGGCACTGTTTACTGATCGCTGTACCTCTTCCTTGCTGCCACCCGCCCCCTCCCATTTCATAGAATGGTGTGATCAGCAAATGTGATTGTTTTAAGAGCATCCACATTTAAGCTTAGATCATTTATGTACAGAAGGTGCCACGTTACTGATCCTTGGGGTACAGAATATTTAATTAATTTGTAGTAGGACAAGTGTTCAATGTTGTACCTGCCAGAGGTGGATGCCAAGGATTAGGGTAGGTGCTTAAACAGTCAGCAGAAATGATTAGAAGCAGACTTAATCTGAATGGCACTATCTCTACTTAACTTCAAACAGAGAGTTCAAAAGACATCTGTCAGAGCCTAGTCACCAACATATACATAATCACAGATAGCTACTATAAACAGTATTGAGGCTTTGGTGAAACCACTAGTAACCTCATTGCAGTGTCTTCTTATGCCAGTTCTGTGGTGACACTATGTGTGCATGCAGCAGGAGGTGAGTATTCGAGCCGGGTGCAGATTGGTGGCACTGTCAAGAGTGGGATGGTTTCTGCCCTGTGTGGTATTGATACAGATGACACCACATTCCCTCCCCCCCCCCCCTTCTCCCCCAAAAAAACTCCTTGCTACCATTGTCATTGTATATTGGTACTAGCAGAAACAACATTGAGGAGGTGGTCTGAACATAGGTGCCACAGAGGTGGTAGGAGCTGAAACTGCAATGGATGCCAAGCATCTGCCCACATCCTGACATGCATCTTGTGAATGGCTGGAAACACTGGCCGAAAAACCAGGGATAAGGCACCCATACCCAGGGACGGATCATCATCTTACATCGATGAAGACGGGACAGAGATCGAAGGGTTCACAGTGGCCACTGGAAGGCGGCAGGCTGAAGGGAGGCCACCTTTTGTGGCTGGGGCTGCAGTGACGGTGACAGTGGTAGTGGCATGTTGCCAGCTGTTGTCTACCTGTCTTCATAGTACACTACTGGCAATTAAAATTGCTGCACCAAGAAGAAATGCAGATGATAAACAGGTATTGGACAAATATATTATACTAGAATTGACATGTGATTACATTTTCACCCAATTTGGGTGCATAGATCCTGAGAAATCAGTACCCAGAACAACCACCTCTGGCCGTAATAATGGCCTTGATATGCTTGGGCATTGAGTCAAACAGAGCTTGGATGGCATGTACACACCTGCCCATGCAGCTTCAACATGATACCACAGTTCCTCAAGAGAAGTGACTGGTGTATTGTGACGAGCCAGTTGCTCGGCCAGCATTGACCAAACGTTTTCAATTGGTGAGAGATCTGGAGATAGTGCTAGCCAGGGCAGCAGTCGAATATTTTCTGTATCCAGAAAGGCCCATACAGGACCTGAAACATGCAGTCGTGCATTATCCTGCTGAAATGTAGGGTTTCACAGGGATCGAATGTAGGGTAGAGCCACGGGTTGTAACACATCTGAAATGTAACTACCACTGTTCAAAGTGCCGTCAATGCGAACAAGAGGTGACCGAGAGGTGTAACCAATGGCACCTCATACCATCATGCCGGGTGATATGCCAGTATGGTGATGACGAATGCGTGCTTCTAATGTGCATTCACTGCGATGTCACCAAACACGGATGCGACCATCATGATACTGTAAACAGAACCTGGATTCATCTGAAAAAAATGACGTTTTGCCATTCATGCACCCAGGTTCGTCATTAAGTACACCATCACAGGCACTCCTGTCTGTGATGCAGCATCAAAGGTAACCACAGACATGGTCTCCGAGCTGATAGTCCGTGCTGCTGCAAACATTGTCGAACTGTTCGTGCAGATGGTTGTTGTCCTGCAAACGACCCCATCTGTCGACTCAGGGATCGAGACGTGGCTGCACGATCCGTTACACCCATGCAGATAAGATGCCTGTCATCTCAACTGCTAGTGATATGAGGCTGTTGGGATCCAGCACGGCGTTCCGTATTACCTTCCTGAACCCACTGATTCCATATTCGGGTAACAGTCATTGGATCTCGACCAACGCGAGCAGCAATGTCGCGGTACGATAAACCGCAATTGCAATAGGCTACAATCCATCCTTTATCAAAGTCAGAAATGTGAAGGTATACATTTCTCCTCCTTACACAAGGCATCACAACAACGTTTCACCAGGCAACGCCAGTCAACTGCTGTTTGTGTATGAGAAATCAGTTGGAAACTTTTCTCATGTCAGCACATTGTAGGTGTCGCCACAGCGCCAACCTTGTGTGAATGCTCCAAAAATCTCATAATTTGCATATCACAGCATCTTCTTCCTGTCGGTTAAATTTCACGTCTGTAGTACGTCATCTTCGTAGTGTAGCAATTGTAATGGCCAGTAGTGTAACATCATAATAAGGGAGACTTACAAACGGCATTGGTAATAATTCAAAAGTGATCTAAAATTGCACAAACTGATAGTGTCAAACTTCTTTTGGTGGTAGGATTGTACACCCTATTAAATAATTCGTTCTGCAACTTGTCCAATGGGAGGAGGAGGTAATAAGAACGCACAAAAGTTGACTGGTGTAAAAGTAGGTCTTACAGAAAATCAAGATCGAGAAAAGGTTATAAATTATGTTGTGCCTGCCTATAGTTTTGGTTATATATTTATAAAACAGACCTAACAATCAAGACTAGTTATAAACTATTCTCTGTCTGTCCGTAGTTTTAATTATATACCTACATAACAGGAGAAAAATGTTAACAGACATGATACAAGTATTGCACAGATGTTTTGCTACGTATTTTTTTCATATTACCTAACAGAAAGTTACAATATGTGCATGCTATATACTTCTGTTGTTATGTAAATTGGTAAGCATCGATTCATTCACTAAAGTGCTGGAAACTCTAGTTCTGTATACACAAGAATGTAAGGAGATAAATTGCTGACATGCACTAAGTCCTCTTCCCTTGAGTGATTTTTTACTGATGTTAGATTAGTGGAGTGTGATTTGTCAGACACTGCTTTCTTGGTCTTAGAATTTTGTGGGATTCTTTCCCAGTAAGCTGGCCACTGTGGCCGAGCAGTTCTAGGTGCTTCAGTCCGGAACCGCACTGTTGCTACGGTTGCAGGTTCAAATCCTGCCTCGTGCATGGATGTGTGTGATGTACTTAGGTTAGTAAGGTTTAAATAGTTCTAAGTCTAGGAGACTGATGACCTCAGATGTTAAGTCCCATAATGCTTAGAGCCATTTGAACCACTTTCCCAGTAAGTGTGAGATGTGAGTCACATGTATTTGGAACTGTAAAATATTTGGGAGTAACTATTTGATGGAGTCTAAAATGGAATGAGGCCATAAAACAGTTAGGAAAAAAACCATACACATGGATCACACATTGACTACTACTACTACTACTACTACTACTACTACAGATAAAATTACAAGAAGCCCCCTGCCAAAGGGGTATGATCTGTGTGCATGCACAACACAAGTAACAAAGTCCCAGCAGCAAATATCCATGATTTATTTGTCAGCAATAGTGTAATAGAACATTAGTGGGTTTACACTTATTTATACATAGTATGTTACATTTACTTTCAGCAATCATCCTCTGTAATTCGCTATTAGATGCAAACTGCAGGAAAATCTATTTAAATGAAAAAAATCATTGATTTCAAGCCAAAATTGAAAAAAAAAAAAAACAGATTGCGTTCCCTAATGACGTTAGGCTCCATAAAGTGAAGTCGTATGAAGTACAGCATTTCCTCATTCAGGTAGGATCGTCGAATTCTACATAATAACCTATATCGCACTTACATAACTAAAGAAATAATTACTATAGATGACATTCAGTTATATGTGGTTTTAGGTCTGTGTTCTCACAAACACACCTTGTATACACATGAATCACATACAAATCAAATCATTCATTCCTCCTACTTTTACTTTTTACATAAAACTGCTACCTTTCTTGATACTGCAGCTAGCCGCTCATTACATTTTTCATGAGAAATCACTTAAGAATGTAATTCTGGTCTGAACACTAGATTGCTTTGTGCTTATAAGTTGCTGACATTAACATGACATCATTTCCGGTTATAACTCCTAAAATTAGAACTCATATTGACACACTACTGATGAAATGACATTACTTGATTGACTGGTTTGGGATGTTTCTATTAGGTGCTGATACCTTCACCTGTATGTCAGGGTGCTTACTGCTGCAACACTACACACATATGCCCACCACAAAATACCTGAGATTACCCACTCAGACTGATCTAATCTAGATTAAATTGTCACCACACAATCCAACCCAACCAAGCCCAACCCAATACAACTCAACTCAACCCAACCCAATGCGACCTGACTCAACCCAACACAACTGTGAACTGTTCAAGTAACACACTCTTTGCCCTACCTTCCTATTCATAATAAATCTTACTCACATTAGACCATTTTCTGTTGCCATTAATATTCCCTTATACTCGTCTGACCAGAAATCCTTGTCTTCTTTCCATTTCACTTTACTGACCCCTACCATATCTAGATTACACCTTTGCATTTCCCTTTTCAGATTTTCTAGTTTTCAATCTTTTCTCATAGTCATCTCCACCTTGGCAGTCCCCACCCAGCGACTATTCCAGAATCTTTAGTCAATGGAGAGATCATCACAACAATTACAGGCCACATGTTCTGCAGATACACATTATGTGTCTTTAATACAATGATTTCCATTGCCTCTTGTATCCTCGTGCCACTGATCCTGCATCCTCATGCCACTGATCATTGCTGATCCTTCCACTTTTAGGGCAGTTTCCCACACCTAGGGCAAGAGAGTACCCTGAATCTCTTTCTGCTCGCCTGCCTTCTTTCACAAGGCCGTTGGCAGAATGAGGGTGATTTCTTATGGCAGAAGTCTTCCACCACCAATGCTGGCTGTTAATCAAAATTTAAGCTGTGGCGGGTTTTGAAACCAGGGTCAATGACATATTGATTACAAATACAAATACACTACCCCTAGACCACAGGTTACTCTTTTGTACAAATGTCAAAAGTTGGGGTGAAATGAAGCTAAGAAGGCCTGTGACGACCTTCCCATAATGTGAAACGTTCACAATGGCTCTGGGCAGAATTGTGGTCATATTTGGTGCCAATGTGACATCACTCACCCACCTTCCACATCACATCAACTTCTGAACTCTAGCCTTCTACTCGCATATGTAAGGCCTAAAGTGACGTCACAGGGCCTCACCTACGTGCACCTTATCAGTGGTTTCGAGAAAGTGATACTTTAATTGTGATGCACAATGCAGCTTAAGGAATTCTTGTGTACTACATGAGAAAATGAATTTTGTAACACACTGACCCGACACACGCTATAGGGCACTTGCTATTCCATATTGACTTAAGTATGAAGTATGTGGAATGGGATTAAAATCGTGCACAGTGAACCAAGACACAGCCAAAGCCAGGGTCCAGTGTAGAGGGTGAACTGGGCATTGAAAAAGTGCTAGATGAAGCTAAATCCGACTCTAGACAGGGCTATGGGATCGCAGTTCATTCTGCTTCAGAAAAATCAGTCCCTCCAATCAGGTAAGGAATATTCATACCAAAAGGCTACATTTGAGAAAAGATCCAATTAAATTTCTTGTGAACTTAGTAGTGTTTTTTGTGGAAGATTGAATTTTCACATATTTGTTAATTTGTACAAATTGTTCGATCGCTGTATGAATTATGTTTGGATGATTTACTAGAGTTGGTTTGTTATCTGATAGAATTTCTCATGCAAAACATGTTATGTACAGTGAGAAGAGAATATTGAGACTTTATTTGATAATTGCGGAGAGGAGAATGATAAAACGAGGATATAGCAGACATAAGTTAAATGGTTCAAATGGCTCTGAGCACTATGGGACTTAACTTCTGAGGTCATCAGTCCCCTAGAACTTAGAACTACTTAAACCTAACTAACCTAAGGACGTCACACACATCCATACCCAAGGCAGCATTCGAACCTGCGACCGCAGCGGTTGTGCGGTTCCAGACTGTAGCGCCTAGAACCGCTCGGCCACTCCGGCCGGCAGACATAAGTTAAACACAGACAGTTATTAAAATGCTCTAGGTGAGAAGTTTCCATTTGTCTTCTATTTTATTTACTTTATGATAAATGCTGAAAAATGTTTAAATGTTACATGTACGAATTTTTTAATACTGACCCAACCCAAACCATCCCCATGCCCATCCCCAACCCCAATCCCAACCCTAACCCCAATTCCTAACTCCCAGTCCACAACTCCATCACACCCCCACCCCACCCCGCCCCACCCCACCCCACCAACCTGAATTGACCTGACCTGACCTGAGGTAGCAGTGAACTGTTCGCAGTAACATACTCTTTGCCCTATCTTCCTACTCATAATAAAGCATTCTCCCACTATACCTTTTTCTGCTGCTGTTGATATTACCCAATACTCAACTGACTAGAAATCCTTGTCTTTTTTCCATTTCACTTCACTAACACCTACCATATCTAGACTGAGCTTTTGGATTTCCCTTTTCAGATTTTCTAGATTTCAATCTGTTGCTCATGGTCACATTCACCTTGCCAGTCCTCTACCAGAGATCCAAATAGGGGACTATACAAGTATCTTTTGCCAATGGAGAGATCGTCATGACACTTTTTCAATTACAGGCCATGTGTCCTGTGGATACACATTATATGCCTTTAATACTGTGACTTCCACTGACTCCTGCATCCTCATGCTATTGATCATTGCTGATTCTTCCACTTTCAGGGGCCGTTTCCCACACCTAGGGCAAGGGAGTGCCCTGAAGCTCTGTCCACTCCTCCACCCTCTTTGGCCGGCCGTTGTGGCCGAGTGGTTCTAGGCGCTACAGTCTGGAACCGCGCGACTGCTACGCTCGCAGGTTCAAATCCTGCCTCGGGCATGGATGTGTGTGGTGTCTTTAGGTTAGTTAGGTTTAAGTAGTTCTAGGTTCTAGGGGACTGATGACCTCAGACTTTAAGTCCCATAGTGCTCAGAGCCATTTGAACCATTTTGAACCACCCAGGCCATTGACAGAACGAGGGTGACTTCTTATGCCAGATGTCTTCTGCCTCCAGTGCTGATTATTAATCAAAATGTAAACTGTCACGGGTTTCAAAAGCAAGACTGATGACGTTTTGATTACGAGGAGCAGGATGACATGTAGGGCAGGGGTTGGCACCCCAGGCCTGGCCATCGCGTCGCCATAGGATCAGGGGAGGATTTGGCTGGTTTGTCTATGTTTATTTATTTTAATTTTAATTTAATTTAATTTTATTATATTTTATTTTTATTTATGGAATTAATTTTGTTTTATTAAAAAAAAAAGATCCTACAACTGCAACGTCCCATTGAGCAGGAGGGCCGGCCGGGTGGTCGAGCAGTTCTAGGCGCTACAGTCTGGAACCACGCGACCGCTCCGATCGCAGGTTCGAATCCTGCCTCGGGAATGGATGTGTGTGATGTCCTTAGGTAAGTTAGGTTTAAGTAGTTCTAGGTTCTAGGGGACTGATGACCTCAGACGTTAAGTCCCATAGTGCTCAGAGCCATTTGGACCATTTTGAGCAGGAGTGTCTGCAAATAATGAACCTAAATAATTAGGGAAGTGGGTCCCGTACTTCGTGTTGCTGCTGAAGCCTGCATGTGTCGACATCAGTAGGGACCAAAAGTCGAGTGTGCCATTGCGAGCATCACGAAATATGTGGTAAAGGGCCATGCCTTTTAGCCAGTTGACGGCGCTCGTCCTGGCCGGTGGAAAGTATACGCCGTCGGGGCGCAATATATCATCAGGGAAGATTGATTCCGCCAGTCGCCGTAAGAGTAATGCCAGCATGCGCTGCGTGAATAGCCAGCAGTCGTCCTCGGCACAAGTCAGGCGGTGTGCATCCGAGTCAATGACTGAGCTTGTCGGACACAAGGGGTCGTCTGTCAGATGAATGGAGTGTAGCCTCTGACGAGTAGTGAACTTACCGTTCACAACCACGTACCACAATAAACGCACCGTCGTAGGTAGAAAAGGCATGTGTACTGCTCGCCACACAGTGTTCCAGCCAACTTCGGTATGTCTGTGGGCGACCGTATTGACAGGCTGCTGCTGTTGATAAAGGCGATAATAGTCTTTCGTGCTGGGCATCCTTGTCATCGGAAGGTCTGATCTTAAGTAGTTGAGGCCAATAAAGAACTCTCTGATGTGGGCGAGTGCCGATGAAATGTGTCCTACAGAAATGGGGGGATGCAGAGAGAGTGGTGCCACTTCCGCTATCAGGGTGCCTGTCAGAGTGGCGTGGGCGGAGGTCCACGTGCGACGCATAGTGTTGAGATAAAGCGATCGCGCACGGTTATAGACATGAATTTAAACCGATACCGCCCGCCCGCTGCGGCAGTGTCAGGGTGGCGTATCAGATTCTAAAAACAAGACCGGCGCTCACGAAATGTCCATATGCTGCCTGAAATCTGTCGGCCATCGCAATTGTTAAGAGAAGGACATGCGCAAAATAGTTCACTTTGGAGACAAGATACGTGTTGACATTACGTGCTCTTAGGAGCATGTCCATTCGACGCAATTTGTTGCCATGTATCAGAGCACGTGTCTGGTGTAATAGCTGGCAGTCCATAGCCGCTGCCGTGTGGTGAACATTGCTCTAGAACTGCACCCCTAAATATTTGATTATGGGCACCTTGTCAAAGGGCACCGCCGTTGCGTGGGAAAGCTCCCCTCCGACATCCATGTATTTTGTCTTCTTCACGTTGATGACGCTCCCAGCGACCACCCCGTACTGGCGTAGCCACTGAAGCGCCTTGTGCATTTCATCCTCTGATCTGGCCAGGAGCACCACATCATCGGCGAATGCACCACAACGAAAGGTCACGTCCCGTATGCAAGTGCCTCGCCTCCTTAGACCATGCAAAGCTGGTTCAAGAGCTGCCGCAAATAATATACCCAACAAGGGGCATCCTAGTCGCACTGACCGTGCAACAACAATGTGACCAGACTGGTAACCATTCACCGTCATGCGGGAATGCGCTCCGTGGATCAGACGAAGGACCACCTGTGGAGACTCTGTAGACAGGCCCATCATTCCAAAACTGCGCGTAGGGAGCCGTGGTCGACTCGGTCGAATGCGTGGTCAAAATCGACGGCGACAAGGGCGCCTCGTATTCTGCAGGCCGCCGTCAAAGCAATTACGTCGCGGTATGCTGCTAACGCTGCATGAATGCTGCTGACACCACCTAAACGTGTCTGATCGGTGTGGATGGCTTTCCCGATAGCAGTGTTGAGAAGCACGCGGAGGATGCGGGCGAAGATCTTGTAGTCGTTATTGAGGAGTGTGAGTGGGCGAAAGTCCTACCAACTACAACCATCATTCGGTTTCGGTACTGGGATCAAGATGCCGTCTGTGAATTCCATGGGGACAGTTAAATCAGGGCGGACCAGTTCTTGAAACATTTGGAGCCACTTGTCGCCCATAAGGTCATAAAAAGTGCGGTAGAATTCCAGGGGTAAACCGTCCGACCCTGGCGATTTATACGGTGCTCCACATGCCAAGGCCGATGTCAGCTTGTCGGATGAGATGGGCGACAGCAGAGTGTCATCGGGTGCCACGTCCCTAGGCGCGGGAAAATCGTGCAGTAGCTCGTCATAATTACTTATGTTCCGCGGATCTTCCATGTACGAGATCCCATAGTGTCGGGCGAACGTTGCGCTGCGTCTGTTTCCGTCACTGCGCGGCTGCATGCCTCCGCGCTTATCGCCATAATGAGCTGACGTTTGCGGTGGCGCCTCTCATACAAAATGTGATACACTGATGCCGTTTCGTTGGGGATGCAGTCTTGCACTCGCGCACGGATGCAGGCACCTTCCAGCTGCTGTGCCCTGATGGGAAGTAGACGAGCTTTGATGCGTCGTATGGACATCTGACGTTCGGGAGACGGCGGTTACATCGCCATCTCACGTAACGCTGTATAGTAAAATTCCGATTCCGTCCTTTGCCAATTCGATCTGTCACGCCCGTAGGGCATCAGGGTCTTTCGGAGTGCAGGTTTGACACATCTCAGCCACCACAGCAACGTGGGCAGGCGCCTGAAACGACGACGCCATGTGTCAGTAACTGCTTGCCGACACGCTTCCTCGCGAAGGAGGGTGACGTTTAGCGTGCATGGGCCTCTGCTGCGCCTGGTGAGTTGTCGGGGTACGGTAATAGTGCAGATATACGCGAGATGATCCGTGAAGGCCATCGGCCAGAGTTATGCATCACAGGTCGCTGTGTGGAGGCCACGTGAGACGTATATCTGGTCCAGACGACTGTCAGAGTGGCCAGTAAAATGCGTATATCCGCGCAGGTTCCCATGATGTAAGAGCCATGGCTCATGGAGTCGAGGTCACATACCAGTGCTAGTAGAGCCGGGCACGGGACGTAATGCGATGACTGGTTTTCAGGCTGCAGAACACTGTTAAAATCGCCACCCGTTATGTAATGGTCCATATTTCCTTGCAAAAGTTGGGTGGCCTCCTCCAAATAAAAGACATGCCTGTCACCGTGGTGTGAAGTACCGTAGGGAGCGTAGACGTTAACGACACGGACTGCGCCAAGCGTGAGAGCGATGCCTCACGCGTTCGGCAAGTATGTTACGTCCTTCGCTTCCGTGCCATCTCAGAGAAGGAAGGCCGTTCCTCCTGTGCCATCACCGGGTCGTAGGCTGTAGTTGGTGTAGCCATACAAGTCTAAATGCAGGTCGGGACAGACCTCCTGGAAAAGGGCAATGTCCAAGTCTGCCGCTCTGATCATGTCGTGTAACATTTCGGTCTTGACAGTGGAATGGACACCATTGACATTGACTGTTCCCACATGTTGTGTACATAGTTCCGCGTAGTCAGCGCGTACACAACTTTACCACTAGAGCGCGCCCCGCTAAGCACAACAGCGCAGGCTCAGCGCTCGTCCGTCTCCGCACTACGAGATGGCGCTGTCTTAGAGATGGACCAAACTCTGCTTCCGCCGATCCGCGTATTAGTATGTAAAGCAGCCAATGAGATTGCTGCTAACGTAGAACCTTTTCTTCTCACGGGTCACATTCGCGCAGTGATACCTGAACGCTCGAGGTATTATAATGAGTGTACAAACCTCCGATCAGTCAGTCTGCATTAGTCTGCATTAGTCTGTAGTCAACTTTGAGTCTGCGCCTAATAAGATTACCATATACCTGTACATAGCCCTGAAGATAAATGTATAGACACTTTGTCAAGTATCAGAGATATGTGAGAATAAGATTAACATACCAAGACCAAAGGAACTTCAGATTGTCAATTGTAAATAGCATCCAGAATCAAGTTAAGTAAGGCTTATGACTTATTATTTTAATAAATGTGTGTGAAAATTAATCAAGTTCTGTTTAAAGTTGGTCACCATCAATCTGCTACTCTAAGCGTGCAAGTGGCATTTCTATTGTCTGACCTAACGGCAGAAGATAAACACGCCACGATAAGACCACGAGACATATTGCTGACACTCGCCTACTTCGTTTGAGCGACAAGTCAAATAATCTGATGGTGTGTGTACCGAAGGTCTTACAGTACGCACACCACACCACACGGTATGACTGAGACATATCAAGTGGTGTAGGCATTGTTCAGGTGCAAGCCCATGGTGAGCTCGTACTCCACACAGCCATTCGGCCACATGGCTTGCATTACTGTGCCGGATGATCCCCTGACTGGCAGGGCCCACCGGGCTCTGTGTCAGCCGTGGGCTCCAGAGGAGTTAACAATGTGTGCTGTGCATCATCTGCCTCCATGTCGTCTACCCGATCACCAAGAGAGGACTGGAAGGTCAGTGGTGGCCGGCCACTTTCACAGGAGCCCACATTTTGGGAGTCGATCCGATGCGCCTCGTTTTCAGGGACAAAACGTGTCGGACAGTGACCCTTATCGTCAGGCGCCTTCTGGCGAATGAGGCTGCTGGAATACATTGCAACTGCAGACGCAGCAACGGAGTCGATGTCTTGCGTCAGTCTCACATCCCTGTCCCGTTCTTCAGCTGACAGTCATCTCTTCGTGTGTCGCTTGGGTGATTTTTGCTTGCAGGTCCGAGACTCGACATCCACTGGAGGGTGAAGCTCGGCACGGTCTCGGTCATCGGGAATCCCTGTGTCCGATCCCGACAGTGATGGCGACTGGGTGCCCCCGACGCTCCGATGGGCAGAGGCTGCATGAACTTCTGCACTGTTTGGCTGCGGTGGCGTCGTCGTCGTCGTCGTCGTCGTCGTCGTCGTCGTCAGTGCCGACTCTCCAAAGGAGCTTGCAATGGCTAGAGGTGGTATCAGGTTTTGATCATCCGTCACATTCATCCGTCACACCATGTCATGCTGCCTCCACATATGTTAGCGCGAGAGAGGTCATCGTGGATCGTTGGGGAAGTTCATTGTGGGACACCTGAACGAGGCGGTGCTGCAGACACTCAGTTCTAACATGGACCTCCTGGCCGCAACCTGACCAGGTCCTCAGTTGGCCATCATATATAACAACTGCGCGGCAGCCGCCAACAAAAACATATGATGGAACATGCACCGTAAGTTCTATACGTACTTAGCGTACCCGTTAAGAACAGGATACGTTCCGAATGTATTCCATTCCTCCTGTGTGTGATTCAAAACTGTACCATATGGCCGCAGCGGGTCAACGACAAGGTTGGCGGGAACTTCGAACGGTAGTTCAAAGACGCGCACGGTACGCACCCCCCAGTCCAGCATGGTCAATTGCCACCACACTCACATTACCGTCAGCGCGGCAGAAGCGGAAGCCGTTTTTAGATCGTTGGAGGAGTCTGTCACAGGCCGTTTCGTCAATCAGTTTGAGGTACACTGCGCTGGATACAATAGACAACTGGATGTCTATTAGTTCTTGCGGTTCTATTTGCATGACGTCTCGAAGAAAGCGTTCTATTTCATGGGCCTTCTGTCTCGTGTACGATGCGTTGAACGCTAGTTTGATTGTGGCTTGTCGATATGATAACGCCATGGTGGGTCGGTATCAGTAGTATACGAGTAAGTCAATACAACAACGCACGACCGCGCGCTAACGGGTAAACAACTCCTGCGCAGCGCTGCTCGGCGCGCCGAGGCCGTCCGCACGGTATCACGGCTGAAAGCCGACTGCCTTAGACCAAAGGTTACTCTATCCTATGTACGTCAAATGTAGGGGTGAAATACAGTTAACAAGGGCTGTGACGACCTTCCCCTAGAGCGATACGTTCACGATGGCTTCGGGCAGAATTGTGGTGATATTTGGTGCCAATGTGACATCACTCACCCACCTAACACATCACATGAACTTCTGGATTCTAGCCTTTTATTCGCATGTGTGAGCCCTAAAGTGATGTCCGAGGGCCCCCATTTTGCACCTTTACAGAGAAAGATTGTAGGCATCACTGTGCCAAATTGTAGAAGTCTGCTTCATAATGGCAGTCATTGTTTTCGAAAAAGTGAAACTTTAATTCTGATGCGCAACGTAGCTTAAGGAATTCTTGCGTACTACATGTGAAAATGAAGCTACTTAATGCACTGGACCGATACACGCTATTGGGCACTTGCTATTCCATCCTGACTGAAATATATAGTATGTGGAATGGTATTAAAATCGTCCATAGAGAACCATGACACAGCCAGAGCTAGTGTCTGGTTGAGAGGACGAACTGGAATATTGAAGAAATGCTAGGTGCGTGGATGGAGCAGAATCAAACTCTAGGAAGAGGTATAGGATTGCAGTTCATTCTGTTTCAGAAATATCGGGCTCTCCAGTCAGGTAAGGACTTTTCATACCAAAGGGCTACATTTGACAAAGATTACAATTAAATTTCTTGTAAACCTGGTAGTGTTTTTTGTGGAAGATTTAACCTTCATATCTTTGTTAATTTGTACAAATTGGTCTATCGCTGTATGAAGCTATGTTTGGATGATCTACTAGGGTTGTTATCGGATGGAATTTCCGCGTAAAATGTGTTATGTATAACGAGAGGAGAAATTAGGGACTTTATTTGATAATCATGGAGAGGAGGACAATAAAACGAGGACAAAGCAGGCGTAAATGATATACAGATCCTCATTTGGCTGCTCTAGATAAGCAGTTTCCATTTCTCTTATAGTTTATTTACTTTACAATAAATGCTGAAAAATGTTGTACTAAAATTTAAATGTTACAGGTACAAATTTTTAAATGCTGACTCAACCTAACCTAACCTGACCCAACCTGACCGAACCTATCCCAGTCCAACCAACCCAACTGAACCCAACTAAACCCAGCCTAACCCAACCCAACATAGCCTAAGCCAACCTAACCCAACCCAACCCAACCCGACCTAAGCCAGCCTAAGACAACCTTACTCAACCCATCCTAACCCAACCTAACCTAACCTATCCTAACCTAACATGTGTTCATCAAGTTTTGTTTTTCGCTTGTAATTGTCAACCACCATTGTCTGCTTTGAAACTTGCTGATTGTTGCCTGTAGAGAGTGAGTTTCACAGTGGTTTGTCCATTACATCCGTGTAGCAAATTCAAAATGGAAAAGAGTTAGACAAGGTGTGACAGTATTGGTTGTGAAGGATCATAAAAGTTTTATTAATTATTTCGGCTATGGTTCCCCACCTGGGGAAGTTCGGTCGTTGAGTTGCCGACTTCTGTGTCGATGATGCTGAAATAATACTGTGGACAACACAATAGCCAATCCCCAAGTGGAAAAAAATCTCCACCCCGGGCTGGGAATCGAACCCTGGGCCCCTGCATGGTAGTCAGACGTGCTGACCAAATTTTTTGAGTTGAGAAAATTATAAATTAAAGAAAAAAATGAGAGGGAGTTGATCCATCTATCCACCGCTTACGAAGCTTTTTTATTATTATTCTTGCATGAGCCAGTGCATCCTGACTCCTGGGAGCGTGTGCGGGGGTGTTCTGAGTGGTCCAGTGGACAGGAGAAGGCGGGCGGTGCGTGCTTCGCGATCGAAAGATTTTTAACTGTGTAATTACAGGTAATGGGTGTTTCATTACGGTATTCCTTGAAGGACTGGAATAAAAAGAAAGGCGATCGATTTAATTACTTCTTACGAGACCTGCATCTTTCCAAACGGCGGAGAATGATGAGCAAGAGAAACCCAACCCCCACAGACTGATTTCTTTTTATAAATAAACAATATACCCTCGAATTTCCCTTCTTGAGGCCCTTCCTCTCCACCGCAGAGCCACCAATTTCCAAGCAGAGGAGGGTGGGGGGGAGGGGAGGCGGATAGGGGGGCAAGGGGGTGGTGGGGAGGGGGAATTGTTTTTCAGAAAAATTCTTTAAATAAATAAATAAACTATATTCTATACACTGTCTTGAAACCCATAAATTGTTTAAATAAACTATGTTCCACATTTTGTCTAAATTGTTTAAACAATATTCCATACACTGCAATCAAATTCCCTCCAAATGACCGATCAACTGATTCTTTTTCCTGCCAATTTCGGGTAGGGAGGGTGGAAGGACAGATAGTTTACCAGAGTGGGGGAGGTTAATTAATTGATCAATTTAATTAAGTAGTGAATCAAACTGATAAGAGTGAGAGGGCTATTCCAGTAATTCAGACCTGAAAGTGTACCTGTAGCAGCGAGGGGGCGGGGGCGGGTTGAAGGTTTCCATAGGAGCTGGGGGAGAAGTGGGGGAAGGGGTGGTGGAACAATAGTTTAAGGACCTGTGAATCAAAAGGAAGGATCCTTTTAGCAGACCAATATGTTGAGGACCTGTCAATCAAAGGAGAATAATAGGTTAATGACCTGTCAGTCAAAGGAGAACAATAGGTTTGCCCCTGAGTACATATCTGCCCCTGATGTAGGCAACCCACACAAACAAAATACACCAAAACGAAGTTTGCCCAACTACTCACCAGAAATAGGTCGTCTGGATACACCTTACACTGAAAAGTGTGGCCCTGTAAGTTCTAATGGCTAAATGGTTCAAATGGCTCTGAGCACTATGGGACTCAACTGCTGAGGTCATTAGTCCCCTAGAACTTAGAACTAGTTAAACCTAACTAACCTAAGGACAACACAAACATCCATGCCCAAGGCAGGATTCGAACCTGCGACCGTAGCGGTCTTGCGGTTCCAGACTGAAGCGCCTTTAACCGCACGGCCACTTCGGCCGGCCCCTGTAAGTTCTGTCAAGAGTTGGTGAAGATCACTGAGAAGTGGTTCAAGACTAGTGTATTTATGTAGGTCGTAATTTAAACAGTGGCAACACTGCTGTGGAGACACTATGCAATGGAATCTGCTATTGTAGCTGATAGCACACGTTGTTGACATACCTACCTTACCTCTGAGCAAATGGACTCGCCCATCCCATTTCACCGGCATGCGCACAATCGAATGAAACACAGTCACTTGTGAGCGAGCAGTCTAACGTAATGTTATCACTATGTTTTCGAAATAGGAACAATGGAGCTGGATCAAGACTGAATGTGCCAGAGGTCGTATAGCATGACAGTGTCATCAAGGTCTTCAAGAGGCATGCGGGGAATTGGCATTGCTCTTACAGAACAGTGGCGCTTTGGGTAAAAGCCTTCAATGAAGGTCAGCAAACTGTGGCAGACATGCATCAGGCAGGTCGTCTTACCGTCTCTGAAGAAGAAGTTGCGAAGTTGCGAAAACACACTTGACCTCTTAGCCACAAACAATCCAGAGCTAATAGAGAGCACCATGACTGATACAGGGATTAGTGATCACAAGGTCGTTGTTGCTAGGCTCAATACCGTTTCTTCCAAATCCACCAGATCAAATTCAAAGATATAGTAGCAACAGCAATTGAGAGATTCATACCTCATAAATTGGTAAGAGATGGAACTGATCCCTCATGGTACACAAAACAGGTCCGAACGCTGTTGCAGAGGCAACGGAAAAAGCATGCGAAGTTCAGAAGAACGCGAAATCCCGAAGATTGGCTAAAATTCACAGACGCGCGAAATTTGGCACGGACTTCAATGCGAGATGCCTTTAATAGGTTCCACAACGAAACATTGTCTCGAAATTTGGTAGAAAATCCGAAGAAATTCTGGTCGTATGTAAAGTACACAAGCGGCAAGACGCAGTCAATACCTTCGCAGCGTAGTGCCGATGGTACTGTTACCGACGACTGTGTCGCTAAAGCGGAGTTATTGAACGCAGTTTTCCGAAATTCCTTCACCAGGGAAGACGAATGGAATATTCCAGAATTTGAAACACGAACAGCTGCTAGCATGAGTTTCTTAGAAGTAGATACCTTAGGGGTTGCGAAGTAACTCAAATCGCTTGATACGGCCAAGTCTTCAGGTCCAGATTGTATACCGATTAGGTTCCTTTCAGATTACGCTGATACAACAGGTCCCTTCTTAGCAATCATATACAACCGCTCGCTCACCGATAGATCTGTACCTACAGATTGGAAAATTGCGCAGGTATCACCAGTGTTTAAGAAGGGTAGTAGGAGTAATCCATCGAACTACAGACCTATATCATCGACGTCGGTTTGCAGTAGGGTTTTGGAGCATATACTGTATTCAAACATTATGAATCACCTCGAAGGGAACGATCTATTGATACGTAATCAGCATGGTTTCAGAAAACATCGTTCTTGTGCAACGCAGCTAGCTCTTTATTCGCACGAAGTAATGGCCGCTATCGACAGGGGATCTCAGGTTGGTTCCGTATTTCTGGATTTCCGGAAAGCTTTTGACACCGTTCCTCACAAGCGACTTCTACTCAAGCTGCGGGCCTATGGGGTATCGTCTCAGTTGTGCGACTGGATTCGTGATTTCCTGTCAGGAAGGTCGCAGTTCGTAGTAATAGACGGCAAATCATCGTGTAAAACTGAAGTGATATCAGGTGTTCCCCAGAGAAGCGTCCTGGGACCTCTGCTGTTCCTGATCTATATAAATGACCTGGGTGACAATCTGAGCAGTTCTCTTAGGTTGTTCGCAGATGATGCTGTAATTTACCGTCTAGTAAGGTCATCCGAAGACCAGTATCAGTTGCAAAGCGATTTAGAAAAGATTGCTGTATGGTGTGGCAGGTGGCAGTTGACGCTAAATAACGAAAAGTGTGAGGTGATCCACATGAGTTCCAAAAGAAATCCATTGGAATTCTATTACTCGATAAATAGTACAGTTCTCAAGGATGTCTATTCAACTAAGTATCTGGGTGTTAAAATTACGAACAACTTCAGTTGGAAAGACCACATAGATAATATTGTGGGGAAGGCGAGCCAAAGATTGCGTTTCATTGGCAGGTGCAACAAGTCCACTAAAGAGACAGCTTACACTACACTCGTCCGTCCTCTGTTAGAATATTGCTGCGCGGTGTGGGATCCTTACCAGGTGGGATTGACGGAGGACATCGAAAGGGTGCAAAAAAGGGCAGCTCGTTTTGTATTATCACGTAATAGGGGAGAGAGTGTGGCAGATATGATACGCTAGTTGGGATGGAAGTCATTAAAGCAAAGACGTTTTTCGTCGCGGCGCGATCTATTTACGAAATTTCAGTCACCAACTTTCTCTTCCGAATGCGAAAATATTTTGTTGAGCCGAACCTACATAGGTAGGAATGATCATCAAAATAAAATAAGAGAAATCAGAGCTCGAACAGAAAGGTTTAGGTGTTCGTTATTCTCGCGCGCTGTTCGTTAGTGGAATGGTAGAGAGATAGTATGATTGTGGTTCGATGAACCAGTTGCCAAGCACTTAAATATGAATTGCAGAGTAATCATGTAGATGTAGATGTATATGTAGAATGGCGGGAAAAGGACTCAGTCTGTTTCCAGATGGAGGGAGGAAGGAGTGTACTTTATTTACTTTCAGTGAGGAGTTGGAACAATTTATTTAGGGATGGATTTCATGTAGTTTATTTACTTATTACGCTGATACAAAAAACTCGCCCTGACGTGCTTAGGGTCACGGTAAATAGCCTACAGACCTGCAGACTACTCGAAAATCACCGAAATAATGCAGTAAAGTGATGTGGTTCAAATGGCTCTGAGCACTATGCGACTTAACTTCTGAGGTCATCAGTCGCCTAGAACTTAGAATTAAACCTAACTAACCTAAGAACATCACACACATCCATGCCCGAGGCAGGATTCGAACCTGCGAGCGTAGCGGTCACGCGGTTCCAGACTGAAGCGCCTTTAACCGCACGGCCACACCGGCCGGCTGTAAAGTGATGTACAGACACAAAAACAACTCATAAATTGTCAAAATAAAGCGTGCATAATGCTCTGAAAACACACTCTCAAATTGTAAGCTGTCGAAACAATGAATTGCACAGCCCACATACCTGCAAACTACTCGTAAATTATACAGTACTCGTAAATTATACAGTACACAGATGCACAGACACATTCACTACACGTAAAATTGGCGAAATAATGCATGTATTACGCTATGCAAACACGCCCACAACGCTTAAACAGGCGAAAATAATGCAGTGCACAAACACTCACTGCACGTAAAAAAGCTTTCAATCTATCATTAAGAATTTCAACCAGAACATTTCAGCGAACTGTTCTCTACAGAGTTCCCAAGGAACTCACCCCATGGTGGCCCTGTCATGCCACTCCAATCCGTCCCACTTGCGAGACACCTCTGGCAGCACTCAACGTTTTTACCTAGGCACCGTTGCTGGCGCAATGACGCGTAGCTGTGAGATGTTTCCCTAGCGACACAACTGCGCTGGGGCAGCTAAAAGGTTGACAGTGTTATACTGATGTCTCATATCTATGTAAATAACAGCCAAGTACCCCTCTGGACGCGCTATAGAAATCTTTTGCAATGCTTCCCAGAATAACGCAGGAAGCACTCTTCCTAGCGATCCTCTTAGGACAGCCCGTCTCACATGTGAGGCGCCTCTGGCCGCATGTGTGTTTACCGAGCCACAACGGCTGACGTGGCTTTCATAGCTGTGGGTCCAATGCTTAGCGAGATGTTTGCGTAGTGGCTCACTCTCATAGGCACAGCTAAAAGGTTGTCGCAGAAATAGTTAACGGTTGCTGTTGTTGTTGTAGGAGCTTTCGTGATGTCTCAGCTTGTCTGCATGGAAATTCTTGTCCTAACAGGACCTGTTCACGAAAATAGCCCAGAATAACGCTGAATGCATTCATCCTGATGGTGATGACGAGGCACCAAGTCCATCACGTGTTACCCTTCCTGGAAATCGTGATGTCATGCTTTCAACGAAGTCTCGGAAATGGTAAACGTTCTCACTGCTATGTAAAGGCTATGCCCAGCACTAAGGATCTCTTGTGAATGAATGGAGCATTCTGATTGGTTCTTACTAAATTTACCCACAAACTTACTGATTCTGCCAGTATGGAAACACTGTCCGCCATTTTTTTCTGCAGATGACTTTCAGTGGCAAAACTATTTTGACAGATCGCCATTTTTCACTGACAGTTAAACCTTGCAAAAGTGGTCTACAGATCGTCAAATACCGAAAGATACGTCCTCATTTACACTGCTCTGTCGCTGGCGACAGGAGCTTGAATATTTCAGCTATATATCACCATATACCGTTTCGATGTAGTAAACACACAATTCGTACCCTGCGCCACACAAAATCGCCACTTCTGCATCCTGCATATAGCTATCGACCATCAGACACTTGTACATATACTAGTACCGCAAAGACAGACAACATAAGCGCATGGACCGTATATAATCTTCGCAGCAGTAGATATTTCCCCCGAGCTCAGCAGGTCATCCACCAGAGCCAACACTCACAAGTCATCTGCCGTGCACACACACTTGCCCGACTCGTGACCAGAGCACCCTCAGCGGACTAAGGTCAATCTCCAAACTGTTGTACAAAGGCTGGGTCGGTTTTCCTCGTCACAAAGGCGTTACTGTTTCTGGCCCCAAACTGCTTGCTTGCTTGCTTTCTACACCTATCTCAAGACTCTGGGATTACAAAAACATACATATTTTCACATTTACCAGAATATCGTACCATTTTCGGAATACTTCTCGATATCAAGCACATAGCAATATCGCTTGGATAGCAGTATCGCTTGGGCAGTATAATTCCGAAATTATAGACTGGAAATTATTTCTCTAGAAACCTGAAACTTTAGCGTGGTGGAGCATGCTGAAAACGACTGAGTAACTAGAAACTTATCTAGTCTGTGAAGACCTTTACCTGAAAACTCGAAAAAAATTGAGGAAACTGATATTTCCACTCACGAATACTGATGTCGGTGATATAACAGCTTCCAAAACATCATTATAATTTACAAAGTCAACCAAGGTGATTCTCATGTCTAGAAAACCAGCAAATGTGTCTTCTACCCGTCTTTCACCTGCTAGATGCACACAACACAAACCCATATTGAATCTTTTCAAATTTCTACGGGGACGACACGCGATCATGAAGGCTATCCAACACATACTGACTATTAGTTCGCTGTTCAGCCGTCTAGAGGTTGACATGGTTAGGTCAGCTACATTCCTGTAACCTAACAGGCCTTTCCATTCGGACAGCTCCTGCCATTAGCCGGAAACGTGAATCATTCCCACCACAGGTCACCTCCGCCATGAGCCATGCATTCCCAGACAGAATCGTCCTACGAAACCGGCTACGTACATACTTGATCGCTATACTTACAGTTAAATATTACGATTGCTGTCTCAGTTGGACGACATTCGACAATGAGCGAAGTATCGGAAATACTCTCTACTGACGGCTGTGGCTCGGGAAATAGAAATATCTGTACCATTCTTATGACTTAAGATACTCTTCCAAGTAAAAAAAATCTTCCATTCCCTTCGGTATCGCAGTATTCCTCGTCGAATCCATACCTTCCTTATGACTGGACATGGTCATTTTCTTTGCACATGTCAGGACACACACACACACACACACACACACACACACACACACACACACACACACATACTTTATAAGCCTCAGGCTCAAGGTGAACCTATCATGCATCTACTACTACTAAGCATAATACTTCGCCAATAACTGACTGCTGGCTATACGAACCAATTCCGTTCGAAAATCAGCGATGGGTGATCATGTCTCATAAGTTATTCCTGCGAGTGGTACCACTGTGTCGTAGAAAGAGAGGCGTAATCGCCTTACAAACTGCCAGTTGTTAAAAAAACGATCGCAACGACCATGTTCCTATCACAATCGGTGTTGGTTCTACAGGTGCTCACAAGTATCACTGATGATATCTGTGTTATAAACTATACAAGCCTTATAAATCGAGGTATGGCGTAACCTCCGAATGAAATTCTTTCTCCACACAAATACAGCGACACTGAATATAGACAGTGACCGCCGGAGTGTATATTATCAGACCAATAGTGCGGTTACACGTAGCCGACGGGTTTAAGCTTGTAATAAAATCACCGAATTTGAAAAGTAATTCGGCTAAGGAACGTGGTATGAAGCCAGGTTTTGCAACTCCCTCATGACGCAGCTAGATATTTCTCCAACATTTGTAACGCATTCTGTCTCGATGGCACGTCAGAGGTTCTGCAATATATCCACTGGGTTATAGGTGATGGTTGATTGAGAATGATCGCAAACAGTAGGTGGTGTGCGGATTGAGGTCTTAAGAAATATACACAGGCTTTTCAGATCTCTAGTGCCACGCTTTCCGATAAAAATGCGATCTACGATTTGGAATCAAGTCTTTCTATTCTACCACATACATGCACTGGATCCTATGTCTTTTAATGATTAGAGCCACTAGTGAATCATAGTTCTGGCACCCTCATATCTCGAAACGAGTCACCTTTTTCGAACCAATCTATTACAGCAAAATTCCAACGTGGTTTTAGATAGTCCCTATGCATCTTGCAACTGCCCCTCAGACTCTGCGTTTACATCCCTGCAGCTTTGCGCATGTGATCGTTCCAAGTTAAGTCGGAACTGAGCAGAAGTCCGAGAAAGCTATATCTACCACATTCTGCAGTCCGTGTAGAAACAAACTATCATCGTTATTCTGTACCATCCAACAGAGAAAAATTACGAAATATAAAAGCTCCGCTAACTTAATCCGATAGGGAAATCGATAAGATTTTTACCGCATCTCTCTCTCTCTCTCTTCCGATATATCGAAAACAAATTCCGTCTGCGTGACGGCATCGAAGACCTGTGGCGATCCTATTCAATGTACAGGTGCTGATCCATTGGAGCAGGTGGCCAGTAATCAAATTCGCTTGGACAGACCAGGGTAAAGTGTCAACGCCCGAACTGTAGGATGACCATATCCCACTGACTATACTGTCAGTCGCAAGAGAGGCTTCCTGCGTCGTTGTTTGAAACAATTTTTTTTTCTGCTGTAACACGCTTTCTTCACTGCCATGCAGTTTGTTTTTACTGACACGACTTCGAAGTCTGTGTAGGGTTCTAAACTGACATTAACACATTCTGATCCACTGCCTCTTACAGGAAACTAGACGTCGGACGCAGTAAATCATGTTGTTGCTGCTGTTACCGTAACACGTACACACACACACACACACACACACACACACACACACACACACACACTTTCTGGATGATTTTAAATATAAGACAGTCACAACTTAAGGAAACTGGAAGAGTTTTGCAGTGTTGTGGAGCGTTTCCAAACCGTTGTTCGAAGGTGATTGACGACCTCTACATTTAAACCCATCTGTCACAGTGATGGCACAGCTGATGACTCTGTGTTCCGTTTCGATTGATTCGTCATATTGTAGTCATGGACGCTATCACTGTTTCGGTGCTAGCCATCCTTAGAAGGTGTTGCCCCTCCAGCAAGACTCTTTCTCCATCTCAAACAAGCGATGTCAGTGAATCATTATGTGGTAATAAACAGTGTACCAGTGGACGGATGGGACGGAAAGACTCCGTTGACGTACTGTGATAATACGTTTGACAGCTGATAGTGCGAACAATTTTAGCGATTTTGCAGTAATTTCAACACCGACTAATGATGTGACTGCATGCTTCCCAGTTTCAGTATCATCGCTAAACCACCCCTCCTCCACTTTGCGTGTACAATTGCGAATGTAGATAGGTGACTGTGCAGTACGTCCATTCATTGTTAATTCTCGAATATACACATCATCACAGGATACGAGATAGCGATCTACATATTTCTAGCAAAAAAAATGGTTCAAATGGCTCTGAGCGCTATGGGACATAACATCTGAGGTCATCAGTCCCCTAACTATCCTAAGAACATCACACACATCAATGCCTGAGGCAGGATTCGAACCTGTGACCGTAGCGGTCGTGCGGTTCCAGACTGAAGCGCCTAGTGTTGTAACCTGTTGTGACCGCGACCGGAACGGTCGAGGGTGGCCGAGAAAGCGCGGCGGGACCAAACAGAGAGCGGCCCGCGATCGAGCAAACGAACGGAGAGGACGGACACGAACAACGACGGACGATGGAGCGAGACCTTATGACAACACGTTAGAAGCAACGGAGTGACAGAGACAACCAAACGAATCCAAGACGTCCACGAGTAATCAAAACAAAGAACGATAGACACGCTGCCTGTTGTCGAGGCGACGTGTCGAGACTCACGCAACGATTAGACTCGCTGGCTGAGCTTTTTTTTTTTTTTTTCTCTCTATTGAATTTCAATTCCCACCGAAGGGGGCGGGCTGGCAGCAGCTTAGTATGCCGCTCTTCAGCCTACAGACTTTGTTTTAAAAAGGTGAAGATAATATATAATAAAAAACAGGCGATAAAATTGAAGACTTAAAGGGTAACATGGCGAAAAATCGTGGAACGTAACACAGAACAAAGGAATGATGATGCTAATAAAAATACATACGAAGCAGACAGGTAAAATAATAGACAGACAATTAAAAAAAACACGGCGACAGTCTGGGTTCTGTTCGCAAAGGACATAAAATTCACACCCAGCGACAGCATGGTTTCTGTTCGCAACACGGGAAAAGATGAAACAACACTGAACATTCACTGGAACACTGCGCTAAAATATGACATACCACAGCCGAGAGCACGTGGGGGGAAACTAGACAGATGAGGGGAAGATAAAAAAGGGGGAAGGTGAGGAAAAGCGAAGGGGAGGAGGGGGGAAAGGAGCCAATGGAGTATGAGGACCCATAAGAGGGGCGGGGGGTACTGGGCAGACGCGACAGGGAGTGGGGAAGGCAGAGGACGGGAATACAAAGGGACTCAGGGGTGGGGTGGGGTGGGGGGGAGAGGTTAGGCGGGGAGAAACACAGGATGGAAGGGGGGAAGAGGGAGCCCAGGGAAAGGATGGGGGAAAGGAGGGGGGCTGAGGATCAGAGTTGATAGGAGGGATAAATGGAGGGAGAGAGGGCATCATCCGGGAGGAGGAGTTGATGGAAGCCACCTTGGGAAAGGGGATGAAGGGTGTAGAGATGGAGGGTAGGGGGGACTTAACAGTGAAGACGTGGCAGTGGTTGGGGATGGGAGAGGAGAGGAGCAACCAGGGGGTGAGGGGGATCAAGGCGGTGGGAGGTGTAGAGTATGCGGGTATGTTCAAGGAACAGGAGCAGATGGGGGAAAGGAATGAGGTCATAGAGGATCTGCGTGGGGGATGGGAGGCATATACGGAAGGCGAGGCGGAGTGCATGATGCTCAAGGATCTGGAGGGACTTATAGAATTTGGGGGGGGGGGGGGGCAGATATCCAGGCAGGACTGGCATAACAGAGGATGGGACGGATTAAAGATTTGTAGGTGTGGAGGATGGTAGAGGGGTGCAACCCCCATGTCCGGCCAGAGAGGAGTTTGAGGAGTCAGAGGCGGTTGTGGGCTTTGGATTGGATGGAGCAGAAGATGGGGAAGAGGGAGCCCAGGGAAAGGATGGGGGAAAGGAGGGGGACTGAGGATCAGAGTTGATAGGAGGGTGGGGGAGGGGCGGACAGGCCGGGCGCAGACAGTAAGGGAGAAATCCAGGAGCCGGAAGGAGCGAGTGGTACGATCTACGATGATTGCCTGGGTCTTGGAAGGATTGATTTTCAGGAGCCACTGATTACACCATGTGGCAAAAACGTCAAGGTGATTCTGGCGAAGGCATTGGGACCATTGGAGGGTAGGAGCGAGGGCAAGGAATGCGGTGTCATCGGCATACTGCAAGAGGTGTACTGGAAAGAGGCCATCAGACGGATGTAGTTGACAGCTGGCTGAGCGAGAGGCAGGCGCTTAAATATTCTATCGGGGGGCGCCGCTATTGGCCACTGGAACCACGGGTTCCACCGTGGCGCTCTCACACTAAATGCGGGCCAGGACGCGTGCGCCGCCACAGCTTACGGCGCGATGGTGCAGACACCTCTAGGGGTCTTTGGTGCCCATGACGTCTGGCGGGGATTCGAATTCCGCGGCGCGCGGTACCAGACCTAGAACCGCTCGGTCACAACGGCCGGCTGTTTCGAACACCTCGAGCATAGTGCGTAATTTACGATCTTTCTCTATGTAGATGGGAGTCACAGGGTGTACTCATATTTTGAGGATAAAGTTTCTTAGAGACTGAAAGATCCCCTCGCACTGTCTTTGATCAACCCGCCCTGCAGCACTGTTACTGATTTAATGTGCATCTGACGAGTAGATCGCTACATTCCACGTCTCGTCAATGAATAGAGCTTGCCGAGTCCACACCTATCCAAGTGCACAAGATTTCTCCAGATGCACACATGTCGAGGAGGTTAGCACCCCTTAACGGTGTATAGTAGTAGATTTAAAAGTGTTGTGCTGTAATAGCAGACGGTGAAGAGCTCCAGAAGAATGGAGTTTGAACCATTGTACGTAAATAAACTACCGCTATCAATTTTAAAGTATTGTTCTAGTGTCTGGGATCAGTACCAGGAGGGTATTGGCAAGAGGGAACATTAGCACATGCACTCCTACGGCTACACGGTTCTGCACTTGACTCAGGCTATAGTGTTAGATCGCTTCAGTTTCAGAACTATTAGTCGTGTGGAATGCAATGCTGTGAATAATCCAACGTAAGAAATCTAGCTCCATCTCAGCTTCTTGGAGGTTTCTCTACGGTAAACTATGGTAACAAACTGTAAAATGAGAACAACTACTTCCTTAAAACGTCGGTTCTGTGTGATACATGCACAATATAGCTTTCCAGAGATGTATAGCGTCCACTGTTCACATCCTATCACGATTCAGAGATTATACTACGCCCGCATCCGTCCTATACAAAATGATTGTTAGTAACGGAGAATATCTCTTACAAGGAAACAGATAGACACATAGCAGCAGCGTTTGACATGTGAAATTACACCTTATGCCACCACTAACTCTGTAAACAGAACATCTGTCAAGCAGACGCATATACAGGGATTCCAGTGCCTCAGAAACACCTATAGCTAACTTATAATCATCTTAGTTACGAAACTGGAGCCTGGATTTCACACCTAAGATGCGACAGGGGAACGGAGTACATCGTATAAATCTTCATTCGATTAGAGGAATGTGTCGAAACAGGATGGTCATGTTTCATCACACGTGAAATGGATGTCCTCTGATGACCGAGAGGTTTCCTGTTAACGATTGCAAGTAGACAGTGCTCTAAGGCACACACACAGAACACGTGGTTGTATATGAGTCGAACGCAGGCTGTGTCACATAACTGATGCATCCGGACAGAACATCGGATAAAAAATGGTCAAATGACCTGCAGCTACATCTCTCTCCCTCTCTAGAATGCATCATCAGTCCGCCATTAAATCGTATCTCGTTACAGCTCCATCTCAGCCGATGACTCCATCCACTCGCTGTTATACTTTAATGCAGAGGCAAGTAAGTTTAGAGGCAGATGGTTCTTTGTTTTTCCAGGAAAGCATCAAAGACAGAGATCAACTCATGTGTATCACTATTACCTCAACAGACATGCAGTAGAATGTTGCCTCGAAGAAAAAAATTACACTTTCCTGGTTCCCAATGCTTCCATGTCAACGTTTTCTCGGACTCCTCTTGCTGTCGCATACTCGTTTCCGAGTTCGAAAATTCTTCTGCACCAACCAGAAGACACGCAAGTATTTTCTCAATTTCCCCACATTTCGGTGTCGTTTCCCTCAATCTATATGTATTTTCCGTGATTTTTCGTAACTTTACCGATTTTATGTCACTTCTATCCATGGGATCATCACATCACTTCTCGTTCCGGTGTGAAATATCAGCTTTACAAAAGAAAATTAAGGAACTGGAACAACAAAATGAAAAAATATCAGGATATCAAAGTGATATTATGTAACTTATTTAATTTTTTTAATTATTTTTATGTAAATACATTGATCGTGAATGTCACACTCATTGAACTGTGCCCCTTTTAACATCATTTTCTGTTGGGACTGGAATTTCTTCGTAGACTCTTTTCGACATAAACACAGTGTCATCCGCTTCCGGCTTCTCATCCGATGCACTGATAGCTACACTCCTGGAAATGGAAAAAAGAACACATTGACACCGGTCTGTCAGACCCACCATACTTGCTCCGGACACTGCGAGAGGGCTGTACAAGCAATGATCACACGCACGGCACAGCGGACACACCAGGAACCGCGGTGTTGGCCGTCGAATGGCGCTAGCTGCGCAGCATTTGTGCACCGCCGCCGTCAGTGTCAGCCAGTTTGCCGTGGCATACGGAGCTCCATCGCAGTCTTTAACACTGGTAGCATGCCGCGACAGCGTGGACGTGAACCGTATGTGCAGTTGACGGACTTTGAGCGAGGGCGTATAGTGGGCATGCGGGAGGCCGGGTGGACGTACCGCCGAATTGCTCAACACGTGGGGCGTGAGGTCTCCACAGTACATCGATGTTGTCGCCAGTGGTCGGCGGAAGGTGCACGTGCCCGTCGACCTGGGACCGGACCGCAGCGACGCACGGATGCACGCCAAGACCGTAGGATCCTACGCAGTGCCGTAGGGGACCGCACCGCCACTTCCCAGCAAATTAGGGACACTGTTGCTCCTGGGGTATCGGCGAGGACCATTCGCAACCGTCTCCATGAAGCTGGGCTACGGTCCCGCACACCGTTAGGCCGTCTTCCGCTCACGCCCCAACATCGTGCAGCCCGCCTCCAGTGGTGTCGCGACAGGCGTGAATGGAGGGACGAATGGAGACGTGTCGTCTTCAGCGATGAGAGTCGCTTCTGCCCTGGTGCCAATGATGGTCGTATGCGTGTTTGGCGCCGTGCAGGTGAGCGCCACAATCAGGACTGCATACGACCGAGGCACACAGGGCCAACACCCGGCATCATGGTGTGGGGAGCGATCTCCTACACTGGCCGTACACCACTGGTGATCGTCGAGGGGACACTGAATAGTGCACGGTACATCCAAACCGTCATTGAACCCATCGTTCTACCATTCCTAGGCCGGCAAGGGAACTTGCTGTTCCAACAGGACAATGCACGTCCGCATGTATCCCGTGCCACACAACGTGCTCTAGAAGGTGTAAGTCAACTACCCTGGCCAGCAAGATCTCCGGATCTGTCCCCCATTGAGCATGTTTGGGACTGGATGAAGCGTCGTCTCACGCGGTCTGCACGTCCAGCACGAACGCTGGTCCAACTGAGACGCCAGGTGGAAATGGCATGGCAAGCCGTTCCACAGGACTACATCCAGCATTTTTACGATCGTCTCCATGGGAGAATAGCAGCCTGCACTGCTGCGAAAGGTGGATATACACTGTACTAGTGCCGACATTGTGCATGCTCTGTTGCCTGTGTCTATGTGCCTGTGGTTCTGTCAGTGTGATCATGTGATGTATCTGACCCCAGGAATGTGTCAATAAAGTTTCCCCTTCCTGGGACAATGAATTCACGGTGTTCTTATTTCAAATTCCAGGAGTGTATATTATATTGTTTTTGTCAGTTGATTCGGCTATAATAATGATAAAATTTAGTGATATCCTGAGTTCTGAACTTAAACAATTCGGCATTTTGCACACGAACAAGCACTGCTAAAGGCGAACGAAGCGTATGTTTGAAAATAATCAGACAAGGAACAAGGGATCGAACCTAAGATCTTGTGGAATATATTGCAGGGCACAACCACTTTGTTTTAAGTGGAAGTAATTTGTTTCCTTGAAAATTTATTTAATTTCTTAAAAATTGTCAGATAATAATTATTGATTATTAGCAGTCATTATTAGCAGTAATTCATTACATGTACCTGATTGGTGTTCTTATCTTAAGCCCACTGTTTTAAAAACAATTTTAAGCATATTTCCATACTTACTTTTATGATCTGAGCACTTCATAATTCTATGAAATTCGATTTTAGTGTACACGTGGAATTCATTTGTGTGGTTACCTCCCAGATCATTAATGAGCTAGCTCATGTACTTTCCTAATAACTAACGGATGACTGTTTTTTACTATAGGATACTGTTGAGTTTGCGGTCTGTACAGTAGTCTTGATGTAAAAGCTGATTGATCTGACCCACTCCCAGTTTTGTATATTGCCAGCACATGTAAATCTATAGACTACTGTACTGATGAGATTACGTCTCACACAAAGGTTTGTTCGGCTAATCCCGATTCCGTTCAGCTTCTCGTTTGTGCTGGTTACAGTAATCACAGTTTTATAACATGCTGTTACTTCACCACATGAAAGGCCACCCATGTTGATGTTATTCCATACAGCGTCCCATTCAGTATTTGGACATTTACTTCCTATTTTGTTACTTCCTTCATGCTTCTTTCTGTGAAATATAACGTCTCTGACCGCATTACGATAACGGAAATTCTTCTACAGAAAAAAAGGACTTGTCAAGGAGAAACTTTTTAGTTTGTTTTCAAATTTTATTTTGCTGTCTCTCAGATATTTTATGTTACAAGTTATCAAAAATTACAAGATGATCGTGGGTGAGCACCACATATTATTCTTACTGCACGTTTTTGAGCATTGAAGACGTCCTTTCTTAAAGATGAGTTACCCCAGAACGTTACTCCGTATGATGTTACTGAACGGAAATGTGGGGAACATATCAACTTACAGATTTGTCTCTCCCCAAGATCTGCAATGACTGTAAGTGCAAATGCGGCAGAATTAATTTGTTTTAGGAGTTCCAAAATGTCCTTTTTTCCAGTTTAAATTCTCATCAATATGAAAACCTAAGAATTTTGAAGTTTCCGCCCTGTTTATTATTTCCTCGCGATGTACTACACTTCCTTCCTCTAAATGTGCAGAACTGAATATGGTGTATCCTTTTCAAATTGATGGTGAGACCATCCACAAAAGACCAGTCAATGATACTTTTAAGAGTCTTGTTTACCATTTCTTCTGTTGCTGTATGTCTGCTTGGATTGATTACAACACTAGTGCCATCTGCAAAAAAACTAATTCTGCTTGTTGTATATTATCCAGAAAATCGTTTACATATGTGAGCAACAATAGCAGACCTAAGACTGAGCATTTGGGAAGCACATACGTGATTGATTTCTCCACATGGTTGGCTGTGCCATCAATACCATAAAACTTCAGTTTATCCAGGAAAATATTGTGATTCACACTGTCAAATGCTGCAGATAGGTCACAGAAAATACCAACTGGCTCTATTTTGTATTTAATGCTTGTAAAATTACGTGAGTGAACATATAAATGGCACTCTCAGTAGAGCAATTATGATGAAAGCCAAACTGTGATTTGCTGTGGATATTGTTCGTGCGCACGTGAGATATTATTCTAGAACACATTACCTTCTAAAAAATTTTGGAAAATGGTGTCAGTTGTGAAACATGTTGATAGTTACCGACATCTCTCTTTTATCAGCTTTTTTCAAGAGAGGTTTAAAAGCATCTCTGGAAAAATGCCTTGAGTTAGTTATGAAGTACGCGTTTCAGCTAAGACAGGGCTTATTATATATGAACAGAGCTCTGGTACTCTATCGGAAACTGGATGAAATCCTAACAAGCCTTTTATCTTTCGAGAGATTATATAATTTTCTTAGTTTCAAAAGAAGAAGTTGCTGATACATTCATAGATTGACGGAAAAAGTCGTAACACCAAAAAATAAATAATGTAGAGTGAGGAAATTTCGGGAATACATTCGTCTAGGTAACATATTTGAGTAACATTGCAAGAGCACAGGTTAATGTAAGCGCGAGATGAGCCATTGCAAATGTGAAATTTTGATACATTAGTAACCGGTGTAACTGCCAGAATGTTAGTCCACTCTCGCCAGATGTTCGAGTCCTCCCTCGGGCATGGGTGTTTGTGTTGTTCTTAGCAAACGTTAGTTTAAGTTAGTTTAAGTAGTGTGTAAGTCTATGGACCGATGACCTAAGCAGTTTGGTCCCTTAGGAATTCACACACATTTGAACATTTTTTGAAAATGTTGTTAACGACATCTTCATTGGGTCATAAAACGCAGAAAATGGACGGTGTATGACTAGGGGCGACAATTTTTTTTGTCAAGTGTACTTAAGAAAGGCAGAGCGTTGCAGTGCGTACACCTAAGCAAAATGGATATGGCTTGTAAAATACTACATGCTACATGTTTTTATTATTTCCGATGATGGATACTTTCTTGAGTGACGTTGAGTTATGAAAGTAACAAGTTTGTGAAGCAATTAGATTCTGTCTTGTGCAAATTTCTGATAATGGCATACTTACTTTTCCACTCACCAGTATCTACAGTATTTATCAAGATTATCTGTTGGTTTTTGTGTTTTTGGTATCTTTTGCTGTGTAGTATATGGTACAAGAGTTTCAATTTCAATTTTGTATCCTATTCACAATTTTTTTGTTAATTTTCAGTTAATTGCATGACTAGGTTGTCATGCTTTACAGTTTGGCTAACATATTCCCAACACGATGGATCGCAAATACTCCACATAAAAATTACATGTCTCAAAGTTCAAAAATGGTTCAAGTGGCTCTGAGCACTATGGGACTTAACTGCTGAGGTCATCAGTCCCCTAGAACTTAGAACTACTTAAACCTAACTAACTTAAGGACATCACACACATCCATGCCCGAGGCAGGATTCGAACCTGCGACCGTAGCGGTCGAGCGACTCCAGACTGTAGCGCCTAGAACCTCTCGGCCACCCCGGCCGGCTGTCTCAAAGTCCTTGACACTGCCATACATCGTTGAAAATACCTATCGTTTTCCACTGAAGCCTACACAGAGTGTGTAGTGAGTAAACAGATTTCTTAAAAAAATGGTTTTGACTAGGGGTCTGTTAAAGGACTGTGAGTATGTCTAGTTGCTGTTACCCGTTTGTAAATGTTGTCCTCGCCTATGTGTACTACATCTTACAACGTCATGTCTCATTTTCACGCACATCAGTTGTGTATACGAATACTACATACAGAATGCTGTGCACATGTACACTTGTGGGAACATGCAGAGCGTGTCTGAGTATTACAAAGCACCTGTAGATATAAAGGAACATTTCATTTGGAGGTGTTCCAACAGACGCCCATGTCTTGTACGAAAATATTAATTTACAACAAACTAATAACTTCTCTGAATAAATATTCCGTGCATTATTGATGGACTTTAGTGAGCAAGGCACTGTTTCCTTGTGGAGTTTTTCCACTGTATGTGAAAATAAATAAGAGCGTGTTTCCCTCGTCTACGTTGCTCGTTTTTAAGTTGAATTAATCCACTATCGTTCGGTTTCCGTCGAGATATAATTGGTGAGCAGGATTTTTCTGTTTGAGAGACGAATTTCTGTATTCAGTTTCTAAAGGTCCAACCAACTCCTGTCTTATCGAATTCTTATTTTACACTGGCATTGCCACAGCATTTTACAATTCCCTTCAGTTGGTTGTGATATAGTTTATTTAATGTCATGTTCACTTTTTTCCTGTGATATTGTAAAATGAATGGGGTGAATAGCAACAATTTCTATAGAAAAGGGTTTAAGCCTTATTAGCACATTTAACATTTGAATAACTTGATATTTTACCTGTTAATGTTTCCTGATCTGATTTCCCGCCCAAATCATTGGTTGTGACGTTACAGAAGTTGTTTGAATGTCGCAGTATGTGTGTTGAAAATTTATGCTGTTTTAAGAAAAAATTGAATAACCTTTTTCTCAATAGGAAAGGGAAGGATATACTGGCTGGGATGATAGCAAAATCTTTAAGGGGGGACACTGAAACTAGTCGAAGTACTTTTTAGGCTAAGATCAGTGTCCAATCATCCTACATTGATTGAAATTACGCTTAATGAGAAGTTCAGACAGGCAGGTACTAGAGATGTTAAAATACTACAAGATTCTCATAGCACTACAGTGGAAAATAATGTTAGTATGTCACAAGATTCACATAAAAGCTCAGTGAAAAATAATGATAATATATTGCATCAGAATATCAGGGGATTAAAAAGGAAAGTAGATGAGCTTCTTGTTTGTTTAGAAGGTTTAGAAACTGATGGTGGAATGCATGTACTATGCTTGGCTGAATATCATACAGTCACAGGTATGGAAATGGTAAATGTAGGTGGATATAAGCTTTCAGCACATGTAAGTAGAGACACTATAGAGATATGTTAATATCTGTCATAGTAAGAAAAATTTGGAAACTAAAAAATGTTACGTAGAGCAACATATAGAAGTATGTGCGTGTGAGCTTAAACTAAATAATGACACTTTTCCAAGAACCTACTATGCAGTCATAGTAGGAGGAGAGGTGATACTCCTACGTGGCGCATCCCAGGTGGTGGATAGGGAAGTCCTCACCGGTTTACTGGCGGACTTGAGTGAAATAAAATAGCTCTCATAGACCAAACACACCATCTGCGGTTAACAACCGTAGTTGTAAATCGGAGCTTGCTCCAACTAAGGTTGACAACCTTCGAAAGTCAAAAATGGAAATGTCTTTTAGGAAAAAAATTCCACCGCCCTGCTCAAAAAGGCAGGAAAAGGCTACATCGGATTCGGTGGGTAGTCAACTAGAAGACAGCAACGAATTGGAGCGTTTGCAACCACCAAAATGCACACTAAAACACAAAAAGAAGATTAAACATGAGCAAATAAATTATATAGCAACACACAACATAAGCTCACTACTTAAGACCGGAAAACTCAAGGAGCTCACAGATGAACTAAATAAACAAAAAATTTTAATAACAGGGATCCAAGAAATGAGAAACACCACAGAGGACCCATTTGAATCACAAGGATACAGAATTTATAATGGGAAACCAGGACCGAGGGCAATGAAACAATGTCCCCAGTTTGGAACAGGGTTTTTAGTAAACATAAAAATAATAGGATCAGTAACGGATTCCCAAGCAGTATCACCAAGAATTGCGACTCTAAGCTTTAAAACAATGAATATAACCTATACAATAATAAATGCTCATGCCCCAACAAATGAAAAAAATTGTCTAACAAAAACAAATTCAGACGTATATAAATTTTGGGACCTTCTAGAACAAACTGTGAACAGAGTAAATAAAAAGAATGTAAAAATCTTATTGGGAGATTTCAGTGCTCAGTTGGGAAAAGAAAGGAAATATAAAGATATAATTGGAGAATGGAGCCCATATAAATTTACGAACAAAAACGGTCAAAGACTTGTAGAACTCTGCAGAGAACACAACATTATATCTAAATCAACATACTTTAAGAGGAAGCCAAGTAAACTTAAAACATGAAAACATTCAGACTGGAGGAAGGGGGAGTGGCAGCTAGACCATGTCTGTATGGACAAAAATTTTCATAAGGAGATCCACAATGTTAAAGTACTGAGAGGAGTAGACACAGGCTCAGACCATTATATAGTTAAAATTAAAATCAAATTCACTCCATTAAAGAAGAGGACCGGAAAAAGTAATAAAATAAAAAGGAGGTTTGACCCACATCAGATAACTAAAAATAATAAATACCAACAAATAACACAAACCATCAAATTAACAGATGATCTAGAACAACTAGTGCCTAATCTTTAAAAAGAAGCCGAGAATCTAACTCCCTTGAACCCACGAAGAAAACATGTATGGTGGACATCAGAATGTGACAAATTCCATGAAGATAGACACCAAGCATGGTTAAAGTTTCAAACACACAAACTGAAGAAAAAGCCATCAACCTAAAAAATGAAAGAAAAAAAATGACACAAAATATTAGAAGAAGCAAGAGAGGATTCCATAAACATATTATAAACTCTATAGAAGGTAATTATCATAAAACTAACTCCAGGAACTACTATAAAATCTTTAGGAAACAACTACAACAGTATGAGGCCCCTACACTAATACTGAAAGATGAAGATGGAAGAATGAAACACAGTAACAAGGAAAATGCAGAAATCATGGCAAAAGTATTTAACAAACTTCTGAATTGCGAGGACCCCAAAGATCCCTTACAAATCAACATAAATACCCCAATAAAAACCAAACCTAACAAACTAGACCCTCTAACTTTCCAAGAAGCAGAAAAAATTCTTATGGAACCAAAAATCATAAGGCATGTGGAGAAGATCAGGTTTTTGTTGAAATGTGGAAATATGCAAGTGACACAGTGAAGACCTTCTTACACATGGCTCTAACAAAAATTTGGGTAACAGAATGATTCCCCGAACATTGTACCACAGCTATCATCCACCCACTACACAAAAAGGGAGATAAGAGCAACCCAGACAACTACAGAGGACTCTCTCTCCTAGATTGCACATACAAAATTCTATCCAAGATCCTATATGAAAGAATCAAGGAGAAAATTAGAACAGGAGTTAGGGGAATGTCAGGGAGGTTTCAGACCATGGAGAAGCTGTGCCGAGCAGATAATTAGTTTAAAATTGATTATGGCATACTACAAGAAACGGAACAAACCTCTGGCAATAACATTTGTAGATTTTAAGAAGGCATATGACTGTCTCCACAGACCTTCAATATTAAAAATTTTAAGAAATCTAGGACTCCATCCAAAACTAATTAAAATAATACAACTCACTCTAACCAACACCAAATCAAAAGTGAAGTTTAGAGGAGAAATTACGGAACCATTCCTCATAAAAACAGGCTTAAGACAAGGTGACTGCCTATCACCATTACTGTTCAACTGTGCACTGGAATACATAATGCGAGAATGGTACAAGGACAATATGAAGATGATAAGAATTGGAAGTGCAAAACTGCTTGGGATTCGCTGATGATCTTGCTCTCGTAGCCATCACCGTTCAAGAATCCAGGCAACAAGTGAAATCACTACAAGAAATAGCAGAGAAAGTAGGCCTTAGAATATCATTTGAAAAAAAAGGAGATTATGCTAACTGATCCACTACTTGCAAACAAAATTACAATAGGAGAACAGGAAATCAAAATTGTTGATAAATTTAAATATTTAGGCGAAATAATAACATATAATCTAAATGAGAAGCCATCATGGCAGAATAGAATAATAAACTGAACTACGCAAATTACATTACCAAAACTACATACAACAAAAAAAGCTTATCTATAGATGCAAAATTAAAACACTATAAAACAGTTACACAACCAGAAATAACGTATGCAGCTGAAACTACCTTCAAAACAACTAATACAGCAGAAATTGACAGAATACTAAAATAGCAAAAAGAATAATTAGGACATGTATAAATAAACAGTATAAAATAAATGGACATTGGAGAATAGCATCAAATGAAACAGTACATAAGAAAATAGAACCAGCCGTGAGCACGATTGGGAAGAAACGCATCTCATTCGTTGGACATCTGATGAGAACTCCAGAAAACAGATTTAGTAAAAAAAAATACAAAAATTATGAAATAGCAAGAGTGACATTAAATGGATCACAGAAATTAAGGAAGATATAAAGTAACTCCAAATTGCAGTAGATGACCTAAAAAACAAGACAGAGAATACCATAATACTGCAAGACCCGCAAACCAGACTACAAATGAAAATCAATAAAAGAATTACAGGAAAAGTGGTCTCAGATGAAGAAAGAAAGAAAACATCTGAAAGAATGAAGAAATATTGGGCAGACAGAAGAGCAAAATACCTTTCATATAAGAATAGACTCTAACAATTATATTACCTAAATATCATATTAAGTTATTATGAGACAAATTGTATCCCTGTGTAACAACTTGTTTACAACTTTACATTTTTGACTAGAGTGGTCCAATGAAGGCCATAAAATAAATAATAATAATGACACTTTTATAATTGTAGCCACGTATAGGTCCCCATTGGGAAATTATCAACTATTTTTGAAAAATTTGAATTCTTTGTTGTGCTATCTGTCAGACGGAGGAAATCAAATTATTGTTTGTGGAGATTTCAATGTAGATTTTCTGAAAGAGTCCAATAGAAAGCTTGACCTTGAAGTATTACTTGGTTCTTTCAATTTGACATCAGTTATTGATTTTCCTACTCAGGTGGTACAGGAAAGCAGCACTCTCATAGATAATGTTTTCATAGACCGAGATAAATTTAATCAAATAAAAACCTTTCCTCTTAAGAATGGTCTGTCTGATCACGATGCACAGCTAGTTACAGTATATGATATAGCTCCATACAGTAATGCAAAACAGTCCTCGAAAATAGTGCATTCAATTAACAATTTAACAATTCAAAATTTTAGGGAAAGCTTGCAACAGTTAGACTGGGATGAGGTGTACAGGGAAGATGATGCTAATTTAAAATTTAATCCATTTCATTTCATTTTTTTGAGTATATTTGAAAACAGTTTCCCTAATAAAGCAGTGAAATATAATTGAAAGACACCATGTAAAAACTAAAGGGATAAAAATATCTTGTAAACAGAAAAGGGAAGTGTATCTTATAGCTAGGAACAGTAATGATCCCTAAACAGTGAAACATTATAAAAATTACTGCACTGTATTAAGAAAAGTTAAAGGGAAACAGCGCAACAGAGAGCACAGGAAGACTACATTTCTATCAAACACAATGAGAAGGTCGTTCACAAGAAGTCAGAAGTAGAAAACACTTTTAATAATCATTTCTTAAGAGTTGTGTAGAAAATAGGCACCAGCTATTCATTAGAAAATGCAAGACAGTATATGAATGGTTGGTTGGTTGTTTGAGGTTTAAGGGACCAAACAGCAAGGTCATCAGTCCCTTGTTTCAAATAGGCTCCATTCCGCTAATGGGACATCTCAGTAAAGTCAGAAAAATAAAACGGAAAAAGGTAAAAACGTAAAAGGGCAGTCATGTTGTCACTGGTAAAAAACAAAATGAGGGAAGTCGGCAAGAGAACGAACCCAACACTATGCTGAAGCAGCATAGGCAAGACCACCTGTGACGTAAAAGGTACAACTGCTAGAATGTAGAAAGTACGTATGGGAATAGAAAGACTAACCAAACCTTAAAAAAAGGGTAAAAACAGAGTAAAAGAGGAAGAAAAGAGGATTTCGGTCAGGGAGGGGAATCGGGAATCTCCGAACACTGCTTACAGTGGGAGACACCCAAACACTCACTGCCCTGCCCCAACACCAGAGAGAGGTTAAAAACCTTAAAACTGAGAATAAAAACCACTTTCCCGGAGGAAACCGAGAACCAGAGAACATCCGGGAATCGTCAGCCAACATTAAAGGTAAAGTGTGGGGTGTCTGTACTTAGCACGCAGAGCCAAAAGAAGGGGGCATTCAACCAAAATGTGGGCTACTGACTGGAAGGCTCCACAACCATATAGTGGGGGTGGCTCATCACGCAAAAGAAAACCATGGGTCAGCCTGGTATGGCCAATGCGGAGACGACACAGTGTGGTTGAGTCCCTTCGGGTGAGGTGAAAGGAAGAACTCCACGGGCCTGGTGTCATCTTAATTGCACGAAGTTTATTAGACAGGGAAGAATTGGCCCATGACTGTGCGAACTGGGATTTGATGTGAAGCCGTAAATCCGCTGCAGGAGGGGTTACAGAAAACGGGGGGGTAAGTAACTGCTCCCCCAGCCAAACGAACAGCGAGCTCATTACCCGGGATACCCACATGGCCAGGGACCCAAAGGAAGTCAATGGAACAAGCAGCACGGTGAATATCAGCGAGATGGTCATGGATGGCAGAGACCAAGGGATGGCGCGAAAAACACTGGTCAATAACAAGAAGGCCACTCATCGAGTCCGTACATAACAAAACGCGGTTGTGTTGGGACTGTTTAATAAAGGTAAGGGCCTGAGAAATTGCCATCAATTCTGCAGTAAACACCCCACATGTAGGTGGCAGCAGATGACTTTCCGTTCCAACAGAGGACGTGAAGGCATACCCAACATGATCAGCAGATTTGGAGCCATCAGTGTAAAAAACAACAGCATCCCGAAACTCCCATAAAATTTGGCGGAAAAAGGAACGGAACACCACCAGGGGGATGGAATCTTTCGGACCTCGGCGGAGATCCATCCGAATTCGAGGCCGAGGAACTAACCAAGGAGGGGTAGAGGGGAGGGAGCGAGGAAGACAGGACAAAGAAGGAAGCTGAAAATCACGGCAAAGAGACGCAAGGCGCAGCCCAACCGGTAAACCCGCCCGAGGGCGGGAATCGGGTGGGCGACGTCCGTGGTCTGGGAACAGGATAGAATAGGAAGGATGAGTGGGAGAGGAACGGGTAGTGAGTGCATAAGACACCAGAAGCTGGGACCGCCGAACAGAAACAGGGGGGATCCCAGCTTCAACCAGGAGACTATCAACAGGGCTAGTAGGGAAGGCACCGGTGGCCAAACGGATACCATGATGGTGGACTGGATCCAGCACGTGCAGTGTGGAAGGAGCAGCTGAACCATAAACTTGACAACCATAGTCCAAGCGAGACAGAACTAGAGCACGATAATGTCGGAGGAGGAGGGAACGGTCCGCACCCCAAGAGGAGTGGGCAAGGAAGTGAAGGACATTGAGTTTACGGAAACATCCTACCTTCAGGAGTCTGATATGGGGCAGCCAAGTGAGCTTGTTGTCGAAAAGAAGACCCAAGAAACGAAACTGTGGGACCACAGGCAATCTTTGTGCAGCGAGATAGCGCTCTGGATCAGGGTGGATCGTAGTACGGCGACAGAAGTGGACCACTCGCGATTTTAAAGGAGAGAATTGAAACCCGTGTGAGAGGTTCCATGCAGAGGCACGCCGTATAGCTACCTGGAGCTGCCGTTCTGCAGATGCCATCGAGGAGGAACTAATCCAAATGCAGAAATCATCCACATACAGGGCAGGGGCGACCAAGGGACCGACAGAGGCCACAAGTCCATCGATAGCAATGAGGAAAAGAAGGACACTCAAGACAGAACCCTGTGGGATGCCCGTCTCCTGGGTCCGTGGAGAACTAAAAGCAGTACCAACTCGGACTCCGAATGACCGATGGATCAGGAACTGGCGGATAAAAATCGGGAGTGGGCCCCAAAGACCCCAATGATGAAGGGTAAGTAAGATGTGATGGCGCCAGGCCGTGTCATAGGCCTTGCGAAGGTCAAAAAACACTGCAACCAAATGGCGGCGCTGGGAAAAAGCCTGCCGGACTGCGGATTCCAAGCGGAGTAAATGATCGATTGGAGACCGTCCCTCTCGAAAGCCACACTGGTAAGGGGACAATAGATCCCGAGATTCGAGGACCCAATTGAGCCGACAGGCTACCATCCGTTCAAGTAACTTACAAACAACATTGGTCAAACTAATTGGCCGATAGCTGTCAACAGATAGGGGGTTCTTACCAGGCTTAAGGACAGGACCACAATGCTATCCCTCCACTGAGAAGGGAAGTCACCCTGGAGCCAGATACGGTTAAACACCCGAAGAAGATGTTGCCGTTGTGGAGCACTGAGATGTTGAAGCAGTTGGTTATGAATGGAATCTGGGCCAGGGGCCGTATCATGAGAAGAAGATAGAGCAGAAAGAAATTCCCATTCAGTAAAAGGTTCATTGTAAGATTCTGACTCACAAGGGGTGAAACATAAGGTGGAAGCTTCAGCCCGCTGTTTTTGATGAAGGAAAGCAGCTGGATAGGAGGCTGACGCTGATGCCACTGCAAAATGGGTCGCTAGATGTTCTGCAAGAACTAATGGGTCCGTACAAATGCCATCTGGGAGGTGAAGGCCTGCGAGGGTGGACTGCCGATGGCAACCTTGGAGAGAGCAAAGGGTAGCCCATACCCGTGACAGAGGGACAGTAGAACCAAGGGAAGAAACGAATCGTTCCCAACATATCCGCTTGCTCTGTTTGATTAAATAACGGGCTTTAGCGCGGAGGCGTTTAAAGGTAGTAAGGCTGGCTACGGATGGGTGCCTCTTAAAGTGTTGCAAAGCTCGACGGCGATCACGGATGGCAATGGCAATAGCCGTACTCCACCACGGGACTTGCCGGCGAGGAAATGGTCCAGATGAGCGCGGGACAGCAAGGCTAGCAGCGCGAACAATCGCGTCAGACACGTCACGTAGGACGTCATCAATACAACCCGACAAAGAGGGAGAAAACGCGACCTGTGCAGTGTATAGAGGCCAATCGGCGCGTTGGAAAGACCAACGAGGCAACCTGTCCATTGGGGAGCGGGAAGGGAGCGTGATAATCAACGGGAAATGGTCACTATCACAAAGGTCGTCGTGTGGCGACCAGTGTAATGAAGGGAGGAGAGAGGGAGAAGAAAGAGAAAGATCAATGGCAGAAAAGGTACCATGAACGGCACTGAAATGAGTAGGGGAGCCATCATTAAGAAGGCACAGGTCGTGGTCTGCAATAAATTAGTCTATAAGAAGACCTCGTCTAGATGGAAAGGCACTGCCCCACAAAGGATGATGAGCATTAAAATCCCGAAGGAGGAGGAAGGGAGGAGGAAGTTACTGAAGAAGGGCGGTTAAGGTAGCAAGTGTAAGAGTCCTGTCAGGAGGGAGATAAAGATTGCAAACTGTGATTGCAGAGTCGAAGTGGACCCTAACAGCAACCGCTTCCAATGTAGTTTGAAGAGGAATCCACGTGCTAGCAATGTCTGTACGGACCAATGTACAAACGCCACCAGAAGCCTGCAGGGGTCCGACCCGATTTCGACAGAAAACACGGAACCCAAGGAGGGTCGGTGAGTGAGCATCAGTAAAATGAGATTCCTGGAGAACCACACAAGCTGCAGAGTAGGACGAAAGAAGGGATTTCAATTCCGGAAGGTGACGATAGTATCCATTACAATTCCATTGGAGAACCACAGAACAATGGTTTAAATGGGGGCTGAACACTTTAAATCCAGTCATACCGCCGGGTCCCCAGCCGTCACCGACAAGGAGGGGGCGACATCCATGAACGACAGGTCAGAATCCGGTTGTGAAGTCGGGGAAGGGACCTTCGGTGACACCAGAGGCTCTTTGTCCCGGGACTTATGTTTCTTCTTCCGTTCAGGCTGAGATCGAGGGGGGCTGTGTGGCATGAAGGAGCCAGCTGCAGCAAGATCAGGAACAGAAAGAGACTGGGCGACCTGGGGGCCGACAGACCGCGGCTCTCGCGGTCGTCGCGCGGCAGCAGACCTTTGGCCTGGAAGGTGCCGGGAAGGGGCATCCTGGGAGAGGCGCCCTTGACCGGCAGACGCCGAAGGAGTGGGACACTTCTCCGGCTGGGGAGGGGAGCAGCGCCCATAGGAGAAGGTGTGGGAGCCGCAGGGGAGGGGGGGGGGAGGAGAGGGGTCCGGGATGGGGGTAAGGAAGGGGGAGGAAAGGGGTGAAGATGTAACCAAGGCGAAACTAGATGTCATGGACACAGGGGGGAGTGGTGCATATTTGTTACGGGCCTCTGTGTAGGTTAAACGATCGAGGGACTTATACTCCTGTATCTTTTTTTCCTTCTTATATACTGGGCAATCTGGTGAACGTGGAGAATGACTACCATGACAATTTACACAGACAGGAGGGGGAACACAGGGACTCCCCTCATGGAGTGGACGTCCACAGTCACCACAGAGAGGGGCCTGTGAACAGCAGGAAGACATGTGTCCAAAACGGAAGCACTTAAAACACCTCATACGAGGTGGGATGTACGGCTTCACATCACAGCGATAGACCATAATCTTAACTTTCTCAGGGAGGGTATCCCCTTCAAAGGCCAGGATAAAGGCACCAGTATCAATATGATTGTCTTTAGGACCCTTCTGAACACGCCGAACAAAGTGAACACCCCGCCGTCCGAGATTGTCCCGAAGTTCCTCATCAGTTTGAAGGATGAGGTCCCTGTGAAAAATCACACCTTGTACCATATTTAGAGAATGGTGGGGGGTAATGGACACAGGTATTGTGCCAAGATGGGTACAGGCACGTAGGGCCGCAGATTGGGCAGCTGAAGCAGTTTTTATCAGCAACGAACCCGACCGCATCTTGCTCAGGGAGTCCACTTCGCCAAACTTGTCTTCAATGTGTTCCACAAAGAATAAAGGTTTTGGTGAAAGTATCTCCATCAGTCCTGGTGCAAACTAGATAATGGGGGAAAGGTTTTGCCCCTAGCCGACGGGCCTGACCCTCTTCCCAGGGGGTAGCCACGGAAGGGAAGGCCGAAGGGGCAAGAGAAGCAGCACTTGAGGAATCAGTTCCACGCAGAGAGACGGCCGCAGAAGAACAGCCAGAGTTCTGGACCCGTATGCATTTCATTTGCATAGCGTCCGCCCTGATACCACCCACTCCGATCAGGGGCTCTCCTCATGGGCGCCACCCAGCCACAGCAAGGGCCGTCTGGCACGGCGGCCATTGCCGGGAGAGCTGATGCTCCAGGATGACGAGCAACCACTCCAAGGCAGGCATGAGGAGATCACAGCTCAGGTATCAGAAGTGTGATCCCTGTGTGTTCAGGGAGCTCAACCAAAAGGGTACATAGCGACCCCACCACACGGGCTGGCTACCGTGCTGGCTATGCGCCCTAGTATCAGACAACGATATGAAAGAAAAGGTGGAATGTACTAGGAGGGCGCATGTCGGAGACACTAGGTAAGGTGCTCTTCCCCAAATGGCTCACACTACGGAGGCGAAATTTTGTAATGGAGGTCAAACCCCAGAGGGGGACCAAGGAATGCCAAAAGGAGGAGATGATTATGCAACAAAGCCGAATTGTAAAACCAACAGAACCAGGAGGATAGCGGGGGCCAACATAAGCAAGGACACCAAGAGAGGGAGAGGAGAGGGCGAGGGGAAAGGAGCATGGAGGGGAAAGGAGGGGAAGGGAAAGGAAATGCAGCCCTGGAGAGAAAGAAGGCTGCAATGGCTCGGGGCCCCGTGCTCGCCACGCACGTATCCACAAAAGAGTTGTGGACCGCCTGGGGGGACAGTATATGGAAGAAGCAGTACCTATGCAATTTGATAAAATTGAAATTCAACCCATCTCTCCTATCCTACAGAAATTCACTCAAAAGTAAAAGCTCACATGGAATTGATGGCATTTCCAGCAGAGTTCTAAAAGCTTGTTCCCAACAACTAAGAGGATTCTTAACCACATATGTTGTAGCTCACTAAAACAGGGCATTTTTCCAGATAGACTGAAATAAACTATCATTAAACCATTGCATAAAAAGGGGGTCTGATTCTAACAACTACCGCCCAATCTCACTTCTGACAGATTTATCCAAAATTCTTGAAAAAGTAATGTATTCAAGAGTAGCATCACATCACATGTCCGCCGCTCGTGGTCTCGCGGTAGCGTTCTCGCTTCCCGAGCACGGGGTCCCGGGTTCGATTCCCGGCGGGGTCAGGGATTTTCACCTGCCTCGAGATGACTGGGTGTTTGTGTTTTCCTTATAATTTCATCATCATCCAGGAGAGTGGCGAAATTGGACTGAGCAAAGGTTGGGAAATTGTACGGGCGCTGATAACCACGCAGTTGAGCGCCCCACAAACCAAACATCTCAGTAGCATCACATATCTGTAAAAATGAAGTACTAACAAAATGTCAGTTGAGTTTTCAGAAAGGCTTTTCAACAGAAAATGCTACATATGCTTTCAATGATCAAATATTAAATGCATTGAATAACCAAACATCACCTATTGGAATATTTTGTGATTGTGTGAATCATGAAATTCTTCTAGATAAGCTTAAGTATTGTGGTATGAGTGGGGCAGTGCACAAATGGCTTAATTCACACTTCACTGGAAGACTGCAGAAGGTTGAAATTAACAGTACAGATAGTCTGCAAAAATCAGCGAAGTCCTCTAACTGGGGGTAATCAAGAATGGTGTCCCACACGGTTCATTCTTGGGTCCCTTATTTACTTAATATATGTTAATGACTTACCACTATATATTCATGAAGATGAAAAGCTAGTTCTTTTTGATGATGATACAAGTATAGAAATCACACCCAACAAGCAAGAGTCAGGTGAGGAAATTGTAAATAATGTATTTAAGGAAATTATTAAGTGTTTCTCTGCAAATGGACTCTCATTAAATTTTCTCCACACAGTGTATGCAATTCTGTTCAGTAAATGGCATAACACTATTGATAAATATAGACTATCAACAGAAGTCTGTTGCTAAGGCAGAATACTCAAAATTTCTGGGTGTGTGCATTGATGAGAAACTGAATTGGAAGAAACACATCGATGATCTGCTGAAATGGTTAGGTTCAGCTACTTATGCTATTAGGGTTATTGCAAATTTTGGTGATAAACATATCAGTAAATTTGCCTACTATGCCTATTTTCATTCACTGCTTTCATTAATAGCTGGAGACCACCCAAGATCACCTTGCCGACATTTATTTAAGGAACTCGGGATATTCACAGTACCTTTGCAATACATATATTTGCTTATGAAATTTGTCATTATTAACCCATCCTAGTTCAAAAATAACAGCGAACTGCATAGCTACAACACTAGAAGAAAGAATGTTCTTCACTATTCTGGATTAAATCTCACTTTGGCACAGAAAGGGGTGAATTATGCTGCCACAAAAATCTTCGGTCATTTGCTAAATAGTATTAAAAGTCTGACCGATAGCCAACCAATATTTAAACGCAAATTAAAAGAATTTCTGAATGACAACTCCTTCTACTCAATAGATGAATTCTTAGGTATGAAGTTGTAACTGTAAAAAAAATTAATTAATCATTTTGTGTAAAGAAAACATGTGTAAGTGACACGTTCCAAATCAGTACAAAATGTTGTATTCACGATCTACTAAACAAGGATTAATGTATGTATGTATGTATGCAGGTCCAGGAAGTTTTTGCAAGTACCGGTGAGTGAATAAATATTTCACATAAAACATTTATAACGTTTCGATAAAAATTTAATTAAGATAATGATGGTTGACATAACCTCACTTTACACCAAAAACAATATGGTTTGTAATTTGCAGAAAAAAGTTAAAACGGTCTAAAAAAGATATCAAGAAATAGCCTTATGAAAGGACAGAAACACGCAAAATCACATTAAAAAGTTATTTTATGTACATTTAGATGCTGTAAATATTCAATTTAATTTTTTTCTCAGATTAATACGAAGCCTGATGGGAGGGGCAGATTTCATAGAAAATATCCTGAGGATCTTATTTCCAAGACCAGAAGCGGAATTGGGAATGGTATACCACAAAGAAAATATTCGAAGAAATATGATATACCATCAGCTGTTTGTTCAAACACTTTAAATGTTCTGGTATACAAGATCCTACTTTTAAAAAAATTATATCTAATGGTGAACAAACTATTTTGAGTGCCGCAGTCGAAAAGCATTTATATAGCGGAATAGCTTATAACACGCTCTTTTTGGAGTTATTCCTTAGATAGTTACAGCCGTAGGTGCATTGTTACGGCTTACGGTACCTTGACGGACTAGGTATCACTATGAAGAAATTCAAAGACAATATGTCAGGTTACGAATTTGCCCTCTGCGTTTTCCAACGTCACAGAAGTGATTTGTCGCAACTAATACCCCAGAACATCAAGCGAACTCTGGGTGCTGTCTCTCATGATTCAGAAGGATATAGCAAGCTATCTCGTAAAAACTGGAAGAGACTCTACAAGTTATTCTTGCCTCCCAAAGAACTTTACACTGCAAGCTTTCCCAAAAATGTGCTGACGAAAGTTGACAAAGGACAGATATCTAAATGGCCACAGAGAGAAGACTTGTGTGATATAGTACTAATAAACTTTGTGTTGTAGGTGTGCCGAAACATCCTAAACTATTAAGGTTCCCTAAACTATAAAGGTGGGAACGCATGTAATTTAATGTACCTTTTGATGAGTGATAAGTGTTAAAACTAGAGAAAGCTGGTACTTAATAAAAGCTTAAGTGCCCGTTTTATCATATTTATGTAATTCACCTTTGTAAAATTCCGTACCTTTTTAAAAATGCTTTCATTGTTTCTATTCAGCACAAAGAAAGTACATTGGAAACATACAGATAAGTTAACTAAATGTCTGTTTCTGTTGACTCCGACATTGGGGCGGATGGGAACACTGTTTTATTAAAATAATTTACATAAAGCTCTCCATGGCCTCACTTTGTTCTTGCGTCATTATGTACGATGTTACGGTACTGCGTATTTGAGGACTAGATATTGCATTCAGAACCGATGTAATAAAATATGGAAATATCCTCACTTAAAATTAATATCATTCCTGGAAAATAATTAAGTAGAGACATAATGAGAAAACAGAAACAAAAAAACGTAGCTCTTCGAGAACCAAACACACTGCTGTTCATTACCGCTGTTTGTCTGTCGACCGCGCCAAAGTTTTTATTGGACGGTTCGTATTTGTTCACTTACTGGCATCACGGTTACTGCATGCTAACGCTTCGCTGCACCTCGTATCACCGCACAAAAAGGCCAACACATTTCTAATACTTTACTTTAGTGTTGCAAGAAATTTATGTCTGTTCCCATTTATTCCTTGTAGCATCGGTGGTTCAGTGGTAGAATGCTCGCCTGCCACGCGGGCGGCCCGGGTTCGATTCCCGGCCGATGCACATATTTTGATTTTCATTCTGTTCTCATTTTAACAGAATGAAGTACAAAGACTTATGTTTACACTTTCTGTAGACATTTCATTGAGGACTGTAAATATCTTCTAACATTAACGGTCACCTACGCACAACGCAGAATACAGAACTCCTCTCTTGTGATTAATATTTGGAATAGTGATATGCTGAAACAGTCTACGGTACTCAATGAACATACGTTTTTCAGTGCGTTAATATCAACGTGTGATCGTTCCCAAACAGTATAGTGAAGCAGAACGAGAACTCAGCAACTGACTTTGTATGTCACATTAAAACTAGATTTCGTTATTATTGTCGCTGCCTAGAAATTGTGATAACCACACGACGGTTCATACTGTAATGTGATCAGACGTCCTTTACTTTACGGGATCATCCCTAATTTAACTTAAGTATCCGGTTGTTCCGACAAAATACATATGGCATAGTTCATTAAATTTCCGACATATAGCCGCGCAAATAAAACTTCGTCCACTGATATTTTATTTGCGCGGCTGCATGCTCGAAATTTAATGGACTATTCATTACGCCGGGAAAAGTTGAAAATGTACATGTGGGATGTATATTGTTCCATTTTTTACTAACTATCCCGTGTATTTTGAAACAGCGTGTCTTTAAGAAAAGTGCAGCATAATCAAATGGAGAACAAAAGTGCTCATGCCCAAAGAATAAAGAAAATACGCTCTTTGATTAAAGCAAAGTGAACGAAGTCCATCATTTTAAACTTCCTTAGATCTGAAGATAACTGCTGCAAGAATCTGCAGCTCATTGCTGTGTTTGTGCTATCTCTACCTGACAGTAATACTAGTGCAGAAAGGGTGTTCTCGATCACAAATTCTTTACGAACTGATGTAAAGAGGGTGTTTGGTGTGGAAACTGCTACGGAAATAATTATAACTAAGATTCATTTTCAGAATCTTCATTTATTAATTTTTATAAAATTACATCTGAAAACATGAAACTCCTGAATGACATACATTACATTCTTCCCCAATATACGAGGGCTGGCTGAAAAGTAATGCCTTCACCTTCGTAACTCTTCAACAGTTGGCAGCATTGGTATGCGGCAGGTACCCCCCCCCCCCCCCACTGGGCTTTGATAGTGCGTGATTTCCTGGATGAAACATTTCCGGATCGGTGGATTGGGTGGATTGGAAGGAACGGTCCAACACCCTGGCCACTCCGCTCTCCAGACATTACGCCCCTTGACTTTTTTCTGGGGCTATATCAAGGACAGAGTGTTCGTCACACCAGTTGCTGACGTCGACGAACTGAAGGCTAGGATATAAGTTGCTGTGGGTACTGTGACAGAATACATATTACGAAACACCTGGCAGGAGCTGGAATACCGCCTCGACATTCTTCGAGCTACCAAGGGAGCACACGTTGAGGTTTACTAACGTAAGTGTTTTTTTTTTTTTTTAAAAAAGCTAGTATCACTAATCCATGTAACGCCATCAAATGTAAATTATTATGTCAATCGGTTATTCTGTAATAAATTTTTATAATCAGGGCAAGACTTTGTGCTCACCCTGTATATCGCTTCAGGAAAATACCGGGATGGTTCCTTTCGAAGGGTACGGCCGACTTTGGGACCAATGACCTCGCTCTTCGGTCCTCTCCCCCAGATCAAACAACCAACCAACCAACTTAATTTTACGGTTCCTATTGTGTTTCACAATCTAATTACGATGCACATTTCATAATAATGAGTATCTGACAACAAACAGAAGAAGAGCAAAAATAAATACACGACATATGTCTATGAGTTCAGAGAATTATAAAAAATACAAAACATTCGCGGTGGGATATCATACTGACATAAAATTTCGCTCTCTAGATTATTGCAACTTTCTGGCGTGCTCTCTGGTCAAACGCTCCTCGTACTTAAAGACGAAGAGTTAAAAATAACGAGAGGGTATTTCCCTGACAACGAGCAGTTCAATTTGATCAACAATATAGGCGTCTTTCCATATGGGCACGTAAATGACGAATCCGTTTTGTCGGATGAACAATACCGCCAACTGAGGCCTGTAAAAGATTTCTGAGTGATGAACAGCAATCAAAGAACAGGATTATCAAAGAATATGCAAAGTGTGAAGCTTATCTGAATCCTAAAACTTGGGAGATTACCACATCCCACCTATTTATGTGAACTTATCTGGCTGGGCCTGGGACACAGCAAAAAATCCCAACATAAATTGCAACTTAAGATGTTTAACAGTGTTTTATCAGAAGAGGTATCATTTACTGCTATCATAGACATGCAATTGAAAACGACAGGTGCACTGCTGAGTACGATAAAAATAAGAATTACATAGCTCTATGTTAATGGTCTGCACAGCTGGGCCGTGATGCAACGCCTACCACATTCCTGAGTTTGTGCGGCAGCCTGTCGACGGTTTCGATATAATGAGCGTACTTGATGATTCAGATGTGGGCTATATCTTAAAAGTAGATTTTGAGTACCCTAATAATATACATGATCTCCACTGAGATCGCCGGCCGTTGTGGCCGAGCGGTTCTAGGCACTTCAGTCTGGAACCGGGCGACCGCTACGGTCGCAGGTTCGAATCCTGCCTCGGGCATGGATGTGTGTGATATACTCAGGTTAGTTACGTTTAAGTAGTTCTAAATTCTAGGGGACTGATGACCTCAGATATTAAGTCCCATAGTGCCCAGAGCCATTTTTTTCCCACTGAGATCTACCTCTTTTTTTTTTCTTTATTGTGATTTTAAACACCTTATACAAAGGCGGGCTGTAAGCAGCACAATACGCCGCTCTTCAGCCTCGAGTTTGACAACAAGTAGTACATAAAGGTGGTACAGAGAAGACAGTCAAAAAGGTGGGCAAAAAATGTAGACACTAAAAATCGAAAAAACACGCTGGTCGAGAAACAGCACTAACACTAGGCGACACGGTGCACAGAACATGGATGATGGCGACGGCATGTGAACGGTGGTGGCGTGACGGCGAACAACACTACACACAAACGAAGGCACACACACGAAACACTGACGGCGACGATCTCCGGCGCGCGAATGTTCACTGAGCGTGTACGAGTCCAGGGACCTGCCAAGAGTGGAGGAGGAGGAGGAGGAGGAGGAGGAGGAGGAGGAGGGGAATGGGAGAGGGGAGAGCAGAGATGCCATGGGCAGAGGAGAGAGGGGGAGGGAGGAAGGGGGAGGGGAAGCCCGGGGGAAGAGGGGAGGAGGTAGGGGGAAAAGGAAAGAGAAGGGAAGGGAGGGAGGGAGGGTGCCTAAAGGAAAGGACACAGGAAGGGGGGGAGGATCAAAGTTGATAGGAGGGGTAGATGGAGGGGAGGAGGACATCATCAGGGAGGGGGAGCTGGCGGAATCACCTTGGGAGAGGGTAAGGAGGGTGGAGAGATGGAAACCGGATGGGACGTGGGAATACAAGCGCGGCAGCGGGCGGGGGTGGGAGAGGATCGGGGAGACTAGCGGGTGAGGAGGATCGAGTTTACGGGAGGTGTACAGGATCCGTATCCTTTCAAGGAAAAGGAGGAGGTGGGGGAAGGGGATGAGATCGTACAGGATCCGCGTGGGGGAGGGGAGACGGATGCGATAGGCGAGGCGGAGAGCATGGCGTTCAAGGATTTGGAGGGATTTGTAAAAGGTAGGGGGGGCGGAGATCCAAGCTGGATGGGCATAACAAAGGATAGGGCGGATGAGGGATTTATAGGTGTGGAGGATGGTGGAGGGGTCCAGACCCCACGTACGGCCGGAGAGGAGCTTGAGGAGACTGAGTCGGGAGCGTGCCTTGGCTTGGATTGTCCGGAGGTGGGGAGTCCAGGAGAGGCGACGGTCGAGGGTGACGCCAAGATACTTAAGGGTGGGAGTGAGGGCGATAGGACGGCCATAGATGGTGAGGTAGAAATCAAGGAGGCGGAAGGAAGGGGTGGTTTTGCCTACAATGATCGCCTGGGTTTTGGAGGGATGAGATCTACCTCCATGTATTGAGAAAATTGTACTGTCACGTAGCAACAACAAGCCGGGCATTCCAAAGAAGCCCATTTCCACAACCTACAAATTATGTAATTAGTAACAGAAATTTACAGCAGTATCTGAAGAATAAACTTATTATAGGTAAAATTCGCTGCATATACAGGGTGGTCCATTGATAGTGACCAGGCCAAATATCTCACGAAATAAGCGTCAAACGAAAAAACTACACAGAATGAAACTTGTCTACCTTGAAGGGGCAAACCAGATGGCGCTATGATTGGCCCGCTAGATGGCGCTGCCATACGTCAAACGGATATCAACTGCGTTTTTTAAAATAGGAACCCCCACTTTTTATTACATATTCGTGTAGTACGTAAAGAAATGTGAATGTTTTAGTTGGACCACTTTTCTCGCTTTGTGATAGATGGCGCTGTAATAGTCACAAACACATGGATCACAATTTTACATGAACAGTTGGTTACAGGTAGGTTTTTAAATTAAAATGCAGAACGTAGGTACGTTTGAACATTTTATTTCGGTTGTTCCAATGTGATACATGTACCTTTGTGAACTTATCATTTCTGAGAACGCATGCTGTTACAGCGTGATTACCTGTAAATACCACATTAATGCAATAAATGCTCAAAATGATGTCCGTCAACCTCAATGCATTTGGCAATACGTGTAACGACATTCCTCTCAACAGCGAATAGTTCGCACATGCATTGACAATGCGCTGACGCATGTTGTCAGGCGTTGTCGGTAGATAACGATAGCAAATATCCTTCAGCTTTCCCCACAGAAAGAAATCCGGGGACGTCAGATCCGGTAAACGTGCGGGCCTCGGTATGGTGCTTCGACGACCAATCCACCTGTCATGAAATATGCTATTCAATACCGCTTCAACCGCACGCGAGCTATGTGACGGACATCCATCATGTCGGAAGTACATCGCCATTTTGTCATGCAGTGGAACATCTTGTAGTAACATCGGTAGAACATTACGTAGGAAATCAGCATACATTTCACCATTTAGATTGTCGTCGATAAAATGGGGGCCAATTACCCTTCCTCCCATAATGCCGCACCATACATTAACCCGCCAAGGTTGCTGATGTTCCACTTGTCGCAACCATTGTGGACTTTCCGTTGCCCAGTAGTGCATATTATGCCGGTTTACGTTACCGCTGTTGGTGATGGACGCTTCGTCGTTAAATAGAACGCGTGCAAAAAAATCTGTCATCGTCCCGTAATTTCTCTTGTGCCCAGTGGCAGAACTGTACACGACGTTCGAAGTTGTCGCCATGCAATTCCTGGTGCATAGAAATATGGTACGGGTGCAATCGATGTTGATGTAGCATTCTCAACACCGACGTTTTTGAGATTCCCGATCCTTGCGCAGTTTGTCTGCTATTGATGTGTGGATTAGCCGCGACAGCAGCTAAAACACCTACTTGGGCATCATCATTTGTTGCAGGTCGTGGTTGACGTTTCACATGTGGCTGAACACTTCCTGTTTCCTTAAATAACGTATCTATCCGGCGAACGGTGCGGACACTTGGATGATGTCGTCCAGGATACCGAGCAGCATACATAGCACACGCCCATTGGGCATTTTGATCACAATAGCCATAAATCAACACGATATCGACCTTTTTCGCAATTGGTAAACGGTTCATTTTAACACGGGTAATGTATTACGAAGCAAATACCGTTCGCACTGGTGGAATGAAAAAAAAAAAAGTTCAAATGTGTGTGAAATCTTAGGGGACTTAAACGCTAAGGTCATCAGTCCTGAAGCTTACACACTACTTAACCTAAATTATCCTAAGGACAAACACACACACACCCATTCGCGAGGGAGGACTCGAACCTCCGCCGGGACAAGCTGGCGGAAAGTTAATGTGATACCACGTACTTACACGTTTGTGACTATTGCAGCGCCATCTATCATAAAGCGAAAAAAGTGGTCCATCTAAAACATTCATATTTCTTTACGTACTACACGAATATGTAATAAATATGGGGGTTCCTATTTAAAAAAAAAACGCAGTTTATATACGTCTGACCTATGGCAGCACCATCTAGCGCAGGGCTTCACAACATACCTGCTCGCGGAGCAAGCTGTGAGCAGCAAGGCGCGAGCACGGAGCAGCGCGAGCACGCTACCCCCACTACCGGACCAGAGCGGAGAGTGGGGAGAGTCACGTGGGGCACACAACAGCTGCCGCCAGTCAATGTAAATCCGCGGCCACCTGCAGGGATATCACTCACGAATTATTACTGCGACAAATGAAACAAATATAGGAGAATGTACACGTGCCACATAATTTTATTAGCTTAGTGTATGCCTCTACATTCGTATTAATTTGTGAACTGTTACACAATAAAAGGTGTCACTGAAGTGTTGGATTCTCTGTTATCTTGTACTTTTTGCCCTTTACAATTGCGTCTATGTTCGGAGTAATTGTTCTTGTGCATCGTAGGCGCAGCATACAGTTTAAATTTCGATCAGACAATGCGTTTCTCAGGCGCATCTTGTTACATTTCATTGCAGAGAACAGTTATTCACAAACATACATGGAACCGAACATTGATATTATTGTAGCCGCCAGTTTGTGCAAATGAGGAAATCTATCCTGAGGGAAGTGTCTGTAAAATTCCAAAATGTTTTTCTTGTTCTGAAATTTGTCTCTGTATTCTCTGTCACACTGCAGGTCAATAATTTCTAGTTGCAGCTCAGGACGAATCTCTTCAATATTCGCTGAATATGGAGAGGAGAACAGATCAGAATCACTGTCTAGTGCTGTCAGATCTTGAAAGCGTTGATCAAATTCTTCCTTAAGGGGAACTAAACTATGTGAATAACGATCACAGTCTTTGTGAACATCTTGCATGGATGATAATTTAGGAAAATGAGCTAGATTTCCTGTTTCCAGCTGACTCACCCAAAGTGTCAATTTCATTTTAAAAGCTCGTATTCGATCTATGAAATGAGTAGCAGATCTTTACCTTGTAGTGAAATGTTCAGAGCATTCAGATGGCTAGTTAAATCTGCTAAGAACGCGAGATCACATTTCCATGAAGGCTCTTTCAATTCAGGAACACACATGTTATTTATTTCCATGAACATATTTATCTCATCTAATAGGCAAAAATTCGATTTAATAATTCGCCACGACTAAGCCAGCGGACCTCGCTGTAATAAGGCAGGCTACCATACTGGCTTTCTACATTCTCAAGAAAGTTTTTAAATTGTCTGTGTTGTAGCCCATGCTTCCTTATATAATTGGTTGTACGAACAACAACACTCGTCACATTTTTTAGAGTGATACTCTTTGCACATAAGTTTTCCTGGTGGATCACACAGTGAACGCCCCTTATTTCATTCGGCACGGTCAGTTTTTGCATTTTCTCCTTCAACAGCGCAACGAAACCTAATTTTTTCCCTGTCATCGCTGGTGCACCGTCTGCAGACACTGAAACTAAAGAATTCCACGACAATCCTATATTTTCAACACTTTCTTCAACACTTAAAATACTTAAAATACTTAAAATACTTAAAATATCACCTCCGGTTGTAGTGTTCTTCATGGCTACTACATCGAGGAGCTCCTTCCTCACCTGAAGATCTCTATTAACACCTCAAATATGGAAAGCTGCGCTGTTCCAGTGATATCAACACTTTCGTCCAGAGCTAGAGAATACGCCATAAAATCTTTATCGATATTTGCAAGCTGGCTGTGGACGTCGTCTGCCATGTCCTGTATAGGACGCATAATGGTCATGTCAGATAATGGCACAATTCGAAACTGTTCAACTTGAGATGGACACAAATGTTCCGCTGCAACTACCAAACATCTTTTATCAGTGAAGGGGCGCAGGGATTTTGCTAAAAACAAAGCAATTTTGTAGCTCACTCTGAGAGCTGCCTCAGTTGATTTTTCTTCGTCATCTAGATCTTCTTCGGATAGCTTCCTTTTAAGTTTAATAACTTCCTGTGCACGATGTGGTCCATCACATTTTCCACTTCCGTAGTCTTTCACGTGGTACGACATATAATGTCGCTGCAAATTAAATTTCCTAAAAGAATTCAGCGTTTTGTGACATACTAAACATTTTGCAACACCACCTTTTACTGTAAACAGATACAATTCCTACCAATGGAGGTTGAACTGCGAAAGCATGGTTGGGGTTACACAACGGCGACTTGACATGATTCTTAACCAGCGAAGTGACTGTTAGAGCTGATCGTAGTACTTTTAACGTTACACAGTCGGCGCGAATTCAATAGGCACGCTGCGGTCCTATTCATACGTGCGCGCGCATTTCCCCTCCCTCCCCGCCCTCCCTACTCAACGACCTTGCACCTGCTCGCGAGCAGGTGCCTGAGCAGACGCGAGTTCTCGCGCTCAAAACCGGCCAGTTGTTAAGCCCTGATGTAGCGGGTCAACCATAGCGCCATCTAGTTTCCCCCCCTTCACGCTACACAAGTTTCGTTCTTTGTAGTTTTTTCGTTTGACGCTTATTTCGTGAGATATTTGGCCCGGTCACGATCGATGGACCACCCTGTATAGATATTAATGCTTGAATACAAAGAACAACTGATGAACAACAGCATTTTCAGCAAAATTATTCACAATGTGTGGAAAATGAGGGTCATGGAACTGGTAACGAACTCTAACACATCCTCAATTTATTATATAAAAAATAATAATTTCCACAGAGAACTTTGACTGTCACACACGTGGAAAATTAGGAAACTAATGCACACTCTACATAATCTTCTACACTTTTCACAGCATTGTCTATTGCAAATTGCAGTTTTACGCGATTTGATATTCTGCCTTAAGAAAATCAAATCGGTACTAAATAGGATTCTGCAGGCAAACTTAGTACAAAATGAATATTATATCTTTAATGCCCGCAATCGAAACGTTTCTCATACTGGAACAGAAACAGTTCTGTGTAATAAATACATTCATACCTTACGCACCCTATCTCTGACACTTCGTCGCGTTTAGCAGCTTCCCGCGCGATGCCGTCAAGTCGCGTTGTGTTTCCTCTGGTTATGCGGCTTGCCTTGCCATGCTGGACATAACTATCTCCTCTTTTCTCTGCCATGACGTCTCCTCGACGATCGTTCGCTGAGTTTGACTCGCGAAAGGTTCGTAGTCTTTGGACGCGATTTGTATTTTCCGCTACGTTAACTTGTTGCGATAGGCGACACACTTTCCACACTTGCACTGTTTTAATGTACCTGCCAGCAAATCACTAATTTCCGTCGCTTTTGATACTTATTGTTCACGTTCCGCTTCCTTTTCCGTTGAATTTGCTTCCAAACTGCACTTTCTGTTCTTCACACAAATTTGTAATAAATACTTCCTGCCGGCGCAGGTTACGCAACTGCGATCGTATTTCACACTCTAAAGATGCCCGATACATCCACTGCAATTTTTCCGCATGCAGCCAGTTCATCACACGCAAGGGCTGCCAAACGCTAGAACTTGCACTTGAACTAAACCTCCAGAAATGTCTCAAGTTTAGCCAGCAAGTCCTTAGAGGATGGTATAAAAGGCGTACAGTAAATCTTAGCCTGATTAAAAAAAAATTATAACAGAATAACCGTTTGCATAATAAGTTACATTTGATGCCGTTACATAGGTTAGTGTTACTAGTTGTTGTGACCAATAGATGGCGCTAGTGCTCCACAACACCGATGCGGTCTGTTAGGTCACGATACTTGCTGGCGAAATGGCGTCGAAGCAGGAGGAATTGCAATGTGTGCTTTGGTTTCACGAAACGAAATCGCCCATCAGTGTTCAGCGTAAATTTCGGGCTTCTTATGGATGCAGCCCATATGACGTTAAATCAATAAAGCGATGGTATGCAAAGTTTAACGAAACAGGCAGCGTTGAAGATCGTCCTCGAACCCTCTGCCAGGCACTTAAATGTGATTTTCAGAGTATCCATATAGATGTAGATGATGTGGCAGGCCTCGTGTGAGTGACGCGGTGGCCGAGCGGTTCTAGGCACTTCAGTCCGGAACCACGCGGCTGCTACGGTCACAGGTTCGAATCCTGCCTCCGGCATGGATGTGTGTGATGTCCTTAGGTCAGTTAGGTTTAAGTAGTTCTAAGTTCTAGGGGACTGATGACCTCAGATGTTAAGTCCCATAGTGCTTAGAGCCATCTGAACCTTTTTTAGCCTCGTGTGAGTGATGCAACTGTTGATCGTGTTCGGCAATCGATTCAGCGGAGTCCGTCTAAATCAACTAGTCAAGCATCAGCGAGTTTGGGAAGAAACTGATTTCCAGTGGGATGTGTGCAGCATAACCAACGGAAGCCACATACAACATCTTTAGTTTAAGGTAAAAAACTTGAAGTGTTTCCTTACAAAGTAACACTAAACCCAGCTCTACATCTTCTTTCAATAAATTTATATGAATTTTTAAAGTTGTAAAGTCCTTCTTGAAACATCATGTATTTTCTGTGTGCTTGATATTCAAAGCTCAAAGTATGATTACACAGCGATATGCTTCTATAATAAGACTAATGAAAAAGTCGTAACTCAGATGTGCGACCACCCAGTCGTGTGAGAACCAATGCCTAGGTGATACATGTCATGCACCGTGAAAGGATATGATTAATTGCTGTTCAAGAGAATGAAACGTAATCATTTGCCATTCACTATAAGGAAAGCTACCAATGGGTACACATCAGACATATTCAAGTCTGCTGCAAAATGAAACTGTTCAATTTTACAATAACTTGTCAAAAATTGTAAAAAATATTTTTAACTGAATCCCAGCTGATCATTTTACAGATAATTCGGGCATCTTTTCCCGTTACTGCATATCTCCAAGTTTTCTAAAATATCTAGTTTTTTCCCCTATGGATTTCATGTAGGATTATTATATTACGACATATGTCAGTAATTTTACGTTTCTCACCACGAAGGTGATCCATGAAAGTAGTTCTGTTATGACTGCTCGTATGTTCTTCAAATCTTTAGAAGAAGGGTCTTCCTAGAAGTTGAGCGTAAAAGCCGTTACATTCACCACACTTTTATTTATACACTCCTGATTTTCTGCACTTGCCTTCGTTATTCCTCGTTATTGTCTAAGTTTTGATGTCAAAGTATTAGCAGTCCTAAATGCAAGAATAACATTTAATTTTCCGGAATTCTCATTCAGTTTTATTTGAAATCTTCCCTCTATATGCCATAGGAATATATTTTAATTTAGGTTTTGATTTTATACTGGGTTCGTTTTCAGTGACATTTTCCATTTATTTTTCTTACTAAGCTACTTAGTTTTCTATAAAGGTCTTCGACCAAACCATGAGGGTAGCCATTAGCACGTGCGACGTGTTTAGGGCTCAACAATTCTTGCTCTGTACTTTCCACATTCAATGGTAATCTTGTTATTTTAGACAACATCATATTGAAACACCCACCTTTGTTACGTGTTGGCTTACATAATGCAGCATTAACACTGATGAGCGACCAGTGCCCACCGCAAGGTTGAATGGTTCCCAATGGTGTCGCGGTTACGTGATGCAGTAAGGAAAGAATGTAAGAGGAAGTGAGACGAATGGGCAATCATTATAGCGAAAATACGGGCCACAAATGCGGAAACCCACTGATATAAGGAAACACAATTATTGTTTCTTCCATTAGCGCAGATGGAAATTCTTCCTCATTCAATAAATGTTTCATGACCTCCGTGTGTTGACCTATTACCTCCAACTAGACGAGGTAGAATTCGAGCGGAATGCCGTCGGCACACAGTTTTCTTCCTTCGTCGCTGCTCTTTATTATGTCTTTGAATTCTTGATCGGCGCTCTATCAGGAGTGTCCTGTTTGTATCTATTAGCATGCGCCTTGTTTGCTACATTATGTTTGCATTTAACGCATTGTTTGTTTCTTCCATTTGGAAGAGGTCTTCGAAATATTCTCCGATTTGCCCTTTTACTTCTACTTTTAAGTGTTTTTCCCCCTTGTCACCCAGCTACTTTGTAAATTTGTTGCCGGCCGTTGTGGCCGAGCGGTTCTAGGCGCTTCAGTCCGGAACCGCGCTGCTGCTACGGTCGCAGGTTCGAATCCTGCCTCGGGCAGTTAGGTTTAAGTAGTTCTAAGTCTAGGGGACTGATGACCTCAGATGTTAAGTCCCATAGTGCTTAGAGCCATTTGAACCATTTTTTTATTCTTTCTTTGTAAATTTCTTGTCCACTCTTTCTCTGTATCTACTAAGATGTTGTGTTATGACAGGTTTGTCTTCTACTTTACCGTAGGTTCCGCTGCTGGTGATCACAGCTCTTAGTTGCCTGCGCTTCATCTGCGTGAGTTTTGCTTTAATTCTCCGCACTGGAAGCAGAAGCGGTCGTGGATTCAGAACGTCTTTATGGCAGTGTGACTAAAATTCTGCTGTGCTTCTCCTCTAAAAGGACTTCACTGCACTGCTATGATGCTGACATTATATCGTGGCAGTTTGAGGCGGGGAGTGTTTTGAACTATGACTGCGTAAGATACTGGTAAAAGTAGGGCCTGCCAACCGTAGACACTACCAAATCATTAAACTACTAAATCATTAAAACAAAGGCGTCTTCCGTTGCAACGGAATCTACTCATGAAATTTCAGCACCAGTTTTCCCCTCCGATTGCGAAAACATTCTGTTGGCACGCTCCTACATAGGGAGAAATCAGGGCTCGCACGGAAAAAATTTAAGTGCTCGTTTTTCCCGCGCACCGTTCTAGAGTGGAACTGTAGAGAGACTGTTTGAAGGGGGTTCATTGAACCCTCTGCCAGTCACTTTATTGTGAACGGCAGAGTAATCACGTTGATGTAGATGTATTGTATTGTGTATTGAAACGGGGACCTAGAAACGACGGAGAGGCTTTGTCCCGCCGTAGCCCTCAGTGATTCACGACCCCACAACAGGCCACAGCAGTCCACCCACCCCACCGCCGCCCCACACCAAACCCAGGTTTACTGTGCGTTTCGACCCCCACTGGACCCCCCTCCCTCTCTGGAACGTCTCATACCAAGCGAGTGTAACCCCAACTGTTTGCGTGGTAGAGTAATTATGATGTACGCGTACTTGGAGACAGTGTTTTGTGCAGCAATCGCCGACGTAGTGTAACTGAAGCGGAATAAGGGGAACCAGCCCGCATTCGCCGAGGCAGATGGAAAACCGCTTTAAAAACCATCAAAAATATTCAAATGTTTGTGAAATCTTGTGGGACTTAACTGCTAAGGTCATCAGTCCCTAAGCTTATACACTGCTTAACCTAAATTATCCTAAGGACAAACACACACACCCATGCCCGAGGGAGGACTCGAACCTCCGCCGGGACCAGCCGCACAGTCCATGACTGCAGCGCCTGAGACCGCTCGGCTAATCCCGCGCGGCTAAAAACCATCCACAGGCTGGGCGGCACACCGGACCTCGACACAAATCCGCCGGGCGGATTCGTGCCGGGGACTGGCACGCCTTCCCGCTCGGGAAGCTGCGCGTTTGACCGCGTGGCTAGACGGTCGGGCAAATGTAGATGTACTCCAAAATGATTTGTGTTTAGCATTTTTTATTTTATTTTGGAGTTAGTGAAGAGACTAATCCTGGTGCATAAAAGGATTCGAATGCGACTCTCACCACAACGAATGGAATCAGCGATCCCGATGACTGTTATGTCAGTTCTGCTTTCGTGGAAGTAAAGAACGCGAACATAGGATGACAGTCTTCCAGAGGGAGGCGGGGCTTATTAAGTTCTCGTTTGTTTTCGGTCGCGGCTGACTCCAACGATATACTGTCCGCATAATAACGAATTAATCGACTTTTCACAACATTTGTTTTGTTCGCGCTACCCATCAGAACGTCGCAGTGCTGTATTGGGTCCGCTGTGCCAGGTGTTCTTGCCACGTGGCTGCTATTTCGTTGCGTAGTGGCCGGTGTTCAACTTCCAGCTGCCTCTCGCTCGAACAATCATTTCTCTCTGAAAGATGGTTCAAATGGCTCTGAGCACAATGCGACTTAACTTCTAAGGTCATCAGTCGCCTAGAACTTAGAACTAATTAAACCTAACTAACCTAAGGACATCAAACACATCCATGCCCGAGGCAGAATTCGAACCTGCGACCGTAGCGGTCGCTCGCTTCCAGACTGTAGAGCCTAGAACCGCACGGCCACTCCGGCCGGCTCTCTGAAAGACTATGCTGAATTCATACCAGTAGTGGTCCGAGGTTATTACAGGGTAGACCTTTAAAGGCGATACGTTGTCGGCTACTACTCTGTTCACGTAAATTATGTCCAGTCTACTTCTACCATTGTTGTAATTGAGCCGTCGCAGCGGCTGTCGATTCCAGAGAGATCTGCGCGGCGCAACGCTAGCGGCAACAATAGTTGAATACGTACGCTCCAAGAGAAGCAGCGCCATAGTATAGTATAGTTCGCAAACTTAGTTTAGGGGGGAGCGCGAAGTTTATGAAGTAAAGCCACCACGGCCGTATTAACCCTTTCGCTGCTACAGAGACGTGCTCCCCGCATTCCGCGCTGTGTGCGATTTTGACATCACTGCACTGCTCGCCTGTGCTGACACATGGTGTTCTGACTACTTTGACACACTTACCATTCGATTTCACAAAAACTATTTGGCTCAAAAATTTGATTTTTACACATCTTCTTGACTGATACCTTCCCACCATAGATGACTTAATTTTGTTTGGATGTTCAACGCAGTTATTGTGCAGCATTAAATGTAATAAACCATTGCACGAAATTTTGAAGAGTTTGCAGAGGTAAAAGTCCATGGCGTATACTTTCCGTATGGTCGATTTTAGTTGCCACAATGTTGAGAATGAAATGTGAACAAGATACCTAAATTTCATATAAAATTGACTGTATAACAAAGTCTCATTTAAGTACAAGATAGGTGTCGTGTGTAATATTGAGAAATATTCCGTCTTTCGCGACTGTGATAAAAGTTTTATTTATACCAGAGTCATTTCGCTTTCTTCTAAAAAGGTCTGATTAAAACAAAATTGGCGAAGTACACAAAACTGAATTGTGGACGTAATAAAACATAGAAAATAAAATATATTGTCAATGAGATGCAGTGTGCAAACAATTTGTGTTTGTCTCAACGGAAAGCAAATACTTGCCAAAACATAGATCAGTTGACAAAACATTGAATATGATGATGTTCCAAAGCAGCGAAGCAAAGAATTGCGTCAGACAATCAAGTAGCTCGGCTACGTACGAGCCGAAATTCTGCTCTAAATAATACTTTTAATACTGTCGCAAAGAATATATCTCAATGTGAATAGTAAAACAGCGACTGCGGAAGAGAAGATATACAAACAAAACAGATAACATGAATATTGTATGTGTGCCTTTTCATTGTTTATAATTTCTGTGAAAAGAAATATTGGAGGACAAAATTAGAAAAAATGAAAACTTATTATGATTATAATGAAGAGACAAAGCACTAGAAATTAAAAAAAAATTACATTCAAACGAATAAAATTCATGAAGTGAGACACTTCGATATTTTTTTTAAATAAAGAAAATATTATGCACCGAACAAGGTTTGAACTCAAAACCGTTAACTCAACAATCAGACACCTTAACTATTACGCTAACGCAGCTCATCATTCAAATGATCTCCTGGAGGACTAAAATATCACGCAAATTACCGACAAACACTATGAATTATTCACGTTTCGTCGAAGTACAATAGGAAATAAACAATTACTGCTGTTCGTTATTGCGAAAAAGCGGTTCGTGAAAATGATACAAACACCTTTCCTTGCTATCGCCTGAATTAGGAGGCTTATTGCTTGTTTGGTTTAGTTAATTAATAGAATATGAAGCAATTGGTATAAAGAATGCTTTTTCCAAACTTTCAATAAAGATATTGCTTTTGTTCAATTACTTTATATATGACTGAACATTTCTAAAACTGAAGCCACTCGCCTGTGCTCTGCACTGCAGTCGAGATCTGGCAACGTCGTTCTCTGTTCATTGGCTGACTGTGTTTTGTGACGTCAGATGCGCAGAACGAACCTAAACTCGGCCGCCGTCGTAAATGGCGCGCACTATAGGAACCTCCGACGTAAAGAAAACTTTAGCAACGCCTGCTACAAGTAGCTGCAGTGGAAGAGACAGGCAGAAAGAAAGTGTCTGTAGAAGAGAAAGGAAGTAGTCTCCCAAGTGAGAGGAAGGAAGCAACACGGTACAACGTGGAACCAAATTAGCAGCGAGTGTGCCTGGTTTGCGCCACATTGTCCAAGTTTCCCCTCGCTGACGCGACGCCTGTGAACCGAGGAGGCCACGTGACTGTGGTTGAGGCGCGCTGCGCTGCCTTCCGTTGTATTCAGGCCGTCAGCTCGGCAGTGCGGCAAGCGGCAACGCCAGCGGCAAGCGTTTTCCGCAGTGACGCGGCGGCTGGCGGAATTGGCGTTCCCATCAGAAGTGGCAGGCGCTAGCGGTAGCCAATGACCGACCGCCACTGCGGTATGGGGTGGAACACACTGAAACGCCCGCTGCATTTGACTAAGTGCATTTGGTTAACTATACCGTGAACCTACATGACAGAAAGACATTGTTGGGTGAAGACATACCAGTTTTTTTTAATTTTCTTTATGATGTGCTCTTTCGTCTATTTCATTATTCATGTTTTGTTATGTCACCATAAACAGATTTGATGATTACTGTTCTTAACTATTTACTATCCCATTTAGAAAACCTATCACCCTGGAACAGATTGTTACTGTCACAACAGCTTTTAGTATTGCAAATTGCAGTACCTAAACGCAGTTTACAATAATGATAGTAAATTACCTCTTATATGGTAGTCATTTATTTATAATTGAAAACGTCTGACAGTTGATTCCTAGTATTTGTTGTGTTAAGATCATGTATTTTAACCGCCCCTTGACTACCAATGAAATAGTATCACCAAACTCAGCTGCATCTCTAAACTGCCATTAACATTATCATTACCAAGACAGACATAAAGCTAACACCCTCACAAAAGTGATACAAGTTTACATGCCTACCTACACCACAAATGATGAACAGATTGAAACAATGTATGAGAAAAGCGATGTTTTCCTACTACTTTCGTTTCCTATACCTGCTAACGAATTCCAATCTCTCATCGCATTTTAAATTATTTGTATCTCTTAACTACCTGGTTAAGAGAGACAAAAATTTATAAAGCGGTGAGAGATTGGAATTCGTTAGCAGGAATAGGAAACGAAAGTAGTAGGAAAACATAGGGTTGGGGGAAGGAGTGAAAGGGGAACCCAGCTGAGAGAATTTTCGCACAGAACATAATTTAGTCAAAGCCAACACTTTGCTTAAGAATCATGAACGCAGGATGGATATTTGGAACAGAGTTTTCGAAACCAGATTTTAATTTTGAGACAGAGTTTTCGAAAGCAGATTTTAAATTGTAGGACATTTTCCGTTGCAGATGCAAACCGACGATAATTTACTGCTTATGAATTGCAGTTTACAACTAGAGAGATAGTAAATGGTAGCAAATTAAGGAAACAGAACTTGAATATGTTAAGATTCAGAGTTTTTCGATAATCTTAAAGGGACCATTAGGTAACGAATGACTGAAACAGAGGAAGGAATCCACTACAATACGAACGGATCACTTTGAGAAAAGAAGAGGTGACAGCAGCAGAAGATGTAAATGAGAAAAAGGTACAGTAGAAATCCTTGGATATATTGAACTGAACTGACAACAGGGAAAATATAAAAATGCAGCAAATAAAGTAGGGTATAGGGAATAGAGACGTATAAAAAACGACGTTGACACAATCCACAATGGCAACTGTGACTTTGCAGTTGGGAAACACAGATGCCGAAACGAAATAAGAAAAATAGGAAAGAAAACTTTTCTCAAGAGAGAATCAACTGTCAAGAGCTCATTTAAACATTTAACTGAATCTTGTGAATCAGTATGGAATCTGGTCATAAGTAAAAACTATGGGGGGGGGGGGGGAGGTGGAGAGGGAGAGCAGACAAAAGCAAATGAAACTCTCAAGGAACTTCACGATTTGTCAATAAGCAATAATGTGACGTTGAACATAAAGAAAACTAATGCCATGAATTTCAGTTTGAAGCGGGAAAAAAACAATCTTAAATTAAATTGTACATGGCACCTCTAAAGACTGTAACAAATGCAAAATTTCTAGGAATTACTATTGATTCATAGTTGAAGTGGTGTGAACACACAAAGGTACTTGCAAACAGAATGTCATCAGCATGTTATGCCCTCAGAATCCTATCATCAGTGTGTAACATGCAGTGTCTTTCAGTTACATACTATTCATATGTACACTCAATTCTTAGCTATGGCATTCTTTTTTGGGGAACAAATACACAAAATAAGATCACAATTTTCAAACTCCAGAAAAGAGCCATAAGAATAATAACCAAAAATAGTAGTGAAGCTCATTGTAAAGATCTGTTCAAAACACTGGGGATCTTTAACTGCTCTGTGTGAATACACTTACCAGTCAGTTGTGCACATCAAAAATAACATTGGTAATTACTGCACAAATAGCTCTGTCCATGGCCATCAAACAAGAGCTAGCCTCAACTTACATTTACCAAGAAAAAATAAACATAAAACTCAAAACATCATTTTCTATAAAGGAATAAAGCTGTACAATAAACTACCAAAAGAGAGTAAAGAAATTTCAAAAATACACTTATTTAAAAAGGCAGCTAAAAAGTACCTGTTATGCAATACATTTTATACATTGAAGGATTACATAGATAAAACAGAGTAAGGATTAGGTAAAAAATATGTTACACAAATAAATAATAATTGTGATTATAAAACATCCAACATTCCACATAACACCTTCACACTAAGCTTTTTCCTTCTTTTTTTCCGTTTCTAGAAATACTTACCCCAAGCTATGCATAGCACAATACTAACACCTCTTTCTCTTCCTGAGCTCAACATCTCACATTATAGAGGGATGCTGACTCAGTGTTTCAGGATGGCAAATGAGTAGTTGTGGTACAGAAAATGGCCCAGAGATCACGTGTGTGTGTGTGTGTGTGTGTGTGTGTGTGTGTGTGTGTAGTGAGTGAGGTGTAATGAAACAATGTTTGTATAGTGTGTGCAGTGACTAATAATGAGATATGAGTGAACAGTGTGGCATTACATTATTTAATAAGTTATTTGTAAAAAAGTATTGTATACCAGGAGTAAATTTAATGATTGTCTCTAACTAAAGTCTGTAAATGTATATACGAATTAGCTTATTTTAAATTGGTCTGAACTTGTAAATACTTTGACATGTCCTATAACCTTATAAAAAGAGATCTATGGATGAATAAAGCTACTAGTACTACTACTACACAGGCTTGTGTCTCTCTGAGATGACATACAAATGAATACAAGGCTTTTCATCCATGACACTTACTGAAGGAAAAACAACGTACAGATAAAAGAATCAAACTAATAGTATCCAAGGTCCCTGAGCTGTAACCGATGATGTTTCAATACATTAACTAAATAATTTAAAAATGTTAATTAAATCTACAATCAACTTTTATTTTACGCTATTGCGGGCTTTCGAATTACTACGCACCCTCCGACTTAACGTTGCAATATTAAAAGTTTTGGCTGGATTCGTTGTCTAGGGGCTGAGATACGTTGTTGCGGCACTGCAGGCCAAATACTGCTGTTGGATCTACAGTATGCGATAAGAATACACACATGAATCGGATGGTCGAAGGTTTCTATCACTCGGCAATTACGAATTATGAACGTAACATATAAATTTATAAATGAAAGATTGCAATTAAATAAAATTTGCAGGTGTTATATTAACGATTTTAAATGATGAGTACGATAGTAGAAGTACTTTTGAGAATGCGGTATATTTCTGCAAACACTTATTGGTATCGATGGTCCAGCAATTAAATAAAATATAAGTTGAATAGCAGGGAAACAATAGATTCCTACTGCACGTAATTAGTTATGAACAACAACAAAGTTCGCGAGATATTCACTTCTAAATGCACACCACGTCTTCACTGTAGAAGCCACGGAAATCTCACAAGTGCACAAGTCAGTACTAAAAACTATTTCTATCTTCCGATACCACGCGTAAACCGCTTCACACTCTCCAAGTCCCTCTTTCGACTGTGCGTCTGTCGTACCCCTTTCGGTACTCATGTGTCCTGTCTCGAAACGATGCTCTTCTCCCACTTCTACCCAGTTCCCCATTCACGAGCGCTGTGATTGGCTAGAGTGCTCCCTCCATGTCTCCAAGCTCACAAACGTATTGAAACACATACGAAATGCTGGATTTACATTTAAACGTCTTGAAATTAAATAAATATTCCCACGGCTGGACCATAAACACGCTCTAACACACATTATTAGATACATAAACAAATTAAATAAACATATATCAAAGGAAGAGAACAAAAGGTAGGCCAGTAGCCTAATGTCTCTGTGCTTTCTAAAACACAGTAAATATTTAATCAATTTCTTCATGAATAGTGTATATCGGATATAAAGAAAGACATAAACGAATAAATATACTTATAAGCATGCTGCTACCGTTTTTTCGTGTAACTGTGGAGTACTTATGGCCTGACGCGATCGATAGTAATCGGCCACTTAACTCATGTACTATTCAAGTTATATGCCTGTAATTTATACCAATTTAGGTTCACACTACTAGCTTTCTAAAGACACGTCGATCGAACAAATCAGATGAAGCATTTAAATTTCGGAAATTCGTTGCTGGGTGTTACTTGTCTAATTTACAGTCAGATACTAAATTTTAAACTAATAAAGATGTTGAAAATCTGATTACACCATCAGAATCGTTGTGCAAATAATAGCAATGTACATGTTTCTTTTTGAGGTATCTTGATTCATCTGGCTACTATTAATTTCTATACGAACTGTGAAATGTCTGCCATTAAGGTTTCACACAATCCGCCATCTTTGGCCCTCTCGGCGCACAGCGTCACCAAGGAATTCCCAACCACGTGGCTGGACCAGCCGTTGTGTGGCATAACGCAGTTGCTAAGCTAACGCTCGGGACCACGTGGTTGCTGCCGGGCCGCGGCTTTGACAAGCGTCCCGTGCAGCCACGCCAACTTCGAATATTTTCTAGGCGCCACAATTCGCCTGTTACCTCACACTATTAAGCATCATCTGGGACTCCTTCTAGTGAGCAGGACAACAGATAACTCCACGTTCCAAGGTCCTCAATGGTCCATCTCACTTCGAGCGTTCTCTCTCTCTCTCTCTATCTCTCTGTCTCTCTCTCTCTCTTCCTCCCTCACTTCCTCACTCTCACTCTTCGCATCCAGATATCTGTCCCAGAGTATCTGCACCAAACGAGAATCTCTGGCAGCTTTAGTGCCCCTGTTTTCCAACCCTGACAATTATCGTATGAATGTACAAAAGGCGAATGAATCGTATGACGCATCTGAATTCATCTGTGAAAATACATAGCTTATACCTCGCTAAGTATTGCAAAACCCCAGTGTGTATCGAGCATTGAAGTAACAGGTGTTCGTGAAAGCACATTATAGCAAATTATAAATGCAGTACTTAGGTAATTGTAGCAAAGAATATCAAATTAAATTGAAATTATTGTAATACAACACAATAAGTAGACGAAAAAATAGCAATTAGATTGTCAGCCGTCGGATGCACAGCAACAATTGACATGATATGTACTAGTTTGTACCTACCTACATCCACTGATCACAAGTAAGGCAGCGAAGCTCTGCCTCCAAATGAAAAGCTACATATTAATGAAGTGGGTTCCACATTATTGCAATTACAAATGATTACCTTCACAAGAAATTACATTAGGTTTTCGATGAAACTCTTGGGGTGTTATTCAGAACCGTTATCAGAACCATAATCAGAACTCTAGTGCGATTTCGTATATTTTCTATGGTGAAAACAGGTCCCCCATTACCTCATAAACTATTTCCTGCACAAAGAATGTCATTAAGGTTTTCTGCAGATCTCTCACGGAGCTATTCAGAATTGTGATCACAATTTTATTTTAGCAAATTGGCAAGTATTTATTACAACATTAAAATTTTACAGATTACTAGTGTTCTCTTCGCAAAATTCTGCGTAACTATTAAAATGCAGTGCAGAGAACTCTAGAACAACATCATATCTACTAGGGAATCTGAGAAAATGTATATTTCTCGAAAGTAGGATGCCAACATCACACTTAGTCAGCTATTCAGAAAGATCAAAGTTTTTTTCTTCACTAAATTCTACAAACCTATTAAAAATTTCTACAAGAACTCTAGAACTATAGCATATCTACAAAGAACTCTGAAAAAATGTGTATGTCTCGAAAATTGGTTGCCAACTTCACAGCTATTCAGCTATCTGGAATTGTGATAGAATTTTTTTTCGCAAAATTCTACAGAAATATTAAAAATTTTTACAGAAAACTCTAGAACTACAGAAATTGTACCAAGAACTCTGAAAAAATGTATATTTCTGGAAAGTCAGGTGCCAACTTCACGTAACTGCAGAAATGGGTCCCTCATTATTGCAATTATCTCATTAAGTTTTATCTGCACAAAAAATGTCATTAGTGTTTTCTTTACAACTCTGAGGAGCTATTCAGAATTGTGATTATTATTTATTCGCAAATTTGGCAATTAACTTTTTGCAATATTAAAGTTTTCTCAGCCATTATTGTTTTCTTCGCGAAATTCTGCAGAACTATTTAAATTTTGTACAGAGAAATCTAGAACTATTGTATAACTATGAAGGCCTCTGAAAATAACGTATATTTCTCGAAAGTCCGGTACGAGCTTCACAGGATTGCTATGCCACTCATCTTTCCCGCCACCGAATCTTCGATGTGCCCGCAAGTAAATACAAGTTTATATGCTGGTGGCCAATTTGGAGATAGTGTCTAGTCAAATTGGGCAATGAAACTTTCGGTATGTGAAGTACTGCCCGAATCTATATAATTCTGAAAGTTATGCACGAAAAGGAAATGCCTGTGATCAAAGGACGGCGTAGATCTCACCGCACATGCCCCTCTACACTCAAAATTCCACACATCTCCCCTTCACTCTCGATCTGCGCTGCACCATTTGCTGCCTGTACAGCTAACCTCTTGTTCAATCAAAGACTCTGTGCGACGCAGATGTGCACAACTGTGTGTCACTTCTGCTTTGTCTAAAGTGATCTGCATCTCGGGAGCGCGTCATCTGCCTACTGCTGGCTCATCACTTCTGCTGTAGTGGCAGGCATAGTGTCAGCCCTCGCTACAGGTGTTGCAACCTTTCATTGTTCACTGAAGCCTCTCGCACATATCTACGATCGCATTGTACTTAAACGTAATCTCTTCGTTCATGAGCAGCTGCGTTCCCTTTACCTCATGGAGGACGTGCTTTTGTTGTGCACTAATGTCCTCCAGTTTATCAGTTATCTGTTTCAAATCTGTTCTGTTCTATTCCAGAGTGTCTATCCTTTGCGAATTTTTGGCTATTTTCTCGTCGGTTTTCCGAAAAATCTGTCGGCCCTGTTCTTTTAGTGTGGCTAATACCTTATTCATCTTTGTCACTGTGCTTTGAACGACTTTAACATGTTTCTCCTTTACGTAAAAACGCTTTTCTGCCTGTATCGCATCTAACCTTGCACATGAGCATCTTTCTTCGCTTCGATGGCGACAGTTTTCTATTTGGCCGCTACATCTTTCACTTCGTTCAAAGCACCAGTCACTTTACTGACAAACTCTGGAATTTCCGCTGTAAATTTTTCCATTTGTTTCCTATGTATCTCCTTTCCTAAACGCATTTCCTGTTCTTTTCTCTCCTCTTCTTCCCACCTAGCCTGTTCTTTCCACCCTCTTCGTATTGCTTTTTCCTTCCCCAACCTACCCTTCTCTATCTCTCTCCGCGTGGGAGAGATAGAGGAAAAAATCTCTGTTTCTTTACCTTCTTTACGCTTCCCCTAACGCGCTAAAAGTTTTTAAAAGCATATCTAATTCGGACTCGGGTTCCGTGTTGCGATAGGTGATGCCCGTCGTGAATTTCGCTCACTACCTCCAGCAGGTGGCCAGACTGATCCATCTCTCAGACCACGTGAAAATTATTTTGTATGCACAACCGCGTTAACTTGCCTATGAACAATGACATCATCGTCAAAACTATTATGTACAGAATAGACCTGCGCATTTCTGCGTGGAATTGTTCCAGTGGGGCTATTGTCACGACTGCTGTTTAGCTCCGGACAGAAATTTATCTCCTCCTGTGATGGATGAAGTCTACTTTCCCTCTGCGATTCCATCTTTTCCACAGGATTCCGGACGCGCCTGTCGCTCTCAGCCTTTGCCCTGCTCCTCGTTAACATACAGGAATCATACACATGAAATTCGTGTGAAAATCAGAGCCCCTGAAACCTATCTAAGGTGAATGAACGTGCACACACACAAAAAAATCAATATAACCCTCCAAAATAAACTCAACGCCGTAGATAATGCAGTTGTATGCATCGTAGAGTAATGCAGAAACCACAAACCACAGAAGTTAAAGTTGAAATACATCACATTGTTAGCATATTCACGCCAGCGATACACACTATTTATTCTAAATAACTACTGCTAGAACTGAATCTCAGTTAATTGAAATCAGAGCCTATCTGTAATAAGAGAGATTGAAAAAAAATCGTGTAACAGTTCCAGCATTACTGACTCTGACTTTTGCACCAGTAATGAAACAGTGAAAACCGTTTCGCTGTGGACCACACAATACAAGTTCGGAGTCCAAACACTGTTGGTAATTTAGTAGTTTTGGCCACAGTGTTTTGTGGCAGCATCACAAACGAACCAACGGTTCGTGATCCTGGCAGGGTCGGCAAAACTGAAATAGGTTGCTCGTTTTGTCAAATATAGGTTGCAACAGCACTAAAATCACACTACTGGCCATTAAGATTGCTACACCACGAAGATGACGTGCTACAGACGCGAAATTTAACCGACAGGAAGAAGATGCTGTGATATGCAAATGATTAGCTTTTCAGGGCACTCACACAAGGTTGGCGTCGGTGGCGACACCTACAACGTGCTGACATGAGGAAAGTTTCCAACCGATTTCTCATACACAAACAGCAGTTAACCGGCGTTGCCTGGTGAAACGTTGCTGTGATTCCTCGTGTAAGGAGGAGAAACGCGTACCATCACGTTTTCGACTTTGATAATGGTCGGATTGTAGCCTATCGCGATTGCGGTTTATCGTATCGCGACATTGCTGCTCGCGTTGGTCGAGATCCAATGACTGTTACCCGAATATGGAATCGGTGGGTTCAGGAGGATTATACGTAACGCCGTGCTGGATCCCAACGGCCTCGTATCACTAGCAGTCGAGATGACAGACATCTTATCCTCATGGCTGTAACGGATCGTGCAGCCATGTCTCGATCTCTGAGTCAACAGATGGAGTCGTTTGCAAGGCAACAACCATCTGCACGAACAGTTCGACGACGTTTGCAGCAGCGTGGACTATCAGCTCGGAGACCATGGCTGCAGTTACCCTTAACGCTGAATCACAGACAGAAGCGCCTGCGATGGTGTACTCAACGACGAACCTGGGTGCACGAAAGGCAAAACGTCATTTTTTCGGATGAATCAAGGTTCAGTTTACAGCATCATGATGGTCGCATCCGTGTTTGGCGACATCGCAGTGAACGCACATTGGAAGCACGCATTCGTCATCACCATACTGGCACATCACCCGGCGTGATGGTATGGGTTGCCATTGGTTGCACGTCTCGGTCACCTCTTGTTCGCATTGACGGCACTTTGAACAGTGGACGTTACATTTCAGATGTGTTACGACCCGTGGCTCTACCCTTCATTCGATCCCTGCGAAATCCAACATTTCAGCAGGATAATGCACGACCGCAGGTTGCAGGTCCTGTACGGGCCTTTCTGGATACAGGAAATGTTCGACTGCTGACCTGGCCAGCACATTCTCCAGATCTCTCACCAATCGAAAACGTCTGGTCAATAGTGGCCTAGCAACTGGCTCGTCACAATACGCCAGTCACTACTCTTGATGAACTGTGGTACGGTGCTGAAGCTGCATGGGCATCTGTACCTGTACGCGCCATCCAAGCTCTGTTTGACTCAATGCCCAGGCGTATCAGGGCCTTTATTACGGCCAGAGGTGGTTGTTCTGGGTACTGATTTCTCAGTATCTATGCACCCAAATTGCGTGAAAATGTAATCACATGTCAGTTCTAGTATAATATATTTGTCCAATGAATACCCGTTTATCATCTGTATTTCTTCTTGGTGTAGCAATTTTAATGGCCAGTAGTGTAAACAAAGCTCCATGACAAAACAAACAAGTTGCCGGCTCGTGATCGACACCTTCGATTATTTCTGCAAAGCAAGATGTGATCATGCCAACAGCTCCCCTGTTGGAAAGTGCAGTGTCGTAAATAGTCACTGACATGTACAAATTCCTTATTCCTGTCCTTCAATTACAGACTGAGATAACAGACGACACCTGACAGACTTATCACAGTTGCCAAAGACACGCGTCTACCAGTTGCCCCTACTGGGTAAGTGCCGGTGCACTTTCTCACAAATGTTATAAATAAGAGTTAATTCAACAGCGCCTCCAAATTAATGGCGTAGGGAATATTTTAGGATTAATACTCAAACCTAGAGTGAAGGAATTTACATTCGTTTTCCCTAAATGGTAAAATTCACACAAAATACTGACTGAGAAAATGAATAATGCTATCTCAAAAACTAGTCTTGACAAAAAATGCCAATAGCTTATCTTCTCCACCAATAATTACAAACGGATAATACGAAAAATAAATCTGACCGCTATCATATGGTTCAAATGGTTCTGAGGACTATGGGACTTAACATCTATGGTCATCAGTCCCCTAGAACTTAGAACTACTTAAACCAAACTAACCTAAGGACAGCACACAACACCCAGCCATCATGAGGCAGAGAAAATCCCTGACCCCGCCGGGAATCGAACCCGGGAACCCGGGCGTGGGAAGCGAGAGCGCTACCGCACGACCACGAGATGCGGGCACCGCTATCATACAGTTAAACATCGTCTGAGGCAAATGAAACATTGCGCTAAAGTCACCACTCTGAATGAAACGGAATCCTATAGAAAAGCTGCGGCAAGTTAGCACTCCAGAGTTCGTAACCGCAAAAGCGCCGGGTCATTTCACTAGAAAGTACTGTGTCGAGTTGGCAGGCAATAGCATCACGGCTGCGTCGAACTGCGTGAGCGCCGCGAGATGAATCTGCAACGGCTGGCCCGGTTGCCACACAGCAAGAAGCCCTTGGCCAAATCATCCAAGTAAAAGCTCTCACTATGGCGATCGCCGACGGAATCAGACTTCTCGCTACGGTGGTCGTCACCCTAATGTCCTGCTCAGAGCCCAGCTGTAATACACTCCTGGAAATGGAAAAAAGAACACATTGACACCGGTGTGTCAGACCCACCATACTTGCTCCGGACACTGCGAGAGGGCTGTACAAGCAATGATCACACGCACGGCACAGCGGACACACCAGGAACCGCGGTGTTGGCCGTCGAATGGCGCTAGCTGCGCAGCATTTGTGCACCATCGCCGTCAGTGTCAGCCAGTTTGCCGTGGCATACGGAGCTCCATCGCAGTCTTTAACACTGGTAGCATGGCGCGACAGCGTGGACGTGAACCGTATGTGCAGTTGACGGACTTTGAGCGAGGGCGTATAGTGGGCATGCGGGAGGCCGGGTGGACGTACCGCCGAATTGCTCAACACGTGGGGCGTGAGGTCTCCACAGTACATCGATGTTGTCGCCAGTGGTCGGCGGAAGGTGCACGTGCCCGTCGACCTGGGACCGGACCGCAGCGACGCACGGATGCACGCCAAGACCGTAGGATCCTACGCAGTGCCGTAGGGGACCGCACCGCCACTTCCCAGCAAATTAGGGACACTGTTGCTCCTGGGGTATCGGCGAGGACCATTCGCAACCGTCTCCATGAAGCTGGGCTACGGTCCCGCACACCGTTAGGCCGTCTTCCGCTCACGCCCCAACATCGTGCAGCCCACCTCCAGTGGTGTCGCGACAGGCGTGAATGGAGGGACGAATGGAGACGTGTCGTCTTCAGCGATGAGAGTCGCTTCTGCCTTGGTGCCAATGATGGTCGTATGCGTGTTTGGCGCCGTGCAGGTGAGCGCCACAATCAGGACTGCATACGACCGAGGCACACAGGGCCAACACCCGGCATCATGGTGTGGGGAGCGATCTCCTACACTGGCCGTACACCACTGGTGATCGTCGAAGGGACACTGAATAGTGCACGGTACATCCAAACCGTCATCGAACCCATCGTTCTACCATTCCTAGACCGGCAAGGGAACTTGCTGTTCCAACAGGACAATGCACGTCCGCATGTATCCCGTGCCACCCAACGTGCTCTAGAAGGTGTAAGTCAACTACCCTGGCCAGCAAGATCTCCGGATCTGTCCCCCATTGAGCATGTTTGGGACTGGATGAAGCGTCGTCTCACGCGGTCTGCACGTCCAGCACGAACGCTGGTCCAACTGAGGCGCCAGGTGGAAATGGCATGGCAAGCCGTTCCACAGGACTACATCCAGCATCTCTGCGATCGTCTCCATGGGAGAATAGCAGCCTGCATTGCTGCGAAAGGTGGATATACACTGTACTAGTGTCGACATTGTGCATGCTCTGTACCTGTGTCTATGTGCCTGTGGTTCTGTCAGTGTGATCATGTGATGTATCTGACCCCAGGAATGTGTCAATAAAGTTTCCCCTTCCTGGGACAATGAATTCACGGTGTTCTTATTTCAATTTCCAGGAGTGTACAATCGAACCAATAGGATCTCTGTCTGCTCCAGAGACGTGCAAATGTTCTCAGTGATGCTGACGTCACAAGGCGTCCGTCCAATCGAAAATTACACTCCACCAAAATTAGCCCGAAGCCTCGCCTGACAAAAATAAAGTAAAAAGGTGGAGACTAGGCGTCTGCGCTCGGAGCTGTCGAGTCGCGGGCCGGTCAACATCAAAAGTTTCTAGCACCGTCGTTCTCACAGCCACAACTGCTGCTACACTGGTTTCCAAAATTAAAGCAACAAGCGGAAATTTTGCAAGGTTGCGTTTATTTTGCCACAAAGCAGTGTAAATAGGTAGCAGTGAAGTAGAAACAGTGTAAAGAACACAGTACATGAACGACTGCAACATGCATAACAGTAGACAAAAATGTTCTTCGTTTTTACCAACTTAACGGATTTGCACACACATTCATACAACTGGTTAATGTGATCAGCATGGGGTGTTACCGCCTTCTGGGGTGTTACTACCTCCGGCAGCAATACAGGCCGGACAATGACGGAGCATGGTGTGAGTTATGTCAATCGTCTCTCGATGAAGCAATAACGCCCATTCTTCCTGCAGAGCTGGTCGCAAGTCTTGGAGAGTGGTTGGTGGATGCTGACGTGATTCAACCTGCCTCGCTAGCACATCCCAGACATGCTCTATGGGATTGAAATCGGGAGAGCGAGCAGACCACGCCATGCATGCAGTACCTTCCATTTCCAAGAAAACATCAACCACCTGTTCTCTATGAAGTCGAGCAATATCGTCCATCAACACGAAGTCTGGGCCCACACCACCGCGCAACACTCGCACATTAGGTCCCAAGATCTCTTCACAATACCTGACAACAGTTAAACCTTGCTGATTCACCTGTACAATTCCACGAAGACCGGGCGCGGTTGGGCCACCCTCTCCCGAAGGGGAGTGGCGGGTTCAGCGGCGTTCGCGGCACACGAGGCGGAGGGTCAATGTGGAAGCTGGCCGTGTGGCATCGCCCGCTCTGCCTGTGAGTGGACATGTGCCCGCCCCTTCAGCAAGGTCCGAGCAGGCACACCGGGGGAGGGGTTTATTAGTGATTGGGTGCTCCAACGTTAGGCGGGTGATGGAGCCCTTCAGGGAAATAGCGGAAAGGTCGGGGAAGAAGGCCAGTGTTCACTCTGTCTGCTTGCCGGGGGTCTCATCCGAGATGTGGAGGAGGCCCTGCCGGCGGCGATAGAGAGCACTGGGTGCACCCGACTGCAAATTGTTGCTCATGTCGGCACCAATGACTCCTGCCGTCTGGGTTCATACAGGCGGTTGGCGGAGTTGGTGAAGGCGGAAAGCCGCGCTCGCGGGGTGGAATCTGAGCTAACCATTTGTAGTATCATTCCCAGAACCGATCGCGGTCCTCTGGTTTGGAGCAGAGTGGAAGGCTTAAACCAGAGGCTCAGACGATTCTGCGGAGATCTGGGGTGCAAATTTCTCGACCTCCGCTATCGGGTGGAGAAATGTAGGGTCCCCCTGAATAGGTCAGGCGTGCACTACACGCAGGAAGCGGCTACAAGGGTAGCGGAGTACGTGTGGAGTGCACATGTGGGTTTTTTAGGTTTGAGAATTCCCTCCCTAGGCCCGACAAGACGCCTCCTGAGACGCGGCGAGGTAGGAGTAGGCAAAATGCAACAGGGGAGAACAATATTAATGTGCTAATAGTAAACTGCAGGATTGTCTATAGAAAGCTCCCAGAACTGCTCTCATTAATAAACGGTCACAATGCCCACATAGTACTAGGGACAGAAAGTTGGCTGAAACCAGATGTAAACAGTAATGAAATTCTAAACTCAGATTGGAATGTATACTGCAGAGACAGGCTGGACAGTGAATGGGGAAGCGTGTTTATAACGATAAGAAGTGCAATAGTATCGAAGGAAATTGACGGAGATCCGAAATGTGAAATAATTTGGGTGAAGGTCACGGTTAAAGCAGGCTCAGACATGGTAATTGGATGTCTCTATAGGCCCCCTGGCTCAGCAGCTGTTGTGGTTGAGCACTTGAAGGATAATTTGGAAAATATTTCGAGTAGATTTACCCACCATGTTATAGTTCTGGGTGGAGATTTTAATTTTCCGGATATAGACTGGGAGGCTCAAACGTTTATAACGGGTGGCAGGGACAAAGAATCCAGTGAAATTTTTTAAGTGCATTATCTGAAAACTACCTTGAGCAGTTAAACAGAGAACCGACTCGTGGCGATAACATATTAGATCTTCTGGTGACAAACAGACCCGAACTATTAGAAATAGTTAACGCATAACAGGGAATCAGCGATCATAAAGTGGTTACTGCATCGATGATTTCAGCCGTAAATAGAAATATTAAAAAAGGTAGGAAGATTTTTCTGTTTAGCAAAAGTGACAAAAAGCAGATTACAGAGTACCTGACGGCTCAACGCAAAAGTTTTGTTTCAAGTACAGATAGTGTTGAGGATCAGTGGACAAAGTTCAAAACCATCGTACAATATGCGTTAGATGAGTATGTGCCAAACAAGATCGTAAGAGATGGAAAAGAGCCACCGTGGTACAACAACCGAGTTAGAAAACTGCTGCGGAAGCAAAGGGAACTTCACAGCAAACATAAACATAGCCAAAGCCTTGCAGACAAACAAAAATTACGCGAAGCGAAATGTAGTGTGAGGAGGGCTATGCGAGAGGCGTTCAATGAATTCGAAAGTAAAGTTCTGTGTACTGACTTGGCAGAAAATACTAAGAAATTTTGGTCTTATGTCAAAGCGGTAGGTGGATCAAAACAAAATCTCCAGATATTCTGTGACCAAAATGGTACTGGAATAGAGGATGACAGACTGAAGGCCCAAATACTAAATGTCTTTTTCCAAAGCTGTTTCACAGAGGAAGACTGCACTGTAGTTCCTTATCTAGAGTGTCGCAAAGATGACAAAATGGTAGATATCGAAATAGACGACAGAGGGATTGAGAAACAATTAAAATCGCTCAAAAGAGGAAAGGCCGCTGGACCTGATGGGATACCAGATCGATTTTACACAGAGTACGCGAAGGAACTTGCCCCCCTTCTTGCAGCGGTGTACCGTAGGTCTCTAGAAGAGCGTAGCGTTCCAGAGGATTGGAAAAGGCACAGGTCATCCCCGTTTTCAAGAAGGGACGTCGAACAGATGTTCAGAACTATAGACCTATATCTCTAACGTCGATCAGTTGTAGAATTTTGGAACACGTATTATGTTCGAGTATAATGACTATTCTGAAGACTAGAAATCTACTCTGTAGGAATCAGCATGGGTTTCGAAAAAGACGATCGTGTGAAACCAGCTCGCGCCATTCGTCCACGAGACTCAGAGGGCCATAGACACGGGTTCCCAGGTAGATGCCGTGTTTCTTGACTTCCGCAAGGCGTTTGATTCAGTTCCCCACAGTCGTTTAATGAACAAAGTAAGGGCATATGGACTATCAGTCCAACTGTGTGATTTGATTGAAGAGTACCCTGATCTTCGGGATACTGTTTCGGTCTCTATAAATTGTCGCCACATACGAGCAACAACAGAACGATTCACATTAAGCCTTCAGGTCGCATCAGTTTTCGACTGTCCTGCATTCATTCGTCTTATGGCCCTCCACCGCAAGACATTCCGGCAGGCGTCTTCCTTGTGCCATACTGCACCATCTGGGACTGTATACACAGCGATTGTGGATGTAGGACTACCCGGAGAACACTACCCCGTTTGATAGGTGCCCTGACGTCGTCATGGACGTGGTTGTCCTCTGACCGGATTGCTATCTTCCGTGCAGAACACGATTGTACAGACATCGGTTGACATTTTTTATGATTATGCCGTTAATTAGACACAATACGGGGAAATAGCGGTTTGTTGCTTTAATTTTGGACACCAATGTTTTTAGCAGTGGCCCTTGGAAATCAGCCTGCCATTACGGCGTCGGCTTGGCGCGAGCCCTGGCGAGTCCTCCCTCGACTATTGTCTACAGTCGCCCTACAGTTCAGAATTCTTTGAAATCCGTCTGCGCCTGCTCCTCCCCCCTCCGGGTTTTACAATAGGAATGCAAACCGCAAACACCTAAGGCGTGAGGGCCCGGCCGCCGGCTCCCACCGCGACCAAAAACCACTTCTGCACACGGAATGAAGCCACCACTACCAAATCCATCGAACGTCTCCAAATAATGTTAACCTTGTGATACCACTGTTTAGAGATGGGTCGAACTCGTTCATTCCAGTGAACTTCTTCATTCATTTCACTCTTTGCTGTGAAGCATTCAAATGAAGTAGTTCATTCGTGAAGTACAGAAGCCTGTCGAAGTTGCCCAGTTCGCCGCTCAGCCGCTGTTACGCTCGCTTCGCCTCGCTCGTACAATGAAGCTTCGTAATACTTCATAATTTTACCAACAGATGACCGAACTATGCAATAACGTGCACGCAACGTTTTACGCTCTTACAGCGTCTGAGTTAACTTAAATAGAGCATGGTCGAAAGGGACAAAGGAAAGATAAACAGAGAAGCCTGTCACATATAAAGAAGGTATCACATTTAATCTTGCTTGAAATTTTCTCATGAAGCGTCCAAAAAAGTCTTTATCTGCCAAATGAAATATCGTTTGTTGTATTCATGAACTGAAAAATAGGGCTACCAACGAAATGCAGTCCAATTTTATGTTCCTTGTAAAATTTAATCCAAAATAGAATGAGTATGTTTACCACTGTCACAGTCTATATACCTACGTTAAGTAATTATTCAGAAGTTTTCCTGTAGATTTTATTTTTGTTGAGAATAATAACCCTCCAGATTCAAAACGTTAACTGTCACCTGTAGTCATTGATACGATTTCAGGTAAACTCCCTCTTTCAGTGTTATTAACAAACCTTTTATTTTCATGTTGGCTGTGCGTGCTCACACAGCCAGCCCCTTCGTTTATATCTTTAATATTCATTTGTCTGCAAGCGCTGCCAACGGTAGGCTACCCGTAGACGCGAAGTATAACTGCACAAATAGTCACGATTATGTCAGCACAGCACGTAGCAGCTGACGCTGCCTTCCCCTCGCCCCTCACCACCCCAACCCCTCGTAAACCTATCGTTCCCCACAAACCTCGCGCGATTCGTCGACAGGCAGCAGCGGGAGGACTGAAGTGAAGGCAGGATGAGTGACGTAGCGCCGATTTAGTGGGAGAGGGAGAGGGGAAGTGAGTGAGTGAACTAGAAAAAAGTGTGGAGTGTGCTATCTGTGAAGAGTTTGAAATACCAGTTCATTGAAATTGAGTGGTTAGTTCACACTTCACTGAAGTGAAGCGTTCATTTGAACGACTCATTCACGAGCTCCCCATCACTACCACTGTTGATTCAGATCACAGTAATGACCGATTTTTTATTACCAATACCGAGGTGCGCAACCCCGACTGATACAAATATAAAATCAAACTCTTAATACAGTTAAGCAGAGTGAAAGGAGGACTGTTAAATAAAGTAAATCCCTTTCAAGCATCGAGACTGTGATGATGAACCACCCGCACAGAATAAAGGAAGGTGAGAGCAAGTGTTATCATTATCTTGGAAAAGACACACAGAACGAAACAATTCATCTAACTGGGTCAGCTATAACCAACAACATTTTATTAATGATGAAATTTGTTAAGCATGATTGTTACATTCTGGATTGCACGCCAGATATTTCAAAAGTTACGCAGATGACAGTTGTGGGATGCTTCGTCCATGAGACACAACTCGAAGAGGCACACAATGTCCGAATTCGCGAGCACTTCCTAGGATTTATTCCAATGCCCAATTCTTCAAGCTCAGTTTTGACACAGGTCGTACTCAAATTCTTGGAAGATCAAAAAATCCTGTTGTCTGATATGAGAGATCGAGGGTACAACAATGGGGCGAGCTACGGTCGCAGGTTCGAATCCTGCCTCGGGCATGGATGTGTATGGTGTCCTTAGGTTATTTAGGTTTAAGTAGTTCTAAGTTCTAGGGGAGAGTGACCTCAGCAGTTAAGTCCCATAGTGCTCAGAGCCATTTGAACAATTTTTAAACAATGGAGCGAACATGAAGTGAAAACATCCCAGTCTCCAGAAACGAATTTTAGATTTGAACAACATTCTATGTAGCATGTAGCAGTCACTTATTGAATCTTGTTTAAACGATTCCGCTACGTCTTCTCAAAACGCTCTTTCCATGTTTTCGACAGTGAAGATCTTGTTACATTTCTTCTTGTCCTCCGTTTCGCGTTGGGATGTCTTGAAGAAGTATCTGAAGCCGCTGAGCGATGCTAGTCGGAAAACCTTATCGACGTAATTACTCCCCTGAGGTTTCAAATTGGGCACGCTTGTTCACATATCAGAAGAATTCGATGGCATGACCGCTCACAAAGCCACGGCATTTGCGAATCGAATAAAAATTACATCTTTCTCACTTTTCTGGTAATCTGTTACCACCTTCTGTTTCGCATCGGCCATGAAGACATTCCAAAGCACTGACAGCAATGTTTCTGAGGTTTGTTTATAAATAAATCTTCTGCTACCAGTCACGATTTTCTTTATTTACTATTCACACGACGCATTTCAGGAAATGATTCCATTTTCAAGTGTGTTTTTTTGTGTGTGTTAGGCCATTTCTATTGGTGTAGTCTATGTGTGAGAATCTGCTTATTTATTTGTAAAGATACCTATTGTTTTCACAGTCGCAGGCTTTCAAAAAACCATTTATAATAGATCAAATCAGAATGTTTCCGAGGCCGCGGAAATGGTTGAAAAGTACGGAAGCATATTTTGAGAACTGCAGAACAGAAGAAAAGTTTGCGTCTTTCTTGACGGATTCCAAAGAATTGGCCACATATTTAGAGCTAGAAGATCTAAAGTATAAGTGTTTCCCACGACAAAGCAAGAAGCCAAGACACTTTACCTACGAAGGAAGAGATGAGACAATAGAGGATCCAACGAAATGTTATAAAATTGAATTCTACAATTATATTTAGACTTAGTCAACATATCTTTGGACGAGAGATTCACTCAGCTGAAGTCTCATTGCGATCACGTTGATCTTCTGTACGACATCGGCAAATAGGAGAGCACGCCTCCCGATAGCCTGGACGGAAAGTGAAGAATCCTCGTAGCGGTTTTGCAAGACAACGAGTCAAGCAATGTATATGCGCTAGAGTTCAGAGAAGAACTTAAAAGTGATTTAAACGTTGGTGAAACCCTGAATAGGACCAACAGAGACTTTGACATTTATAAGAAGACATAATTTCTGCCCCAATGTTAACAGTGCTCTAAGAATTTTTCTAACACTCCCGGTGATACAAGCGGAGAGAGTAATTTATCAAAGCTGAAATTGATAAAAACATATCTCAGAACAATGACGAGCCAACTCGTTTAAGTGAAGGTCCTACAATACCTACTGAGGACGAGCTAACAGGCGACTAAATTACGCGAATCGAGCGATAGAGTTTGTGGAAGCGAAAGCCAGGAAGGGTCGATTTGTCTAGTTTATTCTTTTAATGCTCTGTTGCTTAATTGTTTGCCTTGTTGTTTTAATTTTGTTCATCATAAAATAAACTGTTATTAACATTGAAACGTCCCCTTAGAACAGTTTATACATGACTGTGCTTAAACTGACACACAATATTTTTAGCGCAACGCAATCTGACTTTCAAAAATCCCTACAAAAGAATGGCCCTGACTAACATTAACCTATACCTTTCACAAATCACTTACCTCACAAAAATCTTCGTTACTCAAGCTACTGCAATACAGCGAGCGCCACTACTGCCAGCTAAATAAAAGATTCAAACTACAGAAGGCACTAACTACTGATAGGCATAGTTAGCAAATGAAAGATTTTAATAGAGAACAAACAATGTATTTACCTTAATAGTCATAATATATATAGCAGTTCATGACATCCATTCTGTACTCAAAAATCCGCCATCTCATTTCCCACATCCACCACTGCTGGCGACTCACCTCCAACTGCGCAACGCTACGCGCTGTTCACATCCAGCTGCCCCTCTACAATGGCAGACAACAATGCAAACTAGCCACAGACTGCACACAGCACAGCCAGTGATTTTCATACAGAGCGCTACGTGGCATTACCAATATAAAAATCTAAACAGCCTACTTACATAGCCCCCATGCTCCCCACAAAAAATTTTACAAATTGTTTTGGGCAGTGGCCAATAATGATTTGATAAAATTTTTCATAATTACAATAACAAAGATATCCAATGTACACACTTATTAATACAATGTTGGTCAAAAGCTAAAATTTTCTCACAGTCCATAAAGACAGTCCAGATCGTTCGTCATAGTAAAATAGCAGTGTTTTTCTCAAAGTCTGAGCAGTAGAAGAAAATGCAGACGGAAGTAGTGGATTTCCATGCAGTCTTGAAGAAGTAGTGTTGTCCTTCCAACGAAAAGACAGAGCTGACTCTTGACCTGCAGACAGGTAATGGGGCACAACAGAGCAAACCCACCGCAGAGTCAGTCAAAGTTTTGAAGAATATTGGTATGTAGGTCATCACAGAGTAGACCACTGTAGTCTTGTTAGAGATTATGGTATTGGTGGGCCACCAGAGGTGCAGACCCACTGCAGTTCTTGTAGAGATGGCCAGCAGCCATCTGCTGCGACTGTGCAGGTGCACAATCACCATCAAAGAGTCTTGCAGAGAAGATAGCAAGTCCATAAACCACCACTTGTGTACGCACAAAGTTTTTGGAATTGTCCTTAGAAGTCTTGCAGACAATATAGCAAGTCCATAAACCACCACTTGTACACTCAGAAGTTTTTGGAATTGTCCTTAGAACCAGCAATGCTGTTATCCAGTCCCTTGCTGAATTAGTAACCCACATGCAAACACTAACAGTCCCAACTTCTCACATATTGTGCATTACTATGACCAACAGAAATGTGTGCAGTGAAATGAATGCTTACAAGTAACTTAATTTGATGAACTGGTGTCAATTACAATATTATAACATTAGAATACAATTACAAAGGTACAAAATACATCATTAAAAACATAACAATAAAGATAACATTTGTAGTACAGGCTTTACAACAGAATAGAAATAAACATATACATCAGTGTTACAGGAATTATAAGTACCTACATAAAAGATCAGAATAACTTTTGAAACATCAACTTCACACATGAGCATTAAAACAGAACAGAATAAATAATGTCTAAGCATATTTACAAGGTAAATAACATACTATTAATGCAAATTATATTTGAGGATAACAGTATTCCTCATCATAGTTCATGTAGCTTAATATTAGAAGAGAAAAAAATTCTATGAAACTACACAGAGACAGGAAGAAAACAAATACACAAGGGTACACAAACACATAGTGGGATAACACAAAAGGAAAGGACAGGGTTCGTTTTCAGTGTAACATTTGGTACTGCAGTCCAACCCAAAACTTCATTCCATAGATCTTTCGTCTTATTTCGACATTTGCTCCAGCGAAAAAAATTCTATCCAAGCATGCTTTCTGTATTCTGTTCACACATTTCTTACCTCATTATTTATTTACCATTATCTTACCTCAACATTTATTTCCAAGAAAATCCTACCTAAACCTGTTGTCCCTAAACCCTACTTTTTTTTGTTCATATCCTCTTTCAAAATTCTTTTTTTGGCCACACCATTTTCTTATAGCTTCTCAATGCATTTCTTCCAATTCATCATAGTTAGTTTCTTATATAGTCTACCCCCTCTTAAGCTAACTTAAATCTACTGAGCTCAGATGCTAAACTAAGGGACGAGACAATGCAGCAGCACAAAACAATTAACACAAACAGCAATGACAAAAAAATGGAAATTGGTGAAGCAACAATGTTACAACTAAGATAAGGCACTGTGCAGCAAACAAGAAAAATAAATCAGTAGTAATACTAACTTAGAAGAGTAAGACAAATTAAAATTCAGTAGCACTATGCCTGGCAAACAGCAGCAGCAAATATTAAAAATATAAAACTTATATCTATACATGACAAAGCTCAAGCATAAAAAATATTACAGTAAAAACAACAATGCAGATAGGGGAAATGTATATTCACATCTTAATGTCTATGTAATTAACGTGGTGCACCACAAATTATTCTACAAAAGAAATTACCAAGTACTTGAACAGAAAATTATGTATGCAGTTACTGTTATTAGCCCCTTCTTATTGTTCTTTCCATTCCAAGAACTCCTTTTTCGAAGAATGTGGATCATAAAATAATTATTTAATAGATCTGTTGACAGAAAGTGTTCACATTAGCAAATGCATTTAATTTTATTTTATAAAACCAATGCTGCAAGACAGCTGGAAACCAGATATTAAACAAAATGAGAAATCTCTCAACTACAAAGACAATAGATGTAAAATGTTTCTCATCATTTCATTAGGCATTTCAGTAAAAATCATAAATTAAGAGCTCCACAGTGTAATCATATGTTTTCAAGTTGGAGTGTGTCGTATTTGCGATGCTTTCTACAAAGGAATGTCAATAGCGAGGATAATGGCCTCCCTTTTTTTTTCTACCTGTGCCTCTGAAAAGGCTTTTTCTCCAGGCGTCTGACACAGCTGGATGCCCACGACGCATTACGTGCAGGTGGTCACTTAACTTTCTTACGGAAATATTTATGACAGCAGTTTCCGCTACAGTGACAGTCTCATATAAAAATATTTCACAGGTCAAGAATTTGCGTTACAAATCTGTAGAAACAAAATGCTATTGATATAACAGTGTCCAAAAAATTTTCGTCGGCATTGTAATACATTCACGCATTTACATACATTTCATAACTCTTAAAGTACGATTCTTGGTTTCCAACAACCTTTTTCACAAACCAGAGTCCCTAAACCCTACTCATTATTCCTTACCTTATTCGTCGACACTTCAATATTTCAGCATAACAGATACGTAGCTTAATCAAATAACTCATATAGCATCAGCTTATTGATCATAAACATACCACAACAGCATAATACACATAGTCATCGTAATAATAACATCATAACACCTCAGTCAACTCTCAAAATTGTCATAGCTTCCTCCAATAATTAAAAAAAATTCTCTGCTCATGTCAAAAGTGTCATCTGCCTCAAACATACTTTAAAAATCGTGATCCCATACCAAATATATCATTCAAAGCTCTCATAATATCACAATGGGTCCGAAAAAATATGAACAGTTCACAAAGTACAGACAAAATACAATTTTGTAAGTGTGAAGTTATCCAACAGTGTAATTGCGTAAACATGTGTCACTGACGTAATAAAAAAGTTTGTCTCTCTCAGTTAAATGATCAGATAGCTGCCTAATTTGTGTTAGAGAAATATGGTACCGATTGTGTAAGGTTGTATAAGCAAATACCATATTAGCTAGGGCTCCTTGTGCTTGCCAAACACATGATACACAAAGTAGGCGTGTACCCCCCTGAGGATCAATGTAATGATACCCTCAGGTGTTACAGATTACAAGAATGGAATTAAATGTATTACGGAAAACCTTTGTATCATTGTACTTCAAATATCTTTAAAAATAAATGTTTTAAGTACAAAATTAATCACTGAAATGCGTGTCCTGTAGCGCTAAACTGTGTGTCTTGCTGTAAGATAATTCTGTGGAAGTGTCGTAATTATCGTCCTCCAAAAGCTAAGTTCTGCAGAAGTCAATGTACTTACCTCATGATAAACAAAAGTGAAATGCTTTGAGTATAGATATCTTAGTTATTACACTTATTGTTATGATGAAGAAAGTACTGTGCTGTAACGTATTGTTGTGCTACGAAAGAGGCTGTCTCCTTGTAGCTATACCACAAAAGTTACTACTAAAACATGTTTTACTTTCCAGAATAATTCAGAAAAACTGTGCAGATATAAAACAGAAACACCGCAAAAGCAACATTGTAATTTGTCACTCATTAGTAGTATCGTGATAAAATCGTGTATCTGTCACATAAACTAACCACTGTCTCATCTGGTATCTCACAGAAAGTACTTTAAATCCAGAATGTATTTTCAAGTAAACCAAAATGTTGCATTAGAATCTCATTAGCAGTACTGGTAAATGTTCTAAGTATGTGAGCCTTATAGTCGTTACGTAATCGTGCAACTAACAAGCAAGAATGCACCCACACAATAACACTGTGTCGTCTGTTCACAATAACAATGCATTCGTAATTTCTGTTTAAATAAGTTCTCTTGGTTCTTGACTGGATATTTAACTTCAAACATTGTTGCATGTTAACAGTTTCTTAAGTATACTAGTAACGTGAAGTGAAACGTTTTATGGCAAAGACAAAGTTAAAAAGCAGATTATCTTTCAATAAACGGTTTTACATGTGAGATGCGGTGTAACCCTTTGCTCTTCTCAGTACGCAGAGCTTCAACTTGAATGCAATTATCATGAGGTATTCGTCCGTAAAGAATACTGGAATTTTGCTCAAGGTTAGCGTCAATGTTATTTTCCCTGAGCCAGTGGGTGCAAGTGGCTGCCTGCGGTGTGAGTCATTGTCTGTTTTTTTGTCGGCGCGCGTCGTTACTGGGGTTAGGAGGCCTAACTTCTACAAATTCACCGTGACGAGAGGGCCCTGCCCTGTTTAAATCCCGCCAGTTCTGATGCAGTTCAGGTCTGTCGTTACGATCATATCGTCTGTCGTCATGTCGGTAGATTCCATAGTTTCTTTCTTGTCTGTCACGTGGTGGAGAATTTCTCCCTGAGTCGTAACTGCCCACTGAACTGTTGCGTCTGAAATTATTCTGTCTCCCTTGATAATAATAGTGCTGGTTACCATATTGTCTGTTTCTATGATTGTCTCTATCATATTCATTACTACGGAAATGCGATCTTTCTCTGTAACTATTACTCTGCCAGTGGTTGTCATACGGGTGGTGTCTGTTTTGGCCACGATTTGTGTTATGAGAATAGCCTTGTTGTGTCCAGTTATTATTTCTGTCGTCACGGAATTGTGACGGATGTGACCTGTAGTGATTGTTTCCCTGTTTTCGCATCCTGCGACTGTCTGTGTCAATTTCCAGTTCTTGTAACAGTCCCTGAAAAGCTTCAATGTCGTCTTTGCAACGTCCTGCTAAAATATGTCGTAAATGTTCAGGCAGTTTGATTAAGCAAATGCGGATGAGTTCTGAGGGGCTGTATGGGTTTGAAAGATACTGATTCTTATGCAACATGTCTTCAAAATATTTCATAAGACTGGAAAATTCAGATTGTTCGAAACGTTTCATCATTATGATGCTATGTTTTACTCGGTCTTGTGTAGCTTGAGACCAATACGCTGAGAGGAAGGCATGATAAAATTCTCCTTCACTGTGACAATCATGAATGACCGATCGCATTCTTACAGCTGGTTCATTCTCCAAGTAGCCACACATAAATTCTAACCTGTGTTCTAATGACCAGTTGGGAGGAAAACAATGAGAGAATTGATGGAGCCACGCTTGTCGTTTCGGCGGTTCCATCTCAAAATTCGGTGTACCTTGCCAATTTCTTTCATAATTTCCGAAGTGCCCTGTGTTATTATTTTGTGGCTGTTCCGTATTTCTATGGTCCTCTTCCCGTGCTGGAGCGCGAGTGTCCTTTGAAATACGTAATTCTTGTATTACCTGTGTCAGCTGATCTTGTACTTCCCAGATTTCTCTTTGGTGTTGCGTATTAATTTGACTCAGATTTTGTTTCAGTTTCCTAATTTGTACGCCTTCCCGCTCGGGAAGCAGCGCGTAAAACCACGCAGCTAGCCGGGCGGGAGCCCCACGTAGTTCCTGAGATCATATCCGACATACACACAGAAAAAAGCGGCGAGGGACCTTGACTTATATACTGGGTGACGAAAACTTCGCGCACTCGGACTTGAAAGCGCGATTCGACAAATACAAAAATGTGTCTCACAAAATTTCGTTCTGCGCATATTTTGGGCAGTAAATGCACGTTCAAGATTGGCAATCTGGCAACACTGTAATCACACGTACCGTGAACTACCTCTGTCATGATACAGCAGTAGCGATGTGCAGTCAGTGCACGGGATAGCGTTTTGGGGTAAGCTGCAGGAGGTCGAGGGTTCGATTCTCCGCCGAGGCTTATTTGATTTTATTTGATAAAACTAGTCTGCATGGTACGATATATGGCGTCTTAATCGTTATATGGCTACTATAGGGGGTCTTTTACAAAACATTTGCTGTTGTGTACGAAGAACACAGAAATGGAAATACAATCGTTTTCATTGGTCAGCTTTTAAAGAAATACTTGGAACGAATGGGCTCGACTTGTTTCAGACCACTGCGTCTACTAGATTCCAAACTTGTTTTGTGTGTACCCTCCCCCAATGGTCCCATCGATTATACGAACTATACTATTTTTGTCATGTTCAGGTCCATTACATTCTGTTAGGGCCTTACGTCACCAGTAGGTCTAGCAACGTGCTTTGCAAATAATTTTGATGGACCCATTCGGGGCGAGTACACAGAAAACAGGTTTGGAGTATAGCAGGTGCCGTGGTGAGAAACAATTCGCATCCACGACGTGCGAAAGGCTTCTTTAAAAGCTGTCCAATGAAAACGATTGTACTTCCATTTCTATGTTCATAGTACGAGGGCAGTTCAATAAGTAATGCAACACATTTTTTTTCTCGGCCAATTTTGGTTGAAAAAACCGGAAATTTCTTGTGGAATATTTTCAAACATTCCCGCTTCGTCTCGTATAGTTTCATTGACTTCCGACAGGTGGCAGCGCTGTACGGAGCTGTTAAAATGTCGTCTGTAACGGATGTGCGTTGCAAACAGCGGGCAGTGATCGAGTTTCTTTTGGCGGAAAACCAGGGCATCTCAGATATTCATAGGCGCTTGCAGAATGTCTACGGTGATCTGGCAGTGGACAAAAGCACGGTGAGTCGTTGGGCAAAGCGTGTGTCATCATCGCCGCAAGGTCAAGCAAGACTGTCTGATCTCCCGCGTGCGGGCCGGCCTTGCACACCCGTGACTCCTGCAATGGCGGAGCGTGCGAACACACTCGTGCTACTCTTCAGAAATTGAAGAAACGACTTCAGCGTGTTCGTAGGCACAAAAATCTGAACGAACTTCTCCTTCTTCATGACAACGCAAGACGTCACACAAGTCTTCGCACCCGAGAGGAGCTCACAAAACTTCAGTGGACTATTCTTCCTCATGCACCCTACAGCCCCGATCTCGCACCGTCGGATTTCCATATGTTTGGCCCAATGAAGGACGCAATCCGTGGGAGGCACTACGCGGATGATGAAGAAGTTATTGATGCAGTACGACGTTGGCTCCGACATCGACCAGTGGAATGGTACCGTGCAGGCATACAGGCCCTCATTTCAAGGTGGCATAAGGCCGTAGCATTGAATGGAGATTACGTTGAAAAATAGTGTTGTGTACCTAAAAGATTGGGGAATAACCTGCCGTATTTCAATGCTGAATAAAACAACCCCTGTTTCAGAAAAAAAATGTGTTGCATTACTTATTGAAGTGCCCTCGTACACAACTGCAAATATTTTGTAGAAGACCCACTGTAATTGCGTATGACGATTAAGATGCCAGATATCGTACCACGCAGACTACTTTTAGCAAATACATACAAATAATATCCAACCTAGTATCGAACCCTCGACCTCTTGCATGCTAACCCAAAACGCTATCCACCGCACCTACTGCACAACACTGCTGTATCTTCTGACAGAGGTAGTCACCGAGCATGAGAGTACAGTGTTGCCAGATTGCCAATCTGTAACGTCCATTTACTGCCCGAAATATGCACAGGATGAAATTTTGTGACAGACATTTTTGTGCTGCCAGTACAATTTTCTTCATCCGGTGTGGCCGAGAGGTTCTAGGCGCTTCAGCTTGGAACTGCGCGACCGCTACGGTCGCAGGTTAGAATCCTGCCTCAGGCATGGATGTGTGTAATGTCCTTAGGTTGGTTAGATTTAAGTAGTTCTATGTTCTAGGGGACTGATGACCTCTCAGATGTTAAGTCCCATAGTGCTCAGAGCCATTTGAACCATTTTTTGTTTGTTTGGATAATCGTCATGCCTAAACGTTTGTACGAGTGTACTGGCAACGCCGCTAGTCCTCCGTTATACTCGCGCACTCGTGTACTCTCTCTCCTTTCTACGTTTCTAAAGCCCACTTGTACCCTAACAGCCTGAATTGACGAGTTTACGATTATAAACGGGCAGTGCGGACAGGGCGAGTTCGGGGATGACGTCACAGAACCCGCTCGCGAGCTTACGGAGTTAATTTCTCTTATCTATCGGAGAGTCTTACCCGAATCGGAAACCGAATCGGAATCCACCTGCTCTTGTCACTTTTTGTGTCTGCGTCGCAACTGCATTTCCCTCTATAGGCAATTTGCTTTCGCTTTCCCCTTTGATTCCTGCTTGTTTGTAGTCACGTCTTTCGTCGTGTCTGTTTTAGATTTGGAACGGACGCTGTTCTATTTGTGCACAAGCACTGCTCTGTCCTTGTTCTACTTATCAAGACTTCGTTCTTGTGGTCCAGCGTGTTTTGTTTTGGCGACTTGCTGCTGCAAGTGCGGCGTCGAATTGGCCTCTGCCTGTTGTGGCTAAAGAGCTGCCCGCGCTGCTGCCTCTACTGATTCTTCTCTAGTTTTTGAAGCTTACAGTTTGTGAGTCTGTTTTTCACTTTAATCTACTGAAGACGTAAACCGCCAATATGTTTTAGCTCACATTTAATTATAACACAGTACCAATGACGACGATCCTCAAAATTTGAAAAAGCATACAGGATATACGTCGTAATTTAAAACCTATCAAATACGAGCTTCAACTAAAATGACAAAATTCAGTACGGCTTCCCTGCTTCTCAGAACTCGATACGACCGCGAAAGTCGATAGAAATCCCGAAAGGTCGAAAATGGAAATGTACACGTCTAGAGCTCCCATGTATCCCCATCTCTGAGGATTCAACAGCGTTTACGATGTGGGTGATTAACCTATTCACGCAACTTTTTGCAGTATTTCTTATAAAGTATTTGATATTGTATCTATGAAACGAACCAAACAGTTGTATTAATGTTTATAGAGATATTCAGAATGTCGTTTTCATATAACAGAAAAGCTGAAAATTAATATTACACAACTATAGAAACTCAGGCTCGGAACTTGCGTGACTGAATGTAAAGATGAATTAATAATGAGTTGAGAACTATGTACCAATGTCTTCAAATATGGGTGTTATGCGATGACAGTCTGTGGCTATTTATTAGTTTTGCCTGTATATAGCCACTTGTAAAAGAGGTGATTATTGTTTTTTTATTCAAAAGGATGTATTTTAAGAAATGCAGCATTTTTATTCTACAGAGTTGGGGGGAAGTAATAGTTTCATCTTACAGCGAAACGAACTTTTATTAATAGTTTCCAGTATTCATTTTATGTACTTCATGATAGGTTTGTTGCTTGTTGACTTGTAACAACATTATGCGTTTAAGGTTATGTTACTTGTACAGGTTCCCTCACAATGGCCAGCCCGCTATACAAATATCTGAATTACCACTCGTTCTGCCGTGCCTGTGTAAGTAACAGGATAAACTATGATTCATTTTGTGTATGTCTGTTTATGGTAAGACGTATAAATACATCAGAAATATTCCTTTCCACTTTTACAATTGCGAAAATATCTCAGGAATCGAAAAATTTTGAGATGAATTGCTTCAGTACAGTTTACGATTGCGAAGAAACGCAACTGCATACAACTGGTTTCACGTTTGTAATTACTTTTATTACCATATATTTACAATACACAACTGAGCGTCTAGTGGTTTCCAATTGTCACTGCGGCAGTCTGCGGCCATCTTTTTCTTAATTCAGGGTCACTAGGAAAGCTAAACATGCGAAAACCATTTTTGCAACAGTTAATTCAGTTCACAGCTAAGCAGCCCTCCAAATATACGACGAATTCTTCAATACATTTAATTGTAATTAGAAATTTCTATCGCATCGTGACTCGTATGTACACAAATATGACTACCATATACTTTCGTGGAAAACATGGCGGGCAGTTCGGTTCAGGTTATAGGAGTCTTATAAACATCAGTGGCGTCACGAATGAGTATCGCAGAGCTGCGCCTACGTCTCGGCACACACGCCACACAAGACTCGAACCGAAGAAACTCCACACGCCACGCTTGCGCGCGGGTTTCACCATTTACACCACAGTTGTCTGCGGAACTGCCCACTACTACCGCCGAGCGATCACGAAGGCTCGCCGCTCTTGTTCTCTTACTCGCGAATAGCACCGAAGACTGCCGACAATACACGATCGACAGCTGAAGCTCGAGTTCGTAGTCACGTTACATTTAACAATCTTTTCATTGTCATAGTTATTATAATAGGACACCGCAAATATAACGTGGGCACAGTATTTTCGGAAGTGCAACCTCCCTTGCGTTACACTGAAGTACCAACGAATGAAAAAGCAATGATATTTAGCTTATCGAAACTCCGTCGTGTAGAAAATCAGATGACTTTACACTAATATGCATGTTTCTATGCGTCCATCTCGTCACATAAGGTTTTGCATGTCAATTATTAAGTTTTTTTCTATTTTGTCAGTGAGGGACCTTTCATTTTTCATTTTTTATCCTGTGCGACAAGTCTGTACTTCAGATTCCACTTTCCTCAGAATGCAAATACAACGTTCTCGCTTCGTTCGAAAATAACGGTACACGATAGAAAAGCGATTGACCATCTGCTGTTCGATAGAGACACAACACCCAGCCACAAAAAAGCAAATAAAGAATAATCTTTTCACTCGTTATTGCACTAATGAGCACAGCAACGCCGCAAAGTAATACGCTGAACATGATATCACTACTATACGTTCGAAAAATTTTTGTCGTTTGCTCAGTGGACAACTTGAGTGGGGGTGGGGTGTTCAGAGATTAAGATTAGAATAATGTAACATACAAGTAAACTTAATTTCTTGATCACAAATACAACACAGACATAAAATAAGACGCAAAGAACACATGTTTCTCTTATTAAACATCTATTAACTTTTTACGAGTACATCTTACTGAGAAGTGTTAAGTTCGGAGCTGGCTAACTACTTACGAAAAGAAAGATACCCCTGCTTTCATCACTCTACAAGTTTTTTTTATTTTAGTAACTTCTCGACTTCTGAAGTGAGATTACTGGCCATAAAACGTATTGGTCCAGTCAGATGAACGTCGGTATTACTACTCTTAGGCTTAGATTTTGTAAATTTATTTGTTAAGAAAACACCTTCACACAAATATGTGGTCTCGAACATACTGCAGACTCAAGGGGCTATTCGAAAAAACTACAGGAAGTTTTCTCGAGGTAAGTTCTTGAAAATCGCATCAACATTGTCTGTAGTCTGAAACCTCTCCCTGGTCACACGACTACACTGAAAGATAATGAGCTCCAACTGAATTTCACGTCCACTGGCCAAGGAGTTGCGAAAATACTAATATCAAGTTAAGATCGATTTAAGTCACTAAATCTACTATCAAAGTTTTCTAACAAACCCCGTAACACAGTAACAAATTAATAAAAATGTTTGCTCAGTGTATTCTTTTCATGATTTATTTCATTTATAACTAGTGCAACACTCGAAAAGTGTACAGATAATCCTTCTGAAAGCTGCTTTATTAACAACAGCAGTTTCCTTTTAAAACCTAAAACGGTCTCAAAAACGTCGGTAATTTGTTTCTATCTACCCTGCAAAGTTGTACTCAAGACACTGAGGTGCTTTCTAAGGTCAGCTAGAAATCGAAGCTGTAATATCGATTTGGGGACATCAAACACATTAACTGGCGTTCCTTTCATGTCCGTGAATAACGCAATGTCCTTACGCAAGTTGGAAAAACGTTCTAAAAACACCTCGAATCGAGTGTACTTCACTAAAAACGGCACACCGCCATACACACAGTGTAACTCTGCCAGGAAGTATTAAACTGCCGGAGTCCCAAACAGTGCGATCTCAGTTTATTAACTGATTTTACAACGTTCACGATGCCGCTTAATTCACCTTCTTTCTTATCAAGCCAAAGACACCAGACTTTTGACCAGTCATTGCAGTAACTCCATCTGTCGAAGACGACGAAAGTTTTTCCCAACAAAGGCCATATATGTCAGTATCGTTCTCCAAATAGGAAAATATGTCGTCGGCTGTAGTTGTACCGTGCACAGGCACTAAACCAAGGAATCCTTCCTTCACACTGAACTCGGCGTCAACACCTCTCACAAATACAGGAAAGTGAGCAACGTCCATTACATCCACGCTTTCATCCAATGCCAAGGAGAAACAAATTAAATCTTTAGTCTTATGTATAAGTTCCGTTTCCACGTGGTTTGCCTCTACTTCGATGCGTCTGCAAACTGTTCCCGATTAAAGATGAACTGTTCCGAAACTAGAAAGAGTTGCTCAGAACGAGGTTAATGCTGCATCAGCAAAACACTCCCAAACAAATGCTCTATATCTGAAGGGACGGGCTATTTTAAGTGCTATGTGATAGCTCATTCTCATTACACCATCACTGTGAACGATATGGCTCTCTTCTTGTAAATACGTTTACAAGGAAGAGGTAAAATTGAGGAAAAAAAACCACATAACGCTTTATAAATAACAGTAATATTTTCAAGAAAGGACTTTTACTTTAACTTGCTGCTTTCTCTCTCATCTGTTTAGCCGGAGAAGTTTGGCATTCCTTTGCCCATATCGAAAGTAAGTACGAGTTTCTCATGGAGAAGTTGGAAACGTCGTTTGGCGTTGTACTACTTCCATGTCGATAGAATAGCATTACAAAAGAGACACTGGGGGCACGTTTGTGTTTCAATAAAAACGTCATCTTCTTACCAATGCGGACAGAAGCGTAGGAATACGACCGATTTTCGTTTTAAGAACCTTAATTTCTCGTCGCCCATTTTCCTCTCAGTAATTTTGTCCTACCATTGACACAAAAGCGACTTCGACTACGGCAACACGAAGTAAACAGGCTGCGCGTTAGCAGAGGGGAGAAGGGCAAACTGCCGGACGCGGGAAGGCAGTAGAGTGCGTACACGGGCGCGCGTGCCCGCGTTAACGGCTGGCCATACAGAAAGCGGCCTGGCGGCGCGGTAAGGCTGCGATCACAATGGCTCTGATATCGGTGGATTCCGCCGACGACCGACATCGGCCGGAGATGGCCGTTCTCTTCAAATGAATGCGCCAACACTTACGCGGTCACACTATAGCCGATCTTATCTCTCGAACGTACAGATTTCGGACGATAATCGATGAAATTCAGATCAGTTTGTTTTCTTCGGTCAAATCGACCGACGTTCTCGCACACGAAATATGGAGCGTGAGAAATTGGTAAGTTTAGGCCAGGAAAGATTGAGTTTGTGACATCCTGAGCATGAAAAATATCATAATCGGGATACAGTTCGGAATCTATGGACTCAAGTTGCAGGTTAACTTCAAATAGGAAAAATCTTTATTGGAAACTTTAAGCTTAGACTATAACCTCAAAAATTAATTAGTTCGAGTGAAAAAGGTGACGTATCTTATTTGCTTATAGCTACTGTACTGGATCTTCTATGTGGTAGGTTGTCATTAATTGTCTACAAATTATTATTACTGCTTACTGGCGTTTTTTACCAGTAGGGTAGTGATTCTGTTAATATGAAGCGGTTTGCAAATATGGTGTATGGTATGTATTTTCGCTTTTAAGTGCTTTGGGATTGGAGAGTATCTTATGCTACACTTTATGCTTGGCTTTCACGCGTGTGCGCAACGTTAAACAAATACAGCGAAACAGAGTGTTTATAATTTACTTTTCAAGGTCACCACGAGTAATCTCGAGTATGTATGGTTCATCCGTTAACTCATATATTTGTAAAACTTGTCTGGGTATTCCGATAACTGAGGACAGAGTTTATGGTACTTGCCACGTCTTTTACGAAAGCTCATTCACATACATTCGGCGTCTCTTTAACAAATGGTTCAAATGGCTCTAAGCACTATGGGACTTAATATCCGAGGTCATCAGTCCCCTAGACTTAGAACTACTTAAAGCTAACTAACCTAAGGACATCACACACTTCCATGCCCGTTGCAGGATTCGAACCTGCTACCGTAGCAGCAGCGCGGTTCCGGACTGAAGCGCCTAGAACCGCTCGGCCACGGAGGCCGGCTCTCTTTAACAGCAGAAGCCGCTATGTAGCACTCGTATGCAAGCACAGAGGGATCGTAGTATCCACCTCCGCCCCAAAAGGTTACAATCTAACCTGTTTCATACATAGAATAGATTCTAACCTAACCTAACCTGACTTAACCTCCATGAACCTGCCTAAACTGACAAGGAGAGAGGACGCACTATACCACTAGCCTGCAGCTCAGTCGTGACCATTTCGTGGGAAATTACGCACTTTTTTCAAATTAGTAATCACGAATTATTATTGTACTTACTGTTGCAAGAAATTATGAAGAAGACGACATTCTATTCCAACAGTTGAATAATGGAAAAGTTGAAACATGTCCTATCTTTAAATCAAGGCTTGACAAATTTTCGGTTACGACACTCATCAGTCGTCATTTATTAAATGAAGACAAAATTCTGTCAGTTCTTCACTTTATATATTTCCCAGTTTAACCATTTCCTAGATCCGGCAAAAGAAGCTTCAGGGAAGAATTCACCAAATAGATATTTGTTACCAATAACACCAAACGCGAAATGAGCCGTAACGCTAAAGCAAGAAAAGTCAAAATACTTTGAAAACTACAGTGGTTTATTTATTACTTATTTTGTTGTAAATGGCGTTTTTCCATATACCTAGCAAATACGAACCAAAGCAGAACAGCCGCATTTTCACTTCAGGTAGAACATTCTACCGTTTTCAACACATGAGAGCTAGTTTCCATTACAACATAGCACGCTTTTCACAACTACATAACATATTATCTGCACTCTGTCAACAGTTATCAAGCTGAGCCTTTCGTAGCCACAGAGATATTATCTCTAGTAGCTCATAACGGAGTCAACTGCAGAGCTAGCTGTGTCGCATAATCAGTAATGGGTAGCTTCGTGGGCTACTACAGTACTACATTTGAATAAATGAATAGCTTTAAGGGAAAGAGAACCAAGCGACATCTCTTCTTTTTTTGTGCATCCAGACATAATTCTATATCTAATGTGCAAACCGCTGTGAAGTATGTGGGAGTGAGTATGCCCTGTTGCAACAGTTGTAAGGGCTTTTTCCGTTCCGTCCACGTATGGAGCGCAGGAAAAAAGACCGTTTAAATGCCTCTATGCGTGCTGTAATTACTCTAACCTTATCCACACGATCCACATGGGAGCAATACTTAGGGGGTTGTAGTATATTACTAGAGTCATCTTTTAAAGCCGGTTCTTAAAACGTCGTAAGTAGGTTTTGTCGGGCTAGTTTACGTGTATCTTCGTGTATCTGCAGTTCAATTCTTTCAACATCTCAGTGACGCTCTCCCTCAGGTCGAACAAACCAGTGACCATTCGTGCTGCCCTTCTCTATATACGTTCAGTATCACCTGTTAGCCCTGTTTGGTATGGATCCCACACACTTGAGCAATAGTCTAAGATGAATCAGATAGCCTTTGCAGAAAGTTTGCATTTCCCCAGTATTCTGCCAATAAACCGAAGTCTGATACCTGCCATGCCCTACCCGTGACTGGATCTACATGATCATTCCATTTCATATCCCTACAAAGTATTACAACCAGATATTTGTACGACTTGGCTAATGCCAACTGTGACTCATTGACACTGCAGTCATATGATATTTCATTTTTTCGTCTTGTGAAGAGCACAATTTTATGTTTCTGCACATTTAAAGCAAGATACCAATGTGTGCTCCACATCAAAATTTTAGTAATACCTCAATAAATATTTACGCAGCTTCCTTGAGACAGTACTTCATAACAGATAATGACATTACATGCAAGAATCTGAGGCTACTATTAATACTGTTTGCACAACATGAAAAGCGAGGATCTCAATAACTTCCTGGTGTACACTCGAATGTACGTCAACATCTGTTGATGACTCTCCATCTCTTGCTGCAACTTCGCTGACAAAAACTCTTCAATCCAGTCACAAATTTCACTTGGTGCCTCATACGATCGTACTTTAGGTGATAAGCATACACTATGTGATCAAAAGTACCCAGACACATGGCTGAAAATGACTTACAAGTAAGTGGCGCCCTCCATCCGGAATGCTGAGGTTCAATATAGTGTTGCCCCATCCTTAGCCTCGATGACACCTTCCACTCTAGCAGACATACGTTCAGTCAGGTGCTGGAAGGTTTCTTGGAGAATGGCAGCCCATTCTTCACCGAGTGCTGCACTAAGGAGAGGTATCGATGTCGGTCGGTGAGGCCTGGCACGAAGTCGGCGTTCCAAAACATCCTAAAGGTGTTCTATAGGATTCAGGTCAGGACTCTGTGGAGGCCGGTCCATTACAGGGATGTTATTGTCGTGTAACCACTCCGCCACATTCCGTGCATTAGGAACAAGTACTCGATCGAGTTGAAAGATGCAATCGCCATCCCCAAATTGCCCTTCCACAGTGGGAAGCAAGAAGGTGCTTAAAACATCAATGTAGGCCTGTGCTGTGATAGTGCAAGCCATGAAAAACACGACCACACCATGACACCACCGCCTCCGAATTTTACTGTTGGCACTTCACACGCTGGCAGATGACGTACACCGGGCATTCGCCATACCCACACCCTGCCATCGGATCGCCACATTGTGTACCGTGATTCGTCACTCCACACAACTTTTTTCCACTGTTCGATCGTCCGATGTTTACGGTCCTTACACCAAGCAAGGCATCGTTTGGCATTTACCGGCTTATGAGCAGCCGCTCGACCATGAAATCTAAGTTTTCTCACCTCCCGCCTAACTGTCATAATACTTGCTGTGGATCCTGATGCAGTTTGGAATTCCTGTGTGATGGTCTGGATAGATGTCTGCCTATTACACATTACGACCCTCTTCAACTGTTGGCGGCCTCTGTCAGTCAGCCGACCGAGGTGGCCCAGCGGTTCTAGGCGCTACAGTCTGGAACCGCACGACTGATACGGTCGCAGGTTCGAATCCTGCCTCAAGCATGGATGTGTGTCATGTCCTTAGGTTAGTTAGGTTTAAGTAGTTCTAAGTTCTAGGGACTGATGACCTCAGATGTTGAGTCCCATAGTGCTCAGAGCCATTTGAACCACATTCATTGTAAATATTGTGGAGTCAACTAACAGAATGTGGGATTGCCTCCAGCCTCACCACATGTGAGCTATTACAGATGTTTACAATGTAGTTACATCACCGATAACCGATGAAACGAGAATTGTTACAGTTTCCTAGAAACCAGAAGAAGTTTTCGAGACATGGCTCTGACATTCACTAGGATTCACAATCATTGTAAATATTGTGGAGTCAACTAACAGAATGTGGGATTGCCTCCAGCCTCACCACATGTGAGTGCTTTTTTCCTAAATACTATAAATGATTTATATAACATACAGAACTTCCCAACTGCAGTCGGTGATGTTGACAGAAAAAACAGATCTAAAATGCCCGCAAAATTCGGGTTCAATATTTTATAGTTACAAAAATTTTGATTCAATCGTGCTATAAGCAGTTGCGGATCCTCAGGGGTAATTCATTTTAACCGAAGTTGGAGGATATGGGAAGGAAAGGGAAGGTGGTAGATTTTATTCTTTTAATGTATTTCGATTGATACAAGAAGGGGAACTTAATTTGCTGCCAGACTCTCCACTACTAAATACATCTACTGATTGCCTTTTGTATTTATTGGGGATTAGGTATCTCTACTGTTTAGGCATTTTATCAGATATTACAGTCAATGTGTTTTAGATCCGTGGAATAAATATTTCAACAAACACGTTTCTAGACCACAAATATTAACAGAATGTGCTTTTGGAATAATGAGTTGTGAGCAGAGCGTATTTTGGAAGCCAACCAGAATTTGCTGACGGTATTGTGAAATGCACATGTTCTCCACAGTACTGTCACTGACCTACTAGGCTCCCCGAGTGTCGATGAGCAACACAGGCAGTAGACGCTGAGCGTTCCATACAAGGCAGGACTAAACTTTAACAGACTTTCAAACTAAGCTGTCTAAATGACACAGTTTTGAAAACTTTTTCTCACATAATAAAATTCGATTTTCATGTGTTTCTCAGTTATGCTACTTCATCTTTATTGTCGCCTTTAGTTTTAGAACAATGAAACAAATAAGATATAGATGAAATGCATTCTGTATTTATAGTCTGTAATTCTGCTGCCACTTCATCACGTAACTTACCCAAAATGAGTCAGTTGTGATGATAGTTGTTTCAGTGGTTCCATAAAGGACGCCTCGTAAAAATAGCTGCTATCAAAGCTTCCACTGATACCATTTTCTGAACAGTACACGCAGCGACAACCGAATGCCGCCGACATTGCCCGATCACAGCCGGAGTCACTCGAATGCTCTGTTCGCCACGCCCACAAGCCGCTCTGCGCCGCCTTGCTTGCAGCGTCACTATAATCGCGAGCATTGACAAAAAATGGTTTGTTTCGCCATCGCTGCTCTGATCTTGCCACGCCATTCCATTATAAGCGCAAACTATTAGTCTATTAGTCAAGATGTAGCGGTGTCATTACGGGTAAGAGCTTTATATGTGCTCCGTTAGCTCTGTGGTCCTTCTCACACGATTTTACAAAAATTATTCGTCAAAAAATTTGAGTTTTACATTACGTATAGCTTTATATGTCAGCTTTATGGTGAAGTGCCTATCGTCTCGCTAATGATCATACTTATTATTCGCATTTAAATAAGATGCTGCGCGATATTCGAAAGAGTTTGCAATGAAAAATATGGGTCGACTGATGCATATTACACCACATGTTGCTGCGATTGGGTTTCAGTTAAGACATTGAATTTTTCTTTAGACTTGGGAGGAGACCTCAATCCGTCTCCAGTCTCGGAAAAACAAATTTATGTAGTATGTCCACTTCATAATGCACGCGCCCGAGAATGAAGTATCTCTTAAGCCGTTAAAGATATCGAAACGAGATTTTGGTCAATGATAGCACGGTTAACATACGGAACATTCTTATCTACGTCTACGTAGCCGAAGCTACAGTTTTATTTTAATTTTTTTTTCAATCTATGCTGTAACTCTTAAAAAGTCATTGATAGCTAATGATAAGAGAATTTGCTAGTATGAAAATAAACGTGAAATTTCTGTTCTTATGTTACAGCAAACTGACACAATGAGGTATCCTGTAAGGTATTGACCCCTCTGGTTGCCTATTGCTTGTTTAATGAGATGCTCTCTCTCAAGATTATTTAGTAATAGATATTTTCAAGGTGAGTTTGCGGAAGTCATACTGTGTTTCGGCAAAAAAGCAAATTTTAATGTTGAAATTAGATAAATGTATGCGTTACTCAAAACTCGTCACTGTTGACACTTCTCTGAAGAAAAAATGAAAATAAATCGCCAAATCTGTTGCAATTTCAGATGAATCCTTAACTCACTGTATCTTTAATAATCAGCACTGAAACATACCAAAGCTATGAAAGTCTCTTCGGGTTTGCTGCCGGATCCTAAAATCAACTTGACTCGATATTTCGGCGATCCAACTGGTCACCATCTTCAGGAAAATGCTGCTTCTGCCCTTAGTGAAACACTGCTAGCAACGATATATCGGAGTCAAGGCCGCACCGAAAAACGTTCAGTTTTGATGCGAGATAATACCGGATTCCACGTCTGGCTAAGAGGAAACCCATTGTCTCTGTTGATTAAATTATTAACCAACCAAATTTCAATCGCCTCTTTATAGACACTGTTCCAAAAACCGGAAATGTTGGCAACAAGCACAGTTTCATCAAATTTCATCCTGTGTCCCTCATTTAGGCAGAGTTCTGCTACTGCCGATTTTTCCGGCTGTTGTAGCCTCGTATGACGGCGATGTTCCACACACGCCATGCATTGTGCGAATCGAACGGCCAATTTAAGCTTTCCCACATTGACACGGAATTTTGTACACACCGGGTTTCCTAAGCCCCAAATCATCTTTCACAGAGCCGAGTAGAGCCCTAATCTTAGAAGGTGGACGGAACACACTCTTAATGTTAAAATTCCTTAAAATTCGTCCAATCTTAAACGATAAGCCTCCAGCATAAGGAAGAAAGGCCACATATCTATGTTCCTCTTCATACACCTCCGGAGATGGTCCAAACTCCATAGCCCGACGAATCTGCTTCTCGGCAGTAGCAGAACACTGCCTAAATGATGGACACAGTATGAAATTTGATGAAACTGTGGTTGTTGCCAACATTTCCGGTTTTTGGAACAGTGTCTATAAAGAGGCGATTGAAATTAGGTTGGCTGATAATTTAATCAACAGAGACAATGGGTTACCTCGTAGCAAGACGTGGAATCCTGTATTATCTCGCATCAAAACTGAACGTTCTTCGGTGCGGCCTTGATTGCGATATATCGTTGCCAGCAGTGTTTCACTAAGGGCGGCGCCACCTCCCTGTCTAGGAAGGCATAAACCGTGATGGGCGGCGCATGCGCCGTGTACTGAACGGTGGCCTATATAGGACGTCGATTTGCAGCCTGGCGTCAGTTCTCAGCGGGACTCATCAGCAGAAGCAGCATTTTCCTGAAGATGGCGACCAGTTGGATCGCCGAAATATCGAGTCAAGTTGATTACAGGATCCGACTGCAAACACGTAGTGACTTTCAAGACTTATTACGCCGGGAAAGCCTACATAATCATGTTGTTGTTGTTGTTGTTGTTGTGGTCTTCAGTCCAGAGACTGGTTTGATGCAGCTCTCCATGCTACTCTATCCTGTACAAGCTTCATCTTCCAGTACTTACTGCAACCTACATACTTCTGAATCTGCTTAGTGTATTCTCATCTCTTGGTCTGCCTCTACGATTTTTACCCTCCACGCTGCCCTCCAATGCTAAATTTGTGATCCCTTGATGGCTCAGAACATGTCCTACCAACCGGTCCCTTCTTCTTGTCAAGTTGTGCCACAAACTCCTCCCCTATTCTATTCACTACTTCCTCGTTAGTTATGTGATCTACCCATCTAATCTTCAGCATTCTTCTGTAGTACCACATTTCGAAAGCTTCTATTCTCTTCTTGTCCAAACTATTTATCGTCCATGTTTCACTTCCATACATGGCTACACTCCATACAAATACTTTCAGAAACGACTTCCTGACACTTAAATCTGTACTCGATGTTAACAAATTTCTCTTCTTCAGAAACGGTTTCCTTGCCGTTGCCAGTCTACATTTTATATCCTCTCTACTTCGACCATCATCAGTTATTTTGCTCCCCAAATAGCAAAACTCCTTTACTGCTTTAAGTGTCTCATTGCTTGATGTAATTCCCTCAGCATCACCAGACTTAATTCGACTACATTCCATTATCCTCGTTTTTCTTTTGTTGATGTTCATCTTATACCCTCTTTTCAGGACACTGTCCATTCCGTTCAACTGTCAACTGCTCTTCCAAGTCTTTTGCTGTTTCTGACAGAATTACAATGTCATCGGCGAACCTCGAAGTTTTTATTTCTTCTCCATGGATTTTAATACCTTCTCCGAATTTTTCTTTTGTTTCCTTTACTGCTTGCTCAATATACAGATTGAATAACATCGGGGATAGGCTACAACCCTGTCTCACTCCCTTCCCAACCACTAATGGTTCAAATGGCTCTGAGCACTATGGGACTTAACATCTACGGTCATCAGTCCCCTAGAACTTAGAACTACTTAAATCTAACTAACCCAAGGACAGCACACAACACCCAGCCATCACGAGGCAGAGAAAATCCCCGACCCCGCCGGGAATCGAACCCGGGAACCCGGACGTGGGAAGCGAGAACGCTACCGCACGACTACGAGATGCGGGCTTCCCAACCACTGCTTCCCTTTCATGCCCCGGGACTCTTAAAACTGCTATCTGGTTTCTGTACAAATTGTAAACAGCCTTTCGCTCCCTGTATTTTATCCCAGCAACCATCAGAATTTGAAAGATAGTATTCCAGTCAACATTGTCAAAAGCTTTCTCTAAGTCTACAAATGCTATAAACGTAGGTTTGCCTTTCCTTAATCTATCTTCTAAGATAAGTCGTAGTGTCAGTATTGCCTCACGTGTTCCAATATTTCTACGGAATCCAAACTGATCTCCCCCAAGGTCGGCTTCTACTAGTTTTTCCATTCGTCTGTAAAGAATTCGCGTTAGTATTTTGTAGCTGTGACTTATTAAACTGATAGTTCGGTAATTTTCACATCTGTCAACACCTGCTTTCTTTGGGATTGGAATTATTATATTTTTCTTGTAGTCTGAAGGTATTTCGCCTGTCTCATACATCTTCCTCACCAGATGATAGAGTTTATCGTATCAAAGCTATATATACACCTCAGCCATACTTGACACATGAAACAGTACAGGAAACAGCGAACCACATTTCCGCTCCCATCCCTGTACAGAGTGAAGGAGTGAATATTCTCATTACAAATGTCTTTTAATTTATCAGTGATATTGACTTTGACAAATAGTTGAGAAGGTTTTGCAAATCGACAAAAAGTCTTACTAGATCTACTCTACAGCAAAAATGCAACGTCGTTCTGTTAGAAATAACAAATTTGGTGCCTGTGAATTTGTGGATAAAAAGGTTACAAAAACGTGATACTCATTACTCTACGAACCACTTGAGAATGTTCATTAAGTCTGAAATAGACTGTAAGTATATATACTCTATCTTTAACATATTAAAAGACAATGAAGGTGAAGATCACCACTTCCATCTGAATGGAGATGGGAACAAAAAGATGGAACACTATACAGATCATTTTCATATTTTTCAAATGAAGAACAGGGAGAAAATAGTTACCGTTCTAGTCGTTCAGTATTAAAAATGTGATGATTTCCAGGATTCACCAATACTGCAACAGAATCGACGAGCTATTTTTGTCAAAATTGTTAATATTTTCTCATTTGAAGAAGCAGCGTCAGTTATAAGTAACGGCTACATTCCTCATGATGACAGGTTTAATTTTCCTTCTTTTGCCAAAATATAGTATAATATGGTCAAACAGGACTCTCAGTACCTATTGCGACATAATTTTGAAACAGTGTCATATCAAACAGGCAAGTGGTGACAAGAGAGGTCAATAGTGTACGAAAACCTTATTGTTTCATATTGTAGAGAAGAAAATTCATGTTTATTTTCATACTTGCAAATTCCCTCTTAAATAGCCGTTGAAAACACTTAAAAGATTACAGCCCTGGAATGAAAAAATAAAATAAAAACAATAGCTTCTGCTATATCGTCGTAGATAAGGAAGTTCCGTATGTTAAGCTCACAGCAAAATACCTCTTTGTGTGCTATCATTTGCCAAAAGCTCGTATCGATATGTCGAACGATTTAGGATATATGAAGGATATTACGAATATATCATTCTCTTTCTTGAGACTGGAGACAGGTAGACATCTCCTCCCAAGTGTAAAGAAAAATTAAATATCTCAGCTAAATTTTATGGTGTAATATGCACTAAACGCAAAATCATGGCGACCTCTATTTTTCATTGCAAACGTTTCGAATTTTGGGCAGCCTTGTACTTAAATGTGAATATCGCATTAAGTATAACGATTATCGAAATTTCGGGCACTTCACAGTGATGTTGACATATAAAGCCATAAGTAATGTGGAAATCATTTCTTTACTGATTAGTTTCTATAAAATCGTTTGAAAAAAAATTTCAGGGCGTGCATCTCGATTCTGTCAGCACAGCGTGTCGCCAACCGGCGCGCCGCAAACGGGAAAAGAATCCCTGCAACCTCGTTGTCTATCCCGATCCGCAGGGCCCGCACATTCCGGTGTGTGAGAGCGCTAGTACTCGTCGCGAACGTTGGCGGAAGTTGCCGAGGATTACCGAAGCTGATGACAGCCGCTGCGGAATTTGCAGTGTGGACATGCGCAATGCGCATGGTTTAGCACCAGACCTGGGTGAAATTTATGCGAATCAGGACTAGCAAATACTGATATAAACTAGTATTCGTTACCTGTGAATAACAAATATTATTCGAAACGTTATTGACATACACGAATAAAAACACTTACTCGTCATCTGTGAATAAAAAGGGTTAAGAATAAGAGATAACTTTGAAATACAATTGCTTTTATAGCTCCAATTCTTTGTCATTTACTAAACGAATGTAATTTTCGTTTTTTAAAGTTAGTTTTCAGGGCAACTCTTTTTTTGAAATGTCTCAGTGGAAACCTTATTTTATTTACGGAGATTACCGTTGTGACACTAAAGAAAATACGTTTGAGACATGCAGTGCACTGCTGAATTCGTCTTTAATCATGGCAAAGATATACGAATTTTAGCTCTTCAGCAGAAATTGAGAAATCATCAATTCCGCTTTAGTTTTTGGCAAATAATTCGTTGTGATGCCACTTTAACTCTCCTTCTGAAATTATATTCCAAATAAAATCTTTTTACATCATAAGATAATTCGAAACTCGTTATTCGATTTCTTTGACGTTTCTTTGGCTATTATTTGTCTGAAGTTTGTTGTAGGCCTCCGTTGGTCATGGAGAGCAATAGAGTTGAACTGCTTGTTTTTAAATCGTGGGCAAAACTTCGCTGCAATAATTGCAGTTGGTATAGAAAGGCAAAAAACGTCTTCCAGTCGACTCTTGACACTTTCATGATACACATCTTGCAAGTGTGCTGCAATATTACGAAGTCTTTTATACACTCGAACCCAGAGTCTCTTCCGAAATTTTTGAATCTCAAACTTCCACGTAATTGCCTAGGCGGATGTCGGATCGAAGAACTATTCTATATTCTAACGGCAAGCTCACTCAGAGTTTCCTAAAACACTTTGGATGATTCCGGACGTCCAGCAGCATTCCACAAACATTTTAGGAGACTTTAGATTGAAAGGCTAGTGATGTTAATCATTTGGAACCATTGAGTTCTCACTTGGTTTACTCATTTTGTAGCACTACAACCACGAATTGCATAATTTGCTAAGGAGACTCGCATATCCGATAGTGTTAGCAATCTAAGAAAGGTTTTGAAAATTGAGTTTATCGATCGCATTCTCGTCGTTGGCTGCTTACGTAGTATTCTCGCGCCATGTTAGCAGTGGGATGGGGAGACACTGGGAACTGCAGAGCCAGATGAAGGGGGCCGGGTAGAGCTGTAAACACAAGAGGCAGGCTGTCTGCTGCAGTCAATAAAAAAAAATACGTGCATTGTAGCTTGCTGTGACACCCAGCCTGCTTTGCGCTGCCAGTTTAGATGCGGCTGTCTCGTGGAGAACAAAATACGGCTCCGCCTTCAGTGTCCATGAACATGTCGAGGCAGCCAGACTTTCCTTGTATCCTCAAACAAATTTCATGATGACTTTCGACAGCTTGTAGGACCTGGGGGAATGTCTTGCGATATAGAGACGTATAATACGAGGGTGGTTTGATAAGTTCTCGGAATCACCACGAGAGGTCAGCGCTAGCGCAAAGAGTTGTTCACGTGATATTCATTGGACTATTACCTGTAAACACGTGCCACATCAGTTCTCTGGGAAGAGAGCTGTGGCGTTGGCGTGGCTCTGTTTTTGTTCCCGCGTAGTGATTTGCGAAGATGGACAAAAGTCGAGATTCGAGCAGTGATTAAGTACTTCGTAAAGAAACGTATGAAAGCAAAAGACATTCATGCCAATTTCCAGAATACACTGGGGGACTCTGCTCCTTCATAGTCAACTGTTGCCAAGTGGACAAATGAATTTCAATTTGGTCGGGAGAGCTTAGATGATGATCCGCGCAGTGGTCGGCCAAGATGTGTCACTACTCCAAAAATCATTGCAAAAGTGCACTAAATGGTCACGGAGCATCGCCGATTGACAGCGCATGAAATTGCTCACGCTTGTCAGCTGTCATCTGAAAGGGTATATCACATTTTAACTGAAGAATGAAAAAATTATCCGCGAGATGGGTGACGCAACTCTTGACGCTAGATCAAACACCTGTTCCGTCTCCATGGCAAAATTACACAAACTAAGATATGAATTGTTGCCACACCCGCCTTATCCACCTGATATGGCTCCGATAGACTTCCATCTCTTCCCAAAACTGAAAATTTTTCTAGGTGGACGAAGATTCACTTCAAAATAATAATTGATAGCCGGAGTTGAGTTGCAGGCCTGGAGGAAACTAATTTTAGAGATGGGTTCAAGGCACTGGAACATCGTTGGACCAAGTGCATTAATCTACAAGAAGACTACATTGAAAAATTAAAAAAAAGTTTCAGTGATGTAAGTTGGTTCAAATGGCTCTGAGCACTATGGGACTTAACATCTGAGGTCATCAGTCCGCTAGAACTTAGAACTACTTAAACCTAACTAACCTAAGGACATGACACACATCCATGCCCAAGGCAGGATTCGAACCTGCGACCGTAGCAGTCGCGCGGTTCCAGACTGAAGCGCCTAGAACCGCTCGGCCACACCGGCCGGCTCAGTGATGTAAGTACATTTTTTCTATTCAATTCCGAGAACTTTTCAAACCACCCTCTTATGTCTTCAAATTTATAGTCATCTATTTCTGGAACATTATTTTGGAAAGCACAGCATGCATTTATTACGGCATTCGCAAATTCACCTCGAACATCCATTGGGCGATGAAAAAATTTCCGTTCTCCATTCATTTGCTAGAGGTATTCTATAAACCGCGTAGTCCGGGACAGTCGGTTTACAGAAGTGCTTTTATTGTTTGTTTAACTCCTTTGTCCATAAGGACACATTAAATTTTCGGATATAACAAATGCCTTGTCTCTGACAATGACTCACTCTTTGGTACTCACCTTCCTGATATGGGGTTTTCCTCCGATATTCGTAAATTTTTACTAACGAATTTTCACACAAAATTCATTGCACAAAAATGGATGAGTGACTATATTTTTCCGTATGCTCCAACATCTATGTAAGTGAAAATATAATCCGCTGCGCTTAAAGCAAGTAAAACGACGGAAAAATAATTTTATAATTACAGTAAAGTACGTTTGTTATTAGAAAAAAGGGATAACATATTTCACGTACATCTTGCATAGCAGAACACAGCATAAATGAAGAACACACCTTCAACTTCGAAAACACGAAGGTACTGCGCCGAGCATCTGGCTTCTGGGAAAACGTTATCAAAGAATCCACAGAAATAAGGATTCATGACAATCTGGTCAACAGAGATGAGGGATACCAACTCAGCGCAGCATGGAACCCTGCGGTAGCGTCAACCGTCGGGAGGGCGCCCGTCAACGTCCTCCGCCGCGGACGCAGACAGAATGTTTACACCGAGAACCGAACGCGGCCGCCGGCGGCGACCGCCATCCCCCCCCCCCCCCCCCCCGGTCGCGCGCACGGCGCTTGTCCACCGCAGCCACCCTAGGTCTAGTGGAGGGGGGTGACCGCGCATATAAACAGCCCGCTCTCCGCGAATCTCGACACAAGCGACGCACGCACACGGACTTGCGCTGTGGCTGCCGAAGTGTGCGGACCCTCTGTGCTGAAGCTGCCGAGGCAAACCTCTCGCTCGTGATTTTGTAGCGATCGGTTGCGCGGGTTCACGCAATTGGCTACTCGCCTTGCGTGTTCTCGCTAACCAGCGTTTTCTCTTTCAGAGTCGACAACAGTCTGCAAGGGCGTTTAGGAACTCGTGCGGCAAAATCCACGTGGCGTGACCCCATTCTCTGAGAAAGCAAACTGTCGTGTCTTTCAAAATAGGCAAAATTGTCGTGTTCGGGGTTGCGACATGGAGGAGGAGCTCGAACGAGACGATCACTCCGGCGAGACTGAGGGTGAGGCAGGTGGCGGTCTAAGGGAAGTTTCCCGGACGACGGCAGCGTCTGGCCCCCCATCACCGACGAGGACGACGAGTGAGAGTGTTGCTCGCGGTCGTCGGACGAACGTGGAAACTTCCGCGAACGGACGGCGCTGCGCCCGCACACTCTCTCTGCCGCCGATCTCCCTGACAAAGGAGGAACTTGCCGCCGCCATGGCCATGCTCACTCCCGATGAGTACTGCATCGACATGCAACGTCTGGCCACGGGAACAGATGCGGACAGGGAGGAGGTTCTAACGAGACTCCGGTCCCTGTTACCTGTGGGTCGCGACAAGCAATTGCCTGTCGCAGTTGCCACGACAGCTGCCGCGCCAGCAGTCGCACCAGCCGTGGTGGCTACTGAAGCCGCCACGCCCTCACCAACGTCCAGGCTGGCAACACCTGACGAGCCTGCCGAGATCGAGAAAACCTCACGGAAGCGCCCAGCCGCGGCCGTAGAGGACACTCCCTCCCCCCCAGGCAAGTTCCGGTCGCGCCAGGCGGAAGAAGAGGATGGTACGCCGCAGGACGACGACCGCATCGCCGAGGAAGCCGGACGAAGAAGGCTTCATCGCGCCCTCCCGGCGCCACACAGCGAGACCCAGGTCGTTTGGACCGGTGACGCCAGAACAGGTCGAGGCTGCAAACCGGTATGCAGATCTACCGGAAGTAGCCGAGGCCGACGGGGACGGGACAACACCGACTACGGCGACAAAACCGCCCCGCCGCCCTCCGCTGATTACCATCCATTGGAGTAAGGAGTACAGCGAGCTCAGAGAGAAGCTGTACTGCATCGCAAAACCGCTGAAGATGTTCGCGGGGACCAATATTTACAAGGTCAGAGCAGAGTCCATAGAGGACCATGCGCAACTCGTGCAACTCTGTGAGACCGAGAAGTTGTTCTGCTTCACGCAGAGTACGGAGCAGCTGAAGGTCGTCGTCCGTCACCTGCCGCTGAAGATGGAACTGGCGTTCCTACAGCGGCAGCTGGAGGAACTCGGCTTCCAGACCCGCCACGTCGGCCTGATGAGGTCACCCAGGACCCACAGGGACATGCCCTTGTTCCTTGTGGTCTTAGTCGACAATGTGGACAACCGGAAAATTTTTCAGGTTGCCGACTTCGACGTGAAAGTCGAGCCACTCCGCGCGAAAGGCAGGCGAGCCCAGTGCTTCAACTGCCAACGGATGGACCACGTGGCAAAGTTCTGCAGGATGCCTGTGCGTTGCTGCAAGTGCGCCGAAGAGCACGCGTCGCGTGACTGCCCGAAGAAGGAGGACCAACCGACGTGCTGCAACTGTAATGGGGACCATGTCGCCTGTTACCGGGGATGCGCCGCATTCGAGAGCGGGAAACGCGCCAGCCGCGTAAACCCGAGCCGCAGCTTCGCGGACGTTGCTAAGGGGAAGCCGGCCGCCCCCTCCGAGAGGCCACGGCCGCTCGCAGGGAGGCCGCACCGGCACCCCAGCCGTCGCAGCTGCGCTCGCCCGCGGCGCCGCCTGCAGTCGGGGAGGACGGCTTGCCGGCACCCGCGGCTGTAGGAGGGGTTGCCGCCCGCGCAGGGCGTTCCCAGCACGCCGCTCCGCTGCCGACTACGGGAAACGTCGCGAAGGAGTCAAACCTTCCCGAAACGGCGAAGGAAGACACCACCGAGCTGGCCGCGCTTCTGCGGTCGCTCAACCAGCTGATGACGCAGCTACCAGTCCTCGTCGGAGCAGTGACGGCGGCCCTCCAGGCCACCGCCGGGAGAAGCCAGCCCTAATATGGATAACGACCATATTTATGGGTTAACCATATGCACGTTCAACGCTCGGGGTCTCCACCCCCAGCAGGGAAAGTTTCGCCAATTCCTACGGGACGAGGCGGTCGACATCTGCCTCGTGCAGGAGACCTTCCTCAAACCCGGGGTCGACGTGCGAGCAGCAAAGTTTTGCTGCTACCGAGATGACAGAGCCACCCACGGGGGAGGCACTGCCATCTACGTGAAGAAGTCACTGCGCCACCACCGAGTTCAACTGCCGGCGCTCAACGCGCTGGAAGCCACCGGAGTGGCCGTCAACACCACCGCCGGAAAGATTCTTTTCGTGTCGGTCTATCGGCAGCTAGACGAAGCCGACTTCGACGTCCTGCAGTCGCTGGAGGGGTGAGCTTTCATTGCCGGGGATTTCAATGCGAAACACACAGAATGGAACTCGCGAACTGTTAGCCGCAGCGGGCGCCGCCTCTCCCGCGTTGTTCACCGTGGGGCCGTTCGACCCCACGATCTTCCCTGCACGGGGACAGCCCGACGTGCTCGATATTGCCCTTCTGAAGGGCATCGGGCATTTCGCGACCGCCGAGACGCGCAACGTTCTCTCCTCCGACCACGTACCTGTCATTTTTGGTCTCGACGTGGCCGGAGCTTCTCTTCCAGACAGCCGTCCGAGCTATCGCAGGCTCGACGCCGAGCGCTTTCAGACGAAAGCCCTCGAACTGCTCGAGGACGCGCCAAACCCACGCCGAGACGTCGCCAAGGACCACGAGACTTCTCGCGACAGCTACCGCGCCCTATCCTGGACGCGATCACCGAGAAGAACCGACTGTTTCGTGAATGGCAGCTCACTCGCCAACCAGACACGAAGCGCCGATTAAACCGCATGAGACGGGAGGCAGCAGTAGAGCATCACCGGAACCAGGAATGGGAAGACCTTGTGTCTACCCTCAATCCTGAGGATGGCAGTGCATGGAGGGTGGTAAAGTCCTTACTACGCCGGCGACAGCGAATACCGCCTTTACACGTCGGGAACGACTTCGCCAGCGACCCCGACGCGAAAGCCAGCGTCCTGGCTTTTGCAGCAAACTTCGCACCGGTGGCCGACGTCATCGACGACGACCACATACGGTGGGTCCACGAGCAACTACCAACCTTCCGCGCCGCAAGGGAGGAAGGCGACATTATCGAGCCGATAACGGAGGAGGAAGTTGCTGTGCAGCTTCGCTCGCTGAACCGCAAGAAGGCTGGAGGCAGCGATGGCGTCACAAACTTCCTGCTGAAGAACCTTCCGCCGGGCCTACACCGGCAACTTGCCGATGGTTTCAACGAGATTCTCCGATCGGGTGACTACCCCTCTGCGTGGAAACACGCGGAGGTCGTGGGCATCCTGAAATCCGGCAAGGGCCCACGCCAGGCATCGAGCTACCGACCCATCAGCCTACTCCCGTCCCTCTCGAAAGTTTTCGAGAGGCTGTACGCGAGAAGACTGATGCGACACGTCACCCAGAAGGGCATCATCCTGGACGAGCAGTTCGGGTTCCGAGAAGAGCATGCCACTTCCCACCAGCTCTTGCGGGTGGTAGAACCGGCGATGAGGGCACTGGAAACAAGGGAATTCCTTGGCGCAGTGTTCCTCGACGTCTCCCGAGCGTTTGACTCGGTGTGGCACGACGGTCTCGAGTTCAAACTTTTTGAACAAGAGATACCGACGTCCCACATGACGCTACTGCGGTCGTACCTGTCCGAACGAACCCTCCACGTGAGGACTGACGACGGTACGTCCACAGACCGGCAGATACGTGCAGGGGTGCCGCAGGGGTCGGTTCTCGGCCCCGCGCTGTACTCCCTGTACACTGCAGACGCGCCGAAAGTGGCAGGAGTCGAACTGGCGCTGTACGCTGATGATACAGCCCTGTTCACCCGCAGCATGAACGCCCAAGTGCTGAGAAACCGCCTCCAACGCGGGTGCGACGCCTTGGGCTCATGGGTTAACAAAGTGGCGGTTGAAATTCAACGCCACAAAGAGCCAGGCAGTCGTCTTCACTCGAAGACTTCTGCCGCCAGGGCTTACGCCGCTCGAAATCCTGGGAGAACCTATCCCATGGAGAGGGACGGCGAAATACCTAGGGGTTACCCTAGACCGCAGGCTCATGTGAAAGGGATGATGTGAAAGGGAGAGCAATAGGACGCCTCCGCGCCCTGTATCCGCTGCTAAACCCGCAGTCGTCATTGCCACTGCAACACGGCATCACGCTTTACCTAACATTGGTTCGCCCACTGTTAGAGTATGCGGCCGTGATCTGGGGGAAAGCCGCAAAAACCAGAAAATCGAAAGTTAATTTAGTGACTGAAGTTAATAGTGAGCTTTCTTTCTGAAGCACATCGAAATTCAGCAAAACACGGTTAGTCTTGGACTACCTCAACAATTATTTCAAAAGCTACTTGAATCTACGCAATTTAGAAATAAGAGATTTAACTTTGAACTTGAATTAAATGATTCTGAACAATTAACAATAGTAAAATTTAATACGTACCAAGCTGAGCTGCAGTCACAGGTAAGCTAAAATACGGTAACAAAACTCGCACTCTTAATTTGTGCTTGTGTAATCTGAATATTGTAGCCAGCTATGAATACCTTAACTGAACTTTGAAATTAAAGCAGTGAAATCGAATGATGCTGGCGTTTGAATTTCAACGACACTCGGGTTTATTCCGGAAAAGGAAGGGACCCTGCTTGGTAATGCAATTGGGACAATGAGCAACAAATGTTCATGCTAAGTTGCTGTAATTTTGTGATGCAACAATTTTAAAAGTTTGAAAAGCTGAGGTCTGCCATACAGTTCTAAAACTTTACGTGCTTCCAGTCTTCCTTGTTGATTGATTGAAGGTTTGAAGCCGTCGATCGAGGAGGTGGCGACAGTCACTCATTATCGGCCGTCGCTATTGCAGAAGCTGGATGTTGGCGCGCCTTCTTCTCGACACGGTCACCAGACGAAACGGGCTCTTGATGTGCGCCAGCTAATGCTTCCCGTCCGCGACACCATGTCAGCAACTATCATCGCAAGTCGAGCGCAATTACATGCTGCCAAATCCCGAAAGCGCGGCAACTCGCGGGAGCTTCACACAACAAACCTTCTCCACTGCACCACCCCAGCCAGACTCCCTCTGCTCTGCCCGCGCTCCACGAGGCAGAGTTAACACTACCAAAGATCCTACACTCTTTGATTCTTCACACGACCTATCGATGTAATCGTTCGATAGCAGTTTTCCCTAGGCAAGACCCAGCGTAAAAATACAAATAATATTTACGAAACAAACCAACATAAATGCATATATATATATATATATATATATATATATATATATATATATATATACAAACAGTAAAACAATTACAATATATAAAGAGACAGAAATGTCATATCTTGAGGTAACAAAACAAGGAAAAAAATTACAGTACAATAGATGGAAATAAGAGGATATGCATTTCCGGCGTTACAACGGGTCGCTCTCGCAACCGGCTCATCCCTGGACTGGGCCAACAACCTCATCACAGGCCAGCCACGCGTTGGCCTGACCTGTTGAGGGATTAAGTGTTACTAATCCCTCAACAGAATGTGTCTTTCTCTTTTTCAGGTTAAACCAGACAGGACCAATCGACAATATATGTTTCTCTCTCTTACAGGAACCGCAGGAATGACAAATTTTGTCTAAACTGCACCACCACGAGCCAAGGACAGGCTCATCATTCCAGCGTCAGCGAAACTCGACACTTCGCCAGAAGATGGGTAGTATGACACTTCCCTAAACGTCGTCCGCCGCTCGTGGTCTCGCGGTAGCGTTCTCGCTTCCCGAGCACGGGGTCCCGGGTTCGATTCCCGGCGGGGTCAGGGATTTTCACCTGCCTCGAGATGACTGGGTGTTTGTGTTGTCCTCATCATTTCATCATCATCCAGGAAAGTGGCAAAATTGGACTGAGCAAAGATTGGGTAATTGTACGGGCGCTGATAACCACGCAGTTGAGCGCCCCACAAACCAAACATCATCATCATCATCAACTAAACGTCGCGAGATATCAACGCTACCACCCGGCTGGAGACCCGAAAAATGTTCATCAATAGTTTACGCCGGGAAAGCCTACAGTCACATACATTAATAAGTTATTTATAAAACAGAAACAGCACTGAGCCATGGGAACAGATGCTAATTCTGTACAAAAAGTAAACAAAAAATATAATGGTATTATATGTTACTCGCTATTTAATTTATGTATAATTTATTTGCGAAAAAATTTAATTGTATGATGTACTTATTCGATTAATTATGCAGATAGAAATCTACTCATATAATACCCATCTCTTTTCACCACTACACCTTACGTTTCCTTTCTCCTTCTGTCCATGTTTTCAGATGTAACGAGTGCTACTAGTTTATTTGCTTGATTTACTCACTAAAGTCTACTGTGTAGCTAGATTGAAGCTTTTAGTTAATTATAAAGAATGTCGACAAGTATAGTCTTTTGTCACATTTTCAATGTAAATCTTTTTAATTTGTTCTGTTCAAAATATGTCTGAATGTCAATGTGGTTTTAGCAGGTGACAGAAAGCGACCACAACTTGATCAGCTATTATTTCACGAAACTACATAGTTTCAAAACTGAAACAATGATATTCAGTAACATTCTATACGCCCGCCCGGTCAGCCGTGCGGTCTAACGCACGGCTTTCCGGATTGGGAAGGAACGCCTGGTCCCTGGCACGAATCCGCCTGGCGGACTTCGTCGACGTCCGGTGAGCCGGCCAGTCTGTGGATGGTTTTTAGGCGGTTTTCCATCTGCCTCGGCGATTGCGGGCTGGTTCCCCTTATTCTGCCTCAGCAACACTATGTTGGGGATTGCGGCGCAAACAAGCTCTCCACGTACACGTACACCAACATTACTGTACCAGGCAAACATAGGGGTTACACTCGTCTGGTGTGAGACATTCCCTGGGGGGTCCACCGGGGGCCAAACTGCACAGTTACCCTGAAAGAGTCGTTCGGTGTGGGGCGGCGGAGATTCGAAGTGGACTGCGGTAGTCGTCGTGGAGTTGTGGACCACTGCGGCTGCGGCGGGGACGGAGCCTCTACGTCGTTTCTAGGACCCCAGTTAACATACAATACAACATTCAATATTCGGTTATTACTTTAATTTTCATTATACTGTGGTAATACTTGGTGAACCTCAGGTATACGGTACACACCTCATCCATAGAAAATCGACAGCTGAAAAGAAATTCTAATTATAACTGCATTTGAACGCTTGTCGGGCGCATCGGCGCCGCTACGTTGTGTCGAGCCTGTATAAGTAGAGTCTATGTTTCCTTACCCACGTGGCAAGGCCATGCGGCTGTTGTCCATCACTCCGTGCATAAGCGCTGCAGAACTACCAGCCGCGTGCTTCCGCGTGCGCGGGCATAGCGAGTGACGTAGACGATCGCTGGTCACGCGGATAAGCCCCGAGGATGCAGTGCTCTCTCCTGCGTTCCCGCTTTTTTTTTTTTTTTAATTCATTTTGTTCGAAATAGTTCGTTGCGTTTAGTCTGGGCGGACGTCACAAGACATCCGTTCAAGTTCATCGTTGATTCTTTGACTCCGTTTTTTTTATTACAGAAAGCAAGCAGCCCTCTGACCGAACACGCTGAGCTACCGTGCCGGCACCGGTTCGTCGGCAGGAGTGGAGCTGCATGAATTGGCACCGCCACCCGGCTGCCATTCTTTGCTGCCTCTTACAAGGAGAGGGCACAACGTTGGGATCACAGATTTACGTCTAACTTTGTACACATTTAGTAGGCCATTAAAACAACAATGTGCAAGAAGTAAGGTGCACTAGTCTGGCAATTCCGAGGAAATCGCGAGAGAAGTTTTACGCGTTTATTATGTGCCTTATGTATCTGTGAGCAGGTTGGTTCAAATGGCTCTGAGCACTATGGGACTTAACATCTGAGGCCATCAGTCCCCTAGAACTTAGAACTACTTAAACCTAACTAACCTAAGGACATCACACACATCCATGCCTGAGGCAAGATTCGAACCTGCGACCGTAGCAGTCGCGCGGTTCCCGACTGAAGTGCCTAGAACCGCTCGGCCACCGCGGCCGGCATCTGTGAGCAGGTGTTGCACGTTGAATTCATGGCGGTCAAGTTGTTAGCGTACGAGCTTCCTAATACGAACATGTATGAGGTGTCGGTTTGACTCCTGCTAAAACTTAATTTTTAATCTATGCTATCGGAAGAAAGAGAAATTTTTCAAAATGTCAACGAGGTGTGTTTACCCTTAGAAACTCTGAACATTGCCTGTAAATGCGGGAAAACTGCATACATCGATGTAGTAGATGCCGTTTCAATTTATGTTTTCCATGTCTGTATGACAAATACTATCCTTCAACATGTGATGTCAAGAGCACATCCGACTAGTAACTGTACATTACTCTCGTGGTCTGACACATTCTGACATACCATATTACTGAATTAGTTTCATTTGCATAATTGTTTATCGAGGTCTGACTTGGGTTTTCCAAGCCTGTCCCTCGTCCTTGAAAATTTAATTTAAAATAGTAAAAAGACAAGCCGGCCGCTGTGGCAGAGCGGTTCTAGGCACTTCAGTCCGGAACCACACGGCTGCTACGGTCGCAGGTTCGAAACCTGCCTCCGGCATGGATGTGTGTGATGTCCTTAGGTTAGTTAGGGTTAAGTAGTTCTAAAGTCTAAGGGACTGATGATCTCAGATGTTAAGTCCCATAGTGCTTAGAGCCATTTGAATCATTTTTGAGTAAATAGACAGATAACATTTGAAATTCACTACTACTTCATGAAAATGCAAGTGGGTTTTTTTCATTATATTATGTCTTCAACGTCATATAAATTAAATAATGTAATCAGTGATGAAAAAATTTAGAGAAAAAAAATAAGTGTTAAGGATTCGTACCGTCGCATCATCTATGATCCTCTTGCTATGTGCAATCTCTAACCACTTGACCACGATGACTAATTACAGCCTATATCTTCACACAGATACATCATTTACATTACAGGCACGTAAAAGTTCTCTTGCGATGTTCCCGGAATTGCGAGACTAGTGCACCTTACTACTTTCGTATTATGTTGTTTTAATGACCTGCTAAACGTGTGCAGAGTTTGAAGTAAAACCATGATCCAAACGTTGTGGCCTCTTCTTTTTGGATGACATGGGTCAAGTCACCTCGTGCTAGACCCCCAGTGCATGCGGCTCGCTTTCTTCCCGTGCACACCTTTACATGCATATGCTTGCGCAGGATGCCCTGCCGACTTTTGCATGGTTAAGTACATGTCCGTAAAGTTCCCTTCTCATACCTGAGCACCATCGTTCTACTCACAGACATACGCTCGAGCTGATCCGTCCCAATCAGTCGCAGAATTAAAACTGTACATGTGAGGGACCCCAATCTCACTTCTTCCTCGAGCGCCACATGCCCGCTGAGTGGCCTGTTCTGTAGATGCATGCAGCGCCTTGTCAACCATGGCTGTCTGCATGGTGACAACACTGCTGCCCCAGCACTACAGTCTGTCAGTCACAAAGCTATTTTAATCGAATTTTTAACATCGTGCAGCCCCGCAGCAATTGTGATAATTAAACATACAACCCGTCAGCCTCAGTTGCAAATATAAACCAATCTTTACCTAGGTTTCAGCAAAATAATTTGGCCTTCTTCAGAAGTTATTGACACTAAACTATTGCATGCCAAAGTTTGGCCATGTCAAGTATAAAACTATAGCACCGTAGTACCCAGTCAGAAATCTACATTACCTAGCTGAAGAGAAACAACAGGTCCCACTGCACGGACGAGGTCGGTTAGAGAGCCTGTATACAGAGAGAGTGGCAACAGGTGAAGTTGCCTGTGATTGGTTGATTAGCTTTGGCGCCATTTTTTGCCAAACGTCTCTCGCGCTTCCTATGTTCGCTGTGCTTTTGAGTTGAAGTTCAGAGGAATTTTGGAAACGATTAAAAGGTTTTAGAATTATTGAGAGACTTGTTATGCGTTGTGCATGCATGTCCGATTAGTTGTATATCGTTTTCTACATCTACATCTACCTCCATACTCCGCAAGCCACCTGACGGTGTGGCGGAGGGTACCTTGAGTACCTCTATCGGTTCTTCCTTCTATTCCAGTCTCGAATTGTTCATGGAAAGAAGGATTGTCGGTATGCCTCTGTGTGGGCTCTAATATCTCTGATTTTATCCTCATGGTCCCTTCGCCAGATATACGTAGGAGGGAGCAATATACTGCTTGACTCCTCGGTGAAGGTATGTTCTCGAAACTTCAACAAAAGCCCGTACCGAGCTACTGAGCGCTTTCCTGCAGAGTCTTCCACTGGAGTTTATCTATCATCTCCGTAACGCTTTCGCGATTACTAAATGATCCTGTAACGATCTTCTCTATCTCTTCTATCAACCCTATCTGGTACGGATCCCACACTGCTGAGCAGTATTCAAGCAGTGGGCGAACAAGCGTACTGTAACCTACTTCCTTTGTTTTCGGATTGCATTTCCTTAGGATTCTTCCAATGAATCTCAGTCTGGCATCTGCTTTACCGACGATTAATTTTATATGGCCATTCCATTTTAAATCACTCCTAATGCATACTCCCAGATAATTTATGGACTGCTTCCAGTTTCCGACCTGCTATATTGTAGTTAAATGATAAGGGATCTTTCATTCTATGTATTCGCAGTACATTACACTTGTCTACATTAAGATTCAATTGCCATTCCCTGCACCATGCATCAATTCGCTGCAGATCCTGCTGCATTTCAGTACAATTTTCCATTGTTACAACCTCTCGATATACCACAGAATCATCCGCAAAAAGCCTCAGTGAACTTCCGATGTCATCCACAAGGTCATTTATGTATAATGTGAATAGCAACGGTCCTACGACACTTCCCTGTGGCACACCTGAAATCACTTCGGAAGAATTCTCTCCATTGATTTATCTAGGCGTTCTGTTATCTAGGAACTCTTCAATCAAATCACACAATTGGTCTGATAGTCCATATGCTCTCACTTTGTTCATTAAACGACTGTGGGGAACTGTATTGAACGCCTTGCGGAAGTCAAGAAACACGGCATCTACCTGGGAACCCGTGTCTATGGCCCTCTGAGTCTCGTGGACGAATAGCGCGAGCTGGGTTTCACACGATCGCCTTTTTCGAAACCCATGCTGATTCCTACAGAGTAGATTTCCAGTCTCCAGAAAAGTCATTATACTCGAACATAATACGTGTTCCAAAATTCTACAACTGATCGACGTTAGAGATATAGCTGTATAGTTCCGCACATCTGTTCGACATCCCTTCTTGAAAACGGGGATGACCTGTGCCCTTTTCCAATCCTTTGGAACGCTACGCTCTTCTAGAGACCTACGGTACACCGCTGCAAGAAGAGGGGCAATTTCCTTCGCGTGGATTTCGCATGTTAGCATTTCCACGCAATGAAGAATGACGAAAGCAGTGGGCAGTTTTTTTAACTATTTTTAGTCACGCAAAACAGGTAGGCCTATTACAATTTACTGCATTTTTAAGCTCTTATTTCTTTAACAGTTCGTGCATACTGGTAGCATCACAAGCTTTCCTGAAGCCAATATCTGACGTCCTTGCTGGAAACGGAAAGTTCCTGTAATTGTTGTGCCATGCTCATTCCACTTTATAGCGTTAAACTTTATTTCGTTCCGAAACAGAACACTAGACATTATTTTGGTTTCAGTATTATTGCCTGACTGTTGACGCAGTCAAGTTGTAAGCACGTTTTCCGCAGTTGTCGTGGTTGCTGAAACATTATTCGTAGTAAATAATTGCAGGTACTCTTGGATACAGTTTTTAATAGGCCTACTTACTGTGGGGTAGAAGGGATACAGTAGTTTTCTTGTTATATTTGGTTGTTATTACAGTAGCCTACATTTAACATTACCTGATTTTTGTAATCTTTTTCGTTTGTTATCTACGAGAGGTATTCAAGGTACGGCCAAACTTTCAGGAAACATTCCTCACACACAAATAAAGAAAAGATGTTATGTGGACATGTGTCCGGAAACGCTTAATTTCCATGTTAGAGCACATTTTAGTTTCGTCAGTATGTGATAAAATTGTAAATTTTCACAATCATCATGTGTGGGCTGACGAGAATCCGCACGCAATTGTGCAATCACGTCATCAACTCAGATTTTCTGTGAACGTTTGGGCAGGCATTGTTGGTGATGTCTTGATTGGGCCCCATTTTCTTCCACCTACGCTCAATGGAGCACGTTATCATGATTTCATACGGGATATTCTACCTGTGCTGCTAGAACATGTGCCTTTACAAGTACGACACAACATGAGGTTCATGCACGATGGAGCTCCTGCACATTTCAGTCGAAGTGTTCGTACGCTTCTCAACAACAGATTCGGTGACCGATGGATTGGTAGAGGCGGACCAAGTCCATGGCCTCCACGCTCTCCTGACCTCAACCCTCTTGACTTTCATTTATGGGGGCATTTGAAATCTCTTGTCTACGCAACCCCGGTACCAGATGTAGAGACTCTTCGTGCTCGTATTGTGGTCGGCTGTGATACAATGCGCCATTCTCCAGGGCTGCATCAGGGATTCCATGCGACGGAGGGTGGATGCATGTATCCTCGCTAACGGAGGACATTTTGAACATTTCCTGTAACAAAGTGTTTGAAGTCACGTTGGTACGTTCTGTTGCTGTATGTTTCCATTCCACGATTAATGTGATTTGAAGAGAAGTAATAAAATGAGCTCTAACATGGAAAGTAAGCGTTTCCGTACACATGTCCACATAACATATTTTCTTTCTTTGTGTGTGAGGAATGTTTCCTGAAAGTTTGGCCATTCCTTTTTGTAACACCCTGTATGTATATGACTCTCTCTCTCTCTCTCTCTCTCTCTCTCTCTCTCTCTCTCTCTCTCTCTATATATATATATATATATATATATATATATATATATATGAAAGAGAGTCGTAAGCAGTTGTTTGTTTACTTGTGACATGCAAAAAGTTTGAAGACGTGACAAGAAGTACTAATACGTCTCCCATTTTTTGCATGTCACAAGTAAACAACTCCTTACGTCTTTCATTCATCTGGCGTAATACAGGTACGTTAAATCTTTAGCGTTATGCACTTCCGATACAAAGCAAATGCTATACACTATATTTTTTTATTTTCCTTACTTTCATTGCAATATGTCTAGTAAACGAACTTTAAAGGAGATAAATGCAAGTAACGAATAATTTTTACAGCCACTGTATCAAATTTTCCTCTGCTGTACGTAGTAGGCTACTATGAGTATATTATAGCTGTAAAGAAGTGCATTTAACGAATGATTTCGCCATATTGTCTTGTGCTTTTGATTCGGTGAGTGTGTACTCCACTACTGGCCATTCAAAAGTCCCGCCCGCAGTTTGGCAGAAAAATGGCCGCCGTGTCGTCCGGTTGGCCACTCTCTCCCTATACAGGCTCTCTAAGGTCGGTAGGCTGCGAGCGCTGCGCCGGAACTAATCGCAACGAGCATCTATGTACCGACCATCGCCGATCATGCGGATGCGCACGTGGAAATATAGATGCTTAACAGTAGCTACCTTTACGTTAGGGATTGGTTTAATATAAGCACTAAAACTGTTAGTGGCGTAAATTTAACCAGACTTCCTTCTGAGGAGACCGAGAACCCTATAAACGACTTCGAGGCCGGTAAGGAAGACCAGCTATTACTCGGCAAAATTATTCCTCAATTTTGAATACATTATTATTCGACTAAAGAAAGTGGAGTCATGCGTCGGCGACTGTAAAGGCAACGTAACATCAGGCCCGGTGAAGCAAAGGTTGAAAACCTTCGAAAAATTTCTTATTTCTCAATTGTAACTGGTCATTAATTAGGTTCAAAAATGGTTCAAATGGCTCTGAGCACTATGGGACTTAACATCTGAGGTCATCAGTCTCCTAGAACGTAGAACTTCTTAAACCTAACTAACCTAAGGACATCACACCCATCCATGCCCGAGACAGGATTCGAGACGGAAGTGCCTAGAACCGCTCGGCTACTCTGACCGGCCATTAATTAGGTTTTCTTTATCAAGCAACAGGTGTTTAAAGATCTGTAACTCCTCAAGGATGTCAAGCCTAGTGCCTTTAACCTCGCAATCTAATAGATCTGTCTTATTTGCGAGGTTAAAGACGCTAGGCTTGACATCCTTGAGCCGTTGCAAATCTTTAAACACATGTTACTTTGTAAAAAAACCTACTTAATGACCAGCTACAATTGAGAAATAAGAACTTTTTCGAAGGTTTTCAACCTTTGCTTCAGCGGGCCTGATATTACGTTGCCTTTGCAGTCGCCGACGCCTGGCCCCACTTTCTTTAGTCGAATACTAATGTATTTAAAATTGAGAAATAATTTTGCCGAGTAATAGCTAGTCTTTCTTACGAGCTCCGAAGCCGTTTATAGGGTTCTCGTTCTCCTCAGAAGGAAGTTCAGTTAAATTTACGCCATTAACAGTTTTAGTGCTTATATTAATCCAGTTCGTAACGTAAAGGTAGCTACTGTTAAGCATCTATATTTCCACGCTCGCATCCGCATGATCAGCGGTGGTCGGTACATAGCTGCTCGCTGGGATTAGTCCCGGCGCAGCTCTCGCGGCCTACCGACCTCGTCCGTGCAGTGGGGCCTGCTGTTTCTCTTCAACTAAATAATGTAGATTTATGACTGTGTACTACGGTGCTATAGTTTTATACTTGACATAGCCGCCGGCCGATGTGGCCGAGCGGTTCTAGGCGCTTCAGTCTGGAACCGCGCGACCGCTACGGTCCTTCGGTTAGTTAGGTTTAAGTAGTTCAAAGTTCTAGCGGACTGATGACCTCAGATGTTAAGTCCCACAGTGCTCAGAGCCATTTGAAGAATTCGACATGGCCAAACTTTGGCATGCAATAGTTTAGCGTCAATAGCTTTTGAAGAAGGCCAAATTATTTTGGCTGAAACCTTGGTGAAGATTGGTTTCTATTTACAACTGAGCCTGACGTGTTATATGTTTATTTTAATCGATGCAAGTGGCAATGTTGTAGTCAGGCATGAAACAGAGTACGATAATGTATAGTTGGCACTCTCAGATAGCTGGAGTTAGACACCGTCCGCATCTCGTGGTCGTGCGGTTGCGTTCTCGCTTCCTACGCCCGGGTTCCCGGATTCGATTCCCGGCGGGGTCAGGGATTTTCTCTGCCTCGTGATGACTGGGTGTTGTGTGATGTCCTTAGGTTTAAGTAGTTCTAAGTTCTAGGGGACTGATGACCATAGATGTTAAGTCCCATAGTGCTCAGAGCCATTTGAACCATTTGAGTTAGACACCCAGTTTAGGTAGAGAACAAAGAAAAGCAAAACTGCGATAGACGTGAGCATCATGTAACTGTTAACGATGCCATCATCACTACCTGTTGATCAGTACAGTTATACACTTTTTATGGGCGTCATTAGCATGAACTGTCATTACATGGAACTAACATGGGAGTCTATGTGCAACAGTATATCAGTTTTCAGGCACATTCGCCATTTGCGATTTAGCTAGTGCATTTGGATGGGCAAGATGTTGTTGGGTATAGTTTCTAGAGAATGGTTACATAGTTTCTTTATGTTTTAGTAATGGAAGCAAAGGTTTTCGTGGGATGCCAACACGATACAGTCTACCCGGGTTTCTTTCTGTGGTATCACGTATCGATACCACGCCACAGGCGTCGCAAGGTCTACATCTACATCTGCATCCATACTTCGCAAGCCACCTGACGGTGTGTGGCAGAGAGTGCTTTGAGTACCTCTATCAGTTCTCCCTTCTATTCCAATCTCGTATTGTTCGTGGAAAGAAAGATTGTCAATATGCCTACGTGCGGGCTCTAATCTCTCTGATTTTATCCTCATGGTCTCTTCGCGAGATATACGTAGGAGGGAGCAATATACTGCTCGACTCCTCGGTGAAGGTGTGTTCTCGAAACTTCAACAAAAGCCCGTACCAAGCTACTGAGCGTCACTCTTGCAGTCTTCCACTGGAGTTTATCTATCATCTCCGTAACGCTTTCGCGATTACTAAAGGATTCTTCCAATGAATCTCAGTCTGGCATTTGCTTTACCGACGATTAATTTTATATGGCCATTCCATTTTAAATCACTCCTAATGCATACTCCCAGATAATTTATGGAATTAACTGCTTCCAGTTGCTTATCTGCTATATTGTTGCTAAATGATAAAGGATCTTTCTTTTTATGTATTCGCAGCACGTTATACTTGCCTGCATTGAGATTCAATTGCCATTCCCTGCACCATGCGTCAATTCGTTGCAGATCCTGCTGCATTTCAGTACAATTTTCCATTGTTACAGCCTCTCGATATACTACAGCATCATCCGCAAAAAGCCTCAGTGAACTTCCGATGTTATCCACAATGTCATTTATATATATTGTGAATAGCAACGGTCCTACGACACTCCCCTGCGGCACACCTGAAATCACTCTTACTTCGGAAGACTTCTCTCCATTGAGAATAACATACTGCGTTCTGTTATCTAGGAACTCTTCAATCCAATCACACAATTGGTTGGGTTGGGTTGTTTCGGGGGAAGAGACCAAAATGCGAGGTCATCGGTCTCATCGGATTAGGGAAGGATGAGGAAGGAAGTCGCCCGTGCCATTTCAAAGGAACCATCCCGGCATTTGCCTGGAGCGATTTAGGGAAATCACGGAAAACCTAAATCAGGATGGCCGGACGCGAGATCACACAATTGGTCTGATAGTCCATATACTCTTACTTTGTTCATTAAACGACTGTGGGAAACGGTTTCAAACGCCTTGCGGAAGTCAAGAAACACGGCATCTACCTGTGAACCCGTGTGCATGGCCCTCTGAGTCTCGTGGACGAATAGTGCGAGCTGGGTTTCACACGGTCGTCTTTTTCGAAACCCGTGCTGATTCCTACAGAGTAGATTTCTAGTCTCCAGAAAAGTCGGTAACTGAATAGCAAGTTTCCTTTACTCGCCGATAGCGGTTGTGCGGGATCCGCTGGAGCACGCCCACTGACCCGTGCTCTGGCAGCGCTGTACTACGAACGCCCTCTGCCGCCACAATATAGGATGGCCAGTCGCCCGCTTGCACTTTTAGCCACTACGCTACGACACCTTCATTCGTGCTTTGGACACTGAGTCTCATCCTAGTTACTATTGCATGAACTAGACTCTAGTTCTTGCTGCTTATTTGCAATGAGCCGTCATTCGCTCGGAGGAATATAAGTTTAGTAAATCTTGTGTTTCTTGTGACAACTTGCTCGCTAAACATTGCTGCTCCTGTACAGCTTTCCTACAGTGACAGTTGCCGCGCCACTCTGTAGCCCATCTCTCCATAACACTGTGTACGGAGTCACGCACAACACTTGCTGCAGTGAGTCCACGAATTTTTGGAAGTCGTATACGTTCCTCCCAGCTTCTTCTCCACGAAGAAGCGGGATGGCAGCGGATAAAACCGCCTTTTAAACAAAGGTTTTACATATTTAATAGAATTTTTAAAATGTATAAAAAGTAAATGAAAACTAGTGACTTTTTTAAAGCACACTTTGATGGACAAATTTTTATGATTTTCCAAGCTTTTAGATGATTTTGTATTAAAGATGAAGCTGTACAGGATGGCAGCCAGTCAAGGAATATTTTAGGGAATTGGTTTGAGAGGTGGCATGAGCCCCCTCTCATATTTCTCTGAGTAATTCGATCTTCCTCTCTAATTGTATACAGTGAAAAGTTGCTATTCCTTCACACGCGGACTTACCACGCAGCGTCTCACGTCACCCGGGTGGTCCGGTGACAGGCGGGCTCTGCTGATCTTGAAAGCTTAAGCCGACGGGTGTGAGGGAGTCGAGTGAATGCTTTCCAGACGCCGACATTGCAGAATAGCGGCAGACACGCTCGCAGGGGCCTGAAGTAGCGGCTGGGCTAGAGGTTCAGTTACTTCGCAGAAACTTTGCGAAAACACTTTCTGGCGGGCTACCAGCGAGGTGTGGGAATGACTTGTGTACCCAGGCAGTTGTGGCGGGCAAATTCCCGCGCTTTCTGCAAAATCGTAACTGTGATTGGCTTGCTCAGGGCATAGCTCCGTGACGTAGCAAAATCGGCGCAGAAATTGGCGCCAAGAATCTCCATTGGTGGAATGGTAGTGCTCCGGCAATAGAGTGGAATTTTCCGCCAGTTTTCGAGTTGCTGATTGGAACGGTTAACCACGGCCACTGTCGTGGGGGCGGGAATGTTCTGTGTTCGGTTTGTACGGGTGCTCTTGTGGGTGGTCGGCTCTCGCCTTTCAGTCGGAGTACGTTACAAGACTGAGCTCTCGCTGCTCTGGACAGCCTGCCTTCCGTTGGCTGTCTAGTATACTTTTATTTGATTGTAACTGTTTAACGAAGTTGCTGAAGTTTCGACTTCAACGTAACTTTCCGAGTACAGTTGGCAATTGAGCGTTCTGCATACAAGCGGCCTACGTTGTCTGTCTTGGGCAGTTTTGGCTAAAGTTGACTGTATTGGAGTTACTGTGTGACTTCGCTTGTGAAAATCAATCACTGTACCATCAGTGATTTTGTGGCGAGCCTTCTTCGTCTCCCTCAGAGGCGCATTTGTATTGATAGGAAGTCTTTAGTCTGGAACAACCAGACCAGGAAAATTTGTTTCGGGCTATACTCGCGACATTATCATCACCACGACGGGATGTCGAAGCAACCCGCCATCGCTTCCAGTACGCCAGATCGTGTCCTTGCAGCTAAGAAGACAGCTTGATAATGTACGTCCGCAGCACCGGCAAAGCAGGCACTTTTGCTAGGCGATAATCAGAGCTCAGGAGAGCGCGCCTGTTCGTCTTTTCTAACTTTGTTCTGTCTTGGATGTTCATTGTCTGAGTTCTCACTACTGTAGCAGCAATTAATGTTGGGTTGGCTGTGTGTTTCTCTTAAGATTTGAGTTGCAAGGAATTGGCTCCACATACCACTTCGTCATAAATGTCACAATCTAGTTTAGGGACAACTTCACCTTCACAGCATTTATTTGAGTATCCAATTTGAGCCAATTTGATGCATTGTAAATGTTTCATGTGTTTTGTTTATTATTTTGAGTTTAGTAATAATGAATCAAATTGTTATTTTGGACAGAACTTTCATTCTGTTAATCGGTAGAGCAACCCTTTCATTTCTCACTACGTTACTGAAACTTTCCTTTATTTAATTAATGTCTATCAAATTAAATTATTGCAGGTGCAAAACTCTTTTATACTCCACTTGCAGGGTCGATTACAGTCAGTTTGCATTTCTTCTTAATCCATGTGCAACCGCAAAAGTAGGAGTTAGAAAAGGGGGGGGGGGCTTAGACCATCATTTCCATATGAAAATTCGAGAAGAATTTAGTGTTAAATACACTGCTAGCCCCGGCACCTCGCAGGTTTAATAAATTTATTTTACAGGTCCAGTTTTCTCCCAGAGTAATTCACGCCGTGTCTACGTGACACAAGTTGCTTGCCTTTCAAAACGGAGGCGGTTCTGTCCTGTTAAAGCTGCTGACAGGAGACGCCCTGAGCCCTCTGCTGCAACTGATGGCGAATTCACGCCATTGATTTTAGCCAATATAGTGCGCGGGATACCGATCACGTGTTTGGACGCCGGAGCTTTCTGAGGAGTAGAACACACTTGCTTCTCTCTCTTGTAATCCAGACCTCGAGCAGAACAGACGTCTTTTTGGAAGGCAGAGCCTCCGGCTCTGCCTTTCGCGACCGGCCACCAACGTAAGTTAACATGAACCACTTCCCCTTCCGTTGCCCATTTTAATTAATTATTCGACCTCCTAGACTGGCCTAAACCTGCTAACTTCCGACCCTAAGCGCGCCCTTTGTTCTCTGTGTATTGAAATATATCCTATTCATTGTACTTAATTTCCTGTTTTGTCATTTAACGGCAGCCCTGGATGCTCACTATCAAATCCTGGCCGCTCGACCTCCTGCACACTGCCGCCACGAGGCATATTTAACAGCCTTCTTCCCCCTTCCCTGCCTAGCTATACATTAACATCGGTTCCACAAGTCCCTCGGAAACTTCCCCTAACTTTACAAAACAAAATCGTTGATGATAATGTTAATGCTGCTATAGTGTAGTGGTGATGTTGGTGGAACATGAAAATGGTTATGTTCCTGATAGAGTTGGAATAATGAGTATGACTATGATGTCCTGTGGAACCACAGATAGCGGCTAAAGGTCACTGAGGGGGAGAAACAAGGAAGAAGTGAAGTGGTGTAAGTCGGAGCGCTGTAACTATACCTGAAAAGAAGGATATCTCTCGTGGCTGATTTCATGTTTGGGAAGTGGGAGTTCGTCGAAGTTCTGATGGGAGAAGATGGATGAGTCATAAAGTTGCATAGGAAGGTGCACTTGAAATTGTAATTACTTCATAGGAAATTAGGTGCTGGGACTGAATTTTGCGGTTGTTGCATTGGATCCAAAGGTGCTCCAAGAAGACAAGGTGTGGGAAGTGGATGAGCTGGTGTAGGATGTAAGTTGAGGAAGGAGGCATATGCGGAAGGCGAGGTGTAGTTCACGTCTTTCCAGGATTTCAAGGGATTTATAGCATTTAGGGGAGCCAGAGATCTAGGCAATGTCGATATATATTTGAATGGGGCGAAATGATGTTCATCCATATAGATGATTATTGCAAGAGAGTTTTTTCAGCCACTGGCGTCTCTGAGTTCGAATTGGATGTTTTTGCATCAGGCAGGCTGATGTCTCGCAGTCAGTCTCCTCATATAATTATCGGCGGCTTTTGACATTTATACGTCCACAACGATAGCTACACAGCACTTAAACCCTGTGATAACGTGGGTGACATATAGTGCTCGCTGTCCATTAGAGCCTGTCGCTTTATTGCTACCTAACTGTGTTCCGAAAGGATAGGCTAAACACGGTTGGCGGTGGCGTGCTTGTTGCTGTCAGAAATAGTTTATCTTGTCGCGAAATTGAAGTAGGTACTTCCTGTGAGTTAGTATGGACAGAGGTCATTGTTGGCCACCGGAATAAAATAATAATTGGATCCTTTTACCGACCTCCCAATTCAGATGATACAGTTGCTGAAAGGTTCAAAGAAAACTTGTTTCATTTCAAACACGTACCCGACTCATATGACTTTAATTTACCCTCGATATGTTGGCGAAAATTCACGTTTAATTCCGGAGGTACGCATAAAATATCATCCGAAATTGTGCTAAACGCATTCTCTGAAAATTATTTCGAGTAGTTAGTTCATGAGCCCACGGGAATAGTAAACGGTTGTGAAAACACACTTGACCTCTTAGCAACAAATAATCCTGAATTAATAACGCGCATCAAAACCGATTGAGGGATTAGTGAACACAGGGTTGTGGTAGCGAGAATGAATATTGTAATCTCAAATCCTCGAAAAATAAATAAAAAGTATACCTATTCAAAAAAGCAGATAAAAATTCATTTGACGCCCTCCTGAGAGAGAATCTCCACTCATTCCAAATTAGTAATGTAAGTGTAGACCAGATGTGGCTTCAATTCTAAGAAATAGTATCGGAAGCAATTGATAGCTTTATACCAAATAAATTAACAAATGACGGAGCTGATCCTCCTTGGTACACAAAACGGGTTAGAACACTGTTGCAGAAAAAACGAAACAAACATGCCAAATTTAAACAGACGCAATATCCCCAAGAATGTCGATTTTTTCCAGAAGCTCGAAATTTAGCGCGGACTTCAATGCGAGATGCCTATAACAGTTTCCACAACGAAACTTTGTCTCGAAACCTGGCCGAAAATCCAAAGAGATTCTGGTCGTATGTGAAGTATGTTAGCGGCAAGAAACAATCAATGCCTTTTCTGTGCGATAGCAATGGAGATACTATCGAAGACAGTGCTGCTAAAGCAGAGTTACTAAACACAGCCTTCCGAAATACCTTCGCAAAAGAAGACGAAGTAAATATTCCAGAATTCGAATCGAGAACAGCAGCCAACATGAGTAACGTAGAAGTAAATATTCTCGGAGTAGTGAAGCAACTTAAATCACTTAATAAAAGCAAGTCTTCTGGTCCAGACTGTATACCAATTAGGTTCCTTTCGGAGTATGCTGATGAATTAGCTCCATACTTAAAAATCATATAGAACCATTCGCTCGAAGAAAGATCCGTACCCAAAGACTGGAAAATTGCACAGGTCACACGAATATTCAAGAAAGGTAGTAGGAGTAATCCACTAAATTACAGTCCCATATCGTTAACGTCGATATGCAGCAGGATTTTAGAACATATATTGCGTTCGAACATCATGAATTACCTCGAAGAAAACGGTCTATTGACACACAGTCAATATGGGTTAAGAAAACATCGTTCCTGTCAAACACAACTAGCTCTTCATTCACATGAAGTGTTGAGTGCTATTGACAAGGGATTTCAGATCGATTCCGTGTTTCTGGATTTCCGGAAGACTGTACCACACAAGCGGCTCGTAATGAAATTGCGTGCTTATGGAATATCGTCTCAGTTATGTGACTGGATCTGTGATTTCCTGTCAGAGAGGTCACAGTTCGTTGTAATTGACGGAAAGTCATCGAGGAAAACAGAAGTGATTTCTGGCGTTCCCCAAGGTAGTGTTATAGGCCCTTTGCTGTTCCTTATCTATATAAACGATTCTGGAGACAATATGAGCAGCCGTCTTCGGTTGTTTGCAGATGACGCTGTCGTTTATCGACTAATAAAGTCATCAGAAGATCAAAACAAAGTGCAAAACGATTTAGAAAAAATATCTGAATGGTGCGAAAAGTGGCAGTTGACACCAAATAACGAAAAGAATACATCGAAAACGTTCAAAGAAAGGCAGCACGTTTTGTATTATCGCGAAATATGGGAGAGAGTGTCACAGAAATGACACAGGATTTGGGCTGGAAATCATTAAAAGAAAGGCGTTTTTCGTTGCGACGGAATCTTCTCACGAAATTCGAATCACCAACTTTCTCCTCCGGATGCGAAAATATTTTGTTGACACCGACCTACATAGGGAGGAAATCATCCACGACAAAATAAGGGAAATCAGAGCTCGTACGGAAAGATATAGGAGTTCATTCTTTCCGCGCGCTACACGAGATTGGAATAATAGAGAATTGGCTCAAATGGCTCTGAGCACTATGCGACTTAACTTCTGAGGTCATCAGTCGCCTATAACTTGAACTAATTAAACCTAACTAACCGAAGGACATCACCCACATCCAAGCCCGAGGCAGGATTCGAACCTGCGACCGTAGCGGTCGCTCGGCTCCAGACTGTAGCGCCTAGAACCGCACGGACAGTCCGGCCGGCAATAGAGAATTGTGAAGGTGGTTAGATGAACCCTCTGCCAGGCACTTAAATGTGATTTACACAATATCCATGTAGATGTAGATGTAGATGTAGATTGCCTCCAACGCAGTATGCCTAGCTACTCACAGCGGGACCCCTCATACTAATACTGTCCCGGAAACCACTCACTGCGCAGATACCAGACGTCTTCTCTGAATCTCTTGTGACTCAACCAGATGTGTGTCCGACACACTTACACATCTACAATGCATCTATACATAAAGTGGCCAAGCAACAGCATAGCGCATGGCAGATAGTACTTCGTCCCAGTAATCATGGTTTTCTGTCCTATTCGATTCACGAAGAGAATGAGGAAAGGTTGATAGTATCTCTTCATCTCTACACAGCCTAAGCTTCCTCACATTATTTACATGATCTGTGTGGGAGGTACACAGTGGAGGCAACACAACCCTGTCAGTTCTTCTCGAATATCGATTTTCTAATTTAACCTAATAGGCTTCCCCGAAAGCAATATAACCTTTCTTCCAAAGATTCTTATTTACTGAAAGAAATATTTATGTGCACTATCAGCTGCAGTATCAACTTTATTGAAATTTACTACTAGTTTTGTCCTATACGATCCATCTATTGGTATCTGACAATTACAAACAAAACAGACAATGACATCAGTCTCAAATTGTATAAAATGCTTACAGTGCACTACATACATGCCAATAGTTCATTGCTGGACAAAAATTCGTTTTTGCTTGTAGCATATTACTTCATATCTTGACATTGACGCCATTCTTTTGTTTATAATTATCAAGTGCCTACACCCTTGACTGCTTTTGTGCCTGCTTGATCAGGACGCCTAACTCCTGCGTAGTTCTCTAGAACTGATGCTACTATTGTCTTGTACGCAGTTTCACTTCAGTAGGATTGAACTCCCGAAAAATCTAACATCAGTTCTACCTTTTCCATTCACCTTCCCTGGTACTGAATTTACAGATCCATTTTATTTCATATCGGTTTTTAATTCATCACTAATAATACAGGGTCCACTCAAATTAATGTGGCCACCTGTCAAACGCCTGGATAAACACCTTTTGCAGTGCAGGCGTGCTGAAAGAGAGTCACTGAGGTTCTGGAAGGTACCTACAGTCATGTCGACTCCAGTGGCATGGCCAGCTGCACTAGGTTTCTCTGTTGAGGATCTATGGCGTGAACAGCCCGAATGAGGTAGTCCAACGGATCTTCGATTCGGTTTAAATTTGGGGAGTTTGGTGATCAGGGACGTATGGTTAACTCTTCCTGGTGCTCTTCGAACCACGCACGTACACTGCCAGCTGTGTTACACGTTGCATTGTCCTCTTGGTAGAGGCTGTCGTGCTGAGGTAAAATAAACAGCATTTAGGGGTTGTAATGGCGACTTCTGCCACCAGATATATCAGGATGACCAAATGTAGCGGGAAGACACCAAATGTAGTGGGTGGGTGCCAGGAGTTGCCGTATTAAAACTCGGTGAGAACTTTCCAAATGATTTATAGTTTTTTAGCTGCAGTGCCCCGTTCACCTCGGTCCGTGTCACAGGGTCCCGCAATGCTGAGGCCACCGCTCCAACGACCCAGTGCAATGCGCTGTGTCGCCGAATGGGGTGGCCGAGCGGTTCTAGGCGCTACATATGGCTCTGAGCACTATGGGACTTAACTTCTGAGGTCGTCAGTCTAGACGCTACAGTCTGGAACCGCGCGACCGCTACGGTCGCAGGTTCGAATCCTGCCTCTGGCATGGATGTGTGTGATGTCCTTAGGTTAGTTACGTTTAAGTAGTTCTAAGTTCTAGGGGACTGATGACCTTAGAAGTTAAGTCCTATAGTGCTCAGAGCCATTTGAATGCGCTGTGTCGAGCTGACCCTGTACGCCAGCTACAGAGTTCTGATTATGTCAGGATGGCTGCGCCAGCAGCTGACTCAGCGGCCACCGTCCTCGTTGTTTCCGCGCTGTTCCGTCGGGAGCCGTAGGTCGGCCCCGCTGCTGCTGCTTCCTCGCCGGCGTAGCTGAGAACGCGGCAGCAACGACCGCCCACGATCCGGCGTCCGAATCTGCAGCCCTCGCCTCGGGAAGTCTCTAGCGTGTGTCGGCAGCCGAGACGACTGCCCGCGGTAGCGAGCCGAAGAGTGTCCCGCCCTGGCTGGCTGCGGACCCCGCGTCGGCCTCTGAGGGTCGAACCAACGACTCGCTGTGGACTGGGACGCTTACTGCAATCCGAACTGCAGCTGGCTGTAACTTGTGTGCTCCGAAATATTGCACCAAATCTAACTTCCCTGTCTTAAACTGTGGTGCCGCTACAGGGTGGACGTGGTCGCCAAGGATAGACACATACTTGTTTCGATCCATTGTACGTTCCAGAATGTCGAGATCACCCTGGGAATTCCACGAAAACATTCCCCATACCATTGCGCTCCCTCCTCCCGCTCGCACCCTTCCGACAATTTTTTCAGGGCTGTACACGCCAACAGCCATCTGTCTGACGGAGCATAAAACGTGAGTCATCTGAGTCGGCCACCTGTCACTATTCGGCAGTCGTCCAGTTAAGGTATTGGCGTGCAAATTCTAGCTTTTGTCGTCAATGAACAGCGTTTGGAATGGGTGCATGAACCAGGCGCCTGCTGAAGAGGCCCATAGATAACAACGGTCGCTGAACAGCATAGAGAAGACGGTTCAGGTAGCCCATGGTGCATCTGCGTAGTCAGCTGCTCAACGGTTGCACTTCTATTCGCCCGTACACATCTCCACTGCTGTCGTTCACGCCTGACATCTATGGCCATTGGTGCACCACAGTTGCCTCGGTGCCAGGTTTGGATAGCGTCATTTTGCTATGCACGGTATACTTTAACCAAGGTGGCAAACGAACGTTTTACAAATTTAGCGATTTCGGAAATGCTTCCAGCCTTGGCTCGAAGGCCAACCAGAGCGAGGTGGCGCAGTGGTTAGTACACTGGACTCGCATTCAGGAGGACGACGGTTTACAAATTTAGCGTTTTCGGAAATGCTTCTAGCCTTGGCTCGAAAGCCAAACCGAGCGAGGTGCCGCAGTGGTTAGCACACTGGAGTCGCATTCGGGAGGACGACGGTTCAATTCCGCGTCCAGCCATCCTGATTTAGATTTTCCGTGATTTCCCTAAATCTCTTCAGGCAAATGCCGGGATGGTTCCTTTGAAAAGGCCACAGACGTCTTCCTTCCCCATCCTTCCCTAATCCGATGAGACCGATGACCTCGCTGTTTGGTCTCCTCCCCCAAAACAACCCAACCCGAAAGCCAATGATGATGCTGTTTTGGACGTCAGTAAAATAACTACGTTTCCGCAATACGACGACGGCTGCAGTGTTTCCCGCATCCCCGAGCTTGACGCACTATGTATACACTCCACTGCTCTTGCTACCACCTGCCGCCTGTGAATCGATATTACACATCGAACATAATCACATTAATATGACTGTACTGTGCATAATGACACATTTCCGGGTTTTTCCCCCTGTTGTGGCCATTATCATGAATCCATCGCCATTTAAACAGAGCTGCGATTCAGTTCACCAATTAGAATTTCTATTCCAATCCTTTTACACTTCTTTACGATCATCTAACGACGTTACTTTTCTGTTCAAATGGTTGAAATGGCTCTAAGCACTACGGGACTTAACATCTGAGGTCATCAGTCCCCTAGACTTAGAACTAATTAAACCTAACTAACCTAAGGACATCACACACATCCATGTCCGAGACAGAATTCGAACCTGCGACCGTAGCAGAATCGCGGTTCCGGACTGAAGCGCCTAGAACCGCTCGGCCACAACGGCCGGCTACTTTTCTGTAGATAAGTGTATTGTCAGAGAGCAATGTGACCGACCATTTATGCATAGGTAGAACATTACGCATCCTCAAAGCACATGCGACATTACTTATGTTTATATTGAGGATACGAGTACGCCATCCACTGCAACGTACTGAGTATTTTGACAACTAATTTCGGTTTAAAACTTTTATCCATTGTGGATGTGGAACACTGCGACTGTATTACGAAAATTTTCAGAAATTACCACAACCAATCGCCTTTTTAAATAAATGCATTTCAGTAAACCATGACTGGTTTCGAGCTGCCTGGCAGCTCATCTTCATATGGTACATATATACATTCTCTGCCTTTTTGTTGCAACTTTGAGAGGCTTATTGTCTATATGAGGCAAGATAGAAAATTACGGCAAATAAGCGTTACATGTTCTACAGTTTGACGAAATATTTACAATATAAGTTCTACTTACAGGTGTTAGTTACAGTTAATAGATTCTGCAGATATGTGTTTGTTATTTGTAGGACTTCGGGAAACATTATGCTTTCACACACTAGAATTATGAGATTTTGCCACACACACCAACTACCACTTTCTACAAATTGTAAACAAACCAAAGAGTGTTATTAAACTACAGGCTCAAAGATTTCGTGTTGAATGAAGGGTGTTGCTGGTTAACACTCACATTGATGGGAGGTCGCGTTGTTTACGTCCGTAGGTTTAACCTTAAAATGCCCTACACGTGCCTCCTGGGTAGTGCTAATTGAGCAACAGTGATTACAGGCAGCCAGACTATCCATAGGATCTCCTGGCAATGGCATATCAACTAAATGGCAGAAAAAGTTCTTTTCAGAGCTCATTAACAAGAAACGTTTGACCAATTGTCAGACTCCTTCAACTGAATATCGAATGCATTAGCAGGGCGAAGTGTGACTACCTGTCAAAATTTTTGCTGGACAACAATATCGATGTCGTCGCCAATTCAGCGAAGAAATAGTCCGAAGGTGAGGTCGAATTCCTGGATATTCTGCACTTGGTGTAACTTACCATGAATTGTATGGAATTGCTGCATATGTCCGTAACAACATAAACGAAGCTTCACTGATTTCTATAAGTATGGAGGCAGATATAAATACAGTTGTCGTACAATTGCACGGTATTACTATTACAAATGTTTATAAACCACCCAAAACAAAATGGCACGATTTTGTCATGCACACAGCAGAACATCATGCAGTTTACATAGGAGACTTCAGTAGTTACCATGAACTTTGGAAGTGTGAGTTAACGAGCATTTTGCTCTCATTTAAGTATATGGCTGAAAGAGTCAGCCTTCAGGAACTGTGAAACGAACCCTGTCGTCCAGGACCATGTGCCACAAAGAGCGCAGATCCGACAAAAGATGGGAAAATTCACAGGAGTATATTATGCTGAATGAGGCCTAAGTGCTATAGTGTGCGAGTGAGACAGACGAGAACCTATGTCATAGCGAAACCCTGTAGAAGCTGTTTGTGGCCAGGGAGACGTAGCAGTGTAAAATACGGCGAATCTAAGATGGGCCATAAAGGGAAACATTTATGAAAACTATTTAATTCTGTAGTAATTCAGGGAATGAAGCCACAGTAATTTTAATATACCATCCTTCATAAATTTTCATGATGACCCCAATAAAACTTGAATACTGATCTAATCTATAATAGACCTGAGTACTAAGATCCTAACGCTTTGGTCGATCTTAACGATCGGCATTTCATATAGAAGCGCATCATTAAAATGACAAATGTTGTAAATATCAACTCTATAACTTTACTTGTTTAAAAGATATAGTAAATTTAAATTATCAGTATTTTCAGTTAAGTATTTTCAGTTAAGCATCAGATCATCATTTCCTCCACACAAAACACATTGAACGATGACAGCATGACATCCTATTGAATAATTAGATAATATAATATTTTTTGTAAAATTTAATGCATAATAGTTACTTTTGTTTTTTATTTATTTATCAGAAAGCACATTGGTGCAAGGCTACTGGCCGTGACATTCAAAGTTAAGAAGGAAATTGTATTGGTTTTATGTAAAAGAAATTAACGTTTATTATGTAATGGATGTTATTGTGACTTTATTTAGAACGTGAAAGTGGTCAATCTTTGAATATTTAAATATGTTAAAATGTAAAATAATGTAGAATAAGCTGTAGCCAATCATATGGACGGCATCAGGAAAGGGAACTGCGCTAGTCAGTTGAGCGAGGATGTTCGGCGCGCGGGAAACGCGGCCCGGAACGGGCAGAGGGACAGTGCTGGTGGAGACGCGAAAGGGACAGTGCGGCTGGAGACACCAAAGTGGACAGGTCTGGTCTAGACACCAAAGGGACAGGTCGGATTGAGACGTGAAAGCGGACAGTCGGTCTTTAGGTAGCGAGGAAGTGAAAACGACTTAGAAAATTTCGCGTTGTGTGGTATTGCGGGACTTAGTCTCTGAGCGGTGGGCAGCCACGCGCCTGGTGTGAACTCCAACTTTTCGCGTAGATAACGAGGTGGAGTATTGGACTTGTATTTCGCGATGAGATTGTGAATGATCTAACTGCGTCAAATGGATATGCGCTCGAATGTAATAGTAATTCTAAATACGATGACTTTCGCTATTAGTTTGCTTTCTGAATAAACATTTTTCTAACCATATCACAACTGTGTAGCCTACATCATTTATGGGTCATTAATTTAGCTCCCGATATTATTATTACTGTTGTTATATGTTATATAACAATTGTGTCTCACACAATTTCGCAAACTTGCTATCAACCAGACAATTTAACCAAAAGGTCACAAGTGTCTAATTTAAGACGTGTAATACGATACGTTTGGTTGAACCCCTAGAAGAGTTTTGAGCCAAGACATTTCGACAAAGAGGAGCAGCATGTGAGCCCGAACATCTTTGGGATGTTAGCTCGCAGAAGTACTCTCAAAATAATCAAAATGGGAGCATGCTTGCAGAATGGGTTGAAGAGAATAATCTTTATCTAGTGTTTGGTGCCAAAGATAAAGACACTTTCAGGTCAACTGCTTGGGGCAAGGATTCAAATCCTGACTTGTGCTTTGTTAGCTGCAATGAAAGTGGCTTTCCCATCAATGCCACAAGAAAAGTGATAGATGTCTTTCCTCACAGCCACCGCAGACCTGTAATAATACGAATTATCTGCACAGTTCCTGTCATACCACCAGCCCTGCATTCTCGACGGAATTTCCACAAAGCTGACTGGACGAAGTTGTCAGCAGAACTGGATAAGACCATTCGCTGGATCCCTGCATCACATAATAACTATCAACGTTTCATTGGTGAAGTAACAGCAACGGCTAAAAAGTGTATGCCAAGAGGATGCCGAAAAGAATATGTTCCAGGATGGAATAATGGAAGTGAAACATTGTACCAACACTTCCAGCGAAGTGGTGACCCAGAGATAGCTACGGAACTATTGTCTAGCTGGGATATGTCACGGAGGCAGAAATGGACAGAAACAATCGAAAATGTGCATTTTACCCACTCGAGCAGGGAAGCGTGGAGTCTTCTGAGAAGACTGGGCGGAAGAGCATGAGCATGCAGAAAAAATTCTGAAGTAACACCAGACCAAATTGCTTCCCACATCATTACCACATCAGGAGTTCCTCCTGACAAGAAACATACAAGACATATCAGACGAGAACTTCATGACCTGAAAATGACGGCATCTCCCTCATCTGAGTATGCCCATCCCTTCACAGTGTCAGACATTGACTCTGAACTGAAGAACCTCAAACCTCTTAAAGCGCCTGGATTCGATGGTATCCATCCAGAATTCCTGATCCATATGGGAGGAAAATCTAAGAAATGGATGGCAGAATTCTCCACTGACATCCTGCTTACTGGTCAACTTCCATTGGAGTTTGAAAAGGCGAAGATAATATCTGTTCTGAAACCTGACAAACCCAGCAACATGGTGGAAAGCTATCGCTCCATTAACCCTACTTAGCTGCTGCTACAAGCTTTTTGAAAGGCTAGTGTATAACAGGATAAGTAGCGCTATCCTAGAGAGTTTTCCAGTTGATCAGGTAGGCATCAGTCCAGGGCATTGCTGCTGGTCTCTTACATCGTTCATGGAGTCAGGATACCAAATGAAGCATAAAACATCTGTGGCGTTTGTTGATCTAATTGCCATCTTACGCATCATATCGTGCAGAACAATGGTTCAACTGGCTGATAGCATGCTAAGCGATCGGAAGTTCCAGTTAATCACTGGAAGCAACGTAAGTAAGGAGAGGAAGCTAAACAACGGATTGCCCCAAGGATTAGGTCTCTCACCATTACTGTTCAACCTATATCTATCTGATCTACCTGACACTTCGTCCAGAAAATTCTGCTATGCCGATGGCCTGGCTCCAGCCGGACAACATTAGGAAATGAAGACAACAGAAGAGATTCTAACCAATGACCTGTCTGTATTGTTGCTTCCATTTAAATAATCGGTTGGCGAATATAAAACTGGAAGTAAGTTTCAGAGGCCGAATTCTTCATCATAATTGGAACCAAACATATCTTGGTGTCATTCTGCACTGTACACTATGGTTCAAACAACACCTTCTTAACTTAATTCAAAAGCTGAGGACTCGAAACAACATCCTCCATAAGCTATGCGGAACTACCTGGGGAGCTTCAGCAACCACCCTGCGATCTTCAGCTCTGGGTTTGGTACACTCAAGTGCTGAGTATTGTGCACCCGTTTGGATGAACAGTCGTCATACAAGGCTTGTTGACACCCAGCTGAATACGTCAATGTGCATAATATCTGGCGCAATCAGAACTACTCCAGTTTATTGGCTTCCACTGCTAACCAGTATGTCTCCAGATCTACGGAAATGTACTGCCCTTATGAGGGAATTCCACAAGATCTCCAGGAATGCTAACCTACCCGCGCATAGCGACCTGCCACTTTTAAATCGTAAGAGACTGAAATCACGCCATCCAACTCTGTGCGATGCTAACTGACATGGTTGCTAAGGATGTCAAACCCCTTGAAGAATGGAAAGGTCGATGGGAAGCAGTGACAGATGTGCGCCTGCATAACATCTTCTCAGCTGCTAAACTTCCAAGTGGATTCGACCTATTAAACAAGACCTGGACTACCCTCAACAGAATCCCTACCGGCCATGGTCGATGCAGGGATGCACTCTTTAAGTGGAACAAGCTGCCTACTCCAGTCTGTGACTGCAGAGCTCCATATCAGACTGTTCATCGCATTGTCAGTGAATGCGTGTTTCGCCGTGTGGGGTAGCTGCGTGGCCTGAGGCGTCTTGTCACGGTCTGCGTGGCTCCCCCTGTCGGAGGTTCGAGTCCTCCCTCGTGCATGGGTTGTGTGTTGTCCATAGCGTAAGTTAGTTTAAGTTAGATTAAGTAGTGTGTAAGCTTAGAAACCGATGACCTAAGCACTTTGGTCCCATAAGATCTTACCACAAATTTACAATTTTACAATGCAGGTTCCCGGGTTCGATTCCCGGCGGGGTCAGGGACTTTCTCTGCCTCGTGATGGCTGGGTGTTGTGTGCTGTCCTTAGGTTAGTTAGGTTTAAGTAGTTCTAAGTTCTAGGGGACTTATGACCATAGGTGTTGAGTCCCATAGTGCTGAGAGCCATTTGAACCATTTTTTTACAATGCAGGATTCGAGCCTATCATGGTGCTGAAGAGGACTTGCTACTAGCAACTCCAGATTTAGTGCCCTGGATTGAAGGGCTGGATATTCAGTTGTAAAGCAAACTTAAGTTTCTTGTGTGTAAATATGTACAAATGTCTACGTAATTTAATTTTATGATATGTCTGCATTAGCCATACACTAAATAAATAACCCCATTGGTGAAGGTTACATCTTACTTACAGAGAATACAAATGTTAAATTAACTTATATTAGTAAAATTAGATGCAAATTGATATGTGCATTTACAAGGTGTGTGAAACTAGATTTTCACATGATATTTCTGTTACAGTTAATAGTACTGGTGTTGGAATTAGTTTTAACAGCTACTTTCTTGCTAGATATATTGGCTGAACTGGGCATACAACATTTGAGATTAGCACGTTAATGGTTACTTTAAAAATAATAAGTAATATGGGCATTTGGTGGGGAGTAGTAAGAGGGGTGCGGTGGATGAAGAGGAAGAGAGAGTGAGAGGGGGGTGGGGAGCGTGGGAGGGAGGGAGGGAGGGAGAGGGGAGGAGAGAGAGAGAGAGATAGAGAGAGAATGTGTGTGTGTGTGTGTGTGTGTGTGTGTGTGTGTGTACTGTGTATTTGTTTCTGAATGACAAAATGGTTCAAATGGCTCTGAGCACTATGGGACTTAACATCTGAGGTCATCAGTCCCCTAGACTTAGAACTACTTAAACCTAACTAACCTAAGGACATCACACACATCCATGCCCGAGGCAGGATTCGAACCTGCGACCGTAGCAGCAGCGCGGTTCCGGACTGAAGCGCCTAGAACCGCTCAGCCACCGCTGCCGGCCTCTGAATGACAGTTTAATTCCTAAAGTTTAAAGTGTCTTTAAAATTCTGAAAGAAGGGGTTATTTGTTAATTCTGCCTGTTAATTTAAAATGGTGTGAGGTGATTTATGTTTGTGGGTGAAAATCTCTAATTGTTCAAGAAGGACCATCTTTGTTCCCTTGTGTACAGCGTGTAGGATATGGAGGTTTCTATGTCCGTAATGGAATGTTTGTTTTCTGCGGGATGGGTGGCAAATGTGGACCTATTTAAGTTGTGTATACCGAGTGTATCATTGTGCTCTTCGCATCGCGTTCCAAAGATTCTTCCTGTTTGCTGTACATAGTAGCAAGAGCAGCAATCACATGTCAATTTGTATGTGCCATATTTGCGAAAAGGTGTGATGACTCTTTTAGTATTATGGACTATTTTGTTTTGTATTTTGTTGTTCATGTGAAAACTTATTTTAACATTGTGTGGTTTGACTGGGTTAGCGAGTTTGTACTAGATGTTTCTAAAAAAAGGCATACAGACATATTTGGTTTCTTCTGTTGCTGAGGGCTGGCTTGTTGATGTTGTCTTATTGGATTTAATTTTGTCATCCAGTTTATCAACTATGGTTGGATCATAAGAATTGTTCATCGCTATTGTTTTTAAAATATTTATTTCATTAACTTTTATAGTAAGTTCTGCTTGAATTTTGTTTATTTGGTTGAGTGCTGATTTAAAGAAAGCTAGTTTATGCTGATCTGGGTGGCATGATGTATTCTTAATTATGACATCTGATGTGATGGGGTTCCTGTTTATTTGGAATTTATGTTTTTCGTTGTGATGTGTTACATTTAGGTCAAGAAAATTGTTTCCGGATTGAGTTTGATGTTATACTGTAAACTGTATGTTGGGATGAACATTATTAAGTTTTTCAGCTAAGGTGTCAATATCAGTGGTTGTCCCATCAGCAGTGTGTCATCAACATGTCGTTTATAATAAATGATTTTGCCTTTTCCTACTTGGTTTGTTTTAAATAATTTGTTTTCTAGATCATTGATGTAAATGTCAGCAAGAAGGCCAGTTAGGCTACTGCCGATTGCTAGACCGTCGTTTTGAATATATGTTTTGATATTGAAGGTAAAGTAACTGTGGGAAAGTACTAGCTCAGGCAATTCCATTAGCTCATAGATTTCTACGTTACTTAGCTTTTTATGATGAATTAGGCTATTTTTTTATTATTCGGAGGGTATCTATTATAGGTACGTTGGTGTAGACGTTGCCATAAGTGTTCTTTTGGTTAATTGGTTGGGAATGAAAAGTTTTTCTTGAGGATTTCGTACAGTTTTTGGTGACTTTGTAGCCAGGACTGTTTAATGAATTCACACTCAGGTGCAACGGGTGTACAGCTTTACGAATTTTGGGTTGTGATCTGAGTTTTGGGGCTGTAGGATTCATTATTACACATTGATTGGGAAAAATAGTTATTTGGAAAGATTAGGAGTTAATCCACAGGCAAACACAGGGCAGGCTACCCGTAATTTTATGTTTTTTGGAATTCTAAACACAGATGTAGATGCGTTCTACAGCACAAAACAAGTGAAGTGTAAAACGAACAGAGAATAGTGATGCCCTCGACTCAGAGAAACCGAGTATGTAACAGAAAATTTTAGTTGCATAAACTGCGCTTAAAAAGTTCAAATTGTAAGTAAGTAAGAACTTCAAAATCAGTTCACTTAAAACTACCCGCTTCTCAACAGCGTACCAGTGTTTCGGGATTTACGCGTCAGAAGTGCTTAGATTTTCATTAGATGTTCCTATGTTATTAATGAACAAACACATCACCACATCAAACTAGGTTTTGTAGATCTTGTAGTTTTGATTGAGGGATCAAATGTACCGTGAAGCTTGTTTCAGTAAATAAGAACAGATTGATGCAGTATCAAAAATGGTTCAAATGGCTCTGAGCACTATGGGACTTAACATCTATGGTCATCAGTCCCCTAGAACTTAGAACTACACTCCTGGAAATGGAAAAAAGAACACATTGACACCGGTGTGTCAGACCCACCATACTTGCTCCGGACACTGCGAGAGGGCTGTACAAGCAATGATCACACGCACGGCACAGCGGACACACCAGGAACCGCGGTGTTGGCCGTCGAATGGCGCTAGCTGCGCAGCATTTGTGCACCGCCGCCGTCAGTGTCAGCCAGTTTGCCGTGACATACGGAGCTCCATCGCAGTCTTTAACACTGGTAGCATGCCGCGACAGCGTGGACGTGAACCGTATGTGCAGTTGACGGACTTTGAGCGAGGGCGTATAGTGGGCATGCGGGAGGCCGGGTGGACGTACCGCCGAATTGCTCAACACGTGGGGCGTGAGGTCTCCACAGTACATCGATGTTGTCGCCAGTGGTCGGCGGAAGGTGCACGTGCCCGTCGACCTGGGACCGGACCGCAGCGACGCACGGATGCACGCCAAGACCGTAGGATCCTACGCAGTGCCGTAGGGGACCGCACCGCCACTTCCCAGCAAATTAGGGACACTGTTGCTCCTGGGGTATCGGCGAGGACCATTCGCAACCGTCTCCATGAAGCTGGGCTACGGTCCCGCACACCGTTAGGCCGTCTTCCGCTCACGCCCCAACATCGTGCAGCCCGCCTCCAGTGGTGTCGCGACAGGCGTGAATGGAGGGACGAATGGAGACGTGTCGTCTTCAGCGATGAGAGTCGCTTCTGCCTTGGTGTCAATGATGGTCGTATGCGTTTTTGGCGCCGTGCAGGTGAGCGCCACAATCAGGACTGCATACGACCGAGGCACACAGGGCCAACACCCGGTATCATGGTGTGGGGAGCGATCTCCTACACTAGCCGTACACCACTGGTGTGTCGTCGAGGGGACACTGAATAGTGCACGGTACATCCAAACCGTCATCGAACCCATCGTTCTACCATTCCTAGACCGGCAAGGGAACTTGCTGTTCCAACAGGACAATGCACGTCCGCATGTATCCCGTGCCACCCAACGTGCTCTAGAAGGTGTAAGTCAGCTACCCTGGCCAGCAAGATCTCCGGATCTGTCCCCCATTGAGCATGTTTGGGACTGCATGAAGCGTCGTCTCACGCGGTCTGCACGTCCAGCACGAACGCTGGTCCAACTGAGGCGCCAGGTGGAAATGGCATGGCAAGCCGTTCCACAGGACTACATCCAGCAACTCTACGATCGTCTCCATGGGAGAATAGCAGCCTGCATTGCTGCGAAAGGTGGATATACACTGTACTAGTGCCGACATTGTGCATGCTCTGTTGCCTGTGTCTATGTGCCTGTGGTTCTGTCAGTGTGATCATGTGATGTATCTGACCCCAGGAATGTGTCAATAAAGTTTCCCCTTCCTGGGACAATGAACTCACGGTGTTCTTATTTCAATTTCCAGGAGTGTACTTAAACCTAACTAACCTAAGGACGGCACACAACACCCAGCCATCACGAGGCAGAGAAAATCCCTGACCCCGCCGGGAATCGAACCCGGGAACCCGGGCGTGGGAAGCGAGAACGCAACCGCACGACCACGAGATGCGGGCGATGCAGTATCAATCGGCCTGAAATTGCACTGCACTGAACTAAGATGTGCAGGCTAGCACCTTCCTAGATTCAAGGCCCTGCTTAAATATTCTTTTAAAGGAATGCTACCTGAACGTCTTGAAAAACAGACCACTGTTTCTTCGTTGCTTTAAGCGTTTCATCCAACTGATTGACATGCGTGCAGATAGTTTACTCTGAAGGTTAGTTTCAGTCACTTTTGGTTTACAGTGTTTAGTTAAAGATACGTTCAAACATATTTCAGCTACAGTAAAGATTTCGCTCTTCTGGAAATGTTTCCGGGTAACTTGGCAATTTCGATTTAGAGCTCATTAAATGTACTGGAACAGAGCAAAAAAATAAAACTTAAATTCAGTATTTCCCACTTCAAATTATTTCCAGTGAACTCTAATTAACTGAGAAAATTACTAATCTCTTATGAAAAGTTCAGCTGCTATCTAAATTGCTTCGTGGAGGCGTAGGCCACATTCAGAAAATAGGAAACCTTAATATTCTACGCGTGTAGCGGTGCCATAAAAAGGCGGTCAACGGATTTATGCGTCGAGTAACGGCGTAATACAGCCCTGTATGTTTCCATATAAGATTACGTAGCAGGTATACGTTTGGCAAGCGTGCAGTTAACTGCTGAGACTGAATGGTGCGCCGACGTTCAATTTTTAGAGGTGGATAATTTCACCGTAACGTACGCCGTAGTATTTCTGTTCGCCACTTTCAAATTTAATTCAGAATTTAATCTTAGGAAATGTAATTACGTTCCAGACTAATTCAGTTATTGCTTACCTACGTAACACTAGTGAAATGTCATTCAGACACAAATTACGGGAACGTAGTGTGGAATATTGTATCAATATTCTGACCAGAATTTGAAACTCATTATATCTTCCATTCAGTCCTATTGCAATGAGGGTAAAAACTGCAAAGGAAGGCAGACATTCGAATACATGTAGCAAATAACTGAGGACGTTGGTTGCAATTGCTACTGTGAGATATAAAGGTTGCCGCATGAGAAGAATTCGTAGCGGGCTGCATCAAATCAGTCAGATGATAAAAAAAAGAAATCCTATAGTGAAGGATAAAGGAAATTATCCAACGCAAACCTCTGTTTGCTGTTATGTCCTCCCGAGATGTCACTGCCTCATCGTTTTTGTTACACGCGAACCTAGTTTTAGGTTATTTCAACTCGCAATTTAATTTGCCATCTTTCTAAAACGTAAAGCACTGGCAGATCTGAAAGATATGTACGTCGTAGAAAAAACGTAGAACCAAGTAGTGAATAAACCCGCAATTTCTGGATTTCTAGTACGGCATTAAGCTATCAACTCACGCAATACGTATCGTATGAGTGTAACTATCTTCTCGGAATTCGTAAACATCATACTATACAGATAAAGCATGTCAGTGAGCTGAGTACTTTGCTTCAGGGTTAATATTCTTAATTTTTCAGTCTATTGCGCTGGCTGTCTGGGCCATCTAACAACGTTCCATTGATCTGTTGTGATCCACAAATCAGTTCAGAGTTAAAAAAAAATTAATTACTGGCAATTGGCAACTGTGGTGCACAGCCAGCTTATTAGTTACTTAAAAGTATATTTAAACAGACAGTAACACTGTAGAACCTGTTGTATGTTGATGGTGGCGCCATAATACCCGGTAACGTCGAAGAAGTTCACGAGAACCTTGGGGAGTGGAGTAAGGGACTTGAAACAAATGGCTTACGCACAGTAAACAATGACCGAACTCAGGATGTGAAGTTTCAGCCCCAATGCAATAAAAACCACAGATATCAATTATAATAACGTCACACTTCCAAGAGTTAAAATTTTTAAGTATATGGGACCAATCATATCAGAGGGCGGTTCTGCTGAAAAAGACGTATAGCTCAAAGAATAACATCTGACTGAAATAAGTGGCGTATGCTTTCAGGGCTAAATTTATAAAACGGCTGTGACACCAATAAATTCTGGCCATCAAAGAAGACTCAGAGTAGAAATGCGCATGTTATGATGAGCACGAGGAGGAGCATGAACGATAAAGTGCACAATCAATTCATAAGAAAGAATTTTAAAGTCATTCTCATAAACAAAAAATGCTCAGAATGCAGGCTGATGTGGTACGGCCACGTAAGACGAAGACCTGAAGAATACGTCGGGGAAAAGTGTCTTTCCGTCCCTACAAAGAGGAGACGGAGAGGAAGGCCTCAAACCAGAAGGTTGAAGAGCATCGAAAGTCACATGATGAAGCTAACTATTAGCGAAGATGATGCCTGTGAGCAGGATAGATTGCGTCACATGATTAGGAAAGCTGAACCCGAATGACTCGAAGAGGTGAGGACAAAGAAGAAAGAAGACGGAGAAGAAGCTCAGTCACCGTTATAAAATGTAACAAGCGTGAAATAAGTCTGCTATTAATTTTGAGAGCAAAATATAAGTTGCATCTAACCACGACACCTTTGTTGTAGGAAATAACACTGTGAAATTATCATATTAAATTAAATCTCGTTATGCAGTAATGGCAAAGAAGCAGCATCATTGCAATTAATCGCTGTGAAGCCTTTATCTGTAGAGAACATTAAAATTCTAACGTCGTACATGTTGGATTACGATCTGCGCTGTACAACTACATCCATAACGAACACGACAACTGAAAATCTTGTGTTGTTAATCTTAGCAATTCTTCTGTTATTCTGAAACATACGTCGCTCAAGTATGAGGTGAAACCGCTAACTGCTAGCACACTGGACTCGCATTCGGGAGGACGACGGTTCAATCCCGCGTCCGGCCATCCTGATTTAGGTTTTCCGTGATTTCCCTAAATCGCTCCAGGCAAGTGCCGGGATGGTTCCTTTGAAAGGGCACGGCCGACTTCCTTCCCCGTCCTTCCCTCTTCCGATGAGACCGATGACCTCGCTGTCTGGTCTCCTTCCCCAAAAACAACAACAACACAAACCGCTAACTGAAGTATCAGAATGCACCATGATGAAGTTAATGAAATACTGATACTTCAATTAGCGGTTCCACGTCATAATTGAGCGATGTGTGTTTCAGAATAACAGCACAATTGCTAAGGTTAATGCGACAAGATTTTCACTTGTCAGGTTCTTTTTGCAGGTAGTTGGACAACGCCGATTCTAATAAAACATATGCGACGTCAAAATGTCTGTTTAGATAAAGGCTTCACAGCAATCAATTGCAATGATGTTGCTTCTTTGTCATTACTACATAACAAGGTTTAATTTAATATGATGATTTCACAGTATTGTTTCCTGTGACAAAGCTATTGTGGTTAGATGTTACTTATATTTAAGGTTCTCATAATTAATAACAGACTTATTTCATGCTTGTTACATTTGGTAACTGAGCTACACCGAAATTAGTCATGTAAACTGCGTAATTTATTGTGACTACGGCTTGACTACTGTACTGCAGTCTAACTAATTTGAATAAAAAGAAAATAAAATCAATCATTTTGACTCCAACAGAAAATGTAAAAACTGAGCACTTGAAAACAGTTCTTATTCATATTTTCCACGTTACTGGCAAATAGCACCAGCGAATACGTTATTATCGACTATAAAGTTTATTTCAGCCAATTCTTATACAAACTGTTTAATGGCTATAGTGGTTTATACTACTGTCATCAGCAGTGGTTTGCCACAGGTACTGTCGAACAGAAATTTATAGGTTATTGATAATAGCCAGTTAGTCAAAAACGGTACAGCCGTTAAGCAATTCATATGAGTATTGTATGGAAAACTTTGTAGTAAAGAACAGTTCCTACTTCTGGTAAGCTCGAAGTCGAAAAATAAACTATTGCCTTCAGTGGGTCCCAGTTACAATGTTATGGCAGAAAAAAGTAATCATGAATGAAATAAAATCAAAGCTAACCTATAACAAAACTGCACTATTGATGTTATTTTCTTTATATGTCAGTTTTACTGTTTATCTACCCTACGGTTCTATTTTTATATTGGAAGGTAAGTTGTTTGGACTGTTTAGTTGATTGAGAATGTTGACAAAATTTAGTGTACTGACAACATTTATTTTACCAAACAAGACATAAATTATACTAAAGAAGTTATAGATTGAATTCCCTAAACAACTAACAGATGATTAAACACTCCAGTGGGTGGGGCCTGGTTGGCAAAGACAGTCTAACTATGTGATCAGCGAGGCAAGTACTCTGGCCCTAAAAATGTGGATAACGCAAGCTGAATTGATATGACGCTGAGCAGACTTTGATTGATCAAATCTACTGAAGTTTCTCTACATAGGTGCAGCTGAGAGCAAGTAGCGATTGAGATCTGTACGCCCTGACAGTGCTGGAGCGGCAGTACGTTACCCTGTTTACTATGTGCGGCGGCGTGACTTGCAGCTGGCGAGGTGTGTGAGGCGGAGGAGGTGAGATGTGCAGGCAGCACCTGTGAATCGATCGCAGCCACGAAAGAAATGCAAAAATCTCAAGGTCTAGCGATCAGGTAGCTGGATCGCAATTTACTCTCAGCCAGAGCCCTGAAATCACGGTAGATTTCAGTGTGTGACACACCCGTTCGCTGTTCGTACCAAGAACCAATTTGGCTCAGTTATACGATAGAGCGCACAAGGATACCAAACGTCAGGACTGGTAAACCAAAAACGAATAAGTGTGCTCTCGGCAAACGAGTAGTCTGAGACGTTTGAAGTCACGTTGTCTGTACAGTAAGAACTTCACCACGGGCTCCCCAGTCTAAACTACTCGCAAGTGAAGTTAGTCTCAGGACAGGTCCCCAGTATCAACCACACATGCCAGAGCTTCGGTCAGAAGTGCTTCCCAGACCAAAGTCCCACACCCGAGTGCTTCCCACCTATCCAGAAAAAAATTCCGTTTTCCCGCAAAGTGTACGAACGACACTGCCTTCACACCACCTTGAGCCATTCACAAGTTTCTAGAGGCGCTACATCTCCTCTCCCACATGACAGCACAAACCCATGTCGAACCAGGCAAGAGTTAAGAAACCTGTGTCTCTGAAAAAAAAAGGAAGCCGCCAATTACTGGCTTTTAAGTTTTCGCAGAGGGAGAAAAGATGATTTTCTCCGCTGTTGTGTCTCTTCCTACAGCAACAAGCGAACAGATACAATCTCAAAGATCTTTATCTAAATGGCCTGTGCTTGGAGCTTGTTAGTCCTAGCTATGAGGTGTAATAAAGATTCCATCTCTAAATGTTTCTCAGATGCCGGAGTTTTCTTATACAACAGGGGCGGCCGAGGGAAGTGGTTCACTGGTCTTCTTGCACTATCAGTGAACACGAAAACATGCGAATTTTTTATTACGCATGGCTCTACACAAAATGCCCGATTTACGACTCCACTGTGTAAACGCATTCCTTTAGACCTTCGCGCCTGCCCAGGCTTCTGCTGGCAGCAGGTATCATGGCATTGCTCTGCTGGAGACACATCCTGATGAGGGGCTGCCCTGTCTGCCCTGTATGGCTGTGGACCTGTCTGGCAAGATTTACTAAGGGATGGTCTCGCTGCCAATTGCTTTCAACTCTCAACAGGCCGTTTCTATGAGTTAAGAATCATAAAAATTCCTCATGCTTTTAGCGCTCTACCAGGCTCCATCCACATCTGCACAAGGTGCTAAATTTCTGGAGTCTCGCTCAAGGTGCGTCAGGTTGTAATAAAATCTTTAATAATTTTCCATATGAGAAAAACAGGTGAGAGAGTAACTTTTCCTCTCTCAACAGGATGTAATCTGACTCCAAAATAAGATGTTAGTGAAAATGTCAGCTACATGCAATATTTATTCTTGAGCACAGAATTCCATACTTTTTATGTTCAAAAAGTGCCATGACCTGTCTTCTACATCTGAAAAAGTGTCCTCTGGAGCAAGCCAGAAATACTCTCCGTTTTGCCTGCAGTGTGGTGGTGAGCCCTAGTTGCATACATCGCCACTTTCTCGTTGATTTGTTGGAAAGTCATTAAGCGAAACAAGAGACAAACAACCATTCATTTAAAGCTGTAGATTATTATTTTCAATTTACTGGGAGCAATTGTTGATACACAAACCTAGTACCGATTGCACAACATTGATCATGTTCGACACGTTGTTGAACAAAACTTGTTGTATTATTTTACTTGCGTCTTTCTTGCGCTCTTGATATTCTGTACCAAATAATTTTATGAACATTTTTGCACGCACTGACTCGTCATTCGTCATTGTGCGCTTCACTGCTGTCGTCCAACTCGGACTCTGGCTTCCCATCCACTGGATGCATCCACCTGCGCTCCACGCCGTGACCGCGTGAACAACAACAAAACACCAGTCGTTTCTATACTCGTGAGCGGACTGCAGTACTCTTCTGGATAATTCCTTTTCTTTGCAGTACTTTTATAACCAAACTGCTACATCAAAACCGGCACTGACAGGGGAACATCACCAACTCGACCTCATATCTTGAAAAAAAAAAAAGCTCTGTTGCTATGTATCAGGCATCAGCCGCACCCGTCGATTCTGTGCGAAAATTTGGGCCATAGTTCTGACAGTAGGCAGTTATGGTCTTCTGCATGTACAGCTTTTAAACTTTTACGCGCACTGGTTGTTTGTCACTCTCTATGCTAGAGCTGTTGATAAAATATCGATGTAGTAAAGGGCGATTTATTTTCACCGATGTACCGATATATTGATATCGAAATGGCAGTATCGAATGTCAATAATTTTATTTTATATTATATTTTTTCTGCAATTTTCCATAAATATTTGAAGCTATTCTTTCGAAATTATAGTTCAAATGGTTCAAATGGCTCTGAGCACTATGGGACTTAACATCTGAGGTCATCAGTCCCCTAGAACTTAGAACTACTTAAACCTACGGACATCACAAACATCCATGCCCGAGGCAGGATTCGAACCTGCGACCGTAGCAGCCGCGCGTTTCCGGACTGAAGCGCCTACAACCGCTCGGACACCGCTGCCGGCCCGAAATTATAGTAGAACAATTTTACTTTCATTGTGTGAAGGAGTCCTACTAGTTTTTGAGCTTCCATCACGTCCAGTCTTTCTCTTTGACTGTATGGAGCAAGTATAAATGGCACAAAGAAGACGTCCGATTGCTCTGAGGGGTGGCAGAGTGAATGGAATAACAAAATAGCCGATTGAAGAAATAGCACAGCAGTTGCACTAAAGTACAATTTTTAACGCAACTAGTGTGCTATTTCTTCACATCGGCATTCTTCAAAAACAGTTGCTGAAACTTATGAACAAAAATGTAAATGACAGGATTAGTCTTTGCGGTGGGCGGAGACGTGTGAGAGGAAATGCTGACGTAATCGACGCTCGGCGCTACCAACAGAAACTCAACTTTTAACTTCACCAAGCAGTTTTAACACTACAGCTGCTATGTGGCTGGCGTTTACAGAAATGAAAAAAAAAAAAAAACAAAACAGGGAAGTCGACATGAAGTGTTCCAGACAAATCCGATATGTGAGGAAACCGAACGGCGGACCCATCGGACCCCTTTAATTGTACCACTTACCTGCAGTTGGTTGGTTGGTTGGTTGGTTCATTGGTTAAAAGAGGGGGGGAAGGGACCAAACTACGAGGTCATCTGTCCCTTGTTCCCGGTAAAATAATTACACAATGGAAAGAAGAAAAGAAAGGAGACATACAGCACAATAGCAGGAGAAAGGAAGAACCAGAAGATCGATAGAAGGGCAACCAACACTACCATGGACAAAACAGGAAAAGAACACCACAGGGAGAAGCAAGAAACAGGTAGAAGGGGTAAAAAGAAGAGAGCAGATGACCGTGGCTGGCTGACCACAAGAATAAAACGGAAAAGCCAGCCACTCTGCGACACATTGAAACACCCACCCTAAAAGCATTAGAGTGCAGAACACAAAGGGACAAAGGACATGCGCTAAGACTTATATGGTATGATAAAACCCATCGTCACGTATAAAACGTAAAACTAAATTAGCTGATGAGGTGTTGTCAGCTAAAATTAATGACAACGAGTCCGGTAACTGAAGAGTCCGTCGCAGGGCAGCCAAAGGACAGCGCTCCAAGATATGGTCTACTGTCTGCCGGGCGCCGCACTGACACTGAGGTGGGTCATCATGGCGCAGCAGGTAGCCGTGTGTCACCCAAGCGTGGCCAGTGCGGAGCCGCCAGCATGGAGGACGGCCACACATTCGTAGTCTCCTTAATGGCATGAAGTTTATTGTGTGTGCTCAGGTTATGCCATTTCGTCTCCCAAAGCCGCAAAACCTTGCGGCATAGTACTGAACGCAGGTCAGTCGCGGAGAAGCTGATCTCCATAAGCAGTTTCCGCGTCGCCTGTTTGGCTAGTGTGTCGGCACGTTCGTTGTTACCTGGGATTCCGATGTGACCTGGGGTCCAGACAAATATCACTGAACGACTGGACCATTCCAGGGTACGGATGGATCCTGGATGGTCGCTACCAAAGGATGACGCGGTTGGAACTGGTCGATAACTTGTAGGCTACTCAAGGAGTCAATACACAGAAGAAACGACTCCCCAGGGTATGGGTCGATAACTTGTAGGCTACTCAAGGAGTCAATACACAGAAGAAACGACTCCCCAGGGTATGAACGGATGTGCTCAAAAGCACGAGATATAGCCACCAGCTCGGCCGTGAAAACACTGCAGCCGTTGGGCAAGGAATGCTGTTCAGTATGTCATCCGTGGACATACGCAAAGCTGACGTGAACATCAGCCATCGATCCATCAGTGTAAACCACTTTGTGGCCTCGGTACATGTCAAGAATCGAGAGGAAGTGCTAGCGAAGAGCCTCGGGGTTAACTGAGTCCTTAGGGCCATGTGAAAGGTCCAGGCGAAGCCGCGGCCTAGGTTTCCTACCATGGAGGTGTATGTTAAAGGGCCTAAAGTGTAGATGGTAAAGGCAGGAACTCCAGTTCGGAAAGAAGGGATCGGACACGAACTGCAATTGACCTGGGCCGCCAATGTGGGAGTTGAACCGCCGTGGGTGGTGCCACGACGCGCAGAGCCACACAAACGGTCGACTACCGTCGCAGAGTTAAGCGGCGCCTGCAACTTAGTGCCGGCGTGTTGCGCCAGCCGGCGCTAGAGGCGTTCCCCCCAAACATTCAATCAGCCGCGAACTACGCACGCGCACGAGCCTTTTTCCAGCGCGGATGGTCACACTATGATATCACCATCCACCAGTCAGGGATCGCCAACGGCCGCCAATCATCGCTCCGGAGGAGCGGAGGAAGACTGGAGCCGCCGTGTTAAATAGCCGGAAGAAAGGGAAACAAGCGTCTTTAGATCCGCCGCGGACTGCCGCCCAGAAGATACTTCGACACAGCTGCAACGTCCAGGTGCCACGTCTTCGCTGCGGCGGCCACCGACCCCGGACCCTGCGCCCGTCTACTTCCTCGGCATCCGCCGAAAAGCATCGAGAGAAAACCCGACAAAGGAACGTAAATTCAGTTTAGTTGCTAATATTTCAACGCGATTAGGTGGCATATTCTTTGGCTAGTTATAAAATTTTGGTAGGACAAGAAGCCTTTTGTTTTATAAGAAAGTTTATCCTTTTGTAAAATTAAGAAGTGGCCATGCTCCACCTAATAAAAATATTTGTTCTCACATCTGTGGATATAACAGGTGGGGAAAGGAGATGGTGGTTTGGATGCGCAGGAGAACTATGAACGTGTGCAACGTAACTGGCCAACAGTTGTGCACGCATAACCTGCAATGGAGGGATTCCAGCCTCCACAAGGATGCTGGTCACCAGACTCGTCCTAAAAGCTCCTGTTGCTAGTCGAACGCCACAGTGGTGCACTGGGTCGAGTAAACGCAACAATGAGGGTGCCACTGAACCATTACCCGACTCCCATAGTCAAGGCGAGATTGAAAAAGGTTTCTGTAGAGCTGCAACAGCGTAGAGCAATCATCACCCCAGTTGGTGTTGTTCAGGCAGCGGAGGGCATTGCTGCCAGCATGTCTGCTTAAGCTGACGAAGGAGAGGAAGCCAAGTCAATCGGGTGTCGAGAAACAATCCTTATGTCTCCACTAGAGTGAGTGGATTATCATTTAGGTAAAGTTCTGTTTCTGGATTAATGGTACGACGCCGACAGAAGTGCATAACACACGACTTTACGGCCGAAAACAGGAAACCGTGGGCTAGAGCCCATGACTACGCGTTGTGGATGACTCCCTGTAGGCGCTGCTCAGCAACACCAGTACTTGTGGAGCACTACAAAATGCAGAAGTCGTCTGCATATAGAGAAGGTGAGACGTACGGCCCTACAGCTGCTGCTAGACCACTTTTTTTTGTCATCAGTCTACTGACTGGTTTGATGCGGCCCGCCACAAATTCCTTTCCTGTGCTAACCTCTTCATCTCAGAGTAGCACTTGCAACCTACGTCCTCAATTATTTGCTTGATGTATTCCAATCTCTGTCTACCTCTACAGATTTTGCCCTCTACAGCTCCCTCTAGTACCATGGAAGTCATTCCCTCATGTCTTAGCAGATGTCCTATCATCCTGTCCTTTCTCCTTATCAGTGTTTTCCACATATTCCTTTCCTCTCCGATTCTGCGTAGAACCTCCTCATTCCTTACCGTATCAGTCCACCTAATTTTCAACATTCGTCTATAGCACCACATCTCAAATGCTTCGATTCTCTTCTGTTCCGGTTTTCCCACAGTCCATGTTTCACTACCATACAATGCTGTACTCCAGACGTACATCCTCAGAGATTTCTTCCTCAAATTAAGGCCGGTATTTGATATTAGTAGACTTCTCTTGGCCAGTAATGCCTTTTTTGTCATAGCGAGTCTGCTTTTGATGTCCTCCTTGCTCCGTCTGTCATTGGTTATTTTACTGCCTAGGTAGCAGAATTCCTTAACTTCATTGACTTCGTGACCATCAATCCTGATGTTAAGTTTCTCACTGGTCTCATTTTTACTACTTCTCATTACCTTCGTCTTTCTCCGATTTACTCTCAAACCATATTGTGTACTCATTAGACTGTTCATTCTGTTCAGCAGATCATTTAATTCTTCTTCACTTTCACTCAGGATAGCAATGTCATCAGCGAATCGTATCATTGATATCCTTTCACCTTGTACTTTAATTCCACTCCTGAACCTTTCTTTTATTTCCATCATTGCTTCCTCGATGTACAGATTGAAGAGTAGGGTCGAAAGGCTACAGCCTTGTCTTACACTCTTCTTAATACGAGCACTTCGTTCTTGATCGTTGAAAGGTGGCTACACTGAGCCACAGCGCCAGAGATCGCGCCAGACAGTATTGTTCCGCCGCCTCCACTGGCAGTGATCCTTGAGAAGTAGCGGCAGGCAGTTCTTGCCGAGAAGTTGTGGTGGACACTGCTTGTCGTGAAGTCGGAGTGGATATGTGGTAGTAGGGAGTGTTTGTTCCATGTTTTATGCAGTTATTTGATGGGAGAGATAGCAGATGTTATTCTAATGGAGATATTGTAATGATCAGAGTGCATTTCGTCAATATATATGAAGGTAATAAAACGCTATGTTCTTTTATTATTTGTGTGTCTCAAATAATGCATCATTACAGGTTCAGTCAACAAAGCATCTGGCTTGTGTTCTTGTATTAGAGTGTAATTTTGGTTTTCTTGCACAATTATAGTATTTCTAATTTTCTTTTATCACGTCAATATAATTGGTATTTAAAAATTCTTGTCTTGTTGAAGAAGAACCGTGCCAGATGTGCGTTGAGTCATACTTCCACATACAGCACAGTTATACTTGTGCTTTGGTTTCGTAGGTTTTATAGTTGCTGGGGACTTAATTAATTAATTGTATTAACTGAAATTTTCATTTCATTCTTTGTTGTTGTTTCATGCAGTCAGATTGCGTAATAATACTAGTCAGGGCCAGCCGTTTACGAGACTTGCGTAATCGGACTCACAGCTACTAAAACTAAAAATATTTGCATTTTATTTAATTAAGACCCCATGCACGTGGCGACCGCTGCTTCGGATCGTCCCTTGGAATTCTTCTGACTGTAAAATAATTGACAGTAGTATTGTTGTAGTAATTTGTAGTTTAGTAATTGTAGTTTGTATTGCATGTGTAGATTTGGTGATTGTTATTCTTCTATTGTTCGTTAATCGTGTTTGAAGGAAGCATTTCGTGTGATTGATATTGTTGGTGATAAAGTGTCATTGTGTAATTTTCATATAGTGACGAGTTTTGTATGTTTTGTAAATGATTACGCGATCGATGAAAAAGGCAAAAACGATGGATAGTCAGAATGACGAAATTGTTGACATGGCGAACTCGCCAACACAGGACAACAGTATGATGAATAATGAAGTTGAAAACAATTTAATACGTCGGGAAAATAGTCCGGAACCAATTCAAAACTTTTCACAATCAAAAAATTTTCAGAATACGAGATTAACGACAGAAGATTCTGGAATAGTATCGAACACAGATAGCTTTACAGCTACGACAAACGAAGCTGGTTTTGCGGGAAATGTTAGGGGCGAAAATAATTTCGAACAAGTTAACATGGAGCAGTTGATGAATGCAATATTAAATTTACGATCTGAATTAAAAACAAATAGGGAAACAATGGCAACACGGTTAGATTCACAAAGGGAAACAATGGAATCACGGATAGACTCACTGGGATTGCAGTTAGGATCTGAATTGAAAACAATGGAAACACGGTTAGATTCACGAATAGGGACATGTTTCAAAAACATGAAAGATGAATTAAAGAAAGAAATTAGAGAAGAAGTACAACCGATTTTGAATTCTCACAATAATAGATTAATTGCAGTAGAGATTAGAGAAAGGGAACAGGATAGAGAACAGGAAGAAAGAGATCGCGTTATAGTACAGAAATTTTCAGAGTTAAATTTACAACGTGCAAAAGATAAGGAAGAAATATTTGAGAGAATCGAGGAATCCGTACCAAATGATAGAATAAATAATCTAACACAACAATATGAACAGTTAACTACCAAATGTGTCAATACTGAAACCCGAGTCGCGACACTTACGGAAGACGTAAATAGACAGAGAGAAAAAATAGGTGATTTAGCGGAAAGAGTTGAGGAGATATCAGATAAATTGACAAATCTTAGTTTACAGGGGGACAAAGATTCGGATGATACAGCTCCATTACCATTCGCAGAAACCGAAGAGTACCAGAACATAAATAAACATGTTGAAAATCAGGGAAAATTTAATGAACGCGTTAAAAGGGAAGTTGAGGCATTAAAAAAGCAAGTCAAACAGATTGAAGGCGAAATCGTAGGAAAAGACGGCACAAGAAATTTAGAATCACAGATACCAGAGGGGTTTGAAGAAAATAATTTGTTTCATTTACGGGATGCAACAAGAGAGCACCAGGCGCGTGAATTTAACAATAATCGTCAGTGTGACTGGGACAGACGCGGTAGGTCTTTGTCGCCACGAGGCGAAAACTTTGACTATAAACACTTTTTGACTGTTCGGAAATTTAAGATCTTCCGCAATTCTAAGAATGACATACATCCATGTGCATGGTTAGATCAATTTCTGTATGCACTTCCACCAAATTGGCCACCTAGTCACAAACTGGAATTTATGTGTGGATATTTAGAAAACGAACCGGCGACGCGGATGCGCGCACTCATTAGAGATTGTAATAGCCTAAATGAATTTTATCATGCATTTCTATCGGCATATTGGTCCGAAAACACGCAAGACAGAGTCAAACACAGTCTTATTATGCAGCGTAATTTCAAACAGTCTGAGTTCCGCACGCCAGCGGAATATTTTGAAGACATGATTCGAAAGAATCAGTTCCTTTCCAACCCTTACAGCCCGACTGAATTAATTCGCATTTGTTTAACTAAGCTGCCACAATCCATAAGACAAATTGCTTTAGCCGGAAGATGTAAAGACGACATTGAGACTTTTAAGACTTTGTTGCAAGAAGTTGAGTATGACAACGACGATGGGACTTCCTGTAATTTTTTCAGTAACAGTAATTACAGTAGATTTTCAGAGAAAAGGGATAGTGACCGGAACGGGCGTTATATGGGTAATGTTGAGAATGACAGACGTAACAGACAGGACAATAGATACCAGCCCTATGACAATAACAGACGTTCTAACAGAAATTACACAGACAATTATAATGACGGTAATTCGTACCGGAATGATCAATCATACGGAAACAGTAATCGGTATTATCAAGACAGAAATTATTCAAACAGTAATAGAAGTTCTTACTACAGAAATAATCAGGGTAGTAGATACAACAATAATTTCAGAAGTGACAGTCAAAATTACACAAGAAGTAGCTATGCAGACAGACAGGAAAACAGAAATTTTAATAACAGACACAACCAAGAATTTGTATCTAACAGACAGGAGGGACCTAATTGGCATCCTCCACGTGACAGAACTTCAGAGAGACAAGTGCAAATCGTAGAAATGGATCCGCGAAATGACGCGAATAATCAAAGACGTGACGCAAACAATCGACAATGACTAGCAGCTTCGGCTTCTGGCAGCAATATAGACGGTTCAGAAAGTAATGACACTACGGCTTTATCCTACGTACGCCTGGAAGACATGAGAGACATTTTGTTAGACGAAAAGGAAAATAATGTAGACGCATTTTTACATCCTGTTATTGAAGTATGTGTGGGTAAGAATAAGTTCACTGCAGTTTTAGATTCTGGGAGCCCATTGAACGTCATTAGTGAATCAGTTTTTCGTATATGTGAAAGGACTATGGCCTGTCCTGTGTTACCTATTTCTAAAACTACAATTCGAGGAGCGATTTCTGGAAAAGGTGTAGAAGTTAAACAACAGACCAACCTAAATTTCAATTGTCAAGGATACGAATTTTCTGCTAATTTTATTATTGTTCCATTACTCAGTACACAAATTACACTCCTGGAAATTGAAATAAGAACACCGTGAATTCATTGTCCCACGAAGGGGAAACTTTATTGACACATTCCTGGGGTCAGATACATCACATGATCACATTGACAGAACCACAGGCACATAGACACAGGCAACAGAGCATGCACAATGTCGGCACTAGTACAGTGTATATCCACCTTTCGCAGCAATGCAGGCTGCTATTCTCCCATGGAGACGATCGTAGAGATGCTGGATGTAGTCCTGTGGAACGGCTTGCCATGCCATTTCCACCTGGCGCCTCAGTTGGACCAGCGTTCGTGCTGGACGTGCAGACCGCGTGAGACGACGCTTCATCCAGTCCCAAACATGCTCAATGGGGGACAGATCCGGAGATCTTGCTGGCCAGGGTAGTTGACTTACACCTTCTAGAGCACGTTGGGTGGCACGGGATACATGCGGACGTGCATTGTCCTGTTGGAACAGCAAGTTCCCTTGCCGGTCCAGGAATGGTAGAACGATGGGTTCGATGACGGTTTGGATGTACCGTGCACTATTCAGTGTCCCCTCGACGATCACCAGTGGTGTACGGCCAGTGTAGGAGATCGCTCCCCACACCATGATGCCGGGTGTTGGCCCTGTGTGCCTCGGTCGTATGCAGTCCTGATTGTGGCGCTCACCTGCACGGCGCCAAACACGCATACGACCATCATTGGCACCAAGGCAGAAGCGACTCTCATCGTTGAAGACGACACGTCTCCATTCGTCCCTCCATTCACGCCTGTCGCGACACCACTGGAGGCGGGCTGCACGATGTTGGGGCGTGAGCGGAAGACGGCCTAACGGTGTGCGGGACGGTAGCCCAGCTTCATGGAGACGGTTGCGAATGATCCTCGCCGATACCCCAGGAGCAACAGTGTCCCTAACTTGCTGGGAAGTGGCGGTGCGGTCCCCTACGGCACTGCGTAGGATCCTACGGTCTTTGCGTGCATCCGTGCGTCGCTGCGGTCCGGTCCCAGGTCGACGGGCACGTGCACCTTCCGCCGACCACTGGCGACAACATCGATGTACTGTGGAGACCTAACGCCCCACGTGTTGAGCAATTCGGCGGTACGTCCACCCGGCCTCCCGCATGCCCACTATACGCCCTCGCTCAAAGTCCGTCAACTGCACATACGGTTCACGTCCACGCTGTCGCGGCATGCTACCAGTGTTAAAGACTGCGATGGAGCTCCGTATGCCACGGCCAACTGGCTGACACTGACGGCGGCGGTGCACAATTGCTGCGCAGCTAGCGCCATTCGACGGCCAACACCGCGGTTCCTGGTGTGTCCGCTGTGCCGTGCGTGTGATCATTGCTTGTACAGTCCTCTCGCAGTGTCCGGAGCAAGTATGGTGGGTCTGACACACCGGTGTCAATGTGTTCTTTTTTCCATTTCCAGGAGTGTATATTAGGTATGGAGTTTCTTAACGCACATAAGGCAATTTTGAACTTTAAAGAAGGAAGTGTGAATTTGATTGTTGCCGGAATGCCGAAATGTTTGAAATTTTTCGAGTGTTTAACAAGATCTGAGTCAGATACAAAATGTTTAAGGTTTCTTACTTCTGATGTTTTCGTTGAGCGTTATGACGACAATGTGTTTATTCATGACAATGACAATAGATACAGAGACGCGATGGATGATATAATTAATAGTGAAGAATTAATTAATGAAAAGGTTAAGAAAGCTGAAGTGCCAGATGACGTTGCAAGAGAAGAGCTGTACCACATTCTGACTTCACATGCTACAGTATTTAGTCATCACACGGGAACTATACAAGGCTTACAATATTTATTTAAAGTAAAAGAACACACACCATTTCGCGGGAAAACGTACGCTATTCCTTTGGCTTACAGAGACAAGGTTAAGAATGAACTTCAGTACATGTTAGATCAGGGCATTATTGAGCCTGCAGTCAGTCCTTATTACACGTTGTTCTTAAAAAGGATGGGTCAATTCGTTTGGTTCTGGATTCCAGACAGATAAATAATATCATCATTCCTGAAACTGACCGTCCACAAAATTTAGATGAACTTCTTCAACATTTTCATGGAATTAAAGTTTTATCCACGATTGATATGCGCGCAAGTTTTTGGCAAATAGAACTCCACCCTGATTGTAGAAAATACACGGCCTTTTTAGCCTTTGGTAACTGTTACCAGTTTCGGAAATTACCGTTTGGACTTACTGTATCTTCAGCAGCATTCATTCGTAGCCTAAATGAAATTTTACCTGTTTATCTTCGTGACAATATTACTTCATATGTTGACGACATTCTTATTGCTAAACATTCTTGGAGTGAGCATAACAAAATTTTGGATTCATTATTACGTATTTTTGCAAGAGTTGGCATTACAGTGAACTTGGAAAAATCTGAATTTGGACGTTCACAGGTGAAATTTCTCGGTCACATTATTTCTACAGAAGGTATTCTTCCTGATCCAGAAAAACTTGACCCTATTCGTAATTATGCTGTTCCTACCACAAAACGTGATGTTCGTAGTTTTCTTGGTGTCTGTAATTTTCTTAGACGCTTTGTTAGATTAGACGATTTGGCCACACCTCGTTTATGTGAACTATGTGGAAAGAAATCTCATTGGTGTTGGGATGAGGAAGCTCAGTCAGAATTTGAACAGCTTCGTGATGCTTTAGTTGCTGCTCCACTTCTTTCACATCCGGATTTATCTAAAGATTTTTGTTTGGCGACGGACTCATCATACAAAGGCCTAGGTGCACACTTATTTCAAGAGATAGAAGAAGACGGCGTTGTAGTCCAGAAAACTATTGCATTTGGAAGTCGTGTTCTCTCTAAATCAGAAAAGAATTATTCGATTACGGAACTTGAAGCTTTGGCTGTTGTTTGGGCTTTTACAAAATTTCGGACATTTTTGTTTGGCAGACATACTAAGGTTTACACCGATCATCGAGCTCTGGAATTTCTTATGTCAACAAAATTAACTCACGGCAGATTGTCACGATGGGCGTTGTACTTACAGGAATTTGACTTTAGTATTGTTTACATACAGGGTTCTTCAAATATTGTTGCTGATGCTTTATCACGTGCACCTATGGGTTTGAAACAAAGTGCTGAAGAGGACTGCAAGGAAAACAATTATTGTTTGATGTATATTCAAGGTGTTGCATTTGAGAACTTTATTTCGTCTTCGCTCCAGGACATCGCTAAGGAGCAAAATAAGGATCCAATCTGGAAGGACATTAAGGAGAAGTGGAGGAGAAAGGAAAGCGTAGCGATTAGACAGCATTATTTAGTTCGCAATGACATTCTTTTTAAACGAAAATCGGTCGACAACTCTGTTTGGTTAGTTTGTATTCCTGATGAGTGGGTTAATAAGCTAATAAGCTGGTATACGCATTTCAGTTATGCACACGTTGGTCCCAGAAAATGCTTTCATAAATTACGGGAAAATTGCTACTTCAGTAATATGGAAAAACGTATTCGATCTGTTCTTGCCAAATGCAAATTATGTCAAAAGGCTAAGCCGCCAACAGTTTCTCACAGAGCACCGTTGTTTCCTATCATTCCCGCGAAATTAAAGGACATGGCTGCAGTTGATTTGTTCGGTCCAGTGGTTTGATCTACTAATGGTTTTGCGTACATTTTCGTAGCAGTGGAATTGACATCAAAATATGTGTGTTTTACACCTTTACGCAAAGCAACAGCTCGTTCAGTATCTAACGCTTTCATCAAACATTTTCTTAAAGAAGTGGGTCATGTTGATAAGGTTATATCAGATAATGGATCACAGTTTCGTTCTAAAATTTGGCTTCGTACTCTACGGCGTCGTAAAATTAAACCAATTTTCATTTCACTTTTTCTCCCCCAATCTAACGCTTCAGAGAGATGGATGAAGGAAATCAATAAATTGTGTCGTCTTTATTGTCATCAGAATCACAGAACTTGGGATCAATATCTTCATATTTTTCAAAACATTCTGAATGAACTTCCTAATGACTCAACTTCGTTACCGCCTATACTGATATTAAAAAACAAAGCACCGACAAATCGCATATCTGAAATCGTTCCTTTTCCGCCTTCACGGAAACTGCGGCATTCTGAAGTCGTGAACCTGGCTCTGCAAAATATTGCATCTGCGGCTGCTAGAAGAGAGAAATCAGCTAAGCGTCCTGGTCGTTTAAAAATTTTGTCAGTTGGTCAAAAAGTGTTAATTAAGTCTCACCGTTTGTCTCACAAAGGAAAAGGCTTGTGTCGCAAATTTTTTCTGCTTTATAACGGCCCATATAGAATTCGCAAAATTATTCATGATAACACTGTTGAAGTAGAAACTCTTAAATCACGACGATCTAAGGGAATACATCATATATCAAACGTTAAAATTTTTGTAGAATGACATACTTGTGAGAAACTAACAGCTACATGTAAACATGCAGAGAGTACAAGGATACCGCGCTGTGTTTGGGCGGCGGCATATACTCAAAGCAACAGTCAAGTCTGCGCGCCGCACAAGGCAGTCGTTGACCGCAAACAATTGCTTTCTACGTCACGCGCCTACAGCTGATCGAGCGCTCAGTGCGAATGCACTGACAGCCATAAACAAATACACAGTCTAATTTCTCCGACTAAATTCAGTATAAAGCTATAGTGACTTGATGAATTCTGTTATTAACATTCAGTATTTTTCAGGATACGGTTCTATAAAATATTTAAGAACTTCAGGTAAATTCTATGCGTGTCCGACGTTAAGACGACTTGCTATCGAGAAATTTTCAGGAAGAATGTAATTTCCAAGAAGAAACTAATAAACTAAAAAAAGGTAACTGTTAATTGAGTTCATTTTCAGGTAACATATTTCCACTTAGGTACGTACTTTAGACGTAAATTGCTGCTCGCGATTACGTGATTCATACTTTGTGCTAAATTTCATGTTCTATGAATTTACTTGTGAAGCGACGTGCTTGCGTACGTTAACTGATTTTGACAATGATTATTAATGAACTGAGTTATAACTTGTGTATATTATGCATCGCTTGGCTGCTATGCTTTTTCACTGATGTCATATTTTTTTATTATGTGCATGCTGTGCTTATTTATTTAAATTATAATTGTCACCTGATTAATTGTGCTGACTGTGGTTAGGTATGTAAGTTATACTTTGGGATTTATCTGCTTGCGCCTTCATGTTTACTTATTATAATTATATATGAACATTTATTTGCTTACGCTGATACGATGCTAATGACCTGTTTATTATGTAAGATACATATTTTCTGCATTGCGTATGGATTGCATATTTACACATTTCTGCTTGTTGTCATAACTATTCTTTAATTTGGTATATAGAAATGCTGATATACTGTGTATGAACATAGAGTTTAGGTTACACTATGGTATAGGCTACAGATTGTTCGCTTGGCAGAGCCTCGTTGTAAGAATTGTGCTGCATCCACTTGTTGACATTCTGTTCTCTACTGGTATATTTACTCGCTATTGCTTGTTTTGCTTACGCTCAGTGCCTTATATTTTTAAGATAGGAAAATGAACTACTATAATTCGACGAGCGACTTTAGTACAAGAAACGTCATAGAAGTCACATGAGCTGGAGGTTTTATGGAAGCTGTATAAATTTATGCTAATAGGAAGGAAGCTAACGACATGACATACCAAAACTAGGTTTAGACCATTGACAGTTATTACACTGCATTTTTCGTGAGCAATTGAAATAGGAAGTGACACTTGACACAAGAAATACTCCACATGTTTGCTTCTGTTTGCCATAATTCTTGAAGTGGTGTACACACTGTGAAATATTATAATCATTCACACTCCGTAATCGTACTTAATTACTGAGAGTTATTCGAACTAAGTCTGTTTGAGGTCATGTATGCATTTCTTTTGTTTATAATTCATAATGAGCAGAAGATTTTGGTCAGATGGATTACACAGAGGTTGTGTGTTGACATTGTGTCATCGGATTGTATGGGATGATGAGGTTTGCATTAGGATTTTATCTGTACTTGTTCGAGGAGACTGACTAGAGGAAAGAGTTGTTATGGAAGTGAAATGATATTGGCAATAAGGTTTATATGTATCGACGTATTAAAGAGGTATTATTGAGGTATTGAGATTGTGTGAAGTTGATGATTGTTGGAGTTTTGGTGGATAAGAGGTAAAGTGAGTGAGGTGCATATTTTTTTTGTTGGTCTATATGGAACAAGGAGGATGAAGATAGCAGACTAGAACACTAAAGTGGAAGGAAGATGGTCTACACACACTTTGTTAAATCACTAAGCAGTATGTACTTTTTTTTGGGAGAGAGGAAGTGTTTGCATATCTTGGCTCACTGACAGTTGTTCAGCAACCGTACATTTTGATCTGGCTTGGCAAACATTGGTCTTGACATGATGACTATGACGTTGCCTTAACTATTATTGACTGTTATACATTGCTGCCACTACCACTTGATACACATGATGAACATCAAATTTTGACAGAATTGCAATTATACAGTTAACACTATTCAATTACACAGTAGTACTTAATGTGGATGAAAGATGAGTGAGTGTGTTTTGTGTGTTTTCCTTTCCTAATCCTACCCACCTATCTCCTAAATATTATTTTATTTGTTTGTAGTGGCTTGCACTGACACCCATAAATATTATAGGTTTACTGATGTTTGTGTACTTGTAATAGTTAATATGACATTTATCTGACATCATTTGTGTGTTTGTTATGATTTGTATGTTTAGTGTAAAAGCATTTGTATGTGTATTCAAACTATTGTTCATGCTTGAACTGTCTGAGTAGTGATGGTGAATATTATGAACTGTTACCTGCACTTTTCAACATGATGTGTGACACTTAGAAATGTTTAATTTCTGCTGATGAACTGTGTGATCAGTGATAGTAAATATTATGGACTGTTACTTGTACTCTTTCTACATGATTGGTGCCACTAGGACATGTTTAATTTCTGCTGATGAACAGTGTGATCAGTGATAGTGAATATTATGGACTGTTACTTGTACTTTTTCTACATGATTGGTGCCAATAGGACATGTTTAATTTCTGCTTATAAACTGTGATGAACAGTGTCATCAGTGATAGTGAATATGATGGACTGCTCTCTGCACCTGCTCATCATTGCTGGGTGCAACTGATGGAACTGCTTTTATTGAAATGATGTCACTTGTTACTCTCTGCACCTACTCAACAATACTGGGTGCACAGATGGAGCTACTTCTATGGAAATGATGTCATTTGTCGGTGTCTGCACCTGCTCAACATTGCTGGGTGCCACTGATGAACTGCTTCTGCTGAAATGATGTCACCTGATGCTGTCTGCACCTGTTCCACAATGCTGGGTGCCACTGATGGACTGCTTCTACTGAAATGATGTCACCTGATGCTGTCTGCACCTGTTCCACAATGCTGGGTGCCACTGATGGACTGCTTCTACTGAAATGATGTCACCTGTTGGAGTCTGCACCTACTCCACAATGCTGGGTGCCACTGATGGAACTGCTTCTGGTGAAATGATGTCACCTGATGGTGTCTGCACCTGTTCCACAATGCTGGGTGCAACTGATGGAACTGATTCTACTGAGATGATGTCACCTGTTGCTGTCTGCACCTGCTCAACATTGCTGGGTGCCACTGATGGACTGCTTCTACTGAAATGATGTCACCTGATGGTGTCTGCACCTATTCCACAATGCTGGGTGCCACTGATGGACTGCTTCTACTGAGATGATGTCACTTGTTGCTGTAGCACCTATTCAACATTGCTGGGTGCTACTGCTGGAACTGTCAACTACTTGTTGTGAAAACATTTTATGTGAATATTTGTATAAACTGATTTTTTGTGTATTACTGTTTGTGAAAAGTTATGAGACTCTTACCTGCACATATTCGTCATTGCTGACGCTATCGATTGAATTGTTTAACCACATGATATTTGTGTAAACTATTATGTAAAGTCATATGTATGAAAGAATTTGTATTCCTTACTGTATTTTATATATTAGGCTATTGTAAGGTCAGTACAAAGCCAAATTTTATCTAGTTATATGATATTTACGTATTAATATTATCTTTTATTTTTGTCTGTATTTTTTTTGACGAATTTGGTGGTATTTTCACCACCAATGCTGGCAAAAATACCATCAAATTCTAGCCCGTGGAGGAAGGGCATATGAAAGGTGGCTACACTGAGCCACAGCGCCAGAGATCGCGCCAGACAGTATTGTTCCGCCGCCTCCACTGGCAGTGATTCTTGAGAAGTAGCGGCAGGCAGTTCTTGCCGAGAAGTTGTGGTGGACACTGCTTGTCGTGAAGTCGGAGTGGATATGTGGTAGTAGGGAGTGTTTGTTCCATGTTTTATGCAGTTATTTGATGGGAGAGATAGCAGATGTTATTCTAATGGAGATATTGTAATGATCAGAGTGCATTTCGTCAATATATATGAAGGTAATAAAACGCTATGTTCTTTTATTATTTGTGTGTCTCAAATAATGCATCATTACAGGTTCAGTCAACAAAGCATCTGGCTTGTGTTCTTGTATTAGAGTGTAATTTTGGTTTTCTTGCACAATTATAGTATTTCTAATTTTCTTTTATCACGTCAATATAATTGGTATTTAAAAATTCTTGTCTTGTTGAAGAAGAACCGTGCCAGATGTGCGTTGAGTCATACTTCCACATACAGAACAGTTATACTTGTGCTTTGGTTTCGTAGGTTTTATAGTTGCTGGGGACTTAATTAATTAATTGTGCTAACAGAAATTTTCTTACATTCTTTGTTGTCATTCTAAGCAGTCAGATTGCGTACTAAAACTAGTCAGGGCCATCCGTTTACGAGACTGCGTAATCGGACATACAGCGACAGAAAATTAAAAAGTATTTGCATTGCATTCTTATTTATTTAATTAAGACCCCATGCATCGTTCACTCTTATTATTCCCTCTTGGTTGTTGTACATATTGTATATGACCCGTCTCTCCCTATAGCTTACCCCTACTTTTTTCAGAATCTCGAACAGCTTGCACCATTTCATATTGTCGAACGCTTTTTCCAGGTCGACAAATCCTATGAAAGTGTCTTGATTTTTCTTTAGCCTTGCTTCCATTATTAGCCGTAACGTCAGAACTATCTCTCTCGTCCCTTTACTTTTCCTAAAGCCAAACTGATCGCCACCTAGCGCATTCTCAATTTTCTTTTCCATTCTTCTGTATATTATTCTTGTAAGCAGCTTCGATGCATGAGCTGATAAGCTGATTGTGCGATAATTCTCGCACTTGTTAGCTCTTGCCGCCTTCGGAATTGTGTGGATGATGCTTTTCCGAAAGTCAGATGGTATATCGCCAGACTCATATATTCTACACACCAACGCGAATAATCGTTTTGCTGCCACTTCCCCCAATGATTTTAGAAATTCTGATGGAATGTTATCTATCCCTACTGCCTTATTTGACCGTAAGTCCTCCAAAGCTCTTTTAAATTCCGATTCTAATACTGGATCCCCTATCTCTTCTAAATCGACTCCTGTTTCTTCTTCTATCACATCAGACAAATCAAATCTTCACCCTCATAGAGGCTTTCAATGTATTCTTTCCACCTATCTGCTCTCTCCTCTGCATTTAACAGTGGAATTCCCGTTGCACTCTTAATGTTACCACCGTTGCTTTTAATGTCACCAAAGGTTGTTTTGACTTTTCTGTATGCTGAGTCTGTCCTTCCGACAATCATATCTTTTTCGATGTCTTCACATTTTTCCTGCAGCCATTTCGTCTTAGCTTCCCTGCACTTCCTATTTATTTCATTCCTCAGCGACTTGTATTTCTGTATTCCTGATTTTCCCGGAACATGTTTGTACTTCCTCCTTTCATCAATCAACTGAAGTATTTCTTCTGTTACCCATGGTTTCTTCGCAGCTACCTTCTTTGTACCTATGTTTTCCTTCCCAACTTCTGTGATGGCCCTTTTTAGAGATGTCCATTCCTCTTCAACTGTACTGCCTACTGCGCTATTCCTTATTGCTGTATCTATAGCGTTAGAGAACTTCAAACGTATCTCGTCATTCCTTAGTACTTCCGAATCCCACTTCTTTGCGTATTGATTCTTCCTGACTAATGTCTTGAACTTCAGCCTACTCTTCGTCACTATTATATTGTGATCTGAGTCTATATCTGCTCCTGGGTACGCCTTACAATCCAGTATCTGATTTCAGAATCTCTGTCTGACCATGATGTAATCTAATTGAAATCTTCCCGTATCTCCCGGCCTTCTGCAAGTATACCTCCTCCTCTTGTGATTCTTGAACAGGGTATTCGCTATTACTAGCTGAAACTTGTTACAGAACTCAATTAGTCTTTCTCCTCTTTCATTCCTTGTCCCAAGTCCATATTCTCCTGTAACCTTTTCTTCTACTCCTTCCCCTACAACTGCATTCCAGTCGCCCATGACTATTAGATTTTCGTCCCCCTTTACATACTGCATTACCCTTTCAATATCGTCATACACTTTCTCTATCTGTTCATCTTCAGCTTGCGACGTCGGCATGTATACCTGAACTATCGTTGTCGGTGTTGGTCTGCTGTCGATTGGGAGTAGAACGACCCGGTCACTGAACTGTTCACAGTAACACACCCTCTGCCCTACCTTCCTAGTCATAACGAATCCTACACCTGTTATACCATTTTCTGCTGCTGTTGATATTACCCGATACTCATCTGACCAGAAATCCTTGTCTTCTTTCCACTTCACTTCACTGACCCCTACTATATCTAGATTGAGCCTTTGCATTTCCCTTTTCAGATTTTCTAGTTTCCCTACCACGTTCAAGCTTCTGACATTCCACGCCCCGACTCGTAGAACGTTATCCTTTCGTAGATTATTCAATCTTTTTCTCATGGTAACCTCCCCCTTGGCAGTCCCCTCCCGGAGATCCGAATGGGGGACTATTCCGGAATCTTTTGCCAATGGAGAGATCATCATGACACTTCTTCAATTACAGGCCACATGCCCTGTGGATACACGTTACGTGTCTTTAATGGAGTGGTTTCCATTGCCTTCTGCATCCTCATGTCGTTGATCATTGCTGATTCTTCCGCCTTTAGGGGCAATTTCCCACCCCTAGGACAAGAGAGTGCCCTGAACCTATATCCGCTCCTCCGCCCTCTTTGACAAGGCCGTTGGCAGAATGAGGCTGACTTCTTATGCCGGAAGTCTTCGGCCGCCAATGCTGTTTATTTATCAAAATTTAGGCAGTGGCAGGGAACGAACTCGGGACCGAAGACGTTTTGATCATGAGTCAAAGACGCTACCCCTAGACCACGGGTACGCTAGACCATTAATGGCCACTAAAAATAGAGAGACACTCAATACAGAGCCCTGCGGGACCCCATCCTCCTGGATATGGGGGGAACTATAGGAGGCACCAACTTGGACACGGAAATTACGAAGCAACAGGAAATTTTGGATAAAAATCTGGATCAGGCGTCGAAGACCCCACTCGTACAATGTGGCAATGATATGATGTCGCCAGGTAGTGTCATACACTTTTCGTAAATCAAAAATGACGGCAACAAGGTGTTGGCGTCTGGAAAAGACTGTTCAGACGGCAGATTCGAGGGACACAAGATTTTCAGCGGAAGCCGCCCTGACATTGAGCCAGTAGGCCATGTGACTCCAGGACCCAATCCAACTGCCGACACACCATACATTCCAGCAGCTTACAAAGAACGTTGGTGAGGCTGATGGGCCGATAGCTATCCACATCAAGTGGGTTATTACCGAGTTTGGGCACCTGAATGATGGTGCTCTCCCGCCATTGCGATGAAAAGACGCCATCGCATCAGATCCAGTTGAAGATGACGAGGAGATGTCGCTTGTAGTCAGATGAGAGATGTTAAATCATCTGACTGTGGATCCGATCTGGTCCAGGAGCTGTGTCGGGGCAATGTGCAAGGGCAATGAAGAGCTCCCACTCTTTAAATGGGGCTTTATAGGATTCACTGTGGCTTGTAGTAAACGAGAGGACTTCGAGAGGACTTTCCCTCCCAGCCACCATTTGAGAGTGCGAAAGGCTTTGCATCAGTAGAGAACACACCATTTATGTTAACACCGCGAACACCTGTTGTAGGTCTGGTACCCGAAAACATGTTTGATCTTTGCCCGCACTTGGGAAGGTGATGTATGGGAGAGACGTATCGCTCCCAAAACTCCTGCTTCCATCGTTTGATAACTTGGCGAATGCAGGCACAGAGCCCTTTAAGGCTGTGAGGTGCTCCAGGGAAGGGTGCCACTTATGCTGCTGTAGAGCTCGCCGACGCCCCTTAATTGTTTCAGCAACTTCCAGCGACCACCAAGGGACTCCCTTTCGCTGGGGGCACCCTAAAGAGCGAGGGATCGTGTTTTCTGCCACAGAAACAATTGATGTAGTCACCTGCTCAACCGTCACAACAATGGTACATGTGGGGGAGATTCAACAGTGACCCTTGTGCAGTGACAGTAAGATAGGGAAGTAGTCACTACCACACAGGTCATCATGTGCTCTCCAGTGGATAGATGGAAGAAGTCCTGGACTGCAAGTTGATAAATCAGTGGCCGAGTAGCTACCATGATCCACACTGAAATGTAATAGTTGCTGTAGCTCAACCAGGCAGTGGAAAAAACTGCCGCAATTCCATTGGAGGATGACATCATAGTGATATTGGGAAGGCGTGGAACATTCAATGAAGCTGTTTATGAATCAGGGTCACCTGCTGCCACCGACGTTTTGCCTGAGCAGTCTATATCCAATGTGTCTGAGTGTCCGGCGAGATCTAAGTCTTCAGTAGACGCCAGAATCTCCATCTCATCCACAGATGCAGAGCTTATAGGTAGCTGTGGTGTGTGTGCCACTGAAATTCCCTTGGTATTGGGGACCTTCTTTTTGGGTTTCGCTCGCTGCTCCTTGGGTTTCCCTGGCTGGGAGGACTTCACTGATTCAGTCTCCGGGACTGAGGATGACCATGAAGCCCTACTACCAGCTGCTTATGGGCTCTTCAGCCACTGGCAGGTGTCATCTTTCCCATTAGTAGAAACCTAGTAAGGGAGTGACCCAAGGGACCCCTTCATGGCGAGAGGAGCCGAAGAAGACTTACGCTTCTCCAGCTCAGAAGTGGGGATTTATATCCCCAATGGCTGGGGGGTGTTGCTCCTGAAGTAGGTGGTGCAGGAGAAACAGGGATGGAAGTGTCCCTCACCATCAAGGGGGCAGGTATAGTCTTCTGATTCTGAGACGACAGGAGTGGGTGGAACTGATGGGGTGACAACCGTTCTCATATTGGTGGCGTAAGAGGAGGTCACAGCCACAGGATGTAGGCACTCAAATTTCCTCTTAGCCTCAGTGTAGGTCAGTCGGTCCAGCGTCTTATATTCCATGATTTTCCTCTTTTTCTGTAAAATCCTGCAGTCTGGCAAACAAGGTGAATGATGCTCTCCACAGTAGACACAGATGGGAGCTGGGGAACATGGAATATTTGGATGTGATGGACATCCACAATCTCATCATGTGATGCTGGAAGTACAGCGGAAAGACATATGGCTGAACTACCAGCACTTAAAGCACTGCATCGGGGAGAGGGATATATGGCTTGACATCATAGCGGTAGATCATCATCTTGACCTTCTTGGGCAATGTGTCACCCTCGAAGGCCAAGATGAAGGCACCAGTGCCAACATGATTATCCCTCAGACCCTGATGGATGCGCCGCACAAAATGAACACCTCGCCACTCTAAATCGGCGTGCAGCTCGTCGTCAGACTGTGAAGGAAGGTCCCTGTGGAAAATAAACCCTGGACCATATTTAAGCTCTTATGGGGCGTGATGGTAACAGAAACATCCCCCAACTTGTCACAAGCGAGTAATGCCCATGACTGGGCAGAAGATGCTATTTTTATCAAGACTGACCCTGAGCATATTTTGGACAAGCCCTCCACCTCCCCAAACATGTCCTCCAAATGCTCATAACAAAACTGAGGCTTCATGGACAGGAAAGATTCCCCAACGAACTCTCGTACATACGAGGTACTGGGGTGAATAAACTCCACTGCCATCCTTAGCCTGGCGTTCCTCCCATGGTGTGGCCAGGGAAGGGAACGATTTGGGGTCATGTTTCTTAGCATTGGAGATAGACTTTGGCCGCTTAGGGACTGTTGGCGCCGGACCACCAGCAAGAGGTGACGTACTACGCTTCATGGCGTGTCATCCAGCCCGATGCCACCCATTCTGATCAGGGGCCCTCCCACGGGCACCACCCAACCTCAGCAAGGGCCACCCAGCAGCATGGCCATTGCTGGGAGTCCCGATGCCCCGGGGAAATGGGCATAGGCGCCCTTCTCCAATTGGCTTGCTCTTCAGGAAAAGTTTGAAAAATGGAGGTCAAACCCTACAGGGGACTGTCACATAAAGGCCGAAAGGTGTGAGACTGCTTTTAGTCGCCTCTTACGACAGGCAGGAATACCTCGAGCTTATTCTAACCCCTGGGCCCACCTGCAGCTACCATTGTCAGGAAAGTGATTATCTCCAAGCGTGAACGTGCATTGTTTTCCTTTCAATTCTTGCCGTAAGAGGGATAAGCAAGGCAGCTAGCTTCTGGATGTACAAACATCTAATAAATAATGGATACTTACATATATAGCAGTATATTTACAATGCGCGGTCGATATTGTTTTATGACAACACGTCGATGTTTTCTCCGTCGAAATATTGATAATTCGATAATTTTTCGATATATCGTTGGCCGATAATGATATTAACTCAAATATGGATACATCGGATTCTCGATGTTTTTAAAAATATCAACAGGCCTACTCTCCGCCCCAGTGCAGCCAGCTAATGCCGGAACGCGAAGTACATCTACATCTACATCTGCATACATACTCCGCAATTCACCATACGGTGCGTGGCGGAGGGTACCTCGTACCACAACTAGCATCTTCTCTCCCTGTTCCATTCCCAAACAGAACAAGGGAAAAATGACTGCCTATATGCCTCTGTACGAGCCCTAATCTCTCTTATCTTATCTTTGTGGTCTTTCTGCGAAATGTAAGTTGGCGGCAGTAAAATTGTACTGCAGTCAGCCTCAAATGCTGGTTCTCTAAATTTCCTCAGTAGCGATTCACGAAAAGAACGCCTCCTTTCCTCTGGAAACTCCCACCCGAGTTCCTTAAGCATTTCCGTAACACTCGCGTGATGATCAAGCCTACCAGTAACAAATCTAACAGCCCGCCTCTTAATTGCTGCTATGTCCTCCCTCAATCCGACCTGATAGAGACCCCAAAAGCTCGAGCATTACTCAAGAATAGGTCGTATTAGTGTTTTATTAGCGGTCTCCTTTACAGATGAACCACATCTTCCCAAAATTCTACCAATGAACCGAAGACGACTATCCGCATTCCCCACAACTGCCATTACATGCTTGTCCCACTTCATATCGCTCTGCAGTGTTACACCCAAATATTTAATCAACGTGACTGTGTCAAGCGCTACACTACTAATGGAGCATTCAAACATTACAGGATTCTTTTTCCTATTCATCTGCATTAATTTACATTTATCTATATTTAGAGTTAGCTGCCATTCTTTACACCAATCACAAATCCTGTCCAAGTCATCTTGTATCCTCTTACAGTCACTCAACGACGACACCTTCCCGTCCACCACAGCATCATCAGCAAACAGCCGCACATTGCTATCCACCCTATCCAAAAGATCGTTTATGTAGATAGGAAACAACAACGGACCTACCACATTTCCCTGGTGCACTCCAGATGATACCCTCACCTCCGATGAACACTTACCATCGAGGACAACGTACTGGGTTCTATTACTTAAGAAGTCTTCGAGCCACTCGCATACTTGGGAACCAATCCCATATGCTCGTACCTTAGTTAGGAGTCTGCAATGGGGCACCGAGTCAAACGCTTTAAGGAAGTCTAGGAATATGACATACGTCTGATACCCTTCATCCATGGTTTGCAAGATATCATGTGAAAAAGGGCGAGTTGCGTTTCGCAGGAGCGATACTTTCTAAAGCCGTGCTGATGCATGGACAGCAACTTCTCCGTCTCAAGGAAATTCATTATATTCTAACTGAGAATATGTTCGAGAATCCTGCAACAAACCGATGTTAAGGATATTGGTTTGTAATTTTGAAGATCCGTCCTTCTACCCTTCTTATATACAGACGTCACCTGCGCTTTTTTCCAGTCGCTCGGTACTTTACGTTGGGCAAGAGATTCGCGATGAATGCAAGCTAAGTAAGGAGCCAATGCACTAGAGCACTCTCTGTAAAACCGAATTGGAATCCCATTAGGACCTGGCGATTTATTCATTTTCAACCCATTCAGCTGCTTCACAACCCCAGGGATGTCTATCACTATGTCCTCCATACGCGAATCTGTACGAGACTCAAACGACGGTATGTTTGCGCGATCCTCCTGCGTGAAAGATTTCTCAAATCCTAAATTTAAAATTTTAGCTTTCGTTTTGCTGTCTTCCGTTGCCAGGGCAGACTGATCATTGAATGACTGGATGGAAGCCTTCGACCCGCTTACCGATTTTACGTAAGACCAGAATTTCCATGGGTTTTCAGCAAGATCTTTTGCTAAGGTATGATGGTGGTAGTGGTTGAGTGCTTCGCGCATCGCTCTTTTTACAGCAGCACGAATCTCTACTAACTTTTGCCTGTACTCATTCTCCCGATCTTACTTGTACAGCGAGTGCAACTGCCTTTGCTTCCTGAGCATTCTCCAGATTGCGCTGTTAAACCACGGTGGGTCTTTTCCGTCCGTAACCCACTTTTTCGGCACATACTTCTCCAATGCATGATTTACAATGTGTTTAAAATTTTCCCATAATTCTTCCACGTCCATCGTACCGGAAGTAAATAAAGTACTGTACAGTGCAGTGACAACCAGAGCCCTCTTATTCGTGCGATGTTGAAGGCTAGGGATGAGGAGAAGGAGGGGGTCACCTGTGGCCAACGTGTTTAGGAATCTTGTTCTGGGACACATGTTATTCTACGCGATAAATTCTAAGTAATATGAGTATGTAATATGTCAGCCTCACGCACATATATTGTGCGTTCAATATTACTTTAACAATATTCTCGTAGTGCTCTGCAACTATACATACGCCCCAAATCAAAATGAAGAAACTTAAGCAACTGAAGAATTATTATGATATGAAGGTAATGATTTTCGGTTTATAATTCAACCATTCCTGTCACGTTGAAGCATGGCACATCTCCTGCAAATGTAAGAGGGGCGTTCAGTGAGTAATGAAACACACTTTTTTTCTGAAAGCGAGTTGGTTTTGCTCAGGATTCCATTACGTCACATTATTCCCTATTTCTAGAAGGAGTCAAAGTAGAATCTGTTTTACATTCCAAGTACCTAGGCAGCATGATCTCGAAAGACAACACCATTAAGTAGGAAATACTCAGCAGGACACAGAAAGAATCCAGTTTTTACAGTCAAATCAGAAATCTTCTCTGGGATGATAAAATACCAAGAAAAGCAAAAGCGACTATGCACCACACCTATTTTGTACCAATCCTAATATATGGTTTAGAAACATGTACCCTACTAAACAAAGACGCCAGCAGAATTCAGGCAACAGAAATGAGATTCATTAGAACTACGAATCAAACAACAATAAAGGACAAAATCAGGAATGAGGTGTGGGACTTAACTGCTAAGATCATCAGTCCCTAAGCTTACACACTACTTAACCTAAACTATCCTAAGGACAAACACACACACTCATGCCCGAGGGAGGACTCGAACCTCCGCCGGGACCAGCCGCACAGTCCATGACTGCAGCGCCTTAGACCGGTAGTAAAGAAACGTAGGCTTCAGTGGCATGGGTACATAATTAGAATGAACAGCCAAGACCTGCCAGAAGGTATTTCAGCCGGAGTCTCGTAGGAAGAAGACCAGGGGAAGACCAAGGATACGCTGGATAGAGACTGTAAGATCAGATGTGGAGGAGAAAGGAAGAAATGGTAAGCTGTCCTGGAAAGCAGAGCGAGATGGTGAGGGCTTGTACACCACACACGGGAAACTGGAGTTGTAAAACGATGATAATGATAATTCCCTCACCCTTATGTCTACAAAACCCTAGTTCTCAATGCGACGACCTTACGCTACATTAGTGGGAAAGCCTGTATGCCCGCATGGTACCACGCTACTGGTCGACGTCGGGGCCAAAGTCTTGCTGCATCACTGATGTCTCCATCATCCTCATCCGAACGCAGCAGGATTCATACCTATGTGCTGCCGACCGGCACGCGGGAGTTACGATGTGCATTCAAGTTCTAAGGCCTCCGATTTTTTTTTCTAATTAACTACTCACCCGAAATCGATGAAACTGGCGTTACTTCTCGACGTAATCGCCCTGCAGACGTACACATTTTTCACAACGCTGACGCCATGAATCCGTGGCAGCGGCGAAGGCATCTTTAGGAGTCTGTTTTGACCACTGGAAAATCTCTGAGGCAATAGCAGCACGGCTAGTGAATGTGCGGCCACGGAGAGTGTCTTTCATTGTTGGAAAAAGCCAAAAGTCACTAGGAGCCAGGTCAGGTGAGTAGGGAGCATGAGGAATCACGACGTAATCGCCCTGCAGACGTACACATTTTTCACAACGCTGACGCCATGATTCCATGGCAGCGGCGAAGGCATCTTTAGGAGTCTGTTTTGATCACTGGAAAATCGCTGAAGCAATAGCAGCACGGCTGGTGAATGTGCGGCCACGGAGAGTGTCTTTCATTGTTGGAAAAAGCCAAAAGTCACTAGGAGCCAGGTCAGGTGAGTAGGGAGCATGAGGAATCACTTCAAAGTTGTTATCGCGAAGAAACTGTTGCGTAACGTTAGCTCGATGTGCGGGTGCGTTGTCTTGGTGAAACAGCACACGCGCAGCCCTTCCCGGACGTTTTTGTTGCAGTGCAGGAAGGAATTTGTTCTTCAAAACATCTGTTACGGTAGTGCCCTTTGGAACGCAATGGGTAAGGATTACGCCCTCGCTGTCCCAAAACATGGACACCATCATTTTTTCAGTACTGGCGGTTACCCGAAATTTTTTTGGTGGCGGTGAATCTGTATGCTTCCATTGAGCTGACTGGCGCTTTGTTTCTGGATTGAAAAATGGCATCCACGTCTCATCCATTGTCACAACCGACGAAAAGAAAGTCCCACTCATGCTGTCGTTGCGCGTCAACATTGCTTGGCAACATGCCACACGGGCAGCCATGTGGTCGTCCGTCAGCATTCGTGGCACCCACCTGGATGACACTTTTCGCATTTTCAGGTCGTCATGTAGGATTGTGTGCACAGAACCCACAGAAATGCCAACTCTGAAGGCGATCTGTTCAACAGTCATTCGGCGATCCCCCAAAACAATTCTCTCCACTTTCTCGATCATGTCGTCAGACCGGCTTGTGCGAGCCCGAGGTTGTTTCGGTTTGTTGTCACACGATGTTCTGCCTTCATTAAACTGTCGCATCCACGAACGCACTTTCGACACATCCATAACTCCATCACCACATGTCTCCTTCAACTGTCGATGAATTTCAATTGGTTTCACACTACGCAAATTGAGAAAACGAATGATTGCACGCTGTTCAAGTAAGGAAAACGTCGCCATTTTAAGTATTTAAAACAATTCTCATTCTCGCCGCTGGCGGTAAAATTCCATCTGCCGTACGGTGCTGCCATCTCTGGGAGTATTGACAATGAACGCGGCCTCATTTTAAAACAATGCGCATGTTTCTATCTCTTTCCAGTCCGGAGAAAAAAAATCGGAGGCCTTAGAACTTGAATGCACCTCGCATGACAGGTTTTCGTGACCCTGTTGCGATGACGACAGACGCCTCGCTCCTCGAATCGCAGTGCTATTGTTCACTGGCAGGTCTCTGTAGACTTTCTGCAAACGCATATAAATACACACATCAAAAAACGTTTTGCATCACCCGAGTTACCAGAACTCCTGAAGATAGACGCTGACTGTGCATATTGTATCACAGACACAGTCCCTTTGACTGTTGAGCGATGTCACTAAACCCGCCCAAAGATGTAAACAACCATGCATGAATAGGAGGGGGTTCGACAGCCGATCAGTTCCAGTCATTCCACCAGGAAGGAGGTACATGGCTCGTGTTACCTGTAGTTCAACCATGCCCAGATGATCGCGTCCGCATTGTTACTTCATGACAGGAAGAGATCTCAGCAAAGGAAGTGTGCAGGCGTCTCGGAGTGAACCAAAGCGATATTGTTCGGACATGGGGATACAGAGAGACAGGAACTGTCGATGACATGCCTCGCTAAGGCCGCCCAAGGGCTATTACTGCAGTGGATGACCGCTACCTACGGATTATGGCTCGGAGAAACCCTGACACAACGCCACCATGTTGAATAATGCTTTTCGTGCAGCCACAGGACGTCGTGTTACGACTCAAACTGTGCACAATAGGCTGCATGATGCGCAACTTCACTCCATACGTCCAAGGCGAGGTCTATCTTTGCAACCACGACACCATGCAGCGCGGAACAGATGGACCAAAGAACATGCCGAATAGACCGCTCAGGATTGGCATCACGTTCTCTTTACCGATGAGTGTCGCATATACCTTCAACCAGACAATCGTCGGAGAAGTGTTTGGAGGCAACCCGGTCAGGCTGAACGCCTTAGACACACTGTCCAGCAAGTGCAGCAAGGTGGAGGTTCCTTGATGTTTTGGTGTGACATTATATAGGGCCGATGTCCGCCGCTGAACGACTTCCTTCAGGATACCGACTTCGCTCGACTAGAGTGGCAAGCATGTTCACCAGACATGAACCCTATGCAATACGCCTGGGATAGATTGAAAAAGGGCTGTTTATAGACGACGTAAGCCAACAATCCCTCTGAGGGATCCAAGCCGAATCGCCGTTGAGGAGTGGAAACAGTCTGGAGCAATTGTGCCTTGATGAACTTGTGGACAGTGTGCCACGCCGAATGCAGGCATGCATCAGTGTAAAAGAACGTGCTACTGGGTATTAGAGATATCGGTGTGTACAGTAATCTGGACCACCACCTCTGAAGGTCTCACTGTGTGGTGGTAAAACGTGCATTGTGTGGTTTTGATGAGCAATAAAAAGGGCGGAAATGATGTTTATGTTGATCTCTAGTCCAATGTTCTGAACAAGTTCCGGAACTCTCGGAACCGAGGTGATACAAAACTTTTTTTAATGTGTGTATCTTCGATGCGCTGGTTTTCCGTAGAAAGAAACTGAGTAACAGCTCTCTGCTTGGAACGCACCTCCGTTGTGGACGCTATTTTGCAAGCTACGTATAACGCCACCACCTACCGGAACCTCGTGAAACTATGGGGGCTGCAGCGGAAATATTCCACGATATCCCATGACAAATATCGAATTTTATCAACCGAAATTGGCCGAGAAAAAAAATGTGTTGCATTACTTATGTTGTAACTGCGACCAGGACGGTCGCGGGGTAGCACTGACGAAGGTGTGGCGGGCCCCGCGGTGAGGCCCGCGAACAACAACACAACGGGAGATGACGGACACGACCAACGTAGGACAGAACGAATACAACAAGACCGAACAACAGAGTCACAAGGAAACAAACTCGTACCCGAACTACGAAGTAAGCAGTCTAGCGGAAAGCGAGGTGTAAACCGACGTAAGCGAGATTAGACTGACTGGCAGACGCAGACGCAGACGCACGTGACGGAGGTTTGAACCCTCTGCTGGGGGGGAAGTCTTAGCGCCTGTGGGGCGCTTCTCCTTCTTGCATGGTGTGGTGGTGGGAAGATGACATGGTGGTTCTGGTATTTTACTTGGCTTTCGTGCTGGTTTTTTTTTTTTTTTTTTTTTATAGAATAGACGGAGGGATAGCAGAAGAAGCAGGAAAGCGAACGGCCCGATTGACTGGCCGGCTAGGTATTTAAAAATGAAAGCTGACAGTACAGTAGAAGGGACAGCAGGAGTTTGAGGAAAGAGAACGGCCCATTGGATAGCCGGTAGATTACAACTAAATGACAGAGTAAAGGAGAGGAGGAGGGACAGTAGGAGTTAATTGAAAGCGAAAGGCCATTATCCTAGCCTCATCTTCGTGGCGGTGGCAGTGATGGCGGTGGCAGACAATCTTGAGGCGGTGGAGTGTGGGGGGAGGAGGGGGAAAGTGAAAGAAGTGAGAGAGTGGCAGGTGAAGATGTGAAAGAGGACTGACTGGCTGAGCTGTTTTTTCTTTCTTTATTGATTTTCTATTCCCCCCGAAGGGGGCGGGCTGGCAGCAGCTTAGTACGCTGCTCTACAGCCTACAGACAGGCGATAAAACGGTGACTTGAAGTGTAAAATGACGGAAAAATGCGGAAAGTTAAAACAGAAAGCAAAGGGGTTGGCAAAGTTAATAAAATACACAGGAATCAGACAAGTAACATAGTAGACACACAATTAAAAAACATGGCGACAGTCTGGTTTCTGTTCACAAGAGATAAACAAATCACACCCAGCGACAGTATGATGGCCGTTCGCAACACTTCCCAAAATGCACACACTGTAAAACACTCACTGTAAAACACTGCACGAAAATGGTGGCACAAAGATGACACTCCCGAGCCAAAGGCAGATGGGGGGGGGGGGACCTGGAGGAGGGGGAAAACAAGGAGGGAGGAGAGCAGAAAACGAAAGTGGGGAACCAAGGAGGGAGAGGACTAATAAGGGGGGAGAGGGGCAGGGCAGACGCGAGAGGGAATGAGGAGAGGCAGAGGAGGGAAATGCAAAAGGACTCGGGGGAGAGAAGGGGGCAGAGAGAGGGGAGGTGGGGAAAAAAGAGGATGGAAGGGGGGGAGAGGGAGCCCAGGAAAAGGACAGAGGAAAGGAGGGGGAGTGAGGATCAGAGTTGATAGGAGGGATAAATGGAGGGAGAGAGGGCATCATCCGGGAGGGGGAGTTGATGGAAGCCACCTAGGGAAAGGAGATGAAGGGTGTAGAATGGAGGGTAGGGGGGACACATCAGTGAAGACGTGGCAGGGGGCGGGGATGGGAGAGGAGAGGAGCAACCAGGGGGTGGGGGGGATCAAGGCGGCGGGAGGTGTAGAGGATGCAGATATGTTCGAGGAACAGGAGCAGATGGGGGAAAGGAATGAGGTCATAGAGGATCCGCGTGGGGGACGGGAGTCGTATACAGAAGGCGAGGTGGAGTGCTTGACGCTCAAGGATCTGGAGGGACTTATAGAATTTGGGGGGGGGGGCAGATATCCAGGCAGGACTGGCATAACAGAGGATGGGACGGATTAAGGATTTGTAGGTGTGGAGGATGGTAGAGGGGTGCAACCCCCATGTCCGGCCAGAGAGGAGTTTGAGGAGTCGGAGGCGGCTGTGGTGGCTGAGCTTCTTTTTTTTTCTTTATTGTAATTTGAACACCCCATACAAGGTGGGCTGGCAGCGGAAATGTTTACTCCGCTCTTCAGCCATAAGCAGTACAATAAAAGAGAAAGGGAGACAGAAAAGTAACAGACTGGCGGTTTAAAAAAAACAGTAGATACAATAATTAAAAAACATGAAGCCGTTCACACTCGACGAAACAAACAAGAAAACTGGCGGCACTGTGCTCAAACACTGACGAGTTAGACGACACATGTGAACGAAGGAGCGTGGACGGCGAAAAACACTGATGCACAAACACGACGGCACAGACACTAAACCGAGGGCGATGATCTCCGGCGCGCGAATGTTCACTAGGCGTGTGCGAGTCGTGGCTGAGCGAGTGGCCAGCGCTTAAGTACGCTATCGGGGGCGCCGCTATTGGCCGCTGTAGCCACGTGTTCCACTGTGACGCCCTCACACTAAAAGCGGGCCAGGAGGTGCGCGCCGCCACAGCTTACGGCGCGATGGTGCAGAGACCTCTATGGGTCTTCGACGTCCATGACGTCTGGCGCGGATTCAAATCCCGCGGCGCGCGGTACCAGAACTTATTAAACGTCCCCTGTATTTCACTTTAACAATGTTAGCTTAAAAATCCATAGAAAATAGCGCAAGGCAGCGAAATTAATAATTGACTAATGCTACGTGACTTCTTTAATGACACACTCATCTGTTTCATTCATTTACACTGCATCTGTGAATCGCAACATAAAAATCTTCGAAGCAAAGAAAAGGTCATCAGTCCCTAAGCTTACCCACTAATTAATCAAAATTATCCTAAGGACAAACACACACACCCATGCCCGAGGGAGGACTCGAACCTCCGCCAGGACTAGCCACACAGAAGCAAAGAGATCTTTGGCGCCAGCTACAGGTTAGAAACCGCTCGCTTTGACATAATGATTGAAGCATGTTACCGGTGACAAAACAGTACTCCGCAAACCTCTCACTCGCTCTTCTGCACAATGCTTCGTGCTCGGGGATTAAACGGCTGCAAGGGGGCGGAGTGAGTGACAAACTACCGGTACGCGCGAAAGTTTAAAAGGTCTACATGCAGAAGGTCATCACTACATACGTACACCCACAATTATGGCTCAAATTTTCGCGCATGATCGGTTGCAGGGGCTGATATCTTGCAACGGTGTTTTTTTCTTCGTAAAATATGAGGTCAAGTTGATGGTGTTTCATTGTGAGCGCAGAGACGAATTTAAATATTGACTTACATATCAATAAGCCGAGAAGTCTGAGCGCAAGATCTTTCGCAAAGTAATGAGTCCTACGATAATAGATGGGTAGTGTACACTTTGATGAAGAGAAGACATATGGGGATAATTAATGCTGATGGAGTAAATAAGAAAACAAAGGTTGAAGTTCTATGGACAAATGTTCAGGATGGAAGTAACGCGACTAACGAAACGGGATTTTTAATGCACTGTAAGTCTCTGTTAAATGGTTCAAAGACGTAAGGAAAGACATCGAGAGCAATAAAATGAATCAGGAGAACATCTCTAACTGATACAATTAATGAGCACTGATCAGCAACTTTAAGGGCTTCCAAGATGAGTAAAAGCTAAACTACGGCTTGACTGAAGAGAGAAGACTGCCGGCCAGAGAAAGAATGCGAACCTTTAAAACTGCTTCTAGAAATGCGTTATAGGTACTTGTCATGGTCTCTAATGGCCCTAAACGAATAAAAGAAATTAGGAATTTTAATTACCTGTAGATTAATGAAGATGTGAGGTGATATCCGAATATCTGGTCAAATTACAAGCGAAATTTGATGGCGGCGGCTACTCGGGGTGATGTGCAATAAACAGATGGCAGTACACCTAAATGCTAAGATTTATAAGGCCGTCAGCTCCCAAGTGGTGCTGTGCGGTACTGAGTGAGGGGGAAATGACGGTGGGCACTGAAAGACAACCACTACACAGAAACACATGTTCCAATGGATATTGTGGAATTCTCTACATCATTCCCCAACGCCAGTACTGCAATTACTTTGTGTATACCTGTGGATGAAAAAATGAGGAATCGCTATTTTCTCTCATGTGGATGGATACCGAGAGTGACACCCCCTACTGTGGCCAAAACTGCGTAAAATGTGGTAATTAGTGGCTCGCGACCACATACACTCCTGGAAATGGAAAAAAGAACACATTGACACCGGTGTGTCAGACCCACCATACTTGCTCCGGACACTGCGAGAGGGCTGTACAAGCAATGATCACACGCACGGCACAGCGGACACACCAGGAACCGCCGTGTTGGCCGTCGAATGGCGCTAGCTGCGCAGCAATTGTGCACCGCCGCCGTCAGTGTCAGCCAGTTTGCCGTGGCATACGGAGCTCCATCGCAGTCTTTAACACTGGTAGCATGCCGCGACAGCGTGGACGTGAACCGTATGTGCAGTTGACGGACTTTGAGCGAGGGCGTATAGTGGGCATGCGGGAGGCCGGGTGGACGTACCGCCGAATTGCTCAACACGTGGGGCGTGAGGTCTCCACAGTACATCGATGTTGTCGCCAGTGGTCGGTGGAAGGTGCACATGCCCGTCGACCTGGGACCGGACCGCAGCGACGCACGGATGCACGCCAAGACCGTAGGATCGTACGCAGTGCCGTAGGGGACCGCACCGCCACTTCCCAGCAAATTAGGGACACTGTTGCTCCTGGGGTATCGGCGAGGACCATTCGCAACCGTCTCCATGAAGCTGGGCTACGGTCCCGCACACCGTTAGGCCGTCTTCCGCTTACGCCCCAACATCGTGCAGCCCGCCTCCAGTGGTGTCGCGACAGGCGTGAATGGAGGGACGAATGGAGACGTGTCGTCTTCAGCGATGAGAGTCGCTTCTGCCTTGGTGCCAATGATGGTCGTATGCGTGTTTGGCGCCGTGCAGGTGAGCGCCACAATCAGGACTGCATACGACCGAGGCACACAGGGCCAACACCCGGCATCATGGTGTGGGGAGCGATCTCCTACACTGGCCGTACACCACTGGTGATCGTCGAGGGGACACTGAATAGTGCACGGTACATCCAAACCGTCATCGAACCCATCGTTCTACCATTCCTAGACCGGCAAGGGAATTTGCTGTTCCAACAGGACAATGCATTTCCGCATGTATCCCGTGCCACCCAACGTGCTCTAGAAGGTGTAAGTCAACTACCCTGGCCAGCAAGATATCCGGATCTGTTCCCCATTGAGCATGTTTGGGACTGGATGAAGCGTCGTCTCACGCGGTCTGCACGTCCAGCACGAACGCTGGTCCAACTGAGGCGCCAGGTGGAAATGGCATGGCAAGCCGTTCCACAGGACTACATCCAGCATCTCTACGATCGTCTCCATGGGAGAATAGCAGCCTGCATTGCTGCGAAAGGTGGATATACACTGTACTAGTGCCGACATTGTGCATGCTCTGTTGTCTGTGTCTATGTGCCTGTGGTTCTGTCAGTGTGATCATGTGATGTATCTGACCCCAGGAATGTGTCAATAAAGTTTCCCCTTCCTGGGACAATGAATTCATGGTGTTCTTATTTCAATTTCCAGGAGTGTAGACGACCTAAGCAAACAAATATGTGAAGAAAATACAATAGGGTGGAAAAACATTTTCCAGGATCCAAAGACGTGGACCTTGCTAAAGCGAGGTATCTCTGGCCTAAAAAAATTCAGTAGTTCTAGAAAAGAAGAGTTTAGTGATAGAGCTCCAGCTTGTATCCAGTTTAATTTTGGTTTGAAATCTTTTGAATGTAAGAGACAAGGCTGGCAGTGTCTCTTCTGCCTGCTGCCACATATGAATCCATGTAATGGAATGTAGGCTCATGCCTTGTCTCTCATGCTTCGAACACTTTACTGTAAGCATTAACGGTCCTTGATTCACGTTCCTTATGTTTTCAGGAGCTTTCATTTACAGCTGGAGATAGTACATTATTCCCATATAAAAATGGGTCAACTTAACTGTCGATATGCCGGCCGGAGTGGCCGAGCGGTTAAAGGCGCTACAGTCTGGAACCGCACGACCGCTACGGTCGCAGGTTCGAATCCTGCCTCGGGCATGGATGTGTGTGATGTCCTTAGGTTAGTTAGGTTTAACTAGTTCTAAGTTATAGGGGACTTATGACCACAGCAGTTGAGTCCCATAGTGCTCAGAGCCATTTTTGAACTGTCGATATGGAATGTCAGCTTCACCCCATAATGTACTGATAATGCGGCTTGGGACATCATATTTGCGCAAACTGAAGGAGAACAGAACACTGACAATATTTCTTTTGTGTCTATACAGGATGAACATTAATAAAACCGACAAACAGCAGGGACAGATTCCTGAATGGAAATGAAGGAAACAAGGTCCTATAAACATGTGTCCGGAAATGCATCGTTGCCACAGTAGATGGCGCTGACAAATGAAAGTTCCTCTGACCTCTTCCCGTGTGTTCTCTTTTGTTTCCTCCTTTATTGTTATTTCATACCCCTGCCCCACGTCGGCAGGAGTGAGCTAGTAGCGGCACAATCTGCCGCTCTTCAACCATGAGACTACATAAAACAACGCAGGAGAACAGTACATACATAAAATACAGGGATAAAAGATGAAGTTTACAGATGACAAGGGGAAATAATGGACATTATACAAAAAAGGGGTGGTTTCAGGAGGTACATTTATATAAAATCCACATATAATTAAAATGACACTCGATGAGGACGGAACACATATATACTTGTGGTATGAAGAGCACAACTGGAAACGGCGTTCACAGTAATGAAAGCCACACGGGACAATGACACTGAACACAAACTTCACTGAAGTTACATACACAGCGAGCACCAAAACACGAGAATGTAGCTGGATTAAAACTGGAAGGGCATGCCAACAGAGGGGAGATCAGAGAAGAGGGAGACAGGACGGATAGAAGGGGGTTCGGCGGAGGAGGGGGCAGAAGGGGGCGAGCCGGTAGCACACGAGAAAGTGCAAGGCCTGGGAAAGGAGGAGTGAGAAGGACAGAGGAGCAGGAGCGAGAAAACAGCGGAGGGGGGAGGGGAACGATAGGGAACCCAAGGCAGGAGGGGAGGGGGAATAAGAGGGTCAGAGTTGGAAGCAAGGATAAAATCGGGGCGAAGCACATCAGCCAGGATGGGGAGACATTGGAAGTTCCTTTATGAGACCAGGTGGAGGTTGTGGAGATGGAGAGGGTGGTACACATCGGTAAAGGCGCAGCAGCAAGTGTGGAGTGGAGAAGAAAGGAGGGAGTGAGAGGAATCGAGGCGGCGGTTGGTGTAAAGTATACGGATGTGTTCAAGGAAAAGGAAGAGATGTGGGAAGGGGATGAGGCTATAAAGGATCATCGTGGGGGATGGAAGACTACGGAAAGCAAGCTGAAGTGCACGGCATTCAAGGATTTGGAGCGCTTCTTAGAATTTAGGAGGGACAAAGATCCAGGTGACACTGCCATAACAAAAGATGGGACAGATCAAGGATTTATAGGTATGAAGGATGGTGGAAGGATGTAATCCCCATGTCTGGCTGGACAGGAGTTTCATGAGGCGGAGTCTACTGTGGGCTTTGTGTTGGATGTTAAGGAGATTGGGAGTCCAGGTGAGGTGACAGTCAAGTGTGAGGCCAAGTTATTTCAAGCTGGATACGGCGGTGATAGATGGTGAGGTAGAATGCCATGTATTCCTTGAGTGTTGAAGGCTGTGTGAATTACACACCATACTGTAAGCAGCAGAATGGTCCGGTATTCATGTCGGGAACAAGCCAAGATCCAAAATGGTGTTTATGTACGGCCAAGCAGATGGAAATGGCCGAGAAGCAGCACAGGTATACTCAAACAAGTACCCTCACAAACACCAACCATATTACAGAACATTTCAAGCCATTTTTGAGCGTTTGTGTGTTCATCGGTCCTTTCATACAGACAAATGTGCAGGGAGGTGGCAGACTGTGAGTACACCAGATTTGGAGGACCGGGTTCTACAGGATATTGAGATGAGCCCTAGTGCAAAACCCAGGCAAGTGGCCAGCCAACATGGTGTAAGCAAAGCACGATTATGTGTATAAGCTACTCTCTCTATCACCTGCAATGAGCGCAAGGACTATGAGCAGCAGATTGCCCTCTAAGGTAAGGATTTTCTCGATAGATTTTGCAACAGACCATCACAATTATGGGATTTCTGTCATCGGTCCTTTTTACCGACGAAACAACCTTTACCAGAACTGGCATCGTCAATCCGCATAATCACCGTCTGTGGGCTACAGACACGGCACATAGTCAGAGGAACTTTCATTCGTCAGCGCCATCTACCGTGGCATTTCCGGATACAGGTTCATACGACCTTTTTGTCTCCATTTCCAGTCAGGAATCCGTCCGTGCAGTTTGTCAGTTTTATTAATGTTCATTTTTAAGTTGTAGCGGCACATTAATCTGGAGCGTAGCCCGAGATCTTTTGGAAGTTGACAGTTTGCTTGTGCATTGGCGAAGTAGAGTCGAACAGTTAAGTTAACTAAAAAAAAATCATCTTGATAGAGAAAAATGTTGCGAGCATTACCTACAAAAAATTATTATCCTCTTAATGTTATGTCATTTGTCGAACACCTTGTTTTGATATCCCAAAACATTACTGAATTATTAGGGACAATCATGCTGAAAGGTTTTTTTTCTAGCGGCTGTCTTTTTTTCCATGCGTGGAATGGGGCAGAGGTTATGAGTTTCCGCTTTTGTCACGTTCTGCGACTATTATGCTTCTTTTGTTAAGCAAACGTACATCATCAAATATGGCCAATAAAGCAATTAGAAATCTTTCGCTCAACGGATAACTACGACGTAAGTAAGCTTGTAGCAGAAGGTGACGTTACAGAGATGCTCTTAAGGCTTATTTATTTTAATATTCTTTTCACGGCACACATACCACTTCATCTTGGATTGATGTTCTTCGTATAGGCATACAAGGTTACACGGAGATCGAAATTATGTAGTATAAAGGGAATATCTAAAGAAAAGGAGAGGTTCTCAGTCCACAAACAGAGACAATTTATTCTACACAAACATGGTACAAAAAGGGAGGACAAAAGGCACGTAAAATCACGTTATTAAAATCCTTCTCGTGACATTTATTTAAATGTGGGTCCGTTAACCTGCAGCACATTAGGGTATAGGAAAGGCGTTATTTCGTCCGTCAGGGACAGCATGATAAGGACTACGACTATTCATAAATACAAATAAAACAGTTTCTGCGTCAGTCACTTATTTATTTTGCAACTACTCATTTCAATGGTTCACATCATCATCTTCGAGTGGAGAACTTTTAATTCACATAGCTGGTCTTGGTGAAGAGTACAGATGTCGCTTCGCAGTAGGAGACCAAGGGTGGGGACTTCAATCTTCCCTCGATATGTTGGCAAAAATACTAGTTAAAAACCGGTGGTAGGCAGAAAACATCTTCCGAGATTGTTCTAAATGCTTTCTCCGAAAATTATTTCGAGCAGTTAGTCCACGAACCCACGCGAATTGTAAATGGTTGCGAAAACACACTTGACCTCTTAGCCACAAACAATCCAGAGCTAATAGAGAGAATCATGACTGATACAGGGATTAGTGATCACAGGGTCGTTGTAGCTAGGCTCAATACCGTTTCTTCCAAATCCACCAGAAACAAACGCAAAATAATTTTATTTAAAAAAGCGGATAAAGTGTCGCTAGAAGCCTTCCTAAGAGACAATCTCCATTCCTTCCGAACTGACTATGCCAATGTAGACGAGATGTGGCTCAAATTCAAAGATGTAGTAGCAACAGCAATTGAGAGATTCATACCTCATAAATTGGTAAGAGATGAAACTGATCCCCCATGGTACACAAAACAGGTCCAAACGCTGTTGCAGAGGCAACGGAAAAAGCATGCGAAGATCCCGAAGATTGGCTAAAATTTACAGACGCGCGAAATTTGGCACGGACATCAATGTGAGATGACTTTAATAGGTTACACAACGAAACATTGTCTCGAAATTTGGTAGAAAATCTGAAGAAATTCTGATCGTATGTAAAGTACACAAGCGGCAAGACGCAGTCAATAGCTTCGCTGCACAGTGCCGATGGTACTGTTACCGACGACTGTGGGCTAAAGCGGAGTTATTGAACGCAGTTTTCCAAAATTCCTTCACCAGGGAAGACGAATGGAATATTCCAGAATTTGAAACACGAACAGCTGCTAGCATGAGTTTCTTAGAAGTAGATACCTTAGGGGTTTCGAAGCAACTCAAATCGCTTGATACGGGCAAGTCTTCAGGTCCAGATTGTATACCGATTAGGTTCCTTTTAGATTACGCTAATACAATAGCTTCCTACTTAGCAATCATATACAACCGCTCGCTCACCGATAGATCTGTACCTACAGATTGGAAAATTGCGCACGTCGCACCAGTGTTTAAGAAGGGTAGTAGGAGTAATCCTTCGAACTACAGACCTATATCATTGACGTCGGTTTGCAGTAGGATTTTGGAGCATATACTGTACTCAAACATTATGAATCACCTCGAAGGGAACGATCTATTGATACGTAAACAGCATGGTTTCAGAAAACATCGTTCTTGTGCAACGCAGCTAGCTCTTTATTCGCACGAAGCAATGGCCGCTATCGACAGGGGATCTCAAGTTGATTCCGTATTTCTAGATTTCCGGAAAGCTTTTGACACCGTTCCTCACAAGCGACTTCTAATCAAGCTGCGGGCCTACGGGGTATCATCGCAGTTGTGCGACTGGATTCGTGATTTCCTGTTAGGAAGGTCGCAGTTCGTAGTAATAGACGGAAAATCATCGAGTAAAACTGAAGTAATATCAGGTGTTCCCCAGGGAAGCGTCCTGGAACCTCTGCTGTTCCTGATCTATATAAATGACCTGGGTGACAATCTGAGCAGTTCTCTTAGGTTGTTCGCAGATGATGCTGTAATTTACCGTCTAGTAAGGTCATCCGAAGACCAGTATCAGTTGCAAAGCGATTTAGAAAAGATTGCTGTATGGTGTGGCAGGTGGCAGTTGACGCTAAATAACGAAAAGTGTGAGGTGATCCACATGAGTTCCAAAAGAAATCCGTTGGAATTCGATTACTCGATAAATAGTACAATTCTCAAGGCTGTCAATTCAACTAAGTACCTGGGTGTTAAAATTACGAAATTACGAACAACTTCAGCTGGAAAGACCACATAGATAATATTGTGGGGTAGGCGAGCCAAAGGTTGCGTTTCATTGGCAGGACACTTAGAAGATGCAACAAGTCCACTAAAGAGACAGCTTACACTACACTCGTTCGTCCTCTGTTAGAATATTGCTGCGCGGTGTGGGATCCTTACCAGATGGGATTGACGGAGGACATCGAAAGGGTGCAAAAAAGGGCAGCTCGTTTTGTATTATCACGTAATAGGGGAGAGAGTGTGGCAGATATGATACGCGAGTTGGGATGGAAGTCATTAAAGCAAAGACGTTTTTCGCCGCGGCGAGATCTATTTACGAAATTTCAGTCACCAACTTTCTCTTCCGAATGCGAAAATATTTTGTTGAGCCCAACCTACATAGGTAGGAATGATCATCAAAATAAAATAAGAGAAATCAGAGCTCGAACAGAAAGGTTTACGTGTTCGTTTCTCCCGCGCGCTGTTCGTTAGTGGAATGGTAGAGAGATAGTATGATTGTGGTACGATGAACCCTCTGCCAAGCAGAGTAATCATGTAGATGTAGAAGTAGAATATAAATTATTTTGCGTCCTTTGCTAGTGATAAAAATTGGTATTTATGAAGAGGTACTTTTGAGGTTGAAAATATAAATTTCTGGTCGTGAATTGTATTTATTAATCGCGCAAACAAAGTTGACACTCGGTGGTTGATTCGATACAAATCGAATGAATTCGACTGTCATTGACAGCTTTCCCACGCTGCCAACTTAACCTGAGCTCGCAGACGTGAGAGAATTAGCGATAGTATCAATATTATACGTATTCCTCCAGTATTATGCATAAAATTATATCTGAAGAAGTCTTAACTTGTTGACATATCGTGCTCATTAACATATCCACTGCTACAATTTGCGTAATTCAGTAGTTACGATATCTCTGTATGAAAGTTATTTAGGCAGATATGATAAATGGAATAGAAGTTTACTAGTGATTTTTACTTATATTCTTCACATATATACAATAAACAATGTGAAAATGAAACAAGAAGAAGAAACACACAATATGAACTCTGTATAAAGTCATTCAAGTTCAGACACTCCACTAACATCGCCAGCTTTATCTGAACTGGATTCTGACAATTCACTGGAGTCACCTATGCCAACGACAAAACTGATATAATCAATGACAACTTCCATTATACCACCGTTCGTCCAGTACTCTCACTCCAATTGTTCCATCTTACAACAGTAGCCTGCCCAGTCATCTCCAGTGTCTGACGTAAGGGAATCGTCATCGAGTGTAAGGAGATATTCTGCAGACATGTCTCCAGTGACATTTTGTTCCCTGAACATTCTTTTTACATTCGCTCACGAAAGTTCGACTGCGTTTAGGTTACAGTTATAGGATGGCAAGCTTATCACTCTGTGACCTTTGCTTAGGGCCAACGTGTCGACAGCATAGCGTTTATCGGCAAGCTTAAGTAACCGACAGCCGAATTAACGCGCAAAGAGCCTCCTTTCTCACGGTCTCGTCGCACTCGTTTTCTTTCTCAGCCATTCTAGCATTTCCGCCTTTGAATCGTAGTATGTGGGAGGTTTGTCCACCTGCCTACAAGTGATAGGGCGCATTGTCTAACACAATAACTGAGTTAGCGTGAAAGTCTTGTAATACCATTTCTTCAAACCACTTTTCAAAGTTATTTAAGTTCATCTGCCCACGGTAATATCCTTGGCTGGTACTGGCAAAGAACTTGAGCTCACCTGCCCCCACAAACCGTTCTTAGAACCATCAGATGCAAATACTAATCTCTTACAGTCTCTTTCCCAAGCTGTCACACCAACCACGTCTTCGCTTTGCCATCATTTGACGCAAGTAAGATTGTTATCGAGCCAAGATCTGTAGATGTAGGGAATATGCAGCAGTCTTCAGCAATTAGGAGGCCTAGGTCAGTTGCAAAGTCTAACAGGAAGAAGAAGTTTCTGCTGCTAGGTAGTTCTCACGGTAGAGGTGTGCGCCAGCAGTTGGAGGAAGTGTTGGGGAGTGATTACCAGGTCACCAGCATTGTGAAGCCTATTGCATGGTTGGCTCAAGCGACTGACAACATAGGGGAGTTATGTAGGAATTTTACGAAGGGGGATCAGGTAGTGATGGTGGGTGGAGCAGGGAACAGTCTTAACAGGGACGGGGAATATGATGTAGGTGGTGACCTGGCAAAGATAGCTACCCAAACTGGTGGCACTAATGTGCATTTCGTGCAACTGTTTCAGCGTCGTGACCGGCCTCACCTTAATGCGGCTGTTAAGCGTGTTAACATGGAGCTGGGGAGGGCGCTGATGACAGAGGGCATGGGTCACATCTCAGTGGTGCCAGTTGGGTCTATCAGTAGATGGGGATTCACTAGGCATGGCCTGCACCTTAATAGGTATGGGAAGGGTAGGCTGGCAATGCTTATAGGTGACACTGTAGAGGGTGGTGGAGGTGGTGGGATCACTCATGGAAAAATTCCTGTAGGAGTTGGTGTTAGAGCTACACCTTTTTTAGATTGAAGTAAGTTGATAGGTATGCCTGCGTAAAGGAAGTCGCTGTAACTAAGGGCTCACCTTCTGAGGATGTAATGTTATCAAGCAGAGAAGGAATTAGCATATTTCATTAAAATATAAAGAGGTATTAGAGATAAAGTTAGTGAACTGCTTATAGAGGTTGACTCTGAAATTATTGGTACATCAGAGCATCAATCAAATAAATTGACGATTCAGAGGCTTCCTTTACCAGGATTCAGATTAACTGGCTGTTTGTCAAGGAGTTCCTTGCAGGGTGGGGGAGTGGCTATGTACGTAAAAAACAGCATTCCATTTGAGTCCATAGACGTATCACGACACTCCACTGAACAGATATTTGAATGTTGTGCAGGGGCAGTTGAATTTAGTGAAACTAAACTTATAATTGTTGTTGTTATAGGTCCCCTAACTCCGACTTCAGAACATTTCTCCTCAAGCTAGAGAGGGTTCTTGATTCACTTTGTAGGAAGTACCAGAAATTAGTTATATGTGGTGACTTCAATATTAATTTTGTATGGGATGGTGCAAGAAAAAGGATGTTGGTAAATCTCATAAATTCATATGATCTAATGCAGACTGTGTTTTTTCCGACTAGGTTACAGGGGAACAGTAGCACAGCCATAGACAATATTTTTATTCATTCTTCATTACTAATTGGACATCCTGTCAGTAAAAGGGTGAATGGCCTTTCAGACCACGATGCACAAATTTTAATACTATAAGTCTTTAATACTCAAACAAATGTCATATTTAATTACAAACTATGTAGGAAAGTTAATACAACAGCAACAGAGAATTTTTTAAACCTTGTGAAGGAAAAAGAGTGGCAGGATGTTTATAGTGCCGATAACATAAATGATAAATATAATGATTTCCTTAACAAATTTTCCATGCTCTTTGAGAGTTTCTTTCCATTAGAACGTTCTAAATGGGGTACTAGCAGTAATAGGCAGCCTGGGTGGATAACTAGTGGGATAAGGATATCTTGTAGAACTAAGTGGGAATTATATCAAAATTTCAGAAGTAGTCACACTCAAGCTACAGTAGCTTACTACAAACAGTATTGTAAGGTTCTTAAAAATGTTATCAGGAAAGCAAACAGTTATGCAAATAGAACAGCTAATTCAATGGATAAAATTAAAAACCATATGGTCAGTTCTGAAGTACGTGTCTGGTAAGCAGCTCAACGTTGACGATATAAAGTTAGTTTGTAGTGAAAATATTTCTGTTGTTGATGAATCAGATGTATGTACAGTATTTAACAATCATTTTCTGAGCACTGCTGGTGAGTTAATAAAAATTTAGTTTGTGCAGGGAATTATATAACTTTCTTGGCAAATGCCTTTCCGAGATTGATGTCTGAAATACTCCTCTGTGATACAGACAAGAGGGAGACTGAGCAATAATTAAATCATTGAAGACTAAGGACTCTCATGCTTATGATGGAGTGACTAGCAGAATATTAAAGTACTGTGCTGCACATGTTAGCCCTGTATTTAGCCGTATTTGTAATTTTTCCTTTAGGAATTGTGAGTTTCCTGAACGATTAAAGTACTCAGTGGTAAAGCCGCTTTATGAAAAGGGAGAAAGGGATAATGTAGATAATTTTAGACCTGTTTCTGTGCCATCAGTGTTTGCAAAAGTTATTGAAAAATCTGTGTATGGAAGGATAATTGATCATTTTATATCACACAATTTGCTATCAAATGTACAGTTCGGTTTTAGAAGTCGTTTAACAAAACGCTATATTCTGCTTTCTCTGTGAGGTACTGGATGGGTTAAACAAAAGGTTTCAAACGCTTGGCATATTTTTTGATTTAAATAAGGCATTTGATTGTGTTGATCACAAAATATTGCTCCAGAAGTTGGACCATTACGGAATACGGAGAGTAGCTCACAATTGGTTGACCTCTTACTTTAACAACAGACAGCAAAAGGTCATTATTCACAATGTTGAGAATGGCTATGATGTGGGTTCTGAGTGGGGTATGGTCAAGAGGGGGTCACCCAGGGATCAGTGTTAGGTCCACTCCTGTTCCTTATTTATATAAATGATATGCCCTCTAGTATTATGGGTAACTCTAAAATATTTACGTTTGCTGATGACACTAGCTTGGTAGTAAAGGATGTTGTGTGCAACATTGGCTCGGTTTCAAATAGTGCAGTACATGACCTAAGTTCATGGCTTGCAGAAAATAAATCAACGCTAAATCACAGTAAGACTCAGTTTTTACAGTTTCTAACACACAACTCAACAAAACTTGACGTTTTAATTTCACAGAATGGGGATATGATTAGTGAAACTGAACAGTTCAAATTTCCAGGTGTTCAGATAGATAGTAAGCAATAGTGGAAAGCCCACGTTTAGGATCTTGTTCAAAGACTTAATATTGCCATTTTTGCGGTATCTGAAGTGAATGATCTTTCGACACGAAAATTAGTCTACTTTGCTTATTTTCATTCGCTTATGTCCTGTGGTATTATGTTTTTGGGTAACTCTTCCCATTACAAAAGGATATTTTTGGCTCAGAAACTGGCGGTTCGGGATGTAAGTGGTGTAAGATCACGAATCTCTTGTCGACCCCTGTTCACGAGTCTGGGTGTTTTGACATTGGCCTCTCAATATATATATTCCTTACTGTCATTTCTCGTTAACAATATTAGCTTATTCCCAAGAATAAGCAGCTTTCACTCAGTTAATACTCGGCAGAAATCAAACCTGCATTTGGATCGGACTTCCTTAACTCTTGTGCAGAAAGGTGTGCAGTATACTGCTGCATCCATTTTCAATAAGCTACCACTCGAATTCAAAAATCTTAGCAGTAATCCACGCGCTTTCAAATCGAAACTGAAGAGTTTCCTCATTGGTCACTCCTTCTATTCTGTCGAGGAGTTCCTTGAAAAATTAAGCTGATTCATGTTGTATTGTTGTTTGCGTTTACTGAAACTTATGGACTTTTTTCGGGTTCATAAACATTTGTTTTTATCTGTTATTACTTTTATGTTGTAATGTCATGTACTGACACGTTCCATGACCTCGGAGATTTGCTACTGAATTTGGTCGTACGGAACTTGAAGTATAAATAAAAAAATAAATAAAACAATGTCCTCGCGTTCGAGTTACAAGGTCCTCTTGTTTTGAGACGTTTTCCACATGAATCCCATTGACTTCAAAACCGTCCTTAACGAAGTACCACACCAATTCCATCCTATCTGTGATCTCAAAACTGGCAGCAGTTTCGTTATGCTGGGAACAACTTTCTGCGTCGCATAAATGCCTTTTATTGTGTCACGAATGACACGCTTGTCAGAATCATCCAGTTCCTTTTAAATGTTACTACGTCTCCAATTGAGGAAAGAAAGGACTACGTCTTCAAAACTTTGATCATATTGTACAGTGACTATTTCGAAATACAATACAGCACTTATCACGAAGTTATTGGAGTGTAATGAACGGCACATGGAAATGAAATTAAGATGCATAGAGGGCTCTACTGAAGGACAGTGGGACAGTAGACTGCTAAATGAAACTAACCTTTTGTTCTTAGGCGTTCTTGGAGACTCACCAGGATTAATTTTCATAAGTTTTGCTATTTTCCCCATAGTGGACAGGGTTCGTCCTCTGTACTTAGCAGTTCTCTTCCCCGACTGTGAAAGCGGGTAGAACAGTTTCTTCTGTTTTTTTTTTTCCTCGTGTCAGCAGTTGATGACATTAAGCACTATTTTACGTGCGTTGCTACGTAACATTTTACTCCTTTTGCATTTAGGAGAGGAAGGAGTTGATAGCTCCTCAGAAAGACCAGCATCACTCATTCTGAATCAATTCTCAAACAGTATTTACCCACGACACAAAACTGAACACGCCGATGGCAGCACAGATTGACAACAATAACGGTATTGCATAGCACCTATGTTAGGCAAATGTTGGCAGACATCCGAAACAAGTGAATATCGGATCAAAGTCGTACACTGTCTTTCGACTTTGGTCGATTCCGATCTCCCCACCATCTACAGCTTCGAGTGTCAACTTTGTTTGCGGGATTATTGGTTCAAATGGCTCTGAGCACTATCGGACTTAACATCTGAGGTCATCAGTCCCCTAGAACTTAGAACTACTTAAACATAACTAACCTAAGGACATCACACAAATCCACGCCCGAGGCAGGATTCTAACCTGCGACCGTAGCAGTCGCGCGGTTCCGGACTGATGTGCCTAGAACCGCTCGGCCACAACGGCCGGCGCGGGATTAATACAGGGATGGTAGGGAGGGTTGTAGACAGACTGCATATTGCTCCTTGATGTATGTCATCTCAGCTGCACATTGTGTTTATGACTGTCACTCCAAAGATGTTGTACATGTTACAGATATGTTTGTTTACATTGGATGCAAATATAAAATATTAAATGATTTCTACCCAAATATGTTTTTCTTTTTTAAAAAATATGGATAGGGTGCACCAAAATATTGACATGTGCACAATTCAGTTACTGTATTACGTACTTATATATACATACATATTTTTAAATATGAATGGACTGCAGCATTCGATACAAAAATAATGATTAAATGGTTATGTACGTAAATATGTTTTCCTCTTATTTTAATAAATATGAATGGGCTGCATCTGAATGTAGATATGTGTACACTTTAGTTATTATATTAATTTCATATATGTATAAATAGGATTACAGCAGATCATGAATGTCTATTTTAGGTTAAACTTATTGAGGGATGAATGGGAGTGGTTACATTCACTGCTGTGCATTGAAACTGTAAAATATGAGAATGCTTTAAGTTCTTTGTCAAAGCTTTTGAAAAATGGTTCAAATGGCTCTGAGCACTATGGGACTTAACATCTATGGTCATCAGTCCCCTAGAACTTAGAACTACTTAAACCTAACTAACCTAAGGACAGCACACAACACCCAGCCATCACGAGGCACAGAAAATCCCTGACCCCGCCGGGAATCGAACCCGGGAACCCGGGCGTGAAAGCTTTTGAGAAACTGATTGAGCCTGTTTCACTATTATCGTTGAGTACATGTTCTCCAAGTTTCTTTCTGTGTACATAAATTTCTAGTTCTCCATACAGAGACATTCTGCGTCCTTTTTTCAGTATATGTAGCATTTCAAGGTTGCTTTCTACATTGTCAAATGAATGTCTTGTGTTTTTTATATGGGAGGCTATTGCAGATTTGTGTGGTATATTGTATCAGAAGACCCTGATGTGCTCTCTGAATCTGGTGTGGAAGTTGCAGTCTGTTTTATTTATGTACTGAGCTGGGCATTTACTACATATGATTTTATATCTGCCACACGATAAAAATTTATCTTGAGTGTCCTTTACGTTATAAGGAAGCGTTTGGCAAATTTTTTTGTTTGTTTGGAATGTAATTCTTATTTTGTTTTGCTTGAAGGTATTGGCAAGTTTCTGGGAGATGTTACTGAGGAAGTGGATCCATGTCGTTAGTGTATTTTCCTGGTCCTTGGTGGTTATTTTGTTCACTTTCTGTTTTAATTTTTAGCTAAATTATGTATTAATGTGGATTTATACCCATTATCTGCAGGTGTAAGAGTTTCATTTCATTCTGGGGGTTTTCTTCATTCAGTGCGATTTTTAGAGCTCTATTTTTTGTGGCGGCGTTCGTAGCGACAAACACTTCGCTGTAGAAACGGCTTACGAAGTCACCGCCACACTTTTAATAGCGGGCCGACCGGTCCGCTGGAACAGTGAACAGAAAGTTGAAAACCCAAACACTCTGATTAAATAAAAGTCGGTACTTATCTTTATTAACGAAGATACAGAAACACAGTAGTGAACTCCGTGTCTACAGAAATCTGTCTAGTTCGAGTCGGAGCGGCTAGGTCAGCGTCGACTGACGACAAACAACAACTCTGCTGCGATGAACACACAGCTGACTAGCAAGTACACAAATCGGTGGCGAGTATACAACTGAGCGGCGAATACAGAACTGTCCTAGCGCTCGCGACTCCAGGGCTCAAGAAGCCAGAAGCCAGCGGTGGCGCGCGCAGACTTGCGGCGATTTCCTGTATCGCTGGCGCTGCTTATGCGGACGGCGTCCGGACTTTGATGCTACCAACCTTTTGGCAGCGGGCTCGGTTGGCATTACTGGCTAGGATATAACACTATTAATCATTGAGCGGTATGCTGCTAGTTTGTGCATGTTGAGGTGGTAGGAGAAAGCATGTATGTTTATGTCTGTGGTGATTGGTTTCCTGTAAATTTGGAAGACATATTTGTTATCCTGTTTGTAGACAGTTAAATTGAGGAATTAATGGTATTGTTTATCTTCTCCTTACAGGTGAATTTAATATTGTTGTGCATTTTGTTGATTCTTTGGTGGATGTCTTGGACATTATCTTTGTTTCCCCCATCAATGATGATAAATAATCGTCTACGTACCTTTTGTAGGCTAAACTTTTTAAATGCAAGTTGGCTTTTTTGTGAAAAGTTCATGCTCTGTGTGGTTGAGGAATATTTCAGCTATAGTTCCCGATATGCTGTCACCCATTGCTAGCCAATTTGTTTATTTTTAGATTTGAAAGAGAAGTAATTATATTTCGGTACCAGCGCCAGAAAGTTAATGAATTCTGTGATTTCTGCTGGGGAGAGTTCCAGAATGAAATTTTCACTCTGCAGCGGAGTGTGTGCTGATATGAAACTTTCTGGCAAATGAAAACTGTGCGCCAGACCGAGACTCGAAATCGGGACCTTTGCCTTTCGCGGGCAAGTGCTCTACCTTCTGAGGTACCCAAGCACGACTAACGCCCCGTCCTCACAGCTTTACATCTGCCACTAGCTTGTCTCCTATCTTCCAAACTTCACAGAAGCTCTCCTACGAACCTTGCAGAACTAGCACTTCTGGAAGAAAGGATATTGCGGAGACATGGCTTTGTCACAGCCTGGGGGATGTTTCCAGAACGAAATTTTCACTCTGCAGCGGAGTGTGCGCTGATATGAAACTTTCTGGCAGATGAAAACTGTGCGCCAGACCGAGACTCGAAATCGGGACCTTTGCCTTTCGCGGGCAAGTGCTCTACCTTCTGAGGTACCCAAGCACGACTCACGCCCCGTCCTCACAGCTTTACATCTGCCACTAGCTTGTCTCCTATCTTCCAAACATCACAGAAGCTCTCCTACGAACCTTGCAGAACTAGCACTTCTGGAAGAAAGGATATTGCGGAGACATGGCTTTGTCACCGCCTGGGGGATGTTTCCAGAACGAAATTTTCACTCTGCAGCGGAGTGTGCGCTGATATGAAACTTTCTGGCACATGAAAACTGTGCGCCAGACCGAGACTCGAAATCGGGACCTTTGCCTTTCGCGGGCAAGTGCTCTACCTTCTGAGGTACCCAAGCACGACTCACGCCACGTCCTCACAGCTTTACATCTGCCACTAGCTTGTCTCCTATCTTCCAAACTTCACAGAAGCTCTCCTACGAACCTTGCAGAACTAGCACTTCTGGAAGAAAGGATATTGCGGAGACATGGCTTTGTCACAGCCTGGGGGATGTTTCCAGAACGAAATTTTCACTCTGCAGCGGAGTGTGCGCTGATATGAAACTTTCTTTCAGATGAAAACTGTGCGCCAGACCGAGACTCGAAATCGGGATCTTTGCCTTTCGCGGGCAAGTGCTCTACCTTCTGAGGTACCCAAGCACGACTCACGCCCCGTCCTCACAGCTTTACATCTGCCACTAGCTTGTCTCCTATCTTCCAAACTTCACAGAAGCTCTCCTACGAACCTTGCAGAACTAGCACTTCTGGAAGAAAGGATATTGCGGAGACATGGCTTCGTCACAGCCTGGGGGATGTTTCCAGAACGAAATTTTCACTCTGCAGCGGAGTGTGCGCTGATATGAAACTTTCTGGCAGATGAAAACTGTGCGCCAGACCGAGACTCGAAATCGGGACCTTTGCCTTTCGCGGGCAAGTGCTCTACCTTCTGAGGTACCCAAGCACGACTCACGCCCCGTCCTCACAGCTTTACATCTGCCACTAGCTTGTCTCCTATCTTCCAAACCTCACAGAAGCTCGCCTACGAACCTTGCAGAACTAGCACTTCTGGAAGAAAGGATATTGCGGAGACATGGCTTTGTCACAGCCTGGGGGATGTTTCCAGAACGAAATTTTCACTCTGCAGCGGAGTGTGCGCTGATATGAATCTTTCTGGCAGATGAAAACTGTGCGCCAGACCGAGACTCGAAATCGGGATCTTTGCCTTTCGCGGGCAAGTGCTCTACCTTCTGAGGTACCCAAGCGCGACTCACGCCCCGTCCTCACAGCTTTACATCTGCCACTAGCTTGTCTCCTATCTTCCAAACTTCACAGAAGCTCTCCTACGAACCTTGCAGAACTAGCACTTCTGGAAGAAAGGATATTGCGGAGACATGGCTTTGTCACAGCCTGGAGGATGTTTCCAGAACGAAATTTTCACTCTGCAGCGGAGTGTGCGCTGATATGAATCTTTCTGGCAGATGAAAACTGTGCGCCAGACCGAGACTCGAAATCGGGATCTTTGCCTTTCGCGGGCAAGTGCTCTACCTTCTGAGGTACCCAAGCGCGACTCACGCCCCGTCCTCACAGCTTTACATCTGCCACTAGCTTGTCTCCTATTTTCCAAACATCACAGAAGCTCTCCTACGAACCTTGCAGAACTAGCACTTCTGGAAGAAAGGATATTGCGGAGACATGGCTTTGTCACAGCCTGGGGGATGTTTCCAGAACGAAATTTTCACTCTGCAGCGGAGTGTGCGCTGATATGAATCTTTCTGGCAGATGAAAACTGTGCGCCAGACCGAGACTCGAAATCGGGATCTTTGCCTTTCGCGGGCAAGTGCTCTACTTTCTGAGGTACCCAAGCACGACTCACGCCCTGTCCTCACAGCTTTACATCTGCCACTAGCTTGTCTCCTATCTTCCAAACTTCACAGAAGCTCTCCTACGAACCTTGCAGAACTAGCACTTCTGGAAGAAAGGATATTGCGGAGACATGGCTTTGTCACAGCCTGGGGGATGTTTCCAGAACGAAATTTTCACTCTGCAGCGGAGTGTGCGCTGATATGAATCTTTCTGGCAGATGAAAACTGTGCGCCAGACCGAGACTCGAAATCGGGATCTTTGCCTTTCGCGGGCAAGTGCTCTACCTTCTGAGGTACCCAAGCACGACTCACGCCCCGTCCTCACAGCTTTACATCTGCCACTAGCTTGTCTCCTATCTTCCAAACATCACAGAAGCTCTCCTACGAACCTTGCAGAACTAGCACTTCTGGAAGAAAGGATATTGCGGAGACATGGCTTTGCCACAGCCTGGGGGATGTTTCTAGAATAAAATTTTCACTCTTCAGCGGAGTGTGCGCTGATATGAAACCTCCTGGCAGATTAAAACTGTGTGCCGGACCGAGACTCGAACTCGGGACGTTTGCCTTTCGCGGGCATGTACTTGTAACGCCGGAAATGCATAGCCTCCTATTTCCATCTATTGTACTATTATTTTTTTCCTTGCTTTGTTACCTCAAGATATGACATTTCTGTCTCTTTGTATATTGTAATTGTTTTACTGTTTGTATATATAGATTTATACATTTATGTCGATGTATAATTGGTTTGTTTCGTAAATATTATTTGTATTTTTACGCTGGGTCTTGCCTAGGGAAAACTGCTATCGAACGATTACATCGATAGGTCGTGTGAAGAATCAAAGTGTGTAGGATCTTTGGTAGTGTTAACTCTGCCGCGTGGAGCGCGGGCTGAGCAGAAGGAGTCTGGCTGGAGTAGCGAGTGGAGCAGGTGCGTTGTGTGACGCTCCCGCGAGTTGCCGCGCTTTCGGGGTTTGGCAGCATGTAATTGCGCTCGACTTGCGATGATAGTTTCTGACATGGTGTCGCGGACGGGAAACATTAACTAGCGCACGTCAAGAGCCCGTTTCGTCTGGTGACCGTGTCGAGAAGAAGGCGCGCCAACATCCAGCTTCTGCAACAGCGACGCCCGACAATGAGTGACTGTCGCCACCTCCTCGATCGACGGCTTCAAACCTTCAATCAACCAACAAGGAAGACTGGAAGCAAGTAAAGTTTTAGAACTGTATGGCAGAACTCAGCTTTTCAAACTATACCATTTTCGTAACTATAATTACAGCAACTTAGCATGAACCTTTGTTGCTCATTGTCCCAATTGCATTACCAAGCAGGGTCCCTTCCTTTTCCGGAATGAACCCGAGTGTCGTTGAAATTCAGACGCCAGCATTAAAGTAAGATCATTTCAATGCTTTAATTTCAAAGTTAGATTACACAAGCACAAATTAAGAGTGCGAGTTTTGTTACCGTATTTTAGCTTACCTGTGACTGCAGCTCAGCTTGGTACGTACTAAATTTTACTATTGTTAATTGTCCAGAATCATTTAATTCAAGTTCAAAGTTATATCTCTTATTTCTAAATTGCGTAGATTCAAGGAGTTTTTGAAATGATTGTTGAGGTAGTCCAAGACTAACCGTATTTTACTGAATTTCGATGTGCTTCAGAAAGAAAGCTCACTATTAACTTCAGTCACTAAATTAACTTTCGATTTTCCGATTTTATTAATTCTTTTGCTAAATTAAGTCAGGGTGTAGCGAAATTTATTACTTCTGACAAACTTTCAGTTTTCACACTACACGTGTCAACCTTCAGTTGCCACGCTTCTAGTGCTAATTATATGTGTAATAACCTTTCTTTTTCAGTTACTATAGTAATTGTCCTTAGGACTGGCGACCGTGATTTCCCCCAAATCTCAAATACCTAATTACCGCTAGTTAATTGTTAACGTAACGGCTGCACATTTACTTTCTTTATTAACTTTACCCCTTTTCAAAATTAATTTCCACCAGTTTCATTAGCACATTTCCTTTCATTTAGATGTAACCCTTTCCTCCCTCTTTACCGACAGGTTAACTTCGGTGACGATTGCTTTTCCAAAACTCCCATTAGGTACACGCGGTTTCATTTTTCCCTGTCATTAAGGTCGGTAAGTGAGGGGGAGGTTACACGTGGCGACCTGGTGACAGGACAATCTTCGGATTTGAGGTTGTTCTGGACACGAATTTTGCATTGTGCAAATCTCGTAACAAAGTATTGGTTACATACAGGCCGTTACGTCAGCGAGAATAAGTAGTGGGAGTAATCCTAATTATATTTGAGATTTGGCATTTATATTGGAAATTATTAAAATGAGTGAAGGCAACAATTGCCAAAATTTGGTAGACTTGGATACGGAACAATCGGTCGAACAGTGGGAAACGCGCACCGCGGTGCCCATTGTTCAGGGGCAGGCGGCTAGCATGAAAGACGCGACCGCCGAAACGCATCAAAGAGCAGAAATGGAATTCCAAACTTTAGAAAATGTTTCGGAATCGGAAGCGAAAATCAAATCTGTACCCCTTGATGATGAATACGGGGGAACATATATAGAGGAACCAGCTACGGAAGTAAAACCGGTAGTCTCCGGGAATTTAACTGATTTATTGAATGTTTTGATTAACGAAATCAAGAGTCAATCGGCAGAAATTATAGCTCTGTCTGCCAAGCAAGAAGCTCAGTCTGAAAAAATTGAACGAAAGCTAGACAATCAGAACAAAGCTATTAACGTTGTTAACAACAATGTTGGAGTTGTTAACACAAAAGTTGATAAAATCAAAGAAGATATTGTTGTAATTAATACCGAAATCGGTAATCTTAAACAGGAAATGATAGGCGTTCAGGCGGAAATTGCGAGCATAAATACTCGTTTTTATTCCGAAATTAGCAGAATCGAGAAAAGTGTAGGAGAAGCAGTTGCTCCGATGATTGAGAATAAGGTGACAGAACAAATTCAATTAGTGAAAAAAGAGGATCAAAAGAAGGTGGAAACTTTAAAGGCGTTAGTATCCGAAGTAGATACCAAAGTGACGGAGCAGGCTAATACCTGCGAAAAAAAAAAGAGGGAAGTGGAAACGCTTGCGACAACCACTTGCCAAGTAATTACGAGAGTGTCGGAATTAGAAAAGAAACTTGACGAAAAACAGAGCTATGTGCCAATCTGTGCACATAGTTCGGAATTGTTGACGAAAGAGGAGCGGTTCGACCCCTTGAAAAAAGGCGGTATACACGCGACGGATTTCATTAAAAGTTGTGAAAGAGTTTTACCCAGATCATGGACTAATGAGAGAAAAATTAATGCGGTTATTGATGTGCTGGCTGGTGATGCCAAGCGTTGGGGCTTAAACCTCAACATTACGAACCTGACTTTTGACGAGGTTAAAAATTTGTTTCTGGATGAATACTGGTCAGAGCAAAAACAGCAAAGTGTCTGGCGCGAATTTGTCGTATCGAGGCCTTTCGATGCGAATTCGCGCGGTTCGATGAGGGAGTTTTGTGAGGGCTGGATCCGCAAGTTGGAATATTTGCGTGATCGCCGCACGGAATCCGAAATAGTCTGGGAACTCTACAAGAAGCTTCCAGATGATACAAAACGCTACGTAGGAAGCAATTACAGGACAATCAATGATTTCCTGGAAAGAGTTGAGGACGAGGACAATTGGCGCAATAATCGCGACAGTGGTAGAGGCCGTGGTAACAACAACGGGTACCACCCCAACCATAACAACGATAACCATGGAAATAATGCATACCGCAGCAATAACAATAATGGTTCGGACCGTAATAACAATCGGCACAATGCAAATAATAACAGGAATGACAGAAACCAGTATCATACTAACGTGATACGGGCTTCACAGAATAGTAATAACGCCAGAGGGTGTGATCAGCCGTCTCAGCAGCATCCGGGGAGCGTATCTGCTGGGACGAGACAGGGAAACCATTAGCCGCGCCGGTGAGGGGCCGAGCGGGCGTGGAGAAATTTTGGCGGCCCAATAACAAGAGAAAACCCAGGTGTCGCCGTTATGAAAATTCCGTATGGAATAATCAACGGCGGGAGAGTGTGCCAGTGTTAAGAGAAAAGAGTGCGCCCACAAGTAGTAGATCAGCTGTGTACACGGCAGTAGAAAATACATTCGCTGTCAGTGAGAACAATTTAAGTAGTGTTCCGGAAATCGATCATAAAGTGGCAGCTGTAATACCCACAGCGGAACTGGAGATTGAGTTTAATAATGATTCACAAGTGTTGAGAGAAGATCAGATGTCGGATAAAACGTCCGTCATCGAGCGAGGGGATGCAGAGAGGGATGAGGTCTGGTTAAGGCAGTTCGGTCGCTTATACGACGAACTAAGAGATTATAGGGGTCTGTATGGGAGAAGTGTTTATGGGGAGCGCGTGCAGGATTTGCCGCGTCTCGTCCCGCAGGAAGATAGTGTTTGTGAAGTGATAGAAAGTTCTGGCCCTAACCGGCAGACTTTACTAAAAATAGTTGATGTTAATGGGGAGCACGAGCAAGATTCGTCGTGTTTCGTCCCGCAGGAGTTGGATGTTGAAGTAGTAACGGAAAGTTCTGGCCATAACCGGCAGACTTTACCGAAAGTTATAGTGGTAGAAGTAGCCGACCCATCCGACGCAAACCTCCAGTTTAAACATTGCGAAAGTATTAAGGAGAAAGATTACGAAAATTTCAGTGATAGCCGGACACGATTGGTAGAAAAGCACGTAGATTACAGCGTGTATGAGGTTAGAGCTGACGTTATACGGTCAGACGGTAGCAGTGTGGGTTGCGCAGATCCAGAGGAAGTAATTGCAGATAATACTGGGCACATTCCTCCAGGTAGATTGGCAGATGAGATTAATCTGACCAAAGTGGAATCAACGAAGGTGACGATTAATGAATTGATAGCAAAGCAACACTCACTAGTTGACGAGTTACAGGAAAAGGTTTCGGTATTGGAGACGAAGCTACAGACTAAGCCTCAGGACAAACGTGTTGAAATTAAAACTGGATTTGAACGGAGGCTGAAAAAGCCGCCAGATAAGCCGGATTTAGGATCAAAGCCGGATGGTTTTTTCTAGAATGACCTGGATATAGACGAGTATTTACTGTGGGAAAATAAAGAAACAATCGAGGACAAGTGTAGACAGATAGTAGTGTCTGTTAATATACACGACCTACAACTAAACGTGTTGCTTGACACCGGTGCAGAATTGAGTGCTGTATCTGGGAAAATATTTGAGTTACTGAAAGACAGACCTGGCAACGTAGTTATTCCAGTAAAAGGAGTGAAAATTATCGGTGCTACTGGGAAGGCCAGTAAACCGGTCACAAAACAGATTTTTGTCCACTTCGAGATATGTGGGGCACGATTTGAACAAGAGTTTGTCGTCGTGCCAGACTTGACTACGGAAGTAATTATCGGGTTAGATTGGCTATTAAAGTACCGTGCAGTGATTAATTGCGAAAGCAAAACTTTGACGAGTACGTCACAAGATAAAACAATAGTAGTTGGTTTTGACGAGGCAGGAGACTGTGTGCATAGGCAATACCATCCTATACACATTGTTAACTGGCCGGATGACATTGACGTAGGAATGAATTTGAACTGCCGTAACGTGAGGAATTTCGGCATTGACAAAAGTGTAGAAAGTGAATTGGAAGAGATAATCAAATTCCCTCCACGGATTGACATTAGTATTGGTGTGAAAAAAGATCGTTTGCGAGAAGTAATGAAGCTAAAAGCCGATGCTCGCATACGTCGTCATGACGCTAAAGCGCGTTTTGCTAAGTTTGCAATCGGAGACTTAGTACTTGTAAAAGCTCATGAGAAATCGAGCGAGATAGACAATGAAATCTCTAAATTTAAGTTTGTTTATAATGGACCATATAAAGTCATTGGTATACCTCACACAAATGCTTATTGCTTAGAGCATCCAAGGTCTGGAAAACGATTAGGTATACGGAATATTGTAGACTTGAAATTGTACCAACCTAGGATCGATTAATACCACACATTGGGTAATTTGTACAGTATGTAAATATAAAGTGTAAGATTTAAGGATGTGCCATGTTGCGATGCTTTTGCCTGACCTAGAGGTCATTAAAGAAGTTGTAATTAATAAGTAATTAATTTTGACTAAATGATTTAAGAGTAACTGATTAGTAATCATCTGAAAAATCCAAGCTGCTAGTTTAAGTTTTCAGCTGAGTCACAGTAGATTAAGGAATGTAAATATGATATTGTAACTTGCTGTAATATTTCATGAATGTGTGTTTTATTAGTCATTGCCGATGTACTTAGACGCTGTTTTAAGTTTCAGGCTAGTACATGCGTGTGATGATGGACAGTGTTGAGTTATCCACTGTGATAGTGTTTATGGACTCCTTGAGATTACTCGGGAGTGAGTTTTTCCGAAAGAATTCAGTGAAACGGACGTTCTGGAAACGCCGTTACAAGGGCGAGTGAGATCAAGCGTGCCGCACAGGCGGGCGCAACAATACTGGCAAGACTGAGCCGCTGTCGGCTCTTGTGTCGCTGTCGGCTCTTGTGCCGCTGTCGGCATTCTTTGTACTCGCGAGTACGGAATGTGGAGTTGCTTTTCTTCCCGGACAGCTGATGTGAAAGAATTCTGCTGTCAATATTTATGTTTTTTTCGATCTGCTGTATATTATTTTCTTGTTTAGCGTTAATTGGACATGACGAGAAAATTAATTATGAAAAGGTTACATAAAAATGTGTATTCTATGTAATTAATCATTAGTTTGCGTATTTTGATATACCTGTTTTTTATGACCATGTACTCTGATTAATTTTGCAAATAGTATTCCATTTCTTATAGTGTTACGAATTTTAATGATTTTGGAATAGCTAAACTATTTTCTATGTTTTTTTATGAATTTTGATATGTTGTCAACCTGTTTTACTTTGTGCAAGATGACAGAGTGGAATAAGATTAGGAGTATCTCCAGTCAATTATTATTGTATAAAAAATTGGTTTATGATTAATTAGACGAATACTAAATTTTTTTGATGTTTTGAGCGTATGCATTTCCGCTGTTTCTTTTTTGGGACATTTTCTGAGTCTGTTTACGTTACACGAACATCCTCAGCCAATGTGGGGCACGTGTAATGCCGGAAATGCATAGCCTCCTATTTCCATCTATTGTACTATTATTTTTTTTCCTTGCTTTGTTACCTCAAGATATGACATTTCTGTCTCTTTGTATATTGTAATTGTTTTACTGTTTGTATATATAGATTTATACATTTATGTCGATGTATAATTGGTTTGTTTCGTAAATATTATTTGTATTTTTACGCTGGGTCTTGCCTAGGGAAAACTACTATCTAACGATTACATCGATAGGTCGTGTGAAGAATCAAAGTGTGTAGGATCTTTGGTAGTGTTAACTCTGCCGCGTGGAGCGCGGGCTGAGCAGAAGGAGTCTGGCTGGAGTAGCGAGTGGAGCAGGTGTGTTGTGTGAAGCTCCCGCGAGTTGCCGCGCTTTCGGGGTTTGGCAGCATGTAATTGCGCTCGACTTGCGATGATAGTTTCTGACATGGTGTCGCGGACGGGAAACATTAACTAGCGCACATCAAGAGCCCGTTTCGTCTGGTGACTGTGTCGAGAAGAAGGCGCGCCAACATCCAGCTTCTGCAACAGCGACGCCCGACAATGAGTGACTGTCGCCACCTCCTCGATCGACGGCTTCAAACCTTCAATCAACCAACAAGGAAGACTGGAAGCAAGTAAAGTTTTAGAACTGTATGGCAGACCTCAGCTTTTCAAACTATACCATTTTCGTAACTATAATTACAGCAACTTAGCATGAACCTTTGTTGCTCATTGTCCCAATTGCATTACCAAGCAGGGTCCCTTCCTTTTCCGGAATGAACCCGAGTGTCGTTGAAATTCAGACGCCAGCATTAAAGTAAGATCATTTCAATGCTTTAATTTCAAAGTTAGATTACACAAGCACAAATTAAGAGTGCGAGTTTTGTTACCGTATTTTAGCTTACCTGTGACTGCAGCTCAGCTTGGTACGTACTAAATTTTACTATTGTTAATTGTCCAGAATCATTTAATTCAAGTTCAAAGTTATATCTCTTATTTCTAAATTGCGTAGATTCAAGGAGTTTTTGAAATGATTGTTGAGGTAGTCCAAGACTAACCGTATTTTACTGAATTTCGATGTGCTTCAGAAAGAAAGCTCACTATTAACTTCAGTCACTAAATTAACTTTCGATTTTCCGATTTTATTAATTCTTTTGCTAAATTAAGTCAGGGTGTAGCGAAATTTATTACTTCTGACAAACTTTCAGTTTTCACACTACACGTGTCAACCTTCAGTTGCCACGCTTCTAGTGCTAATTATATGTGTAATAACCTTTCTTTTTCAGTTACTATAGTAATTGTCCTTAGGACTGGCGACCGTGATTTCCCCCAAATCTCAAATACCTAATTACTGCTAGTTAATTGTTAACGTAACGGCTGCACATTTACTTTCTTTATTAACTTTACCCCTTTTCAAAATTAATTTCCACCAGTTTCATTAGCACATTTCCTTTCATTTAGATGTAACCCTTTCCTCCCTCTTTACCGACAGGTTAACTTCGGTGACGATTGCTTTTCCAAAACTCCCATTAGGTACACGCGGTTTCATTTTTCCCTGTCATTAAGGTCGGTAAGTGAGGGGGAGGTTACACGTGGCGACCTGGTGACAGGACAATCTTCGGATTTGAGGTTGTTCTGGACACGAATTTTGCATTGTGCAAATCTCGTAACAAAGTATTGGTTACATACAGGCCGTTACGTCAGCGAGAATAAGTAGTGGGAGTAATCCTAATTATATTTGAGATTTGGCATTTATATTGGAAATTATTAAAATGAGTGAAGGCAACAATTGCCAAAATTTGGTAGACTTGGATACGGAACAATCGGTCGAACAGTGGGAAACGCGCACCGCGGTGCCCCATTGTTCAGGGGCAGGCGGCTAGCATGAAAGACGCGACCGCCGAAACGCAACAAAGAGCAGAAATGGAATTCCAAACTTTAGAAAATGTTTCGGAATCGGAAGCGAAAATCAAATCTGTACCCCTTGATGATGAATATGGGGGAACATATATAGAGGAACCAGCTACGGAAGTAAAACCGGTAGTCTCCGGGAATTTAACTGATTTATTGAATGTTTTGATTAACGAAATCAAGAGTCAATCGGCAGAAATTATAGCTCTGTCTGCCAAGCAAGAAGCTCAGTCTGAAAAAATTGAACGAAAGCTAGACAATCAGAACAAAGCTATTAACGTTGTTAACAACAATGTTGGAGTTGTTAACACAAAAGTTGATAAAATCAAAGAAGATATTGTTGTAATTAATACCGAAATCGGTATTCTTAAACAGGAAATGATAGGCGTTCAGGCGGAAATTGCGAGCATAAATACTCGTTTTTATTCCGAAATTAGCAGAATCGAGAAAAGTGTAGGAGAAGCAGTTGCTCCGATGATTGAGAATAAGGTGACGGAACAAATTCAATTAGTGAAAAAAGAGGATCAAAAGAAGGTGGAAACTTTAAAGGCGTTAGTATCCGAAGTAGATACCAAAGTGACGGAGCAGGCTAATACCTGCGAAAAAAAAAGAGGGAAGTGGAAACGCTTGCGACAACCACTTGCCAAGTAATTACGAGAGTGTCGGAATTAGAAAAGAAACTTGACGAAAAACAGAGCTATGTGCCAATCTGTGCACATAGTTCGGAATTGTTGACGAAAGAGGAGCGGTTCGACCCCTTGAAAAAAGGCGGTATACACGCGACGGATTTCATTAAAAGTTGTGAAAGAGTTTTACCCAGATCATGGACTAATGAGAGAAAAATTAATGCGGTTATTGATGTGCTGGCTGGTGATGCCAAGCGTTGGGACTTAAACCTCAACATTACGAACCTGACTTTTGACGAGTTTAAAAATTTGTTTCTGGCTGAATACTGGTCAGAGCAAAAACAGTAAAGTGTCTGGCGCGAATTTGTCGTATCGAGGCCTTTCGATGCGAATTCGCGCGGTTCGATGAGGGAGTTTTGTGAGGGCTGGATCCGCAAGTTGGAATATTTGCATGATCGCCGCACGGAATCCGAAATAGTCTGGGAACTCTACAAGAAGCTTCCAGATGATACAAAACGCTACGTAGGAAGCAATTACAGGACAATCAATGATTTCCTGGAAAGAGTTGAGGACGAGGACAATTGGCGCAATAATCGCGACAGTGGTAGAGGCCGTGGTAACAACAACGGGTACCACCCCAACCATAACAACGATAACCATGGAAATAATGCATACCGCAGCAATAACAATAATGGTTCGGACCGAAATAACAATCGGTACAATGCAAATAATAACAGGAATGACAGAAACCAGTATCATACTAACGTGATACGGGCTTCACAGAATAGTAATAACGCCAGAGGGTGTGATCAGCCGTCTCAGCAGCATCCGGGGAGCGTATCTGCTGGGACGAGACAGGGAAACCATTAGCCGCGCCGGTGAGGGGCCGAGCGGGCGTGGAGAAATTTTGGCGGCCCAATAACAAGAGAAAACCCAGGTGTCGCCGTTATGAAAATTCCGTATGGAATAATCAACGGCGGGAGAGTGTGCCAGTGTTAAGAGAAAAGAGTGCGCCCACAAGTAGTAGATCAGCTGTGTACACGGCAGTAGAAAATACATTCGCTGTCAGTGAGAACAATTTAAGTAGTGTTCCGGAAATCGATCATAAAGTGGCAGCTGTAATACCCACAGCGGAACTGGAGATTGAGTTTAATAATGATTCACAAGTGTTGAGAGAAGATCAGATGTCGGATAAAACGTCCGTCATCGAGCGAGGGGATGCAGAGAGGGATGAGGTCTGGTTAAGGCAGTTCGGTCGCTTATACGACGAACTAAGAGATTATAGGGGTCTGTATGGGAGAAGTGTTTATGGGGAGCGCGTGCAGGATTTGCCGCGTCTCGTCCCGCAGGAAGATAGTGTTTGTGAAGTGATAGAAAGTTCTGGCCCTAACCGGCAGACTTTACTAAAAATAGTTGATGTTAATGGGGAGCACGAGCAAGATTCGTCGTGTTTCGTCCCGCAGGAGTTGGATGTTGAAGTAGTAACGGAAAGTTCTGGCCATAACCGGCAGACTTTACCGAAAGTTATAGTGGTAGAAGTAGCCGACCCATCCGACGCAAACCTCCAGTTTAAACATTGCGAAAGTATTAAGGAGAAAGATTACGAAAATTTCAGTGATAGCCGGACACGATTGGTAGAAAAGCACGTAGATTACAGCGTGTATGAGGTTAGAGCTGACGTTATACGGTCAGACGGTAGCAGTGTGGGTTGCGCAGATCCAGAGGAAGTAATTGCAGATAATACTGGGCACATTCCTCCAGGTAGATTGGCAGATGAGATTAATCTGACCAAAGTGGAATCAACGAAGGTGACGATTAATGAATTGATAGCAAAGCAACACTCACTAGTTGACGAGTTACAGGAAAAGGTTTCGGTATTGGAGACGAAGCTACAGACTAAGCCTCAGGACAAACGTGTTGAAATTAAAACTGGATTTGAACGGAGGCTGAAAAAGCCGCCAGATAAGCCGGATTTAGGATCAAAGCCGGATGGTTTTTTCTAGAATGACCTGGATATAGACGAGTATTTACTGTGGGAAAATAAAGAAACAATCGAGGACAAGTGTAGACAGATAGTAGTGTCTGTTAATATACACGACCTACAACTAAACGTGTTGATTGACACCGGTGCAGAATTGAGTGCTGTATCTGGGAAAATATTTGAGTTACTGAAAGACAGACCTGGCATCGTAGTTATTCCAGTAAAAGGAGTGAAAATTATCGGTGCTACTGGGAAGGCCAGTAAACCGGTCACAAAACAGATTTTTGTCCACTTCGAGATATGTGGGGCACGATTTGAACAAGAGTTTGTCGTCGTGCCAGACTTGACTACGGAAGTAATTATCGGGTTAGATTGGCTATTAAAGTACCGTGCAGTGATTAATTGCGAAAGCAAAACTTTGACGAATACGTCACAAGATAAAACAATAGTAGTTGGTTTTGACGAGGCAGGAGACGGTGTGCATAGGCAATACCATCCTATACACATTGTTAACTGGCTGGATGACATTGATGTAGGAATGAATTTGAACTGCCGTAACGTGAGGAATTTCGGCATTGACAAAAGTGTAGAAAGTGAATTGGAAGAGATAATCAAATTCCCTCCACGGATTGACATTAGTATTGGTGTGAAAAAAGATCGTTTGCGAGAAGTAATGAAGCTAAAAGCCGATGCTCGCATACGTCGTCATGACGCTAAAGCGCGTTTTGCTAAGTTTGCAATCGGAGACTTAGTACTTGTAAAAGCTCATGAGAAATCGAGCGAGATAGACAATGAAATCTCTAAATTTAAGTTTGTTTATAATGGACCATATAAAGTCATTGGTATACCTCACACAAATGCTTATTGCTTAGAGCATCCAAGGTCTGGAAAACGATTAGGTATACGGAATATTGTAGACTTGAAATTGTACCAACCTAGGATCGATTAATACCACACATTGGGTAATTTGTACAGTATGTAAATATAAAGTGTAAGATTTGAGGATGTGCCATGTTGCGATGCTTTTGCCTGACCTAGAGGTCATTAAAGAAGTTGTAATTAATAAGTAATTAATTTTGACTAAATGATTTAAGAGTAACTGATTAGTAATCATCTGAAAAATCCAAGCTGCTAGTTTAAGTTTTCAGCTGAGTCACAGTAGATTAAGGAATGTAAATATGATATTGTAACTTGCTGTAATATTTCATGAATGTGTGTTTTATTAGTCATTGCCGATGTACTTAGACGCTGTTTTAAGTTTCAGGCTAGTACATGCGTGTGATGATGGACAGTGTTGAGTTATCCACTGTGATAGTGTTTATGGACTCCTTGAGATTACTCGGGAGTGAGTTTTTCCGAAAGAATTCAGTGAAACGGACGTTCTGGAAACGCCATTACAAGGGCGAGTGAGATCAAGCGTGCCGCACAGGCGGGCGCAACAATACTGGCAAGACTGAGCCGCTGTCGGCTCTTGTGTCGCTGTCGGCTCTTGTGCCGCTGTCGGCATTCTTTGTACTCGCGAGTACGGAATGTGGAGTTGCTTTTCTTCCCGGACAGCTGATGTGAAAGAATTCTGCTGTCAATATTTATGTTTTTTTCGATCTGCTGTATATTATTTTCTTGTTTAGCGTTAATTGGACATGACGAGAAAATTAATTATGAAAAGGTTACATAAAAATGTGTATTCTATGTAATTAATCATTAGTTTGCGTATTTTGATATACCTGTTTTTTATGACCATGTACTCTGATTAATTTTGCAAATAGTATTCCATTTCTTATAGTGTTACGAATTTTAATGATTTTGGAATAGCTAAACTATTTTCTATGTTTTTTTATGAATTTTGATATGTTGTCAACCTGTTTTACTTTGTGCAAGATGACAGAGTGGAATAAGATTAGGAGTATCTCCAGTCAATTATTATTGTATAAAAAATTGGTTTATGATTAATTAGACGAATGCTAAATTTTTTTGATGTTTTGAGCGTATGCATTTCCGCTGTTTCTTTTTTGGGACATTTTCTGAGTCTGTTTACGTTACACGAACATCCTCAGCCAATGTGGGGCACGTGTAACGCCGGAAATGCATAGCCTCCTATTTCCATCTATTGTACTATTATTTTTTTTCCTTGCTTTGTTACCTCAAGATATGACATTTCTGTCTCTTTGTATATTGTAATTGTTTTACTGTTTGTATATATAGATTTATACATTTATGTCGATGTATAATTGGTTTGTTTCGTAAATATTATTTGTATTTTTACGCTGGGTCTTGCCTAGGGAAAACTGCTATCGAACGATTACATCGATAGGTCGTGTGAAGAATCAAAGTGTGTAGGATCTTTGGTAGTGTTAACTCTGCCGCGTGGAGCGCGGGCTGAGCAGAAGGAGTCTGGCTGGAGTAGCGAGTGGAGCAGGTGTGTTGTGTGACGCTCCCGCGAGTTGCCGCGGAGGAGGAGGAGATTAGTGTTTAACGTCCCGTCGACAACGAGGTCATTAGAGACGGAGCGCAAGCTCGGGTGAGGGAAGGATGGGGAAGGAAATCGGCCGTGCCCTTTCAAAGGAACCATCCCGGCATTTGCCTGATGTGATTTAGGGAAATCACGGAAAACCTAAATCAGGATGGCCGGAGACGGGATTGAACCGATGTCCTCCCGAATGCGAGTCCAGTGCGCTAACCACTGCGCCACCTCGCTCGGTGAGTTGCCGCGCTTTCGGGGTTTGGCAGCATGTAATTGCGCTCGACTTGCGATGATAGTTTCTGACATGGTGTCGCGGACGGGAAACATTAACTAGCGCACATCAAGAGCCCGTTTCATCTGGTGACCGTGTCGAGAAGAAGGCGCGCCAACATCCAGCTTCTGCAACAGCGACGCCCGACAATGAGTGACTGTCGCCACCTCCTCGATCGACGGCTTCAAACCTTCAATCAACCAACAAGGAAGACTGGAAGCAAGTAAAGTTTTAGAACTGTATGGCAGACCTCAGCTTTTCAAACTATACCATTTTCGTAACTATAATTACAGCAACTTAGCATGAACCTGTGTTGCTCATTGTCCCAATTGCATTACCAAGCAGGGTCCCTTCCTTTTCCGGAATGAACCCGAGTGTCGTTGAAATTCAGATGCCAGCATTAAAGTAAGATCATTTCAATGCTTTAATTTCAAAGTTAGATTACACAAGCACAAATTAAGAGTGCGAGTTTTGTTACCGTATTTTAGCTTACCTGTGACTGCAGCTCAGCTTGGTACGTACTAAATTTTACTATTGTTAATTGTCCAGAATCATTTAATTCAAGTTCAAAGTTATATCTCTTATTTCTAAATTGCGTAGATTCAAGGAGTTTTTGAAATGATTGTTGAGGTAGTCCAAGACTAACCGTATTTTACTGAATTTCGATGTGCTTCAGAAAGAAAGCTCACTATTAACTTCAGTCACTAAATTAACTTTCGATTTTCCGATTTTATTAATTCTTTTGCTAAATTAAGTCAGGGTGTAGCGAAATTTATTACTTCTGACAAACTTTCAGTTTTCACACTACACGTGTCAACCTTCAGTTGCCACGCTTCTAGTGCTAATTATATGTGTAATAACCTTTCTTTTTCAGTTACTATAGTAATTGTCCTTAGGACTGGCGACCGTGATTTCCCCCAAATCTCAAATACCTAATTACCGCTAGTTAATTGTTAACGTAACGGCTGCACATTTACTTTCTTTATTAACTTTACCCCTTTTCAAAATTAATTTCCACCAGTTTCATTAGCACATTTCCTTTCATTTAGATGTAACCCTTTCCTCCCTCTTTACCGACAGGTTAACTTCGGTGACGATTGCTTTTCCAAAACTCCCATTAGGTACACGCGGTTTCATTTTTCACTGTCATTAAGGTCGGTAAGTGAGGGGGAGGTTGCATACTCTACCGTCTTTTTTTTTTTTTCCTTCGTTTTGTTCGTAGTTGATCGTTGTAGTTGGTCGTTGCGGACGTCACATGAGATCCGTTAAAGTTCGTTTGTTGATCCTTCCACTCAGGTTTTTTTTATTACAGAGGCCAACCAGCTCTCTGACCGAACACGCTGAGCTACCGTGCCGGCATACTTGCCCGGGCAAGGCAAAGATCCCGAGTTCGAGTCTCGGTCCGGCATACAGTTTTAATCTGCCAGGAATTTTTTTGTATTTAGTTAGGTGTTGTTTAATAACAGCTGAAGCATCATGAATGGGGATGTTAGTATACAGATTTGCACAGAGAAATCATTAGGCGTTTATTAGCACTGTGTATGTCTCTCAGATCGTGGGCGAGATCATTTGGTATTTGTTAGCACCGTGTATCTGTTTCAGATCATTAGAAAATGAGAGGCGTTTTTTTATTGAGTCCTTACTTTCAGACACAACGTTACCCTGTAGGATCATGCTGGGTTTCTGTAGCATTTTATAACCAGGGTAATTTATTGAGTTTGAGATCTGTCTTTTATAACCAGGGTAATTTATTGAGTTTGAGATCTGTCTTTTTTGTGAACCTTCAGTTGAGATCTTAGGCGTGGTGTTGTTGAATTCACGCATATAAATTGGTGCTTCTTCCTTTCAATAAGCAGGAAGTTAGTATATTTGATGGGGCCTTAAATTCAGTTTGTTCAGAGAACTTTAAGGTTTTCTTGATGTGTTGATTTTCATATAAAATAACTGTTGAGTTTCCTTTGTCTGCCTTTATCTTGTAACCAATGTAAACGAACATGTCTGTAACAGGTACAACATCTTGAAACTGACAGTGTAAACAGAATGTGCAGTGGACAGGGCATACATCAGGCAGTAGTTTGCAAACTTTTTACAACTCTACCGTCCCTGTAAGTACAATTCACTATCAGAAATTCATGTTTTTTAACATCAAAAGCGCCTTCTCTAAATAAAGAATTTTTATCATTAGCAAAATAACCTACACTGCTCTTGGTCTGCTACTGTGAAAAGACGTCTTTACTCCTCACCAACACCAGCTATGTAAATAAAAAATTCTCCACATGAAGATGATGATGTGAACCACTGAAACGCGTAATTGCAAATTAAGCAAGTGACTTACGCAGAAACTGTTTTATTTGTAAGCTATCCATATTTTCTCTTCTCGCGCTCTCTCATAGTTCAAGGACTGGACCATTTTAATGAGTGCTTCGTATTTTATAGTCTTGTCCTGCAGTAAGAAGCAATATGATCTGGCTTTCATAAATTTATACGAGGGCTATCCACAAAGTACATTACGTTTTAGTTTGTGTGTGTTAGGGGCGGGGCTTGCGCGGCCATCTTGGTGTCATGGCATTAAGCCGCTCAGTCGGCATCCTGCCGTGCTAGTGAGAGGTTCGTCGAGTTACTGTGACAGTTTGAAATGTCAGCGTTAATTGAAAATGCCGCTAAGTGTGAAGTGCGTGCTGTAATATGGTTTCTGTCTGCAAAAAACTATACACCGATAGAAATCTATCGGCAGCTTTATGAAGTGTATGGGGACAACATAATCACTGAAGGTGGAGTGCGTCAATGGCTCATAAAATTTAAAAATGGCCGAACTAACGTTCACGACGAAGAGCGAAGTGGAAGACCCGGCATAGTGACTGTCGAACTTGTCGAAGAAGTCGATGTCGCGGTCCGTGAAAACCGTAATTTCGCAATAACGGAACTCTCTCTATGAGTTTTCCACAAATTTCATGAAGTTTGTTGCACGAAATCATTATGGAAAAGCTCGGTTACCACAAGTTTTGTGCAAGATGGATACCAAAAATCTTGACAGAGATTCACAAAAATCAGCGAACGGCTGCAGCGTTAACGTTTTTGGACGCTTACGAGAAAGATGGCGACTCATTACTCGATCGCATCGTTACTGGTGACGAAACGTGGGTTAAGCATGTGAACTGCGAGACAAAATTGCACTCAATGCAGTGGGGGCACACAAATTCCCCCCAAAAAACCCAAGAAACGCATGCAGACAATGTCGGCAAGGAAGGTGATGGCGACTGTCTTTTGGGACAGAAAAGGTGTGATTTTTGTGGATTTTCTGGAAAGAGGCACTACAATAAACTCTCAAAGGTATTGCCAAACTCTGCACAACCTCAGAAGAGCAATACAAAACAAGCGCAGGGGAAAGATGGGCTCAAAGGTCTTGCCGATTCACGACAACGCCCGGGCCCACACGGCAAATGCCACTCGTGAAGTTCTCGAATCTTTTAAGTGGGAGTCGTTTCCTCATCCGCCGTACAGTCCCGACCTGGCACCGAGCGGCTTCCACTTATTCCCAGCAATGAAGAAGTGGTTGGCTATGCGGCGTTTTGAGGACGACGCACAGCTTCAAGAAGAGGTAACCACGTGGTTGAAGGCACAGGCGGCCGAATTTTACGACGAAGGAATTTCCGAGCTCGTCCATCGCTACGATAAGTGCCTTAATTTAAATGGCAACTATGTAGAAAAGTAGTAATGAAGTGTGGTTTTCATCTGTATATAATTAAAAAAATTTCCAATTCTTTATTTATTTTTAATTCCAAAACGTAATGTAATTTGTGGATAGCCCTCGTAGTTATACTCGTGTATCAGGCTACCTCACCAATTACAGGAGGAACAACATAGTACGCTGCACTAGAACAGACGCATTTTTTGTTGTCTGTAGCTTCCCTCTGTTGTCCTATTGGTTGTGTTAATTAACCATCAACTTGACCCCTGCTAGAAGAGAATTAGTTTGGTGCCAGCCACGGTGGGGACAGGGGCCGACAGGCAGATGACTGACAGACCTCACCGCTTGCGGAGAAAGAGAGATATCGTCCGCACAAGTAATTATGTTGCCACGTCTCTGCTAATTAATTTTCATTAGTTTTCACGACAATGTCTACAGCAGCCAACAACCGCCAAAAAGTTAACTACATGTTATACTGAGAGTCCACTCACTCTGGCTTCAGGCCTGTAAGAATTAACTGACGGCCAAGATCCTATGAGGGCCACTAAACTTTAGACATAGAATGGAAACCTATCCCCTACTATCTTCATGCATAGCCGGCCGATGTGGCCGAGCGGTTCTAGGCGCTTCAATCTGGAACCGCGCGACCACTACGGTCGCAGGTTCGAATCCAGCCTCGGGCATGGATGTGTGTGATGTCCTTAGGTTAGTTAGGTTTAAGTAGTTCTAAGTTCTAGGGGACTGATGACCTCAGATGTTAAGTCCCATAGTGATCAGAGCCATTTGAACCATTTTTTTTCTTCAAGCATAAGACCGCTGCAGTAGGAAACCTTGCTTTGCGCGCAGAACTGCTGCAGACGCTGTGTGCAACCGATGTTGGGATATTATTTTAGTAAACAGTTCCCACGTTTTTATTATAAACATTTATAGCCACACGAAGCTGACAGTAACAGCTCTTGATCGAATGTGCGAGGCATTATGGGGCAATGGCGTAAGCTATAACCGCTCTAATTGTGGAAAAAGTACATGTTAATGAGGATGGATAAGAAGAACAAACATGTAATGTTCGGATACTGTATTACTAGTGTCCTGCTTGACACAGTCAAGTCGTTTAAATATCTGGGCGTAACGCTAAAAAGCGATGTGAAAAGGAACGAGCATGTGAGAACTGTGGTAGGGAAGGTGAATGGTCGACTTCGGTTTATTGGGAGAATTTTGGGAAAGAGTGGTTCACCTGTAAAAAAGACTGCATATAGGACGCTGGTGCGACCTATTCTTGACTTCTGCTCGAGTGTTTGGGATCCATATCGGGTCACATTGAAACAACACTTCAAAGAAATTCAGAGGCGGGCTGCTAGATTTGTCACCAATAAGTTCGAACAACACGTAAGTGTTACGGAGGTACTTCGGGAACCTCAAATGGGAATCCCTGAAGGGAAGACGACTTTCTTTTCGATAAAAACTATTGAGAACATTTACTGAACCGGTATTTGAGGCTGAGTGCCGAACGATTCTACTGCCGCCAACATACTTTGCGCATAAGGACCACGAAGATAAGATACGAGAATTTAGGGCTTATACGGAGGCATATAGCAGTCGTTTTTCCCTCGCTCTGTTTGCAAGTGGAACGGGAAAGGAAATGACTAGTAGTGGTACAGGGTACCCTCCGCTACCCACGTAGTGTACAGTGGCTTGCGGATTGTTTATGTAGATGTAGATGCGGATGTAGATGTAGAGTGAGTCACAAGGCCGCGCCCCATTTGACACCAGCAGCGTAAGCTCTCTGCTGGGAGACCACCGCCACCAGCCTCTCCCAAATCCAGGACCGGTCAGTACCCATTACTGCACTCCCCACAACATCCGAGGCTGTAAGCAACAACTGCACCCTCTCTAGCCAGCTACAGGCTATGGCCATACGAATTCGTGTTTTTCGTTTGTTTTGTGGTTGATAATGTCAGTTACTTAACACTGTAAGTTAACATTGCATTAAGAGTTACTTCCAGCTTTTAAAATTGGGGACTTTTATCACGAAACAGTGTATTGCTCTACCGTCACCACATCCAGGTGGTTCAACTTTCAGTCACAACCACATTTATTTTTATCAAAATTCGTCTTCTTTCAATGCACTTAATGTATAGTTCAATTCACTTAATGTACAGTACACCTATGTCACATTTAAACAGTTACCGTTGTGCTTAATACCACAACTGACTGGTAGACATCTCCATCATTATTTGAACAAATGGAGTCATGGCAAAACAGTTATTGTAGAGATGTCATGTTTAATAGTGCAACTGCACTGTTATGTTTAATTTTCAATGTATCTAATGTGCAGAGCGTACTATACAATTAGATATTACAGAACACCGTGCCAATAAAAAGTTTTAACTGTAGAGTTATCACTTAAAACAATTCCACCACTTTATTCAGCACAGCACACTCGTTAACGACAGGCTAAATGTGTATGATGACCCATCATTCATAAGTCAATTGTGCAGTGTATAGTAACTTACACTTCCTCATTTAACTTAGTAATAAATAATTCATTTTTTAGTGTGCTTCATTGATATTCTAACTTAAGATTGCATTAGCAGTTATTTCTAATGCTTGAAACTGGAGGCATCTGTCAAGAATTGTGTATTGCCTCACCACCACCATCACTACAGCCACAAACACAGCCAGAAGCTTCAACAACAGGGTGCAGAGAAATCTTCTACATACACTAATCGGCAAAATGTTGTGTATATCCTCTGCTTTGGGACAAGAGTGTCCAGCCCAGGAGGAGAACATGTAAAACGCTGTGGGGAAGACTGTGTTGTATTGGTAAACACTTAGAAGATGCAACAAGTCTACTAAAAAGACTGTTTACACTAGGTTTTCGCGTCCTCTTCCAGAGTACTGTTGTGTGGCAAGGTATTCTTACCCGATAAGATTGATGGAGGACATCAAAACAAAACACTGACAGAAGATGACTTCGGCGAAGATCAGTTGGGGTTCTGGAGAAATGTAAAACTGTACGAAGACATACTCGTTCTGTGATTTATTTTAGAAGGTAGGTTAAAGGTAGGCAAATATACGTTATCATTTGTAGATTAAGAGGAATGTTTTGACAATATTAACTGGAATATATTCATTGAAATTATGGAGGTAGGAAGGATAAAATACAAGGAACTAAAGGTTATTTACAACCTGTACAGGAACCAGATGACAATTAAAAGAGTCGAAAGGCATGAAAGGAAAGCAGCCTTACAAAATGTGCACAAGCTGAAGATGATGTTCAATCTGTTAATTTGGCAAATAGCAAAAGAAACCAAGGAAAAATTTGGAGAGGGAACAAATGTCCAGGGAACAGAAAAAAAAGAACTTTGATGTTTGCCGATGATACTGTAGTCAGTGAAGCCTGACATTAGTGGTCTTAACATAATTTGTTAAATAAATTTCTTTAATGTAAACAAATTTTAATGCCTGGACCGCAATGTTCATTATACAATTAAAGCATCACGATTACTTTCGGTTACTTCTTACAACCATCTTCAGATAGTTCAAATCGTATAAACGAGTTGAATATCATTGATGAACATCATTAGCTACAGTCATGCAATGTCATGCATTTGTATTATGGGCCAACAGTGCAAGGACAGTATCTAGTTAAAAGCTTCACCGAGAGCGAGTAAGGTTGTGAACCCTAACCTCGCAAGATGCATATAACAAAGGAGGAAAATGGCCAGAAGCATTAGTAAAAACTGTATCAAATGACCACTATTTGCAGTTGTACAGAAGATATTGTAGTGAGAAAAGTATACACACTGGTAACAAGAATTGTCAGCTGTTCCGTAGCATTGCTTAGAAAGGAGTGATCCCTCATGGTGTATAAAATAGTCATCCTTACAAAATGTGCACAAGCTGAAGATAAAAAGTAAAATGCCACTAAGAGTTAGTTTTGATATGTCTTGCCAGACTGTTTGGGCTTGTGACATTTTCTATCAGTCTTCAACTTGCGCACATTTTATAAGAATAACTCTTTTATAAGCCATGAGAAATCACGTCTTTCTAACCCATGCTATGGAACAGCTGACAATTCTTGCTACCGTTAAAAATATTTAGCTCACTATAATAGCTCCAACTGCAAATAATGGGCATTTGATGCAGTTTTTACTACTGCACCTGGGCAGTTTCATTCTTTGTTACCTGCATCTTGCAAGGTTAGGATTTACATCCCGACTCGCTATCGGTGAAGCTTTTAACTACTACTGTCCTAGCACTATATATACGAATGCATGCCATTAAGTGAGTGCAGCTAATGATATTTTTCAATGATATTCACCTCGTTTTTACGACTTGAACGATCTGATGATATTTGGTTTGTGGGCGCTTAACTGCGCTGTCATCAGCGCCCGTACAATCCAAATTTTTTCATAGTCCAATCTAGCCTCTGTCACGAATGATGATGATGAAACGATAAAGACAACACTAACACCCAGTCCCCGGGCAGAGAAAATCCCTAACCCGGCCGGGAATCGAACCCGGGACACCGTGATCCAGAGGCAGCAACGGTAGCCACTAGTTTGAACGATCTGAAGATGGTTATAGGAAGCATCCGAAAGTAGTCATCATCATTTAAATGCATAATGAAAAATGCGGTCTAGGCATTAAAAGTTTTTACATTAAAATTTTTTATTTATAACATTACGCAGTAATTCTGTCACTGACACAAAGGAGTTAGAAGAAGAGCAATTGAAAGGTGTGTCCTGAAAAGAGGTTATAACCTAAACACCAACAAAAGTTAGACAGGTGTACTGGAATGTTGTCGATTTAAGTCAAGTGATGCTGAAGCAATTAGATTAGGAAATGAGATTCTGAAAATAGGGGATGAGTTTTGCTGTTTAGTTAACAAAACAACTAATGATGGCCGGACCAGAGAGCATATAAAATGCAGAGTGTCTATCGCACTAAAAGCATTTCTGAGGGAGAGGTATACATATAATATAAATTTAAATGTTAGGAAGTCCCCCCTGAAGTTATTTGTCTCGAGTGTAACCGTGCACGGAAGTGAAATGCGGGCAATAAGCGGTTCAGACAAAAAGAGAACAGAAGTTTTTGAAATGTGGTACTATGAAAGAATACTGAAGATGAGATGGGTAGATCGAGTAAATAATGTGGACGTACTGAATCGAACTGACGAAAAAAGAAATTTATGGTACAACTTGACTAAAAGGAGGCATCGGTCAATAGGACACACCATGAGGCATCAAGGAATCATGAATTTGGTAATAAAAGGAAGTATGGAGGTTAAAAACTGTAAAGGGGAGCAAGGTTTGACTACAGTACGCCAGTTCAAATTCATGAAGATTGCAGAAGTTATTCGGAAATGATGAGGCTTGCACAGTATACAGTAGCGTGGTGAGATGCATCAAACCAGTCTTCGGCCTGAACAAGAAAGGAAATCCACGAGGGCCAAGGTCGACCGATCCGCAAATGCGCATCAACACGTAATTTTTGCAGTACTCGTGCATGTAATATCCGGAAATGTGTGGCCTCAAAAATGGTTCAAATGGCTCTGAGCACTATGCGACTTAACTTCTGAGGTCATCAGTTGCCTAGAACTCAGAACTAAATAAACCCAACTAATCTAAGGACATCATACACATCCATGCCCGAGGCAGCATTCGAACCTGCGACCGTAGCGGTCGCTCGGCTACAGACTGTAGCGCCTAGAACCGCACGGCCACTCCGGCCGGCTGTGTGGCCTCAAGTCCAGGCTCTAGCTCCTCTCTCGGAACATGCAGGTTGTTGTTGGGAAGCTCTCGTGCCGAAAATAGGGATATAGGGATATAGCGAAGGAGGATGAAATACAGGGTGTTACAAAAAGGTACGGCCAAACTTTCAGGAAACATTCCTCACACACAAATAAAGAAAAGATGTTATGTGGACATGTGTCCGGAAACGCTTAATTTCCATGTTAGAGCTCATTTTAGTTTCGTCAGTATGTACTGTACTTCCTCGATTCGCCGCCAGTTGGCCCAATTGAAGGAAGGTAATGTTGACTTCGGTGCTTGTGTTGACATGCGACTCATTACTCTACAGTATTAGCATCAAGCACATCAGTACGTAGCATCAACAGTTTAGTGTTCATCACGAACGTGGTTTTGCAGTCAGTGCAATGTTTACAAATGCGGACTTGGCAGATGCCCATTTGATGTATGGATTAGCACGGGGCAATAGCCGTGGCGCGGTAAGTTTCTATCGAGACTGATTTCCAGGACGAAAGTTACCCGACAGGAAGACGTTCGAAGCAATTGATCAGCGTCTTAGGGAGCACGGAACGTTCCAGCCTATGACTCGCGACTGGGGAAGACCTAGAACGACGAGGACACCTGCAATGGACGAGGCAATTCTTCGTGCAGTTGACGATAACCCTAATGTAAGCGTCAGAGAAGTTGCTGCTGTACAAGGTAACGTTGACCACGTCACTGTATGGAGAGTGCTACTGGAGAACCAGTTGTTTCTGTACCATGTACAGCGTGTGCAGGCTCTATCAGCAGCTGATTGGCCTCCACGGGTACACTTCTGCGAATGGTGCATCCAACAATGTGTCAATCCTCATTTCAGTGCAAATGTTCTCTTTACGGATGAGGCTTCATTCCAACGTGATCAAATTGTAAATTTTCACAATCAGCATGTGTGGGCTGACGAGAATCCGCACGCAGTTGTGCAATCACGTCATCAACACAGATTTTCTGTGAACGTTTGGGCAGGCATTGTTGGTGATGTCTTGATTGGGCCCCATGTTCTTCCACCTACGCTCAATGGAGCACGTTATCATGATTTCATACGGGATACTCTACCTGTGCTGCTAGAACATGTGCCTTTACAAGTACGACACAACATGTGGTTCATGCACGATGGAGCTCCTGCACATTTCAGTCGAAGTGTTCGTACGCTTCTCAACAACAGATTCGGTGACCGATGGATTGGTAGAGGCTCGTATTGTGGACGGCTGTGATACAATACGCCATTCTCCAGGGCTGCATCAGCGCATCAGGGATTCCTTGCGATGGAGGGTGGATGCATGTATCCTCGCTAACGGAGGACATTTTGAATATTTCCTGTAACAAAGTGTTTGAAGTTACGCTGGTACGTTCTGTTGCTGTGTGTTTCCATTCCATGATTAATGTGATTTGAAGAGAAGTAATAAAATGAGCTCTAAGATGGAAAGCAAGCGTTTCCGGACACATGTCCACATAACATATCTTCTTTCTTTGTGTGTGAGGAATGTTTCCTGAAAGTTTGGCCGTACCTTTTTGTAACACCCTGTATATAAGTAACTTGCGTGGAGGTATTGGAAAGACGCAGACAGTTTCCAGGGGTAACCGAGGCCGAGGTGTAATCTTGTCCCGCACCTGGTGCATCCACAGGTGTGCGGGCAACAGGGCAGGGGCAATTCAGGTACTTCTCGCACAGCGGTGCACCGGATTGCTGCTCCAGTGTTTGGCCAACTCTGCACACAAAATGATATGGAAGTAAGACTGACTGTGAGGAAATATCCTCCGAGCAATACTGAAGTAGGAATCGGTTCCCACATTAGCAGAGAGTCCCGACAGCGAAATGTGGCACTGTCCAGTAGTATGGAAATAACTTTGCTTCTGACAGAAAAACTCACTCTTCGTTGCCGGCCGAAGTGGCCGCGCGGTTCTGGCGCTGCAGTCTGGAACCGCGAGACCGCTACGGTCGCAGGTTCGAATCCTGCCTCGGGCATGGATGCGTGTGATGTCCTTAGGTTAGTTAGGTTTAACTAGTTCTAAGTTCTAGGGGAATAATGACCTCAGCAGTTGAGTCCCATAGTGCTCAGAGCCATTTGAAACATAAAAAAAATCACTGTTCGTTAAGCATTTTAATTCACTTTGAAACTGCAGAATTGCTTGTGCTTGTTTGTTACACAGGTTGTCCAATTTACCTCGACCACCGAAAATAACTTCTCGTCCAGAAGCAAAATTAAAAAATTAATCAGACAAATGGTGTTTAGCTACCAGGGAGACGTTAACCATCACGATTTCAAGTAGTGAGGGGTCCAACAATCAGTTGCAAACGATGTTTATTGCATATCTAGATTTCGGCTGCTGTGTGGCTGTCTTCAACGGAGTAAATGTAAGTTAAATCATTAAAACTACTTGTATATGTACATACTCCGAACCGGGCTGTTCGGATCAGAGGCTATGTGCACACTGAGGCTGCTGTTTACAATTACGTAATTGTAGACAGCAGCCTCAGTAATTTAAAGATGCAATAAATATAATTTGCTAGTGATTGCTGTATCCCTTACTACTTGAAATGAATACAGCCTCTGGACACAGCTGTTTCCCTATGGAATCAAACCTGACAACATCACGATTTCCTTTCTTGCAACTTTGTTCGTGACGAAGATATGAACAGCATTACGTCCTTTTTTAATAGAACACTATATTTTTTATTCGTTAATCCACTTCCTATTCTCAAGATGGTTGAGGAACGTATCACGCATTACCGTAAAAACAACAGTCATCTTAATAAGAAGCAGAAACTGGAGTATTTAATGCAATTTTGGAGTGCTGCAATCAATTGTGGGCACAGACCATTCCAATGCGCTCAAAGCAGTGACCATGATCTATTCGTTGGGTGAAAGAGTTCATCGCTGCTTCCAGTGTTTTCTGCTAAAGTGAATTACAAGCAAGCACGATACATTCCTGATGTTCTCTGGAGTTGTTGGAGTATCGGGATACACAACTGTTTTATGCTTTCGTGAAGAAAAATGTCTAGAGGAGTTAAGTCAGGTGACCAAACAGGTCAATCCACAGCTCCTTCTCATCCAATCCACCTGGCACCATAACTTCGTTCCAGAAAACGACGTTCATGCAAGGCATTATGCGCTGGACATAACAAATAACCATTTTTAGCGGCAGTTCATCCAAAGGACGAGGAAGAATTCGTGTGAGAAAGTTAGCATACGCCCTGCTTCCCTTCTGTTTAGGCTACCATTGAAGAAGTAAGGGACAATAATTATAGTACCAAGCATCCCACACCAAAAATTAATCCTCGACAAACGCTGATGTTGCACCTAAGCCACCATGGATTTCTGCTAGACTCACACTGCATGCTCTTTTCATTTACCTATTCTTAGTCTGAAAAGAGACATTCACCTGAGAAAAAAAAATCGTTGGTTGGCGAGGATGTGCTGCTGTGTCTACTGACAGAACTGTATACGATTCCGGAAGTTGTTCCCATACAACTCTTGGTGTGATGTACATCATAAATATGGAACTGGTGACGTGTTCAAATGCGACGGAAATGTCAACCTCCTGTTCAAGATGTCGTGTTCTCACGTGTGGATTCACTGTAACACATGTGGGAACAATAATTTCGGCGGCTTCGTCTGTGCAAGTTCTACGACGATCGCATTGCCTTGAGGTGAAATATCCCGTATTCAGAAGCTTCACAACAAGACAAGAAAACGTAAGTCCGTAGGTGGGTTCCTGTCAGGATCACGCTGCCTGCAGAGTTCCTCTGCCTGAGTAGCATTACGCCAACCTACAAATATAATAAATGAAAAGTAATGACGATACACGCTTTAATCAACCACTATCTTTTTGTACACAACCTATCGTTTAAAAGTGTTGCAGTACTGTACCACACTTACGCGTATTGTAGATAAGAAAACTTAATTGCATTTACTGTTACACTAACTTCCATTCTGTGTAAATGAGTAGCATTCCTACCTCCTCTTCGTTGGTGTACATAGCACTGCCATAGAACTTCACCAGAAGACGGTTGACCGGTGTCTTTCCACTTGTCCTCTATGAACTCCAACCAGTGGACGAGTTAAGTTACACTGCGTACCTGTACTGTGTGCTAACAGGTGATTCAGTCAATTTTGTGTTAGGTTTTTTGAACAGATCTTGAGAAGAAGAAGTGGATTACTGAATAAAAATAACAAGAAGGCGTACTGCTGATGATATCTTCATAATGACCGAAGCTACAAGAAAGGAAGTTATGCTGGTTAATATCCTCCTGGTAGCTAAACAACATTTGATTCACACTTTTTTTATTTTGCTTGTGGAAAGACGTTATGTGGAATGATCAAGTTAAAAGAGACCCCTCCCCCTTTATAGTTGTTTCATCTCCTAACACAATCCATTCGTTCAGATATACACGTTGTTGTTGTTGTCGTCTTCAGTCCTGAGACTGGTTTGATGCAGTTGTCCATGCTACTCTATCCTGTGCAAGCTGCTTCATCTCCCAGTACGTACTGCAGCCTACATCCTTCTGAATCTGTTTGGTGTATTCATCTCCAGGTCTCCCTCTACGATTTTTACCCTCTACGCTGCCCTCCAATACTAAATTGGTGATCCCTTGATGCCTCAGAACATGTGCTACCAACCGATCCCTTCTTCTAGTCAAGTTGTGCCATAAACTCCTCTTCTCCCCAATCCTATTCAGTACCTCTTCATTAGTTATGTGATCTACCCATCTAATCTTCAGCATCCTTCTGTAGCATCACATTTCGAAAGCTTCTATTCTCTTCTTGTCCAAACTATTTACCGTCCATGTTTCACTTCCATACATGGCTACACTCCATACAAATACTTTCAGAAACGACTTCCTGACACTTAAATCTATTCTCGATGTTAACAAATTTCTCTTCTTCAGAAACGCTTTCCTTGCCATTGCCAGTCTACATTTTATATCCTCTCTACGTCGAGCATCATCAGTTATTTTGCTCCCCAAATAGCAAAACTCCTTTACTACTTTAAGTGTCTCATTTCCTAATCTAATTCCCTCAGCATCACCCGATTTAATTCGACTACATTCCATTATCGTTTTGCTTTTGTTGATGTTCATCTTATACCCTCCTTTCAAGACACTGTCCATTCCATTCAACTGCTCTTCCAAGTCCTTTGCTATCTCTGACAGTATTACAATGTCATCGGCGAACCTCAAAGTTTTTATTTCTTCTCCATGGATTTTAATACCTATTCCGAATTTTTCTTTTGTTTCCTTTACTGCTTGCTCAGTATACAGATTGAATAACATCGGAGTTAGGCTACAACCCTGTCTCACTCGCTTCCCAACACTGCTTCTCTTTCATGCCCTACGACTCTTATAACTGCCGTCTGGTTTCTGTACAAATTGTAAATAGCCTTTCGCTCCCTGTATTTTACCCCTGCCACCTTCAGAATTTGAAAGAGAGTATTCCAGTCAACATTGTCAAAAGCTTTCTCTAAGTCTACAAATGCTAGAAACGTAGGCTTGACTTTTCTTAATCTAGCTTGTAAGATAAGTCGTAGGGTCAGTATTGCCTCACGTGTTCCAGTATTTCTACGGGATCCAAATTGATCTTCCCCGAGGTCGGCTTCTAATAGTTTTTCCAATCTTCTGTAAAGAATTAGTGTTAGTATTTTGCAGCCGTGACTTGTTAAACTGATAGTTCGGTAATTTTCACATCTGTCAACACCTGCTTTCTTTGGGATTGGAATTATTATATTCTTCTTGAAGTCTGAGGGTATTTCGCCTGTCTCATACATTTTGCTCACCAGATGGTAGAGTTTTGTCAGGACTGGCTCTCCCAAGGCTGTCAGTAGTTCTAATGGAATGTTGTCTACTCCCGGAGCTTTGTTTCGACTCAGGTCTTTCATTGGTCTGTCGAACTCTTCACGCAGTATCATATCTCCCATTTCATCTTCATCTACATCCTCTTCCATTTCCAAAATATTGTCCTCAAGTACATCGCCCTTGTATAGACCCTCTATATACTCCTTCCACCTTTCTGCTTTCCCTTCTTTGCTTAGAACTGGGTTTCCATCTGAGCTCTTGATATTCATACAAGTGGTTCTCTTTTCTCCAAAGGTCTCTTTAATTTTCCTGTAGGCAGTATCTATCTAACCCCTAGTGAGATAAGCCTCTACATCCTTACATTTGTCCTCTAGCCATGCCTGCTTAGCCAGTTTGCACTTCCTGTCGATCTCGTTTTTGAGACGTTTGTATTCCTTTTTGCCTGCTTCATTTACTGCATTTTTATATATTCTCCTTTCATCAATTAAATTCAATATTTCTTCTGTCACCCAAGGAATCTACTAGCCCTCGTCTTTTTACCTACTTGATCCTCTGCTGCCTTCACTACTTCATCCCTCAAACCTACCCATTCCTCTTCTACTGTATTTCTTTCCCCCATTCTTGTCAATTGTTCCTTTATGCTCTCCCTGAAACTCTGTACAACCTCTGGTTTAGTCAGTTTATCCAGGTCCCATCTCCTAAAATTCCCACCTTTTTGCACTTCAGTTTTAATCTACAGTTCATAACCAATAGATTGTGGTCAGAGTCGACATCTGCACCTGGAAATGTCTCACAATTTAAAACCTGGTTCCTAAATCTCTGTCTTGCCATTATATAATCTATCTGAAACGTGTCAGTATCTCCAGGCTTCTTTCATGTATACAATCTTCTTTTATGATTCTTGAACCAAGTGTTAGCTATGATTAAGTTATGCTATATGCAAAATTCTCCCAGGCGGCTTCCTCTTTCATTTCTTCCCCACAATCCATATTCACCTACTACGTTTCCTTCTCTTCCTGTACCTACCATCGAATTCCAGTCACCCATGACTATTAAATTTTCGTCTCTCTTCACGATCTGAAGAATTTCTTTTATCTCATCATACATTTCTTCAATCTTCGTCATCTGCAGAGCTAGTTGGCATATAAACTTATACTACTGTAGTAGGCGTGGGCTTCGTGTCTGTCTTGGCCACAATAATGCGTTCACTATGCTGTATGTAGTAGCTTACTCGCACTCGTATTTTTTTTATTCATTATTAAACCTAGTCCTGCATTACCCCTATTTGATTTTGTGTTTATAACCCTGTACTCAACTGGCCAAAGTCTTGTTCCTCCTGCCACCTAACTTCGCTAATTCCCACTATATCTAACTTTAACCTATCCATTTCCCTTTTTAAATTTTCTAGCCTATATGCCCGATGAAGCGATCTGACATTCCACGCTCCGATCCGTAGAACGCCAGTTTGCTTTCTCCTGATAACGACGTCCTCTTGAGTAGTCGCCGCCCGGAGATCCGAATGGGGGACTATTTTACCTCCGGAATATTTTACCCAAGAGGACGCCATCATCATTTAATCATACAGTAAAGCTGCATGCCCTCGGGAAAAATTACGGCCGTAGTTTCCCCTTGCTTTCAGCCGTTCGCAGTACCAGCACAGCAAGGCCGTTTTGGTTAATGTTACAAGGCCAGATCAGTCAATCATCCAGACTGTTGCCCCTGCAACTACTGAAAAGGCTGCTGCCCCTCTTCAGGAACCACACGTTTGTCCGGCCTCTCAACAGATACCCCTCCGTTTTGGTTGCACCTACGGTACGGCTATCTGTATCGCTGAGCCACGCAAGCCTCCCCACCAACGGCAAGGTCTGTGGTTCATGGGGGGGGGGGGGGGGGGGGGGCTGACATACACATATTCATCTAAATGCAAAATTGCGATCCATTCGGCAGATTATTACAGTACAACTAATGAACATCTCTAATAACGCTGGAACACGAATTCGTGAGACGTAAAAGACACCCTTTAGACGTATATGTCTGGCTTTTTTAAAATCACATATAAAATCTGTGCAGGAAATAGAAAACGTGCCGACGCTTGCGGAGAGGGTGTCATAATTTTCTGTAGGTCGGCAGTGGCCTGATACCGCTGGGGCATCGCAGTAAAATGCGATGTAATCTGCCCGAATAGCTGCAGGCGCCGCTAGCAAGATTACATGTCAGGTGAGCCATAAGCGGGGCGAATTAGCACACAAGAATGAAGACCTGTTGTTCTGGTATATCGGCAACTTGGACCGTGGCAGTTAGACCTGTTTCACACGTATGCGGTTCTCTTCGGTTCTGTTGGTTTTCGGTTGCAACTGAAAACGAATGAAACCCTTCTACACATACACGGTTCTTACAGGGTAATTATTAGCCTCGCGGTCTGGTCGCCTTGCCCTGGTTCGAGTCCTTCCTCGGGCATGGGTGTGTGTGTTGTCGTTAGTTTAAGTTAGATTAAGTAGTGTGTAAGCCTATGGACCGATGACATCACCAGTTTGGTCCTACAGGAAATTACCACCACCACTGGTACATATTAAGTTTTGTGTTTTCTTCCGTACTCAAGCTCAGTAGTGACCGTGGAGAGAAATCAAGTTCTTGCCATATTGTTTTTGTAGAATAAAAGAACCAAAGACGAATACTAGAATTCATTGTGTGCACCCTCTCATCATTCGATAATAATAATGTCGTGTGACGACTGCCTCCCGTCGGGTGGACCGTTCGCCTGGTGTGAGAGTCTTTCGACACTTCGGCGACTTGCTCGTCGATGGGGATGAAATGAGGATGATTAGGACAACACAACACCCAGTCCCTGAGCGGAGAAAATCTCCGATCCAGCCGGGAATCGTACCAGGACCCTTAGTATTGACATTCCGTCTCGCTGACCACTTTATTTTTTATTATTCTCATTTTGTTCGCTTTCGTTCGTTGCATCTGCTCGGAGCGGACGTCGTAAGACATCCGTTTAAGTTAGTTATTGATCGATTAACTCAGTTTTTTTTATTACAGAGGGCTGATAACCCTCTGACCGAACACGCTGACCTACCGTGCCGACCACTCAGCTACCGGAGGCGGACATTATTCGATGAATTACACGTGAAGCTACTACGCCGAGATTCATTTACGAGGACACATTCAACCGATTGAGATGTTGACCGTAACTTGGAGGTAAGGCAACACAATCAATACAGTTTTTAGGGAGTCTCTTTTTTTATTTAGATTTTAATAAATAAATTGAAATAACACAGTTTTACAAATAATAGGTCAGAGTAAATGCAAGGAAAAGTGAAATTAAAAGGTGAGCTACAAATTGTGAAACGCATACTCTAAGCTCTCAGTGAAAGAAGAACTGTGGAGACAGTTGAGGCCAAGGTTGTCTGTCTGAACAGCGCACTCTTGTGACTGAATTGGCTGCTGGTTGGCTGAATCAGCGTGCTGCAGACTTGGCTGGAGCTGTATACTGGGTGATCAAAAAGTCAGAATAAATTTGAAAACTGAATAAATCACAGAATAATTTAGATAGAGAGGTACAAATTGACACACATGCTTGGAATGACATGGGGTTTTCTTAGAACAAAAATAAAACAAAAGTTCAAAAAATGTCCGACTGATGGCGCCTCATCTGATCAGAATAGCAATAATTAGCATAACAAAGTAAGACAAAGCAAAGATGATGTTCTTTACAGGAAATGCTCAATATGTCTACCATCATTCCTCAACAATAGCTGTAGTCGAGGAATAATGTTGTGAACAGCACTGTAAAGCATGTCCGGCGTTATGGTGAGGCATTGGCGTCGCATGTTGTCTTTCAGCATCCCTAGAGATGTCGGTCCAACACACCCACTGGCTCGCTACTGACTGAGCGAGCCAGTGGGTATGTTGGACCTTTCATCGACCTACGGACCCCCTTGAAGATGTCTCCCGCAGTCGGAGACGAAACGTTGGGAATTGAGACAAAATTCATCAACCGGCCACGGCATAACAGCCCGGATAATTATAATGGACATGATTTGCAACAGAACAGATTGCGGTTTTTTTATGCAGCTTATTGAAAGACGATTCAGGTTTTTTCAGCTGTTGTAGCAAGACGGGATTCGTGTGGAACTGACTGCATCGGATTCTCATCATTTTCAACAGTTACATTCGCAACACCATCATTGTCGTCAATATTTTGTCAGAAAGCGTCATCTGTTCTTCTTTCTTCAAATGTTTGGCCAGCCACTGCAACTGTGATGCATAAATGTAGGCTTTTTCTTTGGACGCCCCTGCTCCCGATTTCGCTTTAGTTTTGCCAACTGATTTTCGGTTCGAGTCTCTTACTTGCGTCCACTTCTTCAGAACGTGTATATTTGAAATAAAATATTTATTTCACTAATCACAAAACTATCAACCTCTCGTTTGTGGTTCTTGAAACAACTTGTGTTACAATATTTCAATCTAATGGTTTTGCTTTCCTGTTTTAGATGTTTGGCAAGCGGGTGTACATTCTCAGATTTACATTACACTTACCTCCTCGGGATTTCGACTATAAGCAAGATCATCTGGGAGTTTTGTTGTTAAATCTGGCCTGTATTACGATTGTAGTGCGTTCCTGCTACAGAATAGACGGGAATCAGTTGGCCAGAAATGTGAAAATATCGCCAATTTCCCGAAATGCTTGGGCGCTGTTGATGGGAAACGTAAAGGACCGTCCACCGTCTCAACTGGATGCATATTGACTATAAAGGATATTCCTCAATAGTTCACATGACAGTAGGTGATGCAGTACATCGATTTGTTTATGCTAATGTTGGAGCGTATGGGAAGTACTGCGATTGTAACATCTTTCAACGGCACCGTGGATCTACCTGCGAGAAAGTGCCTTCCAGGCAAACAGAACCCCAGAATGTCTTACTACCTTATAGAAGATGATGCTTTCCGCTTACATAAACATCTTCTCAAACCGTACAGTGGAAGTAGTTTGACAGTGGAGAAAAGGATCTACAACTATTGTGTGTGCAGAGCTCGCAGGCACGTTGAATGTACAGGGTGGGGCAAATAAAAGTGGCCCAGAGAACAGAGTTGCAGGGTACAAACAAGCACAGCAGACGACAGGAAATACAGTACTAACCTGACTGTAGTAGATGTTGAGAGTGACCGCCATTCATCTCTTGGCACTTTTGGACCATGTTCGGCAAGTTGCTGAAGGCAGATCGAAGCTGGACTGCTGGAATTGCTGCAGTCTCATCCGAAATGTTCTGCTGCAGTTCTTGAAGAGTATGAAGGTTGTTGCAGTATACGTTAGACCTGAGGGCTGGCTCGCCACACAAGGTAATCGCACACGGATAGTTCAGATGACCTCGGTGGCCAACTAGGGCCGCGATCAGACTGACCTCTGGTAACAACCGTGTCAATGTGCTGCAAGGTTCGACCGGCTGTATGGGTAGCTGCTCCATCCTGGTGTAGCATGCTTGGTTCAGAGTCTGCAGCGTCTGCTGTGGCTAAAAATTCGCACTCGAGAGTGTCAGTCCCTACTGCAGTTTGGAGATGTGAAATTTGAGGGACTTCGAACAGAAGCCGCTCTGTCTCTTCGCTTTGTCCTCTTCCTGATTTGTTCCTGTGTGCGTTCGTCCTCTGAGAGCTTGACGCCGTTGCGCACAGTTACTCGCCACTTGACACGGTCATCTGCAATGCTTTCCCAGCGACTCGGATTGATTCTGGTCTTGGACAGGTCTCTCTTGCAGACATCCTTGAAACGAAGATGCGGTCGTCCCACTGGCCTCACACCTTCCTGAAGTTCGCCGTACAGCAGCTGTGTCGGTATCCGTTCAGGATCCATGCGCCTGACATGTCCCAACCATCTTAGACGTCGATGACTCAGGAGTGCAAAGATGCTGGTTGTGCTTGCACGATGACAGACTTCGGTGTTGGGTACTCTATCCCTGCAAGAGATCTGAAGGATCTTCCGGAGACAGCGGAGATGGAAGCTGTTGAGTCGAGATTCATGCCTAGAAAGAGTTGTCCGTGTCTCACAGCTATAGAGAAGGGTGCTTATAACAAAAGCGTTGTAGACTTTTAATTTAGTTTTTGTGGTAAGCAGTCCGTTGTTCCATACTCTGTTTTTCAATCTATCCATGAAAGATGATGCCTTTTCGATTCTGTTAGTAAGTTCAGTGTCCATGGACAAGTTGCTACATATTGTGTTGGAAGTAACTCCTCTGTTAATGCTGCCACAAATATTTTTAAAATGTTGGCAGTGTAACGCATCGAAGTCAGCGACTGATGCAAGAAAATGGATCATTAATGCGGCGTGCACACACTGTACACCAAACCCCAACCTTCTAATTATACAGTGGTGGAACGTGGAAGTTATGCGGATTCTCCGCTGCCAACAACCTATCATTCTGTAAGTTGACACAATCACTCAGGTGGAACCAGGCTTCTTCAGGCATAAAGAACAGACTCATGTCCAAGTCATGTGAACAGCGAGCCACAAAACTGGAGCGCTGAGGAGCATCTGCTGGTCTTGATGCATGAACTCTCGGTACGGAAGCATGTGCGGGTCCACGAGGAGTATTCCACCTCATGATCGACATGATATGCCGATCTCTTGCGAGAGGCGTTGGGTTGATTTGGTAGGACTCTGTAACATTTCTGTTGAACTACAACCACGTTTTCTTGTGTGCGGGCTCGTTTAGGAATGTTTTTTGACTTGTTCCAAACAGATTCTGTCTGATGCCGTTTTCGGACTAAGCGTTGCATGGCACTTTGAGACTATTAAACTTCTCAGAAAACAGCTGCCCACAGTGTTCCCACCACTTTTGTTGTCACATAACTTTCCACAACGAGCACCCACTGCTCTACTTGTAAGTACCGTCGTCCCTTTTGCACTGTTCCACTCACACCGACAAAGCTCGCACTACGCTCTGAACCGGTGTGGTTCACATGGCAGGCATACACGTGATGTGTGCGTCTTTGGGTGTGGGTTTATGCATACATTCGTGTCCAATCGTATCCACTCTTCCGGACTAGTTTTATTTGCTTCATCCTTTACTTTTGGAATACGTAGCAACAAATGGGGAATCTTTCATTGAGCAATTAGTTTGGATCCTGACTATTCTATGGATGTGGTGAAAGCTTGTGTAGTTTTGCACAATTTCGTATGAGGCCGAGATGGTTTTGAAATGGAAAACGCGTTACCCATGTCCGGTGAAATGAGGAGAAATCAGGCTACTGTGTAAGAGATGTGTAAGAAATGTGACGAAAGATTGCTTCATGACTGATGTGGGTTCAGTGAGCTGGAAAATCTCTAAAATCTTATTTACTTTAATATTTATTACACAAATGGTGTACTGAATTTGTGGTGTCACCGCCAGACACCACACTTGCTAGGTGGTAGCCTTTAAATCGGCCGCGGTCCGTTAGTATACGACGGACCCGCTTGTCGCCACTATCAGTGATTGCAGACCGAGTGCCGCCACACGACAGGTCTAGAGAGACTTCCTAGCACTCGCCCCAGTTGTACAGCCGACTTTGCTAGCGATGGTTCACTGACAAATTACGCTCTCATTTGCCGAGACGATAGTTAGCATAGCCTTCAGCTACGTCATTTGCTACGACCTAGCAAGGCGCCATTATCATTTGCTATTTATCTTGTGATGGCTGTACCGTCAGACCGATGTCCACCAATTATGGATTAAAGTTAAGTATTCCAAAAGCTACGTACCTTGTTTACTAGACTCAACTCCTATAACTGTTCCAGACCTCACGCCAGCCTGCGTGAGCTTAAACGCGTGCCTTTCGGCTACCAATCATAGTGGCTTAGCTGTCTTGCCAAGTCACAACAGTATTATAATTTGCTATATACTTTAAATAAATGTCATTGGCTATTTTCTTAATTTTCAAATCATTTCCTTTTTAATTTCCTCAAAATCGCGGCGAGTTTACCAATTGTCCTAATGTATCACAAAAATGAATTTTCCAATAGGTATTGAACTTAGCAGCGTCAAATTCATCAAATTCGTTGAAAATTACCTTTTTCTTAAATTTATCTTTATATTTGACACATTTTTTTCCCACAGCACTGGTTTCGATTGCATTGCATAAATCAGCCGATCACATCAGCACCTGGTAAATCCCTAATTCTATCAGAAAACTGCGACAGCAACGTTTAAAAAATAATAATAAGAGATAATTTTTAAAGAGATCCACTCGCCATCAGTTTAAAACAGAAACTGAACCGCGCGTGTACGAAGCCTTGATCGTTTGCTGTTCCCTGGACAATCCATCGGATTTGACTTGCAGAAATTATTTTTGAAATTTCTATCCATTACGGATTTGGCACACTGAGACTGTCATGAATAGAGGTTTCAAGCGTTTTTGGTAACCTTGATTACTTTCTGTTGACAGACTCCCAAATATATGACTGTGAGGAGGAAGATTCATAAGAAATGATGAAGCTGGAGTTGAGACAGACGCTTATTTTGCGCAGCTCAATAATATTGGTTTCTTGCATATGTTAAAAAATTGGAAGTCCTTAAGTACCGAAAGGGACTGACACGACATTGTTTCTTTTTTTCTTCCTATGCTGACAAAAATAGAAAGCATTACACCATAAGTCATCAGTCAGACATTTATCAAATTTTGTGGAGATATTCATCACCTATCGGATAGTAAACGATTAAACTCACATTGCGTTCGGAACTGATGACTATCTTCAACATCAGCTTAAGATTTGACACTTTTGTATTCGTTGTGGCATGGAAGTAGAAGCTTTCCGAACGTTATCTTGAGAAATGTCTTGCAATGCTAGAAACACACGCTGTGTCAGTTCACGAAGATTGCTATCTGGAGGCTGGTGTGAAAGTATACGTCTTACCTTCGCTTCCCAGACATGCTCAATCGATGACAATACAGGGCACTGCGCAAGCCAGTCAAGGATCCGTACATTTCTCAAGGCGTTCGCGGTGTGAACTGCAGTATGGAATGTAGCATTATCCTGCCGGAATATGCCCTGGTTATGGAAGGACTGACAACAAGATTTACTAGTCTTGCCATATACTGGCGAGTATTCAGCCTCCATTCAACTGTTAGGAAATCATCTCTGTTGTCATATCTAGTAGCTCCCCACACATTGTTTCCAGAAGTTACAGAGGTATGGGTCTGGAGAATTGCTGTTTCCTGGTGGATTTCAGCAGGTCGTCTATGGAGGCGTTGGCTTCGAGCTGACCTATACAAACTGTAGGCGCACCAGTGGTCCCGGTCGCCTACGGTCGACTGGATGGCCAAGCGGTGACCTCTCCAGTTGTCAGGATGCTAGGAAATGGCTGTAGAAGCGTCAGAAACGCCAAAGAAACATTATTAATTCATAACTACTTTATTCCTGCCGAGTACAATGTGGCTTGGTGATATCAACGACCTTCCCCGAGTCCTCGCTGACTCGTAGCGATGACACCAGACCCGGGCCGCACCAGTCTTGTTAGCGCAGCGCCGCGTGCTGTGACGTAGCGGAGGAATGTCCTTACATCGGCCGCGCGTGGCTGGCGGCGGCTCGGCTGCGGACAGCAAGCTGCTGCGCGTGGAGGCTCCGGGTTGGAGTCCCCGGCGCTGTCGGCACCAGAAGTGCGGAGTGTACTCTATCCCACTCCGTCTTCTTCCCTGCTTCTCTTGGTGGCTCGTCCGCGGTGGAAGGGCGGAACGGGCTGCAGTCCCCCAGCGTCGTCGGCTCACCCGGTTGTGACGGCGGATGCACAGGGCCTAGGCCCCGCCCGATCTCGACGACGGCTCACTGATGTCAGCATTTGTGGCGAGCGAGTCTGCCGCGATGTCTGCTAATCCTGGGTTGATGATTGACAGCTGCAGCAGAGAGCACCAGAGCTGGTACTGTCCCGTCGCGTCTGCTGCTGGATGGGCCGCTCTTACTGCAACATCTCCTTAATAAAGATTAACATGTCGATCACCGAACTGAGCGCTACGCAGCGACCCAGTACACATATAACTGCAAGTCTAACTGCGAATGCGAGTGTCTTGTTGCTATCAAAGCTGGCGTATTTAAAGGAAGCACGAGCGACGTCCTTACGTTACGCTCGTTTGTAATGACCGCATCCGTTCCACTTATACTGCTGATTCATCTGTCGTACTCGCCCCTTAGGTGTTCTTGCGACAGAGTTATGTGTTGTTGCGGCAGACTAGCGCGAAGTTGTGAAATGCAGTACAACTGACGCTATACCTCTGTCTTGCACTCTACGAAAGTCTCCGTCTAACACAAACCCACGTGCTAAGCAATTCTCTCTCACCTGTTGTGTGTAACCAGGCCATTGCCCCTGCGTGACGACACATTCCATACATGTGCAATCCTCCTACCTCGTGGCTAAACTATTGCCTCTGGCTCTCGGCATAGGCAACGAAACTTTGTCAATCTTCCACGTTTCCAACTCTTTACTGTTCCGCGACACTACAAAACTAAAGCGAGATCCATTGCTGAACACGTCTAACTGATATTCAGTGTCCCAGGCTCTGGCCCTACGCCATGAAAGTCTGTGTTGTCTGTGGTGTGGTGTTAGCAGAGAAACGAAGCACGACAATTCGAGATCTCAATTTAGCTTCCGGAAATCTATTCCCAACTGTTTGTGGCCCACTCTGCCTATATTTCAGCTGCTGTTACGCGGCTTTTCGTCGGAACCAATCTAACAATCCTACGACCTTCAATGCTGTAGACCTTTGGGAAGACCTGTGTCTACTCTTCTTGCAATAGGGCTGTCCTGTGTCCATCTCGTCACCAACAGTATGCAGTCCCTGCAATACAGCCAACTCTAAATGGTTCAAATGGCTCTGAGCACTGTGGGACTTCATCTGAGGTCATCAGTCCCCTAGAACTTAGAACTACTTAAACCTAACTAACCTAAGGACATCACACACATCCATGCCCGAGGCAGGATTCGACCCTGCGACCGTAGCAATTGCGTGGTTCCAGCCTGAAGCGCCTAGAACCGCTCCGCCACCGCGGGCGGCACAGCCAACCCTCTGTGTGATGTGCGATGAGTCTGTATAATGCTCCCATGTCCCCTACGCAAGTGATTCGATCTTTCTCAAAGTCAGAAAGATGATGATAAGCTGCACGTGCACGCCCCTTGAGCATGATCCACCTGAAAAGTTCCAGCGCCGTTCGATGCACACAATAACCACCCTTCATCATCTGCACCAATTGCTTTCTGGTGCACTTAAAATACTGATAGTAGGCTCACACATAGATGGAATTGTAATCAACATATCCCACAGGTATGGAAATGCTGGAACATCAGTTTGATAATATTCGGTCCAGGTGTTCATCGTACAGCACGTTCCATTTCCGTTAGCGTTCAGGAAAATTCAAAAGTCCGTTTACATTTGAAAATTTAACACTCCACGGAATAATGTAGGCAGAGAAGTAAAAACTGACGCTTCAAATGACGTGGGGTTTTATTGAAACCAAAAACAAATGCACAAAATGGCCAGCAAATGGCGCTTCATATGGCACAAAAGCAATAATTACCGTACCAAATGGTTCAAATGGCTCTGAGCACTATGGGACTTAACATCTATGGTCATCAGTCCCCTAGAACTTAGAACTACTTAAACCTAACTAACCTAAGGACATCACACAACACCCAGTCATCACGAGGCAGAGAAAATCCCTGACCCCGTCGGGAATCGAACCCGGGCGTGGGAAGCGAGAACAATTACCGTAACAACTGAGTTTTAGTAAAGACGATTTTCCCTATAACAAATGCTCATCATGCCAGCAGTCATTCACTAACAACACCTGTGGTCGAGGAGCAATGTTGTGAACAGCACTGTACAGCATATCAGTAGGTATGATGAGAAACTGGCGTCGGATGTTGTCTTTTAGCATTCCTAACGAGGCCGAAAGATAGTGGTGGACTTGCAACTTCAGCTGCATCATTAATATCATGGACTGAGTTCTGTGGACCTGTGAGTACAAGCACGACGGAATTAGCGGCTCAGCAAGCGATTATCGCCAAACTACGTGCGCAAGAGGTCTTTCACACGTGTAGCAATATGGGGTGGAGCGCCATCCTGCATAAAAGTCGTACTTTCCATCAGATGTTTATCAGCCAGGCTAGGGATGATGCGATTCTGTAACGTGGCACACGACCTTTACCATTTCGAACACCCTTGTTATGGCGGTAGTATCGTAAAGCTGCAGTAGCGGATTCTCTATTCTGATAGCAAAGCTCCACTAACAGTATCTTTTTTCTAACAAGCCAATATGCCGTGATTGCTTGCGCATCTGACTCTCTCTCTCTCACTACAGCTCATTTTATACACGGCTCTCAAGCGACACCACTGACGTGTTGCTGTCCAGCGCCCTCTATTAGCCAGTTTTTGCACTCGTTTTGGGTTTGTGTTTCAATTTCTACGTCTCTACCGACGTTATTCCGTGAATTAGTGAATTTTCAAATTTTAACGGACTTTTGGGTCACCCTGTTTACAGGGTGAGGCAGCTAATACAGGCCACCTCAGATATATCCAGAATGAATAAATACATCGAGATGAGGTTCTCGCCAAGTTAAGGCAGACAGTGTGGCTAATTTTCAGACGTTCACAAGTACATTTCATCGTTTATAACCGCCGATTTACGACGCCTACTTTTTTTCTAATAGAACTATATACTTTTTCTGGGATATTTGAAAGAAGCTTAACTTCAACGACATAAAATATATGGGATAATATCAAGATAACAGCGCCACAAACCACTGCCCGCCGTCAGGAGAAGAAATTTCACAAACGTCTCCCCTATTATACCCAACGTAAGTAAATACGTAACTCAGATACGGTTCGTGTGTTTATTATCATAGCTGTCATATCAAGTGCTCAAAATGTTGACCTTGAGCATTGCTACACACTGTTAAGTGATTCTAGAGAAACAATACTGCACGTTGAATTTTATATGAAGTTGACTGCAACACAGGCCCGTGTTATAAGTAGATATCGAATTTTAGGTAAAAACCTCTTTCGTTCCTCATTAAATAAAGGCAATAAAAGTTGTACATACAATAATTACGCCAGTTTATGATCGAAAACGCTGGTTTTATAGCACCTCAAAATACCTAATTTTAGGCTAGTACCTGAGTGTACCTAAATTTTAAAAATCCAGTAACATTTTCTCTGACTAACATTCCCTCATGGTCTTCCCTGCTAAGAATTACGCAAATATTTTATCGAAAACTGTAATTTTATAGGACCTAAAATATTTAATTTCATGTTAGAACCTGATTGGACCTTATTTTTAAAAATCCTAAAAATACCTAATTTCATGTTAGAACCTGACTGTATCTAATTTTTAAAAATCCAAATAAAATTTGTATGACTAAAACTACTCTTCTGGTCTTCCCGGCTACTTACAGAAGCTCTCCTGCGGGCTTTGCAGAACTAGCACTCCTGAAAGAAAGGATAATGTGGACACATGGCTTAGCCACAGCCTGGGGGACGTTTCCAGAATGAGATTTTTACTCTGCAGCGGAGTATGCGCTGATATGAGAGCTTATGTAAAGTTTGGAAGGTAGGAGACGAGATACTGGCAGAAGTAAAGCTGTGAGTAGCGCGCGTGAGTCGTGCTTTGGTAGCTCAGATGGTAGAGCACTTGCCCGCAAAAGGCAAAGGTCCCGAGTTCGAGTCTCGGTCGGGCACACAGTTTTAATCTGCCAGGAAGTTTCATATCAGCGCACACTCCGCTGCAGAGTGAAAATCTCATCCCGGGTCCTTAGGTTAGTTAGGTTTAAGTAGTTCTAAGTTCTAGGGGACTGATGACCTCAGAAGTTAAGTCCCATAGTGCTCAGAGCCATTTGAACCATTTGAATTAAAGCACCTACAAGAATCCAGTTATTTAGAGAGGAACTTTCCAATGTACCATTTCCATCAGAACCCAAACTTATTCGCTGGAGAACGTGGCTAGAGGCCGTGAAATATTACAGCGAGCATTTAGAAGACATTACGAACATTGTTCGTAAATTGCGGGAGGTGGCAGTGAGCATTACATCAGCTAAAGATCTTCTAAAGGACCCAAGAATTTCTAACGACATTGCGTGCATAAAATCTCATTATGCATTTTTGGTCCCTATTATTAAGGCTCTAGAGCGTTCGGGGAAACCAGAATACACGCAGCTGCGATTGATAGAAGAGGTGACAGAAAAAATCAGCTTGGTGCAGATTCTATTAGTATGAAAGTTAGTGAGAAACTAAAGATAGTGCCATGGAAAAAACCCAGGACTGACCACCCTCTGCACAGTGGCTGACATCTCATCAGGTAAATCAACAGAACGTGAGTGTGCGATCCCATTGCGCCTAATACCATAATTTAAATATGCCCCGGTGACATCAGTTGACCTGGAACGCTCATTCTCGGCATATAAGATGCTATCAACAGACAAGAGATGCAGTTTCTCAACGGAAAATCTGGAGAAAGTGTCAGTTATTCACTGTGACTGTAATTATGGACATGGACAATAATGTAATGTGGATTTTTGTAGATCTATTTATCTTTCCAGACAATAAAATGTCAGATTTTGGTCACTTATTTTCTGATTTTTATAACCTATTTTTGTACGTGGCTGGACCTAATTTAGGTACCTAATTTAAGATGGTTGGTTGGTTGTTTGGGGAAGGAGACCAGACAGCGTGGTCATCGGTCTCATCGAATTAGGGAAGGATGGGGAAGGAAGTCGGCCGTGCCCTTTCAGAGGAACCATCCCAGAATTTGCCTGGAGTGATTTAGGGCAATCACGGAAAACCTAAATCAGGATGGCCGGACGCGGGATTGAACCGTCGTCCTCCCGAATGCGAGTCCAGTGTCTAACCACTGCGCCACCTCGCTCGGTCCCTAATTTAAGATTTTTAGAACCTATAAGTCCGAGGTCTCGTTGTAAGGCATTCCATTCCTTCGGGAATCGTCGGTATTTTCTAACTGATCTATTGTTTTAACTTTCGCCACATATAAAAGTATAGAAGTGTTAAATCTAGTAAGTGTGCAGACCGTTTTGTGTTTCCCGAACGACCTTTCCACTATCCCTCCCGTGTTCTCTTAACATAGGAGGGACATCCGTCATGTTGGTACCACACTGGCTGCCTCATTTCCAGTGGAATATCTCCCCATAGCCGCACAGCGTATCTGAGGAACTCGAGATACTTTAGTGTATATAGATTTCCATCAATAAAACAGGGACCAATGATGTGTGTCTTCAAAAACGCGCACCGATCGTTAATAGACAAAGAACGTTGTTTTTATCCACTTCTTTGAGTCAGCGTGGATTTTTAACTGATGATTAGTGCATATTGAGGAGATTGACTTGCCCACAGTTTGTAAAAGATGCTTTTTCCTAAAAAAATTTTTTTTCATACGTACGCCACATCACTTTGTGCACTTTTCGTAGCTATCATTCGGAGAACTGTAACCAATTTTGGAAGTCTTTGCCATGGAGCAGCGAAATGTGAAGAGGATGAAATACGATGGAATGTTTGGCTGATCGTTCTCGTACTTGCTCTAAGTGACATTTCCATTGTGTGTTACTGCTGCTAAAATGTTAGTTTCATGTCTTTCATCAGTTGCTCTTCTTTTTCCTTGGCGTATTTTATTCTCCACGTGTTGTGGCGTAGCAAGAGCCACGCCACTCGGAGGTAGCCGAAAGGCGCGTTCGCATTCCGTCGACCAGACGAACGGAACACCTTTACGGCGTAAGCGATGAAGCGGAGCTGAAATGGAAGAGGCATTGCGCAGAAAGCGATGATAATAATTAATTTTTCCCAACACACTCTGTAGCTGCTTCAAAGTTTGTGGTGCAGGCAAGTCCTGTATGGCACTGAGGTGCTCTGGACTCGGATGGATGCCTTGGGCATTTATGACATGTCCCAGATACGGCAAGTCACGAGCAAAAAACACACATTTGTCCTTCCTCAAGCGAAGACCATTCTGTCGCAAGACCTGAAATAGTGTTCTGAGATTTTGTAAATGTTCTGCTTCTGTCTTTCCTGAGATCACTATATCGTCCAGATAGTTAGCCGCAGTAGGGACCGACGCACAAATAGTTTGTAAATATTGCTGAAACAATGCAGGGGCGGATGCACACCCGAATGGCAGTCTTTTGAATCTGTATAGTCCAAGATGCGTGTTAACCACCAATACGCGCTGGGATTCTTCGTCCACCGGTATTTGCAAGTACGCATCTGCTAGGTCCAACTTTGAAAAATATTTTCCCGGGCACAGTTTGTCAAAAAGATCTTCCGGGCGGGGCAAAGGAAAAGTAGCAGTCACTAGTTGTGGATTCACTGTTGCTTTGAAGTCCACGCAAAGTCTCAATTTGCCGGAAGGTTTTTGCAAAATCACTAAGGGTGAGGCCCAGAGAGAAGCCTGCACACGTTCAATGACACCTTGCGATTCTAAATCTTTTAATGTTCTTGCGACCTCATCACGCAATGCGTGGGGAACATTGCGCGCTCTGAAAAATTTCGGTTGCGCGTTGACTTTTAGTTCCAAATGTGCTTCATAGTTCTTAGCGCAACCAAGGCCCGGTGCAAAAATGTCTGCAAATTCCTCACATAGACTAGAAACACTGGCTGAAGGCACAGTCTGGTTCACTGAGAGAACCTGATTCACAATAGACAAGTTAAACAATTGAAATAAATCTAAACCAAACAAGTTCACTGCAGCAGAAGAACGAAGAACGTAAAACGACACAAGTTTTGTTTGTCCCTTGTATGTTGCAAGAAGGCTGCACTGTCCTAACACAGGGATATGCTGTCCTGAATAACTAGTGAGCTGAACTTTTGCGGCACGCAACGGCGGTGCGCCCAGTTGTTTGTACGTGGCGTGATTGAGCAATGAAACTGCAGCTCCGGTATCGAGCTGGAATGGTATCACTTGTCCGGCAAAGTCCAAATCTACAAAAAGTTTATTGTCCTGCTGACGACAAGAGCGACTGTTTTGTGCAACGTGAACAGACACTGGTACAGAATCACTTGCGACGTGACGGGATTGCCGTCGACGTCGACGCACACTTTTTGTGGGACGAACACAGTCACTATTAGAGAGAGGAACACTGGGCGGATTGGCATTAACTACATGAATGTCCATGGGCGTATGTTCCCGAGCCTGAGTGTCCTTGGTTCTATTCCGGCGCGAAGCAAAGGGCCTGGAATCGTTGTGATTGTCTGATCTGAGCTTTTTCTGGCAAACACTTTGAACATGTCCTTTCTTGTGACAGTAAAAGCAAATAGCTTGGCGTGACGGGCAATTTTCACGCGAATGTCTAGTAGCACACCGCGGGCATGATTTCACTGCATTTGCGGGCTGGCGAGGCACACCTGGTTTAGAGCGCGGCGTCAGCTGCGTCGAAGTGCGCGAGGGCCGGTTACCGGGCCGCGCAGCGCGTCCAGCGGGCCGGTTAATGCTACACACTGCTGGCGAAGCTTCAAAAGATTCCTGAGCACAGTCAAGTGTGTCGTGCCTATCCAATATGTCTATCACTTGTTGAAGGGAGGGATTAACTAGTTTCAAAATCTGTTCCCTTATGCGAACATCAGAAACGTTCTGTGCTATTGCATCACGCACCATCGTATCTGAATAAGGAAGGCCACAGTCACATTCAAATGCGCAGTCCCTAGTAAGGCCTTGCAAAGTTGCAACCCACTCCCGATTAGTTTGACCGGCCGTACGTTTGGTACGAAAGAACGTATACCTTTTTGCAACTACATTAACTGTTTCTTTGAAATAGGCATCTAAAGCCGACACAATTTCTTCGTAGGACAGAGTTGCTACGTCGCGTCGGGGAAACAATTTCACTATCACACGGTACGTTTGCACGCCGACACAAGACAATAAGTGAGGCTGCCGCTCGTTACCTTGAATTCTGTAGGCGGCGAGATGAAATCCAAACTGGCGGGACCATTCCGGCCAGCTCTCGACGTCGGCGTTAAAGTGGCGAAACGGCGGTGCCACTGCATGTTGTGGCTGCGGGAGCGGCGAAGCGGCGGCTGCCGCATCGGTTTGAATGGCACGTTGACCCTGGACGAGCTGTCCCAGGGCATCCAATAACGCCTGCGTCTGCTGATTCTGCAAGCGATAAAATTCGGACAGTACATCTGGAGATTGTGGCGAAGCCATGACACAAATAATTCAGAGCAAGGGGAAAGAACAAGACCCTGGTTTTTAACTCGTCGCCAAACTGTTGTGGCGTAGCAAGAGCCACGCCACTCCGAGGTAGTCGAAAGGCACGCGATTTAATGCAGACGGGCGTGAGTTCTGGAACAGGATCACTATTGAATGGTAGCAAGAAAAGTACGTTGTTGCTTTATACTTAACTTTTATTCTCTGATGAATACAGCGTTCTTCTTGCCCAGTTGTACGGACGACATTGCTAGCGACTAGACGTACGAGGCCTTCCTCTCATTTGCCGAGAGACAGTTAGAATAGCCTTCAGCTAAGCACATGACTACGACCTAGCAAGGCGCCATTAGCCTTACCTACTTTGAGAGTTATAGTATAAATGTCTCAAGAAGAACGCTGTATTCATCAGAGAATAAAAGTTAAGTATAAAGCAACAACGTACTTTTCTTGCTACCATTCAATAGTGATCCTGTTCCAGAACTCACGCCCGTCTGCATTAAATCGCGTGCCTTTCGACTACCTCGGAGTGGCGTGGCTCTTGCTACGCCACAACACCACGCTTCCAGTTTCTACAACTTTTTTTATAACGTTTGCCAAGACCGATTTTGAGTCTTTGGCACGATCTGGATACTCTTTAGCATACAATCGCACCGCTTCTCTAATAGTTTGGCGACTTTCGCCGTAAACTACATAAACTACATTCACTTTTTCGACTGTCTTATACATTGTGAATGTCTCAATAGCTTTACGAGCAAAATGGCTCTGAGCACCATGGGACTTAACAGCTGTGGTCATCAGTCCCCTAGAACTTAGAACTACTTAAACCTAACAAACCTCAGGACATCACACACATCCATGCCCGAGGCAGGATTCGAACCTGCGACCGTAGCAGTCGCGCGGTTCCGGACTGCGCGCCTAGAACCGCGAGACCACCGCGGCCGGCCTTTACGAGCAAGTTTTCTGTTTGCTACAAGAGCAGAATGCAGACTGATGGGTTTCAAGCGCACAGGTAAACACAAGAACCATACGTGACTTTCGTGTTTCCGTACATTTGGTATAAATGGGCAGATGTTTGTGGAACCCGTTCTGCTGACAGCGAGAACGTGGTTTGTGGGGCTGCTATCTTCATACTATTGGATTGAATCCCATACACGAAATGTCTCGATTCGAAAAAAAAAGTCTCTTTCGTAAATCGGCGATCATAAACGATAAAATTACTTGCGAACGCCAGGAAATACGCAGTACTGTCAGCTATAACTTGGCTAAAACCGCACACTATATATTAAGTCATTCTGGCTGTATTTGGGGTGTGGCCTGTCTAGCTGCCTCACCCTCTATATACATATACTCACGGATGTTTTGTGGAAGACCTGAAGGATATGCTCCACCCGTGTTAATTAAATTTTTTCTCGCGTGTACCGCGCGCTTTAAGATTATATTCGCTGGCACCCGGCATGCGGGGCTTCACGGAGATACCGGCTTCCCTCAGAGTCTGATTACAGCCTCGCTTTGCCAGAGACAGACAATGTCTGTGAGCCGACACGCACAGGTGCTAGCGGCCAAGATAAAGCAGTGAAATACTAGCCCCACGTGTGCTGTACGCCTTCCAGCCACAGGGACGTATCACCGACGAAGTAATGATGTTAGTCTGCTGGAGTTGCCCACCTTACTGCGCTGTCAGAAAAATACGGGAAGTGACAACAGGACGCGTTTTTCGTCGACAACCCGTTGCGATCCCGTCAGCTCATATTACAATACAGGGTGATCAAAAAAAATTTAAAAAGTGGCATGGCACATCGGGAACACAACAAGGATCAGTAATCACATAGGAATCGAGGATCGCAAAGGCCATCCGGGGCTACTAAATGGAGTTGCAGTTATTTAGCCACATGCTACTAATGGACGCCTGCTACGGGAGATGCTCAAAGTTTTGTCCAGATGCCTCGAGACACGTCTGACCTTAACGCAGCATTGAATGGCGTACATCTACACCTACATTTATACTCCGCAAGCCACCCAACGGTGTGTGGCGGAGGGCCCTTCCTGTTCCAGTCGCGTATGGTTCGCGGGAAGAACGACTGCCGGAAAGCCTCCGCGCGCGCTCGAATCTCTCTAATTTTACAGTCGTGATCTCCTCGGGAGGTATAAGTAGGGGGAAGCAATATGTTCGATATCTCATCCAGAAACGCACCCTCTCGAAACCTGGACAGCAAGCTACACCGCGATGCAGAGCGCCTCTCTTGCAGAGTCTGCCACTTGAGTTTGCTAAACATCTCCGTAACGCTATCACGCTTACCAAATAACCCTGTGACGAAATGCGCCGCTCTTCTTTGGATCTTCTCTATCTCCTCCGTCAACCCGATCTGGTACGGATCCCACACTGATGCGCAATACTCAAGTATAGGTCGAACGAGTGTTTTGTAAGCCACCTCCTTTGTTGATGGACTACATTTTCTAAGGACTCTCCCAATGAATCGCAACCTGGTACCCGCCTGAGCAACAATTAATTTTCTATGATCATTCCACTTAAAAACGTTCCGCACGCACACTCCCAGATATTTTGCAGAAGTAACTGCTACCAGTGTTTGTTCCGCTATCATATAATCATACAATAAAGGATCCTTCTTTCTATGTATTTCCAATACATTACATCTGTCTGTGTTAAGGTCAGTTGCCACTCCCTGCACCAAGTGCCTATCCGCTGCAGATCTTCCTGCATTTCGCTACAATTTTTTAATGCTGCAACTTCTCTGTATACTACAGCATCATCCGCGAAAAGCCGCATGGAACTTCCGACCTTCTTAAAGATACCTGATGTATCTCGAAGACACCCTGCTGCCGCAACAGTCCTGCCAGCTAGGTTCTCCTACGATGTAACAGGTGTTTTGTACACAAGGCGTTTCAGATACCTCACAGGAAGAAATCGATTGGGGACATATCGAGTGATCGCGGTGGCCATGTCACTGGCCCATCGCGACCAATCCAGTGGTCGGGAAAGGTTATCTGCAGATACGTCTTCACGTGTCTGCTGCAAGAAACGGGGGGTCCGTCTTGCTGAAATCGAATGCGGCAAGGAATAGGCATTGGAACATCATTAAGCATTCCCGACAGAACCTCTCACAGGATTAGAAGATACGTGCGATCATCAAGTCAGTCTGGGAGACTGTACTGCCCAATTAAACAGTCTCCGACGATGCAAGCCCACACGTTAAGGTAAATTTGCGTTGCGAGGACCGTTACTCCCAACGCTTCCACGGCGTAAATGGCGACGGTCTCCGTGCGCTTCTCCCGCGTTCGTGTAGTAACGCTTTCTCTTGACCGTAGAGCCCTCTCGTGGCGTTTGCGACCCCCGGTTCATATCTGATTACTGATACTTGTTGGATGCCTGACGTGCCACGTCAGATTGTAAACTTTTTTCCCCATTCAATCATCCTGTATAGTCTGAATGCTCATGCGGATTCTGAGCGCTGTAATTGGCGCCCAGTCACAGTATTTGTAGCAGAACACCTCTTCAGACAACACCCAATGGAGCCGTCGGTGTGGCCTGTTGCTCCGCTAAATACAACTGCGGCATAATACTTTGAAGGTTTGAGAATACTTGAAAATCGGAGTCTTATTAGCTGAAAAATCAGAAGAGTTAGGTTACTGTATCCCAGTTTCCTCGCATGCATGCGAAAGTTCGCGTAATGGGGGTAGGACGTCAAACGGGACGACTTGGAGCAGGAGAGGCACCACAGTACATTTCCACTGTCTATACTTTTACAAATAAATCCATAAAACTTTGTCAGCATGACCAGGAAGGATTCAGCATTCACACTCATAGCAGAGGAAATTCCAAAACATAACAAAATAATTTTTTTTTACGTGTGAAATTTTATCATTTTTTCACTTACTATTGGCTGCGTTTGTTGCTGTAGGTACACTTCTCTTCATAAGTAAGAGAGATTCTTCGATGAATTTTGCACAGCATACAAACCATACTTACAGGTGTATGAAACAATAGTATTAATTTAATGTATAAGAAAATGAATGAGGTATTACATTTTAAACTTCATATTCAGAAAAAAACTCAAATTTTGTAGTTAATTATCTCAATTTTTACCACAGTTTTTAATAGATTTAAAAAATTCTTGAGTTTTGCATTAAGGAGTTTGTGTTTAATAAGCGTACCAAGCTTGAAAGTAATAGGATATTTATATTGGATGTTGCGTGTACCTAAGTACAGAAATTTGTGTTTTGCGGAAAATGGCCGTTAAAGTTTCTGCTTGATTTGGCATTCTTTTAGAACTGTCCAGCACCATAAGCAGGTTCCTTTTCATTTTATGAATCAGTTTTCATCCTTCTCACATTCCTATGATGCACCCTTCTTGATTTTATCACCTCCAAAAATGATTTATCTGTTTTCACTACACACTCTCTGTCTATCGCATACAAAGCTTTGATGCTCTTCACTCCGGGCTTAATTCCCATTTTCTCTAAAAAAAATTTCCTGCTTTGCACACCATCAATAAAACATGAAACTGCCTCATAAACACCAATAGGAAGTGCATTTATTCCCACAAAAATGGTTTTTGGCAATCTTTCCCATACACAGTAGTTAAAACTTTCATTTGGGTTTTGGGTACCGCCACCAAGACATTTCTTCAATAAGTTTTCATTTGCAGGGTCCCTGAATATAGCTTTGATGACTTTCATTACAGCAGTTGGTAGAGAATTCCTGTGATGATATTCTTCACCACCAGCAATTGACCTTTGGTAGCCACACCATGATTCACTGCCTTTTGGGCACAAGTTGTGGATAGGGTTATTTTCTGTGGACATTTTGTGGAAGTATAAGGCCCAAATTGCTTGCTTCGTATATTTCAAGTCCTCTGTGTTCCTTCTTATTGCCAAGCCATAATATGTCTGTAGACTGTCAATTTCTGCTTCTGTCACTCGCTCTCTCCCTTTTATTCACTTTCCATCAGATAATTTTTTTCCTGACGAATCTTGTCTCAGCCTTCTAAGTCTAGTGCCAAGTCTTTTCTGTACATGTCCAACACATTCTAACTTCTGCACAATAGTCTCGGCTCCATATGGAGCACATTTTTTACCATCAAGGAAAGCTTTACTATCACCATCACCAATGAACTTCACATATCGCAGGCCACGGGAGGGAACAGATCTGGTAAACAAGCTGACATCTCACTGCACTTCCATACCTCCACTTGAGCCTTTATAGTTCATGTTACATTCATTATCTGGAATACCTTTCATACAACTGCGACAAAATTTGCTCAACACTTCAACATCTAGTACTTTGCCAGTGTCAACATATGTTGTTGTGACAACACCATTCAATGAAGTGTGCCCTCTTTTTTGCCAGATACCATCAAAAGCGACCACTATGTAACTGTCACCATATTTTTCGATAACAGATTCTTCTGTAGCAATTTTCATTGACGATTCTGCAACTTCTTTTACAGCCCCAAGCAGTAAGCCATATCATCTCTCAAATTTTGCTGGAGGAGGTGGAAGATTCATCACTGCACAAAGTGTTCTTGCTGCCTTCTGTCCCCTACCAATACAGCGCATGCCATATGCTACCCTCAAATTCACATCCTAATCTTTGTTTACGATTTTAGATGTCATGCAAGGTGCGCCAATGTTGCATTTGCTGCATATCACAGATAAGTTCGTAGCAAGGCCTTTCCTGGCACTCTCATCTTCTACCACAGAAACACACTGCACACCATAGCAATGCTTGCACATAACATTGTCCAATATCAACTATAACAGTATGTTAACATCAACAATAATGATACACGAACTTCAGATTCACAGCCTCCATTTTCATTAGCACCAAAAACAAGTTTCCCTCTTGGAGCACTCGGCGGTGGTTTGTTTACCGGCTCTGAGAAGGTGCTGTCTTGAGCCACTGGTGTAACATATGTTGCAGCACCCTTTACTGTGCATCTGTTGCCCTGGTGACGCTGTTTACGGTTGAAGCAACGAATTCTAGGCATCTTGTGCGATAATATGCCACAAACGAATACAAAACAATGCAGCCAAATGAAAATCGCTTCGAAATTCACAACACTAAATTGCAAACCTTTCAAAACAAAGAACAGACAGAGTCAGCTATCAAATCCATGCACGTCGATAGCAGCAGAAAAAGTATCGATGTCAATAGTCCTTCGTTTCACGTATGACAATCTCTGGAACAAATATAAACATTCGAATACTACAGAGTGAAATACACTTACGTATGACAGAAGGATGCTGTGCAAAGGGGTGCGGCGCTTCATCTTGGTACACTTAAGACCAAATAACGTGCCCTATAATCTCTCAAGTGTGTATGTTTTATACATCAAAGTATTCAGGAAGATGTGCGGTACAAAGTAGACATATTTTTGAAAAAAACAAATGTTTTTTAAATTTTCAAAATGGTTCAAATGGCTCGAAGCCATAAAATCGGAGGTCATAAGTCCCCTAGACTTAGAACTACTTAAACCTACCTAACTTAAGGACATCACGTACATCCATGCCCGACGCAGGATTCGAACCTGCGACTGTAGCAGCAGCGCGGTTCCGGACTGAAGCGCCTAGAACCGCTCGGTCACAGCGGCCGGCTTTAAATTTCCGACGTCATACCCCCCACCCCCCCTATCCCCCCTACCCCTCTAATTTAGGCATGATGATCACGGAGCGTTGCCCAGAAAGAGAGAATTTTAACTGCAGCAAGGTTTTGAAAAACAAGTAGTTGCAGAAAATCTGTCTCAGAAAATGTAGTACGTATGGCCATAGTGTCTTAGAAGCACCCAGCGAGATGCCATGATCCTGTTATATCAGTACCTCGGGAGTCCATGGAAACTGCTCCCAGTGAAATCTGCGCCCAATACTTGCTCCCTTTGTGCAGCGGCTTACCTGAGTTTGGACCGTCGTAATTACTGTTAATTACCCTCAGACACGGCCGAACTGCGCCCCGATAGACCACCTCTACCACTGTAGCCGACAGTCCAAGCAATCAGCCGTGATACCGCTCTACTATCGTAGACATCGTGTAAGTTTTGTATTTCTGCCACAATAGTTCCGATATGGAAGTTTCAACGACCATTCGCGGTAAGCCACGTTGCTGCTGTGAAGGTTATTCTTACATAGCGAACAGAACGAAAGAAGCAGGGACTGACGCTGTTGAAATCAGAAAGCAAACCACTGTCGAGGAATGCTTAAAACCAAGGATTTGACGGTGCTCTTTCACTCGAACATCGATGTAGAGGTCCGGGAGACGTTTTGTTGGAAATAAGAAAAACATTGAACCAGGCAAAGAAAACGGCACGAGACGAAAAAAGACTTCCATTTCTAAAATATATTCGTAGGGGTTGGGTTGCCTCCATAATCGAGGGTATGATTTTGCACTGAAATGCCAATGCAGGAAGGAACGAAGAGAATTTTTTTCCAACCAGCGGGCAAAATCACGGAGAAATGAGAGAGATCTGCAGACAAGAGAAAAAATTGACATCAAAGCAGACTTACTATGAACGATGACAGCAGTTTTCTGTTAAGCGACGATAAATTAGGAACAAGGATAATGGTTTTTAGCGGAAGAGAAGGGAGAGAGGCTCTAAGAAGTAAACAAGACTTTTTTATGGATGATACGCTCAGGTGCTGTACCAAACAGTTTTCGCGAATATACACCATTCACGACGACTTTGGGACTAAACATAATGAGGCAAACATCTATCCAGCTGTCTTTGCTTTATTGCCAAACAAAAGAAAAGAGACATACATCCTTTTACGAAATTTGGTGGAAGTTATTTCAGAATGGAACCTTTAAACGTGACCGTAGATTTCGAATCTGCAGCGATTTCTGCGACTGAAGTTGTACTACCGACAGCCGAAGTGCATGGATGTTATTTCCAGAAGAAAAAGTCTCTCTAGAGAGAAGTGTGAGATCTAGGACTTACTCATGAATACAAAGAAAATGAAGAAGTGAGACAACAAATTCGCAAGTGTGCTGTGCTGGCGTTTCTACGGCCTGAGGATGCATGTGCTAACTGGCTCGAGATATATTCACAAGCATAGGAGATTCCCAGGCTTTGTGAGTTTTTTGACTACTTTGTAGACAGATCGTAGGAAAATGAAGAAAACCCTGTCAACCTTCGGAGTTGCTACAAATGGTGCGATCGAACGACCAACATTCTAGAATGATGGCACCAACAAGCTTTCTAAACCAAATCCAAATCAGTTACTTAATTAGGTGTATGAAAAGAGAAGCAGAAAACTCTGCGTACGCGTTAGTGAGGGTAGAGTTGAGCACGTAAGGTAAACGGAAAGAAAGTTTTCACGAAACGGGATGAAATTTTGGAAAAAATAGTGAAAAAGTACGAAGAGGATGGTGAGATCAGGGCTTGCTTGAGAGCTATCTCCAACCTACAAAAACTTGACTAACTTTATCATAAGTTGTACGTAGAAAAAAAATGTATAAGATGTAAATAGCTAAGAATAAATAAAAATATTAAAAAAAGATATATTGATGATGCTTGTAAGCTAATTTTAAACACGACTAAATGCCAATAATTTACTTTCGCCGTTTAGCCAGTCAAAATCCTGGATAAAATGTGACGGAAATCTCATTAGTTTTTAAAAACCTGGGCTCAGTTCTATGGCCGGCCATACTGAATTTGGTTTTCCATGGTTTCTCGTATCAATCCAGCCAAATGGTGGGATGGTTCCTTATGGAGGCCATAGTTGCTTCCTCCGACTCCTACAACAAAAAAACCAAACGAAAGTTAAATCTTAACAACAATAACAGTCGTCACGACGCAAAACACCAAAATCAAAATTTGTTTTCGCTAGTTTGTTATGAATCAAAATATAGTGAGCTAAAATCAAATATATCAGTGGAATGTAAACTTCGTTTTGTGAATGCTCTTCTCATTCACTTTCCAAAGTATCTAAGACACATACACATACTTTAAGGTCGTATAGATAAGACTCATGAACTATTTAAAAGTTACTGAATATATTGGTGGTAATTACTGTAATCAATTTCGAACTTGTACAGAACTGTACCGGGTGTAGAGCTCTGTCACCCATCTCCCCCTCCCCCCCCCCCCCGCGCCCTAAAAAAAATTGGCAACCTCACAAAAGCATAAAATACATTTGTGTGTAGATGTTTTTTCATATGCGCGATTAGGTAATCAGGATACGTTAACTATATCGCAAACAGCTTTTTTATGGCTGAAAACGAATTAGTAACACCCACAAAGAAAACCACACTGTTTAATAGATTATTAAGGACGCAAAACAAGTAACTGAAGATCTCCTTAGTGGCAGATGACTAACATGTAGCTTAGAATTTCTTCCTTCTTTACAAACTGCAAATTTTGGAATAACCTCATCAATATCAACATCTTTAGGTAGCCAAATTTTTATTGACTAACTGCCTGACTTAAGAAAAAAAAGAATTCTCTTACATAACGCTATTAAAACCCAGAAAGTTAAGAAAAATCTTAGCGCGAAAATAATTCTGGGAACAGTTTCGGAATAAATCTCAGTCGTGACGTTTGTGCAAGAATACCGTCTTCAGGAATCTCATGATACCCATCAACTGATTTTTGTCTAATCGTGTGAAGTTTCGTTTCTGAAGTTTTAATCAAATGACTGGGATCTGAAACGGCATCTGTTATCCATTCCAAAGTTTTATAATGGGTATCGATTTCTTGTGGAAAGTCGTTGATGCACTCTTAACGTTGACCTTCTCAGTTCGCAGTGTTCTGTATAGTATGGCTTGTAAATGCGAGCTCGGAAACCTGTGAGTAGCGTTCCTCACCTCTTCTACCTGCCGGGCAAGGGAATTAGTGGACCCTTGCTCGACCCTTTCTGGGCGCAAATGTCACTGGCCGCAAATTTCAGAGGGCGCAGTTTCCAGTACACTGTGCCTCGGAAATCACTATAACTTGAGACATCCAAGACGTGAAAAAATTAGGGTCACAGATCTTATGGTAGACGAAGGTCGATAAGAGACTGGGATCGGAAACGTCTAGGTTCTGGCCATAAATCGACACGTCATTACAATTGCACGAGAAATAGGTTAATACACTCCTGGAAATTGAAATAAGAACACCGTGAATTCATTGTCCCAGGAAGGGGAAACTTTATTGACACATTCCTGGGGTCAGATACATCACATGATCACACTGACAGAACCACAGGCACATACACACACGCAACAGAGCATGCACAATGTCGGCAGTAGTACAGTGTATATCCACCTTTCGCAGCAATGCAGGCTGCTATTCACCCACGGAGACGATCGTAGAGATGCTGGATGTAGTCCTGTGGAACGGCTTGCCATGCCATTTCCACCTGGCGCCTCAGTTGGACCAGCGTTCGTGCTGGACGTGCAGACCGCGTGAGACGACGCTTCATCCAGTCCCAAACATGCTCAATGGGGGACAGATCCGGAGATCTTGCTGGCCAGGGTAGTTGACTTACACCTTCTAGAGCACGTTGGGTGGCACGGGATACATGCGGACGTGCATTGTCCTGTTGGAACAGCAAGTTCCCTTGCCGGTCTAGGAATGGTAGAACGATGGGTTCGATGACGGTTTGGATGTACCGTGCACTATTCAGTGTCCCCTCGACGATCACCAGTGGTGTACGGCCAGTGTAGGAGATCGCTCCCCACACCATGATGCCGGGTGTTGGCCCTGTGTGCCTCGGTCGTATGCAGTCCTGATTGTGGCGCTCACCTGCACGGCGCCAAACACGCATACGACCATCATTGGCACCAAGGCAGAAGCGACTCTCATCGCTGAAGACGACACGTCTCCATTCGTCCCTCCATTCACGCCTGTCGCGACACCACTGGAGGCGGGCTGCACGATGTTGGGGCGTGAGCGGAAGACGGCCTAACGGTGTGCGGGACCGTAGCCCAGCTTCATGAAGACGGTTGCGAATGGTCCTCGCCGATACCCCAGGAGCAACAGTGTCCCTAATTTGCTGGGAAGTGGCGGTGCGGTCCCCTACGGCACTGCGTAGGATCCTATGGTCTTGGCGTGCATCCGTGCGTCGCTGCGGTCCGGTCCCAGGTCGACGGGCACGTGCACCTTCCGCCGACCACTGGCGACAACATCGATGTACTATGGAGACCTCACGCCCCACCTGTTGAGCAATTCGGCGGAACGTCCACCCGGCCTCCCGCATGCCCACTATACGCCCTCGCTCAAAGTCCGTCAACTGCACATACGGTTCACGTCCACGCTGTCGCGGCATGCTACCAGTGTTAAAGACTGCGATGGAGCTCCGTATGCCACGGCAAACTGGCTGAGACTGACGGCGGCGGTGCACAAATGCTGCGCATCTAGCGCCATTCGACGGCCAACACCGTGGTTCCTGGTGTGTCCGCTGTGCCGTGCGTGTGATCATTGCTTGTACAGCCCTCTCGCAGTGTCCGGAGCAAGTATGGTGAGTCTGACACACCGGTGTCAATGTGTTCTTTTTTCCATTTCCAGGAGTGTATTTTCACTTTCAACTTTCTCATAAAAAGTTCGTCTGATAAGAAGGGATTGGCACACTTTGTCAATGATTGGGGGTATTTTTAAGGTAGTTTCAAAAGTCGCAGAAATACAAACCACTAGGTCTTCCGTGGCCTCGTTAGAACCGTAATACACTAAATTCATCTCACAAGCCCTCGCAAAGTCGTCCATTGGTGTCATATCTACACTCCTGGAAATGGAAAAAAGAACACATTGACACCGGTGTGTCAGACCCACCATACTTGCTCCGGACACTGCGAGAGGGCTGTACAAGCAATGATCACACGCACGGCACAGCGGACACACCAGGAACCGCGGTGTTTGGCCGTCGAATGGCGCTAGCTGCGCAGCATTTGTGCACCGCCGCCGTCAGTGTCAGCCAGTTTGCCGTAGCATACGGAGCTCCATCGCAGTCTTTAACACTGGTAGCATGTCGCGACAGCGTGGAAGTGAACCGTATGTGCAGTTGACGGACTTTGAGCGAGGGCGTATAGTGGGCATGCGGGAGGCCGGGGAAACGTACCGCCGAATTGCTCAACACGTGGGGCGTGAGGTCTCCACAGTACATCGATGTTGTCGCCAGTGGTCGGCGGAAGGTGCACGTGCCCGTCGACCTGGGACCGGACCGCAGCGACGCACGGATGCACGCCAAGACCGTAGGATCCTACGCAGTGCCGTAGGGGACCGCACCGCCACTTCCCAGCAGATTAGGGACACTGTTGCTCCTGGGATATCGGCGAGGACCATTCGCAACCGTCTCCATGAAGCTGGGCTACGGTCCCGCACACCGTTAGGCCGTCTTCCGCTCACGCCCCAACACCGTGCAGCCCGCCTCCAGTGGTGTCGCGACAGGCGTGAATGGAGGGACGAATGGAGACGTGTCGTCTTCAGCGATGAGAGTCGCTTCTGCCTTGGTGCCAATGATGGTCGTATGCGTGTTTGGCGCCGTGCAGGTGAGCGCCACAATCAGGACTGCATACGACCGAGGCACACGGGGCCAACACCCGGCATCATGGTGTGGGGAGCGATTTCCTACACTGGCCGTACACCACTGGTGATCGTCGAGGGGACACTGAATAGTGCACGGTACATCCAAACCGTCATCGAACCCATCGTTCTACCATTCCTAGACCGGCAAGGGAACTTGCTGTTCCAACAGGACAATGCACGTCCGCATGTATCCCGTGCCACCCAACGTGCTCTAGAAGGTGTAAGTCAACTACCCTGGCCAGCAAGATCTCCGGATCTGTCCCCCATTGAGCATGTTTGGGACTGGATGAAGCGTCGTCTTACGCGGTCTGCACGTCCAGCACGAACGCTGGTCCAACTGAGGCGCCAGGTGGAAATGGCATGGCAAGCCGTTCCACAGGACTACATCCAGCATCTCTACGATCGTCTCCATGGGAGAATAGCAGCCTGCATTGCTGCGAAAGGTGGATATACACTGTACTAGTGCCGACATTGTGCATGCTCTGTTGCCTGTGTCTATGTGCCTGTGGTTCTGTCAGTGTGATCATGTGATGTATCTGACCCCAGGAATGTGTCAATAAAGTTTCCCCTTCCTGGGACAATGAATTCACGGTGTTCTTATTTCAATTTCCAGGAGTGTATTTTTCAGGCGCTAATGACATCCTACAATTACTGCCCATAAAGAAATAACTAACGTTTACTAATCGGTAGATTGTTTGCTTATACTGATGTACTCTACTATGGCTCTAAGTATGAAAAAGTAGTTTTCCGTCCCCTATATTTATGTTTCACCGCTCAAATGGCTCTGAGCACTACGGGACTTAAAATCTATGGTCATCAGTCCCCTAGAACGTAGAACTACTTAAACCTAACTAACCTAAGGAAAGCACACAACACTCAGTCATCACGAGGCAGAGAAAATCCCTGACCCCGCCACCGAGCGAGGTGGCGCAGTGGTTAGACACTGGACTCGCATTCGGGAGGACGACGGTTCAATCCCGCGTCCGGCCATCCTGATTTAGGTTTTCCATGATTTCCCTAAATCGCTCCAGGCAAATGCCGGGATGGTTCCTTTCAAAGGGCACGGCCGTCTTCCTTCCCCGTCCTTCCCTTATCCGATAAGACCGATGACCTCGCTGTCTGGTCTCCTTCCCCAAAACAACCAACCAACCAACCTGACCCCGCCGGGTATCGAACCCGGGGACCCGGGCATGGGAAGCGAGAACGCTACCGCACGACCACGAGCTGCAAACTATGTTTCACTGCGTTCATTCGTGCATAGACCTTGGAGTGTCTGATTATCTCTCTGCCTCTGTGCAAAAGGTCACATGACTCGTTGCATTCGTGTAAAGCTACTCACATAAGGTACACTGGACAAATCGCGTTACTAGAAATCAATTGGTGTGACAAGCGGCGAACACTATTGCAGAAAAAAGATTACTAGTGAATGAAAGGTGGTGTCATGGGTCGAAACAGTGAAACGTAAGCTGAAAATTTTAAGGAAAAAAAGAGGACTTTTTATTCAGTGAACTTTATTTTCTGATTGCTACTTAAAAAAAAAAAAAGATTCAAGTGTATCTAATTGACGGCTTAAACGCAGACGTGACCCTCAAAACGTGTAGATGAGTGTTAACATTGATTTACTGTGTGTTGTATGCTAAACAAATAAACACAAATAACAACTTCATATCCTACACAATCTGCTTATGAAGCGAGGGAAAAATAACTGTATGACACGGTGCGCACTGTAGTCTTATTTACGTACGGCGTGATAGCAGGCTGGTGAGTAATGATGATGTGTGGTTTGTGGGGCGCTCAACTGCGTGGTTATCAGCGCCCGTACAATTACCCAATCTTTGCTCAGTCCAATTTCGCCACTTTCCTGGATGATGATGAAATGATGAGGACAACACAAACACCCAGTCATCTCGAGGCAGGTGAAAATCCCTGACCCCGCCGGGAATCGAACCCGGGACCCCGTGCTCGGGAAGCGAGAACGCTACCGCGAGACCACGAGCGGCGGACTAGCAGGCTGGTGTGGAACAGCATCACCCATGTTAAACTCAGATGTGTGCAGCCTATTTCCTGCGTCTGTTATCAGCTGACAGTTCTAGGGCAATTAGACATACGTCAAAGGGTCGAAAAAGTAATGCAAAGTATTTCGGAGTTGATAATAAAGAAAGATAATTTATTACCCCAATCTTTCGATAAACTTTGTGACCCAAGGTTAGTGCTGTGTGTCGATTAGAATTTTGGTGGAGGAGGAAACTTTTAACCATCAATATTTGGCTGTCAGGGATGGAGAGATGGTCGTGTAGAGTTCCTGATCACCAGACTTCGCGTCGGTATGCGCTTAAGAAGGATATGAACACATTTTGCAGGGTTGTGTAGTGTATTGTACAGTATGGGGCAAATAAAAGTGGAATGACGAACAGGGTTACAGGATACAAAGAAACAGAGCAGAGGACAGGAGATACAGTACTAACCTGATAATATCAGTTGCTGGCAGTGACCACCATTCATCTCCTCGCGCATTTGGGCTCTGGTCAGCAAGTAGTTGAAGGTGGATCGAAGATGGACTGCTGGAATTGCTGCAGTCTCATTCGAAATGTTCTGCTGCAGTTCTTGAAGAGTATGAGGGTTGTTACGATATACCTTAGACTTGAGGGCTCCTCACACAAAGTGATCGCAGACTGAGAGATCAGATGACATGAGTGGCCAGCTAGGGCTGCAACCAGACTGACCTCTGCTAACAACTGTTGTCAGTCGTGAAGATTGTGTAAATGGGCTCCTGTGTTCGGCCGGTTGTATGGGGAGTTGCTCCATCCTGTTGGAAGTAACTGTAGGTCTTATGCTCCTTCGTTCATACTGCTACAAATGATTTCAAAATGTTGGCAGTGTAATGGACCGACGTCCGGGCCACTTTTATTTGCCATGACAGCCTACCCTTTCATAAAGCAGCATCTGTGAGGCTATGGTTTAAGGGCTGAAATGGACTGGTCTGCCCAGAGTTCTGACCTGAACCCAATGAAAAACCTTTTGGACGAGTTAGAATATCGACTACGCTCCAGAAACCAGCGTCTAAGATCACTGTCTTCTCTAGTTTCGGAAGTGGAGGAGTAATAGAATGTCAGTCTTCCACCGACATTCAGACCACTCATTGAATGTGACCCCAGTTGAGTCAAGCCGTCAAAAGAGTGAAACGTGGGAACACCCCATATTGATGTCCACTAATAGGTGTCCAGATAGTTTTGAGCAGGCGACTTGCCTACAACAAATAATTGCATAGCCGTGCGGTATAATGAGTTAACGAAAAAATATTTATTCGTGAAAAACTCACAATGAGAAGAAACTAAAAAACAACAGAGAAGTAACAAAAACTAGGAGATCCTATAGTCTTACGGCAAAGATAAAAAACAACACATGACCAAAAAAAACTCTCGCGCACTTTTGATCTCACTTTGCACCAGACATGAAAAATATCACTGCCAAGTTTGTGCTGCGTTCTTAAGGCCAAAAGGCATAAATAAAAACTCGAATAATCCAAATGGTGTAATCACTGCTGTCTTCTGAACATCTCTTGGAGCCACCGGTATCTGGTTGTATGCTTTCTTGCAATCGAGGACGCTAAAAATTTTCGCGCCGGCCAAAGCACATGTGAAGTCCTGTATATTAGGTACTGGGTATCTATCTGGAATGGTTCTTGAGTTCAATGCTCGGTAATACACGGTCTCCATGATCCATCTTTCTTACGTACTAAGTGTAGGGGTGAAGACCACGGACTGTCTGACCGGCGAATTATTACCGCCTGTAAAATTTCCTCGAATATCCTCTTGGAGCCACCGGTATCTGGTTGTATGCTTTCTTGCAATCGAGGACGCTAAAAATTTTCGCGCCGGCTAAAGCACATGTGAAGTCCTGTATATTAGGTACTGGGTATCTATCTGGAATGGTTCTTGAGTTTAATGCTCGGTAATCCCCACACGGTCTCCATGATCCATCTTTCTTACGTACTAAGTGTAGGGGTGAAGACCACGGACTGTCTGACCGGCGAATTATTCCCGGCTGTAACATTTCCTCGAATATCGCCTTTTTTTCTGTCAATCTACCTGGTGCGATTCTACGTGCTCGTTGTGAAACTGGTTGTACTGGCGTGGTACGAATATAGTGAACCGCACTATGCTTAACTTCTTTTGTCTGTCCGTCAGAACATCTCTGAATCTTCTCTTCGTCATGTAGCTTTAGAAAGGGATGAGGTTACTCAGAAAGCCAAGAAACTAATTCTCGAGTAAGTCAACAAGTTGCCCGCCCGGCTACCCCTGCGGCCTGACGCGCTGCTTCTTGAACGGGACGACATGCCGTTCCCCGGCACGAATCCGACCAGCGGATTAGTGTCGACGTCCGGTGTGTCGCCCAGCCTGTGGATGTTTTCTAAGGCGGTTTCGCATCTAACTCCGGCGAATGCGGGCTGGTTCGCCATATTCCGCCTCAGTTATACTGTGTCGACGACTAATGCGCAAACACGGTTTCCACTTAGGTGTACACCATAATTATTCTACCACGCAAACTTTTGGGGTTACACTCGTCTGGTACGAGACATTCCCGGTGGGGTCCACTGGGGAACCTTGGGTTCGGTGTGGGGCGGCGTTGGGGTGGGTGGAATGCGTTGGCATGTTGTGTAGTTGTGAACCACTGAGGGCTACGGCGGGACGAAGCCTCTCCGGCGTTTCTAGGTCCCCGGTTTAATGCATACATACATACAAGTAAACAAGTTCAGATGTGTCTATTATTATTCCAATTTCTGTGATAAGAAGCAGTATTAGGGCATAGCAGAACCGATGGGAATATTGGAATGGGTAGGCATTTCGTTGAACGTCCTAGCAAAATGAGCTTATTTTGCCATTACCAGTGAGAAGTCGTCATAGGAAGCGAGTGCAGCCTCCGGCGGACCCCACCAAAGCACAGGAAAGTCACCATTCACGGAATGCTCATATCTGTAAATGACTTGAAAGAGAATGTTTGTAGTTCCTCGAGACTGTTCGCCGACGACGCAGCTGTATGCAAGGTGGTCAACACAACGTAGTCACTGCAGCAAAAGCTTTCAGTGATATACAGGCGTGTGTGCTCTCGCTTTTCCTTCGAAGAGCTAACACGGACTGAAGGACGGCTTTGAACGCCATTTACGCAGCCCTGGACTGCACCCAACCGCGGCAGGCAGCGTCTCATTCAAGTGCAAGTACTCAGCACTTTCGCCAACGATCGTAAAATCACGTTGACTGTCGACTTGTAAAAGTCATTATTGCTCGAATTGTGACGAAATCGTTCAACTTTTTATGGAATTACAGCAAGAGAAAAGTCCACATGCCTCCGCAAAAGCCCTGATTTCTCTTCTCTTCGTGGTCTTTACGTGAAATGTATGTTGGTATCAGTAGAATCTTTCTGCAGTCAACTTCGAATATAGGTTCTCTAAATTTTCTCCATAGTTTCTTGCGAAACATTTCCTCCCCTCCAGGGATTCTCACTTTTCTTCATGAAGCATCTCCGTAATACTCGCGCACTAATAAAAAATGTTAATGTCGTGTGATTAGGGCCTCGCCGGCCGCGGTGACCGTGCGGTTCTGGCGCTGCAGTCCGGAACCGCGGGACTGCTACGGTCGCAGGTTCGAATCCTGCCTTGGGCATGGGTGTGTTTGATGTCCTTAGATTAGTTAGGTTTAAGTAGTTCTAAGTTCTAGGGGACTTATGACCTAAGATGTTGAGTCCCATAGTGCTCAGAGCCATTTGAACCATTTGATTAGGGCCTCCCGTCGGTTAGACCGTTCGCCGGGTGCACGTCTTTCGATTTGACACCACTTCGGCGACTTGCGCGTCGATGGGGATGAAATAATGATTACGACAACACTACACCCAGTCCCTGAGCGGAGAAAATCTCCGACCCAGCCGGGAATCGAACCCGAGCTTCTAGGATTAACATTCTGTCGCGCTGACCACTCAATTACGGGGGCGGACCGCGTACTAATGGAACCTAGCGATAACAAATTTAGCAGCCCTCCTCAGAATTGCGTTGATGTCTTCCTTTAGTCCTTGTGGTGATCCCAAACACTCGAGCAGTACTCATAACTGGATCGCACTAGCGTCGTCAATGCGGTCTCCTTTACAGACGAGCTGCACTGATCTAAACGTCTCTCAATAAACCGAAGTCGACAACTCGCCTTCCCTACTACCATACTTACGGGCTCGTTCCATTTCATATGGCTTTGCAATGTTACGCCCAGATATTTTACCGATGTAACTATATCAAGCAGAACAATACTAATGCTGTATTCGAACATTATGAGACTTTTCCCTGCTCATCTGCATTAACTTAGGTTTTTCTACATTCAGATCAAGCTGCCATTCATCACACCAATTAGAAATTTTGACTAAGTCATTTTGTATCCTCCTACAGTCAGTCATCAACGACTCCTTCGCGGACACCACATCGTCATCAGCAAACGGCCGGAAATAGCTGCTCACCGCGTCCGTCAGATCATTTATGTATTCAGAGAATAACAGATGTCCTACAACACCTCCCTGGGCACTTCTCACGGTACTCTAATCTCTGACGAGCGCTCGCCGTCGAAGACCACTTACTGGATTCAATTACGTATGAAGTCTTCGAATCACTCATATATCTGGGAACCTAATCTGTGTGTTCTGACCTTCGTTAACAGTCTAAACTCTGTCTGTTTCTTATATTCATTTTTAGAACTCAGGTGGAAGTTGTTAGCATAATTACGTAGGTATACTTAGAATAATAAATATCCGCTTTTCTCCTGCAAATAAAGCTGCGGCTGCAGTTCATAACCATAAGAGAGCATGTGGAATGAATCTATGAATCTGTAGTGAGATATACAGGGTGCCCCAGCTATCTTGTCCACCCAAAATATCTCTGGAACAATAACAGCTATTGGAAAACGACTTTCACCGGTATCAATGTAGGGCTGGGGCCCATGAATGTACATATTTGGAAACATTCTAAAACGAAAGCATATGTGTTTTTTAACACAAACTTATGTTTTTTTAAATGGACCTCCTATATTTTTTCTTCAGCACTCCATAGCATGACAAAGCACATACACAATGGCGTTGATTTGCATCGCAATATTCCCATTACATCCCGAGATATTAAGACGCGAAGTTGACGCTTGAAACACCAGACATGCGCTGCTAGCGCACGTCCTGAGGCTCAGGCGTGAACCCCATGCTGCCCGTAATCGCAGCAGGATGGCAGCAGACAGTATTATTCGTTTCGAACCTCTTGAGAAGTATGTAAGTGTAATTACGCATGTCAATCACATCGCGATTACGGGCAGCATGGGGTTCACGCCTGAGCCTCAGGACGTGCGCTAGCAGCGCATGTCTGGTGTTTCAAGCGTCAACTTCGCGTCTTAATATCTCGGGATGTAATGGGAATATTGCTATGCAATCAACGCCATTGTGTATGTGCTTTGTCATGCTATGGATTGCTGAAGAAAAAATATAGGAAGTCCATTTAAAAAAACATAAGTTTGTGTTAAAAAACACATATGCTTTCCTTTTGGAATGTTTCCAGATATGTACATCCATGGGCCCCAGCCCTACATTGATACCGGTGAAAGTCGTTTTCCAATAGCTGTTATTGTTCCAGAGATATTTTGGGTGGACAAGATAGCTGGGACACCCTCTGTATACCAGGTGTTTACGATTAAAGTGAAACCACCCACGGAGATCAAAAAAATGTTCAAATGTGTGTGAAATCTTGTGGGACTTAACTGCTAAGGTCATCAGTCCCTAAGCTTACACACTGCTTAACCTAAATTATCCTAAGGACAAACACACACACCCACGCCCGAGGGAGGACTCGAACCTCCGCCGGGACCAGCCGCACAGTCCATGACTGCAGCGCCTTAGGCCGCTCGGCTAATCCCGCGTGGCCCACGGAGGTCCAGGGCTGTAATTATCATACGGCAGCGAATCTTGGTACACATGCTAATGCGTTATGCGAAACCCATTTACACTGAAAAAGAAGTAGTTCCAGTTTGGGCCACCAAGTGCAAATCTGGCGCTGTGCAGCATTTCATCCGTGTCTCCAGTCCTCATATCAAATAAACTGTGTAAGTGGCGGTTAATAATAGAATCAACATTATGTCTTTCTCACTTGTTTCACCTTTTCTGCCCCCGTTCCGTTCCTAATCCTTAACATATGGAAACATTTCTTCACGTCTTTCTTGCATTCACAGCAGCAGATTTACAACAGGTGGCCCAAATTGGAACTAATTTTTTTCCAGCGTAAATCGGTACCGCAATAACACATTAGAATATTTGCCATACCGTTATTACAACCCCTACTGGATGTCTGTGAGTACCTGCACTCTAATTATGACTACGAGGTATATATTTCACAAGCCACTGTACAACATATGGCAGAGGGTAGGTCGTACTAATGTTATCGACTTTCTTTCGTATTTCGTTCACGTACTGAGCGCGTGAAAAATACCTATCTATATGTCTCTGATGCACCCTAATCTCTTATATCCCTACATGAGATATACAATGATGTTAATGATCACACTCAGCAGTTGTGTTACTCTTTTGTGCGGACTAAACCGACCTATTATGATCCTTGCAACGCGTCTCCGAAATCGTTCGATGTCTGTTCTCATGTCTGCTTCATGAAGACTCTAAGCACTGGAGTAAGTCGTAATAGCGTCTTTTATGCGTTTCCCTTCACAAAAAAAAAATTGTTCAAATGGCTCTGAGCACTATGCGACTTAACTTCTGAGGTCAGGTGTTGTGTGATGTCCTTAGGTTAGTTAGGTTTAAGTAGTTCTAAGTTCTAGGGGACTGCTGACCATCGATGTTAAGTCCCATAGTGCTCAGAGCCATTTGAACTTCTGAGGTCATCAGTCGCCTAGAACTTAGAACTACTTAAACCTAACTAACCTAAGGACATCACACACATCCATGCCCGAGGCAGGATTCGAACCTGCGACGTAGCGGTCGCTCGGTTCCAGACTGTAGCGCCTAGAACCGCACGGTCACTCCGGCCGGCTTCCCTTCACAGACGCACTACATTGTCCCACGAACCTTCCGACAAGTTTAAGTCTCCATTCACCTCCCTATTACTAATTTTACGTGATCGACCGATTTCATATCGCTTCTTAGTATTAGCCCTAAATACTTGCACTATGAGCTCAAGCTGCTCACGCTAATGCTTTAGTCAGATACCATTGGCTTCTTTCTGTTTGTTATAGGCATTATCTTACACTTATCTATGTTTAAAGGGAGGTAACATAGATTAACACGGTCTATAAAAACCCGTCTGTTTTAAGAAAGTTAAAAGAAATGTAGCACGAAATCTAATTTAAAAATCTGAGAAAATGCACCATCACAAAGTTTTTAACCACTTGTTGCGTATATTTTCATGTTGTATTCTGCGTAGTTTCTACACTGCCCGGTCGCCTTAATCTGACCACCTGTCAAAAGCCTGAACAACCACCTCTCATTGCGCGGACCGCTGCGAGACGTGAAGGAAGAATGTGAGTAGGTTCTGGAAGGTATTGACAGAGATGTGGAGCTATGCCCTCTCCAGTCCCGTGGCGAGCTGTACTAGGTTTGTCGGTTGGTTGTTTTGGGGGAAGAGACCAAACTGCGAGGTCATCGGTCTCATCGGATTAGGGAAGGACGGGGAAGGAAGTCGACCGTGCCCTTTCAAAGGAACCATCCCGGAATTTGCCTGTAGCGATTTAGGGAAATCACGGAAAACCTAAATCAGGATGGCCGGACGCGGGATTGAACCGTCGTCCTCCCGAATGCGAGTCCAGTGTGCTAACCACTGCACCACCTCGCTCGGTAGGTTTGTCGGTTGAGAATTCGTGGGGCGAACAGTCCGATCGAGGCGGTCCCACAGATCTGGACTGGCTTTAACTCCGGGGAGTTTGGTGGCTAGGGAAGTATGATGAGCTCAACCTGGTGCTCTTCGAACTACGCACGTACACTGCGAACTGTGTGACACGTATCATTGTCTTGCTTGTAGATGCAGTTGTGCCAAAGAAATACAAATTGTTTGTGGTGGTGGACATGCTCCCTAAGGATAGATTCTTAGTTGTGCAACGTACGGGGGTTTATTGTACAATTATCGATATACTGAAAAATATCTATTGGTAGTCTTAGTCGACCATGAGTTGCTATCTGACTTAAGTTGGCTCTGTTTGAACGCGCGGTTATGCCCCCACTATCATTTGCATCGAAATTATCATTACACTCTAATTATTAAGCAAATATATGGTGATTGCTAGCTACGAAATCAATAATGCGGTGATTAGCATATGATACCAAATTAAGATTTATTCAGAACGGGATGAGCAATACTTCTAGCATAGCATAACATGACAATACAATACACTCGCTAACCTAACTAGCCTATCATTGGCACAATGTATCCTCTTTTCCTAACTACTGAAGTCAACATTGAACCCGCAAGTGACTCTATTACAGTTCTGCCTGAACGGACACAGACTCAGAGAGCGCCAGTCAAAGAGTTACCGGAATACGAACTCATTTAGAATTACAGTGTCCTACTTTGGCTGATGATTGCTAATATTACCGTAATTCTCCGTGATGATTGCGACGGTCGGCCCAGCCAACGTCGTGATGCCGTCTTTCCCGTGAGCGAGCTTGGCCTTAACCTCCAACGTGGACGTGGTTTGCGCCCGTAAACTCCTGTACGTAAGTGTTCAATTGCGTAGTCCGTCACTAGTCAATACTCAAGCTACTTGCACATATACCAAGAGTAGTTGGTCGACTCAAGTGCGCGGCAGCAGAGGTACACTTCAGATAGCATATGAACACCACAAAATTAGTACAAATCTGTTATGAAACGTCCCCTTAGAAAAATTATACATGACTGTGCTTAAACTGACACACAATATTTTTTTAGCGCAACACAATCTGACTATCAGTAATCCCTACAAGAGAATGGCCCTGAGTAACAATAACCTATGCCTTTCACAAATCACTTACCTCACAAAAATCTTCGTTACTCGAACTACTGCAATACAGCGAGCGCCAGTACTGCCAGCTAAATAAAAGATTCAAACTACTGAAGGCAGTAACTACTGATAGGCATAGTTAGCAAATGAAGATTTTGATAGAGAACAAACAATGTATTTACCTTAATAGTGTTCCAAAGTCATAATATATATAGCAGTTCATGACATCCAGTCTTACAAATTTCAAAACTCCGCCATTTCTCTCCCCACATTCACCACTGCTGGTGCATCACCTCCAACTGCACAACGCTACGCGCTGTTAACAGCCAACTGCCCAACGCTACAATGGCGAGTATTACAACAATGCCAACCAGCCACAGACTGCACACAGCACAGCCAGTGATTTTCATACATAGCGCTACGTGGCGGCGGCGTTACCAATAAGAAAACCTAAACAGCGTACTTACACTGTTTCTCTCCTCAGAGGAACAGATAATGCTACGTGTGCGGAGTCGTATGCTCTACACTATTGGGACTTGGAGAGTAACCACTGGACTCCATGCCGGTAACTTCTCCAACCTACTTCTCTCCACGCTCTCCAAGCAGGGCAGCCAGACACCGCGACTGCTCTCCTCCACAGCCGACCCCAGAGTCTTCTTGCAGAGTTTTTGCAAACCTGGTCGTTCTTCGCCGCACGGATCCGTGCGCGTTTGTACCCAACCACGACACAGAATTCTCCCGCGGTTACTGTTGCCGCCAGGCTTTTAACACGTATCTCTACGCGCTCTGCGCCAATCCCGTCACAGTCTTCCGCAAATTTTCCACTGTGGCGCGAAATCTTCTTTCTCTCTTTTTCATATAGCTCCTTCTCGCTTCTTGTTGTGATGGCCCAGCCTCTCCGAACGTCTTCGGTGGTCTGAAGTGCCAGCCGACAAAGGGGTCCGGCCGCGGCCATCCCGTTAGTTTGACATGACATAAACACCTTCCTTAGGGGTTCCGGCCGTGTTCCAGAGTCTGAGCCCATCTCGTTAGTCTGACATGACACACACAACTTCCTTTTCTGTGTCCATTCTCTCCTACAGGTGGGCCAATTATCAATTATTATTCGGTGTATTAGTACTGATTTAGCATAATGTAAGGTGCAAAATCTGCTACCTTACAGTTGTGTTGATCGAAATTGCCTTCCAGACCATTACGAACCATCCTCCGGACTGGTCTCTTCCGACGATTGCTGCTGGGTGTTTGCTTTCAGATGTGCCACGCCCTACACACCGTAGGTCATCTGACTGAAGGAGCATAAAACGTCACTGCCGCCTGAGGCCACTCTGTGAGGGTTCAGTTGCAGTAATGGGGCGTGCAAATTCCATCCTTCGTCGTCGATCAACAGCAGTCAGCATGGGTGCATGAACCAGACACCTATGGACGGAGGCCCATAAGCAGCAACATTCGCTGAACAGTCGTTGAGGAGACATTGTCGGTAGCCCTCTGTTCATCTGGGCGGCGAGTTCCTCAATAGTTGCAAGTCTAATCGTCCGTACACATCTCGGCAGCCGTCGTTCGCTACTGCCATATGTGGCCCGTGATGCACCACAGTTACCTCGGCGCAGGATTTAGATACCGCCATTTTACTGTGCACGGTATACTGTAAAATAATATGCTTCTACCATTGGCCCGAAAACCAATGACCGTGTCCTTCTGGACGTCAGATAAATCGCTCCGTTGTCGCATTATGACAAGGTACGCTTTGTTTTCCGCCCCCTTCACGACATGTTTTATAAACCGTCCACTGTTGATGCTGCCACCTGGCGTCTGTGAATGGTTATTGCACGTTGGTGTCGAACATAGACGGTGGTTACAATAACATGAACACCTTGCGTTGAAATACGTCAACGGCGACAGGTGAAAATGTGTGCCCCGACCGGAACTCGAACCTGGGATCTGCTGCTTACATGGCAGACGGACGCTCTACCCATCTTTTTTTTTTTTTTTTAAGTTTTTGCGAATGGGTAAAAAGATTCTTCTACCTTGCTCGATTCAGGTTTCCTTGTGAATGTGATAATCACTCCCAAAAAAGTGATGACGGACAGATAATAATAGTCTGAAAATAAAAAAATGAACTTTTCACCCTAGGGAAGACCTGAACCAAGGACCTCTCGCTCCGCAGCTGCTCACGCTAACCACGGGACCTTTTTTTTCTTGTTTTTTTTTTTAAACAAATACTCCAATTATACTGGTTTCTCCTTCCAGTAAACAAAAATTAGTCTCCTTCGTCTTGATGGCGAAGAAGCAATCTTTTGGAACAAAAAAAAAAAAAGTTTCTCAAAGCCAAAATCAAATTTCTTTTTCCTTTAAGAACAAATTATGAGGAGTAATTAGGATAAGGTTTTTCTACACTCCTGGAAATGGAAAAAAGAACACATTGACACCGGTATGTCAGACCCACCATACTTGCTCCGGACACTGCGAGAGGGCTGTACAAGCAATGATCACACGCACGGCACAGCGGACACACCAGGAACCGCGGTGTTGGCCGTCGAATGGCGCTAGCTGCGCAGCATTTGTGCACCGCCGCCGTCAGTGTCAGCCAGTTTGCCGTGGCATACGGAGCTCCATCGCAGTCTTTAACACTGGTAGCATGCCGCGACAGCGTGGACGTGAACCGTATGTGCAGTTGACGGACTTTGAGCGAGGGCGTATAGTGGGCATGCGGGAGGCCGGGTGGACGTACCGCCGAATTGCTCAACACGTGGGGCGTGAGGTCTCCACAGTACATCGATGTTGTCGCCAGTGGTCGGCGGAAGGTGCACGTGCCCGTCGACCTGGGACCGGACCGCAGCGACGCACGGATGCACGCCAAGACCGTAGGATCCTACGCAGTGCCGTAGGGGACCGCACCGCCACTTCCCAGCAAATTAGGGACACTGTTGCTCCTGGGGTATCGGCGAGGACCATTCGCAACCGTCTCCATGAAGCTGGGCTACGGTCCCGCACACCGTTAGGCCGTCTTCCGCTCACGCCCCAACATCGTGCAGCCCGCCTCCAGTGGTGTCGCGACAGGCGTGAATGGAGGGACGAATGGAGACGTGTCGTCTTCAGCGATGAGAGTCGCTTCTGCCTTGGTGCCAATGACGGTCGTATGTGTGTTTGGCGCCGTGCAGGTGAGCGCCACAATCAGGACTACATACGACCGAGGCACACAGGGCCAACACCCGGCATCATGGTGTGGGGAGCGATCTCCTACACTGGCCGTACACCACTGGTGATCGTCGAGGGGACACTGAATAGTGCACGGTACATCCAAACCGTCATCGAACCCATCGTTCTACCATTCCTAGACCGGCAAGGGAACTTGCTGTTCCAACAGGACAATGCACGTCCGCATGTATCCCGTGCCACCCAACGTGCTCTAGAAGGTGTAAGTCAACTACCCTGGCCAGCAAGATCTCCGGATCTGTCCCCCATTGAGCATGTTTGGGACTGGATGAAGCGTCGTCTCACGCGGTCTGCACGTCCAGCACGAACGCTGGTCCAACTGAGGCGCCAGGTGGAAATGGCATGGCAAGCCGTTCCACAGGACTACATCCAGCATCTCTACGATCGTCTCCATGGGAGAATAGCAGCCTGCATTGCTGCGAAAGGTGGATATACACTGTACTAGTGCCGACATTGTGCATGCTCTGTTGCCTGTGTCTATGTGCCTGTGGTTCTGTCAGTGTGATCATGTGATGTATCTGACCCCAGGAATGTGTCAATAAAGTTTCCCCTTCCTGGGACAATGAATTCACGGTGTTCTTATTTCAATTTCCAGGAGTGTATTTTTTTATATTTTTATTTTTTAAATTTTTGTTTTACATGTAAAGTCGTCGTGCGATTTGTAGTTAAAGACCAGTTCTTACAGGAGCTCCTGAAGTGTCGCCGCCTACAGCAGGCCAGCTCGTCCAAAACGTGTCTTCTCATTGCGTAGGCGTGGGTTCTGGGTAGCAGATCTATTCAGTTCGGTTCGGTTAATACAGTTTTCAGCTTCTCAGGGCTTGGACGTTCATGCTACGAGGTGGGTCATCGAAGGTGCCCCGTAAAAAAATTGGAAAAATATTGCTTATAGCGTGGGTTGCGTATCAGGACCCAGCGTCGTTCGTTGAGATAAGTCCAATATCCTAGCGTAGACTTGTCGCCAGAAATAAAAAGATAGCGGATCGTGTGGCCACAGATCCAATTCACAGAGTGAGTTTTGGCGGAGGGGTAGAAAGTTTTATCGGGGTACAAAAGCATGTGGACGTCGATCTGAGCTGGTGTCTGTCCAGTAAGAAACGCCAAAATTCGCCGCGCAAGTGTCCAGACATCCATCTGAGCCACCGAGGACACAGAGGATAGTGCGACTGCAGGGATTTATCTCTGGCACCCCTCCCGCGAAACCCACAATCTCAACGTATTGCCCCGCACTACATTCGTAGTGCCCCCGCCCATTATACTCATTACTCGCGGCGCGTTGCCGATTCCCGTAAGAGTTCGGGCACTGTTTGTGCATTCGCACAGAAGAAGAAGATGGTCAAGTGGCCGGTGAGCCTTAACTAAATATATATACTAAGATGGTATCTGTTCTTTCGGACATGTATATATATAGATAGTGGACACATTATTGTGACTGGATCGTGTACATCTCATAATGTGACAGCCATTAAATGACAGATGTTATTTTGACAGCGGATTCCCTTTTGGGAATACGAGCTACCCTCTACTACAATACATAATTTTCTAAAACTGCTACTTATTGCTCCTGTTTTGTTCCTTCATAAAATTTTAACGCTATCCCAACCAGATTTTGTTTAACGTGAATGCACAGGTCACAACTGGGGTAACTACATCATCCCGATAAAAAGAAATATAGACTGTTACAGCTGCAAATCAAGACGAGGATGTATTTATATTTGACAGCGCTACGGGTGAGGAGAGCGAAACGGGACGTTCTGCCGAGAGATACGCGTGCTCTGTAGCTGCATACTGAACATTTAACGCGGCCGTGGCCGCAGAGAATTGCAACAGAACCATCTGGAGGGAGATAAAGGTGGGTATCCAGATAACAGTAATAGTGGAAAGGAGTGCGGCGCGCACCCGACGCCAGAGTTAATTAAAGATAAGTGAAAACCGCGGGGTAGCGCGTGCTTTACGGTTCGCCGTCACGCGCCGGCTTTAATTAAAAACACGTCGCCTACAGTCGACGCGACAAACGGCCCCGCGACACATTTTCAAGGCGCCGCCACCCAACACTGATCGACAATTTCTGGCGTTTCCCGTCAGCGCCAAATACATTATGCTTACGGAGACATTTATTACACCAGGAAATCCAAACTGGAATCGTGTTGAAGCACTGTAGTCGAATACCATATGTTATGAGGGCACGGTGAAAATTTAACTGCCTGACGAACAGAGAACGCACGTTAATTTTTTTTCATTATGCAGGTACTGGTTGCACAATGCCGAACCAAGTGTTGCACTGATTTGTGGAAAAGTTTCTACATTTATAGTCCAAGAGCCACCTTAATATGTGTGGCAGAAGGTACTACAGTCTTTCACCCTCCCCTATCCCATCTGCAATGGCTCTTGGGCATAATGTTTGTCTGTAAAACATACAAGGAAGTTTGACGTGACCTGATTCTTACAGGAACATATTCTCTCGGAATTTCAACAGAAAATCTCTCCTTGATGCACAACACCTCTCTTGTAGCATTTCTTTGGTATATCCGTAACACACTCACGCCAATTAAACGATTCCTTAATGAAACGCGTCACTCTTCTTTGGATCTTCCCTGTCTCTCCTATTAATCCTTCTTTATAAGAGTACCAGACTGATGAGAAGTGCTTAAGAATCCGTCTATCATAAGAATCGGTCGATTATAAGAATCGGTCGTAAGCCGCTTGTTTCGTTAATGAATTACATTTCACTGACTTTCGTCCAATGAATCCGAGATTGTTGTGTTGACAGAAGAGCCAACACCGTGTTACAACTGGAGGTCGAAATGCACGCGTTTTAGCTCACGCAGGCTGGCGTGAGTAGGGAAGAACTATACTGACGTGAGGTCTGGAACATGACAAGGAATTGGAATTCAGAAATCGGACGTAATTAGTTTGATACTTAACTTTAATCCATTAACGATGAACGTCGCTCTTGACGGCACATGAGTCACAATATTATCTGTTCAGAAGACATAGTAACTGAATATGGCCCCTTCCTAGGTCGTAGCAAATGACGTAGCTCAAGGCTATGCTAAACTGTCGTCTTTGCAAATTAGAGCGTATGTAGACAGTGAACCATCGCTAGCAAAGTCGGCTATACAACTGGGGCGAGTGCTAGGGAGTCTCTCTAGATTAGACCTGCCTTGTGGCGGCGCTCGGTCTGCAACCACTGATAGTGGCGACACGCGGGTCCGACGTATACTAACGGACCGCGGCCGATTTAAAGGCTACCATCTAGCAAGTGTGGTGTCTGGCGGTGGCACCACAGAGATCTGCATTATCTACAGTTTGTTTTATATGGTCTTTTTACTTTAGGTCGCTCCAGATGGTTATTCCAGGTATCATACAGTACTTACTGTATCCAGTGATTTTCGTTGACAGCACCGGATGGTCATGATGAAAGTGCAGCTACTCCAGTGTGGACTGGAATTATCGTCTGGAAGCGAAACTTGATAGGTATACTAATGCGTTAATGCGGAACCGATTTACTCTGCAAAAATTATTTCCAGTTTCGGCCACCAGGTGCAAATCTGGCGCTGTACACCATCTCGTCGACGAAACCGGTGCTCAAACTGAACAAATTGTGTAAATAGCACTTTTAATAGACTTAACATTATGCGTTTCTCACTTGTTTGATCTTTTCTGCTCAGGTTCCATTTCTCATCAATTAGACAAGGAAACATTTCAATAGGTCTTTCTTGCATTCACAGCGCCACATTTTTATCTGGTTCCAAATCTGAAACTAATTCTTCTCGGCGTAAATAGGTTCCGCATTAACGCATTAGATTGAATGTATATCAGGTTTCGCTGCCATATAAATGGTTCAAATGGCTCTGAGCACTATGGGATTTAACATCTATGGTCATCAGTCCCCTAGAACTTAGAACTACTTAAACCTAACTAACCTAAGGACAGCACACAACACCCAGTCATCACGAGGCAGAGAAAATCCCTGATCCCGCCGGGAATCGAACCCGGGAACCCGGGCGTGGGAAGCGAGAACGCTACCGCACGACCACGAGCTGCGGACGCTGCCATATAATTACCAAGTTTCGCTGTCATATAATTATAGCCCAAACTGAACCTCTGTGAGTAGGTGCACTTTAACTATAACCAACCGGTTCAAACAAAAAGTAGTGGATATCTTCGCCTACTTATACGGTTTTCGGTGTTAGTCGCTTCGCGCGAATTTCATCAAGTGTATAAACTGGAATACGGTGTCGTCATACAGTTCATTATTTTGGGCAGTTCATTGCCAAATGGCACTCATTCCAAGCTGCTGAAGGTATATAAGGATTCGGTTCCTTCTTTTGTAACAGTCAAGGAATTGGCTTTGAATCTTCTCAAGAAGATCCTTCATATGCTGGACGGTCCAAAATTGCAACCACGGGAAAAAACTTGAGAAAGTGCGCAATATGGTTTTAAGGAGTCATGGCTTTCACCAATATACGTGGAACGTTATTGCACAAATATTGCTCCATGTGCCACCTTCCCTCTACAGTGAACCAAGTTAATGTGTGCATGTCATTTATAGTAACGAGTGCAGTATTTGACCCACGATAGTCGAATCTTGTGATCCGACCCTTGTATGGAAGAAGGAAAAATTAATCGTTTTGAAAGTTGCCTTTCATCCATCCAGATTCATACACACAATATTTCTGCAGAAAAATATGTCAGTGGAATGAAATTACACTAGGGAGCATCAAATTTTCACAAGGTTAAGGTGTTTCCAGAGTGAGATTTTAGCTCTGCAACGGAGTGTGCGCTGATATGAAACTTTCCTGGCAGATTAAAACTGTGTGCCGGACCCAGACTCGAACTCAGGACTTTTGCCTTTCGCGGGCAAGTGCTCTACCAAGGCTGTGGCTAAGCCATGTCTCCGCAATATCCTTCCTTTCAAGAGTGCTAGTTCTGCAAGGTTCGCAGGAGAGCTTCTGTAAAGTTTGGAAGGTAGGAGACGAGGTACTGGCAGAAGTAAAGCTGTGAGGACGGCGCGTGAGTTGTGCTTGGGTAGCTCAGTTGGTAGAGCACTTGCTCGCGAAAGGCAAAGGTCCCGAATTCGAGTCTCGGTCCGGAACACATTTTTAATCTACCAGGAAAGTTTCAATCCTGGACAAATAGTGAGTACTGTGACGAATACAGAGATTAGCGACCACAAGGTAGTTGCTGCTAGGCTGAATACCGTAACACCTACAACCATAAAAAAGAAACGCAAAGTATACCTATTTAAAAAAAGCTGATAAAAATGCTCTTAACGCCTTTTTAAGAGACAGTCTTCACTCCTTCCGATCTGATCATGTAAGTGTAGAAAAGCTGTGGAATGTTTTCAAAGAGATCGTATCGACAGCAATTGAGAGATATATACCTCTTAAGTTAATAAGTGATGGTACTGATCCCCCATGGTACACAAAACGGGTCAGATCGTTGTTGCAGAAGCAACGAAAAAAGCATGCCAAATTTAAAAGAACACAAAATCCCCAAGATTGGCAAAGTTTTACAGCAGTTCGTAATATGGCGCGTACTTCAATGCGAGATAATAATTTCCACAACGAAATTTTGTCTCGAAATCTGGCAGAAAACCCAAAGAGATTCTGGTCATACATAAAGCACACCAGTGGCAAGACACAATCAATACCTTCACTGCGCGATAACAACGGTGAAGTCACTGGTAACAGTGCCACTAAAGCAGAGTTATTAAACACGGTTTTCCGAAACTCCTTCACCAAAGACGACGAAGTAAATATTCCTGATTTCCAATCAAGAACAACTGCCAAGATGAGAAACATAGAAGCAGATATCCTCGGAGTAACGAAGCAGCTTAAATCATTTAATAAAGGCAAGGCCTCCGGTCCAGATTGTATACCAGTCAGGTTCCTCTCAGAGTGTGCTGATAAAACAGAGCCGTATTTAGCAATTATGTACAACCACTCGCTCACAGAAAGATCCGTACCTAAAGACTGGAAAATTGCTCAGGTCACACCAATACCCAAAAAGGGAAGTAGGAGTAATCCGCAGAATTACAGGCTTATATCACTAACGCCGATTTTCAGTAGGATTTTGGAACATAGACTGTGTTCGAACAGTATGAAGTACCTCGAAGAAAACGATTTATTGACACATAGTCAGTACACTTTCAGAAAATTTCGTTCTTGTGAAACACAACTAGCTCTTTATACTCATGAAGCAATAAGTGCTATCGCTAGGGAATGTCAAATTGATTCCATACCTTTAGATTTCCAGAAGGCTGTCGACACCGTTCCTCACAAGCGTCTTCTAACCAAACCGGGTGCCTACGGAGTATCGCCTCAGTTGTGCGACTGGATTTGTGATTTCCTGTCAGAAAGGCCACAGTTCGTAGAGGGAAAATCATAGAGTAAAACAGAAGTAGTATCCGGGGTTCCCCAAGGAAGTGCTATAGGCCCTCTATTGTTCCTGATCTACACTCCTGGAAATGGAAAAAAGAACACATTGACACCGGTGTGTCAGACCCACCATACTTGCTCCGGACACTGCGAGAGGGCTGTACAAGCAATGATCACACGCACGGCACAGCGGACACACCAGGAACCGCGGTGTTGGCCGTCGAATGGCGCTAGCTGCGCAGCATTTGTGCACCGCCGCCGTCAGTGTCAGCCAGTTTGCCGTGGCATACGGAGCTCCATCGCAGTCTTTAACACTGGTAGCATGCCGCGACAGCGTGGACGTGAACCGTATGTGCAGTTGACGTACTTTGAGCGAGGGCGTATAGTGGGCATGCGGGAGGCCGGGTGGACGTACCGCCGAATTGCTCAACACGTGGGGCGTGAGGTCTCCACAGTACATCGATGTTGTCGCCAGTGGTCGGCGGAAGGTGCACGTGCCCGTCGACCTGGGACCGGACCGCAGCGACGCACGGATGCACGCCATGACCGTAGGATCCTACGCAGTGCCGTAGGGGACCGCACCGCCACTTCCCAGCAAATTAGGGACACTGTTGCTCCTGGGGTATCGGCGAGGACCATTCGCAACCGTCTCCATGAAGCTGGGCTACGGTCCCGCACACCGTTAGGCCGTCTTCCGCTCACGCCCCAACATCGTGCAGCCCGCCTCCAGTGGTGTCGCGACAGGCGTGAATGGAGGGACGAATGGAGACGTGTCGTCTTCAGCGATGAGAGTCGCTTCTGCCTTGGTGCCAATGATGGTCGTATGCGTGTTTGGCGCCGTGCAGGTGAGCGCCACAATCAGGACTGCATACGACCGAGGCACACAGGGCCAACACCCGGCATCATGGTGTGGGGAGCGATCTCCTACACTGGCCGTACACCACTGGTGATCGTCGAGGGGACACTGAATAGTGCACGGTACATCCAAACCGTCATCGAACCCATCGTTCTACCATTCCTAGACTGGCAGGGGAACTTGCTGTTCCAACAGGACAATGCACGTCCGCATGTATCCCGTGCCACCCAACGTGCTCTAGAAGGTGTAAGTCAACTACCCTGGCCAGCAAGATCTCCGGATCTGTCCCCCATTGAGCATGTTTGGGACTGGATGAAGTGTCGTCTCACGCGGTCTGCACGTCCAGCACGAACGCTGGTCCAACTGAGGCGCCAGGTGGAAATGGCATGGCAAGCCGTTCAACAGGACTACATCCAGCATCTCTACGATCGTCTCCATGGGAGAATAGCAGCCTGCATTGCTGCGAAAGGTGGATATACACTGTACTAGTGCCGACATTGTGCATGCTCTGTTGCCTGTGTCTACGTGCCTGTGGTTCTGTCAGTGTGATCATGTGATGTATCTGACCCCAGGAATGTGTCAATAAAGTTTCCCCTTCCTGGGACAATGAATTCACGGTGTTCTTATTTCAATTTCCAGGAGTGTATGTTAACGACATAGGAGACGATCTGAGTAGCCGTCTTAGATTGTTTGCAGATGATGCTGTCATTTACCGTCTTGTAAAGTCATCAGATGTACAAAACGACTTGCAAAATGATATAAATAAGATATCTGTACGGTGCGGAAAGTGGCAATTGACCCTGAATAAGGAAAAGTGTGAAATTATTCACATGAGTGCTAAAAGAAATCAGCTAAATTTCGATTACGCTATAAGTCACACAAATCTGAAGGCTGTATATTGAACTAACTACTTAGGGATTACAATTACAAACGATCTAAATTGGAACGACCACATAGATAATATTGTGGATAGAGCAAACCAAAGACTGCAATTCATTGGCAGAACACTTAGAAGGTGCAACAGGTCTACTAAAGAGACTGCTTACACCACGCTTGTCCGCCCTATTCTAGAGTATTGCTGTGCGGTGTGGGATCCGCATCCGGAGGGACTGATGGATGACATCGAAAAAGTACAAAGAAGGGCAGCTCTTTTTGTATTATCGCGAAATAGGAGAGATAGTGTCACAGACATGATACGTGAATTGGAGTGGCAATCATTAAAACAGAGGCGTTTTTCGTTGCGACGGGATCTTCTCATGAAATTTCAATGACCAGTTTTGTCCTCCGACTGCGAAAACATTATGTTGGCTCCCACCTACATAGGGAGAAATGATGATCACAATAAAATAAAAGAAATCAGGGTTCGCACAGAAAAATTTAAGTGCTCGTTTTTCCCGCGTGCCGTTCGAGAGTGGAACAGTAGAGAGACAGCTTGAAAGTGGTTCATTGAACCCTCTGGCAGACACTTTATTGTGAATAGCAGAGTAATCACGTAGATGTAGATAGATGTAGATGAAAAGAGCAGACTGCCTACAAAGTCTTGTTGGAGAAATGTATGATACACACTGTGCTGTCTTACTATACATTTATTAACTATAAAGTAACATACGATTATTATATTACATAGTATTGTACAGGAAAAGAAACATTCTTATACAACTGTATCATCTTTTACTGTATTTATTTTATTGTAATTTGAGTGATCTGTGACTATACTATAGTGTACACATATTTGTTAACTTTTTCTTTGACCTAGGATCTTTGAGTTTGGATTGTAGTTTCTTTAATCATCTTCTCTTGTGCCTGAGCAATGCTGCTGTGCGATTATTTCTCTTACATGTTTTCATGTTTTCAACGTTGCTTTCTACTTAGTTAAGCTTGTATTACGGCGTTAATTATCAATTTTCTTGTGTTTTCAGGTCAGCAATGGCGTATACTTTCTGGTTAAATAGTGTGCATACAATGCTAAGTTGTCAGAATATAGATTTTCCGTAAGTACACTTAATTGTTTCGGACTAATAGCTCTCATAAAAATGTAATTTGTGTTGATATTCACAGTTTTCACTTTGTTTCCATTTTTGTGCTAGCACTCTGAAGATGGTCCATGATCGAAACATGTAGTGAATAACTGTATTGTAAGGCGGCACAGTGTGTATCACGCATTTCTCAAAGTATGTCGATGCTGTTGACACTTTCCTGGAAAAAAGTTTTGTTCTTGTGGAGTCTTTGCGTAGCAGGGATGGCAAATGGCGGCATCTGCTGCTTTTGATGATGACGGCCGACAGGCGATAGTGAAAATGTCACACAACGAGTCATCCTCATAGTTTACTATCCTATCCGTCAAACAATGTGAAGCGGTGACCGAGGCACTGGATTTATATTCTGAAAGAGTTTTAAATTTAGCGCGGTTTCCCTAAATCGGTAAAGGTGAATGCGAAAATGGTTCCTTTGGAAAGGTCATGACTGAGTCCATCTCATTCCGATCCTAAGCTTTGTTCACTCTTTAATGACCACACGTCGACGGGAAGTTCAACTTTAATCTTCCATCGTTTCTTCCTTACAAAATCTTCAGCTACTCCACTGGACGTTCCGTAATTAAGTGCACGTAGTCCCCTTTCAACGGAGTCCTGCGCCCATATGTTATTTTCTTTGTGATAAGTTCGTACAAGTGTGTTAACGCTTTATGTATTACACCATCCTTCCAAAAAGTTCCCAGACTGATTTTATTCCTGGTGCATGAGCGACGGCAGTGCAGCAGTGACGGAGGCCGTTTCAACTAACAACTGCAAACAACAGATGGTCATGTGACCAGTCAGCTGTGGGCAGGCAATGTCAAGTAGCGGACATGCGGCGCCGACCTATGTGGCCGAGCGGTTCTAGGAGCTTCAATCTGGAACCGCGTGACCGCTACGGTCGCAGGTTCGAATCCTGCCTCGGGCATGGATGATTGTGATGTCCTTAGGTTAGTTAGGTTTAAGTAGTTCCAAAAAGGGGAGGCCACGACGTTTGGAACGCGGATTTACTGCAAACTTTGTTCACTCGTAGTACCCCACGAGGACAACAAAATGTGTAAGCAGTAGCGCGTACTTCCCAAGCGTTATTGAGAAAATCGCAAGATAATTTCGGTCGTCAAATACATACGTGTGCGTGGCCATTTTTACCAAGAAGCGCCGGCAGCCTAGTGGTTAGCGTTCAAGTCCCGTAATCGCTGGATCGAATCTCGCTCATCAGTTTTTTTATTTATAACACAGTCATTTTCTTTACTACTTATATTACAATTGATGTAATGGGAAAATACGTGTAATCGGATGAACTTTTATTAAATTTACAATGTTATTTGGCAGTCTACAAATTTTTACTATCACAAACATTATAATATTCATAACTACCGACTAGTAAACGGCCAAACGCATGAAGTGATACGGAAAATGTAGGTTGTCCGTGATTTTAGAAATCCCTTAAACCTGGAAGGAGCCTGAAACGACTTGCTGCCTCCAAGTTTTGACCGGCACAGACGGCTTTCGAAAGATGTACAATTAATCGTCGCTATCGACATTACGAGTACAAGTTTCGGGTTGGCATTTCTCGTAAAAACATCAAAATCAAAGTTAAACGGCACCAGCTGCATTGAATAAATGCTATGTTTCCGAACACGCAAGGTCATTTGAGGGTTTCCGTGGAAAAACAAACCTCGTTAAGATTTTCAAAAACCTCTCTTTCAGCCGATAATTTGGAAGCAAACCATGCATAACGCAGCATTTCCTTAAATATCGGCGCTGATCATTGGTCATGCAGTATCGAGTGTATATTAATAGCGTCTTCACGAGAAGCAATTTCTCGTTCTCTTTCGATTAAATACGAACAATTTTGAAGACACGGACAAGCATACATTTTCAGTATCACCTTATGCGTTTGGTCGTTTACTAGTCGGTAGTTATAAATATTATATTATTTGTGATAATAAAAATTTGTAGACTGCCAAATAACATTGTAAATTTAATAAAAGTTCATCCGATTACACGTATTTTCCCATTACATCAATTGTAATATAAACAGTAAAGAAAATGACTGTGTTAGAAAAAAAAACTGACGAGCAGGACTCGATCCAGCGAACCAGCGATTAACAGGGCTTGAACGGTAACCACCTTTTTTTTTATTGTTCGTTGCAATTGGTCGGACGTCCCAAGACACTCGTCCTAGTTCGTCGTCGATCCAGTCACATTGTTTTTTTTATTACAGAGCTACTGTGCCGGCACCACTCGGCTGCCGGCGCTTCATGGTAAAAATGGCTACGCACAGGTGTATACATTTGACTACTGAAATTATCTTGCGATTTTCTCAATAACGCTTGAGAAGTACGGGCTACTGCTTAGACATTTTGTTGTCCTCATGGAGTACTACGAGTGTACGAAGTCTGCAGTAAATCCGCGTTCCATACGTCGTGGACTCCCCTTGTAAGTTCTAGGGGACTGATGACCTCAGACGTTAAGTCCCGTAGTGCTCAGAGCCATTAGGACATGTGGCTGTAATGTGTTAACGTTGTTGTGCCACAAGTCGCAATGAAGCAACGTCCCTAAATCAAGTGCTGACGACATTCTCCTGAATGTTTTATAGAAGAGAAAAGTGTGTGCAAAGTTGCCCCCACACCTTGTCTCACGAAAAAAAGGCAACGACTTGTGGACACCAGCCAGCACTTGATTACAATTCAAAAAGCGGACAGTTCTTTTCTGGAAGAAGTCTCCACAAGCGACGAGAATTGTTGTTACCAATACTAACATACCACAAAATGTTAAACCGCAGGAATCAACCTGAAGGGTCGTATGTGACGTGCGAGTTGAACATTATAAATAAGGACTTTTCTTACAGTTTCACTTGGGTGTATGAACGATCTGAGCGTTGCGTTCAAGTTGAGGGAGACTATGTAGAACATCTGTAGAATTAAAATCACCATCTTAACGTTTCTCTGTTATTTATTAATCCAGTCTCGAAACGATTTGGACTGACGGGGTAAGTGGCCGTGAAAACAAGAATCCACAACTTGCCTTTGCACACAGGATGTATGTTAGCATCTGACCAAAGAAAGCAGTATTCATTATGACAGTGAAATATCTATAATAAATGGTTCTTAATAGGTGTAAATATGGTTGTTACGTGGAACATACAGCGATTTCTCGAAACGTTTTGGGCTGACGGGATATGTGGCCATGAAAACAAGAATCCAGAACTTGCCTTTGCAACAAGATGTATGTTAGAATCTGAGCAAAGATTGCAGAATCTATTATGACAGCGAAATATCGATAATAAATCATATTTAATGGGTGCACGTATGGTTGTTACGTGGAGCATACGGCGATTTCTCGAAACGTTTTGGAGTGACGGGGTATGTGGCCGTGAAAACAAGAACCTACAACTTGCCTTTGCAATAGCATGTATTTTAGCATCTGAGCAAAGATTGCAGAATCGATTATGAAAGCGAAGTATCGTTAATAAATCATTTTTAATGGGTGTAAATATGGTCGTTACGTGGAGCATACAGCAATTTCTAGAAGGCATGACCCACGTAACCAGGATGGTCGAACGGAAGTGCGAACTCCGCTCCCCGAAACAGTGTTAAATATGTTAATCACTGTACTACTTTGCTGAATCCTCCTTTCCGCGAATAAACTTACCATCTCTCCAATCCCGTAAGAAAAGGGAAATAGACAGATCAGCAAACAAATTCAAATGGATATCAACCTCTATACCATTCCACTATTTCACGAATGTGAAATTGGAAGCTGTTCTCTTGTTACAAAAAAAGAACACCAAGACAGTATCATCAGCGCCAGGGATACGCAAAATTCGCTTCAAATAAAAATAAACCTTTAACGGTGTCATGCATGGGTTGGTAATTGACAGTAAATAGACAGTTATTAGTAGATTGAAACGTAACGCGATAAAATGATTAAAAAATCTGATGGCTGATGGGCTGGCGAACAAACTGTATTAAAATCCACGAGAGTAAACAGCTGCGTGTTAGCGTTCACTCGCGGTAAATCCGATGATAGGTTTCACCCAAAAATTCGTGCCTCCATTTTAGGGGTGCAAGTTGAGGAAACGACGTACTTGGTGCAGTTTGTATGCTCTCTTTATTTTCTTTTGTGGCTAACGCTAATAGGGACTTCCGATATACAGGACGCAAGTTTTAATAACACTTCTACCTTGATTAAGCATCGTTCCATGAAAGCCGTCGGCATCATTCAAGCTTTTTATGAAAGGCTATGCAGCACTTATGTTGACATTACTAATCATTAATGCCTTGTTGTGCCCTGGAACTTGTAATGTGCCGCTGAGCCAGATGTTTTCACTCAAACAGTTATGCTGCTTCATTTCTCCATCTATAGATCTCCAGCATGTTATCTCTTCAGATAAACTTGTGAGTTTAAAATAATGCTAGCTGATAAAGTAATTATACTGAAACACAGCGAAAAAATAATTTAGTACGAATATTATTTATCATAAAACTTAGAAACTTCGAGTTCTGTAATGGCAGGTGGTATCAAAACACATTCCTGAAAAGGAAACATAATATTTGATCGAACTCTGAAAATGTGTAAAGTGGCTCAATAGTACGAATGATTTAGTTATACAGGGTGTTACAAAAAGGTACGGCCAAACTTTCAGGAAACATTCCTCACACACAAAGAAAGAAAATATGTTATGTGGACATGTGTCCGGAAACACTTACTTTCCATGTTAGAGCTCATTTTATTACTTCTCTTCAAATCACATTAATCATGGAATGGAAACACACAGCTACAGAACGTACCAGCGTGACTTCAAACACTTTGTTGCAGGAAATGTTCAAAATGTCCTCCGTTAGCGAGGATACATGCATCCACCCTCCGTCGCATGGAATCCCTGATGCGCTGATGCAGCCCTGGAGAATGGTGTATTGTATCACAGCCGTCCACAATACGAGCACGAAGAGTCTCTACATTTGGTACCGGGGTTGCGTAGACAAGAGCTTTCAAATGCCCCCATAAATGAAAGTCAAGAGGGTTGAGGTCAGGAGAGCGTGGAGGCCATGGAATTGGTCCGCCTCTACCAATCCATCGGTCACCGAATCTGTTGTTGAGAAGCTTACGAACACTTCGACTGAAATGTGCAGGAGTTCCATCGCGCATGAACCACATGTTGTGTCGTACTTGTAAAGGCACATGTTCTAGCAGTACGGGTAGAGTATCTCGTATGAAATCATGATAACGTGCTCCATTGAGCGTAGGTGGAAGAACATGGGGCCCAATCAAGACATCACCAACAATGCCTGCGCAAACGTTCACAGAAAATCTGTGTTGATGACGTGATTGCACAATTGCGTGCGGATTCTCGTCAGCCCACACATATTGATTGTGAAAATTTACAATATGATCACGTTGGAATGAAGCCTCATCCGTAAAGAGAACATTTGCACTGAAATGAGGATTGACACATTGTTGGATGCACCATTCGCAGAAGTGTACCCGTGGAGGCCAATCAGCTGCTGATAGTGCCTGCACACGCTGTACATGGTACGGAAACAACTGGTTCTCCCGTAGCACTCTCCATACAGTGACGTGGTCAACGTTACCTTGTACAGCAGCAACTTCTCTGACTCTGACATTAGGGTTATCGACAACTGCACGAAGAATTGCAATCGTGCATTGCAGGTGTCCTCGTTGTTCTAGGTCTTCCCCAGTCGCGAGTCATAGGCGGGAATGTTCCGTGCTCCCTAAGACGCCGATCAATTGCTTCGAACGTCTTCCTGATGGGACACCTTCGTTCTGGAAATCTGTCTCGATACAAACGTACCGCGCCACTGCTATTGCCCCGTGCTAATCCATACATCAAATGGGCATCTGCCAACTCCGCATTTGTAAACATTGCACTGACTGCAAAACCACGTTCGTGATGAACACTAACCTGTTGATGCTACGTACTGATGTGCTTGATGCTAGTACTGTAGAGCAATGAGTCGCATGTCAACACAAGCACCGAAGTCAACATTACCTTCCTTCAATTGGGCCAACTGGCGGTGAATCGAGGAAGTACAGTACATACTGACGAAACTAAAATGAGCTCTAACATGGAAATTAAGCGTTTCCGGACACATGTCCACATAACATATTTTCTTTATTTGTGTGTGAGGAATGTTTCCTCAAAGCTTGGCCGTACCTTTTTGTAACACCCTGTATATACATGAAATGCAGATAAAAAATAAAGAAGCAGTACCGAAGGGTTTAGTCGGCGACATTCTTATTTGTTTAACGCCTTCTTCTTTGGCATGAAAGAGAATGATAGTAACTAAATTACGTGCTTTCTACAGTTTCTGTGCTTCTTTCTTCAAAGTGGGTACGCATTCCTTCAGCAAGACAATTTTCTTATGGTTTGAACTCAAACTACATTTTTCACACATTTTCTAACGGTGTTAGTTTCTTTTCAACTTAAAAATCATGATCTGATTACAAAACTTGGAAAACCTGTCTGCAATTCATTAATAACAAAGGAAGATTAGGATTTAACGAGGTGTCAATGTCTAAATTATTTGAAGCAAAGTTCAAGATCAAATTGAAAGGAGTCACTTTTCGAAGGAATGCCCTAGCTTTCTATGATTAGAATTAGGAAAAAGACAGAAAACATAAATCTGTACGGGCGGCTGAAGATTTCAACGCTGCTTCTTTCAAATGTGAGTCCAATGTTCTGCCTGCTGCACCACCTCGCTCAGACTGTACGTAATAGAAATCGAGGATAGTGAAGACTGCTACCATTACACAACACACAATATTTCTTACACGTTAAATGGAGCTGAAGATGACAGTTCTATACCGGAAGTGGAAAATATAGTTCTAGTACAACAGGGAGTTTTGAGGTATGGGCTGGTAATAGACCAGAGGACTTAAAAGTAATAGAAAAAGTGAAAAATCAGTAATTTTATAGGACAGATTAACTATTTTACTGTAAAATTTATGACAAGATACAAAATCATAAGCTGTACCTTGGTACCTAGTTGCCCTAAATTAATAAATATACTCTTCCCACGTTTATTCCACCGAACAACGTGTTTTCTGGAACTGGAATTCCACAGGGTATAACACAACAAGGCGCAGTTTTCAAACATGATTTAATGTTCCACAAGAACTCGATACGAAAACCATTCGCAAGGACCTTCGCCAAATTCCAACGGACAGGCAGCGTGGCTTATGATGTACCGTGGTTACTCCTGAAAATATCGCCACGGTTTCTGGAATTAGTCAGCAAAATAGAAGGAAATCCGTCCGATGAACTGCAGCAGAGGTTGGTTTGATGCGTTCCATTATGCAGCGACAGAGCCTGCACATGTTTCTATTCAAAAGCCAAATCCAGCCAGCCATACCAGTACAAGCTGTGCGACAGTGGGCTGACTTTGCGAACCAGATTCTCAGAATGATTCGTAATGAAGTATTTGATATTGGTTGCACCTGGTTGACAGTTGAAGCACGCTTCGACGTGAATGGAGTCGTGAATAAACAAAAGTGGTGGTTTTGTGGTTCCAAAAATCCCCATTTGTATTAAGCGAAACCTCTGTATTCTCCCAAAACTATTATATAGGCTTCAGTACGACGCAGAGTCATTATTGCCCATTTTTCATGCGCGAAACGAACACTAGCGTACGTTACGTTGTGATTTTGCAACAATTTGTAGCCACTCAATTAGCGTGGCACCAGGGACAGAGTGGTTCACGCAAGATTCTGGTTCTGGATGAAGAATAGTTTGCCATTCTTCCACAGACATCAAGACATCTTATTGTGAGCGTTCCCAGTAGAGTTCAGGCTGTCACAAAGGGGAAGAATAGACGCACCAAATACTAATGTTCATTAATAGGGTTCCGAATACTTTTGATGATATACTGTATTTCCCAATTTTCTTAATAATAGGATTATCGGTAATTGATTGTTTTCCTTTTATTTTTAATGATGGTAAAGCGCAAAAAATGCTTCAATTCCAGTTTTAACTCTTCCCGTCTTCAACCGGGCGTGCGCGCCACCTGAAACCGGCTGCTCATCCATGAACACCTTGCTCCGCTGTACACGGTTCTCTGTCTACCTGAGTGGTTCCGTGAAACACTTTAAGCGCAGCTCTTCACACCGTGTCTAAAAAAAGAAATAATGGACGTTCTTTGCTACTAGATTAATTTAGCGGCAAAACCTTAGCGCTGGTATATTTCATTTTGGAAATTTGTGGTAGGTCCCTATGGGACCAAACTGCTGAGATCATCAGTCCCTAGGCTTACACACTACTTAATCTAACTCTACCTGACGCCAAGGGCAACACACACCCCCATGCCCGAAGGAGGGAAGGGGGAAGCTGCGCGAACTGTGACAAGGCGCCTTAGACCGCGCGGCTACCCGGCGCGTCATATATTTAATAGTATGAGTCATTATGAAGGGAAAAGGAACAGCGAAACATCACGAAGTGAGTATAGCAACACACTTCGACTACAGTTTAAACATGTTGTAAGTAGGCTGTTTATGTTTTCTTTATGTAAGTAGGCTGTTCAGGTTTTTATATTGGCAACGTTACGTAGCGCTCTATATGAAAATCACTGGCTGTGCTGTGTGCAGTCTGTGGCTAGTTTGCATTGTTGTCTGCCATTGTAGTGTTGGGCAGCGGCAGCTGGATGTGAACAGCGAGTAGCGTTGCACAGTTGGAGGTGAGCCGCCAGCAGTGGTGGAAGTGGGGAGAGAGATGGCGGAGTTTTGTAATTAGTCATGAACTGCTATATATATTATGACTATTAAGGTAAATACATTGTTTGTTCTCTATTAATATCTTTCATTTGCTAACTATCCCTATCAGTAGTTAGTGCCTTCCGTAGTTTGAATCTTTTAGTTAGCTGGCAGTAGTGGCGCTCGCTGTATTGCAGTAGTTCGAGTAATGAAGATTTTTGTGAGGTAATGTGTGCAGTGAAATGAATGCTTACAAGTTACTTAATTTGATTAACAGGTGTCAATTACAATATTATAACATGAGAATACAATTACAAAGGTACAAAATACATCATTAAAAACATAACAATACAGATAACATTTGTAGTAATACAGGCTTTACAAAAGAATAGAAATAACATATACATCAGTGTTACAGGAATTATAACATAAGTTCATACATAAAAGATCAGAATAACTTTTGAAACATCAACTTTACACATGAGCATTAAAACAAAACAGAATAAATAATGTCTAAGCATCTTTACAAAGAAAATAACATATTATTAATGCCAATTATATTTGAGGATAACAGTATTCCTCATCATAGTGAATGTAGCTTAGTATTAGATGAAAAAAAAATTCTATGAAACTACACAGAGACAGGAAGAAAACAAATACACAAGGGTACACAAACACATAGTGGGATAACACAAAAGGAAAGGACAGGGTTTGTTTTCAGTGTAACATTTGGTACTGCAGTCCACCCCAAAACTTCATTCCATATATCTTTCCTCTTATTTCAACCTTTACTTCCACCAAAAAAATCCTATCCAAGCATGCTTTCTGTATTTATTTCACATATGTCTTACCTCATTATTTATTTCCAAGAAAATCCTACCTATACCTGTACTTTGTTCGTATAACTTCTCAGTGCATTTCTTCAAATTCATTGCAAATCATTCTCTTAGAGGCTACCCCCTCTTAAGCTAACTTAAATCTACTGAGCTCAGATGCTAAACTAAGGGACGAGGCAATGCAGCAGCATAAAACAATTAACACAAATATCAAGGACAAAAATTTTAAATAGGCAAAGCAATTGCAGTACTACAACTAATATAAGGCACTGTGCAGCAAACAAGAAAAATAAAACAGTAGTAAAACTAGCTTAGAAGAATAACACAAAGTCAAACTCAGTAACACTATGCCTGGCAAACAGCAGCAGCAAATATAAAAAATATAAAAAATATAAAACTTATATATATATATACATGACAAAGCTCAAGCAGAAAAAATATTACAGTAAAAATGGCCATGTTTAATACCTATGTCACATCTTAACACTAGAGTGATGCATCACGAGAACTTACACTAGCACATAAGTTACCAAATCGTAAAGAAATTATTTATGCAATTCCTGTGAAGGGAAATGTCTATTTATGTGCCCTCGTTTTCTTGGAAGTAGATCATAAATTTCTTATTGACTGGATCTGTAGGCATAAAATAACTATATTAGTACATATATTAAATTTTATTTTAACCAATGCTGCAGTGCAGCTAGGAACTAGATATTAAAGGAAATGAGCAAATATGTACAAAGGACGGCATGAAACATCATTCATTAGCCATATGGCATTTCATAACGCAGTAAAAATTCCCTCAATTCTAGAGAAAGACGCTTGTCATAATCAGGTATGCAGATGTAAGCGTGTCGTATTTGCGGTGCTTTCTACAAAGGTATGTCAAAAACGAGGATAATGACCTCCCTTTTTTTTCTTTTCTACCTGTGCCTCTGAAAGGCTTTTTTTTCGGGCGTGTCGCACAGCTGGGTGCCCACGACGCATTACGTGCAGGTGGTCACTTAACTTTCTTACGGAAATATTTACGACAGCAGTTTCCGCTACAGTGACAGTCTCATATAAAAATATTTCACAGGTCAAGAATTCGCGTTACAAATCTGTAGAAACAAAATCCTATTGATATAACAGTGTCCAAAAAATTTTTGTCGGCATTGTGATACATTCACGCATTTACATACATTTCATAACTCTTAAAGTACGTTTCTTGGTTTCCAACATCCTTTTCATAAATCAGAGTCCCTAACCACTATTCATTACTCCTTACCTTACTACACATATATATATTCGTCGACACTTTTTCAATATTTCATCTTAATAAGTATGTAGCATAATCAAATTCCTCATATATCATCGGCTTATTGATCATAAACATACCTCAACAGCATAATACACATCGTCGTCATAAAAATAACATCATAACACCTCAGTCAAATCTCAAAAACGTCGTAGCTTTCTGCAATAATTTCAAAACCTAATGAAAATTCTCTGCTCATTTCAGTAGTGTCATCTACCTCAAACGTACTTTAAAAATCATGATCTCATACCAAATACATCATTCAAAGCTCTCATAGTATCACAATGGGTCCGAAAAAATATGAACAGTTCACACAGTACAGACAAAATACAATTTCGTAAGTGTGAAGTAATCCAACTCTGTAATTGCGTAAACATGTGTCACTGACGTAATAAAAAAGTTAGTCTCTCTCAGTTAAATGATCAGATAGCTATGTAATTTATGTGTTAGAGGAATATGGTACCGATGTGTAAAGTTGTATAAGCAAATACCATATTAGCTAGGGCTCCTTGTGCTTGCCAAACACATGGTACACAAAGTAGGCGTGTACCCCCCTGAGGATTAATGTAATTATACCCTCAGGTGTTACAGATTACAGCAATGGAATGAAATGTATCACAGAAAACTTTCTTTGTATTTCAAAAATCTTGAAAAATAAATGGTTTAAGTACAAAATTAAGCACTCAAATGCGTGTCCTGTAGCGCTAAATGTTCATCTTGTTGTAAGATAATCACTGTGGAAGTGTCGTAGTTATTGTCCTCCAAAAGCTAAGTTCTGCAGAAGTCAATGTACTTACCTCATGATAAACAAAAGTGAAATGCTTTGCGTATAGATATCTTAGTTATTACGCTTATTGTTGTGATGATGAAACTACTGTGCTGTAACGTATTGTTGTTCTACAGAAAAGGCTGTCTCCTTGTAGCTATACCACAAAAGTTACTACTAAAACATGTTTTACTTTCCAGAATAATTCAGAAAAACAGTGCAGATATAAAACAGAAACACCGCAAAAGCAACATTGTAAATTGTCACTCGTTAGTAGCGTCGTGATATAATCGTGTAGCTGTCACACAAACCAACCACTGTGTCATCTGGCATTTCACAGAAAGCACCTCAAATCCAGAATCCACTCGTAAGCAAACCAAAATGTTGCCTGTTAACAGTTTCTTAAGTCTGACAAAGCGTACTAGAAATGTGAAGTGAAAAGTTTTATGGCAAAGACAAAGTTAAAAAGCAGATTATCTCTCAATAAATGGTTTTACATGTGAAATGTGGTGTTTCGCTCTTCCTAGTACGCAGAGTTTCAACTTTAACGCAATTATCATGTGGTATACGTCGGTGAGGAGTGCTAAAATTTTTCTCAAGGTTAGCGTCTATGTTATGTTTCTCTGAGCCAGCCGGCGCACGCGGCAGTGCGTCCGCAACAATGTTCTCAAAAATGGTTCAAATGGCTCTGAGCACTATGGGACTCAACATCTTAGGTCATAAGTCCCCTAGAACTTAGAACTACTTAAACCTAACTAACCTAAGGACATCACACACACCCATGCCCGAGGCAGGATTCGAACCTGCGACCGTAGCAGTCCCGCGGTTCCGGACTGCAGCACCAGAACCGCTAGACCACCGCGGCCGGCAACAATGTTCTCCTTGCCGGGAATGTAGACTATTGTAAAGTGGAATTCTTGCAGAAACAATGCCCAACGTTTTAACCTGTCATGATTTAATTTTGAAAACATAAGAAATTGTAATGCACGATGATCACTGTATACTTTTAGGTGCTTACCAGAAAGAAAGAAACGGAATTTGTTAAATGCCCAAACGATAGCTAAAGCTTCTAATTCAGTAACGGAATAATTTTTTTCAGATTTTGTTAGCACTCGGCTAGCAAAAGCAATGGTTTTCTGAACAGTAGTGTCATTTTCTGTGGCTTCTTGAAATAAATGGGCACCAAGACCGACTTTAGAAGAATCCGTGCTAAGGCAGAAATCTTGTGACAGATCTGGATGAGCTGGTATTGGCGCATGAAGTAACGCTTCTTTCAAAGAATTGAATTCCAACTGTGCTTGTTCGTCCCAGTTCCAAATAGTACTTTTTCGAGTGAGAGAACAAAGTTTTGGTGTAACAAGAATTTGCATATTCAGAAAACGACGGTAAAATTTACGAGACCTAGAAAACTGCGGACTTGTTTTTTTGGGGATTGAAATGGAATGGCTCTGATTGCTTCTAACTTTTCAGGATCCGGCTGAATGCCTTCAGAAGAAATAATATGTCCCAAAAACTTCACCTTTGACCTACCGAATTCAGACTTTTCCAAGTTAACTGTAATTCCAGATTCTGCAAAAATACGTAACACGCTGTTGAGGATGCGATTGTGTTGTTCCCATGAGGCTTCTGCTATCAGAATATCGTCCACATATACGGTGATGTGACGTTTTAAGAACTGAGGTAATATGGAATTTAGCCTGCGAATGAATGCTGCTGAAGAAATGTTCAAACCAAAAGGAAGTTTCCGAAACTGATAACAAACGCCGAAACAAAGGAAAGCTGTGTATTTTCTACATTCTGGATGAAGTTCGATCTGATAAAAGCTGGATCTGAGATCAATGGAAGACAACACTTTTTAAAATTTTGAAGAAGTTCTTCCATCGTCTGCGGCCTATCTGTTTCAGGAATGATGATAGTATTAATTTGTCTCGAATCTGAGACAAGCCTGATCGATCCATTTTTTTCTCAACAACATGTAATGGATTGTTGTATGAGCTTACTGCAGGCTCAATAATGCCCTCGTCAAGCATAGATTGTATTTCTGTTCTAACACGGTCCCTATAATGTGCTGGAATTATGTATGGTCTAACACAAAATTTAATATGCTCACGAACACGAAATTGGTATTGAAATCCCTTGACTGTTCCTGTTTTGTGAGTAAAAACTGTGGAATGTGCTTGTAAAATCTCAAAAAGGTCCTGCCTATCAGTGTCATTACAATTCTCAATTGTTTGAATTTTATTCTGAATTAACTCATTGGTTTCAAATATGCCGTCGATATCATCCCTGTCAGCACTTGCAGAGTGATTGTTAGTGTCTAGTTCCGTAGAAAATTCCGAACTGTTGTCTAACAGAACGTAAAGCTGATTAATTTCCTCATCATGGTTTGAGAGCCAGTCTTCAAATTTCAAAGCTATTGACTTACCTTCTTTCTCTAAACTTATTTCAGCATCGTGAAAGCTTAAGATTGCTTTGTATTCATTCAAAAAGTCTATTCCCAGTATAATTTCCGTCGACAATAATGGAACAATAAGAAAGTTCATAGAGACGCTGTGGCTTTGGCAAAAGAATTCTAAATTGGTTTGCTGGCGTACATCTACACTTTTTCCAATGATTGCACCTTGTAATTTAATCTTACGTAACGGAAGTGTGGGGCAACCGTTCGATTTGTTGCATTTGCTAAAAGCTGTTTCACTAATTACTGAAATGGGACTGCCAGAGTCAAGTACTGCCGTAAATTTTACGTCATTTACAGTAATGTGAATCACAGGATATGCAATGTTGTTATGTTTTACGACGTGTTCCTGGAGTAAGATGTCCCTAATGTCTTCCATTTTTACATAATTACTAGCTACGGCAGCTGTGTCGTCAGTTTCATAAGTACGTTTTGTGGCTGCCAGCGGTGTGAGTCATTGCCTATTGTCTCTTTGTTGGCGCGCGTCGTTATTGGGATTTGGAGACCTATACTGCTCAGACTTTGAGAAAAACACTGAAATTTTACTGTGATTAACAATCTGGACTCTCTTTATGGACTGTGAGAAAAATTTAGCTTTTGACCAACGTTTTATCAGTAAGTGTGTGCATTGGTTATCTTTGTTATTGTAATTATGAAAAATTTTATCAAAACATTATTGGCCACTGCCCAAAAAAATTTGTAAAATTTTTTGTGGGGAGCATGGGGGCTATGTAAGTAGGCTGTTTATGTTTTCTTTATGTAAGTAGGCTGTTCAGGTTTTTATATTGGCAAAGTTACGTAGCGCTCTATATGAAAATCACTGGCTGTGCTGTGTGCAGTCTGTGGCTAGTTTGCATTGTTGTCTGTCATTGTAGTGTTGGGCAGCGGCAGCTGGATGTGAACAGCGTGTAGCGTTGCGCAGTTGGAGGTGAGCCGCCAGCAGTGGTGGATGTGGGGAGAGAGATGGCGGAGTTTTGTAATTTGTCATGAACTGCTATATATATTATGACTATTAAGGTAAATACATTGTTTGTTCTCTATTAATATCTTTCATTTGCTAACTATCCCTATCAGTAGTTAGTGCCTTCCGTAGTTTGAATCTTTTAGTTAGCTGGCAGTAGTGGCGCTCGCTGTATTGCAGTAGTTCGAGTAATGAAGATTTTTGTGAGGTAAGTGATTTCTGAAAGGTATAGTTTAATGTTACTCAGGGCCATTCTTTTGCAGGGATCTTTGATAGTCAGATTGCGTTGCGCTAAAAGTATTGTGTGTCAATTTAAGCACAGTCGTGTATAAATTTTTCTAAGGGGACATTACAATGTGCAAGGAAACAAATTTTCATCTGCCTGTCAAATATAATTATCGGTTAATGTTGTGCAAGCACACTGGAATTTTTAATACATCCAGAAAGCTAAAAAGAAATAATACCAACTCCTATTTAACAGAAAGTGTTATAGCTCATAGTCATGCCCCAGAAAGGAAATGAAGATTGGAGTTTAACGTCGCGTCGACGGCGAGGTTATTGTAAATCCAGCACAAGCTCGGATTGGATAAAAAAATCGGCAGTGTCCTTTTCAAAGGAACCATCCAGACATTTGCCTTAAGCGCTTTAGGAAAAAAGCGGAAAACCTAAATCTGGTTCTCCGGACACTGATTTGAATCGTCATCCTCCAGAATGCAAGTTCAGCGTCTTAGCACTTCGAACATCGCTCAGCTATCGTGCCCCAGTGACACAAATTTATTCCTGCAATCACAAAGTACACTTTGTGGCTCTGGTATTGACTAAAAATAATCTAACTGAAAGAAAAAATAGTACTCTTTGACGAAGCCTTACCAAGCATACACAGATAAAGTTCTATTGATCGACTACCCCTTCCTAACCCGGCTCCCTCCTCTGGTCTCTCTCTCTCTCTCTCTCTCTCTCTCTCTCTCCCTCGCACAAACACACACACACACACACACACACACACACACACTCACCTCACGTCCATTAAACAGTCGAACTACGAATTGGGCGCATGATAACAAGTTGCGAGTACAAACGAGCGTCAACTCCAGTGTTATATTTACGAAAGTATAGCGAAACGCAAAACTGTGTTATCTTTTTAATTACAGCCACTTAAGCAACACAAGAAGGGAAAAAAAACACGTGCGAACACTCCAAAAGCGCCATTAACACGTTTTCTATTGAATTACTCACTCCCACAACTGATTTCAGGATGGACAAATACGGGTCCAAACAACTTTGGTTTCACTATCCGCTCTGAAACAGAATACAGCTACAATAATTGCAGCTAATTGTCTCTTTTCCACACTGTATTGCGTACTTTCGTCGGTACCAGCATGTTAAAACCTTGAACGGCCCTTATATGCACCAGGAAAACGTTCTTGGTTTGCACCGATACAACGCATTGAAATCGCTAATTTAGCTGCCAGTAAGCAACTTTCTTAAAATATAGAAAGTGTAACACAGTATCAAATTTTCTGAGAAATAGTCGTCTACACTGCAGCCTAAGCATGGGTGTTTTCCTGCTATCGTGGCCCATTGACACTTTATGAGTAGCGTTTTTGTTGTACACAAAAAAACTATAGGAAAACGGAGGATCTCTATTTATCTTTATATAGAATCGTGACTCCGGAATTAAATTTCATTTCAGCATTTCTAGACATACTTACATTGAGGCTTTAGCTGTGACAAGTGTGCAAAGTGTGCCATTCACACTCATTTACTCTACCAAATATGAAAATCTTATTTGTTCTCATCTGGGCCCACTGCATCGTACATGTCATAGAAGGACATTATATATTATGCTGTGAGACCAAGACGCCGCTGCAATAGATTATATTTTTTACTGTAATAGGCCTACTTCGGTGTGATTGCCATTTTCAGGTTATATCAAGTGGTCTTGATATCCATATGACATCGATGTCTCAGTTGCTGTCACTACTGCATAAGTTTGGTCCTTTGATGTTGGAGCTATAGTAGGCGTTAAACTGTAGCTGTAGCAATTATTTCTGAAGCTGTCGGGTTATGAAAGTTTATTTCATAATAATAATTGTGATATTATTAATAGTGTCTTTTTCAAAGTTATAATTTTATTTTAAATAAAGTCATGGTGCTATTTCCCTCACTCTTGATGTCTTTAACTAGGTAAATTTTGCCCTTGTGCTAACAGTATTGTCAACAATGGTTCTGTATAGATTATTTTATCAGCCAAAATTTGGAAACTTACGATGTCTCAGTAATCGACACGAATCACGTGAAACAATTTGTTTTCACAAGAGTGTAGACTCTTCTCCTTTCTGTCACAGACAAATCTGATTGATACTGAAGGAAACGGCACCCGTGCCGCTGGCTGTCTTCCAGAACTGGGAGGTAAGACAGATTCAGCTCGAATTCGCACACAGGATTGTACTCCAGTCATTCGATCATTTGCTACTAATGTATAGAAAATATCTTAAGAACAATCAGGTTCTCGAAAGGGAGGATCAAATATTGATAATGTTTTTATAGCAGAACAATTTAAAGAAATAAACGACGAGAGTCCAATAGGTAAATCCATATTGATTTTGTGGATTTTGCTACAGTGACACTTCTTCGCATGAATCTCACTCGGGAAAGAAAATTCGTTAACATGCTTTGGCAATAGTTTCACGGCAAACCAAGCACAGCGGATCACTTTACTGAAAACTGTCGCTTCCAGTTGATTATGAATCGAGATACACTACAAGAATTACACCGAAAACAATTTCAAATAATTTTCTCAGTCATTTTTCCTTTTTGGCCATTCATTCGCCAGACTTACAATTAGTAGACGAATAAGGGCAACGTTACTGCAGTATAAAATGGAAAATATTCGTGTACATGGGTACATAAATGAAAAAAAAATATTAATCCGGTCTCGAACACGAGCTGTAAAAATGCGTAGAACGACAACCACTGTTCCACCGCTACACTTGAACTAATTACTCGCTAAAACGTACCTAAAGTACCTCGAAAGCTTTGACCACGGTCAAATATTTACGGATAATCAAAGAAAGGCACGTGTTCCTTATTTTGTTTCGGGGAATCGGGTTACGCCACTTGCCGTGTTCTTCTCGTAAAAAAAGATAAATAAAAAATAAAACACCCTTGAAAAAAGGACACCCAGCGTGATCAGTCAATCGATAACTACACTTAGGGATAGTACTATTAAGGAATGCTTCAGTACTCGTCTCGGAGCTTCTGTCTGTATGTAACTCCAAGACAGACAGAGATTCACCTGCATGACATGAAGATGCAAACCCTCCTCCATAGGAGAAAGGACGCAGCTAATAATGGCATAGCCACAACCTAGCGGTTTCTCCCAGAATCAGTTCCACTACTCCTCACCAGAGGACACACCACTGTTAAACTCCGCAAATCGTCTTCTGAGTCTGGAAGTAGGAGACATTTTAAATCTGTGAAGCGGGTCATCTGGAGAGGACAGTTGTTTTTATTAAGGTAAGCTTCCGCGTAGGAGTCCTCGTCCAGCACACAGCCTTAAGCTGTCAGAAAATTTCGTAATAGCCTATACTCCTCTGCAGGGCGAACGAGTCATTCATAAGGTTTCATAGGGTTGACAGCGTAGTAAAAATGTGTAGCTGTGAGCCTAAATTCTCGGTGTGCGAATTGCAATAAAACGAGAACAACGACAACGATGAGGATTGTTTAGGAGGTAGACTATTTCTCCATGGGTTTTGAAGCATGCGCATTGACAACAGTTACTGATGCTCGACAGAATAACAAACAGTTCCTCTATGTTGCAGCCAAGGAACAAAAATGTGTCTTTCTCGGAACGTTATGGTTTATAGAAGAGAAAAAGTTGTTAAAACGCTCTTTCAGCACTCAGTACCAATTCTGAAACAAGATGAGCGTGACTAGGGATCAGGAAATCGTGTGAGTAGCGGAAGAGGCAAAAGAGTAATAAATCACGACAACATCGGCAGACCGCGTCGTATATGTGAGCGCGATAATTCAGACTATAACTCAGGGCTCACGTCTCCGCAACACGACACCCGGTGTTTAAATCACGCTGATACGAGAAAGTAATATTAGTGAAACGGGTACATGATTTACCCTCCTCCCACTCTATAAATCAATAGAGCATACGGTAAACTTCAGGAAGAGCTGGCGTATTTGGGTACCTTAATGAGCTAAGATTTATTCAAATAATTGAATCTTACCTCAAAGTAGAATGCTAAGAAAGGGAATATATGACTAGGCTACAGAAGATGTTAAGCCATCAATCATTAGGGTAAATTCTAGGCATAATATAAAGGTGAATGAGCCGATTAAGACAGTTTTCTTCCATTAGGAGCGGAAGAGTTAGAGAGCAGTATGATTCTGTAATAGGTAACAGTAATAATCAATATTATTCTTTTTCTTCACTTTTCATCCCACAGAGGCAGTGCTCACAAATAATGAGCTTCAGCAAATCCATGATTTCGAAAATATTGTGATGTTACTTCTGCGATGCGATGACCTTACTGTCGCCATTATTATTCAGTGTTAAGCTTAAGGAAAAAAGCTCCGTATGTTATTTGTCTGAGCCACATACAATTCATTCTGTTTAGTAGGAAGGAATGAAGGCTGAGGTGTAATGCACAGTTGACCAGAGACGGAGCACTACTTCAGACAGGGGACGGTAATCAGCCACGTCGTTTTCAAAGGAGTCATCCCGGCATGCCTATTTAGGGGTACCACAAACTTGAATCTAGATAATCGGAAGGGCATTTGAAAGGCCTTCCTTCCAAAGACGAGTCCAGTGTCGTGCCTCTGTGCACCTCACACGATTGTTCTGAGTGTATTTGTTTTTGATCTGTTTCTACATTACGTTACTGAAATAGAAGTAAGGTACCATGCCGGCATTTACTCAGACTTCTCATTCTCCTTATTCTTCTTCATCTTCTTCACTTCACGTATTAGGCTCATTGCCTGTTAAGTATTTCATTTTTTGTATCGTCTTCCTACATTTCTTCTTCCACTACATTTATAAATGAGAGCCTTTACTAAGAAGTTTTCTTCGCTCATACGGTCTACATGTTCCTCCCCTTTTCTCATATTTATTTTAGATTTTAGTCATATATTCCTATATATTTCCTTATATCCTCACTTTTATTGCGATCTTCCGTTGTACATCCTTCCACTCTACTTAGAAATCTCATTTCTTGAGCTTGTATTTTACTTCCTTCGTGTCTTGTTGTAGCGCAGGCTTCACTTCCGTAAGTAGGGGTTGCCACTGCTATTGTTCTGTAAGACTTCAGTTGTGTTTCTTTCCTGGATTTATTATGCAAACTTTTAACGATTGTTCCATTTACGGAACTAAATTTTTTCAGTATTTGGTCCACATCATGGTTATATTCGTAAGTGATGTCATAATTTTATCATTCAAGATCGTTTTAGATCTTAGTGGTTGTCTGACTGAAATGCCACCACTTTAGTCTTATATACCCATAATGTTGGGTTGCAACATGAGCTTATCTGCTGCAACTTGTAAACTACCATCTGAAGATCACCTTCATTGTCTGCAATAAGGGTTAAGTCATCTGCATATAAAATTACGTTTAGTGTCACTCTCTGAAAGAACTCCTTTCATGTACAACATGTCCCATTTATTGAAAACTATATATAGTGAAGAGTACCACACCCCTTTGTTTGTGTTCATTGGCTTTGTTGTTCAAAAAATGTTCTCAAATGTGTGTGAAATCTTATGGGACTTAACTGCTAAGGTCATCAGTCCCTAAGCTTACACACTACTTAACCTAAATCATCCTAAGGACAAACACACACACCCATGCCCGAGGGAGGACTCGAACCTCCGCTCGGACCAGCCGTTTGTTGTTTATTTCCCATATCTATAACAATTTCGATATTTGTGTACAGCCTCTTAATAGCATTCATGAGGTGTGATGGATCACCTCATTCAGCCATGATATTTCTCTGTTCACTTTGTCGAATGCTTTTTCAAAATCCACAAAAGCAAGATAGATTTACCTATTGCACTCTCGTCGTTTATTTCTCTAAATTGTTCTGCTGTAAAAACAGTGTCAATATTTGATCGTCCCTTTCGAAAATCTGATTGTTCTAATGATATTTTCCATACAGTAGAAGAAAATGATCGAAAGACTGGAGTACAATCCGTTGTGCGAATTCGAGAATTAATATAAGAAATGATATACGAATGAAATATAAGGCTATAAGAATTGAAAAAGATTGTAACCCCTGAAAATACCACACACAGTTGTATTATATAGTAAATATATGACACTTAATAAGAAAACCTGTATCCTCTAGCTTCATGAAAGCATTCGCGTTGTAGCCTTCTACGGACGTGGGTAGATAAATGAAAAAATAAAATAAAATAAACAAAAACAAAAATCGGTTTTCGAACACGGGACGCAAAAGTGGAAGACTGGTACGCTAGCCACTGCGCCATCATTTTGAATGTGACGATCGGGCGCTAAAACGTGTCTAAATCACGTCGAAATATTTGACCGTCGATTACTCAGAAACGGTCGAGTATCTACGTATAAGGCGAGAAACGTGTTCGCTTAGTTTGACTCCACTGAGAGAATGTTTTGGGAAATCGGTTTATGGCACTTGCCGTGTTCTCCTCGTCAGTATAAAATCGAAGAGCTGCATGATACTGTTAACGTTTGCAAATGTGATAAAGCAGCTCGGTCGGCCTACCTTCCGAGGCGTGCCACCTGAAATTAGGTGCAAACGATGCTTTGGTTTACAACATAATTTTACTGCCAATCCTAAACGGATATTAAGAGGAACTGGAATGTCTCTAAAGGCCAGGGCTGCAATTTGCTAACTTCTTTATTATTTATGAAAATTGTTCACGCGATGAATCACTAAAGTGCATTCGCAAATAGCATATTGTTACCGGGAATGAACGATACACTAACGCCGTTCTTTCACTGGCAGAACTCAACTGTAACGCAATGTGAACTGAGTATTGTACACCAGTCGTGTGAGTCTGATGCATAGTACTGCACTGTACCCCTCCACTGGCGCAATTGTAGCGCGCTTGCAACACGACCTGCTCGCGACCCACCAGCAACCAACTGCGATGCAACTGCGTTCGCAGTTCCTTCGCAATAACGAGTTGATGTGGTGAGACTCTCTTCACACTGCGTGTTGTTTCTTGTCAGACTGGGAACAAGCTGCCTGAAGCAATGGCGAGGCATCCATGTATTAACAACCACGGTTGGTCATAGTAACCGAACAAAACCACTGTGGAAAAGAGCAATATTATAGACACTGGGAAAACAAGAGAACGCCTTGCCGTCAAAGCAAATGAAACTCTCAAGGAAGTTTATGATTGGTCAATAAGTAATAAAGTGACATTTAACATAAAGAAAAATGTCATGAATTTTAGTTTGAAGAGGAAAAATGACAATGTTAAATTAAATGTAGATGGCACCTCTATAGACTGTGTAACAAATGCAAAAATTCTAGGAATGAATACTGATTCTCAGTTGAAGGGGTGTGAACACACGAAGGTACTTGCAAACATAATGTCATCAGCATGTTATGACCTTAGAATCCTATCATCAGTGTGTAACATGCAGTGTCTTTTAGTTACATATTATTCATATGTGCACTCAATTCTTAGCTATGGAATTCTTTTTTGGGGAACAAATGCACAAAATATGAACACAATTTTCAAACTCCAGAAAAGATCCATAAGAATAATAACCAAAAATACTAGTTGAGCTCATTGTAAAGATCTGTTCAGAACATTGGGGATTTTAACTGCTCCATGTGAATACATTTACCAGTCAGTTGTACACATCAGAAATAACATTGTTAACTAATGCACAAACAGCTCTGTCCATGACCATGCAACAAGAGATAGACTCAACTTACATTTACCAAGAAAAAATAAACATAAAACTCAAAACATCGTTTTCTATCAAGGAATAAAACTGTACAATAAATTACGAAAAGAGATTAAAGAAATTGCCAAAATACACTTATTTAAAAAGGCAGCTTAAAAGTACCTGTTATGCAATACATTTTATACATTGAAGGATTACTTAGCTAAAACAGAGTAGGGGTTTGATAAAGAATGTTATACAAATAAATAATAATAATAATAATAAATGCCTGAAGTGATAATTTTGCAACATGAAGTCACCAAAGAAATTAATTCTACTCACAATTGGAAAGCCCCTGGAAAAGATAAAATACCAAATTTCTGGCTAAAGAAGTTCACCTCAACACATTCATATCTAACTAAATTATTTAACAGTTACATTGCAGACCCATACACATTCCCTGATACACTTACACATGGAATAACTTATCTGAAACCTAAAGATCAAGCAGACACAGCAAACCCAGCTAAATATCGCCCCATAACGTGCCTACCAACAATATACAAAATATTAACTTCAGTCATTACACAGAAATTAATAACACATACAACACAGAACAAAATTATAAATGCAGAACAAAAAGGCTGTTGCAAAGGAGCACGAGGATGTAAAGAGCAACTGATAATAGATGCAGTGGTGACATATCAAGCTAAAACTAAACAAAGGTCGCTACACTACACATACATTGATTACCAAAAAGCTTTTGATAGTCTACCCCACTCATGGTTACTACAAATATTGGAAATATACAAAGTAGATCCTAAACTGATACAGTTGCTAAACATAGTAATGAAAAATTGGAAAACCACACTTAATATCCAAACAAATTCAAATAATATCACATCACAGCCAATACAGATTAAGCGTGGAATATACCAAGGAGACTCATTAAGTCCATTCTGCTTCTGCCTTGCTCTGAACCCACTATCCAACATGCTAAATAACACAAATTATGGATATAATATTACTGGAACATACCCACACAAAATCACACATTTGCTATACATGGATGATCTAAAACTACTGGCAGCAACCAATCAACAACTCAACCAATTACTAAAGATAACAGAAGTATTCAGCAATGATATAAATATGGCTTTTGGAACAGACAAATGTAAGAAAAATAGCATAGTCAAGGGAAAGCACACTAAACAAGAAGATTACATATTGGATAACCACAGTGACTCCATAGAAGCGATGGAAAAAACAGATGCCTATAAATATCTAGGATACAGAAAAAAAATAGGAATAGATAATACAAATATTAAAGAAGAACTGAAAGAAAAATATAGACAAAGACTAACAAAAATACTGAAAACAGAATTGACAACAAGAAACAAGACAAAAGCTATAAATACTTATGCTATACCAATATTGACCTACTCATTTGGAGTAGTGAAATGGAGTAACACAGACCTAGAAGCACTCAATACACCTACACGATCACAATGCCACAAATATAGAATACATCACATACATTCAGCAACAGAAAGATTCACATTAAGCAGAAAGGAAGGAGGAAGGGGATTCATTGAGATAAAAAACCTACATTATGGACAGGTAGACAATTTAAGAAAATTCTTTCTAGAACGAGCAGAAACTAGCAAAATACACAAAGCAATCACTCATATAAATACATCGGCTACACCACTGCAATTTCATAACCACTTCTACAACCCTTTAGATCACATAACATCAACAGACACGAAGAAAGTAAATTGGAAAAAGAAAACACTACATGGGAAGCACGTGTATCATTTAACACAGCCACACATCGATCAAGACGCATCCAACACATGGCTAAGAAAAGGCAATATATACAGTGAGACGGAAGGATTCATGATTGCAATACAGGATCAAACAATAAACACCAGATATTACAGCAAGCATATTATTAAAGACCCCAATACCACAACAGATAAATGCAGACTTTGCAAACAACAAATAGAAACAGTAGACCACATCACAAGCGGATGTACAATACTAGCAAATACAGAATACCCCAGGAGACATGACAATGTAGCAAAAATAATACATCAACAGCTTGCCTTACAACATAAACTTATAAAACAACACGTTCCCACATACAAGTATGCACCATAAAATGTACTGGAGAATGATGAATACAAATCATACTGGAACAGAACCATTATAGCAGATAAAACAACACCACATAACAAACCTGACATGATGATGATGATGAGCGTTTGGCGTCATTGGCCGGGAGGCCCCTCGCGGGGCAGGTCCGGCCGCCTTGGCGCAGGTCTTATTACATTCGGCGCCACATTGGGCGACCTGCACGCCGGATGGGGATGAAATGATGATGAACACAACACAACACCCAGTCCCTGAGCGGAGAAAATCTCCGACCCAGCCGGGAATCGTACCCGGGCCCGGAGGACGGCAATCCGTCACGCTGACCACTCAGCTACTGGGGCGGACAAACCTGACATCATACTCACCAATAAAAAGAAGAAATTAACACAACTAATCGAAATATCCATACTCAATACAACAAATATACAAAAGAAAACAGGAGAGAAAATTGAAAAATACATCCAACTGGCTGAGGAAGTCAAGGACATGTGGCATCAGGATAAAGTTGACATTATACCAATTATACTATCAACTACAGGAGTCATACCACACAATATCCACCAGTACATCAATGCAGTACAGCTACATCCAAACTTATATATACAACTACAGAAATCCGTAATTATTGATACATGTTCAATCGCCCGAAAGTTCGTAAATGCAATATAACATATACTGTACAGTTATTGATCAAGATCCACGTAACTTTCCATTTTTAACCAGACATGGCGTCTGAGAAAGTAAAGAAATAATAATGATTATAAAATATCCAACATTCCACAGCCATACTAGATGCATCACTTTATGTTTTTTTCCTTCTTTTTTCCTTTCTATAAATACTTACCCCCAAGCTATGCATAGCACAATACTAACACCTCTTCCTCTTTCTGAGCTCAACATCTCACTCATTATGGAGGGATGCTGACTCAGTTTTTCAGGATAGCAAATGGGAAGTTGCGGTACAGAAAATGACCCAGAAGTCACCAGTGTGTGTGTGTGTGTGTGCGCGCGCGCGCGCGCGCGCGCGCGTGTGTGTGTAGTGAGTGAAGTGTTATGAAACAATGTGTGTATAGTGTGTGCAGTGACTGATAGTGAGATATGAGTGAACAATGTGGCATTACATTATTTAATAAGTTATTTGTTAAAAAAGTATTGTATACCAGGAGTAAATCTAATGATTGCCTCTAACTAGAAGTCTGTAAATATATGTGTATACGAATTAGCTTATTTTAAATTGATCTAAATTTGTAAATACTTTGACATGTCCTATACCCTTGTAAAAAGAGATCTACGTATGAATAATGCTACTACTACTACTACTACTACTACTACTACTGAATTTGTCATGCAAGCCCGCACACGTCATACAATGTCTATCAGTTTTACCTCATTTTGAAGCAGATGCTGTTACTGTTCGTGTGTATTTTGAGAGTAGTGAGAACAGCCACAAATGCAGACAGAGCAGTACTGGCATTGAATTTGGCACTATGTTTAAAGACGAAGAGGAAAACAGGACTCTGGTTCAGGGAATGGTTAAAATGACAGATTTACCCATGAAAAATGCTAAAAGAATATTACTCTCAGGACCCTATGATAACGTCAGCTTTCTTCGAATGGACAATGAAACTTTTTAAAACTTATTAAGTCCCTCCTAAAAGAGCAAACTTGCCTATTGAGTTCGCTCTTATCTAGCCACGGATGTGTCAAGCAAGCACGTACACGTACTAAGGAAGCTTGTCAATTTAGCCTTACTTCTGAAGCAGAGAATTTTCGTGTATGCTGTATTACGGCAGTCTTACTAGATGCACAGATCTGCTACAAATGCAGATGATGCATTGCCTCTGGCACTGTGTTTAAAGAAGAAGAAAACAAGAAGCATTTCCAGGGAGTTGTTTAAAATGAGAAATATGCAACACGAAATATGTTAACGGAAATGTTTCACTCAGACCTTGATGATTACATCGACTTTCTACTGATGGACACTGAAACGTTTAGTAACTTGTTACTTCATCCTCACATTGAAAAAGAAGACACAAGTATGGAAAAATTTATTCTCTTCTGCTTGCTCCTCTATTGATAGATCATTAAAATACCGCATCGTGGGAACATATAGACCACATCGTCCGCGGAAGAACAGGAAAACTTCGATGTCTTTCATTTCAATCCACTCCTCTTGTATGTCTCTGTACACATAGCACATTGATTTTGTTCATAACCTCTTCATGCGTGATATATGACTGGGAAACATGTGGTATCTCTACCATTTTGGTAACTGTCAGTGCTATTTTGTTTTTATACTTGATCGTAGTTTCCATAGCAGTGGAAATTCACGGTACAGTAATTTTTCATTAAACATATGCGGTGAAACGTCGACACAAACAACGCCAGCCATATTGTCAATCTTTCTGTCAGTCAAAATTTCTCGCAAACACGTCTAACACGAACTATGGTTGACAAACACGTCAACTTCACCGTACGGGGTCAAATATTTGGCAAGCATAGTTAAGTTTGAGAAAATGTTTGATCGTTTATGGGGGCCTTAACAAAATGCAACTTACCTCAAAGCAAGCAGTAGTCTTTCTTTAACTGAGGCGCCTTTCCCCCATGTAAATAAGTTATACAAAACTGCAACCAGTCACTTTTTTGAATAATTATGTTTTATTCCATGAACCGGTTTTCGCACCTTTTCAGGTTCATCTTGAGATGGTTTCAGGAAGTTGATTGCTAGCATAATGCAGGGTACTGGCCTGCGTCAGTATATGCGGCTTTTTTCGGTTAGTGTCCATCTGTATGCCTCCATTTTGATGTCCAGTTGTTACGAGGGTAATCCCAAAAGTAAGGTCTCCTATTTTTTTATAAGTACAGAACTCTGTTTGTGTGGCAGTTGGTCACACCGTTATGAAGAGTGCTTCACGCGCTGTGTGTAAATATGCGCACGCCGCGCTGACGCGCTGTCTTCGCTTGGCAGCCGTTGAGAATGGAGCTCCCGTTGGATGTTACCGCCAAGTGCGAATTGCGCGCAGTTGTTCGGTTTTTGTACGCAAAGGGCACTGTGCCGATTGAAATCCATCGCCATTTGACGGTAGTGTATGGTGAGTCGTGCATGGATGTCAAAAATGTTCGTAAGTGGTGTAGAGAGTTTGCAGCTGGTCGGACCGAAATTCACGACGAACAAAGGAGCGGGAGACCGTCAGTTTCTGAGGAGACAGTGTTGAAGGTTGAACAAAGTATGCGTGAAGATCGGCGGATCACCCTGGATGATCTCTGCACGTTGGTTCCTGAGGTGTCGAAGCACCGCACACAGAATTTTAACGCAAACCTTGAACTACATGAAGGTGTGCGCAAAATGGGTGCCACGCATGCTGACTGAGGACCGCATGCGGGAACGAGTTGATACTTCCCGCGCATTTCTTCACCGCCTTGCAGCCGAACAGGACAACTTTCTGGACTCAGTTGTCACGGGTGACGAAACTTGTGCATACCACTTTACACCTGAGACCAAGCAACAATCACGCCAGTGGCAGCATCCTTCTTCGCCAAAGCCACGGAAATTCAAACTCAGTCTGATGGTAAAGTCAGGACAACCGTTTTTTGGGATCGGAAAGGGGTGCTGTTGGTCGACTTTATGCCCACTGGGACCACAGTCAACGATGACAGGTACTGTGAGACTCTGAAAAAACACAAACTGGCAATTCAGAAGCGGAGAAGAGGAATGATGAGCAAGGGCGTACACATTCTCCATGACAAGGCTCGCCCACACGTCGCTCGGCAAACCGTTGCTCTCTTGTACCCCCACCCACCCTATAGCCATGACTACGCGCCCACTGGCTATCACCTGTTCCCTAAGTCAAAAGAACATTTGGCCGGAAAACGATTCAGCTCCGACGACGAGGTGAAAGAAGAGGTTCATAACTTTCTGAACAGCATGGCGGCGAGCTGGTATGGTGTGGGCATACAAAAACTGCCATAGCGTCTACAAAAATGCATCGACGGAAATGGTGATTAAGTCGAAAAATAGCTAAATGTTCAAGCTGTAAACTGATGTAAACCATTGTAGAAATAAATACACTCCTGGAAATGGAAAAAAGAACACATTGACACCGGTGTGTCAGACCCACCATACTTGCTCCGGACACTGCGAGAGGTCTGTACAAGCAATGATCACACGCACGGCACAGCGGACACACCAGGAACCGCGGTGTTGGCCGTCGAATGGCGCTAGCTGCGCAGCATTTGTGCACCGCCGCCGTCAGTGTCAGCCAGTTTGCCGTGGCATACGGAGCTCCATCGCAGTCTTTAACACTGGTAGCATGCCGCGACAGCGTGGACGTGAACCGTATGTGCAGTTGACGGACTTTGAGCGAGGGCGTATAGTGGGCATGCGGGAGGCCGGGTGGACGTACCGCCGAATTGCTCAACACGTGGGGCGTGAGGTCTCCATAGTACATCGATGTTGTCGCCAGTGGTCGGCGGAAGGTTCACGTGCCCGTCGACCTGTGACCGGACCGCAGCGACGCACGGATGCACGCCAAGACCGTAGGATCCTACGCAGTGCCGTAGGGGACCGCACCGCCACTTCCCAGCAAATTAGGGACACTGTTGCTCCTGGGGTATCGGCGAGGACCATTCGCAACCGTCTCCATGAAGCTGGGCTACGGTCCTGCACACCGTTAGGCCGTCTTCCGCTCACGCCCCAACATCGTGCAGCCCGCCTCCAGTGGTGTCGCGACAGGCGTGAATGGAGGGACGAATGGAGACGTGTCGTCTTCAGCGATGAGAGTCGCTTCTGCCTTGGTGCCAATGATGGTCTTATGCGTGTTTGGCGCCGTGCAGGTGAGCGCCACAATCAGGACTGCATACGACCGAGGCACACAGGGCCAACACCCGGCATCATGGTGTGGGGAGCGATCTCCTACACTGGCCGTACACCACTGGTGATCGGCGAGGGGACACTGAATAGTGCACGGTACATCCAAACCGTCATCGAACCCATCGTTCTACCATTCCTAGACCGGCAAGGGAACTTGCTGTTCCAACAGGACAATGCACGTCCGCATGTATCCCGTGCCACCCAACGTGCTCTAGAAGGTGTAAGTCAACTACCCTGGCCAGCAAGATCTCCGGATCTGTCTCCCACTGAGCATGTTTGGGACTGGATGAAGCGTCGTCTCACGCGGTCTGCACGTCCAGCACGAACGCTGGTCCAACTGAGGCGCCAGGTGGAAATGGCATGGCAAGCCGTTCCACAGGACTACATCCAGCATCTCTACGATCGTCTCCATGGGAGAACAGCAGCCTGCATTGCTGCGAAAGGTGGATATACACTGTACTAGTGCCGACATTGTGCATGCTCTGTTGCCTGTGTCTGTGTGCGTGTAGTTCTGTCAGTGTGATCATGTGATGTATCTGACCCCAGGAATGTGTCAATAAAGTTTCCCCTTCCTGGGACAATGAATTCACGGTGTTCTTATTTCAATTTCCAGGAGTGTAGGTCTATGTACTTTTAAAAAATAGGAGACCTTGTTTTGGGATTACCCTCGTATATCACTAGACACACTTTCACACAAACTATGCCATATCTTTCCGTCAAGATCTTTGTTGCAAGCAACAGCTGGAAAGCGCATGCTGGATACTGGGAAAGTCTCGCTGTTAGAGTGTAAATTAATATAGTTTGCGTAGAAGTGTGTGTCGTGATATAACAACTGGACATGAAAATGGAGGCAGACAGATGGAAACTAACCGAAAAGAGCCACCTATATTGTCGCAAGCCAGCACCCAGCATTATACTAGCAATAGTGATGTAACTTCCTGATACCATCTGAAGATGAACCTTGAAACGTCCCCTTCGAAAAATTTATGAATTACTGTGCTGGTAAATCCCTTACGTTATTTGATTTTCAAACAGCTGAGAAGAACTGAAAGGGACTCAGACATTTCTCTCTTTACTTATTCTGATCAACACTAAACTGACACACAATATTTTTAGCGCAAAGCAATCTGACTTTCAATAATCCCTACAAAAGAATGGCCCTGACTAACAATAACCTATACCTTTCATGAATCACTTACCTCACAAAAATCTTCGTTACGCGAACTACTGCAATACAGTGAGCGCCAATACTGCCAGCTAAATAAAAGATTCTAACTACGGAAGGCACTAACTAGTGATAGGCATACTAAGCAAATGAAAGATTTTGACAGAGAACTAACAGTATATTTACCTTCATAGTGTTCCAAAGTCATAATATATATATATCAGCCTTACAAATTTACTCTTTCTGATGGACAAACGTCCAGATCATCCGCTCTCAAAACTCCGCCATCTCTCCCCACATCCACCACTGCTGGCGGCTCACCTCCAACTGCGCTACGCGCTGTTCACATCCCACTGCCCAACACTACAATAGCAAATATTCCAACAATGCAAACCAGCCACAGACTTCACACTGCACAGTCAGTGATTTTCATATAGAGCGCTACGTGGCGTTACCAACATAAAAACCTAAACAGCCTACTTACATAGCCCCCATGCTCCCCACAAAAAATTTTACAAATTGTTTTGGGCAGTGGCCAATTATGATTTGATAAAATTTTTCATAATTACAATAACGAAGATATAAAATGCACATACTTATTGATGCAATGTTGGTCAAAAGCAAAAATTGTTCTCATTAAGACAGTCCTGATCATTCATCACAATAGTAATTAGAGTTTTCTTTTATTTTTTTTCTCAAAGTCTGAGCAGGAAAAGAAAATGCACACGGAAGTAGTGGATTTCGATGCAGTCTTGAAGAAGTAGTGTTGTCCTTCCAACGGAAAGACAGTGCTGTCTCTTGACATGCAGACAGGTAATAGGCCACAACAGAGCAACCCACAACAGAGTCAGTTGAAGTTGAAGAATGTTGGTAGGTAGGTCATCACAGTGCAGACCCACTGTAGTCCTGGTAGAGATTATGGTATTGGTGGGCGACCAGAGGTGCAGACCCTCTGCAGTCCTTGTAGAAATGGCCAGCAGCCATCTGTTGCGACTGTGCAGTGGCCCAATCACCATCGAAGAGTCTTCAAATGGTTCAAATGGTTCTGAGCACTATGGGACTTAACGTCTAAGGTCATCAGTCCCCTAGAACTTAGAACTACTTAAGCCTAACTAACCTAAGGACATCGCACACATCCATGCCCGAGGCAGGATTCGAACCTGTTGCCGTAGCGGTCGAGCGGTTCCAGACCGTAGCGCCTAGAACCGCTCGGCCACCGCGGCCGTCTCGAAGAGTCTTGCGGACAATATAGCGAGTCCATAAACCACCACTTGTGCACTCACAAAGTTTTTGGAATTGTCCTTAGAACCAGCAATGCTGTTAACCAGTCCCTTGCTGAATTATTACCACACATGCAAACACTAACAGTCCCAACTTCTCACATATTGTGCATCTACTATGACCAACGGAAACGTGTGCAGTGAAATGTAACTTAATTTGAAGAACTGGTGTATGTACAATTATAAATTTACTGTTGTGACTTGGCAAGACCGCCAAGCCACTATGACCGGTAGCCGAAAGGCACGCGTTTAAGCTCACGCAGGCTGGCGTGGGGTCTGGAACAGGACAATGTAATTAATATAGCCAATAAGGTACGTTGCTGTTGGAATACTTAACTTTAATCCATAATTGGTGAACATCGGTCTGACGGTACAGGCATCACAAGATAAATAACAAATGATAATGGCGCCTTGCTAGGTCGTAGCAATTGACGTAGCTAAAGGCTATGCTAACTATCGTCTCGGCAAATGAGAGCGTAATTTGTCAGTGATCCCTCTCTAGCTAAGTCGGCTGTACAACTGGGGCGAGTGCTAGGAAGTGTCTCTAGACCTGCCGTGTGGTGGCGCTCGGTCTGCAATCACTGACAGTGGCCACACGCGGGTCCGACGTATACTAGCGGACCACGGCCGATTTAAAGGCTACCACCTAGCAAGTGTGGTGTCTGGCGGTGACACCACATTTACAACATAAGAATACAATTACAAAGGTACAAAATACATCATTAAAGAACGTAATAGTACAGATAACATTTGTAGTAATACAGGCATTACAAAAGAATAGAAATAAATATATACACCAGTGTTACAGGAATTATGACATAAGTAAATACATAAAAGATCAGAATAGCTTTCGAAAATAATGTCTAAACATCTTTACAAAGAAAATAACATATTATTAATGCAAATTATTTTGAGGATAGCAGTATTCCTCATCATAGTGAATGTAGCTTAGTATTAGAAAAATTCTACAACATAAATCTTATTAGCTAAATGCATTAAGACAGGAAAAACACAAATACACAAGGGTACACAAACACATAGCGGGATAACACAAAAGGAAAGGACAGGGTTAGTTTTCAGTGTAATATTTGGTACTGCAGTCCAACCCAAAACTTCATTCCATAGATCTTTCCTCTTCTTTCAACATTTGCTCCTGCAAAAAAAAAAAAAAAAAAAAAAAAAAAAAAAAAAAAAAAAAAAAAAAAAAAAAAAAAAAAAAAAAAAATCCTATCTAACCCTGTTGTCCCTAAACCCTACTGTTTTGTTCGTATCCTCTTTCAAAATAAATATTTCTCATTGTACAATACTGATTTTTGCCCAAATCTTTTTCATATAACAGTCACAGTTCTAAAATATCCATAATGGATAAGCATAACCTTTCCCCCAGTTTGTCCTTCTTCGTAACGACAGGACGAATTTTCAACCAGATACTCGAACATTTCTTCGACATCCTATGGATTCCTCTGACTTTTAACTTCGTCCATCTCAAGTTCTCGCACTAATACGGCAGCTGAATGTGTCTCACAATCGTGAATGAACGGATGGATCCAAAAGTTCCGCTTTCTTTGAAACTTCCTGCAGATTCAGAACACAAGTACAGCACGCCGGCCGCGGTGGTCTAGCGGTTCTAGACGCGCAGTCCGGAACCGCGCGACTGCTACGGTCGCAGGTTCGAATCCTGCCTCGGGCATGGATGTGTGTGATGTCCTTAGGTTAGTTAGGTTTAAGTAGTTCTAAGTTCTAGGGGACTGATGCCCTCAGATGTTAAGTCCCATAGTGCTCAGAGCCATTTGAACCATTTTTTGAGAACAGCACGAAGTGCGTGTCTTGCCGTTGTGGGGCAGAATAACAGAATTCAGTACTTTTCAGTCGATGCCCAGTCGCAAACCAGTTGCATGAGCGGATGAAGCAAGTGCAACGCGACCCTCACGCAGCTGTAGCCAAAACGTCACGACCCGCACGCGTTGCATTTCGTTTGCAGTTGCGTTGCGGCAGTAGACGAGCAGTCCAACTGCAAGATATCTCGATCTCTACAATTTCATATAACACAAGAGTGTTAATGAAGCGACTTGTCTGTGGTTGTAGTCACGCTTACTTCTGTGTGTTGTAGTGATTTAACTGCGCCCAGAATCAATAGCAATGGTAAGTTGTGCCACAGATTGCGAGCGAACTGTAATTTTCAGTGTCTTTTCTGATGTTTCAAGACTGTAATTATGTGCATTCAATTGAATAAAAATGTGATTCATACACGTCCTAGTAGAACCGCTTTTATGAAAATGGTTATTGTAATAGGCTGTTATCTGCAATGTGTAGAGAGACAATCAGCCAGGGAAGTGGTGGAGTTCGACTCGTCACTAACGTAACAGATTCGTACTGGGTATGCGTTCAGAGGCAGCAAAGGACTTGGAAGAGCAGTTGAACGGAAGGGACAGTGTCTTGAAAGGAGGGTATAAGATGAACATCAACAAAAGCAAAACGAGGATAATGGAATGTAGTGGAATTAAGTCGGGTGATGCTGCGAGAATTAGATTAGGAAATGAGACACTTAAAGTAGTAAATGAGCCGGCCGAAGTGGCCGTGCGGTTAAAGGCGCTGCAGTCTGGAACCGCACGACCGCTACGGTCGCAGGTTCGAATCCTGCCTCGGGCATGGATGTTTGTGATGTCCTTAGGTTAGTTAGGTTTAACTAGTTCTAAGTTCTAGGGGACTAATGACCTCAGAAGTTGAGTCCCATAGTGCTCAGAGCCATTTGAACCATTTGTAGTAAAGGAGTTTTGCTATTTGGGGAGCAAAATAACTGATGATGGTCGAAGTAGAGAGGATATAAAATGTAGACTGGCAATTGCAAGGAAAGCGTTTCTGAAGAAGAGAAATTTCTTAACGTCCAGTATTGATTTAAGTGTCAGGAAGTCGTTTCTGAAAGTATTTCTATGGAGTGTAGCCATGTATGGAAGTGAAACATGGACGATAAATAGTTTGGACAAGAAGAGAATAGAAGCTTTCGAAATGTGGTGCTACAGAAGAATGCTGAAGATTAGATGGGTAGATCACATAACTAATGAGGAGGTATTGAATAGAATTGGGGAGGAGTCTGTGGCACAACTTGACAAGAAGAAGGGATCGGTTGGTAGGACATGTTCTGAGGCATCAAGGGATCACCAATTTAGTACTGGAGGGCAGCGTGGAGGGTAAAAATCGTAGAGGGAGACCAAGAGATGAATACACGAAGCAGATTCAGAAGGATGTAGGCTGCAGTAGGTACTGGGAGATGAAGAGGCTTGCACAGGATAGAGTAGCATGGAGAGCTGCATCAGACCAGTCTCAGGATTGAAGACCACAACAACAACAACAACATGCGTTTCCTCTGGGCAGATTCTGTTCTCTGTTCTCTGTCGTCGTAAGGGATAACACAGGAGGACAGGAGTTTGCCCGTCCTCTGGAGGGAGGCTGTACTGAGAGAGGAGAGTTATACGATGGACGTAAAGAAGTGCTGCCACATTTCGACTGGTAGTTTTAAATTTTTCAAATGTACTCCACGTGGAGTGTTTTTGGAGATAATAGTGAGGAGACTGAGAAAAAGGATATTCGGGCTTTGACCACGAGGCGAGTCGGCTCATATATTCGGGCGACAGCCTGGACTAACGTTAGATTGTAGCTTCACATTTGATCTGGAGATGCGGTCGCAGATGCTGGGACACTGAGGTCCACCATTTGAGTTGGCGCAGGGCTGTGTTAGTCACAACACTGCAGAATCCGGCAGGCTCATGGTGACCATTTATCACACGAGTACATTAGGGACCCTTAGGGCGCATTCCCAACGCCTACGGCGTGCCCTTTCAAACAGCAGCAGTTCATGTTCAGGGTATGCATGTCGTGCTAACATACAGCTTTGTAGTTCACAATCACTCTCAACAGAAGTAGATTAAGACAGAACGTGGTAACCATATTTAAAGTAGGAGGCACAGTAAATTATTCCATCCACTCAGCGACTTGGTCGACTGTGCGTTAGTAGCACTTTATTTCATTAAATAAGTGCATGAATTGAATTAACGTTTGCTCGTTTCTGTTATAATGTATGACATCATTCTTGATCTTCGTGTAATACATCTATCGTTATCTTGAATTGTCATCTCTTATTCCAGAAGATACCATTCCATGATCATTTATTAATTTTGTTCATTTATGTGGGAGAGAATTGGACTTATTTTAGAGTGAATGCAATGCGTCTACTTCAGCTTCAGTGTTAGCGCCAAAATCAGTTATTTGTATATAAATATAACGTTGCTTTTAGTTCCACATTGGTGCAGCTGAAGGGTGGTTCTGTGCTTTAGAATATTCCGGGGCAGAAGTTCATTATAGATGTTCCCACATTACCATCCCCTTGGACACTCTCTAATATCATTCGAGTTAACCTCACAGGTGAGACTACCTCTTTAATTATTATTTTTTATTAAACACTGACCTACAGCATTTTCCCTGTCAAAGACAACTCAAACTTAACTTCATTTATTACCCATAATATACAAGTCCAACGCAATCGGACTGCAATACATTGACAACATGACTTCCAGTAATTAACACAAAGGAATGCCGCTGAATTACAAGAAATCCTAACAATAATACAAATCCAAAAAATATGAAATTAAAGAAATATGGAACTACCTGCAACTTTGTTACTTACCTAAACTCATTTCAATCACGAATCCCGATAGTGGAAATCCAATTCTTTTTCATAAGTTACTTACCTCACAGAAAATCTTCATTATCATCGACTACAGCAATTACAGCAAGTAGCAACAACAGCCAGCTAAATAAAAAGATTCGAACTACTATAGACTCTAACTACCAGGAGGCAAATGTGAAGTGTCGGCAGAAGTGCCAACAGTGTTTTGTGTGAGGAGACCGAAATGCACGCTATATGCTCACGCAGGCTGGCGTGAGGTCTGAAACAGGATACGTAATGAATGCTATAAAGAAAAGTACGTAGCTTCTGGAATACTTAACTTTAATCCACATTTGTAGAACATCTCTCGTTACTGTACAAGCTTTATAATCACAATATCAATTGGTAAGGGCGCCTTGCTAGGTCGTAGCAAAAGTAGCTGAAGGCTATGCTAACTATCGTCTCGGCAAATGAGAGCGCTATGTGTCAGTGAACCGTTGCTCGCTAAGTCGACTATACAACTGGTGCGAGTGCTAGTACGTCTCTCTACACCTGCCGTGTCGTGGCGCGCGGTCTGCAATTACTGACAGTGGCGACACGCGGGTCCGTCGTATACTAGCGGACCGCGGCCGATTTAAAAGCTACCACCTATCGAGTGTGGTGTCTGGCGGTGACACGACAAAATGGTTAGCAAAAAGAAAGATTTTGTTGAAGAGCAAACAATGTATTTAGAAAATTTTACCTTATTCATGCGACATCCAGTTCCAAAAATTATATGATGATGATGAGGTCCCATACTCCGAGGAGCGTAGGGGACGATGCGGGTGACCTGCACCGCCGTACTAGGCAAGGTCCTAGTGGAGGTGGTTTGCCATTGCCTTCCTCCGACCGTAATGGGGATGAATGATGATGATGAATACGACACAACAACACCCAGTCATCTCGAGGCAGGAAAAATCCCTGGCCCCGCCGTGAATCGAGCCCGGGACCCCTTGCGCGGGAAGCGAGAGCGCTACCGCAGTACCACGAGCTTCAAAAACCAGAGCGATCTCGTTAATTCCCTGCCCCAACATTATCAACCATAGATCCATCCTCATACATTTCCTTGCGTATTTACTTATAAACACATCATATCATCTCACTTTACAATGCATGTCCTACCAGCACAGAGTCTCCAATAAGAATATCATGTCCATAGACTTCCCTATCCACTCGCTAACTGCTAGTCCGTCCAACCACAGAATCTCTTGCCGAGGGCGCAGAGTGCTGTCAGCGATATTAACACAGTCTATAGCGCTGCCAACATACAAACAGACTACTTACACAGGTCAACATACAGTCTACTGTAATGGCGGATTACGAAAGCTGAGGGGAGTCGTCTCTGGTAGGAGCGTTCTCCTACGAGTACCAGATACTGGTGCCCAAAAGAACGAAAAACCATCAGAAATTGCCATGAAAATTAATTGAAAACAAGGATACTGTCTCACAACGGAAGACGTCTTATTAAAATTAAAATTTAGAGAGGCGGCCGAATTAAGCATGAAATAAATGGGGATCATACCACTCACATAAATAAATTGATGGGAGGAAGGATCTTCTAGCTACGAAAGGAAAGAATTAGACACTATAAAATTGGTTTATTGACTTTGAACATGGAGGTTATCCATTGACGCCTAAAAAAGAACCGTTAACAATCAGGCAACTCGAAGTATTACCTTTACACAGGTCGGTAGGGAGGATAAAACAGAGTTATGTTAATAACTCATGGACATGGTCAGTGACTGTATATAAGTTGTTCATTAGATGTAGAAAGTACACAGCAAGATAGGAGAAAACACCATAAGATACCCAAAAATGCTCATTGGGAGCAACAAGCTGGATGTGAGACTGAAAGATCATGTTCTCAGCCTCTGAAGGGAGCGAATTAACTTTGCGTCCGAATGACGTTGGCGTGTGCTGTGATGGGACACCATACCAAAGCACGCAGACTATAATAAGGTATCTCGCAGTAGCAGTGGCTGTGTAACGGAGCAAATTTTATCAGTTGTCATCTTACACTGAAAGGGTAGCTTGCAGTGAAGCCTGGAGAAGAACAGAGTTTGGTTCTCACGCTGGCTACTGGGGCGACCGAACGGTACAGTGTACCAGCATAACGCTGCGTGCATTACGTCACAGATACTCTTTATGAATCTAAAGAAGTGCTATTTATCGATATTTTTCATACTTAATACACCAAATTCTATGGATAACACAATCGTACTGTTAAAATTTCAAATTAATAACTTCAGTATTTTCGGAGATTTACATTTTTACCTAAAGCACATACACTCCTGGAAATGGAAAAAAGAACACATTGACACCGGTGTGTCAGATCCACCATACTTGCTCCGGACACTGCGAGAGGGCTGTACAAGCAATGATCACACGCACGGTACAGCGGACACACCAGGAACCGCGGTGTTGGCCGTCGAATGGCGCTAGCTGCGCAGCATTTGTGCACCGCCGCCGTCAGTGTCAGCCAGTTTGCCGTGGCATACGGAGCTCCATCGCAGTCTTTAACACTGGTAGCATGCCGCGACAGCGTGGACGTGAACCGTATGTGCAGTTGACGGACTTTGAGCGAGGGCGTATAGTGGGCATGCGGGAGGCCGGGTGGACGTACCGCCGAATTGCTCAACACGTGGGGCGTGAGGTCTCCACAGTACATCGATGTTGTCGCCAGTGGTCGGCGGAAGGTGCACGTGCCCGTCGACCTGGGACCAGACCGCAGCGACGCACGGATGCACGCCAAGACCGTAGGATCCTACGCAGTGCCGTAGGGGACCGCACCGCCACTTCCCAGCAAATTAGGGACACTGTTGCTCCTGGGGTATCGGCGAGGACCATTCGCAACCGTCTCCATGAAGCTGGGCTACGGTCCCGCACACCGTTAGGCCGTCTTCCGCTCACGCCCCAACATCGTGCAGCCCGCCTCCAGTGGTGTCGCGACAGGCGTGAATGGACGGACGAATGGAGACGTGTCGTCTTCAGCGATGAGAGTCGCTTCTGCCTTGGTGCCAATGATGGTCGTATGCGTGTTTGGCGCCGTGCAGGTGAGCGCCACAATCAGGACTGCATACGACCGAGGCACACAGGGCCAACACCCGGCATCATGGTGTGGGGAGCGATCTCCTACACTGGCCGTACACCACTGGTGATCGTCGAGGGGACACTGAATAGTGCACGGTACATCCAAACCGTCATCGAACCCATCGTTCTACCATTCCTAGACCGGCAAGGGAACTTGCTGTTCCAACAGGACAATGCACGTCCGCATGTATCCCGTGCCACCCAACGTGCTCTAGAAGGTGTAAGTCAACTACCCTGGCCAGCAAGATCTCCGGATCTGTCCCCCATTGAGCATGTTTGGGACTGGATGAAGCGTCGTCTCACGCGGTCTGCACGTCCAGCACGAACGCTGGTCCAACTGAGGCGCCAGGTGGAAATGGCATGGCAAGCCGTTCCACAGGACTACATCCAGCATCTCTACGATCGTCTCCATGGGAGAATAGCAGCTTGCATTGCTGCGAAAGGTGGATATACACTGTACTAGTGCCGACATTGTGCATGCTCTGATGCCTGTGTCTATGTGCCTGTGGTTCTGTCAGTGTGATCATGTGATGTATCTGACCCCAGGAATGTGTCAATAAAGTTTCCCCTTCCTGGGACAATGAATTCACGGTGTTCCTATTTCAATTTCCAGGAGTGTATTAACCGTGCTGACATTGTGAAACTGAGTTAGGGACTCTAATGCATTCATCTATAGCATCAAGTGAAACTACAAGCAAGAGGATAGAGTCATATAATCTAATTCTTTAGTTTCATTGCTACAGATTTCTGACGTAATTAAAGGTAGTTTGGAAAATTATTATTTCATCGTGTTTTGGTTGTGTAAGTGATTTGGAGAGACTGAGAGAGTGAATGGCGGACATGCGTTAAGTCAGAATGTGTTATTTTATTCAAACTATGTGAAGGTATGCGTGAGAAAGTTGTGCAGTAGTGGAATTTGTGACGTGTGTGAGTTAGCGTGATCTTGTAAAAGGCAGCCAGAGGGGGCAACTTATTAGTAATTTATTTTGTGGAAAGGAATCGTATTTAGTTTTCATTAAATTTTACTTAGTTTCGAAATTACGAGATTTATAGTCTAAAGTACTTGTGGTAATCTGATTGGCTGACGTTAAAACTACCGCTATTATAGAAGTGCTCGAGATGCTCTGATTGGCTGCTTAACATGCTAGCCAATAGGAATCCAGCATTTCCAGCGCGTTTGGGTGGGGCTTTGTGCCTCAGATCTACGAGTCGGGAAGTCGCTCGGGAGCCGTATTCTGGTAAACAGCTATGTTAATCTGCACTTTTGAGACTTGTACTGAAATGAAGAAATTCTTTTGTTTTATCGGTTCTCGTGTAGTTGACGAAAAGCGACTGCAGTATTGAGTGTTTTGTCAGAATACGAGCGTTGTGAGTGATTTATTTTAGGAGATACGCGCGTGTGAACATTTCATGTCGTAAATAAACTCCACGTGGCGTGTTTCGTGCAGATTAAGACACATTATGGCGAGCAATATATTCGTGATTCAGGGACCGTTTAGGTCATTCAAAATACCGGGTCGGACTAAATATCTTCTGGCTGCTTTCGGGTGTGCACTTGTAACAGAGACGTCAGTAGCGTTGCATAATTGAGATCGGGACTGTATATGCGGACTTGATAGCCATTTTCCGTGTTTTAAAGACAATAAAACAACTTAAAGGCAATTTCAGAGATTTTTTTCAAACGAGTCATGCAGGAATCCCGAACGCTCGGTAATTTTACTAACTTTCAGCTACTGCCCAAGGACTGGGGTTATGTGACCTTTGCGTGGTAGGTGTTTAGTCGAATTTTCGTCAACGCTGCTTTTTTCGGCTAGACCAGTACCTACCATCGCAGTGTGAAGAGGCAGGTAACCTGAAATCTATCCAGGAAAGTGAAATCATTGTTTAAAGGGAAGTAAGAGGTGGAGGAATGATTTCCGCGCTCTCTTAGTGCTTCACTGCAGACATCCTTTGAGGGGCATCTCTTCTGTCCTAAACTGATGTGTCTGTCCTCTACAAAAGTCTGAGCAGACGTGTCTACTCTTTAAAACTCTAAGATTGATTGTTTACAGTTAGAATGCCTAACACGAAGTGTGTGCTCCTGTAACCCAGAGCCGTCTGAAAATCGACTGTCTTGCTACCAGAAATGGAAACTGACGCACGGAGGTTCCGATTTCTGACGAATGAAAAATACGTAACGACGTTAAACAGTAGCCTACTCTTTCCTATGTCACTCAGGGGAGGATCGCCAGAGCCAGGAGATTACTTCCACTCCGTGACATGATTCTGAAACTGACGAAGAAAAACTCTGTGCATAGGCACAGAGCGAAAGCGCAGACTCTCACGAAAAATACAGAATGACCCAATGAGAACTGGTATTCTGGAAGTTTAAACTGGACGTTACTCCGAGGCATCGTAACGAACATTCACACCCCTTCAAGGAAGCCACACCTGCCTAGATGTCTACTATTTGGCTCAAAGGATTTTGCAAAGAATTCCATGTTTCCTTCGACATAGGAATGAATGTTCCGTAACCCTCCTGGATAGCAAGCTGGGGGAATTAGATGGCCAACCTCACTACCAGTAGCTGGGAGCTTGCCCGGAGTGAAACGGCGCTTATCTCATGCACCCCCACCAACTACGCAGGAAAGGCAAAAGAACAAACAGTGAAACGAAAAACAGCCACTGACAATGCTAAAGCATATCTGCATTTACAGAGCAGTGTAACTGAACGACTACTTGATCAGGGGAGTTTGCATATCATCCTCTGAAATATGTCAGAGGACAGTTTCAGAGAAAAATGACCACGTTACAAATTCATATGCCTGTAAGTGACACCGTTTTTATCGGCCAGGGAGGTTCCCATAGGCCGGCCGGAGTGGCCGTGCGGTTCTAGGCGCTACAGTCTGGAACCGGGCGACCGCTACGGTCGCAGGTTCGAATCCTGCCTCGGGCATGGATGTGTGTGATGTCCTTAGGTTAGTTAGGTTTAATTAGTTCTAAGTTCTAGGCGACTGATGACCTCAGAAGTTAAGTCGCATAGTGCTCAGAGCCATTTGAACCATTTGAGGTTCCCATAATATTTTGATGACAACGGGGTTGTCATACTTCCTACTCCGACATAGTGCTTTTATGGTTATACTATTACTATCTACATCTACATCTACATTTATACTCCGCAAGCCACCCAACGGTGTGTGGCGGAGGGCACTTTACGTACCACTGTCATTATCTCCCTTTCCTGTTCCAGTCGCGTATGGTTCGCGGGAAGAACGACTGTCTGAAAGCCTCTGTGCGCGCTCTAATCTCTCTAATTTTACATTCGTGATCTCCTCGGGAGGTATAAGTAGGGGGAAGCAATATAATCGATACCTCATCCAGAAACGCACCCTCTCGAAACCTGGCGAGCAAGCTACACCGCGATGCAGAGCGCCTCTCTTGCAGAGTCTGCCACTTGAGTTTGTTAAACATCTCCGTAACGCTATCACGGTTACCAAATAACCCTGTGACGAAACGCGCCGCTCTTCTTTGGATCTTCTCTATCTCCTCCGTCAACCCGATCTGGTACGGATCCCACACTGATGAGCAATACTCAAGTATAGGTCGAACGAGTGTTTTGTAAGCCACCTCCTTTGTTGATGGACTACATTTTCTGAGGACTCTCCCAATGAATCTCAACCTGGTACCCGCCTTACCAACAATTAATTTTATATGATCATTCCACTTCAAGTCGTTCCGCACGCATACTCCCAGATATTTTACAGAAGTAACTGCTACCAGTGTTTGTTCCGCTATCATATAATCATACAATAAAGGATCCTTCTTTCTATGTATTCGCAATACATTACATTTGTCTATGTTAAGGGTCAGTTGCCACTCCCTGCACCAAGTGCCTATCCGCTGCAGATCTTCCTGCATTTCGCTACAATTTTCTAATGCTGCAACTTCTCTGTATACTACAGCATCATCCGCGAAAAGCCGCATGGAACTTCCGACACTATCTACTAGGTCATTTATATATATTGTGAAAAGCAATGGTCCCATAACACTCCCCTGTGGCACGCCAGAGGTTACTTTAACGTCTGTAGATGTCTCTCCATTGAGAACAACATGCTGTGTTCTGTTTGCTAAAAACTCTTCAATCCAGCCACACAGCTGGTCTGATATTCCGTAGGCTCTTACTTTGTTTATCAGACGACAGTGCGGAACTGTATCGAACGCCTTCCGGAAGTCAAGGAAAATGGCATCTACCTGGGAGCCTGTATCTAATATTTTCTGGGTTTCATGAACAAATAATGCGAGTTGGGTTTCACACGATCGCTGTTTCCGGAATCCATGTTGATTCCTACATAGTAGATTCTGAGTTTCCAAAAACGACATGATACTCGAGCAAAAGACATGTTCTAAAATTCTACAACAGATCGACGTCAGAGATATCTGTGAGATACATATTAATTTTGATGTTGCATCCAGAAATTTGGGGCAGTACATGTCTCACTGTGGAGTCTCCCATGGGGAGAACGGACGAAGATTGCGGTTACCCATACACGGTAGTTATAATTAAACTTTCACTGCTTGAGCCAGAGTAGACGGACAACTGTGTAACGTACGGGTACCGAACTTTATGGGAATGATCCTCAGACGGTGTGCTGCAGAATTTGCGCCGTTAGTAGTGTCAGTGTCACGAATTGCCGTTAGGCGAAAGTCCCAGTACGGTGACGTAGTGTTAACTCGGACCCCAAGGACAAGGACATGCAGTGTGAACGGCACACATCACTGTGATCTGCTTCGTCAACACGTGATCACTGCTCTAAGGGAGACATCACATTACTCGTGGGGTCACTTGGTTACTCTGTAATACATTTGAAGAAAACCGCATCACTACCCGATCTTCCCAAACTGCGTGGCTACTAAGATCACCAGAATCGAATCCGTGTGTTTTCTGACTCTGGAGTTACCTTAAGGACGGGGTTTATCTACGGGACACTAACAAGTATTGGAGGTTGAAGATGAGCATAGCGAGGGTGATAGTAACCTGAGATGTTTCCGGCAGCAGTAGAGCGATCTATAGTGCTTTTATAGGCTGTCGTGGATGCTCACATTGAACAACGTTTGTAACCTGGAACGCAAACATAGACCGCAGTTAACAAATGTTACCCTCTCCTGGCTTCCCGTACTGAAGCGAACGACAGTCGCAGGTAGCAAGAGGAGAACTGCACCGGAAATTACCGCGGTGAAGCCCTCGGACGTTGGCGCGCCAGGTACATATAGTCTGCGGCCGCGAGCTCGACTCCAGTTCACCACCGGCAATGGAGGGTGAAGCTTTGACAATGCCAGCCGCTCGTGCTGGCGAAACATCAGTAAAATCATCAGACGAACGTCGGCCGAAGAACCCGAGATAGAGGCAAATAGGCAGCTTGTCAACAAGTGGCCACGAAAGCGTTAACAATTTTGAACTTTTCATGCTTTCTACTCTATCTGTTCTGCTATGCTAAAACATGTGCTTTTTCGAGTGGGACAAAACGTGCAATTCATGCACGATGGAATTCCTCCTAATATCAGGTTAATGTTCTTATGCTTCTAAATAGCAGATTCAGTGACAGATGGATAAGTAGAGATGGACCAGTTCCTTGGCTCCACGTTCTCCTGTCCTAAACCAAGTAGCCTTTTATTTCAATATGACGGCTGGTTGATGCATGTATCCTTGCTAACGGAGGGCATTTTGAAGATTACACTTAGGTAAGTGTTTCATACTGTGCTATTTTCTGTGTGTTTCCCATGTGTTGACGAGCTGTATAAATTGAACACTAACGTGGAAATAAAGCGTTCTGGACCCACGTCCATTTAAGGTATTTTCTTCCTCTACGTGTGAGGAATGTTTCCTGAAAGAATGGATACCAATTTGCTACACGCTATATAAGAGAGATATTGGGGTATCACATAGGGACCGCAAGTTCTTTGATATATGCAAGTTCATTGAAATATGCGGCTTACACAAAGGGCCGAATGTTACAGCCCTTCATCTGGGAATGAGGCTATTCGCGTGTTACTGTCATGAGCATCTGTAGAAAGTGGTTGAATGACGATGAAATCATGAGTAGGCGACAAGGTATTGGACGTCCACGTCTCTTCACAGACCATACAGGTAGGAAGATTTTCGCACTGTAAAGCAAGATAGTCGGCGATCTGTGGAAGATCTGACGACAAGGTACAGCACTGATGCAGTCACAAGTCTTTCGGAGCACAGCATACAGTAATCAAAAGCAGCATGACAGCTATAGACTACGCGAACCTTATTGCGAAGCACCTGCATCCACTCAGTTTTGAGGTTTCCCCGACGGCTGTGGCTTCCAGCGTGACAGTTGTGTGTGTCGCAAGGCTAGAATCGCGCTGCAGTGATTTGAAACGCAAGATAATGAACTCATGTTAATGTGTCGCCAACCAAACTTGCCTCATCTGAACCTGACGGAACACATCTGGTACGTTACCGTGAACCAGCTCCTCTCTCTCAAACCACGGGGAACTGCGTGATCTGTGCGTAGACATTTGGTGCCACATATATCCTGAGACCTATTAAGAAATTGTGAAATCCATGCCACGCAGAATATCGACTGTATTGCGCTCCAAATGTGGTTCAACACGATATTAAGCAGGTGGTCGTAATGTTTTGGGTCATGAATGGAAGCTGACATTTCCTATTACAGGTAACACTTGTCTAAATATTGATTATTGTAACTGCAAAGATTTGTTGTTGTTACATGTGAGGTGATGATGTGAATGGCGTTGTTTTTATGTTACGATGAGGTGAATGGCGATTGAATAAATGGTCATCGTACCACGGTTCATCAGTTTCATGATAGACGACACACGCAGCAGGAGGTCTTTGCTGCACGTTATTGACACTTTGAAGAAACAGGGACTCTTTTTTGTGATTGCGTAGACAGCGGAATGCTTGAGGCCAGTAGTTACTGCTGCGTGCTAAGCTCATTCATCTGATTTAACACCCACTGATATTTTTTCTCTTTGGGGCCATGTCAATCGTTAGACGTTCGTGTCTGTTTTCACTGCTTTCTGAACTTGTTTTAAGTGTCTTAATTTCTTTCGCCTTTTTCACTCTAAAGCCCCATAACGTATGCATGAGTGGCTCTTGTGCTTCTTTTTTAAGTACCTCTGGCCCAGCTTAGAGTTAGTTCAGTTAAATATCTCCTAATCCCCTCTCGCTCTGCATTTCTTTCCTACTTTTGTGCATCTCTTAATGCACGTTTCGATTTCTCCATGTTTCTCTCTTTCCTTTTCCTTTCTCACTTCTGTTTACATCCTTTCTTTTGTGTTTCTGTTTTCTTAAAAGCAATCCTTATCATTCCCAACCACTGGCTCACAACATCAGACCAGACAGAAGGTAAAGAGAAATACAGAAGGCATGTGTTTCAATAAAAATGCCTCACAAATCAAGTTACACCAAAGTATGCACATCTGATTTGAACAGTTCTCGGTTATCCGACCGGGTAGCGTCGTAATTTCTCCACAATATTTCGGCAGACGTACACGCTGCCATCTTCAGGTGCCTGAAGATGGCAGCGTGTACGTCTGTCGAAATATTGTGGAGATATTACGACGCTACCCAGACGGATACCCGAGAACTGTTCAAATAGGAAATACGTCGGGAAAACTTCAGATCGCATATGCACATCTATACTGCTACATCAAGACAAGTCGTTGCCTAACCTTGTTGCAAAAATCTGGAAAAGTTCTTAGCCGATTTACTTCAGATGTTTGCACAACACTCTAATAAGCATTTGAATGGACATAGGCTATGAACTTTTAGTATATATAGTACATCAATATACATAATAGGGAACGTTTTTTAGCAAAGGTCGTGAGAAATTCTTGACCGATTACTTAAAATAATAACATGATGCTCTAATAAACGTTCCGACAGACATAAGCTATATACATGCACAATGTCGGCACTAGTACAGTGTATATCCACCTTTCGCAGCAATGCAGGCTGCTATTCTCCCATGGAGACGATCGTAGAGATGCTGGATGTAGTCCTGTGGAACGGCTTGCCATGCCATTTCCACCTGGCGCCTCAGTTGGACCAGCGTTCGTGCAGGACGTGCAGACCGCGTGAGACGACGCTTCATCCAGTCCCAAACATGCTCAATGGGGGACAGATCCGGAGATCTTGCTGGCCAGGGTAGTTGACTTACACCTTCTAGAGCACGTTGGGTGGCACGGGATACATGCGGACGTGCATTGTCCTGTTGGAACAGCAAGTTCCCTTGCCGGTCTAGGAATGGTAGAACGATGGGTTCGCTGACGGTTTGGATGTACCGTGCACTATTCAGTGTCCCCTCGACGATCACCAGTGGTGTACGGCCAGTGTAGGAGATCGCTCCCCACACCATGATGCCGGGTGTTGGCCCTGTGTGCCTCGGTCGTATGCAGTCCTGATTGTGGCGCTCACCTGCACGGCGCCAAACACGCATACGACCATCATTGGCACCAAGGCAGAAGCGACTCTCATCGCTGAAGACGACACGTCTCCATTCGTCCCTCCATTCACGCCTGTCGCGACACCACTGGAGGCGGGCTGCACGATGTTGGGGCGTGAGCGGAAGACGGCCTAACGGTGTGCGGGACCGTAGCCCAGCTTCATGGAGACGGTTGCGAATGGTCCTCGCCGATACCCCAGGAGCAACAGTGTCCCTAATTTTCTGGGAAGTGGCGGTGCGGTCCCCTACGGCACTGCATAGGATCCTACGGTCTTGGCGTGCATCCGTGCGTCGCTGCGGTCCGGTCCCAGGTCGACGGGCACGTGCACCTTCCGCCGACCACTGGCGACAACATCGATGTACTGTGGAGACCTCACGCCCCACGTGTTGAGCAATTCGGCGGTACGTCCACCCGGTCTCCCGCATGCCCACTATACGCCCTCGCTCAAAGTCCGTCAACTGCACATACGGTTCACGTCCAAGCTGTCGCGGCATGCTACCAGTGTTAAAGACCGCGATGGAGCTCCGTATGCCACGGCAAACTGGCTGACACTGACGGCGGCGGTGCACAAATGCTGCGCAGCTAGCGCCATTCGACGGCCAACACCGCGGTTCCTGGTGTGTCCGCTGTGCCGTTCGTGTGATCATTGCTTGTACAGCCCTCTCGCAGTGTCCGGAGCAAGTATGGTGGGTCTGACACACCGGTGTCAATGTGTTCTTTTTTCCATTTCCATGAGTGTAGTTAATACATAGGATTAGTAACAAATAGGATAAGAAACTTTATTTCTCTACTAATAACCATTTGTGTGTTTTGTGTGTGTGTGACTGGCGGTCAACGGCTCGATGAAACCATTCCGAGGTATTCACCGTCAGTCACACTCGGTGATGGTACTAACAAATCTCTCATCTATCCTATCTTGTTTTTATATTCTTCTTAAAAACAACAAAATTTTATTTATATTTCAACCTCAAATTATTGTTATTTTGAATCATTCTTTGTTGTAGATAAAACAAAAGGAAGAAAACTGTAAAAAGATGAAAAACGAAAATTGTAAGATGTACGACCTGTTTTAAACATCAGGTAAGAGGTCTATAATTTGGCAATCAATAAATTAAAAAAATAAATATCACGTCGATAATGCAGACGAATCCTCCACTTGGACCTGCTCGTGCATCCTTACCGAGTGTCTGTTGTTGATACATTAAAACCGGCAAATGCTCCTCGGCGCCTCCAGTTTTATGAGCGACATTTCACTGAGATAACAATGAATGGCTTAGGCATGGATCCGATCCTTATGTCTGATGAAGCCTAGTTTCACTTACGTAGTTATGTCAGCTCGCAGAATCACAGGTTCTGGGCAGCGGAGAATCCGCATAACTTCCACGAAACACCACAGCATGATCAGAAGGTTGGGGTGGGTGTGCAGTGTCTGCACGAAGCATTATTGGTACCAACTTCTTTCATCAGACGCTGCCTTCGGCCCGCTACGTTGACAACATTGTAAAACAATTTGTGGCAGCATTAACGGAGCAAGAAACGACCTACAGTTACTTCCAATAGGATGGAGCAGCTGCCCGTACGGCCGGACGAACCTTAGAGCACAGTTACACAATCTTCACACCTAACAGAGTTGTTAGCAGAGGTAATTCAGGAGAAGGCCTTTTGGCCAGAAGCTTACTTGTTTAGCAGTCTTTTTGTTGTGCCTGTCTGCGACTCACTGTCCAATGTCTCCACTACATGGTAAGTAGCAATCTATCCTTTCCATAATATTGTCATTATTCCATCCTGGGTTTTCCATTGTTTAAAATTGACAGCAGTGAGATTATGGGGTAAATATGAGGGTATAACAAAAGGCTGGGCTAATGGGAAAGGGAGGTTGTGTATTTATCACAGCAGACAAGAAACTCAGATCCATTAACATTGAAATTGAAGTCACATGTGAGATTCTTTGGGCAAGACTCAATAGCAAGGGTGAGCATAAGCTTATAATTGGCCTAGCTGGCCACTTATGTCACCTGATCTGTCGGTGTGCGATTACCTTGTATGGGAAGCCCTCAAGTCTAAGGTGTATGGCAACAACCCTCATAGTTAAAGAAATGCAGCATAAAATCAGATTGCAGCAATTCCAGCAGCCCAGTTTCGATCCGCCTTCAGCAACGTGCTGACCAGAGCCCAAAGGTGCCTAGAGATGAATGGTGGTCACTTTCAACATCTGCTATAGTCAGGTTTGTACTGTTTTTTCTTACCTCTGCCGTGTTCCTTTGTATCCTGGCACTCTGTTCTTCCAACCACTTTTATTTGCCCCTCCCTGTATAGTCTTTCCCTTAACAAATAATTTTAAACGGAAATGTATACACAACAATGTGCTGTTTCGTTTTCTTCTTCGTACTTGGTATTAACAGGAAATTGGGATATAGTTTTTTATGGCTTATTGGCTTATGATTAGAATATTACGTAATGTGAATCACTGAAACGTAGTTATCCTACCCATTCGAAGATTAAAAATACGCAAAATGCTGCCATTAAAGCTACTATGATCTCAGGTCCAGTAGCCAGAAAGGCCTCTTTCATATCTCACGTACCAGTGACCCCAATCATTCTACATCTGAATCTACATACATACTCTGCAAATCACATTTAAGTGCCTGGCAGAGGGTTCATCGAACCACCTTCACAATTCTCTATTACTCCAATCTCCTACAGCGCGCGGAAAGAACGAATACCTATTATCTTTTCGTACGAGCTCTGATTTCCCTTATTTTATCGTGGTGATCGTTTCTCGCCAACAAAATATTTTCGCACTCGGAGGCGAATTGGTGATTGGAATTTCGTGTGAAGATTTCTCCGCAATGAAAAACGCCTTTGTTTTAATGATATCCATCCCAAATCCAGTATCATTTCAGTGATACTCTGTCCCCTATTTCGCGATAATACAAAACGTGTTGCCTTTTTCTGAACTTTTTCGATGTACTCCGTCAATCCTATCTGCTAAGCATCCCACATCATGCAGCAGTACTCTAAAAGAGGACGGACGAGCTTGGTGTAGGCAGTCTCCTTAGTAGAACTGTTAAATTTCCTGTGTCCTGCCAATAAAACGCAATCTTTGGTTAGCCTTCCCCATAACATTTTCTATGTATTCCTTCCGATTTAAGTTGTTCGTAATTGTAATTCCTAGGTATTTAGTTGAATCTACGGCCTTTAGATTTGACTGATTTATCGTATAACTGAAGTTTAACGGATTCCTTTTAGCACTCATGTGGATGACTTCACACGTTTCGTTATTTAGGGTCATTTGCCAATTTTCGCACCATACGTATATCTTTTCTAAATAGTTTTGCAATTTGTTTTGATCTTCTGATGATTGGATGGTTGGCTCTGAGCACTATGGGACTTAACATCTGTGGTCATCAGTCCGCTAGAACTTAGAACTACTTAAACCTAACTAACCTAAGGACATCACACACATCCATGCCCGAGGCAAGATTCGAACCTGCGACCGTAGCGGTCACGCGGTTCCAGACTGAAGCGCCTAGAACCGCACGGCCACACCGGCCGGCGATCTTCTGATGACTTTACTAGTCGATAAACCACAGCGTCATCTGGAAGCAAAATCTGCTCAGCTTGTCTCCCAGATCATTTATATAGATAAGGAACAGCAAAGCGCCTATAATACTACCTTGGGAAACGGCAGAAATCACTTCTGTTTTACTCGATGACTTTCCGTCAGTTACAACGAATTGTGAGCTCTGTGACAGGAAATCACGAATCCGGTCACATAATTGATACGATATTCCATAGGCACAGAATTTCACTGCAAGCCGCTTGTGTGGTCCAATGTCAAAAGCCTACAGGGAATCCAGAAATACGGAATCAATTTGAAATCCCTTGTCGATAGCACTCAATACTTCGTGCGAGTAAAGAGCTAGTTGTGTTTCACAAGAAAGATGTTTTCTAAATCTGCGTTGACTGTGTTGCAATAGGACGTTTCCTTCGTGGTAATTTATAACGTTCGAACACAATGTATATTCCAAAATCCTGCTGCATATCGACGTTAATGATATGGGTCTGTAATTTAGTGGATTACACCTACTACCTTTTTTGAATATTGCTGTTATCTGTGCGACTTTCCAGTCATTAGGTACAGATTTTTCGTCTAGCGAACGGTTGTATGTCATTGTTAAGTATGGAGCTATTGCATCAGCATACTCTGAAAGGAACCTAATTGGTATCCAGTCTGGACCAGGAGACTTGCTTTAATTAAGTGATTTCATTTGCTTCACTACTCCGAGGGTAGCTACTTCTACGTTACTCATGTCGGCAACTATTCTTGATTCGATTTCTGGAATATTTATTTCGTCTTCTTTTGTGTAGGTATTTCGGAAGACTGTGTTTAGAAATTCTGCTTTGGCAGCACTGTCTTCGCCAGTATCTCCATTGCTATCGCGCATAGAAGGCATTGATTTCGTGTTGCGGCTAGCATATTTCACATACTACCAGAACCTCTTTGGATTTTCTGCCAGGTTTCGAGACAAAGTTTCGTTGTGGAAACTGTTATAAGCATCTCGCATTGAATTGCGCGCTATATTTCGAAGTTCCGTAAAATGTCACCAATCTTGGAGATTTTGCATCTCTTTAAATGTGGCATGTTTTTTTCGTTGTTTCTGCAACAAAGTTCTGACACGTTTTGTGTACCAAGGAGGATAAGCTCCGTCGTTTCTTAATTTATTTGGTATAAATCACTCAAATGCTGCCGATACTATTTCTCTGAACTCAAGCCACATCCAGTCTGCACTTACGTTATTAACTAGGAAGGGGTGGAGATTGTCTCTCAGGAAGGCTTCAAGTGAATTTGTTCAAATGGTTCAAATGGTTCAAATGGCTCTGAGCACTGTGGGACTTAACATCTGAGGTCATCAGTCGCCTAGAACTTAGAACTAATTGAACCTAACTAACCTAAGGACATCACACATATCCATGCCCGAGGCAGGATTCGAACCTGCGACCGTAGCAGTCGCGCGGTTCCAGACTGTAGCGCCTAGAACCGCTTGGCCACCCCGGCCGGCAAGTGAATTTGTATCTGCTTTTTTGAATAGGTATATTTTTGGGGGGGTTTGAGGGGTTACAATATTCCGTCTTGCTACGACAACACTGTGTTCACTAATTCCTATGTCCGGTTTGATGCTCGTTATTAACTCAGGATTATTTGTTCCTAAGAGATCAAGAGTGTTTTCACAACCGTTTACTATTCGCGTGGGCTCATGAACTAACTGCTTGAAATAATTTTCAGAGATTGCGTATAGCACAATTTAGGATGATGTTTTATGCGTACCTCCGCAATCAAACACATATTTTCCCGAACATATCGAGGGTAAATTAAAGCCACAACCAATTATAATTGTATGAGTCGGGTACGTGTTCGATATTAGACTCAAGTTTTCTTTGAACTTTTCAGAAATTGTATCAACTGAACTGGGAGATCACTAAAAGGATCCAATTATTATTTTATTCCGGTTGACAAGAATGACGTCTGCCCATACTAACTCACAGGAACTATCTAATTCAATTTCGCGACAAGATAAACTACTTCTAACAGCAACAAACACGCCACCGCCAACTGTGTTTAGCCTAGTCTTTCGGGACAGCTTTAGTTTTTTCGCAAAAATGTCAGCTGAACTTATCTCTGGCTTTAGCCAGCTTTCAGTGCCTATACCGATTTGAGCATCAGTGCTGTGTATTAGCTCTTGGAGCTCTGGGGTATTTTCCCAACACAGCACCGACAGTTTACAGCTATTATATCGATGGTTCCTGTATCTACATTCTTCCTATGTTCGGCCTGCACCCTTGGTGACTGAAGCCCTTTCTGTGTTTCCCCGTGACCTTCTAACCTAAAAAACCGCCCAGTCCACGCCACACAGCCCCTGCTACACGTGTAGCCGACTCCTGCGTGTGTTGGGCTCCTCACCTATTCAGCGGAACCCGAAACCTAACCACCATTTGGCGCAAGTTGAGGAATCTGCAGCCTACACGGTCGCAGAACTGTCTGAGCTTCTGACTGAGATCCTCCACTCGGCTCTGTATCAGAGTTCCACAATCAGTCCTGTCGATTATGCTGCAAATGGTCAGCTTTCTTGCATCTGGCAAGCAAGACTGGCAGCCTTTACCTCTTCTGTTAGCCACTCGAAACCAGAGAGAATCTCTTCCGATCCAATGTGACACACGTCATTGGTACCGACGTGAGCCACCACCTGCAGTTGCCTGCACCCTGTGCTCTTTATGGCATCCGGAAGGGCCCATTCCACGTCTGGAATGACTCCACCCTGTATGCACACGGAGTGCACGTTGGCTTTCTTCCCCTTCTTGGCAGCCACGTCCCTAAGGGGTCCCATAACGCGCGTACCGTTGGAACTCCCAATTATCAGTAACTCACCCTCTGTGACTGCCCAGATTTTGCAGGCTGAGAGGTTTCCTCTGAAACAGGAATGGTGACAGGATGTGGCTGAGTGACAGTGTCGGACACAGACAGCACCTGGAACCTGTTTGTCAAACTAACCAGGGAGGCCTTGCATGCAGGTCCCTGGGCAGTCTCTGGCCGCCTGCTACGCTCTGGGGCGACCTCCCACTCGACCACAGGTGAGGGGGGTCGAGCTAAGTGCTAGCATTAACTGGGCTGGCCACCAGTGAGGCCCAATCGGAGGACTCGGACGTGCTGAATGTCCGCTGGATCTCCACGGCCGAGCCACAACAGTGGTGCCCATCCACTGCAGCTTCAAGCGGTGTAACCAAAGCCATCACAGCCTTGAGCTGAGCGCGAAGTGCCACCAACCCTGCTCGCATCCGCACACCAATCGGAGTCTCTATCTGTATTAAAGACCGTGGAAAACTGAACCCAGTCAATGGACTATCGGCATGTGCTGCGGAAATCTACTGAAGACGCTGACAGACACGCAGGAACTGTGTCCAACAAATTAGATTAATACGCAGAGATACAAAAACCTAACTACCGAAGCACCCAGGTGAAATTAAATAATTCGCCACTGACTAGGAACCTGTAATATGTCACAAAATCGGTTTACTTTCCGGCGCAATGAAAACGCGAGAAATGTGGCTATTAGATATTAAATTAACACGCAAAAACTCAAGAAAATAAATTTTCAAAGCACACCGATGAAATTATACAATTGGCCCCTGGTTAGGAATTGGCAAAAGTCACAAAGTCGGTTACTTCCCTGTCGCTGTGTCTGTCTCGGCCGGGTACTGCTGCCATCTCCCATCCATTTTAAGCGACTTCATCTCCCAATCAAGGGTGGAAGAGGAGATGGACAGGGAGGCGGAGAGTAAATGGACATAGAGAATGGGTAGGAGGAGATGGACAGAGTGAGGTGGAGGAGAAAATGGAGAGAGATAGACAAAGAGAGGGGGAGATGGACAGTTGGATGGGGCAGACGGAGATTAGGACATATATCCATACTGATATATATTTACAAATTATGAAGCATCGCCGTATTTGCTAGTATGAATATAAAAACGACAAAAGTAGCTAACATCTGAAAGAAAACTCTGAAGTGGCGGGGATAAAAGGAGGAATGCGAGACAAATATAGAAATAACGGATTCTTAACGATGGGATTGGTTGCAACAAGTCTAGAAATAGGAAAACTGCTACAATATCCTGCATTCAACATAATTATGATATAGGTAAATGAATATTACAAAAATGAACACCAAAAATTAGACTTAGGCGTAAGAAAAAAACTTAATGCTTTAATCCATAATCATACTGAGTACAGTGGAATTTTAGTGAAGAGTCAGAATTTTAATTGTTTAATAGAGTAAAAACCTAATGGAAATAGAATATACTAATAGTGAAACAGATTGAGTACATAAAGGTCTTGTATATGAATTAACATGTAAATAAACTCGTAATAACATAGCAAACATTAATGGATAAAAAATAGCAGCTAATGCAGTTAAGCTTCCTGTTGCAGAACAAAACTGTATTTACTGGAAAAATCCCCAAAATGAATAGCAAACGAGTTTATGATACTAAAAATAATAAATCCCACAAAAAGAAAATAGAAATATTCTTACCATTTGTGAATGCATAGGAGACGGACGATGTCATAGTGTCGAAGCTCACAAAAAAAAAAAGAATTCAGTAATGATCCCGTCCGAGGAAGATTACACAAATAAAACTTTGGAGTTTTTGCACCAGAAATAACATTACTCAAGTAGAAAAAGACCTGACCAATCGGTGCAAAGCGTTAGTTCATTAGCCCTAAGGAAAAATGAGTTTTTACTTGATAAATGAGAAAATGACTGATTTTTCGAACAGTTGCATTCTCAACTAATAATAAATTAGGAAACTTACTCGTCCATGACATAAAATCAAATACGCAAACATACAACAACAGTGAAGTGTACAAAGTACCATGTCCCAGTTGTCCTGCCTATTACGTAAGGAAAACAGACAGAAACTTCAAAACCCGTTTTCAAGAACATGTAAATGCTTTCAGGGTCAACCATTTCGAAAAATCAGTCATTGGACAACATATGTTGGAAATGAAACATGTCATCAATAGTCTAGAAAACAATTTGGTAGTACTACATAATGAAGCCAATGGTAAGACCCTAAATCTCTTGGAAAAACTGGAGATATACCCCACAAAATAAAAGACCAGAATCTATGTTTAATAAAGAAACAGATTTCCCAATCCAATGTTATTACAGTAATTTTAAAGACCTATTCTAAAGTTATTTCATGCATACGTCAATTGTTTAATAATTATATCTTTAGGACTACGAATACATTCATCTTTGACCACACCATGTACAAAAACATCTGTGAAGTGTTTACAAACATGTGTATGCAAATGTGCCTCTTGAATGAAATGACATTTACGAAAACGGTGGAGAAAAGATTGTTTGCTGGTGCTAAAACGTTAAAAAAGCTTTTCTGGGGTTATGTGATAAGTTTACACATCTCATCTTTTCGACTATTTCGCGCATATTTTCTGCGCTTGACGTACGAAGTTCATAACCTAACATCAAACTTTTTCGTGACAGGGATATGTATTTCAGCTTATTCAAGAGAAAAAAAATAAAGCATGTACTAAGACAAATTACACCTGATGGACCCACAGGGTCCGAAATGCATCGTGTACCTAATAAAACACGAAAAGTTGTAACTACAGGCGTTTTTTTAATTCACACTTCCAGTGTACTGAATACACTCAAGTTCGAAGTTGCGAAATATGAACAAAATTAAATTTAAAAAATACAATGTTTTTACCTACGATGCATTGTTTTAGTGATACTTTGTTGTCTCAAGTTAAAATAAACACCCTGTATATACAGGGTGTCCCAGGATGAATGGTCAGTATTCAGATATATGAGAGGAATGACCATTCAAAGCAAAAAAGTCTAGTAAACTTAGGTTCTGAAATGCATCCTAAAGAGCTGTGATCACTTCTTCCGCTTTGATATTGCGAAACAAATTTCTTCTACAGCAAGCTCTTTCCTTTCCATATTTTGAGTGGTGGTAGTATGGGCCAAATAAATGAAAAAAGTCCAGTAAACATAGGCTCTAAAGTGCATACCTTAAAAGCCTTGAGTACTTGTTCATCTTTGCTGCTGTGAAACACATCTCTTCCACTGAACGAAGAGTCACAGCTCTTTAGGTATGCATTTCAGAGCCCATATTTACTAGACAACTTTTTCTTGTTTTGGTCCATACTGCCTCCTCCCAAAACATGGAATGTAAAGGGCTTGTAGTTGAAGAGATTTCATTCATAATGTGGAAGATGAAGTGCTCGTAGCTCTTAACGTATGCATTTTAGAACTCTTGTTCCCTAGACTTTTTTGCTTCTAATGATTCTTCCTGTCGTAACACTGAATACTGACCATTCCTCGTGAGACACCCTGAGACGTGGCTGAGCAATGGGAAATTGCGTTGCTAGTTCACTAGCTAATATTTTCCTACACAGTACAGAGAACAAATTTTTAAAAACCATCCTGAGTGAGCTAATAACGTTCGTTATTACCACAGATATGCAGATGCTATACTACTTTTATCGGAAGGAACAGGAAAAGAAATAGATATTTTCCACTCACCATCAAATAACACAAAAATATCAGATTTACCATCAAGCATAAAGAATATAGCGGAATAAATTTCTAGATCTCGAAATTACGTAAAGTGAGCCAATGTACTTATTAAATATCTTCTAAAAAATGCAACCACAGACTGCATAATTCAGAATAGCTATTACCATCCCAAAACATACTAGAAAGCATATTTTCAGACTAGTATGGAACTACTGATAAAATATCCACTTACGGAAGACCATATAACACAGGAAACAAATTGACAAAGCGAAACAGCAAAAAACAATGGTTTCAATCCCACCTTTGTCACAAAATTTATTCTAATAAGCTACATGTTAACAGAAAGAATGTAAAAGACAGCATTATCCTAGCAAAACCACATGATAACCAAAGAGCTCAGTTCACCTTCATACAATACTGGAAAAATTTCAGACAAAATCAAACTTGGTTTTCGGAAAACCAACCTGAGAATAAGCTTAAGAATGAACAATACAGTAGGAACACGAAATACTCTATCCCTAAAACAGTACTATAAATTTACCCACTCAGGTGTTTATAAGTTCAAAAGTGGTAGGTGTGAAAAATGTGTACATAAGTCAGGCAGTAGGGAATTTCAAAACAAGATTAAGAGAAAATCTGAATCTCATTATCATAAACCTATTTTTATTTAGGTCACACCTCAAAAAACAAGAACACACAATGCCTATGAATCCTACTCATCGCCAAAAACTTAGAGTGATAAATATTTTCCAAGAAATAGAAATTTTCCCATATTCTACAGAACATCTTTACATTATTTTGAACGAACAGGCCGACGAAAGAAACAACCAATCATAGAATTTCACTCATAATCTCATAAATATTTTGTGTTAAAATACGTTCTTTAGTTTAGAAATTTCCTTAATACAGCTAACACAGTTTAGAAATGAAATTATGTAATCTATTAAATAATAAAGTGAGTCAATATCTCTGGATGTTCAGCACATCGCCAACGACAAGTTCATAATATCCAAAATCAATATGCTGATTCAAACTGTCATATAATTAAATGCTTACATGACTGTTATCAACAAATGTCTTTGACATATGTTAAGAAATCAGTATCTTAGGAATCTAAATTATATGAAAAAGTAGCAGTAACATTAAGTAATACAAAACACTATACCCTTGAGATAAGTGTATGTTGAAAGGTATTTTGTCTTGTATAATGCAGATGTCTCTGATGATGGGCCTGCGCCCAACACAAGAACTAAAATAAAGAAACATAGCATGAAATGCATGTAAGAATGACATGTATTCAGCATTGTCCCTTCACTGCGTTCCTTCAGCCCATTGGCAGGAACGTCTCCTTGTCAGTCCAAAGCAATTTATCAAATCCCGGGAGGGGTGCGAAGTGTGATGTCTTCTCCCTGCCTAACGACTGGCGACAGTCAAGTTGAGCCGTCAAGTTAGCCGGCAGGCTGCTAATGCTCCCAGCTGGCACGTGCTCCTGTCAGCCGTTGCTGCCAAGCACTCCCACAGTTGCAGCCTTACACGTGTTATGCTATTGTTTGTCTATGGGCAGCAAGATTCATCTATCAGTTAGCAGCAGATTGCACAACAGGAATTTTTCCTTAGTTTCCTTTTTTCTGTCGAAGAACAGCTGTACTTACTGGGGCACGTGATCTCGAAGAACAATATCGACGTTGAAATTATCCATATCAGTTACATCGTCCGCCTCCGTAGCGAAGCGGTAGCGTTACCGCCTACCACGCAGGGGGTCCGGGTTCGATTCCCGGCAGGGGACTAGGCGCTGTGTGTCCATCATTTTCATCATCATTGACTCGCAAGTCGCCGAAGCGACCTCAGCTAAAAAGGACTTGCAATACGGCGGCCGAGCTCCCCGAATGGGGCCTCCCGGCCAACAATGCCATACGATCATTTCATTTCAGTTACATCAGCAGCCTCTACATATTGTGAAAACAGTTACTTTGTATGCAGTTGGAGCAACATGAATTGTTGAGCCGATTTTCTTCCACCAAACCATCAATTCTGATTTCTATGTGAACAAAAGAGGATGACGCAGCTGAGACAGACCACATCAAACATATCCAGACCTATTACATATGTCAAGCTGCGGATTTCGTTACATTACAGTGGGAAATATGGTAAATTTTCTGACACATGCAAGCAGTTTTAACGTTTGTAATAGCGGAATTATGGCGGTGACATAGTCTCTTTTTAAAATAGAACTGTGTAATTTTTTCTGTGCCATGGGAAAGTGTTTTAAAAGTGAGCTTCAGCGGCATAACATGTGTGGAGCTTGATCAAACAGCAAGAAAATAACAGCGGCACAAGCCTTTGTCACGTCGTCAGGAGAAGTAAGACAGACGTCTGTCCTACTGAAACGAAAATAAGCAAACGTGTAACCTAGGTCACGTTCATGCGTTTATTATTATGACTGTCATGTCAGGTGTTCCAAATTTTGAACCTGAACATTGATATATGTCATTGCCCACAGATGAAAGTCGATAAGAAATCTAATGAGTGCGCAGGCCATTTCTTTGTTTCCCAAATGATCAGTCCAACTACATACAAATGTTCTGTTGACAAGCCCTAAAATTTTTTGTACGGAGTGAGCGGATCATCCGTCGCGTTAGTTTCACATAAATTTCCATATGTCCGGTAGGTTATCTTAGAATAACTGCGGCGGTACACCTGTCAGATACTCTAAATACTTGTGGCTGTTAACAGTCCCATCGACAAAACAGGGACCAGTGATGTGATTCATGAAACGCCTGCCACAGACTTTGACATACGAAGTTCGTCGCGTATCCACATCTCTCAACCAGCATCAACTTTCAATCAACCAGTAGTGCACATTTCGAAGACTGAGTTGCATATAGTATGTAAACGATGCCTTTTCCATAAACAAATTCATACATATAAAGGCCGCATTACTTTGGTGTTTTCGTAGATACCGTTCCAAGGATTGTAATCAAGTTACGATTGCCATGTACCTGTTGATGGAACAAAATGAGCAAAAAACGAAATGCAATGAAATATAGCATAGGCCGAACAGACCTTTGATTCCAGTCACACACGCAAGCTTCCTCGTAGTGACATGTAGATTGTGCATTATTATTGCTGAAATGTTAGTTGTATTTCTGTCATCAGTTGGTGTATTTTATTCATCACAGTTCCAGCTTCTATTATTTTACGAAGATGGATCGAGAGAGTGGTCACCAAGTGCCAGTTTTGGCTCATATATCGATCTAAATTCCAGAAACTGATGAAGTAAGATATTCAAGGAATTGAGAAGATATTGTGGTGATCAGGTTACACATCCAGTGTAAGGTTGTACATCTACATCTACATCTACATGATTACTCTGCAATTCACATTTAAGCGCTTGGCAGAGGGTTCATCGAACCACAATCATACTATTTCCCTACCATTCCACTCCCGAACAGCGCGCGGGAAAAACGAACTCCTAAACCTTTCTGTTCGAGCTCTGATTTCTCTTATTTTATTTTGATGATCATTCCTACCTATGTAGGTTGGGCTCAACAAAATATTTTCGCATTCGGAAGAGAAAGTTGGTGACTGAAATTTCGTAAATAGATCTCGCCGCGACGTATCATATCTGCCGCACTCTCTCCCCTATTACGTGATAATACAAAACGAGCTGCCCTTTTTTGCACCCTTTCGATGTCCTCCGTCAATCCCACCTGGTAAGGATCCCACACCGCGCAGCAATATTCTAACAGAGGACGAACGAGTGTAGTGTAAGCTGTCTCTTTAGTGGACTTGTTGCATCTTGTAAGTGTCCTGCCAATGAAACGCAACCTTTGGCTCGCCTTTCCCACAATATTATCTATGTGGTCTTTCCAACTGAAGTTGTTCGTAATTTTAACACCCAGGTACTTAGTTGAATTGACAGCCTTGAGAAGTGTACTATTTATCGAGTAATCGAATTCCAACGGATTTCTTTTGGAACTCATGTGGATCACCTCACACTTTTCGTTATTTAGCGTCAACTGCCACCTGCCACACCATACAGCAATCTTTTCTAAATCGCTTTGCAACTGATACTGGTCTTCGGATGACCTTACTAGACGGTAAATTACAGCATCATCTGCGAACAACCTAAGAGAACTGTTCAGATTGTCACCCAGGTCATTTATATAGATCAGGAACAGCAGAGGTCCCAGGACGCTTCCCTGGGGAACATCTGATATCACTTCAGTTTTACTCGACGATTTGCCGTCTATTACTACGAACTGCGACCTTCCTGACAGGAAATCACGAATCCAGTCGCACAACTGAGATGATACCCCGTAGGCCCGCAGCTTGATTAGAAGTCGCTTGTGAGGAACGGTGTCAAACGCTTTCCGGAAATCTAGAAATACGGAATCAACTTGAGATCCCCTGTCGATAGCGGCCATTACTTCGTGCGAATAAAGAGCTAGCTGCGTTGCACAAGAACGATGTTTTCTGAAACCAGGCTGATTACGTATCAATAGATCGTTCCCTTCGAAGTGATTCATAATGTCTGAATACAGTATATGCTCCAAAACCCTACTGCAACCCCACGTCAATGATATAGGTCTGTGGTTCGATGGATTACTCTTACTACCCTTCTTAAACACTGGTGCGACCTGCGCTATTTTCCATTGTGTAGGTACAGATTTATCGGTGAGCGAGCGGTTATATATGATTGCTAAGTAGGGAGCTATTGTATCAGCGTAATCTGAAAGGGACCTAGTCGGTATACAATCTGGACCTGAAGACTTGCCCGTATCAAGCGATTTGAGTTGGTTCGCAACCCCTAAGGTATCTACTTCTAAGAAACTCATGCTAGCAGCTGTTCGTGTTTCAAATTCTGGAATATTCCATTCGTCTTCCCTGGTGAAGGAATTTCGGAAAACTGCGTTCAATAACTCCGCTTTAGCGGCACAGTCTTCGGTAACAGTACCATTGGCACTGCGCAGCGAAGGTATTGACTGCGTCTTGCCGCTTGTGTACTTTACATACGACCAGAATTTCTTCGGATTTTCTACCAAATTTAGAGACAATGTTTCGTTGTGGAACCTATTAAATGCATCTCGCATTGAAGTCCGTGCCAAATTTCGCGCGTCTTTAAATTTTAGCCAATCTTCGGGATTTCGCGTTCTTCTGAACTTCGTATGATTTTTCCGTTGCCTCTGCAACAGCGTTCGGACCTGTTTTGTGTACCGTATGGGATCAGTTCCATCTCTTACCAATTTTTGAGGTATGAATCTCTCAATTGCTGTTGCTACTATAGCTTTGAATTTGAGCCACATCTCGTCTACATTTGCATAGTCAGTTCGGAAGGAATGGAGATTGTCTATTATGAAGGCTTCTAGTGACACTTTATCCGCTTTTTTAAATAAAATTATTTTGCGTTTGTTTCTGGTGGATTTGGAAGAAACGGTATTGAGCCTAGCTACAACGACCTTGTGATCACTAATCCCTGTATCAGTCACGATGCTCTGTATTAGCTCTGGATTGTTTGTGGCTAAGAGGTCAAGTGTGTTTTCGCAACCATTTACAATTCGCGTGGGTTCATGGACTAACTGCTCAAAATAATTTTCGGAGAAAGTATTTAGGACAAACTCGGAAGATGTTTTCTGCCTACCACCGGTTTTGAACAAGTATTTTTGACAACATATCGAGGGAAGGTTGAAGTCCCCACCAACTCTAATCGTATGAGTGGGGTATTTATTTGTTACGAGACTCAAATTTTCTCTGAACTGTTCAGCAACTATATCATCGGTGTCTGGGGTTCGGTATAAGGAGCCAGTTATTAACTTCGTTCGTCAATTGTATCTGAGGCAATTGTGGAAGTTGTACTCAAGATCACCCCCACCTCTCTTTCTCTCGGGGTACCTCATCCTGCTCTCATACCTGAGGCAGTTGCATGAGGTATATTCAAGCTCATGACGTAACTTGACACTAGTTACAGCTGGTTGCTGGGCGCTTATATGGGATACATTTGAGGTCAGTATGTAAGCTAATATCCTATCCATGCATCTTGGGCATTTGCATGACATAAAACTGACGGGAAAATGAAAGTAACCCCATCCCCTTTCTTTCTGCACCAATAAGATAAAGCTCCACCTTCCCGTCCCACTTTTATTACATGATCGAATAGGTGGGAGACATCATTCTGCTATGCACCAAAGGGAGAGGATTGAGTCTGTTGTAAATAAATTATTATTATCAGAATTGTTTTATGTTTACAGTTCAATTGTACTCTGTTGTGAAAGTACAATATTGCAGTGCTGTGTTGTTCAGAAGTTGATGCAATTTTCCTTTGGGCACGCATGCATGTCCATAGGAACAGGCACTGCAGTGACTACAGCTGTTATGAAATACATGAAATATATTTTCTCTTGCGAATATGGACAAGTTTCAGCTGTAAAATGGAATGTCAACAAAGAAAATTCATGCCAGACTCGTATTCGAACCTGAATTTCTCAGTTATCATGAGCGGTCACCTTACCCTTAGGCTACCCCATCATTACCCACAGCTAGACCCAAACATGCCTATGTTGTTACCATTGTATTTACAACTGAACTGATATATTCATTATGTATATTTCTGCACAGGAGAGACAATTTAATTGAAGGTCACTGTCTCGGTGTCAGCAGATAAATACAATAGGGCAGTGCTTGTGTTGTTCAGAAGTATGATTGAATGTTTCTTCAGACATAAATATTCCGAACATTATTTTCTACTTGTACATTTAGAATAAATGGTAAACTTTGTCAGTCATAGTTGGACTCTATTCTGTGTTATTAACATATGACTAAGTGGGGTCGCTTTCTGACCATTCAACTGTGACACAGATTTAGCACCCAGCCATAGTACTACAAAGCGTATTTGTTTCAAAATGTCTACCTCAATAAACTCCTGTAAATATGCATTCCTAGCTATCAAAGCCAGCCCTAATAAATACGTTAAAACACATGGGTTATGATGGATGTCTGGTGTGTTGCATGGTTGTTTAGCACACTGTAGGCATGCATGTTTTCTTTAGCTATTTAAATAAAACTTTATGCTTACAAAAACCTATCTTCATGACCATCTAACAACAATGAAACTTATGCACACCTTTTTCCTAAGCTGATAACATGGAACACTGAACAACTGCAGGTATCAAAGCTTATATTCAGGATGGATGTATCATATGGAAATACCCATAATGTTCAAGGAACTGATTTTATTCTGTTGTAAACACACATAGCTAAAATATGCTATTTTGTGTGTTGGTTTCAGAGAAAGAAACTGTTATATTCTTTTACACATGGACCATGTTGTATCAGTAACAGACACCTCGGGAAGGTCTGGAAACCATTTAGAGCTGATATACAAAATGTATGGGTATGTCGAAGGTCAACAGTAAATGCATGTTCAAATGGATCGAGCGCTTGGAGGCAATTATCACCTGTGGATCTGTATTAGTGCAAGACTTTGCTGGGATTATTTCTTTAAAAAATCTGAAAGTTAAATGGAAATACCAGATTTCTGTATAGGTTACACTGCTTTAGAGTGGAATTATCAAATAATACTGTATAAGTATATTTACATCTACATCATACTCCGCAAGCCACCTAATGGTGTGTGGCGGAGGGTACTTTCGGTATCACTCTCTGATCCCTCCAACCCTGTTCCATTCGCGAATAGTGCGTGGGAAGAATGACTGTCGGGAAGCCTCCGTATTAGCTCTAATTTCTCGAATTTTCTCCTCGTGGTCAATACGCGAGATGTTTGCGAGGGGAAGTAATATATTGTCCGACTCCTCAAGAAAAGTGCTGTCCCGAAATTTCAATAGTAAATCTCTCCGTGAAGCACAACCTCTCTCTTGTAACGTCTGCCAGTGGAGTTTGTTTCGCATTTCTGTAACGCTCTCTCGCCTGCTAAACGATCCCATGACGAAACGCGCCGCTCTTCGTTGGATCTCCTCTATCAGTCCTACCTGATAGGGGTTCCAGATAGATGAACAATTCTCAAGAAGCGGGCGAACAAGTGCCTTATAAGCCACTTCTTTCGTAGATGAGTTACATTTCCTTAAGGTTTTTCCGATGAATCTGAGTCTGCTGTCTTCTTTTCCAATATCTGTTTTATGTGGTCATTCCAGTTAAGGTCGCTCTGAATAGTTACGCGTACATACACTACTGGCCATTAAAATTGCTACACCACGAAGATGACGTGCTACAGACGCGAAATTTATCCGAAAGGAAGAAGATTCTGTGATATGCAAATGATTAGCTTTTCAGAGCATTCATACAAGGTTGGCGCCGATGGCGACACCTGCAACGTGCTGACGTGAGGAAAGTTCCCAACCGATTTCTCATACACAAACAGCAGTTGACCGGCGTTGCCTGGTGAAACGTTGTTGTGATGCCTCGTGTAAGGAGGAGAAATGCGTATCATCACGTTTCCGACTTTGATTAAGGTCGGATTGTAGCCTATCGTGATTGCCGTTTATCGTATCGCGACATTGCTGCTAGCGTTGGTCGAGATCCAATGACTGTTAACAGAATATGGAATCGGTGGGTTCAGGAGGGTAATACGAAACGCCGTGCTGGATCCCAACTGCCTCGTATCACTAGCAGCCGAGATGACAGGCATGTTATCCGCATGGCTGTAACGGATCGTGCAGCCACGTCTCGATCCCTGAGTCAACAGATGGGGACGTTTGCAAGACAACAACCATCTGCACGAACAGTTCGACGATGTTTGCAGCAGCATGGACTATCAGCTCGGAGACCATGGCTGCGGTTACCCTTGACGCTGCATCACAGACAGGAGCGCCTGCGATGGTGATGATGTACTCAACGACGAACCTGGGAGCACGAATGGCAAAAGAACATTTTTTCGGATGAATCCAGGTTCTGTTTACAGCATCATGATGGACGCATCCGTGTTTTGTGACATCGCGGTGAACGCATATGGGAAGCGTGTATTCGTCATCACCATACTGGCATATCACCCGGCGTGATGGTATGGGGTGCCATTGGTTACACGTCTCGGTCACCTCTTGTTCGCATTGACGGTACTTTGAGCAGTGGACGTTACATTTGAGATGTGTTACGACCCGTGGCTCTATCCTTCATTCTATCCCTGCGAAACCCTACATTTCAGCAGGATAATGCACGACCGCATGTTGCAGGTCCTGTACGTGTCTTTCTGGATACAGAAAATTTTCGACTGCTGCCCTGGCCAGCTCATTCTCCAGATCTCTCACCTATTGAAAAGTCTGGTCAATGGTGGGCAAGCAATTGGCTCGTCACAATACGCCAGTCTCTACTCTTGATGAACTGTGGTATCGTGTTGAAGCTGCATGGGCAGCTGTACCTGTACACGCCATCCAAGCTCTGTTTGACTCAATGCACAGGCGTATCAAGGCCGTTATTTCGGCCACAAGTGGTTGTTCTGGGTACTGATTTCTCAGGATCTATGCACCCAAATTGCATGAAAATGTAATCACATGTCAGTTCTAGTTAATATATTTGTCCAATGAATACTCGTTTATCATCTGCATTTCTTGTTTGTGTAGCAATTTTAATGGCTAGTAGTGTATTTTACTGCAGACCCTGTCTCCAGCTCTTTGTCATCAATAGTGTAGCTATACTGTAGTGGATTTCTTTTCTTATGTATGCGCAATATGTTGCACTTATTTACGTTCAGGGTCCAGTGCCAGAGTCTGCACCAGTCATCAGTTCTCTGCAGGTCGTTCTGCAAATTCTTACTATCTTCTGGCGTTGCTATTTTGGTAGAGACAACTGCACCATAAGGGAATAGCCCTAAAGAACATCCGACGCTTTTTACTACATCATTTACATGCATTATAAACAGCAACGGTCCTATCACACTTCCCTGGAGTACTCCGGACATTACCTTTACATCTATCTATTTTGTTCCGTTAAGAGCGACGTGCTTAGTTCCGACTGCTAGAAAGTGTTGAATCCAACCGCAAGTCTGCTCCGATACTTTATAAGCTCGTATGTTTTTCATTAAACGGCAATGCGGGACTGGAGTACCTTTACATCTGTCTATTTTGTTCTGTTAAGAGCGACGTGCTTAGTTCCGTCTGCAAGAAAGTGTTGAATCCAACCGCAGGTCTGCTCCGATACTTTATAAGCTCGTATGTTTTTCATTAAACGGCAATGCGGTACTGCAGTACCTTTACAACTATCTATTTTGTTCCGTTAAGAGCGACGTGCTTAGTTCCGTCTGCTAGAATGTGTTGAATCCAACCGTAGGTCTGCTCCAATACTTTATAAGCTCGTATGTTTTTCATTAAACGGCAATGCGGGACTGGAGTACCTTTACATCTACACTCCTGGAAATGGAAAAAAGAACACATTGACACCGGTGTGTCAGACCCACCATACTTGCTCCGGACACTGCGAGAGGGCTGTACAAGCAATGATCACACGCACGGCACAGCGGACACACCAGAAACCGCCTTGTTGGCCGTCGAATGGCGCTAGCTGCACAGCATTTGTGCACCGCCGCCGTCAGTGTCAGCCAGTTTGCCGTGGCATACGGAGCTCCATCGCAGTCTTTAACACTGGTAGCATGCCGCGACAGCGTGGACGTGAACCGTATGTGCAGTTGACGGACTTTGAGCGAGGGCGTATAGTGGGCATGCGGGAGGCCGGGTGGACTTACCGCCGAATTGCTCAACACGTGGGGCGTGAGGTCTCCACAGTACATCGATGTTGTCGCCAGTGGTCGGCGGAAGGTGCACGTGCCCGTCGACCTGGGACCGGACCGCAGCGACGCACGGATGCACGCCAAGACCGTAGGATCCTACGCAGTGCCGTAGGGGACCGCACCGCCACTTGCCAGCAAATTAGGGACACTGTTGCTCCTGGGGTATCGGCGAGGACCATTCGCAACCGTCTCCATGAAGCTGGGCTACGGTCCCGCACACCGTTAGGCCGTCTTCCGCTCACGCCCCAACATCGTGCAGCCCGCCTCCAGTGGTGTCGCGACAGGCGTGAATGGAGGGACGAATGGAGACGTGTCGTCTTCAGCGATGAGAGTCGCTTCTGCCTTGGTGCCAATGATGGTCGTATGCGTGTTTGGCGCCGTGCAGGTGAGCGCCACAATCAGGACTGCATACGACCGAGGCACACAGGGCCAACACCCGGCATCAGGTGTGGGGAGCGATCTCCTACACTGGCCGTACACCACTGGTGATCGTCGAGGGGACACTGAATAGTGCACGGTACATCCAAACCGTCATCGAACCCATCGTTCTACCATTCCTAGACCGGCAAGGGAACTTGCTGTTCCAACAGGACAATGCACGTCCGCATGTATCCCGTGCCACCCAACGTGCTCTAGAAGGTGTAAGTCAACTACCCTGGCCAGCAAGATCTCCGGATCTGTCCCCCATTGAGCATGTTTGGGACTGGATGAAGCGTCGTCTCACGCGGTCTGCACGTCCAGCACGAACGCTGGTCCAACTGAGGCGCCAGGTGGAAATGGCATGGCAAGCCGTTCCACAGGACTACATCCAGCATCTCTACGATCGTCTCCATGGGAGAATAGCAGCCTGCATTGCTGCGAAAGGTGGATATACACTGTACTAGTGCCGACATTGTGCATGCTCTGTTGCCTGTGTCTATGTGCCTGTGGTTCTGTCAGTGTGATCATGTGATGTATCTGACCCCAGGAATGTGTCAATAAAGTTTCCCCTTCCTGGGACAATGAATTCACGGTGTTCTTATTTCAATTTCCAGGAGTGTATCTATTTTGTTCCGTTAAGAGCGATGTGCTTAGTTCCGTCTGCAAGAAAGTGTTGAATCCAACCGCAGGTCTGCTCCAATACTTTATAAGCTCGTATGTTTTTCATTAAACGGCAATGGGGGACTGGAGTACCTTTACATCTATCTATTTTGTTCCGTTAAGAGCGACGTGCTTAGTTCCGTCTGCAAGAAAGTGTTGAATCCAACCGCAAGTCTGCTCCGATACTTTATAAGCTCGTATGTTTTTCATTAAACGGCAATGCGGGACGGTATCAAATGCCTTACTGAAATCAAGGAACACAGTATCAACCTGAGCGCCGTTGTCCACTGCGCCGTGGGTCTCATGGAGGAACAGAGCGAGCTGAGTTCCACAGGATCTCTGTTTGCGGAATCCATGTTGATTTTTTTTAGCGGAGACGTACATTTTCCTTAAATATCATAGTTCTTGAGCATAAAACATGATCCATAATTCTAAAACAGATTGCAGTCTAAGATATAGGTCTATAATTGTATCCGACCTACGGCGTTTCTTAAAAACGGGAATGACCTGCACTTTATTCCAGTAATTAGTTACGTTTCGTTGCTCAAGCGATATATGATAAATTACTGCAAGAAGGGGAGCAAGTTCTTTCGCATTATCTTTACAGAATCTTATAGGTATCTCATCCGGTCCTGACACCTTTCCACTACTAAGCGATCGTAGCTGTTTTTTCATTTCCGCCATCGGTTATCTCAGTATCTGCCATTTCGAAGTTCGTATGACGATTGAAAGGAGGGACAGTGTGACGATCTTCCGCGGTGAAACAACTTCCGAAGACTGAATTCAGTATTTCGGCCATCTCTCTGTTATCTTCCGCTTCGGTACCGGTGTGGTCGATGAGAGAATGGGTAGATTATTTTGACCCACTTACTGATTTTACATACGATCAAAATCTCTTAGGGTTTTTACTCATTTCGGTTGACAACGTCTTACTTTCGAAATCACTGAACGCTTCTCTCATTGCTCTCCATATGCTCACTTTCGCTTTGTTCGGCTGTTGTTTGTCAACTAGGTTTTGCAAATGTTCAGATGTGTGTGAAATCTTATGGGACTTAACAGCTAAGGTCATCAGTTCCTAAGCTTACACACTACTTAACCTAAATTATCCTAAGGACAAACACACACACCCATGCCTGAGGGAGGACTCGAACCTCCGCCGGGACCAGCCGTACAGTCCATGACTGCAGCGCCTGAAACCGCCGGGTTAATCCCGCGCGGCTAGCTAGGTTTATACGTATCTTGAATCTGGGATGAAGTGCTCTTTGTTTACGTAGCGCTTCATAACACGCCTATTAAATCATGGTGGATCTTTCCTACCCCTTAGAATCTTACTCTGAACCTGCTTGTCTAGGGCATGTTGAACGATGCCTTTGAATTTTTTTCATTTCTTGTCCATATCTTCGTCCCCATCACTGAATATTTGATGCTGACTGCTAAGATATTCTGAAATTTGTATTCTGTCACCCTTGCTGAGCAACCTATCTTCCTACTTTCCGTAACATGCCTTGAAGGACCCGTCGTCATAGATGCTGTCACAACCTTCTGATCACTGAAACCTCCCTCTACGTTAACTGATTCAAGTTCAGGTGTGTTTGTTGCCAGGAGGTCTAAGACGTTACCCTCAGGCGTTGGTTATCTAACTATGTGCTCAAGGTAATTTTCGGACAAGACATCGAGAACAATGCCACACGAATCCCTGTCTGTGGCACCAGTTTTGATGGCATAACACTCCAAATCTATATTTGGTAAGTTGAAGTCACCCCAGAGACATCACACATGCCAACAATCTTTATAGAGATAGGTAATATCTACATACGTCCGTTTTTAATGTGAATACACGATGATTTTAAGACTTTGGAAAAAGCTGATCAACATTAAGGGGTCATGATTTTAGTGCAAAAACATATAACTGGAAGTCACCACCAGCATTTGTTTCGACGTGGGCGTTCTTCAACAGCCTTAAAAAGACGTAATTTGTTAATTTCTCGCAGATTACTACTGGTAAAACATTCAGGTTTATATCATATTTTAACACACGCTTGAGAGTAGTAGAATTTTGATACACATGTACGCCTCTGTCTCTAGACAGGAAACGGTGTGTGTATTGCTGTAGACAGGTTGCACGTAATAACAGATGCCCACTACTTGGCGCTGTGCAGCTCTAACATGTGATTTTGCAGGTGGAGAAAAAATTATTCTCGCTGTTTGTCTCCCATTACTGTTATTGCGGAACTGGTGGATTCCGAAACAGCTACGGGAGTCTCAGCGATGTCTGACACATATGACCTTGATGGCATCATCTATCAGTACACACATGTTCGACATGTGTGCCCCAGTCTTTCTATACACGTGCAGAGTCACACCATCATTCACTGCAGTGCACAGTGGCCAGCACACATTGATCAGCATCTGCCAGACAGCTACATCGGGGTTTCTGAGATAGGTGCCATGGCACGCTGCAAAAAAGGAATACGTCGGAAAAATATTCTTCTCTTTGATAAGCGGATGCATTGCATTCACCACCACTTACACGTGGCCCCAGAAATGGAATAGCAGACATCTGCTCCGAAATATAATACTATTTTCTGAGAACACCGGCGGAAACTGGGTAAGATAGCATTGGCAGTGAACCGCTGCGAGCAGGTACCATCCTCCCTGGTACCACGTGACTGGGGAGAGGGGGAGAACTGGACTCCTATTGGTTGAAATAAACCATGGATTCCGGTTGCAGTTGGTTTTCAGCTATAAATAAGGTGTTTTGGCGCGAAAAAGTCATTAACAATTAATACAGGGTAATTGTAAACGTAACGATCTGTTTCTTGCAACAAAAGCATGCAGGTGACGGCTTAGTATTTGATGCATCATATTTATTGTCTCCTCTTAGAAAACTCCGACAAAGTTCTCATTCCAAGAGGACGAAAATTTGGTGTATTCTTAAGATTTCACTGACTTATTGTATCCAACTCACTTCCATAGCAAAAAACGTAACCGCATGTCGAAAATTTGATGACGTCGACCGAAAATGCTTTTTCCTGAACTGTCCATACATCGTCCTAATAACGTATTTCCGCAAATAAAGTTAAAAGGAAAATATAGTGCAGCTCTTACTGAACACATTGATGCAAGTTCCACGTTTACAAACTGAGTAGTTTCACAGTGTGAAGGAGCTGCATGAAATGTAAGATTAGGCGTGAGTTCCATGAGAGATGTGGCAACTCAGTTCCGTGCCTCCAAGTTTTGCTGCCAAACTGTCAATCCATAAGTAATTTTGAACAGACTGTTCCTACGTCAAAAATAACTGGTAGTACTTTCATAGACGCATTGGTGGCCTATGCTGTTGCACTGTTCTCCATGCAATATTCGTACGTCTTTTTGTTAGTTGTTAGTTATCTGAAAACAGATAACAGTACACAAGCGGTGGAAACTAAGAAAACGCTCTGTCTACTATACTGAAGTGCGGTTTTCATTAGTTACAGGGGACAACGTTGCGAATTTTCTTATATACAAAAGTAATTCCTGACGTTTACAACTGCTGAATTATGACGCTGACTTCGTTTCTTTCAATAGAACTACTTTTGTTGTGGTTTTAACAAGAGTCATCGGGAAATACTTCGACGACGTAACATGTACGAACCTTGACAAAGCAGTAACAAGATAAGAGTGACAAGCAAACATATTACTCAGTTACAGTTCGTGTGTGTAGCTGTGTGTTTTAAGACCATCTACATCTACACTACTGACCATTAAAATGGCTACACCAAGAAGAAATGCAGATGATAAACGGGTATTCATTGGACAAATATATTATACTAGAACTGACATGTGATTACATTTTCACGCATTTTGGGTGCAGAGATCCTGAGAAATCAGTACCCAGAACAACCGCCTCTGGCCGTAATAACGGCCTTGATACACCTAGGCATTGAGTCAAAAAGATCTTGGATGGCGTGTACAGGTACAGCTGCCTATGCAGCTTCAACACGATAACACAGTTCATCAAGAGTAGTGGCTGGCGTATTGTGACGAGCCTGTTGCTCGCCCACCATTGACCAGACGTTTTCAGTTGGTGAGACATCTGGAGAATGTGCCGGCCAGGGCAGCAGTCGAACATTTTCTGTATCCAGAAAGGCCCGTACAGGACCTGCAACATGCGGTCGTGCATTATCCTGCTGAAATGTAGGGTTTCGCAGGGATAGAATGAAGGGTAGAGCCACGGGTAGTAGCCCATCTCAAATGTAACGCCCACTGTTCAAAGTGCCGTCAATGCGAACAAGAGGCGACCGAGACGTGTAACCAGTGGCACCCCATACTATCACGCCGTGTGATACGCCAGTATGGCGATGACGAATACACGCTTCCAATGTGCGTTCACCACGATGTCGCCAAACACGGATGCGACCATTATGATGTTGTAAACAGAACCTGGATTCATCCGAAAAAATGACGTTCTGCCATTCGTGCACCCAGGTTCGTCGTCGAGTACACCATCGCAGGCGCTCCTGTCTGCGATGCAGCGTCAAGGGTAACCGCAGCCACAGTCTCCGATCTGATAGTGCATGCTGCTGCAAACGTCGTTGAACTGATCGTGCAGATGGTTATTATCTTGCAAACGTCCCCATCTGTTGACTCAGGGATCGAGACGAGGCTGAACGATCCGTTACAGACATGCGGATAAGATGCCTGTCATCTCGGCTGCTAGTGATACGAGGCAGTTGGGATCCAGCACGGCGTTTCGTATTACCCTCCTGAACCCACCGATTCCATATTCTGCTAACAGTCATCGGATCTCGACCAACGCGAGCAGCAATGTCGCGATACGAAAAATCGCAATCGTGATAGGTTACAATCCGACCTTTATCAAAGTCGGAAACGTGATGGTACGCATTTCTCGTTCTTACACGAGGCATCATAACAACGCTTCACCAGGCAACGTCGGTCAACTGCTGTCTGTGTATGAGAAATCGGTTGGAAACTTTCCTGATGTCAGCACGTTGTAGGTGTCGCCACCGGCACCAGCCCTGTGTGAATGATCTGAAAAGCTAATCATTTGCATATCACAGCATCTTCTTCCAGTCGGTTAAATTTCGCGTCTGTAGCACGTCATCTTCGTGGTGTAGCAATTTTAATGGCCAGTAGTGTACATACGCATTCCGCAAGCCAACAGACGGTGCATGCTGAGGGTACCTTGTACCATTGCCAATCGTTTCCTTTCCTGTTCCACAAGCAATTGGAGAGAGGGAAAAAGACTATCTATATGCCTCCGCACGAGCCCTAATTTCTCTTATCTTGTCTTCTCGGCCCTTGCGCGAAATTTACGTTGACGGCAGAAGAATCTTTATACAGTCACCTGCAAATGCCAGTTTTCTAAGTTGTCTTAATGGTATTTCGCGAAAAGAATGTCGTCTTTCTTCCGTACACTTTCCCAGTAAATCGAAATTGGCCACTCGCCATCCGCACTACCGTTGTTACGTGCTTGTTCGCTATCATAACACATTGCAGCATTATGCCCAGCTATTTAACCGACTTGTTTGTGCCAAGCAGCATATCACTAATTCTGTATTCAAATTTTACATGGTTGTTTTTCATACTCATATGCATTTTCTCACACTTTCTTCACATTTACATCAACCTGCCATTCATCACACAAAGTAGATATTCTGTCTGAGTCGTCCTATATCCTTCTGCTGTAACTCAGAAACAATACTTTATGGAAAACAGTGAGCAAACGATCACAGGCTGTGCATTGTCGGAGCAGCGATTAGACATCTCGCTCATGAGCTTCATGCAGACTTTTACAATGTCTACGACAGTTGAAAAACTGGATACGTTTATCATTTTGGCCGACAAAAAGGCGCGTGAGCATGCGCATACTAATTCCCATCAATCCCCCCGGCCAACCGTGCGGTTTGAACGTCCTAACGCAAGCCGGTCTGCAGTAACGACGATTTTATTTCATATAGTTCAATAATTGTCACTGTGTAAGTTTGAACATTCATGCACTCAGCCCATTTTGCGTGTTTGCCAGTTGAATGACATTTACAGACTTTTAAAGTGACCAGAATAGACATCGCGTTGAAGTATGACAGATTTATACATCTTTTGTATGTCTACATAATTCTGCATACGAATCTACTGTTAGCAACTGGCGCTGCAATTTCAGCAACTAAGTTATGTATTATTTTTACTATTTAATATTAGATGTAGAATAAATTAATATCTGAATTCTCTGTTCATTCGCATATTCCTCGCTACTGTGTCCACTAAAGAACTACAGAGCGTGCAAAGGAAGACACAATAATATGCACAGCTGTTCCCCAAGCGGCGGCAAACGCATAACAGTAGGTTTGCACAGGCGCCCACAAAAACCCGGATCCTTACCTGTCATTGCGTGTTTGTGGCTCGATATGAATTCGATACTACAGGTCTTTTAACTGTTCAAAAGTGGTTCAGATGGGTCTGAGCACTCTGGGACTTAACATCTGAGGTCATCAGTCCCCTAGAACTTAGAACTACTTAAACCTAACTAACCTAAGGACATCATACACATCCATGCCCGAGGCAGGATTCGAACCTGTGACCGTAGCGGTCGCGCGGTTCCAATCTGAAGCGCCTAGAACCTAGAACCGATTGGCCACTACGGTCGGCTTTTAACTGTTGTTACAGTATTTTCGCAGAAATAAAGTAATTCCGCTAGCAAAGCCAAATAAGTCATAATTGCATTATTGACTTGCAGCGAACCATCGGAGACAACGAGTCCCTTACACCAAAATATCCAGAAAATATCCCTGAACAGCCTCTGAAGTTTTGTCAGTGGAGTTCTGGTTCATCATGTTCAGTTGACGTGAGTTGTACGTAGCTTCTTCTCACTCTCCCTGCGCTATGTGTGGGTGCCCTCTATGCACTGAGATGACAAAAGTCATGGGATATCTGGTAATATCATGTCGGACCTCCTTTTGCCCATCGTAGCGCAGCAGCTCGACGTGGCATGGACTCAACAAGTCGATGGACGTCCGCTGCAGAAATACTGAGCCATGCTTCCTCTGTAGCCGTCCATAACTGCGGAAATGTTGGGTCAATGGTTCGCCGGCCGAAGTGGCCGTGCGGTTAAAGGCGCTGCAGTCTGGAACCGCAAGACCGCTACGGTCGCAGGTTCGAATCCTGCCTCGGGCATGGATGTTTGTGATGTCCTTAGGTTAGTTAGGTTTAACTAGTTCTAAGTTCTAGGGGACTAATGACCTCAGCAGTTGAGTCCCATAGTGCTCAGAGCCATTTGAACCATTTTTTTGGGTCAATGGTTCAAATGGCGCTGAGCACTATGGGACTTAACATCTATGGTCATGAGTCCCCTAGAACTTAGAACTACTTAAATCTAACTAACCTAAGGACATCACACAACACCCAGTCATCACGAGGCAGAGAAAATCCCTGACCCCGCTTGGAATCGAACCCGGGAACCCGGGCGTGGGAAGCGAGAACGCTACCGCACGACCACGAGTTGCGGACGCGGAAGTGTTGTCCAGTGTAGGATGTTGTGTTCTAACTGATGTCTCGATTATGTCCCATAAATACACTACTGACCATTAAAATTGCTACACCAAGAAGAAATGCAGATGATAAACGGGTATTCATTGGACAAATATATTATACTAGAACTGACATGTCATTACATTTTCACGCAGTTTGGGTGCATAGATCCTGAGAAATCAGTACCCACAACAACCATCTCTGGCCGTAATAACGGCCTTGATACGCCTGGGCATTGAGTCAAATAGAACTTGGAAGGTGTGTACAGGTACAGTTGCCCATGCAGCCTCAACACGATACCACAGTTCATCACTGGCGTATTGTGACGATCCAGTTGCTCAGCTACCATTGCCCAGACGTTTTCAATTGGTGAGAGATCTGGAGAATGTGCTGGCCAGGGCAGCAGTCGAACATTTTCTGTATCCAGAAAGGCCCGTACAGGACCTGCAACATGCCGTCGTGCATTGTCCTGCCGAAATGTAGGGTTTCGCAGGTATCGAATGAAGGGTAGAGCCACGAGTCGTAACACATCTCAAATGTAACGTCCACTGTTCAAAGTGCCGTCAATGCGAACAAGCGGTGACCGAGACGTGTAACCAATGGCAACCCATCCATCACGCTGGGTGATACGCCAGTATGACAATGACGAATACACGCTTCCAATGTACGTTCACCACGATGTCGCCAAACGCGGATACGACCATCATGATACTGTAAACAGAACCTGGATTGATCGGACAAAACTGTCCTTTTGCCATTCGTGCACCCAGGTTCGTCGTTGAGTATACCATCACAGGCACTCCTGTCTGTGATGCAGCGTCAAGGGTAACCGCAGGCATGGTCTCCGAGCTGATAGTCCATGCTGCTGCAAACGTCGTCGAACTGTTCGTGCAGATGGTTGTTGTCTTGCAAATGTCCCCATCTTTGACTCAGGGATCGAGACGTGGCTGCAAAATCCGTTAGAGCCATGCGGATAAGATACCTGTCATCTCGACTGCTAGTGAAACGAGGCCGTTGGGATCCAGCGCGGCGTTCCGTATTACCCTCTTGAACCCACCAATTCCATATTCTGCTAACAGTCATTGGATCTCGACCAACGTGAGCAGCAATGTCGCGATACGATAAACCGCAATCGCGATAGGCTACAATCCGACCTTTATCAAATTCGGAAATGTGATGGTACGCATTTCTCCTTCTTACACGAGGCATCACAACAACGTTTCACCAGGCAACGCCGCTCAAGTGCTGTTTGTGTATGAGAAATCGGTTGGAAACTTTCCTCATGTCAGCACGGTGTAGATGTCTCCACCGGCGCCAACCTAGTGTGACTGTTCTGAAAAGCTAGTCATTTGCATATCACGGCATCTTCTTCCTGTCGGTTAAATTTCGTGTCTGTAGCACGTCATCTTCGTGGTGTAGCAATTTTAATGGACAGCAGTGTATTCGATGTCATTCATGTCGGGTTATCTGGGTGGTCAAATCATTCGCTCGCATTATCCGGTATGTTCTTCAAACAAATCGCAAACAAATGTGGCCCAGTGACTTGTTTGGGAACATGAAGTACATGAATAGCTGCAGATGGTCTCCAAGTAGCCGAACATAATAATTTTCAGTCAGTGATCGGTTCAGCTGGACCAGAGGACCCAGTCCATTCCATGTAAACACAGCCCACACTGTTATTGGAACCACAACCAACTTGAGCAGTGCTTTGTTGAAAACTTGGGTACAGGGCTTCGTGAGGTCTGGACCATACGCGAGCCCTACCATCAGCTCTTACCAACTGATATCGGGTCTCATCTGACCAGGTCACGGTTTTCCAGTCGTCTAGGACCCAACCGATACGCTCACGAGCCCAGAAGAGGCGCTGCAGGCAATATCGTGCTATTAGCAAAGGCACTAGCGTCAATCGTCTGCTGCCACAGCCCAGTAACGCCAGATTTCGCCACAGTGTCCTAACGGATACGTTCTTCGTTCGTCCCACATTGATTTCTGGGGTTATATCGCGCAGTGTTGCTTGTCCGTTAGCGCTGCCAACTCTACAAATGCGCCGGTACACTCGGCCGTTAAGTGAAGGCCGTCGGCATTGCTTTTTACGTGGTGACAGGTAATCTCTGAAATTTGGTATTCTCGGCACACTCTTGACACTGTAGATCTCACAGTACTGAAATGAACCATGCGTCTAACTCCAACTGACATTCCGCGTTCAGTCTCTTAATTCTCGTCGTGCGGCCACAATCACGTCGGAAACCATTTCACATGAATCACCCGAGAACAAACGACACCTCTGCCGCCGGCCGGTGTGGCGCTGCGGTTAAAGGCGCTTCAGTCTGGAACCGCGTGACCGCTACGGTCGCAGGTTCGAATCCTGCCTCGGGCATGGATGTGTGTGATGTCCTTAGGTTAGTTAGGTTTAAGTAGTTCTAAGTTCTAGGGGACTGATGACCGCAGATGTTAAGTCCCATAGTGCTCAGAGCCATTTGAACCATTTGACACCTCTGCCAACGCACTGCCCCTTTTATACCTTGTGTACACGATACTATCTAAATCTGTACATGTCTGCATATCGATATAACATGACTTTTTCTACATCAGTGTATGTGACTTAAAACATGAAGACAATTTTCTTTATTACAATAATTATACATCTACATCCATACTGTACCAACCACAGTGAGATCAGCGACAGAGTGTACTTCTTATTGTCCTTGTTATTAAGGTTTATCAGCGTTCCATTCAAGTAGGGAGAGCGGGAGGGATGATTGCTTAAACACCTCAGAGGGCACTGTATTTAGTCTAAACTTGTCCTCGTTATCCCTATGGGGAACATATGTGAGGCTTGTAGTGTATTCCTAGACTGACCATGTAATGCTGGTTCTCGAATTTTACTAACTAGGCTTACTCAGAAGAATTTGCCTCGATCTTCATACTTCTGGTTTTTAGAAGACTGTTGATGCTGTTCCGCACAAGCGGCTTCTAATCAAATCGTGTGCTTATGAAGTATCGTCTCAGGTGTGCAACTGGATTCGTGGTAACTGATGGAGAGTCATCGACTAAAGCACAACTGACATCTGGTGTTCCCCAAGGAAGTGTTACAGGAGCTCTGCTGTTCCTAACCTAAATATATAATTTACGAGACAATCTGATTTGCAATCTCAGATTGTTTTCAGATGACGCTATCATTTACCATCTAATAAGGTCGTCAGAAGATGACTTAGAGGTGATACTAGTACGACAACCTTCGTAACACGCTAATCTACATTGTTGCCAAATTTATTCAAGATGGCGGATCCAAGATGGCGGCGATAGATATGGCAACATCGCAATGACGCTATGACGGGAAGTTCAAATAGGGGAAATAGGTCAATTGGGCTACCTCCACTAACACAACCCCTCCCATCCCCCATACCCCTTCTCGCCCTCCCCCAGAAAATGGTGTAAAGCTCAAATTTTGGTGGGGAAAAAAGGGCACTTGGGCTACTTCCGCTAACCTAAGAAAATGGTGGGAAAAGAGATCACTTGGGCTACCTTCACTAACTTAAATCATCTGACTGCCACCTCTTCCTAGGAATGAAGGACTCAGTCTGTGCTGGGCTGCTGGAGAGGATGGACATTAGTCTTTATTTTGCAGGCAGTCTTTATTTAAACTATTTGAGGCAGTAGCTCCATCCAGTGTGTTCACCGGAGTCCAAATGAGCTAGTTCACAGTACTGGCAGCAGAGGGCACTGCTGTCCCATGGCAGTCTGGGGAAAAATGGTGGGAAAAGGACTCAGTTTCTGTCCAGCTGCTGGAGAGAGGAAGGAGTGTACTTCATTTATTTTGGAACAATTTATTTAGGGACGGATTTCATGTAGTTTATTTCTTACACTGATACAAAACACTCGCTCTGATGTGCTTGGGGTGAAAGTAAATAGTCTACAGACCTGAAAACTACTCGTAAATCAACGAAATAATGCAAAACACTGATACACAGACAAGAAAACATCTCGTAAATTACCGAAATAATGCACTGCACACCCTACAGACCTGCACACTACTCGTAAATCACCAAAATAATGCTGTGCAGTAATGTGTAGAGACTCGTAAATTGTCAAAATACTGCATGTAAAAGGCTCTGCAAACACGCATGCCAATTGTCAACTCTCGAAATTATGCACTGCACAGCCTACACACCTGTTCACAAAATAGTGCAACGGACACAAAAACAACTCGTAAATTGTCAAAAAATAATGCATATGTAACCCTATGCAAACACGCTTAAACAGCCGAAAATAATGCAGTGGACACTCACTCACTGCACCTAAAAACGCTTTCTAACTATTGTCAACCACGGCGAATCAGAGGCTACAACGTGCACACACGCCAACGCCGCCGACCCCATAGATGCGCTTTCCAAGGCCAGCTGGACGAACGCCACCGCCGGAGAGATGGACACAGGGGCGCGACCTATTGCTCTCAGGCTGCTGCCGCCTAGAGCCAGTAGGTGAAAGTCACGTAACTTATCGGGTATACAGTTAGAATTCTTTGAGTGTCATACTGACGTCACATGTCTATGTAAATAAGACCTAAGTCACCCTCTGAACGTGCACATGTTCACCTAACCACTGTGGCTGAGGCGTACCTGCTGGTCCAGTGCCATGAGAGATGTTAGCATAGCAGCTGACCCTCGCAGATGCAACTAAAAGGTTCTCAATGTTATACTGATATCACAGGTCTTTGTAAATAAATTATTAGAATACGAAAGTTTTATATTTTTATCTGAATATATAAATGTCTTCGAAGACATTATTCGGTAATGGCAGGGTGAAATATCTCGATGCTCTACTTAAAAGAAATTAAAAAGATCAATCTGGACCTATAATGGCTTGTATAGCCATATGCTGTATGCCTAATTTTAAAATGGAAATCTATTACACAAAAGAAAACATAGATATCGGCAGCTATTTTATAGCCAGTCTGGTGGTGGAATTCCAAGTTACTCCACCGGATGACTGAAGTCATCTGGTCTGCCCATGTTATTTCCTACAGAATCAAGACTGGGAAACTAACTCTATTATACATTCGCAGCTATACCTAACAGGAACATAGTCATGCCAGATATGTTACGATTCCAACACCCTGTGCTAATTTCCGTATGGTGTTGCAAATAAATACCTAGGATTGGCCTTCGAATCTACACTTATTTAACACATGTTTAACATGTTTCGGATGTTCGCGGTGTGTTACTGCAAAATACGAGATGTGATTGACAGTCTGAGACATTTACCATGCTGCATTAATGGATGGGAGCTACAGTTCTTGCGACAACTACTTACATAGAAGTCTGTTTTACTGATAATTCAATTGTTTATATTTCTGAACATATTGAGCCGTGCTGCAGCTCGCGTTGGTGCAGTTTGTAGATTTCCGCCCTCTGTTGCAGGCCAGACGGTATCATTTAGTTGACATGGATGACGTTAAGAAACTTCCTGGCAGATTAAAACTGTGTGCCGGACCGAGACTCGAACTTGGAACCTTTGCCTTTCGCGGGCAGGTGCTCTACCAACTGAGCTACCCAAGCGCGACTCGCGCCCCGTTCTCACAGCTTTACTTCTGCCAGTATCTCGTCTCCTACCTTCCAAACTTTACAGAAGCTCTCCTGCGAACCTTGCACAACTAGAGCTCCTGAAAGAAAGGATATTGCTGAGACATGGCTTAGCCACAGCCTTGGGCTGCAACGGAGTGTGCGCTGATATGAAACTTCCTGGCAGATTAAAACTGTGTGCCGGACCGAGACTCGAACTCGGGACCTTTGCCTGAAACCGCTTAGTACTTGAAGACCCTACTGTGTTAAAAGCACGTGGCTCAGTGATTAGACGCTGAGGTTACTCAACTGTGAATCAACAAAGCAGTGAAGAGATTTGTTTCATTCTGCGAACCGTCATCAAAGTTGTCACAGTGAGTTCAGTGTGCGTTTGTGTGCCTAATGAATTTGATGTCACTCATTTGGTACTTGGTTTTGGCTCGGTTTGCGATTGTTTCCGCAATGACGTGAGGTTGCTGATTCTAGTTGGTTACATTTCGGTTTGCCCTCGCACGCAAATCGAGTGGGGTTTTAGCTACTGTTAGTTTGTCTTGTGTTCTGTACTTTGATTTGTTTGTTCAGATTTTCGAGTTTGTGAAGTCGGATGGAAATCTGGTAGTGTGGTTCCTTTCTCGTTCTGGGAGCTTTTAAAACAGTATTATAGGGATGTAGTGCAGACCGCCGGTTCCGGCTTTGGTGAATTGTTCCATCGTTGCATTTAGTTTATCGGACGTCAGGTAGCTTCAGCAAGATTATCATTAGTCATTCATTAGTCTGCCACTTGTCTGAGTTACCGTCTTGTGAAGTGAATGCAACTCTTGGCTGCCTATTTCATCGCTCGCGAAAGTGTTTGTTGCCGGACACTCTCAGAGGTCGACTCCTGGGGCACCATCTGGATCAGTCGCTTGTTCTTTTAATTAACTTTTGCTATTGTATTTTCTGTTTTACAGCAGGTTTCAAAATTTTTTTGTTGTTATTGCCGTTCCTGGCGTGTAAGGCCTTCAGCCGTGATTGTGATCATTTGTTTTAAAATCCTATTTGGTATTTGTATTTTAGCAGTAAGCCTTAAAACATTATTTACTGCCACTCCTGGTGACTGATGCCTTCTGCGGTGTTTGTGGCGACTTCCCCTTGATATTTCAGTACCACTAATTTGTAAGTTGCAGCGAGTTTTATACAATTCTTTATTTATTGCCATTCCTGGCGTGTAAGGTCTTCTGCCCACATCACAGTGGCTTGCTTTTAAAACATTATCTGTTGTATCTGAATTTAATGGTGAACTGCTAAATTGTAACTCACTGAAAACACTATTGTTTACACTTGTTTATTCCGTCATTAATAACGTGTGGTATTTTTTAAATTTATTGTTGAGTCTGGAATTACTGATTTAAAATAAATTGTGTGTAACTGTAAAAGGCAACCAATAGTAACCGAGTACGGCCCCATCCACAATCGTAACAGATTCCTGCCTTCCCTTGACCAAGAGGTTTCACATGTATTAAACGCGGATTCATTGCGTTTTTCAAAGGCTTGTCCACACTGTATGTCGCTTATTGCTTATAAGAAGATGTGGCTCTCACAAAAGCGGTGTTGTCTTACATTATACGAAACACACACTGCCCATGAATGTCATTTCCCGGTAGTGTTTTCGTGAAAAGAGCGTTGTTTGATTTGGCTTCACGTAATACTAGCCTGTTGTTTAAACCTACTGGTACCAGGTCCAGCATTACGTCATTGATTTCTTTTTGGGAGAACTTGCATATCAGCCTCGGTATGGTCTCTGCTGGTGCGTTGAATGACGATACATTAAACTGTTATCATCAAACAGACGTGGCCTGGAACTCAAGTGATGTGACTTAGCCGGCCGGTGTGGCCGAGCAGTTCTAGGCACTTCAGTCTGGAACCGCGCGACCGCTACAGTCGCAGGTTCGAATCCTGCCTCGGGCATGGATGTGTGTGATGTCCTTAGGTTAGTTAAGTTTAAGTAGTTCTAAGTTCTAGGGGACTGATGACTTCAGATGTTAAGTCCCATAGTGCTCAGAGCCATTTTTGATGCGGTCCGCGCAGTGTGTCACTTCTCCAGAAATCATTGCAAAAGTGCACTAAATGGTCATGGAGGATCGCCGATTGAAAGTGCATGAAATTGCTCACACTTTCTAGATGTCATCTAAAAGGGTATACCACATTTTAACTGAAGAATTAGAAATGAAAATATTATCTGCAAGATGGGTGCCGCGACTCTTGACGCGCGCCCGCACACAGGTGCCGTCGCCGTGCAAACTTCCACGAATTAAGGTATGAATTGTTGCCACACCCGCTTTATTCACCTTGGAAAAACTGAAAATTTTTCTTGGTGGACGAAGATTCACTTCAAACGGAGAATTAATAGTCGCAGTTGACAACTATTTTGCAGGCCTGGGGGAAACTTGTTTTCGACATGAGATCAAGGCACTGGAACATCATTGGACCAAGAGCATCAATCTACAAGGAGACTACATTGAGAAATAAAAAAAAGTTTCAGTGATGTAAGGATTTTTTTTTCTATTCCGTTCTGAGAACTTTTTAAACCACCCTCGCATGTCATGAACTTTTAGATATACAATTGTTCTGATTTTGCCGTCTGTGCTTAGACGCCAATTTGCTTTGAAAAGTGAAGAACATGAGAGCCTCAACATCCATGGCTCCAGCAGCAAATAAAACTAAGCCCACTCAGTGTGTCAGAAATGAACACCTCAGCAGCTATAGGACTCCCTCTGACAGTAGCTAAATCTCGAAAAGTGGTGAGCGTCCAATTTAGAGACAGAGATCCAATTTAGAGTCAGAGACATATTTATTTATTTATTTATTTCGAGCTGTAGGTGAAGGGGTGCTCTCTGTAGAGTTTAAATCTGCATGCTATTAGTGTCGAGTGGTCTGTGAATTTTTTTAACACCAGTTCTGTGATATCATTAATTTTGAGCCATATTGTGATCTTTAGAAATAAATAAATAAACTGTTTGAAGTTCATCCCTGCAACTGGTTAAATAAGCAATATTCCGCACTGCCTTGTCGCCTGAAAGTTGTTTAAACAATATTCCAGTGCCTTAAATTGTTTAATGCAATGTGACTGACGACATATTATGCTACTATCGTGAGATCCTTACAATCCAACACCGACTGAGCAATTGTTCCCACCATTTGTTGGTCTTGGAGGGGTAGAATGTCCTCTGGTGGTGGCACTCCTAATTGTGTACGTGAATAAATAATCAGGGTGAAATTGTTTAAATAAATACTATACTGATTGATCTTCCCAGTCCGGCTGCTCAACAAAGACTGAGCGAGTTTCCTGTATTTTCAAGGGGTTAGTGGGTGGTGGGGCTGGTGTGGTAAGGGGAGTAGGGAGGGGGAGAGGGGAAGGGATGAGCGATGCGTGGTAGGGGAAAGGAAGCATGTGCCAGCTGTGGACAACTCATGACATCTTCATGCAGTGGGTAAATAATTGATCAATTAAATAATCTGCAAAATTGATTTGATGTCAGTTCAATATCAAAAGTGCCCCACAGCCCACTTTGACCTGTTACTGCTGTTGTGAAAAGAACTGAGACATGCCATCAGCCAACACACGAAGAATTTCTGTGAAGATAAGAACAAACAGGCTGTATTATAGTCTTAGGTTTAGCGAAGTAGATTTCGTAAAATTCTTCAGTAATAATAATAATAATAATGACGATAATAATAACAGTAAGGTGGATGGTTTTACAGTAAATGCACTAAGAAGATTATAATTATTCGACAGAAATTTGTTAATTTCTCTATATAGGTTTTTGTTCTTAATCATACTTAATTTTTGTCCAGCAGTGTTGTAAATATTGAAACGTCCCCTTAGAAAAATTGTACAGGACTGAGCTTAAACTGACACACAATATTTTTAGCGCAACGCAATCTGACTTTCAAAAATCCCTACAAAAGAATGGCCCTGACTAACATTAACCTATAACTTTCACAAATCACTTACCTCACAAAAATCTTCATTACTCGAACTACTGCAATACAGCGAGCGCCACTACTGCCAGCTAAATAAAAGTTTCAAACTACGGAAGGCACTAACTACTGATAGGCATAGTTAGCAAATGAAAGATTTTAATAGAGAACAAACAATGTATTTATCTTAATAATCATAATATATATAGCAGCTCATGCCATCCAGTCTTACAAATTTCAAAACTCCACCATCTCTCTCCCCACATCCACCGCTGCTGGCGGCTCACCTCCAACTGCGCAACGCTACGCACTGTTAGCATCCAGCTGCCCAACACTACAATGGCAGACAACAATGCAAACTAGCCACAGACTGCACACAGCACAGCCAGTGATTTTCATACAGAGCGCTACGAAGCGTTACCAATATAAAAACCTAAACAGCCTACTTACATAGCCCCCATGCTACCCACAAAAAATTTTACAAATTGTTTTGGGCACTGGCCAACACAGATTTGAAAAAATTTTTCATAATTACAGTAAGAAAAATATCAAATGCACACACTTATTAATACAATGTTGGTCAAAAGCTAAAATTTTCTCACAGTCCATAAAGACAGTCCTGATCATTCATCACAGTAAAACTGCCGTTTCTTTTCTCAAAGTCTGAGCAGTAAAAGACAATGCACACGGAAGCAGTGGATTTCCATGCAGTCTTGAAGTAGTGTTGTCCTTCCAACGGAAAGACAGTGCTGACTCTTGACATGCTGACAGGTAATGGGCCACAACAGAGCAAACCCACAGCAGAGTCATTCGAAGTTTTGAAGAATATTGGTAGGTAGGTCATCACAGAGTAGACCCACTGTAGTCCTGGTAGAGATTATTGTATTGGTGGGCCATCAGAGGTGCAGACCCACTGCAGTCCTTGTAGAAATAATGGTATTGGTGGGTCATCAAAGGTGTGGACCCATTGTAGTCCTTGTAGAGACGGCCAGCAGCCATCTGTTGCGACTGTGCAGGTGCACAATCACCATCGAAGAGTCTTGCAGAGAATATAGCAAGTCCATAACCACCACTTGTGCACTCACAAAGTTTTTGGAATTGTCCTTAGAACCAGCAATGCTGTTATCCAGTCCCTTGCTGAATTATTAACACACGTGCAAACACTAACAGTCCCTACTTCTCACATATTGTCCATATACTATGACCAACAGAAACGTGTGCAGTGAAATGGAACTTACAAGTTAATAATATGATGAACTGGTGACAATTGCAATTTTATAACATGAGAATACAATTACAAAGGTACAAAATACATCATTAAAAACATAATAATACAGATAACATTTGTGGTAATGCAGGCTTTTCAAAAGAATCGAAATAACATATACATCAGTGTTACAGGAATTATAAGTACCTGTATAAAAGATCAGAATAACTTTTGAAACATCAACTTTACACATGAGCATTAAAACAGAACAGAATTAATAATGTCTAACATCTTTACAAAGTAAATAACATATTATTAATGCAAATTATATTTGAGGATAACAGTATTCCTCATCATAGTGAATGTAGCTTAGTACTAGAAAAATGCTACAGCATAAATCTTAGTAGCTAAACACATAAAGACAGGAAAAACACAAATACACAAGAGTACACAAACACATAGCAGAATAACACAGGAGGAAAGGACAGGGTTTGTTTTCAGTGTAACATTTGGTACTGCAGTCCACCCCAAAACTTCATTCCATATATCTTTCCTCTTATTTCGACATTTGTTTCCACCAAAAAAATTCTATCCAAGCATGCTTTCTGTATTTATATGTTCACACATTTCTTACCTCATTATTTATTTTCCATTATCTTACCTCATCATTTATTTCCAAGAAAATCCTACCTAAACCTGTTGTCCCTAACCCCTACTTTTTTGGTTCATATCTTTCAAAATACTTTTTTGGCCAAACCATTTTCTTATAGCTTCTCAATGCATTTCTTCCAATTCATCACAACTTGTTCTCTTATATGGCCTACCCCATCATAAGCTAACTTAAGTCTACTGAGCTCAGATGCTAAACTAAGGGACGAGGCAATGCAGCAGCACAAAACAATTAATACAAACAGCAATGAAAAAAAATTGAAATTGTCAAAGCAAGCTACAGTAAATCTAAATTACCAAGCAATGCAACATTACAACTAATATGAGCCAATGTGCAGCAACAAGAAAAATAATTCAGTAGTAAAACTAGCTTAACAGAGTAATACAAAGTGAAATTTAGTAGCACTATGCCTGGCAAACAGCAGCAGCAAATGTAATAACTTATATCTAAACATGACAAAGCTCAAGAAGAAAAAATATTACAGTAAAGATGGCCATGTCTAATACCTATGTCACATCTTAGTGTCTATGTAATTAAAGTGGTGCACCACAACAACTTATTGTAAAAAGAATATTACCATGTACTTGAAAAGAATATTATGTATGCAGTCCCTTCTTATTGTTCTTTCCTTACCAAGTGCTCCTTTTTTGAAGAATGTGGATCACAAAATTATTATTTAATAGATCTGTTGACAGAAAGTGTTCACATTAGCAAATGCATTTTATTTTATTTTATAAAACCAATGCTGCAACACAGCTGGAAACTAAATATCAAATGAAATAAGCAACTATGAAAAGCAAAGCATAAAAATATCATTCAATAGTCATGTGACATTTCATAAGTTAGTAGAAATTCTCTCAACTCTCGTATAAAGATGCTTGTCATAATCAGGTGTGCAGATGTAAGTATCTTTCCAAGTAATGAGCGTGTCGTATTTGCGATGCTTTCTCTAAAGGAATGTCAATGGCGAGGATAATGGCCTCTTTTTTTCCCCACCTAATGGCTTTCTTTTGTCAGACGACTACCTCTCAGCTGGGCGCCCAAAAAGCATTACGTCAAGGTCACTTACCTTTCTTACTGAAATATTTACGACCGCAGTTTCTGCTACAGTGGCAGTCTCATATAAAAAAATTCACAGGTTGAGAATTTGCATTACAAATGTGTAGAAACAAAATCCTATTGATATAACAGTGTCCAAAAAATTTTCATCGGCATTGTAATACATTCACGCATTTACATACATTTCATAACTCTCAAAGTACGATTCTTGGTTTCCAACAACCTTTTCCACAAATCAGAGTCCCTAACCACTACTCATTATTCCTTACCTTATTACACATATACATATTTGTCGACACTTCTTCAATATTTCATCATAATAAATATGTAGCATAATCAAATTCCTCATATACAGTAGCATCATCTTATTGATCATAAACATACCTCAACAGCATAATACACATCGTCGTCATAAAAATAACATCATAACACCTCAGTCAAATCTCAAAAACGTCGTAGCTTTCTGCAATAATGTCAAAACCTAAAAAAAGTTCTCTGCTCATTTCAATAGTGTCATCTACCTCAAACGTACTTTAAAAATCATGCTCCCTTACCAAATACATCATTCAAAGCTCTCATAGTATCACAATGGTTCCGAAAAAATATGAACAGTTCACAAAGTACAGACAAAATACAATGTCATAAGTGTGTAGTTATCCAGCTGTGTAATTGCGTAAACATCTGTCACTGATGTAGTAAAAAAAATGTTTGTCTCTCTCAGTTAAATGATCAGATAGCTGTGTAATTATGTGTTAGAGAAATATGGTACCGATGTGTAAAGTTGTATAAGCAAATACCATATTAGCTAGGGCTCCTTGTGCTTGCCAAACACATGGTAAACAAAGTAGGCATGTACCCCCCTGAGGATTAATGTAATTATACCATCAGGTGTTACAGATTACAGCAATGGAATGAAATGTATCACGGAAAACCTTTGTATCGTTGTACTTCAAATATCTTTAAAAATAAATGATTAAAGTACAAAATTAATCACTCAAATACGTGTCCTGTAGTGCTAAGATAATCTTTGTGGAAGTGTTGTAGTTATTGTCCTCCGAAAGCTAAGTTCTGCAGAAGTTAATGTACTTACCTCATGATAAATAAAAGTGAAATGCTTTGCATATAGATATCGTAGTTATTACGTACAGTACCGTGATCAAGAAAGTACTACACTGTAATGTATTGTTGTGCTACAAAACAAAACAAAAAGGCTGTCTTATTGTAGCTATACCACAAAGCTACTATTAAACATGTTTTACTTTCCAGAAGAATTCAGAAAAACTGTGCAGATATAAAGCAGATACAGCACAAAAGCAACATTGTAAATTGTCACTCATTAGTAGTGTCGTGATAAAATCGTGTAGCTGTCACATAAACTAACCACTGTGTCATCTGGTATCTCACAGAAAGTACTTTAAATCCAGAATGTATTTTCAAGTAAACCAAAATGTTGCATTAAAATCTCATTAGCAGTACTGGTAAATGTTCTAAGTATGTGAGCCTTATAGTCGTTATGTAATCCTGCAACTAACAAGCAAGAATGTACACACACAATTACACTGTGTCGTCTGTTTGCAATAACAATGCATTCGTAATTTCTGTTTAAATAAGTTCTCTTGGTTCTAGACTGGATAGTTAACTTCAAAACATTGTTGCATGTTAACAGTTTCTCAGTGTGACAAATTGTACTAGTAGCGTGAAGTGAAAAGTTTTATGGCAAAGATTAAGTTAAAAAACAGATCATCTCTCAAGAAACGGTTTTACATGTGAAATGTGGTGCAATCATTTACCCTTTCTAGTGCGCAGAGTTTCAACTTCCAAGTAATTATCATGTTGTATACGTCATTGCGGAATGCTAAAATTTTTCTCAAGGTTAGCGTCTATGTTATTTTTCGCTGAGCCAGCTGGCGCACGTGGCTGCCTGCGGTGCGAGTCATTGTGTGTCTCTTTGTTGGCGCGCGTTGTTATTGGGATTAGGAGACCTAACTTTTCTACAAATTCACCTTGCCGAGAGGGTCCTGCCCTGTTTGAAACCCGCCAGTTTTGATGAAATTCAGGTCTGTCGTTACGATTATATCGTCTGTCGTCATGTCAGTAGATTCCATAGTTTCTTTCTTGTTGGTTACGTGGTGGAGAATTTCTGCCTGAATCGTAACTGCGCGCTGGACCATTGCGTCTGAAGTTATTCTGTCTCCCTTGATAGTATTATTTTGGTTCCCATATTGTCTATTTCTATGGTTATCTCTGTCATATTCATTACTACAGAAGTGCGATCTTTCTCTGTACCTATTATTCTGCCAACGGTTGTCATAAGGGTGGTATCTGTTTTGGTCACGATTTGTGTTGTGAGAATAGCCTTGTCGTGTCCAGTTATTATTTCTTTCGTCACGGAATTGTGACGGATGTGTCCTGTAATTGTTGTGTTCCTGTTTTCGCGTTCCGCGATTTCCGCGATTGTCAGTGTCAATTTCCAGTTCTTGTAACAGTCCCTGAAAAGCTTCAATGTCGTCTCTGCAACGTCCTGCTAAAATAATATGTCGTAAATGTTCACGCAGTTTGATTAAGCAAATGCGGATGAGTTCTGAGGGGCTGTATGGGTTTGAAAGATATTGATTCTTATGCAACATGTCTTCAAAATATTTCACAAGACTGGAAAATTCAGATTGTTCGAAATGTTTCATCATTATGATGCTATGTTTTACTCGGTCTTGTGTAGCTTGAGACCAATATGCTGAGAGGAAGCCATGATAAAAATCTCCTTCATTGTGACAATCGTGAATGACCGATCGCATTCTTACAGCTGGTTCATTCTCTAAGTAGCCACACATAAATACTAATCTGTGCTCCAGTGACCAGTTGGGAGGAAAACAATGAGAGAATTGATGGAGCCACGCTTGTGGATGAATGTCGTTAGCAGAATTCTTAAACGTTTTGAATTTACGTGTAGTAATGAACAGCTTATAGTCAAAATCATTGTGTCGGCGAGTAGCATATCGGTCATTGTTACGTCGTGTCGGCAGTTACATCTCAAAATTCGGTGCAACTTGCCAAATTCTTTCATAATTTCCGAAATGCCCTGTGTTATTATTTTGTGGCTTTTCCGTATTTCTAAGTTCCTCTTCCCCTGTTGGAGCGCGAGTGTCCACTGAAATATGAAATTTTTGTATTGCTTGTGCCAACTGATCTTGTACTTCCCGGATTTCTCTTTTGTATTGCGTATTAATTTGATTCTGATTTTGTTTGAATTTCTTAATTTGTTCATACTCTTCTGTGTCAGTGATGGCTATAGGTCTTGTGTCATTCAGATCATCATCTACCTTCGCAGATAAGTTAGTGAACTGATCCGAAAGTTCGGCTACTTTCTCCGATAGTGTACTTATTTCCTCAGTGTGTTTTTCTGAACCAAGTTTCAGAGTGTCCATTTCTGTTGAAATCGTATCTACTGTGTCCTTTAAGTTTTCTTGAGTTTTTGCAAGTTGCGTAACCGAATCGGTAGATGCAACTGAGTCAATTTTAGCTTGCAAGGTGTCGTGATTTTCATTAAAAATAGTTTGCAGTTCTTTTATGGCTGCTTCGTGATTCTGTAATGCATTATCATGACGCGAAAAAATAGGTTGGAAATGCTCACAAATTTGTGTTTTTACGTCATTACAGACTTTTTGACATTTCGATTCGATGTTATGTAACTCAGTAGTTAAATCTTCACGTGTTTGTTCAAGCGTGGTGTCTAACTTTTAAAGATTTTGTTCCATTGTGTTTAACTTTTTAAGATTTTGTTCCACTGTGTCTAACTTTTGAAGATTTTGTTCCATTGTGTCTAACTGTTGCTGTGTTTGTCTCTGGTGTTGTTCCATTGTGTCTAACTTTTGAAGATTTTGTTCCATTGTGTCTAACTTTTGATGTCTTTGTCCCATTTGTTGCATTAACTGTAATAACAGTGCACTGGTGTCTGAAACATGTTCCTCAGTGCTTTTCGGCAGTGAATTTGCACCGGCAACATTCACATTTTGACAAGCAGAAAATGTGTCTTGACTTATTTGAGAAAACGGTGAGGACCCAAAACCTGAGTCTACAGTATTTGCAATATTGTGTTCTGTCATTTCGGATTCCTGAGGCGAGCTGTTGCCGACCGATCGGTCGATAATGCTTCCCTGTTCACTAATTGTTTCACTGCCTACACCATTATTTGCAGCCCGCTCCATTTCCCTATGCACAATTACCAAGTTACTACTTTGAACATTAGTTAATTCATTACTATGCGGCGCTAACACACTGCTTTCGTCTTCACTGTCATTTCTCAGTTTACTTTGAAGCCTAGTATTACGTTTTTCACACGCCATTATTGTCACAATATTTCACACGACAACACAGAAAAACACAATTTGAAGACCAAAAATAAGAGAACACATTAACATATCACTGAAAATAATATCTAGTTATTTGCAAGCGCAGCTGCGAAATACTTGGTGCAAATTTACATGCATGCCACAACTGTTTTACTGTACAACAATGAAAGACTGTCACTACAAAGGAGATTCTCTCTACAATTACGCGCTAGCAATAAACAAAATATACACTAATTACACAAACTACAAGAAAAAATCAGAAGATTCCAGTGAGGTATCCTCGGCTAAGGGTCGACATATGAAACGTCCCCTTTGAACAGTTGTACAGGACTGAGCTTATACTGACACACAATATTTTTAGCGCAACGCAATCTGACTTCCAAAAATCCCTACAAAAGAATGGCCCTGTCTAACATTAACCTATACCTTTCACAAATCACTTACCTCACAAAAATCTTCATTACTCGAACTACTGCAATACAGCGAGCGCCACTACTGCCAGCTAAATAAAAGATTCAAACTACGGAAGGCACTAACTACTGATAGGCATAGTTAGCAAATGAAAGATTTTAATAGAGAACAAACAATGTATTTACCTTAATAATCATAATATATATAGCAGTTCATGCCATCCAGTCTTACAAATTTCAAAACTCCACCATCTCTCTTCCCACATCCACCGCTGCTGGCGGCTCACCTCCAACTGCGCGACGCTACGCACTGTTAACATCCAGCTGCCCAACACTACAATGGCAGACAACAATGCAAACTAGCCACAGACTGCACACAGCACAGCCAGTGATTTTCATACAGAGCGCTACGAGGCGTTACCAATATAAAAACCTAAACAGCCTACTTACAATATGACTGCATTTAATATGCATAAAATATCTTGCAAATGTTTGTTTTATTAAAGTGGAGGCCCGTCATTTTTGAAAAGTAGTTACAAAGAGCTTATATACAATGTCGATCATACTAGTCTAATGAAACAGTACAGAATATCGAATGAAACTTTTCGTGATTGCTTTGAAATGGCGCAATCTTTCGCATTACAGTCATATTTATTAATGAGTATAGCAATAATTAGGCGTTCTAGGATTCTGTAATGCTTCATCATACAACTGGTATAAAGTTGACTTGGAATTTACATTTTGCAGGTCTTTTTGTTCATTTAAAACCATGTCCGACTGGTCTTTTCGATGGATGTAACATTCAATTTCTTCCATCACATCCTTGACTTTACCTTTCTGTAACTTATATAAGATTTGTAATGATCTGTTAATATGTGGTATTTTGTGGTTGGTGTCTTTTAAGTGCGCGAGAAAGGTGGATGGGATACTGTCGTGTGTTCCTTAATTTTTTTCTACTTGTGTGTCCAATACAGAATTTTGAGCATTCTTAACAGTTAATTTTGTATATTCTTGATTGCGAAAAAGTTCTAATTCCCGTGGTGTACATCTTAATAAGCGTGCATTGTTAATGGTCCTGTAGCTAGTGAATAATTTTGCATTCTTCAAACATCAAGTAATTTTGTAGGAAACAATACCTAAATACGGCCATATACAAACTTTATTTTTCTGTTTTTCGTTCGTCCCTCTGATAAAGTTATTTCATCTTCGGGACTTTCGTGTGTTTTATTGTTTTCTTTTTGAATAATATGTCCGCAAAGTTTTTGCGATAGCTCTTATTTATAGCCAAGTTTCGGAGAATATCTAGTTCTTTTTCAGTTTTTTTTTCAGTAGTATGTTGGCGAGTCTGTGTCTCATAGAATGAAAATATGCCAGCTCGTCTGCTCTTGGGTAACATGATCGGTTGTGGATAATTACGTCTGTTTCCGTTGGTTTACGAAAAATATCGAATGTTTGTTCAGATTGCCCATTTGAAATTTTTAAATCTAATATGTTGATGCCTTTTCTCTGTTTCCATAGGGAAGGTAATTTTATGATGGAATTTGTTCAGTTATGAATACATGACGTTACTCTCCTCTATTGTCCCGTCAAATAGGATTAAAATGTCATCGACCTATCTATAGGAATAAAGGATTTTTCACCTGTTCGAGTAAATTTGTTAATTTTTTTCTGAAGTGTTAATGAAAACATCAGCTAACGTACCAGCTAGGCATGAACTCATTGGTTCAAATGGTTCAAATGGCCCTGAGCACTATGGGACTTAACTTATGAGGTCATCGTCGGCCGCGGTGGTCTCGCGGTTCTAGGCGCTCAATCCGGAACCGCGCGACTGCTACGGTCGCAGTTTCGAATCCTGCCCCGGGCATGGATGTGTGTGATGTCCTTTGGTTAGTTAGGTTTAAGTAGTTCTGAGTTATAGGGGACTGATGACCACAGATGTTAAGTCCCATAGTGCTCAGAGCCATTTTAACGATTTTTTTATGAGGTCATCAGTCCCCTAGAACGTAGAACTACTTAAACCTAACTAACCTAAGGACATCACACACATCCATGCCCGAGGCAGGATTCGAACGTGCGACCGTAGCGGTCGCGTGGTTCCAGACTGTAGCGCGTAGAACCGCTCGGCCACACCGGCCGGCATGAACTCATTGCTATCCCACCTTCTTGTATATAAATGTTTTCTTGGATGAGAAGTAACTATAGGCAGTGGTGAACTGTGGGGGTTATACTACGAGTATTTCATAGACTTCTGCTTGAGCGATCCTCTTACGTTTGAGAAGGTATTTTTTATGATTACTATAGACTCTGTTCGTGAAATACGTTCAGAATTTCAGTACCCATTGAAAGATTATGTTTTAGTACCACGTACTCTGTCCTAGCCCTCAAGGCAAGCGTAGCGGTTAGTTATATATCGATGATACTGATATGCTGTAAGGAAAACAGGAGTAAAACCTGAGCAATGAAATGCCTCGTGTCACAAACATAATTCCAGTGTCTGTGTACTCTGATGCAACAAAGGCCACTTCCACCCACTGCAGGTAAGCCCGAGGCATTGGGATAGCTGCTTCCACTCCCATACCGTACATATCCCAGTAGTGTCCCTCAGAGACCGTTTCTCGGCCATTGCGCTATGCTGAGTTCCGCCGTGTTCGCTATTGGAGAATTAGCTGTCTGAGACGGATTATAGACAATAACATCGGTCATAGCGTCTACACTATTACTGTGTAGCATGCGCCTCATGGCCTGTATACCGCACTGTTCGCAGCGCTGAGGCGGCACCGCTGCGATATCTCGAATGCGGCTGACGGTAGCGACCGGCCGCAAAAGCGTTTGCAGCCTCGATCCCGCGTTAACGCGTTGCTGCTGAAATTACCTGTTCTGAGAGATGAGAGTGACATAATTTGCGATTTGCGTTAACCACGTCTGTTTAGAATGTATACAATAAGAAACTACTCGGCTTCGAAGCCTATTGGCTAGACAGAGAAATTCCCGAAAAATGTAAAAATGGTTCGCAGAAGAGCTTCTGTGAAATTTGGAAGGTAGGAGACGAGGTACTGACAGAATTGAAGCTGTGGGGACAAGTCGTGTGTCGTGCTTGGGTAGCTCAACTGGTAGAGCACTTACCCACGACAGGAAAGAGGTCCCGAGTTCGAGTATCGGTCCGGCACACAGTTTAAATCTGCCAGGAAGTTTCATATCAGCGCACGCTCCGTTGTTGAGTGACAATCTCATTCCTGAAAAATGTAATTGATCTTTGAGTTGACAGTGTGTCTGGTGTTTATACTTGCAAGTAAATAGGTCGTATACGAACTGAAGTAAGTTTATGAGTTAATAATTACTGAGTATATTTAAAGTAGTTCGATGTGGTACTGGAACGTATAATTTTTTGTGTAAATTTTGGCAGAAATAATCTTTACCGTCAGTGTAACCGTACAGGTAATGTTCACATGTGTCGGCCGGTGTGGCCGTGCGGTTAAAGGCGCCTCAGTCTGGAACCGCGTGACCGCTACGGTCGCAGGTTCGAATCCTGCCTCGGGCATGGATGTGTGTGATGTCCTTAGGTTAGTTAGGTTTAATTAGTTCTAAGTTCTAGGCGACTGATGACCTCAGATGTTAAGTCGCATAGTGCTCAGAACCATTTTTTTTGAATGTTCACATGTAATATCGATGTTCTGCGTTTTAGGCTATCACCCACCGCATTTTATTACTGTTACCGAGCGAGGTGGCGCAGTGGTTAGCACACTGGACTCGCATTCGGGAGGACGACGGTTCAATCCCGTCTCCGGCCATCCTGATTTAGGTTTTCCGTGATTTCCCTAAATCGTTTCAGGCAAATGCCGGGATGGTTCCTTTGAAAGGGCACGGCCGATTTCCTTCCCAATCCTTCCCTAACCCGAGCTTGCGCTCCGTCTCTAATGACCTCGTTGTCGACGGGACGTTAAACACTAACCACCACCACCACCATTACTGTTGTTGAAGTCGTAATGTGTATGTGGAGTACAGGAAAACAGAGGAGTGCAGAAATCTGCCTCAGAAGAATAACCAGTTTCATGTTGTTGTTGTTGTGGTCTTCAGTCCTGAGACTGGTTTGATGCAGCTTTCCATGCTACTCTATCCTGTGCAAGCTTCTTCATCTCCCAGTACGTACTGCAGCCTACATACTTCTGAATCTGCTTAGTGTATTCATCTCTTGGTCTCCCTCTACGATTTTTACCCTCCACTCTGCCTTCCAATACTAAATTGGTGATCCCTCGATGTCTCAGAACATGTCCTACCAACCGATCTCTTCTTCTAGTCAAGTTGTGCCACAAGCTCCTCTTCTCCCCAATTCTATTCAATACCTCCTCATTAGTTATGTGATCTATCCATCTAATCTTCAGCATTCTTCTGCAACACCACATTTCGAAAGCTTCTATTCTCTTCTTGTCTAAACTATTTATCGTCCACGTCTCACTTCCATACATGGCTATCCTACATACAAATACTTTCAGAAACGACTTCCTGACACTTAAATCTGTACTCGATGTTAACAAATTTCTCTTTTTCAGAAACGCTTTCCTTGCCATTGCCAGTCTACGTTTTATATCCTCTCTACTTCCACCATCATCAAAACTCCTTTACTACTTTGTCTCATTTCCAGATCTAATTCCCTCAGCATCACCCGACTTAATTGGACTACATTCCATTATCCTCGTTTTGCTTTTGTTAATGTTCATCTTATAACCTCCTTTCAAGACACTTTCCATTCCGTTCAACTGCTCTTTTAAGTCCTTTGCTGTCTCTGACAGAATTACAATGTCATCGGTGAACCTTAAGTTTTTATTTCTTATCAGTTTCATAAACATACACAAATCTCACGACTGATGTTCCACCCGAACGTAATCTGCTTCTGGAAATTTATCCCAGAAAAATGATTAGAATGTTACAACTTCCGTTAATCGTGTGAATTATAGCACGGTACGTGGTCCTGTGTTAAATGTGTACAAGATTATGGGATTTATTTAAAAGCAAGCTGTTTATACATTAGTGTGCCCAAAAGATTTTATAGCTGCGCCAATAAAAGTGAATGTAAGTTGACACACGGGAAACAACGATAGTTCAATACCATGAAAGAAAAAAGATTGCACACTGTTCCGAGTCGTGATGCAGTTAACAAATTAGTGAATAAATTTCGTGAAACGGGAAATGCTCAGGACAAAAGAAGCACAAACGAAGATATACAGTCGTGGACAAAACGAGCGAGACCCCTTGCCTTTTCGTTATGCTGATCCGCACAGCTTTAAAGTCTGCTACACAGCATAACAGGCAAGGAGACGAAGTGTTACCAACATACTATGCACAGGCGTGAAATTGAGAAACCATCCGAACTATGTCAGACTGTTTTCAATCTTGTGTAAGACTATATTAGTGCTGATTGGTGTGTTAAACACAATACATAAATATAAGATATAAACGAAAGAAGAAACGATAATTAGTATGAACTGTACTAATAAAAATGAATTTCAGCTTATCGAGATAACATAACTGTTTTAGTAATTCAAAGTACCCCACATCGTTATGAATTAGCAAAATAATATGCGCATTCAGCCGCGAAACGGTCTGTGTCAACGTTCAGACCAGTCATACTGGATTACCGTTGCTGACCAACATGAAAGTGTGCAAATTTCGCAAGGCATGAAGATTCATAACGAAATTCAGTTAAAAATCATACAGTGCCACACTTAAGTCAATTCATATTGCCATCCACAGGGTGTCGGTACAGAATAAAGGTAACAATAAAACGTATTGGGGGCGTGATCATTTCTTAAAATTGCTTTATTGAAAGTCTATCTGCCTCCATCGAGATTAGACCCGAAAAGAAACCAGGCCTCCCTTGCAGTAGCATACACCTTTCACTACGCTAGCAGACAACCCAGGCGAACAGCCCTCTATTATTACCCCAGACATGAATAAGTTGGCATTTTGCTCTGATTGTTGCCAGCATCATATTTAAAGTACCAGGGAAGCAGGTTGCTAGCCTTACTTGCCCCGAGTCCCATTGGGTTTTACCCCTAACGGCTGAGGGACTAACCGGTGGATTTGGTAGTCTTTGCCGTATGAGCACAAAGGTGACCACGACTCAGAATATGTCCGAGATGCCCAGCCTTATTCCAAAGTAACTGGTATCCCGACTGTCGGGACCACTTACTTGGCCACTCATACGTTGCCCGTGGTTCATGAACTAGGACATGACTACAGGAACCCACACCATGAGCCACATAAGAACATTCACGGTATACTTGGGAAGGCAGGGGAACCAGATCTGTCATTGACTATATAATAACAGATCAGGAATTCAGGAAGGCTGTGAGGGACACACGTGTATTCAGGGGATTCTTTGATGACACTGATCATTATTTAATCTGCAGTGAAATTGGGATTGTGAGGCCAAAAGTGCAGGAGGTCAGGTCCATATGTAGGAGGATAAGAGTGGAGAAACTTCAGGATAAGGAAATCAGGCACAAGTACATAACAGCGATCTCAGAAAGGTACCAGTTAGTTGAATGTAGTCAGTTACAGTCATTGGAAAAGGAATGGACAAGGTACAGGGACACAGTACTAGAAGTGGCTAAAGAATGTCTTGGAACAGTAGTGTGTAAAAGTAGGATGAAGCAAACAGCTTGGTGGAATGATACAGTCAAGGCAGCCTGTAAAAGGAAAAAGAAGGCGTACCAAAAATGGCTACATACCAGAACCCAGGTAGACAGAGAAAGTTATGTTGAAGAAAGAAACAAAGCCAAACAGATAATTGCAGCATCCAAGAAGAAATCGTGGGAAGACCTTGGAAACAGGTTGGAGACAATGGATCAAGATGCTGGAAAACCATTCTGGAGTGTCATTAGCAGGCTTCGAAAGGGAGGTAAGAAGGAAATGACAAGTATTTTGGACAGGTCAGGAAAACTGCTGGTGAATCCTGTGGATGCCTTGGGCAGATGGAGGGAATATTTTGAAGAGTTGCTCAATGTAGGTGAAAATGCGATCAGTAATGTTTCAGACTTCGAGGTAGAATGGGATAGGAATGATGATGGAAATAGGATCACATTTGAGGAAGTGGAAAAAATGGTCAATAGATTGAAGTGCAATAAAGCGGCTGGGGTGGATGAAATTAAGTCGGAACTCATCAAATACAGTGGAATGTCAGGTCTTAAATGGCTACACAGGATAATTGAAATGGCCTGGGAGTCGGGACAGGTTCCATCAGACTGGACAAAAGCAGTAATCACACCAATCTTTAAACATGGAAACAGAAAAGATTGTAACAACTACAGAGGTATCTCTTTAATCAGCGTTGTGGGTAAAATCTTCTCAGGTATTGTTGAAAGGAAAGTGCGAGTATTAGTTGAGGACCAATTGGATGAAAATCAGTGTGGGTTTAGGCCTCTTAGAGGTTGTCAGGACCAGATCTTTTCCTTAGGGCAAATAATGGAGAAGTGTTATGAGTGGAACAGGGAGTTGTATCTATGCTTTATAGATCTAGAAAAGGCATATGACCGGGTTCCTAGGAGGAAGTTATTGTCTGTTCTACAAGATTATGGAATAGGAGGCAAACTTTTGCAAGCAATTAAAGGTCTTTACATGGATAGTCAGGCAGCAGATAGAGTTGACGGTAAATTGAGTTGATGGTTCAGAGTAGTTTCAGGAGTAAGACAAGGCTGCAACCTGTCTCCACTGTTGTTCATATTATTTATGGATCATATGTTGAAAACAATAGACTGGCTGGGTGAGATTAAGATATGTGAACACAAAATAAGCAGTCTTGCATATGCGGATGACTTAGTTGTGATGGCAGATTCGATTGAAAGTTTGCAAAGTAATATTTCAGAGCTAGATCAGAAATGTAAGGACTATGGTATGAAGATTAGCATCTCCAAAACGAAAGTAATGTCAGTGGGAAAGAAATATAAACGGATTGAGTGCCAAATAGGGGGAACAAAGTTAGAACAGGTGGACGGTTTCAAGTACTTAGGATGCATATTCTCACAGGATGGCAACATAGTGAATGAACTGGAAGCGAGGTGTAGCAAAGCTAATGCAGTGAGCGCTCAGCTACGATCTACTCTCTTCTGCAAGAAGGAAGTCAGTACCAAGACTAAGTTATCTGTGCACCGTTCAATCTTTCGACCAACTTTATTGTATGGGAGCGAAAGCTGGGTGGATTCAGGTTACCTTATCAACAAGGTTGAGGTTACGGATATGAAAGTAGCTAGGATGATTGCAGGTACTAGTAGATGGGAACAATGGCAGGAGGGTGTCCACAATGAGGAAATCAAAGAAAAACTGGGAATGAACTCTATAGATGTAGCAGTCAGGGCGAACAGGCTTAGATGGTGGGGTCATGTTACATGCATGGGAGAAGCAAGGTTACCCAAGAGACTCATGGATTCAGCAGTAGAGGGTAGGAGGAGTCGGGGCAGACCGAGGAGAAGGTACCTGGATTCGGTTAAGAATGATTTTGAAGTAAGGTTTAACATCAGAAGAGGCACCAATGTTAGCACTGAATAGGGGATCATGGAGGAACTGTATAAGGGGGGCTATGCTCCAGAACGCTGAAAGGCATAATCAGTCTTAAATGATGATGATGATGATGATGATGATGAATAAGTTGGCAATTTCGAAATAAAAATGGCAAAAATGTTCTGCAGTTTCTGTAGCATAGAGCTTTCTGGACTCAAAAACATGAATTTTCTACCTTTATGTCACCACTTATGTGACAATCATTCGGGATGTTTATCGAAGTAACAAAATACTTTTATTACCGAGTAAATTTAGTAAGATAATTCTGCACCACCCCAGGAAATAAACGGCTACAAAGCAGAAAAACGAGTTATACAAGGTTTCGAATTCTCCATTAGACTCGTCACAGCCAGAAAACGTTTATTAGCCGAAGTGTTTTTAAGCTAGCTAGAAATGGGAATGCTCGCACTTCTAAAACGCGGTGGCATTAATTTTGGGATCTGAATTACCACGTGTATAGGAAAATGGATTTTGCATTCCTGTAAACGAGTAATATGCTGATGTATCGACTGCAACTAGAACATTTCGAATAAAGAGTAGGGGTAATTATTTATGCGGCTCTCATCAACAGTAACTGTCGTGGCTATTTTCGTCACCTAAATCGGTAAAAATGGAACCCTACTAGTCTCACTTTCTTGACTGTCCATCTGTCTACCCAACCCTTAAAACCTGTTTACCTCGAGTACGGGTAGACATAATAAGTGGAAATGTATCACACTTCCTGCGGTATATGGTCCCTTGGTGGTGTAAAAAAGTGAGCTATGTCAACGCAATCTAAATATACGGCCGTTTATGTAAAGAAAATTTACGCGAAAGGACAAAAAATGGCTCTAAGAACTATGCGACCAAACTGCTTAGGTCATCAGTCCACTAGACCTAGAACTACTTAAACCCACCTAACCTAAGGACAGTACACATATCCATGTTCGTGGTAGGATTCCAACCTGCGACTGAAGCAGCCGCGCGGCTCGTCACTGCAGCGTCTAGAACGCCGGCACGGTAGCTCAGCGTGTCCGGTCAGAGAGGTGGTTGGCCTCTGTAATAAAAAAACTGAGAGGAAGGATCAACAAACGAACTTTAACGGATGTCTTGTGACGTCCGCGATGACCAAACACAACGAAGAAGATGGAAAAAAAAGAAAAAAAAACGAAGAACCGCTCGGCCACCGCACCCGGCTAAACCCTTTTCACCTAATGTATAATGATAATATATACAGTGTCTAGTGAGGACAAACTGTATTCGCCAGCAACTCAGATCGTTTGATCACGGGACTTTTGCGAAGCTACATTCAAATTTTGTTCGAAGTGTTCTGCAATAGCCATTTATAAACACCCTAGGAACGTCGTATGCGATATCCACTTCTGAAGACGCTGGCAGATACTCCAGTACTATATCAAGTAGTTAAGAATTTATTGTTATTGGTCCACGCATGACACTTTATTTCAGTATAAATTTGACGCACCTAGGTGTTCGTCTATGGCTGAAAATAATGAAGAAAAAATAAATAAACAGCAAACAACTTCGATGTTTAAATCAAGTGTAACTCACATGTCGCAATTACAACATAATTTAGTTGTTACATCTATATGACTACGTCTACAGGATTTCCTTGCAATCCAGACTTACGTGCCTGGCAGAGGGTTCATCGAACCAACTTCGGACTATTTCTCTATCGTCCCACTCTTAGACTATCAGTAAAGCAGTTTTAAGAAATTCTCGTGCCCCAATGTGTTTTATTGCTACCTTTGTTCTGTACCGGCACCCTGTAGATGTCAATACGAAACTCTCGTAGAATTTCATACTTGTTACCGTCTACTTTTTCCTCTTCTGTCAATAACTGAATTGACTTAAGTGCAACACTCAATGATTTTTAACTGAATTTCGTTATGAATCTTCCCGCATTGCTAAATTTGCACACTTTCATGGTAGGTCAACAACGGTAATCCAGTATGACTGGTCTGAACGTTGACACAGACCGTTTCGCGGCCGAATGCGCATATTATTTTGCTAATTCGTAACAATCTGGTGCACTTTGTATTACTAAGACAGTTATGTTATCTCGATAAGCTGAAATTCATTTTTATTAGTACAGTTCATACTAATTATCGTTTCTTCTTTCATTTATATCTTATATTTACGTATTGTGTTTAACACACTAATCAGCACTAATATAGTCTTACACAAGATTGAAAACAGTCTGACATAGTTCGGATGGTTTCTCAATTTCACGCCTGTGCATAGTATGTTGGTAGCACTTCGTCTCCTTGCCTGTTATGCTGTGTAGCAGACTTTAAAGCTGTGCGGATCAGCATAATGAAAAGGCGAGGGGTCTCGCTCGTTTTGTCCACGACTGTACAGTGCTCACAGAAGCTCGTCTCGATGACATTGCATACCGCCTGGAAAATTCCCTTAAATGTCTCGTTCGCAGCAAACGCAAACATCGTGCACCTATGTAAAAATGGTTCAAATGGCTCTGAGCACTATGGGACTTAACATCTGAGGTCATCAGTCCCCTAGAACTTAGAACTACTTAAACCTAACTAACCTAAGGACATAACACACATCCACGCCCTAGGCAGGATTCGAACCTGCGACTGCAGCGGTCGCGCGGTTCTGGCCTGAAGCGCCTTGAACCGCTCGGCCACAGCGGCACGTATGTACAAAGAGGTGCTAAGCGGCTTGGGATAAGGCCCTATAAAGTAGCAGTAGTGTACGAACTGCGCACGTGGTTAAGTTTTGCGAATGAGTTTGAAACAAGTCCCTGAATGTGAAGTCGATCCTTAACTCATTCTACTTTCAGACGAGGCTTCGTTTCATTTACATGGGTATGTTAATTCCCAAAACATTCGGCACTGGAGCGCAGATAGACCTGTTGTGTTTCATGAGGAACCCCTTCATTTTTAGAAAATAGGGGTGTGATGTGCAGTTAATGATGACAGAATAATAGACCCATTTTTTTAATGACACAATTACAAGTGAAAGACATGTGCAAAATATTTTGCGACCGTTTTTCAATGAACTGAGTGAAAGAGAACTAAGCTTCGAATTTTTTCAATAGGATTCGGCAAGGGCTCAAATGGCCAAAGTTTCTTTGCACGAAATTCACGATGTGTTCGATGAAAGAGTGATTAGTGACAATATCTGGCCCGCTAGAAGTCCTGATTTAACTCAGTGCGACTGTTATTTGTGCGGTGCACTGAAGGACAAAGTGTACATAACAAATCGTCACACGATAGAGGAACTCAAGGATAATATCCGTGAATCAGTTAATTCAATATCTCAGAATTGCATCGTGTGATTAATAATTTCTAGAGTAGATGTCAGTAATGCGTGGAAAATAATGGCAGGCAGTTCCAGCATCTCCGTGCCTGAAATGGGTGAGTACAAAATTTATTTGCTCATATTTTAAATGTAGCCATGTCGTACCGCAGCAGTGGAGGGCGACACGACATGTGATCGCTGGACAACAGGGCGCTCGCTGCCCGGCATCTACTGGGCCACACAAGCGGTCATCAGATAAAAATGGAACGCCCTATATATAGGGTGATTCTTATAAACGTTTAAGAACCTTCGAAGCAACGTACGATTAGATGATTCTGCGACAAGTGGATAAGTAATTTAATATAAGACACACGGGAGTCATAGATGTAGGGAAGCAACCCAAAAGTGAATGACAAATACTGAACATTTGACGTCACCAAATGACATCCGTCGTTGCACGTGCTGCGGTTGGGTCTATTGGTCTGTCGCATTTTATCATTCCGATGCAAGTGAAGTATTCGCATTTGGTGTGGCTCGGGTCCTATGTGTGCGACTTTCGCGCGTGGGGCTCACGGTTCGAGTCTTGCGTCCGGGATGCAGTATTTTTTTTTCATTGCATTAGACAGTTATGTGCTTATAATGAGGTAGACTTTATTATTTTGTTTACTGGGTTCGCGGTCTCCGCCGGTTTATTGCGAAGTGCAGTACAACAAAAGCCTACCATATTGTGTCACGTGTAAATGAGTGTAAACTTACGATTTGCGTCGTTACCAGTAAATGACCTACATTTTCTTTACAGAATAATGTCTGCAAACAAAAAAAAGGAACAAAAGGGGTGAAACACAAAATGAGAACAGCTTTTACTTGGTTACAGCGAGTGCAATACTTTTGTAACTTCTGTGTTTACAACAGATCACATTTACAAAAGGTGTTCAAAGTCTGCGCAGTTTTCTCGAATGCAAGTTTTGCGTCGCTCAATCATCCCTCCACGCCAAAGCCCAAACGCTGCAAGTGCAGCGAGGTATCTTATCTGGTGACGTCGCATTTTCAACATTACTCTTCCAGTTTTGGGGTACTTCCCCAAATGTGTTATATATTAATTGACTTGTCCTAATGTCATCTACGTCGCTTCGGAAGTTATTAAGCGTTAATAAGAGTCACCCAGATATATACAGCGTGAATCACGAGGAAAGCCACCTAATTTGTGAAGTGATTCTACATGTGTAAATAAACCGAAAAAGTCCTGTGAACATGTGCCCGATTTTCGAACGTTCCTGAACTGTAGCGGGTTGAAGACTACATGCGTTGTAACACGACAGCCTACTGTAAATGGCAGAGACACTTCATTCAATCACAAACATTCAACCGCGGACGCACTGGCGCCGGCTAGGATGGGCTCATATTCGTGTTGACAGCCGGAATCAGCTTGACAGCAGCACATGGAGGGCCAGTTTCACACCATGCTCCACAGATGAGGTTGTCTCTCGACTTCCACCGGCCGCTAATGTGACCGCGTGATCGGAAGAAAACCCTTCCGTTGGGCAGCACAAAGGCTGCTCGGTTCTCATTACCGCTTTCCGCGTCCAGTGCAAAAGTAAAGTTTACCCCAAAAAATAATAAATATAGAACAGTATGTTTCACTGAATAGCCAGTAAGCTCATCTGAAGTGAAAAAAGATGGGCGATTACATGTGTGAAGACGTGCCTTCAGTAACCGCATTAGTTTATAAGTTATCGTAAGTCGAATTCCTGAACTGAAAAAGTGAATATCTCTGCAACCCGTAATGCGATTGCAACAAAGGAGGTGTCTACAGATTCATCTTGTAGAACTGTATCGGACTGTGATAGTCAACTCACTGAAATTATTCACATATTTAAATGAGAGGCGGCTGCTACGGTCGCAGGTTCGAATCCTGCCTCGGGCATGGATATGTGTGATGTCCTTAGGATAGTTAGGTTTACGTAGTTCTAATTCTAAGGGACTGATGACCTCAGATGTTAAGTCCCATAGTACTTAGAGCCATTTGAGAGCCATAAATGACAGGCCGAGAAGTGGATTTTGCGCAGGTAAAAACAGCTTTTCTTATTAAGTAAACAGAGAAAAATTAAAAGTAGCGGCTGTACTGTAAACTTTACATATATAGCAAATTATTTAATTTATAATTTAAATTGTTTGTTAATATTTACATTTATAAATCCGAAAATGGAGGAAGACCATTTATTGTTTATAAATAAACTACAGTAGATAAAAGAAAACTGGTAACAGTATAATATTTCTCGGAAAATTTCCGTGTGATTTGACGTATCATGTGTGTATAAAAGGTTAAAATTAAGAATTTCGGCAATTTTCACTTCGGTGGTGCTTTACCGATGCTTCCTGGGTGAACAGCGGCAAGGGGAGTCGAGGTTTGGACTCCGTTGGAGGCCGTCAGGCTGTGTTAGGAGAAAGTTTTATTTGATGAGCGGTGAAATAGCCACTAGTTCGCGTGTGTGAATTATTCAGAGCTCCTGCTTTTGGACATAGATGTTTTTCGGCATCTGATGAACTTGTTACTTTTCAGGTTGCATGTGATACAAGCCGCACTTAAAGGTTTCAGTGTGTAGCCATTGTGGAATTTATAGTTCAATATATCAGGTATTTCAGAATGAATATACGGGTGTTAAGGCTTTTTAGCATTTATTACATTCGTCTTACAAATGTAAATAATACATCAAATGAAAGAGCAACTCAAAGAATTTTGTTTGTATAGCTGTGCGCAAAGGGAAGTGTACGGAACGAGCAAGGGTGATTGAAGAAGGTTTTGAGCAAGTGAAAGTCTTTCAGGCGTAGCCCGGTAGGCTAATCGCGAACTAGCCGTTCCATTGACGTCTGTGCAAAGACTTTTAAGGAGACGCTTACAACCGCGCCCTTATCGCTTGCAGTACTTACAGGCTTTAAAGCCTCCAGGCCACGATTATTTGCAAACTTTACAAACAAAATGTTAATGCTTTACACTGAAGATTTTCTGGACTGTATCGCCTTCAGTGATGAATCGATATTTCATGTAACTGGAAATGTGAACACACATAATATACGTATCTTGGGGGTCAGAAGTCCCCACGAGATGGTACAGCTGCAACGAGACTCCTCTAAATAGAATATTTTCTGTGTATTATCCGGGTGGAAAGTTTATGGGCCTTTATTCTTCTGTCCGCAGCTCGTGGTCGTGCGGTAGCGTTCTCGCTTCCCGCACCCGGGTTCCCGGGTTCGATTCCCGGCTGGGTAAGGGATTTTCTCTGCCTCGTGATGACTGGGTGTTGTGTGATGTCCTTAGGTTAGTTAGGTTTAAGTAGTTCTAAGTTCTAGGGGACTGATGACCATATATGTTAAGTCTCATAGTGCTCAGAACCATTTTGAACCTTTATTCTTCGGCGAAGAAACTGTAACGTGTTTTTCTTACCTTGAGGCGCAAGAACTGCGACTCTTCCTCAGTTGTAAGAAGCTGAACCACAAAGTTTGTTTGCCAGCAAGACGATGAGCCGCCACACTTGAATAACTCAGTACGCTGTTGGTTAAATGACGTTGTACCCGACCGCTGGACTGGCCGCAAGGGACGGGATGACAGAGCTTGTTTTGCATGACCTCCACGTTCACACACGATCTGACGCCATTCGATTTTTATCTTTAGATGGTTCAAATGGCTCTGAGCACTATGGGACTCAACTTCTCAGGTCATTAGTCCCCTAGAACTCAGAACTAGTTAAACCTAACTAACCTAAGGACATCACACACATCCATGCCCGAGGCAGGAGTCGAACCTGCGACCGTAGCGGTCTCGCGGTTCCAGACTGCAGCGCCTAGAACCGCACGACCACTTCGGCCGGCTTACCTTTAGAGTTTCCTAAAGGATCATGAGTATGTGCCTCTGTCAGTAGCTCAGCTACCCGACATTAGAAACATCATTGTCGCTAAAACTACTCTAGACACCCTGGTCAGTGTTTAGGAAGATCTCGCCTATCGAGTCGATGCGTGACGAATGATGCTCACATTGAACGCTTGTAACAAAAACTGTTTGAGTTGATTTTTAATTTTATGTATCACTTATAATGGTAAGTTGAATCTAATAAATGCTACAAACCCTTAAAACCAGTATACTGATTTTGAAACGCCCTGTCCTGTGAAACTTCGACGGTTTTCTAAAGATAACTCACGTATTTAATCGTGGTTTATTCAACCACCACCAACATATAAAGAAATTCGGTCAGGCTCTGAGATTAATTTATTGTGAACTGTGCCTTTCGATTTTTCTAAGTTCTTATTGGAAATAAACTCAAATTTGTGAAACTTGAAAAACATACGTCAGTGCGTACGTGATTTTTGCATAGGAAATCGCCGCGCGGGATTAGCTGAGCGGTCTTAAGCGCTGCAGTCATGGACTGTGCGGCTGGTCCCGGCGGAGGTTCGAGTCCTCCCTCGGGCCTCGGGCATGGGTGTGTGTGTTTGTCGTTAGGATAATTTAGGTTAAGATGTGTGTAAGCTTAGGGACTGATGACCTTAGCAGATAAGTTCCATCAGATTTCACACACATTTGAACATAGCAAATCCTGTCTGCATTTATATTAAATGCGGTCCTTGGTCTAAGCGTTTGTGCTGTGCAATGTCTGGATAAATCTTTTGGTTTCCGAGCTGATACAGAATTTGTGAATAGTTTGGAATTTTGATTTTCGGGGAGTTAATGAGAGATACTCTATTTTATTTTGTCATCCACACCACATGCACATTTTCAAACAACTCAACAGGTTGAAACATCCATGAATGATTATGGAGACAAATGTGAATATTACTTACTGGAACGCTGTGAAAGAGCTGTGGTGGACAGAATAATGATGGGACAGATGACTGATCCATCCTACAAAAGGGGTGGGGGGCAGGTATGTGATACGACACCAAGGCAACAGCTGTAAGTGTACTCAGTGTGCAATCGTGGCTTGGATCAGTAAGCAGTTGTGAGGCTCTGTATGCATGTCGTGTTTGAGTGTTGTTTAATTGAGCAAGTCCATTGTGTCCATGAATACCAATATGTCGCAGATGTTCACCCCTGCAGAATACACAGTCATGTTGTTTGTGTATGGGTACTGTAATGGCAGTACCCGTGTACCTGTGACGGAATAACAGAGACGATTCCGTGATCGACAAAGATCCTGTGCCAAAGTATTTCCCAGAGTTTTTCAAACATTGTACGAATCCAGGACACTATCCAGTGTACACGTAAAATCAGAACATGAGGCCATCCACTCAGTAGAGAAAAGGGAAGATATTTTTCAAAGGTATAACAAAGTCCCACCACCAGTAAATGGTGAATTAGCCATCAGCTCGATATTCCACAAATGTAAGTACGGCATATATTACACTGCGAGGGCTTGTACCCATTCCATGTGCAGCCCGTGCCACATCTGCATCCAGATGATTCAGTAAGCAGACAAAAATTTTGTAAATGGTTGGCTGTACACAGGAATGTCGTGCAATGAACTTTATTTAGAGATGAGGCTACATTTACACTCAGTTTTCATGCATGGGCGATGGAAAACCCACAAGACACCAGGGAAACAAGAGTCCAAGTTAGGTTCTCAGTGAACGTCTGGTGTGTTATGATTGATGACCTGTTGATAGGACCTGTGTTCCTGCCAAATCCCATCACAACCGCAGCATATGCTCATTACCTGGCAGAAGACCTACCTGCACATTAGAGCTACGATGACAAATGTACCTGCAACATGATGGATCATTGATTCACTGTACCAGACAAACATCAAAGTATCTGAGTAACACATTTCCTCAACAGTGGATTGGGCATGACGGACCCATTAACTGGCCTGACAGATCACTAGACCTAATCAAAATGGTTCAAATGGTCTGAGCACTATGGGACTTAACATCTAGGGTCATCAGTCCCCTAGAACTTAGAACTGCTTAAACCTAACTAACCTAAGGACATCACACAACACTCAGTCATCACGAGGCAGAGAAAATCCCTGAACCCGCCGGGAATCGAACCCGGGAACCCGGGCGCGGGAAGCGAGAACACTACCGCACGACCACGAGCTGCGGACACTAGACCTAATCCTATTAAACTTCTGTTTATAGGGATGGTTAAAGGGTATGTGTATACTACGAAGGTGGATACACACAGAGAACTTGCCGCTGGCATCACCGACACTGTTCCCTGCATTAAAGCCCACTGAGATGATGTTCGATTCGTAACACAACACACCCTGCGACGCATTGACAAGTGCAACTCTTGTAGGATGGATCAGCCATCTGTCCCTCCATTATTCTGTCCACTACAGCGCCTACACAGCATTTGGATAAGTAATATTCACACTTGTCTTCATAATCATTCATGGATGTGTGTAGTCTTCAGCCCGCTCCAGTTCCGTAACGATCGAAAATCGAACACATGTTCATAGGACATTTTTCGTACATCTACACATGTACAATCACCTGACAGACTATGTGACGTTCATGAGATGCTGCATCCGTAAAACGACGTGATGAACGGTTGCTCACAGCAGTTCCAATGGAATCTGAGCAACGTGTTCCTGTATAATGGCCTTCATATCTGATACAGACCGACATACCCTTGGAAAAAAGTCCTTTTAGATATCTCCAGAGCCAAAAGTCACGTGGATTCAGATCAGGTAATCTTGCAGTCCATTCATCTCGAAATCCTCTGGAAATAACACATTCATGGAAGGCTGCATTAAGCAGCTCTTTCACTGAGCGAGCGACATGAGGTGTTGCCCCATCTTGCGTTCAAACAGTGGTTTCCACAGAGGTATACTCTTCCAAAGCAGGGATCACATACTGTGCAAGGAGGTCTGGACAATGTACAGACGTCATGGTGCACCTGACAGGGTCTGTGGATTATTCAATGAAGAACTGACCGAGAATAAAGGTACTTGTGAATGCACTCCACACAATCACATATGGCGAGTGCAGTGACTCTTCGTGCACAACACGCGGTTTAACAGTACCCCGAATTAGGCAGTTTCGTGTATTCACTGCAGTCGTAGTGTAAAATGTGCCTCATCATTCTATGAAATATTGCTTGGCCACAAGTCATCAACTTCGATTGGTGCCAGAAATCGAAGAGCAAATTCAGAATGTTGCTGTGGATCATGAGGTTTCAGCTGCTACACCGTCTGGATCTTGTACGGGTACCAGTGTAAAATATAGCACAAACCTTTCCGTACTGTTAACCATGGGCTGGACAATTTTCGTGACATGCACGAGCAATAGCACTACCCGGGGCACATGCTGCATGGTTAGTTACAACAACAGCAACCTCGTCAAAAAGTTCCACTGTCACGCGCGTTATGGCGTGAATGTCATACCGTCATACAAAAATTGTAGAGCGCCAAATTTGCACCAGGTGACCACAAATGGAACTAATTTGTTTTCCAGCGTAAATCGGTTCCGCGTTAATGCATTGGCATATTTACTATGTTTCTCTGCCACACGATAATTACAGCCCACAATGGATCTCCATGAGTAGTTGCACTGTAATTATAACCACGCAATATTTGGAATTACGTCACAGTAAATTCCCACTGCCCATGTTCTCATTTCCCGCGAATCCTCGTTCGTCTGTCTAGTTTTTAACGTGAGTGACTGTTTAAATTTCGGCGATATATTGTCTGCGTGAATCTACTTCGCGGCTAAGCTTATAATTTTTTGAGAATCATCGAATCCTATGTGAAAACTCCAATGATCCCAACAAAAAATGTTAGGCGACAACTACTCTCCCTCCGTTGTATGGTGTAACAGGGATGTGTAAAGTTATCTAATGGGATACGACAGCAAAACAATGTGTGAGCGAATCTGTGCATATTTATGGACATATTTTTTCTCACAAGATTAAGAGTTCTCTTGCATCTAAACAGGCATTCTTCACAACACATGCGTAGCAATGCGTCTTACGCTTAGGTAACAAGCCATGGAATAGCTATATGCACATATACTGATGGCGGTAGTATAGAGTACAAAAAGTATAAAAGGGCAGTGCATTGGTGGAATTGCCGCGCGGGGTAGCCGTGCGGTCTGGGCGCCTTGCCACGGTTTGCGCTGCTGCCCCCGACGGAGGTTCGAGTCCTCCCTTGGGCATGAGTGTGTGTGTGTTGTCCTTAGCGTAAGTTAGTTTAAGTTAGATTAAGTAGTGTGTAAGCCTATGGACCGATGACCTTAGCAGTTTGGTCACATAGAACTATCCACAAATTTCCAGTTTTGGCGGAGATGTCATTTGTACTCAGGTGATTCATCTGAAAAGGTTTCCGACTTGATTATGGCCGCACGACGGGAATCAACAGACTTTGAACGCGGAATCGTAGTTGTAGCTAGACACACGGGACATTCAATTTCGGAAATCGTTAGGGAATTCAATGTTCCGAGATCCATAGCGTAAAGAGTGCGCCGAGAATACCAATGTCCGGCATTATCTCTCACCACGGACAACGTAGAAGGTCTTTCAAATCAGATGGCTCTGAGCACTATGGGACTTAACATCTGAGCCGCGCGGGATTAGCCGAGCGGTCTCAGGCGCTGCAGTCATAGACTGTGCGGCTGGTCCCGGCGGAGGTTTCGAGTCCTCCCTCGGGCATGGGTGTGTGTGTTTGTCTTTAGGATAACTTAGGTTAAGTAGTGTGTAAGCTTAGGGACTAATGACCTTAGCAGTTAAGTCCCATAAGATTTCACACAGACTTAACATCTGAGGTCATCAGTCCCCTAGGACGTAGAACTACTTAAACCTAACTAAACTAAGGACATCACACACATCCATGACCGAGGCAGGATTCGAACCTGCGACCGTAGCAGTCGCGTGGTTCCGGACTGAAGCGCCTAGAACCACTCGGCCACCGAAGCCGGCTCCGAAGGTCTTTACTTAACGGCCGTTTGCGTAGAGTTTTCAGTGTTATCAGACAAGCAACACTGCTCAAAATAATCGCAAATATCATTGTGGGACATACGACCAACGTATCTGTTAGGACAGTGCGGCGAAATTTGGCGGTAATGGGCTATGGCAGCAGATGACTGACGCTAATGCCTTTGCTAACAGCATGAAATCGCCTACAGCGCCTCTCCTGGACCTGTTATCATACAGGTTTGACATTAGACGACTGGAAAGCCGTTGTGCGGTCAGATGAGTCTCGATTTCAGTTGGTAAGAGCTGATGGTCGGGTTCGAGTGTGGCGCACACCTCACGAAGCCATGGACCCAAGTTGTCAATAAGGCACTGTGGAAGTTATGGTCGCTCCATAATTGTGTGATCCGTGTTTGCATGGAATGGACTGGGTCCTCTGGTCCAACTGAAGAGACCATTGGTTATGATCGGTTACAATTTGCAGTCATTCGTGGCCTTCATGTTCCCAAACAACGATGGAATTTTGTGGATGACAATGTGCCATGTCACTGGCGAGAGTTGTTCGCGATTGGTTTGAAGAACATTCTGAACAGTTCGAGCGACATGAATACGATCAAACGTTTATGGGATGTAATCGAGAGGGCATGCCCCGGCAACACTTTCGCAGTTATGCACGACTATAGGGGAAGAATGGCTCAATATTTCTGCAATGGGCTTCAAACGACTTGTTGAGTCGATGCCACGTCGAGTTTATGCACTACGGCGAACGAAAGGTTTCATTCGTCTATTTAGATGTTTACCGTGGCAGAAATATACATGAGCGAAGGTGTGGTATCGATAGCTACGATGCCACAGCGTAGTTCCGCTCTGCTAGGATGGCACTACGAGAGACACCGACGACAGCACCCTCTAGCCGGCGCTGTCGAGGTCTACGAGCTCCGCGACTGTTTCAGCCCATTTCATCAGGTGTAGACAGCCAGGACGCTTCGCTTCAGCTTCGCACCACGTTGCAAGTTGAGTAATATGTTTGCATGTGTTATCCGCTAGTAAAGGTGCCTTAACTGTATCTACAGTGTCGAGAGATTAGTATCTTTTCCTTTTCCTGTTCCTACCCACGCGCCGCCTCCCAGGCGGGATACAAAAGAAGGGATAAGAGATTGAGAGACACAGGACTTGGGTAAGATGTGTGAAGTACACTGGGGTGCAAAACGAAAGTGTCATAGGCCCTCTGCTGTTCCTGATTTACATAAATGATCTAGGTGATCATCTGAGCAACCCCCTTAGATAGTTTGCAGATGACGCTGTAATTTAGCGTCTAGTAAAATCATCAGACGATCAATTCCAATTACAAAATGTTCCAGAGAGAATCTCTGTATGGTGCGAAAAGTGACAATTAGCACTAAACGAAGAAAAGCGAGAGGTTATCCACATGGGTACTAAAAGAAATCCGATAAATTTTGGATATACGATAAATCGCAAAAATCTAAGGGTTGTCAATTCGACTAAATACCTAAGAATTACAATTACGAGCAACTTAAATTGGAAAGACCACATAGATAATATTGTGGGGAAGGAGAAATAAAGACTGCGCTTTGTTGGCAGAACACTTAGAAGATGCGACAAATCCACTAAAGAGACAGCCTTCATTACACTTGTCCATCCTCTGCTGGAATATTGCTGCACGGTATGGGATCCTTACCAGGTAGGATTGACGGAGGGCATCGAAAAAATGCAAAGAAGGGCAGCTCGTTTCGTGTTATCGCACAATAGGGGTGAGAGTGTCACTGATATGATACGCGAGTTGGGGTGGCAGTCACTGAAACAAAGGCGGTTTTCTTTGCGGCGAGATCTGTTTACGAAATTTCAATCACCAACTTTCTCTTCCGAATGCGTAAATATTTTGTTGACACCCACCTACGTAGGGAGAAATGATCATCATGATAAAATAAGAGAAATCAAAGCTCGAACGGAAAGATTTAGGTGTTCCTTTTTCCCACGCGCCATTCGAGAGTGAAATGGTAGAGAAGCAGTACGAAAATGGTTCGACGAACCCTCTTCCAGGCATTTTAGTGTGAATTGCAGAGTAACCATGAAGATTTAGATGTAGAAAATAATTTTTCGCATACTGTGTCACTGCCAAGTAACACAGCTCGATGAGACTAGGACCATACAGAGAAATAAGTGCTACAGTATAGTAGAGAAGGTAACTGAAAAAAATACGCAATGAGACGAACAGAACTGACAGTTTTATTCATAGACAATGATTACACTGAAGTCACCGCGCTTCATGATGGTCCCCTGGTAACTAGAAAGAGTGGGACACAGTTCTTAACAGGGTGTGGGATCACCATGGACATCAACACATACTCCACAATGTGCTCACTTATTAGCTACAAGGTTGTTAAGGAGTTCCTGTGGTAGAGCGTTCCATTCCTCTACGAGCGCGCTTGACATTTGCTTGATGGCCCTTGCTGCATCTGGAAGTGCTGCAATACGTCACCCCAACGCATCTCACACGTGCTCGACGGGATTTAAGTCGGGGGGACGGGCAGGTCAGTCCATTCGCCAAATTTCCTCTAGTTCCAAGAGCTCCTCCTAGAGACCACTCCGATGTGGTCACGCATTCTCATCCATAAAAATGAAGTCAAGGCTGAATACACCACTGAAATGACGCACATGGCGATGGAGTACGGCGTCACAATAACGTTGATCGACGAGTGTACCGTGTTCAAACATTTGGAGGTCAGTATGCCCACGCAACATTATGCCTCCCACCATCATAATACGCGTTCCTGGGTGCATTACTTGCTCCCTACTCTCTCCATATTAGGAATAGGAAAAAAGATAAGAAAAAGAACACGATGAGGTGACTGAAAAAGCAAAGGAAGCAGAAGCGCCACTGGTAGACAAACATAGAGGTTTCTGTACTATTAGACGAAGATAAATCGTCATTATTCAATTTCTTGGAGAGGAAATATGAAAAAAGAACGAGTGGGAGAGAAGTGTTTAATATACGATTAGCGACGTTATTCGAGGCAACGTCTAAATCTACGTCTACATCTATATCTACGTGATTACTCTGCTGTTCACAATAAAGTGCCTGGCAGAGGGTTCAATGAACCACTTTCAAGTTCTCTCTCTACCGTTCCACTCTCGAACAGCAAGCGGGAAAAATGAGCACTTAACTTTTTCTGTGCGAGCTGTGATTTCTCTTATTTTATCGTGATGATCATTTCTCCTTATGTAGGTGGGTGCCAACAGAATGTTTTCGCAATAGGAGGAGAAAACTGGTGATAGAAATTTCATGAGAAGATCGCGTCGCAACGAAAAACGCCTTTGTTTTAATGATTGCCACTCCAATTCACGTATCATGTCTGTGATACTATCTCCCCTATTTCGCGATAATACAAAACGAGCTGCCCTTCTTTGCACTCTTTCGATGTCATCCGTCAGTCCCACCTGATGCGGATCCCACACCGCACAGTAATACTCCAGAATAGGGCGGCCAAGCGTGGTGTAAGCAGTGTTTTTAGTAGACCTGTTGCACCTTCTAAGTGTTCTGCCAATGAATTGCAGTCTTTGGTTTGCTCTACCGACAATATTATCTATGTGATCGTTCCAATTTAGGTTATTTGTAATTGTAATCCCTAAGTATTTAGTTGAATTTACAGCCTTCAGATTTGTGTGACTTATCGCCTAATCGAAATTTAGCTGATTTCTTTTAGTACTCATGTGAATAACTTCACACTTTTCCGTATTCAGTGTCAATTGCCACTTTTCACACCATATAGATATCTTATCTAGATCATTTTGCAAGTCGTTTTGATCATTTGATGACTTTACAATACGGTAAATGACATCATCTGCAAACAATCTAAGACGGCTACTCAGGTTGTCTCCTGTGTCGTTAATATAGATCAGGAACAACAGAGGGCCTATAACACTTCCCTGGGGAACGCCGGATATGACTTCTGTTTTACTCGATGGATTTCCGACTATTACTACGAACTGTGACCTTTCTGACAGAAAATCACGAATCCAGTCGCACAACTGAGGCGATACTCCGTAGGCACGCAGTTTGGTTAGAAGACACTTTTGAGGAACGGTGTCGAAAGCCTTCTGGAAATCTACAAATACGGAATCAATTTGACATCCCTTGTCGATAGCACTTATTACTTCATGAGTATAAAGAGCTAGTTGTGTTTCACAAGAACGATATTTTCTGAAACCGTGCTGACTATATGTCAATAAATTGTTTTCTTCAAGGTACGTCATAATGTTCGAATACAGTATATGTTCCAAAATCCTACTGCAAATCGACGTTAGTGATATAGGCCTGTAATTCAGCGGATTACTCATACATCCCTTTTTGGGTATTGGTGTGACTTGAGCAATTTTCCAGTCTTTAGGTACGGATCTTTCTGTGAGCGAGTGGATGTATATAATTGCTAAATATGGAGCTATTTTATCAACATACTCTGAGAGGAACCTGACTGGTATACAGTCTGGACCGGAGGCCTTGCCTTTATTATGTGATTTAAGCTGCTTCGTTACTCCTAGGATATCTACCGGGTGATCAAAAAGTCAGTATAAATTTGAAAATGGAATAAATCACGGAGTAGTGTAGATTGAGAGGTACAAATTGACACACGTGCTTGGAATGACATGGGGTTTTATTAGAACCAAAATATGTCCACCATCATTCCTCAACAATAGCTGTAGTCGAGGAATAATGTTATGAACAGAACTGTAGAGCATGTCCGGAGTTATGGTGAGGCATTGGCGTCGGATGTTGTCTTTCAGCATCCCTAGAGATGTCGGTCGATCACGATACATTTGCTACTTCAGGTAACCCCAAAGCCAATAATCGCACGGACTGAGGTCTGATGACCTGGGAGGCCAAGCATGACGAAAGTGGCGGCTGAGCACACGATCATCACTAAACGACGCGCGCAAGAGATCTTTCACGTGTCTTGCAATATGGGGTGGAGCGCCATCCTGCATAAACATCGTACGTTCCAGCAGGTGTTTATCAGCCAGGCTGGGGACGATGCGGTTCTGTACCACATCGGCGTACCTCTCACCCGTCACGGTAGCAGTTACAAAACTAGAATCACGCATTTCCTCGAAGAAAAAGGGCCCGATAACGGTAAATGTGGTAAATCCAAACCATACCGTGACTTTCTCGTGGTGCAATGGAGTTTCCACGACAGTTCTAGGATTTTCGGTAGCCGAAATTCTGCAGTTGTGAGCGTTGACAGACCCTCGGAGCGTGAAATGAGCTTCGTCAGTCCACAACACGTTACTCAACCATCGTCATCTTCCGCCATCTTTTGGAACCCCCACACCACAAATGCCCTCCGCTTCACTAAATCGCCAGGTAACAGTTCGTGATGCCGATGGATTTTGTACGGATAGCATCGGAGGGAGCGCCTCAATGCCAACCAAACAGTAGTGTGTGGAATGCCGGTGCGACGTGCGAGTGCACGAGCGCTGACTTCGCCGAGCGTAGACGAACCCGTTACAGTCTCCAATTCTTCCTGAACTGTCTCAGCAGCATTACGCCTTTTGCTCGGTCGGCCACTACGGGATCTATCGTCTAAACAACCCGTGGCTTCGAACTTCGAAATCATTCTCACCACAGCTGCATTTGTCAACGGACCTTTACCCGTTCGAATCCCCTTCCTATGGCGATAGGATCGTAACGCTGAACTAGCACATTCCTCATGCTGATAATACAGCTTCACTAAAAGCGCCTTTTCAGGTAACGTGAACATGCTGCGACTGCTGGTGCATATGATTCTCTCTCTCATTACAGCTCCTTTTATACACGATTGTCATGCGCAGAGACTGACATTTTGCTGTCCAGCGCCATCTGTCGGACATTTTGTGAACTTCTTTTTTTGGTTCTAAAAAACCCCATGTCATTCCAAGCATGTGTGTCAATTACTGACTTTTATCACCCGGTTTCTCATCTTGGCAGTTGTTCTTGATTGGAATTCAGGAATATTTACTTCGTCTTCTTTGGTGAAGGAGTTTCGGAAAACCGTCTTTAATAACCCTGCTTTAGTGGAACTGTCATCAGTGTCTTCACCGTTGTTATCGTACAGTGAAGGTATTGATTGCGTCTTGCCACTGGTGTGCTTTATGTATTTTGGATTTTCTGCTAGATTTCGAGACAGAATTTCGTTGTTGAAATTGTTAAAAGCATCTCGCATTGAAGTACCCGCCATATTTCGAACTTCTGTAAAACTTTGCCGGTCTTGGGGATTTTGCGTTCTTTTAAATTTGGCGTGCTTTTTTAGTTGCTTCTACAACAACGATCTGACCCTTTTTGTGTTTCATGGGGGATCAGTACTACCATTTATTAATTTATGTGAAATATATATCTATCAATCGCTGTCGATACTATCTCTTTGAAGACATTCCACAACTTTTCTACACTTATATGATCAGATCGGAAGGAGTGAAGGCTGTCTCTTAAAAACGCGTTAAGAGCATTTTTATCAGCTTTTTTAAATAGATATACTTTGCGTTTCTTTTTGATGGTTGTAGGTGTTACGGTATTCAGCGTAGCAGCAACTGCCTTGTGGTCGCTACTCCCTGTATTCGTCACAATACTCACTATTTGTCCAGGATTATTTGTTGCTAAGAGGTCTAGTATGCTTTCGCAGCCATTTACGCTTCGAGTGGTCTCATGAACTAATTGTTCAAAATAATTTTTTGAGAAAGCATTCAGTACAATTTCGGATGACGTTTTATGCTTGCTGCCGGCTTTAAACGCATAATTTTTCCAGAATATCGAGGGTAGATTAAAGTCACATCCATACTCTGCTAGCCACTGCGAAGTGCATGGCAGAGAATACGTCTCATACTAATAATCTGGGCTCGTCCCCTTCCATTCAGATATATGACTGTTTAAAAACCTCTATGTGGGCTGTAATTAGTCTGTTCTTCTATTCACGATCCCTGCAGGAGCGATACATACGGGTTGTAACACATTCCTGGTTGCATGATTTAAAACAGGTTCTTCGTACTTTGCAAGTACTCTTTCTCGAGGTAGTTTGAAACTATCTTGAAGCGTCTGCCAATTCAGTATACAACACTGTCGACTGTTAACACTCCTGTTACGCGTGAAGACAAGTATAACTCTTGCCTCTAACACTACAACAGCAAGTTGCTGGTAAGCTTAATCATATCAAAGGAATTTAATTTGAGCGTGACACCGTGTTAATGGATAAGGTCGCGGACTATGTTTGGTTATCCAAAACATAATGTTTTGATAGTAATCAGTAGCTGAACTAACGATATTCAAAGCAAGGTTCTGGTAGTTGTAAACTGCAATTTACGGAAAGGAAAAAAATGGCCGCCAACCCAAATAGTCAAAGTTGCACAAAGTGGCTCATTGTTCATTAAGAACATTAACTCCTACAAATACCTTAACTTGGCACTAAAATTAGTTCTGCAAATAGAACAAAAACAGTAGCACAATTTAGCAATTAATGGGACAGTGGTTTGTCATGAACAGTTTGGATTGTATCTTAAAATGTTTTGGCAACAAGTTGGCTATCACTAACACTCACTATCTATATTCAAAATAGGAAAGCTTAAGTCATTGCAAGGAATTAGTTACTGATGGGAGAACACTACTAACTAGGACATATGTAGCTTTTATCAGATTAATTACTGGAAAATACTGACATTAAAAACATCTTCAGATAGTTAAATTAGCTGATCTGATTACTAGTTGTTTACTTTTAGAGCATTTACTTCATTTCATTAAGTAGATCATAAATGAAACATGGGGTCCGTGAATATGTTATAGCCTGAACAGTTGTAGCTAGTTAGTCTTTAAATGACACAAAAGCTATTAAAATTAATACTACACATCGTAAGTACTTTTACTGTAATGATGATTGTAATACTGGATTAACACGTAGCATTGGGACTCAGAAACTGTGCTATCAATTGATTGAAGTCAGAACTAAACACTTCTAGTAAGACACAATGAGGAAATACTTAAAAAAATCACGAATATAAACACTTACGTACATGTGAAGCAGGAATTTATTAAGTTAGCCCTTAAACTACAGTGGCCAATAATCACTATGATCACTGTTCAATTTACTTACTTTTGACAGTAAATTTAGATTTTTGACACGAGAGAAGTCTATCTAAAAGAAACAGTTCTTTTGTTTTAACTACACTTCAGTAAAACTTGAACTATTCTCCTATCACGTGGTGCATCTGAGAAGCAAGAATAACTGAATATTTAGGAAATCCACTACTCCACAAAAGTTACTAAATAGTGATATAGCAAGAAATTATTTTGCTGTTCAATAAATTGGGATACTCGGAATTATTTCATCACTCGGAAGTGGATCCTGTCTAAGAAAGTTGTTTGAGGATCAATATAAGGTTCTCAACAGAAAGCTGAACAAGACACGATTATTATTAACCGAGCGGGGTGGCGCAGTGGTTAGACACTGGACTCGCATTCGGGAGGACGACGGTTCAATCCCGCGTCCGGCCATCCTGATTTAGGTTTTCCGTGATTTCCCTAAATCACTCCAGGCAAATGCCAGGATGGTTCCTCTGAAAGGGCACGGCCGACTTCCTTCCCAATCCTCCCCTAATCCGATGAGACCGATGACCACGCTGTCTGGTCTCCTTCCCCAAACCAACCAACCAACCAACGATTATTATTGGCATGTAAAACAGCTAACTGCTCCATTCAAATTTACTGTACTTAGCAGATTATTTGAGACGAAGGTGATGCTGTGATGATCTGCTGTGGCTACTATTAACGCGACGAAAGTACTCACGGCTCTAAAGATTATCTTCTTGGCATCAACCAATAACTGCCATGAGTAATGAGCCAATAACCTTCCACATCCGAGGCGTTATTAATCGATCTTGTTGCTTTACTAGCCTCTTCCAGCACACAACATGTGAACAGTTTGCAAGTTAGCCACCGACTAACTTGTGCCACAAAGAATACGTGCGGTTCTGCCTTCAAATCCACCTATTCTATTCCCGCCAAGCGAGTTTAGTTAAGGAGGGACTTCCCTACAGCTCCTACATCAGTACAGATTTGCGTTTCATGTGCGTGAACCAGTTCCACAGATATTGTTTTAAAATTTCGGTGCTTTGGCAAAACGTTATTTTTGAAATTACATACGTACATTAACTGCAGTGGTATAAACTGAGATTAAATGTGAATAAATAATTTACATATAATTGCATCAAAGAACATGGTGACACAGATGTCACATTAAGTTTCAGCAGACAAAGAAATTCCATCACATGGATATAGCTGATACTGTACAAAAATGTTAAAACATCCCTCTCTCACACGGGACGAACAAAACTGTGATCATTCGTGCTGCTCGTCTCTCTGCATGTTCTGTATGCCCTTAAGAGTTCTATCTGGTACTGGTTCCACAGACTTGTGCAAAGTTCTATGATGGATCTTACGATTGTATTGTAAGCAATCCCGTTTGTAAACTGATTGCATTTCCCTAGTATTCCACCAATGAAACGAAGTCTGCTACCTGCTTTGCCTACTACTAAGACTATGTGGTCTTTCCATTTCATATACCTACCAACTGTTACAAACTAGATATTTGTGTGAGTTGGCCGATTCATATTATGAGTCGTTGATATTGCTGTCATAGGATACTACCTTAATTCGTTTTGTGAAACGCACAGTTTTACATTTCTGAACATTAAACGCGAGTTGCCTATCTTTGCACAACTATGAAATCTTCTCAAGGTCCGAATGGATATTTGTGCAGTTTTCTTCTATACACCTCTTTATTACAGATAACTGCATCATCTATGCAAAGTCCGAGGTTACTGTTAATATTGTCTTCACGGGGTTTAATATACTACATGAGCTGCAAAGGTCACAAGATAATTCCCTGGGGAACAGTTGAAGTTACTTTTGTATCTATCGATAACTATCCATGCAATTTAACATGCTGCGTAAATCATCTAAAGTGTTGTACTACCACAAATATTTTAGACTCACTGGAATAGTTGAGAACAATTTATTCGTTCATGCTGTAAGGGGCTTTGGCAAAATTAGTGCTCCGTTCGGCCAAGCAAAATACAAGTTTTGGAACATTCATTTCGAAAGCCCCTTAGTGAAAATACTTGCCCGTGTATTTCAAGATCCAAAGGCAAAACGTGAATAAGTCAGGTTGTTCGCGGAACAGTATGGTTTGTATGGTTAGGATGAGAAATCTAATTTGGAAAATTAGGACACTTTTTGTCAAAGGAGTGAGGAAAAAAGAGTATATGTAGAGCATATACTCTCAAGTGCTGACTTGCTATGGACACAATAAAGATCCACCTGGATAATGGCGGAAGAAGGGTGCTGTTGGGCTACTAACTTCAGCACCAATGTTGAAGGAAGCTGCTCCTTAAAATACTGCGGAAGACTTCGTTGATGATGACGAGGAACCTGGAACCCAATCTGGCATAAATTCGACTGGTAAGACAGAGGAAGAAAACTACACTGAATACACTAAGTAAGAGAATGAAACTTTAAGGGACTACGAATCACCTTAAATTGATTATTCTGTTTTCAAAGGTGTTAATAAGTTAAATGTAAAGCTTAGTAACTTTAGAAATTATAAAAATAGATTTTTGTTCTTATATTCATGACTTCATTATTATCAAAAAATGCAAATTTTTCTTAAATTCTAGTTTGCCAATTGTTTTCGTTCCTTTATACTATCTCATTTTCTCGTTTACGTTTGTTTACAAGGCCATCTTCCGCAGCAGCTGTCAAAATCAGTTATTACTGGTTTTCCGTCTTGAGGTTACTGCAGTTTAATTAAAGAGAATTACACCAGAGGCGTTTCGCTTTTATTTATAAAGAATCTTCCGTGGTTATTCTGCAAATTGGCTACATACGTTTGCACATTTTTGGTTGTTTTAGGTCAAAAAACAGCGTTTTGTTTATAAAGTTGTTTTGCAAGTACTTTACGTTTTTTTAATGTCCTCCAAACCATTGCTTCTTCCCTCCTTGATAGGAGCGGTTGATGTCGAAAGACCTCGATTTACTAACACACTTGACAGTTTATGCCATTCTGCCGTATTTCTTTCGACATCAACCGCTCCTCACTACGAGGGAAGAAGCAATGGTTTGGAGAATAAGTAAAGAAACACAGTAAGTAACTTACACACAAACTTTAACAATAAAACGCTGTTTTTAACCTAAAACAACCAAAAATGTACAAACGTATGTATCCAATTTGCAGAATAACCACGGAAGATTCTTTACATATAAAAGCGAAACGCGTAATACTCTTTAATCAAATTGCAGTAATCTGAAAAAGGAAAACCAATAACAACTATATCTCATTTACTAATTTGGTTTTAAATTGAAAGTAATTTGATGATAAATGTTGTTGACGTGTATGTTTAATAGCACTAGCAAGTGCAAATAAAATATACTAAACAAGGAACAATCGTGAAATGACAAGTTCAAAACTTTATACGACTGTTTCATACAGTTTTCGACCTGATTCCCGTGAACTATAACCTCGACAACTAATAGTGACATAAAACTATGGAACACAACGTGTTATGTAATAATAATTACACGAGAAAATATGGAACATCACGTTTTATATAATAATAAATGCCCTAGAAGCGAGATACCTAAAATGAAGCATTTTACTTGTTTTTAACAAGTTATACGCATATTACGACTCTATACTTCAGATCTAATAAGAGAGAGAAGAAAAATTTTGAATAGAAATTGCAGGTAATTTTATTCAGTACAAATTTATTCGGGCTATTTTAACCGAAATTTCGATAGGAACGGATATACGTGGGGGTAAAACGTTTTTGCAGTGATCTGGGCAGGTCTTTTCAACTCGGAAGCACGTACACAGGCTCTCCAAAGTCGACAACTTGAATTTTAAAACAGGGTGCGAGTTCCATAAAACACATTTAAAACTTGGCACTACCGAAATCAATACTCTTGCAGGTCACTAACCGCACTAGCCTAATTGTGAAGAACTTTCGCTATGCCTACGACGCGTGAAAACTACGGTGTCACGCTATGTAACAAAGCGGTTGCAACGAGAAAACTTGAAGTCTGCAGGTGTGTGGGCGACAGTAAACTGCGCCCCTTCGGAAGAGCAGGAAGGTTCAAATGGTTCAAATGGCTCTAAGCACTATGGGACTTAACTTCTTAGGTCATCAGTCCCCTAGAACTTAGAACTGCTTAAACCTAACTAACCTAAGGACATCACACACATCCATGCCCGAGGCAGGATGCGAACCTGAGACCGTAGCGGTCGCGCGGTTCCAGACTGTAGCGCCTAGAACCGCTCGGCCACCCCGGCCGGCCAGCAGGAAGGAATGCCCCAGTTCTCACGGCGGGAATGCACTTCTGCGCCGGTGTCACACTATCGTGGAAGAGCTCCAAAACGATCACGGTCTCCGTTCCATCTCGTGGAAACGTGTCCAATACGGGAAACAGCCACCACCTTGCTGAACTGTGTCCTCTTGGAAAATGAGATCTATCGCCTGACGTAGTTTTGAAAGTTTAGAGCCCTGTCATCAGCGTATACCAAGGTATTCCGTCGCTAATCGATTCACGTGACCTCATCGTATTTACAATGGGGATTTGCCTACTCGTCATCACCGATTTTGTCCATATTTATGCTGTATGCAGGGCTTGCCAGAAATGCGAGTGACAGGAGAGGGAGATCCAGATGGCAAAGCGTTTACAAAAAAGAGTATTTTTGGAGCGGGTAGGGCGAGGCATGAGCCATTTATGTTACAGTAATCTCCAGGCAGGGGTTGGCACCCCGGAGAGTACAGAGTGGCAGTCTGGGTGTCGTCGAGTCAGTCCCTACAAGGAAACTTTTATTTTCATTTTATACATTACTTAAACTGCAAAATGAACGGAAAATGTTCAATATATTGTATTTATTAATATTTTCATAAAAGGCATGAAAAGGAAAGGCAAAGGAAAATTTGGGATTGCAAATAATTTGCAGGAAAGGATTGTTAGCCGTCCACGAGAACTTAGTATATAAAATTAGATACCTTTATTACTTTGCAGTCTATGATTTACAGGTGCAGGAGTGATATTTATCGTACAGACAGGGGAAGAAGTAATTTTATCGGCATTTTGCACCGTTGTACACTGAGACGACAGAAGTCATGGGGTAGCGATATGCTCATACAGAGATGGCGATAGTATCGCGTACACAGAGTATAGAAGGGCAGTGCATTGGCGAAGTTGTCATTTGTACTCAGGTCATTCATGTGAAAATGTTTCCGATATGGTTGTGGTCGCACAACGGGAATTAACATACTCTGAACGTGTAATGGTAGTTGTAGATAGACCCAAGGGACATTCCAGTTCGGAAATCGTTAGGGAATTCAATATTCCGAGATCCACAGTATCAAGAGTGTGCCGAGAATATCAACTTCCAGGCATTACCTCTCACCAACGCAGTGGCCGACAGTCTTCACTTAACGACAGAAATTGCAGCACAAAACAATGTGGGACGTACGACGAACGTATGCGTTAGGTCGGTATTACACTATCAACTTTGTTTGTCAAAGTTGATGTGTCAAATATTTTTGTCAAAGAAGTTTGATGGCGTAATAGGGCACTTTGTCAAATCCCGTCGGTCGTCAAATAAATTTGATCAAATCTAGGGCCTCACTGTAGATTTTATCATAAAAGTCACTTGTCTTCTGTTCACTGCAATGTGACATGTTGCCACGTGGAGCGTTAGCATCGCTGCAGCGGTCTGTCATCTGTAGTGGTTTTATAAACATTGCCGGTAAATACAGTTGGTGTGTACCGACAGCTACAGAATTAATACAGATGTCTGAAGCTGATGAGGCGCTTTACAACGTGAGGCACCCTGAATACAAAAATAGATTAAGAAGATTGGAGACCTGACCTGACCTAACCTAACCTAACTCTCTCCTGTATCAAGGAATCTGAGTGTTACAGTGAGCCTGTCTTCTGCAGATATAGCAGTTCTTAAGCGAGTATTGTGGTTTGTGATATGAGGATACACTTCACTGAGCAAATACTGAAATGTATGCTCATCTGTTCTTAAGTAATTTATGTACGACTTGACGTCCTCCACTACAAGCTCAGGTAACAAGTTTTGTTGGATGCTTTTTATCGTCTGGTCGTAAAACCCACGCCTTCCTTAGCCCATGTACGTTTCCTTTTTTCTTCCCCTCTTCTCTTCCACATGTGCACACAGTGCAGTTGTGGTACATGCAACTGCTGCGGTTAAAAACAAGTTGCTGTTGTCAGCCATCTTGAACTTCGACGAAAAAATATGATGACAGTGTAATACCCCATTTTAGTGCCACGTCAAAGATCTTTGTCAAATAAATTTGACTGACAAAGAAATTTGATAGTGTAATACTGGCCTTAGGACTGCGCGGCGAAATTTGGCGTTAATAGGCTATGGTGGTAGCCGACCGATGCGAGTGCCTTTGCTAACAGCGCCACATCGCCTGCAGCGACTCTCCTGGGCTCGTGACCATATCGGTTTGACCCTAGACTATTCTGAAGCCATGGGCTGCTCGGGTGAATCCCAACTGAAGTTGGTAAGAGCTCATGGTAGGGTTCGAGTGTGGCACGGATACCACGAAGCCATGGAACCAAGTCGTCACAAGGGCCTATGCAAGCTGGTGGTGGCTCCATAATTGTGTGGGCTATGTTTACATAGAATGGACTGGGTTCTTTGTTTATTTTTGGGTACTTTGAGACCACTTTCAGCCATTCATGGGCTTCATGTTCCCAAACAAGGATGGAATGTTTATGAATGACAATGCACCATACCACCGAGCCACAGTTGTTTGAGGTTGGTTTGAAGATGATTCTGGACGGTCGAGCTAATGATTTGGCCACCTATATCGCCCGACATGAATCCATCGAACATTTATGTGACATTATCGAGACGTCAGTTCCTGCACAAAATCCAGCATCCAACACTTTCTCAGTTATAATAGGCTACAGACGCAGCGTGGCTCAGTACTTCTGCAGGGGACATTGATGGACTTGTTGAGACCATATAACGTTGAGTTACGGCACTACGCTGAGCGAAAGGAGGTCAGAAATGATATTAGGAGGTATCCTATGACTTTTGACACCTCAGTGTAAACGTAGCATTTTTACAAGTCTATGATTATTTTAAAGTTTCTGTAGAAAAACGAACGTGGCTTACATTCGTGAAAGGTTCTCTCTCATCGCACAGTTTAACAGAAAACCACACTTAACCCGTAATGACGCCAAATATTGGTGAGACTAGTTGGTCATTTACAGTGGAATGTATTTTGATATAGTCTTCTCGGGATCTGTTTCTTTGGCTGTGAAAGTTTCTGATCAAATTTTTTACCTAACAATGAAAACAGACATCGCATGTTTGCAGTAGAGCATCTAATAGTGGTACTCTTGCTTTCAGGCTATTTTGAGTGGCCTGTGCCTTGCGGTGATCAGAGCTCCACGTGTATGGCGACAGCTACTGTACTTCATATCAAGTGCGTAGTTCTGTTTCAAGTCGGTGATCACCACTTGTCCACCATTGAATTGATGAGTAATTTGCTGCGCCGTGCCCGTCAATCCAGTGTTAAAAAATGGTTCAAATGGCTCTGAGCATTATGGGACTTAACATCTGAGGTTATAAGTCTCCTAGAACTTAGAACTACTTAAACCTAACTAACCTAATGACATCACACACATCCATGCCCGAGGCAGGATTCGAACCTGCGACCGTAGGGGTCACGCGGTTCCAGACTGAAGCACCTAGAACCGTTCGGCCACACCGGCCGGCCAATCCAGTGTTAAAGTCCATGTTAGTCACTGATGACATCTGTTATTAACCTGCTGTTTCTCACATCAGATGACTCCAGTAGAGGCTGTGTTCCCCGAATCTAAATGTTGATGGAGCACCATCGACATTAGAATGCGAAAGCTCAGTGCGTGCATGAACTCGGGGATGTAGGGAATTTATTATCACTCTCAATGTACGAGGGCTAACAATTTCCCATTCACTTGATACGCTAAAGTAAGCCATTGGCTGAGGTAATAGGGGCGCTTTCTGTCCAAGGCCCTTTCTCATTTCCGTGTGAGTGGTGATTTCCGTCATTTTCCCAGTGTCTTGATGCTAGTACAAAAACGATGTGCAAACGTGTCCCACACGGGAAACAGCCACCACCTTGCTGAACTGTGTCCTCTTAGTAAATGAGATTTATCGCCTGACGAAGTTTTGAGAATGCGCAAGCATGTTTTGCAGCCTCATGGTGAATATATGATGTGGTAATTCTGCATTCCCCATACATGGGTAAGGTTTTGTTTTCGAACTAGATGGGTTAGTTATGAAGATATGGGTGTCTAAAGAGGGCTTTTGTTCACGTCGACATAGTAAGTGCAAGCGTGGTTTGTCCGTGCCTAGCCGGCCTCTATGACCGAGCGGTTCTAGGCGCTTCAGTCCGGAACCGCGCTGCTGCAACGGTCGCAGGTTCGAATCTTGCCTCGGCATGAATGTGTGTGATGTCCTTAGGTTAGTTAGGTTTAAGTAGTTCTAAGTCTACGGGACTGATGACCTTAGATGTTAAGTCCCGTAGTGCTTACAGGCCTTTGAACAATTTTTTTTTTTTTTTTTTTTTGTCCGTGCCTACCGCTATACTTTTGCCACACACTAACACAGCCCCATGTGGGTTATATGATACGGTAGCTCTCCATTCCCCATCCAAGAAGGAGGTTTCGTTTGGAATTGCAGGGATTGGGTTCGGAAACATGTTTATCAAAAGAGCGCATCTCTCCAACGGACTTAGTACGGGAAGACGGTGAAACAGCTTGGAATTGACTGCCGAAGTGGCCGAGACTGACCTTCTAGAATCTTCGAAAGTGTTTCAAAATTTTATAGAATCTTCCAGAAGGTTCGAGAATGTTCTAGATCTCCAAGGTAATCTGAGGTGCATTATTTATACATTCTTAAAGATTTTCGGCAAACGCTTCTAGTTATTTCAAAATCAACTCAAGCAGGTGAAACAAATATGTTTGAAGAAATAATTACTTTGGTCTCGAGTGAGGAAAGTGCAATTGATAACAAATTTGAGAGCTCATCTCTTTGGTGATGAACAAGAGAATAATTTTGTCGGAAAACTGGTACAATTTAGTGAAGGCACTCACCCAACCGATTGTGTAACTAGCCAAACTGAACTTAGAAGTGATTTGTGTAACATTGTCAACACTCCAAATGAATTAATAGATAATGTTTTTCCGAACACTGTTCAAAATCACTCAGTAATTTTGAAATAGACTTTACAAATGCTGAAGATAGCTCAAAAATATTAATTTTTTTGTGAATTTCTTTATTTTTTTGGGAGTATCTCACCATCTGATGGTCTGATAAACAAACAAAATTTCTTTTTCCATATGATAGATGTAAAAAGATTCTCATAATGTTCATTAAAATAAAACAACAGACAACAGTAATAAAATGTGAACCTCCGATAAATGCCAGAGTACATATGTACAACACGACATTGACATACCAGTTATATATCGTCAATTGAAGCTTACGCTTCATCAATTGGAAACTTAATGCCAACAAGAATCCCAACAAGCATAAGGCTACAACTGCAGTGTCAAGCCGAACTGCCTGCCGCCTCGGTAGCTGCGCGGTCAGAGCGGCAGCTTCCAAACCAAAGGGGCTCGATTCTCGGTCCGGTCGGAGATCTTGTAGGTGTTGTCGTCATAACTGACAAGAACCTGGTCCCCAATACCTTATCTTAACGCCTTCTGCAAGCGATAACTCGTTTGTCTAATTTACAATTATGTATTTTAAGATAAGACCAAAGCAAATATGAAGTTCACACATAAAATATCATGAATTGCTTACTTCACAGAATAGGGTACACTGTTCATGTCGGGTTGCTGTAATTGTTATTTCCTGAAGATATTTTGGTGTAACAACAAAGGGCTTTGAAACGTTGAAGGATTTTCAGTCGAATTTAAATTTCGAAGTTAGGCTACTCGAAGTTAGGCTTAACAGTAAGAAATGAAATGGATGACGATATTTATTTCATATTCCCCTAACTGGCGTTTCAGAAGAGTGCAGTTACCAATAAGAATGGCGTTTAGTATCACTAGTCATCTTTTGGATTTGCAACTCTTGTATTTTTTCCGCGTTTGCAGTTAAAATTGGTTCAAATGGCTCTGAGCACTATGGGACTTAACATCTGAGGTCATCAGTGCCCTGGAACTTAGAACTACTTAAACCTAACTAGCCTAAGGACATCACAAACATCCATGCCCGAGGCAGGATTCGAACCTGCAATCGTAGCAGTCGCGCGGTTCCGGACTAAAGCGTCTAGAACCGCTCGGCCACCGAGGCCGGCACAGTTAAAATTATTGGATATAGTTTCCGCCTTTTATACAAACTTGTTTCGGCACCTCTGTGCCATCATCAGTGGATTTTGTTTGTTGAAAAAGTATAAAAAGTGAACACATCTTACGTTATGAACAGCGCTCTCAGAACGCGAAAGACGAAGGATCTCTCACAACAAAACGTGAGTAATAACAAAAATACGCGTAAAAATTTTTGCCACACCGAAATCATGTTTTTAAAAATTAATGGATGTCTTAACTCGCTGATGAAATTCACATTTACATTGTTTGGTTTGCAGATGACCAGCAATCAGTGCAGGTCACCACGCAGATGATCCCGCAAAACCGTATAATGTAAAACCAAGGTAAGAACAAAAACGAAAAAAACTGTCTTCTGACCTCACTTAGTTCGGCCAGTTGCAACCTAAAATATGTTCACTTTTTACAGGTTTTCAATAAACAACACCCACCGGTGACGGCACAGAAGTGCTGAAACTTGTTTGGGTAAAAAGAAAAAAACAGTCTTTTGCATAAAAGGCGGAACCTATTTTCAATGATTTTATTAGTACTATTGTGACATAAATGATTAGTCACATGCCGCAGAGCGACGGCATACAAATTGATTGCTGTAGAATTATGTGTAACTATCCTAGGAAAAAGCACAAGATCTTCTAAGTTTGGAACATGAGAGCAGAATTTCTTTGCTGTTGGTGCGACACGGAAGCAACGGGCGCCAAGCCGGTGGGCAGAGCGCGCACAAAGCAAGGATTACGGGAAAGGACACCAGCGTTTCCGTAGCCGAAGAACTTGAATGGCGACGTCCCTAAGCCGGAGACACATAGAGTGTTTCCAAAAAGCTTGAGGAGCCTGCAGGGACCCTGAGCGAAGGTAGAACAGCTCACGGACTCTCCCACTTGAGTATGCGTGCTATACCGGTGAGCCAAAACATTATGACCACCTGCTTAATAGATTATTTGTCCGTCTTTGGAACGAAATACATCAATGATTCTGCGTATCAGGGATCTGATAGTTTATTGGTAGGTTTGTGGAGGTATGTGGCATTTGATGTCTATGCAGAGGTCATGTGATTCGTGTAAATACAGGCCGCTGATTGGCGTACGTGATGATGGGTCCCGACAGCGACCCAGATGGGTTCCAGAGGATTTACATCAGGCGAGTTTGGTCGCCGAGACATCAATGTGAGTTCAGTATCATGCTCCTCAAACCACTGTAGCACGGTTCGGCTCCGAGAAACTGACAATTATACTGCTGGGTGATGACATCGCCATCGGGGAAGACATGAAGCATGAGGGGATCAAGTGGCTCGATGCTGTCAGCATGTCTTCGCAAGCGCAGGCGAATGTCTCCCACCAACCTACGGACACCGAGCGTGTGTAACACCTACAACGCCTCTCGGTGTTAATAAACCAAAATAGCTCCCAAATTAGTTCCCATGCCCTCGAAATATAAATTCAGAAAATGTCCCAAGCCCCTCCACAAATAGTAATTTACAAAATAGAAATAAGAGACAAATAGATGGAAATCTATAGTAGAAAAATAATAGAAAAAGGAAAGAATTTTAATCATAAATTTTGGAAGCATGGGAGGTGGGAGAAACGATAGAAATGGTTAAATTATTAGTTATTCTTATATATGAGAAAATCAATATTATAGTCACAGAATGTAGGTCTTGAACACCAAAGATAGCGTTTACTAAAGTATAAATAGACATACAATGAAATTATGATATTCCAGGACATATCCTCTAGTCTGTTAGAACTCAATTAGGACGTACAGCTTTAGGAAGCAACAATAGGAGCTTTATTAAACTAGGGCACAAGAATAAATCGCGACGAGATTGTTTTTTGGGAAGCATTAATTTCAGATCCGAATTAGAACTTTTGTCATATTAGAGGAACGGGGAGGTGATCAATAGTCTCTCTGACTTTAACGTCACTTCGTGTGAAGATTTTAAATATTTTACGGAATTAACGATTTTTGGACAGATTCGGACTTTGTATTGTGATAGTGGAAAAGCTTTACTTCACGCGACTAGTAATCATAGTTCGTGACAGTTTATGGATATTAAACGGGAACAATCTTTTTATCGAAAGTGACAGAACATTGTTTAGTATCTCTGATATTGACGGGATTCCAGATTAGATACTTATTCAAAGAACCCCTTTGAATGCGATCGTGTGAATGAACTGATTTATTAATAATTATTGTTAAATAAAATGACGTGTTAATTTGAAACTGACTATTCGTCTTGAACTTCACTTCGATTTAGGTTCATAAATAATTAGGTTACGTGATTTTCACTAAGAATAAACTGCAGACTAGTAACTGAAACAAGTGAACGAGAATCTATTGAAAACACTGGTATTAATTTACTTATGGCTTTTTCCTTCAGAACTAGGAAGACAGTACGTGTAGTGACTCACTGGGGTTAATTTAAGAACTAGCCGGGATAAAACAAAACCCCTCAATACCAGTCAATGTATAGATAAATTAACATTCCTACTTTCATACAAGATAGGGAAGTCGAGATAGAAAAAAGGGTCGCTACACGTGGTGGCGCAGTGGTTAGTACAATGGACTCGTATTCGGGTGGACGACGGTTGAATCCCGCGTCCGGCCATCCTGATTTAGGTTTTCCGTGATTTTCCTAAATCGCTCCAGGACATGCCGGAATGGTTCCTTTGAAATGGCACGGCCAACTTCCTTCCCCGTCCTTCACTAATCCGACGAGATCTATGACCTCGCAGTTTGGTCTCTTCCCTGAAACAACCCAAAAATGGTTCAAATGGCTCTGAGCACTATGGGCTTGACATCTGAGGTCATCAATCCCCTAGAACTTAGAACTACTTAAACCTAACTAACCTAAGGACATCACACACATCCATGCCCGAGGCAGGACTCGGACCTGGGACCGTAGCGGTAGCGCGGTTCCAGACTGAAGCGCCTAGAACCGCTCGGCCACAGCGGCCGGCAAACAACCCAACCCGCAACCCAACCAATCTACGGCCGTGGCGCCCTGCACGTCGTTCACTTCGACTACGGCGTTGCTAGAGTCGATCATCGACCTAGAGTAGCAAAAACGTGATTCACCCGAAGAGCCGACACGTTTCCACTGATCGACGGTCGAATCCCGATAGTCCTCCCCCTACTGCAATCGTAACTGACGATGCTGTTGGGTTAACATGTGAACACGTAGGAGCGGTATGCTGCGGAGCTCCATGTTCAACAATGTACGATGAACGGTGTGCTCTGAAACACTAGTGCATGCACCAGCATTGTGCGCTTTCGGCAGAGATGCCATTGATCACCATCTACCGTAATTTACAGAGCAGACGAGCCTCCGACCCCTATTCTGTGAAGTGTCGTGGACTTCACACTATTTAGGGCCTGGTGGTAGTTTCACTGTCCTTCTACCTCTTTCCGTAGAGCTCACGACAGTAGCACGTGAACATTCGATCTTTTCGGGAGACTCGTTCACAGGCTCTGCATAATAATAATAGTTTGCTCTTTGTCAGAGTCGCTTATCTCAATAGATTTCCCTATTTGCAGCCCATATCTTCGCAAGGGAGCTCCCCCGCCCGTGTCAGCTCCGCTTACATCCTTTCGCTACAGCGTCACGTGCCCGTAACGCCACCAGGCTGCATCCACCGTCGCGGTGGGCAGTGGTTATAATGTTCTGGCTTATCAGTGTAGACCTACCACCGTTTTTCCGTTCTGAGCGTGGGAAAACAGCTCTCTACTTGCCCAGAAAAATTCTCAGCCAACGACAGCGAGAACCTTGTACAGTGCCAGCCGCTATTGAGTTTACGGATATACTGTAGTATAGATTTATAATTTCTGTGCTTAAAGGTTGATTCTTTTAGGATATATATAAGACCCCCTACCTCCAGTCACTGGTTTTTGTGTCAGGTGCTACCCTTCTTCACCTGTTGTGTACTCTAGTGGTTGTGCGGTGGTTGCTGTTGTGTTTCTAGAGATATGAGTGTTGAAGTGGTCGCTTTTACTTTGTGATGGGTACCAGGGCATCTTTCGTCTCTTCCGCATCAAGGTATATTTTAAGGGAAAAAGTTTATCTGTGTAGTTGGGCTTTTACAAATCTTTATGAGTGTTATCGAATTGTTTTCGAATGTTCTACAACATTCTCGAATGTTCTAGGTTAGAGAATGGTCTAGAAAGTTCTTGAATTTATTTAACATTATAGAATATTTACGGATTTTCTCGATGCTCTATAATAAAATGGTTGGCACAATACTTTATTTCACATTAGGGTACTGTTGGATTTGATAGTACTGGGGAGTATTTTGTGAGCATTCTAGTGTACATTTTAGAGTGGCACTCTAACATTTTTACGATTTTTTTAATGTTCATTTTTACTACAGTATGTTCTCGAGTGATCCGGTTGTTCGCAGAAAACAAATGACAATAAAAACCGTGAGAAACCAGTCTTTTTCAGCTAATCCATTCATAAAAGCCACATCCCATTTATCCCTGTTATCTAGTACAATTGAGAGGATGAACAAGGCTTAAGGAAAAACAAATTTTTCAAGGCATTGACTTAAAAGTACCCTTTTTGTACTCCAGTAAGGAAAAACATTTTTCTTGTACTTCCAATTGCGATAAACTCCTTTTTACAATTTTAAAATTAAAAATGAATCTTAAATAATTTTCTGGTTTATATATTATTATAAATCAGCTCATTTACCTGATTTCAGTTTATCTGACAAAATCTTGGCTCTCTTTACTTCTTGCTGAACACAAACGCGTGCCCCATATTTGTGTGCTTTAGCTATCCGGAAGCATGTCTGTTCCTGACGACTTGTAGTCTTCGTGCATTCGCCACATCATTTAATTTTTGTTGCAGGACGTTGCTGATACTGTCTGTTACCACAGGAGTTAGTGAAGGCAAATTAAGACTGGTCCCCGTCTCCCGCTCAATACACGTGGAAAAGTATTACTTTCAGTACAATTTACCCTGAGACTGTCATGACAAAAACAGCCAGATGTGGTTCCTTGAAACAACTTTCGAACAAACAGAATAATTCAAGTTTAAAAAAAAAACTCTAAATATTTTGCTATTAAAGTGAACAAAAGCGTTTGTTTGGAACAGGAGTTAAAAGAATGTCTTTTTCACCACAACATTAAAACATTTTCAACACAGTTGTTAGTTACAACACTTCTGTTTCATTCTTTAAGAATACTCTAGTGTTAGGAAAACTTATTTCATGTTATGGAATCGTTACAACGAGGGAAATCTTTTCCGTCAATAATAAATTCAGTTGTGAGGGCTCTGTTCAACGATGCTAGGTTCTGAAGCAACACTTCGTCGCCAATGTAGGATACTGAGAACAAACACAGAGTTGTCACTGATGTCAGTGTAAAAAGGGCCCTACTCACAGTCAAACATCTGGCACACATACATATAAGCACATCTACCGACACGACTTAAGTTCTGTGTCCAAAACATACGTTTGTTCAGTGACACACTAACACTCAACTTCAGATGATCGTTGCACAATATTACCAGCCCGTGTCAGTCACGATCTGACAAGGAAACTTCTCATCGCAGCCCCCTCAGATTTAGTAGTGAGGGGGCCCAGTCAAAAACTTAACACAGATGAGGCATGAAAACAGGAACTGTGAAAAAAAAGCAAAATAGAAACAGTGAACGGTCAAAGTACGAGAACTGCAACATAGAGCCGTGAAAAAGAGCAACGGCGTCCTGGTTGAGTGACAACGGAGTAGGACTGCACATAGGGCGAGCCGAGCAGTGATAAAGTACCCTCGTGCCAATTCTTTGTTTTTTCCCGGTGTTCACTGTATTCAAACTTGTGTCTGTGTCGTGATGTTAATCGCCGTATGGCTGACTTCTTGATGACGGACGCTGCTGGGGAGGAAATGCTTGACGCCATCAGTAGAAGTAACACCCATAGATCAACAGGCTTGGTTAGACTCCTTTTGGAGTTCTCTCGAATGTTCCAATGTTTACTCGCGCCGCCTCGGCGTACCATCTATCAATACCTGCTGTCCCCAGAGACGTCAATTTCTGCTACCGTCAGTGAAGGGATTAGTATCTCCATTCAGAAACCGAAAGACAGAGCACGAATTCAGGATTATGGTCCTTTAATACTTCTTAATGGTGACGTGAAAATTTTCACTAGCCTCTTGCCTGTCTAGCGACATCTCATACTACCAAGCTTCATTAGAAGGACTGAACGATATCCAAGCTACTTTGTACAGATATCGCGATATCATAGATATGGCGAAGACGGACAATTTATCGGGTGCTCTGGCATCCCTGGACTTCAGACAGACCATCGACCACGCTTACTTGATGCACACTCGCCTGAACATGGTACATCCGCAGCCCTTCGTTACCGTGGTCAATGGCTGCCTGATCAATGGCTGCCTCGCGCGCCCCATTCCCATCGCACGTTCCACGGGGCAGGAATGTCCTTTATCGATAACACTGTACGCACTGGCGCTTGAACCTCTGTTATGCGGCCTTAGTCAGAAGATTACGGGAATGACGTTCTTTGGGTTAATGTTTCGATGAACATCCTACGGCTCCGAAATGGTGACAATATGCCGAACGCACTGGACTGTATACATACGTTCGATATGGCCTCAGGTAGGCCCTCAAATGGTTCAAATGGCTCTGAGCACTATGGGACTTAACATATATGGTCATCAGTCCCCTAGAACTTAGAACTACTTAAACCTAACTAACCTAAGGACATCACACAACACCCAGTCATCACGAGGCAGAGAAAATCCCTGACCCCGCCGGGAATCGAACCCGGGAGGTAGGCCCTCAATGTCGAAAATTCTGTCGCTATGAATGTAGAGCAAGAGTCTATCCAGCATGTGTCACCCCCTCCCACTTTGCGACACAACGAAGTGCGTAGACATCGAATTCACTAGAAACATACGCCACGCAGCAGCCCTTAACTAGCGGTGCTTTCTACAATACATCAGGACTCTTATCGTCGACCAGCGGCTGTGAACGGTGCACATCATTCAACGAACACACTTTGCCAACACCTACCTGTCTTCCCGTCTCCTTCACCTTGCCGAGGTCTTACCTACGTCAGCCACGACTGCGCAGCGTTTGTTAGCAGCTTTCGGATCTTTTGTCACCAATGCCATGTTATTCAAAGTCAGTTACGGATCCGTCACTCTCCCTCCCAATCGAGAAGCTGTGGAGGGTTTGTCCACACAGCCTGATGAACTTCCGCCTGGAATTGTTTTAGCCACCTTCTGTCACACTCCCTGTGACTGCACGAAATGTTCCTCCTCGTTTTACAATCTTAGCAAACTTCACGTCGAATTTAAGCTGTGTTCGTCTCGTCGTACTCGCAACACGTCATATGACGTCACGTTTTCCAAACTTGTCGACCGCCGTACACTATAGAGGTGAAACACCCACATGACCGATGGAAGGTATTGTAGAAAACGATACTGGCGGACCTGATGGACACTAATGTTCAGTCCACATGGTGCGTAATGGTCAACTGTAAGCAAGTGACAGAATCAAGGCTTCTCTGAATCAACGTAGGAGACTCACCCAGCTGCACTGTCTGTCGGAATGCTGAACACGGATGCACATCATCGGTGAGGCGAGTGGCATCTGGCATCTGGTCCTACAAATCCTGGCCTACTTTCTCTGAGTGACTACGGAACATATTGAGCCACAGGCTCTCCTTTTCCCGAACTATACTTACTACTCCCGTACGTAAGTCAACGTAGTCGTGTGCATCAAAGGACATGCGCTTCATTACCTATACTACGTCCGGCCCGAGTAGCAGAGTGGTCAGCGAGACAGAATGTCAATACTAAGGGCCCGGGTTCGATTCCCGGCTGGATAGGAGATTTTCTCCGCTGAAGGACTGGGTGTTGCGTAGTCCTAATCATCATTATTTCATCCCCATCGACGCGCAAGTTGCCGAAGTGGAGTCATATCGAAAGATTTGCACCCGGCGAAAGGTCTACCCTAGTCACACGACATTTATATTTTTTTATTTACCAACACTATGTTCACAAAAGTATCCGGACACCTGGCTGAAAATTACTTACAAGTTCGTGGCGCCCTCCATCAGTAATGCTGGAATTCAATACGGTGTTGGCCCACCCTTAGCGTTGATAACAGCTTCCACTCTCGCAGGCATACGTTCAATAAGGCACTGAAAGGTTTCTTGGGGAATGGCAGCCCATTCTTCACGGAATGTTGCACTGAGGAGAGGTATCGATGTCGATCGGTGAGGCCTGGCACGAAGTCGGCGTTCCAAAACATTCCAAAGGTGTTCTATAGGATTCAGGTCAGGACTCTGTGCAGGCCAGTTCATTACAGGGGTCCGCAACTCGTGGTCGTGCGGTAGCGTTTTCGCTTCCCATGCCCGGGTTCCCGGGTTCGATTACCGGCGGGGTCAGGGATTTTCTCTGCCTCGTGATGACTGGGTGTTGTGTGATGTCCTTAGGTTAGTTAGGTTTAAGTAGTTCTAAGTTCTAGGAGACTGATGACCATAGATGATAAGTCTCATAGTGCTCAGAGCCAGCCATTACAGGGATGTTATTGTCGTGTAATCACTCCAACACAGGCCGTGCATTATGAATAGGTCCTCGGTAGTGTCGAAAGATGCAATTGCCATCCCCGATTAGCTACTCAACAGTGAGAAGCAAGAAGGTGCTTAAAGCATCAATGCAGTCCTACGCTGTGATAGTGCTACGCAAAACAACAAGGGGTGCAAGCCCCCTCCATCAAAGACACGACCATCCCATAACACCAGCGCCTCCGGATTTTACTGTTGGCACTATACACGCTGGCAAATGACGTTTACTGGGCATTCGCCATACCCTCACCCTGCCATCGGATCGCCACTTTGTGTGCCATGATTATTCACTCCATACAACGTTTTTCCACTGTTCAATCGTTCAATGTTTACGCTCCTTACATCAAGCAAGGCGTCGTTTGCCATTTAGCGGCGTGATGTGTGGCTTATGAGCAGCCGCTCAACCATGAAATCCAGGTGTTCTCACCTCCGCCTAACTGTCACAGTACTTGCGGTGGATCCTGATGCAGTTTGGAATTCCTGTGTGATGGTGTGGGTAGATGCCTGCCTATTACACATTACGACCCTCTTCAACTGTCGGCGGTCTCTGTCAGTCAACAGACGATGTCGGCCTGTACGTTTTTGTGCTGTATGTGTCCCTTCACGTTTCCACTTCACTATCACATCGGAAACAGTGGACCTAGGGATGTTTAGGAGAGTGGAAATTTCGGGTACGGTCGTATGACACAAGTGACACCCAATCACGTGACCACTTTCGAAGTCCGTGAATTCCGCGGGGCGGCCCATTCTGCTCTCTCACGATGTCTAATGACTACTGAGGTAGCTGATATGGAGTACCTGGCAGTAGGTGACAGCAAAATGCACCTAATAGGAAAAACGTATGTTTTGTGAGTGTCCGGATAATTTGATCACATAGTGTATTTCAGAATGATACCAAAACCAACTTTTATTTCTGGAATTTCTTGGAAGAAAGGCATACCAAGATTGAAATTTCCTGGCAGATTGAAACTGTGTGCCGGACCGAGACTGGAACTCGGGACCTTTGTCTTTCGCGGGCAAGTGTTCTACCAACTGAGCTACCCAAGCATAACTCACGCCCCGTCCTCACAGCTTTAATTCCGCCAGTACGTCGTCTCCTACCTTCCAAACTTCACAGAAGCTCTCCCGCGAACCTTGCAGAACTAACACTCCTGGAAGAAAGGATATTGCGGAGACATGGCTTAGCCACAGCCTGGGGGATGTTTCTAGAATGAAATTTTCACTCTACAGCGGAGTGTGCGCTGATATGAAACTTTCCTGGCAGATTAAAACTGTGTGCCTGACCGAGACTCGAACTCGGGACCTTTGTATTTCGGGGGCAAGTGCTCCACCAACTGAGCTACCCGTACTTGTCATGACAGAGGTGGAAGTCAGGCCAGGTTGAAACTCTGTCACCAGTAAGCTTCCTTACATGAGATTTTTTAAATTAATAAGCTAATCGTAATGAAATGGCACAGGGCACTTATTTATTTTTGTGTTTGAACTCGAAATTTTGAAAATATTGGTGGTGGACTGGTATTCAAACTCAGATTTCTCCTTTCGTCAGGTTTGACCACTTTGAGATGATACAGTTCCACCGTTTAGTTCTTTCGCCAAGATTCCAAAGCCCTCAAGGCCTCCATGAAAGGCGCATGCCTGGGTTAGAAATATGGTATGGCAGAAACTTTTCCATCGCGCCATTTCAAGCCGTTGCACGCACACACCAAACAGCAGGTGACAACAATTATAACTTTTAACGTCTCTCCACACTTTTCAACGCTAACGATTAGTTCCGATGTTGACTCGCAGTCAGACACAGAACTTTTCATCATATAATTTCATGTTCAGAGATGCTACTCTTAGCTACTAGTGAAAAAGAAGTCGATAGTCAACGGATCTTTCTTTGTAGCTAACAGCGATGGCATGAGCAGGATTTGACATCCAGCTAGCACAATGTTTCACACATTATTTCCGTTTCAGATATGTGCACATCTTACTACTGGTGAAATAAACCAATTTTTAACGCCTGTTTGTGGCTAGAAAACGACGACGATAGACGCCATGTTGAGACTCAGGTAAGACAGTTTTTCTTCTCCACATTCCACTTTCAGTCGTTTCACTACCAGCGAAAATTTTTTAACAGCTAACATTTGATTGTTCTTGGTCAACAATCCGATTAAATGCTGGGTTCAAATCCCCATCCAGAACCAAACCTTATGACATGTTATTTTAAGTTTAAACCTGAGACTACTTTGTTACTTGTGACTGAAACCATATTCAGTATCTTCCATGGTTAGTTAACGGCAACAATAGTTGCTAGTTTGGAGCACCAGGTCCCAGTCCAGTACTAAAATGTTCGAAATGTAATTTCAAGTTGAAATTTGTTTTTTGAAATGTCATTTACAGTAACAAATTTGAATTACAAGCGTAATGGCTGTGTCATCTCTATTAACTTGTTTTCTGATATCTGCATTATCGTGATATTAATTTTCATCTGGATTGTTATCCATCCAGAGCAGTTATCTCTTGTGAACCCTTGCAGTAACCAGTTTGTATAGTCAAACGACTGTTCCGAAAAGAGAGCAGAGGACCTGAGAGACAATTATGTTATGTGGGTTGCATACAAATCAGGCGAAATGTAATTCAGATCCTTCGGACACTTTTCAGCCTGGAAACTCATTGATTTGGGTAGAATTGTCTTCAGTGATGAGTCCCACTTCTAACTGAGACCTGATGACCAGCGAGAAGTGTCTGAAAACGTCCCAGAGAGCGGTGGGATACTAATATGACTGTCACCCGCCATACAACCCAACAACCAGGGGTGATGGTCTGGGCCGGCCGCTGTGACCGAGCGGTTCTGGGCGCTTAAATCCGGAACCGCGCGCCTGCTACGGTCGCAGGTTCGAATCCTGCCTCGGGCATGGATGTGTGTGCTGTCCTTAGGTTAGTTAGGTTTAAGTAGTTCTAAGTCTAGGGGACATATGACCTCAGTTGTTAAGTCCCACAGTGCTCATAGCCATTTGAATTATTTTTTGATGGTCTGGAATGCGATTTCTTTTCATGGTAGGACCCCCTTGGTTGTCATCCGAGTCAGCTTTATAACACAGTGGTACGTCGACGATATTCTACGACCCGTTTTGTTGCCCTTAACAGCAAACCATCCTGAGCTTACATTTCAGCAAGATAAGAGCTGCCCGCACACGGTGAGAGGTTCTACTGCTTGTCTTCGTTCTTCCCACACCTAACTTTGGGCAGAAAGGGCAGCAAGCATTGTGGGCAGTGCCTTCCGACCAGTTAGGAATTTTGACGATCTGAAGCGCCAGTTGGATAGAATTTGGCATGGTATCACTCAGGAGGACATCCAGCAGTGTAATGACAAGCGGAATAACTGGTTGCATAAGGGTCAGAGGTGGATCATTGGGTTATTGACTTCGTCAATTTGTGATGCTCTTTTTCTTGAATAAATCATCCAATTTTTCTGCAATTGTAATCGTTTGTGTCTCTGTACATTTACATCACACCTACAGGTTTCCATTCCGATAATTCCTTCGTAGTTCGTCCTTTTTTTGTCTTAAAGTGTGTATAGAGAATAATATCTAATTTACCACACTTACCTGGGTCACTCATGACGATACTCTTGTCTCTGATGAACACTTGCCTTCGACGATAACGTACGTGGTCCGATTACTTAAGAAGTCTTTGAGCCACTCAGATACGTGGGAACCTATTCCGCATTTCCATATCAGTCCGTAATGTGGTACAGTGTCAAACGCTTTTCGGAAATCTAGCAATATGGTATCTGCCAGTTGTCCTTCATCCACAGTTAGCAGGATATTACGTGAGAAAAAGACAAGTTAATTTTCGCACGAGCGATGCTTTCTAAAACCGTGCTGATTTGTGGAAAGAAGCTTATGCAGCTCAAGGAACATTATTAAAGTCGAATTGAGAATATCTTCAAGAACTACGCAGGAAGTCTATGTTAACGATATTGGTCTATGATTTCGCGGGTCCGTTCTTTTACTCTTCTTAATATCTGCGCGTTTTCCCAGTCGATTGGGATATTGCGCTGGGCGAGAGCTTCGCGATAAATGCAAGCTAAGTAACGGCCCAATGCGATAGAGCACTTTTTGTAAAACCGAATTGGGATTCCATCGGGACATGGCAGCTTATTTTTTCTCAACTCTTTTAGTTGCTTCTCTACGCCAAGCATGCCTATTACTATGTTCTTGCATAATGCATAATGTTTTTTGTCGGAAACATGCCCTCAGTACTTTCGTGACATTAAAAAGTCGCTACGTACAGCCATCCGTATAATAGAGGTAAACGTGAACCACTGTTTACTCCGCAGTGTAGTAGGGCGAACTGTGTCTCCATTTGTCAGCAGGACAATGAGGATTGTGTACATCGTTTTACGCATCTCAGTCATGCAGTCGCACGGGTTCAGCAGGGATATTGGTCAGTTATGTTTTGGGCTGGTAAAAGGGGGTCTCACAGTATTGTTGACCCGGAGACACCTAGGTTTCGTTCAGCCGCCTCCAGCACAATGCGCATTTCGCACGCAACGTGGTGCGTGGGACTTGTGTCTTAAGTTTATCTGTGGAGTGCACGTCAGTGTAATAGTGTGTGCGAAGTGTGGTTTCACGTTTGTAAGAGAAGGAAGAGAGTTCCACCCGTCGCCAGTAGAAAGCCTACCCCTCTCAAATAGCACAGAGGAAATCACCAGGCTTATCGTCTACAGTGTGGCACATGGCATATACTTGGCCAGTGATCTTCCAGTTTGCAGTACTGACCTTCTACCATCTATACACTGAGAGCGCATGAGGACTTCTGTGGCAGTGATCACATTCCACTCTTCCTGCCCATCCCCTGGAGTCACTCACCTGGACTCTTGCCCAGATGGGGGCTCTTACCAAGATTGACCGGTACTCTTTCACCTCTGCTACCACCGTTGGATCCCCATTGCTCAGAAACATCGTTGTGGGATTGCAGAATGTTTCTACAGAAAGTGTTACTGCAGCTGAATCGGCAGTCTTTTGGGTTGGGTTGTTTGGGGAAGGAGACCAGACAGCGAGGTCATCGGTCTCATCGGATTAGGGAAGGACGGGGAAGGAAGTCGTCCGTGGCCTTTGAAAGGAACCATCCCGGCATTTGCCTGGAGCGATTTAGGGAAATCACGGAAAACCTAAGTCAGGATGGCCGGACGCGGGATTGAACCGTCGTCCTCCCGAATGCGAGTCCAATGTCTAACCACTGCGCCACCTCGCTCGGTGGCAGTCTTTTGTTCCTCAGGATGCCCCCAGCACAAGACAGTACCTTGGTGATCGCCGGAAATCGCTGTGGCCATTAGAGATCTAGGCAGAACCTACCATGTCATAAGCGGCACCCTTCAATGGAGCACCTCATTGCCTTCAAATGGCTCCGTGTCAACTAATCAACAGCCAGAAGCAGTGTGCTGGGAAGGGCATGTCTCCACCATTGGAATACAAACCCCTCCTTTCCAGGTTTGGAATAGGCTCAGAGGCCTTTATAGATATCAAAATGGTTCAAATGGCTCTGAGCACTATGGGACTTAACATCTGAGGTCATCAGTCCCCTAGAACTTAGAACTACTTAAACCTAACTAACCTAAGTACATCACAAACATCCATGCCCGAGGCAGGATTCGACCTGAGACAGTAGCGTTCGCCCGGTTCCAGATTGAAGCGCCTAGAACCGCTCGGCGACGCCGGCCGGCCCGCAATGAGTCCCTCTTTCAAGACGATGATACACGAGAGCACCACACCCACCTTCCTTTCTTCAGGAGGCGGAATCTACCGGCTGGAATGGCCTTCACTGCCTGCTAACATCCTTCCGACTGCGCTTGCTTGGGACCGGTTGGAACATGCGGTGCTTCGTCGCAGGAACCCTCCTCAAACACTGGATGAACTCTGGTAGGCCTTCGTCGAAGCAGGACAGACTCGAGCAACGTTGCCTCCTCCGCGTTCTGGACAGCATGCCGAGGACTAAATGGTAATGACTGTGGCACAAGCGCGTGACCGTACTATCGGCCTCACTGCAGCTGAAGTGCAGCATTTATATTGAACGCAGCAATAGGAAGGGGAGGGCTGGCAGACTCCTCTCCCTGGTCATCTTTTGGCCCCAGGAAAGATCCCTGGTACGCATTTTGACAGCAGGCTGAATCGATCTGGGAACGTCCTGGAGGGATTGGGACCAGCAAAAACGCCCACCCCTCTATGGCATTGAACCAGAGACCTCCAGGGCCGGAATCTATCACTTTTTACTATTTTTTTTAATTACAAAGGGTGCCCAGTTGCCTGACCGAACTCAATGAATTACCGTGACGGCTATATCCACTAGACCACCAAGGCCGCTGCGTACCAAGGGCTATGCAAGCATATTACAGTACAATAACTTGAATGATAGCCATGACTAGATTTCTATTTCACACAAGCGCAATGATATACACTCTCGAAGAATGTTCGAATGTGTGTGAGTACCTAAGGGACCAAACTGCTGAGCTCATCGGTCTTAAACTAACTTATACTAAGAAAAATATACACACTCATGCCCGAACTCTCGAAGAGACGGCTTTCGTTTTGGTTATGGTTTTTTTCCACAATAATATTTTTTGGCCCCATACCTCAGCCATACCAGTAAAAACGGGATCCTTATAGGATGACACTGTAGTGCTCCTACAGAGGCCGTAACGCAAGAAGAAGAAGATGACACTGTAGTCCGTCTGTCTGTCTGTCTCTCTGTCCGCCTGTTAAGAGACCGTTTTCTCTTGAACGGGTGAAGATAACAATTTGAAACTTATGTCAAATACTAAGATCTACGGTACCATAGCGGTGTACGAAATTTAATCTTGTAAACTAATGCAAGCAAAAGATACCGCCACACACGTCAACTCAATCATAAAAACCTATGGATGAATTAATTATGTACAAGACGGTTCTGTTGGTCTAACAGTAAGGTTCCTGTTTGGAAGGCGAGAAGTCGCAGGATCAAGTCTTGGTTAGGCCGCCGTTATTTCAGTCTTCGTTTCAACAAAGCCATCACCTCCTAACTATGTAAGGAGCCGCCAGAAACATCTCGTGCTTCGCATTCCACGATAAACTGTAGGCCCCCTTTTCTTAATTGAATAAAGGGTGTGGGTTAAGGACACTCAAATCGCCGAAGAGGCGTACAATTGAAAGACTTGCATCAGGCTGCTGATGTGCACGAAATTACTATTAGCGAATTTTCCCAATAAAAGGAAAACGTTAAAAAAATAACTAGATCAACTGTTCTTTAGGTTTTTCTTCTTGTTACAATTCTTTTCGAGAAGGATTGTTTACGTTCTTCCGACCACTGTTTCTGTTTTGGTTAGCCTGATGTAACGTGTCATTTGTTACTAAAATGTTGGTTGGTCTTAGATGCGTTTTTGAGGTCCTTTCGAATTTGATTCAGCCAGATTTTGAATTCTTAAGTGATTTTACATAGTCTATTATCCTTCTTGTCACTCGCTTTTCTGGTAGTCTGCTGAGATGACTAAAGAATTTCATTCACCTTTTCTTTATTTCAGTTTCGATTTTAGAAGACTTTTCTGTTGTTTTCATTGATTGTAGCCTGTAATCGTCTTGGGTATGTCTTGATACTAAAATTTTCTGAATGATCTTTCTTTCTTCTTTTTTGATTTCTTCGAGTTCGTGTTTCCTGTTAAGAGTTAGTATTTAGTTTGTGTAAGCTGTAAAGGACTGTTGGTTTTATTAATTTGTTGTAGTGCCGAATTCTTGTCTGTCTTGACATGGATGTTTTGTTGGAAAGGTTTTGGACCAACCGCAATGCATTTTTAACTTTTTGTAGGCGATTTTACTGTGAATTTTTAAGGCCTCTCGGTTCGATGAATTCTTCGGCGTGTTTAAAGCACGGGACCCTGTTGATTTTACCGTATTTTGTTTTCAGGCTCGTGATTTCTGTCTTTGAACATAAGAATTCAGTTTTCTCAAATGAGATTTGCAACCCTACGCTTTCTGGGCATTCTTTAAGTGTCTCGAGCTGTTTGATAGTAGTCTCTTCGTCCTCTGCAAGTATCGCCACGTCGTCCGCAAATGAGAGGTTGTTTCCGGCAAAGCCTAGTAGGACTGGCTTCCACTTTCCTAAATTCTCTCTCCCATTCTCCAATAGCCTTGTCTAGGACGACGCTGAACAGACTGCGAGAGAGTCTAACTCCTTCTCTCACACCTGTCTGAATGTCAAAGGGTTTCTCCCATAAATTTTACTTTAGATTTCGTGACGGTTAGTGCTCGTTTTATGATTTCTCGTGTTTCGGGATCTAGTCCCCTCCTTTCTAAAATTTGGAATAGTTAGGGTCTGCCTACCGTGTCGTAAGTCTTTTGAAATCTACGAATGTGCACATTGGAGGTTTTTATCTGATGGTTAGCATTATGAGTACGGTTTTACGGTTAAAAATTTGTTCTGAGCATGACCTGTTCGGTCTGAATCCTGCTTGATATTCTGCTAATTTGGGTTGTAATTGCTTTTGTGTTCTATTCAAGAGAAAACCCCATAGGATTCTGTAAGTGTTTGTTAACAGGGAGATCCCTCTGTAGTTGCTTACATCTGATTTGTTGCCTTTTTCATGTGGTGGATGGATTAGACCAGTCTTCCAGTCATCCGGCATTTTTTCGGTTTGCCAAATGTTTCGGATTTTTTTGATATGTGAATAAACTTCTTCTTGCATTGGTGGTGGCGAAACTTCTGTTGTAGTTGTGGATGTGTTTTCGCGAATCTCTCTTCGGGTTCACGAAAATTCAAAAGCTGTGAAAAAGATGTGGCTAGTTCTTGGCAGTTTTATTCATTTGCAAAGCCTAAGGTTCTGTAGTGAGAACCTTTTGATTTGCTTCGCAAAGGTCTTGTAGAAGTCATGTGTGTGTTGTAATTTTTGAAGTTATCATCAACTGACTCCAATTGGCCATTGACGTATTTTAGTTTATTTTTTCTTAAAATCTGGGATGTTTGTTCGACTTCGAGGAACTTTTTCTGTGTTTCTTCTGATTTGTTGTAGTTGTAATTCTGAAAAACCTTTTTTTTTTCTTCTTGTTCGTTTTCACATTCTTGATTCCACGAAGAGTGTTCCTTTTTTTGTGTGTTGAAGAGGGATCCAGTCTTTTCGTTGTTCTGATGATTTTAGTTTGAAATTTGTCTCTGTCTCCTGCAGGTTGTTCTTCCCATTTTTCTGTTATTTTAGAGTCTTTTATTTTGTGTAGATCAGATTTGAGATCACTGGTGTTTTCTTGTTGAATTTCCTCTTGGGTGTGAATTTAATTTTGATTCTGGTTAAATAATTATCCAAATCAGTGTTTGCACCTCTGCGTACTTGCACATAGTGAATTTCTTTTTGGTAGTCGTACGATATTACCACATTATAAGTCTGAAATTCTCCTAAATTAGGGGTAGATGATCACCATTTTTTTGTGGACTTTTTCAGAAGTGAGGGTGACATAGTTTTTAGATTGTTTTTTGGTATAACTCAACGAGTAGTGTACCATTCTTATTGGTGAACTTGTGAACAGGATAGTCTCCCACTGTCCTATTGTATTTGCGTTCCCTGCCAATTTGGGCATTAAAAGCACCGAGTAGAATTTTCACATCATCTTTTGGAATTTTGGCCATCTCTGTTTCCATTTCTTCCCAGAACCTTTTCGGGCTTTTTGTTTTACTGTCGCCATTTGTTGGTGCAAGTACGTTAATGAAGGTGTAGCTTTTGTTTGTATGTTTGATTCTTAAGGTCCTAAGTCGGTTGTTGATGGCCATTACATCTTTTAATGAATCCAAAACTTTTTGTCTGCAATGAAGGCCATGCCAAATAGTGCTGCACCCTTACCAGTTTTCTTGTTTATTTCTACTTTTGAAGATCCTTTCATTATTGTAATCTATCTTTTCTGAACCTGCGAAGCGTGTTTCTTTCAGGGCGAGAATTTGGATTTTCTCCCTTCGTGGGCATTGTCGTAAGATTGTGTAGTTTTCCTACTCGAATGAGTGTCAGAATGTTGAAAGTGCTAATGTTTGTGTGTGCTTTTCGTGGAAGTTTACCAGAGAACTCCGACGTGCTCTCCCTTATAAGTCCAGGGTCTCCAGAATCATAATGCTTGGTAGCCACTTTGAAGTGGGTCTGTTGTCCACCTGTGGTAATTCTGTCTTTATTTGTATGGATCATTTTTCCTTGTCATCAATTTTCTATATTTTGCTAGTGGTGTTGAACGGGGGATTAAGAGTTCTTGGAGCGTGTTTACAGTCGCACCTCCTGGTGAACAGACGCTGATCTTACTGTCGTCTGCTCCAAGTCAGACGTAGCACGGATTTTGGTTGTCATTTTGGTCCACGGGTATTATTTTATTTCCCACTTACCCAGCGTATCTGCCGGGCATTCTTCTGTCCGATAGATGGGTTTGACAAACCGCGCACTGGAGTTATTATTATTATTATTATCTTCCCTTTCTCAGACGTTATGTCTGGTTAAAAATGGAAAGTGACGCGGACCTTGATCAAGCGTGACTTCCTTTTAATTGTAAGGTATATGTTACATTGCATTTAGGAACTTTCGGGTAATTGAACATGTATTAATAATTACAGATTTCTGTAGTTGTATGTATACGTTTGGATGTAGCTGTATTGCGTTGATGTACTGCTGGATATTGTGTGGTATGACTCCTGAAGTTGATAGTATAATTGGTATAATGTCAACTTTATCCTGATGCCACATGTCCTTGACTTCCTCAGCCAGTTGGATGTATTTTTCAATTTTTTCTCCTGTTATCTTCTGTATATTTGTTGTATTGGGTATACATATTTCGATTAGTTCTGTTAATTTCTTCTTTTTATTGGTGAGTATGATGTCAGGTTTGTTATGTGGTATTGTTTTATCTGTTATAATGGTTCTTTTCCAGTATAATTTGTATTCATCATCCTCCAGTACATTTTGTGGTGCATACTTGTATGTGGGAACGTGTTGTTTTATTAGTTTATGTTGTATGGCAAGTTGTTGATTATTATTTTTGCTACATTGTCATATCTTCTGGTGTATTCTGTATTTGCTAGTATTGTACATCCGCTTGTGATGTGATCTACTGTTTCTATTTGTTGTTTGCAAAGTCTGCATTTATCTGTTGTGGTATTGGGATCTTTAATAATATGCTTGCTGTAATATCTGGTGTTTATTGTTTGATCCTGTATTGCAATCATGAATCCTTCCGTCTCACTGTATATATTGCCTTTTCTTAGCCATGTGTTGCATGCGTCTTGATCGATGTGTGGCTGTGTTAGATGATACGGGTGCTTGCCATGTAGTGTTTTCTTTTTCCAATTTACTTTCTTCGTGTCTGTTGATGTTATGTGATCTGAAGGGCTGTAGAAGTGGTTATAAAATTGCAATGGTGTAGCCGATATATTTATATGAGTGACTGCTTTTTGTATTTTGCTAGTTTCTGCTCGTTCTATAAAGAATTTTCTTAAATTGTCTACCTGTCCATAATGTAGGTTTCTTATGTCGATAAATCCCCTTCCTCCTTCCTTTCTGCTTAATGTGAATCTTTCAGTTGCTGAATGTATGTGACGTATTCTATATTTGTGGCATTGTGATCGTGTAAGTGTATTGAGTGCTTCTAGGTCTGTGTTACTCCATTACACTACTCCAAATGAGTAGGTCAATATTGGTATAGCATAAGTATTTATAGCTTTTGTCTTGTTTCTTGCTGTCAATTCTCTTTTCAGTATTTTTGTTAGACTTTGTCTACATTTTTCTTTTAGTTCTCCTTTAATATTTGTATTATCTATTCCTATTTTTTGTCTGTATCCTAGATATTTATAGGCATCTGTTTTTTCCATCGCTTCTACGTAGTCGCTGTTGTTATCCACTATGTAATCTTCTTGTTCAGTGTGTTTTTCCTTGACTATGCTATTTTTTACATTTGTCTGTTCCAAAAGCCATATTTATATCATTGCTGAATACTTCTGTTATCTTTAGTAACTGGTTGAGTTGTTGATTTGTTGCTGCCAGTAGTTTTAGATCATCCATGTATAGCAAATGTGTGATTTTGTGTTGGTATGTTGCAGTAATGTTATATCCATAATTTATATTATTTAGTGTGTTGGATAGTGGGTTCAGAGCAAGGCAGAACCAGAAATGACTTAATGAGTCTCCTTGGTATATTCCACGCTTAATCTGTATTGGCTGTGATGTGATATTATTCGAATTTGTTTGGATATTAAGTGTGGTTTTCCAATTTTTCATTACTATGTTTAGGAACTGTATCAATTTAGCATCTACTTTGTATATTTCCAATATTTGTAGTAGCCATGAGTGGGGTACACTATCAAAAGCTTTTTGGTAATCAATGTATGCGTAGTGTAACGACCTTTGTTTAGTTTTAGCTTGATCTGTCACCTCTGCATCTATTATCAGTTGCTCTTTACATCCTCGTGCTCCTTTGCAGCAGTCTTTTTGCTCTGCATTTATAATTTTGTTCTGTGTTGTATGCGTCATTAATTTCTGAGTAATGACAGAAGTTAATATTTTGTATATTTTTGGTAGGCATGTTATGGGGCGATATTTTGTTGGGTTTGCTGTGTCTGCTTGATCTTTAGGTTTCAGATAAGTTATTTCTTGTGTAAGTGTATCAGGGACTGTGTATGGGTGTATGGGTCTGCAATGTAACTGTTAAATAATTTAGTTGGATGTGAATGTGTTGAGGTGAACTTATTTAGCCAGAAATTTGTTATTTTACCTTTTCCAGGGGCTTTCCAATTGTGCGTAGAATTAATTGCTCGGGTGACTTCGTGTTGCAAAATTATCACTTCAGGCATTTGTGGCATCATCTTGTATGTGTCTGTTTCTGCTTCTATCCACCGTGCATGTCTGTTATGTTGTACCGGGTTTGACCATATGTTGCTCCAGAAGTGTTCTATGTCTGTTATGTTTGGTGGATTGTCTGTTTTAATGTGTGTGTGTTATCTATTGTCTGGTAAAATTTCTTTTGGTTTGTGTTGAATGTTTGGTTTTGTTTCCTTCTATTTTCACTTTTTTGTATCTTCTAAGTCGTTTGGCCAATGCTTGTAATTTCTGCTTCTTTTCATCTAATTGCTCTATCGCTTCTTGTTGTGAGATTTTACCTAACCTTTTTCGTTTTTTGTCTGATATTTCATTTTTTATAAGTGGTGTTAGCTGTCCGATGACTTTTCTCTGTTTTTCTATTCTGATCTGTAGCCTGTGTTGCCATGCTGGTTTTGTGGGTTTCTTCTGTGTGTTGGTTGGTTCTGATCTATGCTTACTGTGTATATTTAGTGAAGTGAGTGCGCCTATATAAACCAGTAGTTGTAACTCTTCCATAGTTTTTTTTCATTTATTTTGTTGTGTATGATTGTGTTGATAGTTGTTATTGTTGTTTCAACTTGTATTCTACATATGTCAACTGAAATTTTTCTTCTGTATCTAACATGTGCGTCACTTCGTGTTCTATTTGTGCTTGTTCTGGTGGCTGTCTTAAGATTTCGTTTTCCTCTGATTGTTTAATTGATGCGTGTTGTTCTTTGTTTGTTTGCTCTGGGATGTTTGAGTCCATTACTGTATTTTCTTCTTCTTCTGATTGCACATTATTTTGTTCCAGTATTTGTTGTACTTGTTGTTTGATGTTTTCTGATTCTGACTGGGGTATCCTGTTATTTTTGATTATTACACGGACCTGATCAGCTAGTCGTTGTTCTGTTAAAAATTTTAATTCTGGGTATCTGGTAATAAATGTTGTGTATACTTGTGATCTGTATCCAGTTGTGTTGGTTCGTAAGTTTGTTGCTTGGTAATAACAGGACATGAGGTGTCGGTTATCTTCATCTGACCATCTCATCCTCTGTCTTTGTTTTCCTTGTAGAGTGGTTGCAGGAAACATATGCTGCAAAACACCTCTATTTGGATTTAAATCATTTTCCGTGTGGCTAGCAGAGTCATTACCATTGTGGACGGGCATAGGGTTCAAGCGTCGTCCCCGACCATGACAGCGCTTATCCGAGGCTTCATTAGTTCTGTCCTGAACCAACTAATCACACTAAAAGGGGGGTTAGCCCTATTAGTGGTTTGTTCTTTTCGTCGCCTTTTACGACTGGCAGAACATACCGGAGGCCTATTCTTTTCCCGGGCCTCCACGGGTTTTATTATTATTATTATTATTATTATCTGTATACATACTTAAGTTTGTACGGCACTCTCAGTTTCACAACTCTTACTCATTCACTCCCTGTTCCACGTAAATGTAAGAACACACACTTTCACAGATATGAAGGAGGTACACAAAGTTTTTTGAGCAGTTTATATGCAGTCGATTTCTAAATGATGTGTGTCATAGTTCACATACTATTACCAACTAATTAACATAATTATTTACTGCCCAGGTAATGAAAATTTAGTTATTCATTAATCCGTTTACCTTCGGAATAAATGTCTTCTCATACTCATATGAAAAATTTAATTTTCCTTTGTCATTTCCAAATGGATCTAATCTCTGTTACGAGTCAGAGCATAGTGAAATTTCTGTATTGTTGACGTTTAAGAAAACTTTAGTATCCTCTTCAGCACTCTGAAGATATCTGTCGTCAAGGAGATATAGCGTATGAGATGAGTTTGTCCGGCTGCAACGACATGCACGTGGCCATAAAAGTAGCGCGTGCTGGGATCGATACCAGCCGCGTCGTAATGTCCCGCAACAAAACACCAGCGCTCGTCCCAGAGGGTCGTAGAACCCTTTGCGAGCGACGCACGCCCTTTCGCACTGCGCTGTTCCGCCGAAATCCATAATAAATCAAAAGCGACGCGCTACGCGCCCGTCGTAAGCGCAGGAAAGCGCGGCTCGGCGCGCAGTGTCGGGGAAAACAAGGCAGCCGGCCGCGCCACAGGAAGGCGCCGAAGTGCGTTCCATAGCGTGGGCCGCGTCCAAACAGATAACATTGTAACTTTCCCGATGCTGAAGCTGGCGCGTCCGTAAAACCAATGCTGCGGCGTCGGCCTCGAGTCCGACAGTTCACATGCCACTCGGTTTTGTTTGCACGTGGTGTGTTTACATTGCCTTAAAAAAAAAAAAAAAAAAAAAAAGACACGGTTGAATATATAAATGATTAGAGTTTCAATTCTCTCTGACAGGTGGAACAGCCACCCGAGAGCTTTAGAGCTTTAGTATTGTTCGTGTTTAGCGTTGTTACCAAGCCTGGTAGGGTATAAAAGGGACCTGAACAGCGTGAGATGTTGAGTGAGCATTGTGAAGGACACGGTGATGCCGCGCACTCGTGTGAAACAGCGTTATCAGCACCTGACAAAGAGTGAGTGGGGCGTTATTGCGGGTCTCCATTTGTCTATCTGGTAGAATCGTACAGTATCCAGACTTGTGGAGCATTCGGAAGTGACAGTGGCCCAATGTTGAACACAATGCGAACGTGAGGTCTGGTGTACTCGTCGTCAAGTTTCCAGTCGACTACGTCAGACCACCAAGGGGAGGGAGAGGGGGGTATCGCCATATTGTAATCCAATCACACTGTAAGCCCTTCACACGTGCGCCTGCCCCCCCCACCTACCCCCCCCTTCCCCCCCCCCCCAATCCGAGAAGAAGTAATGGCCTCCCTGCAGCATTGTGTGTTATCTCGCACCGTTGTCTCTAGACTAACAGCAGCCGGACAAGACAGTTACCATTCCATGCTTAGGTTACCGTTAACATCGCAACACAAGCAGCTGTGTTTGGAGTGGTGCTGTGACCAGAAAGCATGGACTGCTGACGAATGGCATCGCATTGCGTTCATCTGTGAATCGCGATTCTGCACTATTCCGTCCTTCCAGTGTTGTAGAAGCACAGTGGTGTTACACCCGGCGTCATGGTGTGGATAGCCATCGGGTATGACTTCAGCTACACAACGGTACGTCACTGTGGCCTCATATGTTACGTCTCATGCTACAGCATTGTGGCGTCATTTTTAAACAGGACAATGCTCGTTCATACCTGGTACGTATTAGAACTACTGACAGCCTTGGGAGAGCCGGGCCTAACAAAACTCTACCATCTGATGAGCAAGATGTATGAGACAGGCGAAATACCCTCAGACTTCAAGAAGAGTATAATAATTCCAATCCCAAAGAAAGCAGGTGTTGAAAGATGTGAAAATTACCGATCAGTTTAATAAGCCACTGATGCAAAATACTAACACGAATTCTTTACAGACGAATGGAAAAACTGGTAGAAGCCGACCTCGGGGAAGATCAGTTTGGATTCCGTAGAAATGCTGGAACACGTGAGGCAATACTGACCCTACGACTTATCTTACAAAATAGATTAAGGAAAGTCAAACCTACGTTTCTAGCATTTGTAGACTTAGAGAAAGCTTTTGACAATGTTGACTGGAATACTCTCTTTCAAATTCTAAAGGTGACTGGGTTAAAATACAGGGAGCGAAAGGCTATTTACAATTTGTACAGAAACCAGATGGCAGTAATAAGAGTCGAGGGACATGAAAGGGAAGCAGTGGTTGGGAAGGGAGTGAGACAGGGTTGTAGTCTCTCCCAGATGTTATTCAATCTGTATGTTGAGCAAGCAGTAAAGGAAACAAAAGAAAAATTCGGAGTAGGTATTAAAATACATGGAGAAGAAACAAAAAATTTGAGGTTCGCGAAGACATTGTAGTTCTGTCAGAGACAGAAATTGACCTGGAAGAGCAGCTGTACGGAATGGACATGGTCTTGAAAGGAGGATATAAGATGAACATCAACAAAAGTAAAGCGAGAATAATGGAATGTAGTCGAATTAAATCGGGTGATGCTGCGGGAGTTAGATTAGGAAATGAGACGCTTAAAGTAGTAAATGAGTTTTTCTATTTGGGGAGCAAAATAGCTGTTGATGGTCGAAGTAGAGAGGATATAAAATGTAGACTGGCAATGGCAAGGAAAGCGTATCTGAAGAAATTTGTTAATATCGAGTATAGACTTAAGTGTCAGGAAGTCGTTTCTGAAAGTATTTGTATGGAGTGTAGCCACGTATGGAAGTGAAACATGGACGATAAATAGTTTAGACAAGAAGAGAATAGAAGCTTTCGAAATGTGGTGCTACAGAACAATGCTGAAGATTAGATGGGTAGATCACATAACTAATGAGGAGGTATTGAATAGAATTGGAGAGAAGAGAAATTTGTGGGACAACTTGACTAGAAGAAGGGATCGGTTGGTAGGGCATATTCTGAGGCATCAAGGGCTCACCAGTTTAATATTGGAGGACAGCGTGTAGGGTAAAAATCGCAGATGGAGACCAAGAGGTGAATACACTAAACAAATTCAGAAGGATGTAGGTTGCAGTAGGTACTGGGAGATGAAGAACCTTGTACAGGATAGAGTAGCATGGAGAGCTGCATCAAACCAGTGTCTGGACTGAAGATCACAATAACAACAACAACAACCTGGTACGTGTCTCTATGAACTGTATGCGTGATGCTGAGGTACTCCCATGGAGAGCAAGAAGCCCAGATCTGTCCCCGATAGAACATGTGTGGGACCCGCTCAGATATCAACTCGGTCCCAGTGCCAGTAAGCAGAATATCCAGGACCATTTACAACAGTTGTGGGCCAGGTTGCCTTAGATGATGATGACGTTCATGTTTTGATTGTGGGGCGCTCAACTGCGCGGTCATCAGCGCCCGTACACCATCCCAATCTGTACACAGTCCAATCTAGCCACTTTGATGAATGATGATGGAATGATGAGGACAACACAAACACACAGTCCTCGGGCAGAAAAAAATCCCCAATCCGGCCAGGAATCGAACCCGGGACCCCGTGTTCCAGAGGTAGCAACGCTAGCCACTAGACCACGAGCTGCGGAAAGATTGCCTTAGAGGAGGCTACAAGGACTTTGTGACATCTTTGCCAATCGAAACAGGGCACGTATCCTGGCCAGAGGGGTACAACGTCATGCTGATGAAGTGGACTCCTACTCCTAAAGCCTTAGTAGAACCTGATTCGATTTTGTAATCATTGAAACAACATCACACAATGTCTCAAACTTTGAAGTTTCATTTCGGTTTCTGTTCCCTTCTGTGTACTTCACTTTTTTTCCTAGGCAATAGATTTCGTATTTTGTTTTCCTGTGGCACACACCCTCTTAATCCTTGAACGTCATGCCCTCCGTTTGGAGTTGTGTATCACTTTTGCCACCCTCGCCATTATACCCAACCAGCCGACAATATTGCCACATTTTCTCACACCTGGAATACCTTCGACAATACCGGGTCTCCAGCTAAAAGGAATCCAAGGACCTCACTGTATTCCCTATCCTTGAAAACCCTCTTCCTATTATCTCCGTGTATGCCGTATCCTTCCCCAGCGTAAATTCAACCTCACTCCTCTTTCAGACCGTGAAATCATTCCAGATATCTGCTCATCCTGACAGTTCTCACATAATTGTCAAGAGGCTACACCGATTTCGACTGCCTAGCTATTATAAACACCCATGAGAATGAAATATAGTTTATACCGAAAAGAATTGTGCTCACTAATGCTCTCAGCCAATAACATGGCAAATATGAACAAAGATTATAATATGCTCTACGCTTCTCATTCCAAGCAGCTGCGGAGATGTGTGGATGTGCCAGGAGGGCAGCAGTTTCTGTTTATAGGCCTATACACGATAAAATTCGGCTTTTTTCTCTAGTGTTTCTGCGAAGAAGTGAATTGTATCTGTTTATTTTCCTTTTTTGGCTAGTGTGTCCCAACTAATTATAATTGTATGCGTAAATTTCAGTGTGTTTAGTGCGTTTTAATTATATGCGATGACTTTGCGGTTTAGTCAAAAACAAAAGACATAAAATTGTAAAAATTTTCTGCTTCTAAATATAAATTGAAAACAGATTATTGGAAGAAAATATTTTGTCGTTCAGAGGAAGGAACTAAATAAGTCTAAAACTTATTAAGTTTGGCACATGTATATAAATAATGAGTGGCACCAGAAAGATTCAATGTCTTTTTACTTTCTACGCTAAATCTTAATCTTCAATTAATATGGTGTATAGAGCTTATCATATCTCTAAAAAAAATAAATAAATAAAAAATAAAAAAAAATTAATGAAAAAAACCAAAAGTTGCGTAGCAGCAGTACTAAAGACTGCCTCCGGCGAATGCTTGATTTATTGTTATATTCCTTGTGGTACAGGCGAATATTGATTAAAATATATAGGGATTGCGCCTGTTGTGTACAGATGCATAGGGAATTCGCTACTGTCCGCAAACATCTGGGAGCTCTGTTGGCCACAGTCGACAGGCTTCAGGCTGCTGCCCCAGGCTGCAGTGGCATAGGGACACCTGAGACGAATGCTTTGGCACCTCTGAAGCCTATAGTGCCGTCTGGAATACCTCAAGTCGCAGCGCCTACCGATTCTGTCGTACTGGCCAGTCGACACTTAACCAGTGGTAAACGGCGAACAATGACGAGAACGCGAGTCTATGGGTGGAAGACGAAAGTTGGTACTGGACGTATGGCTGCCCACTTATGCCTTAAATATAGGTTCGAGGTATTGCCCACTGCTGAAAGTACATCTGGAACAGCAAGGGATGGCTCATCTGTAGGGACTGGGCCTGATTCTCCTGGAAGATCGGACAAGCACACAGTGTAGTTGCTTGCCATTTGGAGCTCCAACGTTAGGTGGGGGACGGAGCCCCTTGGCGAAATAGCGGGCAGGTTGGAAAGGCAGGCGAGTGTCCACTCTTCTCGCCCGGAGGTCACATCCAAGGTATGCAGGAGGCTCTGCTGACGGTGGCTGAGAACACTGGATACTTTGACTTCTTAAGTAATAGGACCCAGTGTGTTGTTCTCGATAGCGAGTGTTCATCGGAGACAAGGATATCGTCAGGAGTGTTCCAGGGAAGTGTGATAGGACCGCTTTTGTTCTCTATATGCATAAATGTATATTGAGCAAGCAGTAAAGGAAACAAAAGAAAAATTCGGAGTAGGTATTAAAATCCATGGAGAAGAACTAAAAACTTTGAGGTTCGCCGATGACATTGTAATTCTGTCAGAGACAGCAAAGGACTTGGAAGAGCAGTTGAACGGAATGGATGGTATCTTGAAGGGAGAATATAAGATGAACATCAACAAAAGCAAAACGAGGATAATGGAATGTAGTCGAATTAAGTCGGGTGATGCTGAGGGAATTAGATTAGGAAATGAGACACTTAAAGCAGTAAAGGAGTTTTGCTATTTGGGGAGCAAAATAACTGATGATGGTCGAAGTAGAGAGGATATAAAATGTAGACTGGCAATGGCAAGGAAAGCGTTTCTGAAGAAGAGAAATTTGTTAACATCGACTATAGATTTAAGTGTCAGGAAATCATTTCTGAAAGTATTTGTATGGAGTGTAGTCATGTATGGAAGTGAAACATGGACGGTAAATAGTTTGGACAAGAAGAGAATAGAAGCTTTTGAAATGTGGTGCTACAGAAGAATGCTGAAGATTAGATGGGTAGATCACATAACTAATGAGGAAGTATTGAATAGGATTGGGGAGAAGAGAAATTTGTGGCACAACTTGACCAGAAGAAGGGATCGGTTCGTAGGACATGTTCTGAGGCATCAAGGGATCACCAATTTAGTATTGGAGGGCAGCGTGGAGGGTAAAAATCGTAGGGGGAGGCCAAGAGATGAATACACTAAGCAGATTCTGAAGGATGTAGGTTGCAGTAGGTACTGGGAGATGAAGAAGCTTGCACAGGATAGAGTAGCATGGAGAGCTGCATCAAACCAGTCTCAGGACTGAAGACCACAACAACAACAACAACATGCATAAATGATTTGGCGGACGGGGCGGGCAGTAATCTGCGATTGTTTGCTGATGATATCGTGGTGTACAGTAAGGTATCCAAGTTGAGTGACTGTAGGAAGATAAAAGACGACTTAGACAAAATTTCCAGTTGGTGTGATGAATGGCACCTAGTCCTAAATGTGTAAAAATGTAAGTTAATGCGGATGAGTAGAAAGAACAAACCTGTAATCTTTGGATACAGAATTACTAGTATCCTGCTTGACTCAATCACGTCGTTTAAATATCTGGATGTAACGCTGCAAAGCGATATGAGATGTTCAAAAAAATGTTCAAATGTGTGTGAAATCTTACGGGGCTTAACTGCTAAGGTCATCAGTCCCTAAGCTTACACACTACTTAACCTAAATTATCTTAAGGACAAACACACACACCCATGCCCGAGGGAGGACTCGAACCTCCGTCGGGACCAGCCGCGCTGTCCATGACTGCAGCGCCTCGGACCTCTCGGCTGATATGAGATGGAACGAACATGTGAGAACTGCGGCAGGGAAGGTCAATTGCGGTTTATTGGAGGAATTTGAGGAAAGAGTGGTTCACCTGCAAAGGAGTCCGCATATAGGACGCTGGTGCGACCTATTCTTGAGCACTGGTCGAGTCTTTGGGATCCGTACCAGGTCGGACTGAAGGAAGACATCGAAGCAGTTCAGAGGTGGGCTACTAGATTTGTTACCGGTAGGTTTGAACAACACTTAAGTGTTATGGAGATGCTTCGGGAACTCAAATAGGAATCTCTGGAGGGAAGCAACGTTCTTTTCGAGAAACACTGTTCAGAAAATTTAGAGAACCAGCATGTGCCGCCAGCATACATTGCAAGTAAGGATCACGAAGATAAGATACGAGAAATTAGGGCTCATACTGAGGCATGTAGATAGTCGTTTTTTCTTCGCTCTGTTGCGAGTGGAACAGGAAAGGAAATTGTGGTGTCACCGCCAGACACCACACTTGCTAGGTGGTAGCTTTAAATCGGCCGCGGTCCATTAGTACATGTCGGACCCGCGTGTCGCCACTGTCAGTAATTGCAGACCTAGCGCCACCACATGGCAGGACTAGAGAGACGGACTAGCACTCGCCCCAGTTGTACGACGACTTTGATAGCGACTACACTGACGAAGCCTTTCTCTCATTTGCCGAGAGACAGTTAGAATAGCCTTCAGCTAAGTCCATGACTACGACCTAGCAAGGCGCCATTAGCCTTACAGTGATTGTAATTAACCGTATCTGGATATAGTCTCACTTGTATCGTCAAGAGCGATGTACCACAATGATGGAATAAAGTTAAGTATTCGAGGAGCTGCATACTTTCTTATAGCATTACTTAAGTATCCTGTTCCAGACTTCACGCCAGCCGGCGTGTGTGTACGCGTGCCTTTCGGCTACTTCCGAGTGGCGTGGCTGTCTTGCTACGCCACAACAGAAATGACTAGTAGTGGTACAGGGTACCCTCCACCACGCGCCGTACGGTGACTTGTTGAATATGTATGTAGATGTACACACATCCGTCAGCAAATCGTGGCTCAAGTTGGCACGAACGACGTCTGCCGCCTGGGTTCAGCGGCAGTCCTCTGTTCCTACTGGTAGATGGCTGCACGGGTGACGACAGCTAGCCGGATGCAAGCAGCTTTGTTCCCGGAAACGATTGTAGTCTTCCGGTTTGCAGTCGAGTGGAATGCTTAAACAAGAGGCTCGGACGTTTCTGTGACGACATTGGGTGCAGATTTCTCGACCTCCGTTATCGAGTGGGCAACGATTTCTACAGCGTTTTCGCGCCCTGGGTAATTCAGAGTCTGTTCCATACTGCCCGTGATTGGGCTACAGATCTGACTGTGGTTGGAGTAAAGATTATCCTCGCCGTGATTCTAGGAAAGGGAGAGTGGTGGGCCCATCGCCCCAGCCACCTTTTACTGCCGGGAGAAATACTCGGTTCTCAATCGATAGCACGCTGAGTAGACTTGTAAAGTTTACAAAAAACAGGTTCAACTAGCGTTAAACAATTTCACGGAAAAAGACGACAACCGGAATGTTTACGATTGTTTCTGTGTATGGTTGCACCGTAACTTGACTGGATTAAACGAGATACTGAAACAGTTCGACAATACAGTTTGTCGACGAATGTACGACCGTGTGATTATGACCATATACATATTACGAACTGTGTAATATGTGACTAAAACTGGGACCACTGTTTCAGAGAGCTAACGTATAAGAAAGACGCCATAATTCTCAAAATTCATTATTTCTATGTCTTTCGCCACAGCCACAGGAAACACACATCACTTCATGTTATTACATTTTCTAATGGTAGACTCTGACGATTGTGGCTGCCTGTAATAAATCATCGCTAGCTTTTTGCAACTGAGATAGTTAGCTACTCTGGGCAGTCATTGTGAATTAATTCTTTCAAACTGGTTAACAATTCTCATGTTCCGTAAGAATGTACTATGGAGTCGTATTTGATGAATGATTTCATAAAATGTTACATTTTCCTGTGAAATGTGTCCGTAATGTGAAACTGCTTATACGATTTTCTTTGTACCTCGATTATCTCTCTACCTCCCTCCTCCCTGTGTGTGTGTGTGTGTGTGTGTGTGTGTGTGTGTGTGTGTGTGTGTGTAGACGCACGTGATTTTATTACAATTTTTTCCACGCCTCTTTTCTGCCTGATTACCGCTGCCCCAATCCTGAAAGAAGGAAGGAAGGGAGTTTGGGTTTAACGTCCCGTCGACATCGAGGTGGTTAGAGACAAATACAGGTTATGACCGTGTCAAGGATGGGGAAAGAAATGGGCCGTGCCGTTTCAAGGGTTCCATCCCGGTATTTGTCTGGAACGATTTGGGGAAATCAGGGAAAACCTAAAACTAGACGGCCGTACGCGGGTTTGAACCGTTGTCCTCCCAAATGCCAGTCCAGCGTGCTAACCACCGCGCCACCTCGGCGGCTCGGTGCCCCAATCTTCATTGAAGTCTGCATTGTTGTCGAGTGTTATTTAATTTATGGTACAGACTGAAAACGTTAGGTAACTGTCGAAAACAAAGACTCAGTAAATTACTGTGTAGTATAAACTACTTTTACTTGAAAATCTGAGTGATAAAAGAAATTCTTTCAGCGCCGCGCCACAACCGCATTTCTCTCATCCGCATCTGGGGATATTAAAATTTTTTTAATGCTTTTAATTTGTGCGATGTGATGGAGCTGTCACGGTAGGCCTCTGTTTGACCTAAATTTCATCTGCTGATGTCGGACCTCGTAATTTGCTTTCCATTAACTAAAATCGTGAAGGCTGATTATAAGCACAATTTAATACAACATCGCCTGTTATATTATTGATATGTTACGTAAGTCAAAGTTTTCTGTCGTAATTAATGAGACAAATTTTGTGAATGTTTCTGCAGAACACTTCGCAAAACCAGATGAAGTCATTACATGTTGTCGTTGCATATTGGATACTGTCAAAATTTTAAAATTTAGTTTGTTTATTTAAGGTACTTTAATTCACCGTAATACTAACTCTTGTTGACGTGCTACACTTCTGAATGTAATAAACGTTGCAAAGTGTATGTATAAGTATAGTTAAGACAAATTATGAGAGAGTCATTGATCCCATGCTGTAAATTATTTATGTCAGCTTTGAAACAAAAACAGGCGTCAAAACGTGGAGCGAAAACTCTAAACGATGAGTCTAGACAATTTTTCATGCTGCCCTTGTGGGAGGTTTCTGTAATTCATAAATGAGAGCTGTTAGTGTAAATCAAGGAAGGAATGACACAAGCATAAGGCAACTGCATGTACAACGGTAAAAGGATATCCGGGTAGTTGTGTGGGAAACCAGTGTTCTTCTCTACAAATATAAATAGGTGTAGCGTTAATGTCCTCACACTGATTCTAGAGCTTTATTGGGGTTTGGGCTAGAGGGCGACGCTGAAGACAAAATATGGCTCCACATTCTTAAGGGGGGGGGGGGGGGGGAGGGAGGGTCTTATGCCACGACGCAAATGCCCTAATGACAGTACCAGCTGGCATAAATAGGTTTTAACAGGCAAGCACCGATCTTACACAAAATTTGAACATATACTGCAAAAATAAGTGAGGAAATAAATGGAACTTGGTGGGCACAAATAAATTAATGTAATCGACATAGTTGGAATTATTCGTATTGTTCAATTAGAAACAAAAAAGATACAATGGCCTTACATGGAGTAATTAAGAGCATATGAGTTTCCATAGGAAAGTAAAAGAAACAAAATCATAGCTTCATGTAAATAAGAATGCGTGAAGAGCGAATAAAGTGTTGCTGGTTCCCAATTAAAAAAGCTACCTCTATTTGTTATAACCAAGTCCCGCTTATGCATTAATGCTAAAGTTCGTCATTAAAGCACCTTAAACATCGGCAAAAGCTCGTCATAAAATATTGCTGTCACTCACGGAGGTGCCAACATTTACAACACTTGAAAGTGGCGTAGAAATGTCTAAATCCCAATGCGCTAGTCAAACTTCCATCCCGCGTAAAACTGTAAGAGATTGAAACTTTGTAGCTGACTTGCCGCCCAGTGATTAAGTTCAACTACTACCGAAAGTTAACAAACGACTGCTTTAGATGCTGACACGACCCAGATTCACCACCGACTGACCACCGAAAAGACCACGAGGCTTGCGAGCGTCGCCTATTTGACATCTCGGGAACTCACAACATGTTAGTCACGTTCACAACTTCTTACAAATGTACGTTAAAATTATCCTCATTTGAATTAAATCGTTTCTGTTAATACTATACATATCGGAATCAGCGCCTCCCTATACAAGTCGCTTACCGACCTCAAAAAACACCAAATACGGAGGTGGTTTGAAAAGTTCTCGGAGTCACCACGAGAGGTCAGCGCTACTGCATCGAGTTGTTCAAGTGATATTCATTGGACTGTTGCCTGTAAAGCCGTCGGCACACGGACCGTGCATCCGAACGTTGAGCGTTGAGCGTGCCGACTTTCTGACGTCATAGCGTGGAATAGCATGTTCGGGAGTCTTTCCGAAAGTGCAGAGCAATGTCTGGCGTGTCAGATATTCTGAGCGTGCGTCTGAGCGTTGACCAATGAGATGGCACAGCGCCACCTACGTCACACGCAAGCCGTCTCCCTTCAGTACAGAATTGTGAGGCGCCATATTGGCATTCATTTTAAGCCTATATGTATATATGCCGTTGCTGAGCACCAGCAAATTGAGAATCACTAGACAAACACGTTGTTAACTGTGTAATTCGTTCCAATAAAATAATGAGAAACATCATATTCGTGGCAAAAGACTTATTGTAACTTGCGTATTATGACAGTAGGTTATTTGAAGGCAGCGACATACTGAAGATCCACACAAAACGCATTGTTCTTGGTACAATTTGTTATAATTAAGTTTAAATCAATAACATAATCATCTACGATTAACATTTTTGGCAAGGATTAAAGTAATATGATTAGTTACTAATCATGTGATGTTGGTTTAGCGTAATAAGTAGCGTCAGTGTTCACCTATGTATTCATAATTGTGGCGGTGGTTCGCGTCCATGCACTATCAAATTCTTTTTCCTAACATTCTCATTTTTATTAGGTTCTGATACTTTATTATTAGTTTAATATAAGTATAGGCTCTACTATTTGATGTTATGTAAATATAAGTTCACCTTTTTTGAGGGGTGACTTTGTTCGATAGGCTTAATTTACAGGATAGCTTGCGCTACTTGTATAAAGATATTTTGCTCCTTTTTCTTTTACGCTTCGTAATTCACATGTTGCAAAGCTTCTGCTACTGGGTAGGTACAGTGATCAAGTAAGACTAACCTTCGGGTTTTACTAAAATGCGGGAATGATGAAATAATGTTTATATTATGCGGAGAAGTATTACAAATTTGTACCGCACTGTTTGTAGTGGAACGTTTATTAGCCTGTGTCCTCATTGATTGGACATGGTACTTTCCTTTTCGTGGACGATGGAGGAAATGTGCGTTTTAATAGAGCGAACGTCGGAATTTTACGCGCGCCCGTTGCGTAAACAGTGTGATTTACGAACTAGAAACATCCCTCAACTGCCGCCGGAGTGCGCTGAGATCGCGTATACCACGTTGGGGCCCACGTACCGTATGCACAAGTCGCATCGCTCCTGAGCGTTCAGCAGCACGTTGAACTTGGCACTCTCCAAGTTAACGTTCGACTGCACGGTTCGTGTGCCGACGGCTTAAACACGTGCCACGTCAGTGCTTGTGCATACATTGGAGCACTCCGCTCCTTCATATTCGACTGTTGCCAAGTGGACAAACGAATTTAAATTTGGTCAGGAGAGCTTAGATGATGATCCGCACAGTGGTCGGCCAAGATGTGTCACTACTCCAGAAATCATTGAAAAAGTGCACAAAATGGTCATGGAGGATCGCCGATCGAAAGTGCGTGAAACTACTTACGCTTTCCAGATGTCATCTGAAACGGCATACTACATTTTAACTGAAGAATTAGGTTTGAAAAAATTATCTGCAAGATGGGTGCCGCGACTCTTGACGCTGGATCAAAGACATGTGCCGTCGCCATGGCAAAATTACAGGAACTAAGGTATGAATTATTGCCACACCAGCCTTATTCACCTTATATGGCTCCGTCATACTTCCATCTCTCCTCAAAACTGAAAATTTTCTTGGTGGACGAAGATTCACTTCAAACTCATTTTCGAGATGGGATCAAGGCACTGGAACATCGTTGGACCAAGTGCATTAATCTACAAGGAGACTAAATTGAAAAGTAATAAAAAATTTGCGGTGATGGAAGTACTCTTTTCTATTCCGTTCCGACAACTTTTCAAACCACCCTTGTACAAGTAATATGAATAAAAATATCACATGGTGCCATCATGCACAACTGTGAAAAATAAGAAAGGAAAGTAAATATTTTAATAAATATTAGTGATGTCTTGGAAGGGGAACATCTCGCCCCCCCCCCCCCCAAAAAAAATCCCTTTTTCCTAATTTATTGATTACATGGCTTGTTAATGGCACGATTTTGTTCCTCTTCGTATCCCATCTTGAACACATGTCGATGCTTGGGAGCATTATACAATGGGTTGTTTTGTTTTACTTTTCACTTGAGATCAACAGGCTCTTCCTTTTCTATTAACAGGCCCTGATTTCTTTGTCTGCATCATATGGAAGCAAGGGTGTGTATTTTCGAACGTTCAGAGTAGATCAGAGACGTGTCTTTCCCTCAGAAGTAGCCATGCCATCCATTCAATTTTGTCTGCTTTCCTCTCTATCTGAGCCTCAGAGATGTCCAGGAAAATGAACCTTCCCGGTATTTCTGTTCATCCAGTAGAGCAGCTTGCCGCAGATTGTGAGCTTCCTGCCTTGTCCATTTCACTCTGTTGGCTAGTCGAGTGGCGCCATCCCCCCTCGTTGTGAAAAAGCAATGCACTGTCCTCAGTGCACGGGGAGAGGCCGGTTTTTTGAAAACATTCTTCCTACAGATTACGACGTCTTAGTATAGCTGTTCCCTTGGAATATGGGCTTAGAACATAGACTAGTCACATTAATGTCACCACCTGTCAAAAGCCTGAATATCCACTTGTTGCAGCGAAGACGTGGAGGAAAATAGTCAGTGAGGTTCTGGAAGGTACCGAAAGGCATGTGGGGTCACGCCGACTCCAGTGCTGGCATCACCTGCGCTAGGTTTCATGGTTGAGGATACAAGGTGCGAAGGGCTCGATGGAGGTGGTCTCACAGATTGTGGACTGGATTGAAAACCCGGGGAAGTGGGGGGCGGGAGGATGATGGCCAGGGGAGTACGGAAAAATCCTGGTGGTCTTCGAACCATGCACGTATACTGTGAGCTGTGTGACACGTTGAATTGTCCGGATGACACATGGCATCATGTCGAGTAGAAACAAAATGCATGTGGGAGTGGAAATAGTTCCCAAGAATATATGCATACTTGTGTTGGGTCGAATGACGAGATCACCCGGGGAATCCACTGAAAATGTTCCCCAAACTATAACGCTCCCTCCTTCGGCCTGGACCCTTCTGACTATTGTTGGACGGGCGTGCACGTCAAAGGCCATTTGTATGACGGAGCATAAAACGTGATTCATCTGGAAAGACCATATGTCACCATTCAGAGGACGCCCAGCTGCGGTTTTGAGGTGCAAATTCCACCCATCTTCACCAATGGACAGCAGTCATCACTTGTGCATGAACGATGCCCCTGCTACAGGGGCACGTACTGACATACGCAGCAACGTTCGCTGAACGCTCATCGAGGAAACACTGGTAGCCTCTTTGTCCGCGTGGTGTTCGCCGGAACACTTCTCCGCATTCGTCGTTCATCCCTGTCATCTATCACCCGTGGTGCATCACAGTTGTCTAGGCTCCTATTTGGCATATCACGATTTTGTCATGTACGATACACTTCAACGACAGCCTCACGCGAACAGTTTGCAAACTTAGCCGTTTCGGAAATGCTTCCACTCTTGGCTAGAAAGCCAATGACCATGCCCATTTGGACGTCAGATAAATCGCTCCGTCTCTTACGACAACGACTGCACTGTTTGCCCCCCCCCCCCCCCCCCCCCGCTCCTCAACCCCCCCGCACCCCCGACAAGCATTATATACCCGCCACTGCTACTGCTGCCACCTGCCGTCTGTGAGTCGTTATTGAACATTCACGTCGAACATAGGTGGTGGTCACGTTAATGTGACTGGATCGTACATGTGTCTGGTAAGGTTGCCCGAGTGAAGGTGTTATTAGATCTGGAAGTTCAAAAATGGTTCAAATGGCTCTGAGCACTTTGGGACTCAACATCTTAGGTCATAAGTCCCCTAGAACTTAGAACTACTTAAACCTAACTAACCTATGGCCATCACACACACCCATGCCCGAGGCAGGATTCGAACCTGCGACCGTAGCAGTCCCGCGGTTCCGGACTGCAGCGCCAGAACCGCTAGACCACCGCGGCCGGCCTGGAAGTTCAAAAATGGTTCAGATGGCTCTGAGCACTATGGGACTTAACTTCTGAGGTAATCAGCCCCTCGAACTTAGAGCTACTTAAACCTAACTAACCTACGGACATCACGCACATCCATGCCCGAGGCAGGATTCGAACCTGCGACCGTAGCGGTAGCGCGGTTCCAGACTGAAGCGCCGAGAACCGCTCGGCCACTCCGGCCGGCGATTTGGAAGTATCAGCGCTTTCATGTCCAGTTACTGATCAATTATGCTATTTCAAGAATATTCCATTTTGGTTACCAACAGATTCGGGTCCAACTTATCGTATTACACTGTCAGTGATATGTTTCCCGTTCTGCTTCTTGCCCTAGCTTTTAATGAAATCATTCCGCTTTTGCCTGTTAAAACATTATTTATTGAGATTGCAATTTACCACCAAAATCGGAATGATTTCATTTAAAAATTTCACAAAGGCTGTGGCCCAGTTGTCATAAAATTTGTCTTAGTTAAGCAGTGCTGTCAATTTAACGGAGTTTAAATTCTAGCATTGGAGCAGGCTTGTTGTCTTTCATAAATGATGGACCTCCGGGTGTTTTTTTTGTAATTTTGAGTTCCGTTTATTATTTCCTCTTCCCATCGCCCTCAGTGGACTTTATTATTACAGTTCAAACGCTGGCTGTTAATTTTTATTCTCGAAGAAAGACGATTGTAGAATCACGTCCATCATTGGAGCGTTCTTCTTCCCAGTGCGGGTGGAATAATATCCAATGTCCTCTCGAGAGGTTTTTTTGCTAATCTATTTATTTAATTTAATTAATGTCTTTTCGTGTGTATCAGGGACCGTAGTACTGTAAGATTTATCCCTGATGTTAAGATCATTTCTTTTGTGCGGAATTGAAATTCTGATTAATAAACAACTGATTTCTGTGGGGGTTAATCTTCAGTTTGAGCCACTCCCAGAAAGATACCCACATTGTAGAAACATCCGTCAGGTGCACCAAATTCAGATACGTGTAATGAATGCAAACAATCGTTCGTCACTGTATGGTCGTACGGGATAACATGCGTTTCAGCTGTGTACTTCGTTCATGATGATCAGGTATACTAGGGCTTAATCGTATACTCCACTACGATTCAGTACTACCCTTGCACATGCGGTGGTAGAAAGAAGTCATAAACCTTCTCAGGGTTGTCACGGCAATCTATCCCAAATCCATTTGATATGGTGAAAGACGAGACTTCCTAGAAGATGACGATCGCGTGCTACAGCAGAGTAAAGCCCAAAGTTGAAGGTTTCCGCAGTTAATTATAAGCGCAATAGCAAATAGGGATCATTTTTATTGTTTCACAAATGTGATAGCAAGGGACTGCAGTTTCGAAAAAGAGCGTACTTCCTTTAATCTAAGAAATCAGAGCGTTATTTTCCGGCTCGTTTATGTGATACTACTGGTTTTTATGCAGCACTCATCAAATTTAAACTGCCGTGGATTTAATAGGAGGGCTGTTTTCAATTAGACTGAATAACACTTCATTTAACTCAGAAATAGCTTACATATCTATAGCATAAATACTCTTCTGAAGGGGATGAAGGTATACGACAGTACATGTTGACTTCATAATACATGTATGTGTGAAGTACCTTCAGTTCTGTTTAATCCGACTGAATGGTTTTAATCAATGTGCTACAATCTATCTGTGTCAGCAGGTATTCACGGTATAGTTCAGATACTGTGCTCCGTATTGTGAGTGATTGTACGGTTTCTGCTTACCAGTAGCGTAATTTAAAGAGGTTTGTAATTATTGCTTATAAAAATCTAACTTAGTTAGAAATTATGGTACGCCCTGCACTGACTCGTTGTGTCGAGACATAAAATTTGATGTCCTCACTTATTTTGTAGGTCCATGAGTATTTTTCTGCATAACATTTGAGAGTAAAATGTTCTCGCTGGAAGAAGACATGTCGGCAATTCACCACTCACGTCACAGGCATGGTCATCAGTGCCCTTCTTGAAGATTTCAGGCAGTTACCATCTACGCCCCGTTTCCTGTTCTCGCAGCCCTGCACCGACCGCTACCTCGGCCCAAACCACAAGCCATCCAAAATTGTAAACTCACAATTTCTGTCCCTATCTGACATTAACAAATCGATAACCTTCTCCAGCTCTGCATACGACACAGTGACATTCCATAATGAGAAGGCAACAATAATAATTTAAAGCAATAATAATTATTATTATAGATCGTTGTTGTTCAACTCTTCACTCCAAAGACTGGTTTGATGTCATTTTGAACGCCAGTCTGTCCTGCGCAAGAGCCGTTTTTTGAACCCTCCCACTACAATTCCCCCTCTGATAACATCGTCGTTGAGCACCCATAAACTTCTCCCCTACAGTTTCCCCCTCTCCCCCCAACACACCCACCCACCCACTCACCCATTCACCCACCCACATCACACACACACACACACACACACACACACACACACGCGCGCGCGCGCGCGCGCACACGGCCGGCCGGTGTGGCCGTGCGGTTCTGGGTGCTTCAGTCTGGAACCGCGTGACCGCTACGGTCGCAGGTTCGAATCCTGCCTCGGGCATGGATGTGTGTGATGTCCTTAGGTTAATTAGGTTTAAGTAGTTTTAAGTTCTAGGGGAGTGATGACCTCAGAAGTTAAGTCCCATAGTGCTCAGAGCCATTTGAACCATTTGAACACACACACACACACACACACACACACACACACACACACTCACTCACTTCCTTCCATTACCAAATTGACGATGTCGCAGAATGTGTGCTGTTAATTGATTCCTTCTTTTAGTCACGTCGTACTCTAAATTTCTTTTTCCCTCAATTCGATTCAGTGCTCTCTCATTAGTTACTCGGTCTACACATCTAATCTTTGGCGTATTTGTGTAGCACCGCATTTCAAAAGCTTCTATCCTCCTCTACGTTTCACTTACACTATGTGATCAAAAGTATCCGGACACTTGGCTGAAAATGACTTACAAGTTCGTGGCGCCCTCCATCGGTAATGCTGGATTTCAATATGGTGTTGGCCCACCCTTAGCTTCCACTGTTGCAGGCATACGTTCAATCAGGTGCTGGAGAGTTTCTTGGGGAATGGCAGCCCATTGATCACGGAGTGCTGCAATGAGGAGAGGTATCGATGTCGGTCGGTGAGGCCTGGCACGAAGTCGGCGTTCAAAAACATCCCAAAGGTGTTCTGTAGGATTCAGATCTGGACTTTGTGCAGGCCAGTCCATTACAGGGATGTTATTGTCGGGTAACCACTACACCACAGGCTGTGCTCGATCGTGTTGAAAGTTGCAATCGCCATCCCCCATTTTCCTGCTCTCTTTTCTTGCTGAATATTATTTCCGGTACAGAGTCAGGAATATTCTTTCCGATAAATTTCCTCAAGTTCATGATATCCCACAGGGGAGCGTTTTAAGCGTGACATTGCTTGCAGTTGCGATGAATGGCATATCGCCTGCAGCGAGGAGTCCTGTGCAGTGCTCATACTTTGTGGATGATTTTTCTATTTTCTGTACCACTTCTAGTCCCATATCTCCCCCTCGTCAGTTACAGTTGACATTTAAGCAACTGGAAGAATGATGTGCTCGGATAGGTTTTAATTTCTCCCCAGATAAAAAGGTATGTATTGACTTTAACCGTTATCGTTCTCTTTTTACACCTCCAGAACTAAGGCTGTGGGATACTATATTATATTTTAAGGAGACGGTGTGGTTTTTAGGTCTCTTATTTGATAGCAAACTAACTTGGCTGCCACATCTCAAGGAGATCAAAACACGCGCCCTTAAAGCGCTGGATATCATGAAGTTGCTGAATGGGAAGAACTGGGGTGCAGATAGCTTCTGCTTGCTGTTTTTTTATTAGGGTTTCGTGCGATCGCGTCTTGATTATGGTTGTACGCTCCATGGCTTAGCGCGACCAGCATATTTAAAGATGCCGGACTCCGTAGATCACGAGGGCATCAGATCGGCCACAGGAGTCTATAGAAAGAGCCCTGTACCGAGCTTGTGTGTAGAGGCACGGGAGGCGCCATTAGCTGCTCGGCGGCGGTTTCTTGTGGCTAAACAGACGTCCAAGCTCCGGTCATTTCCGATTTCGCTGGCTTTCCCTGCAGCTGCGCATCCTTAGAACGACTCTGTCGCACGAAACCGTTCGGTATACGGGCAAAGCAGCTGTTACTGGAACAGGGAGTGTATCCGCCAAGCCGGGCCGTGTGGCCGTGCGGTTGTAGGCGCTTCAGTCTGGAACCGCGTGACCCCTACGGTCGCAGGTTCGAATCCTGCCTCGGGTATGGATGTGTGTGATGCTCTTTAGGTTAGTTAGGTTTAAGTAGTTCTAAGTTCTAGGGGACTGATGACCACAGGTGATAAGTCCCATAGTGCTCAGAGCCATTTGAACAATTTTGTCTACGCCAAACATTCATCTGGAGGGTTGATGCAAAGCTCCGCCCTGGTTGTTAGTGAAACCTAGAATGATATTTAATTTGATAGAGTGGAACAAATTGTTCACTCCAGACTACGTTTATAAGCATAAATTTCTTACCATTTCAAAAGAGCACCAGGACTGTAACGTGACATACACAGATGTGTCCAAAGAGGGGGATGCTGTCGGTTATTTTGTCATTTTTCCTGGCTCTGTCTTTAAGTTCCACCTGCCTTGTGCATTTACTATCTTTGACGCCCAACTTTACGCCATTTTTAAAGCTTTGGATGAGATGAAACGTGAACGTGGATGCCAATTCCTCATCTGCTCTGACTCGGTTAGTGCGCTGCAGACAACCCAGACTACGTACCTAACAGATAGAGCTGTCCAGAATATCCACGACGCCATCCTGCACTTGCAACGACAAGAGAAGTAGGTCTCATTCTGCTGTGTTACTGGACACGTGGGTATCCGTGGGAATGAGTTGGCCGATACTGCGGCTAAAGCTGCATGCGTAACCCCCCCCTCCCCCCTCCCCCCTGTAACCGGCTACCCAACCCTCTGCGCGCTGCGCTGTCATTGCTGCGAAAGGTCTGTCATGCGTCTTTAGGAGGAAGAATGACTGGGCGTGACGGAAAATAGTTGCAATCAATCAAAGCGACTGTGAGGCCATGACGCACCTCTTCTGGCCAGTTCGAACTGATGAAGTCTGTTTAACGCGACTTCGGATAGGAGACAACAGCCTGTTCCATAGCTTCCTTCTCAGACGTTTGTGGTGCATGTAGTGTGCTGGTTACGGTTCGCTACATTTTAACCGACTGTATTTTATATAGTGGCGAGAGTGTTTAAGCTGGTTTACTGACAGACCTGCCTTCAGTTTTAGGTGATAATGAGCTGAATGTGGCACGTGTTTTACGATTTTGTGTTTTGTCTGCACTTCTACCTTCGGTCACCGCTTTTAGTATATTACAGGACGGCTGACTCATCCCGTTGCTGTTTTTATGATCCGCAGATCTTTTCTGGACTTGCCGCTTAGTGTCTGTACAGATCAATGTCACTGTTTGTAATGCCTTGACTCGCTTGCTCCACTGTACCGTTCAGAGGCGTCGCGTGTGTTCATGTAAAAAGGAGCATATGTGGTCTTACGTTGTATTTTAGGCCATCCTTATTTTGTGTGCTATAGCCCCATTCGTCTCACACAGCTAGCGTACGGTCGCTGATGACCGCGATGTTGCGCGCCCTTCAGATGCAGCTACGCACTAACACACCTAAAGCGGAGTCTGCAGATGTGCTCGGTAGGAAGAAGCAGTGGAATGTTAGCGGAGTAGTGTACTGCATTTACTAAATTTTACGTTCGTTTGTCTGCCAAGGCGTAATAATAATATTGTTGTTGGTGTGTTCAACAGTCCGAAGACTCTTTTGAAGCAGCTTTCCACGCTAATCTAGCCTGTGCCTGCCTCTTCCTCTCTGCATAACTACTGCAACCTACATTCATTTGAACGTGCGTATTATATTCATTCCTGGTCTCCCTCTGCAATTACTACCCCGTCCCTCTTCCTCATACACTTCCATCTATTACCAGGTCCGCTATTCTTGACGCTTAAAGTAGTGTCCAATCAACTGGTCACCTTCTTTTAGACAAGTTGTGCCATAAAATTCTTTTTTCCCCAATTCCATTCAGTTCCTCCTCATTTGTTATTCGATCTACCAATTTTATCTTCAACTTTCTTCTACAGCACCACATTTCAAAAACTCCTGTAGTCTTCTTTTCTGAACTGCCTGTCGTGCACGTTTCACTTTCATACAAGGCTACACTGCAGACTAAACAGTAATTCGCAATTAGGTAATATTGTTCAAGATTGAATCATCGTGGAGATGAAGTTTTATTCGAGTGTCCTGGCTCACTTTTGTTACTGTAAATTCAACACTCGGTTCCAGCAAAGGATATAATAAATTAAGTGTGGTATTTCAGTCATTTGTGCTTAATGCACTCTGTTGTGGGTTGGCAGGAGAGCCAACACCGTGATATTAGAGGAAGCCGAAAGGCAGGCGTTTTAGCTCACACAGGCTGGCGTGAGGTCTGGAACAGGACAAGGAAATTAAACTTTCGAAAAAACGGACGTAGCTGGTGGAATACTTAACTTTAATCCATTAATGATGAGCGTCGCTCTTGTCGGTACGTGATTACAGTATCAATAGTAACTGGCAATGGCGCCTTGCTAGGTCGTAGAAAATGACGTAGCTGAAGGCTATGCTAACTATCGTCTCGGCAAATGAGAGCGTATTTTGTGAGTGAACCATCGCTAGCAAAGTCGGTTGTACAACTGGGGCGAGTGCTAGGAAGTCTCTCTAGACCTGCCGTGTGGCGGCGCTCGGTCTGCAATCACTGATAGTGGCGACGTATACTAACGGACCGCGGCCGATTTAAACGCTACCACCTAGCAAGTGTGGTGTCTGGCGGTGACACTACACACTCCATACAACAGATCATCATGTAATGATAATTAAGATCAAAATGTAATCGACAGGAAGAGGGGTAGTTGTAAGGGAAGTGAGAAAACGGAGAGCTCACAACTTGTACAAGACGAAAGTTTCCCTGTCCGACTCTGAAATGAGTTACCTTGATCTAAATAAACGCACTTCCCGTTAAACTGAAAAAAAAACCCAGACTTCTACTGCATTACTGAATATCAAATAATGGTTCAAAATGGTTCAAATGGCTCTGAGCACTATGGGACTTAACATCTATGGTCATCAGTCCCCTAGAACTTAGAACTACTTAAACCTAACTAACCTAAGGACATCACACAACACCCAGCCATCACGAGGCAGAGAAAATCCCTGACCCCGCCGGTAATCGAACCCGGGCGTGGGAAGCGAGAACGCTACCGCACGACCACGAGATGCGGGCATCAAATAATGCATAAACGACATTGTAGATGCGCTGTGTCATATCAACGCCTACCTGTATAAATATACGTTACCTAACCTGACCCGATCTAATTAAGTTACTTACTTTGAATGACATACGAAATCTATTACACTCAGAATAATGATTCAACGCTAGTGCTCCACATGCCAAGTCACAACAAGACCGTTTCAGTAAAACCACACGTACACATAAATCATCAAGAGGTATGCAAAACTTGTACGAGAATAATAATTGTTAGAAACGAAAATTATGTAGATTACTTTAATGGCACTGATTAATTACTTTCTGATTTTAAGAATTAAGGTCCTTAATAAGTACTTTACTTGTCGAGGCAGTTTAAAGCGCTCAGAAGTTAATTTTTAGTTACTTGAAACTTCATCAATAGCGCAAAAAAAATTCAAAGGCTCGATTTGATTATAGTTAACTCAACGACTCTCAGCTGTAATTAGGAATACGTATGGGATCGTACTGCAGACAGTAATGATATGACGACATTGAGAGACAATAAGTACAATATTAAACCTCTAATAACAAAGCTGTGCAGGCTCCATTCAACTATCACGTATGGTGGGACTGCTATTTACATCCTAAACAGTCTAAACGAACTTCCTCACAAATTTTCGACGACTGATAACAGAGCACCGTCTGGCCTCAAAGCCAAGTTACTGCATTCATTTTAGTACGTCGATAGTACGTTCCACCCGGGAATAATACAATTCCTGGTTCAATACCTTGTTGTCCCACTCGAAGAAAGAAGGTGATTGTTTGTGTTACCAAACGCCACTCCTGCCAAGGGGCCGCATATAAGGTGGTGTCCATCGCCATCCAGAGTTCGGCACTGAGGGCATAATGGTCAATCCATTATATGAATCACATGATGTCTGGATTGGGTCACATGTTTACCACTAACTGTAAGATACCACATTGCACGTGACGGTGTGTCTAAATAAACGTGGTGTATGGATCGCCATACCACTTGCCAACAGACATATGGTTGCCTCCTCTCAATAGGATTGCTAGGTCGTCCGGTCGTTAGTGTCCGTCGCAGGTCTGGTTTCCGGCAGAGACATCTGAACGTAGCTGTATTCAATAAAAAAGTGCGTATGTGGTGAAGTGACTGGGAAAAATGCTGTACCGCCACTGGCACCATTCGAGAAACTAGTGGTAGTTGTTCTATTGAGATTCCTGTCAGACATGTCCGATGTGAACTCCACAGCTTTGACATCGTGCTGATATTTAGCGCCGCCGCTCGATTGTGAACATTTGCAAGACCCAGGGCACCCCTACCAAGAGGTAGGGTAAGGGTTTTGTATCTGACTTTAAAAAGTAGATCTGCACTTGTAAGTAGGCTGTTTAGGTTTTTATATTGGTAGCGCCACGTAGCGCTCTGTATGAAAATCACTGGCTGTGCTGTGTGCAGTCTGTGGCTGGTTTGCGTTGTTGTTGGCTATTGTAGTGTTGGGCAGTTGGCTGCTAACAGCGCGTAGCGTTGCTCAGTTGGAGGTGAGCCGCCAGCAGTGGTGGATGTGGGGAGTGAGATGGCGGAGTTTTGAGAGCGGATGATCTGGACAGAGACAGTAAATTTGTAATATTGGATATCATGGACTGATATAGATATTATGACTTTTGAACGCTATTAAGGTAAATACATTGTTTGTTCTCTATCAAAATCTTTCATTTGCTAACTGTGCCTATCAGTAGTTAGTGTCTTCACTAGTTTGAATCTTTTATTTAGCTGGCAGTAGTGGCGCTCGCTGTATTGCAGTAGTTCGAGTAACGTACATTTTTGTGAGGTAAGAATTCATGAAAGGTATAGGTAATTGTTAGTCAGGGCCATTCTTTTGTAGGGATTATTGAAAGTCAGATTCCGTTGCGCTAAAAATATTGTGTGTCAGTTTAAGCACAGTCATGTACAATTTTTCTAAGCGGACGTTTCACACTCACGAAGGAACCGAACTCCGCCACTATACGTCGTGCTGCCACCAGCGGCATCGGGAGTGCTTGGAGAAAGTGCGAAATTCATGACGCCACGTAGGTGTTTGTGTGGTGTCACCGCCAGACACCACACTTGCTAGGTGGTAGCTTTAAATCGGCCGCGGTCCATTAGTACATGTCCGACCCGCGTGTCGCCACTGTCAGTAACTGCAGACCGAGCGCCACCACACGGCAGGTCTAGAGAGACGTACTAGCACTCGCCCCAGTTGTACGACGACTTTGCTAGCGACTACACTGACGAAGCCTTTCTCTCATTTGCCGAGAGATAGTTAGAATAGCCTTCAGCTAAGTCCATGGCTACGACCTAGCAAGGCGCCATTAACCATTTCTATAGAGAGTCTCACTTGTATCATCAAGAATGCTGTATACAAATGATGGATTAAAAGTTAAGTATTCAAGGAGCTACGTACTTTTCTTTATAGCATTCATTACGTATCCTGTTTCAGACATAAGCAAGCCTGCGTGAGTTGACGCGTGCCCTTTCGGCTTCCTCGCCTTGTGTCTAGACTGTCTTGTCTAGACACAACAGTTTGCAAATGAGACCTGCTTGGAGCATGTCTAAGGCCCGTGTGATGAACGCTTTGACACTCGTCTGGACTGATTATAGAACGCTATTAAACACTGAGGTGACAAAAATCATAGGACGCATCCTACTACCGCGTCTGACCTCCTTTTGCCCAGAGTACAGCAGCAACTCGACGTGGCATCGACTTAACGAGTCTTTGGAAGCCCCTGCAGAAGAGCCGTCCGTAAGTGCGAAAGATTTGCCGGTGCAGGATGTTGTGCACGAACTGACCTCACAAGCGACTTCTAATCAAGCTGCGGGCCTATGGGGCATCGTCTCAGTTGTGCGACTGGATTCGTGATTTCCTGTCAGGAAGGTCGCAGTTCGTAGTAATAGACGGCAAATCATCGAGTAAAACTGAAGTGATATCAGGTGTTCCCCAGGGAAGCGTCCTGGGACCTCTACTGTTCCTGATCTATATAAATGACCTGGGCGACAATCTCAGCAGTTCTCTTAGGTTGTTCGCAGATGATGCTGTAATTTACCGTTTAGTAAGGTCATCCGAATACCAGTATCAGTTGCAAAGCTATTTAGAAAAGATTGCTGTATGGTGTGGCAGGTGGCAGTTGACGCTAAATAACGAAAAGTGTGAGGTGATCCACATGAGTTCCAAAAGAAATCCGTTGGAATTCGATTGCTCGATAAATAGTACAATTCTCAAGGCTGTCAATTCAACTAAGTACCTGGGTGTTAAAATTACGAACAACTTCAGTTGGAAAGACCACATAGATAATATTGTGGGGAAGGCGAGCCAAAGGTTGCGTTTCATTGGCAGGACACTTAGAAGGTGCAACAAGTCCATCAAAGAGACAGCTTACACTACACTCGTCCGTCCTCTGTTAGAATATTGCTGCGTGGTGTGGGATCCTTACCAGGTGGGATTGACGGAGGACATCGAAAGGGTGCAAAAAAGGGCAGCTCGTTTTGTATTATCACGTAGTAGGGGAGAGAGTGTGGCAGATACGATACGCGAATTGGGATGGAAGTCATTACAGCAAAGACGTTTTTCGTCGCGGCGAGATCTATTTACGAAATTTCAGTCACCAAATTTCTCTTCCGAATGCTAAAATATTTTGTTGAGCCCAACCTACATAGATATGAATGATCATCAAAAAAAAAAAAAAAAAAAAAAAAAAAAAGAGAAATCAGAGCTCGAACAGAAAGGTTTAGGTGTTCGTTTTTCCCGCGCGCTGTTCGGGAGTGGAATGGTAGAGAGATAATGATTGTGGTTCGGCGAACCCTCTGCCAAGCACTTAAATGTGAATTGCAGACTAGTCATGTAGATGTTGATGTAGATTATGTCCCACAAATGTTGGATGAGATTCATGTCGTGTTATCTCGATGGCCAAATCATTCAGAACCATTGGTATAACAGTTGTAAATTATCGTAACTGTGTTGGGAAAGTATCAGAGCTCCAAGCGCTAATAGAAAGCGCTGACGCTCAAATCGTTATAGGCGCTGAAAGCTGGGTAAAGCCGGATATAAGCTCAGCCAAAATTTTTGCGAAGAACCTAACGGTGTTCCGAAAGGATAGGATAAACACGGTTGGCGTGGCATGTTTGTTGCTGTTAGAAGTAGTTTAACTTGCTGCGAAATTGAAGTAGATACATCCTGTGAGTTAGTATGGGCAGAGGTCATTGTTGGCAACCGGCATAAAATGATAATTGGATCCTTTTACCGACCTCCCAATTCAGATGATACAGTTACTGAAGGGTTCAAAGAAAACTTGAGTTAGATTTCAAACACGCACCCGACTCATACGATAATAGTTGGTGGTGACTTTAATTTACCCTCGAAAGTACATGTTTAATTCCGGAGGTATGCATATAATATCGTCCGAAATTGTACTAAACGCTTTCTATGGAAATTATTTCGAGCAGTCAGTTCATGAGCCCACGCGAATAGTAAGACGGTTGTGAAAACACACTTGACCTCTTAGCAACAAATAATCCTGAGTTAATAACGAGAATCAAAACCGATTCAGGGATTAGTGAACCGAGGGTTGTCGTAGCGAGATTGAATATTGTAATCCCCAAATCCTCGAAAAATAAGCCAAAGGTATACCTATTCAAAAAAGCAGATAAAAATTCACTTGATGCCTTACTGGAAGACAATCTCCACTCATTCCAAATTAATAATATAAGTGCAGACCAGATGTGGCTTAAATTCAAAGAAATAATATCGGCAGCAATTGAGAGATTTATATCAAATAAATGAACAAACGCCGGAGCTGATCCTCCTTGGTACACAACACGAGTTAGAACACTGTTACAGAAACAACGAAACAAACATGCAACTTTAAACAGATACAAAATCTCCGAGACTGGCGATCTTTTACAGAAGTTCTAAATTTAGCGCGGACTTCAATGCGAGACGCTTGTAACAGTTTCCACAACGAAACTTTGTCTCGAAACCTGGCAGAAAATCCAAAGAGATTCTGGTCGTATGTGAAGTTTGTTAGCGGCAAGAAACAATCAATGCCCTCTCTGCACAATAGCAATGGAGATACTATCGAAGACAGTGCTGCCAAAGCAGAGTTACTAAACACAGCATTCCGAAATGCCTTCACAAAAGAAGACGAAGTAAATATTCCAGAATTCGAGTTGAGAACAACTGCCCACATGAGTAACGTAGAAGTAAATGTCTTCGAAATAGTGAAGCAACTTAAATCACTTAATAAAAGCAAGTCTTCTGGTCCAGACTGTATACCAATTAGGGTACTTTCGGAGAATGCTGATGCATTAGCTCCATACTTAACAGTCATATACAACCGTTCGCTCGACGAAAGATCCGTAACCAAAGACTGTAAAGCTGCACAGGTCACACCAATATTCAAGAAAGGTAGGAGGAGTAATCCACTAAATTACAGGCCCATATCGTTAACGTCGATATGCCGCAGGACTTTAGAACATATATTGTGCTCGAACATTATTTATTACGGTCTATTGACACACAGTCAACATTTGAGTGCTATTGACAAGGGATTTCAAATCGATTCCGTATTTCTGGATTTCCGGAAGGCTTTTGACGCTGCACCACACAAGCGGCTCGTAGTGAAATTGCGTGCTTACGGAATATCGTCTCAGTTATGTGACTAGATTTGTGATTTACTGTCAGAGAGGTCACAGTTCATAGTAACTGACGGAAAGTCATCGAGTAAAACAGAAGTGATTTCTGGCGTTCCCCAAGGTAGTTCCTTGTCTATATAACAATTTTGGAGACGATCTGAGCAGCCGTCTTCTGTTGCTTGCAAATGACGCTGTCGTTTATCGACTAATGAAGTCATCAGAAGATCAAAACAAACTGCAAAACGATTTAGAAAAGATATCTGAATGGTGCGAAAAGTGGCAGTTGACTCTAAATAACGAAAAGTGTGAGGTCATCCACATGAGTGCTGAAAGGAACTCGTTAAACTTCGGTTACACGATAAATCAGTCTAATCTAAGAGCCGTAAATTCACCTAAATACCTAGGTATTATAATTACGAAGAGCTTAAATTGGAAGGAACACACAGAAAATGTTGTGGGGAAGGCTAACCAAAGACTGCGTTTTATTGGCAGGACACTTAGAAAATGTAACAGACCTACTAAGGAGACTGCCTACACTACGCTTGCCCGTCCTCTTTTAGAATACTGCTGCGCGGTGTGGGATCCTTACCTGATAGGACTGACGGAGTACATCGAAAAAGTTCAAAGAAAGGCAGCACGTTTTGTAATATCGTGAAATATGGGAGAGAGTGTCACAGAAATGATACAGGAATTGGGCTGGACATCATTAAAAGAAAGGTGTTTTTCGTTGTTACGGAATCTTCTCACGAAATTCCAATCACCAACTTTCTCCTCCGAATGCGAGAATATTTTGTTGACACCCACCTACATAGGGAGGAACGATCACCACGATAAAATAAGGGAAATCAGAGCTCGTAGGGAAAGATATAGGTGTTCATTGTTTCCACGCGCTATACGAGATTGGAATAATAGAGAACTGTGAAGGTCGTTCGATGAACCCTCTGCCAGGCAAATGTAACATCCCGTTACCCTTATTCCCATGCCGGCCGCTGTGGACGAGCGGTTCTAGGCGCTTCAGTCCGGAACCGCGCTGCTGCTACGGTCGCAGGTTCGAATATTGCCTCGGGCATGGATGTGTGTGATGTCCTTAGGTTAGATAGGTTTAAGTAGTTCTAAACAAGGGGACTGATGACCTGCGATGTTCAGTCCCATATTGTTTAGAGCCATCTGAACCATTTTTGAGCATGCATGTCTGAAGAAACACTGAATCGTACTTCTTCACAACACAGGCACTGCAGTTTCATATTTATCGGTCGATACCGGGCCTGCGATTCACAAATAAAATCTCTCTCCTGTCAGAGAGTAATATTAATAGGATATATGAGTTCAGGTATGACACATGAACGACGGTGTATGGAAATTTGGATCTTGCCGTGTATCATGCTCGGATAGTCGAAGTGGACATTCTGACTTTGGAATGAAGAGGTGTGGATTGAGGTGTTTACCTCGTCGCTATGGTGCGCACTTTCGAGGTGTTTACATGCTTCAGCTGCCTTCACGCAAGTGAGTGTCTTTCGAAGTAAATGGCCAATTACTATCGCAAGTCGTCGCTGAAATTCAGTTTATCGACTGTATATGCACGTCCCAAGGCGTTAGAAGTAGAAAGTTGTTCGAGATGATGTGAAGATGTCCTGTACTAATATTGTTGGAACCCACCTCTCAACTGTGAGCAGTGTGGTTTATGTTAAATTAGTAAATGTGGCTTTAGAGAAGACGAGGGACATACTGAATTTCTGACAGTCGGACACCTACATCTCAGGAAGATCCGCATATTCGAACTCCCGTTCAGAGTGCTGGTTGACGATGTGTTGTCCACGCTCAGGCCCTTTGGAACGGTTCACTGCGACGTTGAAGAGAAGTGGGCGCAATTCACTATCTACCCTGTACTGAACTGAGTGCGACAGCTATGCTTTGACGTTAGCAAGCATGTTCCATCCTACATCTAGGATGCAATCATCATATACGATGGACAGCCAAAGATATTCTTGAGTTGTAGAAAAGAGGGCCACATTTGCTCAGTGTGTCTGCAGCGCCATGTTGCCCACCTCCAACTTACACATCAGAAAGAGATACTTCACACCATAATACCGGCTTAAGCAAACAGAAAACATTGAAAAATGAAACCACGTGACAGCAGTAAGTGCATAGCAAAATTGCTCAGGTATAACCTGTGCCTGAGCAGTGGTTCTGTGCACGTACCCTTGTCCCATGGTTTCATTTGTCAATTGTTTCTGTGTCTGTGAAATGATGCTGTGCACTTACTGCTGTCACGTGGTTTCATTTCTTAATGTTTTCTGTTTGCTTAAGCCGGTATTATGGCGTGAAGTAATTTTTTCTGATGTTTGCAAGTCAGCTATTCTGATTAAATAGCATGTATGACATATGGAGTTGTCACAATATTTTTCCAATGTGAAGATAATCAGTGAGTGAAACGGTTGTGAATCAATATATTGTAAGACAGCACAGTGTTTACCATGCATTTCTATAAGTACAGGGCTATTACAAATGATTGAAGCGATTTCATAAATTCACTGTAGCTCCATTCATTGACATATGGTCACGACACACTACAGATACGTAGAAAAACTCATAAAGTTTTGTTCGGCTGAAGCCGCACTTCAGGTTTCTGCCGCCAGAGCGTTCGAGAGTGCAGTGAGACAAAATGGCGACAGGAGCCGAGAAAGCGTATGTCGTGCTTGAAATGCACTCACATCAGTCTGTCATAACAGTGCAACGACACTTCAGAACGAAGTTCAACAAAGATCCACCAACTGCTAACTCCATTCGGCGATGGTATGCGCAGTTTAAAGCTTCTGGATGCCTCTGTAAGGGGAAATCAACGGGTCGGCCTGCACTGAGCGAAGAAACGGTTGAACGCGTGCCGGCAAGTTTCACGCATAGTGATGTGAAAGATTCAGTGTTTAAACCTCCTCTACCAAGAAACGTGCCAGAACTGCGAGCTCACATGAACAATGCTTTCGAACTCATTGATGGGGACATGCTGCGCCGATTGTGGGGGGAACTTGATTATCGGCTTGATTCTGCCGAATCACTAAAGGGGCACATATCGAACATTTGTGAATGCCTAAGAAAACTTTTTGAGTTTTTGTATGTGTGTGCAAAGCATTGTGAAAATATCTCAAATAATAAAGTTATTGTAGAGCTGTGAAATCGCTTCAATCATTTGTAATAACCCTGTATATCGATGTTCTTGACAGTCGCCTGAAAAATATTTTTGGTCTGACATGTAGCTGTTGATTGTTGACCGACGTGACGAACGATGCCGTGTATCCTGCAAGGTAAACCCACTGCCGCCACGGTCCATTGGGGAAGTGTCTGAAGACCTTGTCACTCACCTGATTGTGTGGACAGGTGATATTGTCCCCGAATCTTCTGCTAAGGATGCAAAAGCAATTGTCGCCTCGACTGCACAGGAAGGATAGAATGTTTTGTGCGGTGAATGGGCGGCTCAGCATGGTTGATCTGCTGCTGCGATCACACCTCCTCCTCCTATTGTTACGAACGTCCCACTACCTGTAGACCAGCTGCAAGCCTACAAGACTGCTTCCTCTAATATCAACATAATCGGCACACATATCAAACTTCAACTGCTATGCGACATGCTCAGGACGGCGGGGAGGGATGTTGCATCACTGCAGGAAGTTCGAATGGAGACCTTACCAGACTTGTACGGGTTTACTGCTTTCGTGACCCTGGTGCTACAGGAGGCACTGGAGCGGTTACCATTGTGCGGTACGGAATAGAGGTAACCAATATGGTGTACTTGCCGGCAGACTCCAACATGCAGGGCACTCGAGTTACTAAAGTATATGCCGCTTCTGGGACAAATAAAAAGTGGGACCGGTCACAGTTTTATGCGGAAGAAATTACACCCCTCTTCTTGGGCCGCAATGACCACATCATTATTGGCAGAGACTTTAATGTTGTGCTATCTCAGAAAGACCAACAACCGAACTACACTACATGACCCAAACTGCGTCTTTTGGTACAAAACCTGAGTATTGCTGATACTTGGGAAGTGTTACATGGTGACTGTCCTGGTTCAAATTATGTGACAAGGCATTCCGCCAGCAGACTCGATCACATCTACGTCTCCTCTGAAGTTGCGACGGCGATTTTAGCAGCGGAGCGTTGGCCCACGGCTTCCTCAGACCGACTTCCAGAGGCAGGCATTGGGGAGAAGTCAGGGATTATGGAAGCTAAATGTGGCACTCCTACAGGATCAGGAACGTAGGCAAGAAATAGCGAGTACGTGGGTCTCACGTGAACGTTGATTGCTGAGCCATCTGTCGCAGCTTCGATGGTGGAGCGACAGCGTCAAACCTCCTTTATGATGTGCAGGGAAAGATCAGTCTGGCACTGACAAACGATGGACTTCTCTTATGCATTATTCCGGGATCTTACAGCACTCCCACCATCCTAGGATCGCCAAGTGGAGATTCATCACGCCAAAGAGAAGATTCTCAGCCTTACCTGCCACAGGCTTGAAGGTTTCTTGGTGCGAAGGAGATGTCATGACAGGATCGGGAAAGAATCTCCCTCTATGCACCAAATTATCTCCAAACGACGACAAAGACGACGAACATTGATGATACTCTGGATCTCCCTGTTGGTAGCAAGGTGACGCCCCAGGCAGACAATGCTAGAACATTCGTCAACTGCCATTGCCGACTATATCAGGAGGTGTGTCTCGATGTTGTGGCCTTGTTAGCAGTCCTCCAGACCCTTGCTGGCACACGTGATGATATGGCGTCAGCATCCATTTTTTAGAAAATCACGAGCGATGATATTATGGACACCCTTATCAAGGGAACAGTCAACAAATCACCAGGTCCATATGATTTTCTGTAGGATTTCTACCGAGCCTTTATGGATGAGATGGCCTCACAGTGGAAGAAGATGTTCCAGTAAATGCTGTCATTAGTGCATCCTACACCGCTGGCGTTCATGGAATTTCCCGTTATTTCTGTGCACAAACAAGCTGGAGGCAAACGGATTGGACATTACTGCCCAGTCACCCTCTTCAACTGTGATTTCAAGATGTTCGTCAGAATCTTGGTGCTGCATCTTAAGTGAGTATTGCGCCAAGTTATTTCATATGAACAAACGTCTTTGGGAGGAACAGTAACATCCAGACAGTCCTTAGTGACTATCGGGGTATGATGGCCCTTGTGTCTGTGGACTTTGATCGTGCATTTCATAAAGTGAGCTATTTTTTCCTGGCTAGCGTGGTGGATCGCATGACCATCCCTGCTGCCTTTACCTGCGAGATAATGTGCTTTCTCCATGGTGCCTCTTCGAGGGTGATGATCGATGGTAGGGTGGAAGGACGAATTCCCATCTTACGCAACAGCGGCAGAGCGACTTCTATGTAGGCTGAAACAACATCGTTTGGGGATCACGCTGTGGGAACACAATTTTCAATGCCGCGCTTATGCTGATGATCTAGTCTTTTTCTCCCATTCAGAAGAGGAGACGCAGATAGCGCTAGGATGTACCGAGTGGTATGGGAACACGGCAGGCTGCAACATGAACATCTTCGTCACGTGTCATGGAAATCAGGAGAGGACTCCAGGAGGCGAGTGTGGCTCCGCTGCAGACCATGGATACCAAATGTTCAAATGTGTGTGGATTCTCAAGGGACCAAACTGCTGAGGTCATCGGTCCCTAGACTTACACACTACTTAAACTAACTTACGCTAAGAACAACACACACACACCCATGCCAGAGGGAGGACTCGAACCACCGGCGGGAGTGGCCGCGCAATGCATGACATGGCGCCTCACACCACGCGGCCACTCCACGCGGCCGATGGATACCCATCGGTGTTTGGGCATCAAATGTACAAGAGCCGTCGGCAGTACGACGGCGCTGAACTATATACGCCATTTAAGCTCTCCGCACAGGCGTCCAAGGCCACCTTCTCCGAGCTTTAGATATGCACGAAAGTGTCGCCCTCATTAATAACCAAAAGTCCTCCCGGATACCTCATTTGGCGCAGATCATACCAATGTCTCCAGTGATGACACAACGGATCCAGGCGGCCTTTGGATACTTCATTAGTAGTGGACTTGTCTTCAACATACGATACAGTATCCTGACCCCGCCCCTACGCAGCATACGACTGGGATTTATCAATGTTCGTGCGTCTGCAGCAACCCTTTACATCAACACCATTCTCAAGATGTGGACCCATCGTCGACACAATTTCACTGGTCTCTTCATTGATGAACTTTCGCCTAAATCATGGCTGCCCACTGTTGCTCTTGCTCACATCGCGCCTGCGGTCTCCCATTGTTCCTCGATTATAATTATGGGCACAAGAATTTCCCCTGTACCGGGACACCTACAGCGCGTGATGTGTACGGCCTGTACCCTCAAAATGTGGTTGAGAGACGTCACATGGGAGTGAAGTGGCCTGGGGTGTGGCGAGCAATTCACCAAAAATATTTCAAAAAGGAGATCTGCACCACCTTTTACTTTGTAGTTAACGAAAAGTTTCCGAATAGACGTAGATTGCGCGACATTGCCCTAGCGACTCCCCAATATACATGTAGTGTCGTTTCAGAGACACAGAAACACCTTTTGGAATGTGAATCTTCCAAGGATATGTATTCTAATTCGGAAGACGCTCACCTTCTGTCTCCGAATATCGCCCCACATGAGCGAGCCTGGAAAGCTCCTACATCCACTTTCTGAGTACTACTTTTTCCACGACGGTATCAAGGATGTGCCTGACTTTTGGACTTTCCTATACGAACGACACGATGAATTACAGCACTCTTCCAGATATCGTCCGATTTATCACATTACTTACGCAGTATATTCAAGGATCCCTTCGCAGCTAGGCGGTACCGGCTAAGACAAGCTGATTCTGGTGGCCACTGATTTTCATCTAGCAATCGACCATTGACGGGGATGACGTACCCGGGTTCCAACTGTGGAGAGTTGGGACCGGACAGCGATTATTTTCTGATGTTTCGAACGGTCGTCGCTCATATGATGTATTACCGGAAGGGTATCCTCGTTTAGTTCTACACTGTTTTAGATAAAGATAAATAACAACGGTGTCACGTAGGTCTTTTTTGTATTTTAATTATATCATGTTCACTATTGTTGGGTCCATGTGAGTCCACTGACCAAAAAAAGGAAGGAAAAAACTGCTTGAGGCGACTGTTCGCGATAAGAGGGAAATTAAAAAAATAGAAAAAAATAATAGTTAAGGCGATCGTAACGTGGGATATACGGATACGAGTCCTGGCCCAACACAAATTTTCGTGTCTTCATTCCGTTATACAGCTGGAGGGGGTTCATATTCGCAACTGCGAATGCGTTTGATGTCTTTCATAGCAGTGTCTGTCCCTTTGGACATGTGTGCATGTCCGAAGGAATATTGCATCGTAGCTCTTCACAACAAAGGCACTGCAATTTTGTATTCGTGTGGAGAAGTAGACGGGTAATGTTCTCTTGTGATGTATCACTCAATACGTGAACGAAATACTGCTGGTTCGAAATGCTAGAGATTTCATTTTGTCGGGTGGGACTGAGTTCGGTGACTTTTATAGTGGAAGCAACGGCCGCGCGCTTCAGGAATTTGGGGTGAGAATGATATCCGCTTTCACGTTTGTAACGGTACCGTAACCAAGCTGAATATGGTCAGCCAGACCAAAACAAGAGAGGTGCCGTTCACCTCCGCGGCTTGACTTTGACATCATCAAAAACGTAATAAATACAAAACGACAATGGAGGAAAGATGAAGTTCGGTTCACACATATAGAAATCGAAAATTATCACAAGTACTTCAATTAAATCATGGAAATAGAAATAATTTAGAAGCCTCCTTATACAGGCCTTCTGGAGAGACGGAGAAGAACCGTTTCGAACATCAGGAACGATCACTTGTCTTTGGCGATGGGCTAAAGCGTTGTATTTTGCTATCCCTTATCACGGTTATTGTTATTTTTCGGTAAGAGATATTTTTGGTTGTAACTTATAACAGTGAAAAATAACAGTGTTTACTAATATACCACTCTACGTCTGTTATAACCGCCTGCGTGCAAACTGTTAGTAGAAATTTGCAGAACTTCAAAAGCCTTGGAACTCACGCTGTATGTGGCATATTAATAATTATATACTTTTTCTAAGTCCAACACGTCTTCTTCGTCAGCAGCTTTCCAATTCTGAACTAGAAAATATTTTCCATAAACAAACTTCAAATAGAACATTACAACAGTTTTCAAGACGAGCTTGTTGCATGAAACTGTATTTTTTCGCCATAGCCTGTTAGAGGAAACATAATGAGAAAGAAATTTTGGTATTTTATAGGAGAAAATGTTCTTCAACCACGAAATTTGTGTGACAGATGTTATTTTCAGTTTGTATGCTATGCAAAGTAAAATTCTGAATACTTTACAGTCAATAAGATTCTAATTTTCAAAGTATATTTCTCTTAATTTGTGTAATTTTTCATTAATTTTCGAAAGAAAACAGTACACATTATGCTTCAGTGTAAATCTTACACTACGGTTATTTATACACTGGTGGACACAAACAAATCATTTGGCATGCACTGTTACAGCAAAATGTTTCTTTGGTTCTGAAATAATTTTTCTACTTCTGCAAGTATTTTTCTGCAAAAACGGAAGCCTATAACTTCAATGGAAGGATACAAACTACCGCTTGTGACTTGGATACACAGTAAGACTGTTCCTGTCTGTCAAACTGGCTCGTGTCATCAGAAAAACGTTGCAGTATTTACGGTTTTTTAACACAATTATATGCATAGTAAACACTAATGTAATAATGCAGAGACAACAGGTTTTCATCCATAATCTCAATATCATTATCATTCTCTAATATTGATAAATTTAAATCTTAAGGATTAGTTAACGATTTTTCTCGTACACTACGGTTGTAATATTTTAGTAATCACAATGTATTCACACTCATATGACTTCAAAGTGTCAAGTCTCCATCCTTTTAAGGTTACACGATGACTCCGATGACACTATTCAGGTAGTTTGAACACTTATGCTTTAAGTTATAGCATTTTTAAGCGGCGCGTTCTCCAAGAATTTCCTAAGGTCTTCAAGATCTTCTCTCACAGATTATTAAGTAAAGGGATACTTGGGGTAGCCAGGCGTCAGAATGGGTGTTGCATTTGAAAAATTACGAGGGATGTTAAATAGTTCTACTGTTATTCATTAGTAGTAACGCTATTTATAGTGTACAACTGCGAAGTCGCAACACTTAAAATCTCAAATAAGATCACCCATAAACTATGAAACTAACCTTTCTTCAGGCGGAGACGGTCTAAGGCAGCAATGTACACTTCTTCCGTTTTGCTGCCAGTAGAACATCGAATTCTCTCGATATCATGTGACTGTGTGTGTGTGTGTGTGTGTGTGTGTGTCATCGGTCATTGGGTTCATACTTACTACAGGCTTGCATGGAATTTTCTCTGTGCACGTAGCATGTCCACTTCTCGTGTAACTTTTTGTCAGATCGGAAACTGAATACGTTAACTTCAGGTACCGACTAGTATTTGTCTTTACAGAGAAGAACAGTATTTTCGTATCTGCACTGTTCAGCAGACACGCCTGCTAGAGCCTGACCCTAATAACAACTCACTAGTGTATAGCTGCATTAACTCAGACACAGGGCGCTGGATGTTATAATATTTTTCGCGGTTGTACTGTTCTTAAGAACAGTTGAGTGGACACAGCGTTGGAAGTTATAATGTTACTTTAGCTGTTATTTCTTACATTGTTCTTCTGAACAGTCGAAATATACAACAGCCGATTATGTAACACAAGGTTCTTAGAAAGAAGTGCGGATTTTTGTCCAAGAGCTGGCGCACATCGTTAAATGCTGTAAAGTAACATTTGTTTTACTGTTCTTTAGTACAGTCGAAAAAACACCTGATTTCAATGGTAGTGTGCAACACGTAAAACAGATGGCACGCAGGTTTGATTGTTTCAGAATGAACTTTTAAATTAATATTACTTTATTTCCTGCACGCCACCAGTTGACATGCTGATCTGGATGGAGAAGTAATCACTCTAGACCAGGGCTTAAGAACTGGCCGGTTTTGAGCGCGAGTACTCGCGTCTGCTCAGGCACGTGCTCGCGAGCAGGTGCAAGTTCGCAGAGTAGGGAGGGAGGGGAGGGAGGGGAAATGCGCGCGCACGTTTGAACGTGATCTCGCGTTCGTAGCAGATTTAACTAGCCATCTGAATGCTTTGAACATTTTACTACAAGGTAAAGATCTTCTAATTACTCATTTCATAGATCGAATACGAGCTTTTAAAATGAAATTTTGGAATATGGCGAATGCAGCAAGGAATACCACAGGGCGCCATTCGCGAATTATATATGTCGATGCCATCACACATGGATCAAGTTATCTGGGCCCCTGACGGACGCTCTGCCTACTGACGAACATATCATTTCTGCAGAAATTACACTACTGGCCATTAAAATTGCTACACCACGAAGATCACGTGCTACAGACACGAAATTTAACCGGCAGGAAGAAAATGCTGTGATATGCAAATGATAAGCTTTTCAGAACATTCACACAACATTGGCGCCGGTGGCGACACCTACAACTGATTTCTCATACACAAACAGCAGTTGATCGGCGTTGCCTGGTGAAACATTGTTGTGATGCCTCGTGTAAGGAGGAGAAATGCGTACCATCACGTTTCCGACTTTGATAAAGGTCGGATTGTAGCCTATCGCCATTGCGGCTTATCGTATCTGGCCACTGCTGCTCGCGTTGGTCGAGATCCAATGACTGTTAGCAGAATATGGAATCGGTGGGTTCAGGAGGGTAATACGGAACGCCGTGCTGGATCAGAACGGCCTCGTGTCACTAGCAGTCGAGATGATAAACATCTTATCCGCGTGGCTGTAACGGATCGTGCAGGAACGTCTCGATCCCTGAGTCAACAGGTGGGGAACTTTGCAAGGCAACAACCATCTGCACGATCAGTTCGACGACGTTTGCAGCAGCATAGACTATCAGGTCGGAGACCATGGCTGCGGTTACCCTTGACGCTGCATCACAGACAGGAGCCCCTGTGATGGTGTACTCAACGACGAACCTGGGTGCACGAATGGCAAAACGTCATTTTTTAGGATGAATCCAGGTTCTGTTTACAGCATCATGATGGTCGCATCAGTGTTTGGTGACATCGTGGTGAAAGCAACTTGGAAGCGTGTATTCGTCATCGCCATACTGGCGTATCATCCGCCGTGATGGTATGGGGTGCCATTGTTTACACGTCTCGGTCACCTCTTGTTCGCATTGACGGCACTTTAAACAGTGAACGTTACATTTCAGATGTGTTACGATCGGTGGCTCTGCCCTTCATTCGATCCCTGCGAAACCCTACATTTCAGAAGGATAATGCACGACCGCATGTTGCATGTCCTGTATGGGCCTTTCTTGAGACAGAAAATGTTCGATTGCTGCCCTGGCCAGCACATTCTCCAGATCTCTCTCCAATTGAAAACGTCTGGTCAATGGTGGCCGAGCAACTGGGTCATCACAATTCGTTAGTCACTACTCTTGATGAACTGTGGTATCGTGTTGAAGCTGCATTGGCAGCTGTACCTTTACACGTTATCCAAGCTCTGTTTTACTCAATGCCCAGGTGTATCAAGGCCGTTATTACGGTCAGAGGTGGTTGTTGTGGGTACTGATTTCTCAGGATCTATGTACCCAAATTGCGTGAAAATGTAATCACATGTCAGTTCTAGTATAATATATTTATCATCTGTATTTCTTCTTGGTGTAGCAATTTTAATAGTATTTAGAATGTTCAGTACACAGCGCATTCAGTTTAAGAGTTTCTTCTGCGTTACGTATGTGATTATTTGTGTTAGAATGAAAATATTATCTATTGAGCCTCTCAGTAAGTATATGTTTTCATTGTAGCAGCTATTGCAGTGCCGACCCTTACTATAAACGTAATGTGATTATCTGAATGGTTTGAAATACATCTCCCGCATTAGCAGCCAATTTGAATCCAAACACACAGATGTGAATTCAGCGTAAACTAAAACGTTTTGCTCTCTACAGTAAATTGTGAGACTTTCACGGATTTTTTCATTTAACGGAGTCTCATGTATTCTTACCCAAATTGTACGATGAATAGTAACATGGAGACTGTCATCAAATTCTAATGGAAGTCTCACAGCTGAGGTTGCTATCGCTGATGGCACCTCCTACTGTGATGATCGTTTATGGGTATTACCAATTTTTACTGTCTGGACGACCGCCAGCAATTGTAACGTGAGGTCACAGTACAGTGTTTCACTCTGATTTAGAAACCATCTCTTATTGCCATGAAGGTCATTTGAATAGCATAACTTGCATGCGGATGCTGCTGAGACGACCAGCACAATGGATGATGTGCGCAAAGTATCTGCTGAAGCTCCCCACGTCATTCCACACAATGTTTGAATGATATTGTCACGAGTTTTTATCTTGGCAGCAGTATTTTCAAGATGTTTGTATACGAAAGGGTGCGATCAAGTGTGAGACCAAGACACTTGGGGTACTTGTTATTGCAAAGAGTGTTTCTGTTAAGTTTCACTCTGAGCTCCGCATTGGTTTGTTTCTTTGTCAGATGGATTGTACGTACTTCAGTTTTATTTGTACTGGGTTTAAGACGCCACTTCTAAAGTAGCCGCTCATAACGGCTAGATCTTCGGTGAGAATTGTCTCCGCTCGTCCTAGATCCTTGGTTTTACAAGCAAGAGCGATATCGTCCGCGTAGTAGAATTTTGTTGACCTGGTATTGGGGAGATCGGAGGTACACTCCTGGAAATTGAAATAAGAACACCGTGAATTCATTGTCCCAGGAAGGGGAAACTTTATTGACACATTCCTGGGGTCAGATACATCACATGATCACACTGACAGAACCACAGGCACATAGACACAGGCAACAGAGCATGTACAATGTCGGCACTAGTACAGTGTATATCCACATTTCGCAGCAATGCCGGCTGCTATTCTCCCATGGAGACGATCGTAGAGATGCTGGATGTAGTCCTGTGGAACGGATTGCCATGCCATTTCCACCTGGCGCCTCAGTTGGACCAGCGTTCGTGCTGGACGTGCAGACCGCGTGAGACGACGCTTCATCCAGTCCCAAACATGCTCAATGGGGGACAGATCCGGAGATCTTGCTGGCCAGGGTAGTTGACTTACACCTTCTAGAGCACGTTGGGTGGCACGGAATACATGCGGACGTGCATTGCCCTGTTGGAACAGCAAATTCCCTTGCCGGTCTACGAATGGTAGAACGATGGGTTCGATGACGGTTTGGATGTACCGTGCACTATTCAGTGTCCCCTCGACGATCACCAGTGGTGTACGGCCAGTGTAGGAGATCGCTCCCCACACCATGATGCCGGGTGTTGGCCCTGTGTGCCTCGGTCGTATGCAGTCCTGATTGTGGCGCTCACCTGCACGGCGCCAAACACGCATACGACCATCATTGGCACCAAGGCAGAAGGGACTCTCATCGCTGAAGACGACACGTCTCCATTCGTCCCTCCATTCACGCCTGTCGCGACACCACTGGAGGCGGGCTGCACGATGTTGGGGCGTGAGCGGAAGACGGCCTAACGGTGTGCGGGACCGTAGCCCAGCTTCATGGAGACGGTTGCGAATGGTCCTCGCCGATACCCCAGGAGCAACAGTGTCCCTAATTTGCTGGGAAGTGGCGGTGCGGTCCCCTACGGCACTGCGTAGGATCCTACGGTCTTGGCGTGCATCCGTGCGTCTCTGCGGTCCGGTCCCAGGTCGACGGGCACGTGCACCTTCCGCCGACCACTGGCGACAAAATCGATGTACTGTGGAGACCTCACGCCCCACGTGTTGAGCAATTCGGCGGTACGTCCACCCGGCCTCCCGCATGCCCACTTTACGGCCTCGCTCAAAGTCCGTCAACTGCACATACGGTTCACGTCCACGCTGTCGCGGCATGGTACCAGTGTTAAAGACTGCGATGGAGCTCCGTATGCCACGGCAAACAGGCTGACACTAACGGCGGCGGTGCACAAATCCTGCACAGCTAGCGCCATTCGACGGCCAACACCGCGGTTCCTGGTGTGTCCGCTGTGCCGTGCGAGTGATCATTGCTTATACAGCCCTCTCGCAGTGTCCGGAGCAAATATGGTGGGTCTGACACACCGGTGTCAATGTGTTCTTTTTTCCATTTCCAGGAGTGTATATAGGTTGAATAACAGGGGGTAAGACAGAGCCCTGTGGCAGACCATTACTTAATTTCCTCTCCTTGCTCACATTCTCTCCCAAGTAAACACGGAAATATCTATTGTTTACCACGGTGTTGATGAGAGTTACAGTTTTTCGGCATCGGATTGTTTTTAGTAATTTGTATACCATCCCTTCGCTCCAGACTGTGCCATATGCCGCAGTTAGGTCTACGAACGAGACAGATGTCTTCGAGTTTTCTTGGAAACCAGCCTCTTTGAAAATTTTTAGGGCTAGTACCTGGTCTCAGCAACTTCTCTGTGGCCTGAAACCCGCTTGCACAGCTGGAATACGTTCCAGAATGAAGCTGCTGATTTTGTTATAGATGAGCCTCTCCAAGAGTTTATAAGTACAGCTCGAAAGGGAAATTGGTCTGAAGGTTTGCGGGTGGTCAGCTGGTTTACCTGGTTACAAAATTGCCAATATTTTTGTTCTCTTTAGCTCGCTGAGCAGTGATCCACTATCAAGGATGTTAGAGAAAAAGCGGATCGGCCATTTTTTTCCACCATTACCCATGTTTATCAGAAATTCCGGGTGTATATTATCCAGACCAGGCGCTTTACCATGTTTAGTTTGTTTCAAGGCCTCATACAATTCAGCCAGCGTAAATGGTGAAGAGAAATTGGATTCGTTAGGGCACTGAGCTTTTAGAGAGGTGAGTTCTTGTTTTTTTTTTTAGAAGTATGTTTTTTGTCACGGGATGATCTAGATGTTTCAACTACGTATATGGTTAGCAATTTGGTTACCTGAAATACCAACTGTCTGCCCGGGTTTACTGGAGGCTCCGCCAAGCTTACGCAGAAGACTCCATGCCTTTCTACTTGAATGAAGTTTACGTTTTCTACCATCTCACACTATCGTTCTCTTCTAGCAGCGTCAAGACTTTGGAGGAGGTTGTCTGCAACATCGCTGCCACCCGTTTCGCCATACTGTTCATAAAGTTGTTCACAATGTTCATTCCAGCCTGGTATATATTCCTTTCTGTATCCACAAGGCATAAACTTCTTAGCAGCAGTAATAACAGCCCTGACGAATCGAGGGTAGTTTTTAGGTTATGGTATTTATATATATATATATATATATATATATATATAAAGGTCAGCAAAACTCCGCAAATCACCCCTGCGGAAATTCCATATGGGTAGTATAATATCTAGCCATTGGGACAGAGAGCCCCATATTGAGGATTACTGGCCTGTGCTGGCTGTGTGGAAAATTAGGTATGACCTTTCTGGGTATAGGCACTGGGTGCCCTCTGCAGTCTCGGGACACAAAGTTCCCAGATCCTTAGCTTCATAAACCAGGTATAGATCTTCACTTTCAGCCCAGTCGTTGAGTACAATACCAGACTCATTGGCACGTGCATAGTTCCAGTGCCAGCGGTGACTACTAAGATCTCCAGCATAAAGCTATGAGTGGGCAGTAATTGGCAGAACATCCAGTGGCCATGGCACATTTGGTGGTTTGTAAATATTAGTTATAATGGTCTTCTCCTCCACTTGCATAGAGACATAATGGATCTCATTTTCAGTATTTGTTGAAATGATACGAGCATGCTCGATATTGCTCCTTACATAGGTGGCAACACCATACACACTATGATATGTAGCATCCATAAGAGCGTAGCCTCGGATCCTACCTCTCCTACGCAGCTCTTCCATAGTTAGAGCATGAGTTTCCTGGATTAGAACTACGTCAATATCATTCTCAACAACGAGTTTAGATAAGTACTCGCTTTTATCTCGGCTAATACCTTCTATGTTTAAATGGCATACTCGGATTGAAGGGCCAACTCTTTTAAACAATTGGTCCTGTAAAGGTCTATTTTAAAAGCTTTTTGATTTTGATTTGTTTGCACGTTTGTAGCCAGGAAATCCAATATATGGTCTATAAGTCTTACAGCACAGCTGTACATCGACGATATTCTACGCCCCGTTTTGTTGCCCTTCATGGCAAGCTATCCTGGGCTTACATTCCAGAAAGATAATGGCCGCCCACACACGGTGAGAGTTTGTACTTCTTGCCTTCGTGCCTCCCACAGCTACTCTTGGCCAGCGAGGCCGCCAGATCTCTCCCAAGTTGAGAACGTCTGGACCATTATGGGTAGCGCCCTCCAACTTGTTCGGGATTTTGACGATCCGACGAGCCAGTCGGACGGAAGTTGGCACGGTAGCCCTCAGGAGGACATCCAGCAACTCTGTCAGTCAATGTCAGGCCGAAGAGCACAAGGGTCAGAGATGGAACAATGCTATTGATTTGCTCAGTTTGTGAAACTCATTCTCTTGAATAAATCATTCAATCTTTCTGATTTTTTTTTGTTGGGTTTAAGGGCGCTCAACTGCTGAGGTCATTAGCGCCCAGTCACTGTTGTTAGAGCACATGGAATCTAGTAAAACTCAAGGGGATGGAGGGGACACCAGAAGGGCCTGACAAAGATGCAGACAAAATAAGTAAAAAGATTAAATGTCTTTGGACAAGCCAGTTAAAGTTATAAAACGCAGAAGACGAGCAGCTGCTCGAGTGTCATCAGCTAAAACATCCGGTAAAGTAGATGGCAGAGACAGGACAACAAGAAATTGACTAAAACGGGGACACGACAATAAAACATGGCGCACTGTTAATGCCTGACCACAAGGGCACTGCGGGGCTGGGTCACCGGAGAGCAGGTAGCGGTGGCTAAACCGGCAATGCCCAATCCGCAACCTGGTCAGAAGGACCTCCTCGCGCCGAGATGGTCGGGAGGATGTTGTCCAAGCAGTTGGGAACGGTTTTACTGCCCGGAGCTTGTTTCCTTGGAGGGATGACCAAGCATCCCACCACAACGACACAAGCCTCTTACATACATCCCCACGAACGTCGGATAACGGGACACAATGGGAGGCTGGCCGAGGCAGGAGGACTGCAGCCTTGGCTGCAGCATCCGCAGCCTCATTCCCAGGCACTCCTACATGTCCGGGAACCCACAGAAAGCTGACAGAACCACCATTATCAGCGAAAGAATGGAGGGACTGCTGTATCCGTTGAATCAAGGGATGGACCGGATAGGGAGCTCCAAGGCTCTGAAGAGCACTGAGTGAGTCAGAGCAGAGTACATATGATGAATGGCGGTGGCGGCGGGCATACTGAACGGCCTGATGGAGAGCAAAAAGCTCGGCCGTAAAGCTGGAACATTGGTCGAGGAGCCGGTATTTAAAGGTGGCAGCCCCGACGACAAAGGCACAGCCGACACCATCGTCAGTTTTGGAGCCATCGGTGTAAATAAAGGCGTGACCGGCAAGTCGAGCACGAAGTTCGACAAACCGTGAGCAATACACTGCAGCCGGAGTATCCTCCTTCGGGAGTGAGCTGAAGTCGAGATAAATATGAACCGGAGCCTGGAGCCAAGGTGGTGTCGGGCTCTCACCCTCTCTGAAGGTGGTAGGGAGGGCAAAATCCAATTGTCGAAGCAGGCGACGGAAGCGGACTCCGGGGGGCAGCAGGGCAGACACATACAACCCGTACTGACGGTCGAGAGAATCGGCGAAGAAGGACTTGTAAGAGGGGTGGTCGGGCATAGACGACAGCCGGCAGGCATACCGACACAGCAGTACGTCGCGCCGGTAGGCCAACGGTAACTCGGCAGCTTCGGCATAAAGACTCTCGACAGGACTAGTGTAGAAGGCTCCGGTCGCAAGACGTATCCCCCGATGGTGGATGGAGTTGAGCTGGCGTAAGAGGGACGGCCGAGCGGACGAGTAGACGAAGCTCCCATAATCCAGCTTCGATCGGACTATGGACCGATACAAGCGAAGCAGGACAGTGCGATCCGCTCCCCAAGATGAACCGCTAAGAACTCTGAGGACATTAAGGGAACGTGTACAACGGGCCGCCAAATAAGAGACATGTGGAGACCAACACAGTTTCCTGTCCAACGTGAGCCCTAGAAACTTAGTTGTGTCCACGAATGGGAGAACAACGGGACCGAGATGTAAGGATGGCGGAAGGAACGCTTTATATCGCCAAAAGTTGATACAAACCGTCTTTTCTTCAGAGAACCGGAAGCCATTTGCCACGCTCCATGAGTAGAGGCTGTCTAGACAACGCTGAAGGCAGCGCTCCAGGAGGCATGTTCTTTGGGCACTGCAGTAGATTGCGAAGTCATCGACAAAGAGAGAGCCTGAGACATTAGGTGGAATGCAATCCATAATTGGATTGATCGCGATGGCAAAAAGGGCTACGCTCAAGACGGAGCCCTGAGGCACTCCGTTCTCCTGGAGGAAGACGTCGGACAATACGGAACCCACACGTACCCTAAACTTTCGATCTGTTAAAAAGGAATCAATAAAAAGGGACAGGCGACCGCGTAGGCCCCACCTGTGCATAGTGCGAAGGATACCTCCTCTCCAACAGGTATCATAAGCCTTCTCCAAGTCGAAGAACACGGCTACCGTTTGGCGCCTTCGCAAAAAGTTGTTCATGATGAATGTCGACAAGGTCACAAGGTGGTCAACAGCGGAGCGGCGGCGACGAAAGCCGCATTGGACATTAGTAAGTAGCCGTCGAGATTCAAGAATCCAGACTAACCGAGCATTAACCATGCGCTCCATCACCTTACAGACACAGCTTGTAAGAGAAATGGGGCGGTAACTAGAAGGAAGGTGTCTATCCTTCCCGGGTTTGGGTATTGGAACAACAATGGCGTCACGCCAACGCATGGGGACTTGACCTTCGGTCCAGACGCGATTGTAGGTACGAAGAAGGAAGCTTTTGCCCGCCGGAGAAAGGTGTGCCAGCATCTGAACGTGAATGGCATCTGGCCCCGGAGCAGAGGACCGGGACAGTGCAAGCGCACGTTCGAGTTCCCGCATAGTAAAGGGGGCATTATAGGTTTCCAGATTCAGCGAGTGGAAGGAAGGTCGCCGAGCCTCTTCTGCCTCTGTCCTGGGAAGGAAGGCAGGATGGTAATGGGCGGAGCTTGAAACCTCCGCGAAAAAGCGGCCAAAGGCGTTGGAGACAGCCACAGGATCAACAAGGACCGCATTACCTGAGGTCAGGCCAGGTACCGAGGAGTGGGCCTTAATGCCCGACAGCCGGCGCAAGCTACCCCAAACGACGGAAGAGGGAGTAAAACTGTTAAAGGAGCTGGTGAAAGAGGCCCAACAAGCTTTTTTGCTGTCTTTGATGACTCTACGGCATTGCGCTCGGAGTCGCTTGTATTCAATACAATTCGCCAACGTAGGATGGCGGCGAAAGGTGCGTAAAGCACGTCGTCGAGCACGGATAGCGTCCCTACAAGCCTCGTTCCACCAGGGGACGGAAACGCGACGTGAAGAAGAAGTAGTACGAGGAATGGAACGTTCGGCAGCATTGATGATAACAGCCGTGAGGTATTCGACCTGACTGTCACAACTGGGAAAATCGTGGTCCGGAAAGGTCGCCAGGGATGAGTAAAGTCCCCAGTCAGCTTTCAGTATGTTCCAGCTCGAAGGACGTGGGGATGGGGTGTGGTGCAGGAGACGAACGACACAGGGGAAGTGGTCGCTCGAATAGGTGTCAGAAAGGACATACCACTCGAACCGACGGGCAAGAGTGGTAGAACAGATCAAGAGGTCCAAGTGGGAGTAGGTATGAGTAGAGTCCGAGAGGAAAGTCGGGGCGCCGGTATTGAGGCAGACAAGATTGAGATGGTTGAAGACATCTGCCAAGAGTGAGCCTCTTTGACAGGATGCAGGAGAGCCCCAAAGGGGATGATGGGCATTGAAGTCGCCAAACAATAAAAACGGCGGGGGAAGCTGAACGATCAGGTGCATCATGTCAGCCCGACTAACAGCAGACGACGGTGGAGTGTAGATGGTACAAACTGAAAAAGTAAAAGCAGAAAGAGTAATGTGGACAGCTATTGCTTGGAGTGGGGTGGTCAATGGGATGGGATGGTAATAGACATCGTCCCGAATGAGCAACATGACCCCACCATGAGCTGGGATACCGTCCACAGGGGTGAGGTCATAGCACTCCGAGGTATAGTGGGTAAAGGCAATACGGTCAGTCGGGCGCAACTTGGTTTCCTGGAGTCCAAGGACGAGCGGACAGTGCAGGCGGAGGAGCAGTTGTAATTCCTCCCGATGAGATCGAATACCTCTTATGTTCCAATGAAACAGCGCCATCGCTAGTCAAAAAGTCGGGGGAACGAGACGGGGGAAGAGCTGGTCACCTCGACGGCCGCGGAGGGCCAGGTTGCGAGGGAACAACGCTACAACCGACGGGAGGCGGATCCGGTTCCATCGACTCGTCGCCAGCTGCGGCCACTGTCCCTGGTTGTGTAGGAGGGGCAGCATCATTTGCCGACGAAAGGCCAGCTGAGCGCCTGGCAGCAGAGCGTCCCGGCGAAACTGAGGACGGCCGGGAGCAGCGACTCACGGATGGAGCGTCAGACGAAACGCGCCGGGGTGGAGAGGGGGATAGAGACTTCTTCTTGGAGGCCTTCTTGGAAGGCACGGCACAGGGATGGTGGGCTGGACCCGAAGAAGGTCCTCACGCGCGGGGTCCGTTTTGGAACGCCGGACCTCGGAAGCTGGGATCCGGAACGTTTCCCCGATGGACGCCTGAGAAGAGGATCGCTTCTCAGGTGGCGTGGGGGGAGAAGGAGGAGGAAGGGTGGCCCCTGGGGCAGAGGGGGTGGGGGCCACGGGGGAGGAGGATTTGGAAGGGAGGGATTTGGGAGGCGGAGGCAGAGCTCCCTGATGTGCGGAGGAGGCGGAGGGGGGACAGGATAGGGGTGAGGATACCGCGGAAGGAGTGGACACAACTGAGGCAAACGAAGTGGTCAATGGCACGGGATGGAGGCGGTCATACTTCTTCCTGGCCTCAGAATAAGAGAGCCGATCCAAAGTTTTAATTTCTTGTATCTTCTTCTCCTTCTGATATGCGGGGCAGGCTGAGGATCTAGGCGAGTGGACGCCAGGACAATTAACGCACCGAGGTGGTGGGGTGCATGTATGTTCCTCACGAAGAGGACGTCCACAATCGCCACAAAGGGGCTCAGCCTCACACCGTGACGACATGTGCCCAAAGCGCAAACACCTAAAACAGCGCATAGGAGGCGGGACGTAGGGTCGCACGTCACACCGGTAGCACATCACCTTTACCTTCTCCAGGAGAACGTCCCCCTCAAAGGCGAGGATAAAGGCCCCGGTGTCGATGCGACGGTCTTTGGAGCCGCGCTGGACTCGCCGGACGAAATGCACGCCTCGGCGCTCCAGGTTGGCCCTGAGCTCCTCATCAGATTGTAGCAGGAGGTCACGATGAAAAATAACCCCCTGCGTCCTATTTAGTGCCAGATGTGGGACAATGGAGACTGGGATGTCCCCTAGGCGGTCGCAAGCCTGGAGCGCCGCCGACTGCGTGGCGGAGGTGGTCTTGATAAGAACGGACCCTGAACGCATCTTGCTGAGAGCCTCGATTTCCCCTAAGATGTCCTCAATGTGCTGAACAAAGAACATGGGCTTGGAGGTGGCGAATGTCCCCCCATCGGTTCGAGAACAGACCAAATAGCGGGGGAAGTACTTCGCCCCAAGCCGGCGGGCCTGTCCCTCCTCCCATGGAGTGGCCAAGGGGGAAAGGGCAGGAGAACCAGAACTAGAAACGGTACCTTTTCTTTTGAAAGACTCGGCCGCAGAGCGACCTGATACGTGGTGACGTTTCATCTGCGAAACGTCCGCCCCGATACCACCCACTCCGACCAGGGGCTCTCCCCACGGGCGCCACCCAGCCGCAGCAAGGGCCACCTGGCAGGATGACCATTGCCGGGAGTCCTGATGCCCCAAGGAGACGGGCATCTACTCCTTGGCCGACGTGGGGAGGGTGCAGCTCAGGTATCGGCAGTACAATCCCTGTGTTGTCAGGGGGCTACAACCTAGAGGGTACATGACGACCCCACCACAACGGGCTGGCTACCGTGCTGGATTTCTGGTGCCATGGAAAGTCCATCATGATCGCTGGTGCAGATGGAGATGCACTATGGGCGTAACTTTGACAACCCATCAGGCGTTTAGGCCCAATTTGAGGAATAGTGGGTATGGTTACAATGCTGGTGCAATGCTGAGTGCCAAGGTCTTAGTGCACTTAGGACCAGTGGTACACCATGTAAGGTGTCCTTCCCCAAAAGGCTCGTACTTCTGTAGAATTTTGAAAAATGGAGGTCAAACCCCAAGGGGGACCATCACATGGAAGGCCGAAACGGTTGAAACTCCTTTTAGTCGCCTCGTACGACAGGCAGGAATACCTCGGGCCTATTCTTACCCCGGACCCGCAGGGGGGATCTTTCTGAAATTGTAGTTATTTGTTTGCCTGTACGTGCACATCACATCTACCGATTTCTATCCCATTCTGATATTTCCTTCGTGTTGTGTCGTTTTTTCTATCTTAGAGTGTACATTAATTTATTGGTATTTATGTCTTTAACAACTGGTTTCAACTATAAGCATCTCCCTGGACCTCTAATTTCGCGGTAAAATCACGTAGTCTCCTTCCGCCGCCGAGCAGTGTGTCAGCAGTGCGCAAGTAGCAGCATTACTGCATTTACTAGGCAATCTTGTATTTTAATAACCGTTTAAATTTTGTGTCGATTTGTTTGTGCTCTCTGTAGATTGGTTCAGACGTTCTTTGCACAACAGTTTTTAGCATGGATAGGGACTGCAACTGCTGTGTTCGGATGCAGGCTGAGTTGTCATCCCTTCGCTCCCAGCTTCAGGCAGTGTAGGCTTCAGTCACACAGCTTGAGGCTGTTGCCAATGGGCATCACTGTGGGGGTCCGGATGGGGGTTTGTCGGAGACGGCCAACTCGTCCTACGCATCCCCCGATCGGACTACGACTGTGGTTGCCCGGGATACTGCCCGCATTGAGGCTGATCCCTCACCTGTGGTAGAGTGGGAGGTCGTCTCAAGGTGTGGCAGGGGGCGAAAGACATTCCGGAGGGCTGAACGGAAGGCCTCTCCAGTTTGTCTGACGAACCAGTTTCAGATTCTGTCTCAGGCTGATACTGATCTTCGGCCTGACATGGCTGCTTGTCCTGTTCCAGAGGTTGCCCCTCAGTCTGCAAGATCTGGGCGGTCGCAGAGGGTGGGCTTACTGGTAGTTGGGAGCTCCAACGTCAGGCGCGTAATGGGGCCCCTTAGGGATATGGCAGCAAGAGAGGGGAAGAAAACCAATGTGCACTCCGTGTGCATACCGGGGGGAGTCATTCCAGATGTGGAAAGGGTCCTTCCGGATGCCATGAAGGGTACAGGGTGCACCCATCTGCAGGTGGTCGCTCATGTCGGCGCCAATGATGTGTGTCGCTATGGATCGGAGGAAATCCTCTCTGGCTTCCGGCGGCTATCTGATTTGGTGAAGACTGCCAGTCTCGCTAGCGGGATGAAAGCAGAGCTCACCATCTGCAGCATCGTCGACAGGACTGACTGCGGACCTTTGGTACAGAGCCGAGTGGAGGGACTGAATCAGAGGTTGAGACGGTTCTGCGACCGTGTGGGCTGCAGATTCCTCGACTTGCGCCATAGGGTGGTGGGGTTTCGGGTTCCGCTGGATAGGTCCGGAGTCCACTACACGCAACAAGCGACTACACGGGTAGCAGGGGTTGTGTGGCGTGGGCTGGGCGGTTTTTTAGGTTAGATGGCCTCGGGCAAGTACAGAAAGGGCAACAGCCTCAACGGGTGCGGGGCAAAGTCAGGACATGCGGGGACCAAGCAGCAATCGGTATTGTAATTGTAAACTGTCGAAGATGCGTTGGTAAAGTACCGGAACTTCAAGCGCTGATAGAAAGCACCGAAGCTGAAATCGTTATAGGTACAGAAAGCTGGCTGAAGCCAGAGATAAATTCCGCCGAAATTTTTACAAAGGTACAGACGGTATTTAGAAAGGATAGATTGCATGCAACAGGTGGTGGAGTGTTCGTCGCTGTTAGTAGTAGTTTATCCTGTAGTGAAGTAGAAGTGGATAGTTCCTGTGAATTATTATGGGTGGAGGTTACACTCAACAACCGAGCTAGGTTAATAATTGGCTCCTTTTACCGACCTCCCGACGCAGCAGCATTAGTGGCAGAGCAACTGAAAGAAAATTTGGAATACATTTCACATAAATTTTCTCAGCATGTTATAGTCTTAGGTGGAGATTTCAATTTACCAGATATAGACTGGGACACTCAGATGTTTAGGACGGGTGGTAGGGACAGAGCATCGAGTGACATTATACTGAGTGCACTATCCGAAAGTTACCTCGAGCAATTAAACAGAGAACCGACTCGTGGAGATAACATCTTGGACCTACTGATAACAAACAGACCCGAACTTTTCGACTCTGTAAGCGCAGAACAGGGAATCAGTGATCATAAGGCCGTTGCAGCATCCCTGAATATGGAAGTAAATAGGAATATAAAAAAAGGGAGGAAGGTCTATCTGTTTAGCAAGAGTAATAGAAGGCAGATTTCAGACTACCTAACAGATCAAAACGAAAATTTCTGTTCTGACACTAACAATGTTGAGTGTTTATGGAAAAGTTGAGTGTTTATGGAAAAAGTTCAAGGCAACCGTAAAATGCGTTTTAGACAGGTACGTGCCGAGTAAAACTGTGAGGGACGGAAAAAACCCACCGTGGTACAACAACAAAGTTAGGAAACTACTGCGAAAGCAAAGAGAGCTTCACTCCAAGTTTAAACGCAGCCAAAACCTCTCAGACAAACAGAAGCTAAACGATGTCAAAGTTAGCGTAAGGAGGGCTATGCGTGAAGCGTTCAGTGAATTCGAAAGTAAAATTCTATGTACCGACTTGACAGAAAATCCTAGGAAGTTCTGGTCTTACGTTAAATCAGTAAGTGGATCGAAACAGCATATCCAGACACTCCGGGATGATGAAGGCATTGAAACAGAGGATGACACGCGTAAAGCTGAAATACTAAACACCTTTTTCCAAAGCTGTTTCACAGAGGAAGTCCGCACTGCAGTTCCTTCTCTAAATCCTCGCACAAACGAAAAAATGGCTGACATCGAAATAAGTGTCCAAGGAATAGAAAAGCAACTGGAATCACTCAACAGAGGAAAGTCCACTGGACCTGACGGGATACCAATTCGATTCTACACAGAGTACGCGAAAGAACTTGCCCCCCTTCTAACAGCCGTGTACCGCAAGTCTCTAGAGGAACGGAAGGTTCCAAATGATTGGAAAAGAGCACAGGTAGTCCCAGTCTTCAAGAAGGGTCGTCGAGCAGATGCGCAAAACTATAGACCTATATCTCTGACGTCGATCTGTTGTAGAATTTTAGAACATGTTTTTTGCTCGAGTATCATGTCGTTTTTGGAAACCCAGAATCTACTATGTAGGAATCAACATGGATTCCGGAAACAGCGATCGTGTGAGACCCAACTCGCTTTATTTGTTCATGAGACCCAGAAAATATTAGATACAGGCTCCCAGGTAGATGCTATTTTCCTTGACTTCCGGAAGGCGTTCGATACAGTTCCGCACTGTCGCCTAATAAACAAAGTAAGAGCCTACGGAATATCAGACCAGCTGTGTGGCTGGATTGAAGAGTTTTTAGCAAACAGAACACAGCATGTTGTTATCAATGGAGAGACGTCTACAGACGTTAAAGTAACCTCTGGCGTGCCACAGGGGAGTGTTATGGGACCATTGCTTTTCACAATATATATAAATGACCTAGTAGATAGTGTCGGAAGTTCCATGCGGCTTTTCGCGGATGATGCTGTAATATACAGAGAAGTTGCAGCATTAGAAAATTGTAGCGAAATGCAGGAAGATCTGCAGCGGATAGGCACTTGGTGCAGGGAGTGGCAACTGACCCTTAACATAGACAAATGTAATGTATTGCGAATACATAGAAAGAAGGATCCTTTATTGTATGATTATATGATAGCAGAACAAACACTGGTAGCAGTTACTTCTGTAAAATATCTGGGAGTATGCGTGCGGAACGATTTGAAGTGGAATGATCATATAAAATTAATTGAATCTTGAGATTCATTGGGAGAGTCCTTAGAAAATGTAGTCCATCAACAAAGGAGGTGGCTTACAAAACACTCGTTCGACCTATACTTGAGTATTGCGCATCAGTGTGGGATCCGTACCAGATCGGGTTGACGGAGGAGATAGAGAAGATCCAAAGAAGAGCGGCGCGTTTCGTCACAGCGTTATTTGGTAACCGTGATAGCGTTACGGAGATGTTTAACAAACTCAAGTGGCAGACTCTGCAAGAGAGGCGCTCTGCATCGCGGTGTAGCTTGCTCGCCAGGTTTCGAGAGGGTGCGTTTCTGGATGAGGTATCGAATATATTGCTTCCCCCTACTTATACCTCCCGAGGAGATCACGAATGTAAAATTAGAGAGATTAGAGCGCGCACGGAGGCTTTCAGACAGTCGTTCTTCCCGCGAACCATACGCGACTGGAACAGGAAAGGGAGGTAATGATAGTGGCACGTAAAGTGCCCTCCGCCACACACCGTTGGGTGGCTTGCGGAGTATAAATGTAGATGTAGATGTAGATGTAACCTACTGTTCAATTTTAGGTGTGTCAACCATACCGCAATGCAACTAATATGGATGTCTTGTTTGTTTTATTTCGTGGCAACGCGATGATTTTAAGATTAAATCAATGATAAACAAACATGCCGCTGAGAGCGTCTATGAACTATGTGAGCTGATGGTTTGAACCATGCCCTCTTCCAGTTTAACTCTTTGTTTTTAATCTGTCATGGAATTTTCTGCTGAACGTTTCTGTGACGTGTCAATGGTCATCAAGTTTTATTTCTGAAGAAATTAAAGAAATCACCGGGTCCCGTGCCTTATCCGGTTAAAATACACCATGAGGGTTAATAAAATCTTGCGCTAAACGTTTTTCCACCTATTCCTTAACAATTGCATCCCAGAAGGATCTCGTAGAGGCCAAGACTTCCGTGGCAGAATAATCCATGGAATGTCCTGTGGACATACAATGGTCGGCTATGGCTAACTTAACAGGCTGTGAAAAGCGATTGTGGTGATCACGTTCAACTCATTTTTCACGCACTGTTCGTGTTGCCAGACTAATGCAGTCTTTGCCTCACTGTCAAGGTGTTTTGTAGATTCCAGCCTTGTGCAGTCTCCGATCGTCCTTTTCCGAACCGAGAAGAGCACAAGCCTTTGTAGGTGGGCGGGAGATTACTTTTACATGATGTTTCCTTACGATTCTGCCTTATTTAGACGAAATATTGCCGACGTACGGGAGGAACGCCCTGGACTTGTACCGCTCCTTCTTCTCTTGGTCTAGTGGGTGGTCACGTTTCTTCTTCTCAAAGCTGTGCTGATCTGATGTGGAGAATGTCCATTATCCTTGAGCTTAGCTTGGGATGTTCCAGCTCCTTTGCAAGGTTGTCTGTATCAGACACAACATGTGCCCAGTGCACCAACGTTCGAAGAACGCCCTTTGTGATGAGTGGTGGCAGTTAGACGCTTGCAAATACAGGTCGTAATGTGAGGGCTTATATTAAACGGAATGCCCCAATGATCCATCCACTTTCCGACTAACCAGGACGTTCAGAAATGGCAGACAGCTGCGCTTCTCCACTTCGATAGTAAATTTGATAGTCTCTTGGATAAAACTCAGATGCTGCCAAAAATCGTGACAGTTCTTTTTCACCTTCGGGCCATACTACAGAAGTATCAAAAATGGTTCAAATGGCTCTGAGCACTATGGGACTTAACTTCTGAGGCCATCAGTCACCTAGAACTTAGAACTACTTAAACCTAACTAACCTAAGGACATCACACACATCTATGCCCGAGGCAGGATTCGAACCTGCGACCATAGCGGTCGCGCGGTTCCAGGCTGTAGCGCCTAGAACCGCTCGGCCACTCCGTCCGGCACAAAACCATCATCCATATATCGCCAACATAATTTTGACATCTGAATCGTAACTCCGCGAGGGTGCATTCCGATAAGAGAGCGCGCATATACTACTGACATTACGCATGAATCTGCGCGCCATAGATGGAGCAATATTAGAAGAGGGCATGAAACTCGACAGAGGTCACTCATGAAGCGTCTGCCTTTGTGCAAATGCCCGTTTTTGGTATAACGGTAGCGCTCTGAGCTAGCAATCTCCAGTACTGAACACTTATATGTGGATGGCTGAATGGTTGTCAGCCGAAATATCGTGGCAAGAAGTCGACGTTATCTGGCTGCAATCCAGGAACGTAATGGAATACTGTTTACGCCAGCAAAATCTCAAGAATTATGATTATCTTTTTCCTATCAATGATTGTAACTAGCGCAACGTACAGCTTTGTAGGACAGAGCCAGTGTGTTGACGAGTTCAATTTTTTGAATGATATTCTGTTTCCCTCTACCATTCGTTATCACAGCGTCTCCCAAATTTTCTGCCATTTCTGCAACTGGTGTTATTAAGGTCGTGTACGATTTTTTTTCGTGGAACGCTTCCACTCCAACACATTCGATGAAGGGATGTTCGGTTTCATTGAGTCACAAGAGTTGTGTTTCGTCACTGTTCATATTTGCTCTCCACCCTCGCTGTTTCTCTATCTGTGCACACGATTACTCTGCTATTCATAATAAAGTGCCTGGCACAGGGTTCAATGAGCTCCTTCAAGCTGTGTCTCTACCGTTCCACTCTCGAAAGCGCGCGGGAAAAACGAGCACTTAAATTTCTCTGTGCGAGCCCTGATTTCTCTTATTTTATCGTGATGATCATTTCTTCCTATGTAGGTAGGTGCCAACAGAATGTTTTCGCAATCGGAGGAGAGAACTGGTGATTGCAATTTAATGAGAAGATCCCGTCGCAACGAAAAACGCCTTTGTTTTAATGATTGCCACTCCAATTCACGTATCATGTCTGTGGCACTATCTCCACTATTTCGCGATAATACAAAACGAGCAGCACTTCTTTGTACTTTTTCGATGTCATCCGTCAGTCCCTGATTCGGATCCCACACCGCACAGCAATACTCCAGAATAGGGAGGACAAGCGTGGTGTCAGCAGTCTCTTTAGTAGACCTGTTGCACCTGTTAAGTGTTCTGCCATTGAATCGCAGTCTTTGGTTTGCTCTACCCACAACATTATCTATGAGATTGTTCCAGTTTAGGTTATTTGTAAGTGTAATCCCTAAGTATTTAGCTGAATTTACAGCCTTCAGATTTGTGTGACTTATTGCGTAATCGAAATTCAGTGGATTTCTTTTAGTATTCACGTGAATAACTTCACACTTTTCTTTATTCAGGGGTCAATTGCCACTTTTCGCAACACACAGATATCTTATCTCAATCATTTTGTAATTTGTTTCACTCATCTGATGACTTTACAAGACGGTAAATGACAGCATTATCTGCAAACAATCTAAGACGGCTTCTAAGATTGTCTCTTATACCGTTTATGCGGATCAGGAAAAATAAAGGGCCTATAACACTTCCTTGGGGAACACCGGATATTACTTCTGTTTTACTCGATGACTTTCCGTCTATTATTACGAACTGTGACCTTTCTGACAGGACATCACGAATCCAGCCGCACAACTGAGGCGATATCCCATAGGCACGCAGTTTGCTTAGAAGACGCTTGTGAGGTACGGTGTGGAAAACTTTCTGGAACTCTAAAGATATGGAATCAATTTTACATCCACTGTCGATAGCACTCATTACTTCATGAGTATAAAGAGCTAGTTGTGTTTCGCAAGAGCGATATTTTTTGAATCCGTGCAGTCTGTGTGTCGATAAATCGTTTTCTTCGAGGTACTTCATAATGTTCTAATACAGTTTATGCTCCAAAACCCTACTGCAAATCGACGTTAGTGATATGGGCCTGTAATTCAACGAATTATTCCTACTTTCCTTTTTGGGTTTTGGTGTGTCTTGAGCAATTTTCCAGTCTTTAGGTATATAATTGCTAAATATGGAGCTATGGTATCAGCATACTCTGAGAGGAACCTGTCTGGTATACAATCTGGACCAGAAGTGTTGCCTTTACGAGGTGCATTCAAGTTCTAAGGCCTCCGATTTTTTTTCTAATTAACTACTCACCCGAAATCGATGAAACTGGCGTGACTTCTCGACGTAATCGCCCTGCAGACGTACACATTTTTCACAACGCTGACGCCACGATTCCGTGGCAGCGGCCAAGGCTTCTTTAGCAGTCTGTTTTGACCACTGGAAAATCGCTGAGGCAATAGTAGCACGGCTGGTGAATGTGCGGCCACGGAGAGTGTCTTTCATTGTTGGAAAAAGCCAAAAGTCACTAGGAGCCAGGTCAGGTGAGCAGGGAGCATGAGGAATCACTTCAAAGTTGTTATCACGAAGAAACTGTTGCGTAACGTTAGCTCGATGTGCGGGTGCGTTGTCTTGGTCAAACAGCATACGCGCAGCCCTTGCCGGACGTTTTTGTTGCAGTGCAGGAAGGAATTTGTTCTTCAAAACATTTTCGTAGGATGCACCTGTTACCGTACTGCCCTTTGGAACGCAATGGGTAAAGATTACGTCCTCGCTGTCCCAGAACATGGACACCATCATTTTTTCAGCACTGGCGGTTACCCGAAATTTTTTTGGTGGCGGTGAATCTGTGTGCTTCCATTGAGCTGACTGGCGCTTTGTTTCTGGATTGAAAAATGGCATCCATGTCTCATCCATTGTCACAACCGATGAAAAGGAAGTCCCATTCTTGCTGTCGTTGCGCGTCAACATTGCTTGGCAACATGCCACACGGGCAGCCATGTGGTCGTCCGTCAGCATTCGTGGCACCCACCTGGATGACACTTTTCGCATTTGCAGGTCGTCATGCAGGATTGTGTGCACAGAACCCACAGAAATGCCAACTCTGGAGGCGATCTGTTCAACAGTCATTCGGCGATCCCCCAAAACAATTCTCTCCACTTTCTCGATCATGTCGTCAGACCGGCTTGTGCGAGCCCGAGGTTGTTTCGGTTTGTTGTCACACCATGTTCTGTCTTCATTAAACTGTCGCACCCACGAACGCACTTTCGACACATCCATAACTCCATCACCACATGTCTCCTTCAACTGTCGATGAATTTCAATTGGTTTCACACCACGCAAATTCAGAAAACGAATGATTGCACGCTGTTCAAGTAAGGAAAACGTAGCCATTTTAAGTATTTAAAACAGTTCTCATTCTCGCCGCTGGCGGTAAAATCTGACGTACGGTGCCGCCATCTCTGGGACGTATTGACAATGAACGCGGCCTCATTTTAAAACAATGCGCATGTTTCTATCTCTTTCCAGTCCGGAAAAAAAAATCGGAGGCCTTAGAACTTGAATGCACCTCGTATTAGGTGATATAAGCTGCTTTGCGACACTGAGGATATCTACTTCTATGTTTCTCATCTTGGCAGTTATTCTTGATTGGAAATTATTGTAATACGACCACTATATGCGACAGTTTCGCCATGTATTAGGGCTCCGTAAGTTTTATTATGCTCACATCATCAGGCAGGTATTGATGGCGAAGCGAAATGCACTAGATGAACGTACGGTTTTATGGCTACGGGGAGATGAACAGAATTATTGATAAAATGCAACTGTCTCTGACAGAACGTTGGATTATGGATGCTTCTGTAAAATATCGGTTTATTTGTACCTTAGAAAAAGATTGGTAGCATTAAAGTATTGTCGCTTATGTAAATCTGAAATGTTGTGTAATGTACTCCTTAAGTACTGGCGGCTGACTATATCGTAGGCTTTTCTGTAAATCGATATTCATTAACCCTAAAGTTTGTGACTGATACTACCAAGAGAAGAATGATGTGGCTCTTAAGGAACAAATTACATCTATGACGCTTTTGTTCGATGAGCTATGCGTCTGTTCGGGTCAGAGGATGTCTGAAAGGGATTGTTTTAACCTTGTCACCATGACACTGGATATGAATTTCGAGTCCGCGTATAGCAACATCATCAGTGGTAGATATACGTTACTCTTGTAACTGTTATGCTGTTTTTATATTGTGGTTGTGGTCCATACAGCCTCTGGAAATGATCTTTATGCTCCTCCCACTTCTCTGGAAATGATCTTTAGGCTCCTCCCACCTAACATATTTAGACCCAGCTGCAGAAAGTACATTACCTGTATGCATTTGTTTACATCTTTTTTGTTCCCTTGTAATGTAAAAATGCTCCTCTTCTCATCTGGTAGATGCCTGTAATCCATGTATGCGATGTTTTTTCTTTAAACTACAATTTGATTTTTTTAATTTTATTTATAAATCGCATGATCGAGCTTCCCTGTTACATAATTTAGCTTGCTGCTCATTAGTTAGAAGAGAGCACTATTCGATATTATTTCTCCTGTCGTCGTTTAGCCTGAAGGTTATAATCTTTTTTATGTAGTTTCTTGATACCAGTCATCGCGTTGTTTTCCTCTAATCAACCACCTCACGACAGACACGTTTCCTGTGCACCCAAGACTGGTAACGAGCACTGAACTCAAACGTTACCTATGGTACAACTTCATTTCCTGTGTCCTCTACCAATGTTTTTTTGGACTAGATATGATTTTCGCTTTATTGATTACGAGAAGAAGCTGACCGGGATGACGTTGTAACCTTTCACATCAATTCAGTTGCGGTATAGGTTCTGTCAAGCCTTGATGTTGCCGAAACATACGTGTAGAGGAGTATGTGTAATAGCAAGACGCCGTACCACATCTCTCATTTTCAGACCACCATTTACGTTTTGCAGTGAACGACAGAAGTGTGTTGTGCCTTGTGAATATGTCGCCCTTAAAATGCAATTTAGGTGTTTTCCATCTCGACATAGAATTTCTATGTGTGTTATATCGCTTTAAAAAGGGCTTAGATTAAGAAAAGGTATTTTTCCCCAGCTTTAATACGGCACGTATGTCGTCTGTGTTGAAGTCTACACTAGATCTGTCAACCCCTGTTTTATTTGAGTATCTTACAAGGTGCATTATGTACAGCTGCCAGTAATTTTTTTTTATAGTAGATTTTTGCTGTTTGGTACTGCCTTCCACGATAACAAATGTTCCGTTAAAAGAATACAGCGTTTACAGCGTATAAACTCACCGAATAAAAATAGTCATTCCTAGAGAAACAGTTACAAGCATCATTTAATGTTGTGTAATTCCACCCCTGGACTTTGTAATCGCTGTGATTCGGTTAGGAAGTGAGTCCAGAAGGTTGTACATGTACGTCGCATCCAGGGTAAGCCACTCGCTGAGGATTTAACCAAACAAATCTACCAGATTGCGTGGATGCTCAAATAAGCGTTATTCGCGCTGTTCCAACATGTCCTACATATTTTCCGTAGGGTTCAAGTAAGTGATTTTGCAGGTCAGTTGAGCTGTGATAGGGTGTGGGAATGTTCAGGAAAGCAGTCACATGTTCTTCCAGCCCGAGGAGCTTTACTGTTGCCTTTATGTGCCCGTGTGAGCAAAGGACACTTGAGAGGTGACCGACTCGAAATGTCCGTCGCAATTGTTTTCTCGCTAACATGTTGGGATCGACATTCATTCACTGACTGCAGCAATTACTGCCGGGTTTGGACGTGATTTTGATTCACAAGCAGTGAAACGCGTCACCGGTCACTCTCAGTCGGGTATTTTACCGGGCACAGTTCTAACGTCACGTTTCGCGGCCACGTGTGTGACTCCACTGCGTGTAGACATGGTGAACAGTCCGCTGTGAAATACGAACAAAACCAGAAACAGATACGTTTGCCTCTTTTTGCCACTCTGTCACGTCCCTATATTCACCTGTGTTTACGTACAATGTCCGCTTGAAACATAAAAGGCGAAAATTGAAATTCCGACAGTAGCTACAATCGGACATTGAGATATATTCAGTGGCGGCAAGTGAGAATTTGTGTCGGACCGGGACTCAAACCCGGATTTTCCACTTTAAGCGAGCAGTCACCTCCATCGTGTCGGTTATCTAAGCATACTTCCTGTCCAAACCAAATTCGCAACTTGTCGCGCATTACATACGTAGCGCCCCCGGTCCACTACCCTCATTGTTTGCAGCCTCACGCTGATTCCCGCAGAAGGTCGGATGAAGAGTGCAACTGCTCTAAATGATCTTTTAATTGCCGTCAGTGTCCATGTACCTGTATATACGGTTTTCGTTCTCTCGGGCATATCCGAAAGAACAGACGTCTTTTGTTTTTGATCCCTCAGCGCTATATAACATGAGCGTTAGTAGATGTATATGTAACGTAAGTTGACAGACTGTCGGCTCGTATCCTATGACCCTCTGTGCACTTAGATACCTGATCATAGAAATAAATCCTAAAGGCGTCAATTAATCAATATGAGTAATAAAGGCATCTTTCATCGACTGTACGACTTCTTTGAAGGGACCTATTCCGTTACAATACACTCCTTCATTATAATCTCATGAACAGTTGCTTCTTTTGCCAGAGTGACAAAAGTAAACTGCAGCAACCAGTGCTAGTATCCCGATAAGGCCAGTGGATGACACACTGATCGTAACAATATTCCGTCTACATTTCTGTTGCTGTACATGCTGTACCATTTGATCTACCGAAATTTGTCCTGTTTCTAAAATGATTAAATCATCTATCTTGAGTAAAATAATTTTGGGGATTGGGCCGTGTCATTGTAAGCTGCTAAAACAGCTAAACTGCCGACGTATCGAACGAGTTGCTGCCGTCCTTTTTATACTGTCATTTTCGGTTATGTGGTGGCTAACGACGTCACATACCTGGGAAGTCATTGGATAATTTGAAGAGGTCGTTGTGGAGGGCGTGGCTGCACGGTACGCTATTGCCTTTGCTACTCTAGTGGCTGATTTGAAGGCAACCCTAGTAGGCGATCGGCAGATGGTAGCGTTACGGCTAGCTGTTGCCTGTCCCGTTCTGGTAAATGATTGGAAGACAATCTCTCGCTGGTGATTAGAAGGCAATAGCAGACCGGGAGTTTGTATCCCGGACGTAGTGTTTTCCTGCAGCGAGGCAGTTCTCTCGTGACCGTTGTTTACTGTTAGCTCGGGTCAAGTGATGCTGCTGGCTGGCGAACACACGCGTTCCGCGGGCTGCAGTCACTGGCAGCCAGGTCGAAGGTAACTTGTAGCCATCCTCACTGTTCACGGTGTTAGGTCGTTTAATTATTTCAGAAGCCTCTCTTATTTTCCGTTGCAGAATCCACGGCTGCCGAGTAAGCTCGCGAGGTTCTTGAGGAAACAGCTATCGTTACTTGTCATGCGACAGAATCGTGGTGTCATGTTTCAACAGGATAACGCTCGCCCATACGTGGCACGATTTTCTATGAATTGTCTGCGTGATGTTGAGGTACCCCTGTGTCCAGCGAGACCACCATACCTGTATACGACAGAACATGTGGGGTTGGGTTGTTTTGGGGAAGGAGACCAGACAGCGAGGTCATCGGTCTCATCGGATTAGGGAAGGATGGGGAAGGAAGACGGCCGTGCCCTTTCAGAGGAACCATCCCGGCATTTGCCTGGAGTGATTTAGGGAAATCACGGAAAACCTAAATCAGGATGGCCGGACGCGGGATTCAACTGTCGTCCTCCCGAGAACATGTGGCACCAGCTCAGATATCAATTTCATCACAGTGACAGTGGCCAGGATATCAAAGGCCAGCTACAACAGCATGTCTCAGGAGAGGATAGAACGGCATTAAAGCACCCTTCCCAAATGAATTTAGGCCAGGCCAGAGGGAGTGCGACGTCATACTAACAAGTGGGATCGTATTGTTATTTTTTTTTTTATAAATATGACTAGATTTTGTAATCACTGAAATAACGTCACACGCCCACTCAACAAGTGAAACTTCCTTTCAATTCGTTTTCCCATTCTGGGTTCTTAGTTGTTTCGTCAGATTGTCTAGCCAGACTCTGCTATGCAGAGAACCTAGGTTCGTTTCCCGGCATTGCAAAGGATTTTTTCCTTGACATGTGGAATAATCGGGTCTACTGCCGAATGTTTGTGTCGCGTCCGCAGCTCGTGGTCGTGCGGTAGCGTTCTCGCTTCCCACGCCCGGGGTCCCGGGTTCGATTCCCGACGGGGTCAGGGATTTTCTCTGCCTCGTGATGACTGGGTGTTGTGTGCTGGCCTTAGGTTAGTTAGGTTTAAGTAGTTCTAAGTTCTAGGGGACTGATGACCATAGATGTTAAGTCCCATAGTGCTCAGAGCCATTTGAACCATTTTTTTTTTGTTTGTGTCGCTCTGGCACAATATTTCGGCCACGTAACTCGTTGCCTTCTTTTTTTCTTGCTGGGACTGGAACGCTGTGCACTCCGCGTCGTGATGCCAACTGAGGAGTTAGTTGAGTGAGAAGTAGCGGCTCCGAGATCAAGAAACCCAACAGCCGGCAGAGTTGTGTGATGACCCCACGCCTCTCCATACCACATCCATATGACGCCATTGCCAGATAACGAACACGGCGGTCGGTCTCTATTGGGCCATCGGGGACATACTATGAAGATTTGCTTGCTTTGATGACAAGGAACGCCTTGAGTGCGAGGCGGCAAGTTGAATCTTTTGTAAGGCTCATTTGAAAGTGTTTCTTAACAGTTGATGATGATGATGATGAGGTACCATACTCCGAGGAGCGTAGGGAACGATGCGGGAGACCTGCACCACCGACTAGGCAAGGTCCTAGCGGAGGTGGTTTGCCATTGCTTTCTCCGACCGTAATGGGGATGCATGATGATGATGAAGACGACACAACAACACCCAGTCATCTCGAGGCAGGGAAAATCCCTGACCACGAAGGAATCGAACCCGGGACCCTGTGCGCGGGAAGCGAGAACGCTACCGCAAGACCACGAGGTGCGGACTTCTTAACAGTTATGACAGGAAAAACATTAACTGCTAATGGCTCACCATGTGCGTCAGGAGGGCGACAGAAAATGAGGGTGCGGCAAGTGTAGAGATCAGCCTTCTATGGGGTACGTGTATGGAGTTGAAAATAAATTCCATACTGAACGATGGGATAAGTTTCTTTATCTCATCTAATAATTTTCGGGCCGATTCCGCAGTTTGCTGTGCATTGTCAAGTTAACACTTTATTTGTGAAATTTCGTTATCTTACGCCTTACATAACTAATGAGGAAGTACTGAATAGGATTGGGGAGAAGAGAAGTTTGTGGCACAACTTGACCAGAAGAAGGGATCGGTTGGTAGGACATGTTCTGAGGCATCAAGGGATCACCAATTTAGTATCGGAGGGCAGCGTGGAGGGTAAAAATCGTAGAGGGAGACCAAGAGATGAATATACTAAGCAGATTCAGAAGGATGTAGGTTGCAGTAGGTACTGGGAGATGAAACTTGCACAGGATAGAGTAGCATGGAGAGCTGCATCAAACCAGTCTCACCTTACAATTCTGTAGCACTGTTTGAATTTATACAACCATCCACTGCTTCCCTTGAAATCACTGTAATCTATGTCGCGATAAATTAGATGTGCATGACGTAGTAGGTTACTATCATGTACATCCTGTAAATTGTACCGAGCATCCTCGAAACGCGCGAACACCAGTTTCTTAACAAGAGCGTCCTGTCCTCACTTAAATATCCGTAGTTTCTCTTATCCACTAAAACTCCGCCCCAACAGGCGACGAATGCTCCACGGTACCGACCGGCCGTCGTGTCATCCTCAGCCCACAGGCGTCACTGGATGTGGATATGGAGGGTCGTGTGGTCAGCACACCTCTCCCCCGGCCGTATGTGAGTTTGTGACACCGGAGACGCTACTTCTCCATCAAGTAGTTCCTCAATTTACCAAACAATGGGTGAGTGCACCCCGCTTGCCAACAGCGCTCGGCAGGCCGGAAGGTCACTTACCCAAGTCAGTGCAACAGCGCTTGACTCCGGTGATCTGACGGGAACCGGTGCTACCACTGTGGCAAGGCCGTTGGATTTCTTATGCACTACACGATCATACTGCTGCGGACTTATTCGAAATCTGTTCATAATTGTTTTTTACTATGCTATATATTTGTATTTAGTACCTGCTAACACGAATTCTTTACAGGCGAATGGAAAAACTAGTAGAAGCCGACCTCCGGGAAGATCAGTTTGGATTCCGTAGAAATACTGGAACACGTGAGGCAATACTGACCTTACGACTTATCTTAGAAGAAAGATTAAGGAAAGGCAAACTTACGTTTCTAGCATTTGTAGACTTAGAGAAAGCTTTTGACAATGTTGACTGGAATACTCTCTTTCAAATTCTAAAGGTGGCAGGGGTAAAATACAGGGAGCGCAAGGTTATTTACAATTTGTACAGAAACCAGATGGCAGTTATAAGAGTCGAGGGGCATGAGAGGGAAGCAGCGGTTGGGAAGGGAGTGAGACAGGGTTGTAGCCTCTCCCCGATGTTATTCAATCTGTATATTGAGCAAGCAGTAAAGGAAACAAAAGAAAAATTTGGAGTAGGTATTAAAATCCATGGAGAAGAAATAAAAACTTTGAGGTTCGCCGATGACATTGTAATTCTGTCAGAGACAGCAAAGGACTTGGAAGAGCAGTTGAACGGAATGGATGGTGTCTTGAAGGGAGGATATAAGATGAACATCAACAAAAGCAAAACGAGGATAATGGAATGTAGTCGAATTAAGTCGAGTGATGTTCAGGGTATTAGATTAGGAAATGAGACACTTAAAGTAGTAAAGGAGTTTTGCTATTTGGGGAGCAAAATAACTGATGATGGTCGAAGTAGAGAGGATATAAAATGTATACTGGCAATGGCAAGGAAAGCGTTTCTGAAGAAGAGAAATTTGTTAACATCGAGTATAGATTTAAGTGTCAGGAAGTCATTTCTGAAAGTATTTGTATGGAGTGTAGCCATGTATGGAAGTGAAACATGGACGGTAAATAGTTTGGACAAGAAGAGAATAGAAGCTTTTGAAATGTGGTGCTACAGAAGAATGCTGAAGATTAGATGGGTAGATCACATAACTAATGAGGAAGTATTGAATAGGATTGGGGAGAAGAGAAGTTTGTGGCACAACTTGACCAGAAGAAGGGATCGGTTGGTAGGACATGTTCTGAGGCATCAAGGGATCACCAATTTAGTATTGGAAGGCAGCGTGGAGGGTAAAAATCGCAGGGGGAGACCAAGAGATGAATACACTAAGCAGATTCAGAAGGATGTAGGTTGCAGTAGGTACTGGGAGATGAAGAAGCTTGCACAGGATAGAGTAGCATGTAGAGCTGCATCAAATCAGTCTCAGGACTGAAGATAACAACAACACCTGCTCCTTGGAAAACTATTGCACTTTGCTACGTTTCACTGGAGATGAGATTTGCGGCTCCCTGTCCGACAATTACGATGAACTACATAGCTCGACATCTGTTCGCTGTCGGTATGATATTGCAGTGTCTGTGTAATTCCGAATTACGATGCAATGTTCCTTACGAAACATACATGTCCAAAGGAACACGCATTGCGGCGATTACAGCCGTTATGAATACATGAAACGTATTTGCAATTGCGAAATGAACAACCATCAGCTGTATAATGGAACACTGAATCATACTTATGAACAACAAAGGCACTGCTACGGTCGCAGGTTCGAATCCTGCCTCGGGCATGGGTGTGTGTGATGTCCTTAGGTTAGTTAGGTTTAAGTAGTTCTAAGTTCCAGGGGAGTTATGACCTAAGATGTTGAGTCCCATAGTGCTCAGAGCCATTTGAACCATTTTTTTGAACCAACAAAGGCACTGCAATGTATTTATCCGCCGACACTGGCCAACGGACTTTCAATTACAGTGTCTCTCCTGCACGGGAATATACATAATGAATGTACGAGTACTGTTTGTAGACACATAGCTCACGATAAATGGAAGTGGTGGCTGTCTGTCGTGTTCTGATAGCCTCATGGTAAGGCGACCGCTCGCGATACGCTAGAAATCCATGTTCCGGTCCGGCACAATTTTGTTTTTTGTCGTCAGTGCTTTACACAGCTGAAGGTTGTCCACATTCGAAATTGCGAATAAATTTCATGTATTTCATAACGACTGTAGTCGCTGCAGTGGCGGTTGCTTGGGACATGTATACATGACTTCAGGAACATTGCATCGTAATTCGCAATAACACAGGCACTGCACAATTGTATTTATCCACGGACACCGGGCTAGCGACTTTGAAGTAAAATGTCTCGCCTGTACGGGAATATGCGTAATGGATGTACGAGTACAGGTTGTAAACACATGACTGACGACGTATGGAAGTTTGGATCTGACTGTGAGTCGTACTCGCATAGCTTAAAGGGCTGGCTCTGAGCACTATGGGACTTAACAGCTATGGTCATCAGTCCCCTAGAACTTAGAACTACTTAAACCTAACTAACCTAAGGACAGCACACAACACCCAGTCATCACGAGGCAGAGAAAATCCCTGACCCCGCCGGGAATCGAACCCGGGAACCCGGGCGTGGGAAGCGAGAACGCTAACGCACGACCACGTAGCTTAAAGGTTGCCGGCACGGTAGCTTAGCGTGTACGGTCAGACAACTGGCTGGTTTCTGCACTACAAAAACTGAGTGAAAGGATCCACAACGAACTTCAACGGGTCTCGTGTGACGTCCACAATGAACAATAACAAACAAAATAAAAAAGAAGTAAGGCAACCGCTTGGAGAAACGGGAAATCCGCATTAGAGTCCTGATCCGCCAGGAATTTTTATTATCGTCATTCCCTTATACAGCTGATGGTTGTTCATATTCGCAATTGCGAATACATTTCATTTATGTTCACTTATTGCAAACGACAAGAATCACCTGTCACGCTAACAGCAATCTGTCTGTAATACTGTCAGCTGAAAGAGAGTCCGTTTGTACGCGGACGGAGAACTACAGTGGTAGGGCAGATGTAAATGACTTCTATACTTCATCTAAATATCTATATTTTCTGTAAACGCTTTGACACTTCTCACTAAAACTTTGCTGGTACACTCTCCATATGGAATCTAGAAAATACGTTACGTGGGATGTGTTTCACTGTATAAACATAAGTGAGTTTTATCAGTATCGAGTGTAAACAAAGGGGAATAAAATCCTAAAAATGCGAGAAAACAAATACAGTAATAAAACCTGGCAAGATACAGTAATAAAATCTGGCAAGAAAGAAGGTAATTAACTTGGAACTGCTGCTGTCGCTAAATGAACTTGTACGCGGAGCTACAGAGTATAGATCCGTTGGTGAAAATTCAGCTCCCTGGAAACTCAGGCAGCGGGAAGGATCAGAGCAACAGAAAGTTTATCTTACTCCTTTGTTATTCATCTGTGCACGTTATTTCTGTTACAAACTTGAAGAGTTCTGAGATATTAATGTTTTATATTTCTGCAAACTTTACAATTATGCTTTCGCTAACTAACATTTCATTTTAATGTACGAGGGTATGCTGAAACGTAATGCCTCAGAATTTTTTTGTGGGAAAACTTGAGGCAGTAATTTTTAAATTGATTAAATGACGCGCTCTCTGACCGCTAGATAGCGATAACATCTGTGACAACAATAGAAGATAGCGAGGCCACAGATGATAATTAATTAGCAATCCAGCACGCAGTAATTACTTAGTAGCTGTCTGTCTGTGTTGAGATCTGAAAGAGACCAGACGGACATGATGACTTGTGTAAAAATTTACGCACGCCAATGCATTATGTAAGGGTTGTGTGTAAAAATATATCCGGGACAGTTTTAAAAAGTTGTTTGAATAATTATTTATTAGTCCATGAAAGTACATCGTGATAAATATTTGGGCGATCGTGAGGACATGCAAGGACACCAGTAATTGTGGAGGGAAACACCAACGTGTCACCGCAATGTTGAAGAGGTATAAGAAGTCATTTGAAGAAGGGACAAAAGAACATATTTAATTTTTGTATCTATGTATTCATAATGAATTCTTATAGCTCAATTTTTTCTCCATTAGCTTCGGTTACTGTTCGGATAGCCGAAACCCCTCTTTTATCCGATAATACATTAAAGAATAATCTTACAAAATCACTGAATGCTTTGAATAATATTTCCCTTGTCATTTAAAAATCGTTTTTCCTTAATTTTCCAATGGCGACCGAACAGGGACCCCGATTTCCAAACATTTTATGTGTAACTACAATAAAAATTAGGAGATCGACATTGTACTAACAATTATTTTTTGTTACATATTATAGTATATGAGGAAGAAGGACGAAAAAGTCAGTAATTATTGGGAACAAGAAACATTTAAACCATCCAAATACACTGGAAATTAAGAAATTCCGAATTACCAGGAAACGTCAATAAGACAAATTTCAAGGTAGGATCAAGAGTATTGTTGTATTTTATGCATGTGAGAGCAATTCTGCTACGATACTATCGCTTGTTCAATTTACCAGCCTTTGTAGCAAGCAACGAAGTCCAACCTTGTAATGTGTATTCTCTTAGTATTTGTTACGTAATAGTGTCACAATTATATACCATCATGTAGCGACTAAAAGTAATTCCTATAGATACAAAAACACTTTTTAGATATTCAAGTATTACGTGTGTTTGTCAAAAATGGAACCCAACAACAAGCTACAAATAACTATTAATAATAGTGAAAACGAAAATCTTGAACTATCGACAAATTTTCCAATAAGAGATGACAATAGTGATTCGCCACAAGGCGCTAATTTGCCAAATAATGATAATATTCAATTAAACTCCACTATTATTACTGAATCACACGTGCATTTTGGGGATAATACGTGGCTCACGCTTGATGAGACCGATCCACGATCAAGGTAGGAAGGTGAAATGTTTGATAATAATGGAGAAAGAAGTAATGGAACTGCCAATGAAAATTTTCACGACTCAGTTTCGAACGAAAGATGCGAGCTCGCAAGAATGAGTATGTGGATAGATCAATACGTAATGGTAGGAGTGAGATAGAGAGTAACCAAATATTGCAGGCTATATTAAAAATGGGTTCAGAAATGTCCAGCGTGCGTACAGAAATGACCAACGTACGTTCAGAAAATGCTGGTATACGTTCAAATGACACAAAAAGAAGTACTGAAACTAGCGGGTTACTGTCAGATAATACGAAATTAGCGAACAAAGTCAGTAGCTAGGACACAAAATTAACTTCAGAATTCGAGACTGTGGCAACAGAAGTCAACAATCTCGATCAAAAAGTTTCTAGTCGTGTCAGCGTGGTAGAACAAAAAGTCAATACGGTAGTTACTGATCTGCGTAAGAACTGAAATACAGGTCTAACGGGGAGCACCAACGAACTTGACACGAAGTTTTCTAGTATGAATACGTAGTTAAGCCAAAAGTTACCAGACGTTGAAAATGAACGGAAAAATGGTACAGACCAAGTACAAAAGGTAGTAGAGGTGCAAGAAGAGTTGCAAAGTGAGCACAAAAATATGACCGACTGTGTAAACAAACGTAGCCGAATTTGTATCGATTTGCGGGGAATTGTCACAGGACGCACACAGCTCACGCAAGCTGTTGGTCTTTTAAAACTGGTCACACATTTCTAAAATACGAATGTGAAGGGCTTAAGAAGGATGTGCAGAAATTAAAAAAAAGAACCGAAGCGGGAATATTCGACAGTGGCACCACTCTCACAGAAAAGTACACCCAGGAACACAGGACTTACGTTGAGGCCGTAGAGGAAATAATTAGTGAGCGTGAAACAAAAATGCTTGCTAAAATTGACAATGAGATGAAAACGATCAAAGGTAAAATTCGCCCTGAGTTAACAAGCGGAAAGAACACTTCAAGCGGCCCGTCTGTAACTACAAACCACAATTGGTCAGCTGTTGAAGCTAATCGCGCGAACACGGTTTTGCGACGATCAGAGAGTATGATACAGGCGAACCGAAACAATTTGCAAATAATTACGCGAATGTGCCAGCGTTTCCGAACACTGCCATGCCGTCAACAAACGATCTTCTCGCAGGAATTGAAAAAGACACACCCATTGTTATTTATGCCAGCATTTAGGAACATATTATCCCGACATTGCTCCGAATAACAAAATCCAATGCGCTGTAGGATGGATTCAAGGCGACACCCGTTTATGGGCCGCGGAAGAAGCCAAGAAACCGACAATTATCGCACATACGGAGAATCCGAAGAAGCCTTTTTAGAGAAATACTGGACGCAGGGAATACAAGAGACTTCCAGTGGAGGTCCTTGACCCGCAACCTTTCAATGCAAAACACGGAGGGTTGTAAAAATATTTCGAAAAATATTTATATAAGACAAGATGTTGGGGTAACCCGATGTCACATGTTGACGTGTTAAGAATAGTAAAATGACGGTTATCGACACATATACGTGAAAAACTCGTCGCAGTTCTGACTTACGACTTAGAACGTTTTTATCCGTGGTCGATTCCATTGATCTCATGTACACTGAAGCGCCAAAGAAACTGGTATAGGCATGCGTATTCAAATACAGAGACATGTAAACAGGCATAATACGGGGCTACGGTCGGCAACGCCTATATAAGACAACAAGTGTCTGGCGCAATTGCTAGGTCGGTTACTGCTACTAAAATGGCAGGTTATGAAGATTTCAGAATCTCCCAGGTAGCGACGAAGTGGGGATTTTCCCGTACGACCATTTCACGAGTGTACCGTAAATATCAGGAATCCGGTAAAACACCGACTCTCTGGCATCGCTGCGGCCGGAAGAAAGATCCTGCAAGAACGGGACCAACGACAACTGAAGTGTGTTCCGGCGTAACGACAAGCACCTGCACGACGATGAAGAACGGAAGAGCAGAGAGACCTGTGGGACGACGCCAGCCAATAGTACGCTGACTAGGACGACTCCAAGACAGCAGCAGCATCTACACGAAGAGAATATAGGCGCCACGCCGCCCAGCCGCGGCCTCGGTGGAATACGAACCGTCATAATAACGCAAGAGCTGTGAATTATGAACTGAATTGTTTTGCTTGCATTGAATGTGTATACTTAAGGACATTGATTATTTACATGTGTCCATTTGCTTGCGACTCACCTTGTGAATACGCAAAGTACAGGGCTATTACAAATGATTGAAGCGATTTCATAAATTCGCTGTAGCTCCATTCGAAGCCGCACTTCAGGTTTCTGCCGTCAGAGCGCTCGAGAGCCCAGGGAGACAAAATGGCGACAGGAGCCGAGAAAGCGTATGTCGTGCTTGATATGCACTCACATCAGTCAGTCATAACAGTGCAACGACACTTCAGGACGAAGTTCAACAAAGATCCACCAACTGCTAACTCCATTCGGCGATGGTATGCGCAGTTTAAAGCTTCTGGATGCCTCTGTAAGGGGAAATCAACGGGTCGGCCTGCAGTGAGCGAAGAAACGGTTGAACGCGTGCGGGCAAGTTTCACGCGTAGCCCGCGGAAAATTGGCTCATGCCAGAACTGGAGACCGACAGCGCCGACTTCATCTTTCAACAGGATGGTGCTCCACCGCACTTCCATCATGATGTACGGCATTTCTTAAACAGGAGATTGGAAAACCGATGGATCGGTCGTGGTGGAGATCATGATCAGCAATTCATGTCATGGCCTCCACGCTCTCCCGACTTAACTCCATGCGATTTCTTTCTGTGGGGTTATGTGAAAGATTCAGTGTTTAAACCTCCTCTACCAAGAAACGTGCCAGAACTGCGAGCTCGCATCAACGATGCTTTCGAACTCATTGATGGGGACATGCTGCTCCGAGTGCGGGAGGAACTTGATTATCGGCTTGATGCCTGCCGAATCACTAAAGGGGCACATATCGAACATTTGTGAAAGCCTAAAAAAACTTTTTGAATTTTTGTATGTGTGTGCAAAGCATTGTAAAAATATCTCAAATAATAAAGTTATTGTAGAGCTGTGAAATCGCTTCAATCATTTGTAATAACCCTGTATTGTAGATTTGACTTACTGTACTAAACACAATTGATATGATTTACTTGAACTGTTGTCTAGCGATCCGAGAAAACAGCTTCCTACGCACCCTATATTAGACGAGTGGGCACGATATTACATTGGCGACGAGGATGGGATCAAACATTGCAACTGTTTCTCGCCTCCTATCGTTCGCACCCACGAGATGGACCGTCGCCGGCGGAATTGCTTCACGGCCGCCGCCAACGGACACTGCTCGACCTGCTCCACGCTCCTCAGCATCCGACGCCTAAGGAAAGCCGCAAGTATCGCTTCGCGCCGCATGATATTGTGTTTTACAGTGTTTTTAGCGGCAGCAGACGGTGGCCGCGAGGCGAAATCGTCCGTCGACTTGGCGCTTGCATGTACACTACTGGCCATTAAAATTGCTATACCACGAAGATGACGTGCTACAGACGCGAAATTTAACCGACAGGAAGAAGATGCTGTGATATGCAAATGATTAGCTTTTCAGAGCATTTACACAAGGTTGGCGCCGGTGGTGACACCTACAACGTGTTGACATGAGGAAAGTTTCCAACCGATTTCTCATACACAAACAGCAGTTGACCGGCGTTGCCTGGTGAAACGTTGTTGTGATGCCTCGTGTAAGGACGAGAAATACGTACCATCACGTTTCCGACTTTGATAAAGGTCGGAGTGTAGCCTATCGCGATTGCGGTTTATCGTATCGCGACATTGCTGCTCGCGATGGTCGAGATCTAATGACTGTTAGCAGAATATGGAATCGGTGGGTTCAGGAGGGTAATACGGAACGCCGTGCTGGATCCCTACAGTGGGTGTTCCGTGTTGTGTGTCTTTTGGGGAGTGTTGCGAACGGCCATCATACTGTCGCTGGGTGTGATTTTTTATCTCTTGCGAACAGAAACCAGACTGTCGCCATGTTTTTTTCTAATTGTGTGTCTACTATGTTGCTTTCTATTTTAACTTTCCGCAGTTTTCGCCATTTTACACTTTAAGTCACCGTTTTATCGCCTGTTTTTCTTGTTTCTTTTCTTCTTCCGTTTTTAAAAAAGTCTGTAGGCTGTAGAGCAGAATACTAACCTGCTGCCAGCCCGCCCCCTTCGGGGGGAATTGAAGTTCAGTAAAGGAAAAAGAAAAAAAACTGGATCCCAACGGCCTCGTATCACTAGCAGTCGAGATGACAGGCATCTTATCCGCATGGCTGTAACGGATCGTGCAGCCACGTCTCGATCCCTGAGTCAACAGATGGGGACGTTAGCAAGGCAACAACCATCTGCACGAACAGTTCGACGATGTTTGCAGCAGCATGGAGTATCAGCTCGGGGACCATGGCTTCGATTATCCTTGACGCTGCATCACAGATCGGAGCGCCTGCGATGGTGTACTCAACGACGATCCTGGGTGCACGAATCGCATTTTACCGGATGAATCCAGGTTCTGTTTACAGCATCATGAAGGTCGCATCCGACTTTGGCGACATCGCGGTGAACGCACATTGGAAGCGTGTATTCGTCATCGCCATACTGGCGTATCACTCGGCGTGATGGTATGGGGTGCCATTGGTTACACGTCTCGGTCACCTCTTGTTCGCATTGACGGCACTTTGAACAGTGGACGTTACATTTCAGATGTGTTACGACCTGTGGCTCTACCCTTCATTCGATCCCTACGAAACCATACATTTCAGCAGGATAATGCACGACAACATGTTGCAGGTCATGTACGGGCCTTTCTTGATACAGAAAATGTTCGACTGCTGCCCTGGCCAGCACATTCCCCAGATCTCTCACCAATTGGAAACGTCTGGTCAATGGTGGCCGAGCAACTGGCTCGTTACAATACGCCAGTCACTACTATAGATGAACTGTGGTATCGTGTTGAAGCTGCATGGGCCTGTACCTGTACACGCCATCCAAGCTCTGTTTGAGTCAATGGCCAGGCGTATGAAGGCCGTTATTACGGCCAGAGGTGGTTGTTCTGGGTACTGATTTCTCACGATCTGTGCACCCAAATTGCGTGAAAATGTCAGTTGTAGTATAAAATATTTGTCCAATGAATACCCGTTTAGCCTTCAGGAGTGGTCGTGCGGTTCTAGGCGCTACAGTCGCAGGATCGAATCCAGCCTCGGGGATGGATGTGTGTGATGTCCTTAGGTTAGAGAGGTTTAATTAGTTCTAATTTCTAGGTGACTGATGACCTCAGAAGTTAAGTCGCATAGTGCTCAGAGCTATTTGAACCATTTTTTGAATAACCGTTTATCATCTGCATTTCTTCTCGGTGTAGCAATTTTAATGGCCAGTAGTGTATGTCGTTTCAGGTACAGATGACTTGACGCGCCGACATCACGATCAATTCGCCACTGTCATATGCACGGTGGTCCTTCTGTGTTTTTTCCCTCATACTCACGGATCTCGTGGAGGACAGCGCGGCTACAGCTGGCACCGGAGGGGGTCATCACGACACCGCGCGACGGACCCATGGAGACGGAGCCTTCGCCTCCTTCGCCTCCTCTCTCCCTACCGATGGTGCTGGAGCCACCCATACCGCAGCAACCGACGCCTTCTACATCTGGTTATTGCCCTCAGGAGGTGGATGCGTACCCTTCTGGTCGTTTATCGCGCAACTTTTCCGCCAGAGCACAGGCCGGATGGCGGGGTACGATCGGAAACTTGACGTCACATGCAGCCACAGCTTCCAGTTCCGCGAAGCGTCCACCCTCCTGCTTGCCCCGCCGTTGTCACGCTCCGTACACGACGGTCCGTCGCTTTGGGGGAGGAATATTCCGGCGTAACAAGCCCCAACACGACGATGAGAAACGGAAGAGCAGAGAGGTCTGTGAGACGACGTCAGCCAATAGTACGCTGACTAGGACGACACCAAGACAGGAGCAGCATCTACACGAAGAGAATGTTCAAATGTGTGTGAATTCCTAAGGGACCAAGCTGCTGAGGTCATCGGTCCCTAGACTCACACACTACTTAAAGAAACTTACGCTAAGAACAACACAAACACCCATGCGGGAGCGGGGACTTGAACCGCCGGGGGCAGGGGCCGCGCAATCCGTGACACAGCGTCTCTAACATCGCGGTCACGCCGCGCGGCGAAGATAATACACTACTGGAAATTAAAATTGCTACACCGAGAAGAAATGCAGATGATAAACGGGTGAAGGGTAGAGCCACAGGTCTAACACATCTGAAATGTAACGTTCACTGTTTAAAGTGCCGTCAATGCGAACAAGAGGTGACCGAGACGTGTAACCAATGGCACCCCATACCATCGCGCCGGATGATACGCCAGTATGGCGATGACGAATACACGCTTCCAAGTTGCTTTCACCACGATGTCACCAAACACGGATGCGACCATCATGATACTGTACGCAGAACCTGGATTCATCCGAAAAAATGACGTTTTGCCATTCGTGCACCCAGGTTCGTCACTGAGTACACCATCGCAGGCGCTCTTGTCTGTGATGCAGCGTCAAGGGTAACCGCAGCCATGGTCTCCGAGCTGATACTCCATGCTGCTGCAAACGTCGTCGAACTGTTCGTGCAGATGGTTGTTGTCTTGCAAACGTCCCCATCTGTTGACCCAGGGATCGAGACGTGACTGCACGATCCGTTACAGCCATGCGGATTAGATGCCTGTCATCTCTACTGCTAGTGATACGAGGCCGGTTGGATCCAGGACGGCGTTCCGTATTGCCCTCTTGAACCCACCGATTCCATATTCTGCTAACAGTCATTGGATCTCGACCAACGCGAGCCGCATTGTCGCGATACGAGAAACCGCAATCGCGATTGGCTACACTCCGACCTTTATTAAAGTCGGAAACGTGATGGTACGCATTTCTCGTTCTTACACGAGGCATCGCAACAACGTTTCACCAGACAATGCTGGTCAACTGCTGTTTGTGTATGAGAAATCGGTTGGAAACTTTCCTCATGTCAGCACGTTGTACGTGTCGCCACCGGCGCCAACCTTGTGTTAATGCTCTGATAAGCTAATAATTTGCATATCACAGCATCGTCTTCCTGTCGGTTAAATTTCGTGTCTGTAGCACGTCATCTTCGTGGTGTAGCAATTTTAATGGCCAGTAGTGTACTTACAGTGCAGTACTAAGGCGGTACTGTCGTGCCCTTACAGCCAAATAACTGTTCTCTCTTTCTCATGTTACACATGGTCGGCCCTGCCCTGGTCTTCGGGATACGGTTTCGATTTCTATAAACTGTTGCCACATCCGAAAAACAACAGAACGATTCACATTAAGCCATCCGGCCACATCTGTTTGCGACTCTCTTGCTTACACTCTGCCCGTGGCCCTCCGCCGCAGAGAGCCTGGTAGGCGTTTTCCGTGTGCCACACTGCACTGTCTGTGACTGTGTACACAACAATTGTGAATGTGGGACTACCCGGAGAAAACTATTCCCTTTGATAGGTGCCCAGATGTAATCATTGGCGTGGTTGTCCGTTGAGCAGAACGCCATCTTCCGTGCAGAACACGATCGTACGGACGTCTGTCGACAGTTTGTACGATTATATTGTGAATTGGACACAGGACTGGGAAATAGTGGTTTATTGCTTTTCTTTTGGACACCAGTGTATATCAAGACTAATGTTTTATCAATGTAACAAAAGTAGAATAATGTTTGAAGATGAATGTAGCTAGTAATAATCAAAATTTAACAAATAGCTTGATTAATAAGTTACTTAATGAAATCCTTTCCTATCTTCTCCTCGTGTGTGGTGGAAATGTTCTTGACTGTATGATGACAGCAATATTCATGATTTTCAGACTCAGCTCGCGGATGTCTTCTCTCCTTTAATGACATTTTATCTTTGTCTGAAAGAGAAAACTATAATAAATAAAAGGGAAAAAGGCATAGTTTTTAAGAACGAAGTTTGCCTCAGAACTAGCTAGTAATGGCATGCTAGACAGGACCTCTAATTTAAATGTAAAAAATACGTAAGATTTAAAAACTTTAATCCTTCATGAAAATTTCTACATGTAAAGTTTGTTTACAAATGTTCTACGTGGAAGTGCAAATATGTCTGATCAAAAGTGTGAATCGGAAAAAATAATGACACAGCGAATAGGCTTCCCAAAGGTGTTATGATAAGATGGTAAAGTGCAACGCAGTGAAAGTGTTACATACCTTAAATCAGTGAAGCACCCACCAAGTGACAAATTAAAGTGCTGTGCATCGTTAAGAATACATTCTTCGAGTGCATACATTTTATCTGCAAACCAGGAGAAGGAAGCCATCTAATAACGACGCCAAGCTCTACAGGTGGAACAATGACGCGTTGTTGGGGAAGGCATCCGGTTCTCACTACAGAGAAAATTTCGTTGGGAATGGATGTTCCAGCGGGTTCCTAAGGCGATGCACACCCGTGCTGTCGTTGGAGTCTGGGTATTACGTAGACAAAATTAAGAAGCACCCATCCCGGACTTCACGCGGTTAAAAGAGTTGTCCGTGTGCGAGGTCGCACGGTACGTGTACTAGTGAAGACAATGCAATGACTACCCAAACAATGGACAATAGCTGGCTGTGGGTAGTTATACTGTAAGTGGCAGTCATACCCGCAGGTGTACCCAACCAGCGGTACCAACAAAAGCAATCAAAATTTTCCTTCGTCCTGCAGTCAATAAAGATCTTGTGTAATCCTACAATATTAATCCCAAAGTTTTCAAAACTTAACAAGGAAGGAACGAAAGACAAAAGTGACATTTACCCCTTTTACTTATGTACTAGACCGAAAAAAGTTACCGAGCGAGGTGGCGCAGTGGTTAGACACTGGACTCGCATTCGGGAGGACGACGGTTCAATCCCGCGTCCGGCCATCCTGATTTAGGTTTTCCGTGATTTCCCTAAATCACTCCAGGCAAATGCCGGGATGGTTCCTCTGAAAGGGCACGGCCGACTTCCTTCCCCATCCTTCCCTAATCCGATGAGACCGATGACCACGCTGTCTGGTCTCCTTCCCCAAAACAACCAACCAACCAACCAACCGAAAAAAGTTAACTGAAAATTTTACATGTACACATTTGTCTATGTGCTGTAATATTAGGATATTTTTTCCATATTTGTATAAGGTGGAGTGTAAAACTGTAAAGAAATATCATATTTACACAAGAATTGGATAACCTATTTATGTAATTAATACCTGTTTCACTTTTGTTCATTTTTGTCGTAATAGTAAGAAGCAATATTTAGAGTTAAGTTATGATCAAAGAGGGTCCTATCATAATTAATTAATCATATCACCACATGTTCCCAGAGAACAGATTTAGATAGCAAAAGACCAAAAAATAAAGGCTCTGACAATATGGCCTTACAAGTAATGACACATCGCCTCCCCTTTTATATTTGCATATGTAAATTTTTAGTGATAACCAAAGTCTTTATAAAAAGGCAATGATCAATTATCGGTAAGTACTGTGTGCTGTATATCTTTGTAAACATCACAAGTAAAGGGTAGATGTGGGGGTAATTTTTAAGTTGATTAAAAGACGCGCTCTCTGATCGCTAGATAGCGATAAAATTTGTGACAACAACAAAAGACAGCGAGGCCACAGATGATTATTAATGAGCAATTCAGCACGCACTAATTGATTAGTAGCTGTCTGCGTTGAGATCTGAAACAGACCAAACACGAATGACGACTTGTGGAAAAAATGTATCCACAACAAATATTATTAATCTTGTGAATGTATTACGTAAAGGTAGTGTGTGAAAATATATTTGGAACAGTTTTAAAAAGTTGTTTCAATATTTATTTATTAGTGCATAAAGTACATCGTAATAAATGTTTGGACGATCGTGAGGACCTGCAAGGACACCAGTAATAGTGGAGGGAAGCACCAACGTGTCACCACAGCGTTAAAGAGGTATAAAAAATCATTTGAAGAAGGGACATAAGTAGATTTTTAATTTTCATATCTATGTATTCATAACGAAATCTTATTGTTAGATTTTTTTCCTTCATTAGCTGCGGTGACTGTTCCGGTAGCCGAAACCGCTCTTTTATCCGGTAGTACATTCCAGGATAACATTAAAAACTAATTTAACCGTTTAAATAATATTTCTCTTAACGTTTCCAAATACTTTTCCCATAATTTTACAAGCTCTTAAAGCTTTTTAAATAAAACAAATGTTATTAACATTCTATATCTCTATTCTTAATGTTTACGTATTTATTGCTCAACATTGTCATGCTGGTGACGAACACATTTCTCCCAACGAAAGACCAATTTGTTCATACCGCCATTGTAGAATGTTTCCCTTTGTTGACGGAGTCACAGCGTCACCTTTTCTTGCACTGCGTCATCACTATCAAAGTGAAGTTCTCGAAGGAGTTCTTAAATTTTGGAAACAGATGAAAATCGGATGGGGACAAGTCGACTGTATGGAGGATGACCGATGACAGTGAACCCAAAGCATCGTATTGTTGAAGATGTCGCAGCGCGTGTGTGGTCAGGTCGTGTTATGCTGAAGGAGCTCCATGTGTGATCGAACTCTTCGAATTTGAAACTCGATTGCAGCACGCTTTGTCTCACGCACCGACGTTGTTACGGTTTACATCGCCATGTTACACGCTACAACTCGGAGTTCCCCAGCGGCAAATGGTTGAAAATATGTAGATATGAAGACTAAAGATGTTGAATGTTAATAACGCTATTTTATTTAAAAAGGTTTAAAAGTTTAAAATCAGAAATTCGGAGACATTAGTTTTCAGCACACCATCGTGAAATTTTATTGGATGCGTGTCCTGGTGACTGTTAATTAGTTTGGATAGATGTTTTGGATACCATAATGTTAGTCAAACTAAAGGCTTATAGCTGTCTCACAGATCGGAGATACAATGCGTTACTCTCCGTGATTGATAACTTCTACTTACGGTCTAAATATAAACCCGAATTCAAACGTTTCTATTGTCACGTCGCCTTCTATCGCTTAAACCGAATGATGAATGACAACAAGACTCTATCTACATCTACATCCATACTCCGCAAGCCACCCGACGGTGTGTGGCGGAGGGTACCTTGAGTACCTCTATCGGTTCTCCCTTCTATTCCGGTGTCGTATTATTCGTGGAAAGAAGGATTGTCGTTATGCCTCTGTGTGGGCTCTAATCCCTCTGATTTTATACTCATGGTCTCTTCGCGAGATATACGTAGGAGGGAGCAATATACTGCTTGACTCCTCGGTGAAGATATGTTCACGAAACTTTAACAAAATCCCCTACTGAGCGTCTCTCCTACAGAGTCTTCCACTGTAATTTATCTATCATCTCCGTAACGCTTTCGCGATTACTAAATGATCCTGTAACGAAGCGCGCTGATCTTCTCTATCTCTTCTATCAACACTATCTAGTGCGGATCTCACGCTGGTGAGCAGTATTCAAGCAGTGGGCGAACAAGTGTAATGTAACCTACTTCCTTTGTTTTCGGATTGCATTTCCTTAGGATTCTTCCAATGAATCTCAGTCTGGCATCTGATTTACCGACGATCAACTTTATATGATCATTCCACTTTAAATCACTCCTAAAGCCTACTCCCAGATAATTTATGGAATTAACTGCTTCCAGTTGCTGAGCGACTATGTTGTTGTTGTGGTCTTCAGTCCTGAGACTGGTTTGATGCAGCTCTACATGCTACTCTATCCTGTGCAAGCTTCTTCATATCCCAGTACTTGCTGCAACCTACATCCTTCTGAATGTGCTTAGTGAATTCATCTCTTAGTCTCGCTCTACGATTTTTACCCTCCACGCTGCCCTCCAATGCTAAATTTGTGATCCCCTGATGCCTCAGAACATGTCCTACCATCCGGTCCCTTCTTCTTGTCAAGTTGTGCCACAAACTCCTCCCCAATTCAATACCTCCTCATTAGTTATGTGATCTACCCATCTAATCTTCAGCGTTCTTCCGTAGCACCACATTTCTAAAGCTTCTATTCTCTTCTTGCCCAAACTATTTACCGTCCATGTTTCACTTCCATACATGGCTACACTCCGTACAAGTACTTTTAGAGACGTCTTCCTGACAATTAAATCTATACTCGATGTTAACAATTTTCTCTTCTTCAGAAACGATTTCCTTGCCATTGCCAGTCTACATTTTATATCCTCTCTACTTCCACTGTCATCAGTTTTTTTGCTCCCCAAATAGCAAAACTCCTTTACTACTTTAAGTGTCTCATTTCCTAATCTAATTCCCTCAGCATCACCCGACTTAATTCGACTACATTCCATTATTCTCTTTTCGCTTTTGTTGATGTTCATCTTATATCCTCCTTTCATGACACTGTCCATTCCGTTCAACTGCTCTTCCAAGTCCTTTGCTGTCCCTGACAGAATTACAATGTCATCGGCGAACCTCATAGTTTTTATTTCTTCTCCATGGATTTTAATACCTACTCCGAATTTTTCTTTTGTTTCCTTTACTGCTTGCTCAATATACAGATTGAATAACATCGCCGGTCGCTGTGGCCGAGCGGTTCTAGGCGTTACAGTCTGGAACCGCACGACCGCTACGGTCGCAGGTTCGAACCCTGCCTCGGGCATGGATGTGTGTGATGTCCATAGGTTAGTTAGGTTTAAGTAGTTCTAAGTTCTAGGGGACTGATGACCTGAGATGTTAAGTCCCATAGTGCGCAGAGCCATTTGAACCATTTTTTGAATAACATCGGGGAGAGGCTACAACCCTGTCTCACTCCCTTCCCAACCACTGCTTCCCTTTCGTACCCCTCGACTCTCATAACTGCCATCTGGTTTCTGTACAAATTGTAAATAGCCTTTCGCTCCCTGTATTTTACCCCTGCCACCTTCAGAATTTGAAAGAGAGTGTTCCAGTCAACACTGTCAAAAGCTTTCTCTAGGTCTACAAATGCTAGATACGTAGGTTTACCTTTTCTTTCCCTGCTACATTGTAGCTAAATGATAAGGGATCTTTCTTTCTGTGTATTCGCAGCACATTACACTTGTCTACATTGAGATTCAATTGCCATTCCCTGCACCATGCGTCAATTCGCTGCAGATCCTCCTGTATTTCAGTACAATTTTTCCATTGTTACAACCTTCCGATATACCACAGTATCATCCGCAAAAAGCATCTATCTTAACATGATTATTGCTTCCTTGATTTCTCTACACCTATTAAGGTGAATGCCGAGGGACAGTCGATTTGAAAATGACACGGCTGATTTCCTTTGCCATCGTTGTTCTGTCAGAGCTTGTGTCCCGTCTCTAATGATACCGTTGTTGATGACACGTTAAAACTAAACTTTCTTTTTGTGAGACTTTTCAATGAGGCTATTCTAGTCACGATGCGTGCGTGCGTGCATGCAGATAAGCGAGGCAGTCTGTTCGTTGACTACCATACACATTCTAGTGAGGAGCAAGGCTGGAGCCTAGGGTCACCTTCCACAAAGACACCCACACCAAAAAACTTGAAAATAAAAAAATTTGTTTGTTTTAATAGTGTGGTAGGCTCCCCCTTATAATCATAAAAGACTTAGACGTAATGCATGGGTTTACCCGATGAATTTTTGACTGGACGGATGATGTGACTTAGCCAACATTCACCTCTCAAAACTTCCCTCGCGTTGAATTTTCGAGGTCACTCGGGAAAACGCGTCACATTACAGTTGACAAAACCAAAACGATCTCTAAGAGAATGGTTAACATGATTTTTGCAATTGGAAGTAAGGACAATTTGTGGAATGTTGATTTATTCCATAGCTTATTTCAGCCACACTAGGATCCATAGAATGTCAAAGATTTTCTAATATTGAGATCGCTTTGACAATTTTTCTGTCACATGGGATCACAAACAGCTGTGGAAAAAGGTGTTTCATAATTTAAGTTGATCAAAAGACTGGTTCAAAATTGTGTAAGTTCAGTAATAAAAGTGATAACTTGTGACAGTTAAATTGTGAAGATTTTGTAAGTAGCTTCATTAGTATGAAGCGTAGGAACAAACCAATTAGCTAATATGACTATTTAATACTCTCATTTTAAGGCCGTTTATTTGGGAAAGTGTTCTACTTGAAATGAGTATACGTAAAATTTTCTTGGTTGACTCCTTCCATTTGTTGTCTTGCATTGGCCTAGCAAACTTGTTTGCATATAAGTAACTATGGTATGTTACTTGTAAAAGTGTCTCTTATTTTTACCCGGACTGATTTTTCGTCCTTATTTTATGAAATGTAGCTGCTGATGGCGATATTAATAAGTGTGAGTTTGAACCATCTTCTCTTATTTTTACTGGCCTTATCCTATAACTTCCGCAGGGTGGACGAGTTAATCTGGATTTGACGAAGTTTGTGGTAGAGAGATGCCCTCCCTGTCGCCACCACTTCCCACCTGGGGAGAAGTTCGTGTACCACACCAGTCTGTGTTTAGGCTATACGGCACACCGGACCTCGTCCTTAATCCGCCGTGCTGCTTCGATACACTGCGGCTGCGAATCGCAGAATCCTAGAAAATGCGTGCTACCCCGCACGGCTGTCGGGTGGTTCAATAAACCGAGTGGAATAAGTTTCAGTTTTTTCGTTTCTTTCACCTAATCAATGCAGTAATTCACAAAATATATAGTCAGGTTTTATAAAACTAAATAAACCCCTTAAATGTTGCGTTGCAGTTTACTAATTCGAACATTGCTCTAAAACTCTGTTTTCACAGGTTAGTTTTCACAAAAGTTGTTCTGCTAGGGTCCATAACACACGTTCAGGTTAGGGACCTATAGATCCTGGCTAGGATGAAATGCAGTTGTAACATGGTTTAACAGCAAAAATTCTAAATAAGCGAGAAAACTAAAATGTTGGACATTGAATGTAAGTCTTTTTCATGAAGGAAAAAAGTTATTCGTTCTAAAAAGTTTCCCCACGCACAAACATGACCTCGACCTTATTTATGAGTAGCTTCGGAAAGTCTCTTACACGTAATTTGCAATTCTACCGAAAAAGTTCACGGTGTTACAAGTCATGTGTTTTAGTAGAGAAGATTTCATAAAAATACGATCTTGTATTCGATTAGCCAGTGTACAGTATCTATGGTAAATATATACAGAGTGCTAAATAATTACATTTCTTTTTCTATGCTATCTTGGTCTTGCAAATTGTCCCGAAATTCTGGAAAAACTGGACAATGTTTCGTTGGAAAAACGAGAAATATCACTCTGTAGCTGATTGGAGCGGTGAATGATATACGAAGGTTTTAAGCAGCAACCTGTCTTTCAACTAGGCGTTGTTGGTCCCCGAATACATTACTCTCGTGATGCGGGATCATGATCAGTGAATCCATTGTTTCCTTGACTACCTCGTTGTATCAGCCACCCATTTCTCTTTAATACATGATGGCTACATTTCTCGATACATTTGTATAAATAGGACATTTCCTTCCACTTACCAAATCGCAGAGAACTTGGCCCTCACTAAGCTATCGAGAGCACAACAATATGTTGCTTCCATGACACGCAAAGAGCCATTGAACAACTGCCGAACGACATCGTGGCGTCGTATTGAAGTCCCAGCATGCACCTTAGTCTTCATTATGGGCTTTCAGGCAATCTACCACACGTACGCGTATCTGCCGGGGGCAAGAGTTGTCAGTTTCATGAACGATATTCGACTTGCTGTGGATACGCTTAGTATATCATAAAAGGTTTTCGATATCGCAATACTGTTTTCCTCAAGTGTTAATACGTCAATGAGTGAGCAATTTTTCGGTATTTCAAAATCATATATGCTTATTATCCATCGAGATGCACGTACACACCATCGGTGGATATTTGAATGGTGAGTTGCAGTTTTTTGTGAAAAGTAGAAGAGCCACCAGATCGCATTAGTTGTTAGCGTCTACACCTGCATCTACATGACTACTCTGCGAATCACACTTAAGTGACTAACAGCAGGTTCATCGAACCACATTCACACTACTTCACTCTCGAACAGCGCGAGGGAATAACGAACCCTTAAATATTTCCGTGCGAGCTCTCACCGCAACGAAGAACGCCCTTATTTTAATGATTTCCACCGCATATCTCATATCATATTTGTGGCCTTCTCTCCCCTATTTCGTGATAGCACAAAACGAGCTGCCCTTCTTTCAACTTTTTCGATATCTTTCATCAAACCTGTCTGGTAAGGATCCCATACTGTTCCTCGCAAGCTAAGTCAATAACTTTTTGTGTTTACTGCTTGAGTGTAAGGCAGTTTACTCCGTTTCAGCTATCACCAAATTTGGTGTTCTTCTTATTACATTACTTCCGAGCTTTTTTTCCGTTCTCCTTACGGTCTTGGAATCTTTTTGTGTAGTGGACTGAATGAACAAAATTGTCCCCTCACGAATTTTGCCTTCGATTTGGATACAAGTTTTAAATACACTGTCAATGCCTGCCGCTGCCACAGACCCATACGAACGGCCGGAATTTGCTTTCCTTTCAATCATACCTTGATGTTTTCCTCTTCCTGCCTTTGGAGATCCCATTACTGCTCAAGAATCGATCGTGGCATTTGCATTAGGAACACAATTTGCCTGTAAATTCGCTGTCTCCTCTGTTAGTCCGCTGTTCTCCTCTTGGAGGAAGTCAATTTGACCCTGTAGACGAGAACGGCAGAGCGCGTCTTCAGACACTACGTTTTGTTGTGTAAGTGAAACGTGAAATACAATTAGTTGTTGTTCCATGCGAATGTTTTCTTTACTTAAAATCTCATTTTGGCCATCTACGTTTGCTGTCAACACTGCTAGGCTCCAAATTTGATTCCTGACATTGGCGATATGCTGGATGAGATCTTACTCTTAACCTCAGCGATCCTTCTCTCCGTGGCCGAGAAAAAAGAAAAAAGAAGTCGCTATCGCATGCCTGTGGGGTGACGCTCGGCCCAGAGGTAAGCCGATTCGGATCCTGGTGGTGGATGAAATTTTAATTGCCGCTATTTGGCCGGCTGGAGAGAGGAGGTGGTGGCGTGAAGTTTCTGATCACCAGCCCTTGCACCAGTGTCCTGGATCAGTTTCAAGTCTCTCTGCAGTGTCTCATGAAGTGATGGCATGTGGCTGTTGAGTTCGATGGGGACGTCGAAGTTGGCGGCCCGCTTGGTACTTTTCAAGAGGAGTGGGCTAGGTGCTGGCACTGGATTTCGCAATCTACCCTCTCTCGTCATCTCCAACACGAACGTGACACGCCACGCGGGATTAGCCGAGCGGTCTGAGACGCTGCAGTCATGGACTGTGCGACTGGTCCCGGCGGAGGTTCGAGTCCTCCCTCGGGCATGGGTGTGTGTGTTTGTCCTTAGGATAATTTAGGTTAAGTAGTGTGTAAGCTTAGGGACTGATGACCTTAGCAGTCCCATAACATTTCACACACATTTGAACATTTCTGAACGTGACACTACACCACACACACACACCCATTAAGTCACCTACACTTACCAGAGACACTTATACATTCAGTTCTCGTACTTCGCGAAGGAAAGGTGCCTGCAGGTGCTACGAATAGGGAAAACCTTTCCAATTAGGCGGCTGAACCTGCCCTCCGGGGTCTCGCAGCCATTTTTGCCATACGACTTTACTTCATCTTTGCGGTATCGGTAAGGATGTCTTCAACCACTGAAATCTTTGGGCTTATCGTTTCTTTTCTGGTATCTGCGCGTTTTGGGGCGTTAGGTGATACCCCCTGCTGCCTGAGCGTGGAGGAATAGCGCCGAACGTAGCTGTTGCTGTCATTATCTGCCTGGTCAACTCATCTTGTTATATCGACAGCGGAGAAAACAGGTGGTGGCTGCAGCTGCTGACATCGATGTGCTGCGTTGCGCGGTGTGGCGAGGCATAGCACTGCCTGGCACAGTGCTGCATGCTGAAACGCAAGAACCGACAGCTGGCGGCTGCTGCCGACGCGACGGAATCCGCTGCTGTTGGTGAGGTGTAGTACAGCACGGCGCGACGTGGTGCGGTCTGCTGACGCGCAAGGAACAACAGAGGTGACTCGAGAAACTGACACGCGATTGATCTGTGGAATGGTGACGGCCTCTCTGCTGGGGTGGTGGACAGGTGACTGTTATTTTCTGCGTACATAAATGATATGGTGGACAGGATAAGCAACAGTCTGTAGCTGTTTGCTGACGATGCTGTGGTGTCAAGTGAGATGTCGTCACTGACTGTAGGAGAATAGAAGATGACTTAGACAAAATTTCTAGTTGGTGTGGGAAATGGTAGCTAGCTCTAAATGCAGAAAAATGTCAATTAATGCAGATGGGTAGCAACAGCAAACCCATAATTTTCGAGAACAGCATTAATAGTGTGCTGCTAGACATTAAATATCTAGGTGCAGCGTTGCAAAGCAATATGAAATGGAATGGGCATGTAAGGACTGTTGTAGAGAAGGCGGCTGGTCGACTTAGGTTTATTAGGACAATCTTAGGAAGGAGACCACGCAGAGGACACTAGTGCAACCCATTGTTGAGTACTGTTGGAGTGGTTGGGATCCACCCCAGGTCGGATTTAAGGAAGAAATAGAAGCAATTCAGAGGCGGGCTACTAGATTTGTTACTGGTAGGTTCGAACAACATGCAAGTACTATGGAGAAGCTTTGGAAACTCGAATGGGAATACCTGGAGGGAAGGCGACGTTCTTTTCGAGGAGAGCCACTGAGAAAATTTAGAGAACCGCCATTTGAGGTTTAAAAATGGCTCTGAGCACTATGGGACTTAACTTCTGAGGTCATCAGTCCCCTAGAACTCAGAACTACTTAAACCTAACTAACCTAACGACATCACACACATCCATGCCCGAGGCAGGATTCGAACCTGCGACCGTAGCGGTCGTGCGGTTCCTGATTGTAGCGCCTAGAACTGCTCGGCCACCACGGATGGCGCCATTTGAGGCTGATTACATAACTATTCTACTGCCGGCAATGTACGTTTCGCGTAAGGACCACGAAGACAAAATTAGAGAGATTAGGGCTCATGTGGAGGCATATAGATAGTCTTATTTTTCCTGGTTCTACTTGCGAATGGAATAGAAATGGAAATGACTAGTAGTGGTACAGGGCATCCTCCACCACGCACCACACAGTGGCTTGCGAAGTATGGATATAGATATAGATTTAAATGTAACACACTACAAATACTTTAATCACTATCTCTGTTAAATTTTGAATATCTAATTAGTAAACGAGAAATGTGGCTGCAAAAATAAATACATGTGTCTATATTCAACTTTAACCTAGAAAGCCGGCCACTGTGGCCGAGCGGTTCTAGGCGTTCCAGTCTGGAATCGCACGACCGCTACGGTCGCAGGTTCGAATCCTGCCTCGAGCATGGATGTGCGTGATGTCCTTAGGTTAGTTAGATTTAAGTAGTTCTAAGTCTAGGGGACTGCTGACCTCAGATGTTAAGTCCCATAGTGCTCAGAGCCATTTCATTTTAACCTATAAAAACTGCGTCCCAATGGGGGGACATGTTACTCCACGACGAACTCGGTCGCCATCTTACTTAGGCAGTGATGAAGGCTTGAGGAGCCATTCTTGCAGTTGTCAGGATGATGTTCTGCTCTCCCACTCTGGAGTTGTGTATTCGATGGGCACGCGAGGGAGATATGAATCCGTGATAGTTGAAGGTGGCCGTGGCAAGATAGACAGATTTCAGGTCTTTATTATCCCATCAAGCTGGAGCAGATACAGGTGTGCACCTCATTTAGTGGGTGCAGCATGGTGTCGATTGATGGTGTCTTCATATCGGTGTAGCTGCGGCGGTAGAACCTTAAGGCCATACACACTGCTGAAAGGCACCGCGCTCACGAAGCACTGAGCAGTGCTGGCAGCGCGCCGGCCGTTGTGGCCGTGCGGTTCTAGGCGCTTGAGTCCGGAACCGCGCTGCTGCTACGGTCGCAGGTTCGAATCCTGCCTCGGGCATGGGTGTGTGTGATGTCCTTAGGTTAGTTTGGTTTAAGTAGTTCTAAGTCTAGGGGACTGATGACCTCAGATGTTAAGTCCCATAGTGCTCAGAGCCATTTGAACCATTTTTTTGCTGGCGGCGCAGCGGCAAGGGCGGCGCAGTCGGTGGCTAGGAAAAGGTTTCATGGATTCTGTGGGCAGCCCGGCAGCATCGAACCTCAGACCCTGAGGAGTGCTGCTGGCAGCTGGCTGGAGGAAGCTGACGTGACACACAGGTTGCCAAAATCTTCGCTGGCTGCTTCGCTCTTTGCTGCTGCTAGACCACCGAGCTTGCCTATTTGAGATTTCTAGACCTACATTATCGACTGGGGAATTGTAGGATTCCCCTTGATAGGTCAGTGGTACACCATACTAAGTAAGCACGTACTTGCGTAGCAAAGTACTTGTGGAGTACACATAGGGTTTTTTTAGGCTAGGCAGTAGTTTGAGGTACTCGGATGAACAGTCACCAGTCGATATGCAGATGGACCGCTCTCAGACTAAAGACACTTCAACTGTCACAATTTTATCGGTAAATTGTCGAAGTATTCGTAACAAAGTTTCCGAATATACGAGGTGCATTCAAGTTCTAAGGCCTCCGATTTTTTTCTAATTAACTATTCACCCGAAATCGATGAAACTGGCGTTACTTCTCGACGTAATCGCCCTACAGACGTACACATTTTCCACAACACTGACGTCATGATTCCATGGTAGCGGCGAAGGCTTCTTTAGGAGTCTGCTTTGACCACTGGAAAATAGCTGAGGCAATAGCAGCACGGCTGGTGAATGTGCGGCCACGGAGAGTGTCTTGCATTGTTGAAAAAAGCCAAAAGTCACTAGGAGCCAGGTCAGGTGAGTAGGGAGCATGAGGAATCACTTCAAAGTTGTTATCACGAACAAACTGTTGCGTAACGTTAGCTCGATGTGCGGGTGCGTTGTCTTGGTGAAACAGCACACGCGCAGCCCTTCCCGGACGTTTTTGTTGCAGTGCAGGAAGGAATTTGTTCTTCAAAACATTTTCGTAGGATGCACCTGTTACCGTAGTGCCCTTTGGAACGCAATGGGTAAGGATTACGCCCTCGCTGTCCCAGAACATGGACACCATTATTTTTTCAGCACTGGCGGTTACCCGAAATTTTTTTGGTGGCGGTGAATGTGTGTGCTTCCATTGTGCCGACTGGCGCTTTGTTTCTGGATTGAAAAATGGCATCCACGTCTCATCCATTGTCACAACCGACGAAAAGAAAGTCCCATTCATGCTGTCGTTGTGCGTCAACATTGCTCGGCAACATGCCACACGGGCAGCCATGTGGTCGTCCGTCAGCATTCGTGGAACCCACCTGGATGATACTTTCCGCATTTTCAGGTCGTCATGCAGGATTGTGTGCACAGAACCCACAGAAATGCCAACTCTGGAGGCGATCTGTTCAACAGTCATTCGGCGATTCCCCAAAACAATTCTCTCCACTTTCTCGATCATGTCGTCAGACCGGCTTGTGCGAGCCCAAGGTTGTTTGGGTTTGTTGTCACACGATGTTCTGCCTTCATTAAACTGTCGCACCCACGAACGCACTTTCGACACATCCATAACTCCATCACCACATGTCTCCTTCAACTGTCGATGAATTTCAATTGGTTTCACACCACGCAAATTCAGAAAACGAATGATTGCACGCTGTTCAAGTAAGGAAAACGTCGCCATTTTAAGTGTTTCAAACAGTTCTGATTCTCGCCGCTGGCGGTAAAATTCCATCTGCCATACGGTGCTGCCATCTCTGGGACGTATTGACAATGAACGCGGCCTCATTTTAAAACAATGCGCATGTTTCTATCTCTTTCCAGTCCTGAGAAAAAAAATCGGAGGCCTTAGAACTTGAATGCACCTCGTACAGCGCTGCAGGAAAGTTCTCACGCTCAAGTTATTCTTGGGTCCGAGAGCTGGTTAAAACCCGAAGTAGAAAGCTCTGAGATATTTATCGAGTCATGAAACGTTTATCAGAAGGACCTCTCTATTGAGATTGAAACTGAGTGCGACAGTGAAGTTACCTGATCACGTACAACAGGTGTAGCTGAAACTGAGTTAATTGTTGGATATTTTTACCGGCCATCAGTTTCCGCTATGACACTTGTAGTCATTCAAGCAAAGTCTACGGTCAGTAGCGCGTAAATACTCAGATCATGCAATACTAGTTTGAGGCGATCTAACCTACCGAGTCGACCTGTAGACTGGGATGTCTATGTATTCGTTGCAGGGGTACAGGCAAACAGTCTCTTGCAGTACTTTTGAACACCTTTTTCCGAAAAATGTCTTGAGAAGCTAGTTCGGCAGACCACACGCAATGGAAATATTCTAGATCGTGTAGCTACAAACAGGCCAGACTTTGTCGATGGTTTCAGTATAGAGACTGTGATTAGTGACCATGATGTCATCATAGCGACTATGGTTGTGAAAGTTAATAAATCAGTCATGGATAGGCGAGTGTTTCTGTTAGAAAACACAGATACCAGTTGTTAGTACCTCACTTAGACAATGGACTGCAGTCATTTATCTCCGATATGATGGACGTAGAAGAATTATGGTCGAAGTTTAAATAGGCTATAAATCATGCTGTAGACAAGTATGTGCCTAGTAAGGGGATTAAGGACGGAAAAAATCCCCCGTGGTCTATCAACGGCTGTTGTAATCTCAGTTCAAAAGAGAAAGCGCCAATGGCGACAGGGAAAAGCCAGTAGAGATTCGTGCGTCTGTGAAAGCTCTATGCGCGAAGCATACAACAACTACCACTGTCTTACCTTAGCAACAGATCTGTCCGAGAACCCGAAAAAATTCTGGTCCTGGTAAAATCGCTAAGTGCGTCGAAGGCTTCCATTCAGTTACTCGTAGACCAATGTGGTGTGACAGTAGAACATAGCAAAACGAAAGCCGAAGTTTTAAATTCCGTTTTTAAGAAATCATTCATGCAGGAGAATCGTACAAACATACCGTCGTTTGACCATCGCACAGAGTGCTATATGGACGACAAAGTAATAAACATAGCTGGCGTAGAGAAACAGTTGCAAGAGTTGAAAACAAATAAGTCGCCAGGTCCGATGGAATGCCAGTTCGGTTTTACAAAAAGTACTCTACGGCACTGACTTCTTATTTAGCTCGCATCTGCCGCGAATCTCTAGCTCAGCGGGATGTCCCGGGCGATTGCAAAAAAGAGCGGGTGACTCCTGCATATAAGAAGGGTAAAACAATTACAGATCAGTATCCTTAACATCGGTTTCTGCAGAAGTCTAGAACATATTCAGACCTCGGACATAATAAATTTCGTGGAGACCGAAAAGCTTATGTCCACGAATCAGCATGGTTTTAGAAAGTTCCTCTCTTATGAAATACATCTTGTCCTTTTCTGGCATGATATACTGTGAACTATGGATGAAGGGCAATAAGTAGATTATATATTTCTGGATTTCCGAAAAACATTTGACACGGTACCTCACTGCAGACTGTTAACGAAAGTACTAGCATGCGGAATAGATTCCCAGATATAAAGGGGCTCGAAGACTTCTTAAGTAATAGAACCCAGTATGTTGTCCTTGACGGCAAGTGTTCATCAGAGCCATGGGTATGATCAGGAGTGCCGCAGCGAATTGTGATAGGACTAAAATTATTTTGTATATACATAAATGATATGGAGGACAGGGTGGGCAGCAATCTGCCGTTGTTTGCTGAAGGTGTCGAATATGAGTGGCTGCAGGATGATACAGGATGACTTAGCCAAAGTTTCTAGATCGTGTGACGAATGGCAGCTAACTCTAAATGTAGAAAAATGTAAGTTAATGCGGATGATTAGGAGAAATGAACCCATAATGTTCGCATGCAATATTAGTTCAAAAAATGGCTCTAAGCACTATGGGACTTAACATCTGAGGTCATCAGTCTCCTAGACTTAAAACTACTTAAACCTAACTAACCGAAGGACGTCACACACATCCATGCCCGAGGTAGGATTCGAACCTGCGACCGTAGCAGCAGCGCGGTTCCGGACTGAAGCGCCTAGAACCGCTCGGCCACAAGGGCAGGCTAACATTAGTAATGTCCTGCTTGACACAGTCACGTCGTTAAAATGTCTAGGCGTAACGTTGCAAAGAGATATGAAATGGAACGAGCTTGGGAGGATTGTTATAGCGAAGGCGAATAGTCGACCTCCTTTTTTTGAATAATTCTAGGAAAGTGTGGTTCATCTGTAATGGAGACCGCATGTAGGACACTCGTGCGACCTATTCTTAAGTACTGTCCGAGTGTTTGGGATCCACTCCAGGTCGGATTAAAGGAAGACATCGAAGCAGTTCAGAGTCTGGCTGCTACGAGGTGCATTCAAGTTCTAAGGCCTCCGATTTTTTTTCTAATTAACTACTCACCCGAAATCGATGAAACTGGCGTTACTTCTCGACGTAATCGCCCTGCAGACGTACACATTTTTCACAACGCTGACGCCATGATTCCATGGCAGCAGCGAAGGGTTCTTTAGGAGTCTGTTTTGACCACTGGAAAATCGCTGAGGCAATAGCAGCACGGCTGGTGAATGTGCGGCCACGGAGAGTGTCTTTCATTGTTGGAAAAAGCCAAAAGTCACTATGAGCCAGGTCAGGTGAGCAGGGAGCATGAGGAATCACTTCAAAGTTGTTATCACGAAGAAACTGTTGCGTAACGTTAGCTCGATGTGCGGGTGCGTTGTCTCGGTGAAACAGCACACGCGCAGCCCTTCCTGGACGTTTTTGTTGCAGTGCAGGAAGGAATTTGTTCTTCAAAACATTTTCTTAGGATGCACCTGTTACCGTAGTGCCCTTTGAAACGCAATGGTTAAGGATTACGCCCTCGTTGTCCAAGAACATGGACACCATCATTTTTTCAGCACTGGCGGTTACCCGAAATTTTTTTGGTGGCGGTGAATCTGTGTGCTTCCATTGAGCTGACTGGCGCTTTGTTTCTGGATTGAAAAATGGCATCCACGTCTCATCCATTGTCACAACCGACGAAAAGAAAGTCCCATTCATGCTGTCGTTGCGCGTCAACATTGCTTGGCAACATGCCACATGGGCAGCCATGTGGTCGGCCGTCAGCATTCGTTTCACCCACCTGGATGATACTTTTCGCATTTGCAGGTCGTCATGCAGGATTGTGTGCACAGAACCCACAGAAATGCCCACTCTGGAGGCGATCTGTTCGACAGTCATTCGGCGATCCCCCAAAACAATTCTCTCCACTTTCTCGATCATGTCGTCAGACTGGCTTGTGCGAGCCCGAGGTTGTTTCGGTTTGTTGTCGCACGATGTTCTGCCTTCATTAAACTGTCGCACCCACGAACGCACTTTCGACACATCCATAACTCCATCACCACATGTCTCCTTCAACTGTCGATGAATTTCAATTGGTTTCACACCAAGCAAATTCAGAAAACGAATGATTGCACGCTGTTCAAGTAAGGAAAACGTCGCCATTTTAAGTATTTAAAACAGCTCTCATTCTCGCCGCTGGGGGTAAAATTCCATCTGCCGTATGGTGCTGCCATCTCTGGGACGTATTGACAATGAACGCGGCCTCATTTTAAAACAATGCACATGTTTCTATCTCTTTCCAGTCCGGAGAAAAAAAAATCGGAGGCCTTAGAACTCGAATGCACCTCGTACATTTGTTACCGGTAACTTCGAACAACACGCAAGAGTTAAGGGGCTGCATGGTGGACTTAAATGGGAATCCTTGGAGGGGAGACGAAGTTATTTTGGAGTAACACTATCGATAAAATTTAGAGAACTGGTATTTGAAGCAGACTGCAAGACGATCCTGCTGCCGCCAACATACATTTCGCGTAAGGACCACGAAGATACGAAAAGTTAGGACCCGTACGGTGGCATATAGGTCTTTTTTCCTCGGCTATCTGCGAGTGGGACTGGAAAGGAAACGTCTAGTAGTGGTACGGGGTAGTGTCCGCCATGCACTGTACGATAGCTTGCGGAATGTGGATGTCTATGTAGATGTATTTACAGTATCTTCATGCAGAGTTGTTCTGCTGCCTGGCGCTGATGGTATGCACTGCCGATTGATGGAATGCTGCATCAATGAATAGTCTTGCCACACGTTGATGTAACGCCGTTCGGTGTAATCAGTCATGTGCCTTTGGGATGTTAAATGGATGACTCTGTTCAAAAATTCAAAATGGTTCAAATGGCTCTGAGCACTATGCGACTTAACTTCTGAGGTCATCAGTCGCCTAGAACTAATTAAACCTAACTAACCTAAGGACATCACACACATCCATGCCCGAGGCAAGATTCGAACCTGCGACCGTAGCGGTCGCTCGGTTCCAGACTGCAGCGCCTAGAACCGCATGGCCACTCCGGCCGGCGGATGACTCTGTCTCGAGATTCTTCTGCGTCGTGGTATTCCGTCCACACCACGACATACCTTCCCCCTTCGAAGGAATTCGGTCCCCACATTTAGCGTGGTGCTCCTCTGACGAAGGCTAGCTTGAAAACACACTTACTCAGATTAAGGAACCACAAGTCCCTCTATACGTGATATTCTTCCAGTCACAGGTAGAGTCTGAGAACCATGCACGTGGTTGTTAACAGGGACTGGAATATCTGACATTTTGACTCCAATGGTTACTTTGTCCACACTCTTCACACTCAGGTCTACTTTTTACGTAGTACACTCGCTGCTTCATGCAGCACTTTCCATGCTGTCCCAAAAAGTCTGTATGCAACGCTGGTGTATAAAAAACTGTGAGTCAACCAGATTCACTCGTCCATTCTATAGCACTGTCACACCAGCTCGTAGTAATAGGATTTTCGGATTCCAAGAGGTTTTGTGGAATTACGTAACCTTTACACCGTACCCGTTTTATCTAGCTAAAATTACAGAACCTGTGCATATTCACTATAAATATATACCTGTCTGCATTAACTTCATTTATAATCAATATATTCGTCACATTCCTCACATTATACAACATTACGTCGTAAAATCTGCTAAGCAAAACGCAAGGACAAGAATTCGGCCAGTAGAACTTAAACGTGAACTATTACCAAGAAGTATCCACAATAGACTCACTACAGTCGAATTACCGATCATAATAATTTTTCCTGTCCTAACACAGGATAGCAGGAAGACAGGGAGTTTGACATAAATCTCCAATTTCCGAGCTGTGAGGAGGAAATGCAGTAAGACAAATTCCCGGTGAAGGCATGTTGATGTCTTGGGGACCAGCGCCAAACATTGTCACAGGACACCTGCAAAAGGTACGAATTTTGGGACTCGATAGGGTGCTTGCAGCAGGAGACTCATGGAATTTAGGAGTCCGATGAACACTATTTATTAGCTACGAGAGTGACTACTACATTGAAGGTTAGTTCAAAGCATTAGAAAAAGCAAAGAGGGCAGTTGGTTGCATAGCAGAAGTCACTCTATGAATCCACGGGTCTGATCGCTAACAGAAGTAGCGAACACTGGCTGCATGTCAAGATTAAGGGGGGTAGGACGTCAAACGGACCGACTTTGAGCAGGAGAGGCACCAATGAACATTTTAATTTCCACTGTCTATACTTTTACAAATAAATTCATGAAACTTTGTCAGCATGACCAGGAAGGATTCAGAATTCACACTCTTAGCAGTGGAATTTCGAAAACATTCGAAATAATTTTTTTTACGTGTGAAATATCTTCATTTTTTTCACTTACTAATGGCAGCATTTGCTGCTGTAGGTACACTTTTCTTCATAAGTAAGAGAGATTCTTCGATGAATTTTGCACAGCATACAAACCATACTTAAAGGTGCATGAAACTCTAGAATTTTCCAAATCTATTAAAAACTGTGGTAAAAACTGAGGTAATTAACTATAAAATTTGTATTTTTTCTAAACATGAAGTTTAAATATAACAGTTCATTCGGTTTTTTCATAAATTAAATAAATTCTAGAGTTTCATACACCTGTGAGTACGGTATGTATGCTGTGCAAAATTCATCGAAGAATCTCTCTAACTTATGAAGAAAAGTGTACCTATAGCAACAAATGCAGCCATTAGTAAGTGAAAAAAATTATGAAATTTCACACGTAAAAAAAATTATTTTGTTATGTTTTCAAACTTCCACTGCAATAAGTGTGAATTCTGAATCCTTCCTGATGATGCTGACAAAGTTTGACGAATTTATTTGTAAAAGTATAGATACTGTAAATTAAAATGTCCTTTGATGCCTCTCCTGCTCCAAGTGGGCCCGTTTGATGTCATCCCCCCCCCCGCCTTAAAGTTGATAGCAGCACTCCAAGTGAGAAAAGCAGACATGTTGGAGCTTACCGAGGCTGGCCACGAGCGACACGGAGTCGGCACCCCAACGATCTGACTGACAACTCCCTGTAAATATATATATATAAAACAAAAAACTGGGTTTTTAAAGAATCGTGGCGGTGCACTATTTCTCCCTTCCTATTGTCGATCAACCAATCCACTGGCACCTAACAAACTTCGACCAGTCTGCTGAATCGCTCTATACCAGGGAGCTTCTGGCCAACCACATTTAGATTCCTCTCATTCACCAAAAAAAAATGGCTCTGAGCACTATGGGACTTAACTGCTGTGGTCATCAGTCCCCTAGAATTTAGAACTACTTAAACCTAACTAGCCTAAGGACATCACACACATCCATGCCCGAGGCAGGATTAGAACCTGCGACCGCCGTAGCGTCTAGAACCGCTCGGCCACATCGGCCGGCCTCTCATTCACCAAGTCGGTAGGTAGAGATGCTTCTGCACTTTACATTAACAAACTCCAGGTTTGGTATGGACAGCGTTCGGCTGAAAGCTATAAGCCACTGCCACTCCTATGTAGCCAACAACAACAGTGTCTACGTCACTTGGTCCACCCTCAGTTCTTTTGTGAGTGGGGACTGCTGTACTAGTACTCTAACCTGTGTAAATTAATGACGTTGCTGTTCTCAGGAGCAAGTATCAAGCTTGCTATCCCTGCTAAGACGCGCCTTTTCGTTGGCATCTTCTGCCGTGATGCCTTACAACAACATCTAAGCGATGGATGGAGTTACCAGTTAATTGTCTAAAGTGAAACTTTTCCCTTGGGACAGTTGCCCAGAGTGGCTGCAATTTGCAGGGCTCTAGTGTTACTACACTCCTGGAAATTGAAATAAGAACACCGTGAATTCATTGTCCCAGGAAGGGGAAACTTTATTGACACATTCCTGGGGTCAGATACATCACATGATCACACTGACAGAACCACAGGCACATAGACACAGGCAACAGAGCATGCACAATGTCGGCACTAGTACAGTGTATATCCACCTTTCGCAGCAATGCAGGCTGCTATTCTCCCATGGAGACGATCGTAGAGATGCTGGATGTAGTCCTGTGGAAAGGCTTGCCATGCCATTTCCACCTGGCGCCTCAGTTGGACCAGCGTTCGTGCTGGACGTGCAGACCGCGTGAGACGACGCTTCATCCAGTCCCAAACATGCTCAATGGGGGACAGATCCGGAGATCTTGCTGGCCAGGGTAGTTGACTTACACCTTCTAGAGCACGTTGGGTGGCACGGGATACATGCGGACGTGCATTGTCCTTTTGGAACAGCAAGTTCCCTTGCCGGTCTAGGAATGGTAGAACGATGGGTTCGATGACGGTTTGGATGTACCGTGCACTATTCAGTGTCCCCTCGACGATCACCAGTGGTGTACGGCCAGTGTAGGAGATCGCTCCCCACACCATGATTCCGGGTGTTGGCCCTGTGTGCCTCGGTCGTATGCAGTCCTGATTGTGGCGCTCACCTGCACGGCGCCAAACACGCATACGACCGTCATTGGCACCAAGGCAGATGCGACTCTCATCGCTGAAGACGACACGTCTCCATTCGTCCCTCCATTCACGCCTGTCGCGACACCACTGGAGGCGGGCTGCACGATGTTGGGGCGTGAGCGGAAGACGGCCTAACGGTGTGCGGGACCGTAGCCCAGCTTCATGGAGACGGTTGCGAATGGTCCTCGCCGATACCCCAGGAGCAACAGTGTCCCTAATTTGCTGGGAAGTGGCGGTGCGGTCCCCTACGGCACTGCGTAGGATCCTACGGTCTTGGCGTGCATCCGTGCGTCGCTGCGGTCCGGTCCCAGGTCGACGGGCACGTGCACCTTCCGCCGACCACTGGCGACAACATCGATGTACTGTGGAGACCTCACGCCCCACGTGTTGAGTAATTCGGCGGTACGTCCACCCGGCCTCCCGCATGCCCACTATACGCCCTCGCTCAAAGTCCGTCAGCTGCACATACGGTTCACGTCCACGCTGTCGCGGCATGCTACCAGTGTTAAAGACTGCGATGGAGCTCCGTATGCCACGGCAAACTGGCTGACACTGACGGCGGCGGTGCACAAATGCTGCGCAGCTAGCGCCATTCGACGGCCAACACCGCGGTTCCTGGTGTGTCCGCTGTGCCGTGCGTGTGATCATTGCTTGTACAGCCCTCTCGCAGTGTCCGGAGCAAGTATGATGGGTCTGACACACCGGTGTCAATGTGTTCTTTTTTCCATTTCCAGGAGTGTATTTACCTCTGGTAATCTAAATGCTGCCACTTTTGCCAGCTATTTGCGTAGTGTCTCTGATTTCCTACCCTGGAGTGGCCTTGATGGTTGCCAACAGCTTTAAGCGTAAAAATGTACAAGTCATTACGTCGTCAATGTATGACATCTCCATCCCATGGGAAAAATTTGTTTAGAATTATTTGGCACTAGATTTGTAATCTGAATTCTGTTGTAGTTAAAACATCTTTGCTGTAGAAATGACATTATAGAATTCTGGGTTAATTACTGTGATTCTTTATATTGTGCAATTTATAAAGTTCGTATTTGACATCACTTTTGCACACATGTAAACATCAACATAAAAATTATTTCATTTTTCACTGCACTTATATACACACAGATACATACGCATAGAAGCATGACTGTGAAACATTGGCTCTTTTTTGTGAAGATATACATTACATAGAACATAAATTTAAATCGTTGGCTAGTCAACTTTTCGTTTTTTTACCTTACAGATATAAATACATAACAAAAATCAATATTTTTCTCTCTTTTTTATGTTACATATAAACGTCCATACGTATTTTTCTTCACATCACTTATGCATAGACGTATCAATACAGCACATTACCTGTCATCATTACAATAATAAATCTGAAAGAGAACAAACAATCTTACAAAATTATTATTTATATTTTACTTATGTGGTTCACAACAGAAATTTCTTACGTACTAAGGGAGTTTTGCAGTGCCTTTGTGGAGGCGTCACAGGTAACGCGGCTCTTTCTTCATTGCGTTCAGACGTAAAGGAGCCTTCATCACGCTTTCCACTATTTCATCTGCTTGACCGATGAGGATGACTGCTACGAATGTGTGTGACTTTTCTGACCCTACACATGTGTTTACTATGGTTGTCCTCACACACACTCTGCCATACAAGCATCGCACACGTCTTTCCACATATACTTAAAGCAAGCTCTAAAACATTGGCAGCATTTGCACGAACAAGATATAAACGTAATGTTAAGTATTACATCTCCTAGGTAAGACCAGAACGAGTAATGATACCAAGGTATTTCTGAGAAACTATAATGCTGTTGGGAAGCCATTTCCTCTTATACGTCTGTTATTTTGTTACCCGCTACTTTAAGGCCATCTAAATGTTGTATTACATGTTCTAACGACATGTCTAACTGTAGCTCAGAAATGTTCCTCATTTCCTTATTTATAATACCGCAATCAATCTCCATGTTTAAGTCTGACACTACGTCTTTACTTGTCACATTAATTCTAATTATTTGTTGGGACTATATGAACACTTGTGTTCCATACTTTTTATATTTTCCATAGAGTGTTTAGTTTCTCTGTACCTTTCACCAGTACGTCTGTTGGCTTGTTGTCACTACACAAAATTGTCAAGCCTTCCTCTTTTGGAGCAACGAATCACCACTGGTCCTAACTCAACGGAGTCCAAACACTACCATTTAGTTTCGCAGACTTTTTGATACACTCTTTGGGAACTACTCTTACAGGTTGCAACACTCTTGCTTCACATATTTGGTGATAATATGTGGACACTAAAACAAACTTCTGTTTACAAATTTTGCGAAAGCGATCTATCTCTTTACACAATAGTTGTTCATTACTCAGTCTTGCATAGTCCAGCTTGGATTCATCAAATAAGAAATAATGTTTTTCTGGTTGTATGTACATAAATAAACCTTGACTTGCATCAGTTTCAGAAGATAGGGGTAATAATTTTTACAGATTAAAGAGTTCGTTTTCTGCTACTAGCACATTCAGTTCATAACTTAGTATGGTATACGGCCAGACATAATTGCATCAACATCGGTTGGGCGTAATAACTGGTACCCGCCCAGTTCTGTAAGAGCAATTCATAACTTCTTGTCTTTAATATCATCCCGAATGAAACTCAAGTACCTAAGCATTTGCACTGGATTAATTACGAGAGGTTCCTGTATTCTTTTCTGAGCATTTGCTGTGGTAGAAATTAGCATCTCATATTCCTTTCTATCTCAGTGTGAATCGATACCAACTGTATTAACTGTTCATTAACAGTAGTGATCACACCTAAGTGCTCTATCTTTTGATCAATACAATTAGCATATTCATTCATTTGCCTAAGGAGTTTCCCCATATTTTTAGCAATCTTTTCTCGTTGCGTCGATGGCTAGCTATTGTATGATCGAAACTCGTCAGAGTTGCTTTTACTACTGTTACTTGCTCTTTGGTCAACTTAAGCAATTGCCTCTGTTCGTTTTCTGTTAAATCAGTCTTCTATTTGAAGTAGGAGGTATCCTGTTCATATAATGTCCCAAACAATATTTTACTAATAGCATACATAAAATTTAAGACGCTTCAAAAAATAGTTCAAATGGCTCTGAGCACTATGTGACTTAACTTCCGAGGTTATCAGTCGCCTAGAACTTAGAACTAATTAAACCTAACTAACCTAAGGACATCACACACATCCATGCCCGAGGCGGGATTGGAACCTGCGACCGTAGCGGTCGCTCGGTTCCAGACTGTAGCGCCTAGAACCGCACGGCCACTCCGGCCGGCTAAGACGCCTCGTTTCCAAAGTGTCTCGTGCCTGATTAGCTGTCCAATTACACCTTGAGAAGTCTGGAACTTTTTGACATGCCATTCTAAGGCTTGCTCTACAGCGGTACACGCGCGAACGCTTATTCCCAAACTTATTTACTTCTGTTTACAATATCTTACCGATAAATGCATCAGTCTCTCTGCTCATCAGCTTTTCCCTGAAGTTCTCCCACATTAATACAACTAATGATTTTCCATGTCACACTGTAGATTTGCACCTTGCTAATACTGTCATAATATAAGCCCGGCGATGGAGGAAATTTCTCTATACTAAAATCCGGAAATTGTCCAAGTGTGTACACTCTGGCAGTACAGCTCACAAGCTGCAGCACACCCATCAGTTTCCTCATCTGAAATTCAAGAGAAAAGTTCTGTTTCAGTAGAACTCCTTTATACAATTTTGTTAAACGTTTTTGGAATACAGTGATCCATAGATTATTATATTTTGACTAAAGTTTAGTCTTGATCACACCATTTATGTTTCAATGATGTAGGTAACCGGTTTCGGTTATTTTTACATAACCATCATCAGACCTGTGGATTAATTTTAGGAAATACCATGGCTCCCTTAGGATGGTATTTCCTAAAATTAATCCACAGGTCTGATGATGGTTATGTAAAAATAACCGAAACCGGTGACCTATATCATTGTAACATAAATGGTGTGATCAAGACTGAACTTTAGTCAAAACAGAACTCCTTTAACCTACTGGCAAGCACCGTTAAAAATTTGTTTCTCTTTAAACGTAATGTCCACATCTGGGCCCTTTGTATGTGCCACGCCTCTGCGTGTATAGCTTACTGCTTCTGTCCCTTCTAACGCTTTCATCGTACAATATGACTTTATGACCCGTTTTAAAATCTTTCGGATTCTGGTGTCTATCGTAGTACTCTTTGTTTTTCTCCTTACACTGTCTGTTATAATCTCTGGCAAATTTGTACATCTGTCTCATTTTCTTTTTTAATTCGAGTACACAATCATCGTAATTATAAGTAACACCTTCCGGATCTCTCTCCAATATACCAGGTATGTTAGAATCCCTACCGAAACATAATTCAAGTGATGTATAATTCGTGGCTGTATGGGGTATTGTACGCGAATACCGCGCATGGAAGCCATTCATACCAATTTGACTGAGCCCTACTCAGAACTTCTGAAATACCACATGTGGTAACCACGTCGCCATGGCATGGGTGTCAACATACACTGGGTCATTGCTTGTAACCCCCTTCAGTACACCTCAAACACTGCAGTAGATGTATGCTACCACTTTTGCCGCTCTCTGCATTTTGTCTCTGATTTCCTATACTGGAGTGCCCTTGATGGCTCCCAACAGCCTTAAGCGTAACAAAATACAAGTCATTACGTCGTCAATGTATGACAACTTGGAAATATATTGCCCAAAGTTTTTAACTTCACGCCGGCCGGTGTTGCCGTGCGTTTCTAGGCGCTTCAGTCTGGAACCGCGTGACCGCTACGGTCGCAGGTTCGAATTCTGCCTCGGGCATGGATGTGTGCGCTGCCCTTAGGTTAGTTAGGTTTAAGTAGTTCTAAGTTCTCGGGGACTGATGACCACAGATCTTAAGTCCCATAGTGCTCAGAGTCATTTGAACCATTTTAACTTCACGTATCCTCGCAGAGAGAATCATTCTAGATATTATGCTCCATAAACCCTGTGATATCACTGATGCATTTGATTACCCAGAGGCCTTCTACCAGCTTCAAATTGTGCAATCTTATTTTGACTTCTATTTCGCAACTAGCCACTGGCGCTCCTTTCACTCTAATCAGTGTTACCTTACAGGGTTATTCAGGAGTATGTCTGAGGTTCCAGAAGATAACTGCACAAAAAGCACAAATATACAGAAAAATGACACATATGGGTGGATAGAGCATCTCTCGGAATTTATTTTTGTGTACACACTGTGGTGCAGTTGCACTAGGGGCACGCGTGTCAGAATATGTAGAGAAATTATATGCTCCGTATTGTCACTTCAAATCAGTTTGTGTCTGCAGACAGACAACTCCTATATGGACTGCTGTAGTTCGGCAGTCAAGCACCTTGCATGCACATACAGACGTTTGCCACGTCACAAATGGCGACCATATCAATCTCCTACAATGTGAGTTACAAACTTCCATGAGGAGCTCGATCCACTGATATGTGTCTATTTTCTGTAGGTCTTGTAGTTTTCGTACAGTCGTCCTCTGAAATCCCAAGCTACTTATGAATAACTTTGTGTTTCAACTCCTACGAGGACTATTAGGAAAGTAAGGTCAGATCGGGCGCGAAGTGGAAACCGCAGTGAATATTCGATGAAGCTACGCACATATGCGTTGGGCAGTGTCTCTAGTATGCCTATCGATCGAGTCACGTCGCGCTTTTCAGTTCTGAGCGTACAGTGAGCGCATAGAGATGCCTAGAAAATAGTGTCACCTGACAAGTATGAGGGGCTGGTGAGAAATTTCGCCTGATGTCGTGCAGCCTACATAACATAGCTGTCATGCGTTTCCTTCTTCAAGAATTCTAGGCCGCACTCTGCAGGGGCAATGAAGACGCTTCTGCAGCGTTTTCGATAGGAAATGTTTGATCGCTCACAACACAGCCCGTAACTGACTCCCCCTGAGTTTCATTTCTGCTGATACGAATCGCTCGCTATGAAGACAACATTTTGGCACAGACAACGAGCTGAAGACCAGCGTAGGGAATTGGCGGGAAGCACAGGCGGTTGCCTTCTGTGACGAAGATATCCGAAAGCTGATACAACAGTACGATAAGTGTATAAGTCAGAACGGAGACTATGTTTAGAAGTTGCTGGAAGATGTAGTTAACTGCCGGCCGCTGTGGCCGAGCTGTTCTAGGTGCTTCAGTCCGGAAACGCGCTGTTGCTAGGGTCGCAGGTTCGAATCCTGCCTCGGGCATGGATGTGTGTGATGCCCTCAGGTTTAAGTAGTTCTAAATCTAGGGGACTGATGACCTCAGATGTTAAGTCCCATAGTGCTTAGAGCCATTTGAACCATTTGCAGTTAACTGTTGTATATAAAATATTTTTGATTTTCACAGTGATTTACATTCCGCAACCAATCGGACCTTACTTTACGAATAGCCCTCGTATTACGCACCTAGGACATTCTCCGCATCACATTTCTTCCCTTGGAACTTTTTAAGATTACCCGTAATGACATCTATGAACTTCCGCCCATAATTCGCCATACTGGTTCCAACATTTGTCCTTCGACAGGTCTGGACCAGGATGGTGATGGCATCATGGCCAAGGACCCAGCCCAAATTCGTGTGGTCTGGAGCAGTATAGTGAGGACATCATGGTCAATGGCCCATCTAACATCCGTGTGGCATTCCAACGCAATACTACGCAGTTTTAAATGAGAATCTGCCTGATGAGAACATAAAAAATCCTGCCAGAGGAACTGTTGCAACCATACAGTAGTTGTTGATACATTGGTCATTTTTTTATAATCCTATCAGCCCTGTACCAGAGCTTCGAACCACCTAACAGGAGTAAATAATCATAGGTAGAAGCAGAAGCAGTTCCGGCAACAAATGAGAAGGAAGAGAAAAAGCTCCGCACATGACACAAGCACTCGGTTGACGCCAATCCACATGTCTACTACCTATAATCCCTGGCGGGCCCTTAAATTTATGACATACACGGCAACTCCTGCACTCGTCTGACACTTACACTTGTCTGTACCTCCCCAACATATACTCACTTTCAATCAGTACACGAGAAGAGGAAAGACGGCAGACGCAAAATCAGTACATGAAAAGAGGAAAGAGGTCAGACGTAAAACCAGTATGCTTACAGTACCTACATGCTGGTAGCTACTAGTAACGGCGTTGTTGGAGATGCTGATTCCGGATGCGAAGTCTCGACACCTCTCGATCTGTCGACACTCGGACTTCGTTTGTAATGATGATAGCATCCTCCAACTGTTCTGACACCAGCAGTGACGATGTCAGAAGGTACAAACTGTCTCTCTACTTCCAAATCAGTCAGCTGTTGTAGTGATAAGACCGCTACAGAGCAGCGGGAAACAATTTGTCAAAGATGACGTTCGGCTCTCCCACCCGGTCATTGTGGGTTCTGTGGACTCACGAGAGTGGCAGGAATCCTTCCGAAGTTACTGCGGGCCGCAGCGAGAAAGAATCCAGGAAAACACTTTCTTGTTACCACAAGCTAGAGCGTATACAGGTACACGCCGTCGTTTCGTGGGCGCAATCTGGGGTCAATACAAGGTGTCTTCGTACTGGTGTACCGGCGGCGGTCGTGCTTGAAAGTCGCACAGGCTGCTGAGAGGGAGAAGAGGCACTAGTTGTGTGCGTCCCAACCCAACACATATTCGGGTGGAGCCTAGCGTGCAATATGAACTTGCCAGCCTGTTTTTAGTAGTTATATGGATGAGAATTGCGTGTCAAAGTACAGAAGATGTACGGGTTAGGCTCCATGACACAACAACAAAGACTGTACTGAATACATGGAGCCAAATGCATGATTCATTGCTTGTTACATATTAAATATACAGTGTGCAACAGAAAGGTATGGCCAAACTTTCAGGTAGAATTCCTCGCACGTAAAGTAAGAAAATATGTTACATTAAGATGGCTCCGGAAATGCATTGTTTCCACGTTAAAGCTCTGTTTCTACAACTCCTTAGCACGTTAATAGAGGAAACACACGGGAAAAGAATGTATCAGCACCGTATGAAACATGCTTGTAAATGAAATGTTCAAAATGCCCTCCGTTAGCTAGGATAAATGCATCAACGGGCAGTCGCACTGAATGCCTGATGCTCTGCTGTAACGTCTATTGCGCATTGTTTCTAAGTCTTCTGCAATACGGGCACGTACACCTCGTACATCTTGTACCGGGATTCCTTACGAAGGAGCTTTCAAATACAGCCACAAACATACATCTCGCGGGTTTTGGATTGGAGTACGTGGAGGCCAAGTAACTGATACACCTGTACCTGTCACAAAACTTGCTATTTAGAGGCCTACAAATATTAACACTAAAGTGAGAAGGAATCCCATTGTGCATCAAGTACATAACTGGTCGCACTCGTAAAGGCATATTTGCTAGCAGAACAGGTATAGTATTCTCCGAGAAAGTGCGGTTGGTTTCTCCGTTGCGCCTGGGTGGAAGAACATGAGGCCGCCCAAACGTTGACAAAAAATCTTTGTTGATGACGTGACAGTACAATTTCGTGAGGATTCTCTACAGCCAATACAAGTTGACTGTGAAAATTTACACTCTGATCACGTTGAAACAAAGCCTCTTCCGTGAACAGCAAGTTTGCATTGAACTGGTGGTTGACACATTGTTGAATGAACCATCCGCAGAAGTTTACCAGTGCAGGAATATCAGCTGCTGATAGAACCCTTACACCCTATACATGATACGGATGCATTAGGTTCTCATGTAGCACTCTTCAGACAGTCATGTGGTCAGCATCACTTGTTGCAGCTAATTATCTTAAGCTGAACCTGGTGTTGTCAACTGCGCAAACGAGTTTCTCCCCCAGTTGCAATGTCGTCTTGTTCATAGGCCTCCTCCCCATTTCGAGTAGTGGACTTAAACGTCCCATGCTCCCTAAAACGACGATCAGTTGCTGCAAAAGTCCCCCTGTCTGGACAGCGACGTTCTGGAAATCTCCCGATGCAAGCGTTGACCGACACGGCTATTTGCATCTGTTAATCCGTACAGCAAATGAGCATCTACCAACTCCGCATTTCAGTACACTTCCACTGAACTGTGCCAGAAACCAAGTCCGTGATGGACAACTAAATAGCTGATGTTACGATGCTTGCGCAGTCTGCAATGAATGCTAAACAGTGGGTGCTAAGTGTGTGATGTTACTAGAGCAATGAGGTTAGACGCATGTCAACACAAGCAATGAAGTAAGTCACATGTCAAAATTAATTTCGTTTCATTGGAACAATAGACACTGGCAGTGAACCGAGGAACTACAACTTATTGTACGTCCTAACCAAACTAATGTGAACATTTCAAGCAGGAAAATGTTTCATGTGTGCTGCTACGTTCTGTTTCTGTGTGTTTCCCATCATGGAGGCAGTAGGTATTCAGGTATTCCAATTCCTCACAACTACATTTGTTACAGTGATTCAGGGTAAATTTTTACCAGTCGTATCTTTGTAGCACTTACCACTTCGGTTTCAGATGGTTGCTGCTCCAACTACTTGCTTCTGGTGACAGTAGTGTAAGTTGACCAATGCCAGGTCTTCATAAATATCTTGACATTTCAAAGTAACCCAGCAGCACTGAATTAATACTGTTTGTTTTTACTTCTTATGAACATCTGATTTCCGTCTGGCACGATACAAACTAACCCAGAGTATTGGATGCAGGAAAAACTTTTTGTTTTTTAAGACAGGTCTAAAGTTATCCTGAATGACTGTAACTTTGTACCAGTGTTAAAATTGAAATTTTCTCCTATAGGGCATAGTTAGCATATATATTCACGTTTCCAAGGACTCAGTAACTATAGATGTAAAATGTTGCATATATCTGTTCTGATGTACAATTTATTTCGCGACCAGTATATTCGAAAAATGGTGAAAAGTGCTACAAAGTTACCCCGACTGATTGTATTACTGTATTACTTTGCAGAGGTCATCTGGAAACTATCTACGCACATTAAAAAAAGTTTTGAATCACCCCAGTTCCTATAACTTCTGAAGATAAACGTTGACTGTGGATATTGTATCACAGACACAGTCCCTTTTACTGTTCAGAGATGTCACTTAACCCGCCCAAAGATGTAAACAACCATGCACGAGCAGCGCCTATTAGATGGAGGAGGTCCGACAGCCGATCAGTTCCAGTCATTCCATCGGGAAGGAGATACACGGTTCGTGTTGTCTGTAGTTCAACCATGCCTAGACAGTCAATACCGCGGTTCGGTCGCGTCCGCATTGTTACTTTGTGCCAGGAAGGGCCCTCAACAAGGGAAGTGTCCAGGCATCTCGGAGCGAACCAAAGCGATGTTGTTCTGACATGGAGGAGATACAGAGAGAGAGGAACTGTCGATGACATGACTCGCTCAGGCCCCCGAAGGGCTACTACTGCAGTGGATGACCGCTACCTACGGATTACGGCTCTGAGGAACTCTGACAGCAACGCCACCATGTTCAATAATGCTTTTCGTGTAGCCACAGAACGTCGTGTTACGACTTATACAGTGCGCAATAGGCTGCATGATGCGCAACTTCACTCCCGACGTCCATGGCGAGGTCCATCTTTGCAACCACGACACCATGCAGCGCGGCACATATGGACCCAACAAAATGCCGAATGGACCGCTCAGGATTGGCATCACGTTATCTTCACCGATGAGTGTCGCATATGCCTTCAGCCAGACAATCGTCGGAAACATGTTTGGAGACAACACAGTCAGGCTGTCCAGCGAGAGCAGCAAGGTGGAGGTTCCCTGCTGTTTTGGGGTGGCATAATGTGGGGCCGACGTAAGGCGCTGGTGGTCATGGAAGGCGCTGTAACGGCTGTACAATACATGAATGGCATCCTCCGACGATAGTGCAACAATATCGGTAGCATATTGGTGAGGCATTCGTCTTCACGGACGACAATTCGCGCCCCCATCGTGCACATCTTGTGAATGACTTCCTTCAGGATAACGACATCGCTCGACTAGAGTGGCCAGCGTGATCTCCAGAAATGAACCCTATCGAACATGCCTGGGATAGACTGAAAAGGGCTGTATGGACGACGAGACCCACGAACCACTCTGAGGCATCTACGCTGAACAGCCACTGAGGGGTGGGACAATCTGGATCAACAGTGTCTTGATGATCTTGTGAATTGTATGCCACAACGAATACAGGCATGCATCAATGCAGGAGGACGTGCTACTGGGTATTAGAGGTACCGGTGTGTACAGCAGTCTGGTCCACCACATCTGAAGGTTTCACTGTATGGTGGTACAACATGCAATGTGTGGTTTCGATGAGCAATAAATGGACGGAAATGATGTTTATGTTGATCTCTATTCCAATTTTCTGTACAGGTTCCGAAACTCTCTGAACCGATGTGATGAACTATCCACTTTCCTTAATCTCATCCAGTATTTCGCACCCCAGTTGATTGGATGCAGCCCAAGTTGCACTTAACAGTCCTACAAACGTCGCCACGTAGGCACAGGAGTTTCTTATAACGTCCCCTGCTGGATGCTACGAAAGAGGTAACCGCGTTACCTACTGACTTTAGAACATCCCACCGCTGTAGTGAAACTCATTTCAGACGTTAACAGGGACAAAAAATTCCTTAAGTTCGACCTTCAAAGCTCTGAACTATTTAGCAGCTACTTATACTAGTTTTGCGTATAAAGAAGTGGCAACAATGCCATAACATAAAGAATGTGCGTCGAATGGCATGCGCGCTGTCTGTAGCTGATAGAATTTCAGGTGAAGTAGTGCAATGAGTGGTGATGGTTGTGTTTGAGCCAGTTGCAGTGCATACTGTATGAAAGGGCGGGAGGCCAGTTCAAGCGCCATAACGGTATGTTTAGGAAACATAAAAACGTGCGTGGATCAAAATTGAAGTGGCACGGGGTCGGAGTGCACAACAATGTTTTTGGGGACTGCGTAAGGCGTGTGGTGATGCAGCACTGCCATATCGCATGGTGGCGAGTGGGTGACGGTGTTTCGGGAGACATGTCATTCAAGATCTCCCCAATGAAGGGGAAAACCTTGGTTCTCCTCGCCCACAACATGTACGCCGTGAATCAACTGTTACCAGAGTGATGGTTGTTGTGGTTACGATATCCAAGATTTACTCCTGCATGTGCCACAGGGACAGACGGTCACTGCAACCTCCTACAGTAATTTTTTGAAATGGTTCAAATGGCTCTGAGCACTATGGGACTTAACATCTGTGGTCATCAGTTCCATATACCTTAGAACTACTTAAAGCTAAATAACCTAAGGACATCACACACATCCATGCCCGAGGCAGGATTCGAACCTGCGAGCGTAGCGGTCAAGCGGTTCCAGACTGAAGCGCTTAGAACCGCACGGCCACACCGGTCGGCCGTAATTTTTTACATCACCTTCGTACCGCACGCAGAAGAAAACGACAGTACCTTCTGGCAGTGCATGCCATAATCCTTCATGACTAGGCTCGATGCCACACTGTGAACCCCGTGCAGGAGCTCGTGCGTATGTGAGGCGTCGAAGATAATGGAACATCCACCGTATTCACCCGATATGAGTCCGTGCGACTACGACCTGTTCTCCATAATAAAAGAACAGTCTCGTGGAGCGCCCTACAGCACAATTGAAGACATCATTTATGCTTTACGTGGGTCCTTACGAGAGATAGAGATGGATTCGCTAACGGTATACGCTGTCTTCCATCTGTGTGGTGAGGAAGGTGATCGAGATGCGGGACGATTATTCTGAGGGCATGTAAGACTGTGAATTCTGTCAATATGTCTGGAATTATAACAGTGTTGCCACTACATTTTAGCCAACCCATGTAATACTGAACTAAGGCGTCATACGTACACGTAAGTCAGGTACATAATTTATTTTCTGATAGAGATTATCAAAAATGGCTCTGACAAGGGAACCTCCCCGTTGCACCCCCCTCAGATTTAGTTATAAGTTGGCACACTGGATAGGCCTTGAAAACCTGAACACAGACCAATCGAGAAAACAGGAAGAAGTTGTGTGGAACTATGAAAAAAATAAGCAAAATATACAAACTGAGTAGTCCATGTGCAACATAGGCAACATCAAGGAAAATCCGGGCTTAGTATCGCCGTGGTCCCGTAGTTAGCGTGAGCAGCTGCGGAACGAAAGGTCCTTGGTTCAAATCCTCCCTGGAGCGAAAAGTTTAATTTTTTATTTTCAGATAATTATCAAAGTTCAGGTACTCACACATAATCAACTTCGCTCTCCAAAATTCCAGGACATGTTCAGATTTGCTTGGACATATGCAGGATTTGACAGTGTGCACACAGAAAAATTTGAAAACGTTAAAAACATATGTTTTGACAGAGTACAGTGAAAGCTGTGCGACTGTGAAACAGTTGCATTCATTTGTTGCAGTTTATGTGACAAACTCTTATGTTTTCATCACTTTTTTGGGAGTGATTATGACATCCACAAGAAAACCTAAATCGGGCAAGGTAGAAAAATCTTTTCACCCATTCGCCAAGTGTAGAAGTTAGGTGGGTCGACAACATATACCTGTCATGTGACGCACATGCCGTCACCAGTGTCGTATAGAATATACCAGACGTGTTTTCCTGTGGAGGAATCGGTTGACCTATGACCTTGCGATCAAATGTTTTCGGTTCCCATTGGAGAGGCACGTCCTTTTGTCTACTAATCGCACGGTTTTGCGGTGCGGTCACAAAACACGGACACTAAACTTATTACAGTGAACAGAGACGCCAATGAACGAACGGACAGATCATAACTTTGCGAAAATAAAGAAAGTAAAATTTTCACTCGAAGGAAGTCTTGCACCAAGGACCTTTCGTTCCGCAGCTGCTTACGCTAACCGCGGGACCACGGCGCTACTAAGCCTACGCTAGCCTTGATGTTGCATATCTTGCGCATGGACTACTCAGTTTGTATATTTTGCTTATTTTTTTCATAGTTCCACACAACTTCTTCCTGTTTTTTCGATTGGTCTGTGTTCAGTTTCTCAACGCCTATCCACTGTGCCAACTTATAACTAAATCTGAGGGGGGTGCGATGGGGAGGTTCCCTTGTGAGCACTATAGGACTTAACATCTATGGTCATCAGTCTCCTAGAACTTGGAACTACTTAACCATAACTAACCTAAGGGGATCACACAACACCCAGTCATCACGAGGCAGAGAAAATCCCTGACCCCGCCGGGAATCGAACCCGGGAACCCGGGCGCGGGAAGCGAGAACGCTACCGCACGACCACGAGCTGCGGACGATAGAGATTATCGCTCGGTGGTTAGGAAAGAGATCAGTAATCGAGGTGGAACGGCTGCCACATTAATGTTAGCAGCCCTGGCGGCGCAGTGTTTGCACATTGATGCCGCTCCGTGCCCAGGCAGCGCACGTCTGCACAGGGAGATAAAAAACCCCGCTCGGCGTTAATCCTGCCCTTCCCGGCGTTGCGAGCAAAATAAATCAGAGCGTAGTGGATCGGTATCAGCGACGTTCCTCGCTGACGTGATGTATTTAAGCTAATCCTTTATTTGGCTGCCTGCTGTTCTTGGAAAGTCCATACCACGCACAGAGTTTGTTATTATCCATTAAGGAATGTACTATGCAGGCCGGGTCGTGGACTTCTTTAATTATCCAACAAGGCAACCAGATTTTCCATCTCATACGGCATTGTAATTTCGTCACACGCCAGAATTCGGCATATTATTTACAGGGCGTTACAAAAAGGTACGGCCAAACTTTCAGGAAACATTCATCACACACAAATAAAGAAAAGATGTTATGTGGACATGTGTCCGGAAACGCTTAATTTCCATGTTAGAGCTCATTTTAGTTTCGTCAATATGTACTGTACTTCCTCGATTTACCGCCATGATTTCATACGGGATACTCTACCTGTGCTGCTGGAACATGTGCCTTTAGAAGTACGACACAACATGTGGTTCATGCACGATGGAGCACATTTCAGTCGAAGTGTTCGTACGCTTCTCAACAACAGATTCGGTGACCGATGGATTGGTAGAGGCGGACCAATTCCATGGCCTCCACGCTCTCCCGACCTCAACCCTCTTGACTTTCATTTATGGGGGCATTTGAAAGCTCTTGTCTACGCAACCCCGGTACCAAATGTAGAGACTCTTCGTGCTCGTAGTGCTCATATTGTGGTCGGCTGTGATACAATACGCCATTCCCCAGGGCTGCATCAGCGCACCAGGGATTTCATGCGACGTAGGGTGGATGCATGTATCCTCGCTAACGGAGGACATTTTGACCATTTCCTGTAACAAAGTGTTTGAAGTCACGCTGGTACGTTCTGTTGCTGTGTGTTTCCATTCCATGATTAATGTGATTTGAAGAGAATTAATAAAATGAGCTCTAACATGGAAAGTAAGCGTTTCCCGACACATGTCCACATAACATCTTTTCTTTATTTGTGTGTGAGGAATGTTTCCTGAAAGTTTGGCCGTACCTTTTTGTAACACCCTGTATATTTTCTGATTATTACCCTCAGAAATGTATCTTTGGCACGAAATGTAATCAAGAAAAGATAGAAAGGAATGAAACACTGAATACCTGTGAACTTAAGGGCGGACTTTAATTTTAGGGGGAGGGGGGGGGAGTGTTGTTCCTTGGTACGCTTTGCAGATCGCCTCTAGCCAGCCCTGTGATATAAGTTTAATAAATTTTCTCGGTTCAATATTAGGTGTGCTGAAGTCTTTTTCAGTAATTAAAGAAATTACTCGCGAAAATTAAGGTTTTTCCAAATACGAAAATGTTTTGCAAAGTACAACATGGTCATGTACATAGATACAAATATTAGATTTTATTTAACCATTTATTTACTGTAAATGTATAAAATATAAAATAAGGGATCAAAATGTTTACATTAATATTAGATGAATTGTTACTGAGGTAATAGTAAATTATTTTATTTATTTAAAAAATAATAAAAAGTCATTAAAACACTTACAGTGTTCAGATGGCTTGTAAGTTCCAACAGGATTAGACAGGCGACGTACATTAGGGACTGAAAACTCCCAAGAGAATCATACAGCTAGAATTATTGCTTCAGGTGGTATTTATAAAAACTGTTGTTTTTTCACTAACACGCAAAAAATATTACACTCTGTACGTTTTCAATGGGGTCTTGATTCCACCTTCGCAGATGAGCATAGTTGACATCTGCCTCTTGATCTGACCAGTGAGATACTGTATTTTGAAAAAATACGTCGTTTGGTACCGAAAATGCTGTCTTTCTTCTCTTTGGAGTTCAAAAAGGAGAATTTTGACCCGTTTTGGGCCTTCCCCGATTTTTTTGGACATTTGCTTTCCAAGTATGAGCAGAACAAGTATAGTTCTACGTTTGAAATGAATCAAAGGAAATGTCCCTTTTATGTCACAATATGAAATATAGGAATTCATAAGAGTCATTTTCACCACTGCATAAAACAGTCTGTACCAATACTTTTTTGATTTTCTGTCTATTTCATGAAGAGATCCCAACATGTTACCTTTATCTACGCCATCCACGCGTTCATTATAACATTGTGCTACTGTCAGTGCCCCCATTTCGATTTTTGTTCCGTCAAAAAAATGGTTCAAATGGCTCTGAGCACTATGAGACTTAACATCTTAGGTCATCAGTCCCCTAGAACGCAGACCTACTTAAAGCTAACTAACCTAACGACATCACACACATCCATGCCCGAGGCAGGATTCGAACCTGCGACCATAGCGGTCGCGTGGTTCCAGACTGAAGCGCCTAGAACCGCTCGGCCACTTCGGCAGGCTTTTGTTCCATCTTTCTGGTTTTTGGATGCACTGCATACTTCATTTCCACGATAATTTGAAGGAAGTTACTGCCTTGGACCTGACGGGGCTGCTAAGTCCCAATCATATTTTATTTTACAACTGAATATTACGATGGTACTGTATCGATATTTTATCCAAGTTAACATTAGTGTAAATGAAGGTAACTACTCAAAAAGTATCACCCATTTCAATTCACATATGAACCTTACTATTATTTACGACACTTTACACTGTTGTTTCAAACACCAAGCACTCATTCGCAATACAGCTGTTCACATTCCAGGCCCATGTATAGGCTTCGGTATGACGTGCAGGCTGTACTGACATGCGGCGTAGGAAGCAAAAACTGAATGGATTTGGACTATTCTGTCCCTGCATGTCTAATTGACTGCTGACTTACATAATTCCGCACAGAACCTGCCAGGACTCGTACGTCCCGCCAGTAAATAAAGGATTAAAAGAGTTGCAATCAAGAAAATCTGGTCAGTAATTTATTTATTAGTCTATCTGTTAAATTATTACTGTACTACACACCAATCATCAGTACTTGAAATCATATTAAGCAGAATTATCAAAAACCTATTACAAGTTAAGCACACTTTGAAACAGAAGCTATCAGAAACTGTAAGAGGCAGTCAAGTGAAAACGAGAGAGATGCAAAACAAATTAAGTAAACCGTTCATTATTTCGCAAGTAAGTGCCATAACTGTAAATACATTTGTCCCACTGTGAGACAAGACGGTCAATGCCTCCATGGAAAAATGTTTGCGGTTGCCTAAGGAACTATGACTGTACCCAGGCCTACAACTCTTAGTCAGAAGCAAGTCGATTACCACAAATGTTTTTTATCGGAGCTCCAAGAATACGGAAATCGTATGGGGATAGATCGGTGTTAAATGATGTGTAAGCTTTTCCAAGCGAAACGACTGCAGCTTAGTCGAAACATGTGGGCCTGATCACATGTTGCCAAGCTTGCTTCGAGTACGCTGCAGAAGTTTCGCTGGGATGCCCTTACACACACAAGATAGAGCATTTAAATGTGTAGAACGCGAAATATTTACAAAACCTGCAAGAAACAGTAACTTACGTCCAACAACAACAAAAACTTTAGAAAATGGAGGGAACTCCTTATGGCGCTCTAGTGTGCATTCCTTCACGTCTCCGAGGACCGTGGTCTAGTGGCTAGTTTTGCTGCCTCTGGATCACGGGGTCCCGGGTTCGATTCCCAGCCGGATTGGGGGTGTTCTCTGCCCGGGGACTGGGTGTTTCTGTTGTCCTTATCATTTCACCATCATCATTCGTGACAGTATCTCGATTGGACTGCGATAAAATTGGACTGTGTAAAAATTGGGACTTTGTACGCACGCTGATGACCGCGCAGTTGAGCGCCCCACAGACTAAACACCATCATTCCTTCACGTGATCCTAAAATCAGCCACTAAACTGAAGCACCGACCACAGAACATCGTGTGTTCCTAGGTACACTACCCTCTAGATATGTCACTCTTCCCTACGATAGAGATTTCCGAACTTAATAAAAATGAGGATAATGGTAAGAGGCTGTCTCTTCTGATCCAAATTTTGGTTCAATTATCCTATGAGATCTAACTCTTTTAATAAGCTGTAGACATGTAAACTAGCAGCTCTGACATCTTTACATTTCTTCGCATGGAGAGAGACCAGGAAATATGGACACAAGTAATGCTATTAGTAAAATTTTTTGTAATAATAATAATAATAATAATAATAATAATAATCCAATACTGATAACAATGAGGCGAAATAAAAATTGAATAAAAAGACAAAAAAGTGAAGTCTGTGGTGCAAGCCCATGAACGGAATATTGGCCTGACTGCAGGCAGAGTGCAGCTTTTCTATTGGCAGTGGCACTAGTAGGGTGAAGGGTGGCGGGTGCTTCTCATCAGCCTCCTTGTGTCCCCAGAAAAGGTTCCGTTAATCCTTATGAAAGCGGTCTCAATGAATCTGGGCTCATCCTGGTGGGACTGGAGCTATGAAAATTCCCCTCCCCTACCTGAAATTGATCCTGGGACTCCAGGACTGGAGTCAAGTGTGCTACTTGCTAGTCCGCCACAGCCAAAAAAATTTCAAAAGTAATCGTCGAACTGTTAATACATTTACACCGTTGTAAGACAAAATGGTCGATCCTTATTGGAAAAATGTTTATAGTTACCTACAGAACTATGATTGTACCCAGGAGTGCGCCTCTTCGTCCAAAGCAAACCGATGACCATAAATGTCTTTCTTCAGGGTTCCAAAAATATTGAAATCGCATGGAGAGAGATCAGGACAATATGGAGCATGCGCATGGGCTTCCCAATGATACTTCTGCTGTGAAGTCGAAACAACCTTGGCAAAATGTGGGCCTGCCCACAGTGAATTTATATATAGCTACATGTACATAATGTGCCTTCGTATATGAGTGGCTTGCATTACTACTATTGCACATGGAAGAGTGAGCAGGAGTGTGAGAGGTGCATGGGTGAGAGAGTGGGGGTTATTAGGATTTGGGGAACAATAGCAGTTATATGAGGGTGCAGGTGACTGTGGGCAGAGTTAGAGTGGGGTGCAGGAGAGGAAGTTGAAATATGAAAGGTGAGTGGCGGGGGGGGGGGGGGGGTGGGGGGGGGAGAGATTAGGATTGTGAAGACGTAGGGGTAGAGAAAGAAGGTGTGTTGTAGATTCCAGAGAGGGATTGCAAGAACGTGAGGGGCAAGATGAGGGTGAGCAGAGGTGCCATAGTGGGGGTGAATATATTGGGGCAGTGAAGGCGTCAGTAGTAAGTGTCAGTGTATTCAAGGTCAGTGGGTGAGTGGGGGTGAATGAGCAAGAGTGGGAGAGTGAAAGACACACACACACACACACACACACACACACACACACACACCACACCACACCACACACACACACACACAAACACACACACACACACACACACACACACACACAGAGAGAGAGAGAGAGAGAGAGAGAGAGTGAGTGAGAGAGAGAGAGAGAGAGAGAGAGAGAGAGAGAGAGAGAGAAGAGAGAGAGAGAGAGATGGAGAGGGAGAGAGATGGAGAGGGAGGGAGAGAGAGATGGAGAGGGAGAAAGAGAGATGTAGTATGAGGGATTGAGTGACTGAAAGTGAGAGTTCGAGCAGAGTATGGAAGAGAGAGAGGGAGTTTGAGTGTTGTGTGCGCGATGTGAAGATGCAGATGGGCGTGTGAAGGGGTCACAGAAGAGAGAGCAAGAGTGTGAACAGTACATGGAAAAGGAAATTGGAGTATGACTGGGCAGTGATTGTGAACAGCAGTGTGACATGGTGCATGAGAGTGAGCTAGAGGGTGAGGAGCCGTGTGGACATGTAGGCAAGAGCATAAGAGTTTAGCGGGAGAGAAAGTTGGAGATTCAGTGTTGTATAGGAGAGATTAATTGGAGGTGAGGTGGTGGGTGATTATAAGCGGACTTAGAAAAAGGGGTGACAGAAGGCAGTAGTGCAAGGAGCTTGGGAACTAGGAGTGCTAGTTGCAAGACCTTGAGCGATCTGAACACTGAAAGATTGAAATCATCCTGCTGCACAGACAATATCTTACTTGGAAAGGGTCTAGTGGGCAAAACTGGTTGTGAATGGAAATACCCTACCTGATCAAAAGTGACCCGACATCCCTATGTAATGCAGAATTGACCACCGGATGTCATGAGAGGCGGACCCACTGGTAGAAATGGATGAGGGAGTATTGTGCTGTCAGTAGAGAAGCAGTAACAGCAGAATGAATCAATCAGGAGAGTTTGAAAGGCGCCAGGCAACTCGTGGATTGACATGTCTCATATATCACCGCATAAGTTTTTTAAAATTGTGCTGATCGCAAAAATTTTTAGTTAAAATTACCAGTTTCAGCCATACAATATTCATCTTAAGAATCTACAACAGAAGCAAAATAATACAGAAGAAATACTGCTATTTAATACAATAAAAGATTAAAAAAAAAGGACAGAACATCTAATATGAATACAATATATTTCTCATTCTGCTATACTTTGCGAGAAATAAAATTAAATAAAAATTTTGTACATTATATGATCGCTTTTAAACTATCATTTGATGTCAAATTCTGTTCAACATATCATTGCTTTTGATTCATTCTATGGAAATCCGTATCATGTTTCTACTGGTCAATGAATGTCTGATGCTGATAATATGGGTGACTGCAAAGAACGAACAGCTAACATATCTGTTCATTTCTTTATATCTCTGTAGTTAATTGCGTGCCCTGTGCTTGTTGTGCTGTGTGAGTTTGACAGAGACTTGAATGAGGAGGAGATTAGTGCTTAACGTCCCATCGACATCGAGACGGAGCACAACCTCGGATTGGGGAAGGATGGGGAAGGAACTCTGCCATGCCCTTTGTCAAAGGAACCATCCCGGCATTAACCTGAAGCAATTTAGCGAAATCACTTAAAACCTAAGTCAGGATGGCCAGACGCGGGTTTGACCCGATAGTTGGATAAGTCCTTACAGAAGGAGAGGAGGGCGACCTCTACCAGCCAGCCCCAAGAGGTCCCTGGAGAGAACAGGCAGCCCTTAGTCGGGCCACTGGAAGCAAATGCAGTGACCCGGACAGAGTACATCTGGTAGTCACTGTCGGGACCAGTCCCGGCGTGGTGCGAGTGATCAAGATTGCACGAGATGCAGCCATTTGCTGTGGGGTCCCAGAGTCTGTCTAAAAGGAGCCAGTATGAAGAACCGCGTAATGCGACCAGGTTTTGACGGCTGTTTGTTGTTACCATTTTTTCCTTTCCCTTTATGGGAGAGGAAGAGCAATGCCACGTGGAATAAAGATGTCTCTCTTTTGCAAGGCTGGAAGTAAGCCAATTGGCTGTTCTATAAAAATATCTGTAATTGGAAGTTCAAGATTCCGTTTTCTAGAAGTTCTGAGAAGTGGAAGTCTGGAGCTCGGCTTTCTCAGAAAACTTTGAGCCGGAAGGAAGCCCATTGGATAATTTACGAAATATTCGCTAGGTGGGGCATCGGATTGCTGTTTTAAAAAGTTATCTCATTGGTCAATGTTTAACGAAGCCTTCTGATTGGTGGAGTTTTATTTAGTGCTTGTTCTTTTGCAGAGGAGAGAGGAAAGGTGGAATACTTTTGGACACTCTGGAAAAGAACGTGGAATAGGATACTCACGATGAGGACATGGAAACAGAAGCTTGAGGTTGGAGACGAAGAGAAGCAGATTTTCTGACCTCGGATATGCGGTGGAGGTCACACTTCTACTTCTAGGGATCAGCCAATCACACGGTGACAGGTTGATTAGCAGAACTGTGGTGAGATTATCTGGCAACATAGGCTTAGGAAAGCAATCCGCAGCGTTTTCAGTCTGTTGCACTTAAAATTCGTTAGGCTCCATGATTTAACAATCGATCAGAGATTCGAGGGCTGATTCATGACCGAGCAGACTATGTCTTTTGCATATGGATTTCATACGACATTCTGGTACCATCGGGCTAATCATTGCGCATCAACACACGGTTATGTATTTTGGAGAATGACCTGCTGAGACGATGATGACTCCGACACACCTGTTCCTTGAAGACTTTGCCAAACCAATCTACATTCGATTTAACAGCTTTGCAATCTTCAAAATTGGTAGTTCCTTGCACTTTGAAGTTAATTGTTCAAGTTAATGTACAGTTATTGCTTTCTTGGCCATACATGTGCTTACGAACAATGATGATAGTAAACAAGGGTTGATTTGGCCAAGACTTTTAATTCAGTAGTTAGATGAAAACCACTTTCAATATTAAACCTTTAACGCTTTTTATAAGTACCAACACCCTGGACTCATTAACGAGGGCCATTCTCTTGATAACGTTCAACCTGTTGCGCTACAGGATCATTTACTTGTCTGACAGTGTGCGGAGCCATTTACCTCTCGCTCGGTCCAGCTGGTGCGGATCATTTTGTTGCTAAAAGTCTTCAAATTCCGAATCAGATTACGCTTTTTGTTGGGAGCAACATCATATCGTTATTTTATTTTTCAATATTATTTTTCATCAGTAAGTAGCTCCTTCCGGTGTAACTCCGAGGCTGCTTCTGTTTCTCGATTTTCAACTTCCACGGTGACCATTTTGGTATCTTCTTAAACGTCAGACAATTTTTGTCTCCAATATATCTCTAACGATTCATATTTGCGTTTCTTCTGTGGTAAGTGTGTTGACGTTATTGCCGTAAGAATGATTAGGGGTTAACGTCCCCGCCGGCCGTTGTGGCCGAGCGGTTCTAGGTGCTTCAGTCTGGAACTGCGCGACCACTACGGTCGCAGGCTCGAATCCTGCCTCGGGCATGGATGTGTGTGATGTCCTTAGGTTAGTTAGGTTTAAGTAGTTCTAACTTCCAGGTGACTAATGACCTCAGATGTTAAGTCCCATAGTGCTCAGAGCCATTTGAACCATTTTGGTTAACGTCCCGTCGACAAGGAGGTCACAACAGACGGGGCACAACCTCGTATTATTTCAAGGGTGGGGAAGGAAATCGACTGTGCCTTTTCAAAGGAACCATACCGTCATTTGCTTGGAGCAGTTAAGGGAAATTACGGAAAACATAAATTTGGGTGGCCGGGCGTGGATCTGAACCGTCGTCCTCCCGAATTCGGGTCTAGTGTGCTAGCCATTTCTCCACCCTGCTCGATCTTACTGCCAATGGTTCTCTGTCTTTCATTTGTGTCTCCACTAACCTCCCAAGCGAGACTTCTTTATATGCTTTGCCATTCTATAGTGCTTCATTTACATTATTATCCTTTTGTGTTCTCCCCTTGCCTCTGTTCGATCTCTTCCGTAAATTCTGCTTTCTTCAGCCATTGGTCTGTAGCGTTTCTTGAAAGACTTTTTTCTTCAGAATGTTCCTTCTGAGAACGTTGTAAGATCCTCTCACACTCGAGTATGCTGTATGCGTTTTCTCCTTTCGTAGGCTATGAAGTTGCAATCTTAGTTGCGAAGCTTATCTAATATTGTAATCTCCTTTAAGCGTGATTGGGAGAATTTCAGAACATTCATTGTCGTATATTACGATATCCCTGTGCCCTTCATCAGTTATGTAAGGCGGTATAAGCTGCCCTAAAAACACATCCACGTTTCTTGTCCCACTGTGTACCTGGGGTTTTAGATTATCTGACTACTTCTTGCTACTGATGCCTGTTACCCTCTGTAACTCTCGATTATATTGTCGTTACGCAATTAGGTATTCAAATGGGAGTATAAAACTCTTTCCTCTCAGTCCAACTATAGAAATTACACTACTGGCTATTAAAATTGCTACACCAAGAAGAAATGCAGATGATAAACGGGTGTTCATTGCACAAACATATTATACTAGAACTGACATGTGATAACATTTTCACGCAATTTGGGTGCATAGATCCTGAGAAATCAGTACCCAGAACAACCACCTCTGATCGTAATAACGGCCTTGATACGCCTGAGCATTGAGTCAGACAGAGCTTGGATGGCGTGTACAGGTACAGCTGCCCATGCAGCTTCAACACGATACCACAGTTCATCAAGAGTAGTGACTGGCGTATTGTGACGAGCCAGTTGCTCGGCCACCATTGACCAGACGTTTTCAGTTGGTGAGAGATCTGGAGAATGTGCTGGCCATGGCAGCAGTCGAACATTTTCTGTATCCAGAAAGGCCCGTACAGGACCTGCAACGTGCGATCGTGCATTATCCTGCTGAAATGTAGGGTTTCGCAGGGATCGAATTAAGGGTAGAGCCACGGGTCGTAACACATCTGAAATGTAACGTCCACTGTTCAAAGTGCCGTCAACGCGAACATGAGGTGACCGAGACGTGTAACCAATGGCACCCCATACTATCACGCCGGGTGATATGCCAGTATGGCGATGACGAATACACGCTTCCAATGTGCGTTCACCGCGATGTCGCCAAACACGGATGAGAGCATCATGATGCTGTAAACAGAAATTGGATTCATCCGAAAAAATGACGTTTTGGCATTCGTGCTCCCAGGTTCGTCGTTGAATACACTATCGCAGACTCTCCTGTCTCTGACGCAGCGTCAAGGGTAACCGCAGCTATGGTCTCCGAGCTAATAGTTCATGCTGCTGCAAACGTCGTCGAACTGTTCGTGAAGATGGTTGTTGTCTTGAAAACGTCCCCATCTGTTGACCCAGGGATCGAGACGTGGCTGCACGATCCGTTACAGCCATGCGGATAAGATGCCTGTCATCTCGACTGCTAGTGATACGAGGCCGTTGGGATTCAGCCCGGCGTTCCGTATAACCCTCCTGAACCCACCAATTCTATATTCTGCTAACAGTCATCGGATCTCGACCAACGCGAGCAGCATTGTCGCGATACGATAAATCGCAATCGCGATAGGCTACAACCCGACCTTTATCAAAGTCGGAAACGTGATGGTACGCATTTCTCCTCCTTAAACGAGGCATCACAACAACGTTTCACCAGGCAACGCCGGTCAACTGCTGTTTGTGTATGAGAAATCGGTTGGAAACTTTCCTCATGTCAGCACGTTGTAGGTGTCGCCACCGGCGCCAACCTTGTGTGAATGCTCTGAAAAGCTAATCATTTGCATATCACAGCATCTTCTTCCTGTCGGTTAAACGTCGCGTCTGTAGCACGTCATCTTCGTGGTGTAGCAGTTTTAATGGCCAGTAGTGTATTACGGCGTTACTACCTCCACCTTGTCGTTGGAATTTACCAGTATTTCTAAATTTTTTCAGAATTTTTTCCAGCATATCCTCAATTTACAGTCTGATACGTGACTAGCGCATCGTGAATACGCGCCGATTATAACCGTTTTAAATAACTTTACAGGCGGGAAATAATGGATCTAACCGTTCGAGTTATCGGGATTTGAAGGAATGACGTGTCCTACCGCAAGCTACAGGCATAATCTGTAGCGCTACTGTTGTTCACGCGGACTGCAAAATGTCTCCTATATTTTTTCCGTAGATAGTAGAAAGGAGACACTACGAAAGTAATCCCCGAACAGAAATCCCTTGTGAAGGGTAGATGAAGAAAAGTCCCGCTATTCCGCCACATAAGGCTTGTGAGGTGAGCAGTCCAAATTAGGTTGCATTAACTAAACAAACATTGTTTTTTAGCCTTGTTTCACAACCGCAGCATAGAAGCAAAACTTTGGGCCCCAGTCCACCGTAGTTAAAAATATCTTGGGTGATGCAAAACTTTAGTCCGGTCACTGTAGTGTAATTGATTAATGTGTAATAATGTATGTAATTTGTTAAAAAACTGCTCATTGATGTAATTGTATATTAAGCTATAGATCGATACCTTAAGAAGTTCAGATTATCTTTGCCTTGTCATCATGTTTATCTGTGCATTATCATCTTTGGGAATCAGTCAGTAATGTACTTGAAGATGGTCTTATAACCCGAAACATAAGTTGTGCAAAAAAATTAATAATAAATTGTGAAACAAGGCTAAAAACAGTGTTTGTTTAGTTAACTTACAATGTTTCAAAAAGAACCCACAGTTGATTCAATTACAATGAATTAGGGTGAACGATTTCAGGTCCAATATACGTTAAATCAATCATATACAAACAATGTTGTACTTGACAACGCTTACGTATTACATTTTTTTATCGGAAACGTCCTTGCCAATACTCTTTTAAACATAGAAAATATCTTTGTATGTACTCCTGTGTAATAGAACAGAAAGTAAACTTGCATTCACAGTGTAGTTGAGTCAGATCTGGTAGCATAGTGGCAATCGTGCCTGGAAACTGAGACGTCTCGGAATGGAATACCTGCCGGAATAACGAAATTTTCAGTTTACATTTAATCTAGCTTTTATCTCTCGACAATGTGAGGAGTACCAGGAACGACACGTGGCTCGGATTCGTCGTTAAAAAGCAGGTCCTCTTTCCCGATTCGATGACTGAGTAGATTAGAGACATGCAAGTCGCCGAAGTGGTGTCCTATTGAAAGACTTGTTCCCGGCCACTGGGCAACACGAAATTCTTATTATTCTTAACCCAGTCCAGCAGAGCGCGTCGTGTTTCCAATCGTGACGAGACAATACGGCTTACGTTGAAAGGGAATTTCAAGTTTAGACCATGTAAAAACGGAGACAACCGCGTGGGATGTGTCGACCAAGCTAGTAAACAATAGTCTCTATACGTTCATCATTTTGGCCTCTAGGCGTCCAATAATACAAAATACCGAGCAACGTGGTGCGCTAATAAGTTGGACTGCTGGATACTTGGAATTAAACTTTGATCAATGATAGTGTGTTCAGTTCACTGTCCATCAAGGTGGTGAATAAATCCTGTTTCGCACCATTATCATCTCGGACGCTTCTCATCGCTATTTGAGGACTGTACGTAATCGGGACGGATCCTTCAACTTCCTGTCGAGTCCTGCATTCAATATTTTGGAGATAGGTTCGTCTTTGAAGAAGACGTTGGACGAGCACACTGCGTCAGCTCACGAATAGCTGGTCCCAGGAGCCATACTTGGCTGACCAGCCCCACTGACGCTGCCGTTCTCCATTGACAGTGGTTCCTAAGAGCCCGGTTTCGATTCCCGGCTGGGTCGGGGATTTTCTCAGCTCAGTGACTGGGTGTTGTGTTGTCTTCATCATAATTTCATCCCCATCCGGCGCGCAGATGGCGTCGAATTTAATAAGACCAAGGCGGCTGGACTTGCCCCGTAAGGGGCCTCCCGGCCAATGACGCCAAACGCTCATTTCCATTTCGTTGACAGTAGTCCACATCTTGTTGGACTGTCCCAAACTAGCCGCCCTGAGGGGACTTCTAAACTTCCTGACGCACTAGCTATGGTGTTAGATAACAATGCCTCAACGGCTGATCTTATTTTAAATTTTATTCGAGAGAGAGGTTTTTATCACTCAGTCTAAGGGTGGGCGCCTGGCCTTATCCCTCAGATCTTCACCCGACCTGCATTTTAACTCTTTCTCTCTCCATCTGGTGCTGTCTGTTCGACTTGGTGTTCGTCTTTTCACCATCTGTTTTTCTCTTGCCTTGTGTTTTTAGGCTGGATATTTCAGTGTGTTGCAGAGTGGCTGGGTCATCCTTTTTATTGTTGTGATCAGCCAGCCCAGGCCGTCTGACATATTATTTCAACACCTTCTAGTTATTTCAACACCTTTTAGTTCATGTTTTCAGTTTTGGCTTGCTACTTTCGTTTTCTTCTTCGGTGTTGTTAAACAATATTCTTTTGGGGTGTCGTTTTAATCCAAGACCTGCGTGACTAAGGGCCTTGTTAAACTAGGCCGCCTGGCGGCACAGCCAGCCACGCCACTGCTGTTCCTATGAAGCCTAGTTTACACGATGACACTAGGTTGCAGGCAACTGCGCAACCGGCCACTGCGCGTGCCCGCCACGCGTTTGTGCAACTCTTCGGTGAAACTAAACAGTTTCGGCGTGTTCCCACTTTGGCGACACTAGTTGCATGAGTTTTCAGGTTATGTGTGTTCGTTGAGTGTAGACAACCTGAAATATGAAGTGGGGAACGGAGAATAACGTTCGCTTTTTGGATATCTATGCTTTGCATAGGTGTTTGTGGGATTTCAATGATGCTGATTACAGAAATAAGCAACATATTGCTGCTTCTGAGACACTCACGTGCGATCAGAACACAGATAGTTTGACAATATCTGAGCTGCAGGGCAAAAGTTATTGAATTAGAAGCACATATACAACTGAATTAAGAAAAATACGAGCAAATGTAATTCTAGCTGTAGGAATGCTCTTGTCTACAAGACTAAAATCCCACGTTCGAGTTGACCGATCTTGTTTTTAAGGAATAGTGTTGACACGAGGGAAGGCTACGAAAATCAAGAAGCTACATTCTTCATTCAATATTCATCTATTTAAAACGTCGCAGCAGTGCTCCCCAATCACATATGTTTGAATTTTGAAATATTGCCACTGTACAGATCTATCTTCAAGAGAGTAGTTTGCAAATCATCTCTTCTTAATGCGGCCTGATTCGAATAATTACTGCTGTTAATGTTAATAATTATTACTGTTAATAATTATTGGTGTTAATGAAAAAGCTTCATTACCAACTAAAACCGCATCTAATAGCATGCCGACTGTTCTCGATTATAATGCTTTCAATGATATATGTAATTTCATTTCTGGCGACAGTGCTTCATGCATTACAATATCTTTATTCCTTATCGCATAATTTACTCTATTTAGAAGAAAAATGGTTCAAATGGCTCTGAGCACTATGGGACTCAACTGCTGTGGTCATAAGTCCCCTAGAACTTAGAACTACTTAAACCTAACTAACCTATGGAGATCACACACAACCATGCCCGAGGCAGGATTCGAACCTGCGACCGTAGCGGTCGTGCGGTTCCAGACTGTAGCGCCTTTAACCGCTCGGCCACTCCGGCCGGCTATTTAGAAGAAACGTTAACAGTTCTGGAGACATTCTAAAATGATTAAAAGAACTTCTTGGGTCTTCCATTATAAATTATTTCAACAAGGATGCTGAGCAACCGAGCTGACGTCTTTTCTTCATCCAGTTACGAATCGAAACACGTTTCTTATTTTTTTCTCATGCAGCGATTCCACGCAACAAGCTTTAACTCCATCACAACTCATGCGACATGCAGCTGCCAAAACTTTCATTTCAGACGCGACTCAGGAACCCACAAAACGACGAAACTGAAGTGTATATTGGTTTCGCCGTGTCTACAGTCAAATATGAAACCGTTTGCGTGCAACTCATTCCATGCAACGAGTGGCGCAACCCAATGTCGTCGTGTAAACTAGGCTTTACACTAGGCCGTAGTCATCTGCTCCACCGGTGGCGCAACAGTCACTCGTTGTTTCAGGCTACGGTAGTTGGGCAGTTCCCGCTAATCGAGCAGTCTGTTTTCCTCGCACACGTTTCTGCGCACTATTTCATTTGCTTCAGTGTGTCTAGTGAACTGCAGAGTGTCACTGTGGAAAGGAGTGAAAGTGTAGAAACGACAAAAGGGAAAAACATGAAGCTGGAAGAAGCACTGAACGAATGCTAGAAGTTATTGGACACACATGTGAATACCGAAGATTCCATTTGTGCAGTTGAACAACGTCCCGCAGTTTGGAAAACCAGTTCTGGAGCTTACAGTAATAAGCAGCTAAAACAATGCTTGGAATGAAATTATTTGTTAACTCATACCGGATTTTGAGAAGCGGTACTCGGTTGAGAGGAATAGCCTTTGTAAGTATTTAAAGCAAATAATTTAATAACTTTCAATACAATTTATCGGTTTACTTACCTCAAAATGACTACGAGTTTTTCTTCTGGTGAGATACACTTTCTCATTTTCGTTTCTTTCCCGGTAATATCAGCCTTCATTAACGAAAAGAACCCAAAGAAAGACGGTTTAGACATTCGTAGGTAATTAAAAAAACTTGTTGTCATTCAAACACAGTTCATCAAAAAGAGTATAATACAACGCTTTAGATTCTCTTAACGATAACATAGGGTGTACATGCCTCTTCCTCTCCCTTCGACTTCTCCTTTTCATTAAAAGTGCTAGGAGGAACATGTATGTATAGCTGTTGTGCGACATGTTCCCTGGTCACAAGTGCACGGAAAACTGATGACGCGGTGGCCAAACCGAGTAGTGGTGGCAGGACTGGCGACCCAATGTAATAGCCTCCATTTGACTCAGTGCCCCGCCGAGACTCTGCGCCACCAGTGGTGGCTGATGTGGTGGCGGGCACGGGGGTGAAAGCTATATGGGTGAAGAGGCAACAAGCCACGTAGTTCCATTCCAGACCACTAGAGGCGCTAGGGGTCAAACGAAGCTGGCATTGACCAATGAGAGCTGTCTAAACTCCAGTGGTGGTTGTTTTGAAATATTCTATCGTCTTGCTCTGCACTGACGTCTGTGGTCCTCGGTTACAGTCGTCTTTGTATTTGTTTCATATTTACATACTACTCATCTTCATTATAAACATAAATTCATAAAGTTCACCGTGGAATTGAAGAGATTCCCTGCTGGAAAACGTCCCCAATTAATTGTAAGGTAAGACATTTAATTTTTCATTAAATAATCTCGTGGCCTATAAATGAAATGTATTCTCTTCTATTGTGGATTAAGCAGTATGGTTTCCGTTTGTTTATTTAAATAACTTTGATATGTCTGTAGTAGTTTTATTTAATGAAGACTTTTATGTTTTTTGCAGAATATTCAACACAACAGATTGACAATGAAATACTCTTGCGAGTTGCCTGGCTGTTCATCTGGCTATTACTTGAGTTCAACGGAAGAAATTTGCAACAAGCATTTCTACAGGTTGGTTTCCAAACCAACCTCAAGAGTTGCTTCTAAAGTGGAAGAGTGTTTGTAAACTGTCAGCAAATGTGAACTGTGCTTCTTATTTTGTTTGTGAAGATCATTTTTTCGAAGAAGATTTTATGAATAAAAGTAGGCATAGGCTGAACAGGGGTGTGTTTCCAAAACATGTGACAGGTGTTGCTTGTGAAATTGCCAAAATCGGTAGTGAATCAGGTGACACTGTTGTTAATAATGAATTGGGCCTACCAAGCACCAGTGGTGCTATGGCAACTGTTCATTTTACAGCTGCTAATACCAGAAGTGAAACTGGTGTTAATGAACAGTTAAAAGAAAATTTTTCTTGTGTGCTTGAGAAATAAAAAGTAAGTTTTGTTTTCATTTCACTGTTTTTATCCACCTTTCCTGCTTTTGGTACTTGATATTGACGTTTTCTGTTTTGTGATGAAGGATTTACAGTAGAAAGATGTAGGACCTTTAAGAAATTAATGGTCAGTAGTGCAAGTTTGCTGGGCAGTTACTCAGAACTTATAATCCTGAAACATAGTTGTAACAACTTTTAGAATTCTTCATTAATTAATACTGAGATAAATATTTCTTAATTAAACCTCTTTAACTGCTGCTTATTCTCTTAATAATAGGCTTTTTTTCTCCATTGATCCAGCAGTTTGTATGACGTAAAAATTATGACATTATTCAGGAATATTTGTAGTCCAGTTTACCTGCTACAATGCTATTTTTCTTTTGCTTCAATTATTTACACTACAAGCTTGTTTCGACTTACTCTCAGTTTCAAGTGTTGCATCTAGTTCTTATGAACCATAAAACATGCTGGAGCTTTTACATGTTGATACATAACAATATAAGGATGTCAATTTAAAAGTCTATTTTTGACGTCTAGGCCTGACAGTCGCTGCTCCTATCATGTTTTCTTGTCTGTCAGACGCAAACGTCAAAAATAGACTGAAAATATTACTGAATAGGTTTCTCTCTGCTGTAGTACAGTGTGCTATAGCTGTGTTTCAATTATTTTATTATGATGCCAGCCAAAATAATTACATAGCACGCCCAGAAAAATAAGGTAATAGAAGTAAAAGAAAAATAAAGACCTACAACGTAAGTAAACTGGGGGGGGGGGGGATGCAACCCGCAATGTTTTCATATTTTAGTCCATCTCCATACCACTTGAGGCGCTGCTGTCGGTCTGTGTTTCCCACTTTTAACACAGGAGTTGCGTTTCTCTTTTTTCTTGTTCTGTGGTGTCGGGGCAAGGCAGCCAGCTTCTGGCGGCGCCACTGCCTGCCTTAGTCTAATAAGCTCATAACAATCTGGCGTGGCTGGCTGCGCCGCCTGGCGGTCTAGTGCAATAAGGGCCTAAGGAAAAAGAGACTAATAACCATGCATTTTAGTCCCTATAATCCCTTTAGTCTACAAATCAACCAACCAACCCACCAAGCAAACCAAGGCGTGTCAGCCGCGCTGGGTGAGGAATGGAGCGCCCTACCACAACCCTATGGCAAGCGTGGGTGCACGTTCCAGAACATGCATCGCTTTCCTAGGTGATCACTCACTATTAAGAACCATGTCCTGCCTTGTGTAATGTCTAGGAGACGATCATAAATCGTGGTAACATCAGTGTGATTATTGTCTTTCAACAAAAGTGTCATTTCTGTTCGTCACACTGTGTATTACTTTCATTTTCATTCTGTACTGTATTGTAGAAGTTTTTTTTCTATGTACGCTCCTATTTTCAACGAGCTATGTTCCTTGTCAGTGACACATCACGCAAAAGTCTGGCCCTTAAGTTCTGCACACAAGAGAAAAACATGGGATTTGTAACGTCGAAGTTACTTTCCTTGTTTCACAGTAATGTAAACGAAATGCAAACTTGTCACCTTGATTTGTGGAACAGTTTTGTACACACAGATTTTTAAAGTAGTAACGCTGCATGTACTTCATTCAAATGAATACATTAGAATACTTGGGTTGACATATCATTGTTTTCGACGGATAGTCATCAACGGAAATATTTCGAAAATTGGCGAAGTTTTATCAGTATTCAGCTCTTCAACTTACAACAATCAAAATTAGGTGAATGAATTCAAAGATGTTGAGGCAAAGTCATGTGAAGTAAAATCTAAAACTACCAGTGCAGATGAAAGCGTTTAGAAGGTAAACATTGTGGTGTTGGTTGATCGATGAAGAAATATGTATGAAACACCAACTGCAATATTAGAAGAGTATGATAAGTTTTGTACGACTTGGATGCCTTTTGTTGAATGTTTACCAGAAGCGCTGATTCGACCGTTTTAAAAAGAATCTTACTGATTTTTATTGTTATACATTAGAAGTAGAGTGAGGATACAGCTGAGCCTTCGACATGACTTGGCGGATGTCAAAATGACCTACACCGGCTGTACTGGCCGCTCGTTCTCCATGGACTCATGCGCGTTTAATGGAAACGGTGTCGTGCAACGGATACATAATAGGAGAGGGATGACCCTACCAACTGTACGTCACAAAAAATAACAAACAATGTGTTCATCCAACTATGATATGAAACTGTGGTCCACATTAATATTACAAAATTCCCTGCTAGCATATATAAATAACAGATTATTACAGAGTCTGTGCGACTACAAGATTCGCAGAGAACAAGAAAATTAATTGTTGTTGACATGGGTCAATACTGATCCAACCCGTGAAAATATTGACAAAGATTGGATGGTTTTTGAGGGTATTTTTGTTCTGCCGTTGCAACTACAAAAAAAAAAAAAAAAGGTTCAAATGGCTCTGAGCACTATGGGACTAAACATCTCAGGTCATAGTCCGCTAGAACTGAGAACTACTTAAACCCAACTAACCTAAGGACATCACACACATCCATGCCCGAGGCAGGGTTCGAACCTGCGACCGTAGCGATTGCGTGGTTCCAGACTGAAGCGCCTAGAACCGCTCGGCCACTAGAAACCGGCGCAACTACAAAAATGCGCCTCTTTGTACTTGCAACGACAGATGAAAAATACCCTCAACAACTGTAAAGCAACTACGGGCAACATGGCCACACAAATCAAGAATTGGATGGTTCAGATGAATAGGATAAGTCTGCAATTTAAACATGAATTATGGGAAGGTAAAACCCGCGGTGGTCGCCCAGTGGTTGTCTGAAACTGCCACAAGACTGAAAAACTTCACATGCAACAGAGATTTCTAATCCAGTCTTAATAAGCCTTCAATCACTCGCGAAAGATATTGGATTCCGAAATGTTGCTAATCCTAAGAGCACACCCACAAAGAATGTTAATTTCACACCTCACTTTCCCAAGTGGCTATTCTAATCATATTCAGTTCTTAGATGAGTGGAGCGTAGCGGACACCACCATCTGCTGCATATCCCGACATACACAGTGTGTCCCAGTTTCCTTAGGACTGTGCTATGAAAGATAAAAGTCATGGATTATGTTCACAAAATCACTGTATTTATTCAAAATTGTCTCCTCCTTAACCAAACAGAGCCGAAATCGTTTTAAAAGTGTTTTGAAAAAGCCACTGTAGTCCTTTGTTGGAGTTGTATTTAGTAATGGAGTACAATTTTCTTGGATGTCCTTAACTGCGTCATAACGGTGCCCTGTTATTGCCAACATCATTTTGGGGAACAAGCAGAAGTTGGCTGGGGCCAGATCCGGCGAATATGGTGGTTGATCCAGCACTGTATTCCATTTGCTGGCCAAAAACTCGTACGTAATCTTCGTTTTGTGGGCTGGAGTGTCGTTATTGAGGAGCAGCCTCTCGATATCCGGGGAAAATTCCACGAATTCTCGCCCAAAAACGCTAGAGGTCTCAAGAAACTTGATGTTGCCTTACTGCTTCACTGCCATTTTCCGACGAGTGTCAGACACATACTGCGACATTCGCGGACAGGATACCTGCTGCAGCAGTGCTAGCTCTTCGACTTTCTAAACGCCGCAACCCGCCACGAAATAGCGTTGCTATTTGGAATTTCAGACTAGCAGTTCTAACGGAACTGTTACATACTGTGCATCAGCTTCACATCGGATCTCGAGACGATGTCTCTAAGAGTAGACTTAGAAGATGCAGTGCTTGTTCTAGCGGATAAGGTGCTTACAGTCAGCACTAGATCAGTAGCATGTGAAATGAATGTTTAGCAAAGTACTGTTTGGCAAGTATTATGGGAAATGCAACTTCACTCCTACCATGCACACAAAGTGCAAGCATTGACTCCTGTTGAGTACAGACCTCGTGCCGTATTCTGTCAATGATTCTAGCAATGCCTTGCAGTCGCTCTTCACTTGCCTGGGTATGATGAAACCTGTTTCACTAGAGACGGAATGCTAAATAGTCACTCATTGACCGCTGAAACCACCCAAGCAACAGTTGTGAAGGCACATCAACACAGATTATTATCAATCAGCGTGAAGGAAAGCATACTCAATGAATACATACTAGGGCAGTTTCTTCTTGCTCCCCGCTTAAAAACACCATGAACACAGTGTTTATCAGAGACGTCCTATACAGGTTCCTGGACGATATCTCAGCTGTTATCCGCCAATGGATGTGATACCACCATGGTGGAGCAACAGCTCACTTTGACTGAGAGTTTGTGAACACCTAGATCAGGTGGATATGCAGAGGAAGTTCTGTTTCGTGGCCATCACGTTCTCCTGATCTCAACACCCATGATTTCTTCATGTGAAAAGTCTTGTGTACGAGACGCCTGTCGAGGCTGAAAAGGATCTCCTGGCAATAATTCTCGCTGTGTGCCAAACTATTCAGACGAAACAGGGGATATTAGAATGGGTGTGACAGAACTTTAAGCGACGATATCATGCCTGCATTGACGCTGGGAGACCCCATTCTGAACAACTGTTGTAAGTGTAGCAGCTTGCGAAAGTTGTGCACGTAAGTAGTATTCATTATTGTACTACCGTAGACTTAGGATTTGCAGTCTTCGTGACTTCAAGTACTTGAGCCGTTTCCAGTCCGTAAACAAAGGAAATAATCTGTGGCCATTGAAGAGAAGTGAATTCTGTATGTCATGATCAGGGTTCGGAAGTTGGGGCTCTTAATTTGAGCGCTGCGCTACGCTGAGGAGCAACTTGTGTGAATTTTCACCTTCGACTCGGATTGGAACATTTACCCTGCCCTTCAAACCTGAAAGATTGTAACATAATCACGAAATCAACCTGTATAAAAGTCTTGTGTACGAGATGACTGGGTAGACTGCAGAATCATGATTATGAACCTATTTGGAACGTAGGCAGCGAGCTCACGAAACTTCGTTGCCTGCTGTGCCAGAAGAAGATGACAAGAACAGTAACGGAAATTTTATGCGTAAAAGCTGAATCTCGTACCTGGCTGGCCTCCTGAAAAAAACTGAAATGAGACAACTGTTTTATTTATAAAATAAGTGCATTTTATTGGTACGATTGTCCCGTATCAGCCATAACGCTTATCTTTCGCTTCACTGCTTCACAGACACTGTTACCGCTCCTGAGTAGCAACAGGTAGCGTAGTCGAGCCTGATTAACGCGTGCGGAATGGCTTTGCCACCTGTAGCTGCTACTGGTACGGAAGATAAGATTTACTGCTATTCATCGCCATGTAAGACAAGGGAGGCTGTGACTTTTGATAGTGTATTCGCCGTGACTGATTGAAGGTATGTTTTCAGGTCACCAGCCAAACTGACGATTCCAGTTTGCGCAAATTACTTCGACCGTTCTACAGTTGCTGCGAACTGTGGTGTCAGATCCACTCGATGTCTCGACTTCTGGTATTTCAGGTGTTGTGTCCCTGTTTATAGCCGAGTCCGAGTCCAGACGCCGGGAATGAGCGAGGAGTCGCGTTGGTGATCTACATAGCTACCATCCCATAACATTGACATCAGTTTATTGAAGACCCTTAGAACATATCCTAAACTGAAACATAATGAGATATGTAGAACTACACTCATGCTCATAAATTAAGGATAATTGCAGAAAGTGGTGCCACACAACGTGGCACTACACAAAACTGGCGCTAATAGCATAGGCACATAGGGAACACACACGACACAGATCTGTAAGTCCACGGTATTGTTGATAAGTTGAGAAAACCGTCCCGAAACACATGTGCTACAAAACGCCACTGTTTCCTGCGCATGTACCCCGACATCAATATGGGATATAATCACCATGCACAGGTACACAGGCCGCACCACGGGTTGGCATACCCTGAATCAGGTGGTCGAGCTGCTGCTGGGGTATAGCCTCCCATTCTTGCACCAGTACCAGTCGGAACTCCTGAAGCGTCGTAGGGGTTTGAAGACGTGCAGCGACACGTCGACCGAGAGCACCCCAGACGTGCTCGATGGGGTTTAGGTCTGGAGAACAGGCAGACCACTCCTTTCGCCTGATATCTTCTGTTTCAATGTACTCCTCCACGATGGCAGCTCGGTGGGGTCGTGCGTTATCATCTATCAGGAGCAAGGTGGGACCCACTGCACCCCTGAAAAGGAAGGCGGACATACTGGTGCAAAATGACGTCCCAATATACCTGACCTGTTACAGTTCCTATGTCAAAGACATGCAGTGGTGTACGTGCACCAATCATAATCCCACCCCGCATCATCAAACCACGACCTCCATAAAGGTCTCTTTCAAGGACATTAAGGGGTTGGTATCTCGTTCCTGGTTCACGTCAGATCAGTGTTCAGACTATTCCTGGACTCGTCCGTGAACATAACCTGGGACCACTGTTCCAATGACCATGTACTGTGTTCTTGACACCATGCCTTACGGGCTCTCCTGTGACCAGGGGTCAGTGGTATGCACCTTGCAGGTCTCCGGGCAAATAAACCATGTCTGTTCATTCGTCTGTAGACTGTGTGCCTGGACACAACTGTTCCAGTGGCTGCGGTAAGGTCCCGAGTAAGGCTACCTGCAGTACTCTGTGGCCGTCTGCGGGCACTGATGGTGGGATATCGGTCTTCCTGTGGTGTTGTACACTGTGGACGTCCCGTACTGTAGCGCCTGGACACGTTTCCTTTCTGCTGGAATCGTTGCCATAATCTTGAGATTACACTTTGTGGAACACGGAGGGCCCGTGCTGCGACCTGTTGTGTTTGACCAGCCTACAGTCACCCTAGTAGTCTACCTCTCGTAACGTTATCAATATTTCTTTGAGCCATTTTCAACACAGTCACCATTAGCGCGTCTGAGAACGTCTCCATACTTACTCGCTGCACCGTACTCTGACATGCACTAACACACCTCTGCGTACGTGGACTGCTGCCAGCGCCACGGTGCGACGACCGCAGGTCAGATGCACCGCATCGTCATACACCGAGGTGATTTAAATACGCAAACCGCCCACCACAGCGTTGTTTCACCATGTATCAGCATTATCCTTAATTTATGAGCATGAGTGTAAATTACCTTTTGCATGGCAGACTGCCCGGATTTCGAAAACATCGAACATGCGAAATCCGATTTGTAAGGTAGCAAATTATTACGAGTCGTCACCCTTCATTGAAAGCATAGCTTGCAACCGAGCCGAGAGGAGAGCAGATTTTGGTTTTTACGCTCGCACAGCTGACGCTGGCTACTGGGCCGGCCGAGCTGTGTACTTTCCTAACACTGCATGCACTACGTTACACATACTCTCTTTGAATCTGAAAAAGTACTATTAAATGATAATCGGTGTTTTTCATACTTTATGGACAAAATTCTGTGGATAACACAACCATACTGTTAAAATTTCAAATCAATAACTTCCATGTTTTGGAAGATATAAATTTTTACCTAAAACACATAATAACCATGCATTGTGAAACTGAGTTAGGCACTGCAAGGTATTCGTTTATAGGATTAATTGAAACTATAACTGACAAGATAAGTTCATAATATCTAGTTTTCTGAAGTTTTTTGATCCTCATTATCACAGATTTCTGACATAATTGAAAGTACTTTGGGAAATTATTATTCGTGTTTCGGTTGTATGAGTGTTTTTGGAGAGACTGGGAGAGTGAACAGAGGACTCACGTAAAGGGATAGTGTGATTTTGTATTAAAACTATGTAAATGTATGCGTGAGAAAGTTATTGTGCAATAGGGGAATTTGTAACGTACGCCCGAGTGAGTTAGATTTTGTAAAAGGCAGCCAGAAGAGGCGTTGAGTATTAAATTTAATAGTAATTTATTTTGTGGAAGGGAATCGTATTTTGTTTCATTAGATTTTACCTAGTTTCGAAATTACGAAATTTCTAGTCTAAATTACGAGTGGTAATCTGATTGGCTGACATTAGAAATACCGCGAATACAGAAATGCTCAAGATGATGTGATTGGTTGCTTAACATAGTAGCCAATAGGAATTCAACATTTTCCGCGCGTTTGAGAAAAGCTTTGTACCTCAGATATATGGATCGAAATAGTCGCTCTGGAGCTGTGTTCTGGTGAACACATACGTTACATGGTGCTGATAAAATTTGTACGAAAATGAAGAAATCCGAGCGTTTGATCGGTTACCGTGTAGTTGATGAAAAGCGACTACCGTGTTGAATATTTTGAGAAAGTTTGAGCTTTGTGAATGATTTATTTTAGGAAATTTCGCTTGTGAACATTTCAAGTCGCACATAAACTCCGCCTTGCGTGTTTCGTGCAAATTACGAGACATTATGGCGGGCACTTCTGTACAAGAACACTACAGAACGACTGACTGTGTTACCTCGCAAGCAGTGGTTGGTCAGTGACTGTTTAGGACGTTTAAAATATCGGGTCGGTCTAAATATATTCTGGCTGCTTTTGTGTGTAAACTTGTTACAGATGCAGTTAGTAACATTGCATAATTAGTGTCGGGATATTAAATTAGGACTTGATAGCCATCTTCTGTGTTTTAAAGACAATAAACCAGCTTACAGGAAATTTTAGACAATTTTTAAACGAGTCGTGCAAGAATCCCGAACGACCGATAGTTTAACCAACTTTTAGATGCTGCCCATGGAAAGGAATTATGTGACCTTTCGGTGGCAGTTATTTTGCTAACTTTTCGTCAGGGCTGCTTTTGTCGGCTAAACCAGTATCTACTATCGCAGAGTGAAGGGGCAGACGATCTGAAACCTATCCAGGTCGGTGGACTGACTGTTTAAAGGATAGTGAGAGAGCGACCCGCATCGCCGCAAACTCACACTTTTCTCATATGACATACTGAAAGCATTGGACAAAGCAGGTCAAGTAGATGCAGTGTTTCTTGATTTCCGAAAAGCATTTGACTTAGCACCTCATCTACGCTTATTATCAAAATACGATCACATGGGGTAGCAAGCGAAATTTATGACTGGATTGAGGATATTTTGGCAGGGAGGACACATGAGGACACAGCATGTTATCGCGGATGGAGAGTCGTCATCAGACGTAGAAGTAACTTCAGGTGTAATCCAGTGAAGTGTGTTGGGATCTTTGCTGTTCATCTTGTACACTAATGACCTTACAGACAATACTAATAGTAACGTCTCACTTTTTTGCAGATGAGGCAGTTATCTATGGTAAAGTACTGAGTGAAAGAAGCTACATAAATATTCAGTCAGATAAAAAAAAAGTTCAAATGTGTGTGACATCTTATGGGACTTAACTGCTAAGGTCATCCGTCCCTAACCTTACACACTACTTAACCAAAATTATCCTAAGGACAAACACCCATGCCCGAGGGAGGACTCGAACCTCCGCCGGAATCAGTCGCACAGTCCATGAATGCAGTGCCCTAGACCGCTCGGCTAATCTCGCGCGGCTATTCAGTCAGATCTTGATAAGGTTTCAATGTGGTGCAACGACTGACAACTTGCTTTAATTTTTCAGATTTGTAGATTTGTGAACTTCACAAAACATAAAAATCGTAGTATCCTATCACTACAGTATCAGTGAGTTGGAATCGGACAACTCACACAAACATCTTTGAGTAACATTTTGGAAGGATATGGAATGGAATGATCACATAGGCTCAGTCGTGGGTAAAGCAATTGGTAGATTTCGGTAAATTGGTAAAATACTGGGGGAATGCAGTCAATCTACAAAGGAGATTGCTCACAAACCACTCGAGCGATCCATTCTAGAATACTGTACAAGTGTGTGGGATCCATACCAAGTAAGACTAACAGGCGCTATTTAACATACACAGAGAAGGGCAGCACGAATGTGGCCCGTCGCAGAGTGCCACAAGATGCTGAAGAAACTGAACTGGCAGACTCTAAAATATAGACGTAAAGTCTCCTGAGAAAGACCGGCTTTAAAGGATGACTCTAGTAATAATCTCGTACTACGGTTCTCTTCATATCGCTGCCACGGGGTTGGTGAAGACAAGATTAGGTTAATTACAGAATGCACGAAAGCATTTAAACTTTCGTTCGGCCCGCGCTCCGCATGTGAACGGAACGGGAAGAAACAATAACAACTGATACTATGGGACGTACCTTTTGCCATGCACTTTACAGTAGTTTGCAGAGTATAAATGTGCATGTAGTATATGTGGGTGTTGTTTGACAGGCTGCACATTGGGGTGAACGTGGTCCAAATCGCCGCCTACCTATCGACATTCAGATTTCCCGTAGCTTTCCCAAAACAATTATAGTGAAGGTCAGGATGGTTCATTTGAAATGAACGCTACTGATTTATTTCCCCACTCGTTTCCAACAGGAGATTTTGTTTCCACGTTTAATGTGGAGCCCCTCGACACTCTGATTTGTATTATTGCAGCCACCTTTTCCGTTTCTGTTCTATTCAGGTTTTGAAGCGATTGCCCACTTTGCAGCGGAGGAAAAAGTATCTCAGAAAGCCGTGAGAAAAAATTCTTTGCGGCGGCGTGGTCGTGTAGTAGTAGGCCAGATAATGGTTTGTGATTGTTAGCTGTGACTGTTGATGCGTGAGTGTAAGGAATTTTTGGTAATTAAGTGGGTAGCTTTATCTGTGGGCATAGACTGTGTTTCCTTGACTAACTACAACGATCTACAATACTGGCCATTAAAATTGCTACACCAAGAAGAAATGCAGATAATAAACGGGTATTCATTGGAAAAATATATTATACTAGAACTGCTATGTGATTACATTTTCACGCAACTTGGCTGCATATATCCTGAGAAATCAGTACCCAGAACAACCACCTCTGGCCGTAATAACGGCCTTGATACGCCTGAGCATTGAGTCAAACAGAGCTTGGATGGCGTGTACAGGTACAGCTGCCCATGCAGCTTCGATACCACAGTTCATCAAGAGTAGTGACTGGCGTATTGTGACTAGCCAGTTGCTCGGCCACCATTGACCAGACGTTTTCAATTGGTGAGACATCTGGAGAATGCGCTGGCCAGGGCAGCAGCCGAACATTTTCTATATCCAGAAAGGCCCGTACAGGATCTGCAACATGCGGTCATGCATTATCCTGCTGAAATGTAGGGTTTCACAGGGATCGAATGAAGGGCAGAGCCACACGTCGTAATACATCTGAAATGTAACGTCCACTGTCCAAAGTGCCGTCAGTGCGAACAAGAGGTGACCGAGACGTGTAACCAATGGCACCCCATACCATCAAGCCGGGTGATACGCCAGTATGGCGATGACGAATACACGCTTCCAATGTGCGTCCACCGCGATGTTGCCAAAGACGGATGCGACCATCACGATACTGTACACAGAACCTGGATTAATCGGAAAAAATGACGTTTTGCCATTCGTGCACCCAGGTTCGTCACTGAGTACACCATCGCAGGCGCTCCTGTCTGTGATGCAGCGTCAAGGGTAACCGCAGCCATGGTCTCCGAGCTGATAGTCCATGCTGCTGCAAACGTCGTCGAACTGTTCGTGCAGATGGTTGTTGCCTTTCTAACGTCCCCATCTGTTGACTCAGGGATCGAGACGTGGCTGCACGATCCGTTACAGCCATGGGGATAAGATGCCTGTCATCTCGACTGCTAGTGATACGAGGCCGTTGAGATCCAGCACGGCGTTCCGTATTACCCTCCTGAACCCACTGATTCCATATTCGGGTAGCAGTCACTGGATCTCGACCAACGCGATTAGCAATGTTGCGATACGATAAACCGGAATCGCGATAGGCGATTTATCAAAGTCGGAAACGTGATGGTACGCATTTCTCGTCCTTACACGAGGCATCACAACAACGTTTCACCAGGCAACGCCGGTCAACTCCTATTTGTGTCTGAGAAATCGGTTGGAAACTTTCCTCATATCAGCACGTTGTAGGTGTCACCACCGGCGCCAACCTTGTGTGAATGCTCTGAAGAGCTAATCATTTTCATATCACAGCATCTCCTTCCTGTCGGTGAAATTTCGCGTCTGTAGCACGTCATCTTCGTCGTGTAGCAATTTTAATGGCCAGTAGTGTAGTTCGTGTAACAGGCCTAAGTCGTCAGCAGAGAGATACCGGTGAGTGAGCATAGTCGCCGTTTTTGTATAATTATTTTCACTGTTGCAACTTGGATCTAGGCTGCACGAGTCCAGTACATGCCAGAGCTACGTGTCGAAGACATCATTGTCTGTAGAACGTTGAAATCTAAGCTCATGTTCTCTTCCGCTCTCGGTGGTCGCTACCCATTTTGATATAACTTTGTTTTTAAGAAACTGCGCAATTATTCTGAGAAACGCGCGACGCGTATTCTCTCGATTTTGCCGGCTTCTGAGGAAGGAGGTGACGGCCGCCCGGTTAGCCGTGCGGTCTAACGCACTGCTTTCCGGGCGGGAAGACGTGCCGGTCCCCAGCACGAATCCGCCCGGCGGATTAGTGTTGAGGTCTGGTGTGCCGATCAGTCTGTGGATGGTTTTTAAGGCGGTTTTCCATCTGCCTCGGCAAATGCAGGCTGGTTATCCTTATTCCTCTTCAGTTACACTATGTCGGTGATTGCTGCACAAACACTGTCTCCACGTACACGTACAGAATCATTACTCTACCACGCAAACATTTTGGGTTACACTCGTCTGGTGTGAGACGTTGCCGGGGGGGGGGGGGGGGGTAAAAAAATGGTTCAAATGGCTCTGAGCACTATGGGACTAAACGTCTGAGGTCATCAGTCCCCTAGAACTTAGAACTACTTAAACCTAACTAACCTAAGGACATCACACACATCCATGCGCGAGGCAGGATTCGAACCTGCGACCGTAGCGGTCGCGCGGTTCCAGACTGTAGCGCCTAGAACCGCTCGGCCACCCCTCGGCCACCATGGCCGGCGAGGGGGGGGGGGGGGTTCACTGGGGTCGCACCGCACAATAACCCTGGGTTCGGTGTGGGGCGGCGGTGGGGTGAGTGGACTGCTGTAGCCTGATGAGGGTTGTGGACCACTAAGGGCTACGGCGGGGACGAAGCCTCTCTGTCGTTCCTAGGTCCTCAGTTCCATACAATACAATACAATGACGTGACCGGCTAGATCTTAATAAACTGAACGCTGGATATCAAGACTTGCTTAATGTGAAATCTTAGCCATGATCATTAGGTTTCCCATTACCCTTACTTCTATACGTCTTAATGACGTTGTCCGAAGAACGTACTGCTTGAATCACCAGACTTGGCTACTCATTTATCATTTGATGATTACCCGCCCAGTAGAGCTCGGTGATACGTGACTTGCCTAAAAATTCGAGATATTAGCGTAAGTCTGTTGTTTATCGTGGTTCCGTCGACGGTTCCTCCATTCGACAAGTAGTATGAGGACATTCAAATGGTTCAAATGGCTCTGAGCACTATGGGACTTAACATCTGTGGTCATCAGTCCCCTAGAACGTAGAACTACTTAAACCTAACTAACCTAAGGACATCACACACATCCATGCCCGAGGCAAGATTCGAACCTGCGACCGTAGCGGTCACGCGGTTCCGCACTGAAGCGCCTAGAACCGCGAGGACATTCGATGTGGTAGCCAGTCACAAACTAGACAGACGTCCATATTCCGTGTAGAAACTAAGATCGATGTCTATTTGATTCTGGGACACGTAGAAGACAGCGAATATTATGACTCCAAGAAAAGTGGGCTCAAATCAATACCAATTAAGAAAACCATAAACATGTTAAACAACAACACACATAATCAAATTTCCACATCAAAGTCAAGGTCTAGAAACCCAGTTAAGAGCTGTACTTGCGAATCAGCGTCCGGATGTTTCAGTAACAAGATAAGAACTGACGATCCAGCAGTAGTCCAACAGTCATCCCCTGCCCTCAACCCGGGAGTCGCTGGCGCCGCATGCGTACCTATCTGCCACGCAGGTAAGTATCTGGGTAGATCTACCGGTCAACGTTCGCTGTTCGCAGACGATTCGGTTGTAGACAGGAATGTAGCATCGCAAGAAGACGTGTGCAGCCTGGAGGAAGGTTTGCAGTGGATCGGCGTTTCGTGCAGGTTCTGACAGTTGATCCTGAATGTCAATGAATTTAACTATTCCACATAAATAGGTGGAGAAGCCCACTATTTTTCGATTACACTCTTGGTAACAAATCATTGAAAACTGTAATTTCCTTAAAATACCTAGGAGTAACTATCCAGAGTGACGTGAAGTGGAATTACCACATACGAGGGTTGTTTTTTTAAGTAAGGGCCGATCGCGCGTATAGTCCCGTAGTTCACGCGGACGCCGCAACAAGCCACCGCGCCACTTGCCGGCATTCTTCCCGTTCACACTGATGCAAGTTGCAGCTCTGTAGCTGAAGTGTACGCATCGCTGTGCTACTTTATAATGTTTACGATTATTGAATCGCCCGCCGCGTGTGAGATACGGTCAGTGATACGTTTTTTGACCGCTAGAAGCCTATCAGCTGCAGAAGTTCATCGTCAGTTAACAGAAGTTTATGGCTTGAATGCAATGAGTGAAGGTAAAGTGCGTCAATGGGTTAGAGAGTTTAAAAATGGCCGTCAAAACGTCCATGACGAAGAACGCTCAGGCCGGCCCTCTGTGATCACTGATGATTTGGTGGCTGCAGTCGAAACAAAGATTCGTGAAGACAGAAGATTCACAATTTCCACTCTTTCTTTGGAATTTCCACAAGTTTCAAGATCGGTTTTGTACAAAATTGTGTCTGAAAACCTAAACTTTAAGAAACTGTGTTCTCGGTGGGTACCCAGACTCCTCACAGAGGACCACAAAGGAAAGAGATTTGCCGCTTCATTGGACTTTTTGATTCGTTACGAGGAAGAAGGGGATGACATGTTGAGTCAAATTGTCACTGGAGATGAAACATGGGTATCCCATATCACTTCCGAAAGCAAGCGACAATCGATGGAATGGCGACACACAACCTCAGCCGTCAAGGCCAAAGCCAAACAGACGCTGTCAAAGCGCAAGATTATGGCAACTGTGTTCTGGGACCGGCGCGGTGTTTTGCTAGTGGACTTTATGCCACGAGGAACGACAATCAACTCAGATGCCTACTGTGCAACTCTAAAGAAGCTCCACAGAGCAATTCAAAACAAAAGGCGCGGCATGCTGACAAAAGGAGTTTTGCTCCTGCACGATAACGCTAGGCCTCGCACCTCTCAAAAGATTCGGGATGTGATTGATTCTTTTAGCTGAGAAGTTTTGGACCATGCACCATTAAGTGTCGGCAGAATTGCCAACACTGTTTTTAGAGGAGGCCGAGTTGCACGCGTCAACTCACGCAGGCTGGCGTTAGGTCTGAAACAGGATACGTAATGAATGCTATAAAGAAAAGTACGTAGCTGTTGGAATACTTAACTTTAATCCATCATTTTTATACAGCATTCTTGATGATACAAGTGAGACTCTCTCTAGAAATGGTTAATGGCGCCTTGCTAGGTAGTAGCCATGGACTTAGCTGAAGGCTATTCTAACTATCTCTCGGCAAATGAGAGAAAGGCTTCGTCAGTGTAGTCGCTAGCAAAGTCGTCCGTACAACTGGGACGAGTGCTAGTACGTCTCTCAAGACCTGCCGTGTGGTGGCGCTCGGTCTGCGATCACTGACAGTGGCGACACGCGGGTCCGACATGTACTAATGGACCGCGGCCGATTTAAAGCTACCACCTAGCAAGTGTGGTGTCTGGCGGTGACACCACACACCATACAGCCCCGACCTTTCTCCTAGCGATTTTCACCTTTTCCGGTACCTGAAACACCATCTTGGCGGGCAGCACTTCAAAGACGACGATGAAGTGAAAGCGGCCGTGAACTCTTGGCTGTCGGAGCAGGCGGCCGAATTCTTTGAAGAGGGAATTAAAAACTTAGTTGTACGGTATGACAAGTGCTTAAATAAACATGGCAACTATGTAGAAAAATAGGTAAAAGTGTGTAGAATCAGAATATAAAAGTTTTTTTTACAAAAGTATTTGTATCTTTTTTAAAAATAAAAACGTCCCTTACTTAAAAAAACAACCCTCGTAAATCAAGTAGTAGGAAAAGCAGATGCCAGGCTGTAGCACAATCTTAAGTAAATGTAATTCATCCGCGAAAGAAGTGGCTTACAAACACTTTGTTCTGTCGATTCTTGCTCATCAGTCAGGAACCCTTTGCGGGTTGTTGGATCAACAGGAAAAAAAAAAAAGAGAGAGAGAGAGAGAGAGAGAGAGAGAGAGAGAGTGAGAGAGGGAGAGCGATTCAATGAAGAGTGATACGTTTCGTCACGGGATCGTTTGTTCGGTGAGAGAGCATGACAGCTCTACAAACTTCAGTGGCAGGCGTTACAAAAGAGGCGTTGTGAATCACAGAGAGGTTTACAGTTGGAATTTCGAGAGTGTATGTTCCGGGAAGAGTCTGGGAAAATATTACTTCCACCCATATACACGCCTCGACAAATGACCACGACGGGAAAATCAAAGGAAATACAGTTCATTAGGAAATGTACCGTCAGTCATTCTTCTCCCACACCATTCAAAAATGATGCAGGGTTCAAATGGCTCTAAGCACTATAGGACTTAACATCTGAGGTCATCAGTCCCCTAGACTTAGAACTACCTAAATCTAACTAACCTAAGGACACCACACACATCCATGCCCAACGCAGGGTTCGAACCTGCAACCGTAGCAGCAGCGGGGTTCCGGACTGAAGCGCCTAGAACCGCTCGGCCACGGCGGCCGGCATGGTGCAAGGAAAAGGCGGGGAGAAGGGAGTGCATCCCATTCGAAAGAAACCTTCGCCACACACCGCATTGTGTCTCACGGAGAATAGGCATAACTGTAGTGGGTTTCCATGTCACTGGAATGACAGGGAACGTTAAAGGGACGTATGCGGTACATTAGTTTTCGGAAAAACAGATAATTTCTAACACCGTAAACCACATCATCTTTCGTCTATGATGGAGCGAATGAAAATCATTGGCTGGCGTGTTTCCGTAGGAGCCTACCAATTTTTCTACGTATTAGGCCTACAGCAAATAACGATAATCGGTTTTTCTTTTTATTCCCCGATTTCTGTATCAAATATCGATGAGAGTGCCTATATGATCAGAATGCTACTCTGTTGTTGAGTATTCATTCCTTTTAGACGTGTTTTGTGTGTATTTCCTCATCTGTAACTTCGTATATTTACGTATAAAATGTAGAGATATGTTACTCATCGAGAATTCAGGAAATGAGAAAGAATCTTGTTGGGGACTTGCTAGTGGAAGAACTAGGGGAGGAATGGGCTTGTCTAATGTGATAAAGGTGGGGACGCGCCTCGGCGCCCAGACTGCGAGACGACGTCGTAGCAGACTTTATTTCGTATTAATAAAAGAGGTATACGGAACTACTAATAGTGTCACGAAAGTCGAAGAGCGGTAACAGCGTTAGCTTGGCGCACTCTTCCATGCAACAGGAAATTGCATCAGTACTGTAACCGAATGCAGCTGTATCGACGAACTTCCGCTGCTATCAGTGCGTCTCGGCAAGAGGGTGACCTGGAAACCTTTATATTGTTTTCCTTTTAAAGACATTCCATTGGTAACATCTTTGAAAATGTTCCATCTGTTTGTCTACGCAGTAGAAATATTAAATTTAAGACTAGAAAGCAGGATGTTTGGTGTAGTACGAAAAACCGTTAGAATGAAGTGACGCGATTCCAGAGACTTTACTGGTCCCATAAAAATATGATTTTATGTGCATACACTGAAACGGCGAGTGAAAATTTGTACCAAGGCCGGGAATCGAACCTGGCTCTCCTGCTTACTGGGCGGGTGAGCTAGCCACTAAGCTAAAAATCTTCACTCGTCACCTCAGTCTATAAACATAAAATCATATCTGTATGAGACCAGTGATGTCTCTCAAATTTTATAATTTCATTTGTATATGTTCCTTGTGACGGGACATCCTCATCTATCATTACTTTTCCTCAACAGTAGTTGTCGATACCAGTATTACTTTTTGAGTTTTGGACAGGTCAATTAAAAACTTTGTTGTACGGTATGACAAGTGCTTAAATAAACATGGCAACTATGTAGAAAAATAGGTAAAAGTGTGTAGAATCAGAATATAAAAGTTTTTTTTACAAAAGTATTTGTATCTTTTTTAAAAATAAAAACGTCCCTTACTTAAAAAAACAACCCTCGTAAATCAAGTAGTACGAAAAGCAGATGCCAGGCTGATGTGATCGGATGCATTTTTGTGCGAACAATGAAATCTCGACTTTGTAAATGTGAAAAATCAGAAGACTGTATGATGTACTAAAATGTAAATGAAAAATAAATGTTGCAACAACGACTGATTTATTTACTTCAAACCAACCGTGAGGACTTGATTTGACTTTTTCAGCTTCAGGAATCAGAACCCTATACAAGAACTGGAGCCAACGCAACATGACTAGTTAAATGAACTAGGACGTTTACTGTAATCTTCGCTCCTCTCAAATCTTCATAAAATATTTTGCTTATTAATTTGCACAATAGATGGAAGTAGGAAGGAGGGGTAGATTACAAACCGCACTTTAGTTTCAGCATGGATCCCTCTTTACAAGCCGGCCGGTGTGGCCGAGCGGATCTAGGCGCTACAGTCTGGAACCCCGTGACCGCTACGATCGCAGGTTCGAATCCTGCCTCGGGCATGGATCTGTGTAATGTCCTTAGGTTAGTTAGGTTTAAGTAGTTCTAAGTTCTAGGGGACTGATGACCTCAAAAGTTAAGTCCCATAGTGCTCAGAGCCATTTGAACCATTTTTGAACCTCTTTACAATAGATGGAAGTAGGAAGGAGGGGTAGATTACAAACCGCACTTTAGTTTCAGCATGGATCCCTCTTTACCTTCGATGCTGAGGTGCTATTCGGGAACATGGATAGCCTCGGCAATTTTGTTCGTGTTTAAGTAGGAATTTAAAGTAGACTGGAGTGGCAGTGAGATTTGGATCGAGAAGAGAGACGTGTAGGGGTAATCCGTGCAATTGTGTGAACCGCGGTGGCAAGGTGGCTAAAGCACCTGCCTAGCCAGCAGGACACTAGGCTTCGGTACAAATATTCGCCCGCTGCTTCAATCTGTATACATAAAAACTATTAGCTTTATGAATCGGTTTTTATTTAAGTAAATGTCTCTGGATTTAAGAATACACTCTTGTCGTCTAGTTCTAAACAGATGTAGAAACCGACGGATGTTCACAGACGCCTCTGAACGATGCGGTGGTGTGTTCATTTATTGTTGTTTTGGGCGTCAGAGACGTCCAATCAGTACAAATTTTCCGTCCCGACTTCGTAGTATGAGTGGTAAATCTACAATGCCTACGTGGAACTACTATGCGAAGAACAGTCACGAAGTTTTAATTATCTCTGTGAAAACGTTATATTTCGTTTTTCATACTGGTAAATGTCTGTAGTGTGGTTAATATTGAAATATCAGCTTCGAAATTCTGCAGCACACCACTAAAGTATCGAAAACAAAGTGGCTCAGTCGTTTGATAAAGTGAAGTATCGTGCCGTGATTCGTTTCCGACAGAATCGGAAATGTTGTAGCTCTGTCAGCCCACTCCAGATCATGTATTTAGCGGTCTGAATTCGCCTTACACGGTTGCAGCATTCCGCTTCTGCCGCAGATGAATGGGCGCGTGGTGATCCACTTTAGCAATGGTCTGCACATTCCTGTAGCGACGTGCTGTGGTGACGTGGTGCGTTATGTCAGTACGCACCAGTACTGCTGGCATATACTTGCAAACAAACAAAATACACAGACGGGCAAAACCACAACACCAAAAAATAATTAATTTAGAGTAATGAAATTTGGAGAATACTTTTCTCTAGGTAACATATTTAAGTTATTATCATGGCAAGACCACTGCAAATGTGAAATGCTGGTGCTTTAACAATCGGTGTAACCGACAGAATGTCCAATGCAAGCATGTAACTGTGCGTGCATTGTGGTTTATAGGTGCCGGACGTCAGGTTATGGGATGCAGTTCCATGCCTGTTGCACTTGGTTGGTCAATACAGAGGCGGTTAATGCCGGTTGTGGATGACTCTGGAGTTGTCATCCGATTGTAACTCCGGAAATGCATATCCTCCTATTTCCATCTATTGTACTATAAATTTTTTTCCTTATTTTGTTACCTGAAGATATGACATTTCTGTGTCTTTATATATTGTAATTGTTCTACTATATATATATGCATTTATGGCGATGTATAATTGGTTTGTTTTGTAAATATTATTTGTATGTTTACGCTGAGTCTGGCCTAGGGAAAACTATGCTATCGAACGATTACATCGATAGGTCGTGTGGAGAACCACAGTGTTTAGGATCTTTGGTAGTGTTAACTCTGCCGCATGGAGCGCGAGCAGGGAGAGTCTGGCTGGAGGAGGGCAGTGGAGCAGGTGTGTTGTGTGACGCTCCCGCGAGTTACCGCGCTTTCGGAGTTTGGCAGCATGTTATTGCGCTCGACTTGCTATGATAGTTTCTGACACGGTGTCGCGGATGGGAAGCATTAGCTGGCGCACATCAAGAGCCCGTTTCGCCTGGTGACCGTGTCGAAAAGAAGGCGCGAGGCGCGCCAACTTCTGCAACAGCGACGGCCGACAATGAGTGACTGTCGCCACCTCTCCGATCGACGACTGCAAACCTTCAATCAACCGACAAGGAAGACTAAAAGCAAGTAAAGTTTTAGAACTGTATGGCAGACGTCAGCTTTTCAAACTGTTGCATCAGAAAAATACAGCAACTTAGCATGAACCTTTGTTGCTCATTGTTCAAATTGCATTACCAAGCAGGGTCCCTTCCTTTTCTGGAATGAACCCGAGTGCCGTTGAAATTCATACGCCAGCATTAAAGTAATATCATTCCATTTCACTGCTTTAATTTCAAAGTTCAGTTAAAGTATTCATAGCTGGCTACAATATTTAGATTACACAAGCAGAAATTAAGAGTGTGAGTTTTGTTACCATATTTTAGCTTACTTGTGACTGCAGCTCAGCTTGGTACGTACTAAATTTTACTATTGTTAATTGTTTAGAATCATTTAATTCAAGTGCAAAGTTAAATCTCTTATTTCTAAATTGCATAGATTCAAGTAGCTTTTGAAATGATTGTTGAGGTAGCCCAAGACTAACCTTATTTTATTGAATTTCGTAGTGCTTCAGAAACAAAGTTCACTATTAATATCAGTCACTAAATTAACTTTCAATTTTCCGGTTTTATTAATTCTTTTGCTAAATTAAGTCAGAGTGTAGCGAAATTTATTACTTCTGACAAACATTCAGTTTTCACACAACACGTGTCAACCTTCTGTTGGCCCGCTTTTAGTGCTAATTATATGTGCATTAATCTTTCATTTTCAGTTATTGTAGTAGTTGTCCATAGGACTGGCGACCGTAATTTTCCCCAAATCTCAAATATATAATTAACGCTAATTAATTGTTAACGTAACGACAGCACATTTACGTTCTTTATTACTTTTACCCTTTTCTCAAAATTAATTTCCACCAATTTCATTTGCATTTTTCCTTTCATTTAGATGTAACCCTTTCCTCCCTCTTTACCAACAAATTAACTTCGGTGACTATTGCTTTTCCCAAATTTCCATTAGGTGCACGCGGTTTAATTTTTCACTGTCATTAAGGTCGATAAGTGAGGGGGAGGTTACACGATGATGTCCCATATGTGCTAGATAGGAAATGGAACCATTGATCGAGCAGGCGAAGGCAAACAAAAAATAGTTCAAATGCCTCCAAGCACTATGGGACTTGACATCTGAGGTCATCAGTCCCCTAGACTTAGAACTAATTAAACCTGACTAACCTAAGGACATCATACACATCCATGCCCGAGGCATGATTCGAACCTGCGACCGTAGCGGTCGCGCGGCTCCAGACTGAAGCGCCTAGAACCGCTTGGCCACTCCGGCCGGCCCACCTCCTAGACTGCTGCTCATGAATGGCAGGCCAGCAGGTCGAACCTCGAGACTGAAGTACAAATTTTGCACTCAAGGTGCGTGGGATAACCGTGAGAGTGTTTCTGCTGTCATATGAAATCGCACGCCAGACTGTAAGTCCACGTGTAGGTCCAGTTTGTCTAGAACTGAGAGGGATTTCTTGCAGGGCCTCAACTGACCCCCTTCCAACCAACACAGGGCAATCACTGGCTCCGATACAGAACCAGTTTTCATCAGAAAACACAACAGACCTCCACCCTGCCCTTTAATGTGCTCCCGCTTGACACCACTGAAGTCGCAAATGGCTGTTTGCTGAGGGTTAGCGGAATGCACGTTATTGGGTGTCTGGCTCGGAGCCATCCTTCATAGAACCGATTTGTTACAGTTCACTGTGTTACTGACGTGCCAACTGCTGCCCAGATTGCTCTTGCAGATGCAGTATGATACGCCAGAGCTATACGCCTCTCGGTAGTTCTACGTGGCCGTTCATTCTCGTGACCACCGCTGCCAACATTTATGTACAGTGGCTACATTCCTGCGAAATCTTTCTGCGGTGTCGCAAAATAATGTTCAAATGTGTGTGAAATCTTATGGGACTTAACTGCTAAGGTCTTCAGTCGCTAAGCTTACACACTACTTAACCTAAACCCAGAAAATATTAGATACAGGCTCCCAGGTAGATGCTATTTTTCTTGACTTCCGGAAGGCGTTCGATACAGTTCCGCACTGTCGCCTGATAAACAAAGTAAGAGCCTACGGAATATCAGACCAGCTGTGTGGCTGGATTCAAGAGTTTTTAGCAAACAGAACACGGCATGTTGTTATCAATGGAGAGACGTCTACAGACGTTAAAGTAACCTCTGGCGTGCCACAGGGGAGTGTTATGGGACCGTTGCTTTTCACAATATATATAAATGACCTAGTAGATAGTGTCGGAAGTTCCATGCGGCTTTTCGCGGATGATGCTGTAATATACAGAGAAGTTGCAGCACTAGAAAATTGTAGCGAAATGCAGGAAGATCTGCAGCGGATAGGCACTTGGTGCAGGGAGTGGCAACTGACCCTTAACATAGACAAATGTAATGTATTGCAAATACATAGAAAGAAGGATCCTTTATTGTATGATTATATGATAGCGGAACAAACACTGGTAGCAGTTACTTCTGTAAAATATCTGGGAGTATGCGTGCGGAACGATTTGAAGTGGAATGATCATATAAAATTAATTGTTGGTAAGGCGGGTACCAGGTTGCGATTCATTGGGAGAGTCCTTAGAAAATGTAGTCCATCAACAAAGGAGGTGGCTTACAAAACACTCGTTCGACCTATACTTTAGTATTGCTCATCAGTGTGGGATCCGTACCAGATCGGGTTGACGGAGGAGATAGAGAAGATCCAAAGAAGAGCGGCGCGTTTCGTCACAGGGTTATTTGGTAACCGTGATAGCGTTACAGAGATGTTTAACAAACTCAAGTGGCAGACTCTGCAAGAGAGGCGCTCTTCATCGCGGTGTAGCTTGCTCGCAAGGTTTCGAGAGGGTGCGTTTCTGGATGAGGTATCGAATATATTGCTTCCCCCTACTTATACCTCCCGAGGAGATCACGAATGTAAAATTAGAGGGATTAGAGCGCGCACGGAGGCTTTCAGACTCGTTTTTCCCGCGAACCATACGCGACTGGAACAGGAAAGTGAGGTAATGATAGTGGCACGTAAAGTGCCCTCCGCCACACACCGTTGGGTGGCTTGCGGAGTATAAATGTAGATGGAGATGTAGAAACTATCCTAAGGACAAACACACACACCCATGCCCGAGGGAGGACTCGAACCTCCGCCGGGACCAGCCGCACAGTCCACGACTGCAGCGCCTCAGACCGCCTGTTTAATCCGGCGCGGCTGCAGTATCGCAGGAGGAACATCCAGTCTCTCGTAGCCCTGTTACACGACCTCGTTCAAATACAGTGAGGTGTTCATAATTGCGTCTTTGGCACGTTAGAGGCTTTCTTGCCTCACGCTTTTCGTCATATTGACAGCATACTTCATACGAAAGTTTTATCCAATAAAGTACGTTGTGGAAGAAGAATTAAACTTTTTAAGAAGATGGAGGGCATTAAACAGCACGGTTAAGTCTAGTAAAAAAAAAGACCACGTTCATGGACACGACTGTGCATAGGATGCAACGTAATTCAGAACCATTTTATGAGAACATTCGCATTCGTAGAAGCAGGATGAGAGCAAAAAGAGCAACCACTCTCAAGCCGCAGAAGGCATGAGCTCAACTAATGCTACACTGAGAAAAGAAAGAAGCTTCCTTTGTTCCTGCGTTGGGCTGCAGTGGGAATGCAGCGAAGGTTGAGAGATCAAAGCCCGGGCCATTAATCGGTCGCTCGCGCCCCCTCACCGCGCAGACCTCCCCTTTAACTCGTTCGGCAAATGCTGGATTGTAAGCACCTGTTGATTTCCTCTCACCGGTTGCTCGCGAAGCGTGGAAGGCACTCTATGAAATTGCGCCCGTTTGTATTCATCGCGAGTTCTCTGTTTAAAGGCATTGACTACTGCCGTAATACTGGAAGTTAATGACCTTTTCATGATATTGAAACTTTGTGGGTAGGTAGACAGAATATAGCGTGTGTGTGTGTGTGTGTGTATGTGTGTGTGTATTTGTGCTTTTCCCCCTTATGATGTTTTAAAAGCATGGGCGAGGAAACCGAATCCCTTCTTCAGTCATTATCTACAATGCAGTTACAAGTTTCGTATTGAATGAAGGTAGGATAAGCTACGTAACATTTTATCAGTGTCAGGTAGCTATTTACAGAGCTTCATAAACAGATAATAGAATAACTTTTTATTTTATTAACATCTGACACGGCACCTGTTATGTGCTGCTGTGGTCTTTAGACCAAAGGCTTGCTTGATACAGCTGTCCTTGCTATTCTATCCTGTGGAAGCATCTTCATCTATGCATAACTGCTACATCCCACAACCATTTGACCCTGCTTTCTGTGATCAAGGCTTGGTCTAGCTGTCTAGCTCTACAATTTTTGACCCCCCCCCCCCCTTGCATACACTTCCCTACATTACCAAACTGACGACTGACGATTCCTTGATGTCTCAGGGCGTCTCCCATCAATCGATCCATTCTTTTAGTCAAGATGTGGTATAAAATTCTTTGTTCCCAAATCGATTGAGTACCTTCTCATTAGTTATTCAGTTATCCAATTAATCTTCAGGGTTCTACTGTGGAACCACATTTCAAAAGGTTTTGTTCATCCACATATCTGTTGTATAACAACTAATGTTTGAAATGTTTGATATTTCCTGCTTTAAACGAATAGTAAATGTGCAACCAAACTACACCGACGGAAAAAAATCGCAACGCTAAGAAGGAATTGTGCGGCGCAAACAGATGTCGGTAGGCGTGTTTCTGAAACTGAAAGATGATGTCTGTTCAAATTTCACGGCAGTCGCATAAGAGTGGTGCTAGTAGCGCCACCATGGGGATGCAAATCAGGTATGCTTTAACTACACGCTGTTACGGTCGTGAGCGTTAGTTACCTTTGGCATCGGATGTGGTGAGTTATTGTTGGTCAACAATGCCTTTAAGGCCATAAAGACGCCATTATCAACACCTCACTGAGTTTGAACGAAGTCGCGTAGTAGGGCTACGAGAAGCTGGATGCTTCTTCCGCGATACCGAGAGGGAAACCCATCGTGTTCGGTTTATGGCTTTGGCGCATTGTACTGCATCTGCAGCAGCAGTTTCAGTATCAGATGGCACCTCAGTGACATAACGAACTGTTGCAAATTGGTTGCTTCAAGGACAGCTCCCATCCAGCTCCCTGATTCCAACTCATAGCCATTCGATACTTCAGTGGTGCCAATGGACAGCTCATTGGAGGGCAGGGTGAATGCCTGTTGAGATTTCTGATGAAAGCTGGTTCTGCCTCAGTGCCAATGATGGCTGTGTGTTAGTTGGAGGAAGACCAGTTGAGAGCCTGCTACCAGTCAGTCTGCGTGAAAGGCACGCTGGTCTTAGGTGCGATTTCATATGGAGCACACTCGTGCTTATACCACGCACCCTGACTGCACGTTAGTACGCCAAGTCTAATGATTCGATCTGTTGAGCAGCCATACATGCAAAGCATTCCAACAGGATAGCGCTCGACCACATATCACTGTTGTAACCCAGCATGCTCTACAAACTATCCGAGTGTTACCTTAGCCAGCTTGATCTCCAGATCTGTCTCCAATCGAGAGCATATTGGACATCATCTAACGATAACTCCAGCATCACAGACAAACAACATTCAAGGGAGCTATTATCAGCAAGCAGATGGTATGGCAATTGGCTCACCTTTATCCCCCTTACTAGCAGAAATGTTCTAGGACAAGTGGGAGACTGATTTTCTTAAGAGAGAACCACTGGCGAAACATGTGGTTTGATACAGATATGTAGATGATATTCTTTGTATGTGGAAAGTTTTCAGTAGGCAACTCCATAAATCTGTGCAAAATGTGAACCAATGGCACACTAACATAAAGGTCAGCATGGAGTTGGGAGGGGGGGGGGGTGGGGAACAGCATAAATTTCCTGGACATTAGCTTAAAGGTAGAAGACACTAACCATAAAGTTAAAATTTACTGGATAGGTTCCTTTACTGACACTTCATCCCGGTTTCTTCCCAACATCCTACAGCCTACAAACACGCAGCATTCCATCACATGATCCACTGTCGCCATTCTATCCCTACGTCCCAAGAAGACTTTGATCAGGAACTTAAGATAATAAAAACAATAGCCACAAATAATGAATTTGACCCGATTACCGTTGATAAAATTTTAGGTAAAAAGATGAAGAAGCAAGACAAGTACCTACTGTCCCCAATAAAAAACGCAGACAAACTGGAAAAGAAATTGTGTAGATTACCATTTATAGGGAAAACATCAAATAACGTGAGTAACATCTTGAAGGCAAAGGGTTTCTCTGTATTTTTCTATGTCCCTCAGACAATAGGGTAGTTTATTGTTCAATGCAAAAGACAAACAACCACCTATCACAAAAAGTGGGGTTTACAAAATCACATGCCGTGAGTGTCAGTCTTGCTACTTTGGACAGAGAGGGAGGTTAATCTGTACCCGGCTTAAAGAACAAAACAGAAGCTGGAGATTGAAGAAGCCTGATTCAGCCTTTGCAGAACATTGCTTGAACAATAACCACAAATGCTTAATAGATGTACAAGTCTTATACACAGAAGAAAAGGGGGACAAGTCAACCAATTTGAAATTTTAGAAATTAAAAGATAGATGTGTATACAACCCGCCAGGGTGGCCCAGAGCGCTAATGCGCTGCTTCCTGGACTCGGGTAGGCGCGCCGGCCGTGGATCGAATCCGCCTGGCAGATTACTGACAAGGGCCGGTATGCTGGCCAGCCTGGATGTGGTTTTTTGATGGTTTTCCACATCCCGCTAGGTGAATACTTGATTAGTCCCCACTTTCCGCCTCGGTTACATGACTCACACACATTTGAAAACGTTCACACTATTTCATGGCTTACACTAGATGCAGACTTCCATCCCAGAGTGTTTGGGGCGGCGGCAGGAAGGGCATCCGGCCACCCTCTGCAACTAACACTGCCAAATCCGTAATAACACGGCCGACCCCGCTTTGCAGGGGGTAACAGGCCCAAAGAGAGAAAAGAAAAATGCAGATGAGTATTGCCTGGGCCCCAGTCCATCGTAGATAAAAACTTCTGGGCTGATGCATAGCTTTAGTCTGGTCACTGCAGTCTAATTGCTGAATGTGTAATAATGTATGTAATTTCTTTAAAAAATCGTCATTGACGTAATCGTAAATTAAGCTATGGATCGATACCTTAAGAAGTTGAGATGATTATCTTTGCGTTGTCGTCATGTTTATGTGTGCATTATCATCTTTCGGAATCATTAATATACTTGAAAATGGGCTTATAACCCGAAACATAGGTTGTGAAATAACATTAATAATAAAATTGTGAAACAAGGCCAAAAATAGTGTTTGCTTGGCTAATTTATAATGTTTCATAAAGAACCCACAGTTGATTCAAGTAAAATGATTAACTATCCCTGTATTGACCGACAAAGTGCAACAGGCGTGGAACTCCATCCAACAATCTGCCACCTGACACCTCCACAACACAGTTAATGGACGTTTGCATGCTTGCATTGAACATTCTGGCAGATACACAGGTTATTACCCCCTGCAGGTTCAGGGTTTAGGACAGGCCCAAGGTATTCTTGTCTGTTGTAAGAGGTGACTAAAAACAGTCTCTTACTTTTCGGCCTAATCTATTGTGGTTCCCTTTTAGGGTTTGACCTCCACATTTTCAAAATTTTTCCAAAGTTCAGGCCGTTTGGGGAAAGACGCCTTATGTGGTCGATCATATATTCATCATGTATTGCGACCTTCTGCACCTATTATTGTCATGGCTCCGCAACTGCACCTGTAATCCAGCTATTTTGGCAAGGACACCTTGTGGTGTGCATCATCACCATCCATTGTCTGCTGTCCTCTTCTGCCCCCATGATAACGATGGATCTTTTGACACCCAATATCCAGCACAGAAGCCAATCCATCGTGGAGGGGTCATCATGTACCCTCTTTGTTGTAGCCCCTGACAACACGGGGATCGCACTGCTGATGCCTGAGATGCAAACACCCCACATGGGTGAAGGAGTAGATACTCGTCTGCTTGGAGCACCAGAACTTCTGGCAATGGCCAGAGCAACTGGCTGCATGGTGCCCATGTAGAGAACCTCTGATCGGAGTGGGAGGTATCAGGGCAGATGACCCGCAATCTTTTGCTGGTGGGTGAATGTATACAGCAGTCTCTAAGAAATGAATGCTACAGTTCAATCCTGAGAAGTACGACCTCAAATCGTTCCTCTCCCTAGCTACACTATGGGAGGAATCTATGGCTACATAAACAAAAGAGCCAAATTCCCCTCGGTACTTTGTTTGCAGCAGAACCAATGGGGACTCCTTTATGGGTACAAAGCCTCTATTTTTTGTTGAACACCTAGAGGATAAGTTTGGAGAAGTGGCGACGCTGTCCAAAATGAGAAATAGGACAGTCCTGATTAAGACAGCATACCCAGTCCAGACAAAGGCGTTGTTCGCCTGTTACATGCTGGGTGATATTCCTGTTTCAGTCACTGCTCATAAAAGCATAAACATGGTCCAGGGAATTATTTTTCATCGAGACCTCCTACTGTAGTGCGTAGAAAAACTACGGGCCAGTTTAGAACGATGGGGTGTTCACTTCGTCTGGCACGTCTATAGGGGACCAAAAGATAAAACGGTTGCTACCAGTGCCTTTATCTGGGCCTTTGAGGGTGATTCATTGCCTGGAAAGGTCAAGGTGACGGTATACCACCGTGATGTAAAAGCATACGTCCCGCCCCTGTGCAGTGCTTTAAGTGCTGGAATTTCAGGCACACATGTCTTCGCAGTGCAATTACAGCGTCACATGTAGAGATTGCGGACGTCCATTGCATCTGAATACTCCATATGCCCCTCCTCCCACCTGTGTCAACTGTGGAGAACACCACTCTCCATGATCGCTGGACTGCACAGTTCTTCAAAAGGAGAGAAATACTGTATTATGGAATACAAGACGCTTGGCAGGCTGACCTACCAAGAGGCAAAAGGAAATACGACCGGTTGAACCCAATTAGACTGATATCATCCTATGCTGCAGTTACAACGACGTTGCCCTCACTGGTGATGGTAGTCCCGTCGTCTATGCCTCCTACAGTGTGCCCTCAGGGCTGCCCGACTACATCCCCCCTTCGTGGTTGAAGGAACTTCTACTTCCGTTGACCCCCAGCACCTTCTTTGGGAGGAATGCCGCCCCAAACGCCAGGGATATCGGTCCCCACTCCACAGCTGAAGAAGCAACCGCCTCCTCTAGCTCCTCTTGGATGGAAGGGGTCCCTTGGGACTCTACCCTCCAAGGTCTCCACCCATGCAAGAGTGGACACAATCCATTGGCTGAAGGAGCCACAAGCTGCTGATTGAAGGGCTTCATGGTCTTCATCTGTCCCTGAAGCTATTTCGGAGAAGCCCTCCCAGTAAGCTCCTACAGAGCAGCGAGAGGGCAAATAGCCAGAAAATAAAACTGTCAAGAAACAGGAGACTCCAGTGGCCCCCACACCATCACTCCATACCAGTTCCACATCTGAGGACGAGTTGGAGATTCTAGCATTCACCAATGACCTAGAACTCGCCGACCCCTCAGCAGCTATGGTATTAGATATGAGCACTCAACTGGTGGCAGCGGGTGACTTGGTCTCTTCATGCCTTACTAGACTACAGAAACCGTCATCCTCCATTGGAATTGTGGCGGTTTTTCCACCACCTGGCTCGGCTACAACAACTCTTAAGCATTACACCTGCTGTCTGTTGCTCTTCAGGAAACCTGGTTTCCAGCAATGCAGAACCCTGCCCGTCGTGGCTATTGGGGATATTACAAACATAGTAATGACTACAACAGGAGTATGATTGTATGTTGTTACTTCTGTATATAGCGAACTTGTGCCCCTTCAAACACCTTTAGAAGCTCTCACTATCAGAATGAGAAAAACACAGGAATTACCATCTACAACATCTACCTCCCTCCAGATGAAGTACCATAAAATCTATTGGTTGCACTAATTTCTCAACTTCCTCCACCTTTTCTACGTCTGGGTGATTTCAGTGCCCATAACCCATTTGGTTTCGAACCAAGATTAGTGCCTGTGGTGGAGATGTACAGAATCAACTACCTCAACTCGACCTTTGTCTCCTAAATACTGGTGCCCCCACTCGATACAGTGTGGAAAATGGCACATACTTTACCACTGATCTTCCAGTTTGCAGTCCCGGCCTTCTGTCCGCTATATCTGTGACGTTCGACTTTTTGATCACATTTCACCAGCATATGCATATGCATATGCATGACAGAAACACACGTTCCCATTATAATAAAATCCTCTCCGTTCCACTGCATCGCTCAGTCACCTTCTCCAAGTCCTTTACAGTAGCCGGAACCCGACTCTGGAATAACCTCCCTCGTTATGTTAGATAACTTAAAAACATGTCCGGCTTCAAAAAACAGTTAATGACGTATTTACTTAAGCAACAGTAATGCCTTCCTCTGTACATGAATGCACTTCACCTCATTACTTCCCTCTTTCCCCCTCCTTAAATCTCCCTTCCCCAAAACTCGCTACACTAGTAAACATCTACTTTACTCACCAAGATATTATGTACATCTGCACAAACCTTCATTACTATTGCCAATCCTTTTCATGTTTGTCATTATTATTTGATTTTTTTTACTGTTATTATTATTGCTTTTATCATAATCTGTATGTATAGCACCTGTTGTAAAAATACTGCCGCATTTACTTTATTAGGTCTTAGTCACTACTCTTTATTCATATTGTCACTAGAGTAAGCTAATTTTCTCATTTAAACTATGGTCATGATGTAACTCTGATGTGTGAAATGCTGCATGTGTGGAACACTGGTCTGATGTAAGAGACGGCCTGATGGTCCTAATCTGATCAGGTTAAATAAATAAATAAAATAAATAAATACTATCTATACACTGGAGAGCACGTGGGGACTTGTGTGGCAGTGACCACATTCCACTCTTCCTGTCCATCCCCTAGAGTCACTTACCTGGACGCTTGCCCAGATGGGCTCTTACCAAGGTTGACTGGAACACTTTCACCTCTGCTACCACTGTTGGATCCCCATTGCTTAGTAACATCGATGTGGTGTTGCAGAATGTTTCTACAGCCAATGTTTCTGCAGCTGAATCGGCAATCTCTTGTTCCTCAGGATGCCCCCAACACAAGACAGTACCTTGGTGATCACTGGAAATCACTGTGGCCAATAGGGATCAAGGTGGAACCTACAATGTCATAAGCAACACCCATCAATGGAGCACCTCATTGCCTTCAAACGGCTCCGTGTCAACTAATAAACAGTCAGAAGCAGTGTGCTGGGAAGAGTATGTCTATGTGTCCACCACTGGAATACGAACCTCTATTTTCCAGGTTTGGACTAAGGTCAGGTGCCTTTACAGATATCAGACCCCAGAAGGTATACCTGGGATTTCGACACATGGGCTTGTATATCCTGACCCAGATGCAATCATACATCATTTCGCTGAGCACTATGTTCGAATCTCTCTATCTGAGAATTACCAAACTGCCTTTCATACCCTAAAACAGAAGGAGGAACGACAACACCTATCTTTTACTACACACCACCCTGAACCATATAGTGCTCCATTCAGTAATTGGGAATTTCTTAGTGCCCTTGCACATCATCCAAACACAACCACTGGCCCACACTGCATCCACCACCAAACGATTAACTAACTGTCAGCGGATTACCAGCGCCAAAACCTTGCCGTCTTCAACCATATCCAGAGCGATGGCGAATTACCATCGCAATGTGAGAAAGTATTATCGTTGCAGTGCTAAAACCTGGTAAGAACAGGCTAGATCATATGGACAGGTATCGTCCTATTATCCTCACCAACGTCGTATACAAGCTGTTGAAACGTTTGTTGAGCTGGCGGTTGCGCTGTGTCCTTGAGTCTCGGGGCCGTTTGGTTCCATTCCAATGCAGTTTTCGCCAAGGTCGCTCCACCACTGACAACTTGGTATACTTGGAGTATGCCCGTCGTCATCACCTTATTTCTGTCTTTTTTCACCTGATGAAAGCCTATGACACAACTTGGTCTCTGGGGCTCACTCCCTATTTTTATACAGAGAGATTTTCGTCGTTCCGCCTCTTCGGAGGGCGAATCAGTGTTTCACACAGTCCCCCCACCCCCCACCCACATATTCAAGAGAATGGGATCCCACAGGGGTCTGTACTGAGCATCCCACTCTTTTTAGAGTCCATTAACGGTCTTGCGGCAGCTGTGGGGTCCTCAGTATCACCCTTCTTGTATGGTGACGACTTTTGAATTTCGTTTTCCTCATCTACTATTGGTGTAGCTGAACGTCGACTGCAGGGACCCATACGAAAGGAGCAGTCATGGGCTCTCTTTTTGTTTTCAGCCACCAAGTCTTGCGTCATTACTTCTGTCGCCGTCATACAGTTCACCCGCGACCACAACTTCATCTTGATCACCATCTCCTTAAGGTAGGGCACTCTTACCGTTTTTTTGGGACTGGTTTTACACGCCTGCTTAACTAGGCACACCAAAAGTCGTCAGATAAAGCAAAATTGTTGGCAGTATCTTAACATTCTTCGATGTCTAAGTCATACCGACTTTGGTGCAGACTGCCCTACGCTGTTGCATATGTACAATGCCTTTGTACAGTCTCATCTTGACTGTGTGAGTCTAGCGTATGGTTTAGCATCGCCCTCAGCATTATGGATGCTGTACCCTATACAACACTGTGGAGATAGACTTGAGATGGGAGCTTTCCGAACGAGCCCTGTGAACAGCGTATTTACGGAAGCTGGGGTTCCTCCATTGCACATCGGGGGACAACAACTGCTTGCAAATCACACCACGCACATTCTTAGCTCTCCTAAACATCTGAATTACCATCTCCTGTTCCCTAACATGGCGAACCATCTCCCACAACGGCGGGTCAGGTCAGGGATTACAATTTCAGTACGTGTCTGGTCCCTTCACACTGAACTCCAGTCTTTCCCTCTACCACCTCTCTTCCGGGTGCTCATGCAGGACATAGTGAACAGTGCTCCTTGCCAGATCGCTGCAGTGGTTTCACTGCAGAGTTGGTAGGTATCTCTCACGGTCTTGAGCATATCCGTTCCTACACCAGGGTGTACTTCCTCATTTGTAGCGACTCCTCGAGTGCCTTACATGCTTTCGACCTCCACTATCATCGCCATGCCTTTGGAGTCCGTTTAGATCCTCGAGCAATGTGGATGGTCAATGGTCTTCGTATGTACCAGGGGACACGTCGGAATCCCGGGAAATGAATTTGGCGATAGGCTAGCTGAAGAGTTTGCTTGTAAATAGCGTCTGGAGATCGGCATACCGGTATTTGATCTTCGATCGGTATTACGCGGGAAGATTGTTGGGCTCTGACTTTGCCGAATAGGTTACGTTTGAGAAAGGAGACGACAGATGTTTGGAGGTCCTCCATACGAGCGTCTCTCAAGGTCTCCATTGTCGTTTGGCAGCTGCGGATGGGCCATACTTGGCTGCCTCACAGTCACCTCCCACGATGCAAGGACCCACATCAGTTTCGCTTTGACACTGGTCCAAATTTAGCCAACCTGAGGCGGACTATTAACTTTTCTCACGCACTATCTATGGTGTTAGATGACAATCCCTGAACGGCTGATCTAGTTTTAAGTTTTATTCGACTGGTTTTTTTTTAGCCCCCAATCTTAGGGTGGGCATCTTGCCATATCTATCAAGCCTTCGCCCTACGTGTATTTTAACTCTTTCTCGCTCCCTCTAGTGCTACCTGTTCGACTTGGTGTTCGTCTTTCCACCATCCATATTTTTCTCGCCTTGTGTGTGTTGCATAGTGGCTGGCTAATTTTTTGTTATTCTTCCGGTCAGCCAGCCCAGGCCGTCTGCTATATTGTTTTAACAGTTTCTACCACTTTTTTGCTTTTATTTAATGTTTTCAAATTTTGGGCTTCCTACTTTCGCTTTCTACTTCAGTGTGGTTACGCACGCAGTTTTGCGCATTTTGTATCTTCCCCGGATTTCAGGCGATAGGATTGTTTTGGAGTATCGTTTGCTTCGAGACCTGTGTGACTAAGGAAAAAGGGACTGATAATCACGCAGCTTAGTCCATTTAATCTACAAACCAACCAACCAATCAACCAACCGGTCATTAAAGTACCAGCATTTCACATTCGCAATACGTTATATTGCGCTTGCCTTAATCTGTGGTCTTGCAGTGTTAATCACTTGAAAATGTTACTCAGACAAATTTATTCAAGAAATTACAGGACTCTACATTAATTATCATTTGGTGTTGCGTCTTTTTCCGTTGGTGTATTTCAACCGGACACTCTGCTAGCAATGAGAAACAAAGACGATTATCTTCAAAACACATAATATATTTCACGCCGTAATTAATGTGTACAGAACACCACATTCACAAACAAAGCCGTTTTAACCACACAGTTTTGCAGTCAGAGTGCTTGAGATGACCATGAAAGTGCTCCTGCTGTCATACGAAATCGCACCCCGGACAGGAGTATGTTGGTTGGTTGGTTGATTTGGGGGTGGGGACGAACAGTCATCGGTCCCACCGGATTAGGGAAGGCTGGGGAAGGAAGTCGGCCGTGACCTTTCAAAGGAACCATCCCGGCATTTGCCTGTAGCCGGGGGGGTGGGGAGACCAAACAGTCATCGGTCCCATCAGATTAGGGAAGGCTGGGGAAGGAAGTCAGCCGTGCCCTTTCAAAGGGACCGTCCCGGCATTTGCCCGTAGCGATTTAGGGAAATCACGGGAAACCTAAATTAGGATGGCCGGACGCGGCTTTGAACCGTCGTCCTCCCGAATGTGAGGCCAGTGTGCTAACCACTGTGCCACCTCGCTCGGTCAGGTGGCCTTAAAGGCGTCCTTGATTAACATCAACTCATCACGTCTAACGTCAAAGCTATTTAACGCTCAATACCGTTACAGCGTGTAGTTAAAGCATACCTCATGTGCATGCTCATAATGGTGCTATTAATACTACTCTCTCCAGTGTGTCTAGCATGGAGATAGGTTGTTTCTAGGTCCTCAACTGACCTCCTTCTAACCATACACAAGCATCACTGCCACCGACACAGAACCAGCTTTCATCATTAAACACAACGGACCTCCACCCGACACTCCAATGAGTTCCCAATTGACAACACTGTAGTCACAAATGGCGGTGGTTTGGGATGAGTAGAATTCACGCTACAGGGCGTCTGGATCGGAGCTGTTCTTGAAGGAAGCGATTTGCAGCAGTTCGCTATGTCACTCAGGTGCCAACTCATGCTGAAACTGCTGCAGCAGGTGCAGTCAAGTGCGCCAGAGCCATAAACCAAACACGATGCGTTTCTCTCTCGGTAATGACACGTGGCCCCCCATTGGCATGTCTTCTTGCGACCGAACATTCTCTTGACCACCACTGCCTGCGGCCATGTACAGTGGCTACATTCCTGCCAAGTCTTCCTGCGACATCACAGAAGGAACATCCAGCATCTCGTAGCCCTGTTACACGACCTTGTTCAAACTTAGTGAGGTGTTGATAATGGCGTTTTTGTGGCCTTAAAGGCTTTCTTGATTAACATCAACTCACAATGTCTAATCTCAAAGGTATTTAACGCTCACTACCGTTATAGTGTGTAGTTAAAGCATACCTCATTTGCGTACTCATAGTGGTGCTACTAATACTACTCTTATGCGTCCGGTGCGAAATTTGAATATACATCATCTTTCAGATGTGAAAAAATGCTTACCAACTTTCATTTATGTCGCACAACTCCTTGGCTTTGTGATTTCTTTTCGTCAGTGTATATAAGAATAAATCTGTGGAAAACATGCGTTATAAGGAAAATGGTTATAGAATCATCCGTGTCTTGGTTTCACTATTAAAGCGAAACGCATCTGGTGACACATTCTTAATTTGCAGTGCACCTAAGACCGAAAAAAATGTTTACTGTGAACAAGAGTATTAGGGCGAGAATTAAAGTACTCGACTTGCGCAAGAGATGGCGCTGATATAAAAGTAATTATGTCGGTTCATATTGCACTGCAACGGAAGTCGTGTTTAAACCTAATCTGCGAATAGTTTTATCTGAAAGATCTCTTAAATTAACTATTTGTTTTAGTTTCATTCAAACGAATGAACTACCCTACGTGTGTTCATAAGGTTTAAAAGATACTGATTTCTTCATTTCCAATAGACAGGAAACGTGTGGTCTAGTTTCAATGTGGCGTACTTCCCATGAAGGTAAACTACAAAAAAGAAGTGTAGAAACTGCAGTCACACTTTAAAACATAGAAAACGTGCACAGTGTGGTATCGGCTATTGGAAATTAAATGTGTACGTAGTAGCACATGCCACAATAGATTGAAGAGAAAGAGTTCACTAAATTGTGAATAAAGAATTTACTGTAAGAATCACTGTGAAATGGTTCAAATGGCTCTGAGCACTATGGGACTTAACATCTGAGGTCATCAGTCCCCTAGAACTTAGAACTACTTAAACCTAACTAACCTAAGGACGTAACACACATCCATGCCCGAGGCAGGACTCGAACCTGCGACCGTAGCTGTCGCGCGGTTCCAGACTGAAGCGCCTAGAACCGCTCGGCCACACCGGCCGGCGAATCACTGTGAAGACAGCAGCCACTTTTGTTTAGAGATAATCACTAATTAATGCGAAAAAGAATTTCTAAGCCGTTATTGCATCTGTTAATGATGTATGCAACTGACAATGTGCAAAAATTTCTTCGCTCCAGAAACTAAACGGCATTGTAAGGCTTGAATCAAAGCCGGCTGTCCCACACAAAAAGAAGCGTTTGAATTTACCTTCCAGAAAGACTGTTGCTTTCAAGGAAGCAGAAGACATTCGGCATACTTATTATTTAACAAACGTCACGAACAGGTAAGGAATACTACAAACGTTCGAAACAAATTGGATGAGACAGGCCATTTCTCATCAGGACACTGCACCTTTCTAATGCGTTGACAGTAGTTAAACTGAGAAATTTGACGTACGAACTGTTGGAAGATGTGCTGTATTCTCAATATTTGGCGACCCTGAATTCTACAGAAGATACCTCCACGAATTTTAAAGAAACTAAGTAAAGACGAAAAACAGAAAGAATGACCAAAATACATTGTTTTGACGGCTTAAGATTTATAGTCTCTACGATAGCGACATCGCTCGGCCACAGCAGCTGCTTCTTGGAACTGGTGCTGAAGCACTAAAGCACATCTGTTACAGTAGAACTATGACTCATTTGTGCTGGAGGCTACTTGCTGTCGTTAACTGCTATAGAAATGATGAAAAGACGCTACGCCTCACACCTCATACAATTATAAAAAAATTGCAAACAGATTTTTAATAATTGTACAGATTTCTGACTATTTTCTAACATTCCAATAATTTTTTGAGACACAAGTTAGTAAACTAAAGTACGTAATGCTTAATTCAGACTTGGCAGATCTAATAGTAATCTATCCTATTGTCTTACAAAATTTTTATTTTTGTCAAACATTCTTTACAAAGCTAAGTTATATGCAACATTTCTGTCCAACAACAAATTTGCCTTCAGTGTTTCATAATACTTACAATCATTTAGAGCACTTTATTTAAACCTCGAATTTACGGTTTTTTGAAATCTCAAATTCTTTATTTATGTGCTCTGTGCTGAGCTTCTATAATTTAATCAATTTAATTCCGTCATAAATTTTTCGATTTATAGTGCATCCATGTATACGGATAAAAGTATTCCTACCTTATAATCAGCATTTTATTAATGCCCTTCTATATTTGGAATGATTGTTCGTACATCGTCATGGCGCCTTATTTATGTGCTTTCATAACTCTACACCTTCACTTAAAGCACAGCCCAAGCTTGAATTACATAGCGATTTTTCCTGTAAACATAGTTTCGTCGAAGACTATTATTTTACGTTGTGTGTTCCTGTAAGACAGATATTAGTGTACACGCCTTCTCTAAAATTATACATAATGAATTACGTCTTTATATATTTTAATTACTCTCCTCAATGAAAGTAAGTAGAGAATTCTTCTTTAACTGGTGTTCTAAAGTGACTCAAAATTGAAAATACTGGAAAAAATACAACTCTTTATACAATGAGAAAATTTTAATAATGTCAGCAAAACAGGATGCTGGTAAAGCAGTAGTTCAGAGTATTTATTTTATGTTGGCTCTTCATAATTACCAAAAACCTTAAATCTAGCACAAATAACTTTATTAAATTCACATTACATAGTTACCATTATTTTTAAGAGATTCCACATCCAGTTTTATATACAGCCCTAGATATTGTAGGCAGGCCACATTGCCTTTAGTCTAATACTGAACAGATTACATCAAATTATCATGAAGTGATTAACAAAACTCATCATATTACGTTCTTTCGTTCTTACTCTCTAACAATTGTATCAGTTATGTTAATATTGTGTTGTCTATTCCTAGTTCTCCATAAATCTTTTACATTTCCACACTACGTATTTTGTTTCAGCAGTCATATCAGGTAATTTTTCCACGTTATTACTGCAAAATCCATTATCCATTTCCCATCAGAACAATCCATCCTTTTACAGTCAGTTACCTTTCTTCCAAACAGTTTCCATACACTTAGTACTTCATTCTATTAGTCGCATCTGGTACGTTTTACGTCACTATTCCAAAACCTGTTAATCATTTTTCAACACAAAAACATGCCCTTCTGCAACTAGTCACCTTATTTCTCCGATAGTTTCCTTATAAACCACATATATCATTTATAGTCTTCAAAATCATTTCATACCTTTCTTGACTCTGAATTTCATTATATTTCTGTTTATAGAATCCAGCAAAACACCCCTCAATATTTTTACACTTCCTAGACAGCGAAGAGGATTATGTGGTGTCACCGCCAGACACCACACTTGCTAGGTGGTAGCTTTAAATCGGCCGCGGTCCATTAGTACATGTCGGACCCGCGTGTCGCCACTGTCAGTAATTGCAGACCTAGCGCCACCACATGGCAGGTCTAGAAAGACGGACTAGCACTCGCCCCAGTTGTACGACGACTTTGCTAGCGACTACACTGACGAAGCCTTTCTCTCATTTGCCGAGAGACGGAATAGCCTTCAGCTCAGTCCATGACTACGACCTAGCAAGGCGCCATTAGCCTTACAGTGATTGTAATTAACCGTATCTGGAGATAGTCTCACTTGTATCGTCAAGAGCGATGTACCACAATGATGGAATAAAGTTAAGTATTCGAGGAGCTGCATACTTTTCTTATTAGCATTCATAACTTATCCTGTTCCAGACTTCACGCCAGTCGGCGTGTGTGACGCGTGCCCCTCGGTAACCTCACCCTGTGTCTAGACTGTCTTGTCTAGACACAACAGATTACAAATGATAGAAATTGTCCAGAATTATAGATGATGAAGACTGACAATATGCAAGCAAAATTGAATAATATTGCCAATAACTTGAGTGCCTGTTGATCGTCAGTCACATAGCATTGCGAAGAGTGCAACAGCCTCAGGGGTCTTTACTCTCGGCTCCTATCTAACTCATGCAAATCCTCCATCTTAAAGACTGTTTTATTATAGATCGTTTCTAATTCCTTTGAATCCACCCCCACTTCTTCACCACATTCAGCATACTCTTCCAGTTCTTCACTCTTCCTACAGTTTCTTAGAGGAATACTGTCCCTTTCCTCAGTCGTCACTTCTTCCCATTTTTTCCAGACCCACAGAATCCTCATTAAAATTCTACTTGCCTTCATATCTATTAAATATGTCTATATCAATCAACATTTTAGCGCTCAAGCCAGGAATTATCATAAAGTTATGATAGAACTGGATACCATTTATCTTATTGGGTAACATACTTACTTATTTAACAGCCTTCTTTACTTTTCCATTGGCAACTATTGTTTGGATACCCTTTTCAGGTATTAATACCAATTCTTCCTTATCAGATAAGGCATCTAACCACTTTGAATTAACAGCACAATGTTCACTACTGCTGTCATCTAAACACTGCACCTCTTCACCATTTATCAACAAGTTAATCACTGATTATCCTGTCTTTTCCGCTATTACTGACTTCATCTTTCTCTACTAAATAGTGTACAGTTTCCCTTCTATCAAAACCTTCTCTGAGTCTGGAGATGACATTTATTTGTAGGATTGCTGTAACCATTCACCCTATTAACATTTTTCACTCTGCCCATTGAAATATCAAAGCACTTATTTAACTCTAACACCTCCCTTTTTACAGTAATCAGTCTTTCCACTAGTTCCTCAAATTCACTATCCCCCTCATTCTCCTTTAAATTCTCACTAATTGACTGGCTCCCTTAATGGTCATCTCCTGAGTGCGCATGTACCATAACTGCACGTAAGTCTTCATTAATTGCCTCAAGTATATCTTTCACCCTTTTCTCATTAAGCTCCTGCAGTCGTTCATTATCTGTGTTCCTCCCTTCTTCACGACGAGATGCGTTATCAGTTTCCCTGCACACTATTTGCCTCAAGTCTATCCTTCACCCTTTTCTCATTAAGCTCCTGCAGTCCTTCATTATCTGTGTTCCTCAATACTTCACGACAAGATGCCTTATCAGTTTCCCTGCACACTCTTTCGTTATTTACCTTTAAACCATCTACCAAATTCTGTGTACTTCAGTGTTTACTTTGTTCTTTCCTATTAAAAAACTATTCCAAAGCTCCATTAAACATGCATGTTCTAACTTCATCAGCCTCACTAGGATCAGTTGCATCACTTCTGTCATTACATTATAATTCCACTATTTGGTTGTTGTTGTATACAAAGGATATAGCTACGGAGTTCAAATTACTATTACACGTTGTGCAGGATTTAGTTTCCAGTACTCTGTGGTCAATCACAACTTAATAGCTAATACATGGGGCTGTCAAATGAAAACGGAACACCCACCACAGCGTAGAAGGTCATCATGAACTTACTGGAACTTGTGTGAATACACTGGTGTCCAAAATTAGAGCAACAATCAGAAATTTCGCAAGGTTTCGTTTATTTTGCCACAAAACAGCGTAAACCGGTGATAGTAAAGTAGAAATAATACGAGGGCTATCCACAAAGTACGTTACGTTTTGGAATTAAAAACAAATAAAGTATTGGAAATTTTTTTAATTATATACAGATGAAAGCCACACTTAAATACTACTTTTCTACATAGTTGCCATTTAAATTAAGGCACTTATCGTAGCGATGGACGAGCTTGGAAATTCCTTCGTCGTAAAATTCGGCCGCCTGCGCCTTCACGTGCAGTTTCCCTGCACACTCTTTCGTTATTTACCTTTAAACCATCTACCAAATTCTGTGTACTTCAGTGTTTACTTTGTTCTTTCCTATTAATAAATTATTCCGAAGCTCCATTAAACATGCATGTTACCTCTTTTGGGACAGAAAAGGTGTGATTTTTGTGGATTTCCTGGAAAGACGCACTACAATAAACACTCAAAGGTATTGCCAAACTCTGCACAACCTCAGAAGAGCAATACAAAACAAGCGCAGGGGAAAGTTGGGCTCAAAGATCTTGCTGATTTACGACAACGCCCGGGCCCACACGGCAAATGCCACTCGTGAAGTTCTCGAATTTTTTAAGTGGGAGTTGTTTCCTCATCCGCCGTACAGTCCCGACCTGGCACCGAGCGACTTCCACTTATTCCCAGCAATGATGAAGTGGTTGGCTATGCAGCGTTTTGATGACGACGCACAGCTTCAAGAAGAGGTAACCACGTGTTTGAAGGCGCAGGCGGCCGAATTTTACGACGAAGGAATTTCCAAGCTCGTCCATCGCTACGATAAGTGCCTTAATTTAAATGGCAACTATGTAGAAAAGTAGTATTTAAGTGTGGCTTTCATCTGTATATAATAAAAAAAAATTTCCAATACTTTATTTATTTTTAATTCCAAAACGTAATGTACTTTGTGGATAGCCCTCGCATAAGGAACACAGAATCACAGAACGTAAACAACTGCAGTATGCATAACGGCAGAAAAAAATGTTCTTCGCCTTTTTCCAAGTTTGCACACACATTCCGGCAACTGGTTAATGTGCTCAGCATGGTCTGACTGAAATAGAGGCCTGACAACTACGGGGCATGCTGTGAGTGATGTCATCAGTCTCATGTTGAGGCAATAACACCCATTCTTCCTGCAGAGCTGCTCGAAAGTCTTGGAGAGTGGTTGGTGGATGCTGCAGTGATGCAACCTGTCTCCCTAGTGCATCCCAGGCATGCTCTATGGGATTCAAATCGGGAGAGCGAGCTGGCCACGCCATGCGTGCAGTGTTTTCCGGTTTCTAAGAAAACGTCACCCACCCGTGCTCTATGAGGTCGAACGTGATCGTCCATCCGTACTTTGTCTGGGTCCACACCATCTCGCAACAATGGCACATGAGGTCCCAACATTTCGTCGCGATACCTGACACCAGTTAAACCTTGCCGATTCACCCGTACAATTCCATGAAAAGGTGTTCGAACGGTCAACATAATCCCTGCCCACACCATTAAGGATCCTCCTCGATATCGGTCTCTTTCCACAATGTTTGGATTCCGAAATCGTATTCCAAGTTCCCTCAGATGCGAATGCGTCGAGAATCACTCTGCAGACCAAATCGGGACTCATCTGCGCGATGAACATTGGCCCACCGTTCGACCGTCAAGGTGGCATTTTGACGACTCCATTCCAGACCTTCCCTTCTGTGAAAACACATCAGAGGTACACTTACAGCAGGTGTATGGCAATAAGGGCTACCCTGCCAAAGCCTGCTGTACACCGTTTCTCTCTCGACACAACACGTCCGGTGAATGCTGCGAGGTAAGATGCCACTTGCAGTGCAGTAATAAGGTGGTACCGTGGTGCCCTTAAGGCCAAATGACGACCTTCTCTTTTTGATATCACGCATGGTCGCCCCTACCCTGGTCTTCGGGATGCTGTTTCGGCCTCTATACATTGTCACCACATCCGAGAAACAACAGAACGATTCACATTAAGCCTTCGGGTCACATGAGTTTGCGACTGCCCTGCTTCCATTCCCCCCATGGCCCTCCAGCGCTGAGTGTGTGGTAAGTGTCTTCTTGTGCCATACTGCACCGTCAGTGACTGTATACACAGCGATTGTGGATGTGGAACTGCCGGTCGGTGTGGCCGCGCTGTTCTAGGCTCTTCAGTCTGAAACCGCGCGACCGCTACGGTCGCAGGTTCGAATCCTGCCTCGGGCATGGATGTGTGTGATGTCCTTAGGTTAGTTAGATTTAAGTAGTTCTAAGTTCTAGGGGCTGATGACCTCAGATGTTAAGTCCCCTACTGCTCAGAGCCATTTGATTCATTTTTGATGTGGAACTAACCCGTTTGATAAGTGCCTGACGTCATCGTTGACGTGGTTGTCCATTGACCATAATGCAATCTTCCGTGCGGAATACGATTGTACTGACATCTGCTGACATTTTGTATGATTATACGGCGAATTGTACAGAACAAGGGGTAACAGTGGTTTGTTGCTTTAAGTGTGGGCACCAGTGTAGCTTCGGATATGTTTCGCGCGAGAGATGCGGGGTGTTTCCTCTGCAGACTTCAACGTTTGCCCTGGGGATGTTTGGGATCTGTGGGAGAGAATCATTCTGTTGCACTATAACGCACTGCCCCATACTCACAATCAGACAATGGCTATGCTTCAGCGATTTCGTTGGGAACTACTGCAACATCCTCTGTACAACCCGGATATTTCACGGTGTGATTTTCACATCTTTGGTGACCTGAAGAAAGACATGTGTGACCATCGGTTTCAGTCAGACGAGTGCGGTTGCAGTTGTGGAATCGTCAGCGACTGACCGCATTCTGGGAAACAGGAAATGATCGTCTTCTCTTCCAGTGGGATAAATGTGTTAACACATGTGTGACTATTGTTGAATGGAATGTTTCTATGGTGCCGTTGCAGCGGGTGTCCGGTTTTCATTTGATTGCCCCTCATATGAGCAGTTTATTAAATGAAAACAATTAGAAACCCCCAATAAATATTCAAATTACTTCTATCTTTAAGTAACTGAACTATTGTAACATGTATCCTGTTTGTCCAGTACCATAAACGGGGAAATTGCACTCTGAAAAATTTCATTGGGCGGAACTGCAATGGCAATGTTCAGAGGGGGAACATGTTCGAGGAGTCGTTGAGCTGGGAAATGGATGAGGAGTGAAGAGGACAGTAGGTAGACAGCAAAAAAAAAAAAAAAAAAAAAAAAAAAAAAAAAAAAAAAAAAAAAGGTTCAAATGGCTCTGAGCACTATGGGACTTAACATCTATGGTCATCATTCCCCTACAACTTAGAACTACTTAAACCTAACTAACCTAAGGACATCACACACATCCATGCCCGAGGCAGGATTCGAACCTGCGACCGTAGCAGTCGCGCAGTTCCGGACTGAGCGCCTAGACCGCTAGACCACCGCGGCTGGCAGGTAGACAGCACGGAAGCAAGAGGACGTGGGGGCTCTTCCATCCTACACCAACATTCGCCTTGCTTCCTACACTGCGGTAATGCCGTCGGCACACGGACCGCGCATCCGAGCACTGAGCGTTGAGCGTGCCGAGTTTCTGACGTCATAGCGTGGAATAGCACGTTCGGGAATCTTTCCGAACGTGCAGAGCAATATCTGGCATGTCAGATATTCTGAGCGTGCGTCTGAGCGTTGACCAGTGAGATGGCACAACGCCACCTACGTCACACGCACGCCGTCTCCCTTCAGTACAGGATTGTGAGGCGACATATTGGCATTCATTTCAAGCCTATATGTATATATGCCGTTTCTTAGCACCAGCGAATTGAAAATCACTGGAAAACCCGTTGCTAACTGTGTGATTCGTTCCAATAAAATAATGAGAAACATCATTATTGTAACTTGCGTGTTATGAGAGTAGGCTATTTGAAGGAAGCGACACACTGAAGATCCACCAAAATGCATTGTTCTTGGTACAGTTTGTTGTAATTAGATTTCAATTAGTTACGATTAAGGTTTTTTCAGGAAGGGTAAGGTAATATGATTAGATGTCGAGAGTGTGTTGTTGCCGGCCGAAGTGGCCGAGCGGTTAAAGGCGCTACAGTCTGGAACCGCACGACCGCTACGGTCGCAGGTTCGAATCCTGCCTAGGGCATGGATGTGTGTGATGTCCTTAGGTTAGTTAGGTTTAAGTAGTTCTAAGTTCTAGGGGACTTATGACCACAGCAGTTGAGTCCCATAGTGCTCAGAGCCATTTTTTTGTGTTGTTGGTTTAGCGTAATGAGTAACGTCACTGAGTTCTTTGTTGGGGCGGTGGTTCGCGTCTTGACCCTTCCAATTTTTTTTCCTAACATTCGCGTTTTTATTAGGTTCTGATGCTTTATTATTAGTTTAATATAAGTATATACTATAATATTTGATGTTATGTAAATATAAGTTCACCTTTTTTTGAGGGATGACTTTGTCAGATTGGCTTAATCTACGGGACAGCTTGCGCTACTTGTACAAAGACATTTTGCTCCTTTTTCTTTTACGCTTCGTATTTCACATGTTGCAAAGATTCTGCTACTGGGTAGGAACAGTGATCGAGTAAGACTGACCTTGGGGTTTTACTAAAATGTAGGAATGATGAAATAATGATTATCTTATGCGGAGAAGTATTCCAAATTTGTACCGCACTGTTTGTAATGGAACTTTTATAAGCCTGTGTCCTTATTGATTGGACATGGTACTTTCTTTTTCGTGGACGATTGAGGAAATGTGCGTTTTAATAGAGCTAACGTTGGAATTTTACGTTGAGTAAACAGTGTGATTTACGAACTAGAAACATCCCTCTACTGCCGCTGGAGTGCGCTGCGATCGCGTATACCACGTTGGGGCCACGTACCGTATGCACAAGTCGCATCGTTCCTGAGCGTTGAGCAGCACGTTGAACTTGGGACGCTCGACGTTAACGTTCGACAGCACGGTCCGTGTGCCGACGGCTTTACACTGCTTCGACTACGGCAACACACGGCGACCTGTCAACACGGACGCCGTTCTGAGCACTCGCAGCACAGCCACGGGCCAACGAGCAAAGCGGCCTACACGCGCCGCAAAGCTCCCAGGCAACGCGGCGTCCTGAGCCAGCATCTGCAGCCGTCATCATCACACGACAAACGCGTATGAAGAATGCTAAGATGACTCATTCTTCCCTCCTTGCCCTTAATAACCGAGTCGTGTCCACGCACAGTCGAATCGGCCCTGTTCCGTATGTAAAAGTTACAGAAATAAATGCAGTCGTTTCAGGTTTTATTCGTCTAAATAATCTGTTACATTCGATTATCAGTCCCTTAATCTCATAACATATTCTGTTTGATTTCATTTAATTACTGATGTTAATTAATGGCTCCCAACGTGGGGCAGTCTTATTAGTCTTTCACGTGTTATTGCACGCCAGAGAGCAGCGAATAGAATTTCCCTATACACTACATTTCTGGCGCCCAATATGGGCGATCTCATTGGTAATTTGCGTGCTATTTGATATTACAAACAATTCTCGAATTACTACAATACACACAGTTAACAGACACAGCACTATACGTTTATTACCACGTTTATTACATCACTTCGCATTCACACCTTCATTCACACTAATATATTCAATCAGCAACAATTAATAGCAGAATAATACGCACAGAAGATGAAGTTTCGAATGCAAAATACATTGTTTTGACGGCTTATGATTTCCCTGTCTGGGCAACAGAGACATCGCTGTACCAAAGCCAACTGGAACTGCTGCTGGAGCTCAAGAGCACATGTGTTACGGTAGAACTATGACCCATCTGTGCGTGACGCTCTTTATTATTATAACAGCTATACGAGAGGTGTCCAGGCGCTACACCTTAGTAGGCATAAAACTCATAGGAATTTGTACTAGATTGTTTCTCCGAAAATTATTTTGAGCAATTAGTCTCCCACTCGAACTGTAAATGGTTGTGAAAAAGCTGCTCGACCTCCGTATATTTGTTTTAAACCGAGCAAATACAGAGTATTATGACGGATACACAGGGATTAATGACCATAAGATAGGTGAAGAGAGAATGAGTGCCGTGACTTAGAAATGCATTAAAAATAAAAGAAAAATATATCTGTTTAAAAAAGGGAATATAAATTCACTTGATACCTTCCAAAGAGACAGTCTCCTTTCGTTCCAAACTAAGTACGTTAATTCAAAGAAATAATATCGACAGCAATAGACACAACTATAAAAAATAAATTAATAAAAGACGGACCTGACCTCCCATGTTACACAAAAACAGGTGAGCAGTGTTACGGAAGCAACAAACAAAACATGCCAAATTTCAAAGAACGAAAAGACCGTAGACTTGCAGAGTTGTAGAGTCTCGAAATTTAGTGCAAACCTGAATACTAGGTGCTTTCCATAGTTTCCACAACAAAATTCTGTCTCGAAACCCGATAGAAAATCGAGAGAGATTCATGTCATATGTGGAAAACACAAGCGACGAGACACAATCAGTACCTTCGCTGCACGATAGTGATGGTAATGTTAGCGATGACTCTGCCACTAAAGCAGGGATACTAAACACAGTTTTCCGAAATTCCTTCGCCAAAGAAGACGAAGTAAATATTCTAGAATTTGTGATAAGAACTGCTACCGACGTGAGGAATTTAGACTTAGATATCCTCGGTGTAGTAAAGCAGCTCAGATCACTTGATAAACGCAAATCATCCGGCCCAGACTGTATTACAATGCGATTACTTTCAGAGTATGCTTACATAATAGCTGAGTGTCCAACAACCGTATGCTACCGCTCGCTCGACGAAAGATCCGTACCTAAAGACTGGCAAGTCGCACAGGTCACACCAATACTCAAGAAAGAAGTAGGAGTAATGCAATCACTTACAGACCCATATGACCGACGTCGATTTGCTGTACGGTTTTGGAACATATGGTGTGTTCGAACATTATGAAATATCTCTATGAAAACCATATGCCAACATGCAGTCAGCTCGGAGCCAGAAAATATCGTTCTTGTGAAACACAACTAGCTCTTCATTCTCACGAAGTAATGAGTGCTATCGACAGGGGATCTCAGACTGATACCATATTTCTAGATTTCCAATAAGTTTTTGATGCCGTTCCTCACAGGCGGCTACTGATCAAATTGCGAACCTATGGAATATTGTGTCAGCTGGATTCGCTATTTCCTGACAGAAAGGTCACAGTTCGTAGTAACTGACGGAAAGTCGTCGTGTAAAATTGAAGTGATATCTGGCGTTCCCCAAGGAAGGGTTATAGCTCCTCTGCTGTTTCTAGTTTTTATAGATGAGTTAGGGGACAACCTGAACAGCCATCTTAGATTGTTGGTGGATAATGTTGCCAGTTACAGTCTAGCAAAGTTATCAACTGATCAAAACCAGTTGCTAAATGATTTACACAAGATATCGGTGTGGTTTGGAAAGTGACAATTGACCCTAAGTAAAGAAAAGTGTGAGGTCATCCACATGCTTACTAAAAGGCATCCGTTAAATTTCGGTTATACAATACATCACACAAATCTAAAGGCCGTCAGTTCAACTAAATACCTAGGAGTTATAGTTGGGAACAGATTCAACTGGAACGATCACATACGTAATGTTGTAAGGAAGGCAAAGCAAAGACTGTGTTTTATTGGCAGAACAATTAGAAGACATAACAGGTCTACTAAGCAGACTGCGAACACTAAACTTGTCTGTTCTCTGGTAGAGTACTGCTGTGAAGTATGGGATCCTTACCAGATAATGTAAACAGACGACATCAAAAAATTTAAAAGAATTGCAGTTCGTTTCGTATTATCGCAAAAGAGGGTAGAATGTGGCACGGGTTTGAGTTGAGGTGACAATCATTTAAACAAAGGCGTTTTTCACTGCGGCGACATCTTTCCATGAAATTTCGATCTCCTACGTTCTCCTCCGAATGCGGAAATATGTTGTTGACACCAATCTACATAGGGAGATCTATCTAACAAAATAAGCGAAATCAGAGCTCGCACGAAAAGGTTTAAGTGTTAGTTTTTCCCACTGACTTTGTTAGAGTGGAACAGTAGAGAAATAGCTTTAAGGTAATTCGGTGAACCCTCTGCCAAGTATTTATCTGTGAACTGCAGAGTTGTCGCGTAGCCGGCCGAAGTGGCCGTGCGGTTAAAGGCGCTGCAGCCTGGAACCGCAAGACCGCTACGGTCGCAGGTTCGAATCCTGCCTCGGGCATGGATGTTTGTGATGTCCTTAGGTTAGTTAGGTTTAACTAGTTCTAAGTTCTAGGGGACTAATGACCTCAGCAGTTGAGTCCCATAGTGCTCAGAACCATTTGAACCATTTGAACCATTTAGTTGTCGCGTAGGTGTAGGGGCAGAGAAGAACTTGGGATATGTCAACTACTGTATGTTTGGTGCAAAAGCCCTACACCATACATCTTGTTCAGGCTCTTGTTCAAAATGACAGAAAACAGCTTATGACATTTTGCAGCAACATGGAAACAACAATTAAATAAAAAATAATAGAGAAAGGTGGAATATGAGTAATTTCTCCAGCGATAAATTTTAAGCCATCGAGCGCCATTCATCTTAGTGGGAAGGTGAACAGACATAACGTTCTCATCTGTAGTCTGCAAAATTCTCGTGATACAGTGCAACATGATAAAGACACCTAGGAAGGTTATGGGGTTTTAGTGTGTTACTTCAAAACAGAGTTTATGAGTCATTGTTTTCTGAGGAGAGAACTGTTAGTAGAATAACATACGTGGGGATGTTAGAACAATGGCTTTTATCTCATCGTACCGAAGAGCCACAGAGCTCCATTTTTAACGGGATGGAGTTCCACCCCATGGGCACCTTGGTGTCAACATTTTTGTATCAGTCTCTTTCTTAACGATAGATAGATCGCATGAAAAGGTAATTCGTGTGTCATACGTTCTGACGTCAGAGATATGCTGCTCTCACTCCATGTGACTTTTTCTTGTGGGGCTTTGTGATGGAGGCTGTTTACATTCCAGCTCTAACAACAACTCTGGTCGAACTGTGTAACAGCTGCAGGGAACGCAGTAATACAAGAGATGGTAATTCGCGTGTGAGACGAGTTCGTGTACCGCTTAGATGTTTGCTATACAGCAGAAGAGCGAAACATTGAGCATTTACGCCATGTGTTTGTAAACTTTAAAACTTGCTGTTTTCATCTGTATATAGTTAATTTGCAGTTTATGTTTTACGGAATAAAAATTAATTAAACTGGTTCATCGTTTTCGAATAACACTGTATTCTACGCATTCATTCAGCGGGTTAGGTTACGACAAGCGCCGTTGATAAAATATCGATATATCGACATTCTTCGTAAAAGTAACGATAATTGTCTGTCACATATTTTTCCTATATATATCGATATCGAATTGCCATAATCAAGCGCCTATATATTTATTTTATATTATACTTTTTTCGTAATTTTCGGTAAGTATTTGAAATTGTTCTTTTGAAACTGCAGTTTGAAGGGCTCTTACTACTTTTTGAGCTTTTGACACGTCAAGTATTTCTCTTTGACTGTGTGAAGCAAGTATAGGTGGCATAAAGAAGAAGTCCGATTGTACTAGGGGTGGCAGAGTGAATGGAATAACCAAGGTTTCCGATTTGAAGAAATAGCACACCAGATGCGTTAAAAAACGATTTTTAACGCAACTAGTGTGCTGCTTCGTCACATCGCCATTGTTAAAAAACAGTTGCTGAAAAAAATGAATAAAAGTCTAAATGACAAGATTGGTCTTTGCGTTGGGCGGAGACGTGTGAGGGGAAATGCTGACGTAATCGGCGCTCGGCGCTATCAACAGAAACGGCAACGTTTAACTTCGCCATAGAATTTTGACATTACAACTGCTAGGTAGCTGGCGTTTGTAGGAATCGAAAAACAGGGATGTCGACACGAAGTGTTCCGAACAAATGCGATTGTAACGAAACCGACCGACGGAAACACTGGACACCTTTCATTGTGCCACCTCCATGCAGTTACCATTGTTAGCAAAGTGGTTATCGCCAATCGTGAACGAGTATCGTTTTTCCATTCCATTCTTGCTCTAAGAGGGATCCTGCTGGTTTTTCACACATGTGTTCCTTTTGTCATTGCGTTCTAAATTTCACAAAGACACTGCACTCTGCTCACAACCAATGTCCATAAAAGGCTGAGACAATGTAGACAATTCATCATCTTTGAATCACGTGCCTGTTCGACGCAGTTAGAATCTGTTCCCTGCAGAGGCAGCACAATTTCGGTTTGTCAAGCAAATTTTTCCGGTAATCTGCAGTGACCGCCTATCTTTTCTAATTCTCGTTCCCCCTTTCTCCGTCTGTTCTAACTTTTGAACACCATTTTCCCAACATTATAAAGCCTCTTGGCCTCAGTATTGGCTTGTGCCTCTAACGGAAACAGAAACCTGTTCCGATTTGAATTCAACGGCCTTCCAGTGATGTTTTGAACACATATTCCGCAAAGGGTAACAGAGAGAACATGACTATTGTAGCGATCCAATAACACCAATATCTCTTCCGAGATTGTAACTCTCACTGTTCCTCCATATAGTCTTGAATTTTCAATTAATTATGTTCAGAATAATTATGTTTGGCTCCTTTTTCTCTCGTTGTTACGGCAGTTCTTCGATTTGCTGCTCTGGAATTCGTTCCAACAGATGGAAGTAATGTGTAAGCTACAGCGCATCTCCCACAACGCCTTCTTGTCCCGACATGCCAAGCTACTGACCTAATAGCGGAAAACACACAGGCATTCAGCGTGGCCATATACTGGGCGAATAATGTATAATTATTTATGTTTTACATACTTAATTTGGTATGCTTGTTAGTTGTATGTTCCGTATTATTCTGTATCTTATTTCTGTACATAAATTTTATTGTTCGTTTGTGTGTTCCCGTCACGAAGTAAATAAACATACGTAAAAATCCGTTAGAATTATGACTGGCACTGGGATTGTTGTCATCCCATTCTCTACAGTGACTGCCCATTTACTAGAAATACAGTTTGGTTGCTAGTTGCGTCTGCTGTTGGAGACTAGACGGATTTTGGGTTTTCATCATTCAAGTCGTCCTAAAATCAGACATAACACATCTTCCGCTATGAAACTTAGCTTTGAATAGTAAGTCTACTAACACGTGCCTTTCACGCAAGTCTCCTGAAAATATTTACTCCCCGTCTGGACGAGACGGTAGTTTCATCTCCAAGCTTACATAGACGGACAAATTTTCCGCTGTTCTGTTTCTCTTCGTGACGTGAGGAATTCAAATAATGAGAAGAGACCGGTATTGGAGACAGCGCTTCTCGTCTTTCAGGTGACTAATGGACTATTCTCCAGCTTCTCAGACTCAAATTAAAAGAAATAAGAAAATAATAAAAAAATAACCGAAGGTGATTCGTTACGTAGTTTTGAGAACTACATGTGTGTTAGGGATGTCAGTAAGTATGTTACGTGATCAATAGCTAGCTGTATTCCTCATTGGCTATCATCTAAATGCATTCCGGTCTCAGTTATCTCATCAAATAAAAGCAATAAGGAATTCCCTCTGCGCTAGATAGTGTGTTTATGCAGCTCGTTTGCTCGGCAGTATGAAACTGTAGTTAGTGAAGTCGACAATTGTGTAAAAGAAATGAGATTACTGTAATTGTGAAATACGGCTGGAAAACGGTATTATCCCTATAACGTGCAAAGGGCAATACTAATACCTTCATTTTACGCTAATGTTTATAACGGCTGTGGTCATTACTGAAAATCAGCCGCATTCGATCTAATAATTAGAAATTTTTAATAAAGAATGAAAATATACGGTCCTGTCGCATTAATGGGACCACCACATATGTTCGATGTCAATGTGCAGTAACCACTTACAGACGGCAGGTGGCAGTACTAGCAGTGGCGGGTTAGAGAGCCTGTATACAGAGAGAGTGGCCACAGGTGAAGTTGCCTGTGATTGGTTGATTAGCTTTGGCGCCATTTTTCTGCCAAACGTCTCTCGCGCTTCCTATGTTCGCCGTGTTTTGAGTTGAATTGAAGTTCAGAGGACTTTTGAAAACGATTAAAAGGTATTTGAATTATTGAGAGACTTTTTATGCGTTGTGCATGCATTTTCGATTTAGTTGTATATCGTTTTTAGTACGTAATTAGCGTTTGCGATCTTAAATACGAGTTGAAATAATGAAGCGTTTTGTGACGAAGTCGGTAGGCCTACATGTTTGATGTAAACACGTTAGTAATTGTACAGTATTGTTTTTGACATCTGTAATTCGTTCTGCAGACGTTCTAAAAAGATGCCAGGTTGTGCTGCATTTGGTTGTTCCAATAGAGGCGAAGGTGGATTTCGCATGTTAGCATTTCCACGCAATGAAGAAAGACGAAAGCAGTCGGCAGTCGCAGTCAACACGGCTGACATAAATCAAACAGGAGCCTTGTGGAAACCAAACAAGTACTCTTATCTATGCGAAGTAAGTCGTTTTTGATTTTTACTAGATATAAAACAAATTGCAATATACATAGTTAAATTTGAAAACAGACCTGTAAATTGGCTGTGTGAAAATTATTGTATCACATTATTCTTATAAACATAGAATTAAAACGGGATTGTGTATCTAATGTTGCTGAAACATTATTCGTAGTAAATAATTGTAGGTACTCTTGAAGACAGTTTTTAATAGGCCTACTTACTGTGGGGTACAAGGGATGCGTTAGTTTTCTTGTTATATTTGGTCGTTATTACAGCAGCCTACATTTAACATTACCTGATTTTTGTAATCTTTTTCGTTTGTCATCTACGAGAGGTATTCATGAAAGAAAGTCGTAAGCAGTTGTTTACTTATGACATGCAAAAAGTTTGAAGACGTGACAAGAAGTACTAACACGTCTCACACTTCTTGCATGTCACAAGTAAACAATTGCTTACGACTTTCATTTATCTGAGGAAATACAGGTACGTTAAATCTTTAGCGTTATGAACTTCCGATACAAAACAAATGCTATACACTATATTTTTTTATTTACGTTACTTTCATTGCAAATATGTCTAGTAAACGAACTTTAAAGGACATATGCAAGTAACGAATAATTTTTACAGCCACTGTATCAAATTATCCTGTGTTGTCCGTAGTAGCTACTATGACTATATTATAGCTGTAAAGAAAGGCATTTAACGAATGCTTTCGCCATATTGTGCTTTTGATTCGGTGAGTGTGTACTCCACTACTGGCCATTCAAAAGTCCCGCCCACAGTTTGGCAGAAAAATGGCCGCCGTATCGTCCGGTTGGCCACTCTCTCCCTATACAGGCTATCTATGGCGGGTATACGAAACGTGTCGGGGAGTACGAGACACACTGCAGTCATTGTAATGCGGAGACGGAACGATTTGTCTGACGTCCAAAAGGGCACAATCGTTGGCTCTCGGTGCAAGGGTGGAAGCATTTCTGAAACGGCTAAGTTTGTAAACTGCACGCGTACTCGAGTGCCGCCGTGTTGCAGTTCGGAAGAAGACAACAGCATAGCATCTTCATCCGCCTCTCGGCCATGACAGCATATTTCATTAATGAGTGTAGACTTTGCTTTGATGGCGAAATCAATTTCGAAGAACTCGTTTGGTGATGAAAGATTGTGATTTAGAAAGGCCACATAAAACTCTGAAGTTGCATTCGCGTCAAGGCTGATAATATTAGAACATAAAGTTTACAAGATGGACTCATTTAATACTTACTGACTTTCAATGAGAAAACCCTTTACAATCGTGGGTTAACAGCCTATTTATCGTCAACTTCCGTTTTCATTTCCGTAAGTGACAAAGTTGAATTAAAAAGTGTTCCACGTTCTTTTACTTCGCCGGCCGGAGTGGCCGTGCGTTTCTAGGCGCTACAGTCTGGAACCGCGTGACCGCTACGGTCGCAGGTTCGAATCCTGCCTCGGGCATGGATGTGTGTGATGTCCTTAGGTTAGTTAGGTTTAAGTAGTTCTAAGTTCTAGGGGACTGATGACCATAGCAGTTAAGTCCCATAGTGCTCAGAGCCATTTGAACCATCTTTTACTTCAGTTTCTTTCTTTAAATAGACATTTTCACCAGGAATACAAATATAACACTTTCATTGTTACATGACTGCCTCCTACCGTTCATGGCAAAATGGCGCTATCCAAAAACAGCTCCGAGGCAACTGTGGTGCACGACGAGCTACGGATGGCATCGGTGAACGGGCGAGAAGACGTGCGGCTATTGAGCAACTGACTTCCCAGATCAACCAATGGGCTTCCAATAGAGTCTCCTCAACGACAGTTCAGCGAACACTTTCGTTATGGGCCATCACCCATGTTGTCTGCTATTCATTGGCGACGAAGACAGGAATTTCCACGCCGATACTGAAACTGGACGTCCACTGTGTGACGATAGGTGACCTTTTTAGGTGAATCATGCTTCATGCTCCTCAGGACACATGGCCGTTGGTGTGTACGGCCGTGTAACTGTCGTAGGAAGGTTTCAGGCCGGAGGCGGGAGCCTTATGGTCTGGGGCATGTTTTCGTGGCATTCCGTGGTTGACCTCTTCATTCTGGAAGGCACAGTGAGTCAATAAATTATGTAACTATCCTTACGGACCAAGTCGACACCTACATGCCCCGTTAGGTTTTCCTGGGCATGATTGTATCTAACAGGAGGACAATGCAACTTGTCACAAAGCAAGCAGTGTATGTGCATGGTTCGAAGAGCATAAAGATGAGTATACCGTACTACTCTGGACACCAGACTCCCCGGATTTGAAGCAAGTCGAGAATCTGTGGGACCACCTCGATCGAGCTCTGCGCCCCATGGAGTGTGGCTCTACATCCTTGTCGATACGTAACTGACTCTGTACGTCCGCGCTTTAAATGGTAGTTTTTCAAATTTTTGACAGGTGGCCACATTAATGTGACCAGACCGTGTACCTTGCTTTGGTGCTGACGTCGCTAACGCATGCTAATGCTATAACAGTCTGCTCGACGGTGGCCATTTTGATTACAGGAGGTGGAAGAAACTTTCACTAGCAAAATTTAGCCAGCGCGAAGGAGAGCTGATTTTATGAAGTTTCTGATCACCTTATTGATGACAGTGCCAGGTAAAGACTCCCCTACGCACGACAGAGATATATTACTGACATTGAGTTGCAGTTCGGAAGAAGACAACAGCATAGCATCTTCATCCGCCTCTCGGCCATGGCAGCATATTTCATTAATGAGTGTAGACTTTGCTTTGATGGCGAAATCAATTTCGAAGAACTTATTTGGTGATGAACGATTGTGATTTGGAAAGGCCACATAAAACCCTGAAGTTGCATTCGCGTCAAGGCTGATAATCTTAGAACATAAAGTTTGCAAGATGGACTCATTTAATACTTACTGACTTTCAATGAGAAAACCCTTTACAATCGTGGGTTAACAGACTATTTATCGTCAACTTCCGTTTTCATTTCCGTTGAATTAAAAAGTGTTCCAAGTTCTTTTACTTCAGTTTCTTTCTTTAACTAGAAATTTTCCCCAGGAATACAAATATAACACTTTCATTGTTACATGACTGTCTCCTACCAGAATATCAACAACGAGATGGCAGACATGTACGTATAAGCTATTCCACCAGCACTACCAACAGGCACTGGTGAACCACAAACCCAATCCGAAACGTGTTCTCTGCAACCTTCTTGGAAAATACATCTTCCTGGAGGCACTGTCCGTGAATGTCTTTTATGCCCTGGCAAAGGCCAGACAGTTAAATTCTTTAGAATATTATACGTCGTTAAATGTATCTTTACAGAAATTTTAATTATCGTCGCCCTGCTATGAAAGTGTACGGAACGGTCTGCCGGCTGTAATAGTTTTAAAATTACGTTTATAAAATTAGATTACACTTGCTCGTAACTGATAACAAAGCAGCGAGGAATAAATTTGATTGTTTTAATTTACATGAGAGATAATTTTATTCATTACACTACCAAACTGTTATAGAATTAAAGGTCCTATCTTTATTTTATATACTTATTAAGGTCAAAGATATAATATACACTTTTGCATGAACTACAGTACTATTGAAATTGATAGCTGAATTAATTATCATTTCGTGTGAATGTGCATTACGGCTGTCTGCATATTCAGTGCCTTATTATAATCTCCTTTCACGCCACAGAAAATATTATTTTAAGAAGATGTGTAGGGTAGAAGAAGCTATTGCTATTCAGAGGACGCATTTCAAATTATAGATTTCCAGGCACCTAATAGGGTGTGGTTTTTATTAGAAACCTATAGGGTCTCTTTCAAAGAACTTCACTTAATGAATACTTACTAGTTTGCGATGAGTCACTGGAGTCAGTAACTACCGTCATGAATGTGAACGTATCTGCAGGGCGTGATTTTAGGCGAAACGAACACGTAAATATGGTTGTTAGGGAAGGTGTAATACTATGGTTATTTCCAGTTTCCGACTCGTACCGAAACCAGCTTGTGCCGTCTAGTGGCTATGGGCAGAAGGTGAAGAATTTTAGCGGCTAAAGACTGGGCAAAGACGAAGCCCTATGCAGATGAGGAAGGAGAGTGACTGACTAGGTCAGAAGGGGGGCGGGTCCTTTGTGGGGGAACCACAGGGTGACGGACGAAAATATTAAACTTCGTGGTAGATTAAAACTGTGTGCCGGACCGAGACTCGAACTCGGGACCGTTGCCTTTTGCGGACAAGTGCTCTACCATCTGGGATACCCCAGCACGACTTTACAGCTCTACTTCGGCCAGTACCTCGTCTCCTACCTTCCAAACTTCACAGAAGCTCTCCTGCGAAACTTGCAGAACTAGCACTCCTGGCAGAAAGGATATTGCGGAGACATGGCTTTGCCACAGCCTGGGGGATGTTTCCAGAATGAAATTTTCACTCTGCAGTGGAATGTGCGCTAATATGAAACTTCCGTCCCGAGTTTGAGTCTCGGTCCGGCACACAGTTTTAATTTGCCTCGAAGTTTCATATCAGCGCACACTCCGCTGCAGAGTGAAAATTTCATTCTGACGAAAATATTGCCCAAATTCACAACTTTTTTTCTCCGTACTAGAATGTAGCAGACAAATGGTCTTTACTGCAATGAATAAAGGAAACATTGAAGCTTTTATTGGTATTTTTATTGAAAGATATTAATACTTCACTGAGTAATTGGGATTTCTCCGAGGCAGTTCTGAAGGGAGGCTGATCGACTGTTATCGTTGTAACTCCGATTGTAGCTATCTGAAACACGAAATTATCGTATCATCCTGATCCTTATGGATGTAATTTTAGTCCATGGTAGGGATTTACAAACAAACAAAAATACGGAAATTGGCGAAATTGTAGGTATTTGAAGAAATTGACCGTTTTTGGACCCCGCTTTTTTGGCTGAAAACATACTAAATATACACACAAAAAAAAACCGGCTACGATAAACTGAAGAGAATTCAATTTGCTTCAAGGGAGACGAAAAATCATTAAAAACGGATGAAAACTGTAGCGTGGGCGACGACAAGCATGTCGAAAAACATTGTTTTGAGAAAAAACGTGTTTAAAGTTTGATGAGTACTTATCATATAAAAAAGGGACAAAGCTTGAAACTTGCGGGATACCATCGACGCCTGGTCCATAGTAACTGTTTCTCCGGCTAGTGGATGGCCGCTTTCTGCTACTTTGCCTGGTAAGCCCCCATTTTGACCTCAAAGCCCTTTTCGTCGCTGAGCGCATCGCCACTGGCGTGTCTATCTTTACAGAATCGGCCTATTTCATCACCGATTTTAATTTGAAGGGCATTTTCATTGAGCATTAATGCAGTATGGCCTAAGTTGAACAGACATACGGCCAAATTTGAAGCAATGTTGACAATTTCGCTTAGGCTGGATGTTATTTTTAGAGCGCATCTCCAAATGGGACTACTGAAACTTTCGTACACATTTTGAGTAAAAGCGCCCTACCAACGCTCCAGCAAATCAAGTTTGCTCAACTCGATACAAATAGGGGTGATGACATCGATAACAACTTGTGGCCATGACTTTCGTGTTTATAACTTTCCAATTCACCGTTCGCTCACAGAATCGGTACTCTTTGGAGTTCGCGAATAATATTTTGGGGAATAATTCTTCAATGTTTATACATTCGAATTCCGTTACCTGTCGTTCTGCCTTAAAGCACTGAGGTGGACGCGAGTATCGGCAGAATTTCTGGAAAACGTTCCGATCGGCACAAGAGCTTGGATATGCCCGTTTTCGACAGCATTATGGAGATAACATGGTTTGTCCCAAGTCTGAGCACAGGAGTAAGTTTCGACGTAAATTTGTTGCGTGGAACGCTCGACTGTTGGCTATCATGGAGTGGAGACGTCAAGCTCTCACACGGCGTAATACTGGGCGCGGCAGCTAGCAGGCTAGCTAGACTGAACGTCGCCACTTTCAAGCCAGCAGATCCGCAGTCTTTATCGATCGATTTTGAAGAAACTACTGGGAAAAAAATTGAGTCTCTTGCAATTTCGTAGCCTCATTCATCAGCTTAATGATGAACTGCCTATCACTTCGTTAATGGTCATAATTATCGCGATATTTCGAGATTAACTTACCTACTGGTACGCAATTCGAATTTGCAAGACAACATAGCGGCAGCTATGAATTTGCGTTAGGTGCATGTTAGGTCGTAAATTCCTGCATACAGAATTTACTACCGGCCGGTTTGGCCGTGCGGTTCTAGGCGCTGCAGTCCGGAACCGCGGGACTGCTACGGTCGCAGGTTCGAATCCTGCCTCGGGCATGGATGTGTGTGATGTCCTTAGGTTAGCTAGGTTTAAGTAGTTCTAAGTTCTAGGGGACTGATGACATCAGATGTTAAGTTCCATAGTGCTCAGAGCCATATGAACCATTTTTGAACAGAATTTAGCTAATATACTGAATTTACGAAATTAAACTGAGGAACGAATCTATGAGACGTGAGGGAATATTTTTTTTAGCGAGTAGTTTGCTTAAAATCTTCTGAGAAGGATTCCAGAGCACCTGAGCATGTGACATATTGTTTTGTCTCACACATTAACCAACATCCTCTGCGAGTTCCGGGCTCTGAGCACTATGGGACTTAACTGCTGAGGTCATCAGTCCCCTAGAACTTAGAACTACTTAAACCTAACTAACCTAAGGACATCACACACATCCATGCCCGCGGCAGGATTCGAACCTGCGACCGTAGCGGTCGTGCGGTTCCAAACTGTAGCGCCTAGAACCGCTCGGCCACCCCGGCCTGCGAGTTCCCATCTTGCAGACTATGACGCCAAATGCTATACAGGGCTCAGATAACCTTACATGTGAAGTATCACCAGGGCTACCACGGGAAACATGCGTAGCTCGCTGCAGGAATGCCGCTAACAGTGAACTGTGGCTACGTGGGAGCCGTAGTGTGAGCCAGATAGTAAGCTTCTAGCGAATCTTACTCCATGCGAGACGCACGTAATGGTGCGACGCCACGCTGCACTCCCAGGAGTATCTTGTGCGCTGCCTTTTTTTCTGTGCGGTAAAGGCTCGCCGCACAAGAATACTCAGGTCTCGGCCTTCTTGGACGAGTGAGAACCGGTGGCTGCAGTTTCCCTGCGACGGAGGCTAACACAGCAACAGTCTGGCGATGTTACGCGCTACTTTCGTCACGACCAAATTACATAAACAAGGAACCGCTGATGTAACCAAATTGTAGAACAATACAGATATCTTCACATAAAACACCACAGTCCCCTTATTTGACCACTAGACATTTTAAATTCAGTTCCTCTGCCGTAAGGAACAGAGTTTTGCTGGTTTCTAACGTAGTATTCAGCAGCTTGTTTACATTGTTTTTATTGTTGATTTTTTTCTTTCTACATATACGACTGTGTTGTGTGGAATGACTCCGTTGGCATTCAGCGTTTATTCACAGTATCAGTATATACTAGATTCGGTTTGTGTCCAGGTCAGTAATGTCTTATACGTCGGGGCAAATAATTTCAAGGATGTTGCATTGTAGGAGATATTCCACAAGTCAGCTATTCCCAAAGCATGTTTCTGCTCTGGAAGATCTGTTTAGTAAACATGCTAGTGGTGTAATAGTCTTTTAATATATCGAATTCGGTTGTGTGAGGTATTGGACAAGACCGAGGAAGTTATTACGTTACAAAGGCAGATTCCAGGCTGAATTTTTCAGAAGAATTATGACGAAATGCAGTTCATCTACGATTTACAAAATTTTCGTTCGACCTATTCTTCATTATTTTGGTTGATACGGGGCCCTTAACGAAGTGGATTAGAGGAAGACTTGGGGGAGATTCTAAGAACTGCGTGGGTCGTTATTTAGTCAGTTCTAGAACTCTGCAGAGATCCTCAACCGACCGTAATGGAAGACGCTACAAGGAAGACTCTGTGCTTAGCGTAGATACTTCCTTTCAAAATTACCGATCCAATACGAGTCAAGAAACATATATTTACCTCCAACGTACATTCATGTAATTAAACCTGCCAAAACATTGCTGGAAGTTGTGTGAATACAGAGACGTACTGAATACGTGTTCCCGCACACTATCTGCAGTTGAAATAGAAATGAGGGGAGGCTCAATGGCTCCGGTACTAAAGTGCCCTCCGCCACACAACACACGGTGACTTTCAGAGTACCGTGGTAGAAGATCTAAGATTTTGTGTTAACTGAGTCAGTGAGTCAAGTATACTGTCACGTGTTATTGATATTATGAGTAACCAGGACTATTCGTCAAATCAAATAAATCGTTTAAGAAGTTGACGCTGGTCCACTACGATCTCTATTGAAAACAACAGTATGTTGACGCAAGTTTGCAAAACATTTTGCAAAAGGGTTTAGCCTTTGAACCTAAATAGACGACGAAATTTAAAAAAAAAAATGGAAAAATCATTGTAATTTGTGGTGATACACACAGATACATTAAATCAGTGAAAAAATCTCTGAATGAGAGGTTACATTAAGTGACAGGTGCTCGTTTCACCTTGTATGCAATATGTCTTCATAGCAATTACGATATCTAACATTGGGACCGTCAAGACAAAAGAAAGCATCTGTGCTTGAATGTATCGTTCCGGCAGCCATAGAATCCATTTTTGTGAGTACCACAAGGTAATCGCTTGAGAGTAATTTCGGTTAACCAGTTCTGGGGCCCCTCGAGTCAATGCCGCCGACTGCCTCCAGCTGCTCTGTCCACTATACCGGGTGATCAAAAAGTCAGTATAAATTTGAAAACTTAATAAACCACGGAATAATGTAGATAGAGAGGTACAAATTGACACACATGCTTGGAATGACATTGGGTTTTATTAGAAAAAAAAATATTGCTAGACGCGTGAAAGATCTCTTGTGCGCGTCATTTGGTGATGATCGTGTGCTCAGCCGCCACTTTCGTCATGCTTGGCCTTCCAGGTCACCAGACCTCAGTCCGTGCGATTGTTGGCTTTGGGGTTACCTGAAGTCGCAAGTGTATCGTGATCGATCGACATCTCTAGGGATGCCGAAAGACAACATCCGACGCCAATGCCTCACCATAACTCCGGACATGCTTTACAGTGCTGTTCACATTATTCCTCGACTACAGCTATTGTTGAGGAATGATGGTGGACATATTGAGCATTTCCTGTAAAGAACATTATCTTTGCTTTGTCTTACTTTGTTACGCTAATTATTGCTATTCTGATCAGATGAAGCGCCATCTGTCGGACATTTTTTGAACTTTTGTTTTATTTTTGTTCTAAGAAAACCCCATGTCATTCCAAGCATGTGTGTCAATTTGTACCTCTCTATCTACATTATTCCGTGATTTATTCAGTTTTGAAATTTATACTGACTTTTTGGTCACCCGGTACATTAAACAGGTTCGTGATTTATAATTAAAAAAACCATATCTGCTACAGCTAAACATACAGCGACAAACAATTGAAATTTATCAGGCTGAAGTCCCTAGTCTGGAACGTAATGTGTGCTGAAATGAGCCTTACTCATACATTAAAAGTTTGTGACAGAGTGGGGCACGAATCTGGATATGTGCACTTCTCGAGCTGCTTTATTACACGAATTATCTGGACTGTCACCAACATACGACTCAAAGCTTCATTGTGACAGAGCAGCCCGCTCACGTGCAAGCACTCGGCAGTAGTATGGCCTCACGTTATGGTTGCAGTAGTCGTCCCGACAGCAAAATTATCAATACATGGACTGTGAGTTGTACCAAAGTATTCGAATACGACAGTCTACAGGGGTAGCAGCTAAGACGGGTCACCCCAAACGTATCCTGAAGAATAAATATATCGAGGTGCAGTTTTCGCCAAGTTATAGTGGACAGCCGCGCTGGGTAGCCACGCGGTCCAAGGCGTCTTGTCACGGTCCTCACGGTTCCTACCGTCGGAGGTTCGAGTCCTCCCTCGGGCATGGGTGTGTGTGTCGACCTTCGCGTAAGTTAGTTTAAGTTAGATTACGTAGTGCGTAAGCTTAGGGGCCGATGACCTCGGCAGTTTGGTCTCATAAGACCTTACCACTAATTTACAATTATAATGGACGACATGACGAATTTCATGAAGTTCACAAGTAATTTTATCGTTTATAGTCACCGAATCACGACATCGACTTTTTCTCTATCGTAACTATGTACTTTGTTCTGTGGCATTTGAAAGAAGCCTCTAAGCCCGCATCTCGTGGTCGTGCGGTAGCGTTCTCGCTTCCCACGCCCGGGTTCCCGGGTTCGATTCCCGGCGGGGTCAGGGATTTTCTCTGCCTCGTGATGGCTGGGTGTTGTGTGCTGTCCTTAGGTTAGTTAGGTTTAAGTAGTTCTAAGTTCTAGGGGACTTATGACCACAGCAGTTGAGTCCCATAGTGCTCAGAGCCATTTGAACCATTTTTGAACCTCTAAGATAACGAGATAACAAGTATGGGAGTTGATCAAACAGTATCAAGTTCACAGCGCCAAAAGCCATTGTCCAGGCGTCAGCAGAACAGGTTGAAAAAGCGTCTGCCCTATTACGAGGTGCATTCAAGTTCTAAGGCCTCCGATTTTTTTTCTAATTAACTACTCACCCGAAATCTATGAAACTGGCGTTACTTCTCGACGTAATCGCCCTGCAGACGTTCACATTTTTCACAACGCTGGCAGCATGACTCCATGGCAGCGGCGAACGCTTCTTTAGGAGTCTGTTTTGACCACTGGAGAATCGCTGAAGCAGTAGCAGCACGGCTGGTGAATGTGCGGCCACGGAGAGTGTCTTTCATTGTTGGAAAAAGCCAAAAGTCACTAGGAGCCATGTCAGGTGAGTAGGGAGCATGAGGAATCACTTCAAAGTTGTTATCACGAAGAAACTGTTGCGTAACGTTAGCTCGATGTGCGGGTGCCTTGTCTTGGTGAAACAGCACACGCGCAGCCCTTCCCGGACGTTTTTGTTGCAGTGCAGGAAGGAATTTGTTCTTCAAAACATTTTCGTAGGATGCACTTGTTACCGTAGTGCCCTTTGGAACGCAATGGGTAAGGATTACGCCCTCGCTGTCCCAGAACATGGACACCATCATTTTTTCAGCACTGGCGGTTACCCGAAATTTTTTTGGTGGCGGTGAATCTGTGTGCTTCCATTGAGCTGACTGGCGCTTTGTTTCTGGATTGAAAAATGGCATCCACGTCTCACCCATTGTCACAACCGATGAAAAGAAAGTCCCATTCATGCTGTCGTTGCGCGTCAACATTACTCGGCAACATTCCACACGGGCAGCCGTGTGGTTGTCCGTCAGCATTCGTGGCACTCACCTGGATGACACTTCTCGCATTTTCAGGTCGTCATGCAGGATTGTGTGCACAGAACCCACAGAAATGCCAACTCCGGAGGCGATCTGTTCAACAGTCATTCGGCGATCCCCCAAAACAATTCTCTCCACTTTCTCGATCATGTCGTCAGACCGGCTTGTGCGAGCCCGAGGTTGTTTTGGTTTGTTATCACACGATGTTCTGCCTTCATTAAACTGTCGCACCCACGAACGCACTTTCGACACATCCATAACTCCATCACCACATGTCTCCTTCAACTGTCGATGAATTTCAATTGGTTTAACACCACGCAAATTCAGAAAACGAATGATTGCACGCTGTTCAAGTAAGGAAAACGTCTCCATTTTAAGTATTTAAAACAGTTCTCATTCTCGCCGCTGCGGGAAAATTCCATCTGCCGTATGGTGCTGCCATCTCTGGGACGTATTGACAATGAACGCGGCCTCATTTTAAAATAATGCACATGTTTCTATCTCTTTCCAGTCCGGAGAAAAAAAATCGGAGGCCTTAGAACTTGAATGCACCTCGTATACCAAATGTAAGAAAACACAGAACACAGGTACGGGTTGGTTGGTTGGTTGGTTTGGGGAAGGAGACCAGACAGCGTGGTCATCGGTCTCATCGGATTAGGGAAGGATTAGGAAGGAAGTCGGCCGTGCCCTTTCAGAGGAACCATCCCGGCATTTGCCTGGAGTGATTTAGGGAAATCACGGAAAACCTAAATCAGGATGGCCGGACGCGGGATTGAACCGTCGTCCTCCAGAATGCGAGTCCAGTGTCTAACCACTGCGCCACCCCGCTCGGTTAACACAGGTACGGTTCTTGTGTTTGCGTGTGCCCTTGAAGCCCATCAGTCTGTGTTGTGCTATTGTAGAAATCAGATAACTTGCTCGTAAAGGTATTGAGACATTCATGACCTATACGAAAATTGTGAAAGTGAAAACTGTTTATGATGAATGTCGCCACACTATTAAAGCACGCCGGCACGGTAGCTCAGCGTGTTCGGTCAGAGGGTTAGCTGCCCTCTGTAATAAAAAAACTGAGTTAATAGATCAACAACGAACTTAAAAGGGTGTCTTAGGACATCCGCTCCGATCAGATTAAAAAAAAAAAACAAAGCGGCGGTGCGGTTGTATGCTGAAGAATATTATCCAGATCATGCCAAGCACTTACGGTTTCTCTCTGCACAAATTATAAAAAAAGTTGTAGAAACTGGGAGTGTGGAGAATAAAATACTCCAAGGAAAAAGAAGAGAGAATGATGAAAGAAGTGAACTAACATTTTAGTTCAGTAACACACAATGCAGATGTCACTAAGAGGCAGCTCGGAAGTACGAGAGAGATCAACCAAACGAGTGTTCTGCAAACACTAAACTCCGTCGCATTTCATTCTCTTCACATTTCGCTGTGTCTACAGCTTCGTGTCAGTGACGTCCAAAATGGGTCACATTCCTCCGAATGTTATCTACGAAAAGTGAAAAGTGATGGAGCATATCTTTGCAAAATTTTCTTTAAGGAAAAAAGCACTGTTTAAAAACTATGGGCAAGGCAGTCTTCTCAACATTGACTAATCGTCAATTGAAATTGGACGCTAACTCAAAGAAATGGATAAAAACAGCGCTCTTAGTCTATCAACGTTTGGTACGTGCTTCACAATAGCCGCATCATTCGTCTCTCTTTTATTGACAGGAATCTAAATGCAGACGAGTATCTCGAGTTCCTAAGATATGCTGCTGCCACAGTTATTGGAAGGAAGCCTACTGGACATAAGGCAATCAGCGTGTTACCAACAGGACGGATGTCTCTCCCATTCCTCACATATAATGACAGACCCTCTTTAAAGAACATTTGGAGAGCACTGGGAGGGTCCTTCAGGAAACGCAAAATGACCTGAACACTCGCCAAAATTAACACTTTTATACTTCCATCCGTGGCGAAAATTAAAGCAAGAGATGCATTAGGAAACACTGACGACACGACCCTGCACTGCAGTTAACTCCAGATGAAATTCAACGTGTAGTATTGTTTCTGCAGAACCACTTTATAGCATGTAGCAAGGTCAACATTTTGCACACCTGGTATGAAAGCCGTGGCATTAAATACACGAACTGCACCTGAGTTACGATCTTGCTCACATTTGGTGCAATGGGGTAGACGTTTCTGGGACATCTACTGCTGAAGGTGGGACAGTGGATTACAGCGCTGTTAGCTTGATACTGTTTGGTCAGGTACCATACATGATATGTCGCTGATGTTTTCTTAGGAGCTTCTTTCAACTGCTACAGGACGAAGTAGTGGAACCAGATCTAAGAGTGCTCAGTTAAGGAATAACCTGAAATATAAGGGTTACTATCAATAGGGAAATAAAATAATTTTAGGTTTATATTTATTAACACGAAATCTACGTGCTTAGAAAACTACAGCAGCAGGTTTTATTGAACTTTTCAAAAATACAAAAAATAGGAAATGATCACTCTTTCGTTCACCTGCGCTTAAGAGGACTCAAAATATGGTCAAAGAGTAGGCATCTAGAAAATGTCACAAATGAACGCAATACCACAATAAAATGAAGAGCACTATTCGTGCCTGTATCTCCCACACTTAATGCGCTGCATCCAGTCCTCTGGAAACGCTAAAATCTATGTTCTCTACTCACAGATTTTCCCTAAAGCGAACTCCTTCGTACCAAGAGCAGCGGCAACCTAATTTGAAGTCATTCCTACGGTCGCAGGTTCGAATCCTGCGTCGGGCATGGGTGTGTGTGATGTCCTTAGGTTAGTTAGGTTTAAGTAGTTCTAAGTTCTAGGGGACTTATGACCTAAGATGTTGAGTTCCATAGTGCTCAGAGCCATTTGAACCATTTTTGAAGTCATTCAGAAACCAAACCTATCCTTCGGACTCTACAACACACTCAAGAGGCACAAATTTGCAGTTGTGTCCTAAAGAGAACGCACGCTGTGATTTAACGAGCATTGCGCTCTCATTTAACTATACGACTGAAAGAGTCAGCCTACAGGAATTGTGAAACGAACCCTGTCGTCCAGGACCGTGTCCCACAAAGTCGCAGATGGGGAAACTCACAGGCGTCTATTGTCTATTGAAGCCTATGTGCTGTAGTGTGCAAGTGAGACAGACGAGAACTTACGTCATAAGGAAACCCAGTAGAAGGCGTTTGTGGCCAGGGAGATGTAGCAGTATTAAATACGACGGACCTAAGATTGGCCACAAAGAGAAACATTTATGAAAGCTATTTAATTCTGTAGTAATGCAGGGAATGAAGCCACAGTAATTTTAATCTGCCATGCTCCATAAATTTTCATGGTGATCCCAATAAAACTTGAATATTGATGATATCTATAATAGTTTAAGATTTACTGTTAAAGTGAAATTCACAAGTTTTGTAACAAAGACCTGAATGCTAAAATCTGAACGCTTTAGTCGATTTTAACGATCGACATTTCATATAGAAGCGCATCATTAAAATGACAAATGTAAATATCAACTCTGTAACTTCATTAAAAAAAAGATATAGTAAATTTAAATTAGCTGTATTTTCAGTTAAGCATCAGATCATCATTTCCTCCACACAAAACACATTGAACGATGACAGTATGACGTCTTATTGAATCATTAGGTCATAGAATATTTGTTGTAAGGTTTAGTGCATAATAGTTACTTTTGTTCTTTATTTGTTTATCAGAAAGCATATTGGTGCAAGGCTATTGGCCGTGACATTCAAACTAAAGAAGAAAATTGTACTGGTTTTACGTAAAAGAATTTAACAATGGATATTATTGTTACTTTATTTAGAACAAAAAGTGGTCAAGCTTTGATTATCTAAATATGTTAAAATATAAAATAATGTAGAATAAGCTGTAGCCAATCAGATGGACGGCTTCAGGAAATGGAACTGCCCTAGTCAGTTGAGCGAGGATATTCAGCGCGCGGGAAACACGGCTGGGGACGGGCACAGGGACAGTGCTGGTGCTGACGCGAAAGCGGACAGTTCGACTGGAGACAACAAAGGGTACAGTTCGGATTGAGATGCGAAAGCTGACAGTCATTCTTTAGGCAGCTAGGAAGTGAAACGACTTAGAAAATTTCGTGTTATGTAGTATCGCGGGACTTAGTCTCCGAGCGGTGAGCAGCCGCGCCTGGTGTGGTCTCTAACTTTTCGTGTAAATATCGAGGTGGAGTATTGTACTTATGTTTCGCGATGAGACTGTGAATGATCGAACTGTGTCAAATGGATATGTGCTCGAGTGAAAAAGTAATTCTAAATACGACCACTTTCACTATTAGTTTGCTTTGTGAATAAACATTATTCTAACCAAATCGCAACTGTGTGGTCTACATCATTTATGCGTCGTTAATTTAGTTGCCGATATTATTGTTACTGTTATTGTATGTTATATTAACTTTGTATTTCGTAAACTTGCCATCAGCCAGACAATTTAACCGAAGTGTCACAAGTGTCTAATTTAGGGCGTGTAATGTGACACGTACGGTTCAATCCCTAGATGAGTTTGAGCCAAGACATTTCGATAAAGGGGAACCTCATGTGAGCTCGAACACGTTTGGGATGTCAGCTCTCAACGCACAGTTTTGCGACGTTATATGCGCGCTCTTTCGTACAGAAACAATTATTCCAAGAGAAGTTCAAAAATGATTCAAATGGCTCCAAGCACTATGGGACTTAACATCTGAGGTCATCAGTCTCCTAGAACTTAGAACTACTTAATCCTAACTAACCTAAGGACATCACACATATCCATCCCCGAGGCAGGAATCGAACCTGCGACCGGAGCAGCAGCGCGGTTCCGGACTGAAGCGCCTAGAACCGCTCGGCCACAGCAGTCGGCCAAGTGAAGTCAACAGATGGCAGCACACGTCACATTTGCAAAATACGTGGATGAAGTATGGTAGTCTGAAAGGCAGTCTTCCAAAATACATTCAAGCATTAAAGGCTATTCCTCATGCATGCTGTGTATAACTTATGCAACAGAGTACCAGAACCACACCAAGAAAGCTGAAAAGTGATTCTTTTCTGTTTCACTTCGAAAACACAGGATTTCTTCACACAACTCCGACGAGATGTTTCTGATACTACTCTGAACACAACTACTGTACGTCAGTGGCGACCTGATCAGTTTAGTCAACTATTAGGAGCGCAAGCTGCGCTCTCATTGGGACTGCACACACTTTGGTACATTTACTCGATGTAAATCAACTAGAAAAAAACGAAGACGGTGTCATAATTCAGCGACTATAAACGACAAAATTAGTTTCGAACTTCAGGAAATTCGCCATATTGTCCGCTGTAACTTGTCGAAAACCGCACCTCGATGTATTTATTCATTCTGGATCATTGGCATGTCTTAGCAGCATCATCCTGTATGTTACGAGAGCCTATTGAATATCTTCTGAGGAAACTCTTATAGGTTTTTAAATCTACAGCTACATCTACATGACTACTATGCAATTCACATTTAAGTGCTTGGCAGAGGGTTCATCGAACCACAATCATACTATCTCTCTACCATTCCACTCCCGAACAGCGCGCGGGAAAAACGAACACCTAAACCTTTCTGTTCGAGCTCTGATTTCTCTTATTTTATTTTGATGATCATTCCTACCTATGTAGGTTGGGCTCAACAAAATATTTTCGCATTCGGAAGAGAAAGTTGGTGACTGAAATTTCGTAAATAGATCTCGCCGCGACGAAAAACGTCTTTGCTTTAATGACTTCCATCCCAACTCTCGTATCATATCTACCCCACTCTCTCCCCTATTACGTAATAATACAAAACGAGCTGCCCTTTTTTGCACCCTTTCGATGTCCTCCGTCAATCCCACCTGGTAAGGATCCCACACCGAGCAGCAATATTCTAACAGACGACGAACGAATGTAGTGTAAGCTGTCTCTTTAGTGGACTTGTTGCATCTTCTAAGTGTCCTGCCAATGAAACGCAACCTTTGGCAAGCCTTCCCCGCAATATTATTTATGTGGTCTTTCCAACTGAAGTTGTTCGTAATTTTAAAACCCAGGTACTTAGTTGACTTGACAGCCTTGGGAATTGTACTATTTATCGAGTAATCGAATTCCAACCGATTTCTTTTGGAAGTCATATGGATCACCTCACACATTTCGTTATTTGGCATCAACTGCCACCTGCTACACCATACAGCAATCTTATCTAAATCGCTTTGCAGCTGATACTGGTCTTCGGTTGACCTTATTAGACGGTAAAATACAGCATCATCTGCGAACAACCTAAGAGAACTGCTCAGATTGTCACCCAGGTCATTTATATAGATCAGGAACAGCAGAGGTCCCAGGACGCTTCCCTGGGGAACACCTGATATCACTTCAGTTTTACTCGATGATTTGCCGTCTATTACTACGAACTGCGACCTTCCTGACAGGGAATCACGAATCCAGTCGCACAACTGAGACGATACCCCATAGGCCCGCAGCTTGATTAGAAGTCGCTTGTGAGGAACTGTGTTAAAAGCTTTCCGGAAATCCAGAAATACGGAATCAACCTGAGATCCCCTGTTGATAGCGGCCATTACTTCGTGCGAATAAAGAGCTAGCTGCGTTGCACAAGAACGATGTTTTCTGAAACCATGCTTTCAATAACTCCGCTTTAGCGGCACAGTCATCGGTAACAGTACCATCGGCACTGCGCAGCGAAGGTATTGACTGCGTCTTGCCGCTTGTGTACTTTACATATGACCAGAATTTCTTCGGATTTTCTACCAAATTGCGAGACAGTGTTTCGTTGTGGAACCTATTAAAGGCATCTCGCATTGAAGTCCGTGCCAAATTTCGCGCGTCTGTAAATTTTAGCCAATCTTCGGGATTTCGCGTTCTTCTGAACTTTACAACCTTTTTCCGTTGCCTCTGCAAGAGCGTTCGGACCTGATTTGTGTACCATGTGGGATCAGTTCCATCTCTTACCAGTTTATGAGGTATGAATCTCTCAATTGCTGTTGCTACTATATCTTTGAATTTGAGCCACATCTCGTCTACATTTGCATAGCCAGTTCGGAAGGAATGGAGATTGTTTCTTAGGAAGGCTTCTAGTGACACTTTATCCGCTTTTTTAAATAAAATTATTTTTCGTTTGTTTTTGGTGGATTTGGAAGAAACGGTATTGAGCCTAGCTACAACGACCCTGTGATCACTAATCCTTGTATCAGTCATGATGCTCTCTATTAGCTCTGGATTGTTTGTGGCTAAGAGGTCAAGTGTGTTTTCGCAACCATTTACAATTCGCGTGGGTTCGTGGACTAACTGCTCGAAATAATTTTCGGAGAATGCATTTAGGACAATCTCGGAAGATGTTTTCTGCCTACCACCGGTTTTGAACAAGTATTTTTGCCAACATATCGAGGGAAGGTTGAAATCCCCACCAACTATAACCATATGAGTGGGGTATTTATTTGTTACGAGACTCAAATTTTCTCTGAACTGTTCAGCAACTATATCATCGGAGCCAATTATTAACTTAGTTCGGCTGTTAAGTATAACCTCCACCCATACCAATTCGCATGGAGTATCTACTTCGACTTCACTACAAGATAAACCACTACTGACAGACACAAACACTCCACCACCAATTCTGCCTAATCTATCTTTCCTGACACCGTCTGAGACTTCGTAAAAATTTCTGCAGAACTTATTTCAGGCTTTAGCCAGCTTTCTGTACCTATAACGATTTCAGCTTCTGTGCTTTCTATTAGCGCTTGTAGCTCAGGGGCTTTCCAGCACAACTACAACAATTTACAACTACAATTCCGACTGTTCCTTGATCCAAGCACGTCCTGTATTTGCCATGCACCCTTTGAGATCGCAGCCCACCCCGTACTTTCCCGAGGCCTTCTAACCTAAAAAACCGCCCAGTCCGCGCCACACAGCCTCCGCTACCCGTGTAGCCGCCAGCTGAGTGTAGTGAACTCCTGACCTATTCAGCGGAACCCGAAACCCCATCACCCTATGGCGTAAGTCAAGGAATCTGCAGCCAACACGGTCGCAAAACCATCTGAGCCTCTGATTCAGACACTCCACCCAGCTCTGCACCAAATGTCCGCAGTCGGTTCTGTCAACGATGCTGCAGATGGTGAGCTCTGCCTTCATCTCGTAAGCAAGACCGGCAGCCTTCACCAAATCAGATAGCCGCTGGAATCCAGAGAGAATTTCCTCAGATCCAAAGCGACACACGTCATTAGTGCCGACATGTGCCACCACCTGCAGCTTGCTGCACCCTGTGCTCTTCATGGCATCCGGAAGGACCCTTTCTACATCAGGAATGACTCCACCCGGAATGCACACGGAGTGCACACTGGATTTCTTCCCCTCCTTAGCTGCCATATCCCTAAGGGGCCAAATAAAACAAAAGACTGTTAAAATTCTACATCTTTATTCTTCATGGCTACATATTTGGCCGCTATAGAGGTCTGAATGTTAGCGTGTAACGTGCGGTGTGTAACGTAACTATGTCTGCGTGTGAGAAACAGCGTGCTGTAGTCGAGTTTGGAATTCGAAGAGTTCGTGCACACATGGAGCACCTTGTCCTTCAGCACGACAATGCCGGACTACACACGAGTGCTGCGACGTCTGCAATAATGCGATGCCTTGGGTTCACTGTCATCGATCATCCTCCATACATCCCTGACTTCACGCCTTTCGATTTCTATCTGTTTTCAAAACTTAAAGAACACCTTCGAGGACATTGGTAGTGATGCAGTGGTGCAAGAAGAGATGAGGTTGAGACTCCGTCAACCAAGTCAGAGGTTCTACAGTTATGGCATCAAAAAAACTGGTCTCTCGTTAGGAGAAATGTTTTCATCGCCAGGTTGACTATGTTGAGAAATAAATGTGTGGACATAAAGAATAAAGACACCGAATATTAATGACGTTTGTTTTATTTAAAAAGCTTTAAGAATTTTCGCATAAAAATTCGGAGACATCACTTTTCATCACGCCCTCATGCTAGTCGTGGTAGGATTTGTGTCTGGGTGGGTGATAGTCTTGAAAATATAAAGCAAGATAGCGACAGTTCTGACAGTTTATCGCGGGAGATATAGCAACCTAATCCTTCCAATGGAAAAGAAATTTGACAACGAATATAACATTCTTAGCTAGCCTGTGCTGTGCTGTACATTGATATCGAAGTCCAAGAGTATGCTTTCGACTGCCTAGATTCGACAGACCTTACGTAATACAAGTTACAGTAGAATGACTCTACCTCTAATGGTTGAAGGCAAAAATAAAATGATTTTTAAATACAGAGATGTGTGTGTTATAATAAACCTCAAGATAATTTATACGTAAAACTCTGCGTCTGTGTACAATCGATGTTTGAAGATCAATGAATTTATAGACTATAGGCGCTAAGGAAACAATACCGTGTAACAAACAATTAGGACTAGCAGATCCACAGGAAAAATAAATGTAGTGTTATTTGGCAAAAAGGTAAACATTTGCTTAGAGTGAGACATCAAAAAATACAAGGGTCGTTCAATAAGTAATCCCTCACATATTTTTTAAAAGCCATTAACATATATAGACAAACCTCCTTGTTGGTGCTTCACATTTGATGTTTGTTCTGTGTGCCGGTGAAATTTCGAACCGTTCTGGCACATGTCAGAGCCGTAGTACAGCGTCAAAATGGCGTCTACGTACGGCTCACGTTACAAGCAGCGTACTGTTATTGAATTCTTGTGTACAGAAAATGAAACTGTGGTGAACATCCATAAACATTTGTGTGCAGTGTATGGCGATGCTGAAGTTGATAGCAGTACAGTTGGGCAGTGGGTAAAGAAAGTTACAGCCTCAGGAAATGCAGAAACTGAGTTCCATGATCAGCCACGCTCGGGTCGTACTGTCACAGCCACTGCTCCAGACATGCTGAATCGTGCGGATGCCATTATTCGTCGGTCACCATTGGAAGTGTGTCTGCAATGATCGAGACTCCCGGATATTGAAAGAGGTGCTCACGATGGGTTCCACGAATGCTCACAGCGGACCATAAGATTCAAAGAAAGGCCATTTCATCTGAATTGTGGGAGCGTTTTGAGATCTATGGAGAGGCCTTTCTGTCACGGATCGTTACGGGGGACGAAAGCTGGGTGCACCACTTTGCGCCGGAAATAAAAATGCAGTCCATGGAGTGGCATCATCCTCATTCACCACAAAAGAAGAAATTCAAGATAACCCTCTCTGCCGGAAAAGTTATGGTAACAGTCTTCTGGGAGTTTGATGGCGTCATTCTCATGGATGTGATGCCAAGAGGGTCAACCACCAATTGAGAATCATACGTGACTCTGAATAAACTCGGGAACCGTTTCCGGCGTGTTCGATCGGACGAGAATCCAGCAGAAATCTTGCTCCACCACGATAATTCACTACCACACACAAATCTGAGAACCCGGGAACACATAGCCTGGTGTCGATCCACGACGTCTTCATATTAGTACAACAGAAACAGTGTATGTCTTTGAACATGCACACGCTGTTGGGAGCCTGCGTGTTGGCATGGCGCGGATTGACAGCGGCGGCCAGTTGACGGTTATGCAGGATCCCTACGTGCCGCTGTGACTGCGATTACCAGAGACGGCAGTGAGCAGATGACGAAAGCGATACGAAGTTAGGCAGCGCAGCGTCCCAAACTCCGGAGAACGGTTTACGGGTGACGAGACGATGACAACGAAGGCTGTCCAGTGGATTCTGAGAGGTCGCGCAGATTGGCAGCCGTGTGGTTAGGGACGCTGGTTCGAATTCGCCTACCAGTAGCTATTCGTTTGGCTGTCTGGCAGCGAAGGCATGCACCGCCGGATGCCGCGATGCTGTGTCGACGACTCGTTGTGGGCATGCTGCCATCCGTTTATGTATTGTGGAGGGATTTTGCAGGCCAGCTGTGCCGTCAGCCGCGTATCTTCGGGATGTAATTGGCGCAGCGGGTCCTAAATTTCCTTGGCATGGCGGTACGCAGTCCGTACGGCAACACATTGTATCTCGGTGCAGAAACTTAGTTGTAGATAACACACCACGATGAAATGTTCATCATGATAAGATCTTTATCGTGTAATGAGACCAGCGATTTGTCAATTTGCAAGCATAAAAAACGAAAAAGTACAACTGGTATAAAGTTCGCAGTGTCTAAAAAAATGTAACTGCCTCTTAACCGGTATTGTTTCTTCAGTGAGCTGTGCTTCTGTAGACAAGTCGTTTCCAAACATTGATAAATGCCCTTCATGGATGGCAGAATATACACCTTTCCGTATCTTTAAACAATTTATATTCAGTTTTAATCGTTTGAATCTAAGGCGCTGCAGTCATGGACTGTGCGGCTGTTCCCGGCGGAGGTTCGAGTCCTCCCTCGGGCATGGGTGTGTGTGTTTGTCCTTAGGATAATTAGGTTAAGTAGTGTGTAAGTTTAGGGACTGATGACCTTAGCAGTTAAGCCCCATAAGATTTCACACACATTTTTGAATCGTTTGCTATATTTCCCCTGTAAGTAACTCTGCTTTCCTCAGAACTCACGCAACTTCTGCCAAAAAAGTAAAATATGTCACTTTCTGCTTGTTTATGAACCACTATTTGGTTAACAATGTTAATTGATTATATCATTAATAGTTTGATTAGGGAACTTCTCAGACACATCTCGTTAGTGAATACTTCGACGTGAGTAGTAGGATAAAGCGAGCATTAGGCCATTTTGTTAGTGCAGTTGCCTACATCAGGGGCAAGCATGCAGTCAGGGGTGAACATGATTGATTTATGACCTTAACCTGTTGTTCTGCTAAGTGGATTATGACCCCCTGGTGATAATCTGTCCTTCTGAGGAACCTCGCACCCCTCCTCCTCCCCCTCCAACCACCCACACCCCACAACGCAGATCTCTCCCCTCTTTCTCGCCAATGTGAACACACTTTTGATGTCAAATAAATTGACTTATTAGTTACGTATATCAACTAATTAATCCCTCCCCCTCTGAGAAATGCCTCAGCTCTCCTTTCTTGCACTTATCCCCCTCTTCCCCTTCTGGAAAATTATCGGAAATGGACTCAGTCTGTGTTGAAGAGGAAGGATATCATGACAGGAAATCCAAAACAATCTCAGTTACAAAGAAGAGGATATACTGTTGATTTATAAAATTCAGTGCGCAGGGGTTGGATCTCTCTTTTATTTGGTGGGAAAAGCTCAGATCCAGAAACTGCATGTCCTATCAATTCGATATGAATGACGTACCGCCTGCCTGCTGCAAGCGATGGCCTATGTCCAAAAATATGATACAGGGTGTGAGCGGTAGTAGAGCCTTTCTTCGTTGCGGCGATATCTTTTTACTAAATTTCAATGGTTCACCTACACAGGGAGAGACGACAGTCGTAAGAAAATCAGATGCATTACCAAATTTATAAAGTGATACATAGTATAAACATGATATTTACAACTTCTCTGTGCTGTTACCTTGAAAGACTTCATATGTTGCGCAGCATTTGGTACTTTAAGGGAGGCCAAAAGTGAGGAGGTATCCTCTGACAGAGATAGATCTTGGCACTCCATCATGAGCCAAAAATGAGTTTAATATTCTAGTCCTGTGATGCAGGGCGTAACAGATATTAAGCTGATAAGAACAGATTTTTTTTTATCTGATGAGAGAATACTTGGAGGAAATACAGCCTGTGCCATACTGTTACAGGATTTTCACAAGAAGAACGATACTTAAGCAATGTGGCAACGTTTGTATGCCCCAATTTCCTCTGTCTTCGAAAATAATTGGTATACGTTTCGTATGAGAAATTCAATATGCACGGTCAACAGCATATCTATCTTGGGTCGAGTGAAGTGGATTTCTTAAAGGGGGGGGGGGGGGGGTGGCGCAATGTCGAGGTGGAAATTGTTAAAGTACTGTATACATCCAAGCCACAGTTTACTTCACAGTACTCTGTGGCTCGCAGCAGGAATGGTCGCGAGACTTTAGCGACCGGAAGTTGCGGATTAGCTCAGCCTGTGACGGGCAGTTAGGTACAAAGAAAGCGCCCACCTATCTGATCTTGCCCACGGCAGCGGGTGCCAGCGAAGTATCATATGTGCTGGGTGAGCGGCGACAGAAGCGGTCGCGTGTTGCATGGAAAGAATCAGTACGACGTGTTTATGCGGTGGACGATTATTCACCCACACAAATTGAACAGTTGACAGTTTCGTGACAGTCGCTCCAACCTCTGAGCGTTCGGTACGGTGGGCGTGTGGATGACGGGGAGTGGGCGTGCAGCTGCCGGCATGGCCGACTTGGGGGCCGGTCTCTCTCGGCCGATACGGATAGAGTTAGCCTGTAGTCGGCAGACTGCAAGCGCTTCGTGTTTGCGCGTTTGTGTGATCGGTGGGATTTTTTCACCACATATGTTTAGTGGAAACGCTGTGGTGGAGGAGGGTTTTTGTGTTCTCAAACGTCGGTGCATACAAGACCTCGGATATACGAGGTATTTAGTGCCACGATCTATTTGCCACGTAAATTTTATTACTTGATTTGAATAATGTTTGCGAGTGATACTCATACGTTGAAAATAAGTTTTATTACGAAGAAGGATCACAGAAAGCTGGAGGTGAGTGTTTAAAGCGATGTGTTTCACTCCTGTGAATTGTTAAGCAACTAATTTGACATGATAGGTCAACGGGATTATTTCACTCTATTTTTGATATCAAAATTGCGTCAGCTCTCCTTCTACCTGCGGCATTACCAATAGGAACACAGTATTCCGAGGAGAGATGAAAAACTCTGTCTGCGTATCTGGAGACATTGGTACACACAGACAAACAGTGAGTGGCCTCTTGAGAGAAGCACAGACAGGAAGCGAGTCTGGAATTCCCCAATCAACAGAATGCCGCCACTTGATGCTTTGCTTGGGGGCCGCGAGATCAAATGAGACCGATATCCCGTCCACGGTCGGTGCTATTTAGCAATGTGATCTGTAATTAAGACACTGGTTGCTTTTTCCATGCGAGGCGTCACACTGGCGATAGAAACACACACGGAAAGTCCCACGCAGTGTCTATTAGACCGCACTTTATTCCATCCTTGCAGTTATTACGTCACTGGAAACGGGGTGGAGGGTGCACCATGAAGCTCTACCCAAGCGGGGGAGCCCTGTCTCCCACAAACTGATTAAATAAGGAACATGCATCAACGTATTATTAACTTTGATTTGAATTTCTTGTCATGAGATACTTCGTCAACAATACAGAATGGGTCTTTTTCCCGCCAATTTTTCTGCGAGGGATGGGGAGGGAGGGGGCGAGGGGTGTTGGTGTCCGACGCCCTCTGGTGGTGGCACTGTGCACCAGCTCGATCGATCCTTGCCTTTAAGCATACACACGAAAACTTTCCAACAAAACGACACCTCTGATCTACAGCAGTGTAATTATGTGATTAAGATGTGTAGTTGCTGTACGTGAGCTTTTTCCGCCAAATAAAAAAGAGACCCAACTCCTGCGAACTGAATTTTATTAATCAACAGTATATCCTTTGCTATGTAAGTGAGATTGTTTTGAATTTCCTGTCGTGATTCCCTTCCTCTCCAGCACAGACTGGGTCCTTTTCCTGCTAATTTCCAGATGGAGGAGGGGAGGGGGAAGTGGGGGAGAGGAGGACTGGCGGATTTCCCAGAGAGGGAGGGGTTAATTGAGTTATGGATTTAATTAATTAATCAAGTAATCTGATATTAAATGTGTGCTTGTGTCGGCGAGGGAGATAGTATTGTGGATAGATGTGGGTGGTGGTGGTTAGAGTAAAAGGAGGAGTGGTGAGGGGTTTCTGAGAAGAATGGATTATCTCCAGGGGGTCATAATGCACTTAGCAGAACCATAGGTTAAGCTCAGAAATCAACCAAGTTTTCCCCTGAATGTATGCTTGCCCCTGAACGTATGCTTGCCATTAACGCTGGCAAGCGACACTAACAAAATGTCCCGATGCCCACTCTACCGTACTACTCGTGTGTGAGTAATAATGAAATGCATTGGTGCACATGGAAAAACTCCTTACTACAGGGAAAGCGTCTTCTATTACGTGAAATTGCGCCATTTAGTGTAGGCAGTTCTGTACCACATGTTCAGTACGATGGGAATCATCTTTTGACAGTAAAGCACAGTGTAACAGCTGCATAAATTCCTGTAGTATCCCTAAACTGTGAAATAAACAGCTGCCTCATTAAAGGCAGGGAAAGATCCCAACATGCTCAGTAATTACAGGGCTACATTTCTCCTCTACGTTCTCTTACAACTACATGAAACGCTCGTACTTGAAGGAAGCGAGCCCCATTCATGCCACAACTAATAATACAATAGCCTGGTTCAGACCAGGAATATGCTGCAAATCGAGGTCCTAAACCACAAAAAGAGGAAGGTTTCCAAAACAATCTATTTACTAATATATCAATCAAAGACCTGTCGACACCATATGACACCATGAACCACAAACGTTTCCTTGAAAATCTTTATACACAGTGGTTGTATTTAAGTTCCAGATTCAGAATGCTATTAACAAAAAAATTAATGAAAATTTCCTTACTAGATGGCGCTGTATGCGTCATAACGTCAATGAGTTTGACAGATCAATCGCAATATGTCGGCAATGATGTGAGTTGCACATTAAACCAACAATACTATGCAGTGTGCATGACCATACAAATACGGCATTCAATAGTTGTGGCAGTGTTAGTTATGTAAGCCCATCCACCACGAGAAGATCGTACCAAGTCGGATGCGAAAAATCAGTTTTTAATAGTCCAGGGACTAAAAACCGAATGAAAAGCAACAATAACATTGGTATTTAACTGTCCTGAGACCAAAAACCGCATAAAAAGCAACAATGAAATCGGTCTTTAACTGTCGTGAGACTGGCGATAGCCCACTCTTTCCTGCCACAAGTTGAAATGGAGAGAAGGCGTGTTCAACAGCAGATCGGAGTGTCTCAGGAACCACATTCACACTGTGTTGCACAACGCGTGCTTTAATGCAGCTACGCTTGTAATCGATGCACTGAACACAACATCTTTCAGATAACCCCACAGCCAGATGATCTGGGCAGCCAGACTGTAGGGAAATGACGGATGATAACTCTACCATTTGAAAAAATCCCTCTGCGGCAGCTCCTTCACAGGGCGTGCAATGATTCTCCTCACACATCCACGTGTTGAAGGGTTGGAATAACGTTAGTGCGCAAAAGACTCTCATAGCGTTTGCCAGTTATGGTAAAGATAACAGGATGCGCAGGACCCATTTCCTTTAAGAAATTTGGTCCTACGATTACCATTTCCGATAATCAGCACCACACAGTTGCCTTTGCAAGATGAAGCGGTACACTTTAATGTGGGAGCGGATATTCCGTAGCTCATGTTCTGCAGTACTCCCTACTGACATGTCTTTGGAGATGGAAATGGACTTCGACTGTCAACTGTTGCACGGCCATTCATTGTCCACTTCATGCGAGCAAGAAATTCAAGAGCAAACGTTTGCCTTACTGACAGGTCAGCGTGAAGAAACTCCTGAACGTGGATTATTTAAGACAGATAGCAATGTAGGATGTTTCGTAGAATTTTATACACTGTGCTGACAGGCATAGCCAAAGATGGGGCAATTCCTTGTGCTCTGGATGTTCGCATAGCACCGTTCGACCTCTCCTAGAATGCTGGGGCCACATCTTCTACTCACGTCGTATCATTTGGTTTTCTCTCTGTGCCACATTGCACATCAAAATAATCTGCCTTTTGGCATTTCGTAATCATTTTCTCCAGACGCTAGGCTGAAATTTGTCGGCATTCTGAGCAACGGTTCGTTTTTTAAAGCGTTTTGAAACTGGAACTTTAATTATAATCCCCGCATACATCTTTTTTGGACTGAGTATTTTTCGACTAATTGGACCACTACTTTCATAGTATTTAAATGATCAGCCATTTCTCAAGGATAGCGGAATTTACTTGGTGCAGATGGTTTTCACCCCAGGGCAGAAGATCGAACCTTTAAACGAGTCGAATATAAATTCAAAAACCGTAAAATTACGCTTGGCTCTCATGCCACCGCTTAATACAGAACTTCCAAACTGGTACCCACCTCATGAGGATGGAACTACTGGCACTAAACTTACATGGAGACCTGACAGATGCTCAATCGGCCATGAGTAGGTATTGCGCCGCTGAAAACCAATAATTTTTGGGTGAATCGGATAGTAGAGCTATGGTCGCGGTTGGGAAAGCTCCAGAGTCCAGTGCTTATGTGGTACAGTCTGGAAGGATAATTCAGAATTTATTTTAATACTATGAATTTCCAGTCAGTTCAAATTGTTGCAGATACCCAATATTTCGTCGTAAATTCTTCCTGGTATAATCATCATCGTCTTACACTGCTTTTTGTTTCCATGTTTCCTGTACAAGTAAGAAATTTCTTAAGTTGAGACACGATATCTTGGGAAAACCCCAACCACTGTTGACATAATGAAATAAAACACTACCTGGATCACTTTATTTACTAAATATAGTGATCCAGGACGTGTCTTCTTCAATCATACAGTCAACAGTTTTCCAAGAGTCATTCTTTCTCGTCTTTCATTATACAGGTAGGTTTGGTCCTACTTTACCACCATTAGAGAATGTTTCTTTTCATAACGGATATCGTGAAAAAATAATTTTTCTAGCAGATAGACTATTTACATAATGTCGAAATTATTCTATAATGTCAAGCCGAAAATATTAGAATAATGTTGTGGTCTGGGGTTGAGGAAGCTACAGGGTATCATGTTTCATTTGTCATTAACATCTGAACATAGGCCTAAAATATCTTCTAGAGAGGGAAAGTTACTTTCTTTTGCAAAATGGTTCAAATGGCTCTGAGCACTGTGGGACGTAACATTAGTCCCCTGTTAAACGGAAACCTTATAGGATCAGTTTGTTGTCCGTCTGTCTCTCCGAATGTTAAGATTCTATTTCCTCACGAACAGACAGACTTACCACTTCCAAATTTATGTCAGATATTAATTTCTATAATTTCTTGGTAGTGTAAAAATTATAAGCTTCTAAGTAATTTCAGTCAAAACACAGGGCCATTTATGTCACATATTTTGGTACTTGCAAATTCATTCACCAAAACCAATTGGCTAATTCCTGTTGAAGCAAGGTTTTACAGAACAAGTGAAATAAAACAAAATCGGAAAACTGTTAAATTGTAATTATATCTCATATAAACATCTTTTTGCCATTAGAACATACATTGGATTCATCATCCATCGGAAGCATAATAGACGAACACTACTGCATGCAAATATAAAATGTAAGTTTTAGTCACGTTTTAGCAAGAAAATATAAGTATTTTATTATAATTTCTGTATCTACTTGTATAAATTGAAGTCCCTTGTTCGCTTGTTTTTGTATGTTCGGGCTAGTCCGAGGAAATATTGTAGACATTTTTATACCGTCTTGGAATTTCCGGAACCGATATCGAGCGATTGAACTTGAATTCACAATTTTATTTTTTGATGTTTTCCCTCTTGCTCTCCCAGAAACCCTTCATCCTCTTAGAACGTCCCCTCTTCCGTTCGTCTGTCCCCTTTTTAACAGGTTGTTGCGTGGTTCTTTGCTGGAACTTCACATTTATGATTTTACTCCGGCACTCGTTGCGGTCTTCGAGATTTTCTTCTAAGTTGATCTGTTGCATGTACCTCTGGACCTCCTTTAGCAATTCCGTGCTGCATTTACGCTTTTTTATGATGTCGAGTAGTTTCTTTGCTGTTCTGGTGTTCTCCGTCCTGCCTGTGTAGAACTTCGCTTGGTGTTTCGCGATTTCTTCGGTTATTGTATTGGTGTTTTGATAGAGTTCGTTCTGAAGTCTCTATATCCAAATGCCGTTTTTGTTGATTGCTCCGTAAATCGTCCTAAGAATTTATCGTTCCTGTCTTTCTATTTACCTCATTTTTGAGTGACCGCCTATTACCTATATTGCTTCTGGAAGAATCACAGTTTTGTTATGTCTCAGTTTTGCGTCTGTCGAAATGCATTTCTTGTTGCAGTAGGCCCATGTTAATTTACATGCCTTTTGCAGATTGCTGATCCTTTGTTCATTGGAGATTCTGTTACCTCTTGATGACTATGTAGTTTCGCCATGACATTTGAAGTGATGACTTATGTGATGTTACCGTGTTTCGTGATTAGCGGGGAACCATTTTCTGGCCGTCTTTCCATATACCGCGTTTTTTCATATAAAATTTGCAGTCCAGTTTTCTGTGCAATTTCATGTAGTTTTTCAACTGCGTGAATCGCTTCTGTCCTGTTGTTTGTGATAATCGCCATATCGTCCTCGAAGGCAAGGCATTTTACTTTAGTACGGTTTTCTTCCCCCCCATGAACCATAGACCTTGCCGATGGTGGGGAGGCTTGAGTGCCTCGGCGATACAGATAGCCGTACTGTAGGTGAAACCACAACGGAGGGGTATCTGTTGAGAGGACAGAAAAACGTATGGTTCCTGAAGAGGGGCAGCAGCCTTTTCAGTAGTTGCAGGGGCAACAGTCTGGATGATTGACTGATCTGGCCTTGTAACACTATCCAAAACGGCCTTGCTGTGCTGGTACTGCGAACGGCTGAAAGCAAGGGGAAACTACAGCCGTAATTTTTCCCGAGGGCATGCAGCTTTACTGTATGGATAAATGATAATGGCGTCCTCTTGGGTAAAATATTCCGGAGGTAAAATAGTTCCCCATTCGGATCTCCGGGCGGGGACTACTCAGGAGGACGTCGTTATCAGGAGAAAGAAAACTGGCGTTCTACGGATCGGAGCGTGGAATGTCAGATCCCTTAATCGGGCAGGTAGATTAGAAAATTTAAAAAGGGAAATGGATAGGTTAAAGTTAGATATAGTGGGAATTAGCGAAGTTCGGTGGCAGGAGGAACAAGACTTCTGGTCAGGTGAATACAGGGTTATAAATACAAAATCAAATAGGGGTAATGCAGGAGTAGGTTTAATAATGAATAAAAAAAATAGGACGTCGGGTAAGCTACTACAAACAACATAGTGAACGCATTATTGTGGCCAAGATGGACACGAAGCCCACGCCTACGACAGTAGTACAAGTCTATATGCCAACTAGCTCTGCAGATGACGAAGAAATTGAAGAAATGTATGATGAGATAAAAGAAATTATTCAGATAGTGAAAGGAGACGAAAATTTAATAGTTATGGGTGACTGGAATTCGGTAGTAGGAAAAGGAAGAGAGGGAAACGTAGTAGGTGAATATGGATTGGGGGGAAGAAATGAAAGAGGAAGCCGCCTGGTAGAATTTTGCACATAGCACAACTTAATCATAGCTAACACTTGGTTTAAGAATCATGATAGAAGGTTGTATACATGGAAGAAGCCTGGAGATACTGACAGGTTTCAGATAGATTATATAATGGTAAGACAGAGATTTAGGAACCAGGTTTTAAATTGTAAGACATTTCCAGGGGCAGATGTGGACTCTGACCACAATCTATTGGTTATGACCTGTAGATTAAAACTGAAGAAACTGCAAAAAGGTGGGAATTTAAGAAGATGGGACCTGGATAAACTGAAAGAACCAGAGGTTGTACAGAGTTTCAGGAAGAGCATAAGGGAACAATTGACAAGAATGGGGGAAAGAAATACAGTAGAAGAAGAATGGGTAGCTTTGAGGGATGAAGTAGTGAAGGCAGCAGACGATCAAGTAGGTAAAAAGACAAGGGCTAGTAGAAATCCTTGGGTGACTGAAGAAATACTGAATTTAATTGATGAAAGGAGAAAATATAAAAATGCAGTAAATGAAGCAGGCAAAAAGGAATACAAACGTCTCAAAAATGAGATCGACAGGAAGTGCAAAATGGCTAAGCAGGGATGGCTAGAGGAAAAATGTAAGGATGTAGAGGCTTATCTCACAAGGGATAAGATAGATACTGCCTAGAGGAAAATTAAAGAGACCTTTGGAGAAAAGAGAACCACTTGTATGAACATCAAGAGCTCAGATGGAAACCCAGTTCTAAGCAAAGAAGGGAAAGCAGAAAGGTGGAAGGAGTTTATAGAGGGACTATACAAGGGCGATGTACTTGAGGGCAATGTTATAGAAATGGAAGAGGATGTAGATGAAGATAAAATGGGAGATAGGATACTGCGTGAAGAGTTTGACAGAGCACTGAAAGACCTGAGTCGAAACAAGGCCCCCGAAGTAGACAACATTCCATTGGAACTACTGACGGCCTTGAGAGAGCCAGTCCTGACAAAACTCTACCATCTGGTGAGCAAGATGTATGAAACAGGCGAAATACCCTCAGACTTCAAGAAGAATATAATAATTCCAATCCCAAAGAAAGCAGGTGTTGACAGATGTGAAAATTACCGAACAATCAGTTTAATAAGCCACAGCTGCAAAATACTAACACGAATTCTTTATAGACGAATGGAAAAACTGATATAAGCCGACCTCGGGGAAGATCAGTTTGGATTCCGTAGAAATGTTGGAACACGTGAGGCAATACTGACCCAACTACTTATCTTAGAAGCTAGATTAAGAAAAGGCTATTCTACGTTTCTAACATTTGTAGACATGGAGAAAGCTATTGACAATGTTGACTGGAATACTCTCTTTCAAATTCTGAAGGTGGCAGGGGTAAACTACAGGGAGCGAAAGGCTATTTACAATTTGTACAGAAACCAGATGGCAGTTATAAGAGTCGAGGGACATGAAAGGAAGGCAAGCAGTGGTTGGGAAGGGAGTGAGACAAGGTTGTAGCCTCTCCCCGATGTTATTCAATCTGTATATTGAGCAAGCAGTAAAGGAAACAAAAGAAAAATTCGGAGTAGGTATTAAAATCCATGGAGAAGAAATAAAAACTTTAAGATTCGCCGATGACATTGTAATTCTGTCAGAGACAGCAAAGGACTTGGAAGAGCAGTTGAACGGAATGGATAGTGTCTTGAAGGGAGGGTATAAGATGAACATCAACAAAAGCAAAACGAGGATAATGGAATGTAGTCGAATTAAGTCGGGTGATGCTGAGGGAATTATATTAGGAAATGAGGCACTTAAAGTAGTAAAGGAGTTTTGCTATTTGGGGAGCAAAATAACTGATGATGGTCGAAGTAGAGAGGATATAAAATGTAGACTGGCAATGGCAAGGAAAGTGTTTTTGAAGAAGAGAAATCTGTTAACGTCGAGTATAGATTTAAGTGTCAGGAAGTCGTTTTTGAAAGTATTTGTGTGGAGTGTAGCCATGTATGGAAGTGAAACACGGACGATAAATAGTTTGGACAAGAAGAGAATAGAAGATTTTGAAATGTGGTGCTACAGAAGAATGCTGAAGATTAGATGGGTAGATCACATAACTAATGAGGAGGTATTGAATAGGATTGGGGAGAAGATGAGTTTGTGGCACAACTTGACAAGAAGAAGGGATCGGTTGGCAGGACATGTTCTGAGGCATCAAGGTATCACCAATTTAGTATTGGAGGGCAGCGTGGAGGGTAAAAATCGTAGAGGGAGACCAAGAGATGAATGCACTAAACAGATTCAGAAGGATGTAGGCTGCAGTACGCATTGAGAGATGAAGAAGCTTGCACAGGATAGAGTAGCATGGAGAGCTGCATCAAACCAGTCTCAGGACTGAAGACCACAACAACAACAACGGTTTTTTTTCAGATACCAATTGGGATACCTTTTACATGAGGTTCGCATTCTCTGATGATCTTTTATAGACCGATACTGAAAAGAATTGGGGATAGCAGTACTCCCGTTCTAGTTTCAAAGGGTTCCGATATCTAACCTATGAATTTCACTTTGGAAGTTGTTCTTGTAAGTGTCTCTTCTATGTTTTCCGGGTCTTGCGGTCGATTCCGAATCCTTCCATGGTTTTAAAGAGAGTTTCACGGTCTATTGAGTCATAAGCTTTCCTGTAATCAATGAATGTAATTACTGTATACTTGCATTTACTCATTTGTGATATCGTCTTTAGGCTCCAGATCTATTCCGCACATGATCGCTCTTTTCTGAATCTGGCCAGGTATTCACCAAGTACTGGATTCGCCTGGGGTTCTATTCTGCTTAGAAGTGCTGTGGAGAGGATTTTGTAGCCACTGGCAGCAGGGAGATTAGTCTGTAGTTGTTGATGTCGGTCTTTTCACCCTTTTTACGTAAAGGGTGGATCAGAGCGTATTTCCTGTCTTCTGGAATTTTCTCCGTCTCCCATACGTCTGAGATTAGGGGATGAAGTTTCTGCGTCAGTGTAGGAGCGTTCAGTTTCCAGAGTTCTGTGATAGTCCCATCTTCTTCTGGTGCTTTGTTGTTCCTGAGCTGCTTGATTATCGACGTAATTTCTGTGAGATCTGGGGCTTTTGAGTCCGGGTGTGTGAGTACCGGGAGTATGAAGTCAAGTTTTTCCTGTGGTGGTTCATAGTTAAGAAGGGAGCAGAAATATTGGGCTACTCAAAAATGGTTCAAATGGCTCTGAGCACTATGGGACTCATCTGCTGAGGTCATTAGTCCCCTAGAACTTAGAACTAGTTAAACCTAACTAACTTAAGGACATCACAAACATCCATGCCCGAGGCAGGATTCGAACCTGCGACCGTAGTGGTCTTGCGGTTCCAGACTGCAGCGCCTTTAACCGCACGGCCACTTCGGCCGGCATATTGGGCTGCTATTTTGCAGTTGTTTTTTGAGTTGGTTTCCAACGAACCATCGGGTCTTTTGAAACCCAGGGTGTGTGCTTGGTATCCCTGTGCTCTCTAAACGCCTTTCAGAAATTTCTTGTATTATTTTTGTTGAGATCCTGTTGGATTTCGTGGAGTCTATTGTTGTCGTACCCTCGTTTTTCTTTTCGAATCACCTTTGCAGTCTGTTTTAGAGTTCTAAGAAAGTTGTCCCAGTTTCCCTCGGTTTTGTGGCTGTCGAATTTTTTCCAGGCTGTTATTCGGTTGTCTATTGCCTGGCAGCAGACTGCCGGCCGGTGTGGCCGAGCGGTTCTAGGCGCTTCAGTCTGGAACCGCGCGACCACTACGGTCGCAGGTTCGAATCCTGCCTCAGGATGGATGTGTGTGATGTCCTTAGGTTGGTTAGGTTTAAGTAGTTCTAAGTTCTAGGGGACTGAAGACCTTAGATGTTAAGTCCCATAGTGCTCAGAGCCATTTGAACCATTTGATCGCAGGCTGTGTTCCACCAGCGGTGATTTCTGGTGCGAGGGGGTTGTCCCAGTTTCATGGCTTCCTGAATTTTCCTTGTAAGTTTCTTCCAGTCTATCGATTTTACCTGATTAATTTGTTTGATGATTTGTGTTTTGTTGAGTTTCAGGTATTCCGGATCTGCCTGCATGTTTTTAGGTGGATATTTTTCCTTCTGTTGAATTGAAAATTTGTCTTTATTTGTACGAGATGATGGTCTGATTCAAAAGCGCCTTTTCGAGGTCTGATGTTTAGAATTTCTCTCGTATTTTCCTTGGAAATAGCGACATGATCAATTTGGTATTCGCCCTGTCTCAGATTGGGCGATCTCCATGTGGTTAGCTTGTCTGTAGGTTTTTGAAACTGGGTGCTCATAACGTTAAGTGCAAAGCTCCTGCAGAATTTAATTAGTTTCTCACCGTTCTTGTTGGTACGTCTGTGTTTGGTATAAGGGCTTGTAATATCTCTGAATTTTCTCTCTTTTCCTAACTGTGCGTTAAAATCGCCTAATAGAATTTTTAAATGGTGCCTTGGTATTTTGTTGGTTTCTTCTTCCAGAGTTTCTGGAAATTATCCACGGCTTCAGGATCGGGTTTGTTATGTTGATTTGTAATGTCATTCAGACTGATTAGTGTATAAGCTTTATTGGCGGATTTTAGTGACAGTAATAAGATTCTTTGATTGGGAGAGGTGAACTCGATCACTGAGTCGAGAGTTGAGTTGTGCACGGCGAATCCGGTTTCCAGGAGTGGTAGTTTGTAACCTTTATGGCAGGTTTGCCCTTGTACATTCTGAATTTCTCCGTGTTGAATTGTCCTTCGACAGTATATCTGGTCTCTTGTAGTGCGATGATTTTTATGTCAAATTTTTCCTGGGTGTTGGTGAGATCTTTTAATTTGCCTGTTTCGGTAAGAGTGTTCACATTAATTGTTTCAATAAAATTCTTATGTTAAGTATTGAAAATGCTAAGAGTTATTGAGAATTTCCTGTTCTTTCCCTCATGGTGTCCCTGATTCCCCAGAATCCGATGATCCAGTTTATCGACTGGTGGCTGGGTTAGTGATTGAATGATCGTCTTTTCCATCATGCGTTCAAGTTGAATTTCAGTTTTTGTGGTGATCTCGACTGAGATCACTTGTGCTCGACTCGATTTTTGAGTTCGGAAAGACTTTAGTGCAGTCGCCTCAGCTAGAGGAACAGACGCTGATCAGTGGCCGTCGGATTCCAAACAGACGCCAGTGGGTCTGTGATGTTTGTTAGTTTTTCGTCCACCCTGGGTATTTCATTTCCCCAGTACCACCTATATTTAGGAGGCTTTCCCTATTCGCCACACGCGGAGGCGCCCGATGGGGCTACTAACAACCCCACACGGGATATATAGGGACGACCATGAAGTTTCGGATGAGATTATCTCGAAAACTATACATCGGGTTAAAACAGCAGGTAAGACAAGTTCGTAAGCTCTAAGGGGGCCGTCAATTGATATTACATCTGACCCCCAGCCCCCGCCCTTTTGGGTGGGGCAGGGGTCAACTTTTAAATCTTAGATCCCAACCCCCATTTTTTATTGGAGATTCGGATTCTCCATAATAAAGTCATCAAGTTTTGTCTGAAACATTTTTCTAAACCATTGACAAATGGCACTAAAACCGAGAAAAATTAAAATTGGGGAAGAACTCCGATTTATTTAGAATGATCCGAGAAGGACGCATCAAATCGATACAAAATGTGCACCAATTCTTTCATTACGCCAAATTAAGCTATTTTCTTGCAAAATACATCCTAACCGCCAGTTTTTGATGGAGGGAGGCGAAATGGTATTAAAATCTCGTTAGGGAACTCTTCATAATTGCATTACTCACCCGACTGTGGCGCTGCCGTGGCCAAACTGCGAACTATGGCTCAGTATAAAGGTCGGTGCAATGCGTCATACGTCACTTCACTTTCATATTGTGAACCGTGAACATCAGCTGACGAAAGTAAACTATTCTTTAGCGAAACATGGCTCACTATCCTCCTACAGAGATTGTTGATATGGTGTTAATTTTAGGTGAATGCCATAACAATTACGCTGCAGCTGCGCAATTGTATGCGGATCGTTTCCGAAACAGATGACATCCAAGCGAAAACATTATTCGAAATTGCACTCAACGTGCTCGAAATGGATACATGTACCGTCCATCTCGTCATCGCGAATACAATGAAAATGACGCTCGTACCCTTTCCGTTCTCGCCTGCGTTCAACTGGATCCCGAAATGAGTAGTCGTGCGATTCAGAGGCAAACTGGAATACCGAAATCAACTGTTTTGAGGATTTCGAAGGCACATAAATATCATGCGTATCATATCGCACTGACACAGGCATTAACGCCGAAAGATACGCAAATACGTGTGCGTTTCTGCCGATGGGCCTTGGAAATGATAGGAGATGATAATGATTCTTTTAGATACGTTATGTTCACCGATGAAGCCACATTCAAAAACAATGGCGAGTTAAATCGTCATAATTGTCATTATTGGTCCCCTGCCAATCCACACTGGCACAGACCCGTTGACAATCAACACAAATGGTCGTTAATGGTCTGGTGCGGAATTTTAAACGGTTACGAAATGTTACTGGGGAATCTTATTTACAACTTCTCCGTGATGATTTGTGGGAGCTGATGGAAGATGTTGATTTAGAAACTAGGCAATTAATGTGGTTCCAACAGGACAGAGCAGCTCCCCATTATGCTAAAATGTGTGGAACGTCTTAAATTAAATCGGTGGATAGGATGAGGCGGACCTATTCAGTGGCCTCCACGTTCACCAGACCTAACATCTCCCGACTTTTTCTTGTGGGGTTATTTAAAAAATATTCTTTATGACAGACAGCCCACAACCGGAAACGATATGGAGCAACGCATTCGAAGAGCGTGTGCAGCCATACCACTTGATGTGCTGTTCAAAACTGTGGAAGACTTTCGCAGACGATTGACTTTATGCACTGAAGCAAATGAGGATAACTTTGAACAATTTCTTCGTGGCTAATTTCATTAATTATGCACCCCAAATTGTGGGAGGCATGGGGATTCACACTAATGAAGCACCCCAAATTGTGGGAGGCATGGGGATTCACACAAATGAAGCACCCCAACATGTGAGAGGCAAGGGGACTCACACTAATAAAGTACCCCATGGAAACATTCATGTCGTTGTTCCTGGGTCACGCTAAAAGAAGGATACAGTACATTTTGTACAAAAATAGCTTAATTTGGCGTAACGAAATAATTGGTGCACATTTTTTATCGATTTCATGCGTCTTTCTCGGATAATTCTAAATAAACCAGAGTTCTTGCCCAATTTTACATTTTTCTCGATTTCAGCGCCATCTATCAATGGTTTAAAAATGTTTCAGACAAAACATAATTACTTTTTTATGGAGAATCTGAATCTGCAATAAAAATGGGTGTTCCCTGTAGTGGACTGACCCGACGGCCAATCCACTATGACTTGTAGCCGAATGGCACGCGTTAAGCTCACGCAGACTGGCGTGAGGTCTGGAACAGTAAAGTAGTTGAGTCTAGTAAGAAAAGAACGTAGTTGCTGGAATACTTAACTTTAATCCATAATTGGTGTACATCGCTCTTGACGATACCGGTTTTACAATCTCAATATAAACTGGTAATGGCGCCTTGCTAGGTCGTAGCAAATGACATAGCTGAAGGCTATGCTAACTAACGTCTCGGCAAATGAGAGCGTATTTGTCAGTGTAGCATCGCTAGCAAAGTCGGCTCTACAACTGGGGCGAGTGCTAGGACGTCTCTCTAGACCTGCCGTGTGGCGGCGCTCGGTCTGCAATCACTGACAGTGGCGGCACGCGGGTCCGTCATATACTAGCGGACCGCGGCCGATTTAAAGGCTACCACCTAGCAAGTGTGGTGTCTGGCAGTGACACCACATTTCCATTTAAGATTTAAATGCTGCATCCCGTCCCACCCAAGGGGGAGAGGGCTGGAGGTCACGTGTAGTATTATTTGATGTCCCCCTTTCAGCTTACTAATTTGTCTTACTCACTATTTTTACCCTATGTATAGTTTTCGCGATAATCTCATCCGAAACTTCAGATGGGCCACCCTGTATATAATAAAGTTTGCACAGAACTCTCAGTGCGCGAGTACTACTTGAACTTGACCAATAGTTTTTTGGAAACAGAGTCCACTCACTCAAGATACTTTACGGAGATACTCGCTAAACGCGTGTAATTGGTATTCAGTGTCATCGCTACTGAAGATGACGTAAGTGCATTATTAGAGCGAACGCATTTGTGATCCTCTTTTCTGCGTTGCCACAGACAGCACGTAACGACGTCCTCTTGTACTGGAATAGCCGGACTTCTAAGGGGCCCGCTCGCGTCTTACCGCATCAAAGCAAAATGCAGAATTCTAAAAATGCCCGCCAACCTGGGGCCTTCAAGTGATATTGTCGTCCCAGCACAGAGGCAGCACGTGAATCGGTAGAACGTGGATCGCGCGTCCTCTTCCTTTGAGTTTGTAATGGCACTGCTGATAAACTTGCTAAGGCTCACTATTACTGAAGGTTTAACTCCAGAAGTTTATTGGGATGCAGCCTGCTTACTATTCTGAATTTTCAGTCAGTTAAAAGAGAAAAATGGTCACAGAAATTGAGTAGTAAGATACATAATTCTGCAAGAATCACACACTGAGTTACTAATCATCTTTATTATTCGCAAATACTCGTATTAATCCCTGCGCAAAGTTAAAAATGGCAGAAAATAACTGTAAATGTTTCACAAATCTTACACTTTCAAGCTGAGTTTTATCCTGCCCAGTTGCGATCTGGGATGCGCACTGCCATTCATAGGATTAGGCACCTACTTCCGAACTGTAGGTCTGTCTGGCGCGTAACTGGCAACTGTACTATTCGGCCCCTGTTTAACGGATAACTGCAGCAGCACGAATCGATTCGCTGGGCGGTCATTTGGTACGTAGCTAATGACACACAAAGTGATTCGGCTCTTACTCATTACTCAAATACTCTCCAAAAATTCATAGAAAAATAAAGTTTTGACTGTGATGACAGCTTAGTATAAAGCGGTTTTTCCCATTTGTTATGAATAAAACCGAAACAATACTTTACTAATAATTAATGAACGAAAATTCTAGTTTTGTATAGCAGTAATTCCTTCATCTTCTATCACAACATTTGTTACGGAACCGTTTTCCCCATACTGTAACGTAACTGACGTAAAACCCGAAGTAAAAAGACAAAACAAATCCGTTCTCGCTTTCCACGCCCGGGTTCCCGGGTTCGATTCCCGGCGGGGTCAGGTCGACTGGGTGTTGTGTGATGTCCTTAGGTTAGTTAGATTTAAGTAGTTCTAAGTTCTAGGGGACTGCTGACCATAGCTGTTAAGTCCCATAGTGCTCAGAGCCATTTGAACCAACAAAACAAATCTGTATTAATGAATCCCCAAAGCATCATAAACTTGGCTGTAAGTGAGGGGACATGCCGTAGCTCATAAAATCTGGCAGGAAAATAGCCCCAGCAGAATTCGTGGAATGCAAGAAAGTATGCATTTAAGTGTTGTACGAGGGCAGTTCAATAAGTAATGCAACACATTTTTTTTTCTGAAACAGGGGTTGTTTTATTCAGCATTGAAATACACCAGGTTATTCCCCAATCTTTTAGCTACACAACACTATTTTTCAACGTAATCTCCATTCAATGCTACGGCCTTACGCCACCTTGAAATGAGGGCCTGTATGCCTGCATGGTACCATTCCACTGGTCGATGTCGGAGCCAACGTCGTACTGCATCAATAACTTCTTCATCATCCGCGTAGTGCCTACCACGGATTGCGTCCTTCATTGGGCCAAACATATGGAAATCCCACGGTGCGAGATCGGGGCTGTAGGGTGCATGAGGAAGAACAGTCCACTGAAGTTTTGTGAGCTCCTCTCGGGTGCGAAGACTTGTGTGAGGTCTTGCGTTGTCATGAATAAGGAGAAGTTCGTTCAGATTTTTGTGCCTACGAACACGCTGAAGTCGTTTCTTCAATTTCTGAAGAGTAGCACAATACACTTCAGAGTTGATCGTTTGACCATGGGGAAGGACATCGAACAGAATAACCCCTTCAGCGTCCCAGAAGACTGTAACCATGACTTTACCGGCTGAGGGTATGGCTTTAAACTTTTTCTTGGTAGTGGAGTGGGTGTGGCGCCACTCCATTGATTGCCGTTTTGTTTCAGGTTCGACGTGATGAACCCATGTTTCATCGCCTGTAACAATCTTTGACAAGAAATTGTCACCCTCAGCCACATGACGTGCAAGCAATTCCGCGCAGATGGTTCTCCTTTGCTCTTTATGGTGTTCGGTTAGACAACGAGGGACCCAGCGGGAACAAACTTTGAATATCCCAACTGGTGAACAATTGTGACAGCACTACCAATAGAGATGTCAAGTTGAGCACTGAGTTGTATGATGGTGATCCGTCGATCATCTCGAACGAGTGTGTTCGCACGCTCCGCCATTGCAGGAGTCACAGCTATGCACGGCCGGCCCGCACGCGGGAGATCAGACAGTCTTGCTTGACCTAGCGGCGATGATGACACACGCTTTGCCCAACGACTCACCGTGCTTTTGTCCACTGCCAGATCACCGTAGACATTCTGCAAGCGCCTATGAATATCTGAGATGCCCTGGTTTTCCGCCAAAAGAAACTCGATCACTGCCCGTTGCTTGCAACGCACATCCATTACAGACGCCATTTTAACAGCTCCGTACAGCGCTGCCACCTGTCGGAAGTCAATGAAACTATACGAGACAAAGCGGGAATGTTTGAAAATATTCCACAAGAAATTTCCGGTTTTTTCAACCAAAATTGACCGAGAAAAAAAATGTGTTGCATTACTTATTGAACTGCCCTCGTATGTTGTCTTGGCGCCGAACTCAATAAGAGTCATAATGCAGACTGTATCTTCAGGCTGCGCAGGGACAGCGAAGACTTTAATAGTGAACTGTGTGGTCTAGGAATACATGCTGTTTCCAGAAATACTATTATTGTGCAGTATGTCAGAATTCGCGGCAATACGCAGCATGTTAAGACAACACCTTGCGTCCGCAGCTCGTGGTCGTGCGGTAGCGTTCTCGCTTTCCACGCTCGGGTTCCCGGGTTCGATTCCCGGCGGGGTCAGGGATTTTCTCTGCCTCGTGATGACTGGGTGTTGAGTGCTGTCCATAGGTTAGTTAGGTTTAAGTAGTTCTAAGTTCTAGGGGACTGATGACCATAGCTGTTAAGTCCCATAGTGCTCAGAGCCATTTGAACCAACACCTTGCAGAGTACAATTAGGTGACAAAAGTCATGGCATACCTCTTAACATCATGTCAAACGTCCTTTTTCCCTGCGTACTGCAGCAACTCGACGTGGCATGGACTCGGCAAGTCATTGGAAGTTCTCTGCACAAATATTGAGCCATGCTGCCTCTATGCTGCCCTAATTGCGAAAGTGTTACCTGCGCACAATTTTGTGCGCGGACTGATCTCTCGATTATATCCCATAAATGTTCGATGGGATTCATGTCGGACGATCTGGGTGGCGAAATGATTCGCTCGAAATGTCCAGAATATTCCTCAAACCCGTCACAAACAACGATGGCCCGGTGACGTGGCATGTAGTTTTCTATAAGAATTCCATTGCTGTTTGGGAAGCTGAAGTCCATGAATGGCTGCAAATGGTCTCAAAGTAGCCAAACAAAACAATTTCCAGTCAATAACCAGTCCAATTGCACCAGAGGACTCTGTACGTTCCATGTAAATACAGCCCACACCATTATGTAGCCATCACAAACTTGCACGTTGCCTTGTTTACAACTTGGGCCTGTGGCTTTATGGGGTCTGCACCACACTCGACCCCTACTATGAGCTCTTATCAATTGAAATCGGAAGTCATGTGACCAGGCCACGGTTTTCCAGTCGTCTAGGGGCCAACCGATATGGTCACGAACCCAGGAGAGGCGCTGCAGGCGATATCGTGCTGTTAGCAAAGGCATTCACGTCGTTCGTTTGCTGCCGTAGCCCACTGACACCAAATTTAGCCGCACTATCTTAATGGATACTGTGGTGTCGATAGTTCCGATGCCACAGCGTAGGTTGGCAATGCGAGAGCTGAGGATCTTCGCCGACCACAGCGCCCTCTAGCCGACGCTTTGCTGCTCTACGAGCGCCGCTCGACTTTGGCCCAGTTCATGAAGAGCACACGGCTGAGAAGCTAATTAGCTTGATACTGAGACTTTCTTATCTGGACTTTGGCTTTGCGCCTACGTGCTCACCTGTATCAAAGATACATAATTCAGTTATATATGTCCATACACGAGTAAAAAACGTCTTTTACTTTACTTGTAGCACCGACGTGCTTTACCTCACCTGCTCCTACTCGCTTCATTTCATTCGGCCTCTTTGTCAGATTTCAGGAGCAGACCCACGCGCCGCCTTCCAGACGGGACACAAGAGATACATCCGTCGTACGTCCCACATTGATTTATGCGGTTATTTCACGCAGTGTTGGTTGTCTGTTATCACTGACAACTCTGCGCAAAAGCTGCTGCTCTCGGTCGTTAAGTGAAAGCCGTCGGCCACTGCGTTGAACGTGGTGAGAGGTAATGCCTGAAACTGGGTATCCTTGGCACCGTCTTGACATTGTGGATCTCGGAATACTGAATTCTCTAACGATTTCCGCATTGGAATGTCCCATGCGTCCAGCTTCAACTTCCATTGCTCGTTCAAAGTCAGTTTATTCCCGTCATGCAGCCGTAACCACGTCGGAGACCTTTCCACATGAATGATTCGAGTAAAAATGACAGTTCCGCCAGTTCCTTGCGTACTCGATACTATCACTATTTGTTAAGTGCATATCACTATCTCATGACCTCAGTGTAGAATGGCAACGGCAAGTTAAGTACGTCTTTTGAAGATTGTGAGACACCGCCACCACGTTCATGGCGCCGCAAAAACCTCAATGTTTAATGAAATGAAATACAAAACCAACTCCATTGTTCAACTTAAACACTCAAAAATAGCAGTAATAAACACCGCTACTGGCCGACACACGGACTTCGACAGAGACAAGGAGAGAACAGGGCACAGTTTTGGTGCACCAAGTATAACAATTTTCGTAACCGGATAACCACCTGAAATGAGACTAAGGGACGAAGACCAGAGCCATTTAAGGCAAGTTCAAACTGATCGGCACTCACAATATTTATTGTTAAGCCAATCAAAATTACGTGGCCCCAGAAAAACCCAGAGAACCGAGTCTTCCTTGTCGGAAGCCAACAGTAGATAGTTACACTACTGGCCATTAAAACAGCTACACCAAGAAGAAATGCAGATGAGAAACAGGTATTCATTGGACAAACAAATTATACTAGAACTGACATGTGATTACATTTCGCGCAATTTGGGTGCATAGATCCTGAGAAATCAGTACCCAGAACAACCACCTCTGGCCGTAATAACGGCCTTGATACGCCTGGGTATTGAGTCAAACAGAGCTTAGATGGCGTGTACAGGTACATCTGCCCATGCAGCTTCAACACGATACCACAGTTCATGAAGAATAGTGACTGGCGTATTGTGACGAGCCAGTTGCTCGGCCACCATTGACCAGGCTTTTTCATTTGGTGAGAGATCTGGAGAATGTGCTGGCCAGGACAGCAGTCGAACATTTTCTGTATCGAGAAAGGCCCGTACAGGACCTGCAACATGCGGCCGTGCATTATCCTGCTGAAATGTAGTGTTTCGCAGGGATCGAATGACGGGTAGAGCCACGGATCGTAACATATTTGAAATGTAACGTCCACTGTTCAAAGCGCCGTCAATGCGAACAAGAGGTGACGGAGACGTGTAACCAATGCCACCCCATACCATCACGCCGGGTGATACGCCAGTATGGCGATAACGAATACACGCTTCCAATGTGCATTCACCGCGATGTCGTCAAACACGTATGCGACTATCATGGTGCGGTAAACAGAACCTGGATTCATCCGAAAAAATGACATTTTGTCATTCGTGCACCCAGGTTCGTCGTTGAGTACACCATCGCAGGCGCTCCTGTTTGTGATGCAGCGTAACCGCAGCCATGGTCTCCGAGCTGATAGTCCATGCTGCTGCAAACGTCATCGAACTGTTCGTGCAGATGGTTGTTGTCTTGCAAACGTCCCCATCTGTTGACTCAGGGATTGAGACGTGACTGCACGATCTAAAAAATGTTCAAATGTGTGTGAAATCTTATGGGACTTAACTGCTAAGGTCATCAGTCCCTAAGCTTACACACTACTTAAGCTAAATTATCCTAAGGACAAACACACACACACACTCATGCCTGAGGGAGTACTCGAATCTCCGCCGGGACCAGCCGCACAGTCCATGACTGCATCGCTTTTTTTTTTCTTTTTTACCGGACCGAGACTCGAACTTGGGACCTTTGCCTTCGTGGGCAAGTTCTGTACCAACTTTTTTTTTCCAATGTCAGGCTTACCACCTTTGCTGACATACATTTTGTTGTACTACCGCATAAATAGTGTCTACAATGTCCATATGTTGACAACTAGTGACTAATTAGAAAATTAATTAATTAAGGAAATGAATAAAACTGAAAATGCCCAAATGAAATACATGAAGACATTGCGGAGAGTACAAATACGAAAGAAACATGCTCCTGTAGCAATGAAATGAAATTCGTGTCGGGGGCGACACCTGCTCACGACCCGACGTTCGATAGAGCAAGAGAGCCATCTATCGACTCGTTCTCCAGACGTTGGTGTAAGGCTAGGTCGTCTTCTCGAAATTAACTAAGGGTCCGTAAGTGTTATCGATGTCTATCTCGGCTTCTTCGTCTATCTCATCTCTCACCCGTCACACCCCATCTGGCCGGCGGGTCGGTAAATGTAAGTGGCAAGTAATTAGCAAAGTCTTGCCCTTATTTCTTATGCTGTTGCAGCTTCGTGTGTCCATCCAGGAGAAAAGCCAAAAATCAATTTTGTCCTTTTCCGATTCGTTATACACGTAGCCCACCACCATTCCCCGTATCCATGTCACTGCATAGGTTTTTTGGACCGGAAAATAAGATTCTTGGGGGAAAAAAAGTGTGTCTGATGAAATTGCGTGAGGAGCGGAGCGTAACAGGAACGCCAATATCTGTTGTGCCAAGTGCCACACTGGAGCCGTCCCACTACATGCTAAACGATGTTCATCAGTGTCCACTGTTGCGCAGCCTAAACATAGTGGAGTGTCTGCCAAATGAATCGCGTGCCGCCGTTGATTCGTTGCGAACTTCCTATTTACCACCACATACCATGTTGAGCGTACCGACGTTGGGAGGTAAACGTTCCGTATAACGCGCCATGTCCGTCGCCAGTTCTTGTCTGGGTACTTCTTTTCCAGGGTATTCCTGGGGCACCGGCGCAATAAGAGTTGGTATACATCTCGCGTCGTCGGTAGTCGTGTTGTTGGGAAGGAATCTCTGACACAGCTAAGCTCCAAAAAAAAAAAAAGACTTGAAATGTGACAGCTTCGGTGAAATATGGCCCACATCGACTGGGGGCAGCATTGAAGTGGGCGTTAGTACATCGGCCAACGCACCCGAGATATTGTGAAAGTGACCGCGCCACTGTCGGAAAATCGTACTGATGAATAACGCCCGTGGCTTTTCATATACGTTCACTATACCAAGTCCACCCTCTCCAGGTGGTAGCGTAAGCGTTGTGTATTGGATCTTAAACAGGTGTCCCACACTCACGTAGGTTCCGAAAGTTGCTTCTATCCGTGATGCCATTGTGCGCGTTAAAGGCAGGACATGCGCTACGTGGGTGAGTCTCGGTGCTAGGTATACATTAACATAGGTCACCCTCTGAATCATATCCAACGCTCTTAATTTCTGTAACAGCACCATTGTGCTTAGGAAAAGCATATGTTTTGAAAACATAAAACTAGAAGTTTAACTCTTCTATTAACTTTTCTTAAAAAATTTCACTAAATAAATGAGATAAATAAAATCTTTAAACCAACAAAGAAAATAAAAAAATTCAAAGATAAAGGTAAAAAACTTTTTCAAGCTAAGTACATTAACTTATCATAACGAAACCGTGGCAATGTACCCCGAACTCAAATAAAACCAAAAGGTATAACAGCAAGCTTAATAAAAAATATAAAAGAATAAAAATCACCGCCTAAAAAAATTAAAGCTAATAATATTCTTATAAAAACAATTCTAGTATACTCGGCTAAAAAAATTAAAGTAAACCCTCCTGCACCATATTCAATATTAAAACCTGAAACTAACTCAGATTCGCCCTCGGCAAAATCGAAAGGGGTTCGGTTAGTTTCAGCTAAACAAGAAGCAAAACAAGCTAAAGCCAAAGGAAAAGAAATAATAATAAATCAACAATAAAGCTGATAATTTATAAAATCAAACATGTTAAAACTACCAATTAAAATAATTAAAGATAATAAAATTAAAGCCAAACTAACTTCATATGAAATTGTTTGAGCAACAGACCGAAGAGAACCTAATAAAGAATAATTTGAATTAGAAGACCAACCAGCAATTATAACAGTATAGACACCTAATCTAGTACAACATAAGAACTTATATAAGTTAAATAAGGAAAAATTACTCAAACAGCTAAGGAAATTATTAAATTAAAAACAGGAGAAAAATAATAAAGTAAATAATTAGATATAATAGGAATTGGCTGCTCCTTACAAATTAACTTAAATGCATCACTCAAAGGTTGAGGCGTTCCTACAAATCCTACTTTATTTGGACCCTTTCGAATTTGAATATAACCTAAAACCTTATGCTCTAATAAAGTTAAAAAAGCAACACTAATTAAAACACAAATAACTAATAAAATAAAATTCAAAATAAATATAAATAAATCAAAGTATCAATACTATTTGTAGAAAAAAATCTACATAAATGAATTCTAAATTCAACACATTAATGTGTCAAAATAGTAATCTAATTAATATTAATCAATATAATAAAAAATATTTCAATCATATGGTCCTTTTGTACTAATATGAATTAATAATCTTAGGATAGAAACCGACCTGGCTCACGCCGGTCTGAACTCAGGTCATGTAAGAATTTAAAGGTCGAACAGACCTAATTAATGAGCTCCTGCACCCAACATTTTTCTTAATCCAACATTGAGGTCGCAATCTGCTTTGTCGATATGAGCTCTCAAAAACAATTACACTGTTATCCCTAAGGTAACTTAATCTTATGATCATAAATTATCGATCAAAACAACAAACATAAATAAATGATTCTATTAAATATAGAAAGACAAACAAAAAACTATATAAAAGTAAAATGTTAAGCTCTATAGGGGCTTCTCGTCCTAAAGAACAATTTAAGCCTTTTGACTCAAAAGTTAAATTCAAAAATTTATTAAGAGACAGTTGATTTCTCGTCAAGCCATTCGTTCCAGCCACTAATTAAGAGACTAATGATTATGCTACCTTTGCACAGTCAAAATACCACGGCTCTTTAAAAATCTGCTCAGTGAGCAGGCCAGGCCTCAAAGTATTTTCAAGAGGACATGTTTTTGATAAACAGACGGAAATCAATTTTGCCTAGGTCCTTATAATAAATTTACAAGGTAAAAATTTTATACAAATAAATATACTAATTTTATCATTATTACAAAAATTTTAAAATTAAATTAATAATCTTAATAAAAAACCTAAAATATTTATAAAATCAAAATAAAAAATAATGAACTAAAATGTAATCTTTAAGATAGCTGGTTTAAAGCTTATTATTATATTTTATAAAATAAATTATAGGTTATTAACTTCACAGCTTATCCCTTAAAGAATAAATAAGTTAATATTTGTAATTACAAAATTAAATAAAACTATTAACTTTAAAAAATTAAATTTTTTCTTAAGAAACTAGATATCTTGGGAAACGGTTAACATCCCATTTCTATAAATAATTTAATAATAATTATGATACATTAACTATAAATTATTTATAAATCAACCCAAATTGAGACAAGTAAAGTAAATACCAAAATTTTGATAAACCCTGATACAAAAGGTACAATAAATAAAATCTACTTTTAAAAATTTAAAATAATATTTCATAACACACTTACATTACCAATAAACTATAATCTAAAAAATCAATTCTACAAAATATACTAAGACATAATTCGACAAAATTATTTTTATTAAATAATTAAATAAACAAAAGTAAATATAATAAAATTAATAATCAAGACATCCTGATTTGCACAGAAAAATTTTCAGTGTAAGTGAAACACTTTACTAATAAGTTATATCTTGAAACTCTTACTAGATACACTTTCCAGTACATCTACTATGTTACGACTTATCTCATCTAAATTGAAGCTACCGTAAAATAATAAAATAGAATAATCAATAATGAGAGCGACGGGCGATGTGTACACACCTCAGAGCCAATATCAGTTGAAGTAAATAAATTAAATTATTATCAAATCCACCTTCATTAACAGTATTTCACCATCAAATCCGTTATAAACAAAAATCTATTGTAACCCACCTCCTCTTAACTATAAGCTGCACCTTGACCTGAAATATTTTATAATTATAAATCTTGAGAATTATAACTCTAAAAAGATTCTCTGATAACGGAGATATACAAACAAATAAATTAAGTAAAGTAAATCGTGTACTATCAATCACGGGGTAGGTTCCTCTGAATGGAATGAGATACCGCCAAATTCTTTGGGTCTAAAGACCTTATCTAATAGTACCCTGGTAAATATAATTAACATTTAAAATAATAGGGTATCTAATCCTAGTTTATTATTTAAATTTCACAGATTCATAAAAAGAGCTACAAATAAATTTTAACATTTCACCTTACAAATTTATATTTTAACCCTAAAAATATAAACAACTGTTTTAACCAATAATATTCACTTGTATCAATCGTATAACCGCAGCTGCTGGCATGAATTATGCCGATACGAAATCAATTGCTAAATCCAAAATCATTTGATAATTAAATCAAATTACTGCGAAAAGAACATTTAGTTTAACAAAACTTACATATAATACAAAGAAAAAGTGAATAAACAAGCAAGAATAAAACTTTTGGAAACAAAATAAGAATTTTGAAAATTTATAAAATTAAGAAAAAATAAAAGATTCAAATATTTAAAGAAAAAAAAGAAAAAAATCACAAACATTGACAAAAAAAAAGAAATGCGGCCACGTATGACCACAACAACTTCTCCACTATTATATAAGTAAAGATTAATATGGAACATGTATACAGATAAATGTATTATATTCTTTATTATTTAATCTTTCTTTTCACTAATAATAAAGAAAGATTAAATAATATAATAAATATATTTTATACAATTATGTAATTTAATATAATATGTTATTAATATAAAATTAAGTTTATATTAAATTAACTTAAATATTAATTAGTTAAATAATCTAATTATAGATAATTTTAAAATTATATTATTATAATTAATATAATTAGTTATATTAGTATAATAACTTATATTTAATATAATTAATTATATTTATTATATCCAATTAAAATAATATTTAATATTAAATTACATATTATATAATTTATAATATAATAACCTATTTTAAGCTAAAAACATAAGTAGCTATAATACTAGGTAAATAAATGTATTAAAATAATCATTTAATAATAATAAAATAACATTATAGGTATTTAAATTTAATTAAATGTAATACATTAATATAAATTATTATATATATATATATATATATATATATATATATATATATATATATATATATATATATATTCAAATTATCCGAACCGAGATAAATTAATTAGAAATAACCAAAATAAGACATAAACAAATTTTTAAAAAAAACTTTTAATTTATATATTAAATATAAATGAAGTGCCTGATTAAAGGGTTACCTTGATAGGGTAAATCAAGTAAATAAAATTACCTTCATTAAAATTACATAAGACAGAATTAAACTATCTTCTTTAGTATCAAAAACTAACGAGCATCATACACCTTAATGTACAAAGGTAAGCTAAACAAGCTAATGGGTTCATACCCCATTTATAGAGGTATCAATCCTCTCCTTTTTAATGACCAACAACTCTACAAAACTTCTCTTCGTATCAACATTAATGATAGGAACGATCCTGTCCATTTCATCAAACTCCTGATTCGGAGTTTGAATAGGACAAGAGATCAACTTACTTTCATTTGTTCCGCTCCTAACAAGAAATAAAAATATAATAATAAATGAATCGTCAATTAAATATTTTATTGTCCAAGCAATAGCATCGACAATACTATTATTTTCAATTTTGCTGATTCAAATAAAGTATCCAATAGGGTGAGAAACAGAATTTATTCCATCAATAATAATCAGATCTAGTTTATTATTAAAGATTGGGGCTGCACCTTTTCATTTCTGATTTCCAGAAGTAACAGGAGCTTCAAGATAAAATAACTGTTTGACACTAATAACATGACAAAAAATTGCCCCAATAATGGTATTATCTTATTGTATTCAACTAAGATCTTTCATTTGAACAAATATCATTCTAAGAATTATTATTGGGGCAATAGGTGGTTTAAATCAAACATCTCTACGCCAACTTCTAGCATATTCCTCAATTAGACACTTAGGGTGAATAATTAGATCCCTAACAGTCAGAGAAACCGTCTGAGAACTATATTTTATTATTTATTCACTATTAAGATTAATTATGGTTTCATTATTTAAGCAAATAAACCTATTTTTTATAAACCAAATTTATTTGGCCAGAAATATAAAAACTGAAATTAAATTCATAATATTTTTATCCCTTCTATCCCTAGGTGGTTTACCACCGTTTCTTGGGTTTCTACCAAAATGAATTGTAATACAATCATTAACAGAAAACAACATAACAACTATTATAACCATTACAGTTGTATTAACTACAGTTACACTTTACTATTATATACGTATTAGATTCTCAGCCCTAATTATGTCATACACAGAAAACTCATGATGTATAAAAATAAAGTCTCAAAAATCAAGAATTATTCTTACTATAACAGTAATAATTTCAACAATAGGATTAGTCTCAACATCAACCTTAATCTCATTATACTAAGGACTTAAGTTAATTAAACTAATAACCTTCAAAGTTATAATTAAAAGAATAATCTTTTAGGCCTTAGTAAAATTTTACACCTCTAGAATTGCAGTCTAGAATCATTATTGAATATAAGACCTAAAACATGGTAAGAGAGAAAACATCTCATAAGTAGATTTACAGTCTACCACCTAAAATTCAGCCATCTTACCGCAAAAATGATTATTCTTAACAAACCATAAGGATATTGGTACTTTATACTTCCTATTTGGAGCCTGAGCAGGAATAGTAGGAACATCAATAAGAATACTTATTCGTGCTGAACTTGGTCAACGAGGATCTTTAATTGGAGATGACCAAATTTATAATATTATTGCAGCCCATGCATTTGTAATTATTTTCTTTATAGTAATACCTATTATAATTGGTGGATTTGGTAATTGACTTGTACCATTAATAATTGGTGCACCAGATATAGCATTCCCACGAATAAATAATATAAGTTTTTGATTATTACCACCTTCATTAACCCTTCTTCTTACATCTTCCACAGTAGATAACGGTGCTGGTACAGGATGAACAGTTTACCCACCTCTAGCAGGAGCTATCGCACACAGGGGTGCATCTGTAGATCTAGCTATCTTCTCACTCCATTTAGCAGGAGTATCATCTATTCTTGGTGCAGTAAACTTCATTACAACAGCAATTAATATACGATCAGAAAGTATAACTTTAGATCAAACACCTTTATTTGTATGATCTGTAGCTATTACAGCCCTTCTTCTTCTTCTTTCACTTCCAGTATTAGCAGGAGCTATCACTATACTATTAACAGACCGAAATTTAAATACATCATTTTTCGACCCTGCGGGAGGGGGTGACCCAGTTCTATATCAACACCTATTATGATTCTTCGGGCACCCAGAAGTTTACATTTTAATTCTACCGGGATTTGGGATTATCTCTCATATTGTATGTCAAGAAAGAGGAAAAATTGAATCATTTGGAACATTAGGTATAATTTATGCTATATTATCAATTGGACTAATAGGATTTATCGTATGAGCACATCACATATTTACAGTAGGAATGGATGTTGACACACGAGCATACTTTACATCAGCAACAATAATTATTGCTGTAACTACAGGAATTAAGGTATTTAGATGATCAGCTACACTATATGGAACTAAATTCAAGTTCAATCCACCACTATTATGAACTTTAGGGTTCATTTTTCTATTCACGATTGGTGGGCTAACAGGATTAGTATTAGCAAATTCATTCAAAAAAAAAAAATTGAAATGTGACAGCTTCGGTGAAATATGGCCCACGTTGACTGGGGGCAGCATTGAAGTGGGCGTTAGTACATCGGCCAACGCACCCGAGATATTGTGAAAGTGACCGCGCCACTGTCGGAAAATCGTACTGATGAATAACGCCCGTGCCTGTTCATATACGTTCACTATACCAAGTCCACCCTCTCCAGGTGGTAGCGTAAGCGTTGTGTATTGGATCTTACACAGGTGTCCCACACTCACGTAGGTTCCGAAAGTTGCTTCTATCCGTGATGCCATTGTGCGCGTTAAAGGCAGGACATGCACTACGTGGGTGAGTCTCGGTGCTAGGTATACATTAACACAGATCACCCTGTGAATCATATCCAACGCTCTTAATTACTGTAACAGCACCATTGTCTGCATCAGCTTCAATATGCGTCGTAGTTATACGCTGCTGTCCGCTGCACATCCGTGTGGAAAACATTCATGCAGCGTGATTTCTGTAGATTAAGCACGCTTCCTGCCGCCATCCCGTATCGCTGTATCCATGCCAACGCCGTACGTACTACTTCGCCTGTCCGTGCCACCAGCATCACATCTTCAGCATAAGCGCGGCAATGAAAGATCAGTTGTGGCAACGACACTCCCTCCAACCGTCTTCGGAGTCCATCTAGACAGGGTTCCAAAGCCATTGCATACAAAAATATCGAAAGGGGGAAACCTTGACGAACTGACCTTGAAATATCAATCTAGTCAAAAGTGGTTCAAATGGCTCTGAGCACTATGGGACTTAACATCTATGGTCATCAGTCCCCTAGAACTTAGAACTACTTAAACCTAACTAACCTAAGGACATCACGTAACACCCAGTCATCACGAGGCAGAGAAAATCCCTAACCCCGCCGGGTATCGAACCCGGGAACCCGGGCGCGGGAAGCGAGAACGCTACCGCACGACCACGAGCTGCGGACTTCAATGTAGTCAGTGCCCCGCCCATTCACCGAGACCTTTGATCGCACGCCGTGTAACAGTCGCATGATCACTAGAATGAAGGTCTGTGGGATTCCCAATCTGCCCATCACCGCATGCAAAAAGGTATGATCCACTCTGTCGAACGGATGATCGAAGTCAATAGCGACGACTGCCCCACGCACTCGGCATGCCGCTGCTAATGCGATGATATCTCGTTAGTCACCGAGCGCCGTATGTACGTTACTCTTACCGCCGAGGCAAGTTTGATCTATGAGGAGTCTATCAGAAATTGAAGACCGCAGGCGAGCCCCAAGGATGCGCGCGAAAATCTTATAGTCGCAGTTCTAGAGAGTGAGTGGTCTATAATCTCCTGGCCTTCTGCCACCGCATGGTTTGGGTATTGGGATGATGATACCCTGCATGAATTCGGCAGGTATCTCAGTCTGCGGTAACAGGAGTTCGTTGTACTTCTGAAACCAGGTCCGTTCTATGAGGTATGCAAAGGCGCGGTAAAATTCAATTGGGAAGCCGTCCTGTCCTGGGGACTTGTTCGGAGCCCCCCTGGCAATTGCATCTGTCAGCTCGTCCTCTGTTATCGCTGTGATGAAAGTCTCTGCATCCAGTGGTGGTCCTCTATCTGGCATTTCCGAGATGACATCATATTGTGTCTCGTGGTTCACTTGTACAGGTCCATATAACTGGCGGAAATAGTAAACACATGTGGAATATCACGCTGGTTCACAACTTGCTGGCCAGTTTCAGAGATTAGTTCCCTGATCAATGTCCTGCGTCGTCGTTGGCGTTCACGTACTACGTGGTGCATGGAGGGGGTTTCGGCAGCAACTGTGTCCGCCAATCTCGCCCGGACCATTATACCTTCCATTCTTAGTCTCGTCAGCTGTAATAACTTGGCTTTTATCCTGCGCATGGCCGTGTGCCTTTCCGGCGATGGTTGTTGGGTCATCAGCTCCCTCAGGGCTGTAAATTAAAAATCAGCCGTCGTGTGGTTCCACTGCGATTTTTCCTGCCTGTATCGTATCAACGTTCTCCGTAACGTTGGTTTTGCGCATTTAAAACGGGGTACGTGGTAGTTATCATAGCGTCCAGCGAACAACGGTGCTATCTCTTTCGTGTAAAAGGTCGCCCTTTCTCTTCGTTTTGTGGAGCCAGATGGCGCGTATAAATTGATGAAACGAACGCCGTCGACAGTGATCGCTATGCCACGTGCCGAAGGGAGAGACATGACGTCCTTCAGTCCTATTCCTTCCCTGGTGAGAATCGCCACACCGCATCCATTTTCATCGTGCACTGAATAATGTGCCTCGTAGCCGTAGAACTCGGGCGGCGATGTGAAACGCACTTCTTGTAGGAGTACAATATCCACGTCCGCAGCGCGTAACATATATTTCAGCATTTGAATTTTAATCGGTGCCCGAATGCCATTAATGTTTATCGTTGCAATGTGGTACGCCTGGCGTGTGTTCATCAGTTGTAGGGCGGTGTCATTAAGCGTCTCTCTGCACCCGCGGCGCTCCTCACCACACTAAGTTGTTCAACATTTCCCGACCCCTCACTGCCTCTGGTCAGGACTATCCTCAATCGTCGCGTTCGTATTTTCATTCTGTTCCTGTTGGTCCATTTCTTGCGCCCAGTCCCCCAGCATATTTCCGGAACTGGTCGAAGGATGGGAGGCAACGTTGTCACCGCTCTGATGCTGGACAGTTGTCATCACCAGAAGGAGAGGTCAAGTTATCGTCGCTATGTAATTCCTGCACCGTCATCTTGGTATCTGTTGAATCCACTGGTCTCAGGTCGATACTGTCGTTTTCGTCCACTGTCCCCTCGGGACTATGGCTATCGTCAGCAGAAGTCAGTCGACGCTTCTTTCTTCTCTTCGGCGAACACTGTTTCCGTTGCCTTGCTTCCGCATCGGCTGTTTGGGTTGCGTATCCTCCGTCTGGGGCCTGGCCTATCACGCTCTCGGTGGAAGCACTGGCAGCCACCACGGATGAGCCTGGAGCGGCCGTCAGCTGCATCTCTTGTGTGGTGTCCTGTGTCTGCTGTGGTGGAACCGGTGGTCGGAGTTCCAGTCCATTGGTGTCCATGTTCTCTATAGGGGGCAGCTGCTGGTGTCCATCGGAAATCTCCCTCACGTCACCTCTCAGGGCTTCCACAAAGGTCAACGGTAAGACAGTCATCTGTTGTGGCGCCTGAACGTCATCCCGTGGAGTTTGCACTAAACGTCGCTGGAGGCATTCCGAGCGGACGTGACCTTCTTCCCCGCGGCCTGAACAAGTGCGAGGTTGCCCATCATATATTATAATCGCTCGACAACCTCCTATGTACAAATAAGAGGGGACGTGCTTTCGCAGTTCTATCCGTATTTGTCTCACCCCATGTAAAACGGGGTACATGGTAAAACTCGTCCATTTTTCGGCCACATGGAATAGAACTGTACCGTATGGTCGAAAGGCGTCGGTAACAAGTTCAGACAGGGCCTCAAACGGAAGTTCGAAGACTCGTATAGTGCGGATCCCCATTCCCGCGTGATCGACTGTAACCACACCAACATTCCCGTCGGCATGACATAAACGATACCCGTTCGGTGATCGTTGTAGAAGTCTTTCGCAAGTAGCCCCGTCAACAAGCTTGACATAGACGACGCTTGAAACGATCTATAAATTGATTCCCACGATTTCCTGTGGATCGATTTTACCTCTTCTCTTAAGAAACGTTCAATCTCGTGTGCCTTTGGTCGTGTATAGCCGTTCGCAAAACTGAACTTCAAAGTCGTTTTTCTGTACGAGTGTGCCATCTCGTTCTAGACTCACAACACCGCACACGCGAAGCTGCTCCGGCGTAAAGAAACAGGCGCTCGCACCACAGCGCGGCAGGTAGGCAACACGGTCCGCACTGTGTCACGGCCGAAGGCAGACTGCGCCTTACACCGCTCGGCTAATCCCTCGCGGCTGCACGATCCGTTACAGCCATGCGGATAAGTTGCCTGTCATCTCGACTGCTAGTGATACGAGGCCGTTGGGATCCAGCACGGCGTTCCGTATTACCCTCCTGAACCCACCGATACCATATTATGCTAACAGTCATTGGATCTCGACCAACGCGATCAGCAGTGTCGCGATACGATAAACCGGAATCGCGATAGGCTACAATCCGACCTTTATCAAAGTCGGAAACGTGATGGTACGCATTTCTCCTCCTTGCACGAGGCATCACAACAACGTTTCACCAGACAACGCCGGTCAACTGCTGTTTGTGTATGAGAAATCGGTTGGAAACTTTCCTCTTGTCAGCAAGTTTTAGGTGTCGCCACCGGTGCCAGCCTTGTGTGAATGCTCTGAAAAGCTAATCATTTGTATATCACAGCATCTTCTTCCTGTCGGTTAAATTTCGCGTCTGTAGCACGTCATCTTCGTGGTGTAGCAATTTTAATGGCCATTAGTGTACTTATTACGCAGGTGGTACCTGGGGCATACGTCTTCAACCAACCGCGTCCTCGAGCTGACTTGACAGCCAGACGCCACATCCGGCTGACTTCCGTTTGGCAGCGAGAGTTGAACTTATACGAAAATTGTTGGCACAGAGCCACTGACTGATTGTGCAGCCATTTCAGCCACCACTTCCGCGGGTATAGTGAGATATCCTGCGAGGCGAACTGTAGGGAAACCGAGTCATTTAACGATGCTCAGTGAGTTAAATGTTCCTTTGGAGGGGTTCTTTCAATTACAGTTTCAACATGCTTCCAACTCTGGCTATAGAAGCAAACGCATACCCTACTCTAGCGCCTTCTATCTTTGTACACTAATCTTCGACAATTACGGTACGACTTACGCAAATATAATTCGTTTGAATCAAATTCCAGATTCCTTTTAACGGTTTGCCAAGGCATTAGCTTAGTATTGTCAATGATAGTTAAATGATTTCTTTTACATTATATTGTAATAAATCGAGTTAATTGAGATTGTTGTTTAATTTCTTAGACGGTAGAATTCCTTTATCATTCGTTTGGTGGGAAACAATTTAACTGTCAGATATAGAGGTTCATTTTATATATCCAATTAAAAATCCACATTTTTAAGTCAGCATCACCACAAAACAGTAAAAATAGCAAAATGTTCAAATGTGTGTGAAATCTTACGGGACTTAACTGCTAAGGTCATCAGTCCTAAGCTTACACACTAATTAACCTAAATTATCCTAAGGACAAACACACACACCCATGCCCTTGGGAGGACTCGAACCTCCACCGGGACCAGCCGTACAGCCCATGACTGCAGCGCCTTAGACCGCTCGGTAAAATTAGCAACTTAAACATCTTGTCAGATTAGAAGACTATTCGGCCGGCTTAATTTCGTGCAGTAGACGCACCTATAGTACAATCTGTTGTTCGTAACTCTCTCCACTTTATGACGTCATACGCTAGCTACTGAATTTTGGTTCAACTGAGATGTGAAGCGTGGGAATAAGGCGTACGACCCCAGAGCCAGAAAAGTTGCAAGTTGTTATCGACAACAGTAAGGCCCAGTTTATTCTTTTCCATAAGGCTGAAATTTTCTACTGTTCGCTTCTGTTTCGGAGATGATTTTCCGGCAGCTTTAGTAGTACGTTAAACGGACATACAGCAGTGTGGATAGGATTACTGATGAAGAGTTGTCTGATACGCACATCGTGTATGGGCTCACTGAAAGCTCTGAAAGCAATGGAAGAGCGGCGCAACGATACTGCCTTGAGCTGTTCCAGCGGTGACGACAACCACACCACCATACACGAAATGTATTCGTAGCTGCAAATGCGAACAATCATTAGCTGTATAAAGAAATGAAGACAACGAAAATTTGTGCCGGATCGGGACTCGAACCCGGATATCCCCTCTACGCGAGCGGTCGCCTTAACCGCTTTGGCTATCCGTGCACTGCTCACAGCTGGACCCAAACTTCCATATATCGCTGTTCCTGCTTCACAACCTATACTCGTACAGTCATTACGTAATTCCCGTACAGGGCAGGACATTTGAATTGCATGCATGTCCGAAGGAACATCGCATCGTTCATCTTCACAACAGGGGCACTGCAATATCGTATATATCACAGCGGGGTCGCGTCTGAGGATTGTTGCGTTACTTTTAACTTCGTGTCCTAAGTTTTGGTAAAAAAAAATGTAAATGTCGTGTGACTAGGCCGTTCGCCGGGTGCAAGTGTTTCGATCTGACGCCACTTCGGCAATTTTTTTGTTTTGTTTCGGTCGTTGTGTTTGGTCGTTGTGGACGTGACATGGTTCAAATGGCTCTGATCACTATGGGACTTAACTGCTGTGATCATCAGTCCCCTGGAACTTAGAACTACTTAAACCTAACTAACCTAAGGACATCGCACACACCCATGCCCGAGGCAGGATTCGAACCTGCGACAGTAGCGGTCACGCGGTTCCAGAATGTAGCGCCTAGAACCGCTCGGCCACTCCGGCCGGCGGACGTGACATGAATTCCGTTTAAGTTCGTTTGTTTATCCTTCCTCTCAGTTTTTTTAATTACAGAGGCCAACCAACTTGTAAGTAGGCTGTTTATGTTTTCTTATTGGTAATGCCACGTAGCGCTCTGTATGAAAATCACTGGCTGTGCTGTGTGCAGTCTATGGCTAGTTTGCATTGTTGTCTGCCATTGTAGTGTTGGGCAGCTGGATGTTAACAGCGCGTAGCGTTGCGCAGTTGGAGGTGAGCCGCCAGCAGTAGTGGATGTGAGGAAGTGAGATGGCGGATTTTTGAGAGCGGGTGATCTGGACGTGTGTCCATCAGAAACAGTACATTTGTAAGAAGGGATGTCATGAACTGCTATATATATATATATATATATATATATATATATATATATTATGACTTTTGAACTCTATTAAGAGCCAGTAAATAATAATTTTGTGATATACTTCCAAGAAATGAGGGAGCACAAAGAGACATTTCCCTTCACAGGAACTGCATACATAATTTTCTTTTCAAGTACTTGGTAATTTATTTCATAGAATAAGTTTTTGTGGTGCACCACTATAATTACATAGACATTAAGATGTAAATATACATTTACCTTATCTGCATTGTTGTCTTTAGTGTACTATTTTCTCTGCTTGAGCTTTGTCATGTTTAGATATAAGTTACTGCATGTGCACCTGCACAGTCGCAACGGATGGCTGCTAGCCATCTCTACAAGGACTGAAGTGGGTCTGCAGCTTTGATGGCCCACCAATACCATTATTTCTACAAGGACTGCAGTGGGTCTGCACCTCTGGTGGCCCACCAATACCATAATCTCTACCAGGACTACAGTGGGTCTGCTCTGTGATGACCTACCTACCAATATTCTTCAAAACTTCGACTGACTCTGCTGTGGGTTTGCTCTGTTGTGGCCCATTACCTGTCTGCATGTCAAGAGTCGGCACTGTCTTTCCGTTGGAAGGACAACACTACTTCTACAAGACTGCATGGAAATCCACTACTTCCGTCTGCATTCTCTTTTACTGGTCAGATTTTGAGAAAAACACTGCAATTTTACTGTGATGAACGATCAGGACTGTCTTTATGGACTGTGAGAAAATTTTAGCTTTTGACCAACGTTGTACCGGTAAGTGTGTGCATTTGATTTCTTTGTTGTTGTAATTATGAAAATTTTTTTCAAATCTGTATTGGCCACTGCCCAAAACAATTTGTAAAATTTTTTGTGGGGACCATGGTGGCTATGTAAGTAGACTGTTTATGTTTTCTTATTGGTAACGCCACGTAGCGCTCTGTATGAAAATCACTGGCTGTGCTGTGTGCAGTCTGTGGGTAGTTTGCATTGTTGTCTGCCATTGTAGTGTTGGGCAGCTGGATGTTAACAGCGCGTAGCGTTGCGCAGTTGGAGGTGAGCCGCCAGCAGTAGTGGATGTGGGGAAGTGAGATGGCGGATTTTTGAGAGCGGATGATCTGGACGTGTGTCCATCAGAAACAGTATATTTGTTAGAAGGGATGTCATGAACTGCTATATATATTATGACTTTTGAACACTATTAAGGTAAATAAATTGTTTGTTCTCTATCAAAATCTTTCATTTGCTATGTCTATCAGTAGATAGTGCCTTTAGTAGTTTGAATCTTTCATTTAGCTGGTAGTAGTGGCGCTCGCTGTATTGCAGTAGTTCGAGTAACGAAGATTTTGTGAGGTAAGTGATTTGTGAAAGGTATAGGTTAATGTTAGTCAGGGCCATTCTTTTGTAGGGATTATTGAAAGTCAGACTGCGTTGCGCTAAAAATATTGTGTGTCAGTTTAAGCACAGTCATGTATAATTTTTCTAAGGGGACGTTTCATACAACACGCTGAGCTACCGTGCAGGCAATCCACTCAGCTATTGGGGGCGGACTGAGTTTTGGTGATTGCATATTACAGGCATTTTCGCTGTTGTGAAGATACTTGTACAGAAGCAAAGGTAACTGGGGTAACAAAGCGAATAAATTATAATTACATTATTACCCTGTAACGATCCGCACATGACAACGGGTCACTAGTAAGTAAATACTCAGAGAATGGCCCTGGGCAACCTTCAAAGTTCTGTCTGTTGATTTCGGGTTCACCCTGTATGCAGAATCCGCTGACGCAGAAGATCGCCGTCAAGTTCAGTTGCGATTAGTCAGCGGACTGCTACTAATCATCATGCTCTGTCTTCGTCGTCTTTAACTACCAAGTTCGTGTTTTTCATCTAACATCTCATTCAAGTGGACATCCTTTTCAGTACGGCCCGTATAACGTCAACATAACGAAATGCCAGAACGTATTATAATGTTTCTCTTAAAGTTACATATCATATATGGTTCATAAGTGCAATGCCACTAAGTATTCATGAAATCGGTTTACGTGGTTGACAACAATAAATTTTGTGCTTATTTATTAATTTGACTGAGTTCTTTAGTATATACTTTTATCCGTGAGAAATGGGTGATCCTTAGTAAGATGAGCGATGTGCAGTTCTGTGAAACACTACAGGCCTAATCTGGACAACTGAAAACGAAATATTTGATATAAGGATGTTATTTGCATTATTATGTTATTATAATAACTGGTTACTTCATAGAGCACTGAAGATGCTTATAACAAGTAAGTGAAACGTGACTGCTCAAGAAAAAATGAAATTCAGTTGCAAAAAACGGGTTACAGTTATTCATTTATACAACAAAAACAAAAATGAACTAAAGCTGCGGAAGAACGATTGCAGGTTAATTAATATTATTTTTCCATCATTGTTAGATTAGCTGCGTAGGTTAACTTTGCAAACCCCTGTACGTACTTCCATTTCGTGGTAACGGCACATCAGTTGCGCTGCTCGTTGTGCAAATATAAACAGAAATATTTTTCGATGAAACGCCCATTGCATTATTAACGGCGCGCATCGACACGGTTAAAAACCTTATAGTGTTAACAGTTGGCCGCGAGCGGCACCATTTGATGACGGGCCCCGAATGTAAGTGGCGGTATTGGTCAGTAATTTCAACACGTTTTCTACGACTTTTTATGTCTTATGTAATAGTTTGACGTGATAACCTTTCAAGACAAGCGCGTTCTGCGGAGAGATTGTTTTGACAGCCGTAGTCGAAGCGATTTGCGCCGATCGATAATACGAACACGCTTTGGTAAATGACAACAGAAGTTTTTTTGGTCGATGTTTGTTTGTGGCATCAGTCTCCTAGCAGCGAGAAGTGGCACGCCAAAATTTAATGGCTGATCTACTGAACCGGGGCAGATACCGTCTCGGCCCGTTTTACGAGCTAAACTTCCAAGACCTGTGTACCGCACTAGCTTGACCTCGTTCACAGTTCTTAGCAGCGCTTTTTCAATTCGTTTCTCTTCTTTCGCATCTCACGAGCCCTTATAAGCTTTGATTTTCTATGCCTCTTGTATATTTCTTTCCTGATTTCAGGTAAGCCTTCCAGGAGCTTTCAAAATTTCCCAGTTCTCAGCGCTACGTAATTGACATTTTTATAAACTATTCGAGGACAAGGAGTGGCACGTGACTGACGTTACTAGCTATTCGAGGACAAGGTGACAAGTTTCGAATTTTCACTCAAGTACCGTGTTTCACTCTTTTTACGTGGTCTCCGTTTCACAAAATCACTTTTAGAAATTAGCTCAGGAAGTTCGTGCCATATGCGAAGTGAAATTGTAAAGGTCTGCTGCCTACCGTTATACGAGAACTGCAACATTTTCATTCGGCTAACAGCGTTTTAGAGCAACACATTTATTTACATGTGAGAAAATGGGGTGGCAACTTCAGTGGGAATGGTTGTTGTTCCAAATTTCGTTAAATAATACAGTTTTCCCTCCCTCATAGCACAATAATGGTCATGTGTATTTTTCCTTTCTTCTGCAATATAGACTTTTTCTCATGCACTGTTCCATCTATTTCGTTCAGAAGACATGGATAATGTTTGCCATTGGTTTTTGTCAATTAGAAGAATCCCCTTTGCAAACTACACGCTTGTCATAAGCTTTCCGGTAGATGTGAAACGTCCCCTTAGAACAATTGTACATGACTGTGCTTAAACTGACACTCAATATTTTTTTAGCGCAACGCAATCTGACTTTCAAAAATCCCTTCAAAAGAATGGCCCTGACTAACATTAACCTATACCTTTTACAAATCACTTACCTCACAAAAATCTTCGTTACTCGAACTACTGCAATACAGTGAGCGCCACTACTGCCAGCTAAATAAAAGATTCAAACTACAGAAGGCACTAACTACTGATAGGGATAGTTAGCAAATGAAAGATTTTAATAGAGAACAAACTATGTATTTACCTTAATAGTGTTGAAAAACCATAATATACATAGCAGTTCATAATATCCAGTATAACAAATTTCAAAACTCCGCCATCTCTCTCCCCACATCCACCACTGCTGGCGGCTCACCTCCAACTACGCAACGCTACGCGCTGTTCACGTCCAGCTGCCCAACACTACAATGGCAGACAACAATGCAAACTACCCACAGACTGCACACAGCACAGCCAGTGATTTTCATACAGAGAGCGCTACGTGGCGTTGCCAACAAGAAAACATAAACAGCCTACTTACATAAAGAAAACATAAACAGCCTACTTACATAGCCCCCATGCTCCCCACAAAAAATTTTACAAATTGTTTTGGGCAGTGGCCAATAATGATTTGATAAAATTTTTCATAATTACAATAACAAAGATATCAAATGCACACACTTATTGATACAATGTTGGTCAAAAAGCTAAAATTTTCTCACAGTCCATAAAGACAGTCCTGATCGTTTATCACAGTAAAACTGCCGTTTCTTTTCTCAAAGTCTGAGCAGTAAAAGACAATGCACACGGAAGTAGTGGATTTCCATGCAGTCTTGAAGAAGTAATGTTGTCCTTCCAACGGAAAGACAGTGCTGACTCTTGACATGCAGACAGGTATTTGTCCACAACAGAGCAAACCCACAGCAGAGTCAGTCGAAATTTTGAAGAATGTTGGTAGGTAGGTCATCACAGAGTCCCACTGTAGTCCTGGTAGAGATGACTGTATTGGTGGGCCACCAGAGGTGCAGACCCACTGTAGTCCTTGTAGAAATAATGGTACTGGTGAGTCAGCAAAGGTGTAGACCCACTGTAGTCCTTGTAGAAATAATGGTATTGGTGGATCATCAAAGGTGTAGACCCACTGTAGTCCTTGTAGAGATGGCCAGCAGCCATCTGCTGCGACTGTGCAGGTGCACAATCACCATCGAAGAGTCTTGCGGAGAATATAGCAAGTCCATAAACCACCACTTGTGCACTCAAAAAGTTTTTGGAATTGTCCTTAGAACCAGCAATGCTGTTATCCAGTCCCTTGCTGAATTATTAACACACGTGCAAACACTAACAGTCTCAACTTCTCACATATTGTGCATTACTATGACCAACAGAAATGTGTGGAGTGAAATGAATGCTTACAAGTTACTTAATTTGATGCACTGGTGTCAATTACACTATTATAACATGAGAATACAATTACAAAGGTACAAAATACATAATTAAAGAACATAACAATACAGATAACATTTCTGGTACAGGCTTTAAAAAAGAATCGAACTAACATATACATCAGTGTTACAGGAATTATGACATGAGTACATACATAAAAGATCAGAATAATTACTGAAACATCAACTTCACACATGAGCATTAAAACAGCCCCTTAGAACAATTGTACATGACTGTGCTTAAACTGACACACAATATTTTTTTAGCGCAACGCAATCTGACTTTCAAAAATCCCTTCAAAAGAATGGCCCTCACTAACATTAACCTATACCTTTTACAAATCACTTACCTCACAAAAATCTTCGTTACTCGAACTACTGCAATACAGCGAACGCCACTACTGCCAGCTAAATAAAAGATTCAAACTACAGAAGGCACTAACTACTGATAAGCATAGTTAGCAAATGAAAGATTTTAATAGAGAACAAACAATGTATTTACCTTAATAGTGTTGAAAAACCATAATATACATAGCAGTTCATAATATCCAGTATAACAAATTTCAAAACTCCGCCATCTCTCTCCCCACATCCACCACTGCTGGCGGCTCACCTCCAACTGCGCAACGCTACGCGCTGTTCACGTCCAGCTGCCCAACACTACAATGGCAGATAACAATGCAAACTAGCCACAGACTGCACACAGCACAGCCAGTGATTTTCATACAGAGAGCGCTACGTGGCGTTGCCAACAAGAAAACGTAAACAGCCTACTTACATAAAGAAAACATAAACAGCCTACTTACAGATGAAGTCGATACCACCTCTTGTGGTAAAGGGTCAGTGGCTTCGATGCCCTGGTTGTATTGCTGCTATTCTAATGTGATGTGGTCGACTATAATGCCATACACAGTAAAAGCCGACGCACAAATGAACCGCTAGACTCTTTTGAAAACGGTTAAACATTAGTTACAAACTTGCTAGGGAAGGACGGGGAAGGAAGTCGGCCGTGCCCTTCAAAGGAACCATCCCAGCGTTTGCCTGAAGCGATTTAGGGAAATCATGGAAAACGTAAATCAGGATGACCAGCCGCTGGTTTGAACCGTCGTCTTCCCGTTTGCGAATCCATTATGCTAACCACTGCGCTACGTCGCTCGGTAACGTACAGCACGTGTCGCACCAGTATCGCACGAAGCTCTATCGGACTTAATTTTTAATGGGAAACGTGTCGTACTTTCTTCTGATATGTCTAGATAGTCCAGTGAAATGGTAGTTTGAAGTGGAAATTTCTGGTGTAGTTGTTTTTAGTGGTTTGTTTTATGTTTTCTGGTGTGCTGAACACGAATCTGAAGTTGCCCAAAAAACTTTTCACTGAAAATATGAGAAATCGTCAAATAACCACTAAAAAGAGGAGGAAATTATGTACAATTTATTTATGTCTTTAACATATTTTTGTAAGTTGAATGTTGGGAAAATCAGTAGTTTTTAGAAAATAGCAAGAAATGCGGATTAATATACTTTTTTATTTCATTTAAGTCAACCTCATTCTAAATGACAATAAAAGAGGATAATTAATGTACCAAATTTATGTATTTAAGTATTAATATGAGGTCTCTTTTACACGGGTTCCATACTTGCTTCAGGGCAGCTTTCCAGTTGATCTACGCCTGAAACAAATAATCAGTGACTCAATTGCGAATACTTGACAATTTTCTAAATAGATATGAAAGCATTACCTATTAAGAAACATATTTTGAACACACAAATAAATAATGAGAGTAGAATTAAATATGAGATTTAATTATTTATGCATAATAACCTTGAGGTGATCCAGGGAACTCCGGATCGTCCTCTGCTTCTTCTTCAACTTTTGCAATGGGCATGTTATTGCATCTTTCCTCGCAGTTGAGGCACATATTGGAGCAGCTGAGGCCTGCTTTCTTGCATCCACAGTTAGTCTGACAGGTCTTCACGAATTTGCAAGAAATAAATTCTAAAACTTCTTCCGATACTGGTGGCTGTAGAGTTGGTACAAGCTGCAGACCACCCTTGGTTTTCTTCTAATCCCACTGCGCAGGATCTTTTTCATTACCAAGCCATTTTTGTACTTGAAAGTTTACTCTCAAAGAATGTTGCTGAGCTCCAGCCTCAGTAGGAGGTAGAGACGGGATATGCTCTGATGTTTTGTATGCAGACCTAAGGTAACATTTATATTTCAGTTTGTTCAAGGACGTACTTGCCTTGTCAGTCAATTTGTATAATTCAGTGAAAAAGGCAAGGCCAGCATTTGTAACAGTGTCAGCATGGGCCGTAGGATCTTTAAAAAATTTAATAGTCTTCATTAAACCAGGGTTTTTCTTTAAGGTTTGGAGAAACTTCATCTTTCCTGCTTTTAACGAGGGTGACGTTATGTTACATCCCCCTGCGGCATGCAAAATTTTTTTTCTCATTGATGGATTGTTCTGATTGGCAGTCAGGAGAAAAAATGAGTTGTGAAACTGCCCCTTTGCCAAGTTTCAGAAAATACAGGGTGCATCATAATTAATTGCGTAAACGCATACAGTTGAAAGTACATGATACTAGAAGCAAAAAGGTCTCAGTAAACATAGGGTCGAAAATGCATACCTTGAGGGGTACGAGCAATGTTTCATCTTCGATACTGTGAAGCAAATCTCTTCTACTGCAAGCTCTTTGCTTTCCGTATATTGGAAAGTGATAATATGGACCAAAACAAGAAAAAAATGTCCAGTAAACATGTGCTCTAAAACGCATACCTTAAGAGCTATGAACACTTGTTCATTTTCGGTACTTTTGGAACACAACTCTTCTAATGAACAAGTGTTCGTAACGTTTATCTTCGGTACTTTTGGAACACAACTCTTCTAATGAACAAGTGCTCATAACTTTTACCTTCGGTACTTTTGGAACACAATTCTTCTAATGAAGAGTGTATATTTGAATGCACATCTCGACAACGACCAATTATGATGACCAGCAAATCTACATCCTCTCGCACAGTAACTATACAGTTTTATTGTTGTGCGAGATGTGAATGCCAGCTGCTGCAAAGTTGCCCTACACCACTGAGATGAGACGATTTTTGTTTTTCATATTGCCTAGAAATTTTTCTTGTGGCAATGCTGGGATCATTGTTTCGTCGAACATCACATCTTGTACCATCTGTTTGCGTGATCTTCTAGCTCACTCAATACATATAGTACCTTGTTGAGGGTAACCATCGAATACGACTGCAGCACTGCCCTTGTGCTTGGACTTAATAAGGGAAACATAACTTTCACAAATTGATGAAAAGGTTGACCCCTCGTCCACATGACTGAGCAGCAATTATCATCCATCTATGACGTACGCAGACCCTTGCAGATTTGCCTGTTCAGTTGGTGTGAATGCTTTATACAAAGCAGACTTGATGACGTTTTCATACCATAGGCGTCAAAATGAGACAACGGATAAGAGGACAGTTCGTATTTTAAGAACTCTTCAAGTTCTTCATCAGATTGTTTAGCAACTGTGATTCTCTGAAAAGTAGTCGTAGGATTGCTGGGGATTGTTTCCTCAAGTTTTTCGACTGCACTGTTCATGGTAGAAAGTGGCAAAACACTGTATTTCCTGTAGTATGTAACAGTTTCAAAATCACCACCCATAGTTCTATCAACTACAACAAGTCCAGTCTCCTTGGTCAAGAGACAGTTGATTGTGCTGTCTCCTACACCAGTGGTATTCTCTGAAATCAGGAAAAGGACTGGTTTCCTCTACACTATACATCAGTTTTTTCAAATCGCTTGTATCTCTTTCAGTCCTTGATTATCTCACTTCCTCATGTTGTTCTGAACTAGTGAATGCTACTCCACACATCTTCTCCCTTTCCTCACATATATTTTGGAGGTAAGTCATTCGTTTAGTCCACCTGTAGAGGATACTTTCACTAACACCATGATCACGAGTCAGCCCTCCAGCAGTTTTCGTTGTCCTCAGTAGGGACTGCTCAATCGTCATATCGGTCCATGTTCCACGCCAGAATTTGCTGGTCCTTCGTAGTGTGAAGCCTCCACCTGTGAACATATCGTATTCCTGAGCGCTCATTTTATCTTTCAAGCTGTGCATGTCTTGCAGGTAATGGTGGCAACATCTGGCATACAAAAAAATGTTCGCTTGTGTGGAAGTATGGAAGCATTTGGTAGATAACTTGGAGATGGAGGTCTCATTTCCCTTCTCTTTCAGCTTCAATGAATAGCTTAACAAGTGTAACCGTTTCAAAGAACTGAATCCACAGCTTTGAAGTAGTACCACGGTTAGCTAACGCTTGGAGCTGTGCAGAAAACTTGGGTTTTAACTCCTCTAGACACTGTTTTTAATGTTCTAACAAAATCAGTGATCTGTCTCCATTATTTAAGAATTCTGCAAGCTTATCTTGAAGGTCTGAGGTTTAGTCCATTGCCTCAAAGATAATTTTCGCCAGGGTGACATGGGCTAATGTATATGCTCTAATGGCTCTCCAATAGGCATTTTCTGTCAGGATTTTCTCTGTTGACTGCAGGTAATATATTGAATTCAAAAACTCGTTCAACCCACGACCATCCATCATGTAGCCTATACCTTTCAGGAGCGACCACATGTGAAACCCACCTATTCTGATGGTGACATAATCAAAATCGGAATCTCCTTGTTGGCAAGCTACCATAAATCTTGCCTTTAGGTACAGAGGCCGACGAAGGTGTTCACAGTTGCTTGTTGTTTCATCAATTTGCTCTGTTCTATGGAACTGAGTAAAGACGTATATACTGTACTATGATCAGATGACGGAGCATTTATAAATGAAAGACAAGCAACGTAGGTTGTGTGAAAGAGGAGACCACTTGTGATTTACTCCATGAAACCACTCCAGCCTGGAATACCGGGCACATCTTTCAACTTGCCATAAAGCCAAATCAGGCCTACTAAAGAGGGTATGAAGGTATCAGCTGAAACAAATAGCTGTTTGAGATTCTCGATGTTGGTATTCACTAAGCCAAGAGAACCGCTTTCTCAAAGTGTTTTAATGAAACAGCTCCCAACTCATCAACTGGATGAGCTGATACTGTTTTCTTTATTCGAACAATTCTCTGATCTGGAGTAATAGCATTTCTAGGGGCTATCAAACGTATATCCCCTATTGCATGAAAGATATGAAATACATCCAGTGTACGAGTGTTGAGATTTGCGTTGTCATGAACAAACTGATGGGAAGCTGCTGCGTCTGTTTGTAATGGTAGTCTCGTGATTGCTGACATATTAAGATAAACAGCTTCGGAATAGGAGGCGCGAAATCCCAAGCATGACACAAATGGATCAGTTTTCGTGACCCATACTTCTTTTTTTTTAAGCAATTTGTAAGGGAGAAAGGAAAGAAGTTGGCCTGACAGCGCTAATAACACTGTGTAAAATGGCTAAGACTTTTTTCTCCACTCTTCGGTGTTTCCTCGCTTCTTCTTGAATATAAGTCTTTCTAAGAAAACTTGAAGAACCTCCGAAAGAAGACTTTCATTTTCGTCCAAGAAGGAATCTGGAGGAGTATAGTGGTCTATAGCATACGATACACATCGCATCTCTTCTAGAATTATATCAGCTGCTGCCTCAACTAATCATGCACGTTCTTCCCATTCTGATGAACGTTCTTCGAAGTTTCACGAATCTGTCAAAATCTTATGGCCAGTATTTTTGAAACAAACGTTTACATTCTATTTTATCTTCCCCACATCTCTCCAATAAATGTTGTATTAAAGTTTTTTTTGAGAAATGTAGTTGCCTTCTGTCTGAGCCATTAGTTGATCGCATGAAAACTGGCATTCCTCATCATCGCTTTCCATAAAAGTGACAATGACATTCATAGCCCCCTCAACATCTGCACCATGAGAGCCAAGCTTTTGTTCATCAACCTTGGGCCTACAGTTCCTTTAAACATTTATCATGGTACTGATAATCAGCAACAAAACATGTCTGTTATCGGCTGGATCGTGTTGACAACTGCTGCACCGAAATCATCTCCATGTAGTTGAGCCTGTTGCATACCTGTGTCTTTCATCTTTATTTTCGTCACCTGATGTACCAAATTACGTTTATGAGGAGGCAGTCGTTGTTGTGACCTTGCATAATCTTCAGCAATACCCGGTCCATACAAGAAACAATGTGTTTCGAATAAAAAATACTCAGAGGATGATTTTAATTTTCCTGAAGATGTGCTGAGTTCAGCAGCTTTCTTCAGGTGTGCAGCTATCAGTCTTTCATTTATGTAACTCTTGTGGCATGAAGAACGTACTCTAACAAGCGTTTTACCTGCCAGAATAGCTCCCTTCCCACCATATCCTTTTTTACTAGCATCACGTAGCGCTTCTGTTCCTGTTTCCTTCACCACTTTCCCTGCACCCTGACTCAAGTCTTTTTCACAAATAAAACACTTATCACCGGAAATTGCGAGCGAATTGTTGCACTGTATCTCAACGAAAACACTCGGAAACTAAATTAACTTCACGCCGTTGCAGAGAGAGAAAAATAACACGACCGCGGCAGCGAATGTAAACAAATTGGGGAAATGAGAGCGGTGGGGCGTTTAGGCGTCAAAACCCACCTCCGTCACAGAGAAGGGCTTCGACGGTTTGTCAGGTAAACGATAAGCGTCAGCAAAGGGAGGAAGGAGAGTGGGGCGCAACCACAGGTAGGTAGAGAGAGAGAGAGAGAGAGAGAGAGAGAGAGAGAGACAGTTGAGTCATGTGCCACAACGGACAAACAGAAGTGCTTCTTCTACAGTTCGCCAGATAAACACATGAAAGGCAAGGAACTGCAGATGAATTAATTCACTTGAATGGAAAATTGCAATTTATTTATACAAAAATTGTTACAGACATAAATTGCAGGGAATTTCCTCCTCTTTATTTTATTACTGGGCCACTTTTTGTTTAGATAGCTTGCTTCTCAAGTTATAAGTTGAAAAGCAATAAAAACGTTATTTTTTGTGATTTTTTGAGGGTTTATTATAATTCCAGGGATTTTTTTTTGGAAAACTTAAGATTCGTGTTCACCGCAAAAAACATAAAAAAATCACTAAAAACAATTACACGAATATTTTCCACTTCGAGCCATTATTGTGCACCATTTGACTGGACTGATAGCGTTATACGTCATCGGTCCTCCAATACAGCTTTGTCTAATTTCTTGATGTGTTATTGTGGTTGCAGACTGGGAACAACCTTCACATGGGCGATATACAAGAGGGGTTCTGTCACGTTTCCATTAAGACGCATTTCTTAGTAATTGAAAATGGAAGAATAAATTTTCATTTGTGTTAAACCTTTCAAAATAATTTACGTCACTTTACAAGAAGTGACAATTATGTTGTTGATTCCATCACTCTTCACCTACTACGAGTGAAAATACTCATTTAATTTCTGTTCTTCTTCTGACTATCTTAAAACCATGCAACAGATTTATTCCAAGAGATCTAGTACGTGTTTCCCCAACTCCATGTTTCATAAACAGTTCCCGTCGTCAAAACTAGACTTTAAGCAAATCTGAACAACCGACTCAAGTGTGGCCGGGCGATTCTAGGCGCTTCAGTCTGGAACCGCGTGACCGCTACGGTCGCAGGTTCGAATCCTTCCTCGGGCATGGAAGTGTGTGATGTCCTTAGGTTAGTTAGGTTTAAGTAGTTCTAAGTTCTAGGGGACTGATGACTTCAGGTGTTAAGTCCCATAGTGCTCAGAGCCATTTGAACCTCGACGCCTTTTAATTACAGTCATATAGGTTATATATCGCTGGTGAGCATTTACAGTGAAAACAGGGAAAATGTAACTGATGGGTAGGTAATATCTAAACTTTATGGCGAACCCTGAGGAAACAATGCAGAACGAGGCGAAAAATACTTTAGGGACTAAAACGTTTTTGGGTTTTTTAGGGTAATTTGGAGATATTTATCCCATCTTACGCGCTGACTGAAGTGTAAAGCTTGGTAACGTGAGCAGCAGATGTGTGCATTTCACAAAAATTTGTTTAACCTGTGGTTGCAAAATGCATCACTAAGCAGTTTTTTACGAAAAAAGTTGGTTTTAGTTTTCACTGACTGAAACAACAGACATGGAACACCAAGAAATGGAAGAGGAAACAAACCGAAACTTTACGGGTTGACATGATATGTGGTATTAAATGAGTGATTAAAACATTGAGTCAAATTTGCCGAGAACTCGCACTTATCTTTATGACACTGCACCCTCTCTTGTCTAGATGCATACACTAATTCGGGTGGGAAAGGTGTCATCAAGCCATTGTATCTTCTCGTGAGACAAGCTGGCCACAGCTGTTGTAACTGGTGCTTGATATCCTGGATAATGACACTGGGACATACTTTACGTCCTAGTTGGTGCCCTATATCTTCTATTAGAGTCAGATCTTTCGATTTTGGTGGCCATGGAAGTTCATCTTCACAGAGACAGTTCACAGAGACACAAGCAGTTTGTGTACGAGCATTGCCCTGTTGAAAAATGCACCACGATACTATCACATGAGAGGTAACACATGAAGTCTGTGAAATTCTACCGTCAGAGTTCCCTGACCTGACCGTGACTTGAAGCCATACCCGACGGCTCCCCACACCGTAACGCCAGGAGCAGCGCCACTAATCGTCGCCAAAAGATTGGAAGCACACTCACCGACGGTGTCATTCGGGACAGTAGATATACACCTACATCTACATAGATAACCTGCAAGCCGCAGTATGGTGCCTAGCGAAAGGGACCCTCTACCACTACTTGTCGTTTCTTTCCCTGTTCTACACGTAAAGCCGCGCGGGATTAGCCGAGCGGTCTCAGGCGCTGCAGTCATGGACTGTGCTGCTGGTCCCGGCGGAGGTTCGAGTCCTCCCTCTGGCATAGGTGCGTGTGTTCGTCCTTAGGATAATTTAGCTTCAGTAGTGTGTAAGCTTAGGGACTGATGACCTTAGCAGTTAAGTCCCATAAGATTTCACACACATTTGAACATTTTCCACTCGTAAACAGAGCGAGGGAAAAGCGACTGTCTATGTACTTCCGTATGAGCCCTAGTTTCTCGAATCTTATCTGCGTGGTCCTTAGGCGCAGTGTATGCTGGCGACAATAGAATCGTTCGGCTGTCACTTCAGATGCTGGTTCTCTAAATTTTCTCAATAGTGTCTATCGAAAAGAATGTCGCCTCCCCTCAAGGAATTTCAATTTGAGATTCCGAAGCATCTCCGTAACATTTACGTGTTCTTCGAACCTACTGGTAAGAAATCTAGCAGCTCCCCTCTGAAAATCCCAAACACTCGAGCAGTACTCAAGAACATGTCGCACCAGCTCACTTTATGCGGCCATTCTTTCCCAAAATTCTTCCAGAAAACCGAAGTTGACCATTCGCCTTCCCTACTACACTTCTCACAGATATTACGATCAACACTCTTGCATTCTGGCTGCCATTGTACCTGTGATCCAATAGCCACTCCAATCATTTACATACCCGCCGATGGTGTGTATGTGTATTAAGTTACAGTGACATCCGACCATGTCGTTTTGGTGCTTCACTTTGTTTGTCAGCCAGTGTAAGTTGAAGTGGGAACTGCGATTCTCCACTGGCCTCAGTGCGACGTCATTCAACAGCAGCTCGTGCTTCCCAGTCATGGCATCACTCCAAACAACACGTTTGTATTGCGCTTTTAACGGCAGCCTAGGCATTGGACGGCAACTCCCTAGTCCGGCTGCTAATGGTGTCTGACCAGTGATTTATGAGACAAAAATGTTGCAGGGAGTCAATTACCTGTTATTGGAAGGCAGGCGCAGATGTGAATGGGTTACGATGTTTCTGGTGCACAATACGTCCATCCTCCTGACTGGTGGTCAGTCTGGGTCGACTGGAATCTTGACGACGAGTATACCTGCCTTCACGTTCTCATATAGTCCAACGCCGACGACTGTAATATCTGAATGGCCTACAAATCTGGATACTACGCGATTCGTCCAGCCAGCCGAAACCTAGCGAGGTGGCACAGTGGTTAGCAGACTGGACTCGCATTAGGGAGGATGACGGTTGAAACCTGCGTCGGGCCATCTTGATTTAGATTTTCCGTGATTTCCCCAAATCGCTTCAAGGAAATGCTGGGATGGTTCCTTTGAAAGGGCACGACCGACTTCCTTCCCCCTCCTTCCCTCTTCTGATGGGATCGATGACTTCACAGTTTGGTGACCACCTCCGAACCAACCAGCCAACCAACCAACCAACCAAATGGAGACCCACGGTTTGGTCATCTCCTCCGAACCAACCAAACAACCAACCAAATGGAGACCCACAGTGAGGCTCCGTTCAAACTTTGTAAAACGCTGATAACACTGTCTTACACGAATATGCGGCATCTCCATATCATTTACATTGACCACTCAAAATTTTAATCTGTTCACGCCCCTTATGTATCCTTCCACGCTTAGTAATAACAATAAACACGATCGACATTCTTGCATTCTGGTGGCCATTGTACCTGTGGTAGAGAACAGCCACTACTCATTTACATAATCCACCAATGGTGTGTGTATGTGTACAAAGTTACATTGACATCCGACCCTGTCTTCTTCGTGCTTCACTTTATTGGTCAGCCAGTGTAAGTAGAAGTAGGTACCCAGTTTCGCGACAAAGCACACGAGCTGAATGCGAGTATTATGGACATTAGGTTCCACATATTCCTTTGAGAAAGTAATGACGTGAGTGAGAGCAATTTGTAGAATTACTTTGTTCCTCATACGTCGCGAAATGACCACAACGATAAAATTCGAGAAATTAGAGCCAATACAGACCCTTACCGACAGTCGTTATTCTCACGCGCCATTTTCAAGTGGAACAGGTATGTGGGATCAGTTAGTGGTAATAGAAGTACCGTCCACCGCATTACATGAGGTGGCTTGCGGAGTATTGATGCAGATGTAGATATCGATCTCCAACTAACATAATCTATTCTGCTCGGAACCGGAGTTGTATCGTCACGTCTATGAACAATAATACTTACTGTGAACTCATATGGACAAGTTTGGCTTTCTATCTTCTCTGTTGGTTGTCTGAAGAAACCAGGCATTAACTTCTAGCTCGACCTTTTGGCAAATTTTATGGTGAATTTTTTTTACTTTTTTTTACGTATCATACAGTAACGTGGGTCTCATTGAAACAGTGGAACTCAGCACAGTGTCAGAGAACCGAAGTAAAGGCGGTAAACACGGACGGCCTTCTGGCGATGTTAAGCCCATTACTTTCACCTGTTCTCAGTAAACTGAAGTTTGTAACAACAAATGATCTGTCCCAAGATTGTTTTAGTTTGTCTGCAGACTATCTAACACTGTCAATAAATGCCAGTCTGACTCCAGGCATCGGCGACCGAAAGGTTTATCAATAAGATTTATCGTTTTAATGATGTACTTTCTCTGTGTCCTGGATTATTTTGACAGTTCTGAATCCTGCCGAATATCTCCAGAGAGAGCGGTAACATTATTGTACTTCGATGCAAATCTGAAAAATTAACTTCTTTAACATTTGTCAAACTTTAATTTGAAGCCTTACGTAGGACCTAAACTGTATGTGGCCTAACGATAATGCTCGAGCAACTTCACGTTACTATAATGACTCCCGCAAACTTGGTATCGCGTTGGTTCTTTCAGATCTGTCGAGATTTGAGAGAAATTAAGGAACGTGTTTTATCCTCACGTATTATGACTTTTTGGAAAACGACAATCTCTTCTGTAAAAATCAACACGGATTCCACAAACAGAAGTCTTGAGACACTCAGCTCGCTCTGTTCCTCCATGTGATTCACAGTGCTGTAGACATCGGCACTCAGGTTGATGTACTTTTTCCTTGACTTCAGGAAGGCACTTCGCTCTGTTCCGCGTTGCCGTTTGGTAAAAAATTACGAGCTTACCAAGTATTGGACCAGATTTGTGTCTGGATTCAAGACTTCTTTACAGACAGAATTCAACACGCAGCTCTTAACGGAACAAATTCGACAGAAGTAAATGTAATTTCCGGAGAACCCGAAGGAAGTGTGATAGGACTGTGTTGACAGTGTATATGAATGATCTAGTAGAAAGTGTAGTATGCTTTTTAAGAATATTCGCAGATGAAACGGTTGTCTATAAGGAAGTAGCAACGCCAGAAGACATGTTGATTTATAGAACTACATGCAGAGGACTGATAAATGGTGCAGCCTCTGGCAGGTGACCTTGAACGTAAATAAATGTAATAGATTACGCATATTTAGGAAAATAAATCCACTACTGTACAACTACATTATTGACAACAAATTGCTGGAAACAGTATCCACCGAAAAATAAATAGGAGTAACTATCCAGAGCGACCTTAAATTGATTGACCACATAAAACAAAAAGCAAGAAAAGCAGATTCAAGACCGTGATTCACAAGAAGAAGTTTAAGGAAATGTAATTCATCCACTAAAGAAGTGGCTTATAAGGTGCCTCTTCGACCGATTCTGCAGTATTGTTCATGAATCTGGTACACTTACCGTGTAGGATTGATAGAGGAGATAGAGAAGGTCCATCGAAGCGCGGAGCGTTTCGTCACGGAATCGTTTAGTCGGCACGAGATCTTTACTGAGATGTTCACAAACTGTAGTGCCAGATGCTACAAAATATATGTTGTGCGTCACGGAGAGGTTTGCTATTGAAATTTTGAGATAGTAATTTCAGCTAAGAGTCGGACAACATATTGCTTTGTTCCACATAGTCCGCGAAATGACCACAATGAGAAAATTCCAGAAATAAATGCTAATACAGAGCCTTACCGGCAATCATTATTCCGACGCGACATTAGCAAGTGGAATAGGTACGGTGGAGAAGGGGGGGGAGGGAGAGGTTCAGTTAGTGGTAACAGAAGTACCCTCCGCCATGGAATATCAGGTGGCTTGCGGAGTATTGACGTAGATGTAAATCTGTAACTCACATCATCAACTCTTCTCGAAACCGGAGTTGTACTGTCAGGTCTATGAACAACAATGCTTACTGTGAAATCATAGCCACAAGTTGGACCTTTTATCTGCTCTATTGGTTGTCTGAAGAAACCAGGCATTAACTTCTAGCTCGAGTGTAAGCAATAGTTCATCCAAAGTGAAACATAGTCTATACTTCATTACTCTCTGCGGCCAGAGTGACATTCGAAGATAGGAGCGTGACGTTCGCAGATAGTAACTTCACGCACAAGAATCTTGCCGTTCAGCAACGATACAAATGACGAGACTGGGGACACTAGTTACTAATAACAGACTAATACTGCTGCCCATAATGTAGAAATCAGATGTAAGGTTTGGGCAATTCGTGGCTTTGTTGTTACTGTCAATTCGGCCAAAAATAGAAGTTTTGAAGAAAGGTCGTTGACAGCAGTTAGCGGGGCGATAGCTAGAAGCTTCGAGAACAATTTGGTAGTTCTGTAAGTCTTAGCTCCAACCTGGTTGCAAGACCGATGACGTCACAGAATAATTCGATTTTTCGTGACTTCCCTAAGTCACTCTAGGTAAATACTGGGATGCTTTCTTAGAAATGGCACGGCCAATCTGCTTCCTCTTCGTTGAAACAATCCCAGACTGTGTTTTAACGATCTGGATGGCAACGGGACATTTAACCCTAAGCTTCCATCCTTCTAGTCTTCAATGTTATTGGTATGATTAAATTGTAAATCGGAGTTCATTTACTTTGTTTCACTATAATTAATCATTCGTTTAGGTTTATTCGTTTTGATTGTGACGTCTATATATAAGGCCTAGCTGCAAAATATCGATACGAGAATATTGTTAAAATAATATTGAATGTATACGTTCGTGAGGTTGGAATTTTACATACTTCTAACACTTACTTCTCATGTAGAGTAACACGTGTTCTCTAACAAGATTTCAAAACACGTTGTGTCGATGAGTCCACCACGCATCCTGCGAATAGGAGGGCTCTGGTTGTCACTCCTCTGTACAATCTTTCGCTCTTGGGCATTAGGCCGTGTCCTATGTGAGCGACAGAAGCGAGCGACAGCGAGCGACTTCTGGATACGCGACACTCCAGCATCAACCAGCAGCATCAGGCGACAACCTTGGGTGTCCTGCGTGCGAGCGACCATGTCGCGCTACAAGATGGGTGCTTAGAGCCAACCAGCTGTTTCTATAAAACGGCGTCTTTAACCTGTACAATATTGTAGCTGGAGAGTAAGGCTACAGAGTTAGGTTTACTTAAGAAAATAAAGCGAAAAGGAATGCTGTGCATGAAATTTATTTTTCTCCATGGAGAATTTTATAAGTATCGTCAACTACGAAGATTACCAAACAAATTCTTCGAATACACGTGAATGAGCAGAGGAGCATTCGACTGCCTCATCAGTAAATTAAATAAGAATGTTTTTACACGATCAAGAACTTTTAACAGCCAATAAATGCGGAAGAATGACTATTACACAGCTAACTATGCTAAATACAAATATAAGTACACAATTTATTATAAACGATGAATAGCTAGCTGTGGTGCAGGGGTTTGTATTTGGTTCATGATGTTGTGTGAAGAAAAGATCCTGGGTTCGATTCCCAGAAGTTCATATATTTTTACTGACTCAGTTACAATTCTGTATACTAAGTTTTATGTATACTGTTTACACTGCATCGCTATGTATATTTTTCAGGTCTTGCCAAAGAACTTGATCTTCACGCCTATCCCAGTATATCACACACATTTAATTCCTAATAAATTACAATGAACCATGAAATTTTACAGATATTTGATGTTGCGAACGTAATTCATCAGCAGTTAGTGTTAAGGCCAAGCGTTTTAATTACTCTAAATAGTCTGTAAAAATAAAGCTTACAAAATTTTTGAAAAGAGGGTCAAACGTTTTGTGTCATGATTTTTTAGTTTTTTTAAATGATGAACGTTGTCCCGAGAGGAACTCAGTGTTACTATGCAGTGCAAAGAATGGCGTGCGTGCGCACTGCACCGGTTCAGGACTTACAGTGTTTTCATGACATGACGCGCCAGATCAGCTACTGGGTACAAGGCAAGAGGTTGCAGTAGTTATGGCCTCGGACAAACGGAAGAGCACGTCTACAGGTCTCTGATGAACTCGCTTCAGAAAACGTCAGATGGAGCCAAGAAGGGTGTGAGAGGTTGCTCAACATTAAACTTCTTACAACAGCTGGCGTTAGTTTTTCCATAGTGCACCAGGAACAGCAGGGGTCGTGCCCTCGGTTTATTTAAAATTATAACAGGGTGCTGATCGAGTAAATCTGCGAAATGATCCCTTAAAATATGGCATAAACCTACCCTTTGTCTGAGAAAATTACCGGTCATATTCGCTGATTATATTCATATTAAAATCTGAGAAGTGCAATATAATTTCTGAAAGTACTTCTACGAAAAGAAGATTAAAGTGACAATTATTTACTACCGCTTCATAGCTTTGTCGAAAATCTTGTTGGTGAAATAACTGTTTTTAATATTGTTGTCTTAATTTCAAACAGCTTAAAGCCTTATGCCACATTTATTAGTTGGAATTGCTTGAAGTTTGACCTTCAAGCATACCCTTGTATCCATGATCTTATTGAACACTTACAAAAGCAATTATGCGAATCTGCCGAGCTTCTGCTTCGTCAGCGATCTTTAAATTATATGCAGGGTGACAATTATTGAACTATATAAAATAAAATCGTCATAACTTCTGAACGGTTTGCGTTGGTACGTTGAAACTACACGAATGGCCGCGGGGCATGATGGGAACTAGTATGCCCATGTATTGTTTGGTTTAGCGCCGAAGCCCACTTTCATTTGAATGGGTTCGTCAGTAAGCGAAATTAGCGCATTTTAAGGTTGAGAAACCGCATTTGGCGATAGAGAAGCCTCTTTACCATCAACGGGTGACTGTCTGGTGTGCAATGTCCAGTCACTCCAGTCACGGTTTATAATGGGCCACAGTTTGTGACCTCCCCCTCACTTATCGACCTTAATGACAGTGAAAAATTAAACCGCGTGCACCTACTGGAAATTTGGGAAAAGCAATCATCACCGAAGTTAATTTGTCGGTAAAGAGGGAGGAAAGGGTTACATCTAAATGAAAGGAAAAATGCAAATGAAATTGGTGGAAATTAATTTTGAGAAAAGGGTAAAATTAATGAAGAAAGTAAATGTGCGGTCGTTACGTTAACAATTAATTGGCGTTAATTACATATTTGAGATTTGGGGAAAATTACGGTCGCCAGTCCTATGGACAACTACTATAATAACTGAAAATGAAAGATTAATGCACATATAATTAGCACTAAAAGCGTGCCAACTGAAGGTTGACACGTGTTGTGTGAAAACTGAATGTTTGTCAGAAGTAATAAATTTCGCTACACTGTGACTTAATTTAGCAAAAGAATTAATAAAACCAGAAAATTAAAAGTTAATTTAGTGACTGAAATTAATAGTGAACTTTGTTTCTGAAGCACGACGAAATTCAATAAAATAAGGTTAGTCTTGCCTCAACAATAATTTCAAAAGCTACTTGAATCTACGCAATTTAGAAATAAGAGATTTAACTTTGAACTTTAATTAAATGATTCTGAATAATTAACAATAGTAAAATTTAGTACGTACCAAGCTGAGCTGCAGTCACAGGTAAACTAAAATATGGTAACAAAACTCGCACTCTTAATTTCTGGTCGTGTAATCTAAATATTGTAGCCAGCTATGAATACTTTAACTGAACTTTGAAATTAAAGCAGTGACATGGAATGATATTACTTTAATGCTGGCGTATGAATTTCAACTACACTCGTGTTCATTTCAGAAAAGGAAGGACCCTGCTTGGTAATGCAATTGGGACAATGAGCAACAAAGGTTCATGCTAAGTTGCTGTATTTTTGTGATGCAACAGTTTGAAAAGCTGAGGTCTACCATACAGTTCTAAAACTTTACGTGCTTTTAGTCTTCCTTGTTGGTTGATTGAAGGTTTGAAGTCGTCGATCGGGGAGGTGGTGACAGTCGCTCATTGTCGGCCGTCGCTGTTGCAGAAACTATCATAGCAAGTCGAGCGCAATGCTGCCAAACCCCGAAAGCGCGGCAACTCGCGGGAGCGTCACACAACACACCTGCTCCACTGCCCTCCTCCAGCCAGTCTCTCCCTACTCGCGCTCCATGCGGCAGAGTTAACACTACCAAAGATCCTAAACACTGTGGTTCTCCACACGACCTATCGATGTAATCGTTCGATAGCATCGTTTTCCCTAGGCCAGACCAATTATACATCGACATAATTGCATATATATATGTCGATGTATAATTGGTTGGTTTTGTAAATATTATTTGTATTTTTACGCTGAGTCTGGCCTAGGTAGCCTATAGTAGAACAGTTACAATATATAAAGACACAGAAATGTCATATCTTCAGGCAACAAAATAAGGAAAAAAAATTATAGTACAATAGATAGAAATAGGAGGATATGCATTTTCGGCGTTACAAGTTAAATAGCTTTGATATCTTGTAGCAGGGGGCCCGATGTCGTTTGTTAATGAATATATGTCGGCTTAGAGCTATTCCAAAAATTATGAAACATCTTCTGGTCACATTAGGCTAAAGAAGAAGTAAATTTCTAAACTTACAGTATGTAAGGCAGTTACTGAACGTAGACTAACCTTCTGTTTATCACAGATAATGATTGTTTAAATTATTACTTAAATAAACATAAAACTGAAAACAGTGTTGTAGTAAAATTTCAAATTAATGATGTTATGGCACTCCATTGTGCGTTGAAATGTAATAAATTCAAAATGGGAAAACATCGAATCATTTACGTTTATTATGATTTTTCAAAACTCACAATACAAAAATAAAATCAAGGTCAGTTTGACAGGGCATAGACATGACTCAGTAACTGGTCAACTCAGGGTGGATTAGCCATTTTTTTCTGCCAACATGATGGAGTCGGTGTTACGTGCAAGCGTGGGTGGGTCACCTTCAGCTTGCGATTCTATCTCGCCAGTTGAAATTTCTATATCGTCAGTTTCTAACTCAGTATGTTCTTTGCCATCGGCATGAGACTCAATATCACCGTGTTCTGTAGACTGAAGGTTATCTATTTTTACCATGCCACAGATGGCTGGAATGATTTTAATAAATTTTGTTATTCTGTTTTAAGCAGCAATATACAAGTAATACCGAGTCGAAGCGTGAATTTTCAACAAGTAATTATCGATCTAAAGAAACAAGATAGTACCGCTATTCCATATTTCCCGTGTTCTGCACTAATTCAGCCTTCTCGTTCACGCTAATTTCAGGAATATCGCAGTTAATAGACAAATCTGAACAACTAGATTTGAGATAGATTAAGGACCATGAACTATGTACCGGAATGACAAAAATTTTTACAAAACGCATAGTCAGAGTGATAAACCGTGATATCCTTACCTTATTTGTGGCGGCGTATTTGAGTTGGTCTGCAATATCCGTATTACAAAAATTTTATTTGGATTATTGTATGAATTTATAACTTTGCGTTTCATATGTATTGCTCATTCACATCGTTTCTCACATCAAGTTGCCTCACTGACCATGCACGTAAAAAATGAAAAGAAAAATACAAGTTGTGGTTACGTGACGACAAAATGTATATTTACAGGAAACTCAATAAAACTGTATTTAGGTCCTGATAAGAGGTCATCGCTTTAAGCGGCTCCTTTCGTATATACTGGTTAATCTTCCAGGTTATAAGGGCAACATAAAGTCTCAGACAATTGGATCCACTCCAGAGGCGATAAAAAGGGGTTTCCAACTATTCTCAGTGGTGACTGCAATTATTGTTTCCAGTTAACATATTTACCAGAAATGCGGATTATTTTTATTTCATATGAAATTGTAATCGTTGGCTTTAACTCACTGGATGAAAATTAGCTTCAGGCCAAAAGATCATTGTTGATAAACAGGATGCTTGGCGTCGAATGACCACGTAAGTAGTTATGTTCATACAAAAGCAATTACTTTGTGAAAAGATAATCGGATTTCGAATTAAGAAGCAGACTCGATCCTTAGTAATAAAATAACTAACGACAGAGTGCTTAAGGCGCGCAATCGTTGCGTCATCAAACTTAATTTAAACGACCAGAAATTAGCAGCATGATTTAATTAAAAACAGGAGATTTGAGAGTCTTGTTTTGCAAAATACAAATAAATTTGAAATTTAATATTCCAATTATTAATGACAAAAAGATAAATCTAATACAACTTACGTCCATATCGTGTCGATGCCAGAACAAGAAAGAAGAGACAATCTAGTGCCGCATATTTCACAGAGAAAACAATTATCAGAGAACAAAGATTGGTATACCACCACAGTGTCAAAAATATTGGGTTTTGCAAGACTTTGCTTTTACAGAAGTACATCAAGAGAAATAGTTATTACCCTTCACTCAAAGGCACTGATATAAATTCACAAAGATTTTAAATGAAATAGCAGTAGTAAAAATGTTCAAATGTGTGTGAAGTCTTATGGGACTTAACTGCTAAGGTCATCAGTTCCTAAGCTTACACACTACTTAACCTAAATTATCCTAAGGACAAACACACACACCCATGCCCGAGGGAGGACTCGAACCTCCGCCGGGACCAGCCGTAGCAGTAGTAGCTGTTAGGTGGCAGTTCACAAGCAGGAATATCATTTGAAACTTCCTGGCAGATTAAAACTGTGTGCCGGACCGAGACTCGAACTCGGGACCATTGCCTTTCGCGGGCAAGTGCTCTACCGACTGAGCTACCCAAGCACGACTCACGCCCCGTCCTCACAGCTTTAATTCCGCCAGTACCTCGTCTCCTACCTTCCAAACTTTACAGATGCTCTCATGCGAACCTTGCAGAACCAGCAGTCCTGAAAGAAAGCATATTGCGGAGACATGGCTTAGACACAGCCTGGGGGTTGTTTCATTCTAGGAATATCATTTATCATTGTTACTGTTCTGTCCCTTCAAGATTATTTAATTAGGCGCAACGGTTCACTCGTGTGTCTTTATCAAAAGATATGTTATAAGAGACGCGGAGAACATAGTCGGATGATTAAAGAAGCACTGGTCCGCAAGAAAGACCATCCATCACAGAATGGAAATTGAAGATGTCTTAAAGTGACGGTAAAAATGGAAGTATTGCAGAAATCAGACTCCAACTTGAAAACCGTGTAGAAAATAGGCTGACATGCCTACAGAAGGGAAAGTCAGAACGCTTTATGTGAAACAACATGTGAATAACTTAGGATAAGGCATGAGAATCTTCTGAAAGAATCTGCTGTTTGATGCTCCAGTCACCTAAGAATGAACTTCCAATTATCTCTGAAGCACAGTCTCATAACGTGAACACTGAGTGTTCTCCGACTGATCTCCAAATCCTCCGACTGGCTAAATTACTAAAGAGACCCACCTGATCTTGAGGTTGCATCTGTTCGGCAGTTTTTTTTTTCTTTTTCGATTTCCTCCACTCTGTCCTTCAGGTCGCTGAATTCTTTATTATATCGTTTTTCGCATTGGTGGGTACAATTTGCAATGACACCGAATGAACGATCGACAGTGGGTAACAATCCCTGCCAGTCTTTGTAGAGGGTGCCAATCTTTCTGATCTTACTACGAAAAGTCCCTGTAAGTATATGAAATGGCAAGTTCGGCGTCGTTCCCGTACCGTGTCCCGTTGGCCGATGGTTCCTCGGCGGCTTTCACACCAGATTTTCTTGTGTGACCAGCTGAGGATTCCTTTAGTTGTTTCTCTGTATTCCTGAACAGTCAAGAAGCCAGTTTGTTTGTTGCCGGCATGCCTTTAAGACCTCATTCAAGTGCGTTAGGTGCTCGGAGCTCGGCGACTTCGCTCAGTTTTCAATTAGTCTTTACACAGCACGCCTTTGTCACAGGAAATCAAATATTTCAGTTATACTCGCCGATTTTCTCTGTCTTTCGGGAAAGTTTCACTAAATCAATGTGTGCCATAAGTGCAGTCCTTTTGTCCCGATCATACTGCAACCTACTATAAACAGGCATTGTAAGTGCAATGTGTGTATATCTTTTATATATTTTGGCGACTGTAACATAAAATAAATTCACCTTGTCAGGCTGAATATAGAGAGCGATTTAAGTTTTAATCATATCTCAAAAAAATGGTTCAAATGGCTCTGAGCACTATGGGACATCACGCACATCCATGCCCGAGGCAGGATTCGAACCTGCGACCGTAGCAGTCCCGCGGTTCCGGACTGCAGCGCCAGAACCGCTAGACCACCGCGGCCGGCAATCATATCTCAGTCCAAGTACATGTATTATTAACAATCCATCAAATGCAAATAAAACAACAAAAGAGTAATATGCAGCGATATTTAATATCACTTATTTTTTGAGATACATTAGGCTATGGCGTGTCTGCTGTTGTTGATACTATTGCTGCCATGTAACTTCGGTCGTTGATTGATCACCTAAGCCGGCGAGAGTGGCCGAGCGGTTCTAAGCGCTACAGTCTGGAACCGCGCGAGGGCTACGGTCGCAGGTTCGAATCCTGCCTTGGGCATGGATGTGTGTGATGTCCTTAGGTTAGTTAGGTTTAAGTAGTTCTAAGTTTTAGGGGACTGATGACCTCAGACGTTAAGTCCCATAGTGCTCAGAGCCATTTGAACCATTTAATCACCTAAAAGAAGTAAGGGGTAATAGTGGATACATGACATCGCATCGATGGATCAGCGTTAATAATTATGCATATGCCATATGTCAGCATTTCAGCTCATTCACATTTTCATCTACGTTCACAACTATATTCTGCAAGCCATCTTACGGCGCGTGGTGGCTGGCGATCTATTTACCACTGTCACATCCCTCTTTCCTGTTCCCATCGTCAGTGTTGCACGGAAAGAACAATTGTTGGTAAGCCTTGGTGTGGGCTCCAATGTCCCTAATTCTACCTTCATTGTATTTTTGCAGGACATACGTAGGAGGGAAGAATATATTGGTGGACTCTTCTAGGAACGTTAGCTCTTGGGCTTTTAATAGTAAACCACAAGGTGACGCACAACGCCTCTATATAACTGCCACAGGAGTTTTCTGAGTCACTGCGTGACGCTTTCGAGTTCAATAAGTGAACCTGTAACGAAACGCTCTGCTCTTTATATGTATCTTACCTGTTTTCTCTATCAATCCTATCTAGTATGGATCTCATACAGAAGAATATTCAATTATAGGTCGAGCGACGCTTTTGTAAGTTACCTGCTTTGTTATTTGACTACACTTCCTGAGGATTTTTTTCAGTGAATCTCAGTCTGGCATCTACCTTATCTGTGGGTAGTATTATCTGGTCGTTCCACTTTAAATCACTGGAAACGTATAATCATAGAGTAACAGGGCTTTCTTCCTATTTATGAGCAAGGAAGAAGAATTTTGGTCTTCTTTCATCCTACGTTTCGATGCCACTATGGTCACATAATGTCTGGACAAATGGTTTTGATCCATGGGCATGGATGTGTGTGATGTCCTTAGGTTAGTTAGGTTTAAGTAGTTCTAAGTCTAGGGGACTGATGACGTCAGATGTTAAGTCCTATAGTGCTTAGAGCCATTTGAACCATTTGAACACCTGGAGATGAATGCTTCACGTTTACTATTCAGGTAATCCGAAATCTGCTTTATGTTGCACTACCTACGCAGATATCCTAAAGTCTGATCGCATTAAATCTAAAGTTTTCGTAAGAACAAGTTTCCATCTTCAGACACACACCCTCACAGGAATCAGGGCACCTCATCAAATGAAATATATAAATCCGTTTACAATGAGGTTACAGAAGTCATGGGATAGCTATATGCACATATATAGATGGCGGTAGCAACGCGTACACAATGTACAAGAGGTCAGTACATTGGTGGAGCTGTAATACGTACTCAAGAGACTCATCTAAAAAGGTTTCCGAGGTGATTATGGCCACACAACGGGAATTAACAGGCTTTCAACTCGCAATGGTAGTTGGAGATCGTTAGGGAATTCAGTATTCCGAGATCCACCGTGTCAAAATTGTGCCGAGAATACCAAATTTCTGGCATTACCTGTGACGGTGGACAACGCAGTGGCCTGCGGTCTTCAGTTAATGACCTAAAGCAGCGTCGTTGGCGTAGAATTGTCGGAGCTAAAAGATAAGCAACACTGCGTGAAATAAAAGCAGCAGCCAATGATGTACGTACGACGAACCTATTCGTTAGGGCAGTGTGGCGAAATATAGCGTTAATGAGCTTTGGCAGCAGACGATCGACGCGAGTGTCTTCGCTAACAGCACATCGCCAGCAGAGCCTCTCCTGGGCTCATGAGCATATCGGTCGAACCCTAGACGATCAGAAAAGCGTGGCCTGATCAAATGAGTCCCGATTTCAGTTGCTGAGGGCTAATGGTGGTTTTCGAATGTAGTGTAGGCCCCACGAAGTCATGTAGTCAACAAGGTACTGTGCAAGCTGGTATTGGCTTCATAATGGCGTGGGCGGTGTTCACATGGAATGGAAGGTGTCCTCTGGTCCGTCGGAACCGATCGTTGACTAGATAAGGTCGTGGTTGGCTACTTTTGAGACCATTACTGCCATTCATGGACTTCACGTTCCCAAAGAACAATGGAATTTTAGTAAAGGACAGTGCGCCAGGTCACTGGGCCACAGCTGCTCGCAACTGGTTTGAAGAAAATTCTGGTCAGTAAGAGTGAATTATTTGATCACACTGGTGACCGGACATGAATCCCCTCTAGCATTTACGTGACATAATCAGGTTCAGCTTGCACACAGAATCTTGCACTGGCAACATTGATATAGAGGTAACACGGTTCAATATTGCTGCAGGTGACTTCCAGCGACTTGTTGAGTCCATGCCCCGAACATTGATTGCACTATGCCGGGAAAAAGGAGATACGACACGACATAAAGAAGTATGCCATGACTTTTGTCAAAATGGTTCAAATGGCTCTGAGCACTATGGGACTTAACTTCTAAGGTTATCAGTCCCCTAGAACTTAGAACTACTTAAACCTAACTAACCTAAGGACATCACACACATCCACGCCCGAGGCAGGATTCGAACCTGCGGCCGTAGCGGTCGCGCGGTTCCAGACTGTAGCGCCTAGAACCACTCGGCCACCCCGGCCGGCTGACTTTTGTCACATCATTGTATATTATAATGGTCCACAATATGTAATTAATTGTGACATTTCCAGCCGTGAAAGTTTATGTTTTACAAAATCCGTTCATACATAAAAACCTCAGGTAAGTTATTTTTGTGTGCTTCCATGGCTGTCGTATTGTCGGCCATCTTTACTAACGTGACAACATAGTATGCTGAACTGACCACCATCCCTCGTCAGTTGTCTGTGTTACTCGACTTGTCACGCCCGCCGGCAGGTTGCCTTCCTGTTGCTGAACACCTGATACGTGCTCATGCTGTTTGGTGCGCTCGTTTGTCTGGGTGCACCGGACGCGCAAGAAGACTTGCTGCCAGAATCCTCGTAATAATACATGATGTTGACCACAGACGGTGAACAGGTCAACATTCTGTGTGGTGACGACGGCGGTGGTGAACTGCCGAGGGAAGCAGAACTAGCACTCCTGAAAGAAAGGATATTGCGGAGACATGGCTTAGCCACAGCCTAGGGGATGTTTCCAGAATGAGATTTTCACTCTGCAGCGGTTCGCAGGAGAGCGTCTGTTAAGTTTGGAAGGTAGGAGACGAGGTACTGGCAGAAGTAAAGCTGTGAGGACGGGGCGTGAGTCGTGCTTGGGTAGCTCAGTTGGTAGAGCACTTGCCCGCGAAGGGCAAAGGTCCCGAGTTCAAGTCTCGGTCCGGCACACAGTTTTAATCTGCCAGGAAGTTTCATGGGGAAGGAAGTCGCCGTGCCCTCGAAAAGGAACTATCCCGACGTTTTAAGCGATTTACGGAAGTCACGGTAAACCTAAATCAGAATGGCTGGACGTGTGTTTGAACAGTCGTCGTCCCGTACGCCAGTTCAGTGTGCTAACCACTGTGCTAAGTCGCTACGTTTTTTCATTTATTTTTGTTTTTTATTATCAGAGTAACTTCGTACTATCATGAAACTTCAGTAAACCATAGTGAAACCATCATTTAATGTAAGTTGCAAATGGGGAAAAAATTAATTATGACAACCAAACAATAATAAAAGAAGAAACGAGAAAAAACGAGAACATACCCGAAAAACCACCACCAACTTTAATGATATGTATAAAAAATTTTTGATATAGTTTTTTGTATTTATTTAGTTTTTTAAATTTTTTGTTATTACGTATATAAGTTTTGCATTGCACCGGTTCCCAGGACTCCTGAAGATAGACGTTGACTGTGGGTATTGTATTACAAACACAGTCTCTTTGACTGTTCAGACATGTCACTAAATCCGCCCAAAGATGTAAACAACCATGCATGAGCAGCGCCTATTAGACGGAGGGGTCCGACAGCCGATCAGTTCCAGTCATTCCGTCGTGAAGGAGATACACGGCTGGTGTTGTCTGTAGTTCAACCATGCCTAGACCGTCAATACCGCGGTTTGGTCGCGTCCACATCGTTACTTTGTGCCAGGAAGGGCTCTCAACAAAGGAAGTGTCCAGGCGTCTCGGTATGAACGAAGGCGATGTTGGTCGGACGAGGAGGAGATAGAGAGAGACAGGAACTGTCGATGACATGCCTCGCTCAGGCCACCCAAGGGCTACTACTGCAGTGGATGGTCGCTACCTATCGATTGTGGCTCGGAGGTACCCTGACAGTAACGCCACCATGTTGAACGATGATTTTCGTGCAGCCACAGAACGTCGTGTTACGACTCAAACTGTGCACAACAGACTGCATGATGCGCAACTTCTCTCCCGACGTGCATGGTGAGGTATATCTTTGCAACCACGACACCATGCAGTGCGGTACAGATGGGCCAAACAACATACTGAATGGACCGTTCAGGATTGGCATCACGGTCTCTTCAGCGATGGGTGTTGTATATGCCGTCAGCCAGACAATCCTAGGAGACGTGATTGGAAGCAACCCGGTCAGGCTGAACGCCTTAGACACACTGTCCAGCGAGTGCAGCAAGGTGGAAGTTTCCTGCTGTTTTGGGTGTTTTGGGGTGGCATTATGTGGGGCCGAAGTACGCCGCTGGTGGTCATGGAAGGCGCCGTAATGGCTGTACGATACGTGAATGCCATCCTCCGACCGATAGTGCGACCATATCGGCAGCATATTGGCGAGCAATTCGTGTTCAAGGACGACAATTCGCGCCCCCATCGTGCACATCTTGTGAACGACTTCCTTCAGGATAACGACATCGCTCGACTAGAGTGGCCAGCATGTTCTCCAGACACGAAGCCCTATCGAACATGCTTGGGCCGGCCTCTGTGGCCGAGTGGTTCTAGGAGCTGCAGTTTGGAACCGCGCGGCCGTTACGGTCACAGATTCGAATTCTGCCTCTGGCATGGATGTGTGTGGTGTCCTTTGGTTAGTTAGGTTTAAGTAGTTCTACGTCTCAGGGACTTAGATGTTAAGTCCCATAGTGCTCAGAGCCATTTGAACCATTTGAATCTGAACATGCCTGGGATAGATTGAAAAGGGATGTTTATGGGCGACATGACCCACCAACCATTCTGAGGGATCTACGCCGAATCGCCGTTGATGAGTGGTACAATCTGGACTAACAGTGTCTTGATGAACTTGTGGATAGTTTGCCACGACGATTACAGGCATGCATCAATGCAACAGGACGTACTACTGGGTATTAGAGGTACCGGTGTGTACAGCAAACTGGGCCACTAACTCTGAATGTCTTGCTCTATGGTGGTACAACATGCAGTGTGTGGTTTTCATGAGCAATAAAAATGGCTGTAATGATGTTTATGTTTATCTCGATTCCAATTTTCTATAGAGGTTCCGGAACTTCCGGAACCGAGGTGGTGGATATATATATATATATATAATCTAAAAGCAGAAAGACAACGAGATCAGATAGTAAACTAAGAAAAATTATAAGATGATTTCAACTATTGTATACGCTCAAGTGTATATATACTACATCTACACACATTTTACAATAAAACTAGAGGGACACTGAGCCGAAACACGAAACAAAACGAGCAGGTAAACTAGGAGAGAACAAGTCGAAGCAAAACTGATGGGAAACATACGTACAAAGAGAACACCTATCATCAGACTAATGAAATTAGCCAGCAGCTTGCCGACGGAAAGCAAGATTCTACATGTTGGCGAAGACCGTGGAATGAAAGAAGAATCTGGGCGCAATATGATGTACGTAGTGTATAAAGTCTCAGAAGATCGAGTAAGGAAGGCCAATTGCGTCCTAATCCAAGACCTCCACAAGTAAAGCCATGTCGTATCGTATCTGTAGACATACGATTGCATAAATCCGTGTTGCTAAGCCCAATACGGAAAAGTTGCTCGTTCGTTGGAATCAAGTTATTTTCTTCCTTATACTAAGAGGACGCTACGCTCATCGGCAAAATAGAAAGACTGATACTGCACCAAACTGCCGTCCAGTTTGTTTGCGGCGATCCTCTTTCAACGAGGTTCGGGCAAGGGACTGCTTTCCAAGGAGTCCGTAGTAATTTCAAGGTGAGGACAGGTCTCCAGAAAATGTCAGCCTATAAATATCTCACCGCAAGATAGAAGTTGCGAAAGTGTTTTAACTTGTAATTTATGCGACCAACATCAATAGGGGGTTCAAGACTAGCAGGACGGACGCAGAGAAATAAACAAGACGTGAATGTATGAGTTTCTTGAGTCACCATCGAAACATTACGTCATACCTGCGTCTTCCTTCGTATGTCAGCCAGGCTCAGAGGCTTCGTGACCACCTCGTACCGTTGGTGAAAGATATGGCTCTTCCATAAGAAGCGAACAGATAGCCATCATCGAGGGAAGCGGGTAAACTTGGGCTGCGTAAGACATATGTATCCAGTATACGGTCTTTCAACGTGAAGGGGATCAATAAATTTCACGTAAAACACATACTCGTTTGAATCAAAATAAGCGGTGTGGACCTGATTAGAGTTCACATGAAATATATCGACAAGCCAATCGGGCTTCTAGAGACCCGGGCTGCACGTATCGCGTTGTTTTATCGAAAGTAAAGCCCACAGTACCTTTTCGTGGAACACACGTAGAAACCATGGTAGCCATAGCGGAGCTGCCGACGCCGCTGCAAGTAGACGAACACAAACAGACAGTAAAGGCGGAGCGGAGGCGCTGCGACTCACTCGGCAGACAGAACAACACTAACGAGGAAAACTTCACACAAACGACGCTGCAGCAAGTGGAATGAACAGGAAACTTCCCGCTCGGCGCAGAAAGCGCAACTGAACAATTTTCTGATAGTCATAATATTTGCTGATGATAAAAAGATGACAAATATGCGAATGGCACTTAAGGAGCTGTAACAAGTGTACAAAATGTTAAAATATAGGAAGTTGTAGGTACTCAAACTCGAGAAGGAGGGTGGGTTGGTTGGTTGGTTGATTCGTGGGAGGGGACCAAACAGCGAGGTCATCGGCCCCATCGGGATAAGGAAAAGATGGGGAAGGAAGTCGCCGTGGCCTTTAAAAGGAACCATCCCGAAATTTGCCTGAAGTCATTTAGGGAAATCACGGGTGCTTATTGACAGAAAAATCTTAAAAACACCGTAAATGAGAATGTCACTGGTGAAGATGTCAATGAAGTAGCTAGTACAAGTAGTTCATATGAAATCTTATTGGGAACACTGTAAACATCGACAGATGTTCGTTCTACACTGTTGCTTAGATGCTAGGCAACGACGTTATGGCCGACCATTGTGGCCGAGCGGTTCTGGGCGCTTCAGTCCGGAACCGCGCTGCTGCTACGGTCGCAGGTTCGAATCCTGCCTCGGGCATGGATGTTTGTGATGTCATTAGGTTAGTTAGATTTAAGTAGTTCTACGTGTAGGGGACTGATGACCTCATATGTTAAGTCCCATAGTGCTCAGAGCCATTTGAACCATTTTTTGAACGACGCTATGTTTGTTTACATTGTGTTTTGTGTACACTGCAATTACAAAAAAAATTGTTCAAATGGCTCTGAGCACTATGGGACATAACATGTAAGGTAATCAGTCCCCTATAACTTAGAACTACTTAAACCTAACTAATCTAAGGACATCACACACATCCATGCCCGAGGCAGGATTCGAACCTGCGCCCGTAGCGGTCACGCGGTTCCAGACTGAAGCGCCTAGAACAGCACGGCCACGCCGGGCGGCCTGCAATTACATTGTGGGGGTACTTTCACTTACTGTGTGATAGCGGACGTAGTAGGAGTTGCTTGGAAGATGGTATTTCCCAGTGCGAAAAAAGTGGACGTGCTCATGGTTTATGGTGAATGTAGGATGTGTGGCATTCACTCGTGCACCATGTATGACGAAAATATCCCATTGGACGTCAACAACTTCGAACGGCGCGTTACTACTTCCTGCACTGCAGTTTCCTCTGAAATGCTAGAACGTGTGAAGCGATCGTTGCATGACAGGCAGCAACGTAGTACTGACGCTGGTGGTGGGCATTTCGAGCACAGGCTTAGAGAGTACATTGGTTCTTTACGTGTCAGACCGCGAAGAGGTACTGTAATCACTTTTGTTTGTCTTTCGTTTGGCATAAGCAATGTCTCATATAACAACACAACAGTTACAGAGATGTATTAATATCTGCTGTGTATCTCATGTGAATTTCACATTCGTTTGTGCTACCACATGTCGATGTGTAGAATGTTCAAACAAGGGTTCAAATGGCTCTGAGGACTATGGGACTCAACTTCTGAGGTCATTAGTCCCCTAGAACTTAGAGCTAGTTAAACCTAACTAACCTAAGGACACCACACACATCCATGCCGAGGCAGGATTCGAACCTGCGACCAGAGCGGACTCGCGGTTCCAGACTGCAGCGCCTAGAACCGCACGGCCACTTCGGCCGGCTCAAACAAGGGTATCTCGTAAACAACTTGCACTAGACTCTTGCAACAAACACCACTGACATTCTGATTTGGTCTACTTTGATTATGGTACTGTCAATAGGCATCGTTTCATTGAAATATTTGTACATTTGATAAATAAATACACATTTGAAACTAATACCGTTTCGCGTATGGGCTGTGAAATCCGTATATCAATTGCTTCTTCCATTATTGAAATATTTATGATGCAAGTTTTAGGTGATTCACCCTGTATAAAATGTAGATAGCTCGGAAATGCGCAACACAGCAGTCGATAGGAAGGGCTGGGTTATATGTAGCCCTCAATCGTTTCTGAAACTTCCCACAACCACTTATGTTGCCAGAGTACACAAGAAACTGCACACAAAATACTAAAGAGAATAAAGAAGCGACTAGACTGCTTGTTTGCCTTACTCGCTACACGCAGTGTCGATTCATTGATTTTCCGTAATCCATGTGACATCCATTGCGCACAGGAAATCAATGAAAGTGTTTAATAGTGGGAGACACAAAATCACCGTCACTTACTTCTGTCAAAATGTTATGTATCCTTTGTATTTTGCGTGCTAATGGTAAGCGCTGCTACACAACATTATTCTTCTCACGTCGTCGAAAGAGAGACACGCCTTCCAGGGGAGGCTAAAATGATAGAAGAGGACGTGATAATAGTTGAACTGACGATAGTATGCTTCTAAAAATGTTTCTAACAAATGCATAATGCTTCTTAATGCTGCAGTGTGTCCCAGTATTGTGGGAAAACAAGCTATTTGAGGTATGCTGTTCACATATTATGAAACGAATAGAATTCGGAGCATACTGCTTACTATTACTTATTAGCTGGGGTACCCGGCTTCGCTTAACAAGTTGATATGAGATTGTGTGGTAGTTCGAATAAAACAATACAAGACGTGAAAAACTTATATTTAAAACATATTCTAACTATTTACAATACTTGTTTGTAAACAACAGTTTTCATTTTGTTATCCGGGGTAAGTATGTACAAATTTTTCGAATTTCCTAGTCGAGAGCAAGCTACGTATAGTCGTCCGTGACAAAAGCGGGAGTCTTTGAGGTTGATGTTGCCATATTTAAAGTTTGTCTTTTTGCTTTATTAACTGTAAAACTGTAAGCTGATTTCATCGAAACTGCAGTCTTTGAAACTGTAATGGAAGTTCAGTGGAGACCAGTGGTATTCTGTGGATAAATAGTGTGTGTCCCTTGTACTTTCCTGTCATAAGTTCGGCTTAGATGATGTTATTAGATAGCTGTTTGACGATTGTTCAAATGGTTCAAATGGCTCTGAGCACTATGGGACTTAACATCTTAGGTCATCAGTCCCCTAGAACTTAGAACTATTTAAACCTAACTAACCTAAGGACATCACACACATCCATGCCCGAGGCAGGATTCGAACCTGCGACCGTAGCAGCCCCGCGGTTCCGGACTGCAGCGCTAGAACCGCACGGCCACCGCGGCCGGCTGACGATTGTCCTTGTTCCATGACATAGTTCTGGTTAGTTGAGATTGCTCAGTAGTATGATCGGAGATTCAATTTTAAGGCTAAGGCAGTGTAATGGCATTCCTGGTACTTGCACAAAGTTTAGAAAATCTTTAGGGAAGTTCACACTTCCCAGAATGAGATTTTCACTCTGCAGCGGAGTGTGCGCTGATAGGAAACCTCCTGGCAGATTAAAACTGTGTGCCGGACCGAGCCTCGAACTCGGGACCTTTGCCTTTCGCGGCAAAGTGCTCTACCAACTGAGCTACCCAAGCACGACTCACGCCCCGTCCTCACAGCCTTACTTCTGCCAGTACCTCGTCTCCTACCTTCCAAACTTAACAGAAGCTCTCCTGCGAACCCTGCAGAACTAATCTGCCAGGAAGTTTCATATCAGCGCACACTCTGCTGCAGAGTGAAAATCTCATTGTGGAAACATCCCCCTGGCTGTGGCTAAGCCATGTCTCCGCAATATCCTTTCTTTCAGGAGTGCTAGTTCTGCAGGGTTCGCAGGAGAGCTTCTGTAAAGTTTAGAAGGTAGGAGGCGAGGTACTGGCAGAAGTAAGGCTGTGAGGACGGGGCGTGAGTCGTGCTTGGGTAGCTCAGTTGGTACAGTGTGTTCGGTCACAGGGCCGCTCGCCCTCTGTAATAAAAAAACTGAGTGAAGGAATCAATGATCAACTTGAACGGATGTCTTGTGACGTCCGCCCGGACCATATGCAACGAACAATGCCGAACAAAATGAGAGGGGGAAAAAAAGTTGGCAGAGCACTTGCCCGCGAAAGGCAAAGGTCCCGAGTTCGAGTCTCGGTCCGGCACACAGTTTTAATCTGCCAGGAAGTTTCAAGTTCACTCTTTGTTGAACGTTTGAAATCGCTTAAAACGATTTGTATATTCTCTCTTCACCGAGAATTTTCTTTTGAATACCGGTATTAAAGTCGATGTCGACAATATAATTTTTATCTGCCAGAATTGCGCTTTCAAATAGCCAGTCCGGCTTGATATAGATGTGAACAATATTTGGATAAATTTGGTCGATGAGTTCGTTTTCAGCACTGGCTATGTTGCAGAAATCAGTGTTGAGTTTAATGAGGCCGGATGTATTGTCAGTGGGATATATACCTTCGGCTATTTGTAAAAGCTGTTGAGCAAAATTTGCTGTTGTTTCGTCCTTCGATAGTTCAACCCTTGTATTTTTTGTTAGTCGCAGGATTTGTAGGTGAGGCCAGAGATGTGTTTTTTAAGCATGCTTTGGCGTCGTCTGTTGGCGCTGACTCGGCGATAACTCGAAGTGTTTGTCAAAAATCTCCTAAGAGTATGAGTAGAGATCCTCCCATCACTTCAGAGATTTCTCGTAAGTCTTGTAATGTTTTGTCCATGGCCTCGCGTGATTTTTGACGCGCCATTGTACATTCGTCCCAAAAGATGATTTTAGCATGCTTTAGAAGTACACCCCGTTCAGATGCTTTTGAGAATTTACATATCGGTAATTGTTCTTGGGCTGTATTCAGTGGTAGTTATAGGGCGGAATGGGCAGTTCGTTCTCCTTCCATAAGTGTGGCTGCAATGCTGGATGATGCCAGTGCAAGTGTGATGTGTGGCTTAGCACGTATTTCCGTCAGCAATAGATTTATTAGAAACGTTTTCCCGGTGCCGTGTGGCGAACCCAAGTAAATAATTGCGCCAGTGTTGTTGTCGATTCGGTCCATGATAACGTTGTATGTGTTCAAATGGTTCAAATGGCTCTGAGCACTATGGGACTTAACATCTGAGGTCATCAGTCCCCTAGAACATAGAACTACTTAAACCTAACTAACCTAAGGACATCACACACATCCATGCCCGAGGCAGGATTCGAACCTGCGACCGTAGCAGCCTCGCGGTTCCGGACTGAGCGCCTAGAACCGCTAGACCACCGCGCCCGGCGTTGTATGTGTCCTTTTGATTGTCATTGAGGAGTGGTTTGTTGTGAACAATGTATTGCAGTAGTTCGTTGATGTTATATTTCTTTTTTTCCTTTGCAATTTGGAAGTTTAGCACACTGATAGCATCTTTTCGTGGTGCTTGCACACCAAGTTGTACTAAGGTGTGGTTGTTTATTGCTAAACATTTATCTTCTAGGCGAAAGAGTGTTTCATTAAAGCTGATCGAGCTGGCCGTTGTGGCCGAGCGGTTCTAGGCACTTCAGTCCGGAACCGCGCTGCTGCTACGGTTTCAGGTTCGAATCCTGCCTCGGGCATCGCTGTGTGTGATGTCCTTAGGTTAGTTAGGTTTAAGTAGTTCTAAGTTCTAGGGGACTGATGACCTCAGATGTTAAGTCCCATAGTGCTCAGAGCCATTTGTATCCATTTGAAGCTGGTCGTCGTTGAATTCCATGGTCAGTTTAGTATGAGCTTGTCGGATTTGGTACAGTGTATCTTCACTCCAATTCTCTTTGAAGGAGTTCCAGAGTTGTTTTGGATTCGATGAGTTACATGTTGTTAGAATTATGGCTAATATGTCTCTGATTTGTTCAGCTGAAGCTGTAAGTGAGGCTTCTGGTAGTGTTAATTCCCAATGGTTATCGTTTTCCAGTAGCCCTAGGCGTTGCCATACTTCTCTGTACGTCTCGCGTAGGTGAACATCAAGAGTCTTGAAATTCGTGAAACTTGTTGGTCCCCGTATTTCGTGTGGCAACATCCGGAGATAGAAACATTCGGCGTTGTTCAGATATACGGTGTATACTCAGCCCTGTGTGCTAGTTTTCATGATTACTGGATGATCTTCTACTGGAATTCATTGTTTTCCTCTTTGAAAGATTTTTCTTATTGTGGTCCACAAATAATGGGTAGGGACGTCGACATATAGTAATGGTTTCGCGAATGGATTCGTTCAGTACAGTTGGTAAAAAGCTGTCAATGTTGAGTTCTGAAATTGTTCGCTTTCAGTTTTTCTGGTCGTGTCTTTTGTAAATCAAACTCTCTGTCCATTCTCCAAATGTACTGCTAGATGTTGCACAGTTGGTTAGCGTACCTGTATGGGAGAACCGGAAATCCGTGACACTGCTTCATTACTGTTGATGTATCTTCCCATTTGGTACATGAGGATCTCGTCGTTTCTGTTTTGTCGCTCGCTGTCTTTGGTTATTTGAAATACTGCCATTTCACGGCCTTTGTTCACATACTTACAGACATATTTGATGCATTTCACTGAATTGCAGTATTCTACTTATATGTGTGCTTGGAACAGTTTGGACTGTAATGTGTTGTATGGTGCCACCCATCGATTATCTATTTACAGTTCGCCGCTGCCACGTATTCGTATTTTTGCTGTGAAGCCACCGTTTTTTGGTGATCGTCTTTTGTGTTTGGGATAGTCATCAACTTCGGTCTGTGTGTCGTCCAAGTAAGGCTTTGGGTATTTTTTGTACATTTTCCATCGCTCATACATGGCGAATGGGGGTTTAAGGACCCTCGTGATCCGTGACTCATGTTTTTCACTACTATGTCGTACATTTCCGATTTTTCTTTTGAATTGGGAAATTCGGCTTGGATGATTTTGTAGATGTCTGGGGGTTGAATTCTATCTTGTAGCCGTATGAGATTGTGTGAGTAAGGCAGTCCTCGTTTTTGCAATTTGATTGTGTACATCCAGCATCTAACTGTTCCAAAAATGTGGTATTTTGTGATGACTTCCATAAATCTCATTTGTTTTTGTCGGAGAACTCGGGCTAATATGTTGTGTCGACGCATGAGTGCTTGTCCGTATCTTAGTTCTTCTTTGATTTGTGGTCACGACAAGTAGCATGTGAACGTTATGAAGCTGTCAGGTCGTCCATATTTTCTTATATAGGTCATGACATCTTGAATGTATTCGTGAATGTGTCTCGGACTTCCTATGTATGATGAAGGTAAGATTACCATTGTTCCAACGTCGTCAGTGTTTCCGTCATTTATGACTGCGTCTCAAAGGTAGATATATTCTTCCGTTCCTAGTTTCTTCTAATTCAGTCTTATGTAAAGCATCCGTTCCGCTTCTGTTTCTACATACATATCTATCACTAATTGTTGGACCAAATGGCGAGTACTGAGAATGTGGTTGTATGTTTCATTATCTCTGATCATTAAGCGGTAAGCATAAAATTCCTTGGAAATAACTTTTTTGTTTGTTTCTACGCCTGTTTCAGATTGGATTTGTTTCACATCCACATCTACTACATCTACATGGATACTCTGCAAATCACATTTAAGTGCCTGGCAGAGGGTTCATCGAACCACCTTCACAATTCTCTAGTATTCTAATCTCGTATAGCGCGCGGAAAGAATGAACCACTATATCTTTCCGTACGAGCTCTGTTTTCACTTATTTTATCGTGGTGATCATTCCTCCCTATGTAGGTCGGTGTCAACAAAATATTTTCGCGTTCTGAGGAGAAGGTTGGTGATTGGAATTTCGTGAGAAGATTCCGTCGCAATGAAAAACGCCTTTCTTTTAATGATGTCCAGCCCAATTCCTCTATCATTTCTGTGACACTCTCTCCCATATTTCGCGATAATACAAATCGTGCTGCCTTTCTTTGAACTTTTTCGATGTACTCCGTCAATCCTATCTTGTAAGGATCCCACACCGCGCAGCAGTATTCTAAAAGACGACGGATAAGCGTAGTGTAGGCAGTTTCCTTAATAGGTCTGTTACATTTTCTAAGTGTCCTGCCAATAAAACGCATTCTTTGGTTAGCCTTCCCCACAACATTTTCTATGTGTTCCTTCCAATTGAAGTTGTTCGTAATTGTAATACCTAGGTATTTAGCTGAATTTACGGCGTTTAGATTAGACTGACTTATCGTGTAACCGATGTTTAACGAGTTCCTTTTAGCACTCATGTAGATGGCCTCACACTTTTCGTTATTTAGGGTTAACTGACACTTTTCGCACCATTCAGATATCTCTTCTAAATCGTTGTGCAGTATGTTTTGATCTTCTGATGAGTTTATTAGTCGATAAACGACAGCGTCATCTTCAAACAACCGAAGACGGCTGCTCAAATTGTCTCCCAAATCGTTTATATAGATAAGGAACAGCAAAGGGCCTATAACACTACCTTGGGGAACGCCAGAAATCACTTCTGTTTTACTCGATGACTTTCACATTAAAATGATATCCGTCCTCTCCGTGCAGAAATAGCTATGGGTATTGGTGGGCATCATATCAACGGTGTGTCTCTTCATTGCATTGTATCCCTCTCTTCTCCGTTGTACAATTATTTCACGGCTTGTATTTTCCGTGTCCACATTACGATGACGACTTCGTGTATCTGAGATGCCTCGTACGTGTTCTCCATGTGGACTTCTGTCAGCTCGAATTATAGCTTTATAGTCATCAGAAATCATTCGGCCTAGTGCTGTTTTCAATATGTGAATTGTATATTGATTGTATTCGTGTAAGATCCTCTGTACTTCTCGGACTAATTCTTGTCTCAGTCCACTGATATCTGTGCATCGTTGATGAATTTCTGTTTCTTCATTTTCGTTGAAATGTACTTGGAGAAAATTATGGTCTTCCTCGGGTAGTGGTAGTAAAGATCCCACGTTGTGATAGGTATGTCATTGAATGGTAAAAGCATAAGCGATCTCATATCTGTTAGTATTGATTGCAGTGACACCGAAAGAAGTCGTTTGGGAGCAGGCGTTGTATGCTTTTATATTTTGAAGAAAGTGTTTTGATTCTGGAGTTTCCCCGGTCATGTAATGTAAAAAATCCTGCGGGGGTGCTTCCAGTGGTGGTAACTGAATTTTTCCATTCATGCAACAGAGTCCTGATGTTTCTCTCCAGAATTTTTTCGCGATGCAAAATTGGCACATATTATCCATTTTTTCCGATTACGGCGCTTTTGTGTGTTTGTGTTTACTATATTCTTTCGTTGGGTCGTAGTGGAATGCTTCATTTGTTAGATGATGCTGTTTACTTGTCCTCGTCCGTGATGCTCGTAGGGTGATGTTTTCATGGCTGGCTGGAGTTTGCAATCTTTCATTATAAGGTTGTGTCGCAATTCTTGATTGTTCAATCTGTTCATTTCCTTGTTCTTCGGTTTTCTCTGCTTCTGAAGGTGCTCATTCTCGTTCTTTGGGAACTTAAGCGTGCTTCGCGCTCTTCATATCTTTCGTTACTTCGCTGTTCTTTTTACTAACAAATATACTAAGCCCATTTTACATACTTTTCACACTTTATTTTTGGTTTATATTGCCACTGTATCACTTTGACTACTCGCATTTCACTGTTTGTTTTTGTTCACTGCCGGCACTGCTTTTTCGGTTCCTCCCTCCGTCACTGGTAAGAAACAGATGTTCAAATCCACGACAGGTTTTGCTTCATATACCCCACCAATGTCGAATTTCAGAAGATACCAAAAAGGCTTCGAATGGTCCACAATGTTACAGAACATTCCACAACATTCGGCAGTGTTCTGTAATGTTCTACCAATGTCGAATTTCAGAACACTCCAAAAGAAGTTCGAATGGTCCACATGTTACAGAACATTCCCCAACATTCGAGAGTGGTCTGAAATGTTCCACAATGATCGTGTATGTTCCGGAATGTTCTCGATCATTCTGGAATCTTCCTGAAAGTTCCAGACTATTGCTAAACATTCCGGAACATTCCGGATCGTTGCGGAACATTCCGAAACATTCTTGAATGTTGTGGAATGCTCTAGAATTTTCTCGGATGTTCTGGAATGTTCTCGAATACTCTAGAATGTTCTGGAAATTTCTAGAGAGCGAAATTTACCAAACGTTATATCTTCAAATGCATGACCTTCAGGTAAAAGCGGGAACCTTCTTCATGGATGATAGATGACTAATGGTTCAAATGCCTCTGAGCACTATGGGACTTAACTTCTAAGGTCATCAGTCCCCTAGAACTTAGAACTACTTAAACCTAACTAACCTAAGGACATCACACACATCCATGCCCGAGGCAGGATTCGAACCTGCGACCGTAGCAGTCGCGCGGTTCCAGACTGTAGCGCCTTTAACCGCTGGCCACTCCGGCCGGCGGATGATAGATAGAGGGCTACCACGCCATATAACTTCTTTGATCGTACCGGCACTCGTTTGTGACTTTTAGCGGCACGCATATTGTACACTTACTTTTAACAAATATTGATTACTGAACATACATTACCGATGGCCCGGGGGGGGGGGGGGGGGGAGGTAAACCAACTAAATTTTTTGAGAGCAGCGAGAGTCAGTATAAGAATACGCCGATTAAATAATGTACTGCATTCTACAAAACGACTAAATAATACAAATGTGTCAGTTCTTCTCAGTATATGTCGTTGGATGTCTTCCAAATAGATTGTTGTAGTGATATTCCCTTACAAGAAAAACCTTGAGTGCGAGGTCGCAAGTTTAATCTGCAGTAAGACTCATCTGAAAGTGTTGTGTTAACAGTTATGACAGAAAGAGTATTAGCTGCTAATGATTTACCATGTGCAGAGTGACAGAGAATGAGTGCCAGGAGGTGCAGAGATCAAACTTCTCTGCGATGTTTGTATTACACTTCACAAAATGGACATATCGATATTTAAGAAATGTTCAAAACAAACCATTAACTTTCATCATGAACACGGAAAGAAAAACGGAGCCACAGTGATCACAAATATTCGCACAATCAAGATCGAAGGTGAATTCCTACGTTCAGCTAAGCATCCAATTTTAAGGAATGCTTATAGAATCATATTGGTGTAACGGGGTTAGGAGAACTGAAGGGATGTATGGTATGCAACCGAATGCGAAACAGTCTGCCGTGTAGCTTGTCGTGGAACTGGCTACCCTTTAAGGCTAACTGCAGTTAGTGCGATAGTAAGTTTTATAGACACGGAATAAACAAACATCCAGAGGCTGAATTTAACCAGTGGTTCCAGGTGATATGAACTGCAATGTCACACACTGTTCAGTAGGGATAGTTTGCTCTAAAGGAGTATGATCTTTATACGCAGACTAGGAATAAAGCAAAAGCAAGTTATTTTGAACAGCTATTGGCCAAAAGCACTGCTCATGCCATAGTTGTAGTTCTGTTACCCCCATTTTCCCATTCTTGCTTGCTGTGACGTAGATATTCTCTACTGCCCTTGCAAGATTACGCTCACGAGAAAGAATTATAGGGGACAGAACACCTCCATCTTCTCGCGGCACAGTAAATAACTTTCCAGCCAATTTACCATACAGATTAACAGTAGGCATAATTGCATACGAAAGTGTTAAGTCACTTATGTTACTTGATCTTGATATAACCCTCTTGGTACTCTAATTTCCAGGCTTACTTCCATATGCATTTCCTCTTTAAATCCCGATTGGTCGTAGTTGAAGACAAATTCTTTACTGAACGATGAGTTAAGTTTGTTTGTCATACCTACAAATTTTCGGGCCGATTCCGCAGTTTGCTGTGCATCGTCAAGCTGACACTAGTTCTGTAGCCCTGCTTGAAGTTATGCATTCATCCACCACTTCCCTTGAAACCTCTGTGATCTATGTCGCGCACAAAATGGTTGAAAATGGCTCTGAGCACTATGGGACTTAACATCTGTGGTCATCAGTCCCCTAGAACTTAGAACTACCTAAACCTAACTAACCTAAGGACATCACACACATCCATGCCCGAGGCAGGATTCGAACCTGCGACCGTAGCGGTCACGCGGTTCCAGACTGAAGCGCCTAGAACCGCACGGCCACACCGACCGGCTATGTCGCGCACAATTTGGTGAGCATAACGTAGTTGCCCATTATCACGCACATCCTGTAAATTGTATCGAGTTTTTGTGACAAGTGAGCCTTGTCCTCCCTCTAGTATTCGCAGTTATTCTTATGCCCTACAAGCTTATATTGCTGCCGACTTATTCGAAATTTGCTTTTTTTAAAAATGCTGCGGATGATCTTGCACGCATGTTATTATGTTTAGTACCCATTCCTTCGGCAATGGTTGTCCTTTACTATGTTTCACTGGAGGCGACATTTGTGGCTTCCTGTCGGCCGAGGATTATGAACTACATGGCTCGATGTTTCGGTATCATTTTTGTAGTGGACTGGCAAGACAGCCAATCCACTATGAAGGAAGCCGAAAGGCACGCATTTAAGCTCACGCAGGCTGGCGTAAGGTCTGGAACTGGACAAGGACGTTATAGTAGCAAAGAACGTACGTAACTACTGGAATACTTAACTTTAACTCATAATTGATGAACATCGCCCTTGACGGTACATGTTTTACAGCATCAATAGTAACTGGTAATGGCGCCTTGCTAGGTCGTAGCAAATGACGTAGCTGAAGGCTATGCTAACTATCGTATCAGCAAATGAGAGCGTAATTTGTCAGTGAACCATCGCTAGCAAAGTCGGCTGTACAACTGGGGCGAGTGCTAGGAAGTGTCTCTAGACCTGCCGTGTGGCGGCGCTCGGTCTGCAATCACTGATAGTGGCGACACGCGGGTCCGACGTATACTAACGGACCGCGGCCGAATTAAAGGCTACCACCTAGCAAGTGTGGTGTCTGGCGGTGACACCACATTCCTCCCACGCAAATCGGCGGACGGTTGTGGCATAAGGCTTCCGCCCGCCGTGGAGAGGACCCCATGTTGGCGTATGCGACGAGGTGGGGAGCCTAACAACAGACGAGGCTGTGCCACCCGCACCCTGCCATTCGGACCGAGGGGAGCTAGGAAACGCCTGAAAACCTGCTTCAGGGTGCACGCCAACATGCGGTGTATGCGCCCGTAGAGAGACAGGAGGGGCCGAAGGGTCGACCTCCATCGGGCCAGGGCACCCGACGGGCGAAGACGACATATGGTCCGGAGCGGGCAAGAGTTCCATGGCGGAGGACAATTGGTCACGGGAAGCGATCGGCGGCGCGTGACCCAGGGAGGCACCCGGCGGTTGGAGCGACGCGTCCACGGCTGGCGACGCCGGCGGGAGAACAGGCGGTGGCGGCGGCGGCGGCGCGTCGCCATGGGGCAAAATGGAAGGCAGCGTCGGTAACACCTGGGGCTGAGGCGAGCCAGTAGATGGGTCCCCAGGGCGCTGACCGGACGGCAACGTCGCTGAAAGCAGACGGGGAGCGGCAGATCCCGTGCGACGACAGAGGCGCAGCTGATTGAGATGCCGACGCACCTCACCAGAGGCCCCCAAAAGCAGATACATCGCGCGGCCGAGGCAGCGAAGAATGCGCCCTGCGAGCCAACGCCGTGAACCTCGATAGTTGCGATAATAGACAACGTCGCCTGGAGCAAAAGCAGGTGGCTGCCGCTGCACAGGAACCTGATGCGGCGGATGTAGCAAAGACATCAAGGTTCGATGAGGGCGACCGTGGAGCAACTCAGCCGGCGAGCGACCATCTCGGGGCTGAGAGCGAGACGAGGACAAAAAGAGCAATAACGCGTCCTCCCGAGAATAAGACTCTTTCAACTTCAACATCTGTGACTTGAAAGTCCTGACCAATCGTTCAGCGGCACCGATTGACTGTGGCGAAAACGGCGCGGACGTCAGATGTTGAATACCATTGGCCTTGCAGAATGACTGAAATTCTGCGGACATGAATTGTGGGCCATTGTCGGAAACAATAGTCTGTGGAAGACCTTCAATGCAAAAGATAGCAGATAACGCTTGGATGGTGGCAGAAGACGTCGTGGAAGATATCCGGACAACAAAAGGAAAATTACTGAATGAATCGACCAGAACCAACCATCGAGCATTCCAGAATGCACCAGCAAAATCGATGTATAGCGTTGCCACAGGGAAGTGGCTTTTGGCCATGCAAAGAATTTTCGCGGTGGTGCTGATTGTTGTTCGGCACACACCATGCAAGAAGAGAACATATTCGTAATCGCGGCATCGATTCCGAACCAAGTATAGTGCTGACGAGCAAGTTGTTTCGTTCGCACTATACCCCAATGTCCTTGGTGGAGAAGCTGTAAGACAGAGGACTGTAACGAACGTAGGACCACGACCCTGGACTGATCATTATCAGAACGCAACAGCAAAACACCACTCCGTACAAAAAGTCTCTCCTTGTGAGCAAAAAATTGGCCAACCAAAGGATTCCCGATCCGTGACTTTGACAAGGGCCATTGTGTAGCAACAAAACGCAGAACGGTAGCAAGGACAGGGTTGGCAGCTGTGGCTGTAGCTACACGACGAAAATCAATCGGAAACGATTCGACCAATCAATGAACATGCAAGCAAGCAAGTTCGGAGGAATCGAAGGCTCTATCCTCAGCAACAGGCAAACGGGACAACGGATCAGCGTTTCCGTGCATAGCAGTGGACCAATACAAGATATCGCAGCGGTACTGCGAGAGGAAAAGAGACCAGCGAATGAATTTCTGCGCTGTACGTGGAGGTACAGGCTTGGTCGGATCAAAAAGCGATGTCAAAGGTTTGTGGTCTGTGATGATGGTAAAGTGACGACCATACAAGAAATCATGAAACTTTGTAACACCAAATACGAGAGCCAATGCTTCTTTCTCGATCTGTGAATAATTTCTTTGCGCAGACGAGAGCAATTTGGACGCAAAGGCAATAGGGCGATCGTGCGATCCATCTTTGTGCCGAAGCACAGCACCTATCCCGAAATCCGATGCATCCACCATCAACAAAAGGGGCTTCTGGGGATCGAATGGCGTAAGGCATGTATTGGAAAGCAACGCCGATTTCAATTGGCGAAAGGCGCGTTCGAATTCCGTCGTCCAGACGAAAGGAACACCTTGACGGTGTAAGCGATGAAGCGGAGCTGAAGTGGAAGAGGCGTGGCGCACATACACTCCTAGAAATGGAAAAAAGAACACATTGACACCGGTGTGTCAGACCCACCATACTTGCTCCGGACACTGTGAGAGGGCTGTACAAGCAATGATCACACGCACGGCACAGCGGACACACCAGGAACCGCGGTGTTGGCCGTCGAATGGCGCTAGCTGCGCAGCATTTGTGCACCGCCGCCGTCAGTGTCAGCCAGTTTGCCGTGGCATACGGAGCTCCATCGCAGTCTTCAACACTCGTAGCATGCCGCGACAGCGTGGACGTGAACCGTATGTGCAGTTGACGGACTTTGAGCGAGGGCGTATAGTGGGCATGCGGGAGGCCGGGTGGACGTACCGCCGAATTGCTCAACACGTGGGGCGTGAGGTCTCCACAGTACATCGATGTTGTCGCCAGTGGTCGGCGGAAGGTGCACGTGCCCGTCGACCTGGGACCGGACCGCAGCGACGCACGGATGCACGCCAAGACCGTAGGATCCTACGCAGTGCCGTAGGGGACCGCACCGCCACTTCCCAGCAAATTAGGGACACTGTTGCTCCTGGGGTATCGGCGAGGACCATTCGCAACCGTCTCCATGAAGCTGGGCTACGGTCCCGCACACCGTTAGGCCGTCTTCCGCTCACGCCCCAACATCGTGCAGCCCGCCTCCAGTGGTGTCGCGACAGTCGTGAATGGAGGGACGAATGGAGACGTGTCGTCTTCAGCGATGAGAGTCGCTTCTGCCTTGGTGCCAATGATGGTCGTATGCGTGTTTGGCGCCGTGCAGGTGAGCGCCACAATCAGGACTGCATACGACCGAGGCACACAGGGCCAACACCCGGCATCATGGTGTGGGGAGCGATCTCCTACACTGGCCGTACACCACTGGTGATCGTCGAGGGGACACTGAATAGTGCACGGTACATCCAAACCGTCATCGAATCCATCGTTCTACCATTCCTAGACCGGCAAGGGAACTTGCTGTTCCAACAGGACAATGCACGTCCGCATGTATCCCGTGCCACCTAACGTGCTCTAGAAGGTGTAAGTCAACTACCCTGGCCAGCAAGATCTCTGGATCTGTCCCCCATTGAGCATGTTTGGGACTGGATGAAGCGTCGTCTCACGCGGTCTGCACGCTGGTCCAACTGAGGCGCCAGGTGGAAATGGCATGGCAAGCCGGTCCACAGGACTACATCCAGCATCTCTACGATCGTCTCCATGGGAGAATAGCAGCCTGCATTGCTGCGAAAGGTGGATATACACTGTACTAGTGCCGACATTGTGCATGCTCTGTTGCCTGTGTCTATGTATGTGCCTGTGGTTCTGTCAGTGTGATCATGTGATGTATCTGACCCCAGGAATGTGTCAATAAAGTTTCCCCTTCCTGGGACAATGAATTCACGGTGTTCTTATTTCAATTTCCAGGAGTGTATTTATGGTGATAGTTGATTTTTCCCAGCACACTCTGTAGCCGCTTCAAATTCTGCGACGAAGGCCAGTCTTGTATGGCACGGAGGTGCTCGGGACTGGGATGTATGCCTTGGGCATTGATTACATGTCCCAGGTAGGGCAAGTCACGAGCAAAAAACACACATCTGTCCTTCCGCAAGCGAAGACCATTTTGTCGCAAGACCTGAAATAATGTTCGGAGATTGGCTAAATGTTCTTCTTCCGTCTTTCCGGAGATCACAATATCGTCCAGATAGTTTGCTGCAGTAGGGACCGACGCACAAACAGTTTGTAGATATTGCTGAAACAATGCAGGGGCTGATGCACACCCGAATGGCAGTCGTTTGAATTGTACAAACCAAGATGCGTGTTAACCACTAAAACGCGCTGGGATTCTTCGTCCACCGGTATTTGCAAGTACGCACCTGCGAGGTCCAAGTTCGAAATATATTTACCCAGGGACAGTTTGTCAAAAAGATGTACCGGCTGGGGTAAAGGTAAAGTTGCAGTTACTAGTTGTGGATACACTGTTGCCTTGAAGTCCACACAAAGTCTCAATTTTCCCAAAGGTTTTTGCAAAATTACTAAGGGTGATGCCCAGAGAGAAGCCTGCACACGTTCAATTACACCTTGAGATTCCAAAGCGTGTAATATTTCTGCGACCTCATCACGCAATGCGTGGGGAACATTGCGCGCTCTGAAAAATTTTGGTTGCGCGTTGTCTTTCAGTTCTAAACGTGCTTTATAGTTCTTAGCGCAACCAAGGCCCGGTGCAAAAATGTCTGCAAATTCGTCACATAGACTAGAAACCCTGGCTGATTGCACAGTCTGGGTCACTGATAGGACCTGGTTGACTATAGACAAGTTAAACAACTGAAATAAATCTAAACCAAACAAGTTCACTGCAGCAGAAGAACGAAGGACGTAAAATGACACAAGTTTTGTTTGTCCCTTGTATGTTGCAAGAAGGCTGCACTGTCCTAACACATGGATCGCTTGTCCTGAATAACTACGAAGCTTAACACTGGCGGCACGCAATGGAGGTTTGCCCAGCTGGTTGTACATGTCGTGATTGATCAGTGAAACTGCAGCTCCGGTATCGAGCAGGAATGGTATCACTTTGCCGTTAATGTCCAAGTCTACAAAAAGTTTATTGTCCTGCTGACGACAAGAGCGACTGTCTCGTGCATCGTGAAGTGACACTGGTACAAAATCACTTGCGACTTGACGGGATTTCCGGCGATGTCGACGCACACTAGTTGTGGGACAAACACAGTCACTGTTAGAGAGAGTGGCACTGGGTGGAGTGGCATGAACTATATGAATTTCCATGGGTGAAGTTTCACGAGCCTGAGTATCCTTGGTTCGATTCCGTTTCCGGAGCGAAGCAAAGGGCCTGGAATGGTTTTGAGCTTCCGATCGGAGCTTTTTCTGGCAAACACTCTCAACATGTCCTTTTTATTACAGAAAAAGCAAATAGCTTGGCGTGACGGGCAATTCACACGCGAATGTCTAGTAGCACACCGCGGGCATGATTTCACTGCATTTGCTTGCCGGCGCGGGACACGTGGCTGAGAGCCAGGCGGCTTTGGCGCAGCCGGGCGCGAGGACTGTTTACTGTTCCGTGCAGCTCGCCCGGCGGGCCGGTTAACCTCATACATGGGTGGCGAAGTTTCAAATGATTCCTGAGCAATGTCAAGTGTGTCCTGCCGATCCAATATGTCCATCACTTGTTGAAGAGAGGGATTGACTAGTTTCAAAATCTGTTCCCTTATACGAACATCAGAAACGTTCTGTGCAATTGCATCACGTACCATAGTATCTGAATAACGGAGTCCACATTGACACTCAAAAGCACAATCCCTAGTAAGGCCTTGCAAGGTAGCAACCAACTCCCTATTAGTCTGACCGGCCGTACGTTTTGTACGAAAGAACGTATACCGTTTGGCAACTAAATTGACTGATTCTTTGGAATAAGCATCTAATGTGGACAAAATTTTGTCGTAGGACAGAGTTGCTATGTCGCTTCGGGGAAATAATTTGACTATCACACGGTACGTGGTCACTCTGACGCAAGAAAGGAGATAAGGCTGCCGCTCATTACCTTGAATTCTGTAGGCGGCGAGATGGAATCCAAATTGGCGTGACCACTCCGTCCAGCTTTCCAGTGCCACATCAAAAGGACGAAAAGGTGGTGCAACTGTGTGTTGTGGCTGCGGTAGCGGTGGAGCGGCGGCTGCCGCATCGTTTTGCAGTGCACGTTGAACCTGGACGAGCTGTCCAAGGGCATCCAGTAAGGCCTGCGTCTGCTGGTTCTGTAAGCGATAAAATTCGGACAGTACATCTGGAGATTGTGGCAAAGCCATTACACAAGTAGATCAGGGCAGTACGGTTACGAACGCGAGTTGGCCTCGTCGCCAACTGTAGTGGACTGGCAAGACAGCCAATCCACTACGAAGGAAGCCGAAAGGCATGCATTTAAGTTCACGCAGGCTGTCGTGAGGTCTGGAACTGGACAAGGACGTTATAGTAGCAAAGAACGTACGTAACTACTGGAATACTTAACTTTAATTCATAATTGGTGAACATCGCTCTTGACGGTACATGTTTTACAGCATCAATAGTAACTGGTAATGGCGCCTTGCTACGTCGTAGCAAATGACGTAGCTGAAGGCTATGCTAACTATCGTATCGGCAAATGAGAGCGTAATTTGTCAGTGAACCATCGCTAGCAAAGTCGGCTGTACAACTGGGGCGAGTGCTAGGAAGTGTCTCTAGACCTGCCGTGTGGCGGCGCTCGGTCTGCAATCACTGATAGTGGTGACACACGGGTCCGACGTATACTAATGGACCGCGGCCGAATTAAAGGCTACCACCTAGCAAGTGTGGTGTCTGGTGGTGACACCACAATTTTCACTTGTTAAGCACCCATAGTTATCATTGCAATCCTCTCGTACATTGTCCGCACAATCGAGCGCAAACGACACCACACATTCTACTGACTCACCTTGGAGAAACGATAATATTTCGTATGCCATTTCTTTCTTACTCTGCGAAGTTCCTTTTGCGTCCTTTCTGACGAAATTTCAACTGCGGCAACTGTTGTTGAGTATATGATGCAAAGTTTGCTTTGTTTATCGTTGCCATTGCTCTGCTTTGTATCAACACAACTAGCACTGTAGCACTGTTGTGAGTTACTCGTCGGCTCAGCAGTACAACTACACTCCTTAGCCTCATGCCGTGCGTACCATTGGATACCTCCATTCCACCCCCTGTTGCCGTTAGCAGCCAATACTGTGGTTACATGGTAGGCAATGTGTGGGGCGTCGAATGCCGTAAACATCAATGGCCTATTGCGACCTTGCCCTTGAGTGGTTCCTTGTTAGAGATGGAGCAACGGCGTACGTAATCCATTCTTGGTTGCTGCTCAAATTAGAGAGGATATTCTACAGAAAACAATGCACTATCGATTTTATTCTTCTAACTCAACAATGGTACTGTCAAAAAGATTTATCGCAATACGAACTTAATTCTTGAGCATTGTCTGGGCGTACTAATCATGTACTCTATATCCGACGTTTACTAATTGTTGTCTGTTGTTCACATATAAGCTTCGAATCGACGCCGTGAAGACGGTTCAGCGTAGTTTTTGGGGTCAAAATATCGTGAACATTTTTACATGGTTCATGTGAAAGTTTTTGATCAATTTAGAACAAAAAATTTAATACAACTGTGTATAAGAAGGAATACATTTACCCATTAGTACAATGTAGTTTCTTATTAACAATTTGTATCCAACAGTATGGTTAAGCAATGAAAGTTTCATGCTGTAACACAAACGGCTCTTTGTATCCGGTTCCAAAAGCTCCTGTTCCTCAACACCAGGCTTAAATAAAGAAACGCAGTAGACACAATTGGTAGATGTAAGGGTCAGTAAAATGAAAACGAGACAAATAAAAAAATAACAAATTGCTTATTATTTCAAAAGTAATAGCAATAACTGTTAATACAATTATCCTATTGAGAGGCAAGACGGTCAGTGACTTCATTGAAAAATGTTATCGGTTGCTCATTGTAATGGTACTTGAATTACGTAACCATTATGGTACCTCACCTGAACCTCTCGATACTAGCTATATTCTAATGTGTTTCTGTAGAACTACTTAACGTATTTATGAGACAACATTCAAATTTGATTTCATTTTTGATACATCGATATGTTTATGTTGCAATGATATTATTCTTATGTGTATTCTTTCTTTTGTCACTATGATCTTTGACGTACTTGTAACTCTGATTTTTGGGCGCGTAAGCGATTTTTAAATATTTGTTAAGTTGTTAGAGAGTTGGACCTTGAAAATGGTGAAGTCTTGGACGTCATGTTGGAAAGACGCGTATTGTAGTCCGCTTATAAAATGTGAACTTTAACAGTGACTGTGAGGAAGATGTTTTCAAGTATGTTTGGTATTGTGAAGTGATGTTGGTGTGTCACGCGATATTGCAATAAAAGCAATTAAAAGGAAGTGTAACTTAAATTCGGAGTGCTGATTACTTTTTTTACATCACCATTGTCCAGTAAAAGTGTAAGCTTCAAGAATGATTTGTGAAGCGCATCTACAAAACTTTTGAATATAGCAGAATAAAACCTAGGTATCCGAGATTGGAATCATAACCACCTAGATTTTCAACGATTGAGCCATGATTTTACGACGAGACCAGCGTGGGAAACACGAAAAGATGAGTGCCTATTATTTTGATTATTACATGGAATGACTTTATTAACTGTGCTCTAATGACACCTGCTACATAATATGACTGTTGTTGCCCGAAAATGCAGTATTTAGCAGCATGAGCAACACCACAAGAATTAAATTTTAACTTTTGTTGTGGTAGGGTTGTTAGATCATGGAACCACGATTGTACGTAGACGTGCACCTTTTCCTCTGAAGCAAATCGACGTCCACAACTGTTTTTCCTCAGGGCACCAGAAATTTGGAAATCGCATGGTGGGACATTGGGACTGCATCGAGGATGTGTAAAGGCTTCCCAGCGCCTCTCCTGCAGGGTAGTCGCAACAACCTTGGCAACATGTGGGACAGATCACATGTTACCAATGTTGTTTCGAGTTCTATGATGATGTTTCGTTGGGAAGACGTCACACGTTCTCCATTAAGTTCCGGCTTCTACCCATGCGATTTTCATGTCTTTTGAGCCCTGAAGAAAGACATTCGTGGTCGTCGATTTGCGTTGGCCGGAGCGGTTAGCGTCTGGTACAATCGTGGTTCCGTAATCAACCGCAAACAGTTTTCCACGAAAACATTCACCGCCGTGTCCCACATTGGAATGAATGTGTTAACCGTTATACAGACTGCTTTTGAAATAACAAACCGTTTGCTTACGTTTTTCTATCTCTCTCATCATCATCATCTCAGCGTTTTCCCACGTCACGTGGGGTCGGATATGGTCTGCTGGATCCTTCCCTTCCATAAACGCCTATCAAGTGTTTCTTCTCTGAGCCACCCTTTCTCCCGGAGGTCCCCTGCTACCTTGTCCTACCATCTCGGTTTCGGTCTTCCTCTTCTCCTTCATCCTTCGGTTTCTAGTTCTTCAACTCTTCTCCCCACGTAGTACTTCCCCTTCTCTGCACATGTCCATACCACCTTAGCCTACTTCCTTGGATCTTCTTCCCTATGGGTCCCACTTTCACTGTTCCCCTGATGTACTCATTCCTTAGTCCATCCATTCGTGTCATCCCACTCATCCACCTTAACATTCTCATTTCTGCCACTTCCATCTTTTTCTCTTGGGCTTTTGTCGTTGGCCAAGTTTCTGCACTATACAGTATTGCAGGCCTCACAGCAGACTTGTAAAGCTTTCCTTTCATTCTGCAGCTAACCTTCTTATCACACAGTACTCCGCTCAGTTTCCTCCAGTTCATCCATCTGTTCCTTATACACTATGTAATCAAAAGTATCCGCACAATCCGAAAAACATACATTTTCCATATTAGGTGCATTGTGCTGCCACCTACTGCCAGTAACTCAATATCAGCGACCTCAGTAGTCATCAGACATCGTGAAGGAGTAGAATGGGGCGCTCTGCGGAACTCACGCACTTTGAACGTGGTCAAGTGATAGGGTGTCATCCATCTGTACGCGAGATTTCCACACTCCTAAACATCCCTAGGTCCACTGTTTCCGATGTGATAGTGAAGTGGAAACGTGAAGGGACACGTGCACCACAAAAGCGTACAGGCCGACCTCGTCTGTTGAGTGACAGAGACCGCCGGCAGATGACAAGGGTCGTAATGTGTAATAGGCAGACATCTATCCAGACCATCACACAGGATGCATCAGGATACACTCAAGTACTATCACAGTTAGGCGGGAGGTGAGAAATCTTGGATTTCCTGGTCGAGCGGCTGCTCATAAGCCACACATCACGCTGGTAAATACCAAACGACGCTTCGTTTGGTGTAAAGAACGTAAACACTGGACGATTTAATAGTGGAAAATCGATGTGTGGAGTGACGAATCACGGCACACAATGTGGCGATCCAGGTGGCGGGGTGTGGATATGGTGAATGCCCGGTGAACGTCATCTGCCAGCGTGTGTAGTGTCAACAGCAAAATTCGGAGGCGGTGGTGTTATAGTGAGGTCGTGATTTCCATGGAGGGGGCTTGCAACCGTTGTTTTTTTGCGTGGCACTATCACAGCACAAGCCTCCAGTGAGGGTTTAAGCACCTTCTTGCTTCCCACTGTTGAAGAGCAATTTGGGGATGGCGATTGCACCTCTCAACACGATCGATCACCTGTTCCTAATTCATGGCCTGTGGCGGACTGGTTACACGACAATAACATCCCTGTAATGGACTGGGCTGCACAGAGTCCTGAGGTACATCCCGTACAACACCTTTGGGATGTTTTGGAACGCCGACTTCGTGCCAGGCCTCACCGATCGACATCGATACCTCTCCTCAGTGCAGCACTCCGTGAAGAATGGGCTGCCATTCCCGAAGAAACCTTCCAGCACCTCACTGAACGTATGCCTGCGACAGTGGAAGCTGTCATCAAGCCTAGGGTGGGCCAACACCATATTCAATTCCAGCATTACCGATGGAGGGCCCACGAACTTGCAAGTCATTTTCAGCCAAGCGTCCGGATACTTTTCATCACATAGTGTAGATTAAATATTCCTCGAGTGATACACTACCAGTGCTAGATATCAGTGTGAAATATAATACTTAGAATTGTGGGAAGACCCTTATGATTTAATTCCATAGTCAAGGGAAGTGCTTTCAGACATAGTATTATTCCCTTACCACGTGCTATCACTGAAAGATTATTATTGAAATTTTAATAGTTTAGTTGTTTCTCCCCGTCATAACTGCTGCGTTTGATCGGTCTTCGCTCTGTTTGCCTGTGAAAACAGGCGTCTCAACTCTTAATTTCCTCGCCACTTATGCCATTTATAAAAAACTGATTTTGCAGTTTCACAGCGCTTTTTGGTTAAAGAAATGACAATCGGCAGAACGCGAAATTATTGTGGTCACAGATATATGAGTCTGTGTTTCTACTAACAAACTCCTTTCCCGGTTGCTTGATACGCAACTTAAGTGTACTATATTGAATGAGAAATGCCATTCATTCAAAACGATTAATTTTAAAGTAATTCAAAAATAAATTATTAACTACGAATTTAGAGTCAAAAAGAGGCTTAAGACCAAACTTAATTTTTGCTGAACTACTGTCACCATTGGAGCTGTTGTAGTCTTTGTAAATTCGTTTGATTTAGTTGTTCTACTTTACACTACTTAACAGCTCACTCGGTATGAATCAGCCAAGGATTGCATGGTCTCACAAGATCTCCTAGCTAATTACAATACTAAGGCACTTTCCAGAGGTCAATAATGATAGTGTTTTATCTATTAACGTATCGTCTGTTGAAATTAACAAGAATGTAAAGTCTTTTTATAGGAATTTAAATGCTTAGAGTTTAAAACCTCTACTACAAGCAATATATTCTCCAACGTGTAGTTTGAGCTGTAGCTACTGTTTGTAAAAACTGCAGCGCCAAGGAGAAGATATATTATTGCAATGAAATTTATTACACATGTTAAAGACATACAGAAATGTTCAGGATTACAGAACTATACGTGCACTTTGACCATTCTAATTCAGCACTTTGTGCAGCCAGCACATTCTGCAATTAGAACCTCTACACTTAATGACATAATATCAAAGACTGCCCTGATATGATTCTGACGTACACGCTGCTGAATGGATTCTAGACACGGCCACAAAGCATCGACAATGGTTGCAGGACGATCAGAACGAACAAGTTGCTAACCGACCATGTGCCACACATGTTCGATGGACGACGTGTCAGGCGAACAAGGGAGCCAGGGAAGCAATGGTATCTGCCGTTCTGCGAAGATGGCTAGCCCGGTATTCGCCACATGTAGAACGCCATTGTTCTGTTGAAATGTGGCACGTGGAGCCGCCTGCAGGAGGGGCAGTGCCTCGGGTTCTAAAATCTCCCTGGGGTAGTGGTTGCTCTTCAAATCACCCTCAATATGTAGGAGGCGAGATCGTATACACTTCAGACCAGTAACCGCTATTCCCGACTGTTTAAAAAATCAAGCTCTCATGTATAAAACAACTTCAATATTCGGCTTACTTTACAAATGCAAGTGTGGTAAACATTTGACTTTCAATATGTAAAACCTTTCGCAGTTAGTACTGAAGAAATAGTAAATTTATTTTTACTGTATGGACAACCAACATTTACCGCAGTAAGCGATAAACTATTTCTGTCTCACTATTTTGTGGGGCTGTGAGAGAGGAACAGTTCAGTAAATGTTTGAAATTGTGTTCAAAGTTGGTTGACAGTCAGTAAGTGCTATCATTCTCAAATCCTGGATGAATGTAGTCGTGGTAATTTGCACGCTGCGGGCCACACTGCCTTAAGACATATACGCACTTTCTAACTTTAGTGTTTGATTTATTGTATTAAACTTTGAACGTGTGGTCACATTCCTGAATGAGTATATTATGATGGCATTTTAAACTTTCAAATTCGATCAATAATTATAATGAAAGGCGTGTGTGTGTAAATTTTAGTGGGAATTTCCTTGGTTTGGAGGTCTGGAATCGAGTTCCTAAGGTTTGAATTGCTTAAAGAAGGGCGTGCAGCCTGGGTAGAGAAGCTGCACTGTACAGGGGTGAGTTAGAAGCGATCTTTGCTCTGCGAAGACGCGCGCCAGCTTTATCTGTTGGTCGCGAGTAGAGGAGAGGAGACAGACAGCTGAGCTTTGGTATCAGATGTAAACAGTTGAGCTATGGTTTAGCAGCAGTAAGCAGCAAACAACGGACATTTGGGAATTATATTATGGATTGATTATCATGTAGAGAAAAACAACTGTTTTTTGTGTTGGTACAATTATACTCTTTATGAAGAATGGATTAAAGGTAATGATTAAGTCTGTTTTATTTGCGGCAGCGGTTTGATAATGCAACATTCATTCGTCAGATATCCAGATCAGGATTTTTTTTGTTAGGATTTGTCGATCATCGAGAGAAAAACTGATTTAAGATTTAGTTTTCGGAATTTTGTTTAAGGAAACGTTATACAAGTGAAGTTTAATTTTTGTAAATCTTGGACTATAGTTACGAGATTTCGGAGAAATCTGAAATAGTAACGAAGTTTCACTAAATGTTATTACGTCAAATGATATGAGATTGCTATTGTGTTCATTTAATCCAGAGTCGTCGTTCACATCCAAAGAGTCGATTAATTTTTAGTTTATTTAAAACCATTATTAAAAAATTATTAACCACGAATGGTAGCAATGTTTATAGAGAAGACATTGCACCTTTGCGTATCTCAGTAATTCGATTTTGCAGCTCTGTTATCGAGACGCGCTGTAGTTACGAGAGCAGTTTGCACGGCGTTATCCAGTGTAACACAGGTAAGCCAAACAGCGTATAAAACAGATTCTTTCTTTAATTAAATTTCACAGGGACCAACTTTAGTTTCAAAGTTGTCAGTTTTTTCATCAAAGTTCGTAGTCACATTTTGTGATAACAGTAAGTTTAAGGCAGTGCATAATATTCTTAGAATTTTCGCAATTAGTTTTGCCTATGGATTCTCGTACTTGAATTTTGTTGTTTCCTACGGTTAGCGCTATGCAAGCTATCAGCTTTAACGTCTATTATACGCATCATTCAAAACGGGAGGCCCATAGTTTTAAAATTAAAAACACAATCAACATTAGAGATCCGCTTCCACTAAAATAAATTTAAACAGATAACTTTCAATCTGAAATACTACAAACGAAATTATTGTTGCCCCTGGAAACTGTTAGACAGGCAGCCTGCATCTACGAATGGGAACAGTTGTAGCTATTTAGTAATACAGACAGCGCCCAACCCACCATACTTGTCGTTTGTCAGCTAGGCCGTTGAGCAACGTAGTCTTCCCGAACGCGTTCATCTATGGTAGCGTCCAAGGCGTATAGCTTCATCACTGTAAGGTAAATTGAAGTGGGACTCGTCCGAAAAAGTACATTTGGCCATTCAGCATGCCACTGATGTAATTCACGTGTCCATTGCAGTCTTAGTAATTGGTGGTTTCTGGCGAATGAAAGCCAACGCAATAGCATGTGTGGCAGCCATCCAGCCGTCAACAATGCTCCAACATCGATCTACCGCTATGGACCTAGCTGTTCTGTCCATTACGGGGATGCAGACAAGATGGTGGCCATCCTGTCCTGTGCTCACATTGTGTTGTCCGGGTATCCACTCATCACCCTCTTCTAACCACTGGTTCCACACTCACACTTCACCGCCGCAGAAGTGTGCCAAATACGTCACGGTACAAACAATCCATTTTCCAGAGACCAGTCATACCACGCGGTTCGAACTCACGGAGGTGCTGATATTACACTCTTAGACATCGACGATCCATACAGGCACTTACTTGTACGTTTCCGTATCGTTCGACGGCTGCGAAGCGAGTGAGCGTGGCGTAACGCTGACCTGTCCTATCACAGAAAAGAGTACGCTGTTGGGTCTACGTGCACGGCATCTCTCCGTACCTCAATCGATTGTTATGATTAACTCCTCTATATGTCCTCCGATTGTGGATACCCGCCGGGTTAGCCTAGAGCGCGAATGCGCTGCTTCCTGGACTCGGGAAGGCGCGCCGGCCCCGAATCGAAACCGCCCGACGGATTAACGACGAGGGCTGGTTTGCCGGCCAGCCTGGATGTGGTTTTTAGGCCCAGAGTGACGAACTGCAACTTAAATAAAAATTGGAAACACATTCTACGACAGACAACAGCTCTGTTCTTCTCGACTGCCTAAACCAGAGTGACGAACAGCCCGAAACACTTCGCGTGCCATACCAGAAAAGGAGTGACCCGAAAGCTTCCGAAGTGCTTCGTCTGCAATTTCGCCAGTCTTTTGTTTTTGATTTAAATTGTTTTTAATAATTCTAAAATGACTGATTGATAGTCAGCTGTTGAGAGATATTTATATTAAAAAGTGAAGTCATTCCAATGAGTAGTTTAACTAATAATAATAACTATAGTTAAACGTTTTGGCGCCCTTGCTCCGAACGTAGCAGCCAATCACAGAGCGGTAGCATTATGCAGGCGGTCTTTCTCACGGGAATGGTACCGAATCTAACATCTGTCACAGGTACCTCACACCACATTTCGTCATCTATATACTTCTTGCAGTAGGTACTGGGAGATGAAGGAGCTTGCACAGGATAGATTAGCATGGAGAGCTGCATCAAACCAGTCTCAGGACTGAAGACCAGAACAACAACAACAACAACATACGTCTTGCATCTCCACTGCTCTGGGAACAGCTTCTTGGAGCCTAATATGATGGCTGACTAAGCCAGAAATATTACAACTGTTCTAACGGATACGTTCGTTGTACGTCTCACATTGATTTCTGCGGTTGTTTCAGGCATTGCTGCTTGTCTCTTAGCAGTGATAACTCTACACAGACCCCGCTGCTCTCAGTCGTTATTGAGGTCCGTCGGCCACCGCGTTGACCTCGGTAAGAGGAAACACCTAAAATTGGATACTCTCGGAGCACACTGTAGATCTCGGAATATTGAATTCCCAAACGATTTCCGAAATGAAATGTCCCATACGTCTTGCTCCAGTTACCACCGTGCGTTCTAATTCTATTAACTGCCGTCATGAGGCCATAATTACGTGAGAAACCTTTTCTTGAATCACTTGACAACAAATGACAGCTCTACCAATGCACTGGCCTTTTATACCATGTGTGTGTGTGGTACTACCGCCACCTGTATATGTGCATGTCGCTATCCCATGATTTTTGTCACATCAGTGTAATAATGTGGCTATACAGGATTCCAATGTACAGTCACTGTCGGCAGCTCATGTGATTAGTCTGGTCAACGACAGCGCTATAATCTATTAAGAATCATCTTGTACACGAGGTGCCTACCAGCAAACTACTTGAATCATCTTGAGATACTTCAGTTTTGTCTATGTGCTAGAGGGCTGCCAAAGACCTGTGTACCTTCCCAAGTCCCACTGAACTGCTTTTTAGCGAGCGCATGTAGACGTGTTGTAGTATTTTAGAATGATATGAGAATCAGGCAGAAAGTTAAAAGATTTGTGCTGAAAAAAGGCGGCAAATGGTGACAGTCATCTCAAATATTATTAAAATAATTTCCTCGAATGGGTGCGGAGGGCAGGGAGGAAGTGAGAGCTTTTAAGATCTAAAAAATATTGCAGACTCATCTCTCAGATAGAAGTATACCATTGTATGTAGGTACACGAGAAGTTAAAAATGGAGTAACTGCCACAAAAATGATATAAAATACCGGATGGCCATATTTGGCTTCAGGGGATTTACAGACTTTGGCTTTTCGAGGAGAATCAAACAAAATCATGATAGATTATTGGTAGTTTTGGGACACCAATTAACTTATCGTACTATGGATATTCGAAGCACAGAAGAAAATTGGAGTGTAGTGGTAAGTGTGATAGCTTAAAAATTCAAAAAGAATGGAGAACAACCTCACAGTAAATAAGGAACCATAGGAGAACTGTAGTTTGTCATTACCGATTAACGTAGTTGCTGAGAAATAATGGATTACCAATAAAATTCGGCTTATGAACAAATAGCGTAAGGAACTAAAATAAAAGACATAGTTAATATCAAAATTTGAGACGATGCAGATAATGAATGACGATCTTCTACTATTCGTGATGTAAAATTGTAACATTTTGCCAAAGTAAGACAGGTCAAGGAGGAGAACAGATCAGTGAAGCAAACTTGCTGCTAGTTTCAAACTCCGACAATGGTGTAAAAATTGTGGAGGTTATAAAATTTTTCGTTCTGATCACAGCACGACAAACAAGTGAACATCGACAACATCAAGCGTTGTGAAGAGGACGTCAGTAATACTACATGCTGCAGAAGAATGTTAAAAATCATGTTGACTCATTCTGAACTAACGCATCTGAAGTGGAAAGGAGCAGAGAAGAATTCTACAGAAAATCCTGATAGAAAAAGGGTCAAGTTGGTGGAACATGTTCTAATGCATCTAGTGACAGTGGATTAGCCATTGATAATTATGACCTACAGAGAAAGACAAATAATGGAAAATATAAAGCAGAACACTTAAATTGTTGGTTGCTTTAAGTTTTAGACGATGAAGATACTGATGCAGGATATGATTCAATGGAAAACCACATCGTGTCAAGAGATTGATGACTCAAATTACTCGATATTTTGGCAAGCAACAAGCAATGACACTGAGTATATTGTACAAATAATGCTATGGGAGGACAAAGGATAAATTAATGCGCTAGTATCTAACTAGTTAGAACTGGCAATCAATGCATAATAGCTTTCCTGTAACGACTGACACTATATTCAGTTGTTGGCAACTTCGTATAAGTTACTAATGTAGTTATACTAGATAGTTAACTTTTGCTTTATACTGCCATTACGATTACAATTTTTCATACTGAAGAAAACTTCATTAGTTCGTATTCTGCATAATATTCTGTAAGCAAATAGTTTTAGTAATCTGAGTAGTTAATCTGATGGAGTACACAGAGTACAAAATCAAATCATGAAAAACGAGTAACTGAAAAAAAATGATTTGATACGATAAAAGTCTCTGAAAATTCCAATAATCAGTTTACAATTGAAACAGTAACGTCTTGTTTTATAGTAATGATGACAATAAACTTGTCCTGCGGCTATGATGGACCACAAGTTCGTATTAAATTGATTAAAGTCTCATGCATCAGCAATCTCTCCATCTCCCTCTCCCTGTCTCTCTCTCTTCTCTATCTCTCTCTCTCTCTCTCTCTCTCTCTCTCTCTCTCTCTCTCTGTGTGTGTGTGTGTGTGTGTGTGTGTGTGTGTGTGTGTGTGACCCGGGGGGTGGGGAGTGGAGGGGGAACAGAACGAATCTCGGCCTGTGAAATACCATATGTAATTTATAAACTTTATTAGCGGAACAGATTTTTTCTTTATACGGATTAACAAACAGGAAGTGTGTTTTTTTGTACTAATGGATAAACTGAGATACCGTGAAGTAATAACATTGATTTTTCTGGGAGGTTTCTTGGAAACGGAAATTCATAAAACGTTAGTGGCCGTTAATAATGAGTCTTTTCTCTGGTTTTCAGCTAATAAGAGAACGGAGATTAAGTTTTAATGTGAGCGTACATACCTTGAAAATAATGTTGCACAACTGTGACCACTTTTACAATTTGGAGAACGTGCACTACGTGGTATTGCCTGATTGACGAGTAAAGATATATGACATGGGCATATGAGGAGAAATAGTATGGTTCTTTTTATATATGCAGTCAAATAGGAGGCAGAGAGGTAGGAATGTTGGGAATTATCAGGAGAAATAGGTAAAAGAGGAAATGGACTAGAAGAAAGGCTGGAGCAGGAGACATAATGGTCGGGACATGTAGCCAGGTAAATTGATAGTAGAAGGACCAACGTAGTCTTTTGATATATGTTAAGATATAAGAATTGACCAAGATACACCTAATGGAAGGTGACTTGATGGCATTAAAAGACATGAAGGAGCTGAAAACCATATGCATGGAACAATCTACAGGAAATTTTAACCATCAGTGTGTGTGATCTAGCAGCACCGCTGCTGCTGCTTCTGATGATGATGATGATGGTGAAGATGATGACGATGACGACGACAGTATTCTGCGGGAAGATTGTTACTTTTGTTGATTGCAGGTATATGAGGGGATCTCGAAGTTGGTAACTTACTAAACGGTGAAAGAATAACAGAGGGTATTGCTCAAATCCTCTGACAAATTGGGTGAAAAGATTCGCGAGAAGAGTATTGGAGAGCTTAAGAAAAAAGCCCTCTTTCCTCAAGACATTACACCTGACCACAAATTCGAATTCTGGTCGACTTGCCATTCAAACGTCCGCAAAAACAGTTCCCATGTACAGTATACTTTTACTGCGTAATGTATTGTGAGGCCTATAAAATAGTTATGTGACTGAACTTATGTCATACAGCTCTGCTACTCTGGCGTTAAAAACGCAATAGTTAAGCAAAGCAAAGCAAAAGTGATGCTCTTATCTCAATGATTAATGAAGTTGTAAAAATATGTTGGTCTTCATTTCATGAGTTCCTAGCCGCAATTCGTCTGTGTGAAAAGAAATTCCAAATATTTTTACTGAGTAAAAAAAGAAAAAAAACTATTTTAGGGAAGATGCAGGGCGCTGCACTATGTACAGTACGTCTTAGGTGGGACATTTTGATCATCACTGGCTGCCGGGAGCCTCGCGGGGTAGCCGCACGGGGTAGCCGCGCTGTCTTAGGCACCTTGCCACGATTCGCGCGGCTACCCCCGTCGGAGGTTCGAGTCCTCCCTCTGGCATGGGTGTGTGTGTTGTCCATAGCGTAAGTTACTTTAAATTAGATTAAGTAGTGTGTAAGACCAGAGACCGGTTACCTCAGCAGTTTGGTCCCATAACAACCCACAAATTTCCAAATTCCAGTAATGCCAAGATTAGCGTTCCCACGTTGAAAACCAAGAGCTAAACGAAGGAAGCTTCTAGCGCCGTCTATAATCTATGAAGTAAATTTCTTAGGATTTGTAGACTTATTGTATCTCGGGAGATATTTCTTTCTCCCGGAGAGCAAGGTAAGAGTAAAATTGTTATTTTTATAATAATTTTTTGTTTCTTATGAAGCCATCTTCATTGGCTATCTGTGTCGAAAATTAATAACCTTCAGCAACCATCGAGGCATCAAAATTGACGCAATGCAATAGAAATTTCGTGTACGTCCAATATGGGATGAAGATAAACATTTTATAATATAACTCATTATAGAATTTAATTGTACTGATTTTGTTTGTAATAAACTATTGATTGTAAAATGTTAACTTTGACGGCCGAAAATCTTATAATTAATAAGATGTTCCTGGCTATTATATAGTGGTCGAATGCATTTCACATTTAAACCCAACGTTGCGGAACATACTATGCAGACAAGGTACCATCACATTCATTTTGAAAGCACTGAAGTTCTGGCAGCCTCAAGCGGATATCAGAAAGGCTATGTAGAGAGTCCATAGACATTGTAAACAACACTAGGAATTTCAGTACGAAGGAGGAAAGCGTGAAATTGAATGACATCTAGATTTCGGTGCTGAAGAAGATTTATATCAGTCTTCCACAATGGGATGACAGCAACAGCGACCGACAGAGGTAGACAACGGCCAATTGCGCTCGGTTATTAAAAAATGTGACGTCACGCTACTGCGGGGAAGCACGCGTAAAAGGAATTTTGCTGCAGTCCGTAGCATGCCAAGATGTGAATCGGATACTCAAAGAAGCTACAATCTCCCATGAAGATGTCCTTCGCGGATGGGGATGAAACGTTGTGTTTAAATGTGCAATCCACTCGAACAAGGCAAAATAGCCCTGAATATTTTATTAATTGTAATGCACGGTTAGAGACTAATTTCAACATACTACAGACTCTAAATTTTATTTATGAATACACTGTTAAATTCTGCGTTTCTTTACTCCGGCTTTCAATATTGCACACATCTCTCACGTATTTCTTCCGTAGCTTTGTTTAATGTTCTGTGTTGATGAATGAGTTTGGAAGGAACAACAAAAAGTGAATTAATTTTGTCAATTCTGAAGTCATTACTGTTCATTCCCAACCAGTGCATTGCTTCAAAAAATATTTTTTAGTCTATATTTGTCCACGAAAAGCAATTGACATTGTAATATCTTCCCGTCCCGATCTTTTTTCAATATATAGTTACGCTGCGTTTAGAGTTAGTTATTATTTCGGAACACCTTACAGTTGAAAGCCAGAGCATATGGAAAAATGAGTCGTAGTACATATCAGGTGTTGGATGTAATGTTGGATATAGGATAAACTTATTTTACCATGTGACTGAATGTTTTTTACTAGTTGTATTCAAGTTACTAAATTTCTGCAAATAAATAGTGTATCCGATTAACATCAACTACAGAGGATTTGTCTTGCGGTTGTTTGTTGGTCTGTGAGAAGCTACATAAGGTTAATCTGTCACCGGATAACCAGAATATAAAGCTTCCTACACAGAATGCTTTTGTTTTGTTTTCAATTCCGCACTGCGGAGCCACGATTATAAAGGACTCGATGAGTAGGTTTTAATCGCAAGCCGCAGCAGTTGATTACTAGAGTCTAATTCCTCGGTTTCATCTCGTGTGCATATTTGGAGTCAGCTCCTCTTATTGGCAGGACGCTGCTACAGACTCATTCCCGAAATATGAAAAACGTGCCGGTGTGACCCTACTAATTAAGAAAACTTTTAATTAATTTGCCGTCACGTCCGGAGGATACGGAAATTATTTTTCGTCCCATCTTTGGTATGCAACTCGCGCCAATGACTTATGTGAAAAAAGAAATGTAATCAATTCTGAGATGTTGTGCCACCATCTTCATTCGCCAGATTTGTAGTTCAGACATGTTAACGTCTGCTGAAATACCATAAATGTCGAAATTTTGTTTCTATAAATACATGTAACGCTCTTTGAGTGTGAACTTGATGTGCGGAGCCGTATTTTTATGTACAGTTTTTAAAAGTAGTCGTCTTGTGTGTATTTCGTAGATAAACTAAAGTACTGTGCCAATATAAAGAGTTTTGTTCGTTGACAGCGGAAATTAACGCAAAATTGGCAAAGATTTTTATAGTGATTACTAGTTCATTTTCTACAGTTAACAAATGAGTGGCTTATTATTAACGTGTCCTACTTCTGTTGAAGATAAATCACGGAAAGAACCTCCAAAACACGGTAACAACAACGAAAAAACTGGAAAAATTCACAATGCGGTGTTCGATGACTGGTAATTAAAAAAATACGTACAGCCGTACGCGTTAAAGCGCACTTCTCGGACAGTAAGATGCGCCGGGCCCAGGTCGAACACGCCCGCCGGATTAACGACGTGGGTCAGTGTGACAGTCAGCCTGGTTGTGGTTTTCAGGCGGTTTCCCACAGCCCAATAGGTTAATGCCGGGCTGGTACCCAAATCCCGCCACAGTTACACGATTCGAAATCAGTCAGAAGACTGTTGTTCACTTTCACGTAAATAACACTACACGCCGACAGTTGGGTTACACATATTTCGCGCCAGGGGGTAACGGGGTGACGACAGGAAGGGATTAGGACACCTCTTAAACATGCCGACCCTGCACCGATATGGGATAAAGGGGCAAGAAAAATATATAGTAGGGAATAGCCGGCGCCACTAACATTTCTGACGAAAGAATATGGTACATATACCATTACGAATTTGCTATAAAAATCTTTGTTGAATGCTGACCAAAAGGAAACACTATAAAAACTCTCTAGAAAGAAATGGACCGTTTTAAAAACAGCTCAGATGCTTTCGTGGGCCGGTTTGTTATTGTGTGTGAGACAGAGATATACCATTTCATGCCAGAAGGGGAACACAAACCAAACAAATAGGTAATATGCTGTAGTCTTTCACAAATACAGGAAAAATGGATTTCGCCTTCCAGAAAGGTAACTTCCAGTATTTATAAGAATGCAGCAAGGATTCTTCTTAATGATTACCATTCAAAGAGTGATAGAATAAGTGGCGGTTGCTAAGCAAATATTCTGGAACAAATAGATAAAAAAGTAAGCGAGAAGGTGTCTGGATTGCAGTAGCTAACAAGAAGATAGAGACCTTGCTTATAAACGAATTTTGGGACTAGGAAAAATGGATGATTTGTAGAAATGTTCGAATCATAGAAGGCTGTATGACATCTGTAGACGAGTTTTTCAGACCTTTCAAGATCGCAATAAGGTACGGATTGTGATTATCAGACAAAATGCAGTGAACAAAAAGAGGACTCTTAAAGAAATAAGGCTTCTTTCAGTTAGATGATATAGTATTTCATCGGCAAACAGTAGTGTTTACTTTGACCGAGTACACTTAACTCGGTACCAATAATACAGTGCAGAGAATTTGAGAATATGTGAAGTGTACTGAAATAATTTTGAAATATTTACTAATCTGTCATTTATCTACAATGAACACTATCTGTTTTCGTGCAAGTCACATAAGTCATTGAGGGTATCATATAAGTCACTGCATTAAACAGAATATGACTGATGCATGGGGATGCTGAATCTGTTAAGCCTTTTAATAAGCTGTTACTAGTTATGGTTTTAAATGCACAAATTTTTCTAGAATAATTACCGAACTTCATAAAAAATTTCACTGGAAAAATTACTTAACTGCTGGGTCAATATAATGTAGGTACATCGAAACTGTCCTGTCTAGTGACTGGATTTAGGATTAACACTTCTAACAAGACTCAGTAATAATACATACATAAACACAAATATGTGAATAAAAGTACCATTACAAACCCATAAAGTAAATAAGAATTGTGTAGGCCTTCGAACTGTTATGGCCTGCTCCTGGTTTTTAGATTAACTGTTCTCTAATGGAAATTCTATTGTTGTGCAAAACTTTTAATAAGAATCAAAGTCATCAGTCCCATTAAGCTTTTCTTAAATATTTATACCTTTGAAATACTATGACACGGCATTTTTAAAGCAACTTGGAGTATTTCACACGATACACAAACTAACCACTTAAGAAAGCTATTACTCTACGAAAGTTAATAAATATTTCGAACAGTAATGATTCTGTAGTTCATTAAAATGGGAAAAGTTCGGTATCTTTCAGCACTACGAAAAGGTACCTAAACAGGTAAATGACAGAGGCTAAATCAGTGTTCTTAACAAAAGTTAAGAATAATGACGTATATTCGATTTTTAGCAAATTACTGGTCCATGCAAATAAATACCATACTAAAGTTTACTTCTCCTGAAGATGGTGGCTGTAGTAATGTTTTGTGGCAAAAAAAATAAAGTAGTCAGACATGCTCTGTAAAACTCCTTCTTGGCATGGGACTTTCATGATTCAGAGATAACCAATAAATGGCATGATTTAATAGCCAAATCAAATCCACATTTTAGGCATAATTAATCTACGCTTGCTACAGTTCTTGCATTGTTAAGTACTCTTGATGTTGGCTTGTTGGATGCTGGCCACCGACGTTTTTTTCTTTGGGTCATCAGTCTTCTGACCGATCTGATGCGGCCGGCCACGAATTCCTCTCGTGTGCCAACCTCTTCATCTCATTCCAGCACTTACAACCTACGTCCTCAATTATCTGCTGGATGTATTCCAATCTCTGACTTCCTGTTCAGTTTTCTCCCTCTACGGCTCCTTTTAGTACTATGGAAATCATTCCCTCATGTTTTAACGGATGTTTTATCATCCTGTCCTTTTCCCCTTGTCAGTGTTTTCCACATGCTCCTTTCCTCTCCGATTCTGCGCAAAACCTCCTCATTCCTTACCTTACCAGTCCACCTAATTTTCAAAAGTCGTCTGTAGCACCACATCTCAAATGCTTCGATTCTCTGCTGTTCCGGTTTTCCCACAGTCCATGTTTCACTACCATACAATATGTGTTCCAAACGTACATTTTCAGAAATTTCTTCGTGAAATTAAAGCCTATGTTTGATACTAGTAGACTTCTCTTGACCAGGAATGCCCTTTTTGCCAGTGCTAGTCTGCTTTTGATGACCTCCTAGCTCCGTAAGTCACTGGTTATTTTGCTGCCTAGGTGGTAGAATTCCTTAACTCCATCTACTTCGTGACCATCTGTCTTGACGTTAAGTTTCTCCCTATTTTCATTTCTACTGGTTTTCATTAGTTTCGTCTTTCTTCGGTTTACTCTCAGTCCATGTTCTGTACTTATTAGACTGTTAATTCCATTCAGCAGACCCTGTAATTCTTCTTCACTTTCACTCAGGGTAGCAATGTCATCAGCGAATAGTATAATACATATCCTTTCAACTTGAATTTTAATTCCACTCATGAACCTTTCTTTTATTTCCAACATTGCTTCTTCGATGTACACTCCTGGAAATGGAAAAAAGAACACATTGACACCGGTGTGTCAGACCCACCATACTTGCTCCGGACACTGCGAGAGGGCTGTACAAGCAATGATCACACGCACGGCACAGCGGACACACCAGGAACCGCGCTGTTGGCCGTCGAATGGCGCTAGCTGCGCAGCATTTGTGCACCGCCGCCGTCAGTGTCAGCCAGTTTGCCGTGGCATACGGAGCTCCATCGCAGTCTTTAACACTGGTAGCATGCCGCGACAGCGAGGACGTGGACCGTATGTGCAGTTGATGGACTTTGAGCGAGAGTGTATAGTGGGCATGCGGGAGGCCGGGTGGACGTACCGCCGAATTGCTCAACACGTGGGGCGTGAGGTCTCCACAGTACATCGATGTTGTCGCCAGTGGTCGGCGGAAGGTGCACGTGCCCGTCGACCAGGGACCGGACCGCAGCGACGCACGGATGCACGCCAAGACCGTAGGATCCTACGCAGTGCCGTAGGGGACCGCACCGCCACTTCCCAGCAAATTAGGGACACTGTTGCTCCTGGGGTATCGGCGAGGACCATTCGCAACCGTCTCCAGGAAGCTGGGCTACGGTCCCGCACACCGTTAGGCCGTCTTCCGCTCACGCCCCAACATCGTGCAGCCCGCCTCCAGTGGTGTCGCGACAGGCGTGAATGGAGGGACGAATGGAGACGTGTCGTCTTCAGCGATGAGAGTCGCTTCTGCCTTGGTGCCAATGATGGTCGTATGCGTGTTTGGCGCCGTGCAGGTGAGCGCCACAGTCAGGACTGCATACGACCGAGGCACACAGGGCCAACACCCGGCATCATGGTGTGGGGAGCGATCTCCTACACTGGCCGTACACCACTGGTGATCGTCGAGGGGACACTGAATAGTGCACGGTACATCCAAACCGTCATCGAACCCATCGTTCTACCATTCCTAGACCGGCAAGGGAACTTGCTGTTCCAACAGGACAATGCACGTCCGCATGTATCCCGTGCCACCCAACGTGCTCTAGAAGGTGTAAGTCAACTACCCTGGCCAGCAAGATCTCCGGATCTGTCCCCCATTGAGCATGTTTGGGACTGGATGAAGCGTCGTCTCACGCGGTCTGCACGTCCAGCACGAACGCTGGTCCAACTGAGGCGCCAGGTGGAAATGGCATGGCAAGCCGTTCCACAGGACTACATCCAGCATCTCTACGATCGTCTCCATGGGAGAATAGCAGCCTGCATTGCTGCGAAAGGTGGATATACACTGTACTAGTGCCGACATTGTGCATGCTCTGTTGCCTGTGTCTATGTGCCTGTGGTTCTGTCAGTGTGATCATGTGATGTATCTGACCCCAGGAATGTGTCAATAAAGTTTCCCCTTCCTGGGACAATGAATTCACGGTGTTCTTATTTCAATTTCCAGGAGTGTATATATAGAACAATAGAGTCGAAAGACTACATCCCTGTCTTACATCCTGATTAATCCGAGCGCTTCGTTCTTGGGCGTTCACTCTTATTATTCTCTCTTGGCTCTTGTACATATTGTATATTACTCGTCACCGCTATAGCATACCCCGAAATTTCTCAGAATTTCAAACATCTTGCACCTGCTTACATTGTCGAAGGCTTTTTCCAGGTCGACAAGTCCTATAAACGTGTCTTAATTTTTCTTTAGTCTTGCTTTCATTATCAACCGCAACGTCAGAATTGCCTCTTTGATGCCTTTACCTTTCCTGAGTCCAAACTGCATGTAACACACCCTCAATTTTATTTTCCATTCTTCTGTATATTATTCTTGTCAGCAACTTGGATGCGTGAGCTGTTAAGCTGATTGTGCTATAATTCTCGCACTTGTCAGCATTTGCTGTCTACGGAATTATGTGGTTGATATTTTTCCGACGGTCAGATGGTATGTCAGCAGACTCATACGTTCAACACATCAACGTAAATGGTCATTTTGTTGTCACTTTCCCCACTGATTTTAGAAATTCTGATGGAGTGTTATCTACCCCTTCTGCCTTATCTGATCTTAAGTCTTCCAAAGCTCTCTTAAATTATGATTATAATATTATAATACTGGACCCCCAACTCTTCTAAATCTACTCCTGTTTCTTCTTCTATCACATCAGAAAAATCTTCCCCCTCATAGAGGCCTTCAATATATACTCTTTCCGCCTGTGCGCTATCTCTTCTGCATTTAACAGTGGAATTCCTGCTGGACTCTTAATGTTACCAACATTGCTTTTAATTTCACAGAAGTTTGTTTTGACTTTCCTATATCCTGAGTCGGGCGTTCCGACAATCATTTCTTTTTCGATTTCTTCACATTTTTCATGCAGCATTTCGTCTTAGCTTCCCAGCTTCATATTTATTTCATTCCTCAGCGACTTGTATTTCTGTGTTCCGAAATTTCCCTGAACATTTTTATGCTACCTTCTCTCATACATCAACTGAAGCACACACATCAAAAAAAGTTTTGCATCACCCCGCTACCCAAAACAACTGAAGATACCGTTGACTGTGGGTATTGTATCACAGACACAGTCCCTCCGACTGTTCAGAGATGTCACTAAGCCCGCCAAAAGATGCAAACAGCCATTCATGAGCAGCGCCTATTAGACGGAGGGGGCCCGACAGCCGATCAGTTCCACTCATTCCACTAGGACAGAGGTACACGGTTCGTGTTGTCTGTAGATCAACCATGCCTAGACGGTCAATATCGCGGTTCGATCTCGTCCGCATTGCTACTTTGTGCCAGGAAGGGCTCTCAACAAGGGAAGGGTACAGGCGTCTCGGAGTGAACCAAAGCGATGTTGTTCGGACATGGAGAAGATACAGAGAGACAGGGTCGATAACATACCTCGCTCAGGCCGCCCAAGGACAACTACTGCAGTGGATGACCGCTACCTACGGATTATGGCTGGGAGGAACCTTGACAGCAACGCCACCATGTTGAATAATGCTTTTCGTGCAGCCAAAGGACGTCGTGTTACGACTCAAACTGTGCGCAATAGGGTGCAAGATGCGCAACTTCACTACCGACGTCCATGGCGAGTTCCATCTTTGCAAACACGACAACATGCAAGGCGGTACAGATGGACCCAACAACATGCCGAATAGACCGCTCAGGCTTGGCATCACGTTCTCTTCACCGATGATTGTCGCTTATGCCTACAATCAGACAATCGTCGGAGGTGTGTTTGGAGGCAACCCGGTCTGGCTAAACACCTTAGACACACTGCCCAGCGAGTGCATCATGGTGGAGGTTCCCTGCTGTTTTCGAGTGGCATTATTTGGGGCTGACGTACGCCGCTGGTGGTCATGGAAGGCTCCGTAACGGCTGTACGATACGTGAATGCCATCCTCCGACCGAAAGTTCAACCATATTGGCAGCATATTGGCGAGGAATTCGTCTTCATGGACGGCAATTCGCGCATCCATCGTGCACATCTTGTGAATGACTTCCTTCAGGGTAACGACATCGCGCGACTAGAGTGACCAGCTTGTTCTCCAGACATGAACCCTATCGAACATGCCTGGGATAGACTGAAAAGGGCTGTTTATGGACGACGTGACCCAACAACCACTCTGAAGGACCTACGCCGAATCGCCGTTGAGGAATGGGACAATCTGGACCAACAGTCCCTTGATGAACTTGTGGATGTCACGACGAATACAGGCAGGCATCAATGCAAGATGACATGCTGCTGGGTATTAGAGGTACCGGTGTGTACAGCATTCTCGCTGTATGGTGGTACAACATGCAATGTGTGGTTCTGATGAGCACTAAAAACGGCGGAAATGATGTTTATGTTGATCTCTGTTCCAGTTTTCTGTACAGGTTTCGGAACTCTCGGAACTGATGTGATGCAAAACTTTTTGTGATGTGTATATTTCTTCTGTTACCCATAGTTTCTTCACACTTATCTTCTTTGTACCTATGTTTTTCTTTCCAACTTCTGCGATTGCCCTTCTTAGAGGCGTCCATTCCTCTTCAAATACAATGTATACTGAGCTATTCCTTATTGCTGTATTCATAGCCTTGGAGAACTTCAATCGCATCTCGTCATTCCTTAGTACTTACCCATCCCACGTCTTTGCGTATTGATTTTTCCAGATTAATCTCTTAAACTCGCCGGTCGGAGTGGCCTAGCGGTTCTAGGCGCTCCAGTCCGGAACCGCGCGACCGCTACGGTCGCAGGTTCGAATCCTGCCTCGGGCATGGATGTGTGTGATGTCCTTAGGTTAGCTGGGTTTAATTAGTTCTAAGTTCTAGGGGACTGATGACTTCAGAAGTTAAGTCCCATAGTGCTCAGAGCCATTTGAACCATTTCTCTTAAACTTCAGCCTACTTTTCATCACCACTACTTTGTGATCTGAGTCTATATCTGCTCCTGGGTGCGCCTTACAATCTAGTATCTGATTTTGGAATCTCTGTCTCACTATGATGTAATACTGTATAACTGAAATCTGCCCGTATCATCCAGACTTTTCCAAGTATACCTCCTCCTCTTGTGATTCTTGAACAGAGTACTAGCTGAAATATATTACAGAACTCAATTAGTCTTTCTCCTCTCTCATTCCTTGTCACAAGTCCATATTTTCCTCTGTCCTTGTCTTCTACTCCTTCCCCTACAACAGCATTCCAGTCCCCCATGACTATTAGGTTTTCATCTCCCTTTATGTACTATACTATCCTTTCAATATCCTCATACCATCCTACTTACCCTAAGAACGAACCAATTTACTTATAATACTTAAAGACATTTTCATTATGAAAGAACATAATTTTAAGAAACACATTCCCAATCTATTTCTGGTTACGCAACTTCAGCAAAATAAGAACAATTGTTTCCATATGTTTCAATTCAAAGTACGGTATAAAATATACAGGGTTGTTTTTTCCACCGTGTACAAACTCTATGGACTGATCGATGAGAGAATACGGAACAAAAAATGTCTAATGAACTTATGTCCGGAAATGCATTGTTTCCATGCTAGAGACCGTTTACTCAACCATACATTGTTACAGAGACTGCGGTCCAATACGCCTCCTACCATGCAGCCATAGTTACAGTATGTGTTTAAAATTGTTTCCATGTGCCTCAACGCATGTGTTACGCGCCGTAGCACGTTCTGTCTCACACGTTTACATCGGACAATGTTAAAGGCAGCATGAAAACGCTGCTCCAGGTCTCCACATCTAGAATGGGCTCTGTATACACGATGCTTTTTAGATGGTCACATAACTAGAAATTTTACGAGATCCGGTGTACGAGCAGGCTATGCAACTGGAATCCCTCGTCCGATACAGTGACCAGGAAGACACGGCTGTGATGCGTGCGGACGTTAAGGACGAAGTAGGCTAGAGCACCATCAGGTATCAATCACATAACCCTTCCAATTATCAATGGCACTTCTTCCAGCAGGGGAGTCAAAGTCACCAGCAAGAAACGGCGAAGTTTCCGGCCTGTCAGGCAACGTGGAAGGAAGACTGGTCCCAAAATACGGTCGCCAATTATCCGGCCCACACATTCCGGCTGCACCGATGCTGATTATTCGCTGTCACCATACCTAGGAGTTCTGCATGCTATCCCACAGACGACTGTTATGAAAGTTGAAGATACCACTTCGCGTGAAGGTGACCACATCTGTGAATAGGATGGATGACACAAATCCCGGAATCATGATTGCCTGGTGAAAAACCAGTGACAAAAATGCTCCCGATGTAGAAAGCCTGTCGCTAGTAAGCCCTGCATAAAATGGTTCAAATGGTTCTGAGCACTATGGGACTTAACATCTGTGGTCATCAGTCCCATAGAACTTAGAACTACTTAAACCTAACTAACCTAAGGACATCACACACATCCATGCCCGAGGCAGGATTCGAACCTGCGACCGTAGCAGTCGCGCGGTTCCGGACCGAGCGCCCGAACCGCTAGACCACCGCGGCCGGCAAGCCCTGCATACGCTGGAAGTCGGAAGGGTAGTAATAGTTGTAATGGAGAATGTCCCACACGGTAATCTGTCATATCCTGTACTAGCGGGCCATCTACCTGGTACTGACATGGCGGTCGCCTTTCGCAGTGTTAATCATATTTTCCTCCAAGTCTGGTGTCCGAGCATTTAGGGTATTTCCTTCATGATTTCCTGCTTCCTGAAACGAACCTGTCTCAGACAAACGGCGAAACACTGTTGCAAACATTGAATGCTGTGGTTGCTGTCGGCGGGAATAGGTCTCTTGATACAACCTTGCTGCCCGCCGCCCGTTGCCATTTGTTTTTCCGTAAGTAAACACTATGTCGACAAGCACTCGATTCGGATACGGAACTGTTGTGTACGACACCGCATCACATCCACTATTAGGTGAGTTAGCAAGAGAAGTGAATCGGACACAGCATTACCAATTACTATGGCAGGAGAGGACACTAGGGTATGACGTATGAGGAACAGTACCATCCTCTAGGAGGAAACCATGCATACTATAAGTATGGCTGCATGGTACAGCGCGTATTAGATCACAGTTTCTGTAACAAAGTATGAATGACTCAGTGGTCTCTAGTGTGGAAACCATGCATTTCCGGACATAAGTTCATTAGACCTTTTTTGTTACGTATCGTCTCATCGATCAGTCCCTAGAGTTTGCGCACGATAGAAAAAATCACCCTTTATACTACAGTATTCATAGGAAACACACATGTTACGTAAAAGAGGCGCAGTCGATGTCAGACATGAGTGTTACATCCTGTTCCACGTGAACTGTTTTGTAACAGCTAAATGTCTGTCGCTGTCACAGGATTATATGTGTTCCTCATATATTCAGCAGAATTCCCTCCCAGTCCGCTCTATGCAATAAGCAGCACACGAAGCACATATAACTTTGTGTACAACACACTCTCGTAGCCGTAGTAAGACGACGCCAAAGTTACCTTCAGTGATACTAAACTTCAGAAATTTTCGGTCACAGTGTATACTTCCCAGGCAGGTGCCACTGTGTTACGGTGATTTAGTCACTTAGTCCAAGTGGAATGGTTTGAAAAAGTAGAAGTTGTGATTAAAATCGTAAGAGACAAATCTATATAGAGTAAATCAAACATACAGGATTTTTATGTGTTATATCACGTAATGGTAGTGTCGACACAAGTAAGTAAATATTTTAAAATCCTTATGCGATACAATAGATATTTTAAAAATAGAAAAAATTGGGAATGTGAAAAATTGGTTATTTGGAGGAAAGAAGAGAAACCAGCCTGAAAGAAAATGGTTCAAATTGCTCTGAGCACTATGGGACTTAACTTCTGAGGTCATCAGTCCCCTAGAACTTAGAACTAATTAAACCTAACTAACCTAAGGACATCACACACATCCATGCCCGAGGCAGGATTCGAACCCGCGACCGTAACAGTCGCGCGGTTCCAGACTGTAGCGCCTAGAACCGCTCGGCTACCCCGGCCGGCCAGCCTGAAAGAATGAAGAGTAAAAAGGAGATTAGAACCAATGTCCCGTTTACGACAATTCATTAGATACGTAGCGTAAGCTCCGGTTGAATAAGGCAGTCGGCCATCTTCCTTACTGGGAAACCATCTCATCATTTTCGTCTTGCCAGTATATTGATTCATCAGCTTCATTCTGTTTCGACGTAGTCAGAACCGCTTGTTGCAACATCCCCTTCTTTCTTGATCGGGGTTCCTGGTGAATGATCTGTAATTCTGTTCCGCATAGCTCATTTGTGAAACTTCCCATCACCCACCTTATTAAAATAGTTCTTAAGTTTGCCGTAATGCTATTATAATATTTTTTATCTTTGGTTCTGACGTTATGGCTGCGGAATGCGCGCTATTTATAAGACACTGCATATGCATTCGAGAGGATAGCAATTCACGTTTGTGTACGGCCATTCGTCTTTTGCTTCGTTTCCCTTGATAACTCAAAGAAACTAGCGGGATGTTTTCTTTGAAAAGTACGAGGCCAATTTCATCCACAAACCCTGCCTACTCGCTCTTGTGCTCATTCTACAGTATAAAGACTTTGCCGTCATCCGGATGTTACACTCTAAGAGTCTTCCCCTCCATTCTTCTTTCTGTGGCATTACGCTCTAAGCTTTACCAAGGAATTACATTATGCTAACAATGAAAGCGTAAATACGACAGACTGCTTTTCGTCATCTTTGAATCATATACCTACTGGCAGTACAAAGTACTCCTTCGCTACCCAGAGAGCACAATTTCGATTCACGGGGAAATATTTAAGACACTTTTAGTGATTTTTCATCTTCTTTTTTCCATTTTACTCTTTTGTCTATGTTTGTCTATGTTGCTCCCCAAATAGCAAAACTCCTTTACTACTTTAAGTGTCTCATTTCCTAATCTAATTCCCTCAGTATCACCCGACTTAATTCGACTACATTCATTACTCTCGTTTTGCTTTTGTTGATGTTCATCTTATATCCTCCTTTCAAGACACTGTCCATTCCGTTCAACTGCTTTTCCAAGTCCTTTGCTGTCTCTGACAGAATTACAATGTCATCGGCGAACCTCAAAGTTTTTATTTCTTCTCCATGGACTTTAATACCTATTCCGAACTTTTCTTTTGTTTCCTTTACTGCTTGCTCAATATACAGATTGAATAGCATCGGGGAGAGGCGACAACCCTGTCTCTCTCCCTTCCCAACCACTGCTTCCCTTTCATCTCCCTCGACTCTTACAACTGCCATCTGGTTTCTGTACAAATTGTAAATAGCCTTTCGTTCCCTGTATTTTACGCCTGCCACCTTCAGAATTTGAAAGAGAGTATTCCAGTCAACATTGTCAAAAGCTTTCTCCAAGTCTACAAATGCTAGAAACGTAGGTTTGCCTTTCCTTAATCTTTCTTCTAAGATAAGTCGTAGGTTCAGTATTACCTCACGCGTTCCAACATTTCTACGGAATACAAACTGATCTTCCACGAGGTCAGCTTCTACCAGTTTTTCCATTCGTCTGTAAAGAATTCGCGTTAGTATTTTGCAGCTGTGACTTATTAAAATGATAGTTCGGTAATTTTCACATCTGTCAACACCTGCTTTCTTTGGAATTGGAATTATTATATTCATCTTGAAGTATGAGGGAATTTCGACTGTCTCATACATCTTGCTCACCAGATGGTAGAGTTTTGTCAGGACTGGCTCTCCCAAGGCTGTCAGTAGTTCTAATGGAATGTTATCTACTCCCGGGGCCTTGTTTCGACTCAGGTCTTTCAGTGCTCTGTCAAACTCTTCACGCAGTATCATATCTCCCATTTCATCTTCATCTACAACCTCTTCCATTTCCATAATATTGTCCTCAAGAACATCGCCCCTGTATAGACCCTTTATATACTCCTTCCACCTTTCTGCTTTCCCTTCTTTGCTTAGAACTTGGTTTCCATCTGAGCTCTTGATATTCATGCAAGTGGTTCTCTTTTCCCCAAAGGTCTCTTTAATTTTCCTGTAGGCAGTATCTGTCTTACCCCTCGTGAGATAAGCCTCTACATCCTTACATTTGTCCTCTAGCCATCCCTGCTTAGCCATTTTGCACTTCCTGTCGATCTCATTTTTGAGACGTTTGTATTCCTTTTTACCTGCTTCATTTACTGCATTTTTATATTTTCTCCTTTCATCAATTAAATTCAATATTTCTTCTGTTACCCAAGGATTTCTACTAGCCCTCGTCTTTTTACCTACTTGATCCTCTGCTGCCTTCACCACTTCATCCCTCAAAGCTATCCGTTCTTCTTCTATTGTATTTCTTTCCCCCATTCTTGTCAATTGTTCCCTTATGCTCTTCCTGAAACTCTCTACAACCTCTGGTTCTTTCAGTTTATCCAGGTCCCATCTTCTTAAATTCCCACCTTTTTGCAGTTTCTTCAGTTTTAATCTACAGTTCATAACCAATAGATTGTAGTCAGAGTCCACATCTGCCCCTGGAAATGTCTTACAATTTAAAACCTGGTTCCTAAATATCTGTCTTACCATTGTATAATCTATCTGGAACCTGTCAGTATCTCCAGGCTTCTTCCATGTATACAACCTTCTTTTATGATTCTTGAACCAAGTGTTAGGTATGATTAAGTTGTGCTCAGTGCAAAAGAGCTTCTCTCGGTGAGCAGACATGTATGAGGCCTTGCGTTGTCATCGAAGGAGAAGTTCTTTTACATTTTTGTGGTGACGAACACGCTGAAATAGTCTCTTCAGTTTCCTGATGGTGGCGCAATGCACTTCAGAGTTGATCGCTGCACCATGAGGGAGGACACTGAATAGAGTAACTCCTTCAGAGGCCCAGAAGACCGTCGCAGTGATTTTACCGGTCGAAGGTGCGGCTTTGAAGATTTTCTTCGGACGTGAAGTGATATGACGCGACTTCATGGATTGCCGTATTGCTTACATTTCGAAGTGATGAACCCATATGTCATCGGCTGTGACGATGTTCGATAAAAAAAGTGTCATCATCATCGTCCTAACGCGGTAGCAATTCCACACAGCCGGCCGGGGTTGCCGAGCGGTTCTAGGCGCTACAGTCTGGAACCGCGCTACCGCTACGGTCGCAGGTTCGAATCCTGCCTCGGGCATGGATGTATGTGATGTCCTTAGGTTAGTTAGGTTTAAGTAGTTCTAAGTTATAGGGGACTGATGACCTCAGAATTTAGGTGCTATAGTGCTCAAAGCCAATTCCATACAGATGGTCCAACGTTGCTCTTTATGGTCTTGTGTCAGACGGACTGGAACCCAGGGGGCACACAGCTTTGAGTACCCCAAATGGTGGACGAATGTGTCAGCAGTACCGACAGAGACGTCTAGCTGAGCAGCGCAGCGAGGTGTTTGGGTGATTGTGGGACCACAAGGCACGCTCGGAAGATCTTTCAGCGGCACTCGACTATGGGTTGGGGGGGGGGGGGGGAGGGGGACTATGAGCGCCGCCTTCCTCCACCTGCTAGCGTCTTGCGGCGCACGCGTATTCCCTGCCCCTGGTCTGACAAATGTTGACGCCACAGCTCGGTTATCATCATTCGCGTCTTGTAGCAGTGAAAACAGAATCTGCCACCACCTGAAGCTGTCGAATACTTGTATCGACAAGTCCGCCGCTCGTGGTCTCGCGGTAGCGTTCTCGCTTCCCGAGCACGGGGTCCCGGGTTCGATTCCCGGCGGGGTCAGGGATTTTCACCTGCCTCGAGATGACTGGGTGTTTGTGTTGTCCTCATCATTTCATCATCATCCAGGAAAGTGGCGAAATTGGACTGAGCGAAGATTGGGTAATTGTACGGGCGCTGATAACCACGCAGTTGAGCGCCCCACAAACCAAACATCATCATCATCATCTGTATCGACAAAATGTTGTGGGATTTGCACAATATGATACCGCAGCAAACCCGAGAAGTGTATTTTCAATGAAGTGACTGAACCGTGGCGGGCTGGCGCCAGCACCGAGCACGCTCGTTATAACGTTGCGATCGATTGTGGAGGGTATATGATATCTTTGCATCGTGTGGCTTTCTTCCGGGTTGGCGGGCTTCAAGAGTCGGCCGTTAGCTTTCAAAAGAAAAACATAGAGAGACATGGGACGTCTCCGGAGAAAGGAGTGTCGACTGCGACAGGGTGTGCCCTATCAGCGTGATATACCTCGCAATTGTATTGTTCGGCAAGCCTGTGTTTTGGGGCAGTTCGGAGATTCAAGTTTCGTGATTTCTATCAAGGGAAAGATCCCTGAAGGAATGTGGTTAAGCTGTTTGAGCCGCTGAGTTGTGCTGTGTGCAAACAGCAAGTAAGTTGGCCGTTAGTGTATGTGGCTGAGGGATTCGTTGAGAGGCGTTTCACTCGCTAGATGGTTGTGGAACTTACACAGCCGTTAATCGAAAAGTATGTGGATGATCTCCGTGTGATCTGGTTAAGTGTTGGCTTCGCAGTGAAGTCTCAGTTATAACTGTATTAAGTGATTGAAAATTGCACCTAAGTGATATTATTATTATTGGTGAACCGTCCTTAAATGGTTTCAATTTAAAGTGCAGTGATTGCTGTGAACGGAACATTTTGTAGACTGATGCACGTATATCTGATACAAGGATTCTGCCCTGCATTTTGAATGTGTTTCAGAGAGTTGCAATTGTCCTGTGTTTGTTGGCGGCGAGTGAGGTGCAACCCGCAGCCTAGGTCCTGCTGCTTTTACATAACCCTGCTACGGCTGGATTGCTTTGGGCGAAGACCCCATACAGAAAGATTTGTATATCTTTTCCTTCCGTCAAGATGGGTTAAAACCATTTCGTAATTTGTGAATTTCTTGTGGTTAAACAAACGTTTTTTGGGTTACATGAAGATTGACCTGCAAGTAACTGTAATCTGGGTTTGTTTCATGGCAATCTCTCTTGCTTCTGTTACATATCTATGTTCTAGTGAATTGTGGTTAACGACGTGGGATTTAAGTGTTGTTTGGGCCATGTTGTATTTAAATGCAATTAAGTGACTGGCCCACTCTGATAGGAACTACACTGTTAGTTGTAAGCTTTTGTTAAGTGTGGCGAGACCACGGCAATACTGGGTTTGCTAGTTGTTTCTGAACTGTTTTTACATGCTTTTATGGTTATACTTGTTTTGTTTTAATAAGAACTTACACTAAGTTCAAAATGGTTCAGATGGCTCTGAGCACTATGGGACTCAACTGCTGTGGTCATAAGTCCCCTAGAACTTAGAACTACTTAAACCTAACTAACCTAAGGACATCACACACATCCATGCCCGAGGCAGGATTCGAACCTGCGACCGTAGCGGTCGTGCGGTTCCAGACTGTAGCGCCTTTAACCGCTATGCCACTCCGGCCGGCATTACTCTAAGTAACTGCTGCCGATAGTGAAGATTGTGGGGAATGATCTGCAGGAACCTTACGTTAATAAATTAAGTATGTGCAAATCAAAGAACGACTACCAACCATGATTCGCCATCCCGTTTCCCGTCCTGATAATAGTTGTGGTATGGACTGTGCAAGGTCGTATTAAAGGGGCCACGTACCAGTGACTATCTATGTGCTTCTGTACGAGTCCTAATAAGGATTCCTCTGCGAGATATATGGGGAAAGCAAGTCTGCCTTGAAGACCGTTTCTCCAAAGTTATCCAACAAAGTTTCGCGAGGATAACATCACGTTTCCTCTAGCGATACACGTTAAAGTCAGCTGAGCATCTCCGTAACACTTCGTATGCTGCATACCTCCCTGTTACGATCCTCTGAATTCGTTTGAGATCTTCCGCCAGGCGACTTTATAAGCCCACAAAAGCGGAAAATGAAATGGCTCTGAGCACTATGGGACTTAACAGCTATGGTCATCAGTCCCCTAGAACTTAGAACTACTTAAACCTAACTAACCTAAGGACAGCACACAACACCCAGCCATCACGAGGCAGAGAAAATCCCTGACCCCGCCGGGAATCGAACCCGGGAACCCGGGCGTGGGAAGCGAGAACGCTACCGCACGACCACGAGATGCGGGCAAAAGCGGAAATAGCACTCTAAAATACACTCCTGGAAATTGAAATAAGAACACCGTGAATTCATTGTCCCAGGAAGGGGAAACTTTATTGACACATTCCTGGGGTCAGATACATCACATGATCACACTGACAGAACCACAGGCACATAGACACAGGCAACAGAGCATGCACAATGTCGGCACTAGTACAGTGTATATCCACCTTTCGCAGCAATGCAGGCTGCTATTCTCCCATGGAGACGATCGTAGAGATGCTGGATGTAGTCCTGTGGAACGGCTTGCCATGCCATTTCCACCTGGCGCCTCAGTTGGACCAGCGTTCGTGCTGGACGTGCAGACCGCGTGAGACGACGCTTCATCCAGTCCCAAACATGCTCAATGGGGGACAGATCCGGAGATCTTGCGGGCCAGGGTAGTTGACTTACACCTTCTAGAGCACGTTGGGTGGCACGGGATACATGCGGACGTGCATTGTCCTGTTGGAACAGCAAGTTTATTTGCCGGTCTAGGAATGGTAGAACGATGGGTTCGATGACGGTTTGGATGTACCGTGCACTATTCAGTGTCCCCTCGACGATCACCAGTGGTGTACGGCCAGTGTAGGAGATCGCTCCCCACACCATGATGCCGGGTGTTGGCCCTGTGTGCCTCGGTCGTATGCAGTCCTGATTGTGGCGCTCACCTGCACGGCGCCAAACACGCATACGACCATCATTGGCACCAAGGCACAAGCGACTCTCATCGCTGAAGACGACACGTCTCCATTCGTCCCTCCATTCACGCCTGTCGCGACACCACTGGAGGCGGGCTGCACGATGTTGGGGCGTGAACGGAAGACGGCCTAACGGTGTGCGGGACCGTAGCCCAGCTTCATGGAGACGGTTGCGAATGGTCCTCGCCGATACCCCAGGAGCAACAGTGTCCCTAATTTGCTGGGAAGTGGCGGTGCGGTCCCCTACGGCACTGCGTAGGATCCTACGGTCTTGGCGTGCATCCGTGCGTCGCTGCGGTCCGGTCCCAGGTCGACGGGCACGTGCACCTTCCGCCGACCACTGGCGACAACATCGATGTACTGTGGAGACCTGACGCCCCACGTGTTGAGCAATTCGGCGGTACGTCCACCCGGCCTCCCGCATGCCCACTATACGCCCTCGCTCAAAGTCCGTCAACTGCACATACGGTTCACGTCCACGCTGTCGCGGCATGCTACCAGTGTTAAAGACTGCGATGGAGCTCCGTATGCCACGGCAAACTGGCTGACACTGACGGCGGCGGTGCACAAATGCTGCGCAGCTAGCGCCATTCGACGGCCAACACCGCGGTTCCTGGTGTGTCCGCTGTGCCGTGCGTGTGATCATTGCTTGTACAGCCCTCTCGCAGTGTCCGGAGCAAGTATGGTGGGTCTGACACACCGGTGTCAATGTGTTCTTTTTTCCATTTCCAGGAGTGTAGTTTGCACTAGCTCACTAGCGTCTTTATTCGATTCCTTAAACTATGCTGCTAATTTCACATTGTCGTTTGCTACATACGTACCGATTATCTGCAAGCCAGTGTGAAAAGTATGATGGAGTGCACTTCAAGTTTTATGATATATTTGAGTGTCTTGCCAATCCATGCACGTATTGAAAGTGGGAAGATCGACTGTTTAAATGCCTCCGCTAGCGCTGCATTTAGTCCAGTCTTACCTTAAATTTAATATGGGAGCGACAAATATGAGGGACTGTAGTATGTTCCCAGATTTTTCGCTTAGTACTGGTTCTTGAGACTTTGTAACGAAGCCTTCAGGGGATAGTTGGCTTCTATCTTCAAGCGTCTGCCAGTTCAGATTTGTCAGCATTTCGGAGACGCTCTCCCATACTGTTACTCCCAACTAAACTCACGTCATTCGTTAGTACATAACTGAGTTCAACGAAAAAATATTGAGTCATGGGAACACATCGTGGGCTACTGAATGATGGGAGAGCGCAGGGACGCAGTACATGACTGACACAGCAGTCGAGCTTATTGTGTCTCTAATGGTACACATACGGCAGTGGTCGCAGGTATGTGTGCGTGTACGTGCATACGTGTGCGTGTGTGTGCGCGCGCGCGCGCGCGTGCGTGTGTGTGTGTGTGTGTGTGTGTGTGTGTGTGTGTGTGTGTGTGTGTGTGTGTGTGTTTTACTTAATTTTTGTTTTTGCTGAGCGTTTATTGCTGGCGAAGAATTCTTCTCACCAGCCACATATTTCAGAAGATACTGCCCTAGTCTAGAGCAACTTCGTTTACTCGCGACATGACACTGTGTTTTTGTTTGGAAACTGTAGTGGCTACGTGTTTAGGTAGATCGATGAGTCTGGCAAGGCGTCAGTGAAAGTCTACAAAAGTCAATCAAAGTTTGGATTCATGTCATACAGTTACAGAGAAAAAAATCTGGGGTATATAACATCTCTTCGACGGTGACCTAGGCCTTCTCACTCAATTCACATTAAATACATTAAGTAACTACAGAAAACTTAAATCAGGATGTACATAATCCTAAAAAATACGAGTCTAGTTTATTAACCCCTTGTGTGACTTCACACCCGTGGGAGAGAGTTGATAAATGCTTATTCGCAAACTAAGAATCGAAAATCAGTCAGGGAGCAGCAGCTAGCCGAGACAGAAGCAGCAACAGGGAAGTACCCGATTTTATGACTTTTAAAAGTTCCTAACGAGGAACGAATTGTATAATTTCATCTCTGTGCTTCGGTAGTTTAGTTTATTCAGTTTCTGGGTGTTAATTTAATATCTAATAAACACAGTTCCTGCGTAAACCGATTTTGTGAGGTATTACAAGTTCGTAATCAGAGCGAAGTATTTAGTCTCACCTGAGTGCTTTGGTAGTTCAGTTTTTGAATCTGTGCGTATTAATCTAATTTATTAGACACAGTTCTTGCGTTTTCGTCACAGTCTATAATGGAGTTCCGCAGCAGCATGTGTCGATAGTCCGTTTGTTTGGGTAGTTTAGTTTTCCAAGGTCTTTAGTATGGATAGGGACTGTGATTGTTGTGTGGGGATGTGAGGCGAGTTGGTGACACTTCACTCGCAGCTTCAGGCTGTGATGGCTTCGGTTACACAGCTTGAAGCTGCAGTGGATGGGCACCACTATTTTGTGCCGACTGCGGGGATCCAACGGACGTCCAGCACCTCAGAGTCCTCTGATCGGTCCTCACCGGTGACCTGCCCAGTTACTGCTCGCACTGAGGTTGGCCCCTCACCTGTGGTCGAGTGGGAGGTCGCCTCGGGGCGTGGCAGACGGATAGAGACTCCCCAGGGAGCCGCACTTAAGGCCTGTGTAGTTAGTCTGACAAACAGGTTCCAGGCGGTGTCTGTGGCTGACATTGTCGCTCAGCCACATGCAGTCGCCTGCCTGTTTCAAAGCAAACCTCTCAGCCTGCAAGATCCAGGAAATCACAGAGGGTGGGATTATTGGTAGTTGGCAGCTCCAATGTCAGGTGCGTTATGGGGCCCCTTAGGGACATGGCTGTCAAGAAGGGGAAGAAACCCAATGTGTACTCCGTGTGCATACCGGGTGGAGTCATTCGAGACCTGGAACGGGTCCTTAAGGATGCCATGAAGAGCACAGGATGCATTCAACTGCAGGTGTGGCTCACGTTGGTGACAATGATGTGTGTTGCTTTGGATCGGAAGACATTCTCTCTGGTTTCGAGAGGCTAACAGAAGTGGTAAAGGCTGCTAGTCTTGCTTGCGAGATGAAAACAGAGTTCACCATTTGCAGCATATTAGACAGCTCCGGTTGCTGACCTCTGGTACAGAGCCGAGTGGAGGGACTGAATCAGAGGCCCAAATGGTTCTGCGGCCGTGTAGGTTGCAGATTCCTCGACTTGCACCGTAGGGTTGTTGGGTTTCGGGTTCTGATGATTAGGGTGCGAGTGCACTGCACGAAAGGAGGCGATTAGGTGGCTAGCAGGGGCCTTGTGGCGTGGACTGGACGGTTTTTTAGGTTAGAGGTTCTCGGGAAAACACAAAAAGGGCATCAGTCACAAAGGGTGCAGACCGAACAAGGGGAAGAACGTAGACACAAGAGACATCGGTAACAGTTGTAAATGTCGTGGCTGTGTTGGGAAAGTACCAGAGTTCCAAGCGCTAATAGAAACCACAGATGCTCAAATTTTTGCGACGAACACAACGGTGTTCCGGAAACATAGGCTAAACACAACTGGCGGTGGCGTGTTTATTGCTGTTAGAAGTAGTTTAGATTGTCGCAAAATTGAAGTAAATAGTTCCTGTGAGTTAGTATGGGCAGAGGTCATTCTTGGTAATCGGAATAAAATAATAATTGGATCCTTTTACCGATCTCCCAACTCACGTGATACAATGGCTTGAAGGTTCAAAGAAAACTTGGTTTTGATTTCAAACAGTTACCCGACTCACCAATTATAGTTGGTGGTGATTTTACTGTAGCCTCGATATGTTGGCGAAAATACATGTTTAATTCCGGAGGTACGCATAAAACATCATCCCAAAATCGTTTGGAGCAGTTAGTTCATGAGCCCACGCGAACAGTAAACGGTTGTAAAAACGCACTTGACAACTTAGCAACAAATAATCCTGAGCTAATAACGAGCATTAAAACTGATACACTGATTAGTGGACACAGGGTTGTTGTAGCGAGACTGAATATTGTTATCCCCAAAATCCTCAAAAATAAACGGCAAATATACCTATTCAAAAAGCAGATAAAAATTCACTTGATGCCTTCCTGAGAGACAATCTCCACTCCTTCCTTATTAACAATGTAAGTGTAGACCATATGTGGCTTAAATTTAAAGAAGAAGTGTCGGCAGCAACTGAGAGATTTATACCAAATAAATTAACAAATGACGGAGCTGATCCTCCTTGCTACACAAAACGGGTCATAACACCGTTCCAAAAGGAACGAAAAATTATGCCAAATTTAAAAAGACGCAAAATCTCCAAGATTGGCGATCTTTTACAGAAGCTCGAAATTTATCGAGGACTTCAGTGTGGGATGCTTATGATAGTATCCACAACGAAACTTTGTCGTGAAACCTGGTAAATATACAAAGAGATTCTGGTCATATGTGAAGTATGCTAGCGGCAAGACACAATCAATGGCTTCTCCGCGCGATAGCAATGGAACTACAATCGACAACAGGTCTGCCAAAGCAGAGATACTAAACAAAGCCTTCCGAAATTCCTTCACCAAAGAAGACGAAGTAAATGTTCCAGAATACGAATCAAGAACAGCTGCCAACATGAGTAACATATAAGTAAATATCTTCGGAGTAGTGAAGGAACTTAAATCACTTAACAAAGGCAAATCTTCCTGTCCGGACTGTATACCAGTTTGGTTCCTTTCAGAGTATGCTGATGCATTAGCTCCATACTTGACCATACAACCGTTCGCTCCATGAAAGATCCGTACCCAAAGACTGGAAAGTTGCGTAGGTCACACCTGTATGCAAGAACGGTAGTAGGAGTAATCCACTAAATTACAGGATCATAGCATTAACGTCGATATGCAGCAGGATTTTGGAACATATGTTGTGTTCGAACATTATGAATTACTTTGAAGAAAATGGTCTATTGACACACAGTCAACACGGATTTAGAAAACACTGTTCTTGTGAAACACAACTAGCTCTTTAATCACACGTGGTGTTGAGTGCTATTGACAAGGGATTTAAAATTGATTCCGTATTTCTTGATTCCAGAAGACTTTTGACACTGTACCACACAAGCAGCTTGTGGTGAAATTGTGTGTCTCAGTTACGTGACTTGATTCGTGATTTCCTGTCAGAGAGGTCACAGTTCGCAGCAACTGACGGAAAGTCATCCACTAAAACAGAAGTGATTTCTGGCGTTCCCCAAGGTGGTGTTATAAGTCCTTTTCTGTTCCTTATCTACACTCCTGGAAATGGAAAAAAGAACACATTGACACCGGTGTGTCAGACCCACCATACTTGCTCCGGACACTGCGAGAGGGCTGTACAAGCAATGATCACACGCACGGCACAGCGGACACACCAGGAACCGCGGTGTTGGCCGTCGAATGGCGCTAGCTGCGCAGCATTTGTGCACCGCCGCCGTCAGTGTCAGCCAGTTTGCCGTGGCATACGGAGCTCCATCGCAGTCTTTAACACTGGTAGCATGCCGCGACAGCGTGGACGTGAACCGTATGTGCAGTTGACGGACTTTGAGCGAGGGCGTATAGTGGGCATGCGGGAGGCCGGGTGGACTTACCGCCGAATTGCTCAACACGTGGGGCGTGAGGTCTCCACAGTACATCGATGTTGTCGCCAGTGGTCGGCGGAAGGTGCACGTGCCCGTCGACCTGGGACCGGACCGCAGCGACGCACGGACGCACGCCAAGACCGTAGGATCCTACGCAGTGCCGTAGGGGACCGCACCGCCACTTCCCAGCAAATTAGGGACACTGTTGCTCCTGTGGTATCGGCGAGGACCATTCGCAACCGTCTCCATGAAGCTGGGCTACGGTCCCGCACACCGTTAGGCCGTCTACCGCTCACGCCCCAACATCGTGCAGCCCGCCTCCAGTGGTGTCGCGACAGGCGTGAATGGAGGGACGAATGGAGACGTGTCGTCTTCAGCGATGAGGGTCGCTTGTGCCTTGGTGCCAATGATGGTCGTATGCGTGTTTGGCGCCGTGCAGGTGAGCGCCACAATCAGGACTGCATACGACCGAGGCACACAGGGCCAACACCCGGCATCATGGTGTGGGGAGCGATCTCCTACACTGGCCGTACACCACTGGTGATCGTCGAGGGGACACTGAATAGTGCACGGTACATCCAAACCGTCATCGAACCCATCGTTCTACCATTCCTAGACCGGCAAGGGAACTTGCTGTTCCAACAGGACAATGCACGTCCGCATGTATCCCGTGCCACCCAACGTGCTCTAGAAGGTGTAAGTCAACTACCCTGGCCAGCAAGATCTCCGGATCTGTCCCCCATTGAGCATGTTTGGGAATGGATGAAGCGTCGTCTCACGCGGTCTGCACGTCCAGCACGAATGCTGGTCCAACTGAGGCGCCAGATGGAAATGGCATGGTAAGCCGTTCCACAGGACTACATCCAGCATCTCAACGATCGTCTCCATGGGAGAATAGCAGCCTGCATTGCTGCGAAAGGTGGATATACACTGTACTAGTGCCGACATTGTGCATGCTCTGTTGCCTGTGTCTATGTGCCTGTGGTTCTGTCAGTGTGATCATGTGATGTATCTGACCCCAGGAATGTGTCAATAAAGTTTCCCCTTCCTGGGACAATGAATTCACGGTGTTCTTATTTCAATTTCCAGGAGTGTATATAAACGGTTTAGGAGACAAGTTGAGCAGCCGTATTAGGTTGTTTGCAGATGATGCTGTCGTTTATCGATTAGTAAAGTCATCAGAAGATCAAAACAAATTGAAAAGCGATTTAGAAAAGATATCTATACGGTGCGAAATTGGCAATTAACCCTTAATAACGAAAAGTGTGAGGTTATCCACGTGAGTGCTAAAAGGAATCCGTTAAACTTTGGTTACACGATAAATCAGTCAAATCTAAAGACCGTAAATTCAACTAAATACCTAGGAATTACAATTACGAACAGCTTAAATTGGAAGGAACACACAGAAAATGTTGTGGGGAAGGATAACCAAAGACTATGTTTTCTTGGCAGAACACTTAGAAAATGTAACAGATCTACTAAAGAGACTGTCTACACTACGCTTGTCCGTCCTCTTTTAGAATGCTGCTACACGGTGTAGGATCATTACCAGATATGATTGACGGAGTAAATCGAGAAAGTTCAAAGAAGGGCAGCATGTTTTGTATTATCGCTAAATAGGGGAGAGAGTCACTGGAATGATATAGGATTTGAGGTGGTAATCATTAAAACAAAGGCGTTTTCCGTTGCGGTGAGATCTTCTCACGAAATTTCAATCACCAACTTTCTCCTCCGAATGCGAAAATATTTTGTTGACGCCGACCTACATAGAGAGAAACGGTCACCATAATAAATTAAGGGAAATCAGAGTTCGCACCGAAAGATATAGGTATTCGTTTTTTCCTCTTGTTGTGCGAGGTTGAAATAATAGAGAATTATTGTGAAAGTGGTTCGATGAATCCTCTGCCAGGCACTTAAATGTGATTTGCAGAGTATCCATGTAGATATAGACTACTTATTGCTGGCATATGAAAATCTGTTCCGGAGAGGAGCTCGAACCTGGATTTTCCACTCATCAAACAGGTCGCCTTGACCACTTCGGCTATAGGTGCACACCTCTTGGAACGATGCAGACTTCTATACGTCACATTTGCCCATATTTTCTAACATTCTATACACATTATGTGATTCCCACAGCAGAGAGAGAGATACGTTAAGATCGTCGTTTTAATCCGTCGAGGTATGTTATATTTATAATGTGTGTGGGAATGTCCGGCCGGAGTGGCCGTGCGGTTCTAGGCGCTACGGTCTGGAACCGCGTGACCGCTACGGTCGCAGGTTCGAGTCCTGCCTCGGGCATGGATGTGTGTGTTGTACTTAGGTTAGTTAGGTTTAAGTAGTTCTAAGTTCTAGGGGACTTATGACATCAGCAGTTGAGTCCCATAGTGCTCAGAGCCATTTGAACAATTTTTTGTGTGTGGGAATATTAGGAAATGTAGCCAAGTGTAACATATGGACGTTTGGGTCGGTCCGAGAGCCATAAATGGATAGCCATTGTGGTTAAAAGGACTGCTCCCGATAAGCAGGATATCCGGTTTCGAGTCTCGGTCCAGAACAAATCTTCAAGTGTCACCAACAAATAGTACAGCTGAAGTCAATTCACAGTTTCCGATTAAAATTTCGTGATATTTTAAGAGCAGCTGTGGATCATCAAGCAGTGTTTGTTCCTTCCGACTGTGTGCATTTTACAACAAAATATTAAAGAAAGTTGATTCAGGTAACCAGTACTAGGGGGCTGCGAGTTGGTAGAGAGTTGTGGACGAGAGTGTTGTAGTACTTGTTGAGTGAGGGTAACAATCAACCAGGAATAGAAAGGTACCGAAGAGCTGTTGCAGAGATGGAAGAAAAGGAATTTTTGAAAAAAAAAAGGTTCAAATGGCTCTGAGCACTATGGGACTTAACTGCTGTGGTCATCAGTCCCCTAGAACTTAGAACTACTTAAACCTAACTAACCTAAGGACATCACACACATCCATGTCCGAGGCAGGATTCGAACCTGCGACCGTAGTGGTAACGCGGTTCCAGACTGTAGCGCCTAGAACCACACGGCCACTCCGGCCGTCGGAATTTTTGAAAACTGAGATTGTAGATCAGTGCAAGTTTGCAGCGAATTCAGTGGATAATGAATTATCATGTTATGAGTGTGTGGTTCTAAGGTATGTAGAAATTATAAGCCACGGCCGTCACTGACAACTTGAATTAGGTGAGTCTTGTATAGGGAATGTTGTCGAGAAGGACCAGAGAAATGTTTATGGCGTGCAAGAGTATATTTGAGCGTATGAAGCCAAGGATCGACTTGATCATACTAGTAGTGAAACACTGTGTTCAAGGTAAAAAAAAAGAAAACAAATAACCTAATTCTTCTGGTATTCCTATTTCTCCCACGCATAATAGCCGAGCGTGAAAAACTCATAATGTGCTCTTTCTTTAAAATTTTGTATGTGGCTGCTCTTGCGAAGGGTCTTTCTCATGGACCGATTTCAAGACAAGAGTTGAAACGCCTACATCTTAAACTTCCATATACACTCCTGGAAATGGAAAAAAGAACACATTGACACCGGTGTGTCAGACCCACCATACTTGCTCCGGACACTGCGAAAGGGCTGTACAAGCAATGATCACATGCACGGCACAGCGGACACACCAGGAACCGCGGTGTTGGCCGTCGAATGGCGCTAGCTGCGCAGCATTTGTGCACCGCCGCCGTCAGTGTCAGCCAGTTTGCCGTGGCATACGGAGCTCCATCGCAGTCTTTAACACTGGTAGCATGCCGCGACAGCGTGGACGTGAACCGTATGTGCAGTTGACGGACTTTGAGCGAGGGCGTATAGTGGGCATGCGGGAGGCCGGGTGGACGTACCGCCGAATTGCTCAACACGTTGGGCGTGAGGTCTCCACAGTACATCGATGTTGTCGCCAGTGGTCGGCGGAAGGTGCACGTGCCCGTCGACCTGGGACCGGACCGCAGCGACGCACGGATGCACGCCAAGACCGTAGGATCCTACGCAGTGCCGTAGGGGACCGCACCGCCACTCCCAAGCAAATTAGGGACACTGTTGCTCCTGGGGTATCGGCGAGGACCATTCGCAACCGTCTCCATGAAGCTGGGCTACGGTGCCGCACACCGTTAGGCCGTCTTCCGCTCACGCCCCAACATCGTGCAGCCCGCCTCCAGTGGTGTCGCGACAGGCGTGAATGGAGGGACGAATGGAGACGTGTCGTCTTCAGCGATGAGAGTCGCTTGTGCCTTGGTGCCAATGATGGTCGTATGCGTGTTTGGCGCCGTGCAGGTGAGCGCCACAATCAGGACTGCATACGACCGAGGCACACAGGGCCAACACCCGGCATCATGGTGTGGGGAGCGATCTCCTACACTGGCCGTACACCACTGGTGATCGTCGAGGGGACACTGAATAGTGCACGGTACATCCAAACCGTCATCGAACCCATCGTTCTACCATTCCTAGACCGGCAAGGGAACTTGCTGTTCCAACAGGACAATGCACGTCCGCATGTATCCCGTGCCACCCAACGTGCTCTAGAAGGTGTAAGTCAACTACCCTGGCCAGCAAGATCTCCGGATCTGTCCCCCATTGAGCATGTTTGGGACTGGATGAAGCGTCGTCTCACGCGGTCTGCACGTCCAGCACGAACGCTGGTCCAACTGAGGCGCCAGGTGGAAATGGCATGGCAAGCCGGTCCACAGGACTACATCCAGCATCTCTACTATCGTCTCCATGGGAGAATAGCAGCCTGCATTGCTGCGAAAGGTGGATATACACTGTACTAGTGCCGACATTGTGCATGCTCTGTTACCTGTGTCTATGTGCCTGTGGTTCTGTCAGTGTGATCATGTGATGCATCTGACCCCAGGAATGTGTCAATAAAGTTTCCCCTTCCTGGGACAATGAATTCACGGTGTTCTTATTTCAATTTCCAGGAGTGTAAATTTTCATCAACTTCTGATAAATTCTGTTGGCAACAAACCGCCACGTCCAAAAGAATTTATGATGGGACAGGTATACAGCTTTTGCATTTCAAGAAAACACACATAAAATGACTACTTTAAGACATCGCATAAACATAGCTGTTCGTCAGATGAAGTCGACACTTCTCTTGCACATCACCGCCATCACTTTATCGATTCCATAAATTTAATTTTTTCTGTTTTTTCACTGTCAGATAAGAAATGGAGCCCCTCAACGCCCGCACTAGCATGGTGACCAACACAAAAAGTTCTACTGTCACCTCTGCAAAAATGGTTAGTATGCGAAATGAGGAGCCACAGGACGTGGGTCTGTGATGTTGCCCGTATGTCTCGGTGCAATCACCCACTAACACGGCCACATCGACGAGACAGCAGACAGAAAGCGATTGAATGATAGCGGTTTTAAGGGGAGAGGGGGGAAAAAAGTGCCACGGCAAATGCCCTGGGAAAAAACCCCTGTGCGACAGTCTGGGCGGGTAGTACAGTTACTGTCGGATTTGTGACAGTGGCAACAGCTTGTGATTAGATGTTAGGAAATGTTAGTGGAGAGGGGTTTATTTGTCTTGTGTATTCGTCTTCTCTGCTTGTGTCGATTAGTTGACTGTATGAGAACAGCTGGCGGTGCCAGTAAGGTTTGCCGCAATACAGGCGTTCACCGATATAAAGTTGTTTGTGTGCTCAATTTAATCCTTCCATGGGTGGGTGGGTAGTTTTCCCAAAGGTAAAGTGGTTATGCTTCCAGTTGTGGTTATGATCTTCGTTCCCCAGACTTAGGATGAAAGGTTTGTTCAAGTGTCTGGAGCTCTTGTATCGTCGGGTAGCGTGTTTTCGAATACCTCCACAGGAGTATCGAGGTGGAATTAATTATGTAAATCCGCGGTGTGTGAGTATCTTGGAGCATTTCTTATGATTGGTAATACCTTTATCTGTACGACCTGCACGTGGTGGAGACGTGTTGGAACTGGATAACCCCGGACTGGAGCTGCGTAGTACGTCTCATGTACGTGGGACTCGACACCCTCCTATTCCGAGCGTTTTTGCTTGTTAAGTGTAGGGTACAGTAATTGTAGCCACGCGTGTGCTTTGTTGGCGACGTGTTGTATGTGGTGGCCTCCCCCTCCCCCCCCCCCAAATATGAGTTTCCCATCCATTCAGAAACCAAGGTATTTGACTTTGTCACGGAAACTTTTTAGGCATGTGTGGAGCTATTTGTCTACATTGCTCGTGTTTGTGCAGTTGTTTCGGTCTGTGTGCAAAAAGAGCTGCTTCGCAACTGTCGACGTTTACGTTGTTACGCCATTCCTCCACCAAAGCATCGACGGTTCTGAATGCTGTCTGTAGTCGTGAGTTGATGGTGTTCAGTCTTGCGCTAGGATGGCAGTGTCATCAGCGTAGATGGCAACAATTGCGTTATGTGTTGTTGGAATATAATTAATGTAGAGGTCAAACTAGAGGGGCCCTAGGATGCTGCTTTGAGCAGCTTGAATACCACGTCGTGTTGATTAGTTTCCCTGAATGTCAAAACTGAAACTTCTGTTAGTGAGCTATGAGTGTAGGAGACATGCGAGTCCGTAGGGAAAACCAGTGTCACTGAGTCTGAGGATAAGGCTACTGTGCCAGAGAAGGCTTCTTAGATGCCCAGGAACACAGCCCGAGGTACTTTTCTGGTGTCATAGGCGTCTGTACTCTGTCCCACTACGCGAAGGACTTCTGCGTTATTGAGTGGTGATTCCTGAATCCGAACTGCTCCGGCCCTAGGGTGCCGTTGTTGTTGCCGGGCCTAGTAAGTCATTTTAGAATTATCTCCTGCCAACCAGTGAGCTCAGCAGGCTGATGGATTGGCAGTTTTGCAGGAGGGAGTGGTGTTTCCCTGGCTTCCTGAAATTCAGGATCTTGGCTGCCTTCCAAAAGGCAGGGAAGTCTTGGTGTCGTAAGATGGCATTCGCGATGTGTGTTGAGTCTTCAAGGGCTTTATCCATTAACTCCTTGAGGAAATGGTTTTGAAGACCGTCCGGACCATATTATAGATAGCACATTAATACTGATATTCGGTACAGCTAAGTGGGGAGAGGTTTACCAGTAACTGAGTACTTTTTGTTTGTGAAAACAGTGTAGCGCTCTTGCTTGAGGTAAGGACAGGTTAAATAGGGTACTAACAGAATAAATGCAATAAATAATTAGATATGTACAGCAGAATGGGCGCTCCGCGGCACTCACGGACTTCGAACGTGGTCGGGTGATTGGGTGTCGCTTGTGTCATACGTCTGTACGCGAGATTTCCACGTTCCTGATTTCCATGTTCCTAAACATCCCTAGCTCCACTGTTTCCGATGTGATAGTGGTGTGGGTATGGCGAATTCTCGGTAAACTTCATCTGCCAGCGTGTGTAGTGTTGTTCAAATGTGTGTGAAATCTTATGGGACTTAACTGCTAAGGTCATCAGTCCCTAAGCTTACACACTACTTAACCTAAATTATCCTAAGAACAAACACACACACCCCTTGCCCAAGGGAGGACTCGAATCTCTGCCGGGACCAGTCGCACAGTCCATGACTGCAGCGCCTTAGACCGCTCGCGTGTGTAGTGCCAACAGTAAAATTCGGAGGCAGTGGTGTTATGGCGTGGTCGTGTTTTTCATGGAGGGGGCTTGCACCCCTTGTTGTTTTGCGTGGCACTATCACAGCACAGGCCTACATCGATGTTTTAAGCACCTTCTTGATTCCAGCTGTTAAGATCAATTCGGGGATGACGAGTGCATCTTTCAACACGATCGAGCACCTGTTAATAATACACAGCCTGTGTCGGAGTGGTTACACGACAATAACGTCCCTGTGATGGACTTGCCTTCACAGAATCCAGACCTGAATCCTAAAGAACACCTTTGGGATGTTTTGGAACGCCGACTTCGAGCCAGACCTCACCAACCGACATCGATACTTCTCCTCAGTGCAGCACTCCGTGAAGAATGGGGTGCCATTCCCCAAGAAACCTTCGAGCACCTGATTGAACGTATGCCTGCGAGAGTGGAAGTTGTCATCAAAGCTAAAGGTGGGCCAACACCATACTGAATTCCAACATTAGCGATGGAGTGCGCCACGAACTTGTTAAGTCATTTTCAGCCAGGTGTCCGGACACTTTTGATCACATAGTGTAGTAGTGGAAACTCTAAAAACGATAACGGATAAGTAGTTACATTGCGGCAGTCTTCCCACATTCTGTCAAAGAAGCTTATGTGCATCCACGATACTATTTCATAGTGAAGTCAGACCGAGCTTGGTACGCGTGTGAAACACGGGGACTTATGCCTAGAAAGAATATGCTAAACAACGCAGCAGTTATCTGGGGCCAGTCGCTATACTGTATTTCAGTCATGAATTATATACAAATGAAATATTATCGCAACTTGTGGACTTACGACAATCAGTTCGACGCCTTGTCCGAGAACCGTTGTTCACTTGCGTCTTATCGAGTGTTCACAAACTGTTTAACTTAAATTGCAGCAAATTGTGCTCCTTTTGAGCACAAATTATTATTTGTTTTGACAGGAACGTGTATATCCTTAGAACACCAGGTGGAAGTCATATCTGAACATATTCTGAAAAAAAATCGTGGGAAATTGGACATTCAGCCAGTTTGCGGGAAACTGCAGGAGTATTTAGCACGTTTTTCAGCAGTTATCATGGTGAGTCGCAAAGTGGCCTCTCACATCGCTTCGTCCTTCTTTGAACCTTAGGCGGCACGCAGAGCTGATCCGTCACAAATAATGTTACGCAAGTGACGAGGGCCACGTACATCAAAGAAAAGCATTGTGGAGGCGCTCCTATGGCAAGCTGCAGGCCCGCAAGAGCGGGATGTCTGGCAAGTTGCCGATAAGGGCTTTTGGCAGGCGTAACGCTTTCAACGATGAAGCTACAGGCAGAGAACATATCTGATGACGTGTACAAGCGTCGCATCTTTTTCAAACGGAGCGCCTGCTTTTTGGAAACCAACTCATAACGTTAACACCCTCTGATTGAATGAAGAGTTGGTGTAATGCTGTTCGTTTCTTAATAGCAGTATCTGTAAGTATAATGACAGCTTTTTTTCTTAATCACAGTGTCTGTAGATATATCGACTAAGTTTTGTTCAGCATCAGTGCTGCTCAGAAAAGTACTGGTAGAAACTTTAATTTCTTGTCCTAAACATAACGCGTTTCCACAAACTTTATCTTTGGATTATGTGGTATAAATAAATGTCATGAATCTTTTACTTTACATAACGTGAAATCGAGCAGTAAATGAGTAGATAAGGTAACGAGGTACCTACAATCGTAAAAAAGAACTATTACAGAAAGTACATCGTATTGAGACAAAAAGTTGACAGATAATATTAGGTATGTGAGCTAAATATGAACAGCGTATCACTTAACGTGGAGTACAGTGGAAACCATAAGATAAACATAAATTGTCGTTAGATGGAAGAAGCATAATACATAAAGGGACTGTCAGGATGACTTGTACATAAGTTATGCTATTACAATATAAAGTCTAGTTCATGATATAATTAAAAATACAGGAATTCTTACATGAAGGTATACTGTAGGTAAAATGTTTACCATGAGGCAAATCTGGAAGAAGTAGTGACAGCTCAACATAACCATGCTGACAATACTTCCAGATTACTCCTCAGTTTGAGAGTTTGCAGCAGTGTAGGAGTTATATGGTGTTGGTGGACATGGTGAGAGCGTGCACAGCACGGACAAGATGGTTCAAATGGCTCTGAGCACTGTGGGACTTAACATCTGAGGTCATCAGTCTCCTAGACTTAGAACTACTTTAACTTAACTAACCTAAGGTCATCACACACATCCATGCCCGAGGCAGAACTCGAACCTGCGACCGTAGCGGTCGCCTGGTTCCAGACTGAAGCGCCTAGAACCGCTCGGTCACAGCGGCCGGCCACGGACAAGAGCAAAGGTGAAATACTAGGGAGTAATATCCAGGGAATTAGATATACACACGAATTTGCGACAGGTTGATGTTATGTTACACATACTGTTTAACACAGAATCTGAAACGAAATTTCTTTTAAGAAATGGTTGAGGATGAGGAAGTTGCCACCTGAATGGTAGAATATACTCGTTTGTCTATGCAGATGGTATGACTGTCCTGGCGAAGCCGTAAGCTAAGACAGTGGAAGCAGGCTATAAATCAATCGAAGACAACCTAAAATCGATGATGAGAAGACAGAAAGCAATACTTGTAATAGAAAAAATAGTTCCAGTGGTATTGTATGCAGCAGGGACCATGAATACAATGTAGGCGGAGAACGGAAAACTACTAGTATTTCAACGAAAAATCTTGAGGAAGGTCTTTGGTCCGGTGCAAGATGCGGATGGTTAGAGAAGAAGGAAGAATCAGAAGGTGTATGAGTTGACGCAGCAGCCAAACATTGACCAGGAAATCAAAGCAAGAAAACTTCGATGGGCACGATATGTCTTTCGCATACCGGAACGCCGTATAAACAAATCGGTGCTGGTGGGAAGATCCGAAAGAACACCTCCGCTTGACAGAGCTAGGAAGCGATGGATAGACAAAGTCATGGAAGACATACGACAGTTGGAGCTTTTATCGCACTGGATGCAAACAGCACGATAGCGCGATCACTGTGGGGCCGGCTTATAATCTTCAAGGTTGATTTATCCCGAATATGTAAGTATCTTTAACTGATATAGTGATGTAAACAATAAGAATAAAAGCAGTTCGTAATTTGCGAAAATGTAACAACAACTACTACATTTACATATCTACTCCACAAGTCAGTATGCGGCGTTTGGCGAAAGTTGATTAGTGTACCAAAATCATGTTAGCCCTTCCCGTTCCATTCGCTTATAAACTAAACTAAACTCCTCCCGCACACGCCATGAAGGCTCAAAGATACCGACCGGCCGCCGTGTCATCCTCAGCCTACAGGCGTCACTGGATGCGGATATGGAGGGGCATGTGGTCAGCACATCGCTCTCTGACCGTATGGCAGTTTCAGAGACCGGAGCCGCTACTTCTCGACCAAGTAGCTCCTCAGTTTGCCTCACAAGGGCTGAGTGCACACCGCTTGCCAACAGCACTCAGCAGATCGGATGGTCACCCATCCAAGTGCTAGACCAGCCCGACAGCGCTTATCTTCGGCGATCTGATCTATTCGCGTATGGTAAGTGAGAAACATGGTCGGCAGCCTTTGTCAGTTTTCGCTATAAACAAAACATTACCTAAAAGTATACATTTTTGTGTGTAATTGATACAAAGGGCATGAATATTTTACTTTACATAACGCGAAATCGAGCAATAGGTGAGTACCTAAGATAACGAAGTACCTACAATCATAAAAGAAACTACAGAAAGTACATCGTATCGAGACAAAAAGTTGACAAACTATTGGGTATGTGAGCTAAATATAAACAGAGTATCACTTAACATGGAGTACAGTCACTGGAGTACTCACGTCGTAAAGTTGTCCTTTTTTCCAGCCAACCGGCCGGCGTGGCCGAACGGTTCAGGCACTTCAGTCTGGAACCGCGCGACCGCTACGGTCGCAGGTTCGACCCTGCCTCGGGCATGGATGTGTGTGATGTCCTTAGGTTAGTTAGGTTTAAGTAGTTCTAAGTTCTAGGGGACTGATGACCTCAAATGTTAAACCCCATAGTGCTCAGAGCCATTTGAACCATTTTTCCAGCCAGTCTGCATACGACTGCTGTGTGGCGAAAGAGTGCTTCTATAGTTGAGTGCATTAGACGCTTTACTCAGTTACTGTTAAAGGTAATTATTATTCATCTTCTTACTGTATCGCCATCAATACATATATCTGGACCGAATAATTCTCAAAGATAGTTAGTGCCAGTCAATAACTGTGAATAGCAAGATTTTTATCGAAATAAGAAAACTATCGATAAATTTTTCTGACGCTATTAATGACATGAAACGACCGAAGAATGGTTTTTGTTTGCGCTGACTTCACCTGTCCATCATGAAAAGAAAATTTTAAATGCCTTTTTAAGAAAGAGAAAAGACATCTAGTCATTCTTTGTAAAGAAGCACGTTACAAACACTCACGATCATTTGAATGAGAAGCATCTGTCGGGTTGTAGGTGAAGGTGATGATGGTGTTGGTGGTAGTGGAGTTATGATCGGGCCACTAAGCATTGAGGTCAGTACCCTTATTAAAATATTTTGAGACTAATGTAGTTAAAATATTTGAAAGTCAATAGTTGCAGGTAAAATCCCTAAATGAACTGCCTTCTTTTCCGTTCCATGTTCATTCGATTCGTACTTATTCACTGGAAGTACTTAATCTATAAAACTCGCTCTTTAGTCTTTGTATAAAATTCTTGCTTAAAACACCAAAAACTCGTGAAAATAGTGGAACAAGTACAGGGTGATTATAATTAAAGTTTCAATTTAAAACTCTGCAAAAAAGAACCGCTGCTCAGAATGACGTCAAATTTGAACACAATATCGTCGAAGAAGAGGGAAACTTTATGGAAACAAAAAGAAAATTACGAATATTTTCTAGCTAGATGCCGCTGAAAGCGTCCTAACATAAATAGCTTCAGCTAAAAATGAGAGATGAATCGCAACAGGACGGCTATAATGTGAGTTGCTTATCAAACCAACCGTAGGTGCAATTTGTATGACTGCACAAGTTTGGTATTTAACAGTTTTGGCAATGTTAATTAGATAAGCCCATCCACTACAGCATAGCCTTACCACATCGGATGGGAAAACCGTTTTTTAACTGTCCTGAAACAAAAAACCGCATAAGGAGAACCAATGACATAATTTTTTATTGCCATGAGGCCAAATACCATATAAAAAGCAACAAGAAAAATTGGTGTTTCATAGTCATCAGACTGGAGCAAGGCACTGAGAGGTGGCGCAGCACTTTAACTTTAACAACGTTGTCAGTCAGATTAATATTGATATTTTAGGTCATGATGTTGGTGTTCCCCAGTACTACATTTGGTACGTAGTACTGGTTTTTACATGAGGAATTTGAGGACAGCATGTTCTTATAACTGCGTGTGTAACCTGTAGAGAACTTTTACCCGAGGGGCCATAGTGGTGGCGACGGAGAACAGGGAGAGAGTTTGATTGGAGGCCATAAATTCTGAGTGCAGCAATCAGGCTGTGTGAGTGACTCTGGGAAGCAGCTCCCAGTGAATCGTCCATCGCAAATGCGCCCAGTTGGTAGAAAGTTTGTGGAGGGAGCCATTTAAGAGAGACTGCTGTCAACTGGGTCTTTGTGCAAACGGTGGGAAGATCATAAAACTCCGTGAATTCTTATGTTAGAAGCTGGGACGATATGGACAGTGCGGCTGTTGCATGGAGGCAAGACTGTAACTCTCCTGATGCCAGGAACCACCAGTTTCTTTTAGCGAGCGGCCAAAACATATATATTTCACAGGCAGAACTGTCTGGCAAGCTTAACAGCCTTCTTTCAGAAATTGGAAACGGTCGGCCTGGAAACATTAGGTCTCTGTATGTCCATCCTTTCAGAGATGGTTGCGGGAGTTGGTTGTTCGATACAGGGTGTCAAATCAAACACCTTTTCGCCATCTAGTTTCCAAACTTATTTTATTTGGCTACGTTTTGGTGATTTGCTACACCATCTTCAGGTTAGTGAACGATGTGTAGGAAGATTCCACCTCGGTGCTGGTCAAAACAGGGGCCAGCAATATTGGTATTAGTAAATTTCTGCTTGCAGCAGCGATCCCTTCAACCAGAGTTCTTCCTACACGTCTGTCACAGGCCTGAAGATGGCGTAATAAAGGGCCAAAACTGGTAACCAAATGAAATAAGTTTGGAAACTAGACGGCTGAAAGGTGTTTGATTTGACATTCTGGAAACATTAGATCTCTCTATAAATGAGGGACTATGGTCCTTTCTAGGTAGGTTTTTTTTTTCCCAATCATGGCCATGCTTCCTGTGAGAACGATGCCTCCCTAGTCTAAAATCTTCTTTTTCCAGACAACAGAGATTTGGAGTCGCTGATTGGCGGGTCAGCAACTTCTGAACATGGATAATTTTGACGGAGAGAAATTCAGGATGTTTCATAGAATGCTATGCACCGTGCTCACAGGCATGTCCAAAGATCGAGCAATCTCTCGTGCACTGTGTGTTTGCACACCACCGCTCCACACCTCCTGCTGCAATGCTGTGGCCGCATCTTCTATTGACGCCGAACCACCTGCTGTCCACCCTGTCCCATATTACATCAGTTACATTATATATGATTACATCACCAACATCACATCTGAATATAAAGCACCACAAGCATATTTGATTTTGTATTTCCTCATCATACCCCGCAAATCTACTACTCACTCGCGATAAGTATATTCTGACTGTTTCTTGCAATGAAAAAATTGGTACCTAGCTGCCACCTCATTCACTTGTTGGGTTGGGTTGTTTTGGGGAAGGAGACCAGACAGCGAGGTCATCGGTCTCATCGAATTAGGGAAGAACGGGGAAGGAAGTCGGCCGTGCCATTTGAAAGGAAACATCCCGGCATTTGCCTGGAGCGATTTAGGGAAATCACGGAAAACCTAAATCAGGATGGCCGGACGCGGGGCTGAACCGTCGTCCTCCCGAATGTGAGTCCAGTGTCTAACCCAGGGCTAAACAACTGGCCGGTTTTGAGCGAGAGTATTCGCGTCTGCTCAGGCACGTGCTCGCGAGCAGGTGCAAGGTCACGGAGTAGGGAGGGAGGGGAGGGGATGGAGGGGAAATGCGTGCGCACGTGTGAATGTGATCTCGCGTTCTTAGCAGATTTAACTAGCCATCTGAATGCTTTGAACATTTTACTACAAGATAAAGATCTGCTAATTACTCATTTCATAGATCGAATACGAGCTTTTAAAATGAAATTGACACTTTGGGTGAGTCAGCTGGAAACAGGAAATGTAGCTCATTTTCCTAAATTATCATCCATGCAAGACGTTCACAAAGACTGTGAACATTATTCACATAGTTTAGTTGATCAGCGCTTTCAAGATCTGACAGCACTAGACAAGTGAATACAGAGACAAATTTCAGAACAAGAAAAACATTTTGGAATTCTACAGACACTTCCCTCAAGATAGATTTCCTCGTTTGCACAAACTGGCGGCTACAATAATATCAATGTTCGGTTCCACATACGTTTGTGAACAACTGTTCTCTGGAATGAAATGTAACAAGACGCACCTGAGAAACGCATTGTCTGATCGAAATTTAAACTGCACACTGCGCCTAAAATGCACAAGAACAGTTACTCCGAACATAGAAGCAATTGTAAAGGGCAAAAAGTACAAGATAACCGAGAGTCCCACACTTCAGTGACACCTTTTATTGTGAAACAGTTCACAAATTAATGCGAATGTAGAGGCATACACTAAGCTCATAAAATTATGTGGCATGTGTACATTCTCCTTTATTTGTTTCATTTGTCGCAGTAATAATTCGTGAGTGATATCCATGCAGGTGGCTGCGGATTTACATTGACTGGCGGCAGCTGTTGTGTGCCCCACGTGACTTTCCCCACTCTCCGCTCTGGTGCGGTAGTGGGGGTAGCGTGCTCGCGTTGCTCCGTGCTCACGCCTTGCTGCTCACAGCTTGCCCCGCGAGCACGTATGTTGTGAAGCCCTGGTCTAACCACTGCGCCACCTCGCTCCGTCATTCACTTGTTGTCATAATAGTTAGAGAATCTACAACCTGATCACAGGAAAGTTCACTCGGAGTGGCATTAGGGAAAATTTCTGAATGAGGTGGAAGACTGCATTTCTTACCGTTGACAAAAACTAATGTAGTTTCACAGTACCTTACGCTTTGCGGGCAGAGATGTGGGCTTCATACTGTTGCAACCACTCGGGCCATTTCTCTTCTTTTTAGTTAAACTGATGAAAAGGAGGTATAGCATTTTGAGCTACAGGTATTGCTTGCTGTTCTGCTGGGCACGCAGCATTTTCCTGTAACTGCTATACCATGTTTAGTGGAGTTGAGGTCTGCTGTGTCTGAAACTGAAACATCGGTGTTAGCTGTGTTGCATCTATCCCCTGCAGCTGAGGCGTCTGAGCACGGGGTGGGAGAGGTGGGTTGCTCATTGTGGAATAGGCAAATGGGATAAACAGACAATGCAAGCAACAAAAATAAGGAAATAAGCAAAGAAACTTTCTGCAATGCCCACCTGAAAACAAGGAATAGAAAAAACAAGAAAGGGATACTTAAAACATGTAAATACACCCCTGAAAAGAAAAGACAAGGCAGAATTAAGGTGCCAGCAAAGTGTACGACAAACCGAAATTGTGGCAGCCAGGCTCAGGGTGCAAAATGCGAACAGGTTGTCGCGTTGGTTCTTCTTACATCTCGTCGCCAAATGTGTGGTGTCTAGGAAGCGTGCTTACCTGGTTCACTAGACAACCATTCAAAGAAATCGTATTAATGAGTTTTATTAGAAAATGAAAATTGCAATACTTAACTTTTGCAACTACACTGATGTGTTGCAAGCAAAGGATGAGATTCAAATAAGCAATCTTCTTCAGTACAGATAATCCTAAGCCTATGCTACATAGAGAGTACAAGCGAGGTGACTAGAGTTAACGCTGCTATTCAAGTGACTAATCTTGACTTTACACCGTAATGTATGTCTCTGTGTAGATGCTTATTCTATTTTTAGCTTCATGTACCATGCATATTATGTCATCCATGTGCCTGTACCAGTAGATGATGTTGTAGCTCTTCTTTATTATTATTTCTTCAAATAGTAATTTTTGTATATGATTCATGAGAATGTTGGCTAATGTTCCTGAAATAGGTGAACCCATGGGTAAACCTCCTTGTACGTAGTATTCTTGATTGATTTCAAAATAATTTTGTTGTGTTAAAACTGTAGCAATTTTATTGTTTCATCTGTGTCTTCACGTGGTAGCTGGTTCTGTGTTTTTCGGTTTTCTTGAGTTACTTTTATGGTTTCGTTTACAAGGATGCAATCATACATACTTTCTACATCAGAGGAGAGTAGTATTACCGTGCCGAGGATTTTAATGTCTCTTATATGTTCTACTAGCTGAGAGGTATTTCTCATCGTTCTATCATTTTCTAGTTTACAGTATTGGGTGAACCGTGACTGCATTCCTCTTTTTTCTTTTTTTTTTTTTTTTTTTTGGGCCGGTAGGTGTGTGAGAGTTGCTCTGAAATTCACTATTGGACGGACAAGATAATTTTCTGCATGGACTTTTTATTGACATTTCATGTTGGGAACTTGAGGATTTTTTTTGTGCATGTCTCTCTTTCTCTCTATGAATGTATACTCTACGTTTTTGAGTGTGTTTTTAACACGTGTTTGAAATCTGCTAGTTGGGTTTCATTTTAACTTTTTTATGTTTTTTTTGGTAGCTGAATTCTTTTGGGACAAAAACATATGGCAGAAGAAAAAAATAGTGTGAAAATTGATCAATAGATGGTGCTGCATGTGTCAGAATAAGTAATTGAAAACACCTGTTATGCGCAAGACCATTTGAAGTTGGTATAAAAACGCCACCTACACGGCTTTTCTTCCTTTTGCGTCTGCGACGTTCGCCATGACTGTCTCAATGCTGGATCGCGCTCTGCTTGTAAAGCTGTATTACAAGAACGACGACTATGCACACGTCACTCCGCAGAAGTTCAGCACACTGAAGGGTTTGAAAAAAAAATGGTGTTGATCCGATGACTGCCGTGAGTCTGGAGAAAATGATTCGGAAATTCGAAAACACGGGTTCTTTTGGGGTGCAACCTGGTAGAGGGAGGAAACGATCTGAATCGACGTCAGTGGAAGCAGTGGCCACAGCAATGGAGGAGGAGACGAGTGGTGGTGTGCAAACGTGTAGTGCACGGAGAATTGCCCGAACAATGGACATACCCGTCAGCACGGTGCTTTAAATCGTAAAACATCCTTCTTTGATATCCATTCAAAATAACCCATGTGCACGAGTTGCATCCTGTTGACCTGCCAGCAAGTGTTTGATTTAGAATTTCTTGCTCACGTAGAAGTGGACAATGATTTACAGTGGAAGATTTTGTGGACAGACGAAGCCCACTTCCATCTGACAGGATAGGTCAATACACAGAATTGTGGAATATGGGCAAGGGAAAATCCACACGCAAATCAAACAGTACCACCTCATCCTGAAAAGGTCACTGTGTTCTGCAGGTTTACGGCATAATTCATCATAGGGCCATATTTTTTCAAAGATGCAAGTGCTTCCGGTCCTGTTACCTGTACCGTCACTGGTAAGCGCTATGAGTGTCTTTTGTGCAACCACGTCATTTCAGCTCTCCAACAGCGTGGATGCGGATGGGATCATTTTTACGCAAGATGGCGCACCTCCGCAAATTGCAAATCCAGTTAAGCAGCTGCTGACGCGCCATTTCGGAAATGGTAAAATTACCAGCTGCCATTTCCCTACAGCCTGGCCCTCCCCATCACCTGATCTTAATCCGTGTGAATTCTGGCTGTGGAGATATCTGAAAGATCTTGTATTCATTGTTCTGATTGAAAACTTAGCGCCGGCCGGAGTGGCCGAGCGGTTCTAGGCGCTACAGTCTGGAATCGCGCTGCTGCTACGGCCGCAGGTTGAATCCTTCCTCGGGCATGCATGTGTGTGATGTCCTTAGGTTAGTTAGGTTTAAGTAGTTCTAAGTTCTAGGGGACTAACGACCTCAGAAGTTAAGTCCCCATAGTGCTCAGAGCCATTTGAACCATTTTTTTTTTTTTTTTGAAAACTTAGCTGCATTGAAAGCACGCATTGCGCAACACATTCTGAACGTGACCCCGGAAACGCTTCGATCAGTTGTGGAACATTCTGTTTCTCGATTAAAATTTGTTGCAGAAAACGGTGGACAACATATTGAACATATTTTTCGCCAGTCTCACGGACATTAATAGGCCGCGCGGGATTAGCCGAGCGGTCTCAGACGCTGCATTCATGGACTGTGCGGCTGGTCCCGGCGGAGGCTCGAGTCCTCCCTCGGGCATGGGTGTGTGTGTTTGTTTTTAGGATGATTTAGGTTAAGTAGTGTGTAAGCTAAGGGACTGATGACCTTAGCAGTTAAGTCCCATAATATTTCACATTCAAGGACATTAATAATCCGATTTGATTTTGATTGATGCTTTTTATGCGGTTTTTGGCCTCAGTACAATTGAAAACCGATGTGATTGATGCTTTTTATGATGTTTTTGGCCTCAGGGTACTTAAAAACCGATGTGAGTAATGCTTTTTATGCGATTTTTGGCCTCAGGACAATTAAAAACCGATTTTTCCCACCCGATGTGATATGACCTTGCCGTGGTAGATGGACTTACGTAACTCACAGTATCACACCTGTACACCAATGCACACTGAGTAGTACAGATTTTTTAAAGTCAAACGCACATCTTAGGGATTGTTGTATGATTCATTTGTCATTTTTAGTTGGCCACTATTAAATTATGATGCTTACAGCGCCATCTATTGCTACATTTTATAACTATTTATTTTTCTTCAGTCATACGTTTTCCCCCTCTCCGATAATATTCCGTTGCAATTTGACGTCATTCTCACCAGTAGTGTTATTTCTACAGCGGTTTGAAAGTTTAACTTTAATGATAATCACCCTGTATTAATATTGTGTATAAGGAGTATCTTATGTATTATATCTCAGGTTGCGTTATTAACAAAGGTCTGTGTGTGGATGAAGTGATGTGAAATATATAAATAAATTACTAAAGGCATCCTAAATTTGACCAAGTGAGCACTCTTACAAATATAATGTACAATACTCAGAAAAATATGTTAGATTTTCTCTAGTCAGATTTGAGCCGAACTTGCAGCAATGCAGTCTCAGAACTGCCAGTGCAGTGTGTTGTTTAGCGGGAGCACAAGCTGTTGTAGTTCAAATGGTTCAAATGGCTCTGAGCACTATGGGACTTAACATGTATGGTCATCAGTCCCCTACAACTTAGAACTACTTAAACCTAACTAACCTAAGGACATCACACAACACCCAGTCATCACGAGGCAGAGAAAATCCCTGACCCCGCCGGGAATCGAACCCGGGCGTGGGAAGCGAGAACGCTACCGCACGACCGCTGTTGTAGTTGCACAACTGTAGGCGCTGGTATCCGTAGGTTAATATGAATACATCCATGAGTTGCATTTAATTCGATTTACTGAATCAATATAATCTTCGTTTTAGATTGGTAGCACATACGAAGGTTGCAGCAATTGATACACAGGGCAATTACTGAGCCACGTGGCAAAAGTTAGGAATGTTCATCATATTTGCCAATATGTAACAAGTTATTGTTTTAGGTTCTGTAAATTTTCTTATGTAAAGAAGAGAAACGAAAGAAAAATCAATAAAATGTGCTCCATCTTTCCATAAATTCATAGAAAAAACCCTTAAATTAAGTTTTGTCCCTAGATAATATTGTCTTATTGGTCACGGTTTTGTCTATTATATTATTGTGGAATAAACGTATTAATGGTTGAGGAGTTTTATGTTCCATAAATATAATTTTGTTACACATCTGGTGAAATTTTCTTATAAAAATAAGCTGACTCATGCAACACACTTTTTATTTCATATAAGCACCTGAGTTAAATTTTATCCATTTCTATAGGATGAGAGATCATGTTTATATCACGCTTTAAAAAAGTTATGAGCTTCAGTCTCAATGTTTAATCGCATTTATCACATTACGAAACGGCGTGTTCCGAGAGGAGGTGCTTCGATCACAGGGCAAGGAAATCTTTGGGGCGCTTCGGTGTACAATTAGCGAAGGAACAACGAGAAATGTTGTAGATGCGTACTGCGGCCGGCTGATGGAAACCATCCACAGGTGCTAAGATTGACTGCACACAATACGCCGGACCACCGATGGAAGATGTGGATCCGGTGAGCAAGCAGAACGCTGTTGGTACCAAGAAAGCCGGTAAGTCTGACCTTTTCTGGTGCAACAGCACTGATTATTTTAATTTACGTCAGATTGTGAGAGTTTAAATGGGTTTTGCCCGGTGAGAGGAGCATGGTATCTCGATCCACTCCGTGTGTGTAGTAATGTGATCACCATTATTAAACATTGTGGTTCAAGCCATGAACTACCAAAATCCCTTGAGTTTTCTCATAAATTCAAAGTTGTCCAGGAATTTCATTAGAGAAGAGCTTTTTATTTTCGCTTGGGGAATCTGTAAACTGACCATCGCTGTATTTAAATTGATCTTAAAGAGATAGCCGAGGAATTACACAGTTAAGGAGTAACAGCATAGCATTACAATCTGGGGCAACGTCGCTTAGTGCGCACCAGTAGTACTGAACTAACGTATAACCGATTTCAGAAAAATCTGCTCCTCACAGTGTTGTTTCCGGGTTTTACACCATTAATATAATTTTGACCATAGAGTTTTAGCAGGTGGTACACGCGTCTTAATCATGGTATCTCAGTACTATCTTTTGAGCGACTCTAATAACTTCTCGCACTTGAATAACACGTATACAGAAACAACGTTGTTCAGACGTTCAAAATATGCACATGTTCCTCTTGTTAAAGAACGTGTCTAAACCTGCAATGGGACCACTTTATTTCAGAGTTCGTTGTTTGCGAGCAATACACTTTCATTGACTGCGGTAAACAGTTATTAAGAGTCGAAAATTGGTTCTGGATATAAAAAGTATGCTAATACATCAACAATGTTTAAACTGGTAAAATATAAAACGATGTAAACTTATTATACAAAACAATGAATGATAGTAACTGTAGAACTGATAATATCACGGGCCAGTTAAATTGTTTGCGAAAAATATCTTCAGAGCGTGTTCTGTTCAGTTTAATTAAACCAGTGTATTGGGAATTGAGAAAGAGAAACACGTGTTTTAAAAGCAACGGTGCATTTCATAGTTATTAGTGAATTGTGTTGTCATGAATGTCTTTGTTCTTTAATCTTTCGTATTATCTGTGACATGTAACGAAACCTACTCAGTGTTTTATTCGTCATTAGTTTCTGTTCCAAGTGTGGCACTTCTTAGCATGCCCTAATTGGCAAGGACAAAGTTAACTTGCTGGAAGTATTTTTTTTCCCACGCGGTACTGCTGGTAATTTGTGTGTACTATGTACTTTTAAAAGTAAACTAAATTAATAGCAATATACAGTGTGCTTACATGGTCGTCGTGATGATCACTGCTTGATAATAGCGATGATATTCACCGGAGATTGATAATGCAGCTTCTCGTAGATAGTAGGCGAACCTCTGTACCACCTAACTTTCGGAAGAGGCTCCAGCTGAGCAGAATTACGAAGTGGAAAGAACAATGGAACAGTCATACTTTCAGAAACAGTTTACAGAAAAATATATGATGGAATTTTTCGTGAGACCTCTTGTTCTCCAGGGTATTACGTTGTGGCAGACAGTTACAGGCGACTACCTATATCTGAATAACTGAAATGCAACGAAACCATGTATTGGGAATGACAAACGATACCAACTGATACATTATTCCTAAAATATGACAAATGCTTGTTGGCTGGAATACTCCCTGCCCCTGTAAGCTTGATTTTCGTGACGCAAACAGCGTAGTCAAAGGTCTAGGTTCGGCTGGAATGTTTCGGTTTGGTAGTTGCCGAAAGCAACGAATGAGAGAACGAAATATTGATCTGTAAAGCATCCCAATATTCGCTACGCATTTAACGGACTTTTCGTTATAAAGACGAAAACTAGAAAGTTAAATTTAAAAAGGCCGTCTTATGTATCTGTCGACCGCTTTGGTGTATATCACAGGTATCGTACGTGAGCAATAGAAAATGAAACCACTATGTAACTCTTCCTCATTTATTTAATTTTCCTGCAGAGGCACATACATTAAAGCAAGAAGAAACAACGCTTAATGATCAGTTGCGGAAGTGGTTCAATGACGAGCAAGTTTTTCTGTACAAAGTAGACACGCTCAGGGCTATTTTCAGACTGAAAATTCCGGATGTGGAATTAAGTGGTTGCTCTCACGTAGATATAGCTGCCAGCGCTATGGCACCCTTTGTGCCAGGGTGGTAAGCCGTAGTACGTTACGGGGGCGCGAGAATGTTTGAGATCAAAGACGCGTGGGAGGTGCAACCCTATGGCATCCCGGTGACACTTCTCCCTCCGGCATTCAGGAATGCGACCTTGTTTCTCACACTCGGCCCGCCTTCTAAGTTAGGAAGGCACTTCGTAGGAGGAGGAATGTATCCAGTCACACAGATTTTTTAGGAACGCCCCATGGTGTAACGGAATCGATTCTTTGTTTTTTCGACACAAACTGGGGAACTTTCTTTCCTTTCCTGCTCTTGGCTAAAGTTGCAAATTGAACGGGGGACGGGGGAGCAATGAATCTCTGCTATGTCAGAACGAGCAAGAAAGAACTAGTATTAGCCATTAAATTCGCCAGGAATTCCCATACGTCTGAAAAACAAAGTGTCTAGGGTTTCTCCGAGTAACGCCAATGCTGCGAAGCACATATGTTGCCGTCACAGTTTTGTGCTTGTAACAATAAAAGATTGTTTGATCTATAGGGTAGGAGCTACAAAGGATCTTAAATAAACACGTTCAGTGCCAAGCCTAGAACAGCGCAACCGTCGTAGGCTATGGATAAATCTGATGTAGGAACATCTTAAGAACTACACAATGTGATCAAAAGTATCCGGACACCTGGTTAAAAATGATTTACAAGTTCGTGGCGCCCTCCATCGGTAATGCTGGAATTCAGTATGGTGTTGGCCCACCCTTAGCCTTTATGACAGCTTCAACTCTCTCAGACATACGTTCAATCAGGTGCTGCAAGGTTTCTTGGAGACTAGCAGTCCATTCTTCACGAAGTGCTGCACTGAGGAGAGGTATCGATGTCGGCCAGTGAGGCCTGGCACGAAGTCGGCGTTCCAAAACATCCCAAAGATGTTCTACAGATTTCAGGTCAGGATTCTGTGCAGTTCAGTCCATTACAGGGATGTTATTGTCGTGCAACCACTCCGCCATAGGCCGTGCATTATGAACAGCTTCGCGATCGTGTCCAAAGATGCAATCGCCATCCCCGAATTGCTCTTCAACAGTGGGAAGCAAGAATGTGCTTAAAACATCAATGTAGGCCTGTGTTGCGATAGTGCTACACAAAACAACAAGGGACGCAAGCACCCTCCATGAAAAACACGCCGGCCGGAGTGGCCGAGCGGTTCTAGGCGCTACAGTCTGGAACCGCGCGACCGCTACGGTCGCAGGTTCGAATCCTGCCTCGGACATGGATGTGTGTGATGTCCTTAGGTTAGTTAGGTTTAAGTAGTTCTAAGTTATAGGGGACTGATGATCTCAGATGTTAAGTCCCATAGTGCTCAGAGCCATTTGAACCATTTGAAAAACACGACCACACCATAATACCACCGCCTCCGAATTTTACTGCTGACACTACACACGGTGGCAGATGACGTTCACCGGGTATTCGCCATACCCACACCCTGCCATCGGACAGCCACATTGTGTACCGTGATTTGTCACTCCACACAAAGTTTTTCCACTGTTCAATCGTCCAATGTTTACGATCCTTACACCAAGCAAGGCGTCGTTTGGCATTCACAGGCGTGATGTGTGGCTTATGAGCAGCTGCTCGACCATGAAATCCAAGTTTTCTCACCTTCTGCCTAACTGTCATAGTACTTGCAGGGGATCATGATGAAGTTTGGAATTCCTGTGTGATGGTCTGGATAGGTGTCTGCCTATCACACATTATGACCCTCTTCAACTGTCACGGTCTCTGTCAGTCAACAGGCTTGGTGGGCCTGTACGCTTTTGTGCTGTGCGTGTCCCTTCACGTTTCCACTTTCCTATCACATCGGTAACAGTGGACCTAGCGAAGTTTAGGCGTGTGGAAATCTCGCGTACGGACGTATGACACAAGTGACATCCAATCAACTGACCGCGTTCGAAGTCCTTGAGTTCCGCGGAGTGCCACATTCTGGTCCCGGACGGTGTCTAATGACTAATAAGGTCGCTGATTTGCAGTAGGCAGCACAGTGCACCTGATATGAGAAACGCATATTTTTGGGGGTGTCCGGATACTTTTGATCACATAGTGTATCAGTCCGTAGCACAGTATACAATGGTAGAGTCACAAGTAAACAGCTGAAGAGCAGACGAAGCGCCGCGCGTTGTGACCATGCTGTTAGAGTCTCCATGTCACGGATTGCGTGGCCCCTCCCGTTGGAGGTTCGAGTCCTCCCTCGGGCAAGGGTGTGTATGTGTGTGTGCGTGTGCGTGTGTGTGTGTGTGTGTGTGTGTGTGTGTGTGTGTGTGTGTGTGTGTGTGTGTGTGTGTGTGTATGTATGTTGTTCTTAGCAGAAGTAGTCTGTAAGTCTAGGAACCGATGACCACAGCAGTTTGGTCCCTTAGTAATTAACTCACATTTGAACATCTGAGCAAAGTGGTTCAAAATGCTCTGAGCACTATGGGACTTAACTTCTGAGGTCATCAGTCCCCTAGAACTTAGAACTACTTAAACCTAACTAACCTAAGGACATCACACACATCCATGCCCGAAGCAGGATTCGAACTTGCGACCGTAGCAGTAGCGCGATTCCGGACTGAAGCGCCTAGAACCGCTCGGTCACAACGGCCGGCAAACAATTTCGTGACGGTGATACAAACTTCTGGTGTACCAAGATGATGATGATCCACGATAAACACAGTAATGGCTTGCGGAGCCGGCACTGTTGTTCGATAACCACAAGAGGTTTTTTTCACAAGAAACGATATGAGAGCGGCGCTTACGGAGGCATCATTGTTGGTGCCGTCGACGGTGTAACGTCAGTATATGCCCAAAATATGACAAGCGTAAAGAAGAGGGTTACAGTGTTAAATTCTTCTGATTACAACTGGATAATAAATTCAGTTCTCATGAGGCATATCACAGAACTGAAGAGCATAAACAAATCTTTACTTGTAGTGCGGATGTTGTCAGACGCAGGTGATGCAAAAAATCATACTTAGCTTGCTTTCATTCCATAATGCCGCACGGAATCATTTTTGGGATAACGCATCAAGTCAGGCTAGTCTTTAGAATCGAAAACTTCATAATACGGATTTTTGGTTATGTGGAATCTACGTCCTGTAGAGGACTGTCTAAGGAACTGAGGATACTTCCCAGTATATCTTCTTCTTAATGGATCCGTCCATAGTTTTATCAACCCAATAGTTCAGTTCACGGAATCAATACTAGAAATAAGAATAATCTTACAAAGATTTATACAGAAAAACAAATTTTTAATAAGCTTTCACCGGCCATAAAAATTTAATTGGTAATAAAGTTCAGTTTAACAGGAGCCTTTAGGAATTGTGGGCCGACTCCTTCTCCATTGACGAACTTCCTAGCACAACCATTTAATGTATATATTAACATGTTACGTAAAATCTGACGCCTGTGCATTTTCAGTGCAGCAGTGTGATCAATTTCAATACGTGTTGTACACAGATTTTTTCTGCTATGCGTGACTACAGCAGCCAAAGAATTAAGATATGAAAAACAATGTATCGTACATTTACTTTCTTTGGGGCAAAACATTACCTCTTAAATGAAACTGTTCCAAGTTTTTGACTTATTCCATATATATGAGGACCATTTCACTTCGGATCTGTGTAATGGACATCAGCATCTCTCTCAAATGTATTATCTGATCTTGATTTTTATGACATGTCCTACATCATTAAGGATCTCTCCTATATGAAACTATATAATAAAATGTCCCCCCCTCGTGATCCATGGACCTTGTCGTTGGTGGCGAGGCTTGCGTGCCTCAGCGATACAGATAGCCGTACCGTAGGTGCAACCACAACGGATGGGTATCTGTTGAGAGGCAGACAAACGTGTGGTTCCTGAAGAGGGGCAGCAGCCTTTTCAGAAGTTGCAGGGGCAACTGTCTGGATGATTGACTGATCTGGCCTTGTAACACTAGCCAAAACGGCCTTGCTGTGCTGGTACTGCGAACGGCTGAAAGCAAGGGGAAACTACAGCCGTAATTTTTCCTGAGGGCATGCAGCTTTACTGTATGATTAAATGCAGATGGCGTCCTCTTGGGTAAAATATTCCGGAGGTAAAATAGTCCCCCATTCGGATCTCCGGGCGGGGACTACTCAAGAGGACGTCGTTATCAGGAGAAAGAAAACCGGCGTTCTACGGATCGGAGCGTGAAATGTCAGATCCCTTAATCGGGCAGGTAGGTTAGAAAATTTAAAAAGGGAAATGGATAGGTTAAAGCTAGATATAGTGGGAATTAGTGAAGTTCAGTGGCAGGAGGAACAAGACTTTTGTTCAGGTGAATGCAGAGTTATAAATACAAAATCAAATGGGGGTAATGCAGGAGTAGGTTTCATAATAAATAAAAAAATAGGAGTGCGGGTAAGCTAGTACAAACAGCACAGTGAACGCATTATTGTGGCAAAGATAGACACGATGCCCACGCCTACTTCAGTAGTACAAGTTAATATGCCAACTAGCTCTGCAGATGACGAAGAAATTGATGAAATGTATGATGAGATAAAATAAATTATTCAGATAGTGAAGGGAGACGAAAATTTAATAGCCATGGATGACTGGAATTCGATAGTAGGAAAAGGGAGAGAAGGAAACGTAGTAGGTGAATATGGATTGGGGGTAAGAAATGAAAGAGGAAGCCGCCTGGTAGAATTTTGCACAGAGCATAACTTAATCATAGCTAACACTTGGTGGTTCAAGAATCATGAAAGAAGGTTGTATACATGGAAGAAGCCTGGAGATACTAGAAGGTATCAGATAGATTATATAATGATAAGACAGAAATTTAGGAACCAGATTTTAAATTGTAAGACATTTCCAGGGGCAGATGTGGACTCTGACCACAATCTATTGGTTATGAACTGTAGATTAAAACTACAGAAACTGCAAAAAGGTGGGAATTTAAGGAGATGAGACCTAGATAAACTGAAAGAACCAGAGGTTGTACAGAGTATCAGGGAGAGCATAAGGGAACAATTGACAGGAATGGGGGAAAGAAATACAGTAGATGAAGAATGGGTAGCTTTGAGGGATGAAGTAGTGAAGGCAGCAGAGGATCAAGTAGGCAAAAAGACGAAAATTAGTAGAAACCCTTGGGTAACAGAAGAAATATTGAATTTAATTGATGAAAGGACAAAATATAAAAATACAGTAAATAAAACAGGCAAAAAGAAATACGAACGTCTCAAAAATGAGATTGACGGGAAGTGCAAAATGGCTAAGCAGGGATGGCTAGGGGACAAATGTAAGGATGTAGAGGCTTATCTCACTAGGGGTAAGATAGATACTGCCTACAGGAAAATTAATGAGACCTTTGGAGAAAAGAGAACCACTTATATGAATATGAAGAGCTCAGATGTAAACCCAGTTTTAAGCAAAGAAGGGAAAGCAGAAAGGTGGAAGGAGTATATAGAGGGTCTATACAAGGGCGATGTACTTGAGGACAATATTATGGAAATGGAAGAGGATGCAGATGAAGATGAAATGCGAGATATGATACAGCGTGAAGAGTTTGACAGAGCACTGAAAGACCTGAGCCGAAACAAGGCCCCGCGAGTAGACAACATTCCATTAGAACTACTGACAGCCTTGGGAGAGCCAGTCCTGACAAAACTCTACCATCTGGTGTGCAAGATGTATGAGACAGGCGAAATTCCCTCATACTTCAAGAAGAATATAATAATTCCAATACCAAAGAAAGCAGGTGTTGACAGATGTGAAAATTACCGAACTATCAGTTTAATAAGTAATATCTGCAAAATACTAACGCGAATTCTTAAGAGACGAATGGAAAAACTGGTAGAAGCCGACCTCGGGGAAGATCAGTTTGTATTCCGTAGAAATATTGGAACACGTGAGGCCATACTGACCCTACGACTTATCTTAGAAGAAAGATTAAGGAAAGGCAAACCTACGTTTCTAGCGTTTGTAGACTTAGAGAAAGCTTTTGACAATGTTGACTGGAATACTGTCATTAAAATTCTAAAGGCGGCAGGGGTAAAATACAGGGAGCGAAAGGCTATTTACAATTTGTACAGAAACCAGATGGCAGTTATAAGAGTTGAGGGGCATGAAAGGGAAGCAGTGGTTGGGAAGGGAGTGAGACAGGGTTGTAGCCTCTCCCCGATGTTATTAAATATGTATATTGAGCAAGCAGTACAGGAAACAAAAGAAAAATTCGGCGTAGGTATAAAAATCCATGGAGAAGAAATAAAAACTTTGAGGTTCGCCCGATGACATTGTAATTCTGTCAGAGACAGCAAAGGACTTGGAAGAGCAGTTGAACGGAATGGACGGTGTCTTGATAGGAGGATATAAGATGAACATCAACAAAAGCAAAACAAGGATAATGGAATGTAGTCGACTTAAGTCGAGTGATGCTGAGGGAATTAGATTAGAAAACGAGACACTTAAATTAGTAGAGGAATTTTGCTATTTGGGATGCAAAGTAACTGATGATCGTTGAAGTAGAGAGGATATAAAATGTAGACTGGCAGTGGTAAGGAAAGCGCTTCTGAATAAGAGAAATTTGTCAACATCGAGAACAAATTTAAGTGTCAGGAAGTCGTTTGTGAAAGTATTTGTATGGAGTATATCCATGTATGGCGATAAATTGTTTGGACAAGAAGAGAATAGAAGCTTTCGAAATGTGGTGCTACAGAAGAATGCTGAAGATTAGATGGGTAGATCACATAACTAATAAGGAAGTATTGAATGGAATTGGGGAGAAAAAGAGCTTGTGGGACAACTTGACTAGAATAAGGGATAGGTTGGTAGGACATGTTCTGAGGCATCAAGGGATCACCAATTTAGTATTGGAGGGCAGCGTGGAGGGTAAAAATCGTAGAGGGAGACCAAGAGATGAATACACCAAACAGATTCAGAAGGATGTAGATTGCAGTAGGTATTGGGAGATGAAGAAGATGGCACAGGATAGAGTAGCATGGAGAGCTGTATCAAACCAGTCTCAGGACTGATGACCACAACAACAACAACAACAACAACAGCAACAATAATAATAAAAGGAAACTATATAATAAAAATCCCATCTATAGTTGCGAACTCTTTAATCTCTGTGTCTGACAGGGATATCTAGTTTCGTGTTTCGTCGATGTAACCAGTCTAAAACTTCATGAACAGCTACGACACTTAACTACGAATGAAACAAGTTCGTAGATCATTGTTTCTACGTACGTACTATGCTAATACTGTGCGAGTGGTAGGAGAGGTAAACTTCATCAAACGATCGAAAGACTGAACGAGTAATGAGACTTAACAACGAAACATCATGTTAAATGACGCAACACTTGCCCGGGAAAGGCAAAGGTCTCGAGTTCGAATCTCAGTCCGGCAAACAGTTTTAGTCTGCCAGGAAGTTTTAGCAGCGGACACTTCGCTGCAGAGTGAAAATTTCATTCTGGATCATATTAAATGTTTAATCTGTCCCTCTTGCGGCAGCTTACTAACTGACCTGCTTAAACATCAGGAATAGTATCCATGATGAGGTGCAATCATTTATTCGACCAGTCATTCGCTGTGTATTTCGGGATTCAGGCGCTTACTGCAAATTAAGTTGTATTTCCAAGAATGCTGTACATGTGCCGATAGGAAAAAAATGTCTTGATATGTTTGTTTTCGTTTTTCCGATGATGTTAGTATAGATATCCGACAATGTTGTAGTTGTCGGAACCTAGTATTAAGACGTGACCAGTGACTTTAAAACTGAAAATTCTGATCCAAAGAGGTTTTCAGTCGATATTCGATGGAAGCATCATCGCGGCAGCTGAATTGATTCCGATAGTGTTTCGACGAAGTCGTTACTGCAGCAGGCGGCTTCGATCTGGGGCTGGAATGCCTATCTCAAGAACTAGCTTGGGCCGTATTACCATACCCACGTGCAGCCACCAAAATCCTATATTGGTCTTCGATGTTAAACTCAAATATTAAACATTTATTTTTTATTTCAAGTAAGAATAAAATCAATAATTGAAAGAAAATTCTCCATTGTCCGATTATGATGTCTTTCGAAAATTTACTAACTCATTTGCTATTCATAATTTATATCTGTGTTTTAAAAAATGGTTCAAATGGCTCTGAGCACTATGCGACTTAACGTCTGAGGTCATCAGTCGCCTAGAACTTAGAACTACTTAAACCTAACTAACCTAAGGACATCACACACATCCATGCCCGAGGCAGGATTCGAACCTGCGACCGTAGCGGTCGCTCGGATCCAGACTGTAGCGCCCAGAACCGCACGGCCACTCCGGCCGGCTGTCTGTGTTTTATATAGACCCTCACAACACCCGCTATTTGAAATAAGTGAGAAATTCACTTAAGCGGACAACGTGTTTTGACACATAATGACGTGCGTACCTCCAGCGTTCTATTAATATGGAAACATACTAAATGAAGCCGTTAGTTAGGTTCTACTTACATCTCTTCCCAATTAAAGAGACGTTTATGGATTTCTGAGATATCTAGTGTTTAGGTGAAAAAATCTCACTAAATTACTGCTAAGAAAGGGAACACAGTGATGTGATCGTAACTTAGTGTAATGATTGTTTTATTTATTTATTCGTACTTTAATAATATGGCAGAACAGTCTAAGAAACCGAAATTAATTTGCTGACTACAGATGATCGGCTCTAATAATCAGATCTAGCTCTTTCATACTCAGACACAGAATACTGCTGTTCCGCCTGGCCAGACAGTGCTCACACTAAAATAGTTGACACACGGCTCTGTCAAGAAGTGCGCTTTATCTCAGGGTGTATTCGACCCACAAAAACACCGACTGGCTACCGGTAATTATATTCCACCACCAACGATAAGACGATCAGTTATGCTGAACGTGTTGAGAAGAATAAACAACCCTGAATGACCAATTCATTCAGATATTTCATTACTAGACCCAGCTACTGATGTCTAGAAAACCGTCGTCGCGCAAAGTAGTCATCCTACAGAACAGTAGCTTCAAGATGTAATTAGCCAGGAACAATCAGTGACAGGAACCATCTTGCATGAAGCAGCACCAACTAACCAGAACTCCCTGAGAGTTTTCATCTACCACAACGACAATGGTGCATGCTGAATCGGATCAGAACTGAATGGGGCAAATGTGGAGCACTGATGCACCAATAGGGATGGAAATCCTACCCTAAATGTGACTGTGGTGAAGAACAGCTAACGCCACATAAGAGTTGCATGTTTCCTCAGAATGTTCAAAGGAACAATGGAGGACATTCACAGTTCGTCTGTAGAAGCTTCAGACTGGATTTCCAACCTGGACTCGAACCTATGAACCCATTATAAACTTCAGACTGAGTGTATCTGTAAGAAATGCGTATATTTCTTGTAAATAGTTGTATATATTTCTGTCATCATACTGTAAATAAATAAATAATTCGCTGGCTGCTAATTCCTTGAAAAACAGCTACATTACGTATAGATTAACTACCCAATACTGTCATAAGAAAACTTGTAGTCGACTGAGATTGAACTCAGATTTCCCGCTTTCACCCAATAAATTTTTGAATAGTTCTTACCGCTGTGGATCGTAAACAGTGTCTATTCTTTCAGACATGCATGCGAGTGCAGGTCATGTCAGTTACATGCCTAAATAACATATACATGTATAAGCAATTAAAAAGGAGGGTAGGATTAGATGCAGAAAGGGCTGAAAGTTACTTGTAACGAGGTCCTACATACGAAAATGGCAGTGTAGTCATGATGTGTTACGGTTCGTTGTTTAGCCTTGTGTGACATATATTCATATCATTATAGGCGGAAAAAGCGTGTGAAGCTATAACACTGGAAGAAACAAATTTTGTAACAAAATGTAAATACAGAATAAGATGAAAAATGCTGCCTTGATGTAATCCTTGGCTGTGGTGTCAACTATCAAGAAGGTGAAAAAACATTGTGCATCACGTCACATGGCTACAATTATTTCATGAACAAATCAGTCATGTGTAGTATACTGAAAATAGTTTCTAAACGAAAGTGTTCTTTTTATTGTGGATGCTCTTGAACTCCATGCCTGCTCCTTTAACGCTTAATGTTGAATAAAATCCTCTACCACTCACAAATGGTGGTTTATTTGAATGACAAGTGTTTTAGGGTTTGTGCCCATTTTCGGGTGATTATACGCTTTAGTGTTACCACATTCAATGTTTGTTCACTGTTCAACCTAAACGGCAAGTTACATGATCTGACTAGAGAGACATAAGAGAAACTATTTGAAATGGGGTGAAGTGAAATTTCCGATTCCGCCATTTGGAGCTGTGGGTGTTTGTCGAATCGTTGGCTTCGTTTGAGCACAGGTCTAGTGAAATTTCCGATACGAGATGGTTTTAATGGTTGATCGTTATTGACTCAATATCACGCTTGCTTGATTTTTACGTTAGTATTCGTTTTGGTATCTCTTTAGTATTAGCACTGTCGTATATTTAGTTTGACACCGCCAAAACCCCCTGGTACCCGTGTTTCTCACGCTCTTGAGCAATGGGATTCTGTTGGTTGAAACATCTAGCTCACAACACATGGAGCTAATAATTAACCGTCGTCTGATGTGGTTGTTAGAACAGGAAACTACTTAGCCGTTCACAGTGTGGTTTCCGTAGATTTCGGTCTGCTGTCGACAATTAGACCCTGCTAGAGGCGGCTATTCAGCATACTTTCCTACGTAAACATCACTGTATTGGCATGTTCTTTGATACCAGTAAGGCATGTGACAGTACGTGGAGACACAGTATTCCCGCGCAGCTGCATCAATGGGAATTTCGTGGCCACCTCCCCATCTTCATACGGTCTTTCCTGTCCCAGCGGTTTTTTAGGACTCGAGTTGGTGACAAGCTGTCATATCGATCTGAGCAGGAGAGTGGTGTCCCCCAGGACAGTATGTTAACCCTTTCAGACATTCTGGTTATAATTGTGTACATTAACGTTTACTGTGTCTTACCTGCAACCGAAGCATTTTCTCCTAATGTAAACCTGAGGTACACATTTGAGATTGTTCAACCTTTTCGTCAGGCGCAAGTGCCACCAACTGTTGGGCATCACTATGAAAATATCAGTAAGTCAGTGTAGCAGTGCGCAACAGCTCGTGACTGACAGAATACGCGGATGTGGTTGGTTCGCTATATTCCAGTGTATAATTCTGTTATAGTTATTTTGCATGGTAACTGCTTAATGATCATTTTGCTATTTATTACAATAGAGAATATTTCTTAATTAGTTATTTTATTCCATAAAATGAAGCAAACTGTACAACGTATGTTTTGAAAACGGGTACATATTTTTGTGTAAATCTTGATCCTAAACTCATTAAAAAATCACCTAAGAGCATTACCACATAAAGACAAATTTTCCTTCCTCCAGAAGAAATTCAGGTCTGAAAGTGTTAAGTATTACCCTCGTTGTCATAGCCATCAACAGTAGCACGTTTATGGTAAGGAGTCCTGTACTACTTACTTGTGGACTATTTTGCTATTACTGTTCCTCTTCCAATGCTAGAACAACAAGCCGTCAGTTGCAACTTACATTGCGGAGGCTGGAGGAGAGTCCCCCCCCCCCCCTGTTGGGTTGCCCCCCCCTCCACCCCCGTTGGTCAGCCCTTTCGTCCCCCTCGACGCCTCACGTCCACCACAGGAGACAGTTCAAACGCTATATTATTTCTATCCAGATCATAACTAATATGTGTACCAAATTTGATTGAAATCCTTCTACGGATTTAGGATGAGCTTTCTACCCACGGTTTTACCCATTTATGCACATGTCATATATATTTCACATATTTTTGAAGTACTTCATATGTTTTTGTAAAATATTTCACCTGTAATTCTAGCGAATGTCGCCTTCATGCTTCAACTTGCCGCGCGGGATTAGCCGAGCGGTCTCAGGCGCTGCAGTCACGGACTGTGCGGCTGGTCCCAGCGGAGGTTCGAGTCCTCCCTCGGGCATGGGTGTGTGTGTTTGTCCTTAGGATAATTTAGGTTAAGTAGTGTGTAAGCTTAAGGACTGATGACCTTAGCAGTTAAGTCCCATAAGATTTAACACACATTTTTTGTTTGTTTGTTTCAACTTCACGCAGCTCAATCTTTATAAGGTCATATCTCCTGAACTGTGCCGTATAATGATATAATTTTACTGGTACATTCAGAGTTCTATATGAAGACTGACTGCAATACGTGTCGCTAATACAGTTAGTAGTAAAAAAGTAACAACTTAAAAAGTCCCTTCATGCGACAGTTTTACTACATGAACAGCGAAAGTGTGGTAAGCGACAAACTTTTTTCGTTTCATCATTTTGGGGGTGCTGGCTCATTCTCAAATACTGGATGAATAAATTATGGGTATCGCCCGTCGTGGCCTATACTGCTTCTTCACCCCATGCCCACATCTCTGAAAGGTACATGTTTCTTAACCCCACATTGACGCTTCCGAGACAGTGATATGTATACCAAGTCCAGTTGAAATTGGTCCAGTGGTTTAAGAGATGATGTGAAACACACATACATCAATTTTGTAATATGTATGGACACTATTCTCAAAGAACATTTTTAAAGTGGTTGTCGGTTAGTATGCAATATAAATTTTCGTTCCCTGCCGCCCTATCAGATGTGTGAGCGAAGCATATTACAGGAAAAGAGTGATTTTAACCCTCCGGTTTAAGTAGTATTAATATTAGTCACTCCTGCGTGATATCACATCAGGATTCTATGAGGTCGTTACTGAGCAGCAGCGCAAAGTGACAGCTGGAAAACGGGATTTGCCAAGGATGTTCGTCCACCAGCAAAATCCGCCTCTCCCTGGCCACAGAAAGTCCGGGCACGTTCCCTACAGCTGCTACAAAGTGGGGGTTCCGACAGGAGAAAAGAAAAACTGTTTCAAATAATAACGGAAAGAGATTTATATCGTAGAGGCTGGCGTGCTTTGTGATTTAATATCTACAAATTTATTGCAAAACTGTTGCCAGGTTGAATGTAATACATTTTTGTGAAACATATTAGATGTTGAAATAGAATGAGAAAAATGTTTATTTCGTTAAACACTGTTTTGTTAAATATTTTGGTCCCGTGCAGTATACAGAGCGCTTCTCAAGAAATAATGAGGTATCTGAAACTATGTTAGGAAAAAGTGTGGGCCTGATAGTTGCGAGAATGAGAGATGATCAGTCATTCATTGATTTCTGGGTAGTCTGGTTAACTGTCAGCTTTAACTGTTTTGTATCGTGTAAGCACTGTGATTCAGAGCAAAAGTATATTAGCTGTAGAGAATGTTATTAACAGACACACGAAACTTCTATGGCAAAATCTTGGAGTGTACAGAACTATCCACAATTTTGTCAGAGAACAGATATGGCCACGTACGTGCAGCAGAGGATCTCACATTACGTAGGTCAGTTTTCGTCTCATTCATATTATATGCTCATCGAAGTGCTCTACATCGCGCCGACATACGATAGTACCATGTGCTACGGGTCGACGCCGAAGCTGCTAGTGGTAGAGGCTAAAATTTTAGTCGAACATTTTTGTGAGCTTCTACTCGACGGATATACCTGACACTGGGGGTCGCTTTCAGGCGCTCAGTAGAATGGTGTCGTACTATCTTCAGAAAGTAAGCTGCACATTAGGACTGTTGATATTTTTGAAAGTATTGACTATCCAATATATCGGTATTCAAACAAATTTATATCGTATATGTATATATCGATGGAAGAAACATCGACGTACTGGTCTATAAAAATATCAGCTGCACATTGTAAATGTACTGCCGGCTTTAGAGATGTATAGATAAGTATAGATTTGTTATTAGATATTCTGTATATCAACAAGCTATCAGCTTGCTTATCCCCCTTAGAGCAAGATTTGAAAGGAAAACGATGCACGTTCACGCTTGGCGATAACCACTTTGCTAGCAATGGTAACTGCAAGTGAGTGGCACAATAGATGTCCCATGGGTCCGTCATTCTGTTTCAGCACATATCAGATTTGTCCGGAACACTTCATCTCCTCTATCCTGTGTTTTTTTTTTTTCATTTCTGGAAACCCCAATGACCTAGCAACTGTAGTGTCAAAATCGCGTGGTGAAGTGAAAAGTTGCAGTTTCTGTTGGTAGCGCCAAGCGCCGATTACGTCAGCATTTTCCGTCACACGTCTCCGCCCTACGCATAGACCAATCTTGTCATTTAGATTTTCCTTCATTATTTTCATCTTCACATCGGAAATCTTGTTATTGCATTCACACCGCACCCCCCCCCCTCCTTTTCCCCCGTGCAATTGGACTTCTTTTGCGCCACCTATGCTTGATTCATACAGTCAAAGAGAACGACTAGACGTGATGAAAGCTTGAAAAGTAGTAAGATTACGTTCTACTATAATTTTAAAAGAAGTTTCAAATTTTTACCGAAAATTGCGAAAAAAATATAAAACAAAAATATCGGCTTCCCATATTGACATTCAAATATCGATATATCGGTGAAATGAACCACGCCGATATATATCGATATTTTTGGAGAATATATCAATATATCTATATTTTATCAACAGCCCTACTGAACATGCCGTCACGCGAAGACCATTGCGCAAGAAGAGTGGAGCATTGTCAGACTAGAGCACATGTTCCGAGTTTCCTGCAGATAGTTCTGCTGCGGTAAGGATGACACGTGCAACACTATGTGCGACTGAAATGTCACAGAGAGTGGAAACGTACCTAAACTTGAAGTACTCGTGATAACACGATTCTTGCGAGCAAAATATCTAAACTGTACATCCACACAGTGAAATTCTTGCGCTGTGTGAACGAAATCCAATGTCGTGCTCATTCGTAGTGAAATGGTGCCAAAATTTTGATAAAGAAAGCACGGGTCGGAAAGTGAAGGTCTTGCACTATGAGAGTTCCACCTTTTCGGCGAGCTGAAAGAAAATTTGGGAGAAAGATATTTCAACGACAGGAACGTTTACACTGCTGTTCTAGAATGACTGCGTGACCAAGGAACGAATTTCTGTTGCCCAGGGACTGAATGATCATCTTTTGTCGCTGTAACACTGGCCTTTCTAAGTAGAAGACTGTAAACCCCCCCGACCCTCCCCAATCAAAAAAGAAAAGAAAGAAACCTTTTTGTTTGTCTTTGAAGCAGCAGGTTCCATCAACAGGCTAGCACTACGGAAACGCAAATCGGAAAAAACTCTTTTCGCGAAAAACACCACTGTGAAGTGACATTTCGCGTAAGATAAGAGAAATTAGGGATCGATAGACGTATCCCTCTCTAGCACCGTTTTTGTTGGTGGCGCAAGGTATCATACTTATCCTGAGTCTTACGGAGACAAACGTCACGTTCGCATCATCCTCATATTAACAATAAGTGACCTAGAGTTGGACAAGTATTTACGCTGAATCTGTGTCTAGTATTTATCTAAAATATATACGCTTTTAAACACTGCAGAGTTAGTAAAATAGCGTTCTATGGAAGTAGCTATTTCTCTTGATAATTATAGCCTATATCCATTGATCCAGCCCGGTAAATGTCTGAATGTCGATCAGATGCCGGCCGGGGTGGCCGAGCAGTCCTAGGCGCTACAGTCGGGAACCGCGCGACCGCTACGGTCGCAGGTTTGAATCCTGCCTCGGGCATGGATGTGTGTGATGTCCTTAGGTTAGTTAGGTTTAAGTAGTTCTAAGTTCTAGGGGACTCATGACCTCAGAAGTTAAGTCCCATCGTGCTCAGAGCCATTTGATCCAAGCCATTGACCGATCTGTCATTTGTACTCAGGTGATACTTGTGAAAAGGTTTCCAGTGTGATTATAGCCGCACGAGTGTTATTAACAGACTTTGAACGAGCAATGGTAGTTGGAGCTTGACGCATGGGACATTCCATTTCGGAAATCGTTACGGAATTCAATGTTCCGAGATCCATAGCGTCAAGACCGCGTCAAAGATACCAAATTTCAGGCATTACCTCTCACCACGGACAGCACAATGGCCGACGGCCTTCTTTTAACGACCGAGAGCAGTGGCGTTTGCATAGAGTTCTCACTGCTAGCAGACAAGCAACACTGCTTGAAATATCCGCAGATACCAATGTAGGACGTACGATGAGCGTATCCCTCAGAACAGTACGACGAAATTTGGCGTTAATGGGCTATGGCAGCTAACAGCACGGCATTGCCTGCATCGCCTCTGTTGGACTCGTAAACAGAACGGTTGTACCCTAGACGACCGGAAAACCGTGGTCTGGTGAGATGACTCACGATTTCAGGTGGTAACAGCTGATAGTATGGTTCGAGTGCGGCGTAGACACCACGAAGCCATGGAACGAAGTTGTGAACAAGGCACTGAGCAAGCTTGTGGTGGCTTTATAATAGTGTGGGCCGTTTTTTTGAAAGGAATGGACTGGTAATCTAGAACAAATGAACTGATCATTTACTGGACATGGCTATGCTCTGCTACCTCGAGGCCGTCTGCAGACTTTCATGGACTTAATGTTCCCAAGCAACGACGGAATTTTCGTGGATGATAATACGACAAATGTTTCAAATGGCTCTGAGCACTATGAGACTAAACATCTGAGGTCATCAGTCCCCTAGAACTTAGAACTACTTAAACCTAACTAACCTAAGGACATCACACACATCCATGCCCGAGGCAGGATTCGAAACTGCGACCGTAGCGGTCGTGCGGTTCCAGACTGAAGCGCCTAGGATCAAACGACATGTCACCGGCATAATTGTTCGCGATTTGGTTTGCAGAACATTCTGGACAATTCGAGCGAATGATTTGGCCACCAAGATCGCCCAACATGAATCCCATCGAACGTCTTAGGCACAATCGAGATATCAGTTCGTCCACAAAATCCTGCATATGCAACACTATCGCAATTATGGACGGCTATAGACTTAGCATGGCTCAATATTTGTGCAAGGGACTCTTAACGATTTGAGTCCATGTCACGTTGAGTTGCTTCACTAAGCCTAACCAATGGAGGTGCGCCACGATGTTACGAGGTATCGCATGACTTTGCTCAGCTCAGTTATGTGATAATTATGGATTCGAAGGCCAATTGTAGGTATTTATTTCCAGAACCATACTGACATTAGAGCTGCTGCGTGATGGAGCCGTAACATACCTAATATGACAGTGTTTGCACCAGCCATAGATGCGGGTGTGTAATAATAATAATAATAACAATAATAATGTATGCTTTTCGAGTTTCGGGCATTTTTTTAATTCCTATCAAAAATCGTCTGGGGAGTTACTGTATTCCGTACTGGGTTGCTTACAACGTGTAGGCAACCATATTGGCTGGAGATAGTTCACGGTACAACCGTCAGCATCGCTTTTTGGTAGAACAGGTAATTGATTTTACCACTTTAAAACTACAGAGATACAGAGCATACCATTATAACCATTTATCGAACGTGATTACATGGAATGTTTGCGCAGCTTCGCTAGTCGATAGTATTTTTACTTTAAATCTCCAGAATATTCCTGTTTGGACACCATCCTGCTTTAGTATTCGTAAAAGTGTAGGACGAACAGAGGAATGAGTCTTAGCATGGCAATATGACCACTAACAGGAAATGCAAAGCATTGGGTGAAGGTCTCGATGATGACACGAAGTAACGTGATCTTCGGGACATAACCTCTAAATGCGATTGAATTTACAATCTAATTGCACTATATTTTGTGTGCGCTGCTGCGATAGGTATAACGGATCAGTAGGATGTGATGTGGGCCCAGCAGCATGCACTCAAGATGGCATTACTTTCGGAGATGCCTTCTAAATTTGCTTGTAAATACATTGTTATGAGCGTATTGTGACGCAGCATACCAGGGCTAGAGGTAGATATGATGACTGTTTTTTGCTTTCAAAATGCATACTAATGATTGAAGCCCCCTTAACCCTTTATTGGCAGTGTTGCTCTCAAGCAACATCAAATTTACGTTGGCCTTATGGGACAACAAACACTTCCCAATGTCTTTTACTGGCATTGTTGCCTCCAGGCAACGTTCCTTTACACACTGCGAATGCCAGTTGTCGTAATAGTTCAAGGTTTTCCACACGAGATGGCAGTTTGTGCAGTGGTGTTACAGAGATCTCCTCGTGTGAGCAACAGGGGTGTCTTATTTTGGTTCTGAAAGAGTGGATTTCAATAAATTGGCAGTAATCTTAGCAGATTTTCTTCAAGAAATACCCAGAGGCGAGTTTACAGCAGAAAAATTTCAATCTAATATTGTTTTGAATTACGTAAATAGTATAAAACTTTTATGTTGCCTGTGAGCAACATTGCCCATAGTTGGGACATGTGCCATTAGTATATTACATATGCTTACGGCGTGACAGAGGAGACATTTTTATTTTCAGGGGCTTTTCAGCTATGGCTTCCAGAATATTTTATGGAATTATAAAAAGTGAGAGGAATAGTAGTTCCACCAGAAAACCCAGCTTGGTCTGATCTAAGACTCTGAACTCGAAGTTTTGGCAGACTGTAGTGATGATGATCCAGACTATATTCCAGAGCGTCAATCTCAGTTCCGTTACCTGGTTATACCAGAAACTGAATCTGATTCAGGAAGTGAAATCTCAGAAGCTGAACATGTGCAAGGACCTTCTGCAGTGAATCCTGCTAGTGCAAGTGCCAGTCAAGTGAAAAAGAAAATTACAAAAGCAGTCACTTACATATGGGTAAAGGAAGATATAACTGCTAGGGCAGAAAGTCTCTCTCCTGTGTTTTCTGATGAAGGCAATACACCACTGGGTTATTTCAGAAGATTCTTTGATTCAGAACTAATTGAAAAAATTGTGCAGGAAACGAACTTATACTCTGTGCAACGAACTACCACGTCAGTAAACACCAATATAAATGGAATGGGACAATTTTTCGGTGTACTGATATACATGGGTCTTGTTTCTATGCCTTCGTACACTGACTATTGGTCTCAGTCAATGAATTGTGAAAAAATCACCAGCATTTTCAGTTTGAAGCGCTTTCAGAAACTCCGCCGATACTTGCATTTTACGAACAACGATAATGCTGTGAATTCTTCTGACAGACTTTTCAAAATAAGACCTGTTCTTGAGTCAATTATAAAGAACTGCTGTGAGCAGAAACAAGAGTCGGAATTTCCTATAGATGAGATGATGGTTCCATATAAAGGTACAAGAGCAGGTAATTTGCGCCAATATGTTCGAAACCAGCCACACAAGTGGGGCTTTAAGATTTTCGTTCGTGCTGGTGTGTCTGGAGTTTTTCTTTGGTTTTCTTCCCTATCCTGGCAAGGGGATAATAACTGATCTTGCTGATGACGAGAAAGTATTTGGAATTGGAGGACAAGTTCTGGTTACACTTCGCAAAAGTATTCCAAGAGATATTTCGCCCAGCGTTTATTTTGACAATTTCTTTGCAGCCTTGAACTTATAACATACTTAAAAAAATCAAAACATTTCGTCCATGGGCACCATAAGGAAGAACCGTATAAAGAACTGTCCTCTACAACACGTGAAGCAGTTACTGAAACAAGGACGAGGCAACTATGACTACAGGAAGGACAGTCACTCAGACCTCATTTTAGTAAGGTGGGCAGACAATAAAATTGTGACACTTGCAAGCTCATTTTGTGGTGCCCAACCACACTCAACAGCAATGTAAAAAGAAGAATTGATGTGCCCTGTCCCAGTATTGTACGTCAGTACAACAAGAATATGGGAGGAATTGATTTTGCTGGTATGCTGATAGAGCTCTACAGAGTACCAATGAAAACTAGGCGTTGGTAATGAGATTGTTTGGGTTTGTGCTAGATATGAGTGTTGTAAATGCCTGGCTAGTATTTCGAAGAGAATCTCTGGACAAGAAGACTTCATTGAAGTCATTCAGGGCAGATATTGCCAATGGCTTGATGTTTTCAGGGAAAAGGAAAGTAGGAAGGCCCTAAATAGACATAACACCACCACAAAAGACGAGGAGGAAGCCAACAGCTCCGACTGATACACAAGATGTCCGATTTGATAATATGGAGCATTGGCCTGTATACTGTCCCAAAGGTCGTTGTCGTTATTCTCCATCTGTATATTCTACGGTCATGTGTTCAAAATGCAATCTAGTATTGTGCTTCGTTCCAAAGAGGAACTGTTTCCAAAAATTCCATTGCAGGAAGAACTAGAAGGGAAAATGAAACAGTTCTATTACACAGCAGGGATGCATAAATGTGTTTACAAATAAAATTATTCACGTACAGGAAACCTTTTGCTTGAGGTTACCGGGCAAACACTTTTTTCTATAATATGTATAAATGTGGTCTACTGCTTGAAAGCAACGTTTCATAACTTTCATAATTTTTGTCAAAAATTTCTAAAACTGATTGAATTGTATTTCTTTAACCAAAATAACTAAATAGCTAACACTTGGTTCAAGAATAATGAAAGAAGGTTGTATACATGGAAGAACCCTGGAGATACTAGAAGGTATCAGATAGATTATACACTCCTGGAAATGGAAAAAAGAACACATTGACACCGGTGTGTCAGACCCACCATACTTGCTCCGGACAATGCGAGAGGGCTGTACAAGCAATGATCACACGCACGGCACAGCGGACACACCAGGAACCGCGGTGTTGGCCGTCGAATGGCGCTAGCTGCGCGGCATTTGTGCACCGCCGCCGTCAGTGTCAGCCAGTTTGCCGTGGCATACGGAGCTCCATCGCAGTCTTTAACACTGGTAGCATGCCGCGACAGCGTGGACGTGAACCGGCGAGGACCATTCGCAACCGTCTCCATGAAGCTGAGCTACGGTCCCGCACACCGTTAGGCCGTCTTCCGCTCACGCCCCAACATCGTGCAGCCCGCCTCCAGTGGTGTCGCGACAGGCGTGAATGGAGGGACGAATGGAGACGTGTCGTCTTCAGCGATGAGAGTCGCTTCTGCCTTGGTGCCAACGATGGTCGTATGCGTGTTTGGCGCCGTGCAGGTGAGCGCCACAATCAGGACTGCATACGACCGAGGCACACAGGGCCAACACCCGGTATCATGGTGTGGGGAGCGATCTCCTACACTGGCCGTACACCACTGGTGATCGTCGAGGGGACACTGAATAGCGCACGGTACATCCAAACCGTCATCGAACCCATCGTTCTACCATTCCTAGACCGGCAAGGGAACTTGCTGTTCCAACAGGACAATGCACGTCCGCATGTATCCCGTGCCACCCAACGTGCTCTAGAAGGTGTAAGTCAACTACCCTGGCCAGCAAGATCTCCGGATCTGTCCCCCATTGAGCATGTTTGGGACTGGATGAAGCGTCGTGTCACGCGGTCTGCACGTCCAGCACGAACGCTGGTCCAACTGAGGCGCCAGGTGGAAATGGCATGGCAAGCCGTTCCACAGGACTACATCCAGCATCTCTACGATCGTCTCCATGGGAGAACAGCAGCCTGCATTGCTGCGAAAGGTGGATATACACTGTACTAGTGCCGACATTGTGCATGCTCTGTTGCCTGTGTCTATGTGCCTGTGGTTCTGTCAGTGTGATCATGTGATGTATCTGACCCCAGGAATGTGTCAATAAAGTTTCCCCTTCCTGGGACAATGAATTCACGGTGTTCTTATTTCAATTTCCAGGAGTGTATAATGGTAAGACAGAGATTTAGGAACCAGGTTTTAAATTGTAAGACATTTCCAGGGGCAGATACGGACTCTGACCACAATTTATTGGTTATGAACTGTAGATTAAAACTGAAGAAACTGCAAAAACGTGGGAATTTAAGGAGATGGGACCTGGATAAACTGAAAGAACCAGAGGTTGTACAGAGTATCAGGGAGAGCATTAGGGAACAATTGACAAGAATGGGGGAAAGAAATACAGTAGAAGAAGAATAATGGGTAGCTTTGAGGAATGAAATAGTGAAGGCAGCAGAGGATCAAGTAAAGACGAGGGCTAGTAGAAATCCTTAGGTAACAGAAGAGATACTGAATTTAATTGATGAAAGGAGAAAGTACAAAAATGCAGTAAGTGAAGCAGGCAAAAAGGAATACAAGCGTCTCAAAAATGAGATCGACGGGAAGTGCAAAATGGCTAAGCAGGGATGGCTAGAGGACAAATGCAAGGATGTAGAGGCTTATCTCACGAGGGGTAAGATAGATACTGCCTACAGGAAAATTAAAGAGACCTTTGGGGAAAAGAGATCCACTTGCATGAATATCAAGAGCTCAGATTGAAACCCAGTTCTAAGCAAACAAGGGAAAGCAGAAAGGTGGAAGGAGTATATAGAGGGTCTATACAGGGGCGATGTTCTTGAGGACAATATTATGGAAATGGAAGAGGATGTAGATGACGATGAAATGGGAGATATGACACTGCGTGAAGAGTTTGACAGAGCACTGAAAGACCTGAGCCGAAACAAGGCCCCGGGAGTAGATAACATTCCGTTAGAACTACTGACAGCCTTGGGAGAGCCAGTCCTGACAAAACTCTACCATCTGGTGAGCAAGATGTATGAGACAGGCGAAATTCCCTCATACTTCAAGATGAATATAATAATTCCATTTCCAAAGAAAGCAGGTGTTGACAGATGTGAAAATTACCGAACTATCATTTTAATAAGTCACAGCTGCAAAATACTAACGCGAATTCTTTACAGACGAATGGAAAAACTGGTAGAAGCTGACCTCGTGGAAGATCAGTTTGTATTCCGTAGAAATGTTGGAACGCGTGAGGTAATACTGACCCTACGACTTATGTTAGAAGAAAGATTAAGGAAAGGCAAACCTACGTTTCTAGCATTTGTAGACTTGGAGAAAGCTTTTGACAATGTTGACTGGAATACTCTCTTTCAAATTCTGAAGGTGGCAGGCGTAAAATACAGGGAACGAAAGGCTATTTACAATTTGTACAGAAACCAGATGGCAGTTATAAGAGTCGAGGGAGATGAAAGGGAAGCAGTGGTTGGGAAGGGAGAGAGACAGGGTTGTAGCCTCTCCCCGATGCTATTCAATCTGTATATTGAGCAAGCAGTAAAGGAAACAAAAGAAAAGTGCGGAGTAGGTATTAAAATCCATGGAGAAGAAATAGAAACTTTGAGGTTCGCCGATGACATTGTAATTCTGTCAGAGACAGCAAAGAACTTGGAAGAGCAGTTGAACGGAATGGACAGTGTCTTGAACGGAGGGTATAAGATGAACATTAACAAAAGCAAAACGAGGATAATGTATTGTAGTCGAATTAAGTCGGGTGATGCTGAGGGAATTAGATTAGGAAATGAGACACTTAAAGTAGTAAAGGAGTTTTGCTATTCGGGGAGCAAAATAACTGATGATGGTCGAAGTAGAGAGGATATAAAATGTAGACTGCCAATGGAAAGGAAAGCGTTTCTGAAGAAGAGAAATTTGTTAACATCGAGTATTGATTTAAGTGTCAGAAAGTCGTTTCTCAAAGTATTTGTATGGAGTGTAGCCACGTATGGAAGTGGAACATGGACGATAAATAGTTTGGACAAGAAGAGAATAGAAGCTTTTGAAATGTGGCGCTACAGAAGAAAGCTGAAGATTAGATGGGTAGATCACATAACTAATGAGGAGGTATTGAACAGAATTGGGGAGGAGAGGAGTTTGTGGCACAACTTGACTAGAAGAAGGGCTCGGTTGGTAGGACATGTTCTGAGGCATCAAGGGATCACAAATTTAGTTTTGGAGGGCAGCGTGGAGGGTAAAAATCGTAGAGGGAGACCAAGAGTTGAATACACTAAGCAGATTCAGAAGGATATAATCTGCAGTAGGTACTGGGAGATAAAGAAGCTTGCACAGGATAGAGTATTATGGAGAGCTACATCAAACCAGTCTGAGGACTGAAGACCACAACAACGACAACATAAGCACTGAAACATTTTATTGTTTTTATTTTCATCATCTGCCAAATAAAGGGCTAAAAAGACCAACAGACCACTTCATAATATGAGAGTAATTTTTTATTTAGGTAATAACGTATATCGGTAAAAAATGTTGTAAGACGGCATGCAATTTGGCCTCTTCATACACTTATTAAGGGCCATCAAACCAGCCTATCTTGCATTTCTACAATCTAAATTTTCATATATGCAAATTGTCATTTCGCTGCTGTATTACAATGTCAAGCAAAGTAGGTAATCGAATGCTATGTACCGGTATGTACATGATCGGGAGTAGGATGCATGCATATCGCAATTCTGTTAATTTCACGTGGGAGACGAGCTGAAACTTTTGGGTTGTGAGGAGACCAACCGCTCACAATAGCAGCGAACGTTCAGAAGAAGAGGGGGGAGGGTAATCCGGGCACTAGGAATTGCGAACAGCCCTGACCCACGGATGGCGGCTTTCTCTTTTGGTGTTGGGTCTCAGGGGCCAGAGCGACGGACGTTCGCTATTTTTACAATGGCTGGGGGCAGTTTTCTCGCGAAAGCCGTATGTTTTGGGGAGGAACGCATCAGTTTGGCGCCACGGCTGTGCTATTGTTTGCGACGTTTCGAAAGTGTTCAAATGTTTGTGAATTCCTAAGGGACCAAACTGCTGAGGTCATCGGTCCCTAGACGTCTTAAACTAACTTAAACTAACTTACGCCAAGAACAACACACACCCATGCCCGAGGGAGGACTTGAACCTCGGTGGGAGGGCCGCGCAATCCGTGAATGGCGCCTCAAACTGCGCGGCCACTCCGCGCGGCCGACGTTTCGGAGACAGAACAGCGCCACATGTAGCAACCCAATTATCATACTTAGTTGGTGCCTATCGCCAGAAAGCTTCGTGAGTGAAGTCCTGGCAGAAGCTATAATAGGCTACTCGACTGTTACGTCATCACACGTTTGGAGTCACCGTCTGGAATTGGCGGAAAGGAATGGTATTGGTACCTAAATTGAGAGAGAATGGAAGTGATAGTCTAGACGAATTTGTTGTAGGGCCACAATTGGCGAAAGTTTTATCAGCGACGATTGGTCGTATTCTGGCACAAGCAGAGTAGTCGCTCTCTGGGCGCGAGGTGGAAGGGAACTGAGTGGGTTTGGTTCGTGTCCACCACAGGAGTTGGTAGCGTTTTTTGCCGCCCTTGCTGCAGAGTAATTTCATTCGCAGTTTCACTTGGTCGGCCACCCAGACAAACATTTAGTTTTTTCCGTGCTTGCAGTTCAATCGGTCTCCAAGGTGGAACCCATCTCCATGCAACGGACGACCAGGAGTAGCAGCTGTCATGAGCACACGGCCTTGTTCCGAACTGTCGGTAATACACGCAGCTCTGGTCTATAACGTTTCAGTTGATTTTTGAGCCACCCAAAATTCGAATTGAGGTTTCTCAGCGGTGGCTTCTGTAGAACCACTTTGCATTCTTGGATGACACCGTGTTACTGCACCCGATTACCCACTCGTTTATCGTTGTGATAGATTTCATCTGTTCTCCTTGCCCCCTTCTCTTAGTAGAGAAGCACACTAGATTCCATGCAGTGTCGTTTGTACTAAGTTCTTGCCAACACTTCCATCAAGTGAGGACCACTTATATGTTTGGTTTACGGTAATATACATGACTGTTCTTTGTACAAATTCATGATCAGTTTGTGTTCCATCAAAAGAAAAGAAATGTAATTATAAATTTTTAGGACGGCATTTTATGCTAAACAGTCACCATCACCAGAATCCTTTCTCATCACTTTTGGAGGGGAATTTAGATCACTTAACTTAATAAACAAGTTACTTGAGCCACGCCACACAGTATTTATATCAAGGACACTATAAGATTGTGTTACACACCTTATGCAGATTCAATATAAATCAACTTGGATGTGTTTTACATAACATCGTGGTTCAGCCTCCTAACTTGCACCTCAGTTAAGAGTCCCACGGTAGCAAATACGCGTCTAATTCTTATTGTTTAACAGAGAGTGGTAACAAGCGGTGACAGGTTGTCAGAATTATCAAAGATTCAGCTGAGACTAACCTGCGAAGCAGTATCTGCGATGACGTTAAATTCGTACATCTCTCACCCTCACCAACGTGTGTTCACTCTCCTCCAAAAAAACAGTCAATATCACATGTGTCGAAAGCAGTAAATACACCATATCGCTGTACAGAGGTCGACAAACATATTTACAAATGTGCTCTGCCAATACCCCCCCCCCCCGCGCCCACACACACACACACACACACACACACACACACACACACACACTCAGCAAAGAAAACACTCTCTGGAAGGGTGCCGCTTTTTGAGAACATTAATGACTGCAAATAGCCATACGTTCGAGTACTTACTGAAAAAAATAAATTGTCGGAATCGAGAGCGGTCATTGCCTTAAGGGACACGCGAAAAAAATGAAAAAAAAGATTAAATGTGTGAATGCGTACCAGTTCATACCACAATAGAATCTTACAGTTGTGAGCAGAATGGATCGCGTGTTTGCCTCTGGCTGAAGGCAAACAACAAACAGTATAACTGTATTCTTTGCCAGCCACTTCCATGTAGTATCAACTAACGATGAACGGCTACAGTATGTTGTTTTTAACATGGTTTTGCAGTTTGTCTACTGAGGTGATAAGTTCAAATGCATGGTTAATGCGTTATATATATGATAAAAATATCCTGTCTCAACCTGTTAGTGTGTATCTTCAATTTTTTAGTTACATGGCACTATGATTCTAATGGACACCTTACAAGAGCCAGAATGGACATCTTACAAGAGCCGGGGACCTACTTTAGGCTCCAAATTCCAACGTTGCGTGCCAAAGCCAACGTTAAATAAACAAACATGTACTCCTTTGTAAACACACACAGCATATTTACACTATTTTCGTGTGTTGGCTTCCCTTTAAACTCTCCCCCCCCCCCCTTCTTCAGCGGCGGCGGGGTTTTTGGCGTGGAGGAGGTGGGGGTATGCGGCTCCGGAAGCAGAGGCGGCGGCTACGCAACGGCCTACAGCTGAACTTTCTCGGAGGAAGGCTGGTTTCGAGAGAGACAGAAGGTGGTACTCCCAGGTGAGATTAAGACAGTTCTTACCAGATGCTTTACAGTCTGTCTGGGAAGTCTAATTTCTTTCTTTATGATAAATCAGTCTCTACCAGAAGCTCTCTGTAACAGTTAGGTGACGACTGCCGGATAACTCAACGGGGGTGATATTCATCTAGACGTAAACATCCCAGTCGAAAGTCTGAGCATTAAATTAAGGTCTAAATACTTCACAGTTCTATTAGAGCCTTTAATATCGTATGGCTGCTGTAAGAAAGGGTTTTCCCATGTGGCTCCCAAACACCATAGCATCCTCGACGTCGCCTCCGAGGAAAATAATCGGAGAAAAAATATTCTGAAAGCTTAACTTGAAGTCAGTATTGTGCTGTAAACATACTCATGTTGAATGAACCGTGATTTATTTTCAAAGAATTTTCGTGAGAATTTATTCTACTTACTAGCGATTCAACAGAACATTAACACATTTATTCACACTATGTGAGCGTGGAAGTAGTCGCCAGGGAGTAACTGATGAAATCATAAGCAAATTTCTTTTTAACAAATGGTAACTTATTCACTTTAATGTTGCCTAAAGCATTTTTTAAAAGAAACAGATTTAAAATTATAATCAGAAAGAACCCTCTAAATATCAAGTTACAATTTATTCAGAGGCAGAGAGAAACAAATTTTTGACTGTACGAGCTTTTGGGCTGAGAACCTTGCCGCTCCCTTTTGACACGGCCGTAGCTACGTCCGCTCACAACAACCTCTGAAAGACTACACTGGTGCATATCTGTAACACATCAGATTACTTTAAACTAAAAGTTTTAACAATTCACACAAGCACACAAACTATGCACCCCGTAGGAGGGATGGAAATGGTAAAAAACACCAAAATTAAGATATTACCTTTGCCACCGAAGGTGCAACTTGATTTTAACTTCTAAGAAAAGTTTTACGGTGAAAGGGTGGCAACTTTATATACTAAAATGACCATTTACATAAAAGCCCATCAAATGCAATCTTATATAAAATTATACAAGTTTCGCCAAACAAGTTAACATGCTCTACAGTACACAGATACCGCCTCTCAAGATGATAGGCAAGATCAAAACTTATTTCAGGAATTAGGCCGTTACACTCCAAGCAATGAAATCGTTAACACACCAAATTCGACAAACATGACAGAGGCAGCTCCGAACGACAGACATACACTAACTGCCTAACAAATGTGGGCGAGAGACAGACGAGCAAGCTGGGGACGAGAGACTGACCAAGAAAACGAGAAGAATTTAACAAGAGTAAATCACACAACATATCACCAATCACTTAACTTCTAATAACTGCGATTTCTCGAGAAGACCTGGGGCAGCACCCCCAAATCGCTCTCCAGAACCGTTCGCTGCCAGCCGCTTCAACGGACGCAGGAAGGCGCGCCGTTCTTCCGTCTTTCCGGGTCCGCACCAATCGACCGACTGCCCGCTGCTCCGTCCGCGACCGCTGCTCCGTCGCGACTGCACTGCTGGTGCGTCTCCCACTCGCTTCCAGACACACGACGGCGGAAATACTGGCTCGGACCCAACCAAGCAGAGGAAACACGCCCACTGGCAAAACGGCATCCCTGCACCATGAAAGGACCGAGCCAAGCTCCACAAGATGGCGACTCAAGGGACCCAGAAGCGCTCGGAGAGCCAGTTACACCACGGCGTCGCAGCTCGCACCGGCCAGACTGATGTCGTGGGTTGACTGTTGCTTTCGTGTCGACCGCGAAGTCACTACCCCTCGCTATGCGCCGCGGCCCACTGGACTCACGTGGCGACCTCACATGCGCCGACATTCAAGGCGGACAAGTCATATTGTGTCTCAGTGCGCGACCAACCAACCGATCGATCCAACAGCCAATGACCATTGCCTGAGCAAACGCGAGCAGGCTGGCGCCGTAACGCGCAGACTCAGATGCAGGAACTAAGCCTCGACCGGGCGATCACTCGCTGAGTTCTCTTACTGGCGGAGTGGAAAGACTGTCATTTTGCCGACTTTAAAGGTTGATCCGAACGACAGACATACTAGCACTCCGAACGACAGACAGACACGAACTGCCTAACAAATGCGGACGAGAGGCTGATTCAGACTGAATCCAGACTGCCTCACTGGCCATTTTTTTTTCTTTATTGATTTTCAATTCCCCCCGAAGGGGGCGGGCTGGCAGCAGCTTACTACGCTGCTCTACAGCCTACAGACTTTTTGTTAAAAAAAAGGAAGAAGAAAGAAACAAGGATAAACAGGCGATAAAATGGTGATTTAAAGTGTAAAATGTCGTAAAAATGCGGAAAGTTAAAACAGAAAGCAAAAGGGGTTGGAAATGTTGGTAAAATACACAGGAATCAGACAAGTAACATAGTAGACACACAATTAAAAAACATGGCGACAGTCTGGTTTCTGTTCGCAAGAGATAAAAAAAAATCACACCCAGCGACAGTATGATGGCTGTTCGCTACACTTCCCAAAAGACACAACACGGAACACTCACTGGAAAAACACACCGTAAAACACTGCACGAAAATGGCGGCACAAATATGGCACTCCCGATCCAAAGGCAGATGGGGGGAGGGGACTTGGAGGAGGGGGAAAACAAGGAGGGAGGAGAGGAAAAAACGAAAAGGGGGGGGAACCAAGGAGGGAGAGGACTAATAAAGGGAGAGAAGGGCAGACGCGAGAGGGAATGAGAGGAGGCAGAGGAGGGAAATGTAAAAGGACTTGGGGGAGAGAAGGGGGCAAAGAGAGGGGAGGTGGGGAAGAAAGAGGATGGAAGGGGGGGAGAGGGAGCCCGGGAAAAGGGCAGAGGAAAGGAGGGGGAGTGAGGATCAGAGTTGATAGGAGGGATAAATGGAGGGAGAGAGGGCATCATCCGGGAGGGGGAGTTGATGGAAGCCGCCTTGGGAAAGGAGATGTAGGATGTAGAGATGGAGGGTAGGGGGGACACAACGGTGAAGACGTGGCAGGGGGCGGGTCACTGGCGAGATCGTAGCGCCCCTTAAATGGACGTGAACAGGCAACCTTTCCCCTTTTCCACCAGAGGGAGACACCAAAGCTGCGACTGCCACAGCGGCGCCACCGCCAGAAATGGAGGGCGACTACTTCACACTACGCGCTGCGGCGCGCTCTTCAAAACTGCAATTTTTACCACGGCTCATTGGACTACGTCGTTGTATCAATCGTCTGGACTGTTTACTTCCTTGCACTGCAGAACTGTGTGTCACCTATCATAAGGTAATTTCTACTTCAACATTCTCCGCATGCTGGGATGAACACCAATGGGAAGGAATTACGTATGCTACTTTTATACGGTAAATGTGAAAGAAATACAGTCAGAACGGTATGGTGGTGTGGAGATGGCTTTCCTCATCATCGTGTCAGGCAATTGTTCGAATTATGTCACTAGGGGAAACAGGCATCTTCATTGTCAGAGGACGATGAAAACTAACAGAGCACGTTGAAAAAGCTGTTCTGTCTACATATCCTGTACCTAATGCAGGCGAATTCCACGTTTAGGATTCGACTCCGAACCCACCAACGGTACGCAGCGGCCGCTGCAGCTGGAGGAGGGGGCGGGAAGGAGGGGGGGAGGGAACTGGGGGGAAGCCAACACAAGAAAATAGCGTACATGTTCTATGTCTGCTTACAACAGAAAACATGTGCGTTTTACGGTTGGCTTTGGCTCTCTGTGTTGGAATTTGGAGGGTGAAGTAGAGCCCCTAGTTCTGAAGAGATCTGTTAGAATCACAGCGCCATCTGACTCCCACAATTGACAGCTGTATGTGCTGTAAGTTTGAGAGAGATTTTTTTAAATACCTAACACATTAACCATGCATAGGGACTTACTATCTCAGTAGGCAAACTGAACAACGGTTTTAAAAATGACACAGGAGTAGCTGTTCATCAATATCTGATAGTAAATGGGACTGGGCTGGAAAAAAGTACAGCTATAAATACAGTTTGTTGTTTGTCTTTGGCCAGGGGCTAATAAGCGATCAATTCTGCTCCCCACTATTCTATTCCATTGTGGTTTTGGAGTAAGCTGGTAGACATCTATTCATTAAAACATTTTTTTTCGTGTATCGCTTAAGGCCCTACCGATTTCGACATATTATTTTTCCAACAGTACTCGAACGTATGGTTATTTGCAGTCACTAAGGCTGACAAAAAGCAGCACCGTTCCAGAGGTTTTCTTTGCTCTGTGTGTGTGTGTGTGTGTGTGTATGTGTGTGTGTGTATGTATGTTTTGTGTGTAGTGCATATTCCTGGGCCCAGACAAAATAGCGTGTAACTGGACTGAAAGTCCAAACATACTTAGAATGTATGACCAGAACATCACACGACTGACCGGTAGTTCCATCAAGACCTATGTCTGGTGCACTGATTTATGTTGGTCGTGATATTGCCACGGTAAGACCCATTCCTGTGTTTTTACAACACTTTTACAAATATTAATACGGGCTGGGATGCTGTCTAAACAGCAATATTCCGGAGAATTAAAGTAAAAATACTGCTGACTTCTGTGGCTGCAGATACATTCGCTATAATTAAACTCGATAATTGGTTACAATGCCACGGTCTGTATATCTACTGTCCTAATCTCCGTCTATTAATGCCTGTACAACTCTCCATCTGTTCGCAGTCCAAATTAGATCAGCAAGGGGAGATATAGTCCAAAGCTTCCCTGAATGAAAAAGTCGGATTTCAAAACAAGAGCACCCCAGGCTCGTACAGCTGGAATCTCGCACTTAAAAGTAAGTCTACCTCATGGATACTGGGTGAGGATAATAGGGAAAAAAAGAGACTAATAAAATTAAACAACAAAATACACGCGAAGGTCATACGAACTACTTGAACGAAACTTCCTGTGCTGTTGTATATAATACCTACACTATGAGACTTCAAGAACATCTCAGCTGTTTGAACAAGGTCTGCAGAACATGAAATGGGATATGTCCAGAATCAGTGAGGTGAGTCGCATAGGCAAAGCAGCCACAACCTCAAATCTGGACGCCTCCTATGGCAGAACATCTCGAACATAAATTAGCACCTTACCTGTGTAGCTCTGCTACGTCATAATAGCAGGCGACACCTTATCAGCAAGATCACGTCCATTTAACACAGTGTTCTACATGCTAAGATCAGCCTTCAAATCATACGTCCCTGTTCACTTGCTGACACCTCAACCGATAAAAAACTAGAGTAGTTTTACGAAAATTTGAAAACTTTACAAAGCATCCCATTTTCCTCAATATTTAGTGATTTTGATACCAAGATAGGAGTGAAGTCCACAGAAGACCATCCATTCTCTGGAAAATTTGGACTCTTCACGCTAAAGCAAAAATGAGAAATAATTATGAATTTCTTAACAACGAACGTTTATAGTGCATAAATACATTTTACAAGAAAATTACGAAACGGCAGTGTACCTGGATAAGCCCTGGCGATGTGGTTAAGAATAAAATAGCTAACATTCTCACATTTAAAAGCCAAATGTGGTCAGGTCCGTCAGTTATATATCAACTCAACACATGCAGCGACGATGTAGTTACAGACAGCATCCATGTTAATCCTCAGCTCGAGAGAAAATGTAACACGGAAATGAAAATCAGACCTACGATAAATGAACCGAAAGAGAAGTGAGTTCAACCAACGCATAGACAAAAAACTACCAACAGAAAAGCTAAGAATAATCGAACTGAACAAACTCTCAATAGCAATTACCAGCAGCATTCGAACTGCAGTAAAGGAAGTCAGTGCGCTCCAAAGCCAGAAGAAATCCTTAATTCAGTCCCGAAACACAACAACTTAGAGAAGAAACGCGAAAACTCAAGAGACTCACCCAAATACAGAGACATCAACAGTAACTTAAAGTAATTGATCAGAAGAAATCAGTGAATGCAATACGCAGGACTTATCGAGGAGACCATCAAAATCAGTGTGAGCATGGGTCCTTCGTTCAATTCAGTCAAAGGGAAGCTTTCATCCACAATATTCGGAATGGCCGTCGCCAAGCTGTTACTGAGAGAGTCAAATTTACCTAAATTGTGAACTACTTCAGTCAATGACAAGTCAAGGCCTGCACAATTAATCAAGAAGATTTGTTATGGAAGAACTGGAACCTATCAACGAAAATGAAATGGAAACAGTTCTGACACAACTCGGGAACTTTAAGGTGCCAGAAGACGGTGAGATAACGAGCAAGGTGAGTAAACTTGGAGCAGAGACGAAATACTACTCTGTCTCGAGGAAAGGGAGACCCCAGTCGCGGAGAAACACAGACGTGATAACAAGTTCATCGGTAATTACTGGCCTACAGGGTGAATCACGAAGATAGTCAAATATTTTAATATGTTATCTACAAGTAAAACTAAAGGAAAAAGTTCATATAAACATAAGCCAGCAAATGTTCAGTTACGGAGTTACGGATAATAAAAGATTTTGCCTGAAATTTAACAACTTCGCTAATATGAAGCCATCGCAAAACTGTACGACGTTAGAGTAAAGCACAATTTCAATTTATTTTGTTGTTATTGGTCTGGTGAATATAATGAAACATGTCCCAGACGTGTATCTGCAGTAGTTTTCCAGAACATAATGGGTCCTTCTTGTGTATGGGATGCAGGGATGTTGATACTTTTCACACACTGTTGAGTAATTCTTTCGAAATCACAAAATAAGTCAGGGCTATGATCCGGCTGGCAATGGACTGCTAATAAAAGGAAGTGGTAGTCTGGCATCATGAATCTGCAGTGTAACGATAGTCTCCAGAACCATCTGTGCCGTCAGATGCGTTTCCTTCTTCAGCCACTAAATATCCACTACAAAGATTTACGTATCGATCTTTTCTTGGATCCAGGTTTCTCCCACATGCCGTTGATTGTCGCTCTTCATCTCGTCAGGCGACTTCCAAACTCGCTCAACGCTGCTTCAGTGGTAGTCGTCATAACAAAGTCGTAGAGCCCTGTTTTTCTATTTATCTCATAGTTATTCATCCTGTCTCCCACACACTCCAAGTACTGCTTTCTCTATTGTCCTTTCACGGACATACAGTTGTTTTGCACTGCACTGCTTGTTGTCATTGTATTGTATTGTATTAAACCGGGGACCTAGAAACGACGGAGAGGCTTTGTCCCGCCGTACCATCAGTGGTTCACAACCCCACAACGGGCCACAGCAGTCCACCCACCCCACCGCCGCCCCACATCGAACCTAGGATTACTGTGAGGTGCGGTTCCTTCGCCACCCCCTCCTCCCCCGTCGCCGGGAACGTCTCATACCAGACGAGTGTCACCCCTAATATTTGCGTGGTAGAGTAATTATGGTGGACGCTTACGTGAAAAGGGTGTTTGCGCAGCAATCGCCGACACAGTGTAACTGAGACGGAATAAGGTGAACCAGCCCGGGTAGAGGGAAAACCGCCTTAAAAACCATCCACAGGCTGGCCGGCACACCTGACCGTGACACTAAGCTGCTGGGCGGATTCGTGCCGGGGACTGGGACACCTTCCCGCTAGGAAAGCAGCACGTGAGACCGCGCGGCGACCCGGGTTGGCTGCTTGTTGTCATAGTTTCGGAGACTGATGTTATTACTGGGAGGATGCGTTTGTCACAGAACTTCCTTTTAAAATTTTTGGGGATACTCTGCTTACGGAGAATGTAACCAAGTTTATCTAACACCATTCAGGTCCGGGCAATTTACAGGGTGATCTCTACTATCTGTTTAACTTCTACAAGTTGAATTTTATGCCCGAGATAAATATATTCATTTATTACTTCCATAGCATAGTTTCCGATGTAGGCTGTAATGTTGACAGCGATCATGACTTTGATCTTTTGAAGGTTGATATTGAGCCTACAGCATAAGAAGAATCTTTGGTTTCTCGGATCATTGTTTACAGTTCGTTTGTAACACTGCTAAAGATGATGATGTCATCTGCAAATGAACGATGTTTGAGACGTTTCCGTTGTTCATACATTTCTATCTCCACGATAGATACGTTAACCATCGACCAGAGCGAAGACGAATAACTTAAGTGAGATTATGTCTCCCTGTGTGGCGTCTCATCTCATGGGAAACTTTCCGGTGATCTAGTCTCCCTTTATTTTCACATGTAGAATGGGAATCTCGTAGATGCAGTGAATTAATTTGGTATATCTATACAGGGTGTTACAAAAAGCTACGGCCAAACTTTCAGGAAACATTCCTCACACACAAAGAAAGAAAATGTGTTATGTGGACATGTGTCCGGAAACGCTTGCTTTCCATGTTAGAGCTCATTTTATTACTTCTCTTCAAATCACATGAATCATGGAATGGAAACACACAGCAACAGAACGTACCAGCGTGACTTCAAACACTTTGTTACAGGAAATGTTCAAAATGTCCTCCGTTAGCGAGGATACATGCATCCACCCTCCGTCGCATGGAATCCCTAATGCGCTGATGCAGCCCTGGACAATGGCGTATTGTATCACAGCCGTCCACAATACGCGCACGAAGAGTCTCTACATTTGGTACCGGGGTTGCGTAGACAAGAGCTTTCAAATGCCCCCATAAATGAAAGTCAAGAGGGTTGAGGTCAGGAGAGCGTGGAGGCCATGGAATTGGTCCGCGTCTACCAATCCATCGGTCACCGAATCTGTTGTTGTCAAGCGTACGAACACTTCGACTGAAATGTGCAGGAGCTCCATCGTGCATGAACCACATGTTGTGTCGTACTTGTAAAGGCACATGTTCTAGCAGCACAAGTAGAGTATCCCGTATGAAATCATGATAACGTGCTCCATTGAGCGTAGGTGTAAGAACATACTGACGATACTAAAATGAGCTCTAACATGGAAATTAAGCATTTACGGACACATGTCCACATAACATCTTTTCTTTATTTGTGCGTGAGGAATGTTTCCTGAAAGTTTGGCCGTACCTTTTTGTAACACCCTGTATACTATACGTGAAATGTATTCGCCGTTGCGGATACAAACAACCATCAGCTGTGTAAGGGAATGACGACAATAAAAATTTGAGCCAGACCGGGACTCAAAAGCGTATTTCCTGCTTCACACAAGCGGTCGCCTTAACCACTTTGGCTATTCGTGCATGACTCACCGTCAGACCCGAACTTCGATATGTCGTCGTTCCTGCTTAACAACCTGTACTTGTATACATATTACGTAATTCCCATACAGGGAAGGACATTTTAATTGAAAGTCGCTGCCTGGTATCAGCGGATAAATACGATATTACAGCGCCTGTGTTGTTACGAAGGAAGAGTCAACGTCCTTTCAGACGAGCTCTCAGCTCTAATTGCCTGGGGTACAAAAAAGGCTTTTAGTGCATGTTCCCTCTGGATATGGAGGTGAGGAAGAACAAATGCTCACATAGGGCAGGATGGCCACACTGGTGATCCTGCACCCACCAGGACTGTGGGAGGCAACAACCCACTACCACAGGAGTCGCGTTAGACCTCGATAACACTCAAATGAATATTAGGGTAACCTAGAGACATCGTTCAAATGAAACCATCAGAGACTAAATTATAAACATACTGCGCCAACTGCGAAGTGCTGCACAGAAAATCAGCACCATGCTCCGGTTACTTCTTACGTAAACAACCGAGTGTGGGAAACTCCTTCAACATGGAAGTTCTTAGCTTTTGTTGATGAAACTTCATTAGTTGTACTATAGTAAACAGTCAGAGTAGCTGGTTTTTGTCGTTCTTTCGGTGTTTAGAGACTGAATGACAGTTCTGATTGAGGATCACTTATCCTAGACGTTACCAACGGTGTTCTGTTTCCCTTGTTCCACATTCTGGTACGGGACTGATGACCTCAGATGTTAAGTCCCATAGTGCTTAGAGCCCTTTGAACCATTTGAACCACATTATGGTGACACCGGCTTCTTTCATGCAGACTGTATCTTCTCCACTCCTTTTTGAGCCAGCGTTTTCGATAATGATGTATGAATTCCATGCACAGTAGACTCTCTTGATTGGGAACTTTGTTATTTGTAGCTTTCAAAGAGTCTCTGTGGAGGTCTAAGTTTAGCAATCAATGTTGTGTTATCTTTTCATTTGTATTTATCTGTCGAGGGGATGGTCCTAATGACTGCTTTCTTAAGATAAATTCTATCGAAGTCTATGATTACCAAAAGACGTATTGCCTACTCATAATTTTTACTATATAACCACTGAAACGCTCCAGAAGAATGACTTCCATCTGGTGAATGGGCTTAACAGTTTTAAGTACACTTAAAACAAAAAAACGGATACATTTACTGATTCATTGCAATAAGTTTGCAGCTGATGCATCTAAGTCACCAATCGGTGGTGATTGTTGCTTGCCCGTGTAAGTTATTTTCATCCAGGTACATGATTTAACTCGAATCACGGGATGCGGTGAATCTGTCACCCACCTGTGGGTTACCTTCCTTGGCATGCCTGCGGACACATGGGCAAAGACCCCCACAGGTCCCTACTTCAAGGAAAAGAAGCATGTCGGGATCAATCATTGGTTCGATGCTGCGCTTCGTTTCCTTGAGCATAGCGTCCCAAGGCAACCCAGGTGCTGCGTAATAAAAATATGTCGGGCTCCAGAGAATATGTGGTCGTTCACTGTCTTTGGAATTTCTCTACAACGTCCACAAGCAAGCACACGTCTGTGTCCACATAAAGCTGTGCATATTCTCCTAAAGTGGAGATTCCCACCAGACGTGCACAGCATGCTCACACTCTGCATCAGTTATGGTATAACCTGTAAGGTTTCTGGAGAATTCAGTTATGTTGGGAAGCCTGGCTTCGTTAAGTACTGCCATACTGTCCACATACTCATATGGGAAAATCCCCTTCCTATTCTCAAGCTGAAATTTTCCTCGTCCAGAAATGCAGCTCGAGAGAGTTTAAACAAGTTGCTGGAGTGGTGCTTGTATAAAAAGCGAGTCAAGGAAGTAGAGCATAATTCTTAACGCCATTCGCTTTGAGAGCGAAGTGTATTTCTCAACACTCCTAGGCAGGACACTGACCTCATCATTCTTCATACCGAAATTAGACAAATACTCAAAGAGGAATTGTCGTACCCATTTAAATTATGAAAGAAAACGGGTATGTGTCGCGGTAATTATACTTCGAGTTGCATGTGTTATGGGCAGTGCCACGGAACTTCTAAAAGATCTAAGGAAGTTATTGAAATTGTCATTGACGCATACAGGCACGAAACATGTCTTTCTGACGCATAATCACACACATACGATAGCAAAGACGCCAGAAAATACTCGACAAAATAGTTGAGTCACTGAAATACGTTAGGTTTTACCCTCATGCTGAAATTGTAATGAAGACGAAAACTTTATGCACAACGTTTGTGTCACAATCTAATAAAAGAAAAACTTTGACAAAGAGTGGTATGGGATTTGCTGACGCGTATGAATCCACAGCGTGGCATTTTAAGAAACTTATGTTTTTGCGAGGCCACGTTCAGTCAAAGAAAGGAACTTGCAGCGCAGATTTCACACAAGAAAGCGTGAACTACACTAAAAACTGTAATGTCACAGCAATAATTTTTTATTCTTCAGTTCTCTGCTGTTAATACAGTAAGTGAAAAAAACTAAGCTGGTAACTGGTTTCTCTTGGCTAACTTCACAAGAAACAGTATACTAACAAAAATGCGATTGTGGATGAATAGCTTAGTTGTGTGATGCGTTTAGTTCCCAATTCGAAGATGAGGATTTGAGCCCCAATTGTCTTTTTTTCACTCAAAATTAAATACGTTCGTTGTGAAGCCGAGCTCGTGGCCCACGATCTTGCACAGTGTTTCATATTGGTCATAAATATCCAATCACAGAGGGTATAAGGCAGACACTGCAAGCTGTCTACAATTATCATTATTTTTCAGGGTTACTGTCTTGTCAGTGAGATCCCAGAATCTCCCATTGATGTTAGTTAGAATTTCTGAATTATAGAGGATTGTGAAGTTACACAAGATGGCCAGCTATTTCAAACAGCATCATCGTTATCATAATACAGCAGTCCACGTCGAAAAGGTATGATAAAGGGGACAAAAAGGAAGAGTGCTTACACAGAAGAAGAAAATGCTATGTTGAAAAGAGCTGATAATATACATACCGGCACAATTAACCAAAAACTGCTCCAACTGATGTTTAAGTACTTGATTCGTATGTAATTGCTTCTCTGTAGAAAACAAAAAGCAAAGCTCTGGTGATGAAAGCTAAGAAAGAGCGAGAGATTTAACATACTTCGTACTGTACAAGAGGAAGTCCTGTGTAATTATGGGTGACAAGGTTGTTTATTTCTTTGTGTGAGATGTCTGTTTATGATTTATCTTGAAAGTTCGTTGAAGTTATAGTAAATTCAAATGAAAAAAGTTATTGCTAATACCAACTAAGTTTATTTGTGAATATCATACACTCTCCTCTATACTATATTAACTTTTTAGTCATAATTTACGTTACTTATTTTCAAGATTTGACACTGTATCCGTACTGGAATTTTTTTAGATATTTCCACTGCCACTGAAATATTCCTGAAGAGTGTCCCTCACATTCCTAGCTCCTTTAACTGAGTTTCATTTTCCTAATGTCAGATTATTCTGCTTTCGTCCTCCTGCAATGATAACACAGAGATTTGTGTCCTCTTTCTTTTCCAGTTGGTCAACATAACTCTTCCCACATGTGCCCAGTATAAAATTATCTAGCCCACAAGTAGACAGTGTGACTTTCTCTACAGTTTCAACAGGTAGCTCCATTCTTTCAGGAGAATCCTGAACGTATTGCTCAGTATTCCAAAAGCATTTTCTGAAGTTCTTCTTGCCCAGGTCAAACGGTAATTGAATATTTTCTATTGCTGTGTGAGATTTCCCTTATACGGCTTCATTGTATGCTCTGATGAGAGGAAAGCATCATCAGATACAACTCAAAAAGGCACTGCAGTTTGAGTTCCTGATAATAACTCTGGTGTAGGAACGTTCATTAAAGTTTCAGCGCCATTAAGTATTTCACAGAGTGGACTGTTCTGGAACACTGCTGCATGTCTAATTCACCCGTTGCAACCTACAAACACACATGTAAATTTATACCGCGGATCAACAAGTGCCAGTAACACGATGCTGTTATCTCATTTGTAATTGTGGTAGTATGATCTCACATGTATTGGTGGTCGGAATTACACATGCTTCGCGTGCAAAGCACCAAGACAGTTTGGAAAGTTCCAAATGTCTTGGAACTGTTTTGATATATGTTTGCATTCATTTTCTGTTGATGGCATCTGAAAGACAGAAAACGTGATGTGAATATGTCAATGTGACTTTCATACACATGAACTGCAAAATAAGTATGATCTTAAAGTCGGGAATCACTAGTATTGGACATGATGTATTATGAAGTGCACTGACTTTATCTGAAAACAGTTTTGGCCTATAAATGGTAACGTTCAATTCTTAACATAAACTTTCACAATTTAGAGCTACATTTTGAATTCAGTTGCCAAACTATAAAAACATGTGAAAATGTCTGGACACAGGCATGGCTGATGGTTGGATCAGAAATACATCCTTCCCCCAAAATATATTCTAGAAATTGTTAAGAATGCACCTTTAAAGAATTTGTTGCTATTTCTAATGAATGCAGCAGAATGAAGGGAATGTTAGGGTTTGCCAACAAACTAAACGTAACAAATAAAACTGCATCAAAAAGTTGTGGCAATGGCACCCAGATTGCACCCCCATCCCACTATACGTTTCTTGCTGAAAGTAAGAAATTGTTTCCTTATTGTACTTTTCAGCTTATTTAAATGTGTTGTTGCATTAACTTATTTTGGCCATATTCTCATGAAATTTATCAAAATCAACGTACATACGCGTACGAATCCTTCAAGCACTGGTAAACTGCATCGCAAGTTTCAGGAACAATTTCGGATATCGTGCTTACAAGTATTCTGATTGGAAACATTAGACTTGTGTAGCTTTCTATAGCATCTAGAAATCTCAGTCTTAGAAATAACCTACAGAAAATTACGGAATTGCCTACAGCTTACAATTTTGCACTTCATGTACTGCAGCTTAGTACTATTAGGCTCACATAAAGGTACTTACTCACGTCTTTGAAGCTGAGATGCATTCTTGCATAACTGTGTTTTTCTTCATTATTCTTGGAGATACTAAACGAAGAAATGTCAAGAATCCCGTCTCGCTCATTCTCATAAAATTTTTGTATGATTTTCTGCCCTCCAACCTCATCGAGTAATGGACTGTGCAATTCCCAACCGCCGTAGTCACGTCTTAAAATCTAAGGTCTACTCCACTATCTTCAATTATGCCAACGTAAATTTCTTCGTGACGTCGCCGAGATATTACTGCACTAAAGACGGCATAAGCAGCAGCCGCCACTCTGTTTGTCGGCAGCCATTTTGTAAAATAATGTTGCGCCATATGCAGTCATTGTGTATACTAAAGCATCTACCAGATGCCATACCAGCTCTTGGAACAGGAAGTTGTACCATCTTATTGGATCATTAGAGGCGCAAGATGTGTCCTCATTAACATTTTCAAAAAATAGTTTGGGGGAAGAATGTACGGGGTTATTACAAATGATTGAAGCGATTTCACAGCTCTACAATAACTGTATTATTTAAGATATTTTCACAATGCTTTGCACACACATACAAAAACTCAAAAAGTTTTTTAGGCATTCACAAATGTTCGATATGTGCCCCTTTAGTGATTCGGCAGACATCAAGCCGATAATCAAGTTTCTCCCACACTCGGCGCAGCATGTCCCCATCAATGAGTTCGAAAGCATCATTGATGCGAGCTCGCAGTTCTGGCACGTTTCTTGGTAGAGGAGGTTTAAACACTGAATCTTTCACATAACCCCACAGAAAGAAATCGCATGGGGTTAAGTCGGGAGAGCGTGGAGGCCATGACATGAAATGCTGATCATGATCTCCACCACGACCGATCCATCGGTTTTCCAATCTCCTGTTTAAGAAATGCGGAACATCATGATGGAAGTACGGTGGAGCACCATCCTGTTGAAAGATGAAGTCGGCGCTGTCGGTCTCCAGTTGTGGCATGAGCCAATTTTCCAGCATGTCCAGATACACGTGTCCTGTAACGTTTTTTTACCGGAAGAAAAAGGGGCCGTAAACTTTAAACCGTGAGATTGCACAAAACACGTTAACTTTTGGTGAATTGCGAATTTGCTGCACGAATGCGTGAGGATTCTCTACCGCCCAGATTCGCACATTGTGTCTGTTCACTTCACCATTAAGAAAAAATGTTGCTTCATCACTGAAAACAAGTTTCGCACTGAACGCATCCTCTTCCATGAGCTGTTGCAACCGCGCCGAAAATTCAAAGCGTTTGACTTTGTCATCGGGTGTCAGGGCTTGTAGCAATTGTAAACAGTAAGGCTTCTGCTTTAGCCTTTTCCGTAAGATTTTCCAAACCGGCGGCTGTGGTACGTTTAGCTCCCTGCTTGCTTTATTCGTCGACTTCCGCGGGCTACGCGTGAAACTTGCCCGCACGCTTTCAACCGAATGGAGTTAGCAGTTGGTGGATCTTCGTTGAACTTCGTCCTGAAGTGTCGTTGCACTGTTATGACTGACTGATGTGAGTGCATTTCAAGCACGACATACGCTTTCTCGGCTCCTGTCGCCATTTTGTCTCACTGCGCTCTCGAGCGCTCTGGCGGCAGAAACCCGAAGTGCGGCTTCAGTCGAACAAAACTTTATGAGTTTTTCTACGTATCTGTAGTGTGTCGTGACCATATGTCAATGAATGGAGCTACAGTGAATTTATGAAATCGCTTCAATCATTTGTAATAGCCCTGTATATCTGTTTCAGCCTTCAGCTATGCCCTGTGTCCAGACATTATCACATGTTTTTATAGTCTGGCAATAATATTAAAAATGTAGCCCTGCATTGCAAAAGTTTATGTTTAGTATTGAATATTACCATTTATAGGCCAAAACTGTTTTCAGACAAAATCAGTGCACTTCATAATTCATCATCTCTCATAAATGGTGATTCCAGACTAAGATCATACTTATTTTTCAGTTCACGTGTATGAAAGTCGTGTTTTTTGTGGCGGCGTTCGTAGCGACAAACACTTCGCTGTAGAAACGGCTTACGAAGTAACCGCCACACTTTTAATAGCGGGCCGACCGGTCCGCTGGAAGAGTGAACAGAAAGATAAAAACCCAAACACTCTGATTAAATAAAAGTCGATACTTATCTTTATTAACGAAGATACAGAAACACAGTAGTGAACTCCGTGTCTACAGAAATCTGTCTAGTTCGAGTCGGAGCGGCTAGGTCAGCGTCGGCTGACGACAAACAACTACTCTGCTGCGATGAACACACAACTGACTAGCAAGTACACAAATCGGTGGCGAGTATACAACTGAGCGGCGAATACAGAACTGTCCTAGCGCTCGCGACTCCAGCGCTTAAGAAGCCAGAAGCCAGCGGTGGCGCGCGCAGACTTGCGGCGATTTCCTGTATCGCTGGCGCTGCTTATGCGGACGGCGTCCGGACTTTGATGCTGCCAACCTTTTGGCAGCGGGCTCGGTTGGCATTACTGGCTAGGATTTAACAGTGTTGACATACACTCATCGCGTTTTCTGTCTTTCAGATCCATCAACAGACTGTGAATGCAAACATATTACAAAACAGTTCCAAGACATTTGGAACTTTGCAAACTGTCTTGGTGCTTTGCACGCAAAGCATGCAGAATTCCTACCACCAATACATATCGGATCATACTACCACAATTATAAAGGAGATAACAGCATCGTGTTACTGGCACTTGTTGATGAACAGTATAAATTTACATTTGTGGATGTAGGTAGCAACGGGAGAATTAATCATGGAGCAGTTTTCCAGGACAGTCCACACTATGAAATTCTTACTGATGCTGCAAATTTAATGAACATTCCTACATCAGAGTTATTATCAGGAACTCAAACTGCAGTGCCTTTTAGAGTTATAGCTGATGGCCCTTTCCTCTTATCAGAGCATACAATGAAGCCGTATAAGGGAAATCTCTCACAGCAACAGAAAATATTCAATTACCGGTTGAGCAGGGCAAGAAGAACTTCAGAAAATGCTTTTGGAATACTGATCAATACGTTCACAATTCTCCTTAAAAATGGAGCTACCTCTTATAACTGTAGAGAAAATCGCACTGTCTACTTGTGTGCTACATAAATTTTTACTGGATACATGCGGGAAGAGTTACGTTGGGCAACTGGAAAAGAAAGAGGACACAATCACTGTGTTATCGTTCCAGGAGGACGGCAGCAAAATAATCTGAGGCGCATAGGAAGATCAGGTCAACACAAGTCAGTTAAAGAAGGTAGGAAGTGAGGGACACTCTTCAGAAATATTTCAACACTACTGAGTATGTACAGTGGCAGTGGAAATCTGTAAAAAAATTCAGTACTGATACAGATAAGCAACGTAAATTATTACTAAAAAGTTAATATAGTATGGAGGAGATTGTATGAGATTCATAAATAAACTTAGTTGGTATTAGCAATCAATTTTTTAATTTCAATTTGCCATAACTACAATCCACATTCAAGGCAAAACACTGCATTCAACTTGTATTTTATAGATATCAAGCAACTAAATTTTAATGAAAGTAAAGAAACAGACTTCCTACACAAGTGGGGTTAGAACTCACCATCTTCGAATTGGGAACTAAACGCATCAGGCAACTAAGCTATTCATTGACATCACATTTTGTTAGTATAATGTGTCTTGTGAAGTTCGCTAAGAGAAACCAGTTAACAGCTTAGTTGTTTTCACTTACTGTAGTAACTGCAGAGAAAACTGAAGAGTAAAATATTATTTGCTGTGTCAGTACTGTTTTAGTGTTGTTAGCGCTTTCTTGTGTGAAATCTGCGCTGCAAGTTCCTTTCGTTGCCTGAATGTGGTCTCGCAAAAATATAAGTGTCTTAAAATACCGCACTGTATTCCCATACTACTCTTAGTCAAAGTTTTTATTTTATTAACATCTGACACAAAAGTCGTGAATAAACTTTTCGTCTCCATTATAATTTCAGCATGAGACGAAAACCTAGCCTACTTCAATGAATCAATTATTTTGTCGAGTGAGTATTTTCTGGCGTGTTTGTTGTGGTATGTGTGTGATTTTGTGACATAAAGACATGTTTCGTGTCTATATACGTCAATAACAATTTCAGTAGCTTCCTTACACCAATTATCGCACAAGTGCACTACTGACAGAAAAAACAGACATATGCACTCAAATGGCAGCAATATGGCGCGGAATATAGCTTCGTTTGCTTGCATTCTATTTACTAGCAATGCGATGGCACGCCACCAGATGGCAAGCAAGGTAACTATTCACACGAAGCAAATTCCTCTCTACGCCTGTCATGGCTCAAGAAATGTCTTCGTGTGTACAGGGCTTCATACGGCAGGCCACAAATGTGGCAGTCAACTGCCTTCATGTACAAATCTTCATTCTCCTTCGATTTTGTCATCGGAATGCAGTAGCTGTAAAGTGTATCAACCTCCTATGAAAGTTCTTCGAGCTCAGGGAGCTACAAAACCGGAGGATTATTCCCGATATAACATTTGTTTCGGTTAAGACTCAAATCATAGGACGAAATCACTTGGTATGATGCCGCATATGGTAGGTGATATGTGAGGCTGTAGTTCACCTTCACAACAGGCCACAGGAGTGAGAAGGCTTTCAAAGTCGTCATATGCCACAAACGGGCATCGCTCCTGATTGTGAGCATTTTTAAACTTTATGAATTTTCCTCAGTAGGCACAACAACACGTACCAGATCTTTGGAAGTGCAGTTTGCTAGATGCTAGCTAATAATTTGCATGAGGAAAAGGCATTCAGACGCCTTAAGCAAATATGCTGTTTATTACCATGTTTTCTCGTTTGGGATTAAATGAATCAGGAAATATCTCTGATCCAGCAGTAATGATAATTGTCTTTCTTCTCATTTTGGTCATTTGAGAATAGCAGCATATTTTCATGCGTTTTACGCTCGCTAGAAACTATTGAGAAAAGGAGGAGTTTATCCTGCGTGTTCTGCTCATCTCACTTGCATTTCTCTAGGCCATAGACATGAACCGAACATGAACATGAACATGAAACAATATTCTGGTATTCTGCATCTGGATCTTGATGGGGAACTCGACATCATCAAAGTTATATCACTTATGAATGTCAAGGAATCTACCGCATTGAGATGCGCAGAGCAGATGTTTTGTGTAGTTTCTTTCACAAGCCAGGATTGGGCTACCCAAGTCCTGTCGGTTTTATTTTCGTCGTTAATACATGTCTTCTTATTAGCTATATCCTTAGGAAGCTTGCCATAGCTTGACCATCCATTTACTGGGTCGTAGAAATGTGCATGGATATCAATGTGTAGTATTTGGCCGAGTGCTTTAGCTGGCCCACTAACTTTTATCTTGGAAAACTGGTCAAGTATACCACTCAAGGTGGACTCACGAAACGACTCGGCGTTCGATGTGCTCCACGAATATCACGTACGTTATCTAACCCGGAGGATTCGGAATGCTCGAACCATTAGCGGAGTATTTCGAATGTTAAGGGAGACAGGTTCTCTAACTTACGTTCATAGTCAGTAGGAGTGCTTGATACGTGAAGACGATGATGAGGATACTGTGGATGCTGTTCAACGTAGTCTGGGTACCAGTACACGACGTATCTCTCAACGATTAGGCATTTCACAATCTAAGGTATGGTGTACACTGAAGTACAATAATCTGTATCCTTACCATAAACAAGAAGTGCACCATTTACGTCTGAGAGATCCTGCCCTTCGCTTGGAGTTGTGCAACTGGTTAAATACTAATCGGCAGTTACACAAATACATTTTATTCACTGATGAGGCACAGTTTACTCGAGATTGTATAAACAATTGACATAACGAGCACGTGTGGTCTGAAGCAAACTCACATGCAACAGTGCAACGCAATGTCCGGCAGCGATTTACAATTAACACACATGTAATTGGACCATTCATTTTCCCAGGATGTCTAACTGGCGAGACGTACTTAGAGCTCCTTCAATAAATAATGCCTCGGTTGCTCGAAGATGTATCACTTGCTACGCGATTGCAAATGTATTTTCAACATGATGGCGCCCTTCCACATTTCACCAACGCCGTCACTACACATTTAAATGAATATTTTCCCCAGAAATGGATTGGCCGTGGTGCTACACGTCTGTGGCCACCCTGATCGCCCGATTTAACACCATTGAATTTTTGTGTATGGGGATGGGTGAAAGACATGGTTTATGAGGGCAAAGTCAATACACGTGAGACATTACTTGCTCGCATTATGAATGCAATAGACAAAACTAGGAACAACCCTGCGAAACGGAAACTAGCAACAAAATCTGTTCATACACGTGCAGCTAACTGCATTGAACTCGGTGGAGATATTTTTGAACATTTATTGTGAATGTATTGTGAAATTGTATGTACACTGTACAACGTCCTTAACACTAAGATTCGTTTTTTCCGGTTTAACATGAATTCACGTGTGCTATGGTATTAATAACAGCCGATTATCTGACACATTCATACAGTTTCGGTTAATGTTACTACCACCGTTTTTCCAAAATTAAGTTCTCTACAACTTTTGTTGAAAACTTCGTGCAATTGCGTGGAATTTAAAAAACATATTAGGCCAAGCAGTTAATAAATTAAAAATTTTACGAAATTACGACTTTGCTTCTCTGGACGTTACGGAAATCGTGGTTTACTTTAACCTCGCACTGTTTTGCAATGGCTTCATATTAAGGAAGTTGCTAAATTTCAGGCAAAATCTTCTATTAGCCGTAACTCCGTAACTAAACATTTGCGGACCTATGTTTATATGAACTTTTTGCCTTCGTTTTACTTATAGAATAACATACAAACATAATAAAGTTTTGCAAAACACCCCGATTCCCAGAACTCCTGAAAATAGATGTTGATTGTGGATACTGTATTACAGACACAGTCCCTCTGACTGTTCAGAGCTGTCACTAAACCCGCGCACAGATGTAAACAACCATGCATGACCAGCGCCTATTAGACGGAGCAGGTCCGACAGCCGATGAGTTCCAGTCATTCCACCAGGAAGGAGGTACACGGCTCGTGTTGTCTGTAGTTCAACCATGCCTAGACGGTCAATACCGCGGTTCGATCGCATCCGCATTGTTACTTTGTGCCAGGGAGGGCTCTCAACAAGGGAAGTGTCTAGGCGTCTCGGAGTGAACTAAAGCGATGTCGTTCGGAGATGGAGGAGACACAGAGCCACAGGAACTGTCGATGTCATGCCTCGCTCAGGCCGCCCAAGGGCTACTACTGCAGTGGATGACCGTTACCTATGGACTACGGCTCGGAGGAACCATGACAGCAACGCCACCATGTTGAAGATGCTTTTCATGCAGCCACAGGAAGTCGTGTTACGACTCAGACTGTGCGCAATATGCTGCATGATGCGCAACTTCACTCCCGACGTCCATGCGAAGTTCATCTTTGCAATCACGACACCACGCAGCGAGGTACAGATGGGCCCAACAACATGCCGAATGGACCGCTCAGCAGGCCGTTGTGGCCGAGCGGTTCTAGGCGCTTCAGTCCGGAACCGCGCTGCTGTTACGCTCGCAGATTCGAATCCTGCCTCGGGCATGGATGTGTTCAAAAATGGTTCAAATGGCTCTGAGCACTATGGGACTTAACATCTGTGGTCATCAGTTCCCTAGAACTTAGAACTACTTAAACCTAACTAACCTAAGGACATCACACACAGCCATGCCCGAGGCAGGATTCGAATCTGCGACCGTAGCGGTCACGCGGTTCCAGACTGAAGCGCCTATAACCGCACGGCCCATGGATGTGTGTGATGTCCTTAGTTACTTAGGTTTAAGTAGTTCTGAGTAGTTCTGATGACCTCAGATGTTAAGTCCCATAATGCTTAGAGCTATTTGAACCATTTTTTGGACCGCTCAGGATTGGCATCACGTTCTGTTCATCCATGGTGTGTCGGATATGCCTTCAACCAGACAATCGTTGGAGATGTGTTTGGAGGCCACCAAGTCAGGCTGAACGCCTTAGACACACTGTCCAGAGAGTGCATCAAGGTGGAGGTTCCCTGCTGTTTTTGGGTGGCATAATGTGGGGCCGACGCACGCCGCTGGTGGTCGTGGAAGGCGCCGTAAAGGGTGTACGATACGTGAATGTCATCTTCCGACAGATAGTGCAACCATATTAGCAGCATATCGGTAAGGCGTTCGTCTTCATGGACGGCAAATCGCGCCCCCATCGTGCACATCTTGTGAATGACTTCATTCAGGATAACGACATCGCCTGACCAGAGTGGGAAACATGTTCTACAGACATAAACCCTACCGAACATGCCTGGGATAGACTGAAAAGGGCAGTTTATGGACGACGTGACCCACCAACCATTCTGAGTGATCTACGCCGAATTGTCGTTGAGGAGTGGGACACTGTGAACGAACAGTGCCTTGATGAACTTGTGGATAATATGCCACGACGAATACAGGGATTAATCAGTGCAAGAGGACGTGCTACTGGGTATCAGCGGTACCGGTGTGTACAGCAATCTGGACCACCACCTCTGAAGGTCTCGCTGTATGGTGGTACAACATTCAACATGTGGTTTTTATGAGCAGTAAAAAGGGCGGAAATGATGTTTATGTTGATCTCTGTTCCAATTTTCTGTACAGGTTCCGGAACTCTCAGAACCGAGGCGATGCAAAAATTTTTTTGATGTATGTATTAAAATATTTGCATTTCTTCGTGAATCAGCCTGCATATACAGAGTGTATCATAATTAATGGTGTAAACGCATACAGTTGAAAGTACACGATACTAGAAGCAAATAAGTCCCAGTCAACATGCGGTCCAGCTATGAGCCGTGCTCATCTTCGCTACTTGAAAACACAACTTTTCTAATGATCAATTGCTCATATCTTTTAAGGTATGCATTTTAGGGCACATGTTTACTGGACATTTTTTTCTTGATTTTGCCCATACTACTACTTCCCAAAATGTGAAACGCAAAGAGCTTGCAGTAGAAGAGATTTGCTTCACATTATCGAAGATAAAAAATTGCTCGTAGATCTTAAGGTATGCGTTTTTGACCCTATGTTTACCGAGACCTTTTTCTTCTAGTATCGTCTTCTTTCAACTATACTACTTTACGCCATTAATTATGATACTTATTATGGTGCTGCTACTGCCCCTACTGCCTCTCAGTTTCCAGCTGATCCAGAATTTGGTGGATATATGCTGAAACAGTAAGACGAAATGTGTGAGATACGGTGAATTTCTTATTGCTGTTATCTATCTGAATATGTACTTACCTGGTAATTCCAATTTCTCTGATTGCGTAGAGCGTTATCCAGTGGCACTACTGCTGTTTCTGTTGGTTGAACACTTCATTTTGAAATAGCTAACTAAAGAAAACTGACACTAAACGCCACGCATGGACTCGACACACCGGCACAACTGCGGATGATACCAGAATGAGGACGACTGGGGTGGGCTTGATATCCCTTCACTGATTCAGAATTGGCCAATAGGAAAGCGGTATTCAGGATGGGGAAGAATAACTTGGGGTATGGTTTTTTTTTTTCTTTATTGAATTTCAATTCCCCCCGAAGGGGGCGGGCTGGCAGCAGCTTAGTATGCCGCTCTTCAGCCTACAGACTTTGTTAGAAAGATGTAGAGAATAGATAATAAAAACAGGCGATAAAATCGGAGACTTAAAGAGTAACATGGCGAAAAGAAATCGTGGAACTTAAAACAAAGAACAGAGGGATGATGATGATGCTAATAAAATACATACGAAGCAGACAGGTAAAACAATAGACAGACAATTAAAAAAAAACACAGCGACAATCTGGATTCTGTTCGCAAAGGACAAAAAATTCACACCTAGCGACTGCATGGTTTCTGTTCGCAACACGAGAAAGACGAACAACACTGAATAGTCACTGGAACATTGCACTAAAAAGTTGGCAAATGTGACATACCACAGTCGAGAGCAGGTGGGGGGAAACTGGACAGATGATGGGAAAACAAAAATGGGGGGAAAGGAGAGTAAAAGCGAAGGGGGGAACCGGGAAAGGAGCTGATGGAGGATGAGGACCCATAAGAGGGGTGGGGGGCAGACGCGACAGGGAGTGGGGTAGGCAGAGGAGGGGAATACAAAAGGACTTGGGGGGGGGAGAAGGGAGGTAGGGAGAGGTTTAGTGGGGAGAAAACAGGACGGAAGGGGGGAAGAGGGAGCCCAGGGAAAGGACAGAGGAAAGGAGGGGGAGTGAGGATCAGAGTTGATAGGAGGGATAAATGGAGGGAGAGAGGGCATCGTCCGGGAAGGGGAGTTGATGGAAGCCACCTTGGGAAAGGAGATGTAGGGTGTAGAGATGGAGGGTAGGGGGGACACAACGGTGAAGATGTGGCAGGGGGCGGGGATGGGAGAGGAGAGGAGCAACCAGGGGGTGAGGGGGTTCAAGACGGCGGGAGGTGTAGAGGAGCAGATGGGGGGGAAGTGGGGGAGAGGAATGAGATCATAGAGGATCCGTGTGGGGGACGGGAGGCGTATACGGAAGGCGAGGCGGAGTGCATGACGCTCAAGAATCTGGAGGGACTTATAGAATTTGGGGGGGGGGGCAGATATCCAGACAGGATTGGCATAACAGAGGTTGGGACGGATTAAGGATTTGTAGGTGTGGAGGATGGTAGAGGGGTGCAACCCCCACGTCCGGCCAGAGACGAGTTTGAGGAGTCGGAGGCGGTTGTGGGCCTTGGATTGGATGGAGCGGAGATGAGGGATCCAGGTGAGGTGACGGTCAATGGTGAGGCCAAGGTAGGTCAGGGTGGGGGTGAGGCGGACAGGACGTGTGCAAACAGTAAGGGAGAAATCCAGGAGCCGGAAGGAGCGAGTGGTACGACCTACGATGATTGCCTGGTTCTTGGAAGGATTGAGTTTCAGGAGCCACTGGTTCCAGCATGCAGCAAAAAGGTCAAGGTGATTCTGGAGAAGGCGTTGGGACCGTTGGAGGGTAGGAGCGAGGGCGAGGAATGCGGTGTCATCAGCATATTGCAAAAGGTGTACTGGAGGGGGGGGGGGTTGGGGCATATCCGCCGTGTACAGGAGGTAGAGGAGAGGGGAGAGGACAGAGCCCTGGGGCACACCTGCAGAGGGGTAGAAGGTGTGGGAAGTGGCATTATGGATGGTATTATAGGGGGTATGGGTCTGAGGTACAGGTATTAAAACAGGAAGTAGCCACTTGAGTGTGTGTGTGTGTGTGTGTGTGTGTGTGTGTGAGAGAGAGAGAGAGAGAGAGAGAGAGAGAGAGAGAGAGAGTGGACCAAGTTTCCTGGGTATCAAATATCAAAGGACGCTAACTTCCGGTCCATCGTCGCTGGACTGTGAGATTAAAGAATGCTGCCAACCTGCGGATGTGGGGTTTGGCTTGAACCTGCTGTCACAGGAACCAGTCCCAGCAGTGGCACTGACTGCGCCATCTGGGTGGCTGAATTGTGAACTAACCAATATGCTGGTTGAGCAGCGAGAGAAAAGGGATGTGTGTGACCCACGTATTGCGTTAGGGGGATCTTACCAACGTTATTAAACCTTAGTTTTTTCACTATATAAGTTACGAGTGGTGAGCATTTCATCTTTTTGTTCCCACGACATGCAGTTTTGTATGTGTAGACCAGTTTAAGGTTTGTTTCTCTATCGTTTTTTAGCACTGAGTAATTAGGTAAAGTTTCTCTTAGGATATCCTGATTTGCTGTGTGACCATTTCATCAGTGTTTTGCGTTCGATATTTGTGTTTTTATACCCATACAGACGATGTCTTATATATCTACCAAGCAGCATGTTATTGGAACAGGTGCTTTCTTCTTCTTCTTCGGATGTTGTTCAAATTTTTGGACGGTATGTGGTTATGATCAGACCATTTACAAAGCGTTTTCTATGTGTCGCCCATTGTTTTTTTACTACAGCGTTTCTCTAATATCCCGCAGATTTTAAACAGTGGTGTTTATTAGAATTCTGACATGAAGGCTATAATGTAATTCTTCCAGCACTGATTGTAGGACATTTTGCCGCCAATTTCGAACCTCTCACGGCCAGTGGGTGGGGCTCACACACCAAAGTGAGCACCTCTCGTTCATTCAGTCAGGGGTAGTGGAATAGGGCAAAAATGTCTCCTGCGCTGTGGACTGCCCGACCATTTCGAAAAACATGAACAACTCCAGCACGGGCAATAGTGTCTATGAGTTGTAAAATCCAACCTCAACCCATCGCATTGCATCACCATTATTTGCTGAAAAGTATTCCCTCTACAGTCGTCAGTTATTACATCCTTCCATTCCTGATGTAGGAGGCTATGGATGCAGTCCACAGCTGCATGCTTACAGGTAATACGCAGTTAAACTCCTCTCTGTCCAACACCAACATCTTGTCAGTTGAATACATTTCCCGCCAAAAATAAAGACAGCACCTTCCTTTCTATACTTTTTCCCGCCAGTTCACAAGTGGGGGAGGGGAGGTGCCCTGTCCCCTGTAAACTGATTGAATAAAGAATATGCAAGTTGAATTTTATAAATAAACAATATTTTATTATGTCCTCCATAGCATATTTGATATTGATTTGAATTTTGTTTTATGAGATTTTTCATTTCTAGGAGTTCAGGACAGACTGGATCTTTTTCCTGCCAGTTCACAAGTGGGGGAGGGGCAAGTGGGGCAAGGGAGGGCTGTGAGGATTTCCCAGGAGGGGTAAAACGTGGCTCAGAATTGATCTGGCAAAGGTTGACCAAAAAAGTATCACAGGATTGGCATTCCTTTTCCCAGTGGAGGAGGAGGAGGAGGAGGAGGGGCGAGGGTGGGGGAGTGGTGGGGGATTTCTCAGGATTGGTTATTCACAGGGGGTCATAAATGAATTAGCATAACAGCAGGTTAAGGGGAGGGGAGGGCGATAATTTGCCCCTGGATGTCTGATTGCACCTGTATGTATGCAACCATCATAAACAAAATGAGTCACAGTTGCCTTTATTCCACAAGTATGGTGTTGGTTTCGTTTTCGAAAATTTCTGGCACAGTTTTGCAACTACTGCTAATTTCTGGAACATACAATATTACTACTTAGAGTTGTGGGGTAAGTTTAACTATTTTTTAAGACAATGCATGTAAATACTGGTTTCATAGCTATTTTATCGATTTTGCCAATTTTACAAGAAAATACACGTTAATATGGGTTTTGTTACTAGAGGAATACGAAGGGAAATTGTGAATGCTTAAATTCCGAAATCCATCATTGAGAATTAAATTCCTGCTACATACCAGCCATAAGCATACCTCTGCTATTTCTGGTTTTACCAATTTTTTCAGTGTTCCACAAATAACCACTTCTTTTAGCAAGAGTAAAAGTATTGTTTAATCACCACAATGCGATAATGTAACAAATTACATTAAACTTCAGTGTTAAACAATATTTAACAACAAATATGCACCAGGTCTGTATTTCACTAAAATGAACTTATTCCCCCGCCCCCCTCCACTATTAGTGTGTGACGTCACTATCAGACCCCTTAAGAGTACAAGGCTCTACTGGACTTACAAGAATAACGGCAAATTATACAGAGGAAGTTGGGTACTTTGCTAGTAAACTGCACTTGCGCGCCGGTGGAAGTGGCCGAGCGGTTCTAGGCGCTACCGTCTGGAACCTGGCGACCACTACGGTCGAAGGTTCGAATCTTGCCTCGGGCATGGATGTGTGTGATGTCTTTAGGTTAGTTAGGTTTAAGTAGTTCTAAGTTCTAGGGGACTGATGACCTCAGACGTTAAGTCCCATAGTGCTCAGAGCCATTTGAACCATTTTTTTGCAGTTGCGCCACTTCGTCTTGGATAAGAATAGGAGAGAGAGAGAGAGAGAGAGAGAGAGAGCTGTGCACTTTCAGAACAAACAAAAAACGTCTTCTGTACCCGGAATGGTGCATTCCTATCACATCACACAACTTCATATTTTTCTGGAAATGGCACCTGTCTTTGCCGCACCGCTCGCAGTTCTCTGTGTTATGACGGCTGCCTCATCGCTTCCGAGTCACACTTTGTATCAGCCAAGGGCAGCCGGCAACAGCCCTGCATGAAGTAACAAAAGCAATACCCTCCCACCTTCCCACAAGCAGAGCGCTGCAGTAGGCTTGCAGAGAGTCATTTTGTAAACCCGTCGAAACCTCCCGCAGCCGGCGATGCACCGGCTGCTCCTTGGGGACCATCGACGATAACACTTAGGACACTTAAGAAAACTTGCTAGAGAATTTGCTCCCATTTTAGCGATGTCTAGTCTAACAGAAGGCATCCAGACACCTATCAAGTGACATTAATACGAGATCCGTCCCCTCGTCAATTCGCAAGCTGTATTTAAAAAGAGAAAAAAGTTCGAGATGTGCGCACGGGATTTGATACGAGCGGCAAGTGCTGTGTTGTTTTAGAGTTACGGTTTCGTAATACCTTCTGGGAAACAACAGTAACATTTCAACATTGTTTAATGTGAATTGTCGTGCAAATACGTCAGAAACGGAGACGAAATAATGTGATTACAGCACGTGGAAGGGCAGGGTGCCAACTGTGTTTTATTCCTGCAACACTTCGAAGATGGTGCGACAAAAGCACATAAAAAATAGTAGGCTGCCATACACCACGCTTGTCCACCCCTCCTCTCGAAGGCTGTTTAATGAATCATTTGTTAATGATGAGAATGTATAGAGACGTGGATTAGTAGTTGCTCCAGTGAAATGATAAAAATAATCTTTCCTGATACATCACTATCGTAATCGAACAGTAAATGGCCTCTCCGTGTACTTAGACACAGTAAGTTACGTTCAGAGTCAACTACCAGTCCTTGCACGTTTTCACGTAAGTCAATGTTTCTAGCTATGGTGTGGAAGATATCTCCCCCTAATAAAGGAGTAATGCTTACATTAATTATGTTCAGGTCAACCACCATCCCCTGAACCGATCCTTCACAGATTTTCCTACAATTCGCTACTGTCTTCTTACAGACAAATGCATCATCCAACATTTGTAGAGAAACAAATACCCTACAAGCTACTGTACAGTGCATGATGGAAGGTACAACGTGTTGGTATTATCGCTTTCCTTTTTTTCTGACTTAAATATTTATCTTGAAAAAGCGAAAAAATTATATCCTGACATACTATTCCAACGTGTATAGAGCTACAAGGACACATCTCGCTCGGAAACTTTAAGAATACGAAACAGCTGTGCAATAAAGACACAGGGACTGCGTCACCTGCCACCCACGTCATACGTCCTCGATAGCGGCGTTTGCTGGGCTTCCCCTCATTGATTAAACATATATTTTATTACCACTCCTGTAAACGTTAAAGTGCCCTGGAACGAGAGGCGCGCTGAAGGCCGGTGCCATTCCCGGAAAAAATAGCGTACGATTTTTTGGCGTTTTCCCAATTCTTCCGCTTCTTCCCCATCCTGTAAAGAAGCGATGAACAACGGTGGCTGACAGGGATGATTAGAAAGTTCTCAGAGGACGTTGTGAATATATTGTGCTCCTAGAAATACACCTAGCAGGTTTATTTTCTCAGGATTCGTTAAACTTGTCGTGTTACAATGTAGATAATCATCACGTTTACTTAAGAGATTCATTGCGAAAAAGTCGCATTTTTTCCTGAGTTTAATGTGGATTTTGGTGATTCCATAAACTGAGCTAGATCTGTTGCTGAACCGCTATTTTAAGCACGGTCGTTAGTTCGGTTGAGGACTTGCTCCCGTATTTGCTAATTGCCACTCTCACGTATAATGTCACATGAATGAATAAATAGATTTCATGTTTTTGCAATGAGTACGGGCGCTGTACCAAGTTAACACCATCTTAAGTCCACAGTTCATTGTATATATTTATAGCATTCAATAAATCACCGATAAATATTTTTTATGCGGCTTGGACTTAGTCCTGTGTAGTACCAACCACCAGTCAGTCGGGCCTTGAGTAGATTCCCCTTTCCGTTAGAAGACGAGTCAATCGATAAATTATCACCTCATGGAACGGAAATAATACCTATACCTGTATCTAAAGTTTCGTATGCTAGCTTTTGCGTATTTTATAACAGCTTTGGATGGTCTGGTACAAGAACAGCAGTCGACCCACCATAGGTCTGTAAAATTGCATTGTATGAAGTTTTCTAAATAGAATAAATATCAACAGGCCGGGAAAGGGATTTATTGCAGTTATGAAGACTTTGGTAAATACGAGGGACTTAGATTTTTGTCCCTTTGAAACCTTCCTGCAATACTAGTGCATGTTGCTTTGTATGTACTGTCTAATTGATCGTGTACTGTGAGTTCCAGAACTTATTACGCTTACAACAGAATTAGTGTCGTTCAAAGATCCTACGCTGATGTTAAATTTAAAGACTTCGGAGAAACCCCATTTCATCTTAAGAAACCATGTTGTTTAGGTTTGTCACTTGATACACGATGTGTGCTGTGCTAGGAAAGATCTATGCTACTAATGAACGTATTTTTCATAAAATGTGATTCACTTTTCCTCTCCTCTCATACATATTATTCTGAATTCCTATCTCCAATGTAAAATCACTGACAGAGGATTCTGCTTAGGAAATGTGTGACAAACGTGTAATGAAATCTGTTCCCTGTGTCGTCCGTTCGAAGTCTCCGTATTAATTTCCGTTTCGCATTCAGTGAATTTACAAAACCAATGAAGTAAACTTTCGCAGGGACTTCGCATAGCATTGCACGCAGTGGAACCGGAGCATGGAAATGGTGTTTTCGTCGTTTACAACATTTATAAATAGCTTTAGAAGTCCGTAACATATGGCGAAAAACATCTAAAATATGAATATGAAACAGGAATAGGGACAGCAATTTCACAAACAATAGGGGCCCAATTTTAAACTACTTTTCATATCTTCCAGTAAAGTGAGATAACCTACATTCAAAAGACTACTCGGCACAGTTAATTACCAATTTGTTTTGCTGGGTTAAATAGGTGTAGCGTTTCCGTATCGCACGGCTTGTAAGAGCGTGTGGATGAAATAAAACACACTTCCCATAATTTCGTTTGCTACGTCATTGGGCATTAAACGGGTTTTTACCTCCACAGATTTATTATTGGAATGCTGTAGAGCATTTATTAGATATGCTGCACGACTTTGCTTTTCCATGTGTTCACACGAAGAAACAGACTGCGAGTCACACTCAAAGAAGCCCTCGTAGCGGCTTCGTGGAAGGCTACAAAAAATTCGCTTCTGTTACTCACCCCACAAATGCGCGAAAGACAGGCTGCACAAGATAACTGGGTAGAAGCACTGGCCGTAAATTGGCGCCTTAGCTCGTGTCAGCGGGGTGGGGCAGGGCTTTTAATGAGCAGCCACGTACAGGAGTCAAGGCAGCAAAAGAGCCACTCCTGGGAGTGGTCTGTTTTGATTTCCCCAGCGCATTCCAAGTAGGAGCAATGTAGTCGGGAGAGAGATGGCCGAGTACGCGAGTGGGAGCTTGATGAAGGCGCCGCAGTCGAAACACGTGCCTGGCCCGGCCTGGGACAGCTGGGCCACCCGGGTTGCCTTTACTTCCGCACGCGTGCCTTCCTCACTGCCATCCGATTTTCGGCATTTTCCGCCCTTTGGCGCGCCACGCAGGCTGCCGGAAAACAAGTCCTTCTGTAATAGCTTTTGTGGCGGCAGTTACAGCCAGAGCGTGAATATTTAATTTTTCTTTCTTAACCCTGCAGAGGCCTCCGAGAAACCACTTGACACTCAAGACGCGCGGGAAATCTTAAGAGATCCTGTGTGAAATTTAAGGGAGAGCTGTTTTGGTAAAAAGCCGGAGATTTTGAAACAGCATCGTTTCCTCGTAGTGTGAGGCGCATCTCAAAAGGAATGGATGATTGACCGAAACGTATAATAAAATGAGAAAAGTACTGATAATTGCAGAAGGAAATATTCTGCCGGTTTCTATATAGGGTCACTATTAGTCTCTAAAATCGTTCGGCTGCAGGCCAACAGAGAGACATTATACTCTTAGGTCCACTAATTTGGTTTTCAGATAGGTGGCAGACTCCAAGGCTGCCCTGATGAGCCGAAGAATGGCAGATACCTGATTGGTTCAAATGGCTCTGAGCACTATGGGACTCAACATCTTAGGTCATAAGTCCCCTAGAACTTAGAAGTACTTAAACCTAACTAACCTAAGGACATCACACACACCCATGCCCGAGGCAGGATTCGAACCTACGACCGTAGCAGTCGCGCGGTTCCGGACTGCAGCGCCAGAACCGCTAGACCACTGCGGCCGGCGATACCTGATTAATAATACGTTCCACATTTGGAAAGCAGTAAAACATCAATTCTGCTGAGCAGGCATTCGAAAATTCCTTGGTCGTTTTACGAAAGTTGTGGCACTAGATGTTTGCGCATAGGTCACACAATTCCCGTAAATTTCTCGCCAGTGGTTTGTAGGCGAGAACTTGGCACCCAGTGGCGTCCCAGATGTGCCCCACCCATTTAGTAATGGGTAAATATAGTGGCTAAGACATCAATGTGAAGTCACTATAATGCTCCTCAAACCCATGTTGCATGTTGGCCTTGAGATGCGAACAGTTATCCTGCTGGAAGATACCAGCAGATCTTCGAGAAAGATACGAGGGGCATTCGAAAAGCAATGCAAAACATTTTTTTTCTCGGATAATTTCTATTGCAAAAATGCGGAATTTGTTGTGGGACATTATGGAATATTCCCGCAAAACCAGAACATCGCAGATATTCATATACGCTTGCAGAATGTCAACGGAAATCTGGCAGGGAACAAAAGCACGGTGAGTCGTTCAGCGAGGCTGCTGTCATCGTGGCAACAAGGTAATAAACCTGTCTGAACTCCCGCGTGCCGGCCGGTCGAACACAGCTGTGACTCCTGCAGTGTTGCAACGTGCCGACAGTCTCACTCAAGGGGGATCAACAGATGCCAAACAAACACCTAGCTGCATGACTGTATGCCTCTCTTGATAATGCCGACTCATTGGTCCACCAGATGCGGTATTCAAATATGTGTACCCGTTCGGTTACTCGCCGTCCAAGAGAAGAGCATCAAGAGCAACGAAGGACCATATGTGCGGAATTGCTTGCACGCTACGACCATGATCGTGACACGTTTTTGTCGAACATCGGAACATCGTCGCAGGCTATGAAACATGAGTTCATCACTTCGAACTGGAAACAAAACGGTAATCCCTAGAGTGGCGCCGGCCGTGGTGGCTGAGCGGTTCTAGGCGCTACATTCTAGAACCGCGCGACCGCTACGGTCGCAGGTTCGAATTATGCTTCGGGCATGGATGTGTGTGATGTACTTAGGGTAGTTAGGTTTAAGTAGTTCTATGGGACTGATGACCACAGAAGTTAAGTCCCATAGCGCTGAGAGCCATTTGAACCATTTGAACCGTTTTGAACCTAGAGTGGCACCACACCGCCTGTCATCCTAAGAAAAAGTTCAGAGCCGCACGCTCATGGCTGCTATCTTACGGGACTCTGAAGAGGTTATTCTCTTTGACGTCCTCTCCCATGGTGCAACGACCAGTCCTGAAGTGTATTGTACTACCCTCAGGAAACTGAAGAAGTGACTTCATTTTTTTTCGTCGCCGAAAAAATGCTCCTTCTCCATGAAAACAAAAGGCCTCACACAAGTCTGCGCACCTGAGAGGAGCTCGCAAAACTTCACTGGCCTGTTCCTCCTCATGCACAGTCAGACCGGATCTTGCACTTCCGACTTAAATCTTTTTGGCCCAAGGAAGGACGCACTGCGCGGGAAGTGGTTCTTGGATGATAGGGAGATATTGATGCAACACGACAACGGCGTCGACCAGTGGAATCTTACTATGCGGGCGTACTGGATCTCCGAGTAAGGTGGCGTAAGGCCGTCGCATTGAACAGAAGTTATGTTGAAAAATAGGTTTTTGTAGCCAAAAGAGCGAGTCATAATAAAATGTATTGGATCTGCATAAAACCAACTGTCTCGCAGAAAAGAAAGTGTTGGATTACCTATTGCAAGCCCCTTGCATGAAGTATGAGGAGATGCATGTGGTACACAATGTTCATGTTATCCACAGTTGTCATGATGAAATTGATTACTACCACAGGCTCCATGGAATTCGAGGTGAATGTCCTCTATAGTATAATACTGACCTCACCGGCCTGCGTCCGTAGCGCGGTGCACGTTTCGAGCAGCCGTTTGCCTGTATGAAGACGTACGCAGATACGACCATCGACCAGTAAGCAACATAATTCATCCTATCAGGTACACGTTTTCACTGCGCCACGGTCCAGTATCGTCGGCCCCGTTGCAGTGCATCATAGTTGACGATGTCGTTGAATCCACATGGGAACACGTAGGTATCGTCTGTTGCTGAGCTCCATGTTAAGCATTGTGCGCTGAACGGTGTTTTCTGAAACACTTGTGCTTGAACCAGCATTGTAGTCTGTAGTCCGATCTGCCACCGCTAATCCTGCATTAAACAATGGGCGAGTCTCTAATCTCCAATTTCTGTGATAAGACGTGGGCGTTCAAGAACTTGTCGCCCACTCGTGGCTTCACTGTCCTTCAACAAATTTCCGTACATGATAACGACAGTAGCACTCGAACAGCCGATCAGCCGAGATGTTCGCACCCAGACTTCGGGTCATAGGACTCTGCCCTTTGTCAAAGTCGCTTGGGTCAGTTGGTTTTCCCATTTGCGCCCCGTATTTTCGCTACAATGAGTCCACATTTTATGCCTAATAGGGTGTTTCACAGTTAGTATTACAGGATCTTTGAGGTTGTATGAGGGACGTAGTAGATAAAACATTTGATGAGGAAACCATGTCCTGATATGTTTTATTTGGATAAGACCTAAGTTCGAAGATCGGATTATTGAAACCTGCCTTGGGCATGGATGTGTGTGATGTCCTTAGGTTAGTTAGGTTTAAGTAGTTCTAAGTTCTAGGGGACTGATGACCTCAGATGTTTAGTTCCTTAGTGCTGAGAGCCATTTGAACCACTTGATCGGATTATTTCCGAATCTCCCGTTTCACGATACGGTACATAATGGTAGCCCCTCACAGTGTATGTGTCGAGAGTTTGTTTCCAGGATCGTCTCAGTCCACCACATACCATTTCTGTCCGACTACAACAATGGATTCAAGAACCTGGTTTGTTCACAAACAGGAAAGTGGACTCTGTGCTATACGGACGCGCACCAAGGTCTGTGGACCGTTCGTGCGAAAGCATGCTTTGTAGATTATAGTGTGCCACGAGTAGCAGGGTCGCTACGTGGAGCATCTCCTGTAGAACATAAAGGTCGGAGCTCATTGCCTCCGTTGAGCGCGATCCATAATTTTGAATGTTTGAAGGGAGCCCGATCGAAATTAATTTATATCGAAATGGCACATTTCCGGACGAGGATTCCTTATCAAAAACGTATTTACTAAAGCCCCTCTACAACCCTTAGAAGCCTTTAATAGGAACTGCGAAACACCCTCTGTACTTTACTTAGACCAACGCCACCAAGCGGCATTCAATCTCACAGTGAGCAGTGGTCACAGTGTTTCCGCTCATCAGTGTATATGTGACGACTTTGTTTACGAACTTCTCACGACCTGTGGAGACAACTAAACCTTACTGGCACAGTTCGGTGAGTGCCTCTTGAACTCTGGTGCCCCCGCAGACTTCAGCATGGCACACAGCACTTACTCGACCATTGATATCTCCTTCCACAATCCTGGTCTTCCACCATCTGTACACTGAAGGGTCCGTGATGACCTGTGTGGTAGTGACCACTTTCTGACATTCTTGTCCCTCCCACCGAATTGCTCCCCTGGATGCCCACCCAGATGGTTTCTTCGTAAGCTGAATGGGGTGGGTTCACCTGTCGTCCTTAGCTCCCCATCGCAATGCAGTGTCGATGCTGCTGTTCAGCATATAACGGCAGCCATTCTTTTGGCAGCCAACCAAGCCATTCCCTCTTCCTCGGGATCTCACTATTGAAAGACAGTACTCTGCTGGACCCCAGAGGTTGCTGCGGCCATTAGAGATCCTGGGCGGCTCTCCAACACCATAAGTTGTACTGCGCGCACATCTGCTACCTAACAAAACGACAAAACCAAAATCCTGGGAACGGCACGTTTCCATCATTAGACCACGTATTTCTCCATCACAGGTATGGGCTAAGAACAGTCCCTTGCAGGTGAGCCAAGTATTTCCATAGATAGTGACATTTATACACATACGGACGCTATAGCTGAACATTTTTATGTGCATTATGCGCGGTCATCTACGTCTGAGAGCTACCACCCTGCCTTTCGGTTCATAAAACAGTGGGTGGAGTGCATTCACTTGCCTTTTACTACCTGCTACTTGGAACCATATGTGTAATGCTCCATTCAGTGAATGAGAACTCTCATGTGGCCTAGCCCATTGCCCTGATACAGCCCCAGGGCCAGGCGGCATCCACAACCGAATGCTGAAACATCACTCTGTGGGTTGTCAGCGTCACATCCTTGCCCTGTTTAATCATATCTTGAAAAAGGGTGATTTCCCATCTCAGTGGCGAGAAAGTGCGACAGTTCCAGTACTGAAACCAGCTAAGAACCCTCCAGAGATGGACAGTTATCACCCAATCATCATCATCGACGTTCTCTGAAAGTTGCTTGAATACATGGTGAGGAAGCGGCTCTGTTGGCTCTTGAGTCTCAGGTCCTTCTGGCTGCATCTCAGGGTGGTTTTCGCAAAGGCTGCTCAACTGCTGATAAGTTGGTTCACCAGACGGTCTTTGCACAACGACAGCAGCTCATTGCTGTCTTTTTTCGTCCTACAGAAGGCTTATGACAAGACATGGCGTCACCACTCCTAACTATGTAGCATTAATGGGGGTCTCTGGGGGTCCACTCCTGATTTTTGACAAGAACTTCCTGACGAACCATACATTCTGGGTTAAAGGGGGTGCTTCACTCAGTACCCCTTATCCAAGAGAATTGGGTCCGGCAGGGCCCTGTACTGAGTGTCCCCATCTTTCTGGTGGCCATCAATGGTCTAGCTGCGGCTGTGGGTTCATCGCTATCGCCCTCCTTATAAGGTGACGACTTTTGCCTTTATTACTGCTCCTCTAGTGTGGTTGCTGCTGAGCGTCGCCTACAGGGCGCCATACAGAATGAGCAGTCATGAGCTTTCGACCATGGCTTTTGGTTTTCAGCCACCAAGACTTCTGTCACAGTTGTACTACCCACCCACAACCAGGGCTTTACCTAGACAATGAACTACTTCTTGCAGTTGAGACACACTGCTTTCTGGGCCTGGTTTTCGATCCTTGGTTGATGTAGCTTCGCCACCTTCGCTAACTTCAGCGAAAGTGCTGGCTACACCTCAATACATTTCGCTGTCTCAGTAACTCAAGCTGGGTTACAGATCGCTCTATCCTTTTGTGGTTCTACAAAGCCCTGATTCTCTCCTGTCTTGACGATGGGAGTCTTGCATATGGTTCATCGTCACCCTCAGCATTGTGGATACTGGAACCCCATTCATCACTGTGGGATTCGAGACAGGAGTCTCCCGAACTAGCCCTGTGAATAGCTTACTAGTCAAGGCAGGAGTGCAGGAGTCCCTCCATTACCTATCAGGAGCCAACAACAGCTGCTGAACTACACTATACACGTTCATACCTTTCCTGAAGATCCCAACTACCATGTCCTTTTCCCTGGAAGGGAGCTCCACCTCCTATAACAGCGACCGAGAACTGGGGCTACAATTGCTGCACGCCTCAATTGTGTCTGTTCAGATCTGAAACTTCCTCCATTGCAGCCTGTGGTCAGGGAGACATCGCATTAGCCCCCATGGTTTATGGTCCAACATCGTATTTCCCTTTAAGTCTTCTTTGATTTAAGAGATTCTGTTGACCCCACCATTTTTCGCTGCCTGTTCTTGGCTGTGCTTGAAATGTATCCAGGCTTGGATGCATTCACCGATGGCTCAACAGTCGATGGACGAACAGACTTTGGATACACACATGTATGGTGCTGTAAACTATACTCTCAGACGACTACTGCGGGTTCCTCACTGCTGAATTGATGGCCGTTAAATAAGCCGTGAGCCATATTCGTTCTTGGACTGGCAAGAGGATCCTAATCTGTAGTTTGTCCCTTAGTAGTCTTCAGGCTATAGAGCAGTGCTACTCTCATCACCCACTGGTTACGGTTATCCAGGGTCTTTTCTCTGACCTCCACCAAGCTGGGTGGCCACTCGTTTTCGTTTGGACCCCAGTCATGCTGGGATTTCAGGAAATGAACGTACTGACCAGTTGGCCATCCTGGACACCAGGATACTGGTTCTGGAAGTGGGAATCCCAGAACTGGATCTTGAGTGTGCCCTAATTCCCCAAACAAAGTGAAGACAATTAAGGAGACCAGTATCACATGGCAGACTCTGCTGTGTACTTCTCACAAGGAATCCACCATCGTCTGTCGACTCTGCATTGGCATCACTTGGCTAACCCATGGCCACATTCTGAGATGCTAGGATCTTCTCATTGTGTATATGGAGCCTGCCTGATAGTGGCCCACCTATTCATAAGTTGACACTATACCTCTAGTGCTAGCACACGATGCCAAAGCATCTGACATGGTGTCAAGATTTGCACGCGAAGGTGGTTTCTATTCATCCCAGTAAGGTAGAGTTTTCTTGCCTCATTCACCATTGGAGGGTTTGGTGGGACACCCCTCTCCAGCTCCCCATCTTCCCCCTCCGTGTAAATGGTACGCTGACAAGGGAAACTCCCCATCACACCTCTCTGAGATTTAGTGGTAGGATGGTCCAGTGGACAGCTTGTTAAAAACTGAACACAGGCCGCGTGGAGTGGCCGCGTGGTTTGAGGTGCCAAGTCACGGATTGCGCGGCCTCTCCCGCCGGGGGGTTCGAGTCCTCCCTCGGGCATGGGTGTGTGTGTTGTTCTTAGCATAAGTTAATCTAAGTAGTGTGTAAGGCTAGGGTCCGATGACCTCAGCAGTTTGATCTCTTAGGAATTCATACACACACTGGACACAGATCAAGCATGAGAACAGGAAGAAATTGTACTTAACTTGAAAAGAAAGCAAAATAGAAACAGTGAAAGGTCCAAGCCTCAAAAGTGTAATATTGGGCGACGACAAAGCCGCGGCGTCGTGGATAAGTGGTCACGGTGTTGGACTACGAAGCGTACGACCAGTGTTCAGAAGTTGCCCCTCAGCCGTGCTGCGAAGCGAACGTGCACAGGGCTCCGTGCGGCGCTCCGCGAGCGGGCCGATGTTTACTCGCGCGGGTAGTGGTACTGTAAACACATCACCTCGAACGACGATGCCGCTTTCGCATAGAAAGGTCACGATTAAATTCACGTTCCATGCCCAGTACGCACGACCTAAGGCATACGAAGTTTCCTGCGTGAAATAATGAAAGTAGAGCCACAGGAACTTCTCGTTATACATCTTCCGATAGTATCCAGCACAGTTTAACTGAACTATGTCGATGAATCAGCGTGGGAACGGCTAATTCTTCGTTCCACCGATGGATATCGTGTCCACCACTCGGACAGCAACGTGGGTGTAGTAACTGTCAACCGTGCAGAGCTCGGCGTTCGGACCATACGAGTCTTCGAGCTGCAGTTTGAAGTTCCGGCCACGCTTGTCGTGAACGCGCTGCTGCCTTACGGAGAAGCACTAAGGAAAAGTTGTATACGTTCGAGACGTATCCTGTTCTGAATGGAGTGCGTCAGGTGCAAATCGAACTGCGCAAACACATCCCGTCGTACATGACCGTGGGGGCTGTCGAGCGATCGTTATTTCTGACGGTCTACCGCGGACTTGCTAGGGGTGCGGACAGGAAGGGCATGTGTAACACCATAGCTTAGACATTACATACCTTTTTTGATTCATTTAGCTTTCTATTTTCTTCAACACCCCATCGTTGAACTTCTGTAATTAGTATACGATTAATTCGATACAGCAATGAAGTATAATCTCTGTAATGATCTTTTGTCTTTCTCGCATAATCTCTTTGGTTGTCCTTAAAATTAAATAATTTTATTTAAATAATTTTTTCTAGTAATACCAATATGTGCAAATGTTCTGTTTTAATTATTATGTTTGGCTGTTGTTATGTAATTGCTGATTTTGTATGTGAAAGGTGTTGTGGTTCCCCTCGGGAACGGAAGCATTCAGCGCGCGTAAATTGTGGTTGTCCTAGGTAGAAAAGGTTGAATTGAGAGTCAGTCGGGGACGAGCTACCAAACTATCAACTGCTCATGTAAAAGTTGTGTATTGTGCTGGTTCCTAGAGGCTTTTCCGTGCCACTATCTAATGCCTCAGATGGATGTATAAAGAGCTGGAACTATTCTGGAAATGATATCTATCATCGCCACCAAGAAATGACAGAGTCCAGCAATTCTATCGGCAAATCCACCTACCAACATGCAATCGCCACCACATTGCGCAGTCACTGAAAAGGAACCAAGGAATAGTAGAAATGTATGGTGAAGGATCAGCTCATTGGATGTTTTAGTGTGCACAAATATAAGGTAACTTATACTCTGACTCTTGTACCTACCGTGATTTATCCTCAGTCACATATCCACTTAGGGTCCCTCCCACACTAAAGTGATTACCGAGTGTCCTTATTGAAAGAACATTAAAGCTCAGTGTTCTAGGAGAACTGAGTAATATAGTAAATAATGCTTGGTGAAAATAATTTTTCTATTAAAACTGATTATTAAAATTTTGTTGCCAACTTCTAAAGTGAAAGTTCTCAAAACTGAGGCTTGTAATGTTTTGCTTAGTAAATGATTACAGTGCAGTCTGTTGAAAATCAACCAAAAGTGACCTATTGTCTTATAACCACATCAAGTTATGTCTCACTGTAGTAAAAGTTGAAAACTGCAATTGTGGAAAGTTATATACTCATGCTTGCTAAGCACTTGTTTCTATTGTGTATTGAAAGTGAATATTAATAGTGTAATAGGATCCACAGTTTATCCTTTATGCTCATGATAAATAACAATTAATAGAAAGATCACATCTATGAAAACAGCAACTTCTTTTATTCAAAATTCAGTGAGAAATTGTTTGTTAGTGAAATACATTTAACTTTCATTCTAAATAGAAAAGTATTTAGCTGAGAGAGAGTTAACCTATGACCAGTTCATAATTTTGCAGTGAAATACATTTACAATTTTTTGTCAGATAGGAAAATGTTCGAAAGGTAATACTGAACCTATGTCCAATTTATGATTATACAGTGAATATTAATAGTAATGTTATAAAGACAATTCAGTGTGAATAAGCCCTGAAAGAAATAGTGTGTTTGCTATCTGTTATATTTATGCAAACAGTTTGTGCTGCTCTGGCAGATCCAATCTTACCTTGAACATACTGTATTCAGGTGCCAGAGTTCATTGCACTCGCGTGTGGCAAAGTAAAGGTTGTATTTGTCCGTTAAAGTTACTTATGCCTATATTCTTGAACAAGAATGCTAATCATTCTCTTGCCTAATTAGGCTGGCGACCGCTTTCTTCGTTCTTTGAACAGTGTAGCTGGGTAAAATATTATTTGTTACTGTTTAAATATTTACGTAATTCTTACTTTCATTTCCGATAAGCCACCTCCGTTAAGTACAACACGGTCAACACAGCAAAATTCCTCACAGAGGGTAACACTGCTCTGCTTCTTCATACTATAATTACTTGAATAAAAATAATTTCATTACGCGAACTGCCTTCAGCTTTGAGGTTATGGTATAGTAGTAGCAGACGATAGTGTTATACATGGTCGCTCTGAATGGTTCAAATGGCTCTAAGAACTATGGGACTTAACATCTGAGGTCATCAGTCCCCTAGACTTACAACTACTTTAACCTAACTAACCTACGGACATCATACACATCCATGCCCGGGGCAGGATTCGAACCTGCGACCGTAGCAGCAGCGCGGTTCCGAACTGAAGCGCCTAGAACCGCTCGCCCAACGCGGCCGGCTCGCTCTGAATGTCTGCAGAAACGCCTCGTTCAGATATCACGTGCAGACATGACGCCCATGTCGCAAACGACGATGCTGCCTATTAACGTACGTTGAGGCAGTGAAGAACACGACGGCCGCGGACGTTGGTCCATTCCAGTTACCGATCCCCGCCGGCCCGGTTTCCGCGCCCACGACGACGCGGTCTGCTTCGGAATCGTCGACGTGCTCGACAGCAGGGACCACGTCTGCACTCCAGCCGTGTGAGGAAGGAGAGCACCAGAAGATCGATTCGAGCTCGGAAACGGATATGCGGGAAGTGCTAACAGTTTGTCATGGTTCACAAGACGCACACACGCGTTCCCGCTAGCAGAAGTCGCCCAAATGACGAAGGAAGAGGAAGCTGTCCGCAGAAAATGCTTCACGAAATTGTTACACGTTAACTGAGCATAGATGGGAGTTCTTGTAAGGAAGAGGACGATCATTTGCAAAGAGCTATTGAGGAAGCTCAGAGGACCAGCATTTGCGGAAGATTGCAAGAAAATTTTAATGCTTGAAACACTTATCTCGCATGAGTGCTTCCCTTAAAAAGTGGTGGAGATTATGGCAATCATCGATCCCTCGTTCCTCTTGGAAGAAAACGGAAGGCAGACAAGAAATGAAACGATGTACCCTGCACTGTGAATTGCGTAGTGAATTGCAGGGTATGTACCTAAGATCACTGTACAAAATACACTCCTGGAAACTGAAATAAGAACACCGTGAATTCATTGTCCCAGGAAGGGGAAAATTTATTGACACATTCCTGGGGTCAGATACATCACATGATCACACTGACAGAACCACAGGCACATAGACACAGGCAACAGAGCATGCACAATGTCGGCACTAGTACAGTGTATATCCACCTTTCGCAGCAATGCAGGCTGCTATTCTCCCATGGAGACGATCGTAGAGATGCTGGATGTAGTCCTGTGGAACGGCTTGCCATGCCATTTCCACCTGGTGCCTCAGTTGGACCAGCGTTCGTGCTGGACGTGCAGACCGCGTGAGACGACGCTTCATCCAGTCCCAAACATGCTCAATGGGGGACAGATCCGGAGATCTTGCTGGCCAGGGTAGTTGACTTACACCTTCTAGAGCACGTTGGGTGGCACGGGATACATGCGGACGTGCATTGTCCTGTTGGAACAGCAAGTTCAATTGCCGGTCTAGGAATGGTAGAACGATGGGTTCGATGACGGTTTGGATGTACCGTGCACTATTCAGTGTCCCCTCGACGATCACCAGTGGTGTACGGCGAGTGTAGGAGATCGCTCCCCACACCATGATGCCGGGTGTTGGCCCTGTGTGCCTCGGTCGTATGCAGTCCTGATTGTGGCGCTCACCTGCACGGCGCCAAACATGCATACGACCATCATTGGCACCAAGGCAGAAGCGACTCTCATCGCTGAAGACGACACGTCTCCATTCGTCCCTCCATTCACGCCTGTCGCGACACCACTGGAGGCGGGCTGCACGATGTTGGGGCGTGAGCAGAAGACGGCCTAACGGTGTGCGGGACCGTAGCCCAGCTTCATGGAGACGGTTGCGAATGGTCCTCGCCGATACCCCAGGAGCAACAGTGTCCCTAATTTGCTGGGAAGTGGCGGTGCGGTCCCCTACGGCACTGCGTAGGATCCTACGGTCTTGGCGTGCATCCGTGCGTCGCTGCGGTCCGGTCCCAGGTCGACGGGCACGTGCACCTTCCGTCGACCACTGGCGACAACATCGATGTACTGTGGAGACCTCACGCCCCACGTGTTGAGCAATTCGGCGGTACGTCCACCCGGCCTCCCGCATGCCCACTATACGCCCTCGCTCAAAGTCCGTCAACTGCACATACGGTTCACGTCCACGCTGTCGCGGCATGCTACCAGTGTTAAAGACTGCGATGGAGCTCCGTATGCCACGGCAAACTGGCTGACACTGACGGCGGCGGTGCACAAATGCTGCGCAGCTAGCGCCATTCGACGGCCAACACCGCGGTTCCTGGTGTGTCCGCTGTGCCGTGCGTGTGATCATTGCTTGTACAGCCCTCTCGCAGTGTCCGGAGCAAGTATGGTGGGTCTGACACACCGGTGTCAATGTGTTCTTTTTTCCATTTCCAGGAGTGTATTAGTTATGCCCGTAAAATAGTATACTGATAGCTCTGAACGGTGTATAAGTGATACAAGAGAGTCTTGTGACCCTTCACTGCTGATGTAAGTCATGGCAAAGAGGTGGTGTGATTCAGATAGTTAGTTGTATGAATTTAGAACAGTAATACATAGTCGGGTGAAAAAACCTTGGGACATCATCTCATATCATGTCGGACCTCCTTTTGCCCAGCGTAGTGCAGCAGCTCGACGTGGCATGGACTCAACAAGTCGTTGGAAGTGGTGTGCAGAAATATTGAGCTATGCTGCCTCTGCAACCGTCCATAACAGCGAAAGTTTTTCCGGTGCAGGAGGAGTTTGTGTAGGAACTGACCTGCCGATAATGTTCCATAAATGTTCGATGATATTCATGTTGAGCGATCTGGGCGGCCAAATCATTCGCTCGAATTGTCAGAATGTTCTTCAAACTAATCGCGAACAATTGTGGCCCGGGACATGGTACATTGTCATCCCTAAAAATTCCATATTTGTTTGGGAACATGACGTATATAAATGGCTGCAAATGGTCTCATAATAGTCAGCTGACCAGAGGAACCAGTCCATTCCATGTAAACGTAGTCCACACTGTTACGGAGCCACCACCAGCTTGCACGGTGCCTTATTGACAACTTGGGTCAATGGCTTCGTGGGATCTGCTGCATACACGAACCCTACCGTCAGCTCTTACCAAGTGAAATCGCGACTCATCTAACCAGGCCACGGTTTCCCGGCAGTCTAGGTCCAACCGATTACGGTCATGATCCTAGGAGAGGTACTGCAGGCGATGTCGTGCTGTTAGCAAAGGCACTTGCGTCGATCGTCTTCAGCCATAGCCATTAACGACAAATTTCACCGCACTGTGCTAACGGATACGTTCGCCGTACGTCCCGCGTTGATTTCTGCGGTTTTTTTCACTCAGCCTTGCTTGTCTGTTAGCACCGACAACTCTATGCAATCGCCGCTGCTCTCGGTCGTTAGGTGAAAGCCTGTCGGCCACTGCATTGCCTGTGGTGAGAGGGAATGCCTAAAATGTGGTATTCTTGGCATATTCGTGACACTGTGGATCTCGGAATGTTGAACTCAATAACGATTTCCGACATGGAACGTTCCATGCATCTAGCTCCAATTACCATTCCGCGTTGAGAGTATGTTATTCGCCGTCGTGCGCCCATAATCACGTCGGAAATCTTTTCACATGAATCACCGAAATACGAATGACAGTTCCACCAATGCACTGCCTTGAGTACACAATACTGCAGTCACCCGTATAGTGCATACCGCTATCCCATGAGTGCCAGCTCAGCGTAGATCCAAATGGCGACGAGACACGTTACTAGAGATGGAGCTAATGTGTTTGGACGTGCCATCAGCATACTATTACTGAAGTGTCTCGTTTTGTTGACGTCTGAATGCAGACTGCAAAACGTGTGCACATAGAATCTTGTACCACACTGAGCCATGTAACATGATGTGAAAATTTTGTCTTAAAAAAGAAATCTAAAGAAACAGGTACTGGAGGCGAGAGCCACTCCTTGACAACGTCAATCGGTTTATAACCTGACAGGATTTGGTTTCATCAGTAAATGCAGGTACATATGAACCAGTTTCCGAGTGAATATTGCGATGCGATGGGCATTTGGAGCCTGTTATCTCACAAAAGGCCATGGCTCACAGTGGCACATAAAACGTCACGTTGTCACTGGGACAAACAACATAGAAACTGCTGGACAGTAGCTGACTCCAGATGTATAGTGTGATCTCATGATGAGCGATTTAGCATTTTTTTAAATGATGCAGGGAGCCAAACGCATCGATGGTTCAAAGGGGCTTTGGACTTGCAGCGTGTGGAGGGTTTATAGTTAAGGTCAGGGGTGGTTCTCATGCTTTGGGGAGTTTTCCGTACTAAGACTTGAACCCACTCATTCACAGTACAGTGAACATGGCAGTATAATGGGCAAGTTTCAAGTTTTTCTTTTGTTTAAAGGAGTTGGTGGGGGGGGGGGGGGGATGGCGGCAGCAAGCAGCAACATCCAGATATGCGTTGACACAAGACTGGCATTATCTGGAGCTGAACGCATGCAGCAACTGCAATGGCATTGACCATTCCACGCATCTACCTGACTCGGAGTGACTGCCACCACAAGTTGGGAGGATGGTTTTTTAAATGTCCCAGACTCATTCCATAGCCGACATACAAAATAACATTGGCATCTGGGTGTTTAACAAAACGCCATAAGATTTTTCCCGTCATATCTAAGGTTTACCCTATTCAACATTCCATTCTACTGATTTCTATGACAACTGCTCTTAAATCTACAATTGTGGCATATGACGACAGCTGCTGACGCACGGCAATGTTATTCCTGAGACAGACAATGTCTTCATCAACTCTTAGCGCCCAGCTGGAACAAGACTTGGTCTGGTCTGGTGTGGTTGGATGGGATGGCCACTCCTGACGTCGGCCTAGGTGCCCAGTGCAGCAGTGTGATCTGAGCAGGATAGCGATCAGGGTTGATGGAGGAATAGGCTCCACTTTGTGGCGTGGTATGGAATGCCTGGAAACGTCACTGGATGACGCAAACTTCACTGGATGACGCAAACTTCACTTGAAATCAAAGTGACCTATAGATATTCATGTAACTGAAATGAAACAGCCGGCCACTGTGGCCAAGTGGTTCTAGGCACTTCAGTCCGGAACCGCGCTGCTGCTACGGTCGCAGGCTCGAATCCTGCCTCGGGCATGGATGTGTGTGATGTCCTTAGGTTAGTTAGGTTTAAGTAGTTCTACGTTCTAGGGGACTGATGACGATAGATGTTAAGTCCCATAGTTCTCAGAGCCATTTGAACCATTTTTATAATTCATGATTTGTCTCACACTGATAAACTGGTTTTGAAACGCACTCCCTATCAAATGCTTCTACGTGGCTCAAGTTACAGAACAGTTGATGTGCTATGTTATGCAGTGTGTCCACTGGGGATGTAGCAATATAAAATTCTCTCTTCATATTCATGATATTTTGGAAGCTGTGGTTTATAAATCCACATTGCTACTAGAAATTTTTTACAATACGAATATTAACATACACTCCTGGAAATGGAAAAAAGAACACATTGACACCGGTGTGTCAGACCCACCATACTTGCTCCGGACACTGCGAGAGGGCTGTACAAGCAATGATCACACGCACGGCACAGCGGACACACCAGGAACCGCGGTGTTGGCCGTCGAATGGCGCTAGCTGCGCAGCATTTGTGCACCGCCGCCGTCAGTGTCAGCCAGTTTGCCGTGGCATACGGAGCTCCATCGCAGTCTTTAACACTGGTAGCATGCCGCGACAGCGTGGACGTGAACCGTATGTGCAGTTGACGGACTTTGAGCGAGGGCGTATAGTGGGCATGCGGGAGGCCGGGTGGACGTACCGCCGAATTGCTCAACACGTGGGGCGTGAGGTCTCCACAGTACATCGATGTTGTCGCCAGTGGTCGGCGGAAGGTGCACGTGCCCGTCGACCTGGGACCGGACCGCAGCGACGCACGGATGCACGCCAAGACCGTAGGATCCTACGCAGTGCCGTAGGGGACCGCACCGCCACTTCCCAGCAAATTAGGGACACTGTTGCTCCTGGGGTATCGGCGAGGACCATTCGCAACCGTCTCTATGAAGCTGGGCTACGGTCCCGCACACCGTTAGGCCGTCTTTCGCTCACGCCCCAACATCGTGCAGCCCGCCGCCAGTGGTGTCGTCTTCAGCGATGAGAGTCGCTTCTGCCTTGGTGCCAATGATGGTCGTATGCGTGTTTGGCACCGTGCAGGTGAGCGCCACAATCAGGACTGCATACGACCGAGGCACACAGGGCCAACACCCGGCGTCATGGTGTGGGGAGCGATCTCCTACACTGGCTGTACACCACTGGTGATCGTCGAGGGGACACTGAATAGTGCACGGTACATCCAAACCGTCATCGAACCCATCGTTCTACCATTCCTAGACCGGCAAGGGAACTTGCTGTTCCAACAGGACAATGCACGTCCGCATGTATCCCGTGCCACCCAACGTGCTCTAGAAGGTGTAAGTCAACTACCCTGGCCAGCAAGATCTCCGGATCTGTCCCCCATTGAGCATGTTTGGGACTGGATGAAGCGTCGTCTCACGCGGTCTGCACGTCCAGCACGAACGCTGGTCCAACTGAGGCGCCAGGTGGAAATGGCATGGCAAGCCGTTCCACAGGACTACATCCAGCATCTCTACGATCGTCTCCATGGGAGAATAGCAGCCTGCATTGCTGCGAAAGGTGGATATACACTGTACTAGTGCCGACATTGTGCATGCTCTGTTGCCTGTGTCTATGTGCCTGTGGTTCTGTCAGTGTGATCATGTGATGTATCTGACCCCAGGAATGTGTCAATAAAGTTTCCCCTTCCTGGGACAATGAATTCACGGTGTTCTTATTTCAATTTCCAGGAGTGTAGTTAGATTTGACTTGCAATTCTGTGGAGCAGACATATTAACAGCCCTACATCACTGCAATTGATATGTCAGCGCCGCAGATTTATTGTGGACTGTTATGGTGTGTGTCATGGCTCATCCTAGCTTTTTCACAAAACTTAGTTGCCTGCTGGCACTCAGTACTCTGCTCATACTCTTCCATGTTGCATATTACAAACGGGAAATAAATCTAACAGTCATGATAATGGAATTTCTATAAATTCCTGTAGTCGGAGGTGTCCTGATAGCCACAGAGGGTGAGGTGGGCAGTTGCAGCTCATTTAAGTTCGTCAGTCCTTGAATACGTTGTGTGTTCCGTCCTGTAGGTGACGCTGCAATAACTGGCTCACAATATGACATCAGTCGGTGTTGCATTTGTGGAAGGGATTATTGTGTTGCCTGCCCCCCACCCACCGGCCTGCGGCACCAATCACTCCAATTCGGGTTGTGGTGAAGTGAAGCATTGTCAACTCTGATGCTGCTGTTGGACATCATGTTCAACACACGCCGCCAACCCCCCCCCCCCCCCCCCCCGTCACAGTTATTCAAACGAATAAAAAAAAAAATTCCTATCAAACTACACACATGGAGAAATAATTTCGGTGGCAGTGCATGGCTCAGCTATGTTGAAAAGAAGTGACTGAGACGTCAGCGGCTTTGGTTTAAATAAATAAACGTTTCTGTAGTATCCTGCCCTATAATACCCGCGCAGCAACATTGAAGGATATCATTAACGATAAGCTTCGTGTGTCTTTGGCTGGTGATCTTGAAAGGTAGTTGAAAATGGATGGCTGAGTGACATCGAAAAGTAGTTGAAGCTAGGTAACTGAAGGCACTGAATGCCCTGTTTCTTACCTATGTCACGTATTTTGTTGTAAGTGTTGTGTTATCACATGTATTGTATTTACACGATAAATGCATACAATAATGATCTGTTAATTTTCTATAATAATAATTTTTATAAAGAAAGTAATGTAATAATATTTATTTTATTACGAATGTCACACAAAACGAAAAATGAGCAAAGAAAACCTCTGCCTCCACAAAACTCTTTGGAGACAACAGCCACACTCTTTGGTTTGTTTATATTTTGTGAAGTATGTGGGAGTCGCCATCGGTGGAAAAGTGCCTGTTTCACTCGATATTTAAATACTGGCAAGCATACATTATGTTTTCCAGAGCAGTGCCTGCCACAAGAATAAAAACAGTGAGTAATACCATCAAATTAATCTTACTATCTTAATATTCTTTCCACATACAGTGCTCACTTTTTCGTCTCTGTACTTGCCACAGATGCACGACCTCCACAATACTCCAAACTAAACTGTATCATCTGATGATGAATCTACAGACGATACGAAACCGGTCATGAATAAATAAAAATTAAAGAAAAAACGGCGATTGGTTGCAGTAATTCCTGAAATCTTTAACAAGGCAGTCTCAGAGTTCCAAATCCAGAGTGGATAAAAGTTTTATTTCGCTGCCTAGCCAGGTAATAGAAACAGTGAATACATACAGAAAGTGTTAACTGAAGTTAATGAAAACTCTTCTTGCCATTAAATTAAATAAGCAGCGCTTATTAGAAAATGTTGCTCCTAATTGTGTCAAAGTTGTAATCAATGACCAGAGTAAATCAGCTCAGGCACCTAAAAGAAAATGTGAAGTCACACGGATCAAAAACAAAATCAGGTCTCATTATAAACAAAAAGACTTACTCAACAAAGACATCTACAGGCTGCAGTTAGAGTTAAGCGATCACCTTCTGCTGTCTCAAATGGTAACGTTCGTAGAGTTAGTTCAACAATCTGTGGATAAAGAAATGTTGAAAAGTTCATCCAAACAAAATAAAATGGTCTCAAACCTCATGGCCAAAAAATCCACCACCTCTTACTCCAACTTACGTGATAGAAAATATAATTTTGCCGTCCGAAGTGGCCGAGCGGTTCTAGGCGCTACACTCCGGAACCGAGCGACCGCTACGGTCGCAGGTTCGAATCCTGCCTCGGGCATGGATGTGTGTGATGTCCTTAGGTTAGTTAGGTTTAAGTAGTTCTAAGTTCTAGGGGACGGATGACCACAGCAGTTAAGTCCCATAGTGTCCAAAGCCATTTGAAAATATAATTTTTCTGAGAGGGTGGTAAACACAACAAACATTAATTTCAATAACACAGAACTAAATTTGCTAAATAAAGTGCTAAAACACAATATTTCCACCAAACTTGATGAAAACACTGTCAAAGACCTAATAACTGACACTAAGGTAGCCTGCCTATCAGCAAAACTAAATCAAAATGACCAAAATGCTCTAGCACATGAAGAAAATAAAACAAAAATTATTAAATGGACACCCTAGCTGCAACCAGGCGTTGATATACTTCATTGGGGACGTGTTGAAAATGTGTGTCCCGACGGGGACTCGAACCCGGGATTTCCTGCTTGCATGGCAGACGCTCTATCGATTTTTTTTTTTTTTTTTTTTTTTTTAGGAAGGTCACGCCGCACTAGCAATGGGGTCTCTTCACGGCACTCCCAGTGCGTCGAGGCCCAAACCCCTCCCACCCCTTTTTTCATGTCCCCTGTTGGGTCATAGCACTAAGTGTGCAGAAATCTTAACACAAAACTCCCATTCTCCGATGTAAGAAAGACAAAGAAACCTCTTCTCTGAGTAGAAACTGAACACTGATAAAACTTAACAATTCTTCTTGAATCACACAAATACTTTGGAAGTCGAACACGAGTAATTCTGAACAAAATGTTTTGAAAAAACTCTTCGTGTAACATAGAAGTTTCGGAAGCAAGGTAATAGTAAATAATAATAAGAAGAACACAAGTGACTTTTAATTATCTTCTGTTCGTTCTCGTTCAAGGTGTTGTAGTGGTTCCACATATTTAACCGACACCCATTCTTTCAAAATGATCTTCAGCATGTTGCCGTAGTGCTTCTTGTGGTTGCGATACGTGCTGATTTTTGCGTATTCACACTGCATGTAAACGTGGAAGTCTATCTCGTTGTCCGACCCAAGTTTGTTGATGACATAACTACCATATTTTCCCAGTAACCAGCTAATGGCGTTGGTTTTTTATTTCGGAAAGTACGTCATGTCTGGTCTCAGGAGGAGCGATGGCGTTATATATTCCGTCGAGGGTCTGGTGAGAAAGACCATTTGTTGCCTGATCCAATTCCAGTTATTCACAGGTGAATCTGTGGATGAGTGTATCCACCAGACTGCATTTTCCACAAAGGTGTGACTGGTTGAAACCGATCCCATATAGTCTCTCGTTGGTGCTGATGACATTGTGTTGTACCATGCGGAAATAGCGTCTGTAGATAGCCAGGCGTAGTTGATGTTCAGCCATACAGCTTTCGAGTCACAATTAGGGAATTTCTTTTCAATTTTGTTCCTGCCCTCATTTAACTTCCTTTCAAGTATGATGTCGCACGCTGTGATACATGTGTTGCTTCTGATTTCGTCACTAAGATAACTTGCTTCGAGGAAAAAGTTCCTCACATACTGCAGACGGGCATTAATCCTTCGCACATCAATTGGTGCTTGCAGGCTATGGTGTGTCACAACCTCAAAGAGCTTTGCGGTTATACATTGTGGAATTTCTCTGAGTATATGGAAAGTCCGTTTGAGGAACAGAAAAAATAGCTCTGAGCACTATGGGACTTAACTGCTGTGGTCATCAGTCCCTTAGAACTTAGAAATCCTTAAACCCAACTAACCTAAGGACATCACACACATCAATGCCAGAGGCAGGATTCGAACCTGCGACCGTAGCGGTCGCGTGGTTCCAGACTGTAGCGTCTAGAACCGCTCGGCCACCCCGGCCGGCTGAGGAACAGAGCAGACGCTTTATTTCGAATATCCACCAAACCGAGGACCCCGTTTCTTACATCCAGTATAACGGTAGTCACACCAACCTTAATATGTCTCCTCGCCATAAATAATTGGTAACAGTGGACATGATCCCTTTCGCTACTAGTTTGTGGATTGTAAATACCAGCGCATTGAAATATGCTTTAGACAAAATGCAGGAGTTGATGAATCTGACTTTTTGCACCTGGTCCATAGTTCGATGTATGTTCTCCATTACAGCACCATGAACTTTGCTCCTAGTTTCCGTCCAGTTAAAAGCAGCCATCCTCATCGCACATGCCGTTAAGGTTATTCCCAAAGTTTTATGTTTGTTGTCTTGTTTTGTCCAAGCCAGTCGGAGGTGGTCTAGGCCCCGCAGATTCAATATTTTACTTTTGCTTTCATTTGTTGTCGTTCCCGACGCTAGACAATACTTTTGGATTTCTCTTTCCAGTGTAACGGTCTCCTCCTTATTCCTTATTACAACACCCACGTCATCAACATAAGCTCGTATGACAGTTTTCTCACCACTCAATGTTATGCCTGTTAATCTTACGTGGACAGTGCGGAGAAAGGGCTCTAAAGAGACGGAAAAGAAAAACATAGATAAGGGACTGCCCTGTGGAACCCCTCGCCTTATCTGTATGGGTTTAGATGTTTGGCCATTGATTGCTATTTTCGCATTTATACCTGTTGCAATATTTCTTACCATGTTGACAATCTGAGGGTGGAAAGCCAGCGTCGCAAAGAGGTATCTATGACTAACGCGGTCAAAAGCTTTGTTAAAATCTATAAAGATTAAAGCACATTTTATACTTGTCACTGAGGTAATTGCAATGACGTCTCTGTATGCAGATAGACTTTCGAATATCGTTCTGGTTGGAGAACAAGATTGATGATGACTCAGTATTTTGTTGGAAAAGGCAGAGAGTGTTTTGTTGATAATACGCGAAATTATTTTGTAATCAGAATTTACTAGCGAAAGAGGCCGAAAATTGTTTAAGTGGGTTTTGCCTTTACTCTTAGGAATCAGTACTATTTTACTTTCCTTAAACTCTGCAGGGACCGATTTTCCGTTCAGGACCACATTCGCCATGGAAGTGATCTTGTCCCAAATTATAGACCAGTAGCGGGCATAAAACTCCGCAGGGAGGCCATCCAGTCCCGGAGATTTTTTGAGAGGTGAGTTACGCACTGCCTCATGCACTTCATCTTTAGTAATAGGTGACAGGATGTCAGCGTTTTCTGTTCCCAACAATTGTGGACCTAATATAGTGAGAAAATCCTGGAGAGCTGCATCGTCCACTGTGGTAGGGGCACATAAGTTGTTATAGTACCTGCGGACTTCGTCCAGAATTTCTTTCTGCCATGTGAGCCTTGTACCAGTCTGCGTCTGGACTTCATCAACAAAAGTTTGACGTCTGTTTTTTGCATGCCGCACCAAGTGATACAGAGAAGCTGTTTCATCTGCTACTACTGATGTGGCTTTCGCTTTAATTTTTAGTCCCTCCATCTGTTGCCGTTTAATGCTTAATAACTTGGCTTTTATTTTTTTGATATCATTCAGACGAATTACGTCATCATGTGCCTCTTGATATAAGTCTCTTAAAACTTTATAATAAAACTCCATTGTATTCCTCAACTCCCTGTGCCTCGCTACACTATACTGCATGACAACTTACCGCAGCTTTGGTTTAGCCCTCCTAGTCCACCAGTCAATGACTGTTGGGTGCTTATCTGCTGTGCGGAGGCACATAGTCCACGCTACTCTTATTTCCTTTTCCAGATCTTCGTCAGTTAAAACAGAGATATTCAAATTCCATTGGCTGTAAACTTAAATTAAAGCAAGTTAAAAGTGTACTGTGATCGCTAAAATACGCGGGAACAGTTTAAACGTTTAATAAAAAATTTTGAAAATTTGGTGACACGTAAATTCTATCTAGTCTACTGCGGGAGTGGCTGATTATATACGTGAACTCGACTGATGTCGGGTGCTGAAGTTCCCACACATCCTTAAGTTGTAGATCACTTACTAACTTTTTTAACTGTGGCGCGTAGTTGAAATTGGGTTGTTGATCTTTCTGGTTTAAAACACAGTTAAAATCTCCACCTAGTATAAGAGAACACGGATTTTTCCTCAATAAATAAATAAGTTCATCTTGAAAAAACTTCGCTCGATCCAATGTATGGGAATTTCCTGATGGGGCGTAAAGGTTAAGCACGGTCTCATCGAAAATTTTTATGCCTACGGCTCTTCCTGATTCTAGTCGTTCGATTTCAGTCACCGAAATACCTTCCCTTATAAGAATGGCTGTACCGATACTGGCTTCCGTAGAAACATTAACAATTTCAAAAAATCCTGGGATCCGAAATTCTATTATCGCAACTTCTTGTAGCAACGCGATATCTGTCCCACACTCGTACAAGAATTCTTTTAGTGCTGCCAATTTCAAGGGTGACTGTATTTTATTAATGTTAATAGTAGTAATGCTATAACCTTGCATCACAGACATACCAGAAGAAGCTATTTGGGATGAGGATCGGTATGATTATAGCAGCAACGTGCTTTTCTACAAGTCACGATCTTTACAAGCTGAGTGCCCATTACATACAATAACTTCCTAGAAAATTTTTATTGCTTTTAAACAAAGTGCACGAAAAGAAAATTTATCCTGAAATCCTGACAACGCATTGCTATAAGTCTCTGTGGTCTTTATCTTTCTCCTCGTCAGCCGGCCGCGGTGGTCTAGCGGTTCTGGCGCTGCAGTCCGGAACCGCGGGACTGCTATGGTCGCAGGTTCGAATCCTGCCTTGGGCATGGGTGTGTGTGATGTCCTTAGGTTAGTTAGGTTTAAGTAGTTCTAAGTTCTAGGGGACTTATGACCTAAGATGTTGAGTCCCATAGTGCTCAGAGCCATTTGAACCATTTTTTTTTCTCCTCGTCAGTGTGGGCCCTGATGACTTCATATTTAATATTATTTTTCTTGATATTTTTCTTCTCTGGTGTGGCTTTCGCTTTATGACGCGTGACAGCAAGACCTGGTTTCGGTCGCAGCCTCCGACGGTGGCAGTCTGGCGCAACGGCGGTAGCTTGCGAGTCGTCAATATTTGGCTCCGGCGTGTTGTCTTGCTGACGAGGCGGTGATGCTTGTTTATTCCTTCCTTCAGCGCGGTGTTGCGCTTCGGGGTCAGCAGGTTGTTTACTTGGTACTTCCTCGTACTGCTCGCACTGTATGGGCTGTGCACTTGATGCGGTTATTGCAGCTGTGACCTCAGGCTCAGGGTCACATTTCTGTGAAAGGTCACTACCAGCTGCGTCACTATCTGGTCGTGGCAGTATAATTCCTTGTGCTGAAGTGGGAGCTACATCGACCTGCATTTCATCCCCTTTTTCCACTTCGAACAGATCTTCAGTTCTTGGCTTCGGCTTGCTGGCAACGGGTGTTTCACAGGAAGAGTCCTCATCAACATGTTTTTCAATGTCCTCTAGAGGACGCTTTTTAGTGGGAATCTCGCTGTCACGGGACGGAATTTCAGCAGTTAATGCAGGTTTTAAAGACGGGAATTCATTAACATTAAGTGCAACATTTTCAGAGGTAGTAACAGGATCCACGATAGCCGCCGGCTCTGTTGTATTACTGGCTGGCAACAAATCGTTGAGTGTTAATTTCCGGCGTTGCGTAAGGTTATTTTTTAGCACAAAAACACGGCGAGGGCAGTCCTGACGGAGGTGACCAGACTCGTTACATATATGACATGTAGGGGTTTGCCATGAGTAAATAACATGCGCATTGTGCCCGTCAACAAAGATGTGGGAGGGAATGTTTGCCTTCACTTCTATCTCCACGAAGCGAATACCGTTAAAGCACTGCAGCTTGAAATGCGAAGCCCACCTTTCGTTTACTATTTGCCTGACAACCCCGTACTTTGAAAGGACATCTTTAATTTTCGAGTTGTCTACTTCTATGGGAATATTCAAAACCCTAACATTTCTAATTACAGACTCGGAATTCCTGAGTTTTACAGTACTTTTAGTACCATCACGGTGTATAAATTCCGTTTCATAACCAAATTTTTCCAGAGAGCGGTCTACACTCACGGGATCGTTAAACTTTACAAAAATGCAGTATTCATCAGAGTCTAGCTGCATGGTATGAACAGATTCAGAATGAAGGCGAATTACCTCGGTAATCCAGTCGTGTATTTCAAGTGCAGAGGGCTGTACTCGACGGGTGTACTTGTCGAATGTGAAAATCACGGTGCTTTTTCTCACGGAGTTTGCCATGGTGTTCTGCAGCGAAGAAATTCTGGACAACGCCGAAATCCCAACGGCACTACGTAGAAAGACGACACGAACGAAGACCAATAGCTCAATTTATAACAATTCACGTGCAAAATGCCAATAAACAATCACGAAACACGAAAACACTGAACGTTCACGGAGCAAACTTGAGGAGTGTGCGACCGCGGCGACAGCTAAAGCCAGACTACGCCACCGAGGGCACAGAGAAAAGTGCGACTGCAGGGACTTATCACTTGCACGCTCCCCGTGAGATGCACATTCCCAACATGTCTGCATCACTACATTAGTATTGCGCCTAATACACTCCTGGAAATTGAAATAAGAACACCGTGAATTCATTGTCCCAGGAAGGGGAAACTTTATTGACACATTCCTGGGGTCAGATACATCACATGATCACACTGACAGAACCACAGGCACATAGACACAGGCAACAGAGCATGCACAATGTCGGCACTAGTACAGTGTATATCCACCTTTCGCAGCAATGCAGGCTGCTATTCTCCCATGGAGACGATCGTAGAGATGCTGGATGTAGTCCTGTGGAACGGCTTGCCATGCCATTTCCACCTGGCGCCTCAGTTGGACCAGCGTTCGTGCTGGACGTGCAGACCGCGTGAGACGACGCCTCATCCAGTCCCAAACATGCTCAATGAGGGACAGATCCGGAGATCTTGCTGGCCAGGGTAGTTGACTTACACCTTCTAGAGCACGTTGGGTGGCACGGGATACATGCGGACGTGCATTGTCCTGTTGGAACAGCAAGTTCCCTTGCCGGTCTAGGAATGGTAGAACGATGGGTTCGATGACGGTTTGGATGTACCGTGCACTATTCAGTGTCCCCTCGACGATCACCAGTGGTGTACGGCCAGTGTAGGAGATCGCTCCCCACACCATGATGCCGGGTGTTGGCCCTGTGTGCCTCGGTCGTATGCAGTCCTGATTGTGGCGCTCACCTGCACGGCGCCAAACACGCATACGACCATCATTGGCACCAAGGCAGAAGCGACTCTCATCGCTGAAGACGACACGTCTCCATTCGTCCCTCCATTCACGCCTGTCGCGACACCACTGGAGGCGGGCTGCACGATGTTGGGGCGTGAGCGGAAGACGGCCTAACGGTGTGCGGGACCGTAGCCCAGCTTCATGGAGACGGTTGCGAATGGTCCTCGCCGATACCCCAGGAGCAACAGTGTCCCTAATTTGCTGGGAAGTGGCGGTGCGGTCCCCTACGGCACTGCGTAGGATCCTACGGTCTTGGCGTGCATCCGTGCGTCGCTGCGGTCCGGTCCCAGGTCGACGGGCACGTGAACCTTCCGCCGACCACTGGCGACAACATCGATGTACTGTGGCGACCTCACGCCCCACGTGTTGAGCAATTCGGCGGTACGTCCACCCGGCCTCCCGCATGCCCACTATACGCCCTCGCTCAAAGTCCGTCAACTGCACATACGGTTCACGTCCACGCTGTCGCGGCATGCTACCAGTGTTAAAGACTGCGATGGAGCTCCGTATGCCACGGCAAACTGGCTGACGCTGACGGCGGCGGTGCACAAATGCTGCGCAGCTAGCGCCATTCGACGGCCAACACCGCGGTTCCTGGTGTGTCCACTGTGCCGTGCGTGTGATCATTGCTTGTACAGCCCTCTCGCAGTGTCCGGAGCAAGTATGGTGGGTCTGACACACCGGTGTCAATGTGTTCTTTTTTCCATTTCCAGGAGTGTAGATGTTTGCCCATCATACTCATTACTCGTGGTAGATTAATCTACCAAGTCCCGTACGAGTTCGGGCATAGCGTGTGCGTTCGCACCTGAAGGTCAATGGCCGGGAAGCCATATTTTAACTACATATGACGGTAGTATCTGTTCCTGAAAGAACAGTTACCGTTGAAGACCATGCAGCTTTTGCTAGAATGAAGTGATAATTAAATTGACACCCTAGCTGCAACCAGGCGTTGATATACTTCATTGGGGACATGTTGAAAAAGTGTGCCCCGACCGGGACTCGAACCCGGGATCTCCTACTTACACGGCAGACGCTCTGTCCATCTGAGCCACCGTGGGCACAGTTTGATGGATCACGTACACATTGAGAGGCCAGTGTCAGAATATCCAGACTAGTGAACAGGGGTCGACAAGAAGTTCGCGAACTTACACCACTTATTGCCAGAACTGCCCGTTTCTGATTCAAAAATATCCTTTGAAAATGGGAGGAGTTACCCAGAAATATACCACCATACGACATAGGCGAATGAAAATAAGCGAAGTAGACTACTCTTCGTGTCGAACTATCAGTTACTTCTGATACCGTTCGAATAGTAAAAATGGCAGCATTAAGTATTTGAACAAAATCCTAAACGTGGGCTTTTCACGACAGTTTACTATCTATCTGAACCCCTAGAAATTTGAACTGTTCAGTCTCACTAGTCATATGCCCTTTCAGTGAAATTAAAACGTCGGTTTTTATTGAAATGTAAGTTAGAAACTATAGAAACTGAGTCTTCCTGTGATTTAGCTGTGCTATGCTCTCCAGATGGAGTTAATGTCTGGGCTGGTGGTGTCACCGCTCATATAGTAGTGTCAACATTCTGACTCTTCTCTGCATCGAGGTATCGCTTCCATGCTCCACCAAGGTTGTATCATATTTGAAGTTTCTGATGCACATTCTTATTTCTACAGCCTCTGTAACTCCAGAATACAAGTATGTAGGAGCCTGGGACAAAACTTCTGTTTCGCCAAACTATATCTTGTGTGTGTTTGTGGGTTGTGCTCAGCAACTGCCGATTTCCCCACTTCTAGATTTTTCATATGCTGCTGATGTTCTGCATAACGGCCGGAAACGTTGCGGTTGGACTGACCGATGTAATTTCTACAGCATTCAAAAGGAAAGCTATAAATCCCAGGGATCCTGAGGGAAAGACTGCCTTTAACAGGATGTAGCAGCTCCTTCATCTTCGTATGAAGGTCGGAAAGTAGGTTGTAGACCTGGTTTTGCAAAGACTTTGCCTTTCTTTGCTGGATGTAGCGCCACAGACAAGAAAAAAATTCAGTCAGTAGATCATCAAGTGAATGTTCAACATTTTCACGTTTTCTTTCCTAGTAGAATTCTGAACCATAGCCAAATATAATGCATGTTCCTCCAAATGTTCCACAAAGAAGTTGACGTCTGGAAACAACAGAGAACCCACAAGCATTCCCTCAGTCATTTCACAAAATTTACCGCCATACTAGAAGTAGGTTGTCGTCATAAGTGTCAGAACAGCTGCATCGTTGCAGAAGGCAAATGCACTGCCAACTAATAATTTCTACTTGAGACCCTTCCATCGGTTCATTGTTTGCATAAAAATGCTAATATGGGATTGTGGATCTGCCTTTATGCAGAACACTTTTGTTATTGCATAAAATGCATCTTTCACCATCAGCTGCTTTTTATTTAAAACCAAAATATCGATCAATTTCAGTCACTGACCATCTTCACGGATTAAGGTTAAAACAGCTTAAGCCGCACCACATCTGTCATTATTTATTTAATGGCCACGTCTCATTCACAGAGCATGTAATTACAGTATACCACACAGGACGTTAAAAGTCCTCCTGATGCAGAGGAGAGTCAGAGATATTTTTCGAAATGTTTACACTACCATATGAGTGGTGACACTACCAGTGCAGACATTAACACCATCTGAGACAGTAATCTGACCCATCAGAAGCCATCCATGGGCTATATAAGGCCACCAAAGCATCGTTTTTGATATTCAGTTGCTCCTGACGAAGACGATGGAGGTAATCGTCAAAAACTTCAGGTTTTACCATGAATTGATGTAGCAAGAAGTCAGAGAATGTTTTATGCACATCTGAATAGCGACTGATCGACCATAGAGTAGGCAGAGCAATACACCTTGCATGTATCATTTCTGCAAGAGAGGTATATACACTTCATTAAAGTTCGAGTGGGCACTCCATTTCTCACAACACGAGCGGGCTCGTGGCGCAGTTCCTACATAAATAATGAACATCTGTCTTAATATTATCAAGGTAAACATGTATGAGCAAAATCATGGTCTGATCTGAGTTTAATGAAATAAACCATAAAATAAACTTATACTGTATGAGCTAAATCTCTGTTTAGTTAAAGTCATATAATAAACCTTTCTTTGTATCACTATGTTGCCGCATACAAGTTTTACCCCATAGGAATGACCCATTCGAAGCATTAAATAGTACAGTAATTTCATATTGCTACTGCTGGCTTGGGTGGGTGACAGTGAAATTTATTACTGTGTTAGCTCAAGCAATAATAAAGGAATAGGTATGGACATGCAACTGTACAACGACAATGGAATTGTAAAGGACAATGTTATTTGTGATTGGCGCACTTTTTACGTAGGCGCTCCTGCTCGAGGGTTAACAGCTGACTGGGGGCATTGCAGGCTTGAGTTTCCTTTAAACCATACAAAGTGCTGACATATAATCTGCGGCAACATTATACCACCATTGTAGCCATTGGGTCTGAAAATCAAATATATTTTGATTGACAGTCGCAGACCATTCAGTCTAAACAGGGGGTGCAGGGAGAAAATATGGCAACACTGCTTGATATCATCGATGATCACGTTGTAAGTCTGGCAACAGTGCAGACTGTGCCAGAATAGACAAAGTCTCACTACAATCCATGTGCTTTCTAAACGATCCTGTTATAAAACCCACTGTTTATGGCCAATAGTTCTATCACTAAACTAGTCTGTTAAGTATCACAGACTGACAATGAGTACCTAATAATCGTTTGAATGGTGGTTCTGTAAGCTAAACTATGCTTGCTAGGGACAGCCGGCTGGAGTGGCCGTGCGGTTCTACGCTCTACAGTCTGGAACGGAGCGACCGCTACGGTCGCGGGTTCGAATCCTGCCTCGGGCACGGATGTGTGTGATGTCCTTAGGTTAGTTTGGTTTAATTAGTTTTAAGTTCTAGGCGACTGATGACCTCAGAAGTTAAGTCGCATAGTGCTCAGAGCCATTTGAACCATTTGCTAGGGACATTTAAGTTGAATTCGTCTGTTTTATACCTTCTTACACTCGTCTTAGGTGGGCTCTCCATTTTAAATCGCTAAATGTTATAATCTGTTCAGTTGTTGCGACTGTTGTCCGTAAATGACGCCCAGTCATCTAACGAGCCAATAGAGAGGCTTACCGGCCTCCTGTTGCCTTCTCGCTGTTGAGCGATTGCTCTTGAGTTTCTGTTCCGCGGTCTCATACCTCTGTAAGCCAATTACGCGTTCGTGCAGGATTTAAACCACGAATCGTAGTACGGGTCATCTCAGGAACTAATTGACAGAAGTTAGAATTTATTTTTTCTTCATCTGTTCTCCGCGTCGGTGCTAGAACGACCACTAAACGACTAAACAAATGGCTAATCCATTTACTGGCTCATTTATGTGCTGAAAGTTCTTACGAACTTTCATCAGACTGGCTGTAATTCACTTACAGTAGGACTGTTTACTTCCGCAGCCATTTCAACTCGCTATCACACAAATACAAAATAAGAGCAGAAAGAATAAAATAATCTGGTAGTTCATGTAAAATCTGTGCATACTTTTGTGCAAGCGCAAGTGAAGCACTGTTGGTTAGCTATGCCTTGTAGCTCAAATGGTCCTTCACATTCATACAAAACATGTGCAATGTATGCTTAAAAATAACTGTCATAAAAACTGAAGAATTTGTTATATGTTTGTTGCTTTTATGCCCTTACCTTTTAGAACTGCCTGTAACTTTCTTTCCCAAGAATTTCATGTTCATTAAGGATAGAATCATAAAATTATGAAGCAGCTTCATTCAAGTATTCTTTTGGCTTCACTGCATGAGGCCGTTTCCCCCTCCATGTGTAGCCACATTAATCCCTGTTTCTAATCACCTCCGTATCTTCACATTTTTGGGAATTGACTAACAGTGGAATTTATCTATTGTCTAATATTGGTTTGATAGCGAGCGTGGGGGCAGCAGACTTCAAATCAAGAACCATAATGCCAATTGGACTGTATTGATTTAGTTTTTCCACCGTATTTGTAACTCTGTAAGTAGGCTGTTTAGATTTTTATATTGGTAATGTAGCGCTCTGTATGAAAATCACTGTAATAATTACAGGGAAAGATCACCTCTCCACGGTAATGACTATCACAGAGACAATCAGAGAAACAGACAATATGGGAACCAAAATAATTATTATCAAGGGAGACAGAATAACTTTAGACGCAACGGTCCAGCGCGCAGTTACGACTCAGGGAGAAATTCTCCACCACATGACCGACAAGAAAGAAACTATGGAATCTACCGACATGACGACAGACGATATGATCGTAACGACAGACCTGAATTATATCAGAACTGGCGGGGTTTAAACAGGGCTGGGCCCTCTGGGCAACGTGAATTTGTAGAAGTTAGGTCTCCAAATCCCAATAACGACGCGCGCCAACAAAGAGACAATAGGCAATGACTCACACCGCTGGCAGCCACAAAACGTACTTATGAAACTGACAATGCAGCTGCCGTAGCTAGTAATTACGTAAAAATGAAAGACATTAGGGACATCTTACTCCAGGAACACGACGTAACACGTAACAACATTGCATATCCTGTGATTCACATTACAGTAAATGACGTAAAATTTACGGCAGTACTTGACTCTGGCAGTCCCATTTCAGTAATTAGTGAAACAGCTTTTAGCAAGTGCAACAAATCGAACGATTGCCCCACACTTCCGTTACGTAAGATTAAATTACAAGGTGCAATCTTTGGAAAAAGTGTAGATGTACGCCAACAAACCAACTTAGAATTCTTTTGTCAAAGCCACAGCTTCTCTATGAACTTTCTTATTGTTCCATTATTGTCGACGGAAATTATACTGGGAGTAGACTTTTTGAATGAATACAAAGCAATCTTAAGCTTTCACGATGCTGAAATAAGTTTAGAGAAAGAAGGTAAGTCAATAGCTTTGAAATTTGAAGACTGGCTCTCAAACCATGATGAGGAAATTAATCGGCTTTACCTTCTGTTAGACAACAGTTCGGAATTTTCTACGGAACTAGACATTAACAATCACTCTGCAAGTACTGACAGGGATGATATCGACGGCATGTTTGAAATTAATGAGTTAATTCAGAATAAAATTCAAACAATTGAGAATTGTAATGACACTGATAGGCAGGACCTTTTTGAGATTTTACAAGCACATTCCATAGTTTTTACTCACAAAACAGGAACAATCAAGGGATTTCAATACCAATTTCGTGTTCGTGAGCATACTAAATTTTGTGTTAGACCATACGTAATTCCGGCGCATTATAGGGACCGTGTTAGAACAGAAATACAATCTATGCTTAATGAGGGCATTATTGAGCCTGCAGTAAGCTCATACAACAATCCATTACATGTTGTTGAGAAGAAAAATGGATCGATCAGGCTTGTTTTACATTCGAGACAAATCAATACTATCATCATTCCGCAGACGATGGAAGAACTTCTTCAAAATTTTAATGGTGTAAAAGTGTTGTCTTCCATTGATCTCAGATCCAGCTTTTATCAGATCGAACTTCATCCAGAATGTAGAAAATACACAGCTTTCCCTTGTTTCGGCGTTTGTTATCAGTTTCGGAAACTTCCTTTTGGTTTGAACATTTCCTCAGCAGCATTCATTCGCGGGTTAAATTCCATATTACCTGAGTTCTTAAAACGTCACATCACCTTATATGTGGACGATATTCTAATAGCAAAAGCTTCATGGGAACAACATAACCGCATCCTCAACAGTTTGTTACGTATTTTTGCAGAATCTGGAATTACAGTTAACTTGGAAAAGTCTGAATTCGGTAGGACAAAGGTGAAGTTTTTGGGACATACACTCCTGGAAATGGAAAAAAGAACACATTGACACCGGTGTGTCAGACCCACCATACTTGCTCCGGACACTGCGAGAGGGCTGTACAAGCAATGATCACACGCACGGCACAGCGGACACACCAGGAACCGCGGTGTTGGCCGTTGAATGGCGCTAGCTGCGCAGCATTTGTGCACCGCCGCCGTCAGTGTCAGCCAGTTTGCCGTGGCATACGGAGCTCCATCGCAGTCTTTAACACTGGTAGCATGCCGCGACAGCGTGGACGTGAACCGTATGTGCAGTTGACGGACTTTGAGCGAGGGCTTATAGTGGGCATGCGGGAGGCCGGGTGGACGTACCGCCGAATTGCTCAACACGTGGGGCGTGAGGTCTCCACAGCACATCGATGTTGTCGCCAGTGGTCGGCGGAAGGTGCACGTGCCCGTCGACCTGGGACCGGACCGCAGCGACGCACAGATGCACGCCAAGACCGTAGGATCCTACGCAGTGCCGTAGGGGACCGCACCGCCACTTCCCAGCAAATTAGGGACACTGTTGCTCCTGGGGTATCGGCGAGGACCATTCGCAACCGTCTCCATGAAGCTGGGCTACGGTCCCGCACACCGTTAGGCCGTCTTCCGCTCACGCCCCAACATCGTGCAGCCCGCCTCCAGTGGTGTCGCGACAGGCGTGAATGGAGGGACGAATGGAGACGTGTCGTCTTCAGCGATGAGAGTCGCTTCTGCCTTGGTGCCAATGATGGTCGTATGCGTGTTTGGCGCCGTACAGGTGAGCGCCACAATCAGGACTGCATACGACCGAGGCACACAGGGCCAACACCCGGCATCATGGTGTGGGGAGCGATCTCCTACACTGGCCGTACACCACTGGTGATCGTCGAGGGGACACTGAATAGTGCACGGTACATCCAAACCGTCATCGAACCCATCGTTCTACCATTCCTAGACCGGCAAGGGAACTTGCTGTTCCAACAGGACAATGCACGTCCGCATGTATCCCGTGCCACCCAACGTGCTCTAGAAGGTGTAAGTCAACTACCCTGGCCAGCAAGATCTCCGGATCTGTCCCCCATTGAGCATGTTTGGGACTGGATGAAGCGTCGTCTCACGCGGTCTGCACGTCCAGCACGAACGCTGGTCCAACTGAGGCGCCAGGTGGAAATGGCATGGCAAGCCGTTCCACAGGACTACATCCAGCATCTCTACGATGGTCTCCATGGGAGAATAGCAGCCTGCATTGCTGCGAAAGGTGGATATACACTGTACTAGTGCCGACATTGTGCATGCTCTGTTGCCTGTGTCTATGTGCCTGTGGTTCTGTCAGTGTGATCATGTGATGTATCTGACCCCAGGAATGTGTCAATAAAGTTTCCCCTTCCTGGGACAATGAATTCACGGTGTTCTCATTTCAATTTCCAGGAGTGTATTATTTCTTCTGAAGGCATTCAGCCGGATCCTGAAAAGCTAGAAGCAATCAGAGCCATTCCAGTTCCATCTACAAAAAGACAAGTCCGCAGTTTTCTAGGTGTCGTAAATTTTTACCGTCGTTTTCTGAATATGCAAATTCTTGTTACACCAAAACTTTGTTCTCTCACTGGAAAAAATACTATTTGGAACTGGGACGAACAAGCACAGTTGGAATTCAATTCTTTGAAAGAAGCGTTACTTCACGCGCCAATACTAGCTCATCCAGATCTGTCACAAGATTTCTGCCTTAGCACGGATTCTTCTAAAGTCGGTCTTGGTGCCCATTTATTTCAAGAAGCCACAGAAAATGACACTACCATTCAGAAAACCATTGCTTTTGCTAGCCGAGTGCTAACAAAATCTGAAAAAATTTATTCCGTTACTGAATTAGAAGCTTTAGCTATCGTTTGGGCATTTAACAAATTCCGTTTCTTTCTTTCTGGTAAGCACGTAAAAGTATACAGTGATCATCGTGCATTACAATTTCTTATGTCTTCAAAATTAAATCATGATAGGTTAAAACGTTGGGCATTGTTTCTGCAAGAATTCCGCTTCACAATAGTCTACATTCCCGGCAAGGAGAACATTGTTGCGGACGCGCTGTCACGCGCACCGGCTGGGCTTGAGAAAAGTAACACAGAAGGCAACCTCGAGAAAAATTTCAGTATTCTTTACATTCAGAAAGTCGCCTTTGAAAACTTCATCACCACATCTTTAAAGGACATTGCACATGAACAAGCTAAAGATCCGATTTGGAAAGACATCAGATGTAAATGGCATGAAAAGACATACACTCAGATTCGGCATTATTACCTGGTTAGAAACAACATACTCTTCAAACGCGCACTGTTGATGACAAGCTGTGGGTACTTTGCATTCCAGACGATTTTGTTAATAAGCTCATTTGGTACATTCATTTCAGCTACGCACATTTTGGCCCACGAAAATGTTAACATATTCTTCGAACGACTTGTTATTTTAACAATATGGAAAAGCGAATTCGAAGAGTCTTGTCTATTTGTAAATTTTGTCAAAAGGCGAAACCGTCTACTATCTCACATCGTGCTCCGTTGTTTCCAATTATTCCTTCTAAATTAAAAGAATTTGCTGCTGTTGATCTCTTGGGACCCCTTGTCAGAACATCGAATGGATTTTCGTACGTTCTAGTCGCTGTTGAACTTACTTCAAAATTTGTATCTTTCACTCCGTTACGTAAAGCCACTGGACGGTCTGTATCCAACGCCTTTGTTAAATATTTCTTACATGAAGTTGGACACGTTAGTAAAGTCATTTCAGATAACGGACCGCAATTCAGATCTGCTGTTTGGTCACGCATGCTTCGGAATCATAAAATCAAACCTGTTTTTATTTCATTGTATTCACCACATTGTAACCCGTCTGAAAGGATTATGAAAGAAATCAATAAGCTTTGCAGACTTTATTGTCACAGAAAGCAACAGAATTGGGACAGATATTTACACTTATTTCAAAATGTGCTGAATGAAATGCCTCATGATTCCACTGCTTTACCACCTACTCTTGTACTAAAGAATGAAGAACCACCGAACAGAATCAGAGAGCTTGTACCTTTCCCGAATACACGTAAACTTCGACACAAAGACATAATTGATTTGGCTCTTAAAAATATAAAATCTGCAGCAGACAAAAGGAGAAAACTACACGGTAAAGCAAATGCAAAGAAATTATATATTGGTCAGAAAGTTCTCATTAAAGCTCATTCATTGTCACATAAGAAGAAACACTTGAGTCACAAATTCTTTCTAGTTTACAATGGACCTTACAGAATCCGACGTATACCACATGATAATTGCGTTGAAGTTGAAACTCTGCGTACTAGGAAGAGTAAAGGTTTACACCACATTTCACATGTAAAACCGTTTATTGAAAGATAATCTGCTTTTTAACTTTGTCTTTGCCATAAAATTTTTCACTTCACGTTACTAGTACTCTTTCTCACACTTACAAACTGTTAACATGCAACTATGTTTTAAAGCTAACTAACTATCCAGTCAAGAACATAGGTAACTTAGACAAGTAATTACGAATGCATTGTTATTGCGAACAGACGACACAGTGATGTTATTTATACATTCCTCCTTGTTAGTTGCACGATTACGTAACGAATATACGGCTTACATACTTAGAACATATACCAGCACTGCTAATGAGATTTTCATGCAACATTTTGGTTTGCTTGAGAGTGGATTCTGGATTTGAGGTGCTTTCTGTAAAATGCCAGATGACACAGTGGTTAGTTTATGTGACAGCTACACGATTTTATCACGACGCTGCTAATGCGTGACAATTTACAATGTTGCTTTTGCGGTGTATTTGTTTTATATCTGCACAGTTTTTTCTGAATTCTTCTATAAAGTGAGACATGTTTTAGTGGTGACTTTTGTGGTATGGCTACAAGGAGACAGCCTTTTCCGTAGGACAACAATACGTTACAGCACAGTACTTTCCTCATCACGGCAATAAGCGTAATAACTCAGTTATCTATACGCAAAGCACTTCACTTTTGTGTATCATGAGGTAAGTACATTGACTTCTGCAGAACTTTTTTGCATAATTATAATAACAAAGATATCAAATGCACACACTTATTGATACAATGTTGGTCAAAAGCTAAAATTTTCTCACAGTCCATAAAGACAGTCCTGATCATTCATCATAATAGTAAATGTAAGTAGGCTGTTTATGTTTTCTTTATGTAAGTAGGCTGTTTATGTTTTCTTTATGTAAGTAGGCTGTTTAGATTTTTATATTGGTAATGCCACGTAGCGCTCTGTATTGCTGGCGGCTCACCTCCAACTGCACAACGCTACGCGCTGTACACATCCAGCTGCCGCTGCCCAACACTACAATGGCAGACAACAATGCAAACTAGCCACAGACTGCACACAGCACAGCCAGTGATTTTCATACAGAGCGCTACGTAACGTTGCCAATACCTTTGTAGAAAGCACCCCAAACACGACACTCTTACATCTGCACACCTGATTATGACAAGCGTCTTTCTCTAGAATTGAGGGAATTTTTAGTGCGTTATGAAATGACATATGGCTAATGAATGATGTTTCATGCCGTCCTTTGTACATATTTGCTCATTTTCTTTAATATCTAGTTTCTAGCTGCACTGCAGCATTGGTTAAAATAAAATTTAATACATGTACTAACATAGTTATTTTATGCCTACAGATCCAGTCAATAAGAAATTTATGATTTACTTCTAAGAAAACGAGGGCACATAAATAGAAATTTCCCTTCACAGGAAATGCATAAATAATTTCTTTACGATTTGGTAACTTATCTGCTAGTGAAAGTTCTCGTGATGCATCACTCTAGTGTTAAGATGTGACATAGGTATTAGATATGGCCATTTTAGTGTAATATTTTTTCTGCTTGAGCTATGTCATGTTTAGGTATAAGTTATAGCATTTGCTGCTGCTGTTTGCCAGGCATAGTGTTACTGAATTTGACTTTGTATTGCGCTGTTAAGCCAGTTTACTACTCATTTATTTTTCTTGTTGCTGCACATTGGCTCATATTAGTTGTAATGTTGCATTGCTTGGTAATTTAGATTTACTGTAGCTTGCTTTGCAATTTTCCATTTTTTTTGCATTGCTGTTTGTGTTAATTTGTTATGTGCTGCTGCATTGCCTCGTCCCTTAGTTTAGCATCTGAGTTCAGTAGATTTAAGTTAGCTTAGGAGGGGATAGACTATATAAGAAACTAACTATGATGACTTGGAAGAAATGTATTGAGAAGATATAAGAATATGGTTTGGCCGAAAAAAAAGAAAAAAAAGGATACTGTACAGTGGAGAAAAACTATTTTTGACAGAGGATGTGAACAGAATACAGGAAGGAAGTATAGATAGGACTTTTTGGGAATAATGATGAATGAAGGGAGATCTCCAACAAGCAAAGAAAGTTTTGTTTGCAAAATACTGCAATACAACAAAACCTGTCCTTTCCTTGTGTTATTCCGCTATATGTTTGTGCACCCTTGTGTATTTGTGTTCTTCCTGTCTTTATGTGTTTATCTGATACGATTTATGTTGTAGAATTTTTCTAATACTCAGCTACATTCACTATGATGAGGAATACTGTTAGCCTTAAATATAATTTGCATTAATAATATGTTATTTATCTTGTAAAGATGCTTAGACATTATTTATTCTGTTTTGTTTTAATGCTCATGTGTAAAGTTGATGTTTCAAAAGTTATTCTGATCGTTTATGTATTTACTTATGTCATAATTCCTGTAACACTGATGTATATGTTTATTTCTATTCTGTTGTACAGCTTGTACTACAAATGTTATCTGTATTGTTATGTTCTTTAATGATGTATTTTGTACCTTTGTTATTGTATTTTTATGTTATAAAATTGTAATTGACACCAGTTCATCAAATTAACTTGTAAGTTCCATTTCACTGCACACGTTTCTGTTGGTCATAGTATATGGACAATATGTGAGGAGTAGGGACTGTTGTGTTTACACGTGTGTTAATAATTCAGCAAGGGACTGGATAACAGCATTGCTGGTTCTAAGGACAATTCCAAAAAACTTTGTGAGTGCACAAGTGGTGATTATGGACTTGCTATATTCTCTGCAAGACTTTTCGATGGTGATTGTGCACCCGCACAGTCACAACAGATGGCTGGTGGCCCACCAATACCGTAATCTCTACCAGGACTACAGTGGGCCTGTCCACAATTTCTACAAGGACTGCAGTGGGTCTGCACCTCTGGTGGCCCACCAATACCGTAATCTCTACCAGGACTACAGTGGGTCTGCTCTGTGATGACCTACCTACCAATATTCTTCAAAACTTCGACTGACTCTGCTGTGGGTTTGCTCCATTGTGGCCCATTACCTGTCAGCATGTCAAGAGTCAGCACTGTCTTTCCGTTGGAAGGACACCACTACTTCTTCATGACTGCATGTAAATCCACTACTTCCGTGTGCATTGTCTTTTACTGCTCAGACTTGGATAAAAGAAACGGCAGTTTTACTGTGACGAACAATCTGGACTGTCTTTGTGGACTGTGAGAAAATTTTAGCTTTTGACCAACATTGTATAAATAAGTGTGTGCATTTGATATCTTTGGTATTGTAATTATAAAAAATTTTATCAAATCATTATTGGCCACTGGCCAAAAAAATTTGTAAAATTTTTTGTGGGGAGCATGGGGGCTATGTAAGTAGGCTGTTTAGATTTTTATATTGGTAATGCCATGTAGCGCTCTGTATGAAAATCACTGGCTGTGCTGTGTGCAGTATGTGGCTAGTTTGCATTGTTGTCTGCCATTGTAGTGTACCGAGCGAGGTGGCGCAGTGGTTAGACACTGGACTCGCATTCGGGAGGACGACGGTTCAATCCCGCGTCCGGTCATCCTGATTTAGGTTTTCCGTGATTTCCCTAAATCATTCCAGGCAAATGCCGGGATGGTTCCTCTGAAAGGGCACGGCCGACTTCCTTCCCTAATCCGATGAGACCGATGACCACGCTGTTTGGTCTCCTTCCCCAAACAACCAACCAACCATTGTAGTGTTAGGCAGCGGCAGCTGGATGTGAACGGCGCGTAGCGTTGCGCAGTTGGAGGTGAGCCGCCAGCAGTGGTGGATGTGGGGAGAGAGATGGCGGAAGTTTTGAAATTGAACTGCTATATATATTATGATTATTAAGGTAAATACAGTGTTTGTTCTCTATTAAAATCTTTCATTCGCTAACTATCCCTATCAGTAGTTAGTGACTTCCGTAGTTTGAATCTTTTATTTAGCTGGCAGTAGTGGCGCTCGCTGTATTGCAGTAGTTCGAGTAATGAAGATTTTTGTGAGGTAAGTTATTTGTGAAAGGTATAGTTTAATGTTACTCAGGGCCATTATTTTGCAGGGATCTTTGATAGTCAGATTGCGTTGCGCTAAAAATATTGTGTGTCACTTTAGTGAATGTTTGAGTACGTTCAGTTTTGCTCAGCTGTTTGAAAAGCAAATAGTGTAAGAGGTTTATCAGCAGAGTCGTGTACAATTGTTCTAAGGGGACGTTTCAACTCATTAGAGCAGAATCCGGGATATATGCAAAACGAAGCAACTGAGGGAAATAACTACCTTCAGATAATTAAAAAGAATTAATTTCTATCCCAAATGAAAAAAATTTTGTTCAGTGAGATAAAATAAAGTGGTTTGGCGTTAACGTTGAAAGAGTTGTTTGTTTATCCAGAGCTAAGCGCAACGGAATACACACACCCACGCAGTGAAGAGATACCAAACCTCAACTTCACTTTTTTGTGTATTAAACTGCTGTTTGCAACGGAATACTCAGATTTGACTAATGAAGTTATTTTTAATCAAAACGCAACAGAAACAAGCAAGGATAATACCTTGAATTACAAATGAGTTGTTTCACCAACCTTTAACAGAAAACTAATACTGGATAATGTTCGTCTATCGAAATTCTCCCCCAATTCTGCTATAATTGTTCTATACCTGACCATGTGCAAAAAGTTGTTACTCTGTGGCGGAAAATATGGACTGTTCAACTTGTAATTTTGTTAGTAGAGCGTCCGTCGGTGGAACAGTAGATAGAAAAAAAAGTATCAGTGTGCAGTCATCTCCAGCAAGTGGTCTTACTAAGGACAAGTTTTATCCTGACCACATAGGGCACACGCCGGAACAGCCTTTCAGGGACAAAGCGAATTCCCGCAGTTGAAGTAACAGAGTACAAGTACCCTTGGGTAATGAATCTGTATTCTAAATCTCGGAACGCCACAGAAACAATATAAACAGAAAACACGAGGCATAACTAATATAAAATTACACTTTGCTTATGGGTGCTAATGAGACATGTCAAGTTTCTATTCCACGTTATCAGTCAGTCACTGTGTGTTTATAATGAAGTTTGTAATTACCTTAGAAACATATCATAGATACACAAATGACCAAGATGCACTGTCGCCTCCAAAAATTCAGGTGAACAGTGAACAGTCAGTTTGTCAAAATTAACCAGTAAAATTATTGAGAGACTGGCTTAAAATCAAGGAGAAAATCCTACGGAGTCTAAAAGAGCAACAGAGATTAGACTTCTCTGGACATTGTTACACACAAACAGATGAGAGTAAGGCCTCACTGATCATTAATGACCACATGGTGCTCTAGATACAGAAATACAAAAGCAATATACTCTTGGAAATAGCACAAATACACATAATATTTCAGCTAAAGGACTATGTATTAATTTTCACAATGCATGTAAGTAATGCAACATCACTAATGTAATATGTTGATACACAATCGAACAAAGAAAAGGACTCCAGTCACTGAGTTCTGTGACTACTTCTAAAATAATTTCGCATTGCAAAACGTTAACATAAACAAATAGTAAGAGAAGGCTGTAAGGACTCAGAAGTGCTACCACGGCAGTTTCATAAGCATACTGCGAAGCATAACTAAAAACACTTGTTAAACACTGTAGCCACAAAGAAACTGGTATAGGCATGGGTATTCAAATACAGATACATGTAAACAGGAAGAATAAGGCTCTGCGGTGGGTAAAGCCTATATAAAACAACAAGTGTCTGACGCAGTTGTTAGATCGGTTACTACTGCTACAGTGGCAGTTTATCAAGATTTAAGTGAGTTTGAACGTGGTGTTATAGTCGCGATGGGACACAGTATCTCCGAGGTAGTGATGAAGTTATGATTCTCCCGTACGACCATTTCACAAGACTACCGTGAATATTAGGAATCCGATAAAACACCAAATCTCTGACATCGCTGTGGCCGGAGAAAGATGCTACAAGAACGGGACCAACGACGACTGAAGAGAATCATTAAACGTGACAAAAGTGCGACCGTTCCGCAAATTGCTGCAGATTTCAATGCTGGGCCATCAAGAAGTATCAGCATGCGAACCATCGAACGAAGCATTATCGATATGTGCTTTCGGAGCCGAAGGCCCACTCGTATACCCTTGATGACTGCACGACAGAAAGCTTTATGCCTCGCCTGGGCCGACATTGGACTATTGATGACTGGAAAGATGTTGCCTGGTCGGACGAGTCTCGTTTCAAATTGTATAGGCGGATGGACGTGTACGGGTATGGAGACGACCTCATGAATCCATGGAACTTGCATGTCAGCAGGGGACAGTTCAAACTGGTGGAGGCTGTGTAATGGTGTAGGGCGTGTGCGGTTGGAGTGATATGGGACCCGTGATATGTCTAGATACGACTTTGACAGGTGACCCGTACATAAGCATCCTGTGTGATCATCTGCATCCATTCATGTCCATTGTGCATTCCGACGGACTTTCGCAATTGCAGTAGGACACTGTGACACCCTACACGTCCAGAATTATCACAGAGTGGATCCAGGGACACTCCTCTGAGTTTAAACACTTCCGTTGGCCACCAAACTTCCCAGACACGAATATTATCGCGAACATTTGGGATGCCTTGCAACGAGCTGCTAAGAAGAGATCTCCACCCTCTCTTACGTATTTATGGACAAAAATGGTTCAAATGGCTCTGAGTACTATGGGACTTAACATCTGAGGTCATCAGTCCCCTAGAACTTAGAACGACTTAAACCTAACTAACTTAAGGACGTCACACACATCCATGCCCGAGGCAGGATTCGAACCTGCGACCGTAACGGTCGCGCGGTTCCAGACTGAAGCGCCTAGAACCGCTCGGCCACTCCGGCCGGCTATTTATGGACAGCCCTACAGGATACAGGACACAGGAACTCGAGACACTCGAACAATCCTTTCATCCTCACTCTGGGAAACTACGATCACAACCATAGGTGGAAGCACAAGCGGCCAAATACCCTGCTAGCTAGGGCATAGCCACCTATGGTAAACTAACATACGCAAACAAGCGACAAACGTCGGCAAGCCCCTGCATATCAGCAACACTGACTGGTAACTACACAGCTGCTACTAGAGCCGACCAACAGGCCACAGCAGGGACACCGAGGAGCTCGCCACTGACGCACAAACAAACCGCCAACATTACCTTACACTGTGCTTCCGATATATGACCTATCGGACACAAAAACGATAATAAACCTAACTGTTGCAGGTTGCTGACGCTGAACGAGGACTCTACACCAGCACCCAACGCCAGCCTCCGAGCAACATGCATGATACCCACTGCTAACAAAGCCTATCCTTGTACGACCTATCGCAGGCAGCAAGACATCAGCTACTGCCCTTACCACCCGACCTAACTATCGCAGAGGTTTTTTTTCCCTTGGCTCTTGCCTTGGCACTTTTTTTTCCTCTCCCCCTTCAAACGGCTAACCTTCGTTCGATTTCGACCCAATCTATCTCCAGATGAGCGCGTATTAATGGTTAACCTTAACCAGACTTACGCAAACATCGCAGTACCCACATCCTGCGACACCTAACTTTAGTGAATACTAACCCTTATGCAGAGATGGCAGTAGACCTATTGTGTTGGCCATCATGCCGGTGTGGGCGTGGAGGGGCTCCAACTCTTGTTAAAACAAAAAAAAAAAAAGATACATGTGTCAGTTCCCTCCAGCACTGCTTCAGATATTAGTCGACTTAATGCCAGGTAGTGTTGCGGCACTTCTGCATCCTCGCCGGGTCCCTACACGATATTAGGCAGATGTAGCAGTTTCTTTGGCTCTTCAGTATATGGATGCGTGGTGTCTGTCCTTTCGGACGTGTCTGAAAGAACAGACACCACACGGAATCCGCAGCTGTGATGCATGTTATGTAAAGAGAAGGTGGAGGGGAGAAAGGACAGGGAAGGAACTACTGATATCAGCTGCATCGGGACTTTATGCAGAATCAGTGGTGAGGAGCGAATCCGAGAGCGGATCCGAATTCGAACCTGGGATCTCCTGCTTATTAGGCAGTTGCGTTAGCCACTGCGCCATCCGTAAAAAATGTTTATCGCAATTGCGTGGACTATGTCGATACGCCGCCCGGCCGACCAACATTTCTACCTAGCGCCACCTATCCGCAGTCCCTGTCCATGTTCTCCATGCTCGCTACTTCTGAGATTCCCGCAGGAGGTCGGACGTAGCTGCCGGCCTCTGTGGCCGAGCGGTTCTAGGCGCTTCAGTTTGGTAACGCGCTGCTGCTACGGTCGCAGGTTCGAATCCTGCCTCGGGCATAGATGTGTGTGAAGTCCTTAGGTTAGTTAGGTTTAAGTAGTTCTAAGTCTAGGGGACTGATTATCTCAGATGTTAAGTCCCATAGTGCTTAGAGCCATTTGAACCATTTGAACATGGTCCGCTGGGTTCACCAAACCACAGGGAAACGAACACACATTCCCGTAAGTCAGCAATAGGCTGAGTTCACAAAGTGACCCAAGCACCAACAAGTCGGGGACATAGCGAAGTCGGTGTAGTACGAGTAGATCAAAACTTCGTTAGGTATATAGCAAGTTATGCGCTGTATTACTCCGTCTTGTTAGCGGCGTTGCAGTGCGATTAAATTATGTAATTTTAGTTCAGAATGGTTCAAATGGCTCTGAGCACTATGGGACTTAACTTCTAAGGTCATCAATCCCTTAGAACTTAGAACTAGTTAAACCTAACTAACCTAAGGACATCACACACATCCATGCCAGAGGCAGGATTAGAACCCGCGACCGTAGCGTATTTTAGTTCAGCTGTGTCAATTGCGACACAGTATGCAATGCGAATAACCACAATTCAATTGAAAATAGACAGTTGATTTCCTTTGTTGCTACTGTAACCGTTTGTTATTTGAAAGCACACAGTATTTAGTACGTGAACATGTAAATTTATTTGAGATGAAACGACGAAACTTAATTCATTTCATGAAACGATTGCGATGAACGTAAAACAGAATCACAATTCAACTGAAAATAAACAAGGGAATCAATTTTCCGTCACCATGTCGTCGATTGGCTTGATTCACAATTTGACAGTCAACTTCCAATAACATTTTCGCAAGTAATAGCGAAACAAATTGGAAGTGAAATAAAAATAAATTAACTACATTTGTTGGACAGGTCGCGAAACAACACAAAAGTAAAAAAAAAAAAAAAATTAGTTTTAAATACTGCTGAAATGCATTTTTCTAGATTTTCCTCATGATATTTCAAAATTTTTTCAGTTGATAACTTGCAATAGCGTGATTTCCATTTCAGGAGCATAACGAACAAAACAAAAAAGAATCAACCATATATGTCGTTCCTATTGTCAGTTACGATAGAGAGTGCGTACGAAAACTATGATCTTTGCAGTTTGTCCAAATTTTCCGACTCTCTTTGGTAAGTGTCCCGGATTTTTTCTCCTGAAAAATTTTCTAGGTCGTTAAGGAAAAAAAAATTTTCGCTTAGCCATCGTTCGAATGGTAAGTTATGGTCCTGAGTTCATGCGAAACTCCCATAGAAAAACTCACTTTAAGGTTTTCTTGAATTTTCCAGTTTTCCGTGCAACTTTTTCAATTTCTCTTTCGCTACAAATCTTAATAGGGTTATGAAGAACATGTTTTAAAAAATATTCAAATCGGTCGAACCATTCTCAGTTGATGCGCTTATCAACGAACAGCATTTCATTTTTGTTTATGTTGATAGTCTTGCGCAAATTCCACGTGTACGACGAAAGTTATAATTTGTACAAGCAATGATTCTTTTTCACATTTATCCATGAATGACGTGCATCATCGGGGAAGTTAATATCCATACTGATGTATAAGCCACGGTCTTCACGATACACCATTAGCGCGATCGAATTACCGTCATAAAAGTTTTTACATTAACAGCGTATATAGGAAAAAAGAAGCTGTTTAAAAACTTTTCAGGTTTTGGCCAGCTTTTATCTATTTGGATCTAAAGGAAAAAACACAACAGCCACAAGGTCAAGTGATATAATATGCAGTTCATTATTGTACTCGATTACAAATTCAGACCAGATGACACACACGTCACAGTGAAGAGCCACAAGGTCAAGTGATATAATATGCAGTTCATTATTGTACTCGATTACAAATTCAGACCAGATGACACACACGTCACAGTGAAGAGCGTCCAGTCGCATCAATACACAGTGTAGCCCCCTCTGGCGGAAACGCAGGCGTGTATTCTCGCATGCAAACGATCATATAGGTGCCGAATGACTTCCGGCAACGGATTGTCCCAAGCATCTTGCCCCCTTTGTTGCGATTATTTCAGGTTCTGGAGGTCGACTAGGTTCCGACATCATCATGCGTACTCAATTGGCGAGAGATGTGGTGGTTCTTTTGTTGGCCGGGGCTGTTGCTGTACACCACGAAGAGTAAGTTGCGTCACAGTAGCCTAACGTGGAACTGAAATGTCGTGCTGAACAAACACATCATCTTCCTGTTGAAAAAATGGCAGTAGCACGAGGATAACAACCTGTGCAATATGGTGGTATTGGTTATTTTTCCCTACAGAAACAGCAAATGTGACCCAGAGCTGTAATCTATGGCTCCCCACATCACAAGGCTAGGGGTGCGACCGATGTGTCGCGGGCACATGCGCTCCGGAACAGACTGCTCACTAGCTCTAACGTACACGTATAAGTCCATCAGCCGCATCCACGCAGAACCTACGCTCATCACTGAAGACGAAAGAGCGCCATTCTACCCTCCAGTCATCTCTTTCATGACAACACAGTAGCCGTGCTTTGCAGTGACGTGGTGTCGGTGAATGTCTGGCCACATGCACCTGTGATCTTACAAAGGAAACTCCCCATCGCACCCGCGCCCGGATTTAGTGGTAAGATGGTCCAGTGGATAACCCGTCAAAAACTGAACACAGATCAAGCAAAATGGTTCAAATGGTTCTGAGCACTATGGGACTTAACTTCTGAGGTCATCAGTCCCCTAGAACTTAGAACTACTTAAACCTAACTAACCTAAAGACATCACACTCATCCATGCCCGAGGCAGGATTCGAACCTGCGACAGTAGCGGTCACGCGGTTCCAGACTGAAGCGCCTAGAACCACTCGGCCACACTGGCCGGCACAGATCAAGCATCAAAACAGGAATTAGGTATAACGAACTGTGAAAAAAAAGCAAAATAGAAACAGTAAACGGTCAAAGCTCAACAACTGAATTTTCTAGATTCATTGAAAAGTCACAGAGTCGTTGTTAACAGTCCGGCTTTGGCAGCCGTGCAGTGCGGACGTGCTGTTGTTTCTGCCTGCGGAGCGCGCGCGCTCGCTGTTTACTTTCAGCAGCCGTTACTTACGCGTCTCTTAAATGTACTAGAATCATGGCCAACTGGTTTCAAAAATCAACACTACGATTCACCTTCTACAATGACTACAGTCGACCAAAGGCCATCTTCCGACATTTTGGGAATCCATTTGTCCATCTTAAGCAATACGGAGTACTCAAAGTCACCAGTGACGCAGTGTACGAAAGAGCACTTTGTGACACCAAACATGGGCTACGCTTTGCCACGCCGACGGCATTGTCGACCACGCGGGCTTGGGCATGCGCACCACACGGGTTTTCAAACCACCATTCGAGCTCCCGGCGGAAGACGTTATCGCGGCTTTCTGCCTATATGGCACTATACATAGTCTCACTGCCAAAAGCTGGGCGCAGTTCCAAATGTACCCAGTTCTTAACGGTGTACGACAAATCAGTATCGATCTCCGTTGCCACGTGCCGTCTTACCTCCAAATCAGTGAGTCCCGCGCGGTCGTTATACACGACGGCCAGCCCAAGACCTGTTCCGGGCGCGGTAAACAAGGCCACTTCAGGTCTAAGTGTGTACAGCCACGCATCACCCAACTGCCGGTCTCTACCGTGGCGCCTCTGACTCCGACGACGGTTTTACCGATCACGTATGAAGCGGCGCTCTCTTCTCCTCCCGCCGACCGTCGTCCATCGGACCACGCATCGGTGATCCATCGAGCTGCTACGGATACTGCCGGGGTGAACGCGTCACGCTCACAATCTGACGCTACTCCGGTGCCACTACCAACAGCGACGATTTCCGATCTCCTGCCGGCCGATGATATGGACGCCGCTTACTTATCGTTCCCGCGACGGCCTTCCTCCAAGACCGCCGCGAATCCCTCCAGTCTTCCGACGCAGAGGGACGGACAAGAAAACAACTTTCACCCAAAAGGCGCAAGAGGAGGCGTCGCACGGTCTCGGAACGAGACATCTCACCCCCTGAGGCTCCAGAGGCCGTCCGGCGCGACGAGGCCTCGGAGAACCTGCACGACGACGACAAGAATGACGACAACGCTGCGAGGGCTCTGGATGAGCCGGTACATACTCTGCCGTCTTGCCCAGGTGCATCTTGAACCAATGGACTCCACTGTTACGGCTGTCGCCGAGACGTCGTCCGCGCCTACGGACGAGGTGGAACATACGAACGCCACAACGACAGCGCCCTCGATGGCGTGGAGTGACGACGTCGACGACGGCCCGAATCACACGCTGCGGACGGAGCTACCCCAGACGGAAAATTAGTTACGCCGACGATAACGCCGTCAGGTGGCTTACGGCATGGCACACCGCTGCCTCTCCCCTCTCTCCTCTTCATTCTCCGTTGATGGAATTCCCCCCCACGGCAGGGCACGACTCCAAACGTACCGAATAGCAACGATCAACAGTAACAACATTAGCTCCCGCGTGAAAATTCAACTGCTGCGGGAGATGATATGGACAATGGACGTCGACATCGCATTACTACAGGAAGTCCACTTCACCACACTACTGGACTCGCAGGATACCTACATCTACATCATAATTCGGAAGCCACCTAATGGTGTGTGGTGGAGGGTACTTTCGGTACCACTATCTGATTCCTCCAAACCTGTTCCACTCGCGAATAGTGCGTGGGAAGAATGATTCTCAGTAAGCTTCTGTATTGGCTCTAATTCTCGAATTTTCTCCTCGTGGTCAATGTATGTGGGGGGAGGGGGGGGAAGTAATATGTTGTCTGATTCCTCTTGAAATGTGCTGTCCAGAAATTTCAATAGTAAATCTCTCTGTGATGCACAATGCCTCTCTTGTAACGTCTGCCAGTGGAGTTTATTTAACATCTCCGTAAAGCTCTCTCGCCATCTAAACGATCCCGTCGTAAAATGCGCCGTTATTTCTTGTATCTTCTCTATCTCCTCTATCAGTCCTACCTGATACGGATCCCAAATAGATGGAAAATATTCAAGAATCGGGCGAACAAACGCCTTATAAGCCACTTCTTTCGTGGATGGGTTACATTTCCTTAAGATTCTTCCGATGAATCTGAGCCTGGTGCCTGCCTTTCCCACTATCTGTTTTATATGGCCATTCCACTTAAGGTCGCTCTGTATAGTTACGCCTAGATATTTTACGGCAGACGCTGTCTCCAGCTGTTTGTCATCAATAGTGTAGCTGTACAGAAGAGGATTTCTTTTCCTATGTATGCGTAGTTTACTTCTTTCTTTCGCTTGCGCCATAGTCCTGCAGCGATTGCAGGGTCGGCGTGGTTACAACGGATTTGACAGTGTTAGTGTTAGGGATGGCCGGATGCCCTTCCTGCCGCCACCCCGAACTGCCCAGGACGAAATCAGTGTACCCCAACTGTCTGCGTCGAGTGCAAATCGTGAAATAGGGCGGACGTGTTTCAAATGTCTGCGACGCGTGGAACTGAGGCGGAACGTGGGAACCAGCCCGGTATTCACCTAGCAGGATGTGGAAAACCGCGTAAAAACCACATCCAGGCTGGCCAGAACACCGGACCTCATCGTTAATCCGCCAGGCGGATTCGATCCAGGGCCGGCTCGCCTACCCGAGTCCAGGAAGCAGCGCGTTAGCGCGCTCTGCTACCCTGGCGGGTCTTCCTATGTATGCGCAGTATGTTACATTTATTTACGTTCAGGGTCAATTGCCAGAGTCAGCAACATTCATAAATTCTCTGCTGGTAGTTCTGCAAATTCTTACTATCTTCTGACGTTGCTGCTTCGGTATAAACAGCTGTACCATCTGCGAATAACATTAAAGAGCATCCGACGCTTTCTACTAGACCATTTATATATATTGTGAACAGCAACGTTCCAATCACATTTCCCTGTGGCACTCTGAATATTACCTATACATCTGTGGATTTAGTTCCGTTAAGAGCGACGTGTTGATTTCTATCTACAAGAAAGTCTTGAATCCAATCGCAGGTCTGCTCCGATACTCCGTAAGCTCGTATTTTTTTCATTAAACGGCAATACGGAACGGTGTCAAATGCCTTACTGAAATCAAAGAACAAGGCATCAACCAGAACGCCGTTGTCCACTGCGCTGTGGATCTCATGGAGGAACAGAGTGAGCTGAGTTTCGCAGGATCTCTGCGGAATGCATGTTGACTTTATAGGGGAGATGTTCATTTTCCAAAAACGTCACAATTCTTGAGCATAAAACATGTTCCATAATTCTACAACAAATTGACGTCAAAGATATAGCTCTATAATGGTGCGGATCTATTTTACGGCCTCTTTTAGAAACGGGAATGACCTACGCTTTTTTCCAATCGTTACATACCTATCGTTGCTCAAGCGATTTACGATAAATTACTGCTAGAAGGGGAGCAAGTTCTTTCGCATAATCTTTATAGAATATTATAGGTATCTCATGTGATCCTGAAGCCTTTCCACTACCAAGCGACTGTAGCTGCTTGTCAATGCCATGATCGGTTATCTCAATATCTCCCATTACGTTTGCACGACGATTGAAAGGGGGGAACAGTGTTACGATGTTCCGCGGTGAAACTACTTCGGAAGACCGAATTCAATGTTTTGACCTTCTCTCAGTTATCTTCCGTTTCGGTGCCGGTGTGGTCGCTGCGAGAATTAATAGATTATTTTGACCCACTTGCTGATTTTACATAACGCTTATCTCCTGGTGGCCACCTGGGACGCGGAGTAGCCATCTACGCCCGAGAAGGCATTCCGGTGGCTGATATTGTGGTGTCACCGCCAGACACCACACTTGCTAGGTGGCAGCCTTTAAATCGGCCGCGGTCCGCTAGTATACGTCGGACCCGCGTGTCGCCACTGTCAGTGATTGCAGACCGAGCGCCGCCACACGGCAGGTCTAGAGAGACTTCCTAGCACTCGCCCCAGTTGTACAGCAGACTTTGCTAGTGATGCTACACTGACAACTACGCTCTCATTTGCCGAGACTATAGTTAGCATAGCCTTCAGCTACGTCATTTGCTACGACCTAGCAAGGCGCCATTACCAGTTAATATTGAGATTGTAAAACCTGTACAGTCAAGAGCGATGTACACCAATTATGGATGAAAGTTAAGTATTCCAGCAGCAACGTACCTTATTGGCTATATTACTTACATTGTCATTTTCCAGACCTCACGCCAGCCTGCGTGAGTTTAAAGGCGTGCATTTCGGCCTCCTCTAACAACACGGTGTTGGCTCTTCCGCCAACACAATAGATATCACCTACCTTCCGTTCGCCAGAGGCATGGCAGTTACTGTCATGGAGACGCGTATTGTCAACATTTACGTTCCGTCAGGCTCCACTCGCAGGCGCGACAGAACACACTTCTATTCAGAAGAAATCGCCCCTTTATTTCTTGGACGCTGTGACCATTACTTGCTTCGACATTTTAATTGTGTCCTGCACCCTAAGATTCAAATGCCCCATTATAGCACCTGTCAAGAACTGAGCCTTGTCGTCCGTGATCAGTTGCTGCTTGATGCTTGAGGAGTTCAACACGGCGACGAACCTGCACATACTTTCCAAACGAGCCATTTCGCGAGGCGCCTTGACAGGATTTACGTCTCTCGGGAACTCACACGTGCACGCTAAGTTCCTCCTGCAACAAGTGATGTGGCGCAGTCGTGCACCGTGGAAGCTTAATACCTGCCACCTCCACGATCCCGAATGTCTTCAACACGCTCGGCCGCGTGGTCTTAGGCGCCTTGTCACGTTCCGTGCGGCTCTCCCTGTCGGAGTTGGAGTCCTCTCTCGGGCATGGGTGTGTGTGTTGTCGTTAGCGTAAGTTAGTTTTAGATTAAGTAGTGCGTAAGCTTATGGACTGATGACCTCCGCAGTTTGGTCCCATAAGACCTTACCACAAATTTCCAAAATTTCCAATTTCAACGCGTTACCGAGACACGGACCATATGTGAACGTCGCTTACCTAAGTACTGCACAACTAAGACTCGGTGGCTGGACTGTGCAAAACCTGACATTCGACGTACCTTGTTTCAGTACGGCAATGAAGCAACTGCGTGGCCCCGGCACACTACGGACTATTTCTACGCCATTCTTCGCGGCCTGGACGCCCAGCCGCCCCTGAAAATCAGAGGAAACGCAGCAGGCTTAAGGCACGAACTGTAACGCTGACACGCCGTAGTCTGCAGAGGGCGATGGTGCGGACGTGACTTCAAGATTCGGCGGAACAGAAACACCCCATCATGCATCATATCACCTCCGATATGAAACACTGACGACAATGACTCATCACCGAGATCTACATCAGTCGCACTCAGCGCATCACTTGCCAGGACGACATCGTCTATGCCTTTGTAGACCACTAACGTACAGTGTACCAGGAGGAGACTACGAACAACCGCACTGAGCAGCTTGTGTTACCACACGTCACTCGCACCCTCACAGGCTACGAGGCGGAGGAGCTGATGGAGCCGGTTACGTGCGATAAAGACCTATATCTCTGACGTCGATCTGTTGTACAATTTTAGAACATGTTTTTTGCTCGTGTATCATGTCGTTTCTGGAACCCCAGAGTCTACTCTGTAGGAATCAACATGGATTCCGGAAACAGCGATCGTGTGAGACCCAACTCGCTTTATTTGTTTCATGAGACCCAGAAAATATTATATACAGGCTCCCAGGTAGATGCTATTTTCCTTGACTTCCAGAAGGCGTTCGATACAGTTCCGCACTGTCGCCTGATAAACAGAGTAAGAGCCTACGAAATATCAGACCAGCTGTGTGTCTGGATTCAAGAGTTTTTAGCAAACAGAACAAAGCATGTTGTTCTCAATGGAGAGACGGCTACCGACGTTAAAGTAACCTCTGGCGTACCACAGGGGAGTGTTATGGGACCATTGCTTTTTACAATATATATAAATGACCTAGTAGATAGTGTCGGAAGTTCCATGCGGCTTTTCGCGGATGATGCTGTAGTATACAGAGAAGTTGCAGCATTAGAAAATTGTAGCGAAATGGAGGAAGATCTGCAGCGGATAGGCACTTGGTGCAGGGAGTGGCAACTGACCCTTAACATAGACAAATGTAACGTATTGCGAATACATAGAAAGAAGGATCATTTATTGTATGATTATATGATAGCGGAACAAACACTGGTAGCAGTTACTTCTGTAAAATATCTGGGAGTATGCGTGCGGAACGATTTGAAGTGGGATGATCGCTGGCCGGTGTGGCCGTGCGGTTAAAGGCGCTTCAGTCTGGAACCGCGTGACCGCTACGGTCGCAGGTTCGAATCCTACCTCGGGCATGGATGTGTGTGATGTCCTTAGGTTAGTTAGGTTTAATTAGTTCTAAGTTCTAGGCGACTGATGACCTCAGAAGTTGAGTCGCATAGTGCTCCGAGCCATTTGAATTTGAAGTGGGATGATCATATAAAATTAATTGTTGATAAGGCAGGTACTAGGTTGAGATTCATTGGGAGAGTCCTTAGAAAATGTAGTCCATCAACAAAGGAGGTGGCTTACAAAACACTCGTTCGACCTATACTTGAGTATTGCTCATCAGTGTGGGATCCGTACCAGGTCGGGTTGACGGAGGAGATAGAGAAGATCCAAAGAAGAGCGGCGCGTTTCGTCACAGGGTTATTTGGTAAGCGTGATAGTGTTACGGAGATGTTTAGCAAACTCAAGTGGCAGACTCTGCAAGAGAGGCGCTCTGCATCACGGTGTAGCTTGCTGTCCAGGTTTCGAGAGGATGCGTTTCTGGATGAGGTATCGAATATATTGCTTCCCCCTACTTATACCTCCCGAGGAGATCACGAATGTAAAATTAGAGAGATTAGAGCGCGCACGGATGCTTCCCGCGAACCATACGCGACTGGACCAGGAAACGGAGGTAATGACAGTGGCACGTAAAGTACCCTCCACCACACACCATTGGGTGGCTTGCCGAGTTTAAATGTAGATGTAGATGTAGATGCAGTCAACAAAGGTGCTTTGAATAAGTCACCTGGCGTCGACGGTTTGCCGACAGAATTTTATCGCGCCTTCTTTTCACTTAAGGCGTCTAGGTGGACGACAATGTTTCATGGACTGTTGACGATGGGGAACGCCGTACCGCCATCCTTTGCGACGGGAATTATTATATCATCCACAAACCGACACCGGGAGTGACGACAGCACATTACCGTCCCCTAACTCTGCTTAACGTAGACTATAAAATTTTTGCACAACTCCTAGCGACGCGTTGCCGCAAGATACTGCCTAGCATTCTATTCCAAGAACAAACTCCGGATGGCTCAGTTAATATACAAACGGCCGCAGAAGAATGTCGTAATTTAATTGCACTGGCAGAGGCGTGCAGACCCCGAGCCGCGGTGGTTGCCATTGATTTTGACAAGGTGCGGCATTGTTTTCTGTTCTCAGTAAGCAGGAAACAGATTAAGTAAACAGAACATCTTTATTTGAACAAGCATAAACACAATAGAAAGGCCATCTTTCCAGCGGAATCAACATAAGGCAAAGATCCCGATTCGAGGAAAGAAAAAGTGGTCACGTTGTTGGACTACTGACCGGGTGAACCGTGTTCAAAACTCCCTCAGGTCACCTATTTTATTTTATATATATTTTTTTCACAACACTGAGAGCTGTCCGTCTGGTGACTGAAATGTTTATTCTCTTTCTGTAGCCTTGGCAGTTGTCAAACTACACATTGTGTATAGAATATGAGTCATGCGGTAAGAATAAGTTACCGTCGCAAGTAAACGTGATGAATAGCGAGAGCAGGCGAGATACCGCATAGACGTCTCACAAAAATAAAACCAACAGATAATCGGGTGTGAACTATGTATAGAACAAAGGAATTCAAGAGGTAAAACTTCCGAAACGGAACGCAACTTCAAAAGCGTGCGTTTTGACAGGGCACACAGAAACTGTGTGATAGTGAAACTGTTGCGTTGCTTATGTGACAAACTATGACGTTTTCATCATATCCTTGGGAGTGATCCGATTCATACGAACACCTAAATCGGAGAAGGAGGCATATCTCACTCACTTACCAGGCGTGCAAACTAGGTACGTCGATGTGAGATTCCTATCATATGACACACGTAGTGTCACTAATGCACTATATGACACACGAGGTCAAACTAGGTACGTCGATGTGAGATTCCTATCATATGACACACGTAGTGTCACTAATGCACTATATGACACACGAGACGTGTTTTCCGGTGGAGGAAACGTTTGCGGTTCCCATTCGAAAGCCACTTCCTTTCGGTTGCTAAAAGAGTAGTTGTGCAGAGTCAACTGTATTATACCTCGCTGTTGCAAACGGACGTTCACTATGACACACAGAAATTTGAAAACAGGGAACAGCGGAAAAAAAAGGAAATTGGCGAAGGGGAGGTTTGAACACGGTTCGCCCACTTGACAGTCGAAATGGTTCAAATGGCTCTGAGCACTATGGGACTTAACAGCCATGGTCATCAGTCCCCTAGAACTTAGAACTACTTAAACCTAACTAACCTAATGACAGCACACAACACACAGTCATCACGAGGCAGAGAAAATCCCCGACCCCGCCGGGAATCGAACCCGGGAACCCGGGCGCGGGAAGCGAGAACAATACCGCACGACCACGAGCTGCGGACTTGACAGTCGATCACCGTGACAACTTACTGTGGTGTCACCGCCAGACACCACACTTGCTAGGTGGTAGCTTTAAATCGGCCGCGGTCCATTAGTACATGTCGGACCCGCGTGTCGCCACTGTCAGTAATCGCAGACCGAGCGCCACCACACGGCAGGTCTTGAGAGACGTACTAGGACTCGTCCCAGTTGTACGACGACTTTGCTAGCGACTACACTGACGACGCCTTTCTCTCATTTGCCGAGAGACAGCTAGAATAGCCTTCAGATAAGTCCATGGCTACGACCTAGCAAGGCGCCATTAACCATTTCTAGAGAGAGTCTCACTTGTACCATCAAGAATGCTGTATACAGATGATGGATTAAAGTTGAGTATTCCAGCAGCTACGTACTATTCTTTATAGCATTCATTACGTATCCTGCTTCAGACTTAAGCAAGCCTGCGTGAATTAAACGCGTGCCTTTCGGTTACCCGTCACTGTGGACTGGCTGTCTTGTCAGTCCACTACACTTACCCTTGAAGCCAATCACTGTTTCTATTTTGCTTTGTTTCTCACAGTTCAGTACACTTTCTTCCTCTTTTCACGCTTGATCTGTGTTCGGGTTTTGGCGGACTGCCCGCCGGGCACTCTTACCACTAACACCTGCTGCAAGCAGCCCCCAGTGGTCCTCGGTAACACAGTAGGTGCAACATCCGCCCGAACCTCTTCCCTGGATGACGTTCGGTCGGCCACTGCTGCTCGAACAATGCGTCGATCTTGACGTGCGTCTGTGCTACGCGGACATCCAGGACCTGGTCTGCCGCTGTGGCAATTTTCCACAGACAACTAATGAAAGCAGCGACATACCAGTGAAATATGTGCAGCATCCGTCGAATCGTCATCCCGCCTCCCGCAGGCCCACAAAGCGACACCGTTCAAATGGTTGCAGTTTTTCAACAGGAGTATGTAAGCTCGATAGAGCTGACCTTCAAACTCAGGACAGTCACTGCCTGCACAGAAAAAACAGAGGACGCTCAGACAAGTCTCCTGAGCGTCATTTGATCGCAGATGACGGCGACAAATCAATCACTAACACTGCAATCCTTCAACGTGCACATATTACACCGTGGTGCACTGAACACGGTACTTGTGGGTGTTGCAGTTTTGCCGGCATTGTATAACAAAGATTTCGTTGGTAAACCAAACTAAACTCCGTCTGAACAGGCCTTGGAAGACCCAACGATACCGACCGGCAGCCATGTCATCCTCAGCCAACAGGCGTCATTGGATGCGGATATGGAGCGGCATGCCGTCAGCACAACGCCCTCCCGGCCGTATGTCAGTTTACGAGACCGGAGCCACTACTTCCCAATCAAGTAGCTCCTGAGTTTGCCTCACAAGGGCTGAGTGCACCCCGCTTGCCACCAGCGCTCGGCAGACCGGATGGTCACCCATCCAAGAGCTAGCCCAGCCCGACAACGTTTAACTTCGGTGATCTGACGGAAACCAATGTTACAACTGCGGCAAGGACTTTGACATTTCGTTGGTAAGCAGAAGAAAATAAAATAAAATACAAGTAGAGATCAGTTACTTTATTGCTACCTGCACAGTTCCCATTACTGGCAGTTTCAATAAAAGTATTCGTAAACATTTGAGACAAGATGTTTCATGCTCTATGTGATGTGTTGCGTTAGTAACTGACGAGGGGAGGCCACGATGTTGGTTGGTTTAAAGGCCGGGGGGGGGGGGGGGGAGGGCCCAAACTGAGAGGTCATCTGTCCCTTGTTCCCGGTAAAATAATTACACAAGTTAAAGAAGAAAAGAAAGGAGATATACAGCACAATAACAGGAGAATGGAAGAACCAGAAGAACGACAGAAGGGCAACCAACACGACTATGGACAAAACAGGACTGTGCGGCTGGTCCCGGCGGAGGTTCGAGTCCTCCCTCGGGCATGGGTGTATGTGTTTGTCCTTAGGAAAATTTAGGTTAAGTAGTGTGTAAGCTTAGGGACTGATGACCTTAGCAGTTAAGTCCAATAAGATTTCACACACATTTGCACATTTGACAAAACAGGATAAGAAAACCACAGAGAGAAGCACGGAACAGGTATAAGGGATAAAAGAAAGAGAGCAGATGACCGTGGCTGGCCAACCACGAGATTAAAAAGGAGAAGCCAGCCACTCTGCGACGCATTAAAATATCCAGCCTAAAAGCATTAGATTGGAGAACAGAAAGGGACAAAGGACGCACGGGAAAACTTATATAGAATGATAAAACCTACCGTCACGTATGAAACATAAAACTAAATTAGCTGAGGAAGCGTTCTCAGCTAAAATTAATGGTAACGAATCTGATAACTGAAGAGGGTAGCTCACCAAGATATGGGCCACTGTCAGCCGGGCGCCACATCGACACTGAGGTAGGCGTGTGTCACCCAAGAGTGGCCAATGCGGAGCCCACAGAGAACCACGGAGTCCATGCGAGAGGTCCGCGTGGAGGTCTTCCACACATTCGTAGTCTCCTTAATGGCACGCAGTTTGTTGTGCTTACTGTTGTTATGCCAGTCTGTCTCCCGAAGCTGCAAAACCTTGCGGCATAGTACTGAACGCAGGTCAGTTGCAGAGAAGCCGATCTCCATAAGCGGTTTCCGCATAGCCTGTTTGGCCAGCCTGTCGGCAAGGTCGTTGCCTGGGATTCCGACGTGATCTGGGGTCCAGACAAACAGCACTGAGCGAATGGACCGTTCTAGGGCATAGATGGACTCCTGGATTCTCGCTACCAAAGGATGACGAGAGTAGCACTGGTCGATAGCTTGTAGTCTGCCTTGCTTAAAGCCCATCTGGGTAGGCGTCCATGGGCATGATGTCGGGGGGGGGGGGGGGGGGCGGGCTTACAGGAAGATGGTGACATGGTCACTACCACACAGGTCATTATGCGCTCTCCAGTGGATAGATCGGACAAGTCCTGCAAATTGATAATAAATATCAGGAGCCACACTGAAATGTGTGGCGGTCCCAGTATTTGAGAGGCAGTGGTCGAGTTGGGACAGTAAGTTTGCTACATCTCTGCTATTGCCAGTAAGTATGGTGCTACCCCACAAGGGGTTATGTGCATCAGAGTCTCCCAAAAGCAGGAAAGGCTTAGGGAGATGATCAGTCAGTGCAGCCAATACATTCAGGGGTATGGCACCATCTGGAGGGAGATATACATTGCAGACAGTTATTTCCTGCTTTGTCGATATCCTGACAGCCAAAGCTTCAAGATGAGTTTGAATGGGGCACAGGTTCACTACATACCGAGTTCAGGACATAAATGCAAACTTCACCTGACGCTAGTATATACGCTAAGGTTTTTGTAATATCCCATGTAGCTGCGAAGGGCAGGGGTCCACATTGCCTGGAACCAGGTTTCCTGGAGGGCAATGCAGAAAGCAGGTGTAAAGCTTAACAGTTGCCATAGCTCTCCCAGGTGGTGGAAAAAACCGCCGTAATTGTTCTGGAGAATGACGTCATCATGAGACTGGGAAGGCATGAAACACTCAATGAGACAGTCTACGCCTCAGGGTCATCTGCTTCCATCGACTTATGTCCTGAACAGGCCATATCCATTGTGTCTGAGGGTCTGGTGAGATCTAGGTCCTCAGCAGAAGCCAGAATCTCCACCTCATCCTCAGACGCAGAGCTTGTAGGCAGCGGTGGTGAGGGTGCCACCACAATTCTCTTGCTCTTGGGGGTCTTCTTTCTGGATTTCTCTCGCTGATATGCGTTCACTGGCTGGGAGGGCTTCACTGATTCAGTCTCTGGGACTGAGGATGCCACTGAAGAGAGTTATCTTTCCCACAAGCAGAAACCTGGGAAGGGAGTGACCCAAGGGACTCCTTCCTAGCGAGAGGAGGAGCTGAAGAAGGCTTACGCTTCTCTGACTGAGAAGTGGGGAGTGGTGTCCCTGATCGTTTGGGGGACAGTGCTCCCAAGGTAGGTGGTGCGGGAGCAACAGGGAGGGAAGTGCCCCCCAACAGCAATGGGGCAGGTGCGTTCTTTCAGCTCCGAGAGCTGACTGGAATTCGCAGAACTTATGGGGCTACAACTGTTCCCGTAGCGGCAGCATAAGAGAAGACCATAGCCACAGGATGTAGGCCCTCAGATTTCATCTTAGCCTCAGTGTAGGTCAGTCGGTCCAGGGTCTCCTATTCCATGATTTTCATTTCTCGCTGTAAAATCCTGCAGTCTGGTGAGCAAGGGGAATGATGCTCTCCACAGTTGGCACAGATGGGAGGCGGGGCACATGGAGTATTGGGATAAGATGGACATCTGCAATCTCGACATGTGATGCTGGAAGTACAGCGGGAAGACATATGGCCAAACCTCCAGCACTTAAAGCACCACATTGGGGAGGGATACATGGCTTGACGTCACAGTGGTAGACAATCACATTGACCTTCTCGGGTAATGTCACCCTTTAAGGCCAAAATGAAGGCACCAGTGGCAACCTGATTATCCCTCAGACCCTGACGGACGCGCCACACTAAATGAACTCCTCGTCGCTCTAACTTGGCGCGCAGCTCGTCGTCAGACCGCAAAAGAAAGTCTCTGTGGAATATAATACCCTGGACCATATTTAAGCTCTTATGAGGTATGATGGTAACGAAAACATACTCCAGCTTGTCACAAGCGAGTAATGCCTGTGACTGGGCAGAGGATGCCGTTTTTATAAAGACTGACCCTGACCGCAATTTGGACAAGCTCTCCACCTCCCAAAACTTGTCCTCTCAATGCTCTACAAAAAACCGAAGCTTTATGGAGACAAAGGTGTCCCCATCGCTGCAATACTTAGCCTGGCGTTCCTCCCATGGTGTGACCATGGAGGGGAACGATTTAGGATCATACTTCCTTGCACTGTACTGAGACTTGGAACGCTTAGAGACTGCTGGCGTTTGGTCGCCAGCAAGTGATGACGTGGTAAGCTGCATCACGCGTCATCCGTCCTGATGCCACCCACTCCGACCAGGGGCCCTCCCGACGGGTGCCACCTAGCCGCAGCAAAGGCCACCTGGCAGGATCGCCATTGCCCAGAGTCCCGATGCCTCAGGGAGATGGGCATCTACTCCTTGACATACGTGTGGAGTTAACGGCGCAGGCATCAGCAGAGCGATCCCTGTGTAGTCAGGGGGCTACAACCAACAGGGTACATGGCGGCCCCACCACAACGAACTGGCTGCCGTGTCGGATATGAGGTGCAAAGAATTCCATGATCATCGTTGGCGCAGATAACGACACTGCGTAGTGGGTGGAGGAAAACGCACCCAGTATGGTGTCCTCGCTCAAGAGATGGAGGATGAGCAGGACTGCAATGCTACGACGAGAAAATGCACGATGGACATGATGCACCAATTGGCTCGCTCTTCGGGAAATTTTTGAAAAGTGGAGGTCAAACCTTACAGGGGACCGTCACACAAAGGCCGCCTCTTACGACAGGCAGGAATACCTCGGACTAGTTCTAAACCCCGGGCCCGCAGGGGGCAAGGGTTGTGGGCGAGGCGACTGTTCAAATCCCGCTAACACGTCTTTCCTAGTCTATATATTTTTATCACATCTCCGTGAACCGAAGGGAGTTCACTTCTGTGTTTCTCATTTCCGTAGCCTTCGCGTGTAACATGCAATTTCCTTACAAGCGCCACATCATTTAATTTATATGACATTTGAGAGGTAATATAATGAAAATGCCGCATGTGCAGTTTAATGAAGTTGCAGCGAATTTCATTTGTTATTTGACTATTTACTATTTGTAATCGAATTTTCAAGGACGAGGGACAGTCTTGGAAAGGCCAAGTCAAACGTCGATAAATAATGATGCAAATGACGTTTTTCATAAACAGTAATATAGTAAGTCACAATTTACCAGAACAAAAAGGTATTGTGTAATCACTAGTCGGATATGCTCTCGACATCACACGTTGCAGGATGGTATTTGTCATAGAGACACGGAACACAAAGTGAAACTTCATGCATGTACCACATGCATATGTACGTCTTTTCCTTCGTTATATTACCGCTCGAATGTCATTTAAATTAAATAATATGACCAGTGATGAAAACAATGATTTTTAAATTTCAGTGGGAGTCGAACCGTCACCTCATATACGTTCGTCTTACGAAACTCGAACGCTAATCACTTGACCACCAGAACTCAAACGTCTGGCATCTACGTACAGATACATAAGCCACATAATAGACGCGTAAAACTTCTCATGCGCTTATCTCGTAATTTTCGGAGTAGTGCAGCTTATTACGTGAACATTATTTTGTTTTAATGGCCTACTAGGTGTACAAAGTTCTAAGTAAATTTGTGACCCCAACGCCGTGGCCTTCTCTTGTGAGTGTAGTATCATCTCCTAAGCAAATACTGTTTCTGACTGCAAAGCAGTCTCCGTGAACTGAAGGGAGTGCACCTCTGTGTTTCTCATTTCCGTAGCCCTCCCGTGTAACACGCAATTTCCTTACAAGTGCCACAGACATTCGGATTTCGTGCAGAATGTCACTGGCTTGAGAACAACTAGCAGAACGTCTAACGCAGGAACTTCTGCTTGCGGACTAAGCTTCACTACAATTTCCCCTCTTACATACCAGCCTTTGAAAAGATGTGTTCTTCAGAAGGGTTCTCAATTTTAAGAACAATGGGAACAGCCCGATCACTGACAACAGCCATAATTTCGGAATTACTGTAAAAGTCTTAGACACAGCGCTGCAGTTATGCCGATTTGGAGAACAACTTCTTTTCGGCTGTCCGTGATAATATTCGCTACCTTTCCCTATTGTGAGAGATTTATTTTCTGACGTTTCAGCCGATATTCGTCACGTTACTGCTTTGCGTGTGTTGTATGCGTCCGTGCCTTTTAGAGTTGGCTGACTTGCAAATGAGCTGCAGCAAACGGATTCTTAAGCTCAGATAACGATCTTCTTTTTAACCTGGCGATCGGGGTATTTTCGCTTTGTCCACCTTTTCTGACACGCATAAAGTGAATTATAGGTATTACATATTCATGGCAAACGACATTTGCTTACAAAAGATGACCTAATGTGAAAAATCGTGCTAATAAATCAGCTTTTAATGCCGAAGTAAAGCATGCTTTCTTTGCGATGTTTTTGAGTCAGAATTAATTTTTAAAAGCGTCCTCCGCCCCTGGCGGAGTCAAATGCATACCCTCTGGTAACGTGACAGCCAACATCAAAGACAGTTAAAAGTAAAACGGTTCATTTGAATAAATTCCGTCTGTTTTTCAAGAGGAACCGAAAATGACGCGGGGTGAACACGCTGTTACGAAACTAGACAGTGGTAAGTACGATGAATAGTCATAAAAGTATATTTATCATCTCGCAAAAATCAAGCTGCGACCACGCAACTTATTCATCTGCATCTACACGATTACTCTGCAGTTCACAATGAAGTGCCTGGTCGAGGGTTCATCGAACCACATTAAAGCTATTTCTCTGCCGTTCCACTATCGAATAGCTCACGGAACAAACGAACACTTAAATATTTCCTTGAGAGCTATCTCTTATTATATTAGGATGATAATTTCTCCATATATAGGTGGGCACTAAGAAAATATTACCGCAGTCGGGCGAGAATGTTGGTGATTCAATTTTATGAGAATATCTTGCCGCAACGAAAAACACCTTTGTTTTAATTACTGCCATCTCAATTCGCTCATCATATCCGTGGCACTCTCTCTCCTAGCCGGCCGGGGTGGCCGAGCGGTTCTAAGCGCTACAGTCTGGAACCGCGCGACCGCTACGGTCGCAGGTTCGAATCCTGCCTCGGGCATGGATGTGTGTTATGTCCTTAGGTTAGTTAGGTTTAAGTAGTTCTAAGTTCTAGAGGACTGATGACCTCAGACGTTAAGTCCCATAGTGCTCAGAGCCATTTGAACCTTTTTTTCTCTCTTCTATATCGCGATGATACAAAAAGAACTACCCATCTTCGAATTTTTCGAAGCCCCCCGTCAATTCCATCTGATGTGGATCCCACATTGCATAGCAGTACTCCAGAAGAGGGCGCAGAAGCGTGCTGTAAGAAAGTCTTTTATCAGACCTGTTGCATCTTCTACGTGTTCTGCCAATAAATCGCAGTCTCTGGTTTGCTTTCCCCACAACATTGTCTATGTGATAGTTTGTTTTAAATTATTCGTAATTGTAATCTCTGAGTACTTTAGGTTTGTGTGATTTATTATGTAACGGAAATTTAACGGATTCCTTTTAGTATTCATGTGGGTGACTGCACATTATTCGTCATTTACAGTCAGTTGTCACTCTTCGTACCATACACATATCTTCTATAAAGTATTATGCAAGTGATTTTTATCGTCTGATGACTTCACAAGACGGTAAATGACATCATCATTCTCAAACAACCAAAAGGGTTGCTCAAATTGTCTCTTATGTCGTTTATGTAGATCAGAAACACTAGAGATCCTGTAACACTTCCTCGGGGAACACAACATATCACCAGTTTATTTATTTTTTTATTTGCACATCAAGTTCCGTAAGACCAAATGGAGGAGCAAATCTCCAAGCTTATGCAACGTGTCAGTACATGAAACTACAACATCAAACTAATAACGGATAAAAACAAAATGTTTATTAACCCGAAAAAAGTCAGTCCATAAATCTAAGTAAACGCGATTAACAATACAACAAGAATCAGCTTAATTTTTCAAGGAACTCCTCAACAGAATAGAATGAGTGAAACATGAGGAAACTCTTCAGTTTCGAATGGAAAGTGCGTGGATTACTGCTAAAATTTTTGAATTCGAGTGGTAGCTTATTTAAAATGGGTGCAGCAGTATACTGCACATCTTTCTGCACAAGAGTTAAGGAAGTCCAAAATCCAAATGCAGGTTTGATTTCTGCCAGCTATTAACTGAGTGAATGCTGCTTCTTCTTGAGAATAAGATAATATTCTAAACAAAAAATGACAGTAAGGGATATAGATATTGGGAGGCCCATGTCAAAATACCCAAACTCGTGAGCAGGGATCGACAAGAGGTAACGTGAACTTACACCACTTATTGCCCGAACCGCCCGTTGCTGAGTAAAAAATATTCTTTTAGAATGGGAAGAGTTACCCCAAAATATAATACAATACGACATAAGCCAATCAAAATAGGCGAAGTAGACTAATTTTCGTGTCGAACGATCTCTCACTTCGGATACCGTTCGAACAGTAAAAGTGGCATCATTAAGTCTTTGTACAAGATCCTGAACGTGGGCTTTCCACGACAGTTTACTATCTATCTGAACACCTAGAAATTTGAACTGTCCAGTTTCACAAATCATTTGCCGATTCTGTGAAATTAAAATTTAAGGTTTTGTTGAATTGTGTGTTAAACTGTAAAAACTGAGTCTTACTGTGATTTAGCGTTAGTTTATTTTCTACAAGCCATGTATGCAGGTCATTACCTGCACTATTTGAAGCCGAGCAAATGTTGCACACAACATCCTTTACTACCAAGCTAGTGTCATCAGCATACAGAAATATTTTGGAGTTCCTCGTAGAACTAGAGGGCATCTCATTTATATAAATAAGGAACAGGAGTGGCCCCAACACTGATCCCTGGGGTACACCCCACATGACTATACCCCACTCAGACCCCACATCACAGCCATTCTCAACATTGTGAATCATGACCTTTTGCTGTCTGTTGCTAAAGTAAGAGGTGAACCAATTGTGAGCTACTCCCCATATTACATAACGCTCCAACTTCTGGAGCAATATTTTGTGATCAACACAATCAACCGCCTTAGTTAAATCAAAAAATATGCCTATCGTTCGAAACATTTTGTTTAACCCATCCAGTACCTCACAGAGAAAAGAGAATATAGCATTTTTAGTTGTGAAACGACTTGTAAAGCCGAACTGTACATTTGACTGCAAATCATGTGATATAAAATGAAGTATCGTTACATACACAGCATTTTCAATAACATTAGCAAATACTGATGGCATAGAAATAGGTCTAAAATTGTCTACATTATCCCTTTCTCCATTTTTATAAAGCGGCTTTACTACTGAGTACTTTAATCGCTCATGAAACTGACCATTCCTAGAGGAAAAATTACAAATATGGCTAAATACAGGGCTAACATGTGCAGCACAGTACTTTAATATTCTGCTAGACACTTCATCATAACCATGAGAGTCCTTAGTCTTCAGTGATTTAATTATTGACTCACTCTCCCACTTGTCAGTATCACAGAGGAGTGTTTCCGACGTCAGTCTCGAAAAGCCTTTTTTCAAGAAAGTTATATGAGTCCCTGTAGAAACTAAGTTTTTATTTAATTCACCAGCAATGCGCAGGAAATGATTGTTAAATGCTGTACATGCATTTGACTTATCAGTAACAGAAATATTTTTACTATGAACTGACTTCATGTCGTCGACCTTGTGCTGCTGACCAGACACTTCCTTCACAACTGACCATATGGTTTTAATTTTATCCTGTGAGTTAGCTATTCTATTTGTGTATCACATTCTCTCTGCCTTGCTAATAACATTTTAAGCATCTTACAGTAATGTTTGTAATGGGCTACTGTAGCTTGATTGTGACTAATTCTAACATTTTGATGTAACTCCCACTTTGTTCTACATGATATCCTTCTCCCACCAGTCAGCCACCGAGGCTGGCGTTTACTGCTAGTATCCCGTTTAGAACGTTGTAATGAAAATCAGCTCTCAAAGAGCACGAGAAATGTGTTAAGGAAAGCATTATATTTGTCATTTATGTTATCCGCAGTATAAAATTCCTGCCACTCTTGTCTCTTAACGAGGTTTAAAAAACTCTCTGTTGCCGTTGGATTAGCTTTCCTGCATAGTTTGTAATTATATGTGACATTTGTTTGAGTACAGAAGCCTTTTACTGTCAAAATTTGTGCATCATGGTCTGAAAGGCCATTCACCCTTTTACTAACAGAATGCCCATCTAGTAATGAAGAATGAATAAAAATGTTGTCTGTGGCTGTGCTACGGTTCCCCTGCAACGTAGCTGAAAAAAACACAGTATGCATCAGATCGTATGAATTTAGGAGATCTACCAACATGCTTTTTCTTGCGCCATAATACACAAAATTTATATTGAAGTCACCACACACAACTAATTTCTGGTACTTCCTACAAAGTGAATCAAGAACCCTTTCTAGTTTGAACAGAAATGCTCTGAAGTCAGAGTTATGAGACCTATAAACAACAACATTGAGAAGTTTCGTTTCACAAAATTCAACTGTCCCTGCACAACATTCAAATATCTGTTCAGCGAAGCGCCGTGATACGTCTGTGGACTCAAAAGGAATGCTGTTTTTTACATACTAGGCCACTCCCCCACTCCGCAAAGAACTCCTTGAAAAACAGCCAGCTAAGCTGTATCTTAGTAAAGGATGTCTCTGAATTGTCAAGTTATTTATGTGGTGCTCCGATATACCAATAATTTCAGTCAACATCTATATGCAGTTCACTAACTTGATCTCTAATACCTCTTATATTTTGATGAAATATGCTAGTTCCTTCTCTACTGGGAAACATGACATCCTCTGAAGGTGAGCCCTTGGTTAGAGGGACTTCCTTCAAGCAGGTATACCTGTCAGCTGACTTCAATAGAATTTTTCCATGAGTGATTCCACCATGGCCTTGCCAGCCTCCCCTTCCCATACCTACTGAGGTACAGGCCATGCCTAGTGAAAACCAATAGACTCAAGTGGCACCACTGTATTGTGACCAATGCCCTCTGTCATTAGTGCCTTCTCCAGCCTCATAGTAACACGCCTAACAGCCGCATTAGATGAGGCCGATCATGATGCTGAAACAGTTGCATGAAATGCACATTAGTGCCACCAGTTTGAGTAGCTATTTTTACCAGGTCATCACCTACATCATATTTCCCGTCCCTGTCAAGACTGTTTCCTGCTCCACCCAAAATCACTACCTGATCCTCCTTCGTAAAATTCCTACATAACTCCCCTATGCTGTCAGTCACCTGAGCCAACCCTGCACTAGGCTTCACAATGCTGGTGACCTGGTACTCACTCCCCAATACTTCCTGCAACTGCTGGCCCACACCTCTACCGTGTGAACCACCTAGCAGCAGAACCTCCTTCTTTCTGTTAAGACTTTGCAGCTGCCCTCGACCTCCTAACTGCTGAGGACTGTTGCATATTCCCTACATCTACAGCTCTAAGAGGCTCCTCTCCACTGATATGCAAATCTATTGCATATACGCAAAGTAAAACTGTCTGAATACCTACTCTTCCTAGCTGCCTTCTTGCCAAATGTCAGTTCCCATTCCACACCACCCTTCACCCTCCTTAACCTATCTAGTTCCTGTTTTGCGCGTTGCAACTCCACCTGAAGGGCACACATCTTACGCTCCTGCTCCTCTATCAACTTATTTCTACTACAGATTCTGCATTCCCAGGAGAAGATCTCGCTAGAATGCCCACTGGCTTCCCCACTGCGTTCCCCCCAATGAAAATACTTTGAACAAATGCCACACCGTAAACCACTACTCACAAACCCACGGCAGATCCCACACTTCTCACCCACGATAAATTTTTACGGTTACTGAAAAAACTATACGTCTACGTTACCTAAGTACAGTTACACCAGTAGAACTATTTATAGTAACAAGAGCAGTCTCGAAATTCTCTGTCTATTAAGATAGCAACTACTTGTATTAATACTACTACACCGCAACTAATATCAATACCAACAAACTTCACTAAATCGTTATCTAAAACTGAAAATTCAAGCGGCCACTGGAACACTCAAGGAAGTTAAAGGAAGTTAAAACACTGAATGGAAATGTACTGAAATATTTCATTAGAAGCAATAAGAAACGTCAGCTGAAAACTACTGCACGAAATTTACTAAACGACTTCAACGCACCGAAAACTCTAGTAAACACAGCGTTTCCATAAATTTATTAAATCCTTATTTCGTCACAAACAGCACGAAACACCGCTGAAGACTATCAAATTTAATAACAAATAACTTTGTCAGTAGTTAGCTTTATAACCGCTAAGCTGCAGCTGCACGCCACAAAATGTAAACACATTACTGAGGCGTGAGGCTTGGACGAAGGAAGTATGCACACTCACGAGTAACAGACCACTCGAGTCAATAACACAGGAAAAAAACTGAGATTAATGAAAATCCACTAATAAGTTACTTTTACAGCAAATTTTAACATAAATAACCTTTAAAATAAGTAACTGAAGACTAAAACTTTATAAAATAATGACGAGCATTTTCAACAGCAGTCCAGCACATGTGACGTCACACAACGTTTTACTTGATGACTTTCCGTCAGTTATTGCGAACTGTGATCTTTCTAACAAGAAGATATGAATGTAGTCGCACAACTGAGGCGATACTCCATAGACACACAATTTGATTAGCAGTTTCTCGTGAGGAACGGTGTACAAATGCCTTCAAGAAATCTAAAAATACGGAATCAGTTTGACAACCCCTGTGAATAACACTCATTACTCCGTAAGAATAAAGAGCTCGTTCTGTTTCAAAGGAATGATATTTGCTGAATCCGTGTTGACTGTTTGTCCATAAATCGTTTTCTTCGATGTAATTCATAATGTTCGAACCCAATACGTGTCCCAAAATCCTACTATAAGTGGACGTTATTGATAATCCTACTTCCTATCTTGGCTACTGATGTGACCTGTGCAACTTTCCAGTCATTAGATATGAATCTTTCGACGAGCCGGCAGTTGTATATGATTGAAAGTATGGAGCTATTGTATCAGCATACTCCGAAAGAAATATGACTAGTATACAACTTGGACGAGAGACCGTCCCTTTATTGATTTAAGCTGCTTTGATACACTGAGGACATTTACTTCTAAGTTGTTCGCATTGGCGGTTGTTCTTGATTCGAATTCTACAATACTTACTACTTCTTTGCTGAAGAGATTTCGGATAACCGGATTTTGTACCTTTGCTTTAATAACACTATCATCGTTGACATTACCATTATCATTGCTATTGCATCTCACTTTGAAGTTCGCCTTAAATTTCGAGCTTCTGTAAAATTTCTCCCATCTTAGGGACTTTGCGCTCTTTAAAATCTGGAATGCTGTTTTCGCTGCTTCTGGAACAGTGTTCTGAATAGTGTTGAGGACATGGGGGGATCAGTGATTGTGTTAGTCCTTCCATACATCTTCATCGTTAAACGTGACACATTTTTCATGATAGTTGACTTGGTGAAATCTTTCTTCGAGATGTCTACATTTTAGCTTTTCAGGAAATGTTACACCTTGAAACACACTTGTTTGTCATTCCGAAAATGACTTTCACGCAGTGGTTTCTTCATCCAAGTAAAGCGAAACAAGTCACAGTGTGCTTTGTCAGGATAATATGGGGACGAGACAAAATTGTATAGCCCAAACAAGCAGCAGAAAAAACTGGGGCGTTGTGAACAAAAAAATTCCTGGAGAGTTTCCCGTAACGCATCATCTTGGCGGGCTTCCGTAAACTCGTTAGCAGGTTTCGATAGTACACTCTTGGCACTTTTTGCACCTTCCTACCGTACTGTATCACTTCACCATGGCAGTATCTAAAGCGCTCCCTAGATGATCAATAATTTTGCAAAGTAATATTGTGCAATATTATTGAATTTTCCCTAGGCTGGTCGGTAATGTTGTACAGTAATATGGTGGTTTAGTGTGTTTGGAAAGATGGACGATAAAGACGGTACTTCTGTGAAATTCGCTCTACTTTGTTGCAAGCCGAAAAACGAAAGTTTATGGATGAGAAATTGGTACAAGGAGCGCCAAAGATTCACTCACAAGAACTTGCTGAGGGGATAGAGTTTGAACGAAAAAAGATCATAACTTTTTATGCGTTGATGGTCCAACATTCTACATCTACATATACATACATACTCCGCAAGCCACCTGACGGTGTGTGGCGGAAGGTACCTTGAGTACCTCTATCGGTTCTCCCTGCTGTTCCAGTCTCGCATTGTTCATGGAAAGAAGGATTGTCGGTATGCTTCTGTGTGGACTCTAATTTCTCTGATTTTATCCTTATGGTCTTTTCGCGAGATATACGTAGGAGGGAGCAATATACTGCTTGACTCTTCGGTGAAGGTATGTTCACGAAACTTCAACAAAAGCCCGTACCGAGCTACTGAGCGTCTCTCCTGTAGAGTCTTCCACTGGAGTTTATCTATCATCTCCGTAACGCTTTCGCGATTACTAAATGATCCTGTAACGAAGCGCGCTGCTCTCAGTTGGATCTTCTCTATCTCTTCTATCATCCCTATCTGGTATGGATCCCACACTCCTAAGCAGTATTCAAGCAGTGGGCGAACAAGCGTACTGTAACATACTTCCTTTGTTTTCGGATTGCATTTCCTTAGGATTCTTCCAATGAATCTCAGTCTGGAATCTGCTTTACCGACGACCAACTTTATATGATCATTCCATTTTAATTCACTCCTAATGCGTACTCCCAGATAATTTATGAATTTAACTGCTTCCAGTTGCTGACCTGCTATTTTGTAGCTAAATGATAAGGGATCTTTCTTTCTATGTATTCGCAGCACATTACACTTGTCTACATCGAGATTCAGTTGCCATTCCCTGCACCATGCGTCAATTCGCTGCAGATCCTCCTGCATTTCAGTACAATTTTCCATTGTTACAACCTCTTGATATACCACAGAATCATCCGCAAAAAGGCTCAGTGAACTTCCGATGTCATCCACAAGCTTATTTATGTATATTGTGAACCGCAACGGTCCTGCGACACTCCCCTGTGGCACACCTGAAATCACTGTTACTTCGAAAGACTTCTCTCCATTGAGAATGACATGCTGCGTTCTGTTATCTAGGAACTCTTCAATCCAATCACACAATTGGTCTGATAGTCCATATGCTCTTACTTTGTTTATTTGACATATTACCAGATATAGTTGCCCCCAAGATCAAAGAGTAGAACACTACAATGAGAGACCAATTCCAACAAGTCAGTGCTTATCTGTTACACTACGATACTTCTTTCGTTCCACATATTTTAGAAAAATTATCCTTAAGGAATTAATTTCCGTAACATATCTTCCTTTTCGACTGAGAGATACTGTTCCCTGTATTTCGTGAGAAAACCTCATAGCAATCATTCTTTATTTCCTGTTTTTATAATTATCTGCCTTCACGATCCACAATGCCGGCATTAATTTATGGAGTTCAATGCACTTCTAATAAAAACGCTCATTCTCCTTGTTTTATGCTCATTTTCAACTTTCCAAACCAAAAGCCGATGATAACAAGAACAACAAAAAGTGAATACAAATATGCACAGAGGTGGTAACACGCCAGAGGCAGTCAAGGATGTTGTCAGTACTACTTATAGGCTGCGCAATATTTCCGGACAGCGCAATATATTTCAAAAGTTTTTGATGTTCTCAATACTATTGCGCAACCTCTCTATCTCACACCTAAGAGTTTAATATTATTGCGCATCAGGAAATATTGCAAAATATTATTGACCGTCTAGGCCCTAGGGGGTGCTTAGTATGACTGAACCTGACATTGCCAGGCGATGTAGGTTCTTCGCCTTTTTCAACGGCGATGAATCCACGTTTTCACTGCCTGCATTGCTCCTTTGCCTCGGCGTCGTATTAAAACATCAACTATTTGTCCATGGCGATTAGTTACCTAAGGAAGTCATCGCAATAGGCTTGACGCAGCTGGAAGATTTTCGCTGCTGCCTCAGGGCTTTTTGAATGGGTTTGAGCAGTCGCAAAACCCAGCGGGTGATGAACTTTGTCGTGGTCAAAATGTCGTTCATTCTGATGAAATTGATACGTGAATGATTTTTATTTTTTGCGCTGTTCTTGCGACCCTGATCTGCCGGTTTTTGGTCCTCACTTCCGTCGTTACCGATTCTTCGCTCACTGTCTGCCTCTTCGTCCTTCGTCGTTTACTTGTCAGATCACAAACGAAGCATCTGCACCAGCTAACCACTGTGTCATACGACGGTGTATACATGCTGTATTTTTACGCCATCTCAGAATTGATTGTTGCAACGTTGCTCCTCCAAATTCAGAAAACTCTTTGCCACACGATAAACCATTTTACCAATACGCTACACCATTTTGTTCTGGTTTCTCTAGCGAAGTGACGCTGTAAGTGGCGTTGGGATCTGAATATGTACCAGATTTTCAGACACGTATCTGTGAAATAAATTACGTAAATTTACTTTTTCGATGTGGTAATTAAAATTTCGAAATTGGGACAGGAAATTCATCTTGCTCGGGTAAAAGTAATGACAGAAATTATGGCCGTGAAATGATTTAGGGAAACCATTGAAGCTCTAAGTTAGGAAAGTGGATGAAAACTTGACCGAGCGGTTCTAGGCGCTACGGTCGCAGGTTCGAATCCTGCCTCGGGCATGGATGTGTGTGATGTCTTTGGGTTAGTTAGGTTTAAGTAGTTCTCAGTTCTAGGGGACTGATGACCTCAGAAGTTAAGTCCCATAGTGCTCAGAGCCATTTGAACCACTTTTTTGAGAACTTGAACCACGGTCGTCTCAAATGTTGTAATCTGCGCTAACTCGCTTTAATATGCGACTCCTATCTGCACAACAAAGCACCAGTCCGAGATGGCAGGAAAAGCCATGTACGTTGATGTATGTGCGAATCATGGAAATTTTGTTTTGTTTCTGCGTTCCAACAGTTCAGCTGAAGGTGGCCGAATAGAAGTAGCACCAACATCCTTTACTAACGTTAATAGAATTATAAAAAGTAAAAAACTAAAATCTCATGTTATGTTGATTCAATTACGAACAGAATTCTGAATAGATGGTCCAATTTATTTAGTCATATATGCAATATATCACTTGCACAGGAATTTTTTTCAGGCAGCTTAAAAAATGTAAGCGTCAAACGTCTTCATATGAAAGGTGACAAGACAAACGTAAACAGTTATCTTCTAGTTTCCTAACTGACCAGTTTTTCCAAAATATTGGAAAAAGTAATGTGCTCGAGAGTAGTCTCACACTTAAGTGGATACAATTTACTTACCATAGCACGTTTTGCATTACAGAAGGGTTGGTCGACTGAGGATGGTATTTATATATTCACGCACCAAATAGTGCAAGCCTTAATTAATGAATTCCTACAGTTGGTGTATTTTTGTTATCTTTCCACGGTGTTTGATTGTGTAGCTTATGTTACTCTGCTAGCAAAAACCTAGTTCCATGGAACTGATGGCTTTATGCACAGCTGGTTTGAATGATACTAAGGAAAAGAATAGAAAAAGTTGTGCTGAGTAATTCAAACACTCTTGGAAGGATAGACAATTTTAGAGATTGAGGAGAAACCACAAAGGGATTCAGTGAGGGTTTAATTTTAGATCCATTCCTAACCCTTACATACGTGAATGAGCTTCCACTTAACATTCAACAAGCAGAATTCTCACTCGTTGTAGACGATACTAGTGTTATAATACATCCCTTTAGAGAGAAAACATCAGAGATGGTAATGGATACTTTCAAAGGAGTTTAAAGTGGTTCTCAGAAAACGGGCTCGCCTAAATTAAAAAAAAAAAACGCATTATAGCCATACCAACAACTGATGTAGCACATGAGCAAGAGTCAGTACACAGGGTAGAATGCTCCAAACCTTTGGATGTACATACTGACGAAAACTTGAACTGGAAGAAATATGTTACTGAGCTTCCCAAACAATTAAGTTTAGTTACTTTTGCTTTCGTATAGCTACTAATCTTTGAAACAAACGAATTGGTCTCCTTACACATTTCACATATTTCCACTTAGTAATGCCTTATGGAATAATTTTCTAGGGTGACTCATCACTCATAAAGTAATGACTGTACAAAAACAAGTAATAAGAATATCATGCGGGGTTCATTCACGGAAGCCATGTAGGTACCTCTTCTAGAAGCTAGGCATTTTCACTGGGCAGTCACAATACATTCGCTAATAAAATTCGTCATAAGTAATCCATCACAATTTGAGAACAGTGACGTTCATATCTACAACACTAGAGGGAAAAGTGACCCAATTACGCATTATTAAAGCTGTGAGTGTCCCAGAAACGAGTTCAATAAGCAGCAACAAAAAACTTTGATCATTTACCCATTGATATAATGTGTCTGACAGGTAACAAAGCAAGTTTTAAACCGAACTTAAAATCATTTATCTCGGGACAAGTCCGCTCCATTCGCGAAATTTCTACTTAAAACCACAAGACAGTCAAAAAACTTGTTTCTAAGTGTAACTGTACGAGTAGGACTAAAGAAATGTGTTCATTAATATTAACACTAATCATGTATACATAGCCTGTAAATTGACTCGTTCCGCATCATTTCGATAAAAGAGTCGTTCAGGTTATCTATAGAACCTGTAACTAACTACCGATAACCTTTTCCAATCCTGTAGTAGACAGATGCTTGCCAGCAGTCGTGGAATTTACTCGTTGGTCACGGTAGGAGAGTCCTGTGATTTTTACAGAGAGAGTAGCACTGTACCCATAACAGATTATAGTCGAAAAGAACAGTGTCAGTATCGTTGAACACTAGTGCTTGAAGCCCAGCAAAAGTCTGACCTAAGCGTGATGAGGAATTTCCCTACTGTAGGAATTAGCTACAGTTGTACGACATAGTTACTCTTTACTGCCGCTGCCATGACAAGCATCGCTTACGAGGTGAATGTACGCTTTGTAGAAAACCATCTCAAGAATGGTAAAAGTGGACCTTCCAGGTACATGTGGGTTTTATAATGCCTTAGTGCTGGATACAAACATGTGCGACGACGGATGATATTATAAGAAACGTGAAAAATGGCTGCGGACGATGGGAAAATATTTTATGTTCAGATGGATCTTTCTCACAGTTTAGTCCAACAAGTCACTTTGTCGAATTTTTCCTTGAACTGTGACTCTCGAAGGTTTGAAGAATTGGAGAATACCTATTTACGGCTACTCCAACCTGTTCGTAAGAGGCAAAACGTACTGAGGTTTCAAATTTACTTACAAGTGTTAAGAGGCTGAAATCAATGGGACAAACGACGAGTGAAGAGAATCGTTCAAGTGACAGAAGTACAACCCTTTCGTAAATTGCTGCAGATGTTAATGCTGAAGCAACAAGCGTCAGTGTATGAACTATTCAACAGAATATCACTGATATGGGCTTTCGGAGCTGAAGGACCACTCGTGAGTAGTGGGACAACCGACGTGTCACCCCACGTTGCATTGTTGCCAAATTTATTCAAGATGGCGGATCCAAAATGGCGGCGATAGATATGGCAATGTCGCGATGGAGGAAAGTTCAAATTTTGGAGGGAAATCGGTCAATTGGGCTACCTGCACTAACCTAACCCCCTCCCTCCAGTCCCCCATCCCCACCCCTCCCCATACCTTCTACTTCCCCAAGAAAATGGAAGCAAGTTCAAATTTTGGTGGGAAATAGGTCATTTGGACTACCTCCACTAACCTAAGATAAAGGTGGGAAAAAAGGTCACTTGGGATACCTCCACTAACCTAAGACATCCAACCACCACCTCTTCCCTGCAATTGACAGGAAGAGGACTCAGCTTGTGCCTGGCTGCTGGACAGTCTTTATCTTGCATGCAGTGTTTATTTAAACAGTTTAAGTTGTTGTAGACAGTAGCTCCATCCATTGTGTTCACCATGAGATATGGAGTCCAACTGACCTAGTACACAGTACTATCAGAAGAGGACGCTGTCGTCCCATGACGGTCTGGGGGGAAAATGGTGGGACAAGGACTCAGTCTGTGTCCAGGTGCTGGAGAGAGGAAAGAGTGTACTTTTATTTATTTTTTCAGTGGGAAGTTAGAACAATTTACTTAGGGATGGATTTCATATAGTCAATAAAATTCTTCTGGGTTTGAGGCCGCATTGTCAATAATAAAATTCCGACGTTTCGGCGGCTACTGCAACATGCCTTCGTCCGGCCACGGAAGCCTATGTTTACACTGGATTTCATATAGTATATTTATTACGCCGATACAAAACACTCGCACTGGCGTGCTTGGTCTCACAGTAAATAGAGGACAGACCTGCAAACTCTTCGTGAATCACCGAAATAACGCAGTACTCTGATGTGCACACACCAAAACAACTCGTAAATAGTCAAAACAATGCACGTATAACGCTCTGCAAACAAGCTCACAACGCTTAAACAGCCGAAAATAATGCAGTGCACCAACATTCATGGCACGTAAAAACGCTTTCGATCTATCGTTAAGAAATTCGACCACGACATATCAGCGAACTGTCTCCTACAGAGTTCCCAAGGCGCTCACGTTGGGGTGGAGCGCTCATGCTGGTCCAATCCTTCCCACATGCGAGACGCCTCTGGCGGTGCAGGTGTTTACGTAGCCACCACGGCTGATGTGGCTTTCATGGCTGCGGGTCCAGCGCCTAGCGAGATGGTTTCATAGTGGCTCACACTCGCAGGCGCAGCTAAATGGTTGTCAGTGTTATACTGACATCCCATGTCTATGAAATAAGAGCCAAGTCTCCCACTCCGAAATTGTTAAGTGTTGCAGAAGTAGTTAACGTTCACTTTTGTTGTTGTAGGATCTTTCATGATGTCTCAGCTTGTCTGCATGGAAATTCTTTTCCTAACAGGACCTGTTCGTGAAACTAGCCAAGAATTACACCGAAAGCATTCTTTCTGATGGTCCTAACGAGGCACCACGTCCATCACGTGTTACCCTTCTGGGAAATCGTGATGTCACGCTTTCAACAAACGTCTCTGAAACCGTAAACGTTCTCACCACTATGTAGAGGCGCCTATGTCCCAGCACAAATGATGTCTTGTGAATGAATGGAGCATTTTGATTGGCTGTTACTGAATTTACTCGCAAAATTGCTGATGCTGCAGGTGTGGAAGCACTGTCTGCCTTTTTTTTCTGCAAACGAGACTTTCAGCAACAAAAAAATTTTGTACAGTTTGCCTTATTGCACTGACAGTTAAACCTTGCAAAAGTGGTCTACAGATAGTCAAATATGGAAAGACACTTCCTCAATTACACTGCTTTGCCGCTGACGACAGAAGCTTGAATATTTCAGCGTGAAAACGACTCCAACCTGTCTATATATCACCACATACCGTTTCGATGTAATAAACACTGCTGTTGACTATGTACAAGAGACTGAGGACATTGCACTCGTAAGTGAATTCGAGCAGAATTTTTTCGATTGTGTATACAGGGTGTTACAAAAAGGTACGGCCAAACTTTCAGGAAACATTCCTCACACACAAAGAAAGAAAATATGTTATGTGGACATGTGTCCGGAAACGCTTACTTTCCATGTTAGAGCTCATTTTATTACTTCTCTTCAAATCACATTAATCATGGAATGGAAACACACAGCAACAGAAAGTATCAGCTTGACTTCAAACACTTTGTTACAGGAAATGCTCAAAATGTCCTCCGTTAGCGAGGATACATGCATGCACCCTCCGACGCATGGAATCCCTGATGCGCTGATGCAGCCCTGGAGAATGGTGTATTGTATCACAGCCGTCCACAATACGAGCACGAGGAGTATCTACATTTGGTACAGGGGTTGCGTAGGCAAGAGCTTTCAAATGCCCCCATAAATGAAAGTCAAGAGGGTTGAGGACAGGAGAGCGTGGTGGCCATGGAATTGGTCCGCCTCTACCAATTCATCGGTCACCGAATCTGTTGTTGAGAAGCGTACGAACACTTCGACTGGAATGTGCAGGAGCTCCATCGTGCATGAACCACACGTTGTGCCGTACTTGTAAAGGTACATGTTCTAGCAGCACAGGTAGAGTATCCCGTATGAAATCATGATAACGTGCTCCATTGAGCGTAGGCGGAAGAACATGGGGCCCAATCAAGACATCACCAACAATGCCTGCCCTAACGTTGACAGAAAATCTGTGTTGATGACGTGATTGCATAATTGCGTGCGGATTCTCGTCAGCCCACACATGTTGATTGTGAAAATTTACAATTTGATCACGTTAGAATGAAGCCTCATCCGTAAAGAGAACATTTACACTTAAATGAGGATTGACACATTGTTGGATGAACCATTCGCAGAAATGTACCCGTGGAGGCCAATCAGCTACTGATAGTGCCTGCACACGCTGTACATGGTATGGAAACAACTGGTTCTCCTGCAGCACTCTCCATACAGTGACGTGGTCAACGTTACCTTGTACAGCAGCAACTTCTCTGACGCTATTAGGGTTATCGTCAACTGCACGAAGAATTGCCTCGTCCATTGCAGGTGGCCTCGTCGTTCTAGGTCTTCCCCAGTCGCGAGTCATAGGCTGGGATGTTCCGTGCTCCCTAAGACGCCGATCAATTGCTTCGAACGTCTTCCTGCCGGGACACCTTCGTTCTGGAAATCTGTCTCGATACAAACGTACCGCGCCACGGCTATTGCCCCGTGCTAATCCATACATCAAATGGGCATCTGCCAACTCCGCATTTGTAAACATTGCACTGAGTGCAAAACCACGTTCGTGATGAACACTAACCTACGTACTGATGTGCTTGATGCTAGTACTGTAGAGCAATGAGTCGCATGTCAACACAAGCACCGAAGTCAACATTACCTTCCTTTAATTGGGCCAACTGGCGGTGAATCGAGGAAGTACAGTACATGCTGACGAAACTAAAATGAGCTCTAACATGGAAATTAAGCGTTTCCGGACACATGTCCACATAAGATCTTTTCTTTATTTGTGTGTGACAAATGTTTCCTGAAAGTTTGGCCGTACCTTTTTGTAACACCCTGTATATTCTCTACCTTCACATTCCGCAGGCTGGAAAGAGCCTGAAATAATGGGAGTTTATAACAAGTTGTCGCACCTCACTGCTTCTAACAAGTGTGTGTAAATGAACCAGGAGGTCCCAGTGAAAATCGTACTCACCTATTCAAAAAGACTGTAAAAAAGTTTCCTGTCGTTTTCAGCATTATCTGTCTAAGGACCCCTTAGAGCTTAGAGTACTGAATTGTATGGCTGCCAGGTGACAGATTTCATTAATTTTTATGTAAATGAACTCTTGCTGTAGTTTGTAGCCGTTTCGTAGTTTCACTAATGGACTGTAACGTGAGATGAGATACTGTTCTTATATAATTATTTTCAGACTATCGTTCAAATATCATGTTAGAAATTATGAATGCATGACAAAATTTTTGTATTTGCAGTTTTCTTAAGCCATGTTCGTAATGTTCATTGACAGACTTGGCTCAAAAACGGCTATAGACCATTAATAGAAATACTATTTCAAATATGTGATGCCGTTTCAGTAAAATTTAAGTTTTAACTAATTACTGCTGATTCATTTATGGAATCAATCACACATGTATTTTTTTGTGGTGGTGAATTTTTGCGATTATTTTTAGTAAAATATTCCGGCGTTATCTCATTGTTCACCTTTAGTTATTAAAACTGATACAAAAAAGGGAATTTAAATAAGTTTTTCCCAAGTCAGGGTAGTAAAATCTTCGAAGATACACTTCAATGTTTTACGACACGACTACATTCTCATGCATACCTATTTCAGTAATTATTGTACACTTTTCCATATGAGTTCTTTTCCAGATTCTTAGGAAATTTTTTATGCAATGGAACTTTATTTTTTTCTATAGGCAGGAAAATGTGGTATCATTAGCACGTGGTATTGTTATGTAGCTGTATTACACACTTCTCCCATATTTGTGATGTGATGTTTAAATTTGCAGTTGGTTAGTTGGTTGTTTTGGAGGAGGAGACCAATTAGCATGTGGTTGAAAAAATAAAGCATGCCCATAGAGGACTTAACGACCGTATTACTGAAATTTGCAGTTTATTTAGTACTATGTTTAAGTGAGCGTTTTGAAATCAGTTTTAGTTACGTAATGATCTGCGCTAAATATTCAGTTCAGGAAGAACTTAATCAAGACCTTTAAGTTTAGAGGGAACTGTTGTTTTAGAAGCAAGTTGAGCACACCCCCTTCTATGATTCTGTTTGCTTTGCTTGTGATGCCCTCTTCCGAACCCATTAGTCCACTATTGCTTGGTCAAGTGACAGAAGGATTGGAGTAAAGCGTATCTTATGGTATCTACAGCACATGCGAATGTGAGAGCGTGTTAGTCCCTTCAGAATCTGACACATTTGCTAGTTTTGGTTTCATGGATGAATGAGTGATCCAGGTAGATGGCGCCTGGATGAATAGTGATGCAGAACGGTTCTTGATGCAACAAATCAATCGTTGTAGGGGAATTTGTTGTAACTCGTAGATGTAGTTTTTTAAGGATGACACACGATTCTCACCACCGGTCACTTTATTAGTAAACAGGGTTAGCGACATAGTCCACAGTGGCAGTGTCTTATAGCAAAAAACTGCAGATAATACATCTGTGCATGTGTTGCACGTGTCATGAACAACAGGTTTCATTTTGGATACCTAACACAGTTCTCCCAATTACACAATATTATTTGTTGATTTGTCTGAAACATGTTGCGAAATTATACTCAATTGTAGTTACGTGCACAAGATGTCATTTTCATATGATGTTTGAGCAAATAAAGTGCGAACTTAACATCTTCTTATTTGGCATTAAGTGAATTGCAACATAGGCCTATAGATAAAGGATGATTAGAAGCTACAGTGAAAGAGGGATCGTGGTCACAGTTTAGACTGAAGATCAGTTGAAGGACCGCACTTCAGTCTACACTGATGTGACACAATGCGGATCATTAGAAATTAAGAGACTGCAGTGGTTAGGCGGTTTGTTGCTACAAATAGCTATACATTCTGTGGTGTCACCGCCAGACACCACACTTGCTAGGTGGTAGCCTTTAAATCGGCCGCGGTCCGTTAGTATACGTCGGACCCGCGTGTCGCCACTATCAGTGATTGCAGACCGAGTGCCGCCACACGGCAGGTCTAGAGAGACTTCCTAGCACTCGCCCCAGTTGTACAACCGACTTTGCTAGCGATGGTTCACTGACAAAATACGCTCTCATTTGCCGAGACGATAGTTAGCATAGCCTTCAGCTACGTCATTTGCTACGACCTAGCAAGGCGCCATTACCAGTTACTATTGATACTGAATCATGTACCGTCAAGAGCGACGTTCACCATTAATGGATTAACGTTAAGTATTCCACCAGCTATGTCCGTTTATTCTAAATTCTAATTTCCTTGTCCTGCTCCAGACCTCACGCAAGCCTGCGTGAGCTAAAACGCGTGCCTTTCGGCTTCCTCTAGTAACACGGTGTTGGCTCTCCTGCCAACCACAACACATTCTGCCAGGCTTATTAACTCGTCACATAAGGATAGTTAGCTCGCCTCTAAGGAACTATCTGCGGCGGACTGGCGAAGGTAGGGGAGGGGGGGGGGGGGGATTTAAGAGTGTCATGTTTTTCAACCTCGCGGGAGAAAGCGGCTGTGGTAAACAGCTCGTCCACTCCCAGTGAGTCAATCGATTCCCTTGCAACTTCTAACAGCACAGAAACACAGTTGCAGGTAACGAAACAGTAGCCCAGTAATACTGCAAGACCGAAATTTATTTATGCCGGAAAGAATGAGGCCATCAGGCCCCTACTTACACGTTCCCAGACATTCTGCGTAAACGTTCACATTCAATGAATTTAGAATATGAAACACTTAAACATCAAGTAACCGTGGGGAAAATTACGAAAAATTGCGAGTGACTGCAAACATAGAAAGGACTGCTACTGTATAGTACAGAAGGTAAAAGAAACATGTAATGAGACGAGCAATGAAAGAAAATAATTACAGTGAAGTCGTCACGGTTCATGAGGTTCCCCCTGATATTAAAAGGCGGGACACGGTTCTTAATAGGATGTGTGATCACTAAGGACGGAAATATATCCTCTGCAACGGGATTCCATGCTGGCCAGAAAGTTGGCAAGGAGTTCTTGTGGTTCAGAGCTACGTTCCTCCACCAGTGTGGTTGACAGCTACTGAATGGTCTTTGGTGCACGTGGACGTACTGTGCTGTAATATCTCTCCCTAACGGATCTAGTACGTGCCTGTTGGGACAACGGTTGGCCAGTCTATTCGCCGAACAACCTCTCGCTCCGAGAGGGGTTCCCTCACCGCAGTTCGATGCGCTCTCCAATTGTCACCCATAAAAATAAGGTCAAGCCGCATACACCTCTGAAAACAAGCACATGGGGTAGGAGTATAGTGTCAAAATAACGTTGAGCAAAGAGTGTACGCTGGCCAAGGATTTGATGGTCAGTATGCGCATGCAACATCATGCGTCCTCACACTGATACACCTGGACCTGCAAAACGATCATGTTAGACGATGCCGGGCGTAGCCTCGTGTGGCTGGAGGTCGGAACACGTAATACACCCAGGAATATGGTCTGACATGATCGTTTCGGTTGTCCGCGTGTTACGGTGTGGAGAGACATGCTGTCGGTTGGGCATACTGACTTCCAAATCGTTGATCACAGTGAAAATTATCTGTTTCAATTTTATTTTAGTGAAAGTGAATTTGTAACATTGTGTACCTAATGCGCGCCTTTCCGCTAGCTCAGAGATAATATGCTTGCCTGCCAGGTGCAAGTTGCTTTCGTTCTTCTTTCGAGATTCGCTGAAAGCCACGTTTTTATGCCGGCACGGTAGCTCAGCGTGTTCGGTCAGAGGGTTAGCTGCCCTCTGTAATAAAAAAACGAGTTAATGGATCAACGACGAACTGAAATGGGTGTCTTGCGACGTCCGCCACGGGCAGATACCACGAACGAAAACGAATAAAATGAGATTTGAAACAAAAAAAAAATAATGCTAAACTGTCTGTAAAGTGCTAGTCTTTGGGTTTCCTATTCCGAACTGTGCGCATACCGGACCTTAAAGCTGATAGCTTGCGTAACGCTAACAGTTGCACACAAAATTCAACTCCCGAGAATGCATAGAGAAATCTAACAGGCTGAATTATAAGAAAATCGTGCTCTGTCTGGAACTTACTGCTATTACAAAATATCATTATGAACTTTGATGAAAAACTGATTACTTTGAAACGAAAGTTTCTCTGTGAAATTTAATTGAAGAAAGAATCTGTTTTCTACACTGTTAACGCCGTGCAGACTGCCGTCGTTGCTACAGCACCTCTCGATAATACAGCTGGAAAATGTAACTACTGTGATACGGGACGGTGCAATGCGTTCTATAAAAATATTGCTGTCATTCGTGGTTCATAATTTTTGATAATGATTACAAATAAATTGAAAATTAAATTATTCTTGGGATGAACTCAATAACAGTCCCATATCATTTCACTTAATAACATTTGATGAAACGTCAATAACAGTTGAGCTTCCTCTGAAATCACGTAACTATAAGCCAAGAATCACATACGCATAGTATTTACTTAAACAAAATCCCAAAATCTAATTCTTAAATTTAGTTCTCTCACAATGATCAATAAATCTTAAAAAAATAAAAAGCAAAAAGATCTCTTATCTAAATTTCCGGAACCAAGAAAGCTGCATTGTCAAACCACTGCTGCAGATACAACAAACTGAATCGTTACTTGTAATGTACTCTTCACAAAGAGTATTATCGTACCAAAGTAAGAGTAAAATGTTTTTCTCTCAACAATAAATCTTCCCTCTATCCATAATATACTTCCCAAAAATCTTTATTGTTTGCTACTTACTGCTACTAAACCAAAACTAGACTGTTCAAACCTAACACCAAAACTACCTGTCTCTCACCTCTCCAGTCCTCTCCTGGCGATCAACAGATAAATCTGGAGCGCACCTTCACAGGGTACAGATCACCTCTAACTCATCTCCTTGCAGCGTAGCTTCGCTGCTGAGGCTGTAGGCGAATGTCTAAGCAATTCAAACCTTACGAGCACGATTATAGACATCCAAACCAAGAAAAGGTCCTACGAAAATTTACACAGACACACTTTTCACTTTTTCCCTCGGTCTCTCCGGTTAGAATTTTGCAGGATTAGAATTGTAATTAACAAAGATTAGACTGCAAAATTCGCTAATGAAGTTAAACCACGAAGTATGTAATTAGAAATAAAGAAATGATAATCGTAATTGCATAAAAAGATAACATGATGCGCAGTATTTACAAACTGTTTTCAGTTGTCGTGCACAGGCTGACTTAAAGAACTTAACAAATTGTTTTAAATCATTGTGCACAATCGCTCTGAAAGTCTCATAAACATCAGCGTACTCAAAGCATCATTAAGAAAAATGAGGCAGTAATATCGAATGTGGTAACTGGTTGGTTTTTTTTACCCTGCAAATAGTATGTGAGTCCATTGTTAATAAATTTTTTGTGTCCAAAACTGAAGATAAAATGCCATATTTTTTACAGCATTGCAAAAAGTATATTGCCGCTATTGAATTATAAGTATTTAGTGAAAATTGTAATTAAATTGAGTGTGCCCGGTACATCACCAAAGAAAACTCGTCGAAGTGAGTCTTGAAGTAAACATGTTTTGTCAAAGACTTGGTGCGTAAATATTGTGTGACTTGCATCATTGTGTTAATTTGTGAGGAGGCTAAGGGCAGACTCAGAGATGGAGCATTGATCCATAAATATTCCACTTACAACTCAGAGCCAATGTCTCTCACAAATGTATCTGTGAAATTACCACTGATGTAAAGAAAGTCCATTCGTTACATAACTGTCTCACTACGTAGAAGAGTATGCTTAAATGCTTCCATGTATGTACTGCCTCAGCTTAATACATAATAGACAAACATTGTTGCAAATGAGGAAATATATAAATCTACATTAAAAATTGAGGTGTGTGTGTATGTGTGTGTTTTACCATATCGTTACGCAAATAAATACCCAAAGTTAGTTTCCATAAGAGAATAAGTCTGGTGGTGGCATTAAAGACCAATCCACAAAAAGTCGACAACTTACCATAAAGGTTGCATAGTGACATATAAATTAAATTTTTTATACAGGTTGACAGTTATTGAACTACATGAAAAAAGAGGTGTGCACACATTTTCTTCAGCATGTTGACGTTACTACAGATATTCAGATTTAGGTTATAATATGTTCGATGTCTGCCATCATTGGCGATGAAGTGGCGCAGACGAATTGCGAAATTCTGCGTGACCCGCTGAAGTGTCGGGACATCGATGCTGTCGATGACCTCCTGAATGGCTGTTTTTAGCTCAGCAACTCAGCAATGGGTTTTGGGTTATGCTATACACCTTGTCTTTAATATACACTCCTGGAAATTGAAATAAGAACACCGTGAATTCATTGTCCCAGGAAGGGGAAACTTTATTGACACATTCCTGGAGTCAGATACATCACATGATCACACTGACAGAACCACAGGCACATAGACACAGGCAACAGAGCATGCACAATGTCGGCACTAGTACAGTGTATATCCACCTTTCGCAGCAATGCAGGCTGCTATTCTCCCATGGAGACGATCGTAGAGATGCTGGATGTAGTCCTGTGGAACGGCTTGCCATGCCATTTCCACCTGGCGCCTCAGTTGGACCAGCGTTCGTGCTGGACGTGCTGGACGTACAGACCGCGTGAGACGACGCTTCATCCAGTCCCAAACATGCTCAATGGGGGACAGATCCGGAGATCTTGCTGGCCAGAGTAGTTGACTTACACCTTCTAGAGCACGTTGGGTGGCACGGGATACATGCGGACGTGCATTGTCCTGTTGGAACAGCAAGTTCCCTTGCCGGTCTAGGAATAGTAGAACGATGGGTTCGATGACGGTTTGGATGTACCGTGCACTATTCAGTGTCCCCTCGACGATCACCAGTGGTGTACGGCCAGTGTAGGAGATCGCTCCCCACACCATGATGCCGGGTGTTGGCCCTGTGTGCCTCGGTCGTATGCAGTCCTGATTGTGGCGCTCACCTGCACGGCGCCAAACACGCATACGACCATCATTGGCACTAAGGCAGAAGCGACTCTCATCGCTGAAGACGACACGTCTCCATTCGTCCCTCCATTCACGCCTGTCGCGACACCACTGGAGGCGGGCTGCACGATGCTGGGGTGTGAGCGGAAGACGGCCTAACGGTGTGCGGGACCGTAGCCCAGCTTCATGGAGACGGTTGCGAATGGTCCTCGCCGATACCCCAGGAGCAACAGTGTCCCTAATTTGCTGGGAAGTGGCGGTGCGGTCCCCTACGGCACTGCGTAGGATCCTACGGTCTTGGCGTGCATCCGTGCGTCGCTGCGGTCCGGTCCCAGGTCGACGGGCACGTGCACCTTCCGCCGACCACTGGCGACAACATCGATGTACTGTGGAGACCTCACGCCCCACGTGTTGAGCAATTCGGCGGTACGTCCACCCGGCCTCCCGCATGCCCACTATACGCCCTCGCTCAAAGTCCGTCAACTGCACATACGGTTCACGTCCACGCTGTCGCGGCATGCTACCAGTGTTAAAGACTGCGATGGAGCTCCGTATGCCACGGCAAACTGGCTGACACTGACGGCGGCGGTGCACAAATGCTGCGCAGCTAGCGCCATTCGACGGCCAACACCGCGGTTCCTGGTGTGTCCGCTGTGCCGTGCGTGTGATCATTGCTTGTACAGCCCTCTCGCAGTGTCCGGAGCAAGTATGGTGGGTCTGACACACCGGTGTCAATGTGTTCTTTTTTCCATTTCCAGGAGTGTAGTCCCCAAAAATGAGTCCTATATGTTCAGATTCGGAGAACAGGGCGACCAATCGAGGGCCATGCCGGTGGCCTCTGGGTATCCCAGAGCCAGAATGCGGTCACCAAAGTGCTCCTTCAGGACATCAAACACTCTCTTGCTTCGATGGGGTCGAGCTTCGTCTTGCATGAACCACATCTTGCCGAAATCAGGGTCACTTTGGATACTGGGGTTGAACAGGAACATTCCACTGATTATTCCGTGACTGGACACTGAAAATGGTTCAAATGGATCTGAGCACTATGGGACTTAATTGACGAGGTCATCGCCGGCCGGGGTGGCCGAGCGGTTCTAGGCGCTACAGTCTGGAACCGCGCGACCGCTGCGGTCGCAGGTTCGAATCCTGCCTCGGGCATGGATGTGTGTGCCATCCTTAGGTTTTAGGAGTTCTAAGTTCTAGGGGACTGATGACCACAGAAGTTAAGTCTCATAGTGCTCAGAGCCATTTGAACCATTTTTTTGCTGAGGTCATCAGTCCCCTAGAACTTAGAACTACTTAAACCTAACTAACCTAAGGACATAACACACATCCATGCCCGAGGCAGGATTCGAACCTGCGACCGTAGCGGTGGCGCTGTTCCAGACTGAATCGCCTAGAACCGCTCGACAACTGCCGGCTGGACACTGCACACAACGCACACTTCTCGATCGCAAAATGCGGATTTCCAGTCCCCCAATATGCGCCAACTTTGCTTACTGACGAGCCCATCGAAATGAAAGCGGGCTTGGTCGCTAAACCAAATCATATAAATTCCCATCATGCCCGCGGCCAGAGGTGCAGCTTGAACGTCCTAGCGCAAATAGTTCAGAAGTTACGACGATTTTATTTCATATAGTTCAATAATTATCACCTTGCATCAGTGTGACACAGTATTCTGGATAAGAAAAAATGTAAACCATTGTAAGCATACACGTCATGAATTGAGAGTAAAAATCGTAGCATTATTGTGTAAATATTTGTCAAAAGACTGCTACAAAAAAAAAGTGTCGTCAGCCCTACTACTTTCCTTACAAAAGCTATACATATATTCTCTTTCGGTTCATAATGACGGGGCGTGGTATTTAAAGGGCTTGATGATTATAAAGTGCTAAAATTATTATAATTTTAAACGGAGGTTTGTTACAATATAAACAATTTCAACAATGGTGGAAGCTCTGGCCCTTAATGAGCTGTTCTGCATTAGTGTTTTACTTGGCGTATGAACTGTCAGTCACGGGAAAAATTATAATAGTTTTACTTCAAACTCCACTATTAGGGCAGTCGTATCTCACTTGAGCTTTACAAACTTGTTTTTTTACAATTTCAATAATTGATTGGTGTCTTGTCACAACTTGATGGACAGAATTTGTATCTGGCACCTTGGTGTTGATTGACTTTCTTTTTTTACTCTTCTAACAATAGCCGCTGATTATTCAATTCATGGAAGCATTTTTCTAGCTTCAGTGTAGGGAGTAACTAGGAATCTTCCCAATTCATCGAGAAATGTTCTTCCTTTTTTAAAGAATATTTTTTTCCATCCCAGATTTATGTCTCTTTACAGCATAAAAGCATTGCAGGCAGAAGTATTGATAATACTGGAGTAGATGATTATTGGCCAACGGCTGGTTTTCCTCTTGCATGTGTCGTTGCCGATAAGCTGATCCCATGTGTCAACAGCTGCCTTACTTACGTTGTAGTCCAACATTATTTTTGGTTTCTTGTCTTCTCTGTTGATTACTTATTCACTGTTGTGCATTGTGACCTTTAGGACAACCTGTTTGTTCTTCTTTGTAACGTAAGATACGACCGTGGTAATCTTAGTAAAAAAGAACTTCGAAGAGTGAACATCTTCATTGGTTAATATATTATTATGAAATTCAGTCTTGTTTTTTCTCACCGCCCCCTGCATTGTAAAATGGCTTTTGAGAAGTCCTTGGCCTAATGCATACGATGTGAAGAAATTGACGCACGTGACATTTTATCTTTTAGCTCATGTGTCAGATCCATGACCTTGACTTCTCTCAGATGATTGTCCAGGTAATTGTCCTGTGTCGATTATGTCTAAAACATAAGAAGTAGCACTCTCACACAGTGGTCATATTTTTACCCCGTATTTTGAGGGTTTGCTCCGTATATACAGGGTGTTTCATAAAGGACTTTACAAGTTTAAAAGTTCATATATGTTTATTGAAAGAAGATATAGAGCTGGGTTTAGTGTTATTTTGTAGGAAAAGACATCAAGTTTTTTTTTACCTTAAACTAAAGATGTTGTATGTGGCTTCTGTTGGTTATCCTGCACACATCCCATAGGAAGTCAATTTCTTCACAAACTTGCTCTAGCATAACAGGTGTAACTTGCTCAGTGGCGGCGTAAATTCCTGCTGTACGTTCAGGTACAGAAGCCAGCACAGGAGGTACAAACACGATATCCTTGATGAATCCACATAAAAAAGAAATCGTGTGGTGTCAGGTCTGGAGAACGTGGGGGCCATGCAACTGGCGCATCCCAGCCGATCCATTGACCTGGAAAGCGGTCATTGAGAAAATCCTAGACGTCAACCAGGTAGTGGGGTGGTGCACCATCTTGCATGAAGTAAACATTTCGTTCGTGGTCATCCTCGTCGATCTGTTGTATCAAAAATTGTTTTAACATATCCAGGTACACTATCCAGTTGATGGTTCTCTCATGGAAGAAAAGGGACTGTACAATTTGTTCTTGCTCAATGCAAAAAAAAAATTCAGTTTAGGGCTATCACGGACATGTTGCAATGTTTGATATGGATTTTCTCTCCCTCAAATCCTAGAGTAATGTGTGTTAACCTTGCCACTTAAGTGAAAAGTCGACTCGTCAGAAAAGATACAAGAAACGTTCATCCTCATGTAATCGATTTGACATACCCACACAGAAGTTCTTGCGAGTAATTTTATCGGTGCCTTTTATTGCTTGTACGATCGTCAATCTGTACGGTTTCAAATGCAAACGGTTTCTCAACACACGTCAAACAGCCGTATTTGCGATTTGCAGTTCGCGAGATGCATCCCGGGTCGATTTCTTAGGGCTGTTGACAAAACGTTGTCTCACTCGCTCAACGACCTGATGATTTCCCATGTCGTGCTGAGCACCTGCTTCTACAAAACATTTATTCCAGTCGTAAACTGTAGGCCTACTAGGAGGATCTTCAGCGTACTTGGCACGAAAATTACGCTGAACTGTTGTCGCCGACTTCGATCCTTCGAACCAAAACACATAACTAGTGAAGGCATCCATCTTTAACGCAACTGCCTCTAGCGCTCCTTACGGTGCGACTCGGCCCTAGCGAACTACGCGAGACAAAACCTGATACTACAATACATATGAATTAATTTATATGAATTTTCAAAGCTGTAAAGTCCTTTTTGTAACGCCCTGTATTATTTGAATGGAAAGCCAGGCTTACACTTGTGGCAGGATTTCTATGGTTTTGAAATTATTTTCATCCATTTAATACGAGCCAACATGTCTACTCTTCGTGCTCTTCGACCAGATCGCTCATCGAAACGTAACACGTGAGATGCAGCAGAAGGTTTCAGCGATATTACGGCAGGAAAGAGGGCTCGGCGTGTTTCTGAATCCTACAGACTCTTTGTTGATTCACCATATGATTTATACATACAAGGCCAATATAGGCTTCAAGTGCTATTTCCTCCAATGCTTCTCAGCTGTCTGCATAAAGTCTTCGATCCTCGATATTAGTCATTTTCACCAAAATACACCAAATACTATCGTTAATTTTAATTTGAAAAGGTGATTTTATATCACTTACTCTGGCGATAGCCGAAGGCCGAAATACTAAATGTCTTTTTCCAAAGTTGTTTCACAGAGGAAGATTGCACTGTAGTTCCTTCTCTAGATTCTCGCACAGATGACAAAATGGTAGATATCGAAATAGACGACAGAGGGATAGCGAAACAATTAAAATCGCTCAAAAGAGGAAAGGCCTCTGGACCTGATGGGATACCAGTTCAATTCTACACAGAGTACGCGAAGGAACTTGCCCCCCTTCTTGCAGCGGTGTACCGTAGGTCTCTAGAAGAGCGTAGCGTTCCAAAGGATTGGAAAAGGGCACAGGTCATCCCCGTTTTCAAGAAGGGACGTCGAACAGATGTGCAGAACTATAGACCTATATCTCTAACGTTGATCAGTTGCAGAATTTTGGAACACGTATTGTGTTCGAGTATAATGACTTTTCTGGAGACTAGAAATCTACTCTGTAGGAATCAGCATGGGTTTCGAAAAAGACGGTCATGTGAAACCCAGCTCGCGCTATTCGTCCACGAGACTCAGAGGGCCATAGACACGGGTTCACAGGTAGATGCCGCGTTTCTTGACTTCCGCAAGGCGTTCGATACAGTTCCCCACAGTCGTTTAATGAACAAAGTAAGAGCATATGGACTATCAGACCAATTGTGTGATTGGATTGAGGAGTTCCTAGATAACAGGACGCAGCATGTTATTCTCAATGGAGAGAAGTCTTCCGAAGTAAGAGTGATTTCAGGTGTGCCGCAGGGGAGTGTCATAGGACCGTTGCTATTCACAATATACATAAATGACCTGGTGGATGACATCGGAAGTTCACTGAGGCTTTTTGCAGATGATGCTGTGGTGTACCGAGAGGTTGTAACAATGGAAAATTGTACTGAAATGCAGGAGGATCTGCAGCGAATTGACGCATGGTGCAAGGAATGGCAATTGAATCTCAATGTAGACAAGTGTAATGTGCTGCGAATATACGGAAAGATAAATCCTTTATCATTTAGCTACAAAATAGCAGGTCAGCAACTGGAAGCAGTTAATACCATAAATTATCTGGGAGTACGCATTAGGAGTGATTTAAAATGGAATGATCATATAATGTTGATCGTCGGTAAATCAGATGCCAAACTGAGATTCATTGGAAGAATCCTAAGGAAATGCAATCCGAAAACAAAGGAAGTAGGTTACAATACGCTTGTTCGCCCACTGCTTGAATATTGCTCAGCAGTGTGGGATCCGTACCAGATAGGGTTGATAGAAGAGATAGAGAAGATCCAACGGAGAGCAGCGCGCTTCGTTACAGGATCATTTAGTAATCGCGAAAGCGTTACGGAGATGATAGATAAACTCCAGTGGAAGACTCTACAGGAGAGACGCTCAGTAGCTCGGTACGGGCTTTTGTTGAAGTTTCGTGAACATACCTTCACCGAAGAGTCAAGCAGTATATTGCTCCCTCCTACGTATATCTCGCGAAGAGACCATGAGGATAAAATCAGAGAGATTAGAGCCCACACAGAGGCATACCGACAATCCTTCTTTCCACGGACAATACGAGACTGGAATAGAAGGGAGAACCGATAGAGGTACGGAAGGTACCCTCCGCCACACACCGTCAGGTGGCTTGCGGAGTATGGATGTAGATGTAGATGTAGATCTTGTCGGATCAGGAATCAGATTTATAATGTTTACACTTAACACTCCTCCAGTATGCGAAAAGATTTTATGCTCCACGTGATTTTTTTGTCTTTAGAGTGAATCAGGTGAACAGCTTGCACATTGTCATTTGAGGTACCTATATCTGAAATGTATTCTGAATCACATGAAGGATGAATGTTGTAATCATTGAGGCGATTTTCTTCTCCAGAAATATCTTCCTCGCTGTAAGATGTATTTAATAATGGTTCCAGTTTCTCACCGGAAAGAAGTCATTTTGTCATGATAGCAACACAGAAATTACTAAACAGATACATAAACTGCGTCTGCACACAACAGTTGATATTACGTAACGGTTGGAGATAATGTGTTGTAATAATTTAAACGCTATCAGCTACTTGCGTTGTTGAATAATCTTCGCACATTTCAAAAATAAGGAACCAGATATTTGCTTTGTCATAAAAAAACCGTCATGTTCAAAATCAGAATAAAAAGTATACTAAAAGATGTTGCAACATTTTCGAAGCAAGACAATTCTCAAAAACTGCAGCAATACATTGATTACTGGACTTGGCAAGAAATTCAATATACAAGACATACAATAAGTCATATTTATCTGTCTCTTCATCGCACAATACGAGGTAGTCACTAACATTACTAACAACTACACAGAAGGAAATGCGATTTTGATCTGGCAAAACAGGGTGGCTCTCGCAAATGGGCCATTTGCAAGCCGGAACGAAGTTATAGAACGGAGTAACGACTGGAGATTACCAATTTGCTTGGAATTCATACATTTTGATAAAGCATTATTTTCCGTTTGAACAAAATCTGTACTAACACCACTCTAACCAACGATACATAGGTTCAAGAAATGCTGGTATGCTCAAAAACATTTACGTATTTACGGCATTGCTACAGCTTCCATTAGAGGTAATCAACATAGAAACTGAGAAATGAAGAGTCATCATGTAAGGAGAATCTACATATCTAAATGACCTAAATGACTTTTGCGATATTCCTGACTGTGGCCGCCAGTATTTTATCTTGCTAGAAACTCGCCATGATGCTGCTTCATACACGTAAAGTAGCATATGGTACAAAAGTGGAGTGAGGTACAAGCAGCAGATGGTACAGTATGTACCATTTCCGTAGGAGACTCCGCCAATTGTACTGAACTTGCTTCTGAATGGTCGGCACATTCGGGTGTTAGGCGCCAAAACGCCTAACTTCTCTTATTAATTATTTATATACTTTTCATTGTGTTTAACCCAGTTTTCAGTGTGACAATCTCTCATGGTTACCCTACGAGTCTACCGTTTTATTTATTAAATTTCACTAGTTTGGAGAAACATAAGGGTAATGATTTTACAATCGAAGTGCTTCGGACACCTTCGGGTCGCTTTGGCGCGCCAGGGAGATGAAATACTTCGGCTGCGCTAATCACTCTGTTTCGGGTGTTCTTCAGAGCCGGACGTGTATCTCTGTTTCGGACGGACATGTCGTACTCCATATGGGAAGTTGTCAGAAAAGTTACCGTACTATTAAGGAAGCTATGTCGAGTGTTGTAGAAGACAGTGTAAAAAGTGATATTTTAAAATATAAACAAACAGGATATATTAATGAGAGGTGTCGCCTACCATCATTGTCAGTACTACAGATCTTGCCCTCTGTAGATACAGAGACTAACCTGGGCAGGAAGCATCCCACAAAAAAGCAAAAACACAGGATCAAGTTCGAGATGACAGCATAGCAGCCTCCACCGAAGAAGATCCCACGACCGACGAGCTATCTTTTGCCCTGGGGACACAATTTTAGAAGACGGCAGGTTGGTGGAAAGAACGGTTAGGGACTCTCACTCCATCTCTACAGATCTCTCCAGCTTCCAGATCAGACTTCCAACACGACAAGTATAATTTATACTTTGCATTTTTTTCTTGTACTCGTCAACAAGTAGATGAAATTAACAGAACAATTTTGAAGCGAAAGGGAATGACTGGGATAAAAATTGGCGTAAAAAAGTCTGGTGTGCTTTTGGTAAATTATGAAGGTTCTTCACACCTAACTTTCTGGTGTATCTACAACGGTAAAGTTATTGTTGTGTGTTATCGGGTTGTTTACTGCAGTGAGACGTGGACTTTTGATACAAAGATCATTCAGAAAGTTAGGATTGTTAGGTGGGCAGTGGGGATATGGACATTGGGGATGACAATAACTGACCTGAAAATAAGCATATGGTTAAGGGAAGAGACATGGCAGGAAGACGTATTTTGGAGTGAAATGAGAAATGCAGCTGAACGGCAGATGTAACCAGACGAATAGATGTTAGATGGGACAAGAAAGTGAGACAAGAAAATGTCGAATCTAGGACCTAATGGATAATGGGTAGGCGTCATCACAAGACGTGGAAGAGCAATGGGCATACTTAACCTAAAGCTCTCTCCATTTATTTTCTGCTATGCAAGCGCATTCTTCTTCGTCGTTATAACGTCTGCCTCTAGTGTACAAGCAATGCATTATACTCCAGAACTTGTTAAGTCTTGTACTTTTTTTTATTCAATAAGCTTTAAGGCAATTTGCTTGGTACCGTAACTATTGTCATTCTATGATTGTTGTTTATTAAAACTGAACTGCTTGTGGCAACCATTCACCTGCATGTCAGTACATGGCGTGTAAAACAGCTTCTGCAAGGTCGGCTTACTCCGTAAAGTCGCGCTTGCGTCCATCACTAGTCATACGCACGAAATCCTATCACGTTGCAGTCCTTCTGGGAAAGCTACTTCACAGAAAAATACTTAAATTCGGTTCTCACGTAACACATCATCTCTCCTGACACAACAGGCCTCAATTTTTCCAGCAGAAAATACCCACTGTTACAGAACTATATATATTCTGTGGCTACACAGTGAGAATAGTTATAAAGTTTCTACAACTAGAACATTTAGTGCTTTGAAATATCATTTTTACATTCTGTCCTACTCCCTTTAACAAAATTATACATCGTCGTGTACTGCTATGATGAGAGGCAGTAGCCACTATGTTCCGAGGACCCAAATGTTATGTCATCGTTGTTAATGACAAATGGGTGGACTTATAGGCAAAGTTCGCCGTAGGAAGCTGGACAGGCCAGAAAAAGATTAGTTGACACAAGCGCACTTCAAATAAATATATTGTACTCAACCTGCTGGCGAAGGAATGATACACTGTTCACAATTTGTGGCAGCCGCGCCTAGCTATAAGCAGAAGCCCGACATGGGCGTGCGTCTAAGTACACTGAATGATTGCCAGTTGAGACAGCTATGAACAAAGCGGCGTAACGCTCGGCACAAACTAGCGACACGGAAGTCATCTAGATTAGAAACAGTCTTGAACTAGAAGACTAGTACTCAGGTGCCCGCAGCATATAAATCCGTGCTGGAGGTAGTCATTGTTCGGCAACAACCTGGAGGTTCTTTATTGGTGGCGATGTTGAAAGCGCCGCTCGCGACGCCCGCAGGAATGTTCGAAACACTCGTTTCGGCAATATTGATAAACGACGATACTACACATACAAAATGCATCATAATCTAAGTACTGTTATAATGGAACTGTTGCATGGTTGGCCTATGAGCTGACTGACCACCAACTGAAACGCTGTTACGATCTTATACGATCGAATCTACTCGACAGTGAAAGATTTTATTTGTAAAGGACACATACATTTCATAGTTCACAGTTTCACATGCAATCTACTAAAAAATACAATTCAAATGAGAACTAATACATCAACCATTTCATGTGTTCAATTAGCGAAAAGTATATTTGTTGTACGATTCCACGACGTACCAGAGATCAATATTATGGTCCGTTGCTACTGGCTCATCTCATTGGTACCATGGACTAACTTACTCGAACCTAGGTGACTGACATGTAAATACCACTGACAGTGTTCCACCACTTCCACATACGTTTATGAGTGTCATTTCGCGTATCACGACTCACCACTCGTTAAGCCCTCCTCCATCGTCAAAAGTTGAAAAATTTGCCGAAATTAGCGAAATACCAGGTATACTTGCTTTTAATCAGTTACTTCTGGGCAACAGCATCACTACGAAGAGAATAACATCGTTTCTGAATATACACTCCTGGAAATGGAAAAAAGAACACATTGACACCGGTGTGTCAGACCCACCATACTTGCTCCGGACACTGCGAGAGGGCTGTATAAGCAATGATCACACGCACGGCACAGCGGACACACCAGGAACTGCGGTGTTGGCCGTCGAATGGCGCTAGCTGCGCAGGATTTGTGCACCGCCACCGTCAGTGTCAGCCAGTTTGCCGTGGCATACGGAGCTCCATCGCAGTCTTTAACACTGGTAGCATGCTGCGACAGCATGGACGTGAACCGTATGTGCAGTTGACGGACTTTGAGCGAGGGCGTATAGTGGGCATGCGGGAGGCCGGTTGGACGTACCGCCGAATTGCTCAACACGTGGGGCGTGAGGTCTCCACAGTACATCGATGTTGTCGCCAGTGGTCGGCGGAACGTGCACGTGCCCGTCGACCTGGGACCGGACCGCAGCGACGCACGGATGCACGCCAAGACCGTAGGATCCTACGCAGTGCCGTAGGGGACCGCACCGCCACTTCCCAGCAAATTAGGGACACTGTTGCTCCTGGGGTATTGGCGAGGACCATTCGCAACCGTCTCCATGAAGCTGGGCTACGGTCCCGCACACCGTTAGGCCGTCTTCCGCTCACGCCCCAACATCGTGCAGCCCGCCTCCAGTGGTGTCGCGACAGGCGTGAATGGAGGGACGAATGGAGACGTGTCGTCTTCAGCGATGAGAGTCGCTTCTGCCTTGGTGCCAATGATGGTCGTATGCGTGTTTGGCGCCGTGCAGGTGAGCGCCACAATCAGGACTGCATACGACCGAGGCACACAGGGCCAACACCCGGCATCATGGTGTGGGGAGCGATCTCCTACACTGGCCGTACACCACTGGTGATCGTCGAGGGGACACTGAATAGTGCACGGTACATCCAAACCGTCATCGAACCCATCGTTCTACCATTCCTAGACCGGCAAGGGAACTTGCTGTTCCAACAGGACAATGCACGTCCGCATGTATCCCGTGCCACCCAACGTGCTCTAGAAGGTGTAAGTCAACTACCCTGGCCAGCAAGATCTCCGGATCTGTCCCCCATTGAGCATGTTTGGGACTGGATGAAGCGTCGTCTCACGCGGTCTGCACGTCCAGCACGAACGCTGGTCCAACTGAGGCGCCAGGTGGAAATGGCATGGCAAGCCGTTCCACAGGACTACATCCAGCATCTCTACGATCGTCTCCATGGGAGAATATCAGCCTGCATTGCTGCGAAAGGTGGATATACACTGTACTAGTGCCGACATTGTGCATGCTCTGTTGCCTGTGTCTATGTGCCTGTGGTTCTGTCAGTGTGATCATGTGATGTATCTGACCCCAGGAATGTGTCAATAAAGTTTCCCCTTCCTGGGACAATGAATTCACGGTGTTCTTATTTCAGTTTCCAGGAGTGTATGACTCTGTCACTGCTCTCAGTATTTCACATCTGATTCGTGGCAGTGCAATTTATATTTAGGTAGTCCCTATCAGTTACCTTTTTACGACTTCTGGAGTAAAAGAGTATGACTGGGCGCAAATCGCTAATGCCATAACGGAATGTCATAAATTGCGGACCCAGCTGTGAGCTATTTTCCAATTCAGTTCACTACGTTGACACTTTCTGACCGAAGAAACGCGTAACGCAGATGGTGTGTGCATTCACTGGTACCGGCTGACGCATGAACTGACGTCCCGTATGTTTAGACTCCGTTCAGTGAGCTCTCAGGTGCCTTTCAACCACATAACATACAGTAAATATTGTTTTCAAGTTGTCTTTGTTTTGGAGAGTAACAATAAACTTGTCGCTACGGTCGCAGGTTCGAATCCTGCCTAGGGCATGGATGTGTGTTATGTCCTTAGGTTAGTTAGGTTTAATTAGTTCTAAGTTCTAGGCGACTGATGATCTCAGACGTTAAGTCGCATAGTGCTCAGAGCCATTTGAACCAGCCAATAAACTTGTCTTCAGCGTCTCAAATGCGCCATTCTGTAATTCAACGTGATTATATACGCATTTTGGTAGGCATTCTTTCGACACCTTTATTTCCCTAAAAAAATAGCCCAGATGATGTAGTCATATTTCTCAACGATACTTCAGAAGGGATCTATCATGAAATGTTTCCTCACGTTGAAAATTGTTAGTTGAAGTGCCAGTTTCCAAATTATTCATTCATGTTCGAACCAGGTGATCGATTTCTTAAGGCAGGGGTTGTCAGCCGTTTTCATCTACCGCCCACTTTTGTGTTTCTTTTAGTTATAATCTTTTCTAACCGCTCACCAGTTGCAGAACAATGGTGATTTACAAAGTAGAGAAGTAACTATATAAACTTCATAAAGCACAGTTACAACAAGTTAATACATATAATAACAATTACTTAGCTAGTGCGTTATGTCAAAATTTTGTGAAAACGTAATTAAAGCGTTTTTAAATTCCCTACCACCTACCATGAACGCTGGAACGCCCACTTGTGAGCGTTAGAGACCAAGTTGACTGCCAGTCACTTAAGTTATCACAGCCTTTAACCAGCCGAGTAAACGCGTGTGTGCTTGGGAACACCTCGGAGGCAGCAGATTCCAGCCAACCCCGGGACTGTGTGGGTCACGTGGCACGTTTGAGTCCCGTTTGACAACGAACGAAGCGAATTCGACAGTCTGATTCCCGCAGGCTTTCTGTGAGATGCGCTATTTCTGATGGTGTTCTCGGTTTAGCTTTCACGTTTTTCCTACAGGCGATTGGTGTGACACCTTGCTTTCAGGTTATTTTCTGATGGCCATTCTTATGCGAGGAGCGACAGGGGATGGTGACTTGGCGGCATGCATTTCGTTACCCAGCGTGATATTCATCTTCAGTATTTTCAAGTCCTTAAATGTGCGGTCAGCTGTGTCCAAACTTTACTTCTGTTGTTTATTGAGATAGTTATCTGTCGGCGCACGTCATTTAGTACCGGTTCTTCACTAGTTCTTTCGTATGGCAGGCTTATTGACTGCATCGCACTCTCGTTTATTCATAGTTGTTCAGGGTATTCTTCTGTATCTAGAATTTCTCTTCGTTCAATTTTTTCTTATGTGGAAGCCATTCTGCGACGTGTTCCACGTCTGGACGTTGTAATGTTTCATGTTACGGATTGCCTTAATCAGAAATGTAACTAAAGCAACTCAGTTATTTTCGTCCACGTGTCACTTACTAAATTCATTTCCAAATGTATGACTGCCTACTTACCATTGTATCCACTTCCTAGTCTTATTTTCCACACTTTCACACTTATTTCAACCACGAAATTCTATTAGACTTCTTCTTTCACCAGAAACGTTTTTCAATGCGAAGCAAATCTGCCGTCGGCGCAGGTTCTTTCAAAGCTGCAATAAAGAGAAAGCTCTTTCTATTCCTTGCTTGCTTTGCAGCTTAGAAGGTAAGATATTGTGTGGAGACTTCGAGTCTACTTGCTGCTGATCTGTTTATTTTCGACATGGTTGTTGTACACCATCGTAAACAATGAAGGCACATAGTGTTCGATGAGATTTTTGGATTGCTGCCGGATCACGTTGACTTCTTGCCAGGATATTTCGGCTGGCAATCGTCCAGCCATCTTCAGGTGAGTGTCCATCACTGGAGACTGCAAGTTCCTGGAGTCACCTTTATAGCAAAAATTTGGCGCGGAAACGCACGTGCATTGGCCTCCGTCACAGAAGCCTCCTATATCGAAATCCGCGCCCTCTGGAGCTACTGTTCTATCTGAGGAGTGCAGGCGCATGCGTAAAGGTGAAAACGACATGTCCGCCCTCCGTCGGAATGCGCGCCCACGTCGCTAAAAACAGACGTCAGATGTCGCCAGACGTGTCATTATGTATAAAATGTCTTCTCTCAGAGGAAATTAGAGAGATCACCGGGTCCCAGGCCTTGTCCAGCTGCAAACCGCCATCACATGGTGACCACTTGTCAGAAGCCTGAATAACCATTTTCTGCAGTGCAGAACGCTGCGAGAAATGCAGGTTCTGAGCACTATGGAACTTGACACCAAGGTCATCAGTCCCCTAGAACTTAGAACTACTTAAACCTAACTAACCTAAGGACATCACACAACACCCAGTCATCACGAGGCAGAGAAAATCCCTGACCCCGCCGGGAATCGAACCCGGGAACCCGGGCTTGGGAAGCGAGAACGCTACCGCACGACCACGAGCTGCGGACGAGAAATGCAGGGATTGAGTCAATGAGGTTCTGAAAGGCGCCGACATGGATGTGAAGCCATTCCGTGGCCAGCTACTCTGTGTTTCTCGGTTGAGCATCTATGTCTCAAAAGCCTGATAGAGGTGTTCCCACAGATTCTCGACAGTATTTAAATCCGGGTAGTTTGTTGACCAGCCGAGTACGGTAAACTCACGGCAGTGCCCTTCGGAACACACACATACACTGCGAGCCGTGTGGAACATTGCATTTGTTCTGCTGATAGATGACATCGCGCTGAGGAGAAATAAACTGCACGTAGGGGTGGAAATGATCGCCAAGGATAGGTGCATACTTATACTGGATCAACTGTGTCTTCCAGAACAACGACATCATTCAGGGAATGCTACTAAATCACTTCCAGGACCTTAATTGTTAAGTTTTTTCTTTCAGGCATTCCACGCCGTACACGCCAACGGCCATCTATCGAGTGGGACATAAAATGTAATTCATCTCCAAAGGCCACCTGGCGCCTCTGAGTAGATGTCGAGATGCGGTACTGGCGTGCAAACTGGAGCCTTGGTCGCCGATAAACAGCAGTCAAATGGTTCAAATGGCTCTGAGCACTATGGGACTTATCCGAGGTCATCAGTCCCCTAGAACTTAGAACTACTTGAACCTAACTAACCTAAGGACATCACACACATCCATGCCCGAGGCAGGATTCGAACCTGCGACCGTAGCAGTCGATCGGTTCCGGACGGAAGTGCCTACAACCGCTCGGCCACCGCGGCCGGCAACAGCAGTCAACATAAACAAGGCGCCTGCTGTGGAAGACCGTACGCAGCTATGTTCGCTGCGTGGTCGTTGAGTAAACACTGTTGGCAGCCCATCGGTTCATCTGGACGGTCAGTTGCTCAAAAGTTGCATGTCTATACGCTCGTACGCATCACCGGAGCCGTCGTTCATCCCAGTCATCTGAGACCAATGGTGCATCACAGTTGCCTCAACGCTGGTTTTGGATAGCGCCATTTTGCCATGCACGACGTAATTTAACCAAGGTGGTACGCGAACAGCTTACAGGCTTAGCCGTCTAGGAAGAGCTTCCATCCTTGGCCCGAAAGCCAATGAACATGTCCTTATGGTGGTCAGGGTAGGCTCACAGTTTTCGTATTATGATGATCCCTTTTCTTTCATAGTGGTAGTAGTAGTAGTAGAGGGTTTTTTGGGCGCACAACAGCAAGGTCTCCAGCGCCCGCTCAGTAACATAGTGAGACGGGTGTCAAGAAAATATGCAGAACAGTAAGATAAAGCAGAACATAAAACACAGGTAACAAGCTTTGAAAAATATGTGCTTACCCACACCAAAGCGTGGGACGAAGCAGGGCGTCAGCAGTAAAATATGGACAACACAGGAAGAAAGTGGTAGAGGGAGCTAAAACAATGTAGCAGATGGAAGTGGCTGGCTGACCGCAAAGAAAAAACGGAGGAGTCACCCACTCTGCAATACACTAAAACCTCCAGCCTAAAAGTTTAGGCCAGAGTCCAGACACATCACAAAACTTTAAAACCCTAGACACACACGTCTCAAATGGTTCAAATGGCTCTGAGCACTATGGGACTTAACATCTGTGGTCATCAGTCCCCTAGAACTTAGAACTACTTAAACCTAACTAACCTAAGGACATCACACACACCCATGCCCGAGGCAGGATTCGAACCTGCGACCGTAGTAGTCGCGCGGTTCCGGACTGAGCGCCTGAACCGCTACACACGTCTCATCATTAGCTAAAACAGACGGCAGATCCCCATCAACTCGTGCTTCTGCCCGTGCAGCACGGTATAAAATGCAGTCCGTGCCGGACAGAGATGTGCACACGACAAGCATCACAAAACGGAGGATCCTCCCGCCGTAATAGAAAGCTATGTGTGAGAGGACAGTGCCCGGTCCGAAGACGTGTGAGGACCACTTCTTTTCTTTCATAATCTCCCCGCCACATTTTATATACCCTCCACTGCTACTGATGCTACCTGCCGCCTGTGAGTGGTTATTGCGCGTTGAGGTCGAACATAGGTGGTGATCACAGTAATGGGACTATACCGTGTATTTCAAGTTCTGTGTGGAAAAATGTTAGGCTGTCAGATGGAGCCGCGCATGCTCATCGCACTTGATCTAGCTAGATGGAAGATCAATTACACATTCTCAGAGTGACATTATAAAAAAGTTAGAAGTAACTGTTATCTTATATGTCACTCTACTATCAATTTCTGCCCCCATTTCTTTCCATTACGCAATGCAGGCGCTCCCTATCCTTGAAGGTGTTTATAAAATTTTGTCAAGCTGCACTACACCGGGTGATGAAAAAGTCAGGACAAATTTGAAAACTTAATAAACCACTGAATAATGTAGATAGAGGTAAAAATTGACACACATGCTTGGAATGACATGGGGTTTTATTAGAACAACAACAACAAAAAAATATTGCTAGACGCGTGAAAGATCTCTTGCGCGCGTCGTTTGGTGATGATCGTGCGCTCAGCCGCCACTTTCGTCATGCTTGGCCTCCCAGGTCCCCAGACCTCAGTCCGTGCGATTATTGGCTTTGGGGTTACCTGAAGTCGCAAGTGTATCGTGATCGACCGACATCTCTAGGGATGCTGAAAGACAACATTCGACGTCAATGCCTCACCATAACTCCAGACATGCTTTACAGTGCTGTTCACAACGTTATTCCTCGGCTACAGCTATTGTTGAGGAATGATGGTGGACATATTGAGCATTTCCTGTAAAGAACATCATCTTTGCTTTGTCTTACTGTGTTATGCTAATTATTGCTATTCTGATCAGATGAAGCGCAATCTGTCGGACATTTTTTGAACTTTTGTAGTTTTTTTGGCTCTAATAAAAGCCCATGTCATTCCAAGCATGTGTGTCAATTTGCACCTCTCTATCTACATTATTCCGTGATTTACTCAGTTTTCAAATTTATACTGACTTTTTGATTACGCGGTACATTATTTATTGGCTTAGAGTTTTATGTAAGAGGTTGGCATACATTCAAGGCATTTTTCTGCAGAAATACTGTCAGGTACGCCTGTCGTAGCAAAACGAGGAGTCGTTGGCGTGCAACGTGTTCTTGTAATTACTGTATGTGGTTTTCCAACATATTTTCTTCTTTCAGACCCGTCCGGATGGCCGTGCGTGTTAAAGCGACGGGGACGCAGCCCTTCCGCACATCTTTATGTTGTTACTGTTTAGTTTCTTTGCGTTGAAAGTTTTCTAAGAATTCTAGGTTACAGAACCGACTGGTTCTTATTTTGTTATTATGCAATGGACATTTGATTTCCGTATACTTGACGCTATTTTACCACAAAGTTTTGAAAGGCTGTCACCAAATTTTGTGTTGTGAGGAATCAGTGGTACAATGGTCTGATTTCCATTAAAGTACTGTACCGTACAGGATGAAAAACAAAGTTCACATTAAGGCCAACAAGTGCTTCTAATAATCCCAGGTTTGTAAGTGCACCGCAGTGGAGCTAAGGTCTTAAAATTGCGGCGTTAGCTATGGCGCGCAGTTGTCTTTCCAGTAATGTTATTGCGTTGGATGTGGCCGGCACTGCGTGATCAACTAAGCTGCTGTTGTGCTTCGCTGTGGCGGATGTGCAGCACTGTATTTGGCTCTGAGCACTATGGGACTTAACATCTATGGTCATCAGTCCCCTAGAACTTAGAACTACTTAAACGTAACTAACCTAAGGACGTCACACAACACCCAGTCATCACGAGGCAGAGAAAATCCCTGACCCCGCCGGGAATCGAACCCGGGAACCCGGGCGTGGGAAGCGAGAACGCTACCGCACGACCACGAGGTGCGGACAGCACTGTATTTAATACCGTATACCGTATCGCACCTGAGTTACCAAGAAGAGGTACTCTCGCATGTCAAAAGAACGCCTTCATCTGGCCTCACAACAGCAGCTCATAAACTCGATGATACTGTTCGACTTAGGTCTTGCATAACTGCCAATGGGCTGTAAGATTGCGCCAGCGTCTCAACAGCTTAGAATTACCCCTGTTTAGTGCTGCTTGATGGAAAAGCTATTTTAACGTACGAAGAAGCGTTCAAATTTAACAAGTTGTCCGATGGCGTACGAAAATTAAATTCAGTATCAATGTCATTGGTAAAGATTTTCCGGTAGTTTTTGGAGAGAAGTAGTAGGAGATAATTTGACTTTATCGTATGTTCTGCCTTCACGAAGAAATGGGTATAATCATTTTCAAATTTTGCCTTGTGGCTCGAAGACGTTTCCTCTACATACTTGGCGAAGGATGCATCACCTACAGGAACTGCTCTCTGGCAGTCAGAACACATTTGGCTGCTGCTTTTGGGGGAAGGTGGGTTTGTCGCTGAGGTCGATTTACCTTTGACAGAACACGAAGATGAAAGACCATACTCGCTAGACACACGTTAACAACCATGAAGAGCTAACTGTTCGCTAGGATTTTGAGGCCGCTGCATTATTCTAAATTACCGGAAGTTTCGAAAGAGTGAACCACTGCTTTTATTTAATGGTGTCAACTCAGCGGCGACAACGGCGGCAAGTGTGTGAAGTATTTTCCAGAAAAAATCGAATTAAACTAAAAACGTAGGTGAGCAAATGGATGATCATTAAGCGTACACAACTTAATTTCCTTCCCTTATAGGCCAAACACCAACGACAAACGCTGCATTAGCGGCCCCGACTTCACGGAAGTGTTTACAGCAATACTGTGCTGTAGACTAAAATCTTTCCGAATGATCAGAGGAGAAACAGAAGCTCGCTCGTAACGAAGAAGTACATTACTGTAATCACATCATCCCGACTTGTAAAGTAAATTTTGATGTGACTCCATAATCAGTACAAGTGAACTACATACCGAACAAGTCTCTAACACAAAATTTTGAGAAACGCGGCCTTCAGTCGCGAACACAATTAATTTGTAACCTAGGTTTCGGTGTCACAAGGGACACCTTCTTCGAACAAAATTAAAACTAAATGTTACAGCATAACGTACCCGAAAATACGAAAGCTGCGGTCATATCTGACAGCATTAGATAGTCAGGATTTAAAATGAAATGCAACAGAAGAGCAAGCCATTAGGGGCAGCAATGTGTCCTCTGCTGTTGACTGTAGTAATTCAGATGGTCTGACGCTGTCAGGTATGACCACAGCTTTCGTATTTTCCGGTACATTATGCTGTAAAATTTAGTTTTAATTTTGTTCGAAGAAGGTGTCCCTTGTGACATCGAAACCTAGGTTACAAATTAATTGTGTTCGCGACTGAGGGGTGCGTTTTTCAAAATTTTGTGTTACACAACAGTCGCTGATTGACAGCCATGTTAAAAACCTAAAAATTAGAACTAGAAGACAGGTTTCGTAAAATGTCAGTCAAAACCAGTCTCAGCTGACTAACAGTCCGTATGTTAATGCCAACAACGTATATATTATTTTAAGCACTTCTGTTTAGCCAGTCTTGGTATTATGATGCCGAAGAAACTTACTTTGTAAATGAGCTATAACAGTTACAGTCCAGCCCATTGCGTTATTTATTAGAGAACAGGAGAAATAATTTATAAGTATGTTTTTTTTTCTTTTCTCTTAAAACTCAATGGAAATGGACATTGAAAATTGGTTTGTTGTGAAAAATTTCAGTTCTGATTATTTACATTGTAATTTTTGTCTCGTTCGACTTATTACCGGAGTAATAATTGTTTGTAATCATTTCTTCACAGAACGTTGTATCAAAATTTGCCCGTTATTTTACTAATTAAAGTGATACTACGACTATTTTTAGTTTATTTTCAGCAAAATGCTTTTATTGATTTTATTAGCACCTGCGTATGTCACGGTTTATTTCAGTCAGCCGAAAACAGTGTGATAAGTGGAAAGAAAATTGCAGTAGTAGAATTAGTCGTGTTAGTCAGTCAACAGTATTGTGGTTTCATGCAAAAAATTACTGTTTTAGCGCCGGCCAGGGTGGCAGAGCGGTTCTAGGCCTACAGTCTGGAACCGCGCGACCGCTGCGGTCGCCGGTTCGAATCCTGCCTCGGGCATGTATGTGTGTGATGTCCTTAGGTTGGTTAGGTTTAAGTATTTCTAAGTTCTAGGGGACTGATGACCTCATAAGTTAAGTCCCATAGCGCTCAGAGCCATTTGAACCAATTTTTACTGATTTACGTCACGTCCTAAATGGTGCATTAGAGATATTTTCCCTTACACTCATACTAATGACAAAAAGTGGTTGCGCCACCTCGTCAAGTGATTGTTCTCTGTTGAAATATGAATCACGTTATGCAATTTCCGAAAGGACCATGATGGGTGGTACATCAATACCGTTGCCCGTAGTTTCTCTACAACATGTATAAGGAATCACACTCTAGAATGGTAGATACGAAGAGAGGTATTCCATGCCTCCCAGATCTGAGAAGTTGGTGCCTGGTCTGCATAGAAAGACTTGTGAGTGTTTTTGATACAATTAAATTTGAATAGAAAATTAGTTCTTTTCCTGTCAACGGGTGTATCGAACTAGTGGCTGTAAAACATTTAGAAACAGGTGCTTGGTTCAGAAAGTTACAAATCGCTAAGTATAAGGCCCTTTACTACGTATGTGTTTTAGAAGATTTGTGTCACCGAAATTAATTTTTAGATAGTGATGTATTAATTTACTGCTTCTAATTGATTTTCTGTTGCAGCGAGGAAATAAAATAGATTCCCCTAAATTAAATATGTGAGTGCAGTGGGATCGTAGCCTATGGAGAAGTATCTGGGCCCACAGAAAGATAAAGAAAATATCCTGCGATGAGCACAACGAAACTTACTCCTGCGATTAACTGGGGCAGATAGAAATATACTGGCTACTTTGCTTTTGGTCGTACTAGGTAAACTCCATAGGACGTATGTTTAAGAGTGAGAGGTTCAATGAACTGGATAAAGTAGTACTTATATGAAGATATTTGGCACATAAATTACATCCAAGAACGAAATTGAGTACATAGGCAAGATTGTGGGATACGACAGTATCATAGAACTACTCGGCCTGATTGAGGAAGTGCTCAGTTTCTCACCTTTTAAAGCTGAATGTTTTGGTCAAATCTAGAGATAATCCTCTGAATGTGTGTCCGCATACAAATATTGTTTGAGGATGGGTTATTTTACTTGTGTCGAAAATGTTATGTAATCGATGGTGCACGCCGTCTCCGTATTGAAGCTGGTTGCTCGTTCCTTATTAATTGCGTTGATGTCTGTACTATTTGCACTGACTAGTGCTGATGAGAGTCACAACTTCTGTAACTGCTTCTTACATGACACATTTTGTACGTGCAACACTGAGCGCCTAATGTCTCGAGTAGAGTAAGAAATTTTCAGAGTAACACATGTGGGAACATTCTCTTTAATACAGTTTAGTAGGCAGAATTTTAAGTGACTGGATACACTGACACATGTTGCTTACGAACGTTTCCTGCGTGTCAGATAACCTGGGCTCTTGGAGAACGCTGCTCCTGCAGAAATACGCCACATGAACAAAGTTTGTCAAAATGATTCATCCGAACTGACAAGACTAATCATGAAGATAGACGCTTGGGATCCATTTTAACTCACACATACGACTACAAAGTTTTTCTATTTTTTAAATATATATCTGTTTTTAATAGAATGTATCTTTTGAATACAAGCAGATACAACCTCGAGGTTCTATATTAGAGTTGGGTTCAGAATCAGTTTTCATTTACGTATCACTGTTTGTCCCCCATCGGTCGCACGAAGAAAGCATTCAGACGATAGTCGAACCAGTCCTATACTTCTACGAGTACATCTGGAGTTACTATATTCATTGCTTACCGGCGTCGACGTTCACCCGTGTCGTTGGTAGGTGAGGCACATAGATTGTTTCACTAACTCCTACCGAAAAGTATAGTACGGCGTGAACAGGCGACCTTAGAAGCCAATGCTACAGTGACAGATCCGCACTCATATCCTTCGTTGACGCAGTTCATTGTTAAGAAATTCCCTTATACGTAGTTGCCAGTGCGGTGGTGTTGCGTCCCCTTGAAAAATGAAATCTGAGAGATGTTGCCACAACTGTGCAAAAATCCAGATGAAGGAGCGAGAGAGGTGCACTAGGAAGAGCCCCACCAGCAAATGCAACTTACAAATATCGCTAAGGTAACTTTTTACTTTCGATGTGTAACTTAAAAATCACACGAAGTATCTTTCTCCGTGTGGAAGATAGTGCTATGAAACACTTGACGTCAGACCTTTATTTTTATGGCTGTCTGGACGTCACATCCATACGAAATGCGCACGTCTTTAAAACTTTGTGTCCCATAAGTGTGACCACAGCCGAGGTCAGGCTGGGTGTCTTTGCACTACATGGTGATCCTCCCACAAAGAAGGCCGAAGGATATGTGAGAATCAGTCATAGCCACATGTACATCTCCAGTAGTGTCAACAGAAAAATGACTACAATAAGGCGGAAAAGCATGTATGTTAGACAGTTCTGTTTTCCAGATACGTGTTAATAGGATTTTTCTCTGTTTGTGACCAATACCGCATCCTATAAACATGTGGGACACTTTTCTGAAACTTCTTGTAGAAGGAAAAGTTTAATAAAGGATAATTTTGGCGACCAATAAAAATATGTTACTTATCTGTGATTTTTCCAGATGTAATCAACTGCTTGACATGTCACGGACCATATTCCATGTATTTATTAAGAATGTTTTAACGCACCACATGTACATATGAATACACAGAAATCGGCACCTAATAATGCCAGTGTTCCAGTAGGTAAGATTTTGCAGACTGCGGAAAGAGCATCTTCGATGTAATGTGATAAAACGGTTTGTAACTTGTTAGAACTGAGTTATGCACTAGGAAAGACGTATGAATGAAGAAAGAACTGAACTACGCACTAATATCTAATAGACTAATAATCTGGCGAAGAATGAAGGAATGATAAATCAGGCCACACACCAACAATGCACCTGGCAGTTCATAACTTAATTTATTGTGTACTGGAGCGTACATTATAAAATATGTGACACAGCAATGAGGGATAATGCAGCAGCACTTAGAGAGTCTTATGATTAGTGTCTGTTGGCCAGACAGCTTGAAGATTAAGTAGACATATCTGTACCTGTTTTCTTGACAGTAACTAATCATTTTCGTCCTCCACCACCACCTTCCTTCAGTTCTATCCATTTTAATCTTCTTACTGTCATTATCCAAAAGGCATGGCTATAATGAAATGTAAAACTACATTTTAGTATTAGGTTGTGTTTAGTACTTCTTGTATATCAATTTATGTGCAATGTAGTCCTGGCTTAATAACTGGACAAGATTGAATCTGAAACACAACAGATCCAAAATCAAAAAGCCGTTCTGCTATTTCTGAATCACAACTACCATTGCGTCATAAATGCAAAATCGTGATTAAATTTGAATATACTCCATTTGTAATTAATCTCTCACGATTGCTCGCTACGAGTGTTACTGGATGTGCTTTACTTAAGCCGCACACCACTATAAATTAGCCATTGCTTTCGGAAATGTGTGTGATAGAGATTGCATCTCATACCATAAAACGATCATAAAAATGTAATGTAACGGTTTCCGTCACGCAGTTACGAAAACACCTATAATTGCAGTTTGTTTGAAACGGACCTCCTTGCAACGTGTTTATTTATTTAAGTTCTTCACTTGTTCCTTGTGCTTAGAAAATTTCCCCCGGACGAACTTTAACCTGTAAAGTCTAAAACGAATGAGGCGGTATAGACGTATTAATTCAAATGTACCATGTAAATCATTTAATTTCTGCAGCTCGTATGATTTGTTCTGATAATAATTTTCCAGACAATCACTACTAGATCAATAAAGTAGTTCTATAAATGGAAATAAAAATACTTTACTTATCTGTGATTTTCCAGGTGTATTAGCACAACAGATAATTCTTCGTGAGAAGGCGATTTCTACTTGCCTCTTTAATATACTGTTCCTATCTAAATTAGCATAACAGCTGTTACACTAAAATAGAAATTGTCTGTCGATGCCTCTAACGTACGCTGTGCGATAGTTTTGATACAAGTATGTCTTGAAACCGACGGTATTCTGTGATCGTCAACCAACTTCGTCACCGAGATGACAAATTATATCTAAGTAACAAGAAAAGGCGTCTTAGCTGCAGAACTACAATTACAGGCACGCTGATTGATAACTTTACTACACGATGGGAAGGCAATCGTTCATTATCATCAGTAAAATACATCGCGTTGTCTGGATTAGAGCAACAAGTCGTAAGATTAGCTTGACAGCATGTGTCCCCATGTCCGCAAGGAGTCAGTGTAGCCGAGTGTGGGGAATGGTCAACTTTAAGCCTAAATCCTTATTAGCAGTCACCGACAGGGAGCCCGGCTGTTTCCCGACCAATTACGCCGCTAACTCAGTAGCTGTCCGAATTAGAAGCACTTTGCATGTTGAGGGCTTGCAGCACGACGCCGCACAGAATTCTAGTAGATTTACCCAGGTCACACAGTTTTTCAGCTGCAGGTCCAATGAAAAAGGGCTTTAGTTTCATCGGATCCGCTGTCTGAAACGACTAAAGCTGAAATATGAAGCCTCATTTGAGACAAATCCATTGGCAGACGAGAGGAGGATACTTCCAGTTTGCTGTGTAGCGAATAATCGTCGTACGAGAGTAATGCTGAAACCGTAGACGCTTTTTTTTCTTGTTGCTGTAACGCTTTTCACATCAGCGGCATCTTTCGTCTGTAAGACACGGAGCGAAGTTCCACATTCGTGTAGGAGACGTAGCTGTCATTCGGCAGGTACGTCCAGTAGTCCAGATTAAAGTTTCTTGTGATTCAATGCTAGGGTAGCTGATTTGAAAAATTGCACTGTCAGTCTGCTACTCTGAACTCCAACAGACGGAGCTTGTGTTTCTTTTCTAGCGAACTTGACTTCAAGTGAATTTCAAGCCTCAATATTCCTTTGTTTTATTTTTCGATTTTGGAAGGTTCAATGGTTCAATGGCTCTGAGCACTATGGGACTTAACATCTATGGTCATCAGTCCCTTAGATCTTAGAACTACTTAAACCTAACTAACCTAAGGACAGCACACAACACCCAGTCATCACGAGGCAGAGAAAATCCCTGACCCCGTCGGGAATCGAACTAGGGAACCCGGGAGTGGGAGATTTTGGAAGGATTGGTGTGATTGTCACTGTTCGGTTAGTTAGATTTACGTTTTCTGTGGTTTTTCCTAAATCCGTAGAAATAAATGCTAAGACGGACTTTCGGGACTTTATTTGAAACTGTCCGTTGGCGGTCATAATGGTACAAATCCTTTATACGTACTACGTATGAATTATTTATGCATTAGTGTGCTTTCTTTCCGACAGTATATACTCTCATATCTTCTAAACTCCTCAATGACATGCGCTTGGAGGTCGTGTGCTAACCATGTGCAGGTAAGGGCAGTGTGGGCCATTTATTGTAAAGAAATGTGAGGCTTATGTGTCGCTTGAAAAGATTCAGTTTCAAAGGAATTCTTATAATGAGAAGGTGTTCATATGTCCTGTACTCAGCATGAAAAAGTATTTAAATGTGTGCTGTTCTGATTTTGTTGTTACAGAATATCCCTGGTAAATACACAACACAGATCTCTGCTTAAACTGAACAGAAAGGCCTTATGCTTCTTCTCTGGTCCGATAGCACCTATTCTAGCGGAATATGACACTGTTTCTTGAACGTGGAAAGCAAACAGATATTTTTCTCCTCAACGTTTACCAAGCTGCTTACGTTATTACTCATTATGTGCCCACCTCTCCAGTATGCCAAGAAATGCTCATAAGAAATACGTACACCAAGGTATTAGACTGGAATGTTTCCTTTTCTTACTGTGAGGATCCTTATCAGATGCCCCTTTTCAGTGGTTTAAGTAGCCTTACTGTCCCATGAATTATCCTGTCATAATTTAAGGAAAAATAAAAATAAAAAAACGAAAGCTGAAATTGGTCGGAAATGAAATAAAATGCAATGCTTGAATCACAAAGCTATGTCGTTCAGCGATGCTGTGTACTTGCTCTGCATCCCATAGCTTCGAAGGGCTACGTGGTGGAGAAACGAAAGAGTATCAGTACCACCAGCAAGAACTGAAACAAACGTAAAACTTTAAAAATAACAAATCACTCAGAGAAACCAAATTCAATAGCGGAAATGTGAAACGTTCTAAGTTCAATTTTTTTTTCAGAAAAGGCCTTTCAGTTGCTTTTGAATTCCCTGTATTCTGTTTTTTATGTCGTAAGACTTGCTGCAGTTGCCAAGTCATGGGGAAAACTCTTCAAACATACATCACTAGATGGCCTATGGCGTTGTGCCAAGTTGGTTGGTTCAAATGGCTCTGAGCACTACGGGACTTAACATCTGAGGTCATCAGTCACCTAGAACTTAGAACTAATTAAACCTAACTAACCTAAGGACATCACACACATCCATGCCCAAGGCAGGATTCGAACCTGCGACCGTAGCGGTCGCGCGGCTCCAGACTGGAACGCCTAGAACCGCTCGGCCACAACGGCCGGCGTTGTGCCAAGCAATGCTTGTCTGTGGCTCGACAAGTGTGTGTGTGTGTGTGTGTGTGTGTGTGTGTGTGTGTATTTGGGGTGCTCATCGAGCAGGGTGGCGCAGTGGTTAGCACACTGGACTCGCATTCGGGAGGACGACGGTTCAAACCCGTCGCTGGCCATCCTGATTTAGGTTTTCCGTGATTTCCCTAAATCGTTTCAGGCAAATGGCGGGATGGTTCCTTTGAAAGGGCACGGCCGATTTCCTTCCCAATCCTTCCCTAATCTGAGCTTGTGCTCCGTCTCTAATGACCTCGTTGTCGACGGGACGTTAGACACTAATCTTCTCCTCCTCCTCCTCCTCCTCCTCCTCCTCCTCCTTTGGGGTGCTCAATGACGAGGTTATCAGCTCCCATACGAATGCGTCAAGGTCTCTTCCATTTAGTTGATGCGCAATTAGTGTGACAAGGAGAGTGGATGTAAGCTATTGTTTGTATCAATAAAACATCTTTGTAATGGAAGGAAGATTTTGTAGTTACAGACAAACGAAGAAAGGTAAGTAAGGCTTTTGCTCCGCAAGACTTACACCAGGTTGCTGAGTCAGCTAAAGTTGTGGCCCCATTCCATGAAAGTCCAATGCATAGAAACATAGTCAGTGCAGACGTGAAAGACCTCAAAATGATGTTTTATTAAAGTGCCTCATTCTCATCCATCTCAAATAGCTATTAAAATTTCTTCCAATGAAATATAAGAATGGAAATATGTGCCTGTATTCAAGAGGCACGACCACGGCTGATTTCTTGTAAGAAAAAGAAATGTCTATAGCCGTCCTTGTTATCCTATTTACTGTGTAGCAACCAGTTTCCGCAATTCAGTGCGCCATCTTCAGGCCTAAGTGGACGCTGAAGTGGTTATCATGATCCATATATGACAAGTTTACAGGAACTGGGAAAATAATCTGTGTAAGGCTGCTGATCTTGCAGTCAAGAGTGCTATGATGTGGTACGTTGACACCGCACTTATCCTTGAGCCAGACAAAGCTGCTTTCACTGGATTGTGAAAGGCTAGTATTAAACAGACATGCACTTGGATAACATGTATAGAGCTCTGAAACACTTCTTTGGTTCCCTTTTAAAGCAGGTCGAGAACAACACCTTTGAGAGACTTGTAAAGTTCACTCAGGGATCCCTATGTGGACATTAAAGCTAGAAATTTTTCCCACGGAGGAGCATAGTATATATAGAAGGGGGGTATTGTGTGTGTGGAACATTAGTCGGAAATCGGAACTTGCAGATGTGGAAAATATGGGAAATATCCAGTGAAGTAAGGTGACATTCTGTATGTTTTCCGAACACTGCAGAAGAACTGCACTCCTGACACATGCCGTACGATGTGTAAAATATGTACGATTTGTATTAACGATTATTGGTGCACTTGCTTGAATTTCGTTGGCCAGTACAAGTAGTGTAATATATACATGCTGTGGCCAGGATCCGTTTTCATTTGAGAAGACCATTTATACCGGAGCCATGGACTGTTACATGTGGCCACAAAGAAACATAAAATAAATCAGTTGTGCTATGAAAACTGAAGGTACAGTAAACGAGCAGTCTTCTGTTGAGTACACATCCTTAGTAACGTAAGGGATGCAGAAAGCACTTGAGTGTTTCCGTGGTTCTTGTCTACCGTATCCTCTGTGGAAAGAGGTTCTGCAAGGTACCAAACCTTTGGTTGAAAAGGTCTTAAAGAAGACACAAATTACTCGCTTCAATTAGCAGCCCAGTGAGCGTCACAATGAAAAGAAATTGAGAAGCAGAAATCGTATTTTTTCTGTGAAACAGAAGCAACCAAGAGAAATCACATTTGAGATGAGCTTAACTGCAGACTTACTGATGGGAGCTGGAAAGTATTAGTAAATATTGTTACCTATAATACTGACGCTGCAGATGGTATAGTAAAATGTTGTGTACTAATAACTAAAGTAACATTTTATTTTTTCTTGTTGTTAAACCAATAATTTGGTTGCTTTTTAAGTGATGTTTGCTGCGGCAGATTTCATTCAGTGTTAGTTATATGCACTGAAAGAATAGAAATACGTGATTTGTATTGCAATGAAACCTTCGCAGTACTCAGTAGAGAGGGAGATAGGTCGTTGTCATCAGAGGACCCAATGTAGTAACTGTTTATCCAATTGGTTGTGAACTATGCAGCATCTAGAAAAATGGTTTACGTGAATCACATCTTGCAATTCAATAAAGAAATGCGGTTGTAACCTTTTACATACAATGAGATGAAAAGGCATGGGGGTAGAGATATACACGTACAGCCGCGCGGGGTTAGCCGAGCGGTCTGGGACACTGCAGTCATGGACTGTGCGGCTGGTCCCGGCGGAGGTTCGAGTCCTCCCTCGGGCATGGGTGTGTGTGTTTGTCCTTAGGATAATTTAGGTTAAGTAGTGTGTAAGCTTAGGGACTGATGACCTTAGCAGTTAAGTCCCATAAGATTTCACACACATTTGAACATTTTTATACACGTACACAGCCGGCGGTAGTATCACAATCACAAGGTACAGAACGGCAGTGCATCGGCGCAGTTGTCATTTGTACTCAGGTGATTCATGTGAAAAGGTTTCCGATGTGGTTATGGCCGCACGAAGGGAATTAACGGACTCTGAACTGGTAGTAAAAAATGGTTCAAATGGCTCTGAGCACTATGGGACTCAACTTCTGAGGTCATTAGTCCCCTAGAACTTAGAACTAGTTAAACCTAACTAACCTAAGGACATCACACACATCCATGCCCGAGGCAGGATACGAACCTGCGACCGTAGCGGTCTCGCGGTTCCAGACTGCAGCGCCTAGAACCGCACGGCCACTTCGGCCGGCAACTGGTAGTGAAAAGTAGACGTATGGGACATTCTATTACATAAGTCGTTAGGGAACTCATTATTCTGCGATTGACAGTGCCGAGCGTGCCGAGACCACCACATTCCAGGCATCTCCTTTCACCACGAACAACGCAGCCTTCACTTAACGAAGTTGTCAGTGCTAACAGACAAGTAACACTGCGTGAAACCAATGTGGGAAGTACGACCAACATATCCCTTAGGACGATGCGGCGAAATTTGGCGTTAATGTTGTGGTATCAACGTTCGATACCACACTTGTTATCGCTTGCAGATATCGACCGCGGTCCGTAATAGGTATCGCTGGACCCGCGAGTCGCGACTAGCGCCGCTCCGCGGCTTGTGACAAGTATCTAGTGAGCTCTCGTCCACTCTAGCTCGGGACGTCAACTACGGATGTAACATAGCCTTCAGCTGACAGGAAGCCCTCTCTAGCAAGGCGCTTAGTCAAGTGTGGCCTACGTGAGGCCTCTCTAGATATCTGTTTGTAATTATATGTATGCAGCATATGAAGTAGCCTGTGACACAAGTTAAGTGCAATATACATTATTTTTTAACAACGACTACTAATTATTTCAGTCGTTGCAGATACAGACTATGCAGGCAGCTCCTTTTTATTTATTTATTTATTGTTCCGTGGGACCACATTAAGGAGAAGTCTCCATGGTCATGGAACGAGTCAATACATGAAATTATAACACGATTGTAGAAACAGATAAAATGAAATATAAGAAACATATTCAGGCGACACGTCATTAGTTTAAATAAAGAAATCAAGAATGTAACACTGGAATTTGCTTAATTTTTTAGCTCTTCCAGGAGCTCCTCGACAGAATAGAAGGAGTGAGCCATGAGAAAACTCTTCAGTTTAAACTTAAAAGAGTTTGGGCTACTGCTAAGATTTTTGATTTCTTGTGGTAGCTTATTGAAAATGGATGCAGCAGAATACTGCACTCCTTTCTGCACAAGAGTCAAGGAAGTGCATTCCACATGCAGATTTGATTTCTGCCTAGTATTAACTGAGTGAAATCTGCTAACTCTTGGGAATAAACTAATATTGCTAACAGCAAACGACATTAACGAAAATATATACTGTGAGGGGAATGTCAGAATTCCCAGACTATTGAATAGGGGTCGACAAGAGGTTCTCGAACTTACACCACACATAGCTCGAACAGCCCGTTTTTGAGCCAAAAATACCCTTTTTGAATCAGAGGAATTACCCCAAAAAATAATACCATATGACATAAGCGTATGAAAATATGCGAAGTAGACTACTTTTCGTGTTGAAATGTCACTTATTTCAGATACTGTTCTAATGGTAAATAAAGCGGCATTTAGTTTCTGAACAAGATCCTGAACATGGGCTTTCCACAACAGCTTACTATCTATCCGTACGCCTAGGAACTTGAACTGTTCCGTCTCGCTTATAACATGCCCATTCTGTCTGATTAAAATATCAGTTCTTGTTGATTTGTGAGTTAGAAACTGTAAAAACTGAGTCTTACTGTGATTTAGCATCAAATTATTTTCCACAAGCCACGAACTTATTTCATGAACTACATTATTTGATAATGTTTCAATATTACACACAAGATCCTTCACTACCAAGCTGGTGTCATCAGCAAACAGATATATTTTTGAATCACCTGTAATACTAGAAGGCATATCATTTATATAAATAAGAAACAGCAGTGGCCCCAGCACCGATCCTTGGGAAACGCCCCATTTAACAGTGCCCCATTGGGACTGAACATCATTACCACTCTCAATATTGCGGAGAATTACCTTCTGCTTTCTGTTCTTAAAGTAAGAGGCGAACCAATTGTAAGCTATTCCCCTTACTCCATAATGTTCTAACTTCTGCAGTAATATTTTGTGGTCAACACAGTCAAAAGCCTTCGTTAAATCAAAGAAAACACCTAACGTTCGCAACCTTTTATTTAATCCGTCCAAAACCTCACAGAGAAAAGAGACTATAGCATCCTTACCGACTTCACTGCCAAACCTACAATATATGTTTGTAGTTAGCATTGGCCACCTGTCACCATAACAACTGACGATGAGAATCATAAAAAATGTTATGGCAGCAGACGACCAGCACGAGTGATCTTGCTAACAGAACGGCATAGCCTGCAGCATCTCTCCTGGGTTCGTGACCCTATCGACTGGACCCTAGGGGACTGGAAAACCGTGGCCTGGTCAAAAAAAACCTGGTCCGATGATTCCCGATTTCAGTTGCTGAGAGCTTATGGTAGGATTAGAATGTGTCGCAGACCCCACGAAGCCATGGACTCAAGTTGTCATCAAGACGTTGTGCAAGCGGGTGGTGACTCCATAATGGTGTAGGCTGTTTTTATATGAAATGAACTGGGTTCTCTGGATGTTCGGCTACTTCGATACCATGTGCATACATTCATGGGCTTCATGTTCCCAAACAAAGATGGAATTTTTACGGATGACAATGCGCCGTGTTACTGTGCCACAATTGTTGGCGATTGATTTGAATAAAATTATGGCCAATTCGAGCAAAGGGTTTGCCCACACAGATCCCCCGATGTGAATCCCATCGAACATTTATGGGACATGATCGAGAGGTCAATTCGTGCACAAAATTCTGCACAGGCAACACTTTTGCAATTAAGAACGGCTGTAGAGGCAACATGGCTCAATATTTCTGCAGAGATCTTCCAACGACGCTTAGTTGCTTCACTACACCAGGCAAAATGAAGTCCGACACGATATTAGGACGTGTCCTCAGTGTCTATCAGTGCACTGTAATCAGTCTGAGAGATTTCTATTTCATTTGCACTTTCATGAGTGTCCTCCAAATATCTAAGAGACTCTTATTCATCTGCCATATACCGAACTAAGTGTCAGGTCTTTTACATAGAACTGGCTAACAAAGTGGACATTAAGCACTAAACAACAAGAAAAGAAATTATCTTTATCCTTAAGTTAACCAAAAATCTAGATGAAACTTTTAAATTAATGGGACTGATCACTAGCCAAAAAAACTCCACTGAAGGGCACACAAATGATCAGTACAGAAAACTTAATTGTGTATTTTTTATTATATAAATTGTGAACGAATAATTCTTCAAAACTAAAGATGTTAAAAAATGTTTTGCAAATGTGTTAACTCCCTTCCTATTGCATTCTACTGGTATGACAGTTGTAAGGAAAAGAAGATATGTCAAGGGCTATTCTAATCCATTTGAGCTGCATATTGACAAAACGTTGGAACTAACTCTACTGCAAATTGTGTAGCTCTGAAAAGTCATATTTTTCACTTTCTGTCACACAATGGTTTCCTTGAGAAGAAATGTGTTAAAAGCTTGCTTCAGCATATGAAACAGATCTGTCTTGAGGAGGTCGCTTGAAACATGGGGCAAAATCCGACAATGGCACCAGCAGAAAAGAACTTGCATCTGCTGAATGTTTATTTACAAATAAATCACCAATAGACATATTGAAATTTCACAAATTTATGGTCTTCTGACATTAACGTAAGAAATCACACTTTTTTGACTGGCTTTTTATTTTACCATTAAAGTTCAATCTAGTGTAAGCGACCCATTGCGATTTTGTATGTCATTGGCTACAGACGGTGTTACTGTGTCGAGTATTACTTGCTATTGGCTTTATTTGTGTCATGGACGAAACAAAGGTCGTTCACGTCTGTAAGAAGATAATGCTATGTTTAAGTAAAGGTAACAGCAGCAGAAAGAAATACACAAGATACTGCACTGTGGAGGTGTAAATCGGGTACAGTTTGATGCTTCAACAGGGAAAATGTGTTTGCCGCGAACGCGACTCGAACATTGTCGAGTCTGCATGTCGTTCCCCACAGCGTTGCCTGTCGCACTTTTGTTAAAGATGAACCAAGAGGAGGGTTAGGGGCAAGGAGGGCAGGGCTCGCCTTCCGAGGCCTGGCCTCAGTGTCTCATTCCGCTCTCTCAGAGCCATGGAAGGAAAGCGATTATACAGGATCATTGATAAGTGTATATGTATATATGTTGTCATTCATTTATTTAGTTGTATAATTTTAGTTTTTTTTTCATTATTATTTCCAATTGGATCCTACTACCGTCCCCAGGAGCTTCCGAGTCGTCTTCGCGTAATGAATGGAGGGGGACTCCCTCTAAACTGTTTCCTCAGAGGATCAATCATGTGCCATGAATCATCTTCATCTGTGTCTTCTGGTACTCGGAACGCCCCATTGGGCAGGAGGATCCTCGAATAATGCGCATAATAATTCGATAGTCGTGTTTGGTATAATGTATTGTGGCTGAACACCTCATGAGTGGTCGTCAGTCGAAACCACAAGCTGAGGGCGCTTTCTGGAGCGCCTTGCAAAATGCAATACAGCACCATGCCCTTCAGCCAGTTGACGGTGTACGTTCTGGTAGGGGGAAAGTAAATAGTATCTGAGCGTAGGAGTTCGTCTGGCGTGATAGACTCTGGCTGTCGTCGCAACAGGAGCGCCAGCATACGTTGTATAAGATCCCAGCAGCTGCCCGTCACATCACGTATCAAGAGGTGCGCGTCAGAATCGACGACTGCGCAGTGCAGACATAAAAGGTCGTTAGTGAGATGGATGGAATGGAGGCGCTGGCGTGTGGTTAATTTGCCATTCACCGCCACATACCACAAGGAACGAGCATACGTCGGCAGATATGGGGTGTGGACGGCTCGGCACACCCTGATCCAGCAAATGGTCAAGTGTTGCTGTTCAACGTTATTACGGGGTTGTCGCGCTTGATAGATGCAGCGGGGTCAGGGATTTTCTCTGCCTCGTGATGACTGGGTGTTGTGTGATGTCCTTAGGTTAGTTAGGTTCAAGTAGTTCTAAGTTCTAGGGGACTGATGACCATAGCTGTTAAGTCCCATAGTGCTCAGAGCCGAAGCCAAGACAGATGCGGCAGTAATCTCTCGTGCTCAGCGCCCTCGTCGCCGGTAGATCTTCAGTTATGTATCTCAGATCGAGCAGGAAAACTCGGATGTGGGCAAGAGACGGAGCTATGTGGCCCACGGCGACCGGTGGTCGAAGATCTCGGGGCACGACGATCTGAAGCAGTGTCCCCGTCATGTTGGTGCTGACCGCAGTCCATGTGAGTCGCGTCACCCTAGGTATAACGTCCACGAGCGTTTGTGGACGTGGGTCAAACCGAGGCCCCCTGTCAGTGGAGGTCTCATTAAAGTAGTGCAGCGGACTTTGAATATGTGGCCTACACTCACAAATTATCTGTATGCCGCCTGGAAACTCTGGACCATGGTGACCGTTAAGGGACGAATGTGTGCAAAATAATTAAGTTTGGACGTTAGGTAAGTGTTGACGTAACACGATCGGAGAATCATATCCATATTGCGGAATCTGCTATCACGGAGCAGCGCATGTGTCCTTTGTGCTAGCCAGCGATATGTGGCTGTCGCAGTTCGGCGAAACTGTATTGGAAAACTGAAACCCCCGATGCGTTCAGTGAGGGAACCTTTTGGAAGGGGATCGCTGCCGGTTGTAGAAGCACACTCCCGCCATCCATGTACGTCGTCTTGCACATGTTGACAACGCTGCGTGATTCCGCGCCATATCGACACAACCACTGTAGCGTCGCTTGGATTTCGACACCCGACTGCCCCAAGAAAAGACATCACATCGGAAGACCACGTCTCGAATGCAGATGCCTTCCAATCCTTCCAGTCGAGGGCCGCCGCGAATGAGACTCCTGATAAAGAACATCGCTGTCGCACCGACCGTCCAAGGGTGATGTGTTAGTCTGTTGGCCACTGACCGCAATCCGGGAGCGCACCGCTTGGATCAAACGTAAGATAACCCTTGGTGACGCCTGCGATAAGCCCATGCGTTCGAGCACGGCGCTAAGGAAACCATGGTCGATACGATCAAAGGCGTGATCAAAATCGACGGCGACAAGGGAGCCTCAGAGTCGGCAGGCTACCGCCAGTGCCCTTACGTCGCTGTGGGCGCCAAGTGAACTGTGGATGCTGTTGTCACCGCCTAGACATGTCTGGTCAGAGTGGATCAAGAGTCCTATGGTGGCCTGGATACGTGTGCGAAGGATACGGGCGAAAAGTTTATAACCCGCGTTCAGGAGCGTAAGAGGACGATAGTCTTGACAACGGTGAGAGTACCGCTCGGTTTGGGAACCGGTACCATGATGCCTTCTAGGAAATCCGTGGGGACGGTAAAACCGTCACGGAGGAGTTTTTGAAACATTTGGATCCATTGAACGCCGATCAGAAGACAGAGGGCACGGTAGAATTCGTTTGGGAAGCCATCGGGGCCCGGTGACGTGTTCGGGGAGCCGTGTGCCAAGGGCGCTGTGAAGTCTTCAGCAGTTATGGGAGCCAGCAGGGCGTCGTCCTGGGTCACTACCCGGGGGTCAGGATACCTTCGTGCCCGTGAACGGTCTGCGGTTCCTCAGCATAAAAAGTCCTGTAATACTGGACGAATGCCGCTGCGATAGCACACTGAGAGTTGACACGTCCTCCTGTTGCTGTCTCTATGGATGTTATAAGGCGGTGCTTGCGTTGGCGCACTCGGGCTTCGTCAAATACTTCCGCGGTGAGACGGAGTAGGTGAGATTTGAAACGATTAATCGCTGTCTGCCGTTCTTGTGATGGAGGCTGTGCCATTAGTTCCCTCAGCGCTGTGTAATAAAATTCCGACGCCGCCCGATGCCAACACGCTCTGTCACGGACATATCCCACGAGTGTCCGCCGGAGGGCCGGCTTGGAACGATCGAGCCATCAATGTAAGGTTTAAGGATGTACGCGCAAACTCCAGAGGCAGCCGTTCGACTTAGCAGCGATCTCCCGCCGACATGCGTCTTCGTACAGGTAAGAAACGTTCAGCGTCCACGGATCGCGGCTGCGGTATGTGAGTTGTCGGGGGAGTGTGACAGAGCAGATGTATACCAAATGGTCGTTGAAGGCTGTCGGCCACAGTTCTGCGTCCTTTGTCTCGGCTCGGAGACCTCGGGAAACGTCTATCCGGTCGAGGCAGCTGGCAGAGTGGTCGGTGAAATATGTATAGCCAAGGTGGTCCCCGTGAAGGAAACGCCACGTGTCGTGTAGCGCCAGATCTCGCACGAGTGCTCATAGTGCCAGGCATGTAGGGTAGTGCGGTGTTGGTCCGCCGGATCCAAGACGCTATTAAAATCGCCGCCTATGATGTAGTGATCTGTATTTACACTCAGGAGTGGAGCAATTTCGTCGGAATAAAAGGTGACCCTTTCACCACGGTGAGATGTCTCGGATGGCGGGTGTACATTGACGATACGGACTGCTCCCACCGTGATAGCAATGCCTGGTGCAGATGGCAGATAAATGACGTCCGATGCCTCGATGCCGTCGCGTAATAGGATGGCGGTGCCGCTGGCATCGTCACTTTATGGGATGCAGTAGGCTGTGGATCCATAAGTGTTCAGTTGCAGACCCGGGTAGACTACTCGGAGGAGGGTATTATCCATGTCCGCCGCCTGGAGCATGTCATGGAACATGTGCGTTTTGATGGCAGAGCGTATGACATTAACATTGACTGTACCCACACAGTAGGCTTGGGAAATCTAATCGTGGAGTAGGCAGATGCAAATGGCGGCCTCTCGACGGTAATGGGGCTGCTTGGTTACCCATCCTTGTGGCTGGCATGCTTAACTTGACCCTTCTGCTGGTGTTAGGTTCTCCCCAAGAGGGGTGCCAGTCCCGTGTGGCGGAGGAGCGTCAAGGGGCTCTTGGTGCATTTTCTGCCTCTATTTCAGCAGCCCAGCCACCGAGTGGGGAAGGGGTCTGTGACGGCGCGTCGTCGCGGGCAATGGACTCCATCACCTGGTCTTTGTCCTGAGGGGCTTCAGTCATGAGGAAGTCTGGGCCGGGTGAGTCTACCGTCCTGGCCGTAGTGTCGGATGCCTGCCGTGGGGCGGTACTGGTAGAGTCCGTTGGCAAAGACGCATCAGAGAGGGCGTTGGCAGCTTGCTCCCTGTCTCCGCCACATTGGTAGTATTCCCTCGAGAGGAGGCATCCGCAGCTCGTGGTCTAGCGGTCGTGTTCTCGCTTCCCGAGCACGGGGTCCAGGGTTCGATTCCCGGCGGGGTCAGGGATTTTCACCTACCTCGATATGACAGGGTGTTTGTGTTGTCCTCATCATTTCATCATCATTCACGAAAGTGGTGAGTTTGGACTGAGCAAAGATTGGGAATTTGTACGGGCGGTGATAACTGCCCAGTTGAGCGCCCCACAACCCAAAAATCATCATCATAACTGAGAGGTGGCGTTTCTTATGACGCTTCGGCGACCGTTGTTCCCGCGTCCATGTGTCCATCCCTGTCGAAGGGCTGGCGTTCGGAAACGACGCCTCTGGTACGACGACGGTGATGGTGGTGGTGATGGTGGTGGCGAACGTTGTGTCCTTCAAGGGCGTCTCGTCATGCGGTGCCACCGTCACGGCGTCTTCGGAGGCTGGGCTAGCAGTCGCGTGGGACTGCAACATGGGTGCGGCGTTTTTGCAGAACAGTGGCACCGCTTCCACATAGGTAACCGGCAGCCGCTGTCTGTACTGGTTCCGCACGTGGCTCCTGGAAAAGGCGGCGCTGGAGGCAGTTTGATCGGGCGTGACCTTCCTGTCCACAGCCGACACACGTCCGCGGTTGTCCGTTATAAATAATGATGACTCGGTAATATTTGGAAATTTGTGGGAAGATCTTATGTGACCGTACTGCTGAGGTCATCGGTGTCTAAGCTTACCCACTACGTAATCTAACTTAAGCTACTTTACGCTAAGGACAACACACACACCTATGCCCGAGGGAGGACTCGAACTTCCTTCGAGGGGAGCCGCGCGGGCTGTGACATGTCGCATTTGACCGCTAGGCTACCCCGCACGGCAACGATGACTCAGCAACCGCCGATGGACATGTACGACGGCACGTGTTTCCGGAGTTCGATGTGTACATGTCGGACGCCATTGAGAACGCGATAGGTTTCAAAGGTGTACCACTTCTCTTCCATGTAGCTTAGGACCGTACCATATGGCCGTAACGCGGCGGTGAGGAGCGCGGCCTGGACTTCGAACGGCAATGCGAATATGCGCACCGTACGCACTCCCATACCCGCGTTGTCCGCGGTTACCATGCTGACGTTACCGTTTGCATTCTGAAAGCGGTAACCGTCGGTGACACGTCGGACTAGGTTGTCACATGCCTCTTCGGTCTTCATCTTGAGATAGACTGTACTGGAGGTGACAGACAGACGGATGCCTATCAGGTCGTGGGGACCGTCATGTATGTCGTCTCTCAAAAACAGTTCGATTTCATAAGCCTTTGGACGCGCATTGGAATCGTCGAACATGAGTTTCACTATCACCTGACGGTAAGCGAACGCCATATCTAGTGAGAGGTCTAAATAACAACAACGAACGCAGTAGCTCATGCAGCGAGTAAACACACGTGCGGAGAGCTATCGGCGCACAGCGCATCCGAGCCGTGTCACAACCAAATGCCGACTAGTGAGCTCATGGGACAGCTCCGGAAAAGTTGCAGAGTTTATGTTACCTTTTTTTTACCATGCTGCACACAGTAACAGTGTTGCCAGAGCCTTGTTTTTTAAATCACATTTCTGTTAAACATATTGGCATGACTGTGTTTTGATACATACATTTTTGTCTTGAATCGGGATGAGCAATCGCATGCTGACCACCAAGTGCGGCATTTTTCCTTCATCCTGTATATCAATTATAAAGATTATTAGCAAGTTTACATAAACTAATTCCACTCTGGACGCATTTGATCATATCCTGAAACAAATTGAAATCAGTCAGTCAATCACATTCCCAATCTGACATAAACTACTTAAAGTTCGTGCATAAATTATAAATGAAACATTACTTTAGAAGTTAAGTAGTTTGATTTACTACCCAAAGCGTTACTGTGTCCGCAGACAATTTCTATATTGGATTAATGATCTGTTGCAAATGAATACTCTCACAGCAGCGTAGTCTGTCAGCTGTAAATTAGGTTATCAAATATTTGAGTTCACCTAATGATCATCACAGTAAAAAATAAACTAAAATTTACACGTTACCCAGTACCGCTCACTTCTTCAGAAGCTGAGAGTGTGACTCAGTAAATCTAAAATTGTTTAACACTTCCTTGTATCACTGTTTACTTTTATTGTACTTCTTCTCTTTAGATTACATACATTGCCATATGAAACTCTCTCGTACAAATAAAATCACTTTCTGAATGACTGAAACAGGGGACAAGCAAACCTTCCTGTACTGCACGGATACTTTCCTAAATGATGACGTCATATCTCTCGGCCGTATAAGGGACTAAGGACCTCATTGTACGTAGACGACAGCCGAGTGTAACGTCTCATCGTAGGCGATGTTCACGGGTAACTTCACTACCATATGATGCTACGCAACCTCATTCGTAATATACGTTCATCTGAATAGCATTGCCAGTACGAACAAATACCTGTGCTCTCCCAAAAATCAATAAAAACCCCGTTTCCATAATTCTAAATCACCACCCCTATTCATTACAGCAATGTATGATAATGTGCACATCGGCTACTGCACATCTAATACACTCACGGACAATTGGATTATGGGCAGCTGTTGTGTGACAGGAGGTGGTGGGGGGCGGGGGGGGGGAGGGTGAGGGAGCGGGAGTAGATGGAGAGTGCTCCTGTCACTGCAGTCATTGTAATTGTTCCATGTGTCACAAGATGGCGATGACAACTGAGCACGGACAGTGCAGGATATCATAATTTAGTGTAAGCAATCATTGCCAGAGCTTTGCTGTAATAAAGAGCAGAAAAACTGGACACTCCATTTGAGAAGTCATACAGGCACCATGTATGACAGTGGCCACTTGGTTAGGCTCGGACGTTGGTTTTCAAGTTATATCATCTAAATACACAATTCCATAAGCCACACTATAGATCATAGAAGATGGTCCTTCTTATCATCCTTTACAAACTTTCGTCTTGCTCTGTTCACAAATAAGAGAGGCGAAAATTGACGGTTAGTTCAGTATGCACTGGGTCTCGCTGAGCGAAACAGCGCAACAGATGTAAAGCCCTTCCCACCTTATCTACATACTTGAATAAATGAAAAAAAATGTTCAAATGTGTGTGAAATCTTATGGGTTTAATTTTATCCATTGTTTCTCAGTATTTCGTCCGCGACTGTTTTACTTTCGTAAAATGAAGAACAAACCGCCTTCAGTCACAAGTTGCGTTTATGTACTGCACTATGCATTTCGAGCCCTGGAGGCTCATCTTCAGGTGCTTTTTAGTGATTTACATCAGGCTTTTTAGTCGTTTGCGGTTTAACAATGTATGATGTCTGCTTCTGTTGTGCAGTTGGTACACACAATATACATCTTTAATTTTGCTGTACATACTGGGATATATACATAGTCACACACTTTTTCGCACATTGTAGTAGCATGTTTACATTCTGCTGCTACAATATAAATCACTAAAAAGCACTTGAAAATGAGCCTTCAGGGCTCGAAATGCATAGTGCAGTAAATAAACGCAACTTGTGACTGAAGGCGGTTTGTTCTTAATTTTACGAAATCTTATGGTTAACTGCTAAGGTCATCAGTCCCTAAGCTTACACACTACTTAACCAAAATTATCCTAAGGACAAACACACACACCCATGCCCGAGGGAGGACTCGAACCTCCGCCAGGACCAGCCGCACATGAATAACTGAAGGGTTCACTGAAGTTTTACGACAGTCGGAAAAATCAGAGCAGTCCTTTACGTCAGATACGCAAGCGGCTATGAAACTGAACCATGTGCCTAAACGAACCTTCGTACTCCATCCAATATGTACAGTGAACAAAATTCAGTGATACAAATTAAGTCCCCTAATCACAGTTTATTTGATGTGATTCTTCAGTTTCTACCGGCGTATTTCTTGCACGAACAGTCCACGGCTGTACTGCCGGTCCATAGTGTCCAACGGGCACAATATTTCGGTGGTCAGACGTGTCGCCATCGTCAGGTGCGCTGACGAACTGTGCTCCTGAGAGAGGGCGGACGTATTAAATCCCCTTCCCTCTCGAGACGTTCTCTTCGCGGTCTGCGCCCGCGCGTCGGTGTAATTGCCTCGTCCGCCCTAGTCGCTCTTGCGTTTCCTTTGCTGAGCGTCTTTTTAATTAGACTCAGTACTGGTTCTCATGCCCTGCTGAGGTTGTAGCCGCAATCTCGCTGGTACGAATTTCGATAGCGTCTCTAACGACGCTGACCCAGTACTGAGATGTCTGTGCCAGAACCCTGGTATGTTGGTAGTCCATTTCGTGATATCCGGACAAACAGTGCTCTGCTCTTATTTGCTTACTTACAGTAAGTTAATGGTCCTTATTTAGTCTCTCTCAATATGAAGTCACTCATCTTGTTAAGCCATAATAGTTAAGTGTCTTTACAGTATTTCACGATACGTATATTATAATTATTTAGTTACTTCATCCAGAATTGTTGAAGACTACATCCGATTTTCAGCTTTCATATACGGTCGCCTAAGAAATCTGCTTGCCATGTACTTGTAATGATTGCCATTCGTGTAACATTCCAAGATCTTCTAATTGCTAAGAACCTGGGACTCTATACGTTGTTTGTTGATAAAACTACTTCTCATGAAATTTCAATTCCGAACACGACTCCATTGTATTTCCTTACTCTTTTAAGTCTCAATATGCTTCAGTATGAACTACTGTCCGCCTTTGAAAGCCACAGGTCCACCGTCACATTTAGCCACAGGCCACCGACTAACTCACTCAAAAGTTTCTAAATGTGCGCAGTCCACCTGGGATTCCCCAAACGCTAGCGCATAAATGTAACTTCCAGAAGCGTCTAGCGCATCAATGATATCGCAAATGAGCTGTTAATATCACTTTAGTAAGGGTCTCAATAATGGGAAACTTACACAGGCCGCAGCAGTATTCCAGAAACTTCCATAGTCGGTAAGACGAGCGACGCTGTGCAGTGGAACCATGGTGATAATACATACAAATAGTAACCGAGTTTGGACATTACTCGCAAAGTACGTTGCTAGTCCTACTGGTAACGTTAGGCCCTAACGAAATGGAATCGCCCTGAATGAGGCAAGAACAATAGTTGGTACCAATCTAGGGAACCATTGGAGTACGGTACAAGGAAAACATGTTTCGCATCTAATACAAAATGAAATTATCGTATGGCAATGTTGGCCGGGAGGTCACATTTGGGTTCGGCCGAGAAGTGCAAGTCTTATTTCAGTCGGCGCCACATTGGGCGACTTGCGGCCGATGATGAGGATGAAATGACAAGTAGGACAACACAACACGCAGTCCCCAAGCGGAGAATGGTCTCCAATCCGGGCCCAATGCATGGGAGACAAGCACGTTACCACCCAGCTAAGTAGACGGACTTCGCATCTACCACATGAAGTGGTGTGAATAATTTCAAGCACACGACATGGAAAGGGCTTCTTTCAAAACTGATCAGTCTTCCATTTATACGATTGTAGTATGTAAGTGCAAATGTTTTCTAGATGACCCATTGAAGTCGCCGTTGACGATGAAGATGCCAGATACCGTAGAACCTGGATTACATTTACCAAACAAAAAACATATGCCTTAACCCAGGATCGAAACATCGAACTCCTGCATGCTAACCCAAAACTCTGTACACTGCACCAACTACACAGCATGAATGATATGTGCGGACAGAGGTAGTGACCATACGTTTGGTTACAGCGTTGCCAGATTGCCACTCTATAACGTCCTTTTTCTGCTGGATGTAGGCGCCAGATGAAATTTTGTGACAGACATTTTTTTATCGCTGGTATGTCAGGAGTCACCCTGCGAAGCCCAAGTGCGCGAATTTCGCTTCACCCAGTATGTAAAGGGCCACAAACCTGAGGAACGTTTTCGTTCTACATAGCTATCCCCTCATCTGTTACTAAAAAATAAACTATTTATAGCTAAAGTGAAAAAAGAAACTGAACTGGCAGACTTTTGAAGATAGACGTAAACTATCCCGATAAAGTCTATTAACAAAGATTCAAGAACCGGCTTCAAACGATGTTTCAAGGAATATACTACAGTCACCTACATAGCGCCCACATAGGGTTCATGAGGATAAGATTAGAATAATTACTGCGCCCACAGACTCATTCAATCAATCATTCTTCCCGCGCTCCATATGTCTATGGAGAAGGAAGAAACCCTAATAACTGCTGCAGTGGCACATACACTCTGCCTTCCTCCTCACGGTGGTTTGCAGAGTGTAGATGTAGATGTAGATGAAACAGAGGGATGTTGTATTAAAAGTAAAAATGCCATTACAGATTTATCATATAGCGCTAGCAACACCAATTTCCTCAAAAAAGGCTGGCCGAGGTGGCCGAGCGGTTCCAGGTGCTACAGTCTGGAACCGCGCGACCGCTAAGGTCGCAGGCTCGAATCCTGCCTCGGGCATGGATGTGTGTGACGTTCTTAGGTTAGTTAGGTTTAAGTAGTTCTAAGTTCTAGGGGACTGATGACCTCAGCAGTTAAGTCCCATAGTGCTCAGAGCCATTTCAACCATTTGAACCTCAAAAAAGGTAAAATTAAAACAAAATACGCAAACCAAGAATATATCAAACATCGCTTCAATACTTTGTCGAAATTATATAAACTGTATTTCTATTATTCATAAACTACTTTTGCATTTATCAATAATAACAGGTAACTGCCGGCCGCGGTGGTCTAGCGGTTATGGCGCTGCAGTCCGGAACCGCAGGACTGCTACGGTCGCAGGTTCGAATCCTGCCTCGGGCATGGGTGTGTGTGATGTCCTTAGGTTAGTTAGGTTTAAGTAGTTCTAAGTTCTAGGGGACTTATGACCTAAGATGTTGAGTCCCATAATGCTCAGAGCCATTTGAACCATTTTTTTAACAGGCAACTCTTGCCTTTTATCAGGATGAACGTTCTATTGAGTATAAAATAACAAGAAATATATAGATTTCTATGTTTGTGCATGTAAACTGTATTTGCATCAAAAGCAACTGCTTTGCTTACATAAAAGCGCAGAAGTTGCGCGATTAACTTATTTTCATCACTTATTAAATGCAATTTATATTCTGTAGGGAAATAAAACACAAAATGGACTGGCACTGAATAACGTGCGGCTCTAATTATATGCAAATCAATCAAACAAACAGACAAAGGAAAGTCGTCGGCTCCCAGTTTCTCTCTCGCGCATTCATTTGTTTCTTTCCCTACCAGTGCTACCAATAGTACCGATAATCTTACCATTTACTACGTCATTTATGTCTGTACCAAAATTATCGAACCGTAATTTTGGTTGAGCGCAACTGTAGCCTGGACTGAGACGGTTATTGCGGATTGAGACAAGTGTTGACATGTTGCCCGTCCGTGGAGATGCATACTTATCTTGCCTGATAAGTACAGTGCGTGGAAGTGTGATAAGATGTTTTCCCGGCATGTTAACGTGCAGTGAACTGGTTCCGATGTGCGCCACGGGTTCTGCATGTACGCTAAACGGTCAGAGATGGGATACCTTCACGTATTCGAAAATTTCCGGTTCATATGACCTGCTTCCTTCGTTACATTTTGAGGAGAGAAATTTGTTATGTTAGTTGTTTGAACCCAAACACTTCACCATAATTTCTCCGTCTTGTTAAAGAAGCTAGTTTCATGAAAATAAGTTTTATAGCTACAGGGTGGTCCAAAAGTCCGGAAACACCATGATAAAATCCAAATGGAGTAGGAAACAAGGAAACAGAGTCCCTACACACGAGGAACGAGAAGGGGGAAACTTTATAGGCTCTTCTATCAACGTGGCGGCCATCTTGAAAGCCGCCATCTTGGATTCAACTCCAAAATTTCAAATGGGAATGTGGTCATGTGACATATCAAATAGATAGAGAATTTCACCAGAAAAACAATGCCGTTGTTATTTTAAATATAGCTTTATTCATTCTCGGGTTATAGCCAATTATTTGCGGCAGCAGTGGGACGCTCGACAGCGTAAGTATTACGTACTGAGAAGTCCTAAAATGGAGTCTGAAACGGTGCAAAGTGACTATCCCATGCCTGATATGTTACATATGTTTAACTGTTAGGTATCATTTACTAATGCTAACGTTTTAATCATTGTTTCCTTATTTATAGTTTACAAAATGTCCTTAACACATGAAGAATGCATTAAAATCATCTTGATATCAGGAGAAAGAAGCACACGGGTCATTGCTCAGGATTTAAACAGTCGTCACCCACCCAGACAGCCCATCACTCACAGCACAGTTGCCAAGTTTTTGGCCAAATTACGAGCAACAGGTTCTGTCGCAGATAAGCCTAAGGCTGGAAGACCAAAATCCGTCACCGATGAAGCAACAACAATGAGCGTGTTGGCATCACTTAGCAAGAGCCCGCAACGGAGTACTCGTCGCCTGTCACAAGAATGTGGCGTTAGCCGTACCTCCATACTGCGAATTTTATCGCAGCACAAATGACACCCGTACAAAAGTCAGCTGCTCCAACACCTGTGCGAGGATGACACAGACCGTCGGGTACAGTCCGCAGAATGGGTGACGCAGCAGCTGCAGATAAACCCACGTTTCCCCTATCAGATGCTGTTCAGTGATGAAGCCAATTTCTTTATCAATGGCGAAGTGGACAGGAAGAATCACAGACACTGGTCCGACAGAAATCCACACTGGGTTGATGCTTGCAAAACGGTCAACTCACAAAAAGTGATGGTCTGGTGTGGTGTGCGGGGTACCAAAGTCGTTGAACCTTTTTTTTTTATTGATGGTACGTTAACAGCCAACGGTTATCTGAGGTTATTGGATGAAGATGTGTTTCCCTCGTTGTTAACAGAGGACGGGACATTTCCGGAATTCTTCCAGCATTATGGGGCCCCACCACATTATGGGCACAATGTGCGAACATACCTGGATGTGCAGTTCCCTGAAAATTGCATTGGACGTAGGGGTGATGTGGAGTGGCCACAACGTTCACCAGATTTGACTCCTTTGGATTTTTATCTTTGGGGTCATGTCAAAGCACTGGTTTATTCTGTGAAAATACGGGATTTGCATCATCTATAGCGGCGAATTGTTGATGCGTATGGTCAACTTCAGCCAGATGTGTTGGTCAAAGTTCATCAGGACTGGGTTCGGAGGATAGCATTAACAATCCAACATAATGGACAACATATCGAGCCATTCCTATGACTGTTGGTGGTCTCTTGGGACTGTGTAACATCGGCGTAATGTCTCTTCGGCACATAACACACATGCTGCCGAGCGTCCCACCGCTAATAATTGGTTATAACCCGAGAATGAATAAAGCTATGTTTAAAATAACAACGGCATTGTTTTTCTGGTGAAATTCTCCATCTGTTTGATATGTCACATGATCACATTCCCATTTGAAATTTTGGAGTTGAATCCAAGATGGCGGCTTTCAAGATGGCCGCCATGTTGATGGCATAGCCTATAAAGTTTCCCCCATCCCGTTCCTCGTGTGTAGGGACTCTGTTTCCTTGTTTCCTACTCCATTTGGATTTTATCAGGGTGTTTCCGGACTTTTGGACCTCCCAGTACATTTTTTCTAGTAATTTTAAATTGAGACACTAAGTATGAGAGCGAGGTCGCCGTTGTGTAGGATATAAAAAAAAAGCGTCATACAGATGACTGGCGAGCTGCAGTAAAGTGGAAGGGTCAGGTAGATAAGCGGTCGCTGAGGAGCGTTCCAAGTCACAGTATCAAGCTATCCAGTAGCCCGCTGTGCGGCCCTGACTCGGCATTCCTGCGATGGCGGGTAAACTGTGCCGCCACATGTTTATAAACGCTGAGCAGTATGGCCAGGCTCTGACGCTGCGAAGACTTAAAGCTTGGAATATTCACCAAGCAAACGAAAACCGATTCTAGATACACACAAAAAAATAGCTAGAGACTACATCGAAAATGCAATAACGCAATAAAGAGACGACTTCACAAAAATCATTACTATATTTATAAAGTAAATATTAACAAAATCATTAACATCTATGTGTGAAACTCTTTATATAATCAATTTTAAAAAAGCTGCAGACACGCTACAAATGCTTACGACAGCATATCTTCATTGATAAGTCTTAACGGAAGCTAAGAATTAACCATATTTATTCCATTGTTGAAGAGATAAACAAACTGTTATAAATAAATTATTTAATTTCCCCGGAAACAGGACCTAGAGAAAGAGTTCTATATAGATACACTATAGATCAGCATCAGCATGAATGATTCGTTCGACTATTCCAATGTTTCTCTGTTTATTTGATGAGAATTTTGTAAGTTAATGTTTACGTACTATTGCAGCGGCAAGCTGAATAAAGATACGCATTCGACTAGCTTTTTGCTATTCCGTCTATAATGTATAAAGTCTAAATAAAAGTTGGTTATTCTCCGATGTGCAGCGTGTGCTAATATATAAGACAGCAAACTATCGAAAATGTATGTATGAAATATGTGAAGGTAGTAAAACTATGTAATCCTAAGAATAATGGTCTAGATGTAAGATGTTAAGCCGGCCGGTGTGACCGAGCGGTTCTAGGCGTTTCAGTCCAGAACCGCGCTGCTGCTACGGTCGCGGGTTCGAATCCTGCCTCGGGCATCTATGTGTGTGATGTCCTTAGGTTAGTTAGGTTTAAGTAGTTCTAAGTCTAGGGGACTACTGACCTCAGATGTTATGTCCCATAGTGCTTAGAGCCATTTGAACCATTTGTAAGTTGTTCACTTCATTGCAGTGGTTGAGCACGTGACAAAGTTGATTTGAATAGGCGGGTAGAACATATTTTGTAGTCTCTTGATGATCGTCTCTTAGCGGATAGTACAGCGACGCATGCGTGTGTAAAATAACCAGCAACGATTTGATACGTTTTATACAGGGCAAACAGGGAAGAAATTCATGACAAACTTTAGGGAGCACTCCTACGATGGGAGCGGTAGCTCACCCACGACGCACTTTTAAACGGAGAAGCATATGTTAGGTCACAGAAGTGAAAGCATCGGAGTGTTGCATAGAGTTTCAAAGTGTCAAACATTCAGGAAGACCTGGCAATTTTCACCCACAGAAACAGAGCTCAGTAGTGCGTTCACAGTTCGCGGCGTGCGGTTGCAGGTGTAGCGGTTATAAAGGTAAGTATTCTCAAAGTTGTTTGTGCACTACATTCGAATATTAAATTTAGTAGTATTCAATTGTTCATTCAAATATTAGCAGTGCGTTCACAATTCGTGGCGTGCAGTTGCACATGTAGCGGTTCTTAATTCTGACAGCCGGCCGAAGTGGCCGTGCGGTTAAAGGCGCTGCAGTCTGGAACCGCAAGACCGCTACGGTCGCAGGTTCGAATCCTGCCTCGGGCATGGATGTTTGTGATGTCCTTAGGTTAGTTAGGTTTAAGTAGTTCTAAGTTCTAGGGGACTGATGACCTCACATGTTAAGTCTCATAGTGCTCAGAGCCATTTGAACCATTTTTTAAATTCTGACAATGTTGTTTGTGCACTGTTACATAGTTATTAAATTTCGTAATTTTCAACGGTGTCTCGTGCTCTTTGTGTCGAAATAACGGTTTATAAACTTTTAAAAAAGTTCACTCAGTGTGTTTCTTAGAGTTTTCTGTGCATTGAAGTCATTTAGTATATTGGTGCAGTAGTTTTCAGCTGACGTGTCTTTTTGTTTCTAGTGAAATATTTCGTTACATTTTCATTCACTGTTTTAACTTCGTTGGGTGTTCCAGTGGCCGCTAGAATTTTTGGTTTTAGCTAATAAGTTGTGCGAAGTTTTGCTGGTATTGGTATTAGTTGCGTTATAGTACTATTAATAAAAGCTGTTGCTTTCTTAGTTGATAGAGAATTTCGAGACCACTATTGTTAGTTCTATAAATAGTTCTACTGTGTAACTGAACTTAGTTAGGTAACGTAGAAGTTTAGTTTTTTTCAGTAACTTTAAAATTTTTCCATGAGTGACAAGTGTGGGCTTTGTCGTAGGTTTGTGACTAGCGGGTTATGGTGTGGGATTTGTTCAAAGTATTTTCACATGGGGGAATGCAGCGGGAAAGCCAATGTGGGTATTCTAGCGAGATGCTCTCCTGGAAATGCAGAATCTGTAGTACAAATAAGTTGATAGAGGAGCAGGAGCGTAAGATCTGTGCCATTCAGGTTCAATTACAATACCCAAAGGAGGAACTAGATAGGTTGAGGAGGGTACTGGGAAATGGGAACTGGCAGTTGGCAGTTGCCAAGAAGGCTGCTAGAAGGAGGTATTCAGACAGCTGTACTTTGAGTATATTCAATAGATTTGAACAACTGTCAGAGTTGAGTGGAAAGAAGCCTGTTGTAGCTGTAGGTGTAGGAAACATGCAGCAGTCCTCAGCAGTTAGAAGGCCTAAGTCAGTTGCAAAATCTAATAGAAAGAAGAAGGTTGTGCTGCTAGGTAGCTCGCACGGTAGAGGTGTGAGCCAGTAATTGCAGGAAGTGTTTGGGACTGAGTACCAGGTCACCAACATTGTGAAGCCTAGTGCATGGTTGGCTCAGGTGACTGACAGCATAGGGGAGTTCGGTGAGAATTTTATGAAACAGGATCAGGCAGTGATTGTGGATGGCGCAGGGAATAGTCTTGATAGGGACAGGGAATATGATGTAAGTGGTGACCTGGTAAAGATAGCTACCCAAACTCGTGGCACTAATGTGCATTTCGTGCAACTGTTTCAGCGTCATGATCGGCCTTATCTTAATGCGTCTGTTAGGCGTGTTAACGTTGGGCTGGAGAAGGCACTGATGACAGAGGGTGTGGGTCACATTGCATTGGTGCCAGTTGAGTCTGTCGGGTTTCACTAGGCATGGCCTGCACCTCAGTAGGTATGGGAATGGGAGGCTGGCAAAGCTCGTAGGTGACAGTTTAGTGGGTGGTGGTGGGATCACTCATTGAAAAATTCCTGTAGTAGGTAGTGTTAGAGCTGCACCGTTTTTAGATTGAAGTCAGCTGATAGGTATACCTGCTTAAATGAAGTCCATCTAACAAAGGACTCACCTTCAGAGGAGATCATGTATCCAAGTAGAGAAGAAATTAGCATATTTCATCAAAATATAAGGGGAATTCAAAAAGAAACGAGCAGGAGTCTGGAATGCGCAAATGGGTGACAGGAGCGTAATATCGTGGCGTGTGTAACGAGGTGTGGCAGGGTGGAAGTTCACAGCCCGTCGCTAGAGGGCACGCGTGCACGTCACGTAACTATACAGAGCTAGGAGAAGCATGCATCATTCGTCCAACGCTGCCAGTCGCATTGCAAACAGTGATATGGGGGCGCTAAATGAAGAGCAAAGAGGTGTTGTTCGTTTTCTGACAGCGGAAAGAGTAGGAGGAACGGATATCAATCGACGATTGTCACAAGTGTACGACGAACACTGCATGTCTCTTTCAAGGGTCAAGGCGTGGCACAAGCTCTTCAGGGAAAGACGGGTGTTGCTATCCGAAGATACACGGTTTGGAGCACCACAATGCATTACCGATGACATCGTCTGGCTGGTGGATGCACTCATTACCCAGGACCGCCGAGTGACAATGAAAGCTATATCCTCCGTGGCCAGACTGAGCGTCGGAAGTGTTAACACCGTCATGGAGGAGCGAATGCACATCCGCAAAGTGTGTGCCCAATGGGTGCCCGACAGTCTTCAATCACACCAGGAAGCGTGTCGAATGGCCCACTGTCTTGCTCATCTGTAGCGCTTTGCTGGGGAAGGGAATGCGTTTCTGGCACGAGTGGTGGCTGGAGATGAGTCATGGTGTCATCACTTCGAACCAGAACCAAAACGACAAAGTCTCCAGTGGAAGCATCCAGGGTCACCACCACCAAAAAAGTCAAGTCCATCCACACGAGTGCAGGAAAGGTTATGCTGACGTTCTTCTTTGACCAAGATGGCCCCCTTCTGATTCTCTTCCTGCATCACGGGACAACAGTGAATGCCCAGCGCTACTCGCAAACCTTGACCACTCTTCGCCAAGCGATCAAATCGAAATGACCAGGCAATATCACCCGTGGGGTCATTCTGCTTCACGACAATGCAAAGCCTCATTCGCCAACACAGTTGCGTCACTCTTGCAGAAATTCAAATGGGAGGTTCTCGGCCACCCTCCATACAGTTCTGACCTTTCTCCCTGTGATTACTCCCTTTTTGATCCCCTCAAAAAGGCTCTAAGTGGCAAACTATTAACCTCGGACGACGAAGTCCAGCTATACGTGTGGAAATGGTTAACATCGCAGCTCCTGGAATTTTATGAGACCACCTTGCGTCACAGTGGGACAAGTGTCTCAACAGCCAGGGTCAATAGTTCCAACATACAGGTTCTGGTTTCTAATTATGCCTCCGCCTCGTTTCTTTTTAAACGCCCCTTATATAAGAGGTGTTAGAGATAAAGTTAGTGAACTACCTATAGATGTTGGACCTGACATTATTGGAGCACCACATAAATAATCTGACAATTCAGAGACTTCCTTTACCAGGTTACAGATTAATCACGGCATTTCACTGGACAGATATCTGAATGTTGTGCAGGAGGAGTTGAATTTAGTGAAATTAAACTTTTATTTCTTGTTATCTATAGGTCCCTCAAGTCTGACTTCAGAACATTTCTGCTCAAGCTACACTGAGTTCTTGGTTGACTTCATAGGAAGTACCAAAAATTAGTTATATGTGGTGGCTTCAATATTAACTTTGTATATGACTGTGCAAGAAAAAGAATGTTGGTAGACCTCCTAAACACCTATGATCTGATGCAGACTGTGTGTTTTTTTCAAAAAGGGTGCAGGGGAAAAGTATCAAAGCAATAGATAATATTTTTATTCATTCTTCATTACTAGATGGGTATTTTGTTAGTAAAAGGGTGAATGGACTTTGACACCATGATGCACAAATTTTAACAGTAAAAGGCTTCTGTACTCAAACAAATGTCACATATAATTACAAACGATACAGGAAAGCTAATCCAATGGCAACAGAGAGTTTTTTAAACCTCGTTAAGGAACAAGAGTGGCAGGATTTTTATAGTGTGGATAACATAGATGACAAATATAATGTTTTCCTTAACACATGTCTCATGCTCTGAGAGCTGATTTCCATTACAACGCTCTAAACGGGGTACTAGCAGTAAAAGCGAGCCTGGATGGCTGACTGGTGGGAGAGGTATATCATGTAGAACAAAGTGAGAATTATATCAAAATGTTAGAAGTAGTCATTATCAAGCTTCAGAATGCCATTACAAACAGTATTGTAAGGTGCTGAAAATGTTATTAGGAAGGCAAAGAGCATGAGGTACACAAATAGAATAGCTAATTCACAGGATAAAATGAAAACCATATGCTCAATTTTAAAGGAAGTATCTGGTCGGCAGCACAAGGTCGACGACATGAAGTCAGTACGTAGTAAAAATATTTCTGTTACTGCTAAGTCAGATGAATGAATAGTATTTAACAATCAATTCCTGAGCATTGATGGTGAATTAAATAAAAACTTAGTTTCTACAGGGAGTTATATCACTCTTTTGGAAAATTCCTTTCCGAGACGGATGTCTGACATACTTCTCTGTGATACTGACTAGGGGGAGATTGAGTCAATAATTAAATCACTGAAGACTAAGGACTCTCATGGATATGATGGAGTACCTAGCAAAATATTAAAGCACTGTGCTGCACATGTTAGCCCTGTACTTAGCCATATTTGTAATTTTTTCTTTAAGACTGGTCAGTTTTCTGAACGATTCAAGTACTCAGTAGTAAAGTCGCTTTACAAAAAGGGAGAAAGGGATAATGTAGACAATTTTAGACCTGTTTCTATGGCATCAGTGTTTGCTAAAGTTATAGAAAAGGCTGTGTATGTAAGGATAATTGATCATTTTATACCACTTAATTTGCTATCAAATGTACATTTCGGCTTTTGAAGTCATTTAACAACTGAAAATACTATTTAGTTATAGAAAAGGCTGTGTATGTAAGGATAATTGATCATTTTATACCACTTAATTTGCTATCAAATGTACATTTCGGCTTTAGAAGTCATTTAACAACTGAAAATACTATTTTTTTTCTCTTTTAAGTAAGGACGGAATAAATAAAAGGTTTCAAACGCTAGACATAGTTTTGATTTAACTAAGGCTTTGATTGTGTTGATCGCAAAATATTGCTCCAGAAGTTGTATCATTACCCAATATGTGGAGTAGCTCACAAATGGTTCACCTCTTACTTTAATAACAGAGAGCGAAAGGTCATCATTCACAGTGTTGAGAATGGCTGTGATGTGGGGTCTGAGTGGGACACAGTCAAATGGGGGATGCACCAGGAATCAGTGTTGGGGTCACTCTTATTTATATAAATGGTATGCCCTCTAGTATTACGGATAATCGTAAAATATTTCTATTGGCTGGTGACACTAGCTTGGTAGCAAAGGATGTTGTGTGCAACATTGGCTCCGTTTCAAATAGTGCAGTTTATGACATAAGTTCATGGCTTGTAGAAAATAACCTAACGGTAAATCGCAGTAAGAATCAGTTTTTACAGTTTCTAACATACGATTCGACAAAACCCGACTTTTTAATTTCAGAGAATGGGCATATGATTAATGAAACTCAGCAATTCAAATTTCTAGGTGTTCAGATACATAGTAAACTGACGTCGAAAGCCCACATTAGGGATCTTGATCAATGACTTAATGGTGCCATTTTCACCATTGGAATGGTATCTGAAGTAAGTGATCGTTCGAGACGAAAATTAGTCTACTTTGCTTATTTTTATTTGCTTATATCTTATCGTATTTCATTTTGGGGTAACTCTTCCCATTCGAAATGGATATTTTTGGCTCGGAAACGGTAACTTCGGGCATTAAGTGATGTAAGTTCGCGAACATCTTGTCGACCCCTGTTCATTAGGCTGAGTATTCTGACATTGGCCTCTCAATATATATAGTTTACTCTCGTTTTTTGTTAACAATATCAGCTTTTTCCCAAGAATTAGCAGCTTTCACTCAGTTAATACTCGGCAGAAATCGAATCTGCATTTGGATCGCACTTCCTTAACTCTTGTGCAGAAAGGTGTGCGGCGTACTGCTGCATCCATTTTCAGTAAGCCACCACAACAATTCAAATATCTTAGCAGTAATCCACGCTCTTTTTAATCGAAATTAAAGAGCTTTCAAATTGAGCTTCCTCATGGGTCACTTCTTCTATTGTGTTGAGGAGTTCGTAGAAAAATTAAGCTGATGATTATGTTATATTGTTGACTGCGTTTACTTAAACTTATGGCTTGACTTTTTGGGTTCATAAACATTTTACTTTATATGTGATTACTTTTATGTTATAGTTTCGTGTACTGACACGTTCCATGACCTTGGAGATTTGCTCCTCAATTTGGTTCTGCGAAACTAGACGTGTATATAAAAATAATCATAAACGAACAAAGTGAATTTAGCCCTAACCGTTTCATGACATTTTCGGAGAACTGCTAGCTTGATGTACGCTGATCGTGGCGTGCTCTGTCGCTGTTAGCTGCCCCACAGCTCGGCTCCCGTTTGAAGAGGCGGCAGATCTCCCGCTGGTTGCGAGACGAACGACCTTTCTCGGGAAGAAAGTTGCTGGTCCTTTCGCAAGATGCAGCTGCCTTCCAAAATATTCGAGTTTCATAATCAAATTGTTTTGTTTTATATAATCGATTTTACAAGTCTCTATGTTTTAGTGTATTGTTTGGCTAATTTTTAGTTTATAGGACAGAATTCTTTTCTTATTGGACACAAGTAATTACAACAGCAAATACTGCTTTCATAATCGCAACTTTCTGTTAATTTATTTATTTGTAATTTAAGTAGAATGGAAAAAATGGAATAATAATGAAATACAAGAAAAATTTGAAGGCAACGTCCCGCACACTAGTGTCGCTTTCGACTAGTCCTTCCACCATTGTATAATTTTTGATCCAGTTGTTAGCTGGTCACCCGATTAAGTATAGGTTTTTATACAAACCCTGGACCTTGTATCGTAAGTTCGACGTTTTTGGTGAATTAACTTTTTAAAAATATTGTTCAGCTCCGTAACTTTTTGGAGCTTGACGTTATACAACAGATTCCTATGACTCTTTATGCTCCTTCGTTTTATCTGCATATATCTGATGACAGTAGCCGAAACGTCAAAATAAAAAATAAATTAATTTTACTGAGTTATCTAGACGGCGTTATTTACAAAATATTGGTGATAAGGTTGTCTGGTAAGGTTAGCGCTGCCGGTGAGCAACTGGAGTTTGTGTTGAAACAGAATTATTTCGATGTGCACCATTTTGGGACTTCATAATATTTCCATGTAACGGTTCGTGGTTGCCAAAATATTTGAACAGTGCTAGTATATCTATCTGTGGCCCGCCTTTCACCATCGTGAACTCGTTATTGTATACAGGGTGTTACAAAAAGGTACGGCCAAACTTTCAGGAAACACACACAAACAAAGAAAATATGTTATGTGGACATGTGTCCGGAAACGTTTACTTTCCATGTTAGAGCTCATTTTATTATTTCTCTTCAAATCACATTAATCATGGAATGGAAACACACAGCAACAGAACGTACCAGCGTAACTTCAAACACTTTGTTACAGGAAATGTTCAAAATGTCCTCCGTTAGCGAGGATACATGCATTCACCCTCCGTCGCATGGAATCCCTGATGCGCCGATGCAGACCTGGAGAATGGCGTATTGTATCACAGCCGTCCATAATACGAGCACGAAGAGTCTCTAAATTTGGTACCGGGGTTGCGTAGACAAGAGCTTTCAAATGCCCCCATAAATGAAAGTCAAGAGGGTTGAGGTCAGGAGAGCAAGGAGGCCATGAAGTTGGTCCGCCTCTACCAATCCATCGATCACCGAATCTGTTGTTGAGAAGCGTACGACCACTTCGAATGAAATGTGCAGGAGCTGCATCGTGCATGAACCACATGTTGTGTCGTACTTGTAAAGGCACATGTTCTAGCAGCACAGGTAGAGTATCCCGTATGAAATCATGATAACGTACTCCATTGAGCGTAGGCGGAAGAACTTGGGGCCTAATCAAGACATCACCAACAATGCCTGCCTTAACGTTCACAGAAAATCTATGTTGATGACGTGATTGCACAATTGCGTGCAGATTCTCGTCAGCCCACACATGTTGATTGTGAAAATTTACAATTTGATCACGTTGGAATGAAGCCTCATCCGTTAAGAGAACATTTGCACTGAAATGAGGATTGACACATTGTTGGATGAACCATTCGCAGAAGTGTACCCGTGGAGGCCAATCAGCTGCTGATAGTGCCTGCGCACGATGTACGTGGTACGGAAACAACTGTTTCTCCCGTAGCACTCCCCATACAGTGACGTGGTCAACGTTACCTTGTACAGCAGCAACTTCTCTGACGCTATTAGGGTTATCGTCAACTGCACGAAGAATTGCCTCGTCCATTGCAGGTGCCCTCGTCGTTCTAGGTCTTCCCCAGTCACGAGTCATAGGCTGGAATGTTCCGTGCTCCCTAAGACGTCGATCAATTGCTTCGAACGTCTTCCTGTCGGGACACCTTCGTTTTGGAAATGTTTCGATACAAACGTGCCGCGCCACGGCTATTGCCCGGTGGTAATCCATACATCAAATAGGCATCTGCCAACTCCGCATTTGTAAACATTGCACTGAGTGCAAAACCACGTTCGTGATGAACACTAACCTGTTGATGCTACGTACTGATGTGCTTGATGCTAGTACTGTAGAGCAATGAGTCGCATGTCAACACAAGCACCGAAGTCAACATTACCTTCCTTCAATTGGGCCAACTGGCGGTGAATCGAGGAAGTACAGTACACACTGACGAAACTAAAATGAGCTCTAACATGGAAATTAAGCGTTTCCGGACATATGTCCACATAACATCTTTTCTTTGTTTGTGTGTGAGGAATGTTTCCTGAAAGTTTGGCCGTACCTTTTTGTAACACCCTGTATAGTCTTGAATGAAGTAACTGAACTTCAGGAATTTATTTCAGTTTGAGTGATCTGGTGCTTTGTGTAGTGCCTTTGGCTTACATTCAGTACTGTCCGTCTCGGCAGCTGAGCAGTCAGCACGGCGCACAGCGAAGCTAACGGACCTCGGTTCGTTTCACGGCCAGGTTTTGTCGGCTCATGGGATTAGGTGTTGCGTTGTACTACCTGCGAACGTTTGCTTGTTATGCTGTAGGGCGACAATTATTGAACTATATGAAAAAAACGGAATTTAGTTACAAACTACGGCGTGCACACACTTTATTCATCATGTAAATGTCACTACATATATTCGGATTTAGGTTATGACGTGTTCGATGTTTGGCGATTAAGGGGGGAAATTTCGCATGACCCGCTGAAGTGTCGGAACGTCGATGCCGTCGATGACCTCGTGAATAGCTGTTTTACCTCAGCAATTGCTTTGCGGTTACCGCTGTACATCTTGTCTTTAATACAGCATGTGTTCAGATCCGGAGAATATGGCGGCCAATCGAGGCCGATGCCAGTGACCTCTGGGTGCCCCAGAGTAAGAGTGCCGTCCGCAAAGTGCTCCTCGAGGACATCAAACACTCTCCTGCGTCGATGGGGTCGAGATCCATCTTGCATGAACCACATGTTGTCGAAATTAGGGTCGCTTTGGATAATGGGGATGAAATCATCTTCTAAAACTTTCACGTACCATTTGGTAGTCACCATGCAATCAACGAATATCGCACCGATTATTCCCTGACTGTACACTGAGCACAACACAGTCACCCGTTGAGGGTGAAGAGACTTCTCGATCGCAAAATGCGGATTCTCAGTCCCCCAAATACACCAATTTTCCTTATTGACGAACCCATTCAAATGAAAGTGGGTTTCGTCACTAAACGAAGCCATGTATGTGCATACTAATTCATATCATACCTCGCGGCCAATCGTGCAGTTTGAACGTCCTAATACAGGGTTATTACAAATGATTGAAGCGATTTCACAGCTCTACAATAACTTCATTATTAGAGATATTTTCACAATGCTTTGCACACACATACAAAAACTCAAAAAGTTTTTTTAGGCATTCACAAATGTTCGATATGTGCCCCTTTAGTGATTCGGCAGACATCAAGCCGATAATCAAGTTCCTCCCACACTCGGCGCAGCATGTCCCATCAATGAGTTCGAAAGCATCGTTGATGCGAGCTCGCAGTTCTGGCACGTTTCTTGGTAGAGGAGGTTTAAACACTGAATCTTTCACATAATCCCACAGAAATAAATCGCATGGGGTTAAGTCGGGAGAGCGTGGAGGCCATGACATGAATTGCTGATCGTGATCTCCACCACGACCGATCCATCGGTTTTCCAATCTCCTGTTTAAGAAATGCGGAACATCATGATGGAAGTGCAGTGGAGCACCATCCTGTAGAAAGATGAAGTCGGCGCTGTCGGTCTCCAGTTGTGGCATGAGCCAATTTTCCAGCATGTCCAGATACACGTGTTCAACCGTTTCTTCGCTCACTGCAGGCCGACCCGTTGATTTCCCCTTACAAAGGCATCCAGAAGCTTTAAACTGCGCATACAATCGCCGAATGGAGTTAGCAGTTGGTGGATCTTTGTTGAACTTCGGCCTGAAGTGTCGTTGCACTGTTATGACTGACTGATGTGAGTGCATTTCAAGCACGACATACGCTTTCTCGGCTCCTGTCGCCATTTTGTCTCACTGCGCTCTCGAGCGCTCTGGCGGCAGAAACCTGAAGTGCGGCTTCAGCCGAACAAAACTTTATGAGTTTTTCTACGTATCTGTAGTGTGTCGTGACCATATGTCAATGAATGGAGCTACAGTGAATTTATGAAATAGCTTCAATCATTTGTAATAGCCGTTCAGAAGGTATGACGATTGTTTTTCATATTGTTCAGTAATTGTCACATTGTATCTCAGTCAGTTGATTTCTTTTTTCTTTACCGTGTTTTAATGTCAGTCTGTGCAAGGGCACCGTTCTAAGAAAACTGTGTGACTGATCTCAATAAACTGATAGTGAACTCTAATGCTGTGGTTAGGCTACATCAACATCGTGAGATATAATTCTCTTAAGGTCCTCTTTATCGTATTAATCCTTTCATTGACTAATGTTGTTATATAAAATTTATACTGACTGTTTCGGCTAAATTTATGAGTCTCATGAAAGACCGACATTTATGGGAGACTGATGTTCATAAAAGAGCTTAAAGCAATAGTGGATGACCGAATCCTTAATTTACAGATGAGCCATACACAAATTTAAGTCGTGTACTCGCCCTGTGGTGGTTAGGTAGGAACAAATTGAACCAAGCGTGCGATTAATTTCCCATCATTTAGCCGGCCGATGTGGCCGAGCGGTTCTAGGCGCTTCAATCTGGAACCGCGCGACCACTACAGTCGCAGGTTCGAATCCTGCCTCAGGCATGGATGTGTGTGATGTCCTTAGGTTGGTTATGTTTAAGTTATTCTAAGTTCTAGGGGACTGATAACCTCAGATGTTAAGTCCCATAGTGCTCAGAGCCATTTGAACCATTTTTCACATCATTTACCAGATACCAAAATCCCTAGTGATGTCGCAACATGTTCTTTTATTTCTTTCTTCTGATTAAGATAACTACTCTCTCTGTCTACAGATAACGAAATTCCATCTCTGGACTAGATTGCTACTAATTTCGCAAGACGTCTCACAAAGCAACGTTACTGGTCCTTCGTTACGTTTTACTGTCAAGATTAATGTGCTACCGATAAACAATGGAACAAGAAAACAGTGAATTCGACTAACAGGAAGCTAGTTTCACCGAAGAGTACTCACTGACCATTAAGGTGAAGTTGGGCGAAGTAGGTCATAGCAGCTTGGCAACTGCAGCTAGTTACAGCACCCCGGATTACTTCCAGATAACTGCCCTCTGCAGCGTCGGGATAGACACTGAGCTAACGTAAAACATTGTGAACTTCCCTGTGGGGAAAACGTGTAACATAAACTGCGCTGGCGATAACAATACGACTGCTTTTGCTTCATGCACAAATCCTACATGCAGATGACTTAATATAGTCGCTCAACCATTTCATAGGATCATTTTGGTGTAAATATGAAAACGGTGAACATTACAAACAGAACAGGAAAATAGAAATAACATGTAGAGTTAGAGGTATGAACCAGCTTCCCGTGAGCGTTGTGTTTGATATCGTCGTAATGTTATATTTAGATTGATTCTTTTTCGGTTGGCTATAGATTACGAATTTTTTTTTACTTCCGACAGTTATTGTCAATGTGATTCTCCCTGCTGTCATAAGAATTGTGAAGCAGTTAAGTGAATTAGAAGCTTGGTGACTGGCTAAAAGTACTGATACTTTTGCTGCTGCCACATGACAGATTCACTATCGTTAAGATCATATTATCTCTTTCTGTTTTGTGGAGGCTTCTGTCACGCATAAGATATGCTTGGAACCGTTATGAACTAACAGGTCATTAGTTAGACAGGCAGTGTTAGAATGAAAACTCTCCGACGCCGGTGACTAGTGGCCGTGTGAAACCACTCAAGCTAATGCCAACGCTCGATATGTGCATAGCGTTGCTGTAGCCAGACCCATTGTGTTTTTCCTTTGATGTCTATTTACAGAGTCATGAATAAATCAGCGAAAAATTTGTGTGTGCGACGAGGTGAGCTCTGCCTTTATGAGAACTTAGTACCTGTTTCTGACTTTCAGAAGAAATTGTAGTCAATTGTTACGTTTAAATATGAACCAGACCTGCTTGAAGACAATAAATAATTATTATATTGTTCTCACAAAGGAGACATGGTCTAAACCAGGTGTAATATACGGTATTTGCAATTGTATGGGTTCATTGTCATCAGAATGTACGTAATTTTCGTACAGAAAAGTATAATGTTCGTCTTTATGAAGGTAGACGCTTTTTTGTTTTAGGCAGTGGTCTTCCAGTTCATCTGAAGCATATGAAACATGAAACTTCCTGGCAGATTAAAACTGTGTGCCTGACCGAGACTCGAACTCAGGACTTTTGCCTTTCGCGGGCAATTGCTCTACCAACTAAGCTACCCAAGCACGACTCACGCCCCGTCCCCACAGCTTTACTTCTGCCAGTACCTCGTCTCCTACCTTCCAAACTTGTACATTGGTTTTCGTGGAATTGTGTTCAAACTGTATAACATTTATGCGTCGTTTCAGAATTTTTTTTCTCTCCAAAAATTTCCTTCGTCTGTCTGGTGCTCTATACCCTTAATAATGTTGCAAAGAATGTGTGGATACAAGACGAATTATATAATAAAGACACGTGAACAAGTCACTGTTTATGAAGGAGAAACACGCTATTTTATGGCACTTAATAAATAGCTTTACAATGGATATGGTGGCTGCCTAAGAAATTTCCATACATCACGTAATTCCGTTAGATCGAAAAATGAAAATTTTGATCATCTGTACTGACGGATGTTGAGAATCTATGGACTGTGGTGAGATGTGTGTAACGTTAATTATTGACAAGTATCATGGCTATATATTAGTAGGTTCCCAAATCTACTGGATGCAACTAGAAAAAATATAAATAAATAAACAGGAGCACAAATCATAAGTATCGCATGCAAGTGTAAATTGTCTATCGAAGAAGGGGAAAGACGAGGAGAAGTAGCAGCAGCAGCAACAGTAGTAGTAGTAGAAGTAGTCCTTAGTATCCGATTTTCCAAAATTGCACCACAACCCCTTGAGTTTGGGATGAGAACAGTGGTGTCTGAGGTTTTAATAATTGCATCTAGCATGCTGTTATTCACTTACATACAGTATTCAGACCACAAAAAAACTTATAACCATAGTCTGCAAAACATAAACCAATTATTAGAACACACACACACACATTTCATTATGGATGTGTATGTGTGTGTGTGTGTGTGTGTGTGTGTGTGTGTGTGTGTGTGTGTGAGTACTTACATCCACTTCCTGCAAATCATTCATTATGAAAACCGTAGTTCCATCATCAAGGAGCATTGACAGTATGCTTGTGCCCTTGTTGTCATCACCTGACAGACTAGAATGCCTACTTACTTCACCACTGTTAGGGCACTCAGACTGATGCTTCATATTGACGCAGAAGTAGCTGTGAGTGACTACTGAACTGAAGTAGACAAGAGGCGTTCAGTGTGGCTTATTTGTAGCCAGTACCAGAACGCCTTTGCCGGCTTGTTAGAATAATGTTGATGATGCAGCTGCCAGCTTGTGCATACTCAAATGGTAGGAATACGGTATGGGAATAAATGTGTAATAAGCAAACAGTATTACATCAGTACATCTTCCAACTCGTTGTTAGAAAACTAATAATAATAATAATAATAATAATAATAATAATAATAATGGTGCAACTGTCAGTTTCTGTATATCACGAGTGTGTGCATGTGTGCATGCATGCACGTGTGTAAGTGCACGCACATGTGCGTGTGTGCAAAACATAGTATTACACCGCGGCTGCTTGGGTGTGCATGTGAACAGAAGTCATTGAGACATCAGTGCATAATAAACATATAATAATATGTCAATAGATAACTAATTCTTTTTTTCAGATGGAACCAATAGTATGCTGACCCATTTCCTGGTGCAATGTCTATACAGAGTGCATGGTCACCCATGGTGTCTCACGAAGCAGATCCTTGTAGTGAGACATGCGCTGAATCAGAATTTAGAAATCCGTGTATCTCCTGAATTTAATTCTATCACAGCTTCTCCAGACGTATCTACTACTGAAATCTTCCTCCCAAACATATGCATGTTAATTGATATATGGGATGGATCACACCGAGTCGTCTTTTCCTCCCTATGTAATATAACATGCTGCCCCATTTGTATTATGATACTATACTCCAATCCTAACATATTGAAAACGTTTTGTACTTGAATTACTACATCAAAGTCACAGTCGGGTGCCAGGCCAACATTCACGGGTTCAGACACACTAGCAGTTGACTGCAGCAGCCGCTACTTCTGCTGCTGCTTCTACTGCTGCTGCTGTGATGGAACACAATAGTTGAATGATAGATCCGATAAACCTGAAAGACCACCTGTGGGCTGCTGCTGTTGCTGTAGTGACACGGAAAATAGTATGTCGAGCACCTGTGTACCTAGTGTATCTGGGTCTTGCAGTTCTGCTAGTACCAAATGAGGGACATGTTGCACCGATGTAAAAACGTAAATAACCAAACGTAAGTAGAATAATACAATATAGTAATAGCCAATTTATTGATAATTGATGACCAAATACTTACTTCCAAATCTGACAGCCATCTTCTTTCTTTTCTGGCTGGAAGTAGTGGCTGGTCCCTGTTCATGGCACTTCATGGTGATCCCTTAACTATGATATAAAGGGCCCCAATTGTAAGCAATTTGATCTTCCTTAATGAAATTTGGAGAGAATTGAGAACTTGATTCCTCTTCGCTGAGAACATTTTCCCTGAAAGCAGTGCACCTCCCCTCTCCCCCTTCCCTTCCCCCTGCCCTGCCAATGGCTTGGAGCATGATTTTGATGTTTCACAATTATCTAGGAGCAAAATCGGGAAGGCGAGGCGAGAGACCTTGAAGATAACAAGCACAGCTGCCTCTGCACTGAATCACTGACACAGAAATATGCTGATATCGCCAGTCCCTGGAATGCTGACACCAAAAAAGAGCTGATACACTGTCTGGAATACTAACATGATTACATGCTGACATAATTATGTGCTGACATGATTATGTGCCTATATGATTACGTGCCAACATGTCTACTTGCGGACACATCTATGTGCCGACACGTCTACGTGCCGACGTGTCTACGTGCCGACATGTCTGTGTGCCAACATGTCTACGTGCTGACGTGTCTATTTGCCGACGTGTTTATTTGCCGACGTGTCTATTTGCCGATGTGCCTAAGTGCCTATGTGCCTAAGTGCCTATGTGCCGACGTGCCGATGTGCCTACGTGCCGACGTGCCGACGTGCCGACGTGCCTACGTGCAGACGTGCCTACGTGCCGACGTGCTGACGTGCCTACGTGCCTACGTGCCTACGTGCTTACGTGCCTATGTGCCTACGTGCCGACGTGCCTACGTGCCGACGTGCCTACGTGCCTACGTGCCTAAGTGCCTAAGAGCCTTTGTGCCTACGTGCCGACGTGCCTATGTGCCTACGTGCCGACGTGCCTATGTGCCTACGTGCCGACGTGCCTACGTGCCGACGTGCCGACGTGCCGACGTGCCGACGTGCCTACGTGCCAACGTGCCTACGTGCCGACGTGACTATGTGCCGACGTGCCTACGTGCCGATGTGTCTACATGCCGATGTGTCTATTTGCCGACGTGTCTATGTGCCGACGTGTCTATGTGCCGACGTGGTAACGTGCCGACGTGATTACGTGCTGAAATGATTAAGTTCTGACATCAGTGACTTTCAGACCAGAACATAGACTGCCCTCCCACTGTGGTGGTAACCGCGGCCTATTCATGGGATGCTAATTTTCTAGTCCAGCTGCTGTGAGTCTCCAACCAATGGTACAGGACGACACACAGTGCTGCAGTTAGTCCATTACTTCTTTTCAGACTGCAGGTGTAGATGTGAAGGGATTATGAAGTGCTATGTGCACAATATGGCGATCCTCTGTTTTGGTGCTCAGACGTGGTTGATTGGAACCTTGCCCTCATGTCCACATGCATTCCTGCGTTGTGCCACTGTCACATCTGAATGGTTCACCAATCTGGAAACTGAACGATTCAACCGGCCAGCCAATGGGAGAGCCACAATAAGACCCCTGTCACAGAGAACCACAACTCTAATCCTTTACATACTCATACATAGTGTACCAAGTTACACTGACATCCCGCCATCACTGCTGGGTGCTTCACCTTTTTTTGTCTGGAAGAAAATCATTGCCTTATTAGTTAAATATTATTGAGCTGTCTTTTTATGATGTGTATCCTCTTAGGTTATAATTATTAATTTAATATAAGAAGAGGATGAACACGATAGAGGACATTATTGTACGATGGAAGACAATCTCACCTCAGTCGGAAGACAGGTAGCGGATAATCCAGATAATGTAAACCTAAAAGTTCGCTTAAAACTCACTTATGAAAATGTCCTAGGTTTTACTTGGAACGTTCATTTAGAGTGACAATATTAAGTAGCGTCAACCATGACGGTATCTGTTTTCTCGCTGTGACTGTGTCTTTTGACACGGCTCAGCAGCATCTCTCAAACTATTATTTACAAGTTTTCGACGTAGAGAGATCAGAGTTCCTTTCAATGGTCCTTGATCTACGCATCCTATTGCAAAAGTCCTCTACTGATCGCTCACGCACGAAGAGAGGGAATAAGAGCTTCTAATATAATGTGTGAAGTTTGCCGTTAGCGAAACGAAAATTACCTTCTTAATTCAGGCGTTTTGAAGATCACTCGCACGCCAGAGGTCTGCACATAGATGTCGAGAGCCCACAGCGTACAGGCTGGGAATGATGTCACTTTCTTCCACTTTCGCTTCTCACTGCTCGCATCTCCCTCTGTCGATTGCCTCTGTCCCATAATGCCTTCCTAAATTCTAAAACAAATTAATTATTTTAACCTTGTGTTTAAATTGTGGATTTGTAACCATTGAAACCTAACGACCAGTAGTAATTCACTCTCTTTTTCCGATGTAAGCCGACGATAGTGCAACATATTGATGTGCTAAAGTTTATGAAAATCTGTAGTGTACAGTAAATTTCAATATCGATTCCAAATTTGACAGCGGTCAGCATACAGGACTCGTATTTGAGAGGGCGATGGCTCATATCCCCCGTCTGGCCATCATGATTTAGGTTTTCCATGATTTCTGTAAAATCGCTTAAGGCAAATGTTGGGATGGTTCCTTTGATAGGGCACGGCCGATTTCCTTCCCCATTCTTCCTTAATCCGAGTTTGTCCTCCGTCTCTAATTACTTCGATGTTTACTAGAACGCAAATTTTCCAGATTTGAGCTCTTAAATCTGTTGCGGGTACTTGTTAACCCAGATGATATGATACAACGACTCTGACACCCTTCCCAAATGAATCAGTTCGTGAATTCAGGCCAGACGGGGTGCAACATCACTCTGACAAGTGGACTGTTACGGCCAAGTTCTTTGTGAATGTTTGTCGAGTATGTGATCACTGAAATATCACATGCCCTCTCAACCTGTGAAATTTTAATTCGTTTCCTCCTCTCTTTCTGAGTGCGTCATTTTTTTACCAGGCAGTAAATTAATTGTAGTTTCTACCCCCTCGTCGTCGGATCACACACAAAATCGTTACTCCAGCAATAGCACAGAAATAACATCGACCTTTCGAAGGACTATCATTCCCACAGTCCCGATGACTGCAAGGGCGAGAACAGTTTCTCACACAGCCTTAGAGTTTATGCATCCGAAATTCAAAAAAGAATAACAATGGAAGAACGGAAGAGAAAATGTTAGATTTCGATCAGTTTGGTTTTATGATAGGTAATGGCGCCAGAGAGGTTGTTCTGGCGTTACTCTTAATATCTATGCAAGAATTAAGAAAAAAAGACAGTTTAATAGGGTGTTCGAACTAAACAAAATATTTGAAAACATAAAATGGTGTAAAATCTTTGAAATCCTCAGGAATATATTCACTCTTTAGGGAAAGACGGATAATACACTGTAAGACACACAAAAATTCATTCGTGGTTCATCATCTTCCTATCTTAGAGTGCATACCAGGTGTGACGAAGTTCGCGGCTTGCGCGCCATGCTCGAGCCCGAGTGCCAAAGTGGTCAGTCTTCCCCCACAGCCACGCCGCGCTGTCTGTGAGCGCGAGGAGGGAGAAGAGGGGAAAAAAGTGAACGTGCCGCATTTAATTAGGCATTATAGTCGTACTGCGTATGACCTGGTTTTATATTTCACGTTTCTCAGCGACATAGATCACAGACAAAACGAGTTTTTACTATTAATTAATTATTTTTGGCTGGCTGAAGACGTAATATAATTTTTATCTAGTACAAACTGCCGGCACACGGACAGATGCAGAGAGTTCCACAGATTTTCACACTCCAGTTGCTTTGTAATAGTGATTTATTTAGTTTCATAATGGACAAAAGGACTTTCACCCAAATGCGTCGATCGAAATATTTATTGTAGCACTTCTGCAGACTCATTACGGAGACCCGGAAAAATCTACCTGCGAAAAGATATGCAGACGTCGTGGACGGTTTTAACGTAAAAAGATTTGTTATTAAAACTGGAATTGCCTTGCAGGCCAGTCATTTACACCTGTATATGCTCACGGGCGTTTTCAGCTGAAATGGCAAACGATCTCGAAAACACCTCGAAAACAGATGTGAGAGTGACAGCGTCCTCCGAGCCTTTAGAAAACTGTCGTTGCAAGTCTTTCAAGGCCACAGTGAATTCTTAAAACATTTTGCTATCTTTAACACTCGTGAGCTTAGGAAACTGAATTGTTTTCGTCAGAATGATTCCCTTCTACTTCACGAATATCTTTTTAAATACATCCCCATCCAATTAGTAATAAGTTACCTTGTAATTCCTTACTGTGATCATTGTGCAGTCCAGTCCACTTAAAATGTAGACTGTAATCCATTCCGGATGTTCTAATTTTCGTTCCTGCACTTCTTTTACCTTCATAAATGCGTGAAGTTTGGCTCGTAGTGGCCGGCCATGGTGTGCCCAAGAGACACTCATGAGCCAAAACGTTATGACCATCGCCCACCGCGAGGCTGAATGCCTCCTGGTGACGTTGCGCGCATGGGACGCAGTTAGGAAAGAATGGGCAGTCATTACAGCGAAGATACGGGCGGCAAACGCGGAAATCCACTGATGTAAGCGGTTTTGACGTTGTGGCGATGCGTCTGGAAACGAGAATCTCTGAAATGGCGACGTTTGTAGGCTATTTGCGTACTACTGTCGTGAGAACCTATGGAAAGTGGTTGGAGGATGGTGAAATACAAGTAGGCCGCATGGTATTGGTGGATGACCGTACCTCGTCACAGAACGTGGAGGTCGTAGGGTCCCCCATTGTGTAATCCAGAATAGGCATCGATCTGTGGCAGATCTGGCGACAGAGTACAATGCTGGTGCTGATACAAGTGTAGCGGAACACACTGTTCAAAGGCTTTTGTTGAAGATGTAGCTCCACGTCCCATACGTGTATTGTGTTGATCCAACAACATCGTCAGTTATGACCGCAGGGGGCACAGCATCTCTGAATATTTACCGTGGATTGATACAAACGTGTCGTCTATCGAATGAATCGCATTTCTTGTTACACTAGGTCAATGACTGGATCCTTACCTACAGTCATACAGGCGAATGGCTCCACGAAAAGTGCAACGCACCACAGATGCAGGCCAATGAGGGTAGAATTATGCTATTGGGTACATCAAATTGGGCTTCCGTGGGCAATATAACAGCAGTTAACTACGTGAGCACTATTGCAGACCATGTGAGTGCTACATAGTTGAGGTCTCCCCCTACTGCTATGACATCTTCCAGCAGGATAACGGCCTGTGTTGCAAGGTCGGGGTCGTGCTACAGTGGTCTGAGGGCCATAATAGTGAGATCACATTGATTTATTCACCAGAAAATGTGTCTGATCTATACCCACTGGGCGCAAGCTACGTGCCCGTAAACCACCACTCTGTAATCCGTGAACTGCGTGCATAGATATCTGGTGCTACTTACTTCCGGAATCCTGTCTAGAACTTGTAGAATTCATACCAGGCATAAGCATAGCGAACCAACACGCTATTAAGCAGGTGGTGATAAAGTTTTGGCTCATCATTGTATACAAAAACCAAGAGGGAAAAATAGGAATGGAAGACAGATCTGTTGTGAGGCAGGGATGGAGGCTTTCTGCCCTTCAACCTGTATACCGAAGAAACAATGAAGAAAATAGAAGAAAGAATGAAATGGTTCAAATGGCTCTGAGCACTATGGGAGTTAACATCTGAGGTCATCAGTCCCCTAGAAGTTATAACTACTTAAACCTAACTAACCTAAGGACATCACACACATCCATGCCCGAGGCAGGTTTCGAACCTGCGAACGTAGCGGTCGCGCGGTTCCAGACTGAAACGCCTAGAACCGCTTGGCCACACCGGCCGGCAAGAAAGAATGAGGAATGGGATAAACATGCAAGGTGTAAGAATATCGATGAGAGGATTCTCTTATTACATTGTGTCCTCACTGAAAGTGAAACAGAATTGCAGGCCTTGTTGGAAGGACTGAATTCTAATAATTACAGAAGATGGATTGAGAGTAAACCGAAGACAGGCTAAATCAATGAGAATTAGCAGAAATGAGATTATCGATACACTCAACGTAAAAACAGGTGACCACGAAGTAGACGAAGTTAAGACGTTCTGGAACCTAGGAAGCAAAACAAAATAGGTGTGTACAGCAATCTGGACCACCACCGCTGAAGTTCTCGCTGTATGGTGGTATAACATGCAATGTGTGGTTTTAATGAGCAATGAAAAGGGCGGAAATGATGTTTATGTTGGTGTGTGTATTTTCCATCTTCTGTGATACATTGTCAATGAATGGGATACTTGATATAAATTTGTTTTTCTCTTTTTCTCCTGTGGTGTAGTTTGCAGCTGGGTCATTCTTCACTTTATCTACGATTATGTCAACCTTGAAAACATGGTAATCACTGACTACTGCAACCTTTTTGGTTCAAATAGTTCTGAGCACTATGGGACTTAAATTCTGAGGTCAACAGTCCCCTAGAACTTAGAACTACTTAAACCTAACTAACCTAATGACATCACACATCCATGCCAGAGGCAGGATTCGAACCTGCGACCGTAGCAGTCGCTTGGTTCCAGACTGTAGCGCCTAGAACCGCTCAGCCACCCCGGCCGGCAACTGAAATCTTTTTCAATGTGTTTATTTCTTGTTGCATGTTTTCTTGGTTCAATGGTATTTTAGTTGCCCTGTGTAGCATTGACCTATATACTGCCTGTTTATGGATATGTGGATGACATGCGGTTGCAGGGATTGTGGTGTCGGTCATTGTGATTTTCCTATAAAGTTTTGTAACTGTTTTGTTTATGTAAGATATTTTCGACGTTTAAAGTGTACAGCAAGTTTTATGTGACGTTTAGTGCGTGAGAGACACTGTACAAATAGGCCATAAGAAAACTAAGTGCAAATTCTTCTAAATTTCGCCACTAACTTCACAAAAAGGTCGATAACCAACTAAAAATCACGTGTTTCTTACGTATTACAGTGAACTCAACGAAATGAAGCAGACTCTCACACATCAACAACATCATTTACAAATAGCATAATAGACACAAAAAACGCACTTGAAAATGGGAATAATTTCTCGTAACGCGTCGAGTGAAAAGTAAATAAAGAAAATAGTAACTGGTAGCAGAAGAATTGTTTATAAACAATCCTATTACATGTATAGCCTTTAGATTTGACCGATTTATCGTGTAACCAAAGTTTTTGCGATCAAATGGATGACCACACCCTTTTTTGTAATTTAGGGTCAACTGCCAATTTTCGCACCGTACAGCTAGCTTTCTAAATCGTTTTGCAATTTGTTTTGATCCTCTGATGACTTTACTAGTAGATAAACGACAGCGTCACTTGCAAACAACATAAGACGGCTATTCAGATTGTCTCCTATATCGTTTATATAGATGAGGAAAAGCAAAGAGCATGAAACACTACATTGAGAAACGCCAGCAATCACTTCTGTTTTGCCCGATGACTTTCTATCAGTTACTACGAACTGTGACCTCTCTGACAGGAAATCACGAATCCAGTCACATAACTGAGAAGATATTCCATAAGCACACAGTTTCACTACAAGCCCCTTGTGTGGTACAGAGTCAAAAAGCCTTCTGGAAATCTAAAAATACGGACGGAATTAATTTAAAATCCCTTGTCAATAGCAGTTAGCACTTCGTGTGAGTAAAGAGCTAGCTGCGTTTCGCAAAAACGATGTTTTCTAAATCCATGTGACTGTTTATCAATAGACAGTTTTCTTCGAGGTAATTTATAATGTTCGAACACACTATACGTTCCAAAACTCTACTGCATATCGACGTTAATTATATGGGCTTGTAATTCAGTGGATTACTCCTATTATCTTTCTTGAATATTTCCAGTCTTTGGGTATGGATCTTTTGTCGAGCGAACGGTTGTATGTGATTGTTAAGTGTGGAGCTATTCTATCAGCATACTCTGAAAGGAATCTAACTGGTATACAGTCTGAACCGGAAGACTTGCTTTTGTTAAGTGATTTAAGTTGCTTCACTACTCCGAGGATATCTACTGCTACGTTACTCATGTTGGCAGTTAATTTTGATTCTAAATTTGGAGTATTTACTCCCTCTTCTTTGCTGAAGGTATTTCAGAAGGCTGTGTTTAGTGACTCTGCTTTGGCAGCACTGCCGTCAGTAGTATTTACATTGCTGTCGCGCAGAGAAGGCATTGATTGTCTCTTACCGCTAGCATACTTTACATACAACCAGAATCTCTTCGGGTTTTCTGACAGGTTTCGAGACAAAGTTGCATTGTGGAAAGTATTATAAGGACACCGCATTTAAGTACGCGCTAAATATCGAGCTTGTGTAAAAGATTACTAATTTTGGAAATTTTGTGTTCGTTTGAATGTGGTATGCTTTTTCGTTGTTTCTGCAACAATATTCTGACCGTTTTGTGTACCAAGGGGATCAGCTCCTATGTTTATTTATTTGGTATAAATTTCTCAATTGCTGCCGATACTATTTCTCTGAATTCAAGCCACACCTGGTATACACTTACATTGTTAGTTTTGAACAAGTGGAGATTGTGTGTCAAGTGAATTTTTGTCTGCTTTTTGAATAGGATATTTTTCGTTAATTTTTGAACGAATTGGCAGTTATGATATTCAATATCGCTACGTCAACCCTATGTTCACTAATCCCTGTATCCGTTTTGATGCTCGTTATTAACTCAGGACTATTTGTTGCTAAGACCTCTCGTTCTGCACTGTCCAGCTTCCAAGTTCTCTCTGACATGTACTCGAGCGACCATTTCCTGTTTGCTAACAGTTTGTTGACGCTTGTCCTACCTACGTGTAAACCCAGGCCGACTGCAGGTTTTACTCCTCCCTACCGACCATCGACGTACATTTCCCCAGTTGTGATGACCAGGTAGAGTATCTTACGGACGTCATCCTTACCACACCAGAACGTTCCAGACCGTGCACTTCACCTTTACCACGCCGTGTTCCGGTACTTTGGTAGACTGAGGTGTGCCGCCACGTGAATCGCGCACAGAGATGTCCTCTCTGCGTTTTCAATCGTCGTCCTACGATGGCGAACTGTATTCGTTACAAACAGCTGCGTGCGCAGTGTCGTCACGTTCTTCACAATTATAGAAAAGCTAGCTAGATTGCATTTACTCGTTCTTTTAACAGTTTCACACCCTCTTTCGTCGTATGGGGCAACATCCTTGAGCTCTCTGAGACCAAGGTTCATTCCCCAATTTCCGGCATGACTGTAGCAGATGACGTCATTGTGGACCCTTTTGCTATTTCCAACACCTTAGGCCGCTATTCTATTAGGATTTCGAGCTCCACCCACTATTACCTCACCTTTCGTACTCGTACACGTGTGGAGGAACTTGGGTGATACCATTCTCCTTTCTGAATCATCAATACTACAAGGCCGCCTTTACTATGTGGGAACAAGTTCATTCTCTCAAAAAAAAAAAAAAAAAAAAAATAAATAAATAAATAAATAAAATAAATAAATAAATAAAAAATGTTCAAATGGTTCTAGGCACTATGGGACTTACCATCTGATCTGAGGTAATCAGTCCCCTACACTTAGAACTACTTAAACCAAACTAACCTAAGCACCTCACACACAGCCATGCCCGAGGCAGGATTCGAACCTGCGACCGTAGCAGCAGCTTGGTTCCAAACCAAAGCGCCTAGAACCGCTCAGCCACAGCGGCCGGCTGATCATCCTCTCACTTGATCTAGATGTTCAGCTGGATGATGATCACATTCAGAAGTTGCAGCTTCTTCCTCTTTATAGCAAACACTTTCTCATTCATATGTACAATCGCGTTTGGGCAGATGGCACGTTTTCCAGATGACACTACTCTGGATTTGTTCTGTCACCGAGAGTTTCTCGAATTTCGCACGCAATTTAGCGATAGCACTTTGGTGTACTGAGATGGGTCTAAGACTGACTGTGGAGTCGGGTGTACCTTCGTCATTGGCACCGAACATTTTCGGTATCGGCTTCCGGAACACTGTTCAGTATCTGCAGCACAGCTTTTCGACTCCTATCACGCCACCCACTACATCCGGCGACACAGGCTTTTTAATTTTGTCATATGCTCCAGTTCTCTCAGTTCCCTTCAGAGTCTCTGTGTGTTGTACACAGTCCTTACCTTAGTGGAATGGGTCCAAAAAAGCTTCTGCTCGTTCTTGAGGGAGCTGCTGTGATGTTGACATGAGACCTGACCACGTCGGTCTGACGGGAAATGAGGCAGCCGTGGCTATCCTAAGGATGCAGTCCTCCTAACTCCGCCTGCTGGCTCTTCCATTCCTTCCGATGATCTTCATTTTGTCGTCTGTCGGCAGATGATGTCACTTTGCCATTACTACTGGTCCTATCATCGCGGGAACGAGCTCCGGGGAATTAAACCTCTCACAACGGCTTGGCTGACCTCTACTCGGCCCTGTCATCGCGAGGAGATAATTTTAATTAGGTTACATAATGGGTACTGTCATTTTAGGCATTGCCATTTGAAACGTCCCCTTAGAAAAATTAATGAATTACTGTGCTGATAAACATCTTATATTATTTGATTTTCAAACAGCTGAGCAAAACTGAACGTACTCAGACATTCATTAAACTGACACACAATATTTTTAGCGCAACGAAATCTGACTTTCAATAAACCCTACAAAAGAATGGCCCTGACTAACATTAACCTATACCTTTCACAAATTACTTACCTCACAAAAATCTTCGTTACTCGAACTACTGCAATACAGCGAGCGCCACTACTGCCAGCTAAATAAAGATTCTAACTACTGAAGTCGCAAACTACTGATAGGCATAGTTAGCAAATGAAAGATTTTGATAGAGAACAAACAATGTATTTACCTTAATAGTGTTCAAAAGTCATAATACATATAGCAGTTCATGACATCCATTCTTACAAACGTACTGTTTCTGATGGACACACGTCCAGATCATCCGCTCTCAAAACTCCGCCATCTCTCTCCCCACATCCACCACTGCTGGCGGCTGACCTCCAACTGCGCAACGCTACTCGCTGTTAACATCCAGCTGCCCAACACTACAATAGCCATCAACAATGCAAACCAGCCACAGACTGCACGCAGCACAGCCAGTGATTTTCATACAGAGCGCTACGTGGCGTTACCAATAAAAAAACCTAAACAGCCTACTTACATAGCCTCCATGCTCCCCACAAAAAATTTTACAAATTGTTTTGGGCAGTGGCCAATGCAGATTTGAAAAATTTTTTCATAATTACAATAACAAAGAAATCAAAGGCACACACTTATTGATACAATGTTGGTCAAAAGCTAAAATTTTCTCACAGTCCATAAAGACAGTCCTGATCATTCATCACAGTAAAATTGCAGTGTTTTTTTTTCTCAAAGTCTGAGCAGTAAAAGAAAATGCACACGGAAGTTGTGGATTTCCATGCAGTCTTGAAGAAGTAGTGTTGTCCTTCCAACGGAAAGACAGTGCTGACTCTTGACATGCAGACAGGTAATGGGCCACAACAGAGCAAACCCACAGCAGAGTCAGTCGAAGTTGAAGAATATTGGTAGGTAGGTCATCACAGAGCAGACCACTGTAGTCCTGTTAGAGATTTCGGTATTGGTGGGCCACCAGAGGTGCAGACCCACTACAGTCCTTCTGGAAATAATGGTATTGGTGAGTCATCAAAGGTGTAGACCCACTGTAGTCCTTGTAGAGATGGCTAGCAGCCATCCGTTGCGACTGTGTGGGTGCACAATCACCATCGAAGAGTCTTGTGGACAATATAGCAAGTTCATGAACCACCACTTGCGCAATCACAAAAATTTTTTTGAAATGTCCTTAGAACCAGCAATGCTGTTATCCAGTCCCTTGCTGAATCATTAACACACGTGCAAACACTAACAGTCCTCTTTTTTTCACATATTGTGCATATACTATGACCAACAGAAATGTGTGCATTGAAATGTAAATTAATTTGAAGAACTGGTGTCTATACAATTATAAATTTACAACATAAGAATACAATTACAAAGGTACAAATTACATCATTAAAGAACATAACAATACAGATAACATTTTTGGTAATGCAGGCTTTACAAAAGAATCTAAATAACATATACATCAATGTTACAAGAATTATGACATAAGTAAATACATAAAAGGTCAGAATAACTTTCGAAACATCAACTTCACACGTGAGCCTTAAAACAAAACAGAATAAATAATGTCTAAACATCTTTACAAAGTAAATAACACATTATTAGAAAAATTCTACAACATATCTCTTATCAGATAAACACATAAAGACAGGAAGAACACATATACACAAGGTACACAGACACATAGTGGGATAACACAAAAGGAAAAGACAGGGTTTGTTTTACTGCAGTATTTTCCAAACAAAACTTCTCCCTTCATTCATCATTATTCCCAAAAAGTCCTATCTATACCTGTAGTCCCTAAACCCTACTGTTTTGTTCATATCCTCTTTAAAAATTCTTTTTTGGTCGAACCATTTTCTTATAGCTTCTCAACGCATTTCTTCCAATTCATCATAACTCGTTCTCTTATATAGCCTACCCCCTCTTAAGCTAACTTAAATCTGCTGAGCTCAGATGCTAAACTAAGGGACGAGGCAATGCACCAGCACAAAACAATTAACACAAACAGCAATGACAAAAAATGTAAATTGGCAAAGCAAGCAGCAATAAATACAAATTAGCAAAGTAAAAGCAACATTATCACTAATATGAGCCAATGTGCAGCAAAAAGAAAAATAAATCAGTAGCAAAACTGGCTTAATACAATGCAAAATTCAGTAGAACTATGCCTGGCAAACAGCAGTAGCAAATGCAATAAGTTATATCTAAACATGACAAAGCCCAAGAAGAAAAAATATTACACTAAAGATGGCCATGTCTAATACCTATGTCACATCTTAACACTAGAGTGATGCATCACTATAACTTACTCTAGCAGACAAGTTACCAAGTCACTGACAACAATTATGTATGCAATTCCTGTGAAGTGGAAATGTCTTTTTGTGCTCCCTCGTTTGTTGGAAGTAGATCATAAAATTATTATTTACTGGATCTGTAAGCATAAAATATCTATATTAGTACATCTATTAAATTTTATTTTAACCAATGCTGCAGTGCAGCTAGAAACTAGATATTAAACGAAATGAGCAATTATATACAAATCAATGTGTGCAACGTCATTCACTAAGCAAATGGCGTCTCCAAAGGCAGTGAAAAATCTTTCAACTAGACATAACAATGTTTCTCATAATTTCATTAGGCAATTTAGTAAATATCATAAATTAAGAGCTCCACAGTGTGATCATATGTTTTCAAGTTTGGGCGTGTCGTATTTGCGATGCTTTCTGCAAAGAAATGTCAATAGCGAGGATAATGGCCTCTTTTTTTTCTCCACTTGTGCCTCTGAAAGGCACACACTAATGGATTTTTTCCAGGCGACTGTCGCACAGCTGGGTGCTTACAGTGCATTGCGTCAAGGTGACCTACCTTCCTTACCGAAATATTTACGACATCAGTTTCCGCTACAGTGACAGTTTGATACAAATAAAATTTCACAGGTCGAAATAATTGCGTTACAAACAAAATCTTATAAATATAACAGTGTCCAAAAAATTTTCGCCGGCATTATGATACATTCACGCATTTACACACATTTCATAACTCTTAAAGTACGATTCTCGGTTTCCAACTTCCTTTTTCACAAGTCAGAGTCCCTAACCACCACTCATTATTCCTTATCTTATTACACATATACATATTCGTCAACACTTCTTCAATATTTCATCATAATAAATATGTAGCATAATCAAATTCCTCATATAGCATCAGCTTATTGATCATAAACATACCTCAACAGCATAATACACATTGTCATCGTAATAATAACATCATAAAAATTCATTCAAATCTCAAAAATGCCGTAGCTTTCTGCAATAATTTCAAAACCTAAAAAAATTCTCTGCTCATTTCAATAGTGGTATCTATCTCAATCGTACTTTAAAAATCGTGATCCCATACCAAATATATCATTCAGAGCTCTCATTGTATCACAATGGTTCCAAAAAATGTATGAACAGTTCACAAAGTACAGACAAACTACAATTTCATAAGTGTGAAGTTATCAGACTGTGTAATTGCGTAAACATGTGCCACTGATGTAGTAAAAAACATGTTTGTTTCTCTGTTAAATAATCAGATAGCTGTGTAATTCTGTGTTAGAGAAATACGGTGCCGATGTCGCTGAGTAAAGTTGTATAAGCAAATACCATATTAGCTAGGGCTCCTTGTGCTTGCCAAACATATGGTACACAAACTAAGCGTGTACTCTCCTGAGGATTAATGTAATTATACCCTCAGGTGTTACTGATAACAGCAATGGAATGAAATGTATCACAGAAAACTTTCTTTGTAATTCAAAAATCTTTAAAAATAAATGTTTTAAGTACAAAATTAATCATTCAAATACGTGTACTGACGCCCTAAATTGTGTGTCTTGTTGTAACATAATCTCTGTCATTATTTAAGGGTAAAAAATGTACCAAGGGTCGTAATTATCGTCGTCCGTTAGCAAAGTTCTGTGGAAGTCAATGTACTTACCTCGTAATAAACAAAAGCGTATAGAGATCATAGTTATTACGTACAGTACTGTGATCAAGAAAGTACTACACTGTAACGTATTGTCGTGCTACGAAAAAGGCTGTCTCATTGTAGCTATACCACAAAAGTTACTACTAAAACATGTTTAACTTTCCTGAAGAATTCGGAAAAACTGAGCAGATATAAAGCAGATACAGCACAAAAGCAACAATGTAAATTGTGTCACACATTAATAGCGTCGTGATATAATCGTGTAGCTGTCAAAGAAACCAAATGCTAAGCCAACTTTAATCCCACAGAAAGTACTTCAAATCCAGAATGTATTTTCAAGTAAACCAAAATGTTGCATTAAAATCTCATTACCAATACCTGTATATGTTCTAAATATGTAAGCCTTATAGTCGTTACGTAATCGAGCAACTAACAAGCAAGAATGTACACACACAATAACACTATGACGTCTGTTCACTATAACAATGCGTTCGTAATTACTGTCTAAATATGTTCCCTAGGTTCTAGACTGGATAGTTTATTTTAAAACAGTTACATGTTAACAGTTTCTAAGTCTGACAAAGCATACTAGTAACGTGAAGTGAAAAGTTTTATGGCAAAGACAAAGTTAAAAAGCAGATTATCTTTCAATAAACGGTTGTACATATGAAATGTGGTGCAATCTTTTACCCTTTCTAGTGAGCAGAGTTTCAACTTCAAAGCAATTATCATGTTGTATATGTCGGTAAGGAATGCTAAAATTTTTCTCAAGGTTAGCGTCTGTATTATTTTTCTCTGAGCCAGCCGGCGCACGTGGCTACCTGCGGTGCGAGTCATTGTCTGTCTCTCTGTTGGCGCGCGTCGTTATTGGGATTAGGAGAACTAACGTCTATAAATTCACCTTCCTGAGAGCGCCCTGCCCTCTTTGAATCCCACCAGTTCTGATGAAATTCAGGTCTGTCGTTATGATTATATCGTTTGTCGTCATGTTGGTAATTTCTGTAATTAATTTTTTGTCGGTCACGTGGTGGAGAACTTCTCCCTGAGTCGTAACTGCGTGGAGGATCGTTGTGTCTGAAGTTATTCTGTCTCCCTTGATAATAATTGTTTTGGTTCCCATATTGTCTGTTTCTATGGTTGTCTCTCTCACATTCATTACTATGGAAATGCGATCCTTCTCTGTAATTATTACTCTGCCAGCGGTTGTCATACGGGTGGTGTCTGTTTTGGTCACGATCTGTGTTGTAAGAATATCCTTGTCGTGTCCAGTTACTTCTATCATCGCGGAATTGTGATGGATGTGACCTATAATTGTTGTACTCCTGTTTTCGCGTTCCGCGATTGTCATTGTCAATTTCCAATTCTTGTCAGAGTCCCTGAAAAGCTTCAATGTCGTCTTTGCAACATCCTGCCAAAATAATATGTCGTAAATGTTCAGGCAACTTGATTAAGCAAATGCGGATGAGTTCTGAGGGGCTGTATGGGTTTGACCGGTACTGATTCTTGTGCAACATGTCTTCAAAATATTTCACAAGACTGGAAAATTCAGATTGTTCTTTCATAATTTCCGAAATGCCCTGTGTTATTATTTTGTGGCTTTTCCGTATTTCTAATTTCCTCTTCCCATGTTGGAGCGCGAGTGTCCTCTGAAATATGTAATACTTGTATTACTTGTGCCAACTGATCTTGTACTTCCCGGATTTCTCTTTTGTGTTGCATATTAATTTGATTCTGATTTTGTTTGAATTTCTTAATTTGTTCATACTCTTCTGTGTCAGTGAAGGCTACAGGTCATGTGTCATTCAGATCGTCATCCACCTTTGTAGATAAGTTAGTGAACTGACCCGAAAGTTCGGCTACTTTCTCCGATAGTGAATCTATTTCCTCAGTGTGTTTTCTGAACCAAGTTTCAGAGTGTCCATTTGTGTTGAAATCGTATCTACTGTGTCCTTTAAGTTTTCCTGAGTTTTTGGAAGTTGCGTAACCGAATCGGTGGATGCAACTGAGTCAATTTTAGCTTGCAAGGTCTCATGATTTTCATGAACAATAGTTTGCAGTTCTTTTATGGCTGCTTCGTGATTCTGTAATGTATTTTCATGCCGCGAAAAAATGGGTTGTAAATGCTCACAAATTTGTGTTTTTACGTCATTACATGCTTTTTGACATTTCGATTCGATTTTATGTAATTCAGTAGTTAAATCTTCACGTGTTTGTTCAAGCGTGGTGTCTAACTTTTGAAGATTTTGTTCCATTATGTCTAACTGTTGCTGTGTTTGTCTCTGGTGTAGTTCCATTGTGTCAAACTTTTGAAGATTTTGTTCCATTGTGTCTAATTTTTGAAGATTTTGTTCCATTGTGTCTAACTTTTGAATATTTTGTCCCATTTGTTTCTGATTTTGTTCAAGCGTTGTGTCTAACTTTTGTAGCCTTTATCACATTTGTTGCATTAACTGTAGTAACAATGCACTGGTGTCTGAAACATGTTCCTCAGTGCTATTCGGCAGTGCATTTGAACCGGCAATATTCGCATTTTGAAAAGCAGAAAATGTGTCTTGACTTATTTGAGAAAACGGTGAGAACGCAAAACCAGAATCTACAGTATTTGCAAGATTGTGCCCTGTCATTTCGGTTTCCCGAGGCGAGCTGTTGCGGACCGATCGATCGATAATGCTTCCCTGTTCACTAATTGTTTCACTGTCTACACCATTATTTGCAGCCAGCTCCATTTCCCTATGCACAATTACCAAATTACTACTTTGAACATTAGTTAATTCATTACACGGTGGCGCTAACACACAGCTTTCGTCTTCACTGTCATTTCGCAGTTTACTTTGGAGCCTAGTGTTACGTTTTTCACACGCCATTATTGTCACAATATTTCACACGATAACACAGAAAAGCACAATTTGAAGAGCAAAATAAGAAAACACATTGGAATAGCACTGAAAATAATGTCTCGTTAGTTGCAATCGCAGCTGCGAAATACTTGGTGCAAATCTACATACATGCCACAACTGTACAACAATGAAAAACTACAACTACAAAGGAAATTCTCTCTATAATTACGTGCTAGCAATAAACAATAGCTACACTAATTATACAAACTACAAGAAGAAATCAGAAGATTCCAGTGAGGTATCCTCGGCTAAGGGTCGGCATATGTAACGTCCCCTTAGAAAAATTATACATGACTGTGCTTAAACTGAAAAACAATATTTTTAGTGCAACGCAATCGGACTTTCAATAATCCCTACAAAAGAATGGCGCTGACTAACATTAACCTATACCTTTCACAAATCACTTACCTCACAAAAATCTTCGTTACTCAAGCTACTGCAATACAGCGAGCGCCACTACTGCCAGCTAAATAAAAGATTCTAACTACTGAAGTCACTAACTACTGATAGGCATAGTTAGCAAATAAAAGATTTTGATAGAGAACAAACAATGTAATTACCTTAATAGTTTTCAAAAGTCATAATATACACTCCTGGAAATGTAAAAAAGAACACATTGACACCGGTGTGTCAGACCCACCATACGTGCTCCGGACACTGCGAGAGGGCTGTACAAGCAATGATCACACGCACGCCACAGCGGACACACCAGGAACCGCGGTGTTGGCCGTCGAATGGCGCTAGCTGCGCAGCATTTGTGCATCGCCGCCGTCAGTGTCAGCCAGTTTGACGTGGCATACGGAGCTCCATCGCAGTCTTTAACACTGGTAGCATGCCGCGACAGCGTGGACGTGAACCGTATGTGCAGTTGACGGACTTTGAGCGAGGGCGTATAGTGGGCATGCGGGAGGCCGGGTGGACGTACCGCCGAATTGCTCAACACGTGGGGCGTGAGGTCTCCACAGTACATCGATGTTGTCGCCAGTGGTCGGCGGAAGGTGCACGTGCCCGTCGACCTGGGACCGGACCGCAGCGACGCACGGATGCACGCCAAGTCCGTAGGATCCTACGCAGTGCCGTAGGGGACCGCACCGCCACTTCCCAGCAAATTAGGGACACTGTTGCTCCTGGGGTATCGGCGAGGACCATTCGCAACCGTCTCCATGAAGCTGGGATACGGTCCCGCACACCGTTAGGCCGTCTTCCGCTCACGCCCCAACATCGTGCAGCCCGCCTCCAGTGGTGTCGCGACAGGCGTGAATGGAGGGACGAATGGAGACGTGTCGTCTTCAGCGATGAGAGTCGCTTCTGCCTTGGTGCCAATGATGGTCGTATGCGTGTTTGGCGCCGTGCAGGTGAGCGCCACAATCAGGTCTGCATACGACCGAGGCACACAGGGCCAACACCCGGCATCATGGTGTGGGCAGCGATCTCCTACACTGGCCGTACACCACTGGTGATCGTCGAGGGGACACTGAATAGTGCACGGTACATCCAAACCGTCATCGAACCCATCGTTCTACCATTCCTAGACCGGCAAGGGAACTTGCTGTTCCAACAGGACAATGCACGTCCGCATGTATCCCGTGCCACCCAACGTGCTCTAGAAGGTGTAAGTCAACTACCCTGGCCACCAAGATCTCCGGATCTGTCCCCCATTGAGCATGTTTGGGACTGGATGAAGCGTCGTCTCACGCGGTCTGCACTTCCAGCACGAACGCTGGTCCAACTGAGGCGCCAGGTGGAAATGGCATGGCAAGCCGTTCCACAGGACTACATCCAGCATCTCTACGATCGTCTCCATGGGAGAATAGCAGCCTGCATTGCTGCGAAAGGTGGATATACACTGTACTAGTGCCGACATTGTGCATGCTCTGTTGCCTGTGTCTATGTGCCTGTGGTTCTGTCAGTGTGATCATGTGATGTATCTGACCCCAGGAATGTGTCAATAAAGTTTCCCCTTCCTGGGACAATGAATTCACGGTGTTCTTATTTCAATTTCCAGGAGTGTATATAGCAGTTCATGACATCCATTCTTATAAATGTACTGTTTCTGATGGACACACGTCCAGATCATCCGCTCTCAAAACTCCGCCATTTGCCTCCCCACGTCCCACTGCTGGCGGCTGACCTCCAACAGCGCAACGCTACTCGCTGTTAACATCCAGCTGCCCAACACTACAATAGCCAACAACAATGCAAACCAGCCACAGACTGCACACAGCACAGCCAGTGATTTTCATACAGACCGCTACGTGGCGTTACCAATAAAAAAACATACTTACACATTTGTTATGTGGTAATTCCCACAACTTTGTGTTCATTGTAATCACTCCTTGACGGTTCGCTATTTCCTGAACCAATGCCTTTTCTTTTTTTTTAACTGCTTACCTTCCAGTGCATGTTTGTCATCTGAGTTATCGGCAGTTTTAGCGAACGACGCGCGGGCTGTCGATTGCGATTTACTTTGTATCCGTCGTACCAATGTGGCGAAGGAACTTTAATCTTCAGTTCGGGACCTCCGCTGACAAATGGTTCAAATGGCACCGAGCACTATGGGACTTAGCATCTGAGGTCATCAGTCCTCTAGAACTTAGAACTACTTAAACCTAACTAACCTAAGGACATCACACACATCCATGCTCGAGGTAGGATTCGAAACTGCGACGTAGTGGTCGAGCGGTTCCAGACTGAAGCGCCTAGAACCGCTCTGTCACAGCGGCCGGCCCTCCGCTGTCTCTACGGTGCATTTTGTGGACGTTTCTCGAAGAGGAAGTCCTGTTTCTTAGCTCTCTTACCTTCAGTTGATTGGGCTTAACGTGTAGAGTCGCTTTTAATTTTTGTTCGTATTATTGTTATGAGGTTATGACATGGACGCTTATGATATCTGTTGTTTTTGCGCCATAAAACAAACAACAAAATCCGCTTAGTGAGGCAACGCCATATGATCTCCTTGAGGCTTATCCATTCAGATAAATAATTAAAAATATAACTGGAATGTGTCCATCTGCGAAAATAAGACCTAACAAGATCTCCGACTGAAAGCGGTGTTCCTTTAGTAGTCTACCCTTCGGGCTGATCTGCTTCCGTTGATATGAAAATTGTATGTCATGAACTCCACCTTGAGACATTAACTCGAGATAAAATACACTTCAGTTAAATTCTGATTCTTCACTAACAATTTATTTTCCGTAGAATTATCACACTTAAATATAAATTTCGCATTGAGATAGGAACGTCGTAATATGAAGCAGTGCTTCATACACAACAAGTTGGGTCGTTTATTCACGCGGATATTAGGATGCTGAGGAAAACTTTCTGAGTTACAGAAAACATTGATTAAAAAAACTTCTGTATCTAGAGCAAATTTCCGCAACGTAGACGAGTTCACACGAAGGAACTGTGCCGGCATTTTAGGGAGGAAAAACAGAACGTAGTCTAGAACGGTGTGTGGTAAGTGGGGTGGTCGCCGGCTGCCCTATTAAGTATTCTGACGGCGTCCTGCGCCCATTGTCAATTCCTGCCTAGTTCGCAGGACGCGGTCCCCCATGAGAGCAGAGCGACTTGCCCGCTAACACGTTCAGACCCCAGCTTCCTACCAGGGGATTCACTTTTATTCAACCCTATACAGCATACAGCAAACGGGTGGTCACACGCCAATCGTGCCAGGCCCTTTCTCGAAAATGGTTCGTGCTAATCTTTACAGATGAAGTTTTTCCTAAGCAAAAATCGAAGGACGAATTGAATAGCGTGATTCACATTGTACGAAAACTTCAGAAAAAGTGATAAATACAGATTTTTAAATGGGAAACTAGTACAAAACAAGTAAGGGTGAACGGAGTTCTCACAGCTGAGGACTTTGTATTTGGAGTATTTTTGTGTGAGTAGTAGATTATATTCTCATCCAAAGATTTCGGCTCCAAGTAGTCGCGTTCCACTTGTAAGCTAACTACGCGACGCTTCTTATCTGAATGCACGCAAATGTGTCTTCAAAAACTGACCCAGAGTAAATGACCTATTCCACATATAGTTTAGACTTATGAAACGATTTGTGGCGCAGTATGACTGTCTTTCAGAAAAGAAAGAAACATGTTTAAGGACAGTTACTGTTTACTTTGCGCAACAGAAAGAATAGTGAACATAAGTGAATATTTAAGTGAATTCTATGATTACCATTTTATGATTACCTTTATTTAAAGAACATGTAGGTAATCCATCTTATAGGCGAGTTACGTGCAATGAGGACAACCTGCTCAGTCTGTTAACCTAACGCTTTCTATCTAGAAACGTGAAGCCTAAACATGGCTAGCAGTCACACTGAACATAATACGAAAATCAGGCAGCTCTCTTGGAATCGCCACATCGCAATTTATCTGCTGACCTGTGAGGCATGCAAAGAATGGCAAAAACATTCTGTTGACTGTAGTTCTTAAAATGTGTAAACAGACTGTAACAGTGCGTGACTAGCATTCCTGTTGAAGACAGAGAAGGTGTTACGGGCAATGCTGCAGTTATATGCAGATTACAATGTGCACACAATGTCACGAAGGAAATGGAATCCATAAACATGAATTTGTCAGTGGAACGGGAATATGAATAAACCTCAGAAGTTGCTATTCAGTTGGTAATTAGTTTGTCTGAAACATAATCATTCACACAACAAGGCATGTGATTGTGATCATGGAATCCACAAAACAAAGAATAGATCAACAAAAAAATTCTATATGCATTGAAAAATGCTGGAAAGATTTAACTAAGTGAGAGTGTGATGAGTTCAACAAGCCTATAATCCGGACTCATGATTGAAAATCCTATTCTGCACCATATTCCCGAAAATTAATCACCTTGCTGAACAACGAACCGTAATTTGAACTTAACAAATGCACGATAAAGTTCAGAAAATGCTGCAAACAGTATTATTCCAAGAGGCGTGATGTCAGCCGGAGTCTCACCAACGTTCATCTAACTCGTTGCCCGAGAATAACCAACAGAAATAAACTTCAATGCAGGTTCCTACATAACTCGTGCATAGCAGGGCGACAGCTCTTGGAACCGCCGGCAGGAAACCAATTCGTTGCCGCTACAACTCGCCAAAGTGTCTCACTGCAGATAGTCTTCCCCAGCTAATCAAAGACTGATGCTTTCAGTAATCGATCGATTCGTACAGAATATCTTTGTAGAATGCCTGCGATCCAGAATTCGTGGGAGAGAGAATATTTAGGAAATTTGTCACTGTGACAAGCGACTTTCACACTTAAAGTAATTTTTGTAGGATTAATCATGGGTCTAAAAACAAATATTAAAGATGGTTTATAAAATATTTCTTGTGTCTCGACTTTAATGAAGTTATTTATGCCACTTTAACGGAAAGAAATTGCATTGTTTTCCAATCAGAATCGAACTTACAAGCTTGAAATTATAAGGAAAGAACATATTTTCCTTTTTGATTTACAGTGATAGGTGTAGAAACGATTTACCGATTTGAACTAATCATGGTCGTCACCTTATTTTGGGCGTTTAGATTTTCTAAAACCAACTGCACAGCCGGCAGCTACCGGCTTGATTCCCGAAGTAGGCATATTAATTGTTGTAAGATACTGTAAATTTTAAATCGATGAAACTGAATTACTGGTGACCCTCGACTCGCGATCACGATTCTCCTCAAAGTACATTCGGGCACAATGGTGACATAATGTGGGGAAAGAGATAGTGCCGTTTGTAAAAATTTGTAAGCAAGAATAACACTCCTAAAAATAACATCATTTTTTATGTTAGAATAGCAAAAAAGTACGTTTACGTAAAACATCAGTTCGAAAGTAAACAAATGTAATGAATCAAATCTCTAAGCACATCTATAATTTCAATCGAACAGTTAAGTCAGTACGCTGCCACACGCAATTGTTCATAAAAGGCTATGAAGACAGTTTATACCGTGAAATACCCTCCAAGACAGTGAATACAACCTACTGACAACGCAATATGACAGTTGCATCGTAACAGGAGATGGCGAAGCATACATACAACGTGATGCCGGGTGTAACGCAACTGACAGCTGAACTTAGGTATGAACTGCAAACCACATAATATACAGCTTCGAAGTGTAATAAATCGCACCATATACGTTTGATTTGTGCGATGGAACATTTTTTTATCGTCTGTTACCTACATTGCCCAATAAACGGAAAACATTGTGCTTCTGTGGTGAATGCGATTGTTTGCAGTGGGATGGTCTCCGTTGCATGATGTCTCAGAGCTGCATCAGCGTCAATTTACTTCGATTCCTGAAAGTTTCTTACAGTAAATACAAAAACTATTTGGACACCTCTGTGCATTGTAACGCATGAGAAAATGGAACATAAGTGTAAGACGATCATTTCCCCATGAAACCATGTTTAAAGAGCCAAACATGGATGCAAATACACACGGTAGAATTGGTAATGCCAGTAAAAAGATGTAAGATAATGAAATCGTGAAATCGAAATGTATGGTGAAACTGGACACAATTTGCAAGAAAATTCGATATACAGTTAAGCATTGGTGGCCGTGGGCAACCATCGAACTGGAATGCCTAACGTCACCTTCAACAATATTTCACAATTGCTAAATAACATTACATATCTCTCCAAAACAGAGTCGCGGATGGGAGAAGTTGTTTTTAAGTTACTTGAATTTACAGATGGCTAACACAGAGACGGATTCCAATCACCATATGTTCTGAAGCAGCTGACGATAATAAAGACCCAATATTCTGCACGTGAAGTTCACATGTAAAAGACAACGCGAACAGTATGTGATTTTACCTAACTTGAATATTACCACGGATCCCAACAATATTAACGCGGCTGAAACGGTCGCTGCTTGCTGCAATCTCACCATCACACCAATGTTTGCTGGTCGAACGTGTCCATATCAAACACTGGACAAATGTCTGAAGTACTGCTTGCTACTGTGTGCTGGTTATACCAAAGGACGAGACGGGAATCGGTGACGACAGACGAGGCGAGTGTGTGCCTTTGTGTTTCAAAGCACGATGGAACTGAAAACGAACCCTGTCGTTGCGTTCTTTTTGGCTGGCTCCGGTCAAAGCTATTGCCTCGCGGTAAGATAAACAAGCAACTTCTTGTTTTGGAAAGATGAGTCGCTCTCGCGGACAGATGCGACTCAGGGCAGACGAGCTATGAATCAACAAGTGACTTTCGCCGAGCGTGGTGCAGTTCTGCAACATATCAAAGGCACTCGCTGCCAAACGGCAGCTCTCCAGGCTTCACTAACGTGTTTGAAACACCCATCATATCGAAAAAAATTTTAGATAAAATTTTGTTTTGAGGATTTCATTGAGTATAGCTAAGACGTACTGCTTTTCCACTCGAATTTCTGTAGTTGGATTAGTTTCCTTTCGTTTCTGTCAAAACAGATGCAACACGAAGCTGAAAATTTAATTACTCTTTAATTAAACCCATTGCACCCAAGAGAAAAAAAGGCTTGGCTTTCGGGAGGAAGGGATTCCACAGTAGACATTGTACACACTCAAGCACTCCGTCGTCAGGCCACAAGTGGCCCATCTGACCATCCGACCGCCGTGTCATCCTCATTGTGGATGCGGATAGGAGGGTCGTGTGGTCAACACACCACTCTCCCGGTCGTTATGGTGGTTTTCTGTGACCAGAGCCGCTACTATTCTGTCGAGTAGCTCCTCAATTGGCACCACGAGGCTGAGTGCACCCCGTAAAATGACAACAGCGCATGGCGGCCCGGATGGTTACCTATCAAAGTGCTGGCTACGACTGACAACGCTTAAATTCGGTGATCTGGCGGAAACCGGTGTATCCACTGCGGCAAGACCGTTGTCCACAGTAGACACTGGATATACCGGCTGTCTACATTTACATGACTCTTCTACAGTTCACAGTTAAGTGCCTGGCCGAGGGCTCATCGAACCACTTTCACATCAATACAGAGTGATTATAATTAAAGTTTCCAAACGCTGTAGGAATAACAACATTGGTCAGAATGACGTTAAATTGCAACGGAATATTATCGGAGAAGGGGAAAAACGTATGGCAGAAGAAAAATAAAAAAAGCATTCCATCTTCAGGCCACAAGTGACCCATCGGGACCATCCGACCGCCACGTCATCCTCAGTTGAGGATGCGGATAGGAGGGGCGTGTGGTCAGCACACCGCTCTCCCGGTCGTTACGATGGTTTTCTTTGACCGGAACCGCTACTATTCGGTCGAGTAGCTCCTCAATTGGCATCACGAGGCTGAGTGCACCCCGAAAAATGGCAACAGGGCATGGTCACACATCCAAGTGCCGGCCACACCCAACAGCGCTTAACTTCGGTGATCTCACGGGAACCGGTGTATCCACTGCGGCAAGGCCGTTGCCAGAAGAAAAATAATAGTGTGAAAATTGATCAATAGATGTCGCTGTATGTGTACGTAAAAGAAAAAAAATGGCTCTTAGCACTATGGGACTCAACTGCTGAGGTCATTAGTCCCCTAGAACTTAGAACTAGTTAAACCTAACTAACCTAAGGACATCACAAACATCCATGCCCGAGGCAGGATTCGAACCTGCGACCGTAGCGGTCTTGCGGTTCCAGACTGCAGCGCCTGTAACCGCACGGCCACTTCGGCCGGCGTAAAAGAAAACACTTGCATGCGCGCAACCCACACAAATTGGTATAAACAACGCGGATACGCGGCTTTTCCTCTTGTCGCGTCTGTGACGTTCGCCATGATTGTCTAAATGCAGGATCGCGCTCTGTTGTAAATGTGTATTACAAGAATGATGACTGTGCACACATCGCTCTGCAGACGTTCCGAACACTGAAGGGTTTAAAAAAGGTGTTGTCCGATGACTGCTGTGGGTCAGGAGAAAATGATTCGGATATTCGAAAAGATGGGTTCTTTTAGTGTGCAACCTGCTTTAAAGTGGAAACGAATTGATTCGACGTCAGTGGAAGCAGTGGCCACAGCAGTGCAGAAAGAGACGAGTGGTGGTGTGCAAACGTGTAGTGCACGGAGAATTGCCCGAACACTGGACGGACCCACGAGCAGGGTGCGTAAAATCCTACGAAAGATCCTTCTTTTCTATCCATTCAAAGTTACTAGTGTGCACTAGTTGCTTCCTGTTGACCTACCAACATGAGAGACCTCTGACTTAAAATTTCTTTCTCGCATGGAAGTGGACAATGTTTGGCCGTGGAAGATTTTGTGGACAGACGAAGCCCACTTCCATATGACAGGATCTGTCTATACACAGAATTGTTGATTATGGGCAACGGAAAACTCACACGCAAATCAACCAGTACCACTTCACTGTGAAAATGTCACTATGTGGTGCGGGTTTACGGCATCATTTATTATAGGGCCATATTTTTTGGAAGAGACATGTGCTTCTGGTCCTGTTACTTGTACCGTCATTCCAGCTCTCCAACACTGTAGATTCGTGGATGGGATCATTTTCATGCAAGATGGCGCAGCTGCACACATTGCAAATTCAGTTAAGCAGCTGCTGAAGCACCATTTGGGAAATGCTAGAATTATCAGCCGCCATTTCCCTACAGCCTGGTCGTCCCCATCACCTGATCTTAATCCGTGTGACTTCTGGCTGTGGGGCTATCTGAAAGATGAGTTCGGCGTTCCGATTGCAAACTTAGTTGCCTTGAAGGCACGTATTGCGCAACACATTCCGAACGTGACCCTGGAAACATTTCGATCAGTTATAGAACAGGCTGTTTCTCAATTTAATTTTGTTGCAGAAAACGTTGGACAGCATATTGAACATGTTTTGCGCCAGTCATACGGAAATTAATAATCCGATTTGATTTTGATTGATATTTTTCATGCGTTTTCTGCCTCAGGACAATTAAAAACCGATGTGAGTTATGCTTTCTATGCGTTTTTTGGCCCCAGGACAGTTAAAAACCGATTTTTCCCATTCGATGTGATATGACCTTGCATGGTGGAAGGGCTTACGTAACTAACATTATCACATCTGTACACCCGTGCACACTGAGCAGTACAGTTTGTTTAACGTCAAACGTACACCTTAGGCATTGCTCTATTATTCCTTTTCCATTTGTAGTCAACCACTATTAAATAATGATGCTTACAGCGCCATCTATTGCTGCATTTTGTAATTATTTATTTTTATTCAGCCATACGTTTTTCCCCTTCTCTGATAATACTCCGTTGCAATTTGACTTCATTCTGACCAGTGGTGTTATTTCTACAGCGGTTTGAAAGTTTAACTTTAATTATAATCATCCTGTATCCTTCGTACTTTCTCGAACTGCGGGCGCAAAAAAAAAAGAACACTTAAATTTTCCCTTGCGAGCTATGAGTTCTCATATTTTGTTACAGAGACCATTTCTTCCTAAGTAAGTGGGCGCCAACAAAATATTTTCGCATTCGGAGGAGAAAGTTGGTGACTGAAAACTCGTGCAAGAACCCACCACGACGAAAAACGCCTTTGTTTTAATAATCCCCACCCCCTTCCCATATCATATCCGTGACACTCTCTCTCCTATTTCACTATAGCAGAAAACGCTCCACAGTTGTTTTTGAACTTTTTCGATATCTTCCGTCAATCCTATGTGATACGGATCCATTACCCCTAAGCAGTGCTCCGGATTATGTCGGAAAAGTGCAGTGCAGTGTTGCATTTTCTAAGTGTTCTGTAAATGAAACGCAGTCTTCGTTCCTCTTTCCCCAGTACATTATTTACATAATCGTTTCCATCCAGGTTACTCGAAATAGTAACCCATAAGTATTTGGTTTAAGCGACAGCCTGTACATTTGTGTGATTCATCGAGTAAGCGAAATTCGACAGATTCCTTTAGTGATCGTTTGGATGACCTCACATTTGTCATTATATATATATATATATATATATATATATATATATATATATATATATATATATATATATATATTCGACTCTGACCTTTCCCACAACAGAGGGCCTTATCTAAATCATTTTGAAATTGCTTTTGATCTTCTGATGTGTTCTCTGAACGGTAAATGAGAGTATCATCTGCAAACTATCTAAGAGGGCTTCTCAGATTCTTTATACAGGAAAAGCAGAGGACTAGAGAACGCCACACACTTCTTACTCGAGGACACTAAATCACTTCAGGCAAATGCAGGGATGGTTCCTTTGAAAGGTGACGGCCGTTTTCCTTCCCCATCCATCCCTCAGCCGATGGGACCTATGACCTTGCTATTTGGTCCCTCAATCACTCAACCAAACAACTCGATGGCTATCTTTTAGCACCTGTGGCCAGTTTGTACAAATCGCCCGTGGAAATTTAAGAACGTTGGATTCAAACAAAATCTGTTATAATAAGACAAAATTTAAGTTCAGCCGTCATAACGATATTGACTCCTCTCTATAACAAAAATAAAATTGTCGTGTTACCTGTTCACCACAGTAAGAGCTCACCGCTCTCCCATAAAGAGCCCCAAATCTGCATTGCGACTACCGCATGCCACATCTTAAATTGAAACATTTTGGACAAATATAAAAATTTTGATGCAAAAAATATTATCACTTTTGAGCTAAAAATGCATTTCCTTCATTCAATCATATCATGTTCGGTTGGCATAAAACATCGATACTGAATTTACTAAGTATTGGGATCATTTGTAACCCAAAATGCGCCACATGCTCTAAAATATAAATCTGGAAAATCATTATGGTTCAAAAAAATGGTTCAAATGGCTCTGAGCACTATGGGACTCAACTGCTGTGGTCATAAGTCCCCTAGAACTTAGAACTACTTAAACCTAACTAACCTAAGGACATCACACACAACCATGCCCGAGGCAGGATTCGAACCTGCGACCGTAGCGGTCGTGCGGTTCCAGACTGTAGCGCCTTTAACCGCCCGGCCACTCCGGCCGGCAAAATCATTATGGCGTACGTCATTTGCAGTACCTTTCAAACACCCAACTATAAACTTTTAAGTTCGCAATAGTGCCGTAAGAGATTATAAAAATGTTTCCGGCGTATTTGCGTAAAAATTACGATATAAACAGAAAGCAATACTCAAAAGAGCCGTTTTTCATTTTGGGTAGAACCGAAGTGATTGATTTGCTCTGCGCATTGGAAAGATTATCTTGCTTAGTGCAGATTGGCGCTTTTGTACGTGACACGTCTTCGCTATAGGTTTTTAAGTACACATAGCTGATGGGGAGTCGTGCAAGGTGTAATGTTTTATCTGTGTGTTGATGGAAAACAGTTAGTGTTAAAACCAATGGAAGGCAGTCTTTCTACATCTACATAAATACTCTACAAGCCAACGTACGTTTTGTGGCGGAGGGTACCCCGTATCACTAATAGTCATTTCCTTTCCTGTTCCACTCTCAAATAGAGCGAAGGAAAAAGGACTATGTATATGCCCGGTATGAGCCCTAATTTCTCGACCCCTGACCGGCCGCGGTGGTCTAGCGGTTCTAGGCGCTCAGTCCGGAACCGCGCGAACGCTACGGTCGCAGGTTCGAATCCTGCCTCGGGCATGGATGTGTGTGATGTCCTTAGGTTACTTAGGTTTAAGTAGTTCTAAGTTCTAGGGGACTTATGACCACAGATGTTGAGTCCCATAGTGCTCAGAGCCATTTTTTTTTCGAACCTTATCTTATTGGTCCTTAGGTGCAATGTATGTTTGCGGTAGTAGACTCGTTCGGCGGTTAGCTTCAAATACCAGGTCTCTAAATTTTCTTTATAGTTTCACTCGAAAGGAACGTCGCCTTCCCCCCGCGGATTCCAATTTCAGTTCCCGAAGACTCTCCGTAACACTTACGTTACCTATCGTTAACAATTCTGACAGCCCCCTCTGAATTGCTCCGATGTCTTCCTTCAATCCGACCTGGTACAGGTCCCAAACACTCAAGTATAGGTCACACCAGCACCATACCTGCGGTCTCCTTTACATGTGAACCACTCTTCCCTAAAATTTTCCCAATAAACCGAAGTCGACCATTCGCCTTCCCTACCACAGTTTTCACATGCTTGTTCCATTTCGTATCGCTTCGCAACTTTACTCTGAAAGGTATGTGCTAAGGTCTGATCAGGGTAGATCCAGAAAATAAAGTCGGTAGTTGCCAACCAAAAGGTGGAATGAGTGTAATATCTTTGAGTAGGAGGATCTTTGATGGTTACGAGAGCCGGCTGCCCGTAGTAAAAAAACCGGGGAGTCGCAGGTAGATGCCCGGAGGAAGCAGACGTGTGCAGACAGCTTTAAGGTAGCAGTCGCGCTTGCTGTGCAGTTACCCTAAGAAAATTTTAGCATATAAATGAGAGAAGATATAATGATTTCAAATTGGTTTTTGTTAGCTAATGTTCAGAGTTAGGATTTGTATGTCCAAGATTCGACTCAGTAAGCGTTTTGTAAAATATTTTGTAAGAGTGATTCGTGCTACAAAAATGTTGGAAATGGTAGGTTTGTGTATGACTTAAAATTTTAACAGTATGTATATTGAGATCAACATTGTGTTTAAATCTAACAGCCTGAATCATAATCCACATCCTTCGCTTGTATCGAATATGAAAATGAGTAGTAAAGTAAAGTTACCCACCAATGAAAGAACGTAAAGAAAATGAGGCCTCTATGCGTTATATATGTGCAGTTCATGGTTTGAAATCGATTTTGGTATAACTAACGTTATCAGAGCAAAGTTATTTCAAATAACTAGTTTTATGCCATTGCACAACTGGCATTATTCAAGTAAAGACATAATTTCATCAAGTAAACATCAGGGCCAGAAGTTAATTTTCCAGTACCATCTTAATGCCATGGCACAAACGGCATTATTCTCTTAAACTTGATTGCTGAGTCAAATACATGTTGCATTTCTGGCAAAATGGAGGAGTGCAAGAAACAAGTTCACAGACGCAGTCAGATGCAGGTTTGTTGAATAATTAAGTTAGAACAATCTTACCGTTGATACTTTCACAAATAAAAAAAGGATACAATTTTGGTCAGATACTTTCAAAACCCATATATTTAAACGACTTGACTGTGTCAAGGAGGACACTAATAATACTGTAACAGAACATTACAGGTTTGTACTCCCTACTCATCTGTATTAACTTACATTTTTCCACATTTATAACTAGCTGCCATTCATCACACCAACTAGACATTTTGTCTAAATCGTCTTGTATTTTCCTACAGTCGCTCAACTTCGCCACCTTATCGTACACCACATCATCAGCAAACAATGGAACCCTGTTGCCCACCCTATCCGCCAAATTATTTATGTATAGAGAGAACAACAGCGGTCCTTTCACACTTCCCAGGGGCACTCCAGACGGTACCCTTGTCTCTCATGAACACACGCCGTCGAAGACTACATACTGGGTTCTATTACTTAAGCTTTCTTCGAGCTACTCACATACCTGTGAAGTTATTCCATATGCTCATACCTTCGTTAATAGCCTGAAATGGAGCACCATATCAAATGCTTTCCAGAAATCTAGAAATACGGAATCTGTCTGTTGCTCTTCATCCATAGTTCGCAGTATATCATGTGAGAAAAGGGCAAACTGAGTTTGGCACGTGCGATGCTTCCTAAAACCAAGCTGATTCGTGGATATAAGCTTCTCAGTCTCACTGCGGAGAGGTCTGAGATTTAACTCTATACGCAATCATACGACCACCATTCACGAGGCACTGCACCAAAGGCTGAGAGTTAGCTAAACACATAAGTCTGATGAACAGGACCCCTAACCTACTTGAAAGGTTCCTACTCCTTTTTGAATTCAAGCTGTGTAAAAAACTGGTATGACTCCAGTGAAGAATGTGCTGAAATTATTCCCCTTTTTGTACACAATTTTGACACATAAATGGAAATTAACGCGATTTGACTGCTCTTTTGTTGATATGCTCGTGAGTATGAAACACGCGACGAGAAATATAAGACGAGTTTAAACAAATAAATACATTTGATGGCAAAACATCACGATCAGCACGCACTGACCTCCTGATACGCTCTGAAAGTGTATTTGTATCCACTTTCACAAAGGATACGCCCAATAAGGATATGAAGCTCACTTTTTATGGTGTAACACCTACTTGAAGTTAACATTATTAACAGTAATCACTTTGAACATATTCAGGATCGACAGGAATTCCCAGATTACAAGAAACATAGATCTGTCTTGTACTCGGTGTAAAAATACATGTGAAGGATTGTAAATATTTCTGCTTGTGGTAGCTTATCCGAAAATGATTCTGCTGAAGGCAGAACATGTTTAATGAATAATGGTCTAATCGGCTACCTATTTAAGTAAGAGTACATGAGCACATGAGAGCAGCAAAGGAAAACGGAATCATTTTCCGAAACGGCTATGGCGTCGGATAAATAGAGAAATGTAGAATAACTTTGTATTATTCATTAAACAAGTGAGAAATTATAGTAACAAGGTTACATTTGTTCTTTAGCGGACCACGCAGAGTACAGTTCCCAACGCAACTGAATCAGAACAAAAAAGGAACCTCCAATTATCTTAAACTCTCGTAGTAATATTAAATATTTGAAATAGTAACGTATGCTGTGACCTACATTGAAGTATGAATAAGTGAAATACCGATATTTATCCTAGAACATGGAACAAATCCTCTTACTTCGTGCAGCGGATTTAACCTCGTACACAAGGAAGGTACATCTATGCAGCAGGAAACTCGACGAATGAAATACTATGCCAATGCACGCTTGTAAACAAGGACCTCACCTAAATTCCTGCATGTTTCAGCACACAGGCTATCGGAAGGGAATACTAGAATCTTCGAATAAGAGCAGGTAGCGTCCTCGTGATGCATCTAATCCCAACGATCACAAGAAACACAGGTGTGCTTTGTCTTGAAGTGTACACAGGCAAATTGGTCAAAACTTTGCCGCGCTGACATCGGAGTGATCACATATCTATCCGCCAAAGTCTAGCGTATATATCTACTTTCCAAAGACTGTGGCATTCGTAACAGACGAAATGCGTGCATAGCATGTCTTTGCACCTCGTCAATGAATAATAACTCGCGTAAAGATAAGTGATTTGAAAGACAGCTTCAATAGTCTCGCAACACTTTTCAGAAAGAGCTTACACTGGACGACAGGTATTCTTATGATTTATAAATCCATCGAGATTCCTGACTCTTGCAGACAACATGATTACGTTGTTGCTTTGCTTACAAAACGTGAGGGAAAACCTTATTTTAAATTGTACCAGCCATAGTCGAATGGTGCACATGTAACTTTACCGTTTTCATTTACAATTCCTTTGGCCAGTTCCAGTCTCATTAAGTGTACACACTTTAAGATTTTGTAAGATCATCTCTTCTTAAAATAGATTTTATTTAAAATGGAGAAAAAGGCAAACGGAATTTTGCTCCACTAACATTTATTAATAAAGAACGAATTACAGTTTTATCAGGTAACAGTTGAGTCGGGTCGGCAAGAGAGTACAGCAAGAAGCCAGAGCTTGGATACTAAAGATCTGATCAGTGTACTGAATGTTATGTTGTGATGTTAGGAAGGAAATGGTAAATCGAGGTCTCGCCACTCGTGTTAGGAATGAAGCAAGTTACAGTAGTTAGTGGCTTAGTGTAGTACATCGGTATAGAGAAAGATGTGCTTAAATAGTAGTGTAACCATGTTGTCCCAGTACGGGAGTCATTTTTCAACGGAAATGTCACATAAGCTGTAGTTTTTGATAATACACACTCATTGCCACAGAATTAGTGTAGTTGGTCTTACGCAAGGAAGACAGTGGTTACTGTGTGTTTTGCAGACCGTAATGACGGTGCAAGTAGCCAGATGTGTGTCTAATCTTTGTACCCGGCCAGCCCCTGTATAGTCACACATTAGCAGCTATTCATTCTCCGTGAGCATTTATTTTACCTCAAAAGTGCAGTGCATCATGTCTACGTCTTTGATGGCTGACATCGGAAAAAATAAATCATGAGAGGTGAGACCTTTCGGGATTTCTATGATACAATATTCACAGGCACAGGATTATTACCTCCGAATGTATGCTTGGACTGGAATCGTGAAAGCCCACAGTCCTTTTAGATTTAAGACAATATACACTCCTGGAAATGGAAAAAAGAACACATTGACACCGGTGTGTCAGACCCACCATACTTGCTCCGGACACTGCGAGAGGGCTGTACAAGCAATGATCACACGCACGGCACAGCGGACACACCAGGAACCGCGGTGTTGGCCGTCGAATGGCGCTAGCTGCGCAGCATTTGTGCACCGCCGCCGTCAGTGTCAGCCAGTTTGCCGTGGCATACGGAGCTCCATCGCAGTCTTTAACACTGGTAGCATGCCGCGACAGCGTGGACGTGAACCGTATGTGCAGTTGACGGACTTTGAGCGAGGGCGTATAGTGGGCATGCGGGAGGCCGGGTGGACGTACCGCCGAATTGCTCAACAAGTGGGGCGTGAGGTCTCCACAGTACATCGATGTTGTCGCCAGTGGTCGGCGGAAGGTGCACGTGCCCGTCGACCTGGGACCGGACCGCAGCGACGCACGGATGCACGCCAGGACCGTAGGATCCTACGCAGTGCCGTAGGGGACCGCACCGCCACTTCCCAGCAAATTAGGGACACTGTTGCTCCTGGGGTATCGGCGAGGGCCATTAGCAACCGTCTCCATGAAGCTGGGCTACGGTCCCGCACACCGTTAGGCCGTCTTCCGCTCACGCCCCAACATCGTGCAGCCCGCCTCCAGTGGTGTCGCGACAGGCATGAATGGAGGGACGAATGGAGATGTGTCGTCTTCAGCGATGAGAGTCGCTTCTGCCTTGGTGCCAATGATGGTCGTATGCGTGTTTGTCGCCGTGCAGGTGAGCGCCACAATCAGGACTGCATACGACCGAGGCACACAGGGCCAACACCCGGCATCATGGTGTGGGGAGCGATCTCCTACACTGGCCGTACACCACTGGTGATCGTCGAGGGGACACTGAATAGTGCACGGTACATCCAAACCGTCATCGAACCCATCGTTCTACCATTCCTAGACCGGCAAGGGAACTTGCTGTTCCAACAGGACAATGCACGTCCGCATGTATCCCGTGCCACCCAACGTGCTCTAGAAGGTGTAAGTCAACTACCCTGGCCAGCAAGATCTCCGGATCTGTCCCCCATTGAGCATGTTTGGGACTGGATGAAGCGTCGTCTCACGCGGTCTGCACGTCCAGCACGAACGCTGGTCCAACTGAGGCGCCAGGTGGAAATGGCATGGCAAGCCGTTCCACAGGACTACATCCAGCATCTGTACGATCGTCTCCATGGGAGAATAGCAGCCTGCATTGCTGCGAAAGGTGGACGTACACTGTACTAGTGCCGACATTGTGCATGCTCTGTTGCCTGTGTCTATGTGCCTGTGGTTCTGTCAGTGTGATCATGTGATGTATCTGACCCCAGGAATGTGTCAATAAAGTTTCCCCTTCCTGGGACAATGAATTCACGGTGTTCTTATTTCAATTTCCAGGAGTGTAGAATTATGACAGCTCCATGAAATCTAAATCTGAAATCGGTATTGTACAGTCTATATTGGCGGACATAACCAAAGTTTCTTTGGTTGCTGTTCCATTTTCTCTTACGTATCCGCAACCCTAGCCCCTGTATAGTCACACTTGAGCAGCTATTTCTTCTCCGTGAGCATGAAATAGGAGATGTGACACTGCGTGAAGAGTTTGACAGAGCACTGAAAGACCTAAGTCGAAACATGGCCACGAGAGTAGATATTCCAATAGAACTACTGACAGCCTTGGGAGAGCCAAGCCTAAGAAAACTCTACCATCTAGTGAGCAAGATGTGTGAGACAGGCGAAATACCCTCAGACTTCAAGAAGAATATAATAATTTCAATACCAAAGGAAGCAGGTGTTGACAGATGTTAAAACTACCGAACTATCAGTTTAATAAGCCCCGACTGCAAAATACTAACACGAATGTTTTACAGACGAATGGAAAAACTGGTAGAAGCCGGCCTCGGGGAAGATCACTTTGGATTCCGTAGAAATGTTGGAACACGTGAGGCAATACTAACTCTACGACTTATCTTAGAAAATAGATTAAAAACTTTGAGGTTCGCCGATGACATTGTAATTCTGTCAGAGACACCGAAGGACCTGGAAGAGCAGCTGAACGGAATGGACAATGTCTTGAAAGGAGGATATAAGACGAACATCAACAGAAGCAAAACGAGGATAATGGAATGTAGTCAAATTAAATCGGGTGATGCTGCGGGAATTAGATTAGGAAATGAGAGGCTTAAAGTAGTAAATGAGTTTTGCTATTTGGGGTGTAAAATAACTGATGATGGTCGAAGTAGAGAGGATATAAAATGTAAAAAAAAAAAAAATGGTTCAAATGGCTCTGAGCACTATGGGACTTAACTTCTAAGGTCATCAGTCCCCTAGAACTTAGAACTACTTAAACCTAATTAACCTAAGGACATCACACACAGCCATGCCCGAGGCAGGATTCGAACCTGCGACCGTAGCGGTCGCGCGGTTCCAGACTGTAGCGCCTAGAACCGCTCGGCCACCCCGGCCGGCTTATAAAATGTAGACTGGGAATGGCAAGGAAAGCGTTTCTGAAGAAGAGAAATTTGTTAACATCGAGTATAGATTTAAGTGTCAGGAAGTCGCTTCCGAAAGTATCTGTGTGGAGTGTAGCTATGAATGGAAGTGAAAAGGCCGCGCGGGATTAGCTGAGCGGTCTATGGGGCTGCAGTCATGGACTGTGCGGCTGGTCCTAGTGGAGGTGCGAGTCCTCCCTCGGGCATGGGTTTGTGTGTTTGGCCTTAGCATAATTTAGGTTAAGTAGTGTATAAGCTTAGGGACTGATGACCATAGCAGTTAAGTCCCATAAGATTTCACACACATTTGAACATTTTTTAAAGTGAAAAGTGGGCGAAAAATTGTTTAGACAAGAAGAGAATAGAAGCTTTCGAAATGTGGTCATACAGACGAATGCTGAAGATTAGATGGGTCGATCACATAACTAATGAGGCGAAATAGAATAGAATTGGAGAGAAGAGAAATTTGTAGCACAACTTGACTTGAGGTAGGGCATATTCTGAGGCATCAAGGGATCACCAATTTAGTATTGGAGGGCAGCGTGGAGGGTAAAAATCGTAGAAGGAGACCAAGAGATGAATACACTAAACAGATTCAGAAGGATGTAGGTTGCAGTAGGTACTGGGAGATGAAGAAGCTTGCACAGGATAGAGTAGCATGGAGGGATGCATCACACCAGTCTCTGGACTGAAGACCACAACAACAACATCTGCAACCAACACCTGCTTTGTAGCTGAATGAAGATTTCAAATATACTCTTGCGGATGTGATCAGGCGCAGAAAAAAGTATGAACTGATTCTATATGACACGTATGCTTGTGATAATCACATGTCGTAGCCACAGTGGACCATACTGAAAAGAGTAATCTTTTGTTAGTCCATTGTACCTTCCAGAGCGACGAGATCACCCAGGGAATGCCAAGAAAGCTTTCCCCAGACCATACCACACCCTTCTCCGGCTTAGAACCTTCCGACAGTTGTAACAGGGTGTTTCCTTTCAGATGTTTTACTCAGATGGAGCATAAAACGTGATTCATCTGAAAAGGCCACCTGAAATTTCCAGCCTCCGTTGCTGATGAATAGTAGTCAGCTTGCTGCTGAGGACAACACGCAGCAACGTTGCTGAACGTTCGTTGAGGGGATACTGTTGCCATGCATTATATTCTTTAACCACGTCGGCACGCAAACGGTTTACGGACTTACCCGTTTTGGAAGTTCTTCCACCTTTGGCCCTTTTGGACGTCAGATAAAGGGCTGCATTTCTGGATTACAACAGCGGCTGCACTGTTTTCTGCGTCCCGGGACACGTTTCATATACTCTGCCCAGCCAGTGCTGCCATCTGCCGCCTTTGGGTGTTAGTTATACATTGACGTTGAAAATAGGCGGTGGTCACATTATTGTGACTCGACCATGAATTACCCATCATGATCAATCAACTTGGTTTAACTGGAACATTCGCCTGTCCACCATGGTCAATTATCTGCTGTTTGTCGTAGTTGTGACTGTCATAATAAGAGAGTACTTGATGCCAGCTAATGACTGTTAAGGGGGGACGTTGATGAAAAACACACACTATTTCAAAAATGCACCAAATCCACAGTTTTGGAGATATGACAATACAATTTTGTACCACGATTTACATTAAAGTACCACATTTACATATAAAATCCATTTATTATATTTTTTGAATGAAATTTGAAGTTTTATTTTCGAAAAATAATGTATGTTCCTTCTTCTCAGAAAGTATTCAAGAGATTTTTACAAAAATTTCTCAGTTTCATCTCTCTATATGTTGTAAGCTTCTCTCATGAGGTTTTTGGAATAGGTAGCATAGGAGAATTTTCATAATTTCGTAATTATAAATCCACAAGAACATTTTATATTCATGCAAAAATCCAAGCACATTGCCCCATATCTCAGCTTGCAATCAGAATTTCAAAATTTGCTCTTGAGACAACGTTCGTTATGTTTACAGAAATATGTGTACAAAATTTCAAAATTATAGCATTCATAGAATCTGAGGACAAGGTACATAAACTTTAAAAAACAAACTTTTCAGGAAACGCAATTTAAGATTCAACCTAACTTTTTTCCTTATGTCACTTCTTCAGAAGGCACCACATTTGTACTCTGGGTCGTCTTTCCGTTCAAGGCTTCTCTTATGGTTTCTTTTTGTCTGTCTTCTTTCCTTTACCTGGTCTTCAACTGACTTTTCAGCTGCAAAGGCGCGCTGTAAATCTATTTTTCTCAGGATGTCTTCAATAAAATTTCCTATCTTGGAGCCTTCTAATACCTTCATCCTCCCAACGTTCCCATCATTAAACACAATAACTGCGTCATAAGTTGCAATTATGACAACTGTAGCAGATGCAAATGTGTTTTTAGGGCATCGTTTCCATATGAGTTGTAAGTAGGCTGTTTAGGTTTTTATGTTGGTAACGCCACGTAGCGCTCTGTATGAAAATCACTGACTGTGCTGTGTGCAGTCTGTGGCTGATTTGCATTGTTGGATATTGCTACTGTAGTGTTGGGCAGTTGGATGTGAACAGCGCGTAGCGTTGCGCAGTTGGAGGTGAGCCTCCAGCAGTGGTGGATGTGGGGAGAGAGATTTCAGATTTTTGAGAGCGGACGATCTGGACGTGTGTCCATCAGAAAGAGTAAATATGTAATACTGGATATCATGAACTGATATATATATGATGACTTTTGAATATTATTAAGGTAAATACATTGATTGTTCTCTATCAAAATCTTTCATTTGCTGACTATGCCTATCAGTAGTTAGTGCCTTCAGTTGTTAGAATCTTTTATTTAGCTGGCAGTATTGGCGCTCGCTGTATTGTAGTAGTTAGAGTAACGAAGATTTTTGTGAGGTAAGTGATTCATGAAAGGTATAGGTTATTATTAGTCAGGGTCATTCATTTGTAGGGATTAGTGAAAGTCAGGTTGCGTTGCGCTAAAATATTGTGTGTCAGTTTAGTGATGATCAGAATAAGGAAAGAGAGAAATGTCTGAGTGCATTCAGTTTTGCTCAACTGTTTGAAAATCAAATAACGTAAGGGCTTTACCAGCACAGTAATTTATAAGTTTTTCCAAGGGGATGTTTCAGAGTGAATTTAGAGACTCATTTGGATTTTGGGTTTTGCCAAGAACACACTTTTTTAGAAGTGCAGGATCGGCCAGAAACCTGTAAGTGGGCTTGACAAGATCCAGGATACAATTTGGAAGCCTCTCACTGAGCTGGTATTGAAGTGCTGCTTCAAAACGTGGGCGTGGCAGGGAGGCCGCGTCACACTTTTATTTAATTTTCAGGCCCTTTGGATGCGATTTTAGCATTGAAACTTTGGGAACTTATTGTCCGTGAGTTGTACTAACAAACAAAAAATAAAGCGAAAATTGACATTTTTAGTCAATTTCATCAACCTCCCCCCTTAACGCTCTGCCCACAAGGTGGCGTGGAAAACCACCCGCCCGCCCTATTTGCGTTAGTGGGCATGCGCTGCGTAGCTCAGGTCATACCATTCTAGCCCGTCACGCTCACAGTATTGGAGGGGTCGCCTGCGCTGTGGTGCGTGCTACCCTAGTGGGATTCCACCCGACCTTGTTAACGTCCTTCCAATTCACCTTGTGGGCAGAGGGTTAACAACGCCACACGGCTGACGTATTTCTTCTCCTGCGCGGAACATTCCACGTAATGTGAGTGATAATCGTATGTCCTATTTTCAGCGCTATAAAACCCAGACATTCCGGAGAAACTTAATTACATTCATGCATCGTCGCACTGGACATAAAAAATTTGCTTTGCAGACGAAGTAGTTTTCATCTCTTCCTCATCTTCTTGGTGGACATCGATTGTCACCGATGGCGAGAAATATACACTTCTTCTAATCGGTACATTCTTCTCACTTGTGAATAAAAACTAAAATTAGTCGTTGCAACTCCAGTTTTTACTGTTATCACGTATTTTGGTTGAAATATGATTTTTTGCGTCAGTCAGGAAGGTAATAATCGGTACGCATGCGACAGCGTGCGTAACTAATATGTTCAAAAACGTCGGGCATAAAAATGGGATTTTCCGGTGTTCGTACCTCGGGTTCGATTGGAGATAAAGTGTTTTCGATAGCCCTTGGGCTAGAGGCCATTTGTATAGCCAACAGAAGGATCGTCCTAGTGTCACTATCCTATAGTACAGATTCAAAATACGTATATTACACACTTCCTCCTGCTTAGGCTAGTGGAGCCAATCAGTTCTGTTTGCATTGGATGTGGTGTACGGTGGGCTTCATGCGACTTACGGAGGCATCATTAGTTAGTGGGCAGCTCCTCGGCAAACCCCATAAAAAGAGTTTTTTACTATATTTCGCCGTCACCAGTGGGCCAAAAGCGAGCCGAGGATTTCAAAACGCCTATGCACAACAAATGGCTATAATTTTTACCATGTATTACTAAGACCTCGATCCCGAACAGCCTTGAAATTTTTCTCATGTCTTTATCCGTTTCCTAGATATAGAGGTTCAATGTTACCCTACTTGTACACGTAAAATAGGCACGGAAAAACTGAAGCACATGTAAATTTTTTTGCACGTAAAATTCGGTTTGATGTGTAAAATTAGTTTGGCGTTATTTCAGTTTCACGTAAGTAAACTGTCTAAATTTTACTTTCCATTTGAGTTACATAATATGCTGCAACAGGGAAAAGAAGGGAACCAGCGGAAAAATGCTACTTTCGGAGCACAAAAAAGCGAATTTTCTCCTGTATATTTAAAAGACTCTGACTGAAAAGTGGATTATCAGCTGCCTTATTCTGCGTTCCTCACAACCTTTAAAAATGTTCTGAAAAATTTTGGCGTGCGAACATATTAGCGCTTATTATGCTGAGAGATAAGATGACAGTTGCAGTGGCAAAAAGACGGAAGAGTAATAAATAGCGGAAGGGGGATGCTCACCAGTTATAGTGGGTAGCGGGGAAATAAATTACTCGGAGTGGACCAAAACGTTTCCACATGTCATTGGCGGTACCCCAACATCGTCTGTTCCACATGTTAGTGGCGGCTGATAAAATATACCTCAGGGCTAACAACCTTGACAGTTAACTTCGTCACCAACTAGGGTGCTCCCATACACACATGGGGCAAGCAAGTCATCAGATTCTGGGGAGCCTGCACCTTCATGTACTCCACCACTACTGACCTCACATAAACAAGAACAGAAAAAAAGGTACATAACTTACCTAGCTACAATGAACATGAACTCCCAGTTAAAGGTTGGTAAACTCAGTCACACCCTTGATGTGTTGGAGAAGTATAACATCAAGATAGCGGCATTACAAGAGACTTGGATCCCAGATGATGATGCAATAGAGTCCCAAGGATACCGGATCTACAAAGGAAAACCAGGTGAAAGAGTGATTAAGACAGTTCCACACTTGGATACTGGCTTTGCTGTACATCACAGAATGGTCAACCATGTTTTAGAATTCACATCCCTCAATGGCAGAAACTCCTCGTTATCCTTGAGGTCCCGCAATTGAGCATACACAATAGTTAACTTCCATGCACCTAAAAATGACACCAATAAGAAAGATCTGGAAGCAGTAGAATACCACTGGAACACCCTTGAAGAGACCCTAGACAAGATCCCTAACCCCACACTATCATACTCATGGGTGACTTCAACGCACAAATTGGCAAGGAAAAGAAGTACTGCAGGATAGTAGGTGGTTACGTAGCCCACAAGAGGACCAACAGAAATAGCGAGCGCCTCATAGACTTTGTGACAACTACAACCTGGTCCTAAAATCAACTGTGTTCAAGCGACTACCAAGGAGGGCTATGACCTACAGGAATCCAAATCACAGGCTGGGTGAATTTCAGATAGACCCTGTGGCTATTGACAAGAGATGCCACAAGGAAATACAAAATGTCAAGGTATTGAGGGGAGAAAACCTCGACTCTGACCATTATCTCTCCCTAGTTAAGACCAACCTACAACCTTTGAGTAAAGCTCACAATACCCCAAAGGTTTCGAGAATACCAAGGTTCAACACCCACCGGCTGAACGAAAAGGATTGCGACTTCCAGACCACACAGAAACAAGGGTGGCCTACTCTTCAAAAGGCTCTACTGGAGGCCGTTCATGAAACTATAGCTGCTTCATCGAACAAAGGCAAGCACCCCTGGTGGACAACAGGATGTTATCAAGCTATAGAGGAAAGGCGTAGAGCCTGGATCAAATGAAATCAGCGCAAAGATTAGCCCAACGACCAGGTTTTCATGATGAAAAAAAGACAGCGAGCATCATCCACAAAACCAAGGGGAACTACAACAAGTCTCAAATACTACTGGCAGAAGAAGACTTCAAGAAGAACAATTCAAGAGATCTCTACAAGCGACTCAAGAAACAGACTACTTCATACACAGCCCCAACCCTACAGCTCAGGGGGCCAGATGGGATACTCCAAATGAATAACAGGGACTGCACAGAAATCTTCGGGGAATACTTCCAGAGCCCGCAGCTCGTGGTCGTGCGGTAGCGTTCTCGCTTCCCGCGCCCGGGTTCCCGGGTTCGATTCCCGGCGGGGTCCGGGATTTTCTCTGCCTCGTGATGGCTGGGTGTTGTGTGATGTCCTTAGGTTAGTTAGGTTTAAGTAGTTCTAAGTTCTAGGGGACTGATTACCATAGACGTTAAGTCCCATAGTGCTCAGAGCCATTTGAGCCAATACTTCCAGAAACTCCCCAATGCAGAACAACCGAAAGAGAGACTTTCTTTCACCGAGCCCGCTGTCAGAAACCAGGACCCTATACCAACCATCAGGGAAGAAATAGAGAAGATCATCAAAGACCTTAAGAACAACAAGGCACCAGGTGAAGACGGTATAGTTGCAGAAATGTGGAAGCACGTAGATGATCAGTCCCTGCAGAGTATCACCCAGATCATTCAGGACATTTGGAGAACAGAGGTCTTGGCAGAGGGATGGACCTCAGCCGTGATCCTTCCACTACACAAGAAAGGAAGGAAGACTAACCTCAACAACGACAGAGGCATCTCCTTGTTGTTTATAACCTACAAGATCTTCTCTAAATCCCTGCAAAATAGTCACCAAACAGCTAGACTCCCAACTAGGTGAATACGAGGCTGGTTTCCGTACAAGTAGGCCCTACACAGAACAGATTCAAGACCTCAAGACCAGTCTCTCAAATAGGAGCCAAGGGGGGGACACCTGGGTAGCTATTGTGGTAGACTTCCAAAAGGCATATGACTCAATAGATCGACAGACCCTCTTCTCTTCCGCGTGGGAACTAGGCCTAAATGAGAAGACTACCAGACTGGTCCAAGCTACTCAAGTTGACGGATGAACTCTCCGCGAGCTTTCCCATCCAAACAAAAAAATGGTTCAAATGGCTCTGAGCACTATGGGACTTTACATCCATGGTCATCAGTCCCCTAGAACTTAGAACTACTTAAACCTAACTAACCTAAGGACAGCACACAACATCCAGCCATCACGAGGTAGAGAAAATCCCTGACGCCGCCGGGAATCGAACCCGGGAACCCGGGCGTTACCGCACGACCACGAGATGCGGGCCCCATCCAAACAGGAGTCAGGTAGGGGGATGGGGTCTCTTTCATTCTCTTCATCTGTGTTCTGGCGAAAATCGACACAGAATGGACTTCCACATAGTCACCAGAAGCAGGACTGAAGCATGGGTACAAGAAAGACAACCTCAACGTTCCCTGTCTAGCCTTTGCTGATGATCTCACCCTATTGACCAAGAGCATGGAGGAGGCTACTCACCAACTACCACACTACACTATTACACTACTACACTACTACAGAGCCTCTGCAGTATTGCGGCAAAAACCAGCATGAGGGTCAACATACATAAGACTAAGTTCATCACCAATATCAGGCAGGATTCTTGTACAATCCCACTAAGAAACAATACTATCTGTAAAGTTCCTGCAGTCGAGTACTTGGGAGAATGGATCTCAGCAAGCTAGAGCGAAACTTTGACCATAGACGCCAGGTGCACAAAGTTAGAGAGGGCCTATCATTCCTGTAAATACATCTATACCTCCAAGTACCTATCCAAGAACATAAAGCTGAAGCACTACAACTCGGTAGTGAAACCCTCTGCACTCTATGCCTCTGAGTGCCTCTTGAAGAATCGAAAGGGCCCACTCAGGAAACTAAAACTTAAAGACAGGAAGATCCTGTGGAGAATACTGGGACCCATAAGAGAGGAGACGGTACCTACAGAATCAGGCACAATAACGAGTTCTACGAACATCAGGAACACATAGTTACATGTATGAGGAAAACGCGTCTGACCTATAGGAACATGACCTGCCCGAATCACTCCAGGGTCACCAACAGGATCCTCACAGTGACAAGTAGGGGAAAGGCGTCCAAAGCCAAGTGGATCACCTCTGTTAAAGACAACCGAGAATCGAACTCAGTACCGACAGGCCATTCTGTAGGGAGCCTTCCTTCTGTTTCTCACAAGCAAGAAGTGTACAGGCACCACCAGACATAAGTGGACGGATGAGTGGAAGCAGGCATACTGGGCCAAGAAAAAGTAGAAGCCCTAGCTAAGAGTTAAGACGGGCTCAATGGTCCCTAGTAGGCCGAAACGAATCGAAAAAGTGGAAGGTATTAGACATTGGTTGTGTTACGGAAAGAACGAAAGCGACAACGGCAGTCTGAGAGAAAGGAAGGGACGCAGTGGCAGAGGAACATAGTTGACAGTGACAGAACAGTGGTAGGAAAACAGTGAAGGATACTGAAGGATACAGTGTCAGGGGGCGGGGGGAGATGGGGGACACATAAAGAGAAAGAGGAAGTGAGTGAGAGCCAGTGATAATCAGAGACAGAGTATATGACAATGAAAACGAGAAAAAGAAAGATAGTGAAAGTGAGAAAAGACATCAGCATTAGGAAGCAAGAAATGAGAATTAGCGTTACGAGAGAGCAAGAGGGAGACAATGACAGGGAGAGGAGACTGTAGTAGTAGGACAGAACGAAGGGGACTGTGGCTGTGATTCAGGAGACAATGACAGAGACACAAAGAGATAGTGACAATGAACTGTGCCGAATGAGTGAGAAAGGGCAACTGGGAGTGGATGACTATAAGCGGCTTACCGCGATGGACTAATGGATGTCAGTGAGTAAAGATGAAAATTTTTAGGGTACTGAGGAAGGTAGAATCAGACAGCTTTCACCCCACGTTTTAGTCAGTGTCATTGAAATAAACAGGGACATATCCGCATTTTTGTCCTCCGGTACGAGCATTTTTCCGATAGTGTAAATAATACTCCGTTTGTGAATACAATAATTGTAAGACTTTTTTTGTCCTTTCTTGAAAAAATGTCTCCTCTCTTCGTTGCTTTCCGTTGTTTGATGTGTGAGTCGATTAAGAACAGTCGTCAAAATCCTAATCAGTCTATCCGCCGAACACACACACCAATCCGAATTGTTTTTGCTATTTTTCTCATTATATCTCTTTCGCCAGTTGATGTTTTGTGTTGTCTGCAACTTGAAAAGAGTGATTCTTCCACCTATATTATTCTGTAATTATTCACATTTTCATCTTCTTCATACAGAGAACTTTGTAACAAATGTATAGGCGTTTAGTGATGATGATGAAGTCCCATAATCCTTGACAGAGCGTAGGGGAACGATGCGAGAGACCCGCACCGCCGTACTAGGCAAGGTCCTAGTGGAGGTGGTTTGCCATTGCCTTCCTCTGACCGTAATAGAGATGAATGATGATTATGAAGACGACACAACAATACCCAATTATCTTGAGGCAAGTGAAAATCCCTGACTCCGCCGGAAATCGAACCCGTGACCCCGTGCTTGGGAAGTGAGAACGCTACCGCGAGACCACGAGCTGCGGACTTTAGTGATGAAGTACAGGTATTTATATTCTACCATGGAACACCTTTCCTTCTCTTTCATATCCACATAGCCATGTATCTTCGGCAAACTGAACAGATAATTGTTCCACAGGCTCCTCAGGATATGTAAATTTGGTTAAAGGTTGAACCACGAACTAGGGCAGCTTTTCTGTAGTTTATTTTCTTAATATGCTTTTCGTACTGGGGAACTACGTGCCTCTTTTGGTCCAGCCCATATGTAGCCAAACATTTACTGGATGTTTCAAGAGATTCATCCGATTCCACCGCACTGTATGTTACACATGCGGGAAGATAGGAATTTGGGATGGAAGGCGTATTGTATATTTGTGTGAAATAAATGAAAGCACTGATCTACATCTACATGATTATTCTGCAGCTCACACTTGTGCGTTTGGCAGAAGGTGTACGCATGCATTTGAGAGGCGTGCCTTGTAAAAAAATAAATGTTTCTTTTCACGAAGTTTGTAGTTCTGTGCATCACTTAAGATCCACCATAGGTTTATATCTTCCATCACCTATGTGCTATAATCACGTCAAGTCATATCAATATATTTAAACAACCTGTATACGGAGCGGGGTGGCGCAATGGTTAGCACACTGGACCCGCATTTGGGAGGACGAAGTTCAAAGCCGCTTCCGGCCATCCTGATTTAGGTTTTCCGTGATTTCCCTAAATCGCTTAAGGCAAATGCCCAGATGGTTCCTCTGACAGGGCACAACCGACTTTATTCCCATCCTTCCCTAATCCGATGGGACCGAAGACCTCGCTAATTGGTCCCCTCCCCCAAATCAACCAACCAATCAACCAACCAACCAACCAACAACCTGTATTCTGAGCGAGCGGTCGCGAACTTTAAATTAATCTTCTATGTGGGTATATTCGGGAAGCAACCGTACCAAATACATAAAACATTATTTTATTGCCGGCCGTGGTGGCCGAGTGGTTCTAGGCGCTACAGTCTGGAACCGCGCGACCGCTACGGTCGCAGGTTCGAATCCTGCCTCAGGCATGGATGTGTGTGATGTCCTTAGGTTAGTTAGGTTTAAGTAGTTCTAAGTTCTAGGGAACTGATGACCTTAGAAGTTAAGTCCCATAGTGCTCAGAGCCATTTGAACCAACCACTATTTTAATCATCGGACCGTCCCTTACCTATACGTTGTGAGCAACAACCAAAAACAATATTGTCTTTCTGTTCGGACATGAAAAACTGAAAAACATTTCCTTCTCCCAATACACAAATTTTCATATTTTCAACTGTATGAGGACTCACGCCTTCCCACTTCATTGTACCGTCAACACTTTGTGACTTCATGTACTGTTAAACACTACCCGTTGCATCATTATTCTTGGTTTCTCGATGGCTTTCTTTCATGTTCAGATTTGTGTCATCTTTCTGATTTAAATTTTTTATTTTTTTTTAATTTCACATTTACTATACTGTGTTAATTTCCGTGCTGTTCGTTCTTGACTACTACCGTCTCCTCTTGTGTGTGACTAATAGCAATTTCCTTCACAGTCTCTCAATTTAATTTGATATGTGTCCCAAATAGTTCTCCTTTTTTCCTTTTATTTCTGAGAATGATATGTCACGAACGTGTCTTGCTCATGTGCCAGTAATTGTCTGTTACGATGGCTCGTGATCACTTTCTGGCTACAAAGCGTTTTTCAACCTTGAAACCACTGGGTTAGCAAAATGCTTGTAAATTCATGTGTACAATTTCCGAGTAACGTGCTTCACTTGCAGCTATAGCGATGTCACTGGGGTGTTCTTAGTCAGATCGCAGGTGCTGACTCTAATCATCTTGACGTTAACTCATGAGTTCCCTCTGCTGTCTGAACTATCATCCTCGACGGAGGTAGTAGTTACCTCTCCCACCGCCCCTCTTTCACCGTCTTCCGTTGTCCGCTCCTGGTGGCTGAGTGGTAGTCCGCCTTTAGCCGCGGAGCAGCTCGGACTTGTTTACGTCCCGGCTGCGAACGTTCGCGGAAGAAGCGGTGTTTACACCGTCGTCACTCGCGTGTGTTATTGTTTGAATCGAACGCAATGGCACACAATTTCCGAAAAACCACGATACAGTTCACGTTCTGTAACGAGTACGCAAGACCGAAGGCTTTCGAAATCGAACGTTTCTTGAGGGACGAAGTGCAACTTAATTACACGGAGATTATTGGAATTCATTTATCAATCGTGAGCAGCACTCTTTACGTAAAGATGATTGACGACGCAGCATGCGATAGGATCATTGAAGCCGCCAAACGAGGATTTCAGTTCCGACACTCCGATGGTCATATTGGCGAAGTTTTAGTCGCTCATTCTGGCCTGGGCGTGCGTACGATTCGAGTCTTCGAGCTGCCTTTCGAGGTACCAGAATCCTTGGTCACTGAAGCGCTCCAGCCATATGGCAGAGTTATCAGTCATACGGCCGAACGTTGGGCAAGTTTTAGCACGTATCCAGTGCTCAATGGTGTCCGACAGGTGCGAATTGCGCTCACGAAACATGTGCCATCGTACATCAACATTGGCGGCTGTCGAGCTATTGTCATCTATGATGGACAGCCCCGGACATGCTCCGGGTGTGGTGGTGAAGGACATCTTCGATCTGCGTGTATGCAGAGGAGACTCGTGCAACTCCCCAGCGGAGACCTCCAGAATCCGACTACACCAACGTCACTGCCGATCACTTACGTGGCGGCGCTTCGCGGGGAGGTGACGCCGAGGTCGGAGCGCACTATCGAACCGACGCCGCAGTTGATTGAGGCGCCTTCGGACCCCACTGAAGAAGGAATGGCTCAGACCAACCTCCAATCCCAGACATTACAGGTGGTGCAGAAAGAGGATGACAGCATCACAACAGTCATGGAAGCTGAAGTGGAACGGCCCCAGGGCGTTGTGGCGGCGGCGAGAGCGCAGGTGATGCAAGATTCGCCAACACCAGAAGCCGAGGTTAGGGCCCGCAAACAACGCTCGCCAAAGCGCCGCAAGAAGCGCCGACTAAACTCTGCGGAGACGCTCCCTTCTCTTCTTGGGAGCCCAGATGAGTCTAACACTATGGACCTGTCTGACTTGGAACCACAAGCTTCGGATGTCGCAGACCATATGAATTCGGACAGTGAAAAGATGTCATGTCGCTCAGAAGACGCATCCGCTCAGGGGCCTGCTACCCCTTCTGCGGTGGAGTCTCAAGCTGCGAAAGAACAGCAGATGTCACACATCACTGCCGCACAGGAAAATTTGGAGCAGCCCAATAATATCAGCTGGTATGAGCAGAACGACGAAATCACCGATGCGGACCATTCTACTGGTGGGGACTCGCATCCGTCCGCATCTCAAGAAACCTAATGTCACAGGGACACGTCCGTCGGGCGACCCTCTGCGGATGTGCAAAGGGACTATCGATACGGTGAAACTTTGTCATTTTAACATCATGTGGAGATGACGGCTACTCGACCCCAGGCATACAGAATAGGGACAGTGAATGTAAATACCATTAGATCGCCCGTGAAACAGCAGTTGTTTAGGGACATGATATACGCGTCGGATGTGGATATACTGATGGTGCAGGAACTTTACATTCCTGAGTTCCAGGAAGTCCATGGATACATCTCCTACACCTCGCCGCACTCGAACAACGACAGTGGAACGGCAATATTGGTCCGGGACGGGATTCCGGTTCGAGACCTGGCTTATCTACCTTCGGCACGAGGACTGGCGATAACTGTTAATGGAATTCGCATTCTCAATGTTTATGCCCCTTCCGGCACAGACAACAGACGGGCGCGTGCGAGATATTATTCGGAAGAGATTGTGCCCTTATTTACCGGCAGATTCGATCATTTCATTATAGGTGGTGACTTCAATTGTGTTTTAGCCCAAAAAGACCAGACTCCACATTACAATACCTGTCGTGAATTGCATGTGCTCTACCGGGATCTGGAGTTACGCGACACCTGGGACATGATTCACAGGAACCGTGAGGGATATACTTTTTATACCAGTCACTCGGCGAGCAGACTCGATCGCATATATGTTTCGGTTGGCCTACAGGATAAGGTGGTCGACGCGGAACGATGGCCTGCGGCATTTACTGATCATCTGGCTTACATTTGTACCATATCACTCCCTAGGCAAAGTGTGTGGAGAAGCCGCGGGACATGGAAGCTCAATTCGTCACTTTTGGCGGACCCCGAATGTCGTCAGAGAGTCGAGGAGGTATGGGCCACACGTCAACGCCGTCTACCAACATATACCTCCGTGCTTCAATGGTGGCTCGAGTGTACTAAGCCGGCAATAAGAAGAGCTCTCATACAGTATGGTCGCGATAAGACGAGATGGCAAAGAGACACTCTTGATTATTATTACACAATGCTTCGTGAGCTGTCCTTCCAGTTGCCGTCGGCAGTTCATCGTGTCAAGGCACAAATCCTATCGATCACGCGACGACGACTGGATGGCATCCCAGTACGGGCAAGATGTCTCGACACCATCACTGGGGAACGTACCTCGATGCACCATGTGTCGCGGGAACATAAACGTTACCGCCGGACATTGGTAACAGTGCTCCACGGTTTAGATGGCCGTCAACTGACAACACAACAGGACATTGCAAATGAATTCTTAGAGCACTTCCGCCGCCTCTATGCCGGTACACCGACGGACCGTCTGGTGGGGGAAGAGATACTGCAACATCTGCAAACGACACTGACAGAGACGGATAAGGCAGCGCTTATGGAGCCACTCACAGAAGACGATATAAAAGTGGCACTCACAAAAGGAGCGGCCCATAAATCACCAGGGCCAGATGGGATTACGCTAGAGTTTTATCGAGAATTCGTGGACATGATGATGCCACAGTTGGTGTCGATGTACAATGAGGCGATGCGTCCGGACATGCGCCTACCGTCGGATTTTGTGACGGGCTTTCTTCTTCCCATCCCGAAGATGGCGGGGAGTCTCAGTGTTAATCAATATCGGCCTCTCACTATGCTAAACACCGACTATAAAATCTTTGCACGACTACTAGCGTCTCGTCTCAAGCTGGCGATATCCAGGACAATATCCCCTGATCAGGCTTGCCTAGGGGTGCGAAGCAACATCTCCTCGGAGTTAAGTGAATACCGTGACGTTATCGCCCTAGCGGAAACGTGTAAAATGCGAGCAGCGATGATATCTGTGGACTTCGATCGTGCGTTCGACAGGATAAACCATGACTTCTTGGCGTCAGTCATGAGCCGAAGGGCGATTCCACCTGTTTTCATCTCCATCGTTATGAGGTTAATACGAGGGGCTACATCGAAGGTGATTGTAAACGGTCGGGAATCGGGCTCGATTCCTATTAACAGCTCAGTCCGACAAGGGTGCCCACTCTCCATGATGCTGTTTGCGATAGCGCTTGAGCCACTGATGTGTGTTATGAGGCGCTCACTTACTGGGATAGCGCTTAATGAGAACTCTTTCGTTTGTCGCGCATATGCGGACGACCTGATCCTTCTTGTCAGATCAGGACATGAAGTGCGTCAGGCTGTTGAACATCTAGACTCTTACGGGACGGCGGCCGGCAGTGTCGTTAACATGACGAAATCCAAAATTATGCACATTGGACGGGGTCTGGAAGACGTACCGGGACCTTTTCAGACGGTGGGATCGCTGAGATGTCTGGGGATTACATTTACCCGTTCACTACGGCGGTCAGTGGCGGCGAGTTCTCGGCGGCTTCTGCAGAATGTTCGTCTGACGATACGGAACAACTCACTGAGAGCCTTTGACATGATCCAACGTGTGGCATACACCAATGTTCACATAGCGTCACGACTGCCCCATTTAGCGCAGATCCTACCAATACCGAAGGGTATCGCAGACCGCCTCATGGCTGCCTTTGGTTACTATGTTAGTACTGGGATGTTATTTAAGATCAAATATGATACGTTAACGCTACAGTTCCGGGACGGTGGCCTCAACCTCACAAACGTGCGAAACAAAGCTCTGGCGCTTTACATGCGAGCGATGATACGAAATTGGCAACAAAGAAAGCATACCATAACGTCAGCTCTGATAGAAGTACTTGTTCCGCCTTCGTACGAACCCCCTATTGCGGTGGGCAATATTTCGCCTTCTCTTGCACACATTGCCTCATTTCTTGTTGATTACAGTTATGTTCGTCTGAAAGTACCTTCGACGAGACTACCCACGACTCGGGAGATCTATAGATGCTTGATGGATCACCATGGCCGCAACATAATGGAATTCAAATACCCGTCGAGAACGTGGAACCACATTTGGTGTGCAGTGCATACTCCATTACTGTCAACAGCAGCGAGATTGATGTGGTATATTCTTATAAACCGTAAACTTGTGACCAGGAGTCGATTACATACAATTCATATGGTCGATTCTCCTCTTTGCACAAACTGTGGACTGTTAGCAACGGAAGAACATGGTTTAGTGTGTGGCGCAGCGAGGGACGTCTGGATGCTGACGCGTCGAATACTGGCCTTCCTTCGGCGCACTAACTACACAGAAATCACATCGGATGTACTTTTTCTACCGGACAAGACCTTTTTTCCCAAACAAAAGACGTATGCGGTCAATTGGATCGCTGGACATGCGACGAAATATTTATATTCGTACGATATTAAGTCCGTGATGGATTATTGGATGTATTTACAAGAACAACACGAGCTCATACGGCGTCATACGAAATACAGGACCTACTTTTCCAATTTTTTAGGTAGTGTTTTTCACAATCCACCCAACAGCTGGGGTGTCCCAGCACTGGGAAGACTCCTGCAGCAGAACGACTAGAGACAGTACTGCGCGGTTCAATTATATTGGCATATAGCACACTGAGAAGAAAACTGGCCCCTACCTGTTGGCGCCAGTTATGACTGCATTATGTTAACGCGGAAAAAAAACCACACACAACGATGGTAAACACCGAAACCGCCTCAGATAATGGTCTTTCGAATGGTCGACGCAGGAGAAATAAATACCGCCCACACTGGCAGAAATGGTCAAGATTATATGGCTTTCTGCCAGGTTTATGATGCGACACCGCGTGCTGCAGGGATTGTGATGCAGATGATAACTTCATTTTCACTCCCGCCCGTGACTAGGATTGTCATTTACTTTATTCCTGTTTAAAAAAAAAAAAAAAAGAGGGCGGCCTTTGCGTTCATTTTATGGTTACCAAATTGTTTTTGCTGTCTCTATACTTTTCTTATCCCTAGGACAGCACAATTGCACGAATAAAGATTGTTTGTTTACCCTGACTTCCTATTAAAAAAAAAAGCGGTAGCGTGCGTTGTTAAAAAAAAAAAAGTGGTCAGCGCGACGGAATGTCCTGCTAACGGCCAGGGTTCGATTCCCGGCTGGGTCAGAGATTTTATCCGCTCAGGGACTGGGTGTTGTGTTGTCCTTATCATCCTCATTTCATTCCCGTCGACACACAAGTCGCCGAAGTGGCGTCAACTCGAAAGACTTGCACCAGGCGCACGGTCTACCCGACGGGAGGCCCTAGCCACACGGCATTTCCATTTATCGTCTTCCATTGCGAATTTTATTCAGTGTGTATGAACAAGTCCAAGACACCACTGTGACCAGACATCCACTGTTACTATCGTGAGCAGAGAAATACAGGGCGTAATAAAGCGATACTCACAAAGTTGAACGTTTCATATAGGCTACTTGAGAAGCAAATTGAGGGTAAGAAGACCTGTCGGAAGTGTGATCCAATGACGGTATAAGGTGTCGGCGACTGCCTGCCAATAGGACACATCTTCTGCAGAAAATATAAGTTTGTAAGCTGAGGAATCACGGACTATGCTTCCTTGCAAGCTACAGTTCTTCGCAAACGTGTTTCGAGGACATCTTCTACTCATCTCAACATTGTCTGACACCGACATCACAGTCAGATGACTAAGTACAGAAACAAACACAACCAATAAGAAATGAACAGTGAACGTCGAAAGGAACGGAGCTTGCACCGTTGAATGCTGTCACAACTCTGTGTGATTGTTCAAATTCTGATCAGCTGCCAAAGTGGATGCCCAGAGGCAGACATTGGCCCGTTCTATACGGTCCAGTCTCATTAATTGGACTACCGCCTATGTTCGAAGTCAAAGTGCAGTAACACAGGTGGCTGCATTAGCAGTGGAGGGTGTATAAAGTTTGTGGGAGGGAAAGCGGGAACAATGCAGTTGTTGTGCGGAAACGGAGCGATTTATCTGACGTCCAAACGAGCATGATCATTGGCTTTTGGACGAAGGGTGGAAGCATTTCCGAAGCGGCTAAGTTTGTAGACTGTTCGCGGGCCGCCGTGGTTAACGTATACCGTGCATGGTTAAATGGCGCTATCCAAAACAAACGCCGAGGCAACTGTGTTGCACCACGGGCCATAGAAGACCGCGGTGAACGACGGCTGTGGAGATGTGTACGGGTGAACTGACGTGCAACTGTTGAGCAACTGACCGCCAGGATGAACCAAGGGCACAACAGTGTCTCCCCAATGATTGTCGAGCTAACGTTGGTGCGTATGGGCCTCCGTAGCAGGCGCCTGATACATGCACCCAGGCTGACTGCCGTTAATCGGCGACGAAGGCTGGAATTTGCACACCAATACCGCAAATAGGCGTCCAATGAGCGGCCTACTCAGATGAATCGCGTTTTATGCTCAATCGGACAGCTCGCCAATGGTTCGTACGGCGTGAAACGTCTGGAAGCAAACACTGTGCAACAATCATCAAAATGGTCCAGGGCGGAGGAGAAAGTGTTATGATCTGGAGAATGTTTTCATGGTACTCGCTGGGTGATCTCGTCATTTTGGAAGGCACAGTGGCTCAACACAAGTATGCATCTATCCTTGGGGAGTATGTCCATCCCTACATTCAGTTTATTTTTCGTCGATACGATAGCGTCTACCAGCAGGACAACGCACCGTGTTACACAGCTCGCAGTTTACGTGCGTGGCTCGAACATTACCGGGTTGAGCTTACCGTACTCCCCTGGCCACCAAACAACCCGGATTAAAACCCAGTAGAAAATAATAATAACGTCGTGTGACGAGGGCCTCCCGTCGGATAGACCACCCGTGTGGTGCAAGTCTTTAAATTTGACGCCAATTCGGCGACTTGCGCGTCGATGGGGATGAAATGATGATGATTAGGACAACACAAAACCCAGTCCCTGAGCGGAGAACATCTCTGACCCAGCCGGGAATCGAACACGGGCCCTTAGGATTGACAGTCTGTCGCGCTGACCACTCACCTAATCTGTGGAACCCCCTCGATCGGCCTGTACGCGCCATGGATCCTCAATAGAGAAACCTACAGCAGCTGCCTTCGCCACTGGAGGCGTCTTGTCTCCAGAACCTTGTCGGTACCTTTCAAAACTTCACTGACTGACTGTCTTCCTGTATGTCTCGCAGCAGTCCGCGCTGCGAAAGGTGGTTATTCAGGTTTCTGACAGGTTGTCACTTTAATGTGGTCGGACAGTGTAACTTAGGCGCTCTGCCGCGTCATTGGATGATGTTTCTAGACATGGAGTCTTATCCTCAGTTTGATCCACAAGACACCCTCTGCAAATTCACAGTTAGTCAAAATCTGATCATTACACTTGGTATATTAGAAATCGGTCTTTTGACTACATACTAGGAAACGAACGTAGCATTCTTTGGCGTTGGACGCTACAATGAAGGGCATGTGGTCGTCAGACGTCGCTTCTGGTCGTTAATGTGAGATTTTACAATGGAGGATCGTTACTTGTCCTTCGAGATTAGGCCTGAACTTTCAGCTCTGTCGTACACACTAGGCTGATCACATGCCATTCAAGTCCTCTCATAGAAGGATAATCATTGGTAGTAACAAAAAACGACCGCATGTCATGCTTCCTCTCCCCCTCCTCCCCCTCACCAGTATTAGGCCTAATAAATAATACTCCGTTACTCAGTGGTGTATTGTGATCGAAGCTAAAGCTCTAAGCACTATGGAACTTAACATCTGAGGTCATCAGTCCCCTAGTTAGAACCTGCGACCGTAGAAGCAGCGCGGTTCCAGACTGAAGCGCCTAGAACCGCTCGGCCACAGCGCCCGGCAAAACTAATTACAGTTTTGTGAGAAAAATGTAAAACGAGTCTGATGTCTCTTCTCGTAGCATTTATAGGTTAGCTGAAGCGAAGGAAGATGGTTTGTATAGACTGAAGCGGAATATCATCTTCATGAAGTAGCCGGCAAAGAGAATTTGGAGTGAAAATTTCTCTGTCAGTGAAAGAGATCAATGCAACTGGTACAGTGATTCTTTAGTGGGTACATTCCTGCCACTCCCTCACATGCGTAGTTCTAGAAATATCTATTTACGGCTGATATAACCTATTCATTGGACTCGAAATTGTTTCCTACATCAGTTTTAGTTAGTTCTAAGAATGAATGGGAGTGAGTGGGTCAAAATGTCCAAACGAAAAATGATTTATTGTTTTGCATTGCTGAACATAACGAACTAATTTTTCGTGCATTTGTTGCAGATGACTTTCGTATTATTCGCTAATTGTTGTAATTATCTATGCAAAGAAATCAGTAATAAGGAGCTCTTTCGATTCTCAGAAAATAGTGGTCATAACTGTTTCGGCTGATCAGTTTGCCTTTTCTGGTCAACGGCTATAGAGTTCCCATCACTACTTCAATTGCTGTTTTCTTTCTGGCGACAAGTGGTTAACCGAAGTATCCCGTACGGAAATAAATTGGCGTAGACAGTCAGCAGCAGCGGCATACCATACATAGCTCTCTCACTAGTTAATTCATTCACCTAACGTGTGCTGTAGTAATTTTTTTTGATCGTGCCAGCTATTTCACATTTATTCGTCAGTCCTAGAGTAGTACATTGCTCTGTCTGGATGATTTAGTATATTCTGCACGTTCTTCACCTCGATCATCGTCAAAAGATGTAAGACCAGTTTAAATTCAGCCGCTTATTTCTTAATTGCTGAAAATAGGGGTACAGAGTCTGTAAGACCATTAACTAACTGTGGATTAATTTCCGTTGGTGATAACAAAAGCAAATAGTTTTTGGACAGTACAGATTGAGTTTATTTATTTGAACGAGAGACGCACTTAACTGCTATTATAAAAAGTCATGTACATGAAATCATTTTGGGATCATGTTTGTACTTGACTCATGTTAAGCGCAACATGTGCCAGCGTAGGGAACATTTTAGAGGTATCAAAGCCATCTTTATGTCAGGCGAGAGCCTTTCAACTAGCCAACGCAGAAAGTTACAAAAACATCGTGCAAGGATCTCGCAACATCAGAACGGAAAAGGAAGTTTTTTAATAAACTGAGAAGGATCTAAACTTAGGTGTAAAAGTGACGTTCCCGCTTACCAAGATAAGGACGCGAGGTGCGAATAGCGTAGAAGCTGTGGTGGGCCATAACCGCTGCCAGTCCATAATTAAGGTAACTAAGAGCGCGATACATCCAGTGGTTCTCATTTACATGCCCTTCAGTCCACTTCATGTTCTAATCCGTGATAAGTTTTGAAGTGGCGGACTGTTTCGAAATGTCTTCAAGGGAAAAATGGGGTTGCTGAACGAGTGGAGCTCTGACTGATGGAACATTAATTTTGTAACGTGTGCAGACAATTCCAGTAACATTCTTCCTCTGACTCGAGCGAGGGTGCAGCTAGTGTCCCGACCCACTTGGGAAAAACGCCTTGGGCAATATACAGGGTGTTACAAAGGTTTTCCACATTTGGAAAGGTGGAAGTACGAACGTAAACCAAGGAAAGAGTCCAGTAAATATGAGCTCTAAAATACGTAGCTTAACAGCTATAAGCACTTGTCCATCGCCGCTACTGTGGAACACCTCTTCTGTTGCACGACCTTTGCTATTACGAACGACTTACAGAATGCAGTAAACAAATGAATTAATAAAATGGGAACACATTACACTTTTACAGTGAAACTGAAGAGATTCTGATGTAATCTGCTTGCTATTACGTACGACCTGCACTTGCGAGCCATCCCTAAAGGAGGTTCTCAAAACGGCGTCCATTCATAGTACGGAATTCACACAGTCTCTCGAAAACTCCAGGTTGGTCACGAGTGCGCTTGCTGGCATTGTTTACGCTTTACTGTAGCGTATATGCATCGTCAATAGGGACTGCATACAACAAAGATTTAAAGCATCCGCACAACAAAATATCCAAGCGGTTAAGATTGGGGGAAGGAGGTGAGCACCATTCTGGACCATCACTAAGATCAGGAGAAAGAGCTGACCACCGTTCTGGACCATCCATACTAATCAGTTGCCAATGAAATGTATGTGTGAGGGGTTCTCGCATATTTCGGAGAAGATGGGCTGGTGCTTCTTCATGCATGAACAACAACTCCAGCCGTTGTTGGAAAGGTACCTCCACTAGCAGGATGGGCAAGTGGTTTGATAGCAACTGACGATACCTTGCGCCAGCCAACCTTCCGATATTAAGTAAGGTCCTGCTAACCTAGCGTCAATGATTCCTGTCCGTATAGTAATTGAATATTGGTGCTGATTCTAATGGATTTGTTTCAGCCGACACATATTGGTTACGAAAACTGATACTCTCATCTCGCGTGAAACGAGACTAGTCTGTTCTTGTTTATTATGAAATGTGGATCTTCACGGTATTTTTTTTTTATAATATAGTAAGTTGGTTTGTGAGAGAACTGTTACGGATGCTACATACAGTTCATCAGAAGGAGAAGCACAATGGACTTCTTCACCCATGAAGAAAGTTAGAATATTCCTTTCTTTAGAATGTGTCTCACCATATCTTCGCAAAGGCCATTGGCAGAACTACATCCTGGGAAGCTCATCTTGTGTACTCCTCAGACTCATAGTAATATCCAGTAACCTGCAAAGAGGTAATAGTCAATGTTTCATTAATTAGCCATGCCACTATCCGCCATTGCTGGAGCTATGGAGCCAGAGACTGCTAGTAGTTGGATATGACTGAGGTGCAATAACCAGATAAGTCATGTTCACATCACTTCGAGCAAAGAATGAAAAACTCTCCACAAATTGGATAAAATTAATCGGTCTTTCTCCAGCCTTTATTCAAACTACCAGCACATCGTAAAATCGCACTCCATAAGCAAACAAAATTTTGTGATGATATTCATTGAACTTTTTTCTGAATGTATCAAATAAATAAACAAGTAACAAAGAAAAACCAACTATTAGCTCTTTACAAGTTATTGAATATTGTGAGGAGCCTAAGAAATGCAAAAAAAAAAAAAAAATTACAATGGATTCCCTAATAAAATTCATAGCTGGATAAGAAGTACATTGAGCTTTCCCTTTTGAATTGTATGAGATGTGTTCAACAAGTCATGTAATACATTCTTCCTCTGCGCCGATTTCGGCTGAAAAATTGGGAATTTGTTGTGGGACATAGTGGAATAATTCCTCTTCATCTCCTATAGTTTTGCCGGCCGGGGTGGCCGAGCGGTTCTAGGCGCTACAGTCGGGAACCGCGCGACCGCCACGGTAGCACGTTCGAATCCTGCCTCGGGCATGGATGTGTGTGCTGTCCTTAGGTTAGTTAGGTTTAAGTCGTTCTAAGTTCTAGGGGACTGATGACCTCAGAAGTTAAGTCCCATAGTGCTCAGAGCCATTTGAACCATTTTGAACCCTATAGTTTCATGGAATTCCAATAGGTGGCAGCTATATATGTAGCCTTCAAAATATCATCTGTAACAGAGTCACATTCCAAGCAGAGAGCTGCCATTGAATTTCCTTTGGCAGAGAACCAGGGCATCGCAGACATTCATAGGCGCTCGCGAACGTCTACGGAGACATGGCAGTCAACAGAAGCATGGTTAGTCTTTGGGTGAGGCGTCTGTCATCATCACGACACGGTAGCGCAAACCTGTCCGATCTCCCATGAGCCGGCTGGCTGCACACAGCTGTGACTTCTGCAATGTTGGAACGTGCGGACACACTCATTCGAGGTGCAAGGTGGCAGCTTGAATGGGTGGTGTCACCGCCAGACACCACACTTGCTAGGTGGTAGCTTTAAATCGGCCGCGGTCCATTAGTACATGTCGGACCCGCGTGTCGCCACTGTCAGTAATTGCAGACCGAGCGCCACCACACGGCAGGTCTAGAGAGACGTACTAGGACTCGTCCCCAGTTGTACGACGACTTTGCTAGCGACTACACTGACGAAGCTTTTCTCTCATTTGCCGAGAGATAGTTAGACTAGCCTTCAGCTAAGTCCATGGCTACGACCTAGCAAGGCGCCATTAACCATTTCTGGAGAGAGTCTCACTTGTATCATCAAGAATGCTGTATACAAATGATGGAGTAAAGTTAAGTATTCATGGAGCTACGTACTTTTCTTTATAGCATTCATTACGTATCCTGTTTCAGACATAAGCAAGCCTGCGTGAGTTGACGCGTGCCCTTTCGGTTTCCTCGCCTTGTGTCTAGACTGTCTTGTCTAGACACAACAGAATGAATGTCAATTTCGCACCTTACATGAGATTTTATACATCATAACAAGTAGATGGATATGTTACCTGACATACTTCCGACCGCCACAGTCGCAGGTACGAATCCTGCCTCGGGCATGGATGTGTGTGATGTCCTTAGGTTAATTAGGTTTAAGTAGTTCTAAGTTCTAGGGGACTGATTACCTCAGAAGTTAAGTCTCATAGTGCTCAGAACCATTTGAACCATTTTGACATACTTCGGTGATAGTGAGCAGATTTGCCTATCAAAATGTACAGAATGTAATGCAAAGAGGTATGAAACTCGATTCGACGGTATTAACACACTGCATGTCAATAATCAAAAGGTGAAAAAAGTTGCTGGAAGAAACGCTTTCGTTTGGGACAGGCTCGAGTTGTGCAACCACAGCTGCATGCAACAGAAGGCTTCTAACAGGGGTCAGTGAGCAACGGCGAGAGAGACAATGAACACACCAGGCGATACATGGAAGGGAGCAGGTAATGGCCCAGCGCTGCCTGCGACGGAGAAATTCTTTAGAAAATCGCGTTGGGGAATTTCCAGATGGATACAAACAGGCCTGAGATGCAGTTAAAAGAGAGTCGCATTTACTGATCACGTGAAAGTTTCGTGGAGCTCTTGTGATGTATGCATGTAGCTTTCAGGCGTCAGGAGCAGGCACAAGATTTCTGATTGCCTGAAATAAACTCAGAAGGAGTGGAAGTGGCGATATTGCGGCGCAGTTTAAAGGTATGCCCTCTGCGATTGGTGGGGGTAATTTCCAGGAGAGGAAAAGAACGCTCCCATTGGTCTGGAAAGGCTGTAACGCGAAGCACGAAAGGACGCAGGTGGGGGACAGTTTGCTACGAAAGACAGAATACCGAAAAATCTGGGGATTCTCCTCTGAACCAGTGTCAGGTGTAGAACAGGGCGCCTTGCGCTCTGTACGACGCCAAAAGAGGAATTCAGTATGAACACTGCATTCACTTCGGCTGACATTCAGCTAGAAATTAGCTGAAGAGTCGTTGAGATCCGATAGTGGAGAAACGAAACAGCCACGTAGTTCATTGTTCTTGCGAGAACTGAGAGGGCGTTGAAGCATACACGCTGCTCCATCTATGTACGTGTATATCGCCATATTTTCCAGACTGGGGATGAGTGCATGTTTTCTCGCCTAACGAGAAACGTAGAGCAGTTTCAGCTGATAAAGTCAGTAAAGATTTTGATTAGCTTTTTATAGGATTTTCAGACGGCGAGAACAGTCATGCAGCCGAAAACACGTCGGAGCTAAAGGTAAATGCCACTCGCAGAGATGTAAAGTTATTAGATCACCAACTTGCATCAACAGTGAACATGAGCTACCTTGAGTAATCTTTTGGATATCTTGTCACAGAAACTAACCATCCTCCGTAGACTTAATTGTGATCCTGAATAGTACCGAACTTAGACTCGGAATCGGATGATTCGACATAATGTTGGCCAATTCGGACAGTGCTTCACTGTCTAGATGAAAGAAAAATCTTGCAGAGAACCTTCTATTTAAATTTGATAGTGTTGTGTTTAGTGTTATTTCTGCCAATCAGCACGTAATATCTTGACAACTGTCCAGAAATTGTATATCACCCCACGCCCGGGTTCCCGGGTTCGATTCCCGGCGGGGTCAGGGATTTTCTCTGCCTCGTGATGGCTGGGTGTTGTGTGCTGTCCTTAGGTTAGTTAGGTTTAAGTAGTTCTAAGTTCTAGGGGACTTATGACCACAGCAGTTGAGTCCCATAGTGCTCAGAGCCATTTTTTTGTATGTCACAATCTACGTAAACCAGAGCACTTCATTGACAACAATACGGACATTAAACAAATTTTGTACAGCTAAACGCTGATGTGCCCTGTTGTAGAATAAGAGTCCACTCGTACCCCCAGTAACTTATTCTAGTGATGCTAACGCACTCACAGGGTGTTTTTGCTCATGTCTGACGAATGTGAAAAGGAGTGGAGTGTCAGAGAGGTGATCAATGGATGACAAACAAACACCTCGCTGCTGAACTGGACATCTGTGTTGGTAGTTGTGACACACTCCTCCACGAGCTGAAGTACGCAGACGTGTGTGCCTTCTAGGTTATTCGCCGCCTAACAGAACAAAATAAAGGCCAACGAAAGAGCATCTGTGCGGAATTGCTTACACGTTACGAGGCTTATCGTGGCAATTATTTTTCGAATCTCATCATAGGCGATGAAACATCGGTTCATCACTTCGAATCGGAAAGAAAACTGCAGTCCGTGGAGTGGCACCACACCAGCACTCCTCTGAAGAAAACATTCAAAGCCGCACCCACAGTTGGTAAAGTTTTGGTGACGGTCTTCTGAGAATCTATAGGGGTGATCCTGTTTGCTGTTCTCGCTCTCTCAGGAAGTAGGTTACAGTACGCTTGTTCGCCCACTGCTTGAATACTGCTCAGCAGTGTGGGATCCGTACCAGATAGGGTTGATAGAAGATATAGAGAAGATCCAACGGAGAGCAGCGCGCTTCGTTACAGGATCATTTAGTAATCGCGAAAGCGTTACGGAGATGATAGATAAACTCCAGTGGAAGACTCTGCAGGAGAGACGCTCAGTAGCTCGGTACGGGCTTTTGTCAAAGTTTCGAGAACATACCTTCACCGAAGAGTCAAGCAGTATATTGCTCCCTCCTACGTATATCTCGCGAAGAGACCATGAAGATAAAATCAGAGAGATTAGAGCCCACACAGAGGCATACCGACAATCCTTCTTTCCACGAACAATACGAGACTGGAATAGAAGGGAGAACCGATAGAGGTACTGAAGGTACCCTCCGCCACACACCGTCAGGTGGCTTGCGGAGTATGGATGTAGATGTAGATGTAGATTTACAATGGTCAACCCTGAAGTGTATTGTGCAAACTTCAGGAAATTGAAGAAACGACTTCAGCGTGTTCGTCGTCACAAAAATGCAAATGAACTTCTTGTCCGTGACAACGCAATTCCTCACACAAGTCTGCAAATCCACGAGGAACTCAGAATATCTCACTGTATTATTCTTCCTCATTCACCCTACAGCTCGGACGTCGCACCTTCCGACTTCCATCTGCTCGGCCTATGAAGGATGCACTCCACGGGACGCTGTACGTGGATGATGGGGAGATCATTGATGCAGTGAGATGTTGGGTTCTACGTTGACCAATAGAGTGGTACCATCGGGTGTACGAGCTCACCCAGTAAGGTGGAGTAAGGCCGTCACATTGAACGGAGATTATGATGAAAAAATACACTACTGGCCATTAAAATTGCTACACCACGAAGATGACGTGCTACAGACGCGAAATTTAACCGACAGGAAGAAGATGCTGTGATATTCACACAAGGTTGGCGCCGGTGGTGACACCTATGACGTGCTGACATGAGGAAAGTTTCCAACCGATTTCTCATACACGAACAGCAGTTGACCGGCGTTGCGTGGAGAAACGTTGTTGTGATGTCCCGTGTAAGGAGGAGAAATGCGTACCATCACGTTTCTGACTTTGACAAAGGTCGGATTGTAGCCTGTCGCGATTGCAGTTTATCGTATAGCGACATTGCTGCTTTCGTTGGTCGACATCCAATGACTATTATCAGAATATGGTATCGGTAGGTTTAGGAGGGTAATACGGAACGCCGTGCTGGATCCCAACGGCCTCGTATCACTAGCAGTCGAGATGACAGGCATCGTATCCGCATGGCTGTAGCAGATCGTGCAGCCACGTCTTGATCCCCGAGAAGACAGATGGGGACGTTTGAAAGACAAGAACTATCTGCACGAACAGTTCGACGACGTATGCAGCAGCATGGACTATCAGCTCGAAGACCATGGCTGCGGTTACCCTTGACGCTGCATCACAGACAGGAGCGCCTGCGATGGTGTACTCAACGACGAACCTGGGTGTACGAATGGCAAAACGTCATTTTTTCGGATGAATCCAGGTTCTGTTTACAGCATCATGATGGTCGCATCCGTGTTTGGCGACATCGTGGTGAACGCACATTGGAAGCGTGTATTCGTCATCGCCATACTGGCGTATCACCCGGTGTGATGGTATGGGGTGCCATTAGTTACACGTCTCGATCACCTCTAGTTCGCATTGACGGCGCTTTGAACAGTGGACGTTACATTTCAGATGTGTTACGACCCGTGGCTCTACCCTTCATTCGATCCCTGCGAAACCCTACATTTCAGCAGGATAATGCACGACCGCATGTTGCAGGTCCTGTACGGGCCTATCTGGATACAGAAAATGTTCTTCTGTTGCCCTGGGCAGCACATTCTCCACATCTCTCACCAAATGAAAACGTCTGGTCAATGGTGGCCGAGCAACTTGCTCGTCACAATACGCCAGTCACTACTCTTGTTGAACTGTGCTATCGTGTTGAAGCTTCATGGGCAGCTGTACCTGTACACGCCATCTAAGCTCTGTTTGACTCAATGCCCAGGCGTATTAAGGCCGTTATTACTGCCAGAGGGTGTTGCTCTGGGTACTGATTTCTCAGGATCTATGCACTCAAATTGCGTGAAAATGTAATCACAAGTCAGTTGTAGTATAATATATTTGTGCAATGAATACCCGTTTATCATCAGCATTTCTTCTTGGTGTAGCAATTTAATGTCCAGTAGTGTAGGGTTTTGTAGCCAAAAGAGTGGGGAACAATATGGTTTACTGGAATCCGGAATAAAACTAACCATCTTTAATTAAAAAATATGTTAACTTACTCACAGGAACGCCCAACGCATCTGTAACAGTTCTCTCACTGACAGTTTATTAGAATATACCATGCCTGAGGCAAGCTTCATTACATCTCTATATTTCTGACTTTTAACTGGCAGTAGCAGTTTAAAAAGTTTTTCCTTGCTAAAAGTCAGACAGTTGAGGCTTTCCGAATAACAAAATCATGCTCTATAAGTTGTGGTAATGATTTAATACAGTGAAGTCCCTGCTTGTGTTGAGCAGAGTATTCAGTCGGCCTGTTCTTTGAAATAGTGAACTCCTCATTACAAGCACTCTTAATGAACAGTTTCTCATACTCGATGAAACATCTAAAAATAGGTCTTGTGCAACATCAACCACAGTGAACTTCTTAGGCGTCTTTCATATTTTAGAATCTACAGAAAACTGTTTGGTCCAATGACAGGACCAAGCCTGCACATGCGTGGTTATTGTCCCAAACACCCGACGTCGAAAAATCCATTCCCTACGTAGCTTTGAACTGGTCCCAAGTACAAGTATCATTGTTATACCATACTATCGAGCAATTTTCAAACTATGCAATGGGAGTAAGCTCACACTTTCGGCCAAACGTAGAGAATTCCGTCAATTGTGCAGGTCGTACTCGGCGTTCTGGATATTTTTCAATATACAGGACACGGGTTTGACAGTTGCTTCCGTTTGCCGGACCACAACAGAAGTTCATGTCTGGCAATTCCCGTGGGAAACAAACGGCTTCCATCATACGGGCATGTGGAAAGCTGAAACTACGATGCGACACCATTTCAAAAACTTACTGTAGTACAAACTGGTTCCATTAGAACAAATGTATTCGCTGCACTTTCCCAGATGCGTGAATACGGTTTACAGTTACTGCACAAACAGATGTTAGCTGCTTGCTGTACCCATAACAGACGAATGTGTCCTCATTTGTTTGCCGCATTATGTAGGTTTCGTTATAGCAAAGAGCCTGCAGTAGAAGAGATGTTTCACAGTAGCGAAGATGAAAAAGTGCTCATAGCTCTTAAAGTGTGCATTTTAGAGCCGATTTTAATGGACATTTTTATGTTGCTTGGGCCCACACTAATACCTCCCAAACTATGGAACATTTTCTTAACACGCTCTGTACTAAGTATGTGGGCAAGTGGGAAGTACCACATAAGAACATTACTTTCATTGACATTCTAATAATAATTGTGATGAAAGGGTTTACAGAAACATGTAATTTGTCTCCAAGATGTTAGATAAAACAGAAAAGAGATATTAAGATTTTGAGTTTTTGCTCTGTGATTGCACGCGGTATTATTCGTAGCAGTTTCAGTACAATTAAAAGATTGGCAACCGAAATTATGTAACTGTTAGTTTCACACTGAAGACAATCAAGTATCGTATGCGTCCGCAGCTCGTGGTCGTGCGGTAGCGTTCTCGCTTCCCACGCCCGGGTTCCCGGGTTCGATTCCCGGCGGGGTCAGGGATTTTCTCTGCCTCGTGATGACTGGGTGTTGTGTGATGTCCTTAGGTTAGTTAGGTGTAAGTAATTGTAAGTTCTAGGGGACTGATGACCATAGATGTTAAGTCCCATAGTGCTCAGAGCCATTTAGTATCGTATGCATGTGGATGTGAACATCAGTGTTATCAACGCAGGGGCTGTGGAGTCCAAGTTTAATCCCAACAGAGGGAAAGCGACTAGGTTATAAGCTCAGACACCGAAGACAAATACTTCTGTACCCCCTCGGTCGCAAGGGAAGAATATTTATGCGTCAGAAAGTCTTACACTATGTACATCTTATTTAAAGATCGACAGGTGTATAAATGTTGACTCGCACAGAGCTGATATTAAATAAATGTGGTTTTTGTTATATTGCTCCATATCTTACAGTCATATAAATTGGAGTGGAAGTCATGGAAGCGATTAGCCTCGCACCAAAAACAGACTGTAGTTTTCGCTTACGGAAAAGACCGTGGCCAGTGTCTTTTTCTGGAATGCAGAAGGGAATTTTCCTATTCTTTACCTTCAAAGAGTGAAGCAATAAGTAGCGGAAAATTGCACAAGTCTTCTACAGAAGACTGCGTCAGAAAATGGTTGGATTCCAACGAATAAAATCATCGTATTTCATCGGGTCAATGCATTGTGTCACAGAGGTGCTTTGGCAGTGCGATAGTGCCGCTAGCTGCTGAAATATCCAGTCTTTTAACCAGATTTTTGAATCCTCAGACCAAATTTATAGAAAAATGTTTTTGGTAAACTTTTTTGTCCGATGGAGCACAGACGTATCTGTTTAGTTTGACATAGTCCTGAATCTATTTACGGGAATGGAATCTACATAATACAAAAAAAGTTGGGCCAAGTGCATTGATTGAAAAGGATAGTACGTCGAACAATGTCTTATTTTACTAAGACGTTCTACATTGTTTTTAAGGTTATATAATACGGTGGCCCCCGTCCGTTAGATGAGTCGTTAATGTATTTGTCCTTCACAGTTACAAAATATGAATGAACACCGAGAATCGATCACAATAAGAAAAGAAATAATGCGTTTTTTGTGAGTGTCTTCAAAAAGAACTGTATTCTATTACCGGTGTGATCACTGCGACGTTCAAGGATTCAAAAGAGAGATTTAAAATAATAATATAACAATCTATTTTGCGTAGAAGCCAAAGAATCTACCAGCAAGGTGCAGGAACCAGGCTCAGTGCAGGCGATTTACTTGATGGAACGACTAGAATGGCGCCCACTCAGCTTGATGAGTGTAACTGAGGAGCCACATTAAAGAAAAAATAGCGACTCTGGAAAGAATATAAACAGCCGAAGAGTCGGCTGACCATGTACTGGCGATCGAGGTGCCATAGGCAAAGTATGAAGTAGTGACTGATCTACAGTTCAGTGTACTATAGGATTCAGTTTAGTTCGCTGATTAGCATGAAACGCGAAAGAACTTTACTGCCTTCTTTCTTCGAGTGTACACCATGAAACTGATTTCACGAATTCGCTATTCCTGACTAACAGGAATAGAGGCGATCAAAAGACTTTAAGGTGATGAAAGAAAAGTAATACTTGTAATTAGCTTAGAAATTTTTGAATTAAATAACTTTATTTTTGATAAAATCTTCTCGGACTTTCAGCCGTGGCAGGCGGTTAAAAACCGTTGAGCTTTTAACCGATCTCTCCTCCGCCATTGTCAAGTGGCAAATGACTGACGTGTAGCCGTGGATTCGCCACTATATAGCCGTGCTGCTGGTTGTGACGTCACTGGTGGTCTCTTCCTTGTCAGATAAGGTACTGTTTTCGCCCTGCCTCTGTCATGCCCGCCTGAACTTTCCAGTGGCCGATAATGATCTGCAAACCACCGTTGTTATTGATGGAGTTTTCATGTATTTTTATTTCTATTGGTTCTTTTATAACACAAACCCCAAATCGCTTCGGCCTCATAATGACTGACGTTTCGTCGAATAGAATTCTGTGTATACTTTCTAAAGAGATTTCCGCAGAACAGTACTATTTCATAAACATTTTTGTCTCAATTCCCAGTCTACAAAATGCACAAAATCTCCATTGCAGAGCATGTTGGCGTCCTTCGTCTGTTGGAGCCTGTACCGAATGAATAATCCTGTTATTGTACTTTTTTTACTGATTCTTAGCGGTTTTTTTTTTACGTTGGTGACTCATTGTCCATTCGCTACAAAGCACTAGGGGTTAACGGTACGTAGCCCACATTTCTTTCCAATTTTGCTTATTACGAAAGATGTCATTTGTTAATTAATTTGGCATCCCGTTGATCATGTTCGCAGCATTTGTATTGTACTCACACGGTTTAAAAGTGGCCGGACGAAAATTAAAGATGACCCTCGTTCAGAACGTCCTTCGACATCTACTGACGATGTTCAAGTCAGGAATGTCAAAGAAATGATGCGTGCCAATCGAAGACTGACTGTCCGAGATATGGCAGAAGAATGTAACATTTCAGTTGGATCATGTCATGACATCCTGACACAGGATCTCGGAATGCACCCTGTTGCCGCCAATTTCGTCCCACGGCCTATGATCCAAGACCAGGAAGGCCTTCACCTCGTGATCTGTGAAGAGCTTTACGATCGGGCAAATGACAACGAGATGTTCCTTAAGGGAATCGTAACTGGTGATGAGAGGTGGGTCCACGGTTACGATGCTGAGGTAAAGATTCAGTCTTCACAGTGCGTCGGGAAACGTTCTCCAAGACCCAAATAAGCGTGTCAGGTCAGGTCAAATGTCCAAGTCATGCTGACAGTTTTCTTTGACATCGAAGGATTAGTTCATCATAATCCCGCGACAAAGGGACAAACTGTTAATCGATGCTACTATGGGAACGTGTAGCAAAGCCTGGACGAAAATGTGAGAAGAAAACGGCCTGAAATGTGACGAGACAACTGATCTCTCTTGCATCACGATAACACTCCCGCACATCCATCACTGTTGGTGCGTTATTATTGCACAAAAAACGAAATTACTGTGTTGCCTCATCCTGCGTACTCAACAGACTTGGCCCTGCGGGCAGTCTTTATTCCAGGAGTTAAAAATCTCGTTGAAAGGACGAAGGTTTGCAACGATAGACGAGATATAAGAAAATTCGAAGACGGCTCTTCCCGGCGTACCAAGACTGCTTCCGGAAGTCGCAACGGCGTTGGAAGCGGTGTATCAATTGTGGAGGAGAGTATTTCGTAGGAGACCATGCACAATAAGTAAAATGTTAGCGTAGAACAGATTTGTGGACAAGGTTCCAGAATTGTTTGAACAGATCTCGTAAATACCTCCATTCTGAACCATTCAATGTTTGTGTACATAGCTATCCTTTACGTCCAGGAGTTCAATTATAAGTATTTTACTTCACTGGCAGTCCTTCTTTTGGACTTGAGCCTAGTTACGACGTGACAATATTAAATGAATGCAAGCACTTTTCTTCGTGAAAGACACATTTTAATTAAGATTGGTAAATGAAACGGCAGCATTAAGCACTAACTTTCCCCTTAATTTGATAACAGCCCTTTCAGGAGACCAAATTTCTACCGACAAAATTGTGTGTAAAAATATGAGATAACATAAAAGACGAGGAAAAATGCTAAACTACATTAAAGCTGACGTTTGGGAGGTCGTAGTAGGCACAATCTTATTTGTGATGGATTTCAAGAAGGTGAAATCGATACATTATATCAGAATCAAGCCAAGAAAATATTTTTAGAATTGCATACCAAAGAATGGCAGTCAATTACCGACAAAAAAAAGTTTCAGGGTAAATGCAGATGTTTTTATACCGCTATTAGTTGAGTTACCAAATAAAGAAACAAGAACGGAGCAGCAATAGATTTTGTGTATTTCTATTCTACATCTACACCATACTCCGTAAGCTACACAACGGTGTGTGGTGAGGGGTACTTCTGGCACAACTAACTGTTTCCCCCCCCCCTCCCCCCACCACCCTTGCATGTTCCACTCTCGAATGGTGAGTGCTAAGAATTATCGTCGGTAAGCCTCTATGTTAGCTCTAATATCTCCAATTTCCTCTCCGTGGTCGTGTCGTTTTAGTCATTTCACAATAAATAACAACTGTGATGGTGATGATGATGATGACGATGATAAATCATCGATGTCGTCTTTATCGTCTTCTCCTTTTTCCTCAACGAAGCTAAGCAAGTCTTCTTCCTCGTAGGCATCGGTGTACCCAACACTTTAGTTTGCAAACTACCTGCAGTAACAACATAACCAAATACGGGGATCCAACACAGAAGTAAATGCCTTTTGGTAACAGAAGTACGTGCACGTCGGCCCTGTGGTAATATAAAACATAGACGTCAGGCCAAAGTTGACTGTGAAGAGCTCACTGAATCTAAAATTTTATACTACGCAGTGTTGGCAACTTAATCACATACGCAGCATACCTGCACAATAGTTCGTCGGATTCTCGGAGGATGGAGTTAACTTAGTGCCTTGGTTTTGCATCACACGAGTCATATCTTTATAAATCGTCTGATTGCCACGACCGGTTTCAGCCCTCATAGTCATTTTCCAATGTCTCTCTGAGCAATATTGAAAAGCTAAATACAAAGAAATAAGTTATATGACAAAGAAAGCAACAACAAACATCGTCAAAAATAAACATAGAAAATAAATATTGTTATATAACAGATCGTCTAAAACCATCATCGAAACGGCATAGTGAAATAAATAAGGTTGTGTGTGTATGTGTGTTGTGTGTGTGTGTGTGTGTGTGTGTGTGTGTGTGTGTGTGTGTGTATTCCTATGGGACCAAACTGCTGAGGTCATCGGCCCCTAGACTTCTACACTACTTAAACTAACTTATACTAAGAACAACACACACACACCCATGCCCGAGGGAGGACTCGAACATCCGCACGGGAGGGACTGCGCAATCCGTTACTTGGCGCCTCTAAAAAATGGTTCAAATTGCTCTGAGCAGTATGGGACTTAACATCTGTGGTCATCAGTCCCCTAGAACTTAGAACTACTTAAACCTAACTAACCTAAGGACATCACACACATCCATGCCCGAGGCAGGATTCGAACGTGGTACCGTAGCGGTCACGCGGTTCCAGACCGAAACGCCTAGAACCGCACGGCCACACCGGCCGGCTTTGGCGCCTCTAACCACGCGGCCACTCCACGCTGCAAATAATGTTGTGTAACAACTTGTCCACAATAAAGAAGATGAAAGAAGATATAAATAACGTGGACTTGGATCTTCCTGGCAGATTAAAACTGTGTGCCCGACCGAGACTCGAACTCGGGACCTTTGCCTTTCGCGGGCAAGTGCTCTACCATTTTTTTTTTTTTTTTTTTTTTTTTTTTGTTGTTGTCTCATTTTGTTCGTTTTCGTTCGTTGTATCAGCTCGGTGCGGACGTCGCAAGACACCCGTTTCAGTTCGTAGTTGATCCATTATCTCAGTTTTTTTATTACAGAGGGCAACTAACCCTCTGACCGAACACGCTGAGTTACCGTGCCGGCAAACATTAAGTAAATTTCTCTATCACAGAAATTTGGACTCGAGAGAAGAATCGAACCTATAACCTCTCGTTCTCCATCTGAGCTACCGAAGCACGACTCACGCCCGGTACTCACAGCTCTACTTCTGCCAGTATCTCGTCTCCTACCTTCCAAACCTTACGAAAGCTCTCCTGCGAACCTTGCACAACTAGCACTCCTGAAAGAAAGGATACAGCGGAGACGTGGCTTAGCCACAGCCTGGAGGATGTTTCTAGAATGAGATTTTCACTCTGCAGCGGAGTGTGCGCTGATATGAAACTTCCTGGCAGAAGTCTCGGTCGGGCACACAGTTTTAATCTGCCAGGAAGTTTCATATCAGCGCACACTCCGCTGCAGAGTGAAAATCTCATTCTCAACGTGGACTTACTTGTCTATAACGGTGTGAGTACCCAAAAAGCGATACTACATGCGAAATGGCGGGCAGGGGCGCACGGGGAGCCTAAGGAGGGTGAAGGAGGTGGACAGTGGAAATCGAATAATGTCAAGACTAAAAATACAATCTTTTAAAATTAAAACGAAATCTAGAAATACATGCTGTATAATAATTTACGTAGATAGATAGGAGGAAGACAAGTAGAAACTAGTAGTGTAAAATATTGAAGACAGCAGGCGACGATCAGAGATCCTCAGACGAAAGGAGTCGGGTCGTGAAAGACCAGCAATGGAAAACAAGTGGATTCAGAAAATGCCTCTCTGTAGGGAAGATGTTTACACGACATGACGCCTAAGGTGCCGACCGTGGCCTGTTGTTTACATTATGTGAAGCACACATACCTTGCGCTAGATGCATTTACATTTCAAGACATTAAACACGTTCCGAAAGGCACCAACAAAGTCAATGTCTCTCTAAGGTTTTCTGTTCGTTAAGAATTTTTTTTCTTACTATGTTGCGAAGTGCCCTTCTCCGCTTTGTGAAAAATCGTAAGGTTATTGTCAAAATTACTAACATCGTATCCTTTTCTAGCTCGGTGGGAACGGAGGTGAATTTATCTTCGGTGTTTTTTCTTCCTATATCCGTACGTTCTTTGTATCTGGTTTTGAAGATTCTGCCTGCTTGGCCGATAAATACGTTCGCTCTTAACACGACATAATTTATGTGCATGCAGTTACCAATTTGGTGTTGTTAGTTGAAATAACTGGCCCTAGGGCCTAGTGTGTTAGCGAATTGGAAGCAGTCCTAACATTAATCACAACCAGGTATGTAAAAGATGCGATACAGACTTCCTTGATGTGACTGCGTATTCGTTCCTAGCATGATCATTCTTAGAGCTCTACTCACGCGATGGATCCTAAAATCAACATTAATCGTTATTTCGGCGAGCCATCTGTCCGGAGTCTTCAAGAGAGACACTGCTGCGTGATAGTACGGCTGAAAATTGATGCCAACGCTTTTTTTTCCTTTATTGGATTTCGAGCCCCCCCCCCCCCCCCCAGAGGGAGGGCGGGCTGGCAGCAGCACAATACGCAGCTCTGCAGCCTACAGAATAGTTAATAAACAGAATCAGGAGATATGAAAAGCAAACAAAAGCAGGCGATAGAACTGTGACTGTTAAAAATTGAAACACGGAGAAAAAGATACGAAGAAAATATAAAAACAAAACGGTCGGCGATACTGATTAAAACACATAGTAAATAGACAGGCACAACTTAAAAAACACGGCGACAGTCTCGTTTCTGTTCGCACAAGATAAAAAAAAGACAACTAGCGACAGTATGGTGGCTGTTCGCAACGCTGACAGGGACGACCAACACTGAACATTCACTTGAAACGGTACTATACAGGCGACATGGTGGCAGAACGGGAGGGGTGGGGGGGTGATGACCGAACCGATGAGGGCAAAAAAGGGGGGAGGAGAGTAAAGGAAAAAAGGGGGACCCGACGAAGGGAGGGGACACAGAAAAAGGGGGGGGGGGCTGGACGGACGAGAGAAGGAGTGGGAAAGGCAGTGGAGGGGAAAAAACAGGATGGAAGGAGGGCTAGAGGGAGCCCGGGGAAAGGACAGAGGAAGGGAGGTGGAGGAGAGGATCAGAGATGATAGGATGGATAAATGGAGGGAGACAGGGCATCATCCAGGAGGGGGAGTCGACGGAAGCCACCTTTAATATTACAAAATTGTTATAAATTTTTACTAGGATTAGTTGAATCATTTCGTAAAGAAACATTTTGCTCTCTCTTCTTTTAGATTTTTGGCAACAGGGGGCACTTTCAGACATCTAGCATTTGAATTTAGACTTGGAAGACTTACAATTAGTTTGATAGTTTATGACACGCGTTCAACTATTGCGCTTGAGTTTCGACCTGAAGTAATGACGCCACACACCGAAAAACACGTAAAGAATGTAGCAGAAAATATTTTCTGTTACGGAAATTCCCCAACTACATCGGAGCAATAGCTTGACAAAATAGTTCAAATGGCTCTGAGCACTATGGGACTTAACATATGTGGTCATCAGTCCCCTAGAACTTAGAACTACTTAAACCTAACTAACCTAAGGACATCACACACATCCATGCCCGAGGTAGGATTCGAACCTGCGGCCGTAGCGGTCACGCGGTTCCCAACTGAAGCGCCTAGAACCGCAAGGCCACACCGGCCGGCTAGCTTGACACCAATGTGAGCTTAAATGCTCACCACATACTGTATCTAGTTATTTCAACTATCTGAAATACTTTTCTGTAGTTCTAATGGGTGTTGCTGATGCCGATAAAAATTTTTTTGGTTACTGGTGTAGGCGTTAGAGGGAAACAAAGTGATGGGGGAATTTTTACGGCCAGCGAATTGTTTAGGCGGCTGGAAAACAACGAATTTGATGTACCTGACCAAAAATTCTAGCCAAAAAGCAATGTTTCAGCACCTCACGTTCTCACTGAAGATGAAACCTTCACACTGAAACCGTACCTTCTGCGTCCATTTCCAGCAAAACGTATAACGGGATATCAAGGAAACTTCAATATTAATCTATCAGAAGCAAGACAAACCACTGAATGTGCTTTTGGGATTTTACGAACGAAATGGCGAATTTCAGAAACATGTTTGAAAGTACCGAACGTGTCGAAAGTAAAGAAGTTTAAACAAACTGCTTGCATATTGCACAATAGTATCAGGGACAGGGGTGCCATTAACGATGCACACTACAAATCCGTCCTCCGTGCAGAGACCATGAATGAATTAAGAACTCTAGTAAATACCGTTCCAGATCAATATAGAAGGCCAACCGCCGAAGCAATGGAAATAAGGAATAAATTCATGACCTCTATTAATCGAGAGTCATCATTCTTTGTTAATTATTGGTGACATATTTTAATGTTACAACACTAATTTTACTAGTCATTGAACTATTTCTTGTCCAACACTGGTAGACAATAATAAAAGAAATATTCAATAGAACCTTTTAATCGTCAATAGAACACGAGGTATGACTACCGGAAGATCACGTTTTTATTTGCAGAGTTATTATTTTGACCAGTTTCTTATAAATATCATCAAGTTAATCTTACCTGACAAGTTTATAGTATTTCCTATTTCATCCCACAATTTCTTTGTCACAATGCTGTTTTTGGTAATTAATGTGACTATCATGGATGTGAAGAACAATTTCAAGGTTGCTCGAGATATGGATCTTAAGAATACAGTACATCGCGTAAATTACAGCCATTTTCTGTGTGTAGCCGTCTAGGAATCCTTAGCCGAGTTTTGATCCGCTGGTGATGGCGTAAATACAGAAAAAAACGCTTTTCTTTGGGTTTTCCCAGGAACCTTTCATGAATTAATGGTGACTCCGTAGGTCCCATCAAGCACACCGTAGACCACACCAGTTGCAAAAAGAACCAACCGATTTGGTCCCTTTGCTTCTGCAGGAGGAAGTGTGTAATATTCATACTTTCACCTTCTACTGTAGGATACTAACACTAACACTATCCTTCTGTTGGGTATACAAGTGGTCCCTAACCAAAGGGCTAACCAAAAACACTTGACCCAACCTTTTAATCGTCAATAGAACACGAGGTATGACTACCGGAAGATCACGTTTTTATTTGCAGAGTTATTATTTTGACCAGTTTCTTATAAATATCATCAAGTTAATCTTACCTGACAAGTTTATAGTATTTCCTATTTCATCCCACAATTTCTTTGTCACAATGCTGTTTTTGGTAATTAATGTGACTATCATTCTACAAGCATGGTCTGGAGTGAACTTTCGAGATCAACGACTCGCACTCGAGGTCAGTTATTTTTTTTCTCCTGCTATCTTTGCTGCACGAGAGCTTCTAAGCAACTGGAAAAAACTGAGCGGTAAGCTAAACTTAATGTTTGGGGCGAGCGGTGAGCAATGAAGTTCAAGCGACAATATGTTTCGCGTTGCCGCTCGCGCTTATCGTAGCTGGCCGTCCCACATTTCCTTTGAAGTCAATGTAAACATAAATGTGAGCGGCGCCGCTTTGTCGCTTTTGGCCTATCGCTCGCCGCTTACCGCTCGCATCGTAGCCGGGGCCTGATACTCTGGCTGGCCGCACTGAAGAAACTCCCTGATCTGATACGCAGCAGTACAGCGTACTGCGTCCTGATAAAATGAAACCCATTGTCTCCATTAATCAAACCAATCGCCTCCTTATAAAGCTGTTCTAAAAGCCGAACGTACTGGTAACTACCAAGGTCTCGCCAGATTTCATCCCGTTTCCCTTGTTTAGATTAGATTAGACTGAGTTCTCGTTCTATAGACGCAAAAACGAGATGATTCTCGCGGATGTGGAACAAGTCATAAAATGTAACACAAAAAATCAAAACATTCCAATAGAATACTGACTACCCTGATCATTTGTCAGGAGATTGTGAAACATGTGAAAATATTTCAGTAAACTGGAACTGCTAATATTTACAAAATTAATACAGTGTCAGAACGTAACACAATTACGCACTTCTAATAAATTCATCGTACACAAAATACCTAATCTTGACTGTTGTGACAAAGTGCTGTCAAAACTTGAATCTAACAGACATTTTTACTTAAGCTGGTCTCACAGTCCCTGTTAAGATATTTATCTATAGAGTAGAAGGTGTTGCCTATCAAAAAGTCTTCCAAACTCTGTTCAGGCTGTGTTTTACCTGAAACCAAACTTTTAATGGTTGCCAGCAATTAATTGAAAATATGTTTTTCTGTATATTAGACCCCTTTTTGTACCAAGGTAAATGATTTTAGGTCTTTTTACGTAGACTGTTCTTATTTATAGCTTTGATACTGTGAATTGATCTGTTGGTTGGAAATAGAGACGTATTATCTGCAACAAATTTCGTTAGAGAATGAATACAATGAGAAGCAGTGGTTAGAATACAAAGTTCCTTGAACAGGTATCTACGTGCTGTTCATGAATTAACACCACAAATGAGTCTTGTTTCACCCTTTTGCACACTAAAAACTATTGCTCGGTTTGACGAGTTATCCCACAATACGATCATCTATGGCATAATAGAATTAAAGCAAGCAAAGTATGCAATTCTGTTTAATATTTATATCTTCTACAGCTGGCATAATCCTCACTGTAAATACAGGGTTATTACAAATGATTGAAGCGATTTCACAGCTCTACAATAACTTTATTATTTGAGATATTTTCAAAATGCTTTGCACACACATACAAAAACTCAAAAAGTTTTTTTAGGCATTCACAAATGTTCGATATGTGCCCCTTTAGTGATTCGGCAGACATCAAGCCGATAATCAAGTTCCTCCCGCACTCGGCGCAGCATGTCCCCATCAATGAGTTCGAAAGCATTGTTGATGCGAGCTCGCAGTTCTGGCACGTTTCTTGGTAGAGGAGGTTTAAACACTGAATCTTTCACATAACCCCACAGAAAGAAATCGCATGGGGTAAAGTCGGGAGAGCGTGGAGGCCATGACATGAATTGCTGATCATGATCTCTCTCGGTTTTCCAATCTCCTGTTTAAGAAATGCCGAACATCATGATGGAAGTGCGGTGGAGCACCTTCCCGTTGAAAGATGAAGTCGGCGCTGTCGGTCTCCAGTTGTGCCATGAGCCAATTTTCCGCGGGCTACGCGTGAAACTTGCCCGCACGCGTTCAACCGTTTCTTCGCTCACTGCAGGCCGACCCGTTGATTTCCCCTTACAGAGGCATCCAGAAGCTTTAAACTGCGCATACCATCGCCGAATGGAGTTAGCATTTGGTGGATCTTTGTTGAACTTCGTCCTGAAATGTCGTTGCACTGTTATGACTGACTGATGTGAGTGCATTTCAAGCACGGCATACGTTTTCTCGGCTCCTGTCACCATTTTGTCTCACTGCGCTCTCGAGCGCTCTGACGGCAGAAACCTGAAGTGCGGCTTCAGCCGAACAAAACTTTATGAGTTTTTCTACGTATGTGTAGTGTGTCGTGACCATATGTCAATGAATGGAGCTACAGTGAATTTATGAAATCGCTTCAATCATTTGTAATAGCCCTGTATAGACTTGTTTAGGCTCTTCAGCATTTCTGTGGTATGCCGTTCCCCAGTGAATTTATTAACGAGTTTCAATCCCAGAAATTTAACACTGTCAACCTGTTCGATCTGCATGTCTTCATATGTTATACACATGCTGGAAGGAAACCTCTTATAGGTTCTGAACTGCATATAATAGGTCTTTTCAAAGTTTAATGACAGTTAATTATCTTTAAACCATTTATTAATGTCAGTGAAATTTTGATTAACAGCCATTTCAAAATCACTACTTGACTTCATACTTATTGCAATGTATATATCATTTGCAAACAAAACAAACTTAGCATCTAGCAATCTAACGGACGAGAAATCATTAAAGTACATAAGAACAAGCAACGCACCCGAGATGGAACCCTGAGGAATACCACATGTAATTCATTCCCAATCAGATGAAGGCTGCCTGCTTACTCCACAAGTATTTCGTAATGACATCCTTTGTTTCATGTTAGTTAGGTAAGACTCGAACCACTTCACAGCACTGCCAATGACACGATAGTATTCTAATCTGCTTAAGAGAATTGTGTGACTTACACAGTCAAAGGCTTTTGACAGTTCACAGGAAATACCAGTAGCCTCTAATTTGTTATCTAATGAATTAAGTACATCCTCACCGTACGTGTAAATAGCGTTCTCTATAAGGAACCGAAACTGTGACTTGGAAAATATGTTCTTAGCAGTCAGATGCTTAAGGAGACGCTTGAACACAACGTTTTGAAATAATTTTGAAAAAGCCGGCCAAACTGAAATTGGTCGATTGTTTGACGGTTCTCTTTATCCACCTCCTTGTAAAGAAGCTCAAGTTCTACATATTTTAGGCAGTCTGAAAATGTTCCGCTGATAATAGACTGATTACACAAATAACTGAAGATGGAACTCAACTCGCATGAGCACTCTTTGATTAACTTCGTTTATAACCACTAGAACCACTAGAATACTTTGATTTTAAGAATTTCGTAATGGATCTACTTTTTTGGGAGCCGTGAGTGTCATTACCATTTTACTGAAATTATTTCTATAAGAATGGCCTTAGATACTCCATTCCACCGTTTACTATAACTGATAACCCCAAGCTGTCAAAAACAGTAGCCATATAATTGTTTTAAGAGGTTTGCAATACTACATGCACTTGTTACTAACAATGTTTGACTACCACCGATTTTTAAGGCTGCTGTAGCTTCGTGCTAATGGAAATGTTTCACGCACCTATCATATATTTCGTGAATATACACACCGATGTAAGCCTTCCCACAGTGAAAAAGAATTTTGCTTATTCAAACTTCCGTGTTCAAAATCAGGCTTGATGGAGGTGAGTAGATCCCTAAATTTGACAGCTGGACGGAACACATTCTTAATGCCAAAACTCTGTAAAGGATTTCTTATTTATCAGTGAAGTCTGAAAAAAAACACGGTGACGTTTTTTTACAGGAGATTTTTATCATATGCTTTTAAATGTCACAGGATTTAAATTAGGATAGAACACAGAAGTGCAGAAACAGGTGGAAAAATTGCAAATTAAGTTAGGAAAAAACTTTTACCACTCTACGGCAATCTAAGTATTCATTGTAACAAACTGAGAAGAAAAACAGCAATTAAATAAATATGTTAAAACTAAATTGATCTAATGACCATGTTGAGAACATAGAACCAAAATACGAAAGGAATTATGGTATTCAGCTCATTTTCAGCACAAAAATGAGTTAATACAAATATGATTATTACTTACAAGAATCATTTGAGTATTTAAAGTATTATTGGTCCCATTAGAGTATTATTACAAAAATGTTTAACAATAGCTGTAACTTTTTCGTAGAAGCATCCTATCACGTCATCTGACTCCATGTATCCTAACCCTCGTCCAGCCATTTGTAACACTTACATCGATTAGAAGTAGGTTTATATTATGTAACTGTGTATCTGCAATTTATGAAGCGTATATGCTATGTTGTTTTAAACTCTTTGATCTAGGGCAAGAAAATTAGAGTTTTGTAATGTATGTATGAAAAAAGCAAAAGAATATGTTGAAATCGTAAATTATTCTAATATGAATATATTTACAAAAAGAAAATGTTTGTTGAAAACTAGTTCATGTTTAGGGGCCGGCCGTGGTGGCCGAGCGGTTCTAGGCGCTACAGTGTGGAACCGCGCGACCGCTACGGTCGCAGGTTCGAATCCTGCCTCGGGCATGGATGTGTGTGATGTCCTTAGGTTAGTTAGGATTAAGTAGTTCTAAGTTCTAGGGGACTGATGACCTCAGCAGTTAAGTCCCATAGTGCTCAGAGCCATTTGAACTATGCTTAGGGCAGTTGTATTTCTAACATGTAAAAGCTGTACAGAAGTCCCTCCGCAACGTAAGTGGCATTTCGCGATGTAAATGGTGGGCTTGGCGGTCAAACTGAGCGGCTCCTTTGTGTGAACAGCAGGCAGTATGTGGCTAGCCTTAGCACGGTGCACTTCGCCGGTGCTGAGAGAGGCAATTGGGAGCTGCATTATAAAGGGATCTACCTCGGATGTGGATCTAGCTATTACACTCCTGGAAATGGAAAAAAGAACACATTGACACCGGTGTGTCAGACCCACCATACTTGCTCCGGACACTGCGAGAGGGCTGTACAAGCAATGATCACACGCACGGCACAGCGGACACACCAGGAACCGCGGTGTTGGCCGTCGAATGGCGCTAGCTGCGCAGCATTTGTGCACCGCCGCCGTCAGTGTCAGCCAGTTTGCCGTGGCATACGGAGCTCCATCGCAGTCTTTAACACTGGTAGCGTGCCGCGACAGCGTGGACGTGAACCGTATGTGCAGTTGACGGACTTTGAGCGAGGGCGTATAGTGGGCATGCGGGAGGCCGGGTGGACGTACCGCCGAATCGCTCAACACGTGGGGCGTGAGGTCTCCACAGTACATCGATGTTGTCACCAGTGGTCGGCGGAAGGTGCACGTGTCCGTCGACCTGGGACCGGACCGCAGCGACGCACGAATGCACGCCAAGACCGTAGGATCCTACGCAGTGCCGTAGGGGACCGCACCGCCACTTCCCAGCAAATTAGGGACACTGTTGCTCCTGGGGTATCGGCGAGGACCATTCGCAACCGTCTCCATGAAGCTGGGCTACGGTCCCGCACACCGTTAGGCCGTCTTCCGCTCACGCCCCAACATCGTGCAGCCCGCCTCCAGTGGTGTCGCGACAGGCGTGAATGGAGGGACGAATGGAGACGTGTCGTCTTCAGCGATGAGAGTCGCTTCTGCCTTGGTGCCAATGATGGTCGTATGCGTGTTTGGCGCCGTGCAGGTGAGCGCCACAATCAGGACTGCATACGACCGAGGCACACAGGGCCAACACCCGGCATCATGGTGTGGGGAACGATCTCATACACTGGCCGTACACCACTGGTGATCGTCGAGGGGACACTGAATAGTGCACGGTACATCCAAACCGTCATCGAACCCATCGTTCTACCATTCCTAGACCGGCAAGGGAACTTGCTGTTCCAACAGGACAATGCACGTCCGCATGTATCCCGTGCCACCCAACGTGCTCTAGAAGGTGTAAGTCAACTACCGTGGCCAGCACGATCTCCGGATCTGTCCCCCATTGAGCATGTTTGGGACTGGATGAAGCGTCGTCTCACGCGGTCTGTACGTCCAGCACGAACGCTGGTCCAACTGAGGCGCCAGGTGGAAATGGCATGGCAAGCCGTTCCACAGGACTACATCCAGCATCTCTACGATCGTCTCCATGGGAGAATAGCAGCCTGCATTGCTGCGAAAGATGGATATACACTGTACTAATGCCGACATTGTGCATGCTCTGTTGCCTGTGTCTATGTGCCTGTGGTTCTGTCAGTGTGATCATGTGATGTATCTGACCCCAGGAATGTGTCAATAAAGTTTCCCCTTCCTGGGACAGTGAATTCACGGTGTTCTTATTTCAATTTCCAGGAGTGTATTTGGTATTCACCGCATAATGGAATGGCTCTCATATGTTGAAAATCCGACGCCAAGAAGAGGTTTTATAGGCATTCGTACATCAAGAGCAGTGAGTACAGATGACCGCCATATCGCCTGCCACCAATCTTTGCCACTGCTTTGCAATCTTCATACATTCAGTTAAGTAATGTATATGTGCATAGACTAATTAATTTGTGGGTTGTTTCAGTAATAACCATATAAAACCTAAATTCGTGTCCAGAACCATACTTTCAATCCTGATCTCGAACCTACGCAGGGTCCTCACCTAAGCGCTACTAAAACCGAGTATCCTGATTTAAATGAACAGTTCTTGCAGTCATGTGTTTAAAAGTGATTTTTTTGTCTAAAGAAAAAGGAGTAGTGAAAGTTAAAGCTAAAACCACAAAAGTGAAGTTGGATAGGCTTTTGTTAAAGTATCCTTAGTTTATTATGGAATATAGTTTTGTAGGATTACAGTGCAAGATTGTGTAAATACTATTGTCTAGAATACCTGCATCGCAAGTGATTAAAAAACAAATACATACAAATCTTTAATGAACAGATGTACGATAGTACTGTTAGAAGTGAAGTTCTGCTCATTTTCAAAATTTGTGTGGTTTTGGTTTCTATCATTAATGGTTCCTTTTTTGGAGTTAATTAAGCCCAGTGTTGTATTTTATTGTCTTGCAAAGTAATTTATGAACTACTTCAAATGAAGTGAATGATTAGCTTGTAGAGTTAGTTTTTATTATGGTAATAATCAAAGAGCGTTGACTAGTAAAACTATATTAGTTAATGGGTCTCCATCATGTCCTCCACCTATTAAGAAAAAATTGAACTATTACTGCTACTAAGGAAAACTGCTGTAGAGGAGCTTAAACAGTGTTTTTATGATGTTATTCACCTTTATTTGTGTTTGTCATGTCAGTCATGTCCAAATTTAGTTCAGCACTTCATGCAGTGACATTTCAGTATTTGATTAAGTAATGCTCTTGAGTGTGGCTGTCATTAGTATGAGCTTGGTGCAAATCTACTCCCCATAATGTACTGGTGTGTGTGTTATTGGCAACTGCTGCTATACACAGTATCGAGTACACTGTGTCAGTTTGTACCCTGTTTGCTATTCAAAGGGAAATCTCAACGAAAGCAAATTCAGTAACCAATTTTCAATTTTCTCAAATATATATTCCCAAATAAATGTGCCTAATTGGTCTGGTGACGTCTCATTTTTTTCATTCATTTATGATTTTACCACTTTCATCAACTCCCAACATTGAAGCCCGTTTAGTTTTACTGTTATTTCACGAAATTCGAAATTATAGTTGGATACTCTTGTCCATTAGACACACGCATGGTCAAACTTCGAAATTCTCTCAGAGGGTAACATTAGCGTGTTTGATGGCACGTTAGTTATGTGCGTGCCTTTCCCATGACAGGACTAAAGGTTTGCTTATTAGGGAAGAGTGAAAAGCGTTAGTGTTTGTACATCCTCGTTTGGTGACTTGGTCATTTCAAGCGAGTTAACGGGTGGTTGCCTCGACAAAGATGTGGCTGAAGTTGCTTGCTTCTTCCATCTACCACTACGACAGCGACCTCCCCCCCCTCCCCCCTTTCTCTTTGGCAGGTTGGTGCTTGGTTACCACCGGGGGTCCAAGCCTTTGCAGTATCTTTTCCCTTCTGTGCTGCATATCTAATCTCTCGCTATTCTTTTTCCCCTCACTCGGAGAACATATCTGCGATGTTTTTTGGAAATGTGTTCGCACACGCCCAACTCTAAGGAGGAGGGGGGGGGCTCCCCAGTTGGAAGGAGCGCACCTTCGGAGACGCTGGAAATCACGGGGGATTTCCTCGTGATGAGCCAATCATCATCTTCACAGTCAACGTCTACTAAACGTAAACGGAATGAGGCTAACGATTCAAAGACCCTCCCAGCCACACTACGGTTCCTCGTGGTTTCACGTCCTTAAGATGGTCAGTCCTTTCGTGTGGTAGATCCGTTTATTACTCTGAAAGGTGCTGACGCAATTGCTGGCCCTGTGAAATCCTGCCCTCTTTTATATTATGGCACTTTGCTTTTTGAGTCTATTTCTGATTCTCAAGCACAACAACTGCTTATAGCTTCGATCCTACATGGCTATCCTGTTTGTGTCGAAGCCCATCGAAAGCTTCGTTCTTCCTGTGGTGCTATTTACACTAGGCTGCTCGATGGTCTGATCAAAGCGGAAACCGAAATGTATCTTTCTGATCAGGATGCCATTGCAGTTCATTGAATGATGAAAAGATAGAGGTATCCTTACTGCCCACAAACACTCTTTTTCTCACTTTTGATAGACTGTGCTTCCATCAAAAGTCAAAGCTGGGTCTGAAGTTATCACAGACCGACGATACATTCCGAACCCAATGCGCTGCTACCAGTGTCATCGTTACCACCACACTCGAATGTCCTGTCGGCGCCTGGCCAAATGTGTAACTTGTGGGAGATTTGCTCACGAGGGCGATGTCCACTACCTGTTCCCCACTATATCAATTGCAGTGGCGATCATGCCGCCACGCTGACCCCTTGTGGCCGAGCGCTTCTAGGCCCTTCAGTCCGGAACCGCGCTGCTGCTACGGTCGCAGGTTCGAATCCTGCCTCGGGCATGGATGTGTGTGATGTCCTTAGGTTAGTTAGGTTTAAGTAGTTCTAAGTTCTAGGGGACTGATGACCTGAGAAGTTGAGTCCCATAGTGCTCAGAGCCATTTGAACCATTTGATTTGACCTCAGATATTAAGTCCCATAGTGCTCAGAGCCATTTGAACCATTTGAACCATGCCGCCTCCCCCCGAGATCGTCCCGTGTATCTCGATAAGTGGGCCGTCCAGGTGATCCGGGTGAAGGAAAAACTGCTTCACCCGGTCGTTTGCAAGTTGTTAGCTAATCAGAAACCCTGTGTTCTACCATCCGGCACCTTCAGTACTGTTGTTGCTACAGTTCACTCCACGAAGGACATGCGACCTCAAATTGAGCACCACGGTTGTAAAATAGTCCAGCGTCATGGTAGCATGCCTCTCTCCTTCTCCAGCTGTGCAACAAGCCACCATACTTTCGCCTCACGAGGCGAAGTCACCTGCTACGCAACTGGCAGACCACGAAGTATAAGAGGAATACTCCTGCGAAGACTTGTTACGTCCCTCCAGCCAACCAACATCTGAGTCTCCCTCCGAAAACTGGAAAGGCTCCAAGAAATCAAACAAAGGCAAACGGTCTCCTTGTTCGAAGAATCTGAGATCTTCTTCGATGGTGTCGCCACTTGATACCCTCTAGTGGCCAACCTTCGTGTCGCTGGTACACAATGCCAAACGTTTCTCTGCCCTGGACTCTGGAGATCGCAGAAGGAGAATGCCGACGCCTCCGTAGATCTCATGGAGCAGGATCCTCTAGCCTCTGCGCCCTGTGGCAGTGAGTCTTCGAAGGCTGGCACTCGGCGCCCCCTGAGGTGGTACCCCTTCATTTTTCCATCTTCTCCTTTCCTCTTATGACACTCCTCCAATGGAACGTTCGCGGCCTTTGATCAAACAACGAGGATTTATAGCTGCCCTTGGAATCTCAGCATCCGCTTATTCCCTGCCTCCATGAAACGAAATTGCGTCCTCACGACCGCTTTGACCTCTCGCATTTCTTTCCAGCCACTTTGACCGCCCCTCAGAGGACAGCATTCCAACTCATGCGGGTGTCATGCTGCTCATCTGAGATGACGTTCATGGTCAATCCACCTGGCTTCAAGCTGTTACAGCTCGCATTTTCCTTTCCCACTTGCCCATTTCCCTTTGTACTGATTACATCCTCCGTCATTTGGTGTCACCAGGGCAACCTTCCTCCAGCTTATTGGGCAACTACCTCACCCTTTTCTTCTGCTTGGTGACCTTCATGCACACTATTCCCTCCCAGACCCTGTCCAAGAGGTACCCTCTTCGCTGACCTTCTCAATCAACTTAACCTCATCTGCCTTAACAGGGGAGCACCCGCGTTCCTTTCAGACTCCACGCACACCTATTCCCATTTGAACCTATCCTTCTGCACTGCCCATCTTTCCCATTGTCTCGAGTGGTCCGTTCTCTCTGAAACATACTCGAGCGACCATTTCACATGTGCTATCTGTTTGCTGACTCCTACCCCACCTACGTGCACACCTAATTGGCAGCGTTCTAGGGCCAACTCGAGGCCTTACTCCTCCCTTGCGACCTTCGACGAACAACATTCCCTAGTTGTGATGACCAGGTAAAATATCTTACGTTATCCTTACCGCCACAGAATGTTCCATTTCTCGCACTTACCGAGCGAGGTGGCGCAGTGGTTAGCACACTGGACTCGCATTCGGGAGGACGACGGTTCAATCCCGTCTCTGGCCATCCTGATTTAGGTTTTCCGTGATTTCCCTAAATCGTTTCAGGCAAATGTCGGGATGGTTCCTTTGAAAGGGCACGGCCAATTTCCTTCCCAATCCTTCCCTAACCAGAGCTTGCGCTCCGTCTCTAATGACCTCGTTGTCGACGGGACGTTAAACACTAACCACCACCACCACCACCACCACCATCCTCGCACTTCTTGTTTACCTCGCTATGTCCCACTAGTTTGGCTGACTGAGGCGTACCGTGATGCATTTCGCTCACGGAGACGTGCTCTCCGCGTTTTTACCGTCATTCTACGATGGAAACCCGCTTTCGTTATAAACAGTTGCGTGGAAAGTGTCGTCGCTTTCTTCGGGACAGCAAAAAAGGTAGGTGGATTTCCTTTACTAGTTCTTTTAACAATTCCACTCCTTCCATTGTGTGGGCCAACCTGCGTCAGCTCTATGGGACCAACGTCCACTCCCCAATTTTCGGAATGACAGTAGCAGATGTTGTCATAATGGACCCCATTGCTATCTGCAACACCTTGAGCGCTATTCTGTAGAGATTTTGAGCTCGACCCATTATCACCCTGCCTTCTTCCATCGGAAATGATTGGAGGACGCTAGGGCAATACCCTTCTTTTCTCAGAATCATGAGCGCTACAATGCCGGCTGTACTATGCGAAGCTAGATCATGCTCTCACTTTATCCCGATCCTCCCCCGCAGGACCGGACGATGTTCACATTCAGATGTTGCAGAACCTTTCTCTTGCGGGAAAGCACTTTCTCTATATGTACAATCGCATCTGGGCAGAGGACACGTTTCCTAGTTGCTGGCGTGAAGCCACTGTCAACTCTTGCTTAAGCCCGGTAAGTACAAACACCTTCCTTCTAGTTATCGCCCCATTTCTGTCACCAGCTGTGTTTGCAAGATGATGGAACATATGATTCATGCCTGGCTGGTACGGTGGCTCGAGTCTTGCAATTTACTAATCACTGCACAGTGTGGATTTAGAGCACGCCGTTCTGAAGTTGAACATTTCTGCGAAAATACCAGATTGTGGCCGTATTTTTTGATTTGGAGAAAGCCTATGACATATTCTGGAGGACTAGTATCCCCCATATTCTCTACACGTCGGGCTTCCTTGGCCACATGCCCTGTTTCCTTCATGAATTTTCAAAAGACTGAGTTTTCAAGGTATGTGTTGGTTCTGCCTTGTCAGACACCTTTATCCAGGAAAATGATGTGCCTCAGGGTTCCATCCTGAGCGTCGTCCTCCTTGCTATGGCCGTCAACTAAATAACGGCCTGTCTCCTGCCAGGCATTCCCGGCTCTCTTTTCGTTGACGATTTTTTCATCTATTTCAGTTCTCCATGGACTTGCCTCATTGAGCGGCTTCTTCAGCGATGTATCGATCGTCTTTACTCATGTAGCATCGACAATGGCTTTCGTTTTACCACTGACAAAACCATTTGTCACTACGCACGTCTTATATGTCCGCTGTATGTGGTCCCTCAATGTCCTCCGTGTCCTCTGTGGTACATCCTGTGGAGCAGATCGAAAAACCCTCCTCCTTTTGTACCGATCCCTTGTCTATTCGAAACTAGACTATGAGTATTTCGTTTATGCATCTGCAAGTCCGTATCTCTTACGCCGTTTCAATATTATCCACTATCTTGGCATCCGTTTGGCCGCTGGCGCCCTTTACACTAGCCTGGTTGAGAGTCTGTATGCAGAGACTATCGAACTACCGCTGTCATACCGCCATGACCTCCTCAGCAGGGACGCATGCAGTTTGTCTGACATACCTGGCCTCCCACCCTATGACTCCTTCTTCGACGACTCCTTTGTTCGCCAGTACGGGGCGTGTTGCTTTTCTCTGTTACCTCCTGGAGTTCGCTTTCGGCTCTTACTCCGGCAGCTTAACTTGACGCTACATGCCACTTTTCCGATAGTTGTGGACCCTTCAGCACTTTGCCTTCGTGCGGCGGCCGGTGTTCATCTTGGACTTCATTCGCTTTCTAAGGATATCATTCCGGATTTGATCTATCTCCGTATGTTTCTCGACTTTCGCATGCAACTTAGCGATAGCACCTTGATGTACACTGACCGTTCTAAGACTGACTGTGATGTCAGGTGTGCCTTCGTCATTGGCACCGATCACTTTTGGTATTAGCTTCAGCAACAGTTCAAAAATGGTTCAAATGGCTCTAAACACTATGAGACTTAACATCTAAGGTCATCAGTCCCCTAGACTTAGAACTACTTGAACCTAACTAACCTAAGGACATCACACACAGCGATACCCGATGCAAGATTAGAACCTGCGACCGTCGCAGCAGCGCGGTTCCGGACTGAAGCGCCTACAACCACTCAGCCTAAACGGCCGGCTCCAGAACAGTGCTTAATGTTTACAGCGGAGCTCTTCGCCCTGTATTAGGCCACTTAATACATCCAGCAATACAGGCTTTTTAATTGTGTCATACGCTCCTGTTCTCTCAGTGCCCTTTAGAGCCTCTGTGTGCTGTACACCGTCCATCCCTTAGTGTAAAGGGTCCAGAAAGCTTTCACTTACTCTTGGTGGAGCCACTGTGATGTTTCCGTGGGTTCCTGGTCATGTTGGTCTGACGGGAAATGAGGCCGCTGACGCTGCTTCCAAGGCTGCAGTCCTCGTTCCTGTGCCCGCTAGTTCTTCCATTCCCTCCGATGATCTCTGTGTTGCCATCTGTCAGCAGGTGGTGTCACTTTGGCGTCGTCACTGATCCTCCCTTCATGGGAACAAGCGCCGGGGGATTAAGACTCTCCCAGGGGCTTGCGCGAACGCCTCTCGCCCCTCTCGTTGTGAGGAGATCATTTTAGCTAGGGTGCGAACTAGGCACTGTCTTTTTAGCGATCGCCATTTCTTAAGGGGCTCCAAAAAGGCTCAAAATCATGAAAAGTTCAATTTTTACTTTTTTACGTTTTCTGAATCTGCAGACTATTACCTTTTAATAGATACATAATTTATTCAATTCCGAAGACTAAAACTATTTTTAAATTTTTTTTGAAGTGTGATCTACATGGGCGTGACCCACTGTGGCGCTGTTAAACTGCTGTCAAATGGTGTTATTATTAACGTCCGTGTTCATCAGGTACATTTTAGTGATGTGAGATAAAGTGTGTATTGTGGCTAACCTGTGATGGTTCAATATATATCGCTGGTGTAATTGTCGATTGTTTCATGTTTATTTACTCTGTCGGTATCTCGAAAATATTCGTAATTAATTCTGTTTCTTGAGTCTCTGTTTTGTTGAAGTATAATAATGAGTAAAAGTAAAGTTGCTGTTGCGACTTTCAATGATGGCAACATTGTAAGGTGCAAGGTATTTAGAAATATGGGAATGAAGATAGGTTCTAACATGGTACGAGCGATGCTTGCTTTAGACAAGGAACGCCTTCGGGCTGCAGACAGGGCTGTAAAGAGTCTAGAAATACAAGCAAGAGTAAACAGGAGGAGGAACAAGAGGAAGCTGGAGGAGGTGTTTGCAGAGAATGAAGATAATCCATCCTATGGACCTGGAATGCACTAAAAAGTTAATCCAATCTTTGTCGCTCGATTCCCAAAACTTTTATTTTCTCATACTAATTACATGTTTTCTAAGGATCTTCCAAACATATTTGTTTCAAACTTTCAGTAAATGTTACACAGTACCTTCTGCATAATTTAACACAGCCTTTTTCCAAAAAACTGTATATTTTTTAATATATAAATAAAAAATTGCAAAAAAGTGTTGTGAATTTTCATTACAATTGAAAAAAAAATCATCTTTAGTAACTGAACTAAAATTTTGTAAAATCCCTGCGTTAAGTTGTAGCACATATTCCAATAAATAATCTGTAAATAGTTCAACTTCCTACCTCAAATACTTTGTGAGGAAAGATGTAATTTATAAGCGTTCCGGAGCCCCTTAAGTGGTGCTCCCTCACCACTTCGTGCTCATTACTCTCAACCTTTCACTGTTCACCCTTTCCTGACGAAATGTCTTTTTTTTTAACCACTCAAGTTCTCATTTATGTTTGCCGTCTGATTTACCGGCCGTTTAAGCGAACGACTCGCGGGCTGTCGACCGCATTTTACTTTTTATCCGTCCTAGCAATATGGCGATGGACATTTAATCTTTAGTTCAGGACCTCCGTTGCCTTTATGGCATATATTATGGACCTTTCTCCATGTCACTATTTTAGCTGTCTTTCCTTCCGTCTATTGGGCTTAACGTGTAGTCAGTCGTTTTTAACTCTTTGTTTGTCTTTGTGTTCTACGGTTCTGGCATGGGCGCGTGTGACTCTAGTTGTCTTTGCGCCCTAAAACAAAACAGAACAAGACGGTGAGAACTTTGTCCATAAAGACCTTAGTGTCGACGGGAACCTACCTTCCTTAACACTAAGGGGAAGATAAACAGTGTTTTAATTGTGAACTGCAGCAAACCTGGTTCCTTGTAAGCTCTTAGAGTCACGTTAATCGTGTATGGAGTAGAAAGAGAAACGCAAAGAACAGATTCGTCTCCGCGGCATACAGACTCTTTTCTGAAACAATATGTGGAATGAAACGCTGAACTGTTTCTGTACAGCGGTCTTTTCGGAAGTGTAGACTGTGCTACCAATCCATGTCTTAAAAGCTCACATTCGTAAAAAGCTTGTAGTAAACAGTTCTTGTAGTAAAGAAACTGAGCGGAGAAAACCGCAACACAATTTCATTTCTGTTGTCAGCAACAGCTGAAATAGCCCGAGAGCTCGTTTAACACCATATATATGTGGCAGATGTGTTTTTCAAACCGCACTCTGTGTTTTCCCTACCACATACTCTCATTTATCTCACACACGTAGGAATACAGTGGAGATGAATGAATGAATGATTGAAGGAATGAATGAATAAGTACGGGATAAGATATTCAGTAGCTGCGACGTCTTTAAAGCAAATTGTTAACTGCAGTATTTTAGTATAGTGCTCATATGAGTGCGTTATGAAATGTGGGAAAACAATTGCAGTTAGACGTCTACTCTGTTGCAGCGATTCTGAATCGCTGAAATATTATTTTCACAGTGTGTCACATGAATCAATAAAAAAATACGACTCCCTAAATGTAGTTCTTATCACAGTCACATGCATAATATTGAGATGTAATATACTTAATGGAATTAGTGAACTGCAGTTAATGTAGTTGATGTATCGATTCATTCCTTGTTACAGAACACCTAAGAAACAAAAAAATCATTGTATCAACCATTATGTTTACAAATGAACCTGTTACGGTATGAAGTGCAGGGGCATACGTTTTTCATTAATCGACAGTCCCCTTTAAAATATAAGATGAGATATGTAGAACTTATCACAGTACATCGTTAGGGGCCTGGTTGTTGAACCGTGACAGGGTTGTAAAGAGAACTGCTAATTTACGTAATTTAGACAACTTTATGTGGTTTAGGTAATAGATTTTTGTTGGAGGGGGAACTCTTCTTTCTATATTCATTGAATGGAAACAAGAAATCTGCTATCTGCATTCTAAAACATATCGTATTGCACATAAAATGGTATAAGTAACATACACTACGTAGGGTGTGGTATTAATAATTTATTAGCTCATTTTTTTGACGAAAAGGATATTAAATAATGTAATATAGGTAGTAAAGCAGGAGGAGAAAGAAGGAAGGATGGATGTAGAGGTTAACCTCCTGTCGACGATTTGATTATTAGGTATCAACTCGATTCTACACAGAGTACGCGAAAGAACTTGCCCACCTTCTAACAGCCATGTACCGCAAGTCTCTAGAGGAACGGAAGGTTCCAAATGATTGGAAAAGAGCACAGGTACTCCCAGTCTTCAAAAAGGGTCGTCGAGCAGATGCACAAAACTATAGACCTATATCTTTGACGTGGATCTGTTGTAGAATTTTAGAACATGCTTTTTGCTCGCGTATCATGTCGTTTTTGGAAACCCAGAATCTACTCTGTAGGAATCAACATGGGTTCCGGAAACAGCGATCGTGTGAGACCCAACTCGCTTTATTTGTTCATGAGACCCAGAAAATATTACATACAGGCTCCCAGGTACATGCCAGTTTCCTTGACTTCCGGAAGGCGTTCGATACAGTTCCGCACTGTCGCCTGATAAACAAAGTAAGAGCCTACGGAATATCAGACCAGCTGTGTGGCTGGATTGAAGAGTTTTTAGCAATCAGAACACAGCATGTTGTTATCAATGGAGAGACGTCTACAGACGTTAAGGTAACCTCTGGCCTGCCACAGGGGAGTGTTATGGGATCATTGCTTTTCACAATATATATAAATGACCTAGTAGATAGTGTCGGAAGTTCCATGCGGCTTTTCGCGGATGATGCTGTAGTATACAGAGAAGTTGCAGCATTAGAAAATTGTAGCGAAATGCAGGAAGATCTGCAGCGGATAGGCACTTGGTGCAGGGAGTGGCAACTGACCCTTAACATAGATAAATGTAATGTATTGCGAATACATAGAAAGAAGGATCCTTTATTGTATGATTATATGATAGCGTAACAAACACTTCTGTAAAATATCTGGGAGTATGCGTGCGGAACGATTTGAAGTGGAATGATCACATAAAATTAATTGTTGATAAGGCGGGTACCAGGTTGAGATTCATTGGGAGAGTCCTTAGAAAATGTAGTCCATCAACAAAGGAGGTGGCTTACAAAACACTCGTTCGACCTATACTTGAGTATTGCTCATTAGTGTGGGATCCGTACCAGATCGGGTTGACGGAGGAGATAGAGAAGATCCAAAGAAGAGCGGCGCGTTTCATCACAGGGTTATTTGGTAACCGTGATAGCGTTACGGAGATGTTTAGCAAACTCAAGTGGCAGACTCTGCAAGAGAGACGCTCTGCATCGCGGTGTAGCTTGCTCGCCTGGTTTCGAGAGGGTGCGTTTCTGGATGAGGTATCGAATATATTGCTTCCCCCTATTTATGCCTTCCGAGGAGATCATGAATGTAAAATTAGAGAGATTCGAGCACGCACGGAGGCTTTCAGACAGTCGTTCTTCCCGCGAACCATACGTGACTGGATCAGAAAAGGGAGGTAATGACAGTGGCACGTAAAGTGCCCTCCGCCACACACCGTTGGGTGGCTTGCGGAGTATAAATGTAGATGTAGACACGCTTGCATTGATTAAGTGTTGAAAGAAAATCGACCTTATCGCTTTCAAATGAGACATATCGTAATTAGCCTGAGGCGATTTATGGAAACCATTTAAAATCAAAATTTTGGTAGCTGGTCGGGATTTGAGCCACTGTCTTCCCGAATGCGAGTCTAGTATCTTGCTACTACTACTACTACTACTACTACTGCTACTAATACCGCCAACACTACTCCTACTACTACAGATACAAGGTGCGGGTGCGCGTGTCTGTGTGTTTTGATAAATTAGTTTACGTGGTACGCTTCACTCGTCTGGCTCACCCAGATACACACATCCGGAATTCAGAAGAGACACTGCGCTGCTGTAGGGGAACGGCTACATCATTCTGCGTCGTCAGTGAGCTCCGCAGCGCTGAAGGCGACATCACTCACGTGTTCTTTCATATCACACACCATCAGACCTCATAAAGAATTCACGTTGGCGCTCAGAACCCGCAGAGATAGCGTGCCTTCATCCCAGATCCTTGTAAATAGGAGCATTCATTATCGTCGTCTGACTCCTGCTTTGTGTAAGGCGCTTTGATAGAAATTCTTTTTCCTGCGAGAAGTATATGTTCACTTTAACCGCAGAGTCAGAGACCGCTTGTTAGTTCATTTCCATGCATTCAGGCTTTTTCAGAACGACAGCCTCTGTTGATAAATATGTAGTGAAACAACTTTATTCCCCTAATTTGAAATGACGATTTGTGTTTATTCCATCACAATCAGTTGCCAATTTAGAACGATTATATAGTGGTACAATGTTCCTGAAATATCGATCCCTGTTGCTGTCAAATGCAACTGAAACAATTCCAAACATCCGACAGCGTTGCAGGTCTCTATTTCGATATAACGTGTTGAAGAATGTCTCAACAGTAGAGACATTCAGGTGATAATGCGTAGTTAAATTCAGTTCAGTGTTAAAAATTTGTTTTTCACCTACCATAAATTAAAGCTTGAAACTTATTATAATTTTAGACTGGATTGTGAAATTCTCCAGACGCGTTTATATCTTAAAATTATTCGGAATCAATACGAATAAACACATCAGGGTACATTAGATCACGCTTTAATGGGTGCACACCATAGAATGATTTTTTCACTATATTACTTCGAAAGAACCAAGCAGGTATCACGTTTCAGATGGGAACTATACGTGTCTATGAATGTGAACTATCGAATACTCTGCTGTTTTAAGTAGCAGAGATCGGTCGAAATTATATATGCTAGAAACATTTCTATAAACTCTCGGAGTGAATCCTTCACACCAAAGCCAAGTAAGGACTACATTACTATCTGCATTGGAGGTACAAGGCGCGGAAGGAGTTAAAGGTAAATGTCTGTATGTCTCTTTATACTCCCAGCAGCTTTCACAGTTGCTGTCTTGAAGCGAATGATTCAGATCGCTCTTCTAAACACGATACATGAAGTTTGTGTATGACGGGCCTTCAACGTATTTCAGTCACATCGTTCGGGGTCTATAGGGTAGACAGATACGTTTAGAACGATCAGTTATATGGTCTGCACTTTCTTCGCGATCTCAGTCCTTTCCATCAATTGCCGCGGGGCCACCTGAGTCATCTGGTTTGTGCAACAGATATCCCTGATAATAGAGTGCTTCGTCAACGTGTTGCTGAAGGATGTGACACCATTCGAACTGTGACACTGGGTCCCACAGTCAGTGGCACTACATGTACAGGGTTATTACAAATGATTGAAGCGATTTCACAGCTCTACAGTAACTTTATTATTTGAGATATTTTCACAATGCTTTGCACACACATACAAAAACTCAAAAAGTTTTTTTAGGCATTCACAAATGTTCGATATGTGCCCCTTTAGTGATTCGGCAGACATCAAGCCGATAATGAAGTTCCTCTCACACTCGGCGCAGCATGTCCCCATCAATGAGCTCGAAAGTATTGTTGATGCGAGCTCGCAGTTCTGGCACGTTTCTTGGTAGAGGAGGTTTAAACACTGAATCTTTCATATCACTATGCGTGAAACTTGCCCGCACGCGTTCAACCGTTTCTTCGCTCACTGCAGGCCGACCCGTTGATTTCCCCTTACAGAGGCATCCAGAAGCTTTAAACTGCGCAAACCATCGCCGAATGGAGTTAGGAGTTGGTGGATCTTTGTTGAACTTCGTCCTGAAGTGTCGTTGCACTGTTATGACTGACTGATGTGAGTGCATTTCAAGCACGACATACGCTTTCTCGGCTACTGTCGCCATTTTGTCCCACTGCGCTCTCGAGCGCTCTGGCGGCAGAAACCTGAAGTGCGGCTTCAGTCGAACAAAACTTTATGAGTTTTTCTACGTATCTGTAGTGTCTCGTGACCATATGTCAATGAATGGAGCTACGGTGAATTTATGAAATCGCTTCAATCATTTGTAATAGCCCTGTATATGACCTGGAAGGTAGCGCCTGTAGCATTCTAATGCTGTTCGTAGCGACATAGTTACCTGGAGGCAGATTACGTGATTAGGAAATTGTTACAAATGCTAGCAAAGCTGCATCTGGCAAATGCTTCGTATAAGGACTGTAACGCTATCTTCAGCGAAAATAAATATAGTGGATTGTGCATAAATAGACCAAAGGACCCGACGTCAACTGACTAAGAAACCGGTGATAGGTCATTGGAATCAGTCACATTCGTCACTTACCTAGAAATCAGCATATGGAGGGTGTTAAGGTTGAAAGAGCACAATAGTCAAACTATGGGGAAGGCAGATGGGACTGAACCTTTCGGAATGATCCTAAGGAAGTGTGATTCACGCTCAAAGGAGGTGGCTTATGAAACCTTCATTTGATCTGCAAATGGAGTGTGGAGGGGGAAAGGCTCCTGTGCACCAAACATCCTCTGCCAGACACCATATGGTGACTGCGCAGAGAATTGTTACATGCTTGCCTCTTTATGGTTGCTTGACTGTTTAACCTATCGATGGATATCCTAGTACGACGAAACGCCAGCGGTTTGCCTTTCCCACCGCGAACAGACGCGCTTATCTGGTTGATATCAGATGAATAATGTCGATACCTTACAACGAAACTATAGTGGTTTCGCCATTCTATTCTTCCACCACCTTCTCTACAAACGCATGTCTCTAAAAATTGTGAATACAGATCATGCATAAACTAATCACGTTTCACGCCTTCCAGTATCCGAAAATAAATAACGATGCGTTTAATGCCTTCCAGTACCCTCTTCCGTCCTTATCTATGGAGCGAGTTATCAAAGGATTACAGATTTGACTGCAAGTCATAGAGTAAGAATGGCGGGTTCATGCCGAGTAGATCGACTTCCAGAATGGAAGGCAGGAAGATCGGGGATTAACGCTCGGGCTGAAGAAAGATGAGGAAGGAAACCGAGGGAATCGTTTCAAAGAAATCAGTCCGCAATTTAACTCAAGCTATTTGAAAGGCCGTCTTCATAAATAAAAGTTTAGTGTCTTGCCATTGCGTTACCTCAGTCGACACTTCGTGAAAGACTTCGTTTCAGTTCTATGACGTCGACTAGAACACACTCAGTACACGTTTACCATGTAACTGAACAAGTATACTAACTGACTCAAGCCTTCGTTGGATAAATAACTTGGTCCCTTCTCATGAAGATAAATCGTCAAAAGCGTATCGACGTTCTGCGTTTCTCAAGAAAATGTCAAAGACCGTTACTTGTCACGGTACATACAATCATGTCACTATATGGAACAAAATACGCTGAGTTCTTTTCCAAAGGAACAACCTCAGCGTTCGCCGTAAACAATTTAGAAAATCCACGGGAAACTTAACAGCGGCGAAGCGTCGTGGTATGGAAGCAATGAGGATAGGTCACTGGAGAGATCTGGCACCACATATGCACCCACAAGTCACCTAATACCCGTAAATTCTGGGGAGGGGGGCTACGAGCTCTGGCGCCACGTCCAATCACATGCCAGATGTGTTCGATCGGGTTCAGATCTGGCTAGTTGGGGGGCCAGCACATCAACTGGGACTCGCCACTGTGTTCTCCGAACCACTCCATCATACTCCTGGCCTTGTGACATGCCACAATATCTTGTTGAAAAATGCCACTGCCATCGTGAAACATGATCGTCATGAAGGGGTGTACGTGGTCTGCAACCGCTACGATACTACTTGGCCATCATGCTGCCTTGTACGAGCTCGACGCGACCCATGGATGCCCACGTGAATATTTCCCAGAGCATAATGGAGCCGCCGCCAGCTGGTGACCTTCCCGCAGTACAGATGTCAAGGAACCGTTTCCCTGGAAGACGGTAGATTCGCACCCTCCTATCGGCATAGTGAAGAAGGTATGGGATTCATCATACTATACAATACTCTGCCACTGCGTCAAAGTCTACTGCCGGTGGTCACGTGCCCATTTCATTAGTAGATGCCGTTAACATTGGTACATGCGTGGGTCGTCGGCTGCGGGAGTGTTCGGTGCACAGCGCGTTCAGACAGACTTGTGCTCTGCGCAGCATTAAAGTCTGATCTTAGATCCTCCACAGTTCGAAGCCTATCCTGTTTTATTAGTCTGTCCAGCCTACGACGTCCGACAAGTGTAACGAGAGGTTGCCGCTCAACCACACGATATTTGGATGTGGTTTCACCTTGGTTTCACCACGTGCTGAAGACACTCACCACAGCATTCCTCGAAAACCCGACTAGTCGTGCTTTTCCAGAATGCTCGTGCAGAGCCTCCGGGCCATCACAATCTGCTCTTGGGCGAACTCACACAGATAGCGCGCCTTCCCCATTCTACACACGGACAGCACGCTCAGTGATATTTCAGGCACCGTGAGTGTGTGTGCCTCACAGTCACTCCTTGCCAGGAGACTCTGCTATCGCCTGGGCGGAACTGTATCGACAGTGGTTCGGTGGTCATAATGTTATGGCTGATCAGTGTAAATCTGGATGGCCAGGTAGTCCCACTATGCACCGAAAACTGTAACAGGATGTATAAGGTGTTCTATGGGATTCAGGTCAGGACTCTGTACAAGCCAGTCCATTACAGGGATGTTATTGTCGTGTAACCACTCCGCCACAGGCCATGCATTATGAAAAGATGCTCGATCGAGTTGAAAGATGCAATCGCCATCCCTGAATTGCACTTCAACAGTGGGAAGCAAGAAGGTGTTTAAAACATCAATGTAGGACTGTGCTGTGATAGTGCCACGCAAAACAACAAGGGATACAAGCCCCCTCCAAGAAAAACACGACCATACCATAACACCACCGCCTCCGAGTTTTACTATTGGCCCCACAAACGCTGGCAGATGACGTTCACCAGGCATTCGCCATGCCCACACCCCGCCATCGGATCGCCACATTGTGTACCGTAATTCGTCACTCCATACCAAGTTTTTCCACTGTTCAATCGTCCAATGTTTACGCTCCTTACACCAGCCGAGGTGTCGTTTGGCGTTTACCGGCGTGATGTGTGGCTTATGAGCAGCCGCTCGACCATGAAATCCAAGTTTTCTCAAATGGTTCAAATGGCTATGAGCACTATGGGACTTAACATCTGAGGTCATCAGTCCCCTAGAACTTAGAACTACTTAAACCTCACTAACCTAAGGACATCACACACATCCATGCCCGAGGCAGGATTCGAACCTGCGACCATAGCGGTCGCGCGGTTCCAGCCTGTAGCGCCTAGAACCGCTCGGCCACACCGACCGGCTCAAGTTTTCTCACCTCCCGCCTAACTGTCCTAGTACTTCCAGTGGATCCTGATGCAGCTTGGAATTCCTGTCTGATGGTCTGGATAGATGTCTGCGTATTACACATTACGACCCTCTTCAACTGTCGGCGGTCTCTGTCAATCAAGAGTTAGTCAGCCTGTACTTTTCGTGCTGTACGTGTCCCTTCACGTTTCCACTTCACTATCACATCGGAAACAGGGGGCCTAGGGATGTTTAGGAGTGTGGAAATCTCACATACAGACGTATGACACAAGTGACACCCAATCACCTTACCACGTTCGAAGTCCATGAGTTCCGCGGAGCGCCCCATTCTGCTCTCTCACGATGTCTAATGACTACTGAGGTCGCTGATATGGAGTACCTGGCAGTAGGTGGCAGCACAATGCACATAATATGTGGAGCGCCCCATTCTGCTCTCTCACGATGTCTAATGACTACTGAGGTCGCTGATATGGAGTACCTGGCAGTAGGTGGCAGCACAATGCACCTAATATGAAAAACCTATGTTTTGGGGTTGTCCGGATACTTTTGATCAAATAGTGTAACTTGGTGGCAGATGAAAACTGTGTGCCGGACCGAGAGTCGAACTCTACCCTTTTGTCCTTCGCGAGCAAGTATCTCCGCCAGTGTCTTATCTCCTACATTCCAAACTTCACAGAAGCCCTCCTGTGATACTTGCAAGACCAGCATTACTGGAAGAAAGGATATTGCGTAGACATAGCTTAGCCACAGATTTGGGGATGTTTCCAGCATGAAATTTTCACTTTGCATGTTTCGCAGAAGAGCTTATGTGAATTTTGGAAGGTAGGAGACGAGGCACTATCCGAGGTAAGGCTGTGAGGACGGGTCGTGAGTCGTGCTTGGGTAGCTCATTCGATAGAGCACTTTCCCGCGAAAGGCAAATGACCCGACTAAGAGTCTCGGTCTTACAGACAGGTTTAATCTTTCAGGAATTTTCGTATCAGCGTACACTCGGCCACAGAGTGAGAAGTTAATTCTGGAAATGTAACGCAGTGTATCGCAGATAGACCAACAGATCCGAAAATGTTTGACTACACGATCGCCAACAAGTCACTGCAATCAGCCCGAACCCTCAAGCTGTAATATGTTCGGCTGGTTGGCCCTGTCCTGAGACCTGCCAAATTTGAAATATGATATTCGTTTATAGGGAAACATTCCTTCCAGCCAGCAAATTCGATATGAGGCAAGTGTAATGTTGTGCAACATGGTATAAACTTAACAGGGCGACACCTACTGCATCGTGATACGCACTAGGTGCGTGGCCCAACACGTGAAACGACTGAAAAAACTTGTTTTCGTTGGAACTCTAGAGCACGCTCTTGAAAGGAAGTGTTGTTTTTGGTGGCCTGTGACTGTTCAGCATTCGAGAATACAAATACTGGAAAGGCCCGACGCGAAAATGTGCCTAGGCAGTTTGGGATGAACTGAGAAAGACGTGCGTAGTGCAGAAGTGTGATATTAATGATTTAATTGTGATTCATTTCAGCTGTGGAGGTTACTATTCAAAGTGATTGTGAATACAGGTGATACGCATTCCACAAAGATAGTTCTCGTGATAGATTAAAAGTGTTTTGACATCTCAAAAAATATTTGATTATTCATTGTTCATTTCCTATAACAAACTGCCCATTAATCATTTTTAGCAATCCTCATAGCAGCCATGTGATTGTTGTTAACTGATCTACGACGTGATATCTTCTGCGAAAGGGACACCTCTATAGAAGACACAAGATAATCGAAAACAACATTGGCGGCGTGTACCTGAAGTGCACGTGTTCACCTGCAATGGCCATGTGAAATGTCTGTCTTTCACAAATAGCCCACATCATAACGCTTTGTCCGTAATGACGAGTGGAGATGTTACAGAGTTTCTAGAATTACGTGTCCAGAGCTATGTAAGGTCACACGATCACATAAACAGAGTAGTGATGAGTTCATTTGATGGGCAGTGATTTACCTGAAGAACCCTAAAGCATTGTAACGCACGAAGGAAGCAGAACATTCATTCGGCCAATTTTTGAGTGTTGTCGGGCAGTCTGGAACCCCTACAAAGTAAAGAAGAAATATAGACGACAGAAGAAACATCTGCCGTTTTTCTCGGGCATTTTACTCAGCAGGAGAACTTCACAAAAATTCTCAAGAAGTTCATGTGAGAGAGACAACATGAAGGTGTTATCTATCGCAGACAGCCTTGCGGTTCTAGGCGCTACAGTCTGGAACCGAGCGACCGCTACGGTCGCAGGTTCGAATCCTGCCTCGGGCATGGATGTGTGTGATGTCCTTAGGATACTTAGGTTTAATTAGTTCTAGGCAACTGATGACCTCAGAAGTTAAGTCGCATAGTGCTCAGAGCCATTTGCACCATTTGAGCCAGCTTCACTCTCAAAATGTTGAGAGCTTACGTTTCAGCATGAAGCAAGACACTTTACTTCCCACAACGCACATTTAACGTTACTGTGACCACAACGTGAAAATTATAGAGATTCGGACTTAGGTAGAGGTATACTAGTAAGTCCCCTATCCACCTATCATCTGGAAATGGAAACAGGAAAACGTTTTGGGACAGTGAGTATCCTACAGCACGCACCGTAATATCGTTTGTAGTATGTAGATTTAGATGAATAAACTACTCGTCTGCGGGATTACTACTTCAACACACCCGACCAAACACCGTCTCGGTGACTAAATCCTCGTTCATATTCAGTGTATCTTTCTGTGCCTGTTTTTGTTACTTGTTGAACAAGCGAGTTCTGATGATAAATTATTAACGAAGATTATGTCTATACGTATAGCCACACATTTATCAATTTACCGCCGCTCATGACGCTTTGTGTGGGAGGACGTATGTTTACTGATCAATGAATCTGGAGTGCTTAATTCATCTTCTCCATGACAGGTCTCCGCCAACGCCAGACGAAAATACGGGCACTCTCGCCCCTCCCAAATGGCAGGCTGCCAAAGAGTGTGAGCTGCTCGTACTTTACCGACTGAGATCACGCTGGCCAGTCTCGAGACTGTGTACAAACAACCTTGACCGTGACCCGAAAAGTAAGTATTTGTTGGAAGAAATATTGAAAGAATACACTGGATATATTGAAAGGCATCGCAGAAAAAAACAGAAAAACAAAAACAAAAAAACCAGTCGTTCGAATGTAGTAGGAACTTTCAAAAAGAGGCTATAGTAAGATCAAGTGTGCTTGCATTTTATCATTTTCGTAATGCAGATTCCCGATTGCTGACGTACTTTTTTTTTCACTGCTTTGACTTTTCCTAACAATACTAACTACGTTCATAACAAATGGTTCAGAGAACGATTCGTAGGTGCTGATATTCCACTTACAGCAGCTACACTAATACACGTTTGGATTCGTAACTTTTGACGCATTCGTTTCCGGACCAAAGTTCCCAATCTCAGATTGACACGCTTTCCTTTTTCTGTAATCCCTACTGACCTGGATTATCATTTTATAAACACTCGGTCAGGACAAAGCCGAACTACACCGACAAAATTACTAAGGTTGTTCAGCGATATTGTCTGAGAATTTTGCTATGAGGAACGCGTGTTCTCCTATGGGTAATTACATAGTAATCCATACATATTTGTATTATAAAATTGTATGTATGTACAGGGGATAGGCAAAATAATGTGAACACGTGTACTTACTTGAGATTGGTTTATTAATAAGGGGTTGGACACCCCTTTGCCCGTAATACGGCATATATTGATTGTATAGTCTCCTGTGGAATGTTATGCCACTCTTCTAACTCCTGTAGTGACGAGGGAGGCGGAAACCGGCCCCGGAGTCTGCGTTCCAATACCGCCCACAAGGGTTTGATAATGTTCAAGTGCGTGGACTGTGCTATCCAGGGAAGAAGCTGCAGTTCAGTTGCATGCTCCTCATACCACGGCTGTGTGAATGGGTGAATTATCGTCCTGAAATATGGCGTCATTATGGGGGAACAACATTTAAATCATGGGGTCCATCTGACCACCTAAAATGTTCAGATAATTGTTGGCTGTAACACGGCCTTTGAAAGCAGTGATGGGACCAGCAGAATACCATGATACGCCTGCCCAGACCATCACACTTCCACCTCCTTGCGTAACCGTTGGCAAGCAATCAGCACTGTAGGCTACTTTTGGCGTTCTCCAGACGTAAACCATGCCCGAAGTTGGAAATAACGGAAACGTTGACTTGTCGGACCAGATGACTTATTTCCATTGATCAGCCGTCCAGGATTTATGCTCCTGACACCATGTTTTACGCTTCTTTGCGTCGGCTGTTGTCACTAACTGTTTCGGTACAGCAGCTCGTCCATAAATATTCGCTTTATGGAGTTCTCGGCGAACAGTATGGACAGATACGAGGACTCGAAGATGGCTATTGAGCTTCGCAATTACTTTAGCCGCCGTAGTTTTGTGTTGTTTTGACACAATTCGTGTTAGCGTATTACGATCTCTGTCATTTAGTTTTGATTTGCGCCCACTATTACGTTTACACGATGATGTCTTTCCATGTTTTGTGCAGGCTGTCATGACTGTTGGAACAGTTGCTCTTGAAACAGTCAATAAGTTGGCTGTCTTGGTTACTGATGCTCCAGCTAATCGGGCACCCATCATCTGCTCTCTTTGGTACTTTGTAAGGTCTTTTATTGCAAGTCGACCTCGGCCTTGGAATGCAAATACGAAGTGTGCAGTACTTGTAAACAACCTGCACTGATGGCACTATTGTGTCCAGCGCAACACGTGCCTTACCTGCGTTGTTGACCATCAAACACAACCGTCCCATTACCATTACTGTTCACATTATTTTGTCTATCCCCTGCATGTATGTGTGTATGTATGTACCACATCTTCTCCGAAAGGACTTAGGTAGAGGTATATTACTAGGCCTGCCGGGGTGGCTGAGCGGTTCTAGGCACTAAAGTCTGGAACAGCACGACCGCTACGGTCACAGGTTCGAATCCTACATCGGGCATGGATGTGTGTGATGTCCTTAGGTTAGTTAGGTTTAAGTAGTTCTAAGTTCTAGGGGACTGATGACCTCAGAAGTTAAGTCCCATAGTGCTCAGAGTCATTTGAGCCAATCTTACTAGCTAGAAAATCGTTTATTGTGTAGATAGAACCGTTACGTTCCATTCGAAAGGGTGGGGGTGGAAAACGAATGTAGCTCACGACGCGCAAATAGCCAGACTATATTCATCCATTATTTGAGAATGAGAGCGCTTGGTGACTTGCAAAAAAACATTATGTATAACTTCAAACCTTTACGAGACCTCTTCTCGCTGACACCCCCACGAAATGATGAAAGGAACAGGGTGTACCGTTTGCTACTTTTTCGCTGAAAGTTACTCATCTTGGATGACGTTTGGCCAGCCGAAGTGGCCGTGCGGTTAAAGGCGCTGCAGTCTGGAACCGCAAGACCGCTATGGTCGCAGGTTGGAATCCTGCCTCGGGCATGGATATTTGTGATGTCCTTAGGTTAGTTAGGTTTAACTAGTTCTAAGTTCTAGGGGACTAATGAACTCAGCAGTTGAGTCCCATAGTGTTCAGAGCCATTTGAACCATTTTTTGGATGATGTTTTAATTTATTACCTCTTACTACCAATTCTATTAGCAAGAAATTTCGCAGTCGGTATCCGCATACGCCACTGGATGCACCTGCAAATTTGTATCATTGTACGACATATAGTTCAGAAGATATGACGTCATAAACATTAAGCTGCCTGAAAACAAAACTACAGAGCGAAATTCTCTAGAGATACAGGTGAAATATATGAACAAATATGTGTCAAATATTTTAAATGTGAGTACACAGGCACACAGGCACTGGTAAAAAGCTGTTCATATACCCCTAGATCGATTTCAACCAAACTTGGTACATGTATTACTTACCATCTGGCAAAAATACTGTGGTAGTGTGTGTGAAATCTTATGGGACCTAAATTACCCTAAGGACAAACACACACACCCATGCCCGAGGGAGGACTCGAACCTCCGACGGGAACGGCCGCACTGTCCACGACTGCAGCGCCTTAAACCGCTCGGCTAATCCCGCGCGGCTAGTGTGGTGGTAAGAACCAGCAACTTCCTATTGTGATGGGGGCTATAACTGAGATAGAGAAGGGGGGAGAAGGAAGTGGACAGAAAGAGATGGGAAGGGGAAGACGGACAGCGTAGAGGGAGAGTAGAACATTGAAACAGAAAGAAGAGAGGAGGAAATGGACAGAGACGGAGGGCAAGGAGGAAATGAACGGTGAAATCATGGAGGAGGAGATGACAGAGATAGGGGGGAGCAGGAGGAAGCAGACTAGTAGAACTGGAGTAAATAAATACGTAGGCAGCAATGGGTACTCAGGTAGTAAGAGTAATATATTAAAGAAAGTTTGGCTTATTCCGTTTGTTACCCTTGTTTGTTTTTGTGAAAATACTTTCACAATAAAGAAAAAGCTGTATTAGAAAAGCTTGTAATATGCGACAGTTAATGTCCACAGCACACACCACAGGTTCTGGGTCGTCACAGACAACAGAGAGCATATATCTTCAACTTTTACACTGTTGTTGTGGTCTTCAGTCCTGAGACTGGTTTGATGCAGCTCTCCATGCTACTCTATCCTGTGCAAGCTTCTTCATCTCCCAGTACCTACTGCAACCCACATCCTTCTGAATCTGCTTAGTGTATTCATCTCTTGGTCTCCCCCTACGATTTTTACCCTCCACGCTGCCCTCCAATACTAAATTGGTGATCCCTTGATGCCTCAGAACATGTCCTACCAACCGATCCCTTCTTCTGGTCAAGTTGTGCCACAAACTTCTCTTCTCCCCAATCCTATTCAATACTTCCTCATTAGTTATGTGATCTACCCATCTAATCTTCAGCATTCTTCTGTAGCACCACATTTCGAAAGCTTCTATTCTCTTCTTGTCCAAACTATTTACCGTCCATGTTTCACTTCCATACAAGGCTACACTCCATACAAATACTTTCAGAATTGACTTCCTGACACTTAAATCTATACTCGATGTTAACAAATTTCTCTTCTTCAGAAACGCTTTCCTTGCCATTGCCAGTCTACATTTTATATCTTCTCTACTTCGACCATCATCAGTTATTTTGCTCCCCAAATAGCAAAACTCCTTTACTACTTTAAGTGTCTCATTTCCTAATCTAATACCCTCAACATCACCCGACTTAATTCGACTACATTCCATTATTCTCGTTTTGTTTTTGTTGATGTTCATCTTATATCCTCCTTTCAAGACACCATCCATTCCGTTTAACTGCTCTTCCAAGTCCTTTGCTGTCTCTGACAGAATTACAATGTCATCGGCGAACCTCAAAGTTTTTATTTCTTCTCAATGGATTTTAATACCTACCCCGAATTTGTCTTTTGTTTCCTTTACTGCTTGCTCAATATACAGATTGAATAACATCGGGGAGAGGCTACAACCCTGTCTTACTCCCTTCCCAACCACTGCTTCCCTTTCATGTCCCTCGACTCTTATAACTGCCATCTGGTTTCTGTACAAATTGTAAATAGCCTTTCGCTCCCTGTATTTTACCCCTGCCACCTTTAGAATTTGAAAGAGAGTATTCCAGTCAACTACTTTTACACTATTGTGCAAATATTTTGCCGGCCGCGGTGGTCTAGCGGTTCTAAGCGCTCAGCCCGGAACCGCGCGTCTCCTACGGTCGCAGGTACGAATCCTGCCTCGGGCATGGATGTGTGTGATGTCTTTAGATTAGTTAGGTTTAAGTAGTTCTAAGTTCTAGGGGACTGATGACCACAGATGTTAAGTCCCATAGTGCTCAGAGCCATATGAACCATTTGCAAATATTTTCAGTTCTGCAGAAATACGAATGGGGTAAGAAATCACACCGGAGACAATGAATCCCTTATACTTAAATGCTCCGAAATTATCACTGGACAGCCTAAAAAGTTTTGTTGGTGGAGCTCCAGTTCACCGTCTATACAATGAGAATCACATAACGGTTCCAATACTTAATAACTGGTTCCAAACGACAGTTTTGAGAAAATATAGCAAACAAAGATCATTCTATTCTGCGTAGTCACCGCAGCTTCAGTCAATTTGAAGAAAGACCAAATTACACCAGGCTGTATTTTAAAATTGTGCTTTATGCAGTACTGCGAGTTTTGGGTATGGTTTGTCTTAAAGTGCATCTAAAAACATAACACACCGTGATGAGAAGACAGTTACTAGATACAGGCCATACAGTTACACTGGGTGTAGTATTTTCACGAACATGATAACTACTTACAACAGATGGAGATGCATCACTACAGCCTTGCCGTACACAAGTGCATATTTTTGCGTATCGCGGCTGTTAAAAGTGCATTATCTATAGTCTAAAGTGCACAGAATGATAGTGGTGGCGAGAACGGTAACATTAACACGCTACTAAAACATCAAATATAACCATTAAAAAAAAGAATGCAAATTTCGTGATGCATAGCTACGAAACGTACACACACCCACCCACCCACCCACCCACACACACACACACACACACACACACACACACACAGAGAGAGAGAGAGAGAGAGAGAGAGAGAGAGCTGTTTGTGGCACTGTTAACACGAGTACAAATGTGCCCGGGAAAAGTTTCACTAAGACAGTGTAAATACAGCGGATGTTACAGTACTATCGACACACAACTTGAAAGTGCATCCTGTGTCTTATACTAACAGGTACGTGACGGATGAGAGGATGCCATATAAATATTAACGAAACGTTGTCACCAATGTCTGTGCCGGTGCTTCTGTGTGATAATGTTTCACACAAATTAATGGTATGACATTCTGTCTTCCATGTAACTATTTGAATAAGACACAATATGCACCTTGAAATTGTGTGTCGATATTACTGTAGGATCCGTTGTATCTACACTTTTTTATCTGACACCTACAATTTTCCCGCATGCAGTCGTACACATGTGACAGTACCTCAAAAAACTGTCTGTTGGTTGTTTTGTTGCTATGTACTACTAGGTTTGTCTTCTTCTTGTTACTAGTCACATGGGGATTTTTTTACAGTGTATTAATGCCATAGTTCTGGTAACCACTACCATTTCGCGCAGTTTATATTTTACAGAATACATTTCGACGTCTGCATCCCTCGGCAACCACTGGAATAGACTGGCCACGGTACTCCCTAGTGCTATACCGATCGTTTCCGCTCACTTAGCTTACTGTCTTGGGTAGGCTGGTAGGGATACTCCCCTATGCGTTGCATCAGTACCTGTTCGTGTTTGTAGTTTATTTATGTGTTCAAGATTGCTCCTGCGTGCGTGCGCGTGTGTATGGATCGACACCGCACTTTGGGGATCATTTTCACTGGCGCTGTCTCTATCTGGCTGCCGCCGTCGCCACGGCCGTCGTCACCTCTGCCTTAGCCGCCGGTGCTGCAGTCGACTCACAGCCTTCGTCTTTGGCACAGATACCTTCACCTGACGTCGGTTATCACCACATCACCCCAGTCGTCGCTGCTGTCACCCCTCCTCCATCTGATCCACGCTCTGTTGCCTATAGGGATCATCAGCTATCAGTTCCGTGTGTTGTTACTCACAATGGATACTCCAACTACTTCCATCATTCATACCACCCCTTCTGCCGCTTCAGCTATCACCATGTGGAGCACGTCCACCACCATTTGTCCATATTCGTCATCCACAATCACTTGCTTTCCCTACTCTACCCTTCCCACGACGTCTTCCACACCTTTTATCATATCTTTTGCCTATTTTTTGAAAAGTCGTTTGACATCGCACATTATTAAAAGATTAGTCACAACGCCAGACCACGACACTGAATATTTTCTGTCAGTGCTCTATTCTATCGACTTAATCTATGAGGAATGACCTGCAGCCAATAGAGCAACAGAAAATCAGCCACAACAACATTATAGTTATGTAATTCAGTCAGTAAAACGTGATTTAAACACACAGCAAGGTTCGTACACATAACAGCAAAATGACATACCCAGAGGTAATGAGTACGGGAACGGAAAAAAACAAGTGTTTTAAAAGAAAATTTCAAAACAACAGGGGTAATTTCAACACACGAGCGAATTACAATTAATCATCACAAGGCTCTATGCCGAACGTAAGCAGAAGCAGTCAGCCGCAGCAGTGGCCGACGCGCGGCAACAATGCCATGCCATACGCTGTACCGCAGCCGACCTTTGGACAGGAGAATAACTGCACAGCAGCTAACGACACAAATTGACGAAGTAAACACACATTGAAACTAACTGAAATTACTCCAAGTAATGAATTAAGTCACGCTACGCCGTCGGAAAACAACAACCGGTCGTAGTTAAGCCCCAGGTAATTGACCTCTCAGGGACTGGGGGCAAAGCAAAACTAAGGTTTGACAAACAAGGTGAAATCAGGGATGATTTATATCAGCATGAGTTAGAAATAGTAGGTAAAGTCAAGGAAGAACAAGTACAAGCAATCATTAAGGTGAAAATATTTAAACATTGACAGTTAGTTTTAGATACAGGTTCAACTACCAACCTTCTGTTAAATGCATTTTTTTGTGAAATGAAGAAGAGAGGCAAATTCCCTACATTTCCTGTACAGAATCGCAATGTGCAAACTGATACAGGCAGTAAGGCTAAATTGTTTAAACATCAGGCACTTATTCCATTACAAATTGAACATTTTACAGTGATGTGCAACTTTGTTATAATCTACAAACTTACAGGTAATTGTCTTATAGGCATGGACAAGTTTAGAACACAGATTGACATAGGTAATGGTAAATGCCACTTTTATGTAAAGGATCAGATTTTTTCTATTGATTTAGTCAAAACACCTGATGAAAGTAACAAAAACAAACCAGAGTCAAATGTAGTAGTACAATATTCCTTCCAGCTGTATATTTCACAAAAAAGTTGATACTGAACAAGAAGCAAACACCGAGGTTAGTTGCGAAATAGTAGAGCAGAAACTAAGTCAATCACAGGTACTAAATGAGATGCAGCGACAAGAACTTTCTAAATTGTTTTTTAAGTATGCCAATGTTTTCACTAAGGAGCCAGAAGTAATCAAAGACTATGAATATAAGTTTGAAGTCTATCCAAATGAGACATTTTGTATAATGTTATATCCTATTCCATGGGCAAAACGAGAGGCAGTAAGGGGAGAGATCAATCATATGATTAAATGGGGGATTATAAACCTTCATTTTCACCCTTGTAGTCCAATATTACCAGTAAGCAAACCAGATGGTTCTCTACGATTAGTTCTCGAAGCTAGAGGTATCAATAAGATTATAGTACCAATACGCGTAAGACCAGATAATTTGGACGAACAGCTTCTAAAGTTTTACAGTATAAAATATTTCAGTATGCTCGATCTCAAGATGTCTTACTGGAAAATAAAGCTCCACGAAGAAAGTCTAAAATATACACCATTTATTTGTGGTGGCAGAAGTTACGAATTCCATCTTCTACCTTTTGGACTGAACATTAGTGCAGGAGTGTTTATATCTGCATTGCACAGGGTTTTAGGACCATAATTGCTTAGAAAAGTCACTGTTTATGTAGACGACATGCTAACAGCTACACCCACTTTGGTAGAACGTATCAGGCTCATTGAACAGGTGCTTCAACGATTTGCAGATTACGGAGTAACTGCCAATTTAAAAAAAGTCTGGTTCTGGAAAGGAGCAAGTCAAATTTTTAGGACATGTTGTGTCAGAACAAGGTATATTAACTGATCCGAAAAAACTTGATGCCACGCGCAAATGTACAGCTCCAAGGAATAAAAAACAACTAAAAGCCTTTATAGAACTAGCTTCGTTTTTTCGTAAGTTCATACCACAACAACTGATGAACAATGATCCATTGCTCAACTTGTTACGAAAAAATAGGCTTTTGTTATGGGATGATAAGTGTCAGGAGGACTTTAGTAACATTAAGCAGACATTGGTCAATGCAAACATTCTTAGCCGCCCTGATATGTCTAATGATTTTTCGTCTATGCACAGATGCCTCATCTCAAGGGCTGGAGACGTGCTTGTTCCCAATGCGAGAGGAAAAAGGTAAGTAAGTACCCAAGGTCATCAGTTTTGCTAGTCGCACATTATTAGAACTGGAAAGTTTAGCTGTAATATGGGTATTTAAAAAGTTTGAATATTTTTTTTGTGGGGCAAGAATACCAAAGTTTACTGTGACCATCAGTCACTGTCATTTCTTTTAACATGTAAACCATTACACCATCGATGAGCTAGGCGGTATCTATAGTTACAAGAATTCAGTTTTTATATCATTTATATTAAAGGACGTCAAAATGTTATTGCAGATGCCTTGTTTAGGCTACCACAAGGTTTATAGGGATTTGGTGAATTAACAGAGCAAGATGCAGAGATCAAAACGTTATTAATACAAGGTACAGCGCAACCGTCTGATTACCATAAATTTTGTAATCAAATGTAAAGTATACAATTGCAAGATAGCAGATGGAGTAAAGTAATGCAAAACCTTAAGCAAGATGGAGGTGGAAAGGTAAGTAAATGGTATCAGGAGTACAAGGGCATTTTGTTTCATAGGAAACATGAAAAATCTGATCAATGGTGTGTATGTATTCCTGGAGATAATATCGACGAATTTATAAGACACACACATGAAATATGGGGACATTATGGAGTAGGCAAATGTAATGATAAAATTGTAACACTTTGTTATTTTCGAAATTTGAGAAGTGCGAGTCCTACAGGTATTAATAAAGTGTGCAATATGTCAAAAATCAAAACAGTCCAATGTGTCAAAATATACTGAGCTACACCAAATACTCACAAAAACCCCCTAGATATAGAATCCCTGGACAAAGCTGGTCCATATCCAAGAAGTAAAGGAGGAGCAGGACATTTCCTCAAAGCACAGCAAAATGTATGTCATTAAATATGCACCAGCTACAAATATCAAAAAAAGAATTGAGGGCGACCATTTGAGAAGAGTAGGTAAACCAAAGGTACTACTAACCGATACTGCTTCATATTTCATTGGGCAAAAGTGGAAATAATTTATGACCTCACAGGGAAAAAACACATATTAGTAAGCCTTTTTCATCCAGAAGCAAGTCGAGTAGAACGAGTCTTTAAGGAATTTAACCGGTTTATTAGGACATACACCCCTCACAAACACACTCGATGGGTATAATGCGTAACTCCTTTCATGCAAGTGGTCAATAACCTTCATATTCTTCAACAGCTTTCACACCTAACGAATTGATGTTCCGAAAAAACAAACGAATGAGTGGGAGTCGCCCATACCAAAGATACCCACTACAGAAATGAGACTACAAGACAAAATCAAACAAATCATGATTGCACTAGAAAACAGGGCCGAGTATAGAAGGTAAATTTATAACACGAAACTGAAACATATTACACAATTTTTTGAAGGGCAACGAGTCCTCATACGGACGCACCCTAAATCGACAAAATTTGGGGAAACTGAGTAAGAAGTGTCAATTAATCTATTCAGGACCATATGTAATTTCTAAAATACCATACCCTGATGGGTACAAATTATCCTATGAGAAAACAGGGAGAGACAAGGGCCTCCACCCTCACAAAGATATAAAAGCCTTTATAGAATGACAAAGCGTGGTAACTTTTTTATCACAAGATAATTGTACATACTATACATAATTCTAAGTGTAATTTTTCTTCTAGAGTGTATTTTAAGATAAGATAATGTGTGTAGGCATAAGTAATTCTTCTGATTTGTACAAGTAGGCATAAAATTAACAGCAATGAGAAGTAGCACAGAGCTTCATGCGAAGCGAAAGTATAAACGAAATTAGCTCATGGCTGTCCTCGCTCAACGATACGCGCTGACGTCAGTACCAGTAGAGGAGCCATTGACCTGTGCGCATGCGCGACAGACTGGCAGAAGACGCAACCAAAATAGGAGCGCAATAAGTACCTAACCTAAGTACAAAGCAAATGGAAATACTACGCAAATACATCTACTGTCTAAAGACTAAGGAACGATTGGTACATGTACACAGAGATTTAACTAAATATTAAGCTATATACAACATATTTACAACCAAAAGGAAAGATTATGAAAAAATATACGAGACGTGTAAGCTAAGGACTAACGACCGTATATTGTGAGAGATGTCAAATAATTTTCCTTGCAGAGTAAATGATCATAATGGGTAACAGAACAGACGAATGTCTATGAATTTAAGGAAAGTATGGAAATATCTGCTGACGTATGCAATGACCAAATGTATCAGTTGCCACCGAGCTACGTAATGTAATTAGTTTTAAGTTAGTTTTAAGTTTTTTTTTCTTTCAGCGACCAGTGCATCGTCACGGTGCAACAGAGGAGAATTACGCCGGCCGGTGTGGCCGTGCGGTTCTATGCGCTTCAGTCTGGAACCGCGTGACCGCTACGGTCGTAGATTCGAATCCTGCCTCGGGCATGGATGTGTGTGATGTCCTTAGGTTAGTTAGGTTTAAGTAGTTCTAAGTTCTAGGGGACTGATGACCACAGATGTTAAGTCCCATAGTGCTCAGAGCCATTTGAACCATTTTTTAAGAGGAGAATTACGTCGAGAGTAGCCGGTACCAAATGAAGAAACGGGTCACACCTCGAGTAAACAATTTAGTTATAAGGATATTTATACAAAAGTCATAAGGCAAATGAAAAATGAAATATGCATCGTCGCAGTGTGTTCCGGTGACAATTATCAGTACGTATTCGCTGCAGAGTACACATAAACATTTAAGCATGAGATTTTACAAAAACCAATTAATTTGTATCGTGTAACTTGAAAGCTTGAAAATGATATTTCCAGGTATTTTAGAAAGATAAGTCTACGATGGTTTAAACATCAGATTTCACACTAATCTACATGTGAATTGAAGTAAACAGCATTAACATATGAAGAAACAACATGATACTACATGGGTGATTAGTCGGTACACATTATTTCAATGAAACACATGTTCCTTGGCAACTAGTCCATCATTGTACGAGTAACAATTCCTCATAAATCCATGAACCAGTAGATGAGTATTTCCTTTCTTTCTTCCCAAACAAGGAGGCGGCGCCAAGCGTAGTTAGGCTAGCAGTGCGCGATGTTTTAGTCATATCTCCAATGTTTTTCTCCCTCTTCTACCTAAATGATAAAAGCCTATCTATAAAATGAAGTATAAATGGATCATATGCTTGTATTTTGTCATAATAATGTGATATGTAATTAATTTGTATATGTGGTGTGAACGAAGAGAAGTTAAACTAACAAACTGTAGTAACAGAACCCAGTTAATGAAAATTTTATGATATTTTAAATCTTAAGAAATTTATGTTCGTAGTACAAGTGATGGATGGAATCTCAGCCTTAGATAGAAGCTATCGTGTTATGTATACTGTTGTAACTCAATACTTGTATGAATTTTCATTGGAAACCAAGCTCTATATGAAGAAATGAACTTTAAAGACAAGCAATTTATACAATGTCTTGGACGGTTATGTGTGTCTTTCAAGAAGTGGGTGATCGAGTGTGATGACAGTAACACGCGTGTGCAACGAAATAATTTCTAAGTATCGTGGCTCACAACGCTGACACTTTAACAAGTGAACTATAGTTGTTCGAGTCGGATGCTGTTGGTCAGGGTTCTCTCCGCTGTCACACTGGACTCGCATTCGGGAGGACGACGTTTCAATCCCGCGTCCGGCCATCCTGATTTAGGTTTTCCGTGATTTCCCTAAATCGCTGTAGGCAAATGCCGGGATGGTTCCTTTGAAAGGGCACTGCCGACTTCCTTCCCCATCCTTCGCTAATCCGATGAGACCGATGACCTCGCTGTTTGGTTTCTTCCCCCAAAACAACCCAATCTCTCCGCTGAAGATGCGAGTACGACGGGTCATAATGAACCTCGGGACGTAAAAATTGAGATCTTCTGCCACAGCGTCGGATTTTTAACAATAAGCGCACACACTCTGCACCCAGAATGAAGTCAAACGCCACAGCAATTCTTCGATATGTGACACTCAGGTGAAAGTGTGACACTCAATGTGAAATCAACACTAAGAAAGCGAGTGCACGCACGTGCGGCGATAGCATCTAGCATGTTGACCGTTAGCGTCTTGCTCTTAGCCGCCAAATCGGCCAGTGCGCCAGCGCGAAACCCGGTAGCGAAAATGAAGCAAACTGAACATTATTGTTAGCGTGCTAAATTAAAATATGTAGTGTACTATCATATTATGAATATAATCTTTTAATTCCTTGTAGAATTCTAACATACATAGGACAAGCTGACATATCCATTCTATTAAATAAAAAAAGAAGCTGTCAATAAAGGGCTTCGACCCCTATCGGCAAATGTAAATACAAAAACACTGTACGTTTCCATACCCTGTCAACGTAGAATGTGGGGGAAATTGTGTAGGTACATGATGAAAGACCCCCAGGATATCGCAAAAGTTAATATTTATTAAAAAACAAAAAAATGAAACACCGATCGAACATAAGAGTTGGCAAATAAGTTAATCATGAATGCGCTGTAAGGCTCAGACAAACGAAAAAACATTCAATTATTTGTACATGATTTTGTTTCTTTTACTCACACTCCCTAATAAGCTGAAGGACAATGAGGTTTTAAATATGACGTATTACTAGCTCTGTGTATATTATGTGTGCATGAGTAATAGTATATTGAACAATAGTATCAAGTATTCTTTATTTATTGAAGTGAAGTGAAAACTATATACGGAGGATTTTCTTGATTATGACAAGCGCCGATGTTCTAGGAGTCCGCTGCCTGCAACAACAATTGAAATGTGAGAAAAGTCCCATAGCCAAGAAAAATTCAAATAAGCACAGAACATGTTTAATAACGCAATCGTATTATATCCTACAAAAATGTGTTTTCATATGAATATTCAATAATATTTAGTAGTAATATTTTATTTATTTATTCCTTTTTTTAATACAACCCATTCTGTAAACAAGTCCACTTAGTTCTCACCCGTCTCAACACCCTTGTTTAAAGCTCTCCTCCTCCCCTGACCAATACAACTGTTTCCCTACGCTTTCATCATGGTGTGACAGCAATACACCATCCTACATCACACTGTCCTCTACCTACCCACCAACAAGCCCCCTTTAATCCATATCCTGTCGCAACACAATATGATACCTTCATACTAATGGATTTTTCCTCCAGCACTTTCACACCATCGGAACCTCTCTCTATATCATCCAACACACATATAATCCCCTTCTTGTGGGTAGACATGGAGTTGCAGTCAGCCACCACAAGAATACTCCCATTCAGACACATTTCTTACTCGCATTCCCACAAAATAACTTATCCCTAACCTCTCCTTCAAAAATCTAACTATTGTCTATGGTGTTACCTTCATCCAGCGTAATAATCCTGTCCTATGTGATTTCCTCACCGATGTCGACCATATGTTTCCACTAACACTATTGCTGCTGACCTCAACATCCGTAGTAGATCCTCTGCAGAACTCCAGTGGAGGCATCAGTCCGTCCCCACCCCACAGAACAACCTTTCTGAAAACAACACCGCCTCAGATGTTGGTCTATCTCAACCTCTCTGGAGCCCACAATACAGAAGTCCTCAACCCAAGGAAGTGACCACCACATACCTGTTCGCTTCACCATCTCCTACACACTACCACATTCCCGTGCACCCCATCCCGATCTCTGTGCAAACGTTATCATCAATTTCTTCCTCGCCAACTGGAATATCTACCAGAAATCCCTAGGTACCCAGACTGTACCACTCCCTAACCTTCCGGCAAGAGTACTAACCTTTTCGTTTGAAGCCGGCCGGAGTGGCCGAGCGGTTCGAGGCGCTACAGTTTGGTACCACGCGACCGCTACGGTCGCATGTTCGAATCCTGCCTCGGGCGTGAATGTGTGTGATGTACTTAGGTTAGTTAGGTTTAAGTAGTTCTAAGTTCTAGGGGACTGATGACCTCAGCAGTTAAGTCCCATAGTGCTCAGAGCCAGTTGAACCATTTTTTCGTTTGAAACAATAAGCGGAATCGACTTCATAGAGTTAGTGCCGGAGCAAAAGAGGAGCAGCCGCTGCTACTCTTCTAGTGCCACTCCATCCGCTATGGGAGTTGCATGCATTTCGGACGCCTACTATCAACTTACTCAGTTAGCAGTGAGGAGCGCCACGGGTTTATCTACTGGTGTGACCGTAGCTACCGTTAAACGTGTTACTGCCCACTTCCGCACTGCGTAACCACTGCAGCGGTCTGGAAGTCATATGAAACATTCCCCACACTCCACGTTCCACGATACACGTAGGAAAAAAAGCACGTTGGAAAGAGGTCTAGGTCGCGCCGTAATATTTCCAAATTCAAAATTCAAAATCAAATGGCTCTGAGCACTATGGGACTCAAATTCTGAGGTCATCAGTCCCCTAGAACTTAGAAGTACTTAAACCTGACTAACCTAGGGACATCACACACATCTATGCCTGAGGCAGGATTCGAACCTGCGACCGCAGCGGTCGCCCGGTTCCAGACTGTAGAGCCTAGAACCGCTCGGCCACTCCGGCCGGCTTCCAAATTCAAATGTGTGTGCATTCCTAAGGGACCAAACTGTTGAGGTCATCAGTCCCTAGACTTACACACTACTTTAACTTACGCTAAGAGCAACGTACACACACCCATGCCCGAGGGAGGACTCGAACCTCCGGCGGGAGTGGCCGCTCAGCCCGTGACAGGACGCCTCAAACCGCGTGGCCACTCCGCGCGGCCTCAAAATTCCAGAATGCATTTCCTTTTGGTTGTTAAGTAAGTATCAGTGTACTCCAGTTCGGTCGATGTTTCATTCTACAAGAGACTCCTTGAAGATCTCACAAACTAATATGGATTGATCTAAAACTCCAAGCAGTTCTGTTTAGTTACTGTTTTAACTTATCATAAACTAAATTTCAAGCCCAGTGTCTAAGTGATTTGTAAGTAGGGCTTCTCTTGACAAAGAAAGAGCCAGAATCAAATTATCGCCCCCATCTCATAGCTCAGTTTTATAATTAAATTAGCTGAGTACCCAGCGTTGCCTGGGTACGCATTTATTCCCATTACATTGCTCCATTTCTTTCTCCCCCTGTATGTGTCCACCTGCTCAATTCCCTACACTCTGCCCATCTTCTGCTCCCTCTCTCTCTGTCCATCTCCACCTGCCTGTCTCTCTCTCTGTCCGTCTGCTCCATCCCCATCTGCCCATTCTAACTCCCTATCCAAGTCCATCTCCTTCTTCCCCTTCCATGTGTGTGTCTGTCACTTCCTTCACCCTTCTCTCTCCACGCTGTTATCCCCATCCCAATACGTTACTAGTACGTACCTCCACAATATTTCTTTCTAGGTTGTAAATACAAGGGGCGTTCACTAAGTAATGCAAAGTATTTTTTTCTGTGAGAAGGTTGTTTTTATTCGCGTTCCAATACGCTGTATTATTCTTCACTCTCTTGGCCAAAAGACGCTATTTTTTAACATAATCTCCGTTCAATACGACGGCCTTACCCCACCCTACTGTGGGGGCCTGTAAGCCCGCGTGGTCCGCGTCGGAGCATCAATAACCTCCCCATCATCCACCTACTGCCAAACAGACGGAAATCGGATGGTGCGAGATCATGGCTCTAGGATGGATGAGAAACTACAGTCCAATGTGGTTTAGCGATCTCCTCTCGGGTGTGAAAACTTCTGTGACGCCTTACGCTATCATGGAGAAAGAGAAGTTTCTTTGCATTCTTACAGAGCACTGAGTATGAGACTGTCCGCACGTTCCAGCATTTCAGGAGCCGCAACTGTGTGTGGTCGGCCGCCAAGCGAGAGACTGGACAAGTTTGCCCAACCTTGTGGCAATGATGACAGGCGCCTCCCCCGACGACTCTCCGTGCTTTCGTTCACTGGCAGGTCTCCGTAGACATTTTGTAAGCGCCTGTGAATATCTACGGTGGTCTGGTTGCTGTCAAAAGAGAATCAATGACAGCTGCTTTGTTGGAAGGCACTTTCGTTACAGGCACCGTTTTGAAGGCTACGTATAGTGCCGCCACCTATTGGTTCGTGAAACTATAGGAACAGAAGCGGGAATGTTTTAAGATATCCCACAATAAATACCACATTGACTGAGGAAAAATATGTTGTTTTACGTATTGAATGCCCCTCGTAATACGTTTTGTATCCGGCGTTTAGTAAGAGGTGGTTGCTGTGTTGAAAGATGATTCTTAAGTTGCAATGCAAAACACTGGTGTGATAGCAGATGTGCGGGAAGCATCATCTCGTATGGGTACGGGACGGCGTCTGTTAAGCAGTTGCTGCACGGTGCATTCGAACGTTGAAAGTTGAGCGTGCCGAGTTTCAGACATCATAGCGTGGAATAGCACGTTGGGGAGTCTATCTGAACGTGCAGAGCGGTATCCTCCATACCAGATATTATGAACATGCGTTTTCAACGTTGACAAAAGAGATGGCACAGCGCCACTTGCGTCATATGCGCCCCATCTCCCTTTAGTCCAGAGTCGCGAGGCGCCGTATTGGCTTTCAGTTGAAGCCCAAATGTGTATAGCCGGTTTCTGAGCACCAGCAAATTGAGGATCTCTGAAAAACCCGTCGTTAATTGCATGATTCGTTGTAATGGAAACGACGAGAAAAGTGATATTCATGGTTAAAGAATTATTGTAACGTGCGTACCGTATTATGAGGGAATACCGTTTGAAGGCAACGGCACATAGGGTACAATTTGTCATTATTAAATTTCACTTTTTAGCATAACTACGATTAAGGCTCTCTGAACATGGTAAGACACTAGATACAGTCCTTACACCACAGCGGGTAGTTTAGCGCCGCCGGCACGGTAGTTCAGCGTGTTCGGTCAGAGTAGCCGGCACGGTAGTTCAGCGTGTTCGGTCAGAGTAGCCGGCACGGTAGCTCAGCGTGTTCGGTCAGAGTAGCCGGCACGGTAGTTCAGCGTGTTCGGTCAGAGTAGCCGGCACGGTAGCTCAGCGTGTTCGGTCAGAGTAGCCGGCACGGTAGCTCAGCGTGTTCGGTCAGAGTAGCCGGCACGGTAGTTCAGCGTGTTCGGTCAGAGTAGCCGGCACGGTAGCTCAGCGTGTTCGGTCAGAGTAGCCGGCACGGTAGCTCAGCGTGTTCGGTCAGAGTAGCCGGCACGGTAGTTCAGCGTGTTCGGTCAGAGTAGCCGGCACGGTAGCTCAGCGTGTTCGGTCAGAGTAGCCGGCACGGTAGCTCAGCGTGTTCGGTCAGAGTAGCCGGCACGGTAGTTCAGCGTGTTCGGTCAGAGTAGCCGGCACGGTAGCTCAGCGTGTTCGGTCAGAGTAGCCGGCACGGTAGCTCAGCGTGTTCGGTCTGAGGGCTGCTCGCCCTCTGTAAAAAATAATTAAAAAAAAAGCTCAGCGTGTTCGGTCAGAGGGTTAGCTGCTCTCTGTAATAAAAAACTGAGTCAACGGCTCAATACTGAACTTGAACGGGTGTCCTGGGACATCCGCACCGGCCAATGCAACGAACAAAATCGAAAAAAAAATGAGAACAATAAAAAATAAACAAATAAAAAAGAGTGTAATAAAAAACTGAGTGAACGGATCAACGAAAAACCTACATGTTTGACATTGGACGTCCGCCCAAAACAAATTCAACGAACAATATAGAACAAAATAAGATAAAAAAAGCACAGTTAGCAGCGTCGTATACCCAAAAGGCAATATCAGAAGTGATGGCAGATCCCGTCCTACAACATCTGAATTTTTTGTTTTACTAACATCCGCATCTTTAATAGCTTCCGATACTATATTATTTCTTTAAATGTTCAAATGTGTGTGAAATCTTATGGGACTTAACTGCTAAGGTCATGAGTCCCTACGCTTACACACTACTTAACCTGAATTATCCTAAGGACAAACACACACATCGATGCCCGAGGGAGGACTCGAACCTCTGCCGGAACGGCCGCACAGTCCATGACTGCAACGCCGAAGACCGCTCGGCTAATCCCGCGCGGCTTATTCCTTTAAGGTAAGTATGTACTGTACTATTTGATGTTACAGAAATATAAGTGCACTCTTTTTGAGGAGTTAGTTTATTCGATTGTCTTAATCTACAGGGCATCTTGCACTACTTGCAGTAAGGCATTTTGCCCTTTCTTCTTTTAAGCTTTGTATTTCATATGTTGTAAAGATTCTGATGCTGAATAGGAACAGTGAACAAGTAAGAATGACTTCAGGGGATTACCTAAAAAGTGAGAATGATGAAATAATTTTTACCTCACGTGGATAACTATTGTAAAGTTGTGTCGCGCTATTAGTAATGAAACGTTCATAAGTCAATGTTCTTATTACTTTATAACATTTTCACGGATATTGAAGTTTTTGTTTATGTATACTACAGACAGAAGAATCTGACTAGTTTAACGACACGGGAGTAAATGTACCGGGTGATCAAAAAGTCAGTATAAATTTGAAAACTTAATAAGCCACGGAATAATGTAGATAGAGAGGTAAAAATTGACACACATGCTTGGAATGATATGAGGTTTTATTGGAACCAAACAATAAACAAAGTTCACAAATTGTCCGACAGATGGCGCTGGACAGCAAAACGTCAGTGACTGCGCATGACAATCGTGTATAAAAGGAGCTGTAATGAGAGAGAGAATCAGATGCGCCAGCAGTCGCAGCACGTTCACGTTACCTGAAAAGGCGCTTTTAGTGAAGCTGTATTATCAGCATGAGGAATGTGCTAGTTCAGCGTTACGATCCTATCGCCATAGGAAGGGGATTCGAACGGGTAAAGGTCCGTTGAGAAATGCAGCTGTGGCGAGAATGATTTCGAAGTTCGAAACCACATGTTGTTTAGACGATAGACCCAATAGTGGCCGACCGAGCAAAGGCAAAATGCTGCTGAGACAGTTCAGGAAGAAATGGAGACTGTAGCGGCTTCGTCTGTGCACGGGGAAGTCAGCGCTCGTGCAGTCGCACGGGCATTCCGTATACTACCGTTTGGTTGGCACTTAGGCGTACCCTCTGATGCTATCCGTACAAAATCCATCGGCATCATGAACTGTTACCTGGCGATTTAGTGAAGCGGAGGGCATTTGCAGCCTGGGCGTTTCAAAAGATGGCGGAAGATGACGATTGCTTGAGTAACGTGTTGTGGACCGACGAAGCTCATTTCACGCTCTGAGGGTCTGTCAGCACCCACAACTGCAGAATTTGGGCTACCGAAAATCCTAGAACTGTCGTGGAAACTCCACTGCACGACTAGAAAGTCACAGTATGGGTTGGATTTACCACATCTACCGTTATCGGGCCTTTTTTCTTCGAGGAACTGTGTGATTCTGGTTTTGTAACTGCTACCGTGACGGGTGAGAGGTACGCCGATATGTTACAGAATCGCATTATCCCCAGCCTGACTGATAAACACCTGCTGGAACGTACGATGTTTATGCAGGATGGCGCTCCACCCCATATTGCTAGACGCGTGAAGATCTCTTGCGCGCGTCGTTTGCTGATGATCGCGTGCTCAGCCGCCACTTTCGTCATGCTTGGCCTCCCAGGTCCCCAGACCTCAGTCCGTGAAATTATTGGCTTTGGGTTTATCTAAACTCGCAAGTGTATCGTGATCGACCTTCATCTCTAGGGATGCTGAAAGACAACATCCGACGCCAATGCCTCTCCATAACTCCGGGCATGCTTTACAGTGCTGTTCACAACATTATTCCTCGACTACAGCTGTTGTTCAGGAATGATGGTGGACATATTGACCATTTCCTGTAAAGAACTTCATCTTTGCTTTGTCTTACTTTGTTATGCTAATTATTGCCATTCTGATCAGATAAAGCGCCATTTGTCGGACAGTTTTTGACCTTTTGTATTTTTTTGGTTCTAATAAAACCCCATGTCATTCCAAGCATATGTGTCAATTTGTGCCTCTCTATCTACATTGCCCGCATCTCGTGGTCGTGCGGTAGCGTTCTCGCTTCCCACGCCCGGGTTCCCGAGTTCGATTCCCGGCGGGGTCAGGGATTTTCTCTGCCTCGTGATGGCTGGGTGTTGTGTTCTGTCCTTACGTTAGTTAGGTTTAAGTAGTTCTAAGTTCTAGGGGACTGATGACCATAGATGTTAAGTCCCATAGTGCTCAGAGCCATTTGGTCTATCTACATTATTCCGTGATTTATTCAGCTTTCAAATTTATACTGAGTTTTTGATCACCCGGTACGTTTTAATAGAGCAAATGCAGGAATTTTACTCCCGTCCATTTCGTAAACAGAGTACTTTACGAGCCAGATACAGCCGACAACTGCCACTGGAGCGCGTTTCGATCGTGTATACCACGTTGGAGCCAACGTACCGTATGCAAAAGTCGCCTCTTCTCTGAGCGTTCAGCAGCACGTTGAATTCGGCATGCTGAGCGTTGACGGTCAAAAGTACGGTCCGTGTTCCGGCGGCTTTAGGGACGGCGCCGCTTGGAGTAGCATAGGCACAACGCCCGTGCGAAGCGGAGTGGAACGTCCTGGCTTGTCTCGGTGCTACTAGGAGGGTAACAGGCTCCTGGCTCGGAACTGGGAGAACAACTGAACTGAACTCAACTGGAAATGGCCTGCTGGAAGCTGTACCTGGCCTTACGTGCCCAGCAGGCGGAAGTGCGTTTCCGTCCACGTGATGAACGGACAGTGTTTGTTTTCCAGTAGCAGAGCCGACGGTTTTCCGGCGCGTGCGCTGCTCGGAAGCGTAGCTGGTGAACCTGGCGGAGCCTGGAGCAAACTGCGTGTTGGTTGGTTGGTTGATCTGTGGGAAGGCACGAAACTGCAAGGTCATCGGTCCCAGAGGATTAGGGAAGGAGCGCGAAGGTAGTCGGCCCTTTCAAACAACCATTCCGGCATTTGGCTTCAAATGGTTCAAATGGCTCTGAGCACTATGGGACTCAACATCTTAGGTCATAAGTCCCCTAGAACGTAGAACTACTTAAACCTAACTAACCTAAGGACATCACACACACCCATGCCCGAGGCAGGATTCGAACCTGCGACCGTAGCAGTCCCGCGGTTCCGGACTGCAGCGCCAGAACCGCTAGACCACCGCGGCCGGCCCGGCATTTGCCTAAAGCGATTTAGAAAAATCACGGAAAACCTAAATCAGGATGGCCGGACGCGGGTTTGAACTGTAGTCCGCCAGTGTAAATGGAGTGTAAACGTTGTTTTGACATGTGATGCCCATCTTGTATTAGTCGAATACAGTATTACTGCACCTGGGAGGCGCTTCGGTCGGCTTGCCGTGTGTTTTTATCACGATATTTCATGAACACTTTGGAACACTTGACAGTATATGCACTTGAAATTTTTCACAGTGCTATGCGTTTTCCCTATTCACCACTGTACTTGTTTTCTGTAACGTCACGCCTGTTTCCTGTAAGGGCCACACAAAGCCATGTGCGATTGTATCGTGGTCGGACGTAGAGAATACAAGATCGCTGGAGGGAAGACTCTTGCGGGACACGGTAGGCAACCTCGCATGGTAGAGACGTCGAACTGGCAGCGGACTCAAGTGGCCTACGGCCGATATACAGTAATATGCGGATGAAATCGATCCAGGGTTTTGGAAGGAGCTATTTACCCGTGGATTTTCCCCCATACACACGTGTCACATACATTTAAAATATCTGACAGATAATTGTACACACATTTCATATGTATCTCTAGTGAATTCCGCCCTGCAGTTTCTTTTTCATGCTGCTCAATGTTTATGATGTTTTATCAACTGAACTGTGTGTTGTACACGATACATTTTTGCAGGGGCATTCAAAAGTGTTTGTGAATATTTTCTGCAAAATATGTTGCCAGTAGAGTTATTGCGAAAGAAGTAATAAATTATTTGGTCGTTTCTGATGGAATGCCGGCCGTTGTGGACGAGATGTTCTAGGCACTTCAGTCCGGAACCGCGCGGCTGCTACGTCGCAGGCTCGAATCCTGCCTCGGGCATTGATGTGTGTGATGTCCTTAGGTTAGTTAGGTTTAAGTAGTTCAAAGTCTAAGGGACTGATGACCTCAGTTGTTGTCGCATAGTGCTCAGAGCCATTTGAACCATTTTCTGATGGAATAACTTTACTGCATGAACAACGAAAGAAATGAACTTTTGTTCTTTTATCATTTTGTGTGGGGTGTGAGCGTGCAGCAGTTCCGTATAGATTGGAAATTTTGTGTAATTTTGGTTGCAAGTCACTAAGTACTCCCATTCTCAAATAGTAGATTAAAATGGTCTGTTTGCATGTCATGAGCTACACTTCTTTTTCTCCTCCACCCAAACCCCTTTCAGAGATAGCGGGTTCAAACCCCAAAAGTGGTTCTTTCCAGATACACTCCTGGAAATGGAAAAAAGAACACATTGACACCGGTGTGTCAGACCCACCATACTTGCTCCGGACACTGCGAGAGGGCTGTACAAGCAATGATCACACGCACGGCACAGCGGACACACCAGGAACCGCGGTGTTGGCCGTCGAATGGCGCTAGCTGCGCAGCATTTGTGCACCGCCGCCGTCAGTGTCAGCCAGTTTGCCGTGGCGTACGGAGCTCCATCGCAGTCTTTAACACTGGTAGCATGCCGCGACAGCGTGGACGTGAACCGTATGTGCAGTTGACGGACTTTGAGCGAGGGCGTATAGTGGGCATGCGGGAGGCCGGGTGGACGTACCGCCGAATTGCTCAACACGTGGGGCGTGAGGTCTCCACAGTACATCGATGTTGTCGCCAGTGGTCGGCGGAAGGTGCACGTGCCCGTCGACCTGGGACCTGACCGCAGCGACGCACGGATGCACGCCAAGACCGTCGGACCCTACGCAGTGCCGTAGGGGACCGCACCGCCACTTCCCAGCAAATTAGGGACACTGTTGCTCCTGGGGTATCGGCGAGGACCATTCGCAACCGTCTCCATGAAGCTGGGCTATGGTCCCGCACACCGTTAGGCCGTCTTCCGCTCACGGCCCAACATCGTGCAGCCCGCCTCCAGTGGTGTCGCGACAGGCGTGAATGGAGGGACGAATGGAGACGTGTCGTCTTCAGCGATGAGAGTCGCTTCTGCCTTGGTGCCAATGATGGTCGTATGCGTGTTTGGCGCCGTGCAGGTGAGCGCCACAATCAGGACTGCATACGACCGAGGCACACAGGGCCAACACCCGGCATCATGGTGTGGGGAGCGATCTCCTACACTGGCCGTACACCACTGGTGATCGTCGAGGGGACACTGAATAGTGCACGGTACATCCAAACCGTCATCGAACCCATCGTTCTACCATTCCTATACCGGCAAGGGAACTTGCTGTTCCAACAGGACAATGCACGTCCGCATGTATCCCGTGCCACCCAACGTGCTCTAGAAGGTGTAAGTCAACTACCCTGGCCAGCAAGATCTCCGGATCTGTCCCCCATTGAGCATGTTTGGGACTGGATGAAGCGTCGTCTCACGCGGTCTGCACGTCCAGCACGAACGCTGGTCCAACTGAGGCGCCAGGTGGAAATGGCATGGCAAGCCGTTCCACAGGACTACATCCAGCATCTCTACGATCGTCTCCATGGGAGAATAGCAGCCTGCATTGCCGCGAAAGGTGGATATACACTGTACTAGTGCCGACATTGTGCATGCTCTGTTGCCTGTGTCTATGTGCCTGTGGTTCTGTCAGTGTGATCATGTGATGTATCTGACCCCAGGAATGTGTCAATAAAGTTTCCCCTTCCTGGGACAATGAATTCACGGTGTTCTTATTTCAATTTCCAGGAGTGTAGTAAGTGATATGGGCACCAAGTTTCCTTGAAATCGACCCAGTGGTTTAGGAGACGATGTAGAACAATCATACACACACTGACCAACTTTTATAATATGTGTGTTTTATACACTACAGAGATTGAAGGACAATAATTTCCATTCCGAAACCACAGAATTCTTTTAACGGGTCTTAGCAAGTTGTAAGCTGAAATGCGTCGGTCTGGAGCCAGTCTGTCGTTTCTTTTCGATTATTATTAATCATTCTTCGAACATGCACTAGTGAGATTCTGTTTACGAGTAACATAACCTCTTGCATTACAATCGACCACAGATGGTGTAAGTAGGCTGTTTAGATTTTTATATTCCACGTAGCGCTCTGTATGAAGATCACTGGCTGTGCTGTGTGCAGTCTGTGGCTAGTTTGCATTGTTGTCTGCCATTGTAGTGTTGGGCAGCGGCAGCTGGATGTGAACAGCGCGTAGCGTTGCGCAGTTGGAGGTGAGCCGCCAGCAGTGGTGGATGTGTGGAAGGAAATGGCGGAGTTTTGAAATTACATATATTATGACTTTTGATGATATTAAGGTAAATACATTGTTTGTTCTCTATTAAAATCTTTCATTTGCTAACTATCCCTATTAGTAGTTAGTGCCTTCTGTAGTTTGAATCTTTTATTTAGCTGGCAGTAGTGGCGCTCGCTGTATTGCAGTAGTTCGAGTAACCAAGATTTTTGTGAGGTAAGCGATTTGTGAAACGTATAGGTTAATGTTAGTCAGGACCATTCCTTTGTAGGGATTTCTGAAAGTCAGATTGCGTTGCGCTAAAAATATTGCGTGTCAGTTTAAGCACAGTCATGTATAATTGTTCTAAGGGGACGTTTCAATGGCTCAGAAATCAAACCACCCCTCTAAAAATGTCAACCTGATTAATTATGAATATTTGGTCTACATGTTGTACTGGGCTGTAGTATTAGCGGCCGCGCGGGATTAGCCGAGCGGTCTAGGGCACTGCAGTCATGGACTGTGTGGCTCGTCCCGGTGGAGGTTCGAGTCCTCCCTCGGGCATGGGTGTGTGTGTTTGACCTTACGATAATTTACGTTAAGTAGTGTGTAAGCTTACGGACAGATGACCTTAGCAGTTAAGTCCCATAAGATTTCACACACATTTGAACATTTTTGTAGTATTAGCCAAGTCTTGGTGATTCTTCAGAACAAAGGGAGGCCTGCTAGCGGGAGAGAGAGATAGACCCAAGGGACAGCTTAACATAAGATCCAAATAATAGCTATGCCACTTGCGCAGGGCGATTCCACTGCTCTCCCCCCCCCCTTCCTCATCCCCTCCCCCCCCCCCCCTCCTAGAGAGTCCAGTTCCCAGTTCCATAGCTCGGTAGTTGCTCGACGGGACATTGTCCCAAAGGGTAATGCAACTGGCTTTTTCAGAAAAACTGGAAAGGCTTTTAGTGGCTGCCCTCCCCCAAAAATAGTCTGTAGCAGTATGGAATAAATAAATAACTGGAACTGCGTGAGACCTGTGCATTTCTTTACGAAGCATCCTGTTCAACCAAAAATTGCCTTCCATAGTGCTTGTTGGCTATAGGCTGGACGCCGATTATAAAAGAACAGAATGTGGCTGGCGGCAACGGCAGATAACCTCCTGCCAGGGCCGCAGGAGTGCAAAAGTTGTGAAATGTTGGGCACTCTTTGAAAAAACACAGCGAGCGACTTTCTGTTGCCACAGCATGGAGTTTGTTGACCCAATTACTGAAGAAAACACTGGTACACACGATGACTGGGCTGTGCACAAAAAAAGTTGACCGTTTGGGAAATTTGGCGCAATTTTTCGAGAAAAGTATGAGCGGGTTTTGCTCACATTGGTCTGGGCCACAACTTCTCCCGAGAATGGGAGCCTACTACCAAGTTGTTAAAATTTTGTGCTACTTAAGAAAATAAGAGATTGGCTAGTGATTAAGAAAAATATTGGAGGAGAGAATGCAAGTTTTATTACGCGGTTTTTGATTGGATGTGCAGCTAACAAACTTGCTGATAGTGAGGCAGGTGATGTTGGTAGCCTGGAGAACATGGAGGGCGTTTCTGTTGACAGCTAGATTCCGGATTCGGAATGAGAAACGTTGATTACTACTTCAGAAATTTGTGTTTAGACTTGGAAATGGCAGCCCTATTTTTGTTGACTTTGAAGGCACCCTTCACTCTGGAGATTTTGACATTGGCTTTTATTCCTTCAGACAATGGATACACTCCACTTCCTCGTGAGGAAGTATTATTTTAATATCTCGCTGCCAAGGCAGGTGTGAGATCGGAGGGGTGAGAAAAATGTAGGCACGTCTCTTTCTATGGTTAGCGCGATCTTCTTTTGAAATTGCGCTATGTGATCGTTGGCTCACTCTTGAATAAGGCTCATTTCGTTCCTGCATGTGAGGTTTCTACCCTGTGGTAAAACGATGAAATCATCATGTCTGATGGAGAATAACATAACTAATTTATCTCAGTTGATTACAGATTTATTAGCAGACACTTTTTCTACCATTATCCCAAAGGCCTTGTCGTTCAGTAGTTGTACTTAATTGAATTTACTGCAAGGAATTTTTTGCAGTTTCAGGTTTTCCGATATTTTTGTTATACTAGCTCGCTAGTCGAGGAAATCTGTGTTCATTTGAGCTGCCAATCTCGGTAAACACACTTCATATATCCACAAACTGGTATTTCTATTACTTCTATTACAAGAGACTTCGATTTTGAGTCATGTACCACGTATATATATATATATATATATATATATATATATATATATATATATATATATATATACTGCAAAAAATTCCTTGCAGTAAATTCAATTAAGTTGTCGTGTTGGACCACATCGGCAAAAGCAGGATCTTTTGCTGTTGCATGACAATGCAAACCCATGGAAGCGATCACAAAACACGGATGGACAACACTGAAACAACCGCCTTACAGTCCTGACCTGGCTCCATGTGACTATTATCTCTTTGGCAAACTAAAAAACTCTCTTCGTGGAACAAGGTTTGAAGATGATGACTACCTTGTGCACGCTGCCAAAGAGTGGCTCCAACAAACAAACAAAAAAAATGGCTCTGAGCACTATGGGACTTAAATTCTAAGGTCATCAGTCCCCTAGAACTTAGAACTACATAAATCTAACGAACCTAAGGACATCACACACACCCATGCCCGAGGCAGGATTCGAACCTGCAACAGTAGCGGGCGCGCGGTTCCAGACTGTAGAGCCTAGAACCGCTCGGCCACCCCGGCCGGCAGTGGCTCCAACAGGTTGGTCCAGAATTTTACCGTGCGGGTATACAGGCGCTGGTTCCAAGATGGCGTAAGGCAGTTGAGAGGGATGGAAATTATGTGGAGAAATGAAAATATTGTTCCTAAAGGATGTATCTAAACACTGTAAAACTTTCAAACATGTAGAATAAAAGATGGATTTTAAAAAAATAGTGTGCATTTCTTTTGGTGGTAATAATCGTTGGGACTACTGGGAGAGGGTACTGCCTCTCACCAAATTTCGTCCTGCGTGTATTTCCAGTTGTAAATGGACACTGTGTATTGGCAAGCTGGCAACACTGTGATTACATGTATGGTAACTACTTCTGCTAGAAGGAAGGAGCAATGGTGTGCACTTAATGCAGTGGATAGTGTTTTGGGTTAACGTGCAGGAGGGCTAGGTTTTCGTTGCTGCGTCGAGGCATATGTATTTTAGTTTGCCAAATGTAGTCTGCGTGGCACGGTATCTGGTGTCTTAACCGCCATACAGGGATTACAATCGGTATTCTGTAAAACATTTTCACTTACATGCTACTAACACAAAAACAGATTAATCCTTTTCACTGGTCAGCTTGGCAAGAATCCTTTTGCACGTTGTGTACGTGAATTGTTTCAGACCCCTTCATATACCAGATTACAAACGTGTTTTCTGTGTACCCTCCCACACTGGTCTCATCGATTAGCACCAAGAATTACTCTTGCCGCGTTCAGATCCATTACATTTAGTTATAGCCTTATGTCTCTAGTAGGGCCAGCAACGTGCTTCGCAAATAATTTCCGGACACGTACTATGTAAATATCGGATATATATGAGGCTTAAGAAACGGTGTATACTGCAGAATTATATGGCGGAATTAAATGGGCAAATAAAAAAAAAAATACGCCTCGACCAAGAATCAAACCCTCGACCTCCTGCATGCTACACCAAAATGCTATCCACTGCACCAACTGCACAGCGCTACTCCCACCTGCTAACAGAGATATTTACCCTACACGTGATTACAGTGCTGCCAGATTGCCAATCTTTAACGCCCATTTACTGCCCGAAATATGCTCAGGACGAAATTTTGTGACAGAAATTTCCGAGATATCGCATTTATTCGAACTGGGAACCAACTGTAAACTCTCCTGGTTACCGTGTTATTTATGTTGGTACCTCAAGGATTAGTATCGGCTATCTATTTGTTTACGCATGCGCAACTATTTCCCTTTCTCTCTCCGTACACTGTGCCGTACCGGCCTCAAAATCATTTATGAACGTGAAGGCACCATGGAGAAATGTTATAGCAAGGAAGAGTACGCTGACATGCATGGCATGTATGACAAAGCGAATGGCAGTGCCCTTGGTGCAGCACGATAATATGAAGGAGCTTTTCTTCTCCGCAGGCAGCCCGACAGGCGTACATTTAGCCGGTTACATCAGCGCCGCAGAGAAACCGGGAGTTTCGCACACCATGTACGATAAGGTCGACCCAGATCCATAACACTCTATGTTGAGGAAAGGGTATTACGCATTGTACACGAACGTCCGAGTACTTCAACAAGGAGGGTTGCTATCCAAGGGCTTATACTGAGTCATAGCAGTGTGTGGTGGATATTACATCGGCAAGCACTCTATCCATATCATCTCCAGCGGGTGCAAGCTGTCAACAATGCAGACTTCGTTCCTGGAGAGAATTTCTGCCGATGGGTGCAACAACAGCGTACCTCGAATCCCCTGCTTGTAAGCAGTCTTCTATTCACGGATGACGCTAGATTTACCCATGACGATACTTTTAACTACCATAACTATCACATTTGGGTCGATGTCAGTCCTAATGCAACAAACGTATCACGACATGAGCAGCGTTATTCGGTGAACGGTTCGGCAGGACTGCTCGGGGACCACATAACTGGACCACACGTCCTACCACAGACAGTAACCGGACAGCAGTATGTGCCGTTTCTGCAGACTGTACTTCCAGGTGTACATCATGATGTCCCACCGAATCAACACCTGGACGTGTGGTTCATGCATGAGCATGACGGTGCTCCAGCTCATTTGTATTTACGAGTGCGCCGGCTTCTAACTCGAACGTATCGTCAACATCGGATAGGTTGCATGTCCTGCAAAGTCTCCGGATTTCTATGTGTGGTTTCATGTCAAAAGCCTGGTCTACGCAACCGAGGTCAACTCTCTTGAGGAATTACGCTTGCGGACTGAAGCAGCCTTCCATCATTTGCAGAATTCCCCAGGACTACCTGAGGGGATTCGCAACTCCTTTCAGAGACGAGTTCACTGTTGCATTTAGACGCATGGACAATATTTCGAACACCTACTTAAACGTTTAGATATACCATCAGTTCGTAGACCCTGATGACCCCAACGGAAAATGTGTTGTGTGTTGACAACGGTCGATTTGTGGCCCCATGTTTATTGGAGCTTTTTAGCTGCTTTTGGCTTCTACTTTCCATGTGGGAATTATTGACCATCACTTCTGAAACACCCTGTATATTTCGAGAACTGTGTAAAACTCATTTTTTTTCTATGTCAGTGCATAATTACAGGTCTTGTCAAGACGCTAATGTTTTGTAAATATCAGAATGGATATTAATGATTACTTTTGATAAATTTTCTTCATGACTCAGTTATCTGCGAGAAGTCTGTGTTAGGGACTAAAAAATTGCCTGAGAAGAAGGTGAAGCAACCACAAGGGGAAGAGGAAAAGAAATGAATCTTAACGGATTGGGAGGGTATGTGATGCTATTGCAATATCGAGTGAAATTTACAAAGAACTGGGGTCTAAGAGCTCTCTTATGTCCGTCCCCGGTAGCTGAGTGGTCAGCGCGACAGAATGTCAATTCTAAAGGCCCGGGTTCGGTTCCCGGCTGGGCCGGAGATTTTCTCCGCTCAGGGACTGGTTGTGTGTTGTCCTAATCATCATTATTTCATCCCCATCGACGCGCAAGTCGCCGAAGTGGCGTCAAATCGGGAGACTTGCACCCGGCGAACGGTCTGCCCGACGGGAGGCCCTAGTCACACGACATTTTATTTATTTAGCTCACTTATCAGTATGACGTTGCACCTCGTCTGGCCAGCACGCGTGCAGTGATTCGATTGGGAACGGTCTCATAGCTGACACCCAAGCTGGTCTCTCATATGTTCTGTCAGGGACAGTTATGGAAATCTGTCTGACCATGGTAGTAGCATCACACAGAGAGATCGTAGTGACAAATGGCATGTGTGGACAAGCATTGTCTTGTTGAAAAATGGCACCACGAAACTGCCGCGCCGGCCAGGGTGGCCGAGCGGTTCTAGGCGCGACAATCTGGAACTGCGCGACCGCTACGGTCGCTGGTTCGAATTCTGCTTCGGGCATGGATGTGTGTGATGCCTTTAGGTTAGTTAGGTTTAAGTAGTTCTAAGTTCTAGGGGGCTGATGACCTTAGAAGTTAAGTCCCATAGTGCTCAGAGCCATTTGAGCCATTTTTTTGAAACTGCCGCATGACAGATAACACATGAGGACGCAGGATATCCATGTTGTGCCGCTGTGCCGTCGCAGTTCCATCTGTCACTAGCAACTAAAATATTTGAAAGCAAATAAATCACCAGGTCCAGATGGAATTCCATTTCGAGTTTATAAGGAGCACTCTACGGTATTGGCCCCTTACCTGTTTTGCGTTTATTGTGAATGTCTCACCCACTGCAAACTCACAAGCGACTGGAAAAAAAGCACAGGTGACTCCAGTATATAAGGTAAAAGAACGGACCCGCAAAATTACAGACCAATATCTCTAACTTCTTTTCCTGCAGAATCCCTTAACATACTCTCAGTTGGAATGAAATAAACTTTCTTGAGGCTGAGAAGCTTATTTCCACGAATCAGCATGGTTTTAGAAAGTATCGCTCGTGCGAAACCCAGATTTCACTTTTTTCACATGTTGTTGTTGTTGTCGTCTTCAGTCCTGAGGCTGGTTTGATGCAGCTCTCCATGCTACTCTATCCTGTGCAAGCTTCTTCATCTCCCAGTACCTACTGCAACCTACATCCTTCTGAATCTGCTTAGTATATTCATCTCTTGGTCTCCCCCTACGATTTTTACCCTCCACGCTGCCCTCCAATACTAAATTGGTGATCCCTTGATGCCTCAGAACATGTCCTACTAACCGATCCCTTCTTCTGGTCAAGTTGTGCCACAAACTTCTCTTCTCCCCAATCCTATTCAATAGTTCCTCATTAGTTATGTGATCTACCCATCTAATCTTCAGCATTCTTCTGTAGCACCACATTTCGAAAGCTTCTATTCTCTTCTTGTCCAAACTATTTTCCGTCCATGTTTCACTTCCATACATGGCTACGCTCGATACAAATACTTTCAGAAATGACTTCCTGACACTTAAATCTATACTCGATGTTAACAAATTTCTCTTCTTCAGAAACGCTTTCGTTGCCATTGCCAGTTTACATTTTATATCCTCTCTACTTCGACCATCATCAGTTCTTTTGCTCCCCAAATAGCAAAACTCCTTTACTACTTTAAGTGTCTCATTTCCTAATCTAATACCCTCAACATCACCCGACTTAATTAGACTACATTCTATTATCCTCGTTTTGCTTTTGTTGATGTTCATCTTATATCCTCCCTTCAAGACACCATACATTCCGTTCAACTGCTCTTCCAAGTCGTTTGCTGTCTCTGACAGAATTACAATGTCATCGGCGAACCTCAAAGTTTTTATTTCTTCTCCATGGATTTTAATACCTACTCCGAATTTTTCTTTTGTTTCCTTTACTGCTTGCTCAATATACAGACTGAATAACATCGGGGAGAGGCTACAACCCTGTCTTACTCCCTTCCCAACCACTGCTTCCCTTTCATGTCCCTCGACTCTTATAACTGCCGTCTGGTTTCTGTACAAATTGTAAATAGCCTTTCGCTCCCTGTATTTGACCCCTATCACCTTTAGAATTTGAAAGAGAGTATTCCAGTCAACATTGTCAAAAGCTTTCTCAATGTCTACAAATGCTAGAAACGTAGGTTTGCCTTTCCTTAATCTTTCTTCTAAGATAAGTCGTAAGGTCAGTATTGCCTCACTTGTTCCAGTATTTCTACGGAATCCAAACTGATCTTCCCCGAGGTCGGCTTCTACTAGTTTTTCCATTCGTCTGTAAAGAATTCGTGTTAGTATTTTGCAGCTGTGGCTTATTAAACTGATTGTTCGGTAATTTTCACATCTGTCAACAACTGCTTTCTTTGGGATTGGAATTATTATATTCTTCTTGAAGTCTGAGGGTATTTCGCCTGTCTCATACATCTTGCTCACCAGATGGTAGAGTTTTGTCAGGACTGGCTCTCCCAAGGCCGTCAGTAGTTCCAATGGAATGTTGTCTACTCCGGGGGCCTTGTTTCGACTCAGGTCTTTCAGTGCTCTGTCAAATTCTTCACGCAGTATCGTATCTCCCATTTCATCTTCATCTACATCCTCTTCAATTTCCATAATATTATCCTCAAGTACATCGCCCTTGTATAGACCCTCTATATACTCCTTCCACCTTTCTGCTTTCCCTTTTTTGCTTAGAACTGGGTTTCCATCTGAGCTCTTGATGTTCATACAAGTGGTTCTCTTATCTAACCTATCCATTTCCCTTTTTAAATTTTCTAACCTACCTGCCCGATTAAGGGATCTGACATTCCACGCTCCGATCCGTAGAACGCCAGTTTTCTTTCTCCTGATAACATCCTCTTGAGTAGTCCCCGCCCGGAGATCCGAATGGGGGACTATTTTACCTCCGGAATATTTTACCCAAGAGGACGCCATCATCATTTAATCATACAGTAAAGCTGCATTTTTCACATGATATACTGCGAACTATGGATAAGGGCAATAGGTATATTCTATGTTTAAGGATTCTCTGAAAGCGTTTGACACGATGCCCCATTGCAGGCTGTTAACGAAGGTGCGAGTATATGGGATACGTTTACAGGTATGATTGTAGCTCGAAGACTGCTTAAGTAATAGAATCCAGTATGTTGTCTTCAACGGCGAGTGATCATCAGAGAAAAGGGTATCGGCAGGAGTGCCCCAGGGAAGTGTGATACTACCGTTGCTGTTCATCACATACGTAAATGATTCGATTGACAGGTGGGCAGCAATCTGCTGTTGTTTGCTGAGGATGCAGTGGTTTACGATAAGATGTTGAGTGACTGTAGGGAGATACAAGACGACTTAGGCAAAATTCCCAGTTATGATGTGTGGTGTCACCGCCAGACACCGCACTTGCTAGATGGTAGCCTTTAAATCGGCCGCGGTCCGTTAGTATACGTCGGACCCGCGTGTCGCCACTATCAGTGATTGCAGACCGAGCACCGCCACACGGCAGGTCTAATCTAGAGAAACTCCCTAGCACTCGCCCCAGTTGTACAGCCGACTTTGCTAGCGATTGTTCACTGTCTACATACGCTCTCATCTGCAGAGACGACAGTTTAGCATAGCCTTCAGCTACGTCATTTGCTACGACCTAGCAAGGCGCCGTATTCAGTTACTATAATTACTTCAAGAATGTATTCTGAACAGATAATATTGTGAAACATGTAACGTCAAGAGCGACGTTCATCATTAATGGATTAAAGTTAAGTGTCAAACTAATTACGTCCGCTTTCTGAATTCTCATTTCTTGTCATGTCAGTATAGTTTTTCCCTCCTCACGCCAGCCTGCGTGAGCTGAAACGCGTGCATTTCGGCCTCCACTCGTAACACGGTGTTGGCTCTATGCAGTATTTCTAGGGTCCTGTTTGACACAGTCAAGTCGTTTGAACATATGGACATAACGTTGAATGCGGTATGAGGAGGAATGAGCATGTGAGAACTGTGGAAGCGAAGGCGAATGTTCGACCTCAGTTAATTGGGAGAATTTTAGGAAAAAGTGGTTCACCTGTAAAGGAGATCGCTTATAGGACGTTTGTGCGACCTGTTCTTGAGTACTACTCGAGTGTTTGAGATCCGTGCCAGGTCTGATTGAAGGAAGACATAGAAGCAGTTCAGAGGCGGGCTGCTAGATTTATTACCGGTAGGTTCGAGCGACACCTGTTACGGAGATGCTTCGGTAGCTCCAATGGGAATCCTTAGAGGGAAAGCGACGTTCTTTTGGAGAAACGCTATTGAGAAAATTTAGAGAACCGGCATTTGAAGCTGACTGCTTAACGATTCTACTGCCGCCAACATACATCGCGCGTAAGGACCACGAGGATAAGATATGAGAAATTAGGGCTCATACGGAGGCGTACAGACAGTCGTTTTTCCCTCGCTCTATTAACGAGTGGAACAGGCAAGGAAATGACAAGTAGTGGTACAGGCTACCCTCCTCCACGCACCGTCTGGTGGCTTGCAGAGTATCTACGTAGATGTAAATGTAGAGTTACGATCGGCTGCCATACCCGTTGGCTAGCCACACCATGGCATCAGGAGTCAGGAGTCGCTGCCATACTCGTTGACGGTGGTCATCCGGGGGAATGTAAAACAGCGATTTATTGTCCGTCCCCGGTAGCTGAGTGGCAGCCGGCACGGTAGGTCAGCGTGTTCGGTCAGAGGGCAATGTGCCCTCTGTAATAAAAAAACTGAGTTAACAGATCAACAACGAACTTAAACGGATGTCTTACGACGTCCGCTCCGAGCAGATACAACGAACTAAAGCGAACAAAATGAAAACTAAAAAAAAAAAAAGAAGTGGGCAGAGCGACAGAATGTCAACCCTAAGGGCCCGGGTTCGATTCCCGGCTGGGTCGGAGATTTTCTCCGTTCAGGGACTGGGTGTTGTGTTGTCCTAATCATCATCCTTTCATCCCCATCGACGCGCAAGTCGCCGAAGTGGCGTCAAATCGAAAGACTTGCACCAGGCGAACGGTCTACCCGACGGGACGCCCTAGTCACACGACATTATTATAGCGATTTATTGCCGAAGACAATGCGACGCATTCGTGAGCAGTCCATGCTTTAAATCCACGACATGGGCCCACGTTCCCGGTTACGGCATCACTCCAAAAGGAGCTGTTTGCGTTGTGTTAATGACATGACGCATGGGACGGTAATTCTATAGTCCGGCTTCTGCTAGCCTCCGACCAGCAGTGCGGAATTACACAGAAAGTTGCAGGGGTCCATTATTTGTTCTCAGCTGGCAAGAGTAGACGCGAAGGATTTACGATGAGCTTGCTGCATAATACGGCTATCCTCCCCTGTGGTTGCCAATGTGATCGACCGGAACGCTAGCAACGAATATGCCGCCCACACGTTCCCGTATAAGTTTTGTGTTTGTTGTGCCTTTGTGCTGCTGACTTCACTGTCCACTGTAATACAAATGACTCGCTCCAAAATCAAAAACCATCAGACAGCAATCACGTTTACTTGAAGTGTGATGAGTGTGAACCGACAGACTGTTGGTGAACTTTATCAAGAGGTGGCACTAATTAATAAAACATGCCAGTTATTTCTACAAACGTCCCGATACACACTTCAAAGTAAAGTTTATAGAGGGTGGTTGCCTGATATTTTTGAGATTACAACAGAATAAGCGCTTTCTTCATGCTATTCTCACAGAGCACTTAAAAAAGTGATGAGAGGATCACTTAGGGACCTAGACAATTTGACTCTTCGGAGTGGTATATACTAAAGAGCCTACTCTGAGAGGAGATTATAGTTGAATGTTCGTCTTTTGTCGACTCTGGAAACGTCAACATTCAGGATAAATTGCGTGAGCAGGGAAACAGCCGAAACAGGACTCATTGTCGATGGAGAAATTACGGGATTGCACTAGTCTCGAACAGGAAGAGGTATCTGCGTAATAGGGGAAAAATAACAAAAATGTCTCGGTGCATAGATGGAGCCAAACGTGTAAGAGAATGACCCTCTTTCTGGGAGATATAGTAAATTAGAACTATCCTGTCGATCGACAACAAACACTGACAGCAAGAAATACTTCTCGTGAAATATGAAGTTTAAAATGTACAAAACAGCCATCCATTCTGTGTTTAAGGGACAAGAAGCGTCTATCACTGATCATAAAAGATTTGGTTGATAGAAAAATGGAAGAACAGGTGGAATTATTCTTCGGAACGCGCTCAAGCCAGTACTGGAACGCCGGCCGGTGTGGCCGTGCGGTTCTAGGCACTTCAGTCTGGAACCGCGTGACCGCTACGGTCGCAGGTTCGAATCCTGCCTCGGGCATGGGTGTGTGTGATGTCCTTAGGTTAGTTAGGTTTAAGTAGTTCTAAGTTCTAGGGGACTGATGACCTCAGATGTTAAGTCCCATAGTGCTCAGAGCCATTTGAGCCAGTACTGGAACGTGATAAGTGAGATCTCTACGCCTAGACAGATAGATTATGCTATAAAATCGACCATTACATTTTTATGCACGTGTAGAGACATGACCGTCTGTAGGCCTGTAGACCTGTGGACCTGTAGACGTGGAAGCAAGGGAAGGAAAAAGAAAGAAAAGGAAGAACCTCGACGATGGAGAATTGTGCTGACGCATACTGTAAGACCGAATAATATCATAGTTTCAGGATAACCAACGAAGAAATATAATGCAAGTAGCTTAGCGCCTGTTGCTTCGTTCGCATAAACTGTATAGTCTGCACAGATGTCTGTTTTTCTGTTTCTTTAATCGAATTTACATGTCGTGCACAAATTGCAACACCTTCTAAACTTTTCACGCTACGTAAGGTCATAGAACTACAGTATTTGCCGAATGCACATCAGATCAAAAACACACTCTAATAGCCGGAGTCCATGTTTTTGTTAAGCATTGCTTTTGCGTTCTTGTAGTGGTATTCCCACAGAAACTTTCATCCCATAACACATATATCTTTATATATAACCGAGAAGTGAAATATCGATTTTCATGGATTTACCCTTAACATTTTTGAATATAACGAAATATTTTCTTAAAATTTTCATCCCCATTTACCCTCTTAGGTGTTGAATTTCCGAAAATGCAGAAATGCGCATTTTTTATTTTTGACAAGAAACGAAATACCAATTTTCATAGTTCTAGCTTCAAAATTGTCTTAATAGCGACATATTTTCAAAAAGCCTTTCATTCCCTGTTCTACCGTCTTAGGGATGGGATACCGGAGAACACCTTCCTAAACAACGCCTACAGTATAAGATCAACAACCTACGCAAATTCCAAATTTCCGCCATAAGTTGTTTGGTATGGGCAATGAGTCAGTGAATGAGTCAGTCAAATGACTCTGAGCACTACGGGACTTAACATCTGAGGTCACCAGTCCCCTAGAACTTAAAGCTACTTAAACCTAACTAACCAAAGGACATCACACACATCCATGCCCGAGGCAGGATTCGAACCTGCGACCGTAGCGGTCGCGCGGTTCCAGACCGTAGTGCCTAGAACCGCTCGGCCACCCCGGCCACCAGATGAAGATAAACAGACACGTCATGTCGCTTCAAGTAATTACAAAAGTAGTATTCACTGTTACTCAATGACGCTGGAGGAAGTACTAGGCCGTATTTGTTTGAGAGACATAGAAAGCTGCCGCTGCGGTGGCACAATGAACTTAGCGACATGTATTTGGGGGGGAGGGGGGGAGTAAGGGGGACAGTGGCTTAAATCGTCGTCTAACCGTCCTGAATTCCCTAGATCGTTTAAGGTGAATGCTGGAATGAATCCTTTGAAACGGCACGACTTATTTTTTAAAATGTTCTTCCCAAATCGGAGAACACGCTCCGTTTCTACTGACTTTGAAATCGACGAAACGTTAAATTCCAAACTTTCTTCTTACTCTGTTCGAGGAATTATCCCGGTATTCTCAGCAAGTGGTAAAGGAATAACATGAAGTACCCAAATGAGACAGTCGCACGGTGACTGGAACTTTGCTCCTCCAGGATACGAATCCAGAGACGAAGCACGCGGGACCGTTACGTACGCAGCTGAGGATCGTCTTCTCAGTGGAGGGGGCGGTGTTTCCAGTCGGACGATTCGTTGCCGTAAACGCTTCGATAGCTGTCCGATGAGCAGCGGCGCGGCTAACGAGCCGAGCGTCTGCATCTCCAGAGTCCAGAGGAGGCGCTGGAGGGCCGGCAGCCGCGCATGCGCACAGCGGCGCGCTCTCCACATGTGGCCGCGGCGGCCGCCTCGACGACAGTCGCCGACGGCCCGCCTTCGGCTGCAGCGGCTTTCTGTAAGCGCTCGCTGACGCCCGCCGCCCGCTGCGCGCTTAGCTGCTGCTCACGACTTCACACCACCCCTATCACACGGCAAGGCCAACTAGAGCCCCGGCCGTTCCACAGTGCCTGCGCCCCAGATAGCAAAAGCGCACACTGTCACGCGATAAATACCTAGCAACAATTGACCGGAACATTGTTCTGCAATACTCCTCGCGCACCGGCACTTTGCCGACTTCTGTCACAGTACAATACGTGCGATCTCATTTCTCATCAAAATATCCACTCACCCTTTGAATACCAATGATAAAAAAATTAATGTAGCTATGCCCTTTCGCAAGTTTTTTGCTTTTTTTGTTTACACATGATTATTCATTTGATCTGGCCCCTTTCGAAACGTTCTGAAAAAGTCACTATCCATAACCGTGTTTCCCTAACGAAGAATAAATTTTTTTAAGAATGTTGCATTCGACAGCAAAAGGCTACTTTTTTGTCACATTAATCTGTACATGATCCGATGCTCTTAAATTGTACAAAAAGCAGTTCCTTTCCACTTACTTTGCTGAACAACTGGTAGCATATATATCTAGCTCGTGTAAGATTCGTCTGTTTTCAACGGTGTATCATTTCCATTAGTTCTGAACACCTGCTACTGTAATCATGTTTCATTCTTTCTAGAGAAGCGTTTTACGTTGGCTTGTCGCTAGAGTTTTTAAGTTTAGTATCTTATTTAACGCAAGTGTGGCGATTTTTGCGCGAACAAAGCTGTGTCGTATTATAGAGAGAGTAGCTTCTGTAATAGATTATTTGGTAATCTTGAACTCAAAATTTTTGTTACTAAGACTTTGAAGTTTTCAGAGAGTAGTCTCTGCTTATATTCTTAATACTTGTGGAGAGACTGCTGTCTAGTAAAACATTTGTACATATCGTCAATTACAAAACTTAGTAATATATTATGGATGTTGTAGCACTTAAATTTTGTGCTTGTAAAGAAAAGTTGGATGTAATTTCCGCCTTCTGCAGTACACAGTTTGCACATTTTAGTTTTATGCATACTTGCTTCAGCAGGGTTTTTCTTAATGACTCAGAAAGAAAGAAAGAGAAAGAAAGAAAGAGAGAGAGAGAGAGAGAGAGAGACAGAGAGAGACAGAGAGAGAGAGAGAGAGAGAGAGAGAGAGAGAGCGAGAACATGTGATAAATTTGCCAAAGGTTCATACGAAATCCTGCAGTGATAATTAGTCATTACTTGTATGTTAGTATGCACACAGAGCTAAAGGTTGTGGCAATAATTACACAGTAGAGCCATGAAGTATTGCACATCTAAGCTCTGTTGAAAATCAATACTGAAGAAGATTGATATCGTAGATAAGATGGTTACTCTGTTAAATTTACTTTTTATAAGCGTTGATGTAATATTTTCTCTTATATTTACTACACTTGACACAGCTAGTCGTCTGCAGGCAACAAAACACTTTCTATTTTTCGTCCATTTCGAATAAAAAATTGGTGTATAACATGTGTTAAAACATAAGTTTTTTTCTGTAGCTATTGTAATTTGATATGTATTTCTTTATTTTGTCACGAAAACACAATGTTTCCTTTGTCAGCTCATGTGCTGTGCTCAGTTCCGTAGCATGAGTTGCTAGTTTCCCCTATTCATCGTCAAAAGACTGAAAGATGTTAATGGAAATGTGACGTACATAGAAAAGAGATTGCTAGTTACAACTGCATGTGGGACTACAGTTTGCCTTGTCGGAAAATACATACTGGTCTCCTTTCCTTATCGACAGAACAAACAACTACTTTTACTCCCGCTTGCGTACATTTTCCAAATATTGCTTTTTATAAATTCGTGACAAAAACACATAGTAGCCACGAACGAACGATGGGAATAGCGTAGGTACTACATTTAAGCGATACTCTATATGGTTTTCGTTGTAGATAAAGCTAACTTATGTCGTATGTTTCTGAACGAGTCACAAACAGCACTCTAAAACGTATTAATTTTCCTCAATTGGAGCGTGTGTTCGTAGAATAGCACCATATATGTCAATGCTTAATCAGTTTAATCAAAACTGCGTCTGTCTCAAGAGAAAGAGTTCAAATACTACCGCAGCTTCTATGAACTCGTATTTACCTTTCAGCTCCACTGGGCGGCCCGACAGTAACCTTCCATTAACATATCAAAGGCAAAAAAGATGTAAAGCCATTCGAAAATGGTTATCGTTCTAAATAATCAGGCATGACAGAAATTTGTTTTCTTGAGGAGCCGCTTCCGAGAAAAGTCCGTAACCCATAACTCTTCACATTTTTGCTTCTGTGATAGAAGAACCGTAAACGTAGATGATGTTTCTACGGCTAGTGCAAAATCTAGCACGACATATTTTGGAGGAGTATGCTGCGAAGAAAATTATTAAAAGTGGTCATGTAAGAGGCACTTAGGAGTAGTGCTTAACTTAGTATTACTGAGTGTTTCAAGTTTTTCACATGTAAAATTGCTCTCATTATACACCATTGTATAAAAACTTAAACATGTGGGTAAATCAAATACCTAATTGGATCAAACGTGGAAATGAGTTTGTTTTTGTGCCTGTGTATGTTGTTATTGAGTATTTACTTAAGCCTACGGTATAAGACACCACATTTCTCAACTTATCAAGCAGTTTGTGTCTGTCACATTTAAGCACGACGCGAAGACATCTACTGTCCTCGTAATGTATTGTTAGAGCTATGTTCTGCACCCTTAGTTGTTGCAGTTTAATATGCCATTAATGTTAGACACAGTTTTTGTCGATTCCTAATGCGTCTTCCTGAATACATCAGGTACAAAAAGAGGTATTCATCAATAGAATATAAATTCTCACTCAGAAATCATGCCTTATATTGACTAAGTGTAGTAAATAAGAGGATTTGCCGGCCGCTGTGGCCGAGCGGTACTAGGCGCTTCAGTCTGGAACCGCGCTACTGCTACGGTCGCAGGTTCGAATCCTGCCTCGGGCATGGATGTGTGTAATGTCCTTAGGTTAGTTAGGTTTAAGTAGTTCTAAGTCTAGGGGACTGATGGCCTCATATTTTAAGTCCCATAGTGCTTAGAGCCATCTGAACCATTTTAAGAGGATTTTCAGCAATTCACAGTAATCTCTAGTGTATACAGACAGATCGAAAAGAAATTAAATAAATAACCACAAAACACATTTGTTATATAATACAGTCTAAAAGGCATTTTACTGAGCCGTAAGCAAGTGTCTTGTCTAACATACTCATATTTTTCTGAACTGCAGGAGCACCCAGAGAGTATTAATTCCCTTGTTGTCGTGATAGTAAAGGGATTCCACCGTCATTAGCAAGGAGAGGTAAGATTCAATTGGAGTTACGCAGTGGTGGTAAGAAATCCAAAAAATTTACTACGAATTGTTGATGAACTGGTTCGTAAGACACTGGACTTACGGTCTGAAGGATGGCGGTTGATATCCACTTCCTGCCATCCAGAGTTAGGTTTCTCGGGGTTTTCTTTAGTCGCTTGAGACACATGCAGGAAACATTACTTTCCAAAAGGGCGTGGGTGATTTCTTTCCAAATCTTTCTCCAGTCAGAACTTGTTTCTAATGTCCTATTCGTCGATGGGACGTTAGAAACCAATTTTCCCTCCTTCCTTCCTTCTTTGTGTATCTCATTTAGAGAAAAAGCGTCTAATAATCGTAACAGGAAGGACGTCGTGGGTTCGCATGCGCCTGTGTTTTAAATATGACGTTACTGTATATGGTCTGTGTAAGCAAAAGACTGAAATTAACATAAAACGCTAGACTCTAACGCAATGTATTGCATATTTTCTGAATTCATTGACTGCTAATGAATGATTGCGAATTAAAAAACAGTTTATGAACTGGCTTTAGCTCTTTTTATCTGTAATTTACCAAACTTTAAAGCACAGAAATCCATAGAAGGCTACTGAAGAATTTGTTCGAAACACTGTAAGACAATACGGAGAAGTAACAGCGTGTGATTATAGTTGAGACTAAAGCGCGTAGTTACTATTAATACATATTAAAAATTAAAACCAATTTCCTATGCTGCGCCGTGGTAGACGTGCGGTCTAGGGCGTCTTGCCATGGTTCGCGCGGCTGTCCCCGTCGGAGGTTCGAGCCCTCCCTCGGGCATGGGTGTGTGTGTGTGTGTTGTCCTTAGGGTAAGTTAGTTTAAGTTGGATTAAGTAGTGCGTAAACCTGGGAACAGATGACCTCAGCAGTTTGGTCTCAAAGTTCATACCACGCCGGCCGCTGTGGGGAGCGTTTCTAGGCGCTTCAGTTCTGAGCCGGGCTGCTGCTACGGTCGCAGGTTCGAATCGTGCCTCGGGCATGGACGGGTGTGACGTCCTTAGGTTAGTTAGGTTTCAGTAGTTCTAAGTCTAGAGGACTGACGACCTCAGATGTTAAGTCCCATAGCCCTTAGAGCCACTTGAACCTTGCCACAGGCCGGACGGAGTGGCCGAGCGGTTCTAGGCGCTAGTCTGGAACCGCGCGACCGCTGCGGTCGCAGGTTCGAATCCTGCCTCGGGCATGGATGTGTGTGATGTCCTTAGGTTAGTTAGGTTTAAGTAGTTCTAATTTCTAGGGACTGATGACCTCAGAAGTAAAGTCCCATAGTGCTCAGAGCCATTTGAACCTTGCCACAAATTTCCAATTAATTTCCCACATCAGTGATGTTACATCTCTTCAACGCCGATATGCTACTCCATCTTGAACTTACGTTCCTAATTAAGAAAGTACCAGACGCGAGAGTCTGCTGTGTGGTAAGACAGGAGCCTTCGTAATCTTCTCCCTGATGCGTTGGACCAATTGCTCAGCTACGGTATCTTGATCCAATCATCTTCTCTTAGGTCTACTAATGATCCTTCTTCCTTTTGGGACTGTTACAGCAGTTGTTTTGGAATATGTTCATTGCCCACTCTTTATAACTCTTTATAATTGTTCTATCCATACTTTTCAGTGTTCTTTAGACTTTTCAATTAAGTTGTAAATTCCCAAAAAAATGTCATCTCGGTTGCTTAGAAATTGTGCGTTATAGAGCACACAGCCCAGTTTCCAGTTCCATAAAGTCCACAGGGAGTTACAATAACTTCCAATATTTTGGTATTGTGTCCGTTCGTTCTTTTCCTCTGAACGACCTTTTAATGTTATCATACATCACACGGAAACTATCAATTTTTTTTTTCAGTGTCCACTTCACCGAGACATTTTACATAGATCATACAGCGCTCTCTATAGGTTGCCTTAGTTACACGCAACTAGACTCTGGTCGTCAGCAAACATGAGTTTTGAAAAAAATTCTTCCTTCGAAACTCTCCTCTATATTAAATGTGGTAATCCGTTGTTTCCTTCCCATCACACCGTCTTATAAGTATAAATGAAAATAAAATAAAATAAATACCCTTGTCTGACAGCTTTCTTAATATTTCCTTGGGAAATATTTCCAGATTTTGTTGCTGTATATACGCTTCAGATAACTCTGGCAAAATAAAGCGGTATTCTACTTATTTCCGTATCATTCCATAAGTGCCCATTGCCAGAAATTTTACTGTAGTCTATAAAGACTATGTAGGTTTTTAAATTGCATTCTCTTCTTTTTTCTATTGCTTCTTTTAATGAGAAAATGTTATCTGAGTAGCACCTTCCTTTCCGATAATATGGAATCATAATATTTTCAACTGAAGAGCCGCAGCAGTGGTCAGCTATCTTGGTTATAATCCATTCTATCACATGAGACGGAACTAGGTGGTGGAGGAGTAAGACATAGTATTCTGATTCGGGAAGGCGGTGGTTCAAATTCCCGTCCGACTTTCCAGATGTAGGTTTTCCGTAGTTCTGCTAAATAACTTCGAACAAAGGTTGGAGTCCTTCCTTTGAGGGACACAGCAAATTTGCTTCCATAGCCTTCTCCATGCGAACTTGTGCTCCATCTATGTCAACACCACTGACAGACGTTAAACCCTAATACACCATCTTTTCATAATTACTTGAGGTTCATATCCAATATATTTTACAATTAATAGTAATGTATATAATATGATACATACTTTTCATTAGTAGGCACGCAATATAGTTATGAAAACATAAAATCTTCTCCGACGACCTTTTCTTTGGGAAAGCGTAACTGTACTCGGAAACCACGGAGCAGTTAACAGCGTAAATACGTCTGAACTCAACAACAGGGTTTGTTTCCTCTGAAGTGGTACCGCAATCTTTGGACACTGCACCGCGAAACAGCGGCTCACACACTGTTGCTTTAGAAAATTCTGGTAAACAGCTAGTGAGTGGGACTCTGTTCATTGACCACGCTGAGCAAGAAATAAATCATTCGCTAATATTGCCGGAGCCGGCTTCAAATCCCACCTCTGATATTTTAATATAGATTTACAGTTGTTGCCATTTCGAGTGCAATGGTTCTTTTATCTACTCCAGAGATACTACCTTGCTATAACACCATTTCGCTGTCGATTGGACCATACTTACGAAACAAAGTATGAAAAAAAGCACAGTTGTTATTACCAGAGAATATGAAAAAAAGGTACAGATGCTGCTACCAGAGAACAACGCTTTAAGGAAGACAGTGCAATGCACTTCCTCAAGCATGGGCGACATGAGATTCTATTCAGAGGCAGGCTGATGATAACTGAAGCAGATATTAGTGTAACAAGTTATCATTTTCTCAGCTAAAGAAAATACTGCTATGTTCAGTGTTTGATTAACTGAACATCAATGAGAATGAGAGTTCGTCTCGAAGGTCCCAAATAATTTTAGAAGAACAATCAAGTTTGTAGTTTGTCTGCGAACAGCTACGTCGACGACAAACTACACTGTTATGTCGCTGTAGCGCAATAAATCTTGTAAAACTGAGAGGCCGACCATCTGCAGCCGCATTTTTTGTACACGCTGGAAACCGTGCATTAGAACGAGATTAAAGGATGCCACCTGCGGTTTCTTAACAACGTGCTTTTTAGAAACAACTGTTGTCTTACAGTATTCAGTATATATCATATTATCTACACGCTAATGGAGCTATGCGTACGGTCCATTTCTTATCAATAGCATTGTTATTACCATGCATTCAGCCGGCCGCTGTGGCCAAGCGGTTCTAGACGCTTTAGTCCGGAACCGCGCTGCTGCTACGGTCGCAGATTCTAATCCTGCCTCGTGCTTGGACGTGTGTGATGTCCTTAGGTTAGTTAGGTTTAAGCAGTTCTAAGTCTAGGGAACTGATGACCTCCGATGTTAAGTCCCATAGTGCTTACAGCCATTTGAACCATTTAATGACCTCGCTGTTTTGTCCCCTCCCCTAAATCAACCAAACAACCACTGACTTCCCTGTTTTCGCATGCATGTCTTCAATCATTCAGTAAAATGATTGATTTCACGAATTACACAATGCTATGTATTTTTCTCACCTTTAGTACCAGCAGCCAGATTCTTTTCTCTATTGAAAATCATGCACAGTTCAGAGTGGATGTGTCGCTAATGTGTAATATGAATCTCGTCAACCTCATAGTATTCAACTGGGGCTACGATAGCTGTCAAATTCTGTCTGAAGCACTCCATTCAGTTTGATGGGATGAGTGATGATTGTAGAAGGTGAATAAAGAAATGAACGAAAACTAGCGCTCAACCTCCCGTAGGCGAAGAGGACGTACGGAGCGGTGCACACACTCGCGTAAGGAAAGAATGGGGGGGAGCATATCAGCAGTGTCTTTTACCCCCTCTTAAAAACTGTTCCACCATGTACGGAGCCACAGAAAACCTAAGTCAGAATTGCTGCATGGAGATTTGAACCCTAGTCGACCCCAACATGAGACAAATGTGTTGAGAAATGGGCCTTGTAATTCTACGCAAGTAGAATATTGCTAGTTAGAAATATATAAAGTGTCTAAGTACTACTATTTAGACCGCCCGGTTGGCCTTGCGGTCTAACGCACGGCTTTCCGGGCGAGAAGGAGCGCCTGGTCCCCGGCTCGAATCCGCCCGGCGGATTTGTGTCGAGGTCCGGTGAACCGGCCAGTCTGTAGATGGTTTTCAGGCGGTTTTCCATCTGCCTCGGCGAATGCGGGCTGGTTACCCTTCTTCCGCCTCAGTTACACTATGTCGGCGATGGCTGCGCAAACAAGTTTTCCACGTACGAGTACATCACCATTACTCTACCACGCAAACATAGGGATTACACTCGTCTGGTGTGAGACGTTCCCTGGGGGTCCACCGGGGGCCGAACCGCACAATAACCCTGGATTCGGTGTGGGGTGGCGGAGGGCTGAAGTGGACTGCGGTAGTCGTCGTGGGGTTGTGGACCACTGCGGCTGCGGCGGGGACGGAGCCTCTCCGTCGTTTCTAGGTCCCCGGTTAACATACAATACAATACAATACTACTATTTACAAAGTTAGATTCTTCGCAGATGATGCGGTTACTTACGACGAAATTCAAACGCATGTACATAATTGAAATTATACGTGATTTTACTGGTCTTATACTAAAATGTCGCACTCGTGTGTAGGAGCAACTTCAGGGTAGACCAACGGAGGACGAAGAGTGTATACGAAGGAGTTGATTCCAATGAGAGCAACAGAAGTAGTGGGTGACTCAACTGGCAGACAATAAAGAAATATGTCGCTTAAACCTGGATTCAGAATTCAAAGACTCGAATTTAAGAGCTAAACTTAGGAATATTCACCAACTGCATGTAACCATTCTGCACAAATCACAAAAATTATATCCAACTAGCAACAGTTGGCACACACACGTACAAGCAAATACTCCTGGCATGCTGCATTCGTGGATGAAACAAAAAAGTCTTAATACATGTTTCATAAAAATAGCCTCCTATATACAGTTCATAGTAATTTCGCGAAATGCATATATCTTCTTCGTCTGAGTCGATGGTGTGGTCAAACTGAAAATGTGTACAATTTTTCTTATGTAGCATTCCTCTGGACTTGAGCTTTAGATTTTGTTCAGTCGACTGCGAGAGGGGAAACAGAGTACGGCAGTCTTGCAAAACACTTGGCCGGCCCCGAGTTGGCAGCAGTTAGGGGAGGCTCTTTCTTCTCTGCTGCGTGACCTCGTTTGTCGTTTCCGAGAACGGGGCTCACGCCTTTCCTGCAGAGGGAGTGTAGCACAATAGTGGATTCTGAGCTGCTTATAGACATCGGACTATCTTCTGCAGGCGACACGGTATCAGAAAAATTTTCCTTTCGTTTTCAAAGGGCGATGCAGTGGAAGCTTTAATGCTTTCGCTTCATGAAATACTTTGCAAGAACACCATTCTGCGTGGGGAGCTTAGTATAAGAAACTTGCAAAGAGTCGCTGAATATATTTTCTCGCAAAAATTGACGTAGTGTCCATGCGAATTAAGTGGTTGATATACGATGTAGTTTTCTTCTTCTTCTTCTTCTTCACTTCATGTTAAGGCAAGTAGCCTTTTACGATACTCTATTTCTTGTACGGTCTTCCATTGCATTTGTAAGTGAGCGTCTTTACCTTAGTCTTTCTCCATCCATACGGGCTACATGCTCCTTCAGCAGGCCGGTGTGGCCGAGCGGTTCCAGGCGCTTCAGTCTGGAACCGTGCGACTGCTACGGTCGCAGGTTTGAATCCTGCTTCTGGCATGGATATGTGTGATGTCCTTAGGTTAGTTAGGTTTAAGTAGTTCTAAGTTCTAGGGGACTGATGACCTCAGATGTTAAGTCCCATAGTGCTCAGAGCCGTTTTGCCATACACGCTCCTTCCATTGTCTCAGTTTATTTTCTCGTTTAGGTTATATATTCCTAAATCTTTCCTTACATCTTAATTCTGTTTCGATCTTCCCTTGCACAGCCTTCCATTGTTCTTGGGAATCTCATTTCTATAGCCGCTATTCTACTTTCTTGGTGTCTTGTTATTGTCCAGGATTCACTTCCATATCGTTCATGAAATTTCAGCTGGGTTTCTTTCCAGACTTTACTCTGCAAACTTCTTACGATGGTTCACACTGTCGACAAACAGCGGGCAGACAAAGAATAATTGTAGAATTTATAAAATATGCCTTGTAATAATAAATAAGAATAAAGCTATATCCAAAACCACACGGTACAAGCGGTTACAGTAATGTCTCCTTTCCGTTGTCTACGCATTTGAAGGCAACAGCAGGAAGAGTAAAATCCTTTCTTCTTCTATTTCTGTGCTCTCGGAAGGAATAACTACGTCGTCAGATTTTATAGCTATATTCATTAGAGTAATGTGAATGTATTTTTGGACGATACTTAAAAACTTTATAAATTTAAAAAATTAATTATCTCCATTTGTAAAAAGAGATGCACGGAGGGATGGTGGGGTTGAGGGAATGTTTCATAGGCAGATGCGATATGGATACATTAAATGAGAAAATTGTCGAGCCCATCTAGTGAAGAACGAAAAATAATTAGTTGCATATTATGTAAGTTCGTTGGCAAAAATGAATGAGATGGTCTGCATTTGTCGTCACGCGTACCTGTTAAGGCATCATTTGCCAGTAGCATGCTGGAGTGGAGAGAACGGTGCACAGCGATAGAATGCTGCAACTGGCCGGCCCTTAAATTCTCAGAGGAAGGTAAGTACAGGTCGATATAATGGTGAGAGAAGTGAGCAGTTCTATGAGAAACCACAGCAGTGTTGTGTAAGTATAACCGCAAAACATAAGAACTTGTTGGAGGTACATAACTTAATGATATGAGTATGACCACTAAAACTGGCTTTGTACACTTCTTAGAAACGCAGTGGCTGTGGAGAGTCTAACAATACCACCACTAACAAAATAGATTATAAATCAGATTAATAATGTTTCTCACGCAGCATATGTTCGCTTTATCGGGCAACAACTAAACTATTGACTGACTGTGGATGGTATCGTCTATCTTGAGTGGATTCCCACGTAGATTTCGTCGAAGTCGTTATGGCTCATCTTGTTGATTCTAGGGTGATTCCATTTTGGCTGCTAGAAGGTCCTGATCTGTGTTTTAGCAATATTTGAAGACCTAACAAATGCGTTTTTCAGGAAATTCTTAATGATCAAACAATCCCAGATCGGAACAATGGCATGGTAGAAATAATTTTTGACTTGGCGTTCACGATCCACATTTTTAATAAACTTCTTGTAAATTCACATATACTTCTTCTTTATTGTCACATCAAGAAAACAGTTTTGTATCAATCTTCACATGTTTAATTTCCACTTTAACCAAACACAAGACTTGACTGTTCTTTTACAAAGCGAAATAACAATATAACTTCTTCAAAGTGAAACAAAGACTGCTCTGTGCGCATTCGCGCCAAAACGGTTACAAGTAAGTCAAAGATTATGACAGTCTCACAGAAATGAATACACACAACAACCGTATCACTGTAATATATCAATACATCGGAGTGCCTATACATTAATAAAACCAAATGTGAATATTGTCACAAAAATGTCTTACTTCGCAGAAAAGTAGTTCGATATTACTGGTATCGAGAACTGGGGTTGGAGTGCCGTAATGGTCACGTAAATAAAGAACCATTACAAGAGCCAACTGATTATTTTTAACTATACTTCCAATTCTGTCCTTAAATTTATGCTGCCCGCATTTCGTGGTCGTGCGGTAGCGTTCTCGCTTCCGACGCCCGGGTTCCCGGGTTCGATTCCCGCCGGGGTCAGGGATTCTCTCTCCCTCGTGATGGCTGGGTGTTGTGTGCTGTGCTTAGGTTAGTTAGGTTTAAGTAGTTCTAAGTTGTAGGGTCTGATGACCATAGATGTTAAGTCCCATAGTGCTCAGAGCCATTTGAACCATTTTTTTAAATTTATGCTCTAGGCTGTGTTCTTGCCAATGGTCAAAAATTCCTATTACGCAGCTGTTGACGTTAGATAAAGAACGTCGTACATAAAGTTTTACAGAGAAACATATGTATGGGAATGGTCCCCGTCTGTGTTACAAGGGAAATAAAACCAATTTTTTAAAATGTTGCACTAATATCGATGTTCCGCACGCAGTTTCCCTGTGTGGTGCGCTAACCACATTGAGCGCTCATGTGGTAAGATCACCTGATATTACATAATGTCATCTGTTCACAAACTGCCTCACTGATTCGGTGGTAACTTGACATACAACCACCAGCGAAGGGGTCACAACTGTAGTTAGTGTTACTGAGCACACGTGGTGGCGTGAGGAGTGGCCGTGAGGCTTGAGGCGCCATGTCACGGATTGCGCGGCCCCTCCCGCCGGAAGTTCGAGTCCTCCCTCAGGTGTGTATGTGTGTGTGTGTGTGTGTGTGTGTGTGTGTTGTTCTTACCAGAAGTTAAAGTAGTGTGTAACTACAGGAACCGATGACCTCAGCGGTTGGCCCTCTTAGGAATTCACACACACACACACACACACACACACACACACACTCTACCCACCTCAAGGCTGAATGCCTCCGGTGGTGTTGCGGGCACTTTACGCAGTAAGGATGGAGTGTACAGGGTGACAATTATTGAACTATATGAAAAGAATAAAATAATTACTAACTACTGCATGTACACACATTATTCAACATGTGAACGTCGCTACAGATATTCGAATTTAGGTTATGAGATGTTCTATATGTCTGCCATCATTTTCGATGATGTGGCACAGACGAATATCGAAATTCTGCATAACCTGCTGAAGTGTCGAAACATCGATGCCGCCGATGACCCCCTGAATGCTGTTTCCAGCTCAGCAATGGTTTTGGAGCTATTGCTGTACACCCTATCTTTAATATAGCCCAACAAAAAGGAGTTGAATTTGTTCAGATCCAGAGAATACGGTGGCCAATCGAGGCCCATGCCAGATGCCTCTGGGTACCCCAGAGCCAGAATGCAGTTCCAAATGTGTCCCTCCAGAACATCACTCCCCTGCTTCTATGAGGTCGAGCTCTGTCTTGCATTAACCACATCTTGTCGAAATCAGTGTCACTTTGGATAATAGGGATGAAATCATATTCCAAAACCTTCACGTACTCTTCGGTAGTCACCATGCCATCAAGGAATGTCGCAACGATTATTCGACTGGACACTGCACATCACATAGTCACCCGTTGAGGATGAAGAGACCTCTCGATCGCGAAATTCGGTTTCTCAGTCCCCCAAAGACGCCAATTTCGCTTACTGACGGGTCCGTCCAAATGAAAGTGGGCTTCATCGCTAAACTAAACCACATTCACATCAAAGTCCTGTTCATCAGTTCGGTGGACAGTAGTGCTTGCGAAACACAACCGCTGTTCCATGGCCCTGGGCTTAATAGCTGATGGATTTGAATTTTGTATGGGAAGAGAAGCAGGTCTTCAACAATTTGTCGCAATGTCTCCTTGTTGATTCCCACCTGTTGTACAGCTCGTCTGATCGATTTCCTGGGACTGGTCTCCTCGATTTTTTTCAGGCGTTTTCACCCTTTTTGGGCGACCAACATTGCCAACACTGTCACCAGGAACACTACCCGTTCTCCCAAACCTACTAATCAAATCTTTGATTGTTAACACACTTGGACCGGTTGTCTTCAGGTTGAACTCGACCGCAAACTTCCTTTGAGCCGTAGGTGGGCTGATATTGCTCACATAGTAGGCCTTGACAAGCGCTGCATGCTGAGGCACACTTTACCGTGACATTTTCACGTGCAAATGGCTGACAACAAGAAGTTGCGTGCGTATGCGCATACTAATTCCCATCATGCCTCGCGGCACGCAGTTTGAACATTCTAACGCAGACCGTTCAGAATTTACGACGATTTTATTTCATATAGTTCAGTAATTGTCACCTTGTAAGAGGAAGGGAGACGAATGGGCAGCCAGTGAAGGTACGGGTCACAAATGCGGAAATTGCATCTGATAAAATGATGCAAACTATGCTTGCCATAAGGATGCTGCAAGAAAAATTGAGCTGTTTAGGTGTGGCGTTCTCAAGCGCTTTCCTTATTTCCACCTTTTGCAGAGTGGTCCATAAATCACATTTCAACACACACACACACACACACACACACACACACACACAGGGCAATCGCTGCGTGAATGAGAGATAGAGAGATAGAGAAAATATCTTCTAAAATGGTGCACTAATTTTTTTCAGCATTGTATTTAGATTCAGAAAGCTGATCCCTTCATTCTCTGCATCCCTTTAGTCTACATAAGTTTGCAGATATGCAAGTGTTCGAAAACTTTTTTACGCAGTTCCTTCAAGATGATGGGGGCTTCACTTGTCTTTCCACCAGAGCCATTCTGGAGGAAGAAGTGTGTGAAACCTTAATGGTATCAAGAGGAATTTAATAGCATTCTTAAGTGCAGGAAGATACGAAAGTAATGGGACAAGTGGAAGTTAACAAACCAATACCAGTACCAAGATGGTTTTACACAAGTATATAGAGGCGTGACCACATTTTGTAATAAGAAAAAAATATTGTTTTTAATATTTACTACTGCCAATTGTTCCTGAAAAAGATTTTGTAGCTGGTGAAAGGGAAAACAGGTGAGTAATGAGTAGAGGAGGAGTACTTTACTCTTAACGGAAGTAAGATTGTGCAAAACAGCGAGCAGAAGTGAACCACTACGCAATACACTTCCACCTGTCGGTAAAAAAAAGCAACTATACCGGCAGTAAATACCATTTTTATTAAAGTCTTGTGTCTCTTTGTTTATTTATCAAGAAATTTCAGCGCCGGCCACTGTGCCGAGCAGTTCTAGGCGCTTCAGTCTGGAGCCTCACGAACGCTACGGTCGCAGGTTAGAATCCTGGTTCGGGCAGGGATGTGTGTGATGATGTCCTTAGGTTAGTTAGGTTGAAGTAGGGGACTGATGATATTATCGGTAGTCTGTCGCTCAATAAACGAATCACACATATAGAGAAAATGATAAACACTGTCTCTTAGAAGGATATTTGCTTACTGAATGTGAAACACTGAGCTAAACAGCACCGCAGTTGTGTTGTGGCATTGTTAGGACGGGCTACTGTCAACATCTGTTTCAATGGCTACATCTGACCTAACATTTTTACACGCTCGATGTCAGTGATTTGTCGTTTTAGAATAGAATGCTGTGGTGACCACCACTGTATCTCCGTCTGTACTGCTAAAATCTGACCTGTTACTGTGAATTCACCTTGGAAAACCCGTCCTACTTTCGCCAAGCGAAGCTGGATTCACTAGGCTGTACAACCATTTTCTCCATTCTTGAGTATTTCATCTTAGATTTTGTGTAAACCGTGGCTCTGAACGTGGGCAGTACTAAGGCGTTTTGTCATTAGAGTTGAGTTGACAAGGCTCTTGCCAGATACTAATTTCCCTGAAGAGAGTCCCCAGTATTCATATAGCTGTTTCCACTTAGTATGGGTGAGGGTTAAGGCCCGCGTCAGGTAAAAATTCGCACCGAGTTTTGGAACTTACTGCCATCGATTCAGCAATTGACCACCAGGTGGCAGGTTTGTCTTACTGTATCCTACTGATCCAAGGAAGTTCGTCCCGGCAGGTCGATTGAGAGGTAAGAAAATGAGGTAAGTATTTTTTTTCTGCTTAATGTAACTTTTATTGTGTTCTACTTGAACATTGTATAATTTAGCGTTTGAAAAGAAGGCTCAACAATTACTCTTTGACACTACTGCGTGTAAGCTTCACATTCGCGTGGAAATAACTGTTCCTGTTGGTCCCGAAAATCAACACTGGCGCATTTGTCAGAAAATGGCTAAATGTATCAAATCCTTGCAGTGTTTTTGGGTAAATCCCTCCAACTCCAACAGTGCGACGACAACTCTTCAGTGATAACACCCGCAAAAGATGATATTCAGCACACACTGAATGAGAGTATCTAACATGAATATATAATTCTGCTGTCTAAAATAAAGGTCTATCATTACACCAGTGAAAAAAAACAGCCAGTTGATTATTCTTCAGAGTCAGATTCGGACTTCTCACATCATGACAATAACTCAGCTATTGATATGGACTTACTATTGGGCAAAGAAGTATCGGAAGAAGAAGAAGAACTAGGAAGAAAGTGCACTGTTTAGTAGGTACCTAGACAGCTTAGCCTCAGTAACTGAACTCTTTCAGGTTACTCTACTAATCCTCCATTCGTAGAGAAAGATTATTAGTTTTGTGCGTGTATTTTTAAGAGTTATGTTAAAATTTGCGAAAATTCCAGGTCTACATTCTTTTGGGTAACATGGCTACAATACACCACTACTACAAGGAGTTATTTAAAATGTTTCTATTATGCAGTCATCCATTTTTATCCATGTTTATCTCAAACGGGGCAAAGGCCCGCATTGTGGTGTTTATCCCATTTTGTGGAGTAAGTCTCGCACGTTTTGTTCTAGCTAAATTGTAAATTTCTCTCTAATTAATAATCAGACGGAGATGACATTTCGATGGGCTATAGTTAACAACCCATCCAATGACTTTAATTTGAAATCGCGGAAAAATCTATCCCTCATTGACCACAATATGAGAAAAACTGAATTTTGCGGGACTTTACCCCCACCTATCGTATCCTATGCAGAGTAAGTTCGACAGTGTCGCAACACTCCTACTCATTTACAGCGACCTGTCTCAGCTTCAAGTGTTTTATGAATTGTCCTTTTCTTGGATGGTACTGTCTCGTGCTGATTAATTCCTCTGTAAGAACCTTCAACATTGTGCCCTTAGATACACCGATTAAAATTACCATGTTCGTACTGGGTGCACCAGCTGAATACACCCCAACATAATGTTTGTTTGAAATTCTTTTTCATTGTTTCGCGCTAACCTCGCTATACCTGTTGCAGAAAATAGTACCATAAACATCACCTCATCAAAACGAAAGACTGTCATCAAAGAATGGGCACTCCGTTGTTGAATATGGAAAGCTACCTGGCAATTTTTATCATTATTGTTTTATTCCATTAAATAAAATAAGTCATAAAACTGAATATTTAGAATAAATTTACCTTAAAGTGCTCGTTTTAATTAATCTCGCTGTATATATAGTCTGACCATTTTAGTACAGCGACGAGAAACGTCGGCCGCTAAGGCGGTACTAAAAGACGACTAGGCTATTGTCTATGTCCTTCTCGCACCAGATGAAGACAGACGTGGAGCGCATATAAAATCATGCCGAAAATATTATTGACTAGGAACTATATTGATTCCATTCTACACCATGTTTAATTCTATAGGACCATCAGTGAGTTACTACAGTGCGTACGGAAAACAGACTAATACATCATTTTGAGTTCAGTTGGTTCTTCACATTTGTTTATTTCAATACTTCACTGGTTGATTACTAAAATTATCAACTTACCAACGAATTTTTTGATTCAAATTCAGCCCATTATTTCATATATTTCCTCTTCTATCGTCGTTACTCCATGGCAGAAAACTCTAGTGTTTGTTCACCTTCATTATTCTTACTTGTTTTTTGTAGCCCCTCTATTTTCCTTCCCTCAGTATGGCACTCTAGAATCAATTTTACAGGCAATTGTCTTCCATTACTCTATTGTCCGGCTGCAAACGCAGTCTATAATATTCAGTTTTATTGTTTGCAGCAAATAAATTTCCTTTCTGGTGCAACCTGACCTAGCGCATTCATGAACTATTCTAAGAAGTTCCATTTCAGTGATCTAGATTCTGCTTTTTTCCTTGCCTTTTGTTAAACAACTTCTGCTGCCACAGCAGAGGATCGGTATGGCCTTGATTCCGTAAAAATTTCATTCATGTACCTAATTAACGGTATCGCCTTAAGTTCTTCAAATTTTTCCACTCGTTGTTAAGCAAAAGAAGAAAATGAATTCAATGTTCCTTCCACGACGAGATCGATAGATACGGAATTCAAGCTCGCGTTTGTCTCACAGAGGCCGGCCGGTGTGGCCGAGCGGTCCTAGGCGCTTCAGTCTGGAGCCACGCGACCACTACGATCGCAGGTTCGAATCCTGTCTCGGGCATGGATGTGTGTGATGTCCTTAGGTTAGTTAGGTTTATGTAGTTCTAAGTTCTAGGGGACTGATGAACTCCGATGGTAAGTCCCATAGTGCTCATAGCCATTTGAACCATTTTTTGACTCGCATAGGTTAGTAAATGCCGTTCTTTACAGAGGCGCCACCCACTAGATGATCTAAGATAGACACCGAAACCAAATCCAATGGCTGGGCGGGAATTGGAAACCAGTTAGTGCCAGATACTAACTCTGAGCCTTAACTACTACGGTGCCTCGCTCGAAAAGTCTTAAGATGTTACACAGTGATTGGTATAATTTATTAATCGTGCTAATTTTGTGATTTGTACATTAGTACAAATGCTTATGGTTCGAAAAAAACTGCGTATTTGTAAAGAAAACATTTGCACTGATTGATAGTACTCGCCGTGGGCAACACTGTGAAATGATCTTTGTGCCCGCAGGCTTTAACTCTTAAAACGGTAGTCCACTAGCAAGTGCAAAGGAACAGATAAAGAACACTTTCAGAACAGAGTAAGGCAACAACGGTGTTACCGTACCGTACAGTAACCTATTAGAAGTTTCTTTCCAAGGAGCGTTCAAAAATTTAACCGACATGATAGCGATATTTGCACGGTTGAGTACTATGTAGCAAGTTCATACTTTCAAGAATCCCAGAAGATACGTAAACTAATTCGTACCGTTAACTAAGAAACGAAACAGTCGGAAAGAAAACTAGAGATAGGGCTAACCACTTAATTTTTTTTTTAATTTTCCGGGTCCAAGGGGTATTATGACCAGCTACAGACAACCTGCGCTTCTTAAACATAGGACAAAATTTTTATCACACATTGAATAAAAAAAGTACTACGACATACAGAGAGAGAGACAGAGAGAGAGAGAGAGAGAGAGAGAGAGAGAGAGAGAGAGAACGGATGAATAATATGAAGATAGATTAAAGTGAGTATTACTTTCTGATTAGCAAGTAATATACATTTTACTCAATAATAAATTTCACAAAGGTTACATGAGTACGTAAATGAAACCGACAATCCTAGTGTTTGTCAACCTAATTATTAATAGTGCAGATGTGGTAACACGATCATATTTCGTGGTTTATCCCTATGCCTGTCATGGATGTCGCATCATGTTGACCAAGTTAGGTAGATTATTCTAAACGTGTTTATTACGTAGAATGAGTCTCTTCTGAGACAGTTCCAATTTTTCCTTTCTTATGGGTTATCGAGGCACCAACAACTGGGGAGCATTTAATGTTGTTCCGCAGTGTCTTTGTTTGGACATTCTAGAAGCTATTCGCTGGTAGTCTGTATGTTCAGCGGCCCAAACCCCATCTATAGTCTTAACGTAAGCAGACCCAGTAAGATTCCTTATGGATAAGGCATACAGCATTACTAGTTTTAATTTCTGTTTAAAAAGTAGAACACTGTTTTCCTTTTTTTAGATATGCTCTTCCTATCATTACGGAGTCTTGAGTGCCAGCGCCATGCACGTTAGTCTGAGAGCGAACAGGCAATACGCCATTAATTCTGCTGCTTACGACGAGTAACGTGAGAGACAGCATACATTTCGTAATAACTCTTAGGCACTGGGGTTCAGGTATACTCGTTACAGAAAGGAAATAAAAATTGCAGCATAACGTTCTGCTCATTAAGCACGCAATAACAGCTAGCAGTATATAAGAATGAGGTAAGAGTTCGTTAGTCATCAGAATGCATACGGAGTACAAACTAATAGATCATATTAGGATCAATTAGTAATTCACAATCACTTATGAAAATACTCTACTGGTTGCCTTATTAATAGGTTATTAATTTACTCTCTATAGCTATGTTAACGACTGCGTCAGTTCGCTCGGTTATCGTCAGTACAATAAAATCACAAAGGTAATTACGGTGGTTACTTTGTAGCATTGCGTGACGAAACAATAAAACTGACCGACCTGTAGAAAGGTGGTCAGGATAATTCCGACTGATCCGGTATAAACTAAGTTTTACAATGAACACCTTGAGTCCGAGGTCGCAGAAGGCCAATATTATTTACGGAATTCGACGCCCCCACATATTGTCCACCATACAAGTACAATATTGGCTAGTAATGGAAACCGAAGACGATGGTGAACACAGAATAAGGCTACGGAGCGTAGTTGAACTGCTTAGTTGATAACTAACAGTGCTACAGTGCTAGTGGTGTTGACACAAATCATAACAGTGGAAACTATAAACAAAGCAAAAATTGCATTATATCGAAAAAAAATTGCCGCAGTTGATATTTGGTCAGAAAGGGACCCAAGAAATTACGCAGAGTGAGAAAAAAGTGATAGATAAGATACTGTGCCGGCCGGAGTGGCCAAGCGGTTCTAGGCGCTACAGTCTGGAACTGTGCGACTGCTACGGTCGCAGGTTCGAATCCTGCCCCGGGCATGGATGTGCGTGATGTCCTTAGGTTAGTTAGGTTTAAGTAGTTCTAAGTTCTAGGGGACTGATGACCTCAGATGTTAAGTCCCATAGCGCTCAGAGCCATTTGAACCATTTGAGATACTGGCGTTGCTGCAAGATGAGTTGGTGCAATGCATGGTGTCGTGTACGCTCGACTGTGCGGACAGTGTGCTTGAGGAGTACAATGATGACGATACGTACGTAATAAGTGAAAGTGATGCTGAAACAGATACCGATACAAGAAGTTCATCATCCTTGTGAGACAGTGAGCCAAAGATCCTGTCCCCAGCGAAACGTAGTAAAGGACAATCGTTGTCCAAGCACTGGATACTAAACATAATTACGTACATGGAAGGTCATCCGCAGCATAGGAAAAAAAATTATGACCAGATTTCGAAGTTCACAGTAAAATGACCGTGTAGTGCATCAGGAAAACTACGGTTATTCAAGGGAGGACAAGGCGCACTTGTTACGAAAACTGGTACTGGCGCGTTTCAAGATGCTCGATACAGTTAACAAGTTGTGCATGATAATGACTTACTACGTTATGCACATCAAATGCGCGACGTGCACTGAAAAGCCAAAGAAACTGGAAACCCTGCCTAATATCGTGTAGGGCCCCCGAGAGCACTCTAAAGTACCGCAACAAGATGTGGCATGGTCTCGACTAATTTCTGAAGTATTGCTGGAGGGAACTGACACCATGAATCCTGCAGGGATGTCCATAAATCCGTCAGAATGCGATAGAGTGGAGATCTGTTCTGAACAGCACTTTCCAATACATCCCACTCAATAATGTACATGTCTGGGGAGTTTGGTGGCCAGTGTAAGTGTTTAAACACAGAAGAGTGTTCTTGGAGCCACTCTGTACCAATTCTGGACGTGTAAGGTGTCGCATTGTTCTGCTGGAATTGCTCAAGTCCGTCGGAGTGGACAATGGACACGAATAGATGCAGGTGATCAGACGGGATGCTTACGTACGAGTCACCTGTCAGTCTTGCCTAGACGTATCAGGGGTCCCATATCACTCCAACTGCACACTCCCAATATCCACCAGATTGAACAGTCTCCTCCTGCCATGCAGGGTCCATGGATTCATGTGGTTGTCTCCATACCCGTACACGTCCGTCCGTCCCATACAATTTGAAACGAGACTCGTCCGACCAGCAAACATGTTACCAGTCATCAACAGTCCAATGTCGATGTTGATGGTCCCAGGCGAGGCGTAAAGCTTTGTGTTTGCAGTCATCAAGGGTACATGAGTGGGCCATCGGAGCTGAAAGCCCCTATCGATGACGTGTCATTGAATGGTTCGCACACTGACACTTGTTGATGGCTCAGCATTGAAATCTGCAACAATTTGCGGAAGGGTTGCACTTCTGTGACGTCGGTTCTCTTCAGTCGTCGTTGGTCCCGTTCTTGTGGGATTTTTTCCGACCGCCGCAATGTCGGAGATTTGATGTTTAACCGGATTGCTGATACTGACGGTACACTCATGAAATGGTCGTACAGGGAAATTCCCATTTCATCGCTACCTCGGAGATGTGTCGCATCGCTCATGAGCTGACTGTAACACCAAGTTCAAACTCAGTTTAATCTTTATAACCTGCTATTGTAACAGCAGTAACAGATCTAACAACTGCGTCAGACACTTATTGTCTTCTATAGGAGTTGTCGACCGCATCGCCGTATTCTCCTCTTTACATATCTCTGTATTTGAATACGCATGCATATACTAGCTTCTCTGGCGCTTCAGTGTCGATTGCAGTGATTTCAAGCGAAGCAATGGATGGTTGTATAATTTCAGTGTTACAGCACTGGAAGACTTACGGTAACGAAATTTCAAATAAAGTGTCAACTTGGTGAGGCACAAATAACTGCGGTATCGGCCCGAAAATTTGTAGGATAAATAAACTCTTTCAGTAAGGAATTTGTTTCCAACTCCGACCAATCTGAATTCGAAGAGGAAATGTAGGGGAAATGAACCCTGGAAATTAGAGGTATCAAGAGAGTTGCTCTAACATCAACCAGCATCAGTGCCGTATCGCATTCGTATACAATTATGCCGACTGTTAATTTGGATGGCAATTTGGTTGGAAAGTTATTTATTGTGCTGCGAGAAGTTAGATGTGCTCTGTCCTCTATGATCTTTCGTCGTATGCGTAATCTGGCAAGGGAGTAAGGTATATTTGCGTCACAACAAGCAAGAGTGGGGAAAATGGGCGTAAGAGACTGCAACTATGGTATGAACACTGCCTTTGGCCAATATCTAGTCGAAGTAACTCGCTTTTAATCGATTTATGGTCTACGTATAAAAATCATACTCTTTTTAGAGGCAGCTATCTCTCCCAGAAAATGTCACATCGCATTTCATACCATGTGGAAGTACTTGACAAATTCACGCTCTGGATGTTCGTTTTTTCCGCGCCTATAAAACAAATCATCGCACTATCTGCTACTATGCCTTAAAGGGTAGCCAGTTTCACGATAAACATCACGGCAGACTGTTTCGCATTCGGCTGCATGCCATCACATTCCATCCATGTTCATCACTGCGTTACACCGATATGATTCTACAAACATTCTTTAAGAGTGGACAACTAGCTCAATCTCGTACAGACGTAGACGGTTTGTAGCTCCGAAAGAGTTCGCCTTCGCCCTTGATGGTGCGAAACCTTGTGATCGCTGTGGCGCGCCGTTTTTCATTCGGTGGTCGTGGTGCATGATAATGGTGTGTGTTCAACATTTCTTGAATGTCGACAATGACCATTTGGTGAAGTGTAGTGCATAAATCCCATAGGTTGATGTCTGCACCTCCCAGGAGCCCATTTAGTTTCGCCTTCCTGATGCACATGGTGATTCATTAACAGTTAATATTTTTCCTGTCATAGCTGTTAACACAACACTTTCAGACGAGCCTTACTAGCGACTGAACTTGCGACCTCGCACTCAAAGGGTTCCTTGTTAATACCTCCTGTCCAGCCACACCACAAAACAAACCCTAGCAGTACCGGGCATCGAATCCAGGTACGCCACTAACCACTCACCTACATTTGAACAAATATGTAACCATGGAAAATCGAAAATATATTCCAACATAGAAGTTCATAAAATATCACCTAATCAAGTCGGCCTACAGAGCGACGAATTTGTTCCTGCGTGTCTTTCATGTTCCAATACTGGGAACTGTTTCAGCAACGTAAATGGCCTACTTTCATAATAATACTGCCGTCGCAAATTGGACCACGCCGCCGCTGAAACGAAACACGCTGATGGGGATAGGACGGGAGAAGATGGAGGCTGTTGTAAAACTTGATAGTCACATGAGCGTGGCGCATCTGCCGTTCTTCGGCTAAAATGAGCCTCAGCATTACCGTGTAACAGGAGAAGAGCCTATTTCAGAAACCAGCGGCGCCTTTCTTTCATACTTTCTTCCAAGTTACTTGGAAGGCTGCTGTAGCGAGCTGCTGTATTGGCGGTATTTGTTTCTAATAAATTCTTCGAAAGGATAACTTTTACGTCTTGAAAAATACAGTTTTAGCCTGTTCTTGGTTCTTAAAGTTGCTTAATTCAGATGATATAATAACGGAAGAGTTATGTTGTGATCGGTGGTGACTAGAATCTCTTTAGATATAATTCATACGTATTATAAAAAACTGATGTAAATAAATATGTACGTGTGTATTTCTCACATCTCCTCCTAAACCAGCGGATCGGTTTCAGCCAGACTTGGCACACACATCACTTACTGCTTGGAAAGAATCGTCGTGGGAGAAGAACCGCTTACCTAAGATGTGGGTGGAAAAATGCAGTGTAGTCCACGACGCGGCATTTCCCATACTGTAGTCATCCAGTATTTTAGAATGAGAGCAATTATTGGCTTGCAACAATCTCTACACAACTTTTTCTCGCTGAAAACCTGAAAAAAGCTTATCGCTTTCTGTGTTTTCGCTGTTCATACGGTAAAACTGCCGACACGTTTTGCAGAGAGCATTCACATATATCATTGAATGTATTAGCAAAATTGTTATCACTGTACGGCACACAGTTCAAGATATATGACGTCATAAACACTGAGATGCATGAAAAACTGCCACATCATGCAAGACGTTTAACTTATTACTTCTTCGCTGCTAATTATATTCACAACACGCTTCGCACACAGTAGCCACATACACCACTGGATGTGCTTGCAAAATTATATCATTCTACAGCTTGTATCTGAGGAGATAATACGTCATAAACACTGAGCTGCGTGAAAATGAAACTTTAGGGCGAAATTCGCTAGAGATACAGGTGAAATACGTGTACAAATACATGTGGAATTTGTTAAGTACATGTGAAAGCGGGCTAAACCGCGGGTAAAAAGTTCATTCTAAACCGCTGGAACGATTTCAACGAAATGTGGTACATACATTAGTTACTATCTGGATAAGAACATCAGCCTCCTACTGGAATTAGGTTGATAACGTGCAGAGAGAAAAGGAAGGAGGAGACGAAATGTGGTACATACATTAGTTACTATCTGGATAAGAACATCAGCCTCCTACTGGAATTAGGTTGATAACGTGCAGAGAGAAAAGGAAGGAGGAGATCGACACAGATACGGGGGGGGGGGATGTAGACAGGGAGTAGGTTAGGGGGAAATGGACAGACAGGGAGAGGAAGAGAGAAACAGTGACAGGGGGGGTAGGAGAAGACAGACAGAGGTGGAGGAAGAGATGGACATATTGTGCGGGGGGGGGGGGGGGGGAGAGGATGGAGGAAGTGGATAGAGGGAGACGGTAGAGGAGATGATGGACTAATAGAAAACTGAAATAAATACATACCTGGTAAATGCCGAGTACTCGGGTAGTAAAAAAAAAGGCACGCTCTCCCTGAGAACTAAATATTTGCCTATCGTCAGCAATGTGAAGGCAAGTGGCAAGTGATACACGTGAAAGTATGCTGTTATTAGTACCCTCTTTCTGTGTCTCAGAAATGTGACACTGTGACGCTGATAACAAACTGTCTTACTATAATATTCGGTGGCCACAAAAAATTACTGATTTTATTTACTTCCTTACAAGCCAGCGCTTATGAAATTGCGTGCCTATGGAGCATCGTCTCAGTTGTGCGACTAGCTTCTTGATTTCCTGTCACAAAGATCACAGTTCATAGTAACTGACAGAAAATCATCGAGTAAAACAGAAGTGATATATGGCGTTCCCCAACAGTAATTGGCCCTTTGCTATTGATAATTTATACAAACGAGTTAGGAGACAATCTGAACATAGCCCTCTCTGATTTTTTCAGATGATGCTCTCATTTACGTTCTAGTGAAGTCATCAGAAGATCAAAACGAGTTGCAAAATGGTTTAAACACTATATTTGAATGGCGCGGAAAATGGCATTTGAATCTAAATAATGACATGTGCGAAGTCATTCACACGAGTACTATAAACAATCTGTTAAGATATTAAATCGTGAATTTTAGAGTATTCATGTACAGTCGATCTAGACGTCGATTGGTGTATTATCATATACATCGGAGGATGTGATACAATGGTTAAAGCACCGAACTAGGACGACAGCAGTTGAAATTCTCATCAGGTCATACAGATTAATATTCTCCATGGCTTTCCCTAAATTACTAAAGGCAAATGACTGGCTGGTTCCTTTGGAAAGAACACAACCAGCTTCCTTACCAATTCTTACCCAATCCGAGCACATGTTGCATCTCTAGCTGTCGTCGACTTCTTCTTTTTGCGATATATTGACCTCACATATGGCACAAGTCTCTAGCACTTAATTATCGATTACAGGCTTTTATAATCTCACAAATAGATGTGGAATGTTTTTTCTTAAGAAAATACAGATACTCTGTCTTTCCTGAAAGCACATTGTCTGATGCATACGAGTATGTACGCATAAACCCAACTCTACATATAAAATTTCTGAGGTTCTTCAGGGATATTTTCTGAGTATTTTGGGATGGGGACACTTGGTCTCTGGTGGTTCGTTAAAAAAGTAATAGCATTTGATTTGATTCCTTACCTCATTTTTCTTTGTACGGAAAATATCTACACAACGGAAATTTCGTCAATACGCGCTGTGGCTGTTTGGAAAGAATCTAGTTCCATCCAACCACGGTACTTTTTGAGAGCAGTAGTGCCCTCTTTTCTCCTCGCCCTTAAACCTGCTGTCAGTAACTACTCGGTTCTCCCTCGGGTTTCTTTTTCAGTAGTGTTAGTTGTACGTTATTAGCGGTACACAGCTTTGTGGATAGGTTTACAGATGAATTAGGCGAAATGTAACTCATGAAGTTGTTCACTGCATGCATGGAAGAACGGCATGACTACTTTGAGAGCTGTTCCCGGAGCGACGGCAAACCACATCACGGTACTTCAGCATCTGTCCTTACACTACCCTGGAACTGGAAATTTGTGGTAAGGTCTTATGGGACCAAACTGCTGAGGTCATCGGTCTCTAAGCTTACTCACTACTTAATCTAACTTAAACTAACTTACGCTAAGGACGACACACACACACACACACACACACACACACACACACACACACACACACACACGGGGTAAGTCGTGCGGACCTTGACAAGACGCCCTAGATCGCTCGGCTACACCGCTCGGCTACATTACTCTGTGTTTCTTGTTGTACGATTAGGTCATTGCACATTACAGGCTATTTCACTGTTGTGGATGTACTTACACGTAAACCTCATTGGGTAAACAAACGAAATAAACCATAATATCATTATTAATCTGCCACATGCAACCGGAGACCACGGATACAACATACAAAAAGAGTCAGAAAACATTTCTAAACAACGTATGACAACCTATGAAATTTTGCACGGGAGTTACAGTTCACCTAATGTTAGACGAAATTGAGCTAATGTGACCGAGCCAGGTGGCTCAGTGGTTAGCATACTAGACTCGCATTCGGGAGGACGACGTTTCAAACCCACGTCCGGCCATCCTGATTTAGGTTTTCCGTGCTTTCCCTAAATCACATCAGGCAAATTCCAGGATGGTTCATTTGAAAGGGCACTGCTGACTTCCTTCCCTAATCCGAGGGGCCGATGACCTCGCTGTTTGGTTTGATCCCCCAAATCAACCATTCAACCGACGTAATGTGAGGATAAGAAGTTTCAATGGCGATTCTTTGATCATTAGATGTAGAAGAGATGCTGATGGGAACTTCCTGACAACGTAACTTTGGTGAAAGTTAAGCGTACAATTTACATAAGCGAACTGTCTTAAGAATGACGGGGCGTGTTAATGCGAAGGTGATCAATAAGACGGAAGAGATATAGGGAAATTATGGAAAACTTTATATAGATAACTGGACAGCGTATTTGAACCACTACCCTCTGAAATATAGGCCCAGTGTGGAACCATTTCACAACGTCGCACGGTGAAAATACACACATAGAAAAAAGTTTTGCATCACCTCGGTTTTGATAGTTCCGGAACCTGTACAGAAAATTGGAATAGAGATAGACATAAGTATCATTTTCGTCCTTTTTATTGCTCATGAAAGCCACGCATTGCATGTTGTACCACTATACAGCGAGACCTTCAGAGGTGGTAGTCTACACTGCTGTACACACCGGTATCTCTAATACCCAGTAGCACGTCCTCTTGCACTGATGCATTCCGGTATTCGTCGTGGCATACTACCCACAAGTTCATCAAGGCACTGTTGGTCCAGATTGTTCCACTCCTCAACGGTGATTCGGCGTAGATCTCTGAGTGGTTGGTGGGTCACGTCGTCCATAAACAGCCATTTTAAATCTATCGCAGGCATTTTCGATAGGATTCATGTCTGGAGAACATGGTGGCCACTCTAGTCGAGCGATGTCATTATCCTGAAGGAAGTCGTTCACAAGATGTGCACGATGGGAGCGTGATTTTTCGTCCATGAAGACGAATGCCTCGCCAATATGCTGCCGATCTGCTTGCGCTATCGGTCCGAGGATGGAATTCGCGTATCGTACAGCCGTTACGGTGCCTTCCATAACCACCAGCGGCGTACGTCGGCCCCACATACTGCCACCCCAAAACAGCAGGGAACCTCCACCTTGCTGCACTCGATAGACAGTGAGTCTAAAGCATTCAGCCAGATCGGGTTGCCTTCAAACACGTCTCCGACGATTGTCCGGTTGAAAGCATATGCGACACTCATTGGTGAAGAGAACATGTCAATCCTGAGCGGTCCATTCGGCATGTTGTTGGGCCTATCTGTACCGCGCTGCATGGTATCGTGGTTGCAAAGATCAACCTCGCCATGGACGTCGGAATTGAAGTTGTGCATCATACAGCCTATTGTGAACAGTTTTAGTCGTAACACGACCTCTTGTGGTTGCACGAAAAGCATTATTCAACATGGTGGCGTTGCTGTGAGGGTTCCTCCGAGCCATAATCCGTATGTAGCGGTCATCCGAGCAGGAATAGCCCTTGGGCGGCCTGAGCGAGGCATGCCATCGACAGTTCCTGTCTCTCTGTATCTCCTCCATGTCCGAACAACATCGCTTTGGTTCACTCCGAACGTCTGGACACTTGGCTTGTTGAGAGCCCTTCCTTGTACAAAGTAACAATGCGGACGCGATCGAACCACGGTATTGACCGTCTAGACATGGTTGAACTACAGACAACACGAACCGTGTACTTCCTTCCTGGTGGAATGACTGGAACTGATCTGCTGCCGGACCCCCTCCGTCTAATATGGCTGAACATGCATGGTTGTTTACATCTTTGGGCGGGTTTAGTGACATCTCTGAACAGTTAAAGGAACTGTGTCTGTGATACAATATCCACAGTCAACGTCTGTCTTCAGGAGCTCTGGGAACTGCGGTGATGTAAAACTTTTTTTGATATGTGTTTTCTACGAATATCAAGGTTAGAAATGTCAGATCTAGTAACTCCAAATACATTTAATACCATTACTGTACGCGCCGGATGAAACATTCGGAAACGACAGGGGTTTTCGCTAATTGTACGGAAGAAAAACGAAAGTGAGGGGACTCATGAAGTGTGTGGGCTAACAGAGAGAGCTACTGCTTTTTATAACTTGTTACCGCTTTTCATGGCAGTGCAAATTTTATAATCTACAGAACAGTTTTCAGATTTAAGCGACTGTTGGGAGATGTCGTGAACAACAAATTATCACCTTTCCTGGCTGAAGGTGGTTCACTGAATGCGTCTCGTTTTAAAGAGATCCCTGAGAACTGAAATTACGTTTCTGGAGAAAAGAATGGCTTTTCCATCTTATATAGTGGACACACACACACACACACACACACACACACACACACAAACTAAATGCATAGGAATTCTTAAACGTAGTGTACAATACTTAATATATTATACTCGTATTACTATTTGCCCATACGCTACGTTTGTGAATATGGACGTCATTTGTCTTCACGATAACAGCTAATTTTTGCCCACACTGCAGAAGACACTGCAATAAACCACTTACTCGCTGAGATCGCAAATGGCTGCCGATTGTGGTATGACCGGTATGCTCCTACACGTGGAGCTTGCATAGTGAATACTCTGGCGATTGCAGTCAACGGAGGTGCTGTATAATCCTTTCGTGATTAAAAATAAAGTGTAAACTTTTGACAGGAAAGTTCTTTATATGCTGCAGGATCTGGTCAGATTTCCTTACTGTAATACAAACTGTCTCCAGTATAAGAACGTAGGACACTTAATTTCCTTTAATTCTATAGTGCCGCTTTAGCCACACCACAATAGTCTTCCTATCATGAGCATTTAATTTTGGCATCTTTCCTTTCTAATGCAACAATTATTTTTTGGCAATGTGGTTCTTTAATTGCAACAACACGAAAGGCGAGCAGACCACATGTGGAGATACATCGCGTTGCTAAAGCATACTCGTAGTATATTCACCATACTTAGTCACCGGATGCGTGAGCACGAACCAGAATAAGATGCTACATCCACATCTACGTCAGTACTCTGCAAGCCACCTGACGGTGTGTGACGGAGGATACTTCGGGTACCACAAACTGATCCCCCCTTCCCTGTTCCACTCGCTAATGGCGCGTGGGAAGAATGATTGTCGTTAAGCCCCTGTATTAGCTCTAATTTCCCTTACTCTCTGGACTCATATAGAGGCCCAAAGGGCTGTTAACTCCCTGGCCGTCTTCGTTTCAGTGTGTGTTTGCAATCAGTTTGTAAGTCGCTCTTCATTGCTGTTCCTTCGGCAAGTAGTGCCTCCACACCATTCGATCAAGTTGGTTAGTCAGCTTTCATTTTGTGACTCTAACACGATCAACTGAACGCCTACTTTGAAACATGGTTGTCTGTCGCGTAAGGGTGATGAAAAATAATGGTAGCGATTGTTTTAATGTTGGTAATTAGTGATCCACTGCTTTTCACTTTCATGGCAATTTTTATGCTCTCTCAAGTTATTACCACTTTGTGATTTTTTTCCTAATTTCTATATCTAGTTCGTAATATTAACTTCAGCGCTACCGCCATTAAAAACGTAGGTTCATTGTAGAGATCAAATTGGAAGATTAAGTCTCCCAAGTTCAAATTCTAGATGCGGTGCGTATCAGCAGTTATCTGATCAGACAGGAGTTGTTAGGATTCAGCTGAGTTATGAGAGACATCAGCCATCCTTGGGCAGTCAGTTACACCTAATGTTGTTGTAGTGCATGATCTTATGGAGCACCACTCATACGCAGTGGTCAACTTAATCACACGTTAGTGGTGCCACGATTCGATCTATATGCGTTCAGAATATTCAACGATTTATCGTTATGCTTTCTGCAGATGCGTTCGCCGGTCTTCGTTACTGCCAGAAGTTGGAGGTTGCACACAAGAGGAGGCGAAACGATGAACAAGAAATTTTCACGAAGCACAACCATGTGTTTCCAACTCGAGTCAATTTTCTGCACTGAACGTACCCGCTGTTACAAACCAAAATTTTACTCGGCCGTCATATTTAATTGTTCACGGCAGCTTCAATGAGCTCATTGCTTTAAAACCACACATACGTGAAAACTGGATACATGTGAAAATTACAGACCGTCAGGGATGAAGGTCATAGTTATCTACGCTGCATAATGATACGCTATGACGAAAGATTTTCCGTGGAAGTAAGCAAATGGAGAGTATCTCACTTAGTAACTTCTCCATGAGGACATAGTATGATACCATTCCGCCCTTCAGAGCGCTGAGTTAGCTTCCTGTCACGGTGTGCATATGCAGAAGAATGTGAAAGATTTGCTTTGGGTTATGAGTAGAAAAATTAGTTCATCTTTTCAAAACGGTTGTAAACAACAATATTCCAGAATGTATTGCCGAAATCTCTGCTGAACTGCACACAGCAGCGTTATTACTGATAATCTAGTGTACACTCACCACTAAAGAAGAAAAACGGTTCATGTGAAACATTAAGTAGTTCACGTGCTTTCCACCAATAATTATGTTAATGCCGAATTTTAGCTTCAGTGATATACATAGTAAAAAACTGTCAGTAGAATCCATTAGTGATGCGTCCTCCCGATACGAGATAATGCAATAAAGCGTGATAGCTTGGTGCGCCAAGAGTCACACGGTTTCTTAAGTCAAGAAACAAGCAGAGTATGTTCAGACGTAAAACACAGCACCACCACCATAAAGTCGAATAAAAACGAGACACACTATTACTCTAATTGACGGAAAAGGTAGCAAGATTAAGTATTCCGTTTTGATGACGACTCGATGGTTGCTGGAGTAGATGAGGGCACTAAAACACGTAGGCTATTCGGAAAATAAGCTCCAATTAGTCACGAAATGGAAACACTGTGAAAATGGGATGAATCTTTGCTGATGTGTTGTATAGTGTCTCTAGTATGTCTGTCGCTCGCGTCACGTCGCTCTGTTAAATTCTGAGCTCATAGTGAACACGCAAAAAAGCCTAGAAAGTAGTGTCTCCCGCCAAGTATGAAAGTCTGGTGAGAGATTTCTCCTGATTTCATGCACCCCACATAACATAGCTGTCATACGGTTCCTTCTTCGTGAAAATTCTCGGCTGCAGAGGCAATGAGGATGCTCCTGCAGCGTTTTCGATGGGAAGTGTTTGATCACCCACAATACAGCCCGTAGTAGGCTCCCACTGTGTTTCATCTCTGCTCACATGAACTGCTGGCTATGAAGACCACCTTTGGCAAGACACATCAGCGTAGAGAATTGGCGGAAAGCACAGACGGCTGCCTTCTATGATGAGGGTACTAGAAAGTTGGTACAACGCTACGACAGATGTCTAAATCGGAGCTGTGTCTGTGTATAGAAATGGCTGGAGGCTGTAGCTAACTATTGCAAACAGAACATTATTGATTTTTAACACCAGTTTCCATTTCGCGACCCATCGGAGCTTACTTTCCGAACAGCCCTCTTAGATATTTCCTCTTGTCCAAGTATGATCAGTGCAGCAGACAGTGAGTTTTCCGTGAGCAGCAAAGTGACAGATCAACTAATTCATCGTCTATTATCAACACAAAGTAGGGGACCACGCTGCAAAAACAACGACGAGATCGTACATCCTTCTGTGCGTAAACTACTGGGTATAGGGAATAGTTGTGTAAAAAGTACACGATTGGAACGTTTCGTGTTAAATGTTAAATTATGACCCACATTCTATACCACCACAGCAGATCTTTGCCTGGATTGGTGATGAGTGAAAATGTTAAGTTAGGTCAGCTACTGCAATGATTAAAGACATCAGAACGATTTTTCGCAGATTTCTCAACCTCACAACTAGCGTCCTCTTGCAAGGTTTTATTGTGGACCGATTGTATTACCCGGAAGATCTCACCTGTTTGTGCCTGGTGGAACATTTGTGGGGTTGGCTAAGACAACTCTAACCCCATGCAGTTTCCAAACTATTGACAAGGGATTTGAACGCGTAAGTACAAACTAGCTCCGGAATAGGATAAACCGGTTTTCTCTAATTGTTAATCTTTTTCCATGTATCGATGAAACAATGCTGTCTTTTTGTGAATAACAATGTCACTTGTACAGGCTGGTCCATTGATCGTGACCGGGCCAAATATCTCACGAAATAATTGTCAAACGAAAAAACTACAAAGAACGAAACTAGTCGAGCTTGAAGGGGGAAACCAGATGGCGCTATGGTTGGCCCGCTAGATGGCGCTGCCATAGGTCAAACGGATATCAACTGCGTTTTTTTAAATAGCAACCTCCATTTTGTTACATATTCGTGTAGTACGTAAAGAAATATGAATGTTTTAGTTGGACCACTTTTTTCGTTTTGTGATAGATGGCGCTGTAATAGTCACAAACATATGGCTCACAATTTCAGACGAACAGTTAGTAACAGGTAGAGTTTTTAAATTAAAATACAGGACATAGGTACGTTTGAACATTTTATTTCGGTTGTTCCAATGTGATACATGTATCTTTGTGAACTTATCATTTCTGAGAACGCATGCTGTTACAGCGTGATTACCTGTAAATACCACATTAATGCAATAAATGCTCAAAATGATGTCCGTCATCCTCAATGCATTTGGCAATACGTGTAACGACATTACTCTCAACAGCGAGTAGTTCGCCTTCCGTAATGTTCGCACATGCATTCACAATGCGCTGAAGCTTGTTGTCAGGCGTTGTCAGTGGATCACGATAGCAAATATGCTTCAACTTTCCCCACAGAAAGAAATCCGGGGACGTCAGATCTGGTGAACTTGCGGGCCATGGTATGGTGCTTCGACGACCAATCCACCTGTCATGAAATATGCTATTTAATACCGCTTCAACCGAACGCGAGCTATGTGCCGGACATCCATCATGTTGGAAGTACATCGGCATTCTGTCATGCAGTGAAACATCTTGTAGTAACATCGGTAGAACATTAGGTAGGAAATCAGCATACATTGCACCATTTAGATTGCCATCGATAAAATGTGGGCCAATTATCCTTCCTCCCATAATGCCGCACCATACATCAACCCGCCAAGGTCGCTGATGTTCCACTTGTCACAGCCATCGTGGATTTTCCGTGTCCCAACAGTGCATGTTATGCCGGTTTACGTTACCGCTGTTGGTGAATGACGCTTCGTCGCTAAATAGAACGTGTGCAAAAAATCTGTCATCGTCCCGTAATTTCTCTTGTGCCAGTGACAGAACTGTACACGACGTTCAAAGTCGTCGCCATGCAATTCCTGCTGCATAGAAATATGGTACGGGTGCAATCGATGACGATGTAGCATTCTCAACACCGTCGTTTTTGAGATTCCCGATTCTCGTGCAATTTGTCTGCTACTGATGTGCGGATTAGCCGCGGCTGCAGCTAAAACACCTACTTGGGCATCATCATTTGTTGCAGGTCGTGGTTGACGTTTCACACGTGGCTAAACACTTCCTGTTTCCTTAAATAACGTAACTATCCGGCGAACGGTCCGGACACATGGATGATGTCGTCCAGGATACCGAGCAGCATACATAGCACACGCTCGTTGGGCATTTTGATCACAATAGCCATACCTCAACACGATATCGACCTTTTCCGCAATTAGTAAACGGTCCATTTTAACAAGGGTAATGTATCACGAAGCAAATATCGTCCGCACTGGCGGATTGTTACGTGATACCACGTACCTGTACGCTTGTGACTATTACAGCGCCATCTATCACAAAGCGAAAAAAGTGTTCCAACTAAAACATTAGTATTTCCTTACGTACTACACGAATATGTAATAAAAAATGGTGTTTCCTGTTTAAAAAAAAACGCAGTTGATAATCGTTTGACCTATGGCAGCGCCATCTAGCGGGCCAACCATAGCATCATCTGGTTTCCCCCTTCAAGCTAGACTAGTTTCGTTCTTTGTAGTTTTTTCGTTTGATGCTTATTACATGAGATATTTGGCCCGGTCACTATCAATGGATGACCCTGTATACAGGTGAGAGGTGATGCTACATTCTTCTGCCGTGATACTAGACGTACGCTGTCGGACCTAAAGTATCGTGACGCCCATATGAAAGGCGAAATTTGCCGCTAGAGGTCAAGAGAGGCGCATCACACAGTATAAAAGGAGGCAGGCATTAATGTTTTGTCAGTAGAGAAGCAGAAACTGCAGAATGGATAGGTCAAGAGGGCTCAGAGACTTCGTACGTGGACTAGTCGTTCGATAACACCTGAGTAACAAATCCATGTAAGACAATTAAACGCTTCTAAAGTTGCCTGAATAGACTGTTGGCGATCGGGCTGTGAAGTGGAAACGCGAAGGAACAACCACAGCTAAACCGTCAGACGTCGTCTACTGACGGAGAGGGGACCATCAATCATTGCGAAAGTTGGTTGTCGAAATCGGCACGAAATCAGCGGAAGGAATCACTCTTGAGTTCCAAAGTGCTACTAGCAATTGATCACTGGAAACGAATTATCTGGACTGATGTATCACGATACAGCCTGTGGCAATGGAAGAGTCTGGGTTTACCGAATTGGTGGGGAATGTTACCCGCAATCCAGTTAAGTACAGAGGACGTGGCGTTACGGTATAGTGATGTGCTTTATGGGGAGGTTGTGGCCCATTTATTGTACTTAAGAATAAGGAGATGAACACATTTTACAGCATTGTGTACTATAGGAACAATTCAGAGAACATAACTGTGTGTGTAAGGATGACACTGCACCATGTCATAGAACAGTATGTGAAAGGCAATTGTTCAGTGGAGAGTAACATTCCTGAAATGGTCTGCCCTGCCCAGAACCTCGACTCCAAACATCAGCATCTAGCATTGGTTTCAGATCTTAGGAAGAATGGGTTGCTGTTTCTGCACAGACATTGACACCTGATTTAGTGTCTCCAGCAGAGTTCAACTCGCAGTAAATACGAAGGGTTGTAACGATTCGCCTATGACGACCATTAGTAAGTCATTTTTACTCCTCTCACAAACAATGAAGATAGGAAAATGTGTTGAAAAGCGTTTCTGAACGACAGGATGAAGTTAAAAATAGGGGCGTTTCATTTGTATTGAAACATGTTGTAAAAAAAGATTACGGCGACGCCATGCAGTGTCCGGCAGCGCTGGGGAAAATAAAGCACCCGTAAAAATATATAGTGGGCGGCGAAAGCAGGTCGACAGTACTCAGACCGGCAAGGAGTGTCGGGACGCCAGTACTGCTGTCCAGATATTAAAAAATGACGTACTAGTCAGTTTTTGCTCTGGATAATTGAACGACTGACGTAATGTTATACACTGGTCAGCCGAACCTTCATGACCACCTGCCTAATAGCCAGTATGTTCACCTCTGGCACGGATAATAGCGACAATGCATCCTGGTATGGAAGCAACGAGGCCTTAGTTGGTCGCTGGAGGGAGTTGGCACCACATTTGCAAACACAAGTCACCTAACTCCCATAAATTCTGGGGAGGGGGCGGCATGAGCTTTGATGCCACATTCAATCACATCTCAGATATGTTCGATCAGGTTCAAATCTCACGAATGGGTGGGCCAGCACATCAACTGGAACTCGCCACTGTGTTCCTCGAACCACTCTATCACACCCTGGCCTTGTGGCATGGCGCGTTATCTTGCTGAAAAATGCCATTGCCGTCAGGACACATGAATGTAAGGAAGCTGTGTAAGTGATCTGCAACCGGTGTACCATACTCCTTGGCGTTAATGGTGCCTTGCAAAAGCTTCATTGGAGCCGTAGGTGCTGATGGGAATGTTACCCAGAGCATAATGAAGCTGCCACCATCTTGTCTCTGCTCTGCAGTACAGGTATCGAGGCACTGTTCTCCTGGAAGACGACGGATTTTCTCCCTCTCATTGGCATGATGAAGTTGTCGGGATTCATCAGGCCATGCAACGCTCTGCCACAGTACCAACGTTGAGTGCCGATGATCACGTGCCCAATTTAGTCGTAGTTGCCCATGTCATGGTATTAACATTGGCACATGCATGGGTCGTTGCCTGCGGAGACCCATCGTTAGGAATGTCCGGAGCACTGTGTGTTCAGACACACTTGTACTCTGCCTAGCATTAAAGTCTCATATTAGTTCCAACACACTTCACAACCTCTCCTGTTTTACCAGTCTGCCCAGCCTACGATATTTGACATCTGTAATGAGGGGTGGCTGCCCAACTGCATGATGTCTGGACGTGGTTTCACCTTGGTTTCGCCACGTGTTGAAGACTCGCCACAGCACTCCTTAAAAACCCAAGTCGTGTCGTTTCTGAAATGCTCGTACCAAGCCTCCAGGCCATCGCAATCTGTCCTTGGTGAAACTCAGATAAGTTGTGCGCCTTCCCCATTCTACACATGGATACCATACAGGCTGATACTACATGCACCGTGCGTGTGTGTGACTAGCAGTCATTTCTCGCCAGGTGACGCTGCTATCACCCCGACGGATTCATATCGATAGTAAGTCGGTGGTCATAATGTTCAAGCTGATTACTCTACATTGCGCCACGTCAAGTTTTGTACTACATTGAATATTGAATGCAACAAAAATAATTAAGGATAGGCAGGGAACGTATGTTGAAGTAGATGTATTATGAAATGTTCAAAATGTAGTTACAAGTTATTACAGCAGTAATCCTCGTTGTCGTTGATAGGTTGAAATTATTTGGCTGATAATTAAGAATTGTGGGAAATGATCTGATGATTGCTAATCAGTGAAATATCTAATTTCATTCGCAAATAATTTCGTGAAGTAGTGAGGGATATTTGTTCCTTGAAAAAACTATAATCTCTGAGGAGAGTTGAACTTCTGTCATAAAGGTTTGAGGAACACGCCTTGAACTTGATGGTGATCATATCACCTCAAGTAATCTGCCATGCATGCAACTTATCACGTCTGGGGCATCACGCCAGATACGTAGACTTTGTAAGTAGCATCGACCAAACAAGGTAGCTTGTGGGTGGCTGTTTATCCGCCATAGATGTGGATGGATGCCAAACGGCGAAACGGAATGTCACACTTCAATAGGTACTTGCGTCTAATTAAACTGCTCACGAGCGTACTTCCACAGTATAGTCATCTTACTGGGGACTGCTACGTCCATGTTATGTAGTTGATAATATTAATTCTTTCCTTCTTCCTGTAGCAACATAATTTCAGTTGTTGTTGACTGTTGCCAACCCAGATTGTGGGCGTGTGTTCTGTAGTTTAGATTAACTTGTTTAAGTATATGCCAATACGATACAGCGTCGTGCACCACACATCAGTATTTATCAAGTTAGACCCTAAGTAACTGCATGCCTTTATCTGTACAACTATGTGAAGACAAGTCACTGCTTAACCTTGTCGGCAAAAATCTCGAAAAGCTCGTGACCAATTTACTTTAAATTTTTACACAATACTCTAATAAATGTTTGGATGGACGTAGGTTACATAATTTAACATTTTTGCATGTAAATGTGTATAGAACATATAAAGCGGAAACATTGTTAATAAAAATATCAAAAATTTCTTGACCGATTTAATTCATGTTTTTTCACGATACTCTAATAAACGTTCAGACAGACATAGGCTACATTTTTTAAATATATACGCTACATAAATTTATATTTACTTCATAAAGCGGAAACGGTGTTAGAAAAAATCCGAGCATTTCTTGACCTACTTTACTTATTTAATACTTTTACATGATACTCTAATGCAGGGTTATTACAAATGATTGAGCGATTTCACAGCTCTACAATAACTTTATTATTTGAGATATTTTCACAATGCTTTGCACAAACATACAAAAACTCAGTTTTTTTAGGCATTCACAAATGTTCGATATGTGCCCCTTTAGTGATTCGGCAGACATAAAGCCGATAATCAAGTTCCTCCCATACTCGGCGCAGCATGTCCCCATCAATGAGTTCGAAAGCATTGTTCATGCGAGCTCGCAGTTCTGGCACGTTTGTTGGTAGAGGAGGTTTAAACACTGAATCTTTCACATAAACCCACAGAAAGAAATCGCATGGGGTTAAGTCGGGAGAGCGTGGAGGCCCTGACATGAATTGCTGATCATGATCTCCACCACGACCGATCCATCGGTTTTTCAATCTCCTGTTTAAGAAATGCCGAACATCATGATGGAAGTGCGGTGGAGCACCATCCTGTTGAAAGATGAAGTCGGCGCTGTCGGTCTCCAGTTGTGGCATGAGCCAATTTTCCGCGGGCTACGCGTGAAACTTGCCCGCACGCGTTCAAACATTTCTTCGCTCACTGCAGGCCGACCGTTGATTTCCCCTTACAGAGGCATCCAGAAGCTTTAAACTGCGCATACCGTCGCCGAATGGAGTTAGCAGTTGGTGGATCTTTGTTGAACTTCGTCCTGAAGTGTCGTTGCACTGTTATGACTGACTGATGTGAGTGCATTTCAAGCACGATATACGCTTTCTCGGCTCCTGTCGCCATTTTGTCTCACTGCGCTCTCGAGCCCAGAAACCTGAAGTGCGGCTTCAGCCGAACAAAACTTGATGAGCTTTTCTACGTATCTGTAGTGTGTCGTGACCATATGTCAATGAATGGAGCTACAGTGAATTTATGAAATCGCTTCAATCATTTGTAATAGCCTTGTACATATTCAGACACCCGAAGGCTGTACTTACAATTAAAAAAACCAACTGCAAAACTGTTGGTACTACCAACTGTTGGTACTACCAACTGTTGGTACTACCAACTGTTGGTACTACCAACTGTTGGTACTACCAACTGTTGGTACTACCAACTGTTGGTACTACCAACTGTTGGTACTACCAACTGTTGGTACTACCAACTGTTGGTACTACCAACTGTTGGTACTACCAACTGTTGGTACTACCAACTGTTGGTACTACCAACTGTTGGTACTACCAACTGTTGGTACTACCAACTGTTGGTATTACAACCAACTGCGAAATACTCTGAAGAGCCAAAGAAACTGGTACACCAGCCTAATATCGTGTAAGGCCCCCGCGAGCACCCAAAAGTACCGTATACCACGTGGCATTGTCTCGACTAATGTCTGAAGTAGTTCTGGAGGGAACTGACAGCATGAACCCTGCATAAATCCTTAAGAGTACGGGGGGGGGGGGGGGGGGGGTGCAGATGACTTCTGAACAGCACGTTGCAATGTATCCGAGATATGCGTAATAATGTTCATGTGTGGGAAGTTTCGTGGTCAGCGGAAGTATTTAAACACAGAAGAGTATTCCTGCAGCCACTCAAGCAATTCTGGACGTGTAGTGTCGCATTGTCCTGCTGGAATTTGCCAAGTCCGTCCGGCTGCACAATGGACATAAGTGAATGGAGGTGATCGGACAGGATGCTTACGTACGTGTCACCTGTCAGAATGTATCTAGACTATCAGACGTTCCATATCACTCCAAATACACGCCGCTTGCCATTGCGGAGTCTACCAGCTTGAACAGTCCCCTGCTGACATGCAGGGTCCGTGGATTCATCAGGTTGTCTCCATACCCGTACACGTCCATCCGCTCGATACAATTTGGAACGAGACTCGTCCAACCAGCCAACACATTTCCATTCATCAAAAGTCCAATGTAGGAGTTGATGGGCCCAGGAGAGGCGTACTGCTCTAAGTCGTGCAGTCATCAAGGGTACACGAGAGGGCCTTCGGCTCCGAAATCTCATACCGATGATGTTTCGTTGGATGGTTTGCAAGCTGACATTTGTTGATTGCCCAGCATTGAAATCTGCAGCAATTTGCGAAAGGGTTGCACTTCTGTCCGTTGACTGATTCTCTTCAGTTGTCGTTGGACCCGTTCTTGCAGCATCTCTTTCCGGCCGCAGCGATGTCGGAGATTTGATGTTTTACCGGTTTCCTGATATTCACGATACACTCGTGAAATGGTTGTTCGGGAAAATCCCCACTTCATCTCTACCTCGGAGATGTTGTGTCCCATTGCCTGTGTTCTGATTGTAACCTCACGTTCAGATTGTTAAATCTTGATAACCTGCCATTGTAGCAGCAGTAACCGAACAACTGCGGAGGACAATTGTTTACTTATACAGTACAGGCGTTGCCGACCACAGCGCCGTATTCTGCCCATTTACATATCTTTGTATTTGTATACGCCTGCCTATACCACTTCCTTGGCGCTTCAGTGCATAAAATGCAACCCTGCGGTATTAGACTGTGCGGTGTCGCTATATTTCTCCCAGTCGGTCTTAACTACGGTAGAAAGGCATTGAAACCATTAGACAAATCACTTCTACCGTGCATATTCTTTTTCCTTGTGTATAATTTTGCACAAAAATTGTATGGCAGCCACGTAGTGTTTTATTTCTTCCTGGCAGTCCTTTAACAGGAAACTGTAAAGCCTTATATTTGGCTAACTTTCTAATCCTACCCTTTCACATTTTAAAACGATGTGAGATACTGTCATTAACGCTACTATCCCCACAGATACTCATGGACAGAGAGATGAAGGAGAAGGAGGTTAGGACGTGCATACATTTCCTATACGTAATTAGCAATTTCGAACCATTGTCAGGCTCGCTGGTGTACTATACAGTTCACCTTCAATTTAGTTTTGTACTTCTGTAAATCTTATATGTGTAAGCAGTCATATAAAATTGTAGCTGTTTTCTCAAACTGTATTAACGAAGACAGTGGCTGTAGGGAATGATGAACGCGAGACCTCTCGCATACTGTGCAAGCGCATTTTATTACATGTCACTAGATAAATACTGCTCGTTCGGCTGTATGGACGATTTTCATTAATTCATTTTAGCGTTAAAATATTCAGAAGCATGCGTTTCGTGCTTGTGTTCGTATGTTTGGACTATCGAAGGCGTGCTAAATATTTTATTAGGTTTCATATATATATGGCTCAACCGATGATAAACAGTTTGTTGTTGACACGAATACGATACATTTCAGCTATTCTGTATCTGTAGTCGTGCCTCATATATGAGCCACCAATGCGTCCTCTTATAGTCCATGGCGAAAACAAAACGCGTTGCACTATGTTCTTTTAAGTTCTATTCTGCCTGACGAAATAACTGAACCAACCAGAAGAGGAGAGGAAAGAAAACGATACTTCACGGTTTAAGAGGGTATATGATGTTATTTCAGTGATTCCAAAATCGCGTCAGATTTACAAAGATCTAGGCAGTAAGAGCCGGCCGAAGTGGCCGTGCGGTTCTAGGCTCTTCTGTCTCGAACAGCGCGACCGCTACGGTCACAGGTTCGAATCCTGCCTCGGGCATGGATGTGTGTGATGTCCTTAGGTTAGTTAGGTTTAAGTAGTTCTAAGTTCTAGGGGACTGATGACCTCAGATGTTAAGTCCTATAGTGCTCAGAGCCATTTGAACCAATGTGACGTTGCACTCTATGCGGACTGGATACACTCATTCAGTTCGGAAGTCGTTGACTCCTATCCTGAGACCAGGTGGCCCACGACCGAAGTAGCTGGTCCACGATACACAACGTGCTATGTGTTGAGAAGTATTGTACTATTGGAAAGAAAATGGTTCAAATGGCTCTGAGCACTGTGGGACTTAACATCTGTGGTCATCAGTGCCCTAGAACTTGGAACTACTTAAACCTAACTAACCTAAGGACATCACAGACATCCATGCCCAAGGCAGGAATCGAACCTGCGACTGTAGCAGTCGCGCGGTTCCGGACTGAGCGCCTAGAACCGCTAGACCACCGCGACCGGCGTACTATTGGAAAATAACCCAGTTGCACTGTCGCATACGAAGCAACACATGATGATGCAGAGGTCCATGACGTATCGTTGAACTGTCATACTTCCTCCAGTCTATACAAGCCGTGAGCTGAAGTTATAGCCAATGGCACACCACACCGAGGCAGCCGTGCGGGGTAGCCGCGTGGTCATAGGGGGCCTTGCCACGGTTCGCGCGGCTTCCCCCTCCGGAGGTTAGAGTCCTCCCTCAGGCATGGATATGTGTGTGTGTGTGTGTGTGTGTGTGTGTGTGTGTGTGTGTGTTGTCCTTAGTGTAAGTCAGTTTAAGTTAGATTAAGTAGTATGTAAGCCTCGGGACCGATGACCTCAGCAGTTTGGTTCAATAGAAACTTACCACCATACCGTGGCGCTAGGAATAACGCCGCTGGTCCTCTACAAAGCATTGGAAGAGTGGGACCTGTCCCAGTATCACCGCAATACGCGCCGGCGATTGCAGAATCGCGATTCATCTATTGAACACAATGCGACGCTATTCATCAGCTGTTCTCGTTCACGGCATCAGTCCGTGCTTCCCGATGACAGCATTACCACAAATGCAGCCGTTTACGTTGTGATGTTAATGACAGTCCAAGTACGGGATGGTAATTCCCTAGCCCGCTTCCTGCTATCTACGATCAATGACCGGGATGACACAGCATGTTGGAGGGGGTCCATTACTCGCAGCGGGCTGGAATAGATGTGAAAGGATTACAAAGTGATAAGTTTCCTTTAATTTACGTCCATGGTCACAAACCTTTTGTTAACAGATTACCGGTTTCGGTCTTTAATGACCATCATCAGATGTGTTTCATGAAAACAAAGTCCAAATGTACTGCAGCGATAATGGCATCGACAAATGTTAAATGCGGAATCAGCACCAGCATAGTCAAATACATATAAATAACATCACATGCACGAATCATGTTGTCAGTAGTACTTAAAGCTTTAAGAGTTTCTATATAAATAATCTGCCAGCATTTCTTTCCAGCACGTCCTCATAAAAGCGAATATGTACAATGGTCAGCCAGAACGTTATGACCTACTACCAAACAGCCGGTACGTCCACCTATGGCGCGGATAATGGCGGCGACGTGTCATGATATGGAAGCAGTAAGGTCCTGGTAAATTCCTTGAATTACATGGAGGGGCGATGAGCTCTAATACCTCGTTGAATCATATTACAGATGTGTTCGATCGGGTTCAGGTCTGGTGAGTTGGGCGTCCAGCACATAAACTGGAACTCGCCACTGTGTTCCTCGAACCACTCCATCACACGCCTGGCCTTGTGACATACGCATTATCTTGTTGAAAAGTGACACAGCCGTCGGGAAACACGATCGCCATCGATGGGTGTACGTGGTCTGTAACCAGTGTACGGTTCTTATTGGCCATCATGGTGCCTTGCATGAGCTCCAATGGAGCCACGGATGCTCACGTGAATGTTCCCCCGAGTATAATGGAGCCGCCGCCAGCTTGTATTTGTCCCGGGGTACATGTGTCAAGGAGCTATTCCCTTGGACGACGACGGATTCAAATCCTCTCATTGGCATGCTGAAGACGGTATCGGGATTCATAATACCCTGCAACGCTCTGCCACTGCATCGAAGTCCAGTGGCGATGGTCACGTGCCCATTTCAGTCGTAGTTGCCAATGTCGTGGTGTTAACACTGGCCCATGTGTGTTCAGACACACTTGTACTCTGCCTAGCATTAAAGTCTGATGTTAGTTCCGCCACAGTTCGCCCCCTGTCTTATTTTACCAGTCTGCCCGTCCTAAGACGTCCGGCATGTGTAGTGAGGTGGTTTCACGTTGGTTCCGCCACGTTTTGAATATACTCGCCACAGTACTCCTAGAACACCCCACATGTCTTGTAGTTTCTGCAATGCTCGTGCAGAGCCTCCGAGACATCACAATCTGCCCTCCATCAAACTGACATAGATCGTGCGACTTCCCCATTCTACACATGGACAGCACGCTTATTGATACTACATACACCGTGCGTGTGTCTGATTAGCAGTCATTCCTCACGAGGTGACGCTGCTTTCGCTTGGGCGGTTTTATATCGGCAGTAGGTTGGTGGTCATAACGTTATGGCTGATCACTATAGTCAACTTCCGCCTTAGCCTCGTACAGTGCTTAGACTAAGAGTGGCATCCTACGAACCCTGGTCATGAATTCCCGCTGAATACTTTCTAATACCCTCGGAGAATTTCTCCTGTTACTAGGCTAGTAACGGTAAACATAACTTGGCGTCGGAGAGACCGAAAATTCTAAGTTTACAGAACGGAAGTAGTGGATCCCATTTACCTACACAAGATTCACATTGTGCTGCATTCACGACAATTGCTCAGAATGGTGTAACCCAGCGTAAATATTGGCAAGGCATCGTTGTACGCAGTTCTGTGGTAGCCTGGTATTATCCCTGGCGTCGTTTGAACAGTGTCGTGGGCAGCGAGAATTATTGCCAGGAGATCCTTTACACTCTGTGCAGGCATGTCGTACAAAAGATTCTTCACATGACCTCACAAGAAGAAATCAAGTGGGGTGAGATTCATGAACGTGCTGGCACGAAACAAGGACACCTCTGCCTTCCCATGTTCCAGAGAATGTGTGATCAGGTGTTCGTGAACCCTGAGTCCAAAGTGAAGTGGGGCTCCATCATGTTGGAACCACATCCGTTAACGAATAACAAGTTGAAAATGTTCCAGGAGCCAAGGTAATATGTGTCTGATAAACACTGTATACAACAGTGCATTTAAGCGGGGAGGAAGAAGAAACGGGCCTAGTACGTTAACACTGACTATGCCTGCCCACACGTTGACTCCTAATCTGTGTTGATGCCTCGTCATAACTATAGTCTAACGTTCCTCATCGACCCAAACATGTCTATATCATTATTTAGGATTCCGTCTGTGGTAAAACAGACTTTATCCCAGAAAAGCAAATAGTCAAGAAAATGAAGATCGACTGTAAGACTCTGCAAAATCCAATGAATAAACACGGCAAGATTGGTTGGTTGGTTGGTTGGTTTGGGGAAGGAGACCAGACAGCGTGGTCATCGGTCTCATCGGATTACGGAAGGATTGGGAAGGAAGTCGGCCGTGCCCTTTCAGAGGAACCATCCCGGCATTTACCTGGAGTGATTTAGGGAAATCACGGAAAACCTAAATCAGGATGGCCGGACGCGGGATTGAACCGTCGTCCTCCCGAATGCGGGTCCAGTGTCTAACCACTGCGCCACCCCGCTCGGTCACGGCAAGAGGTCCGAAGCTATCAGGAGACAAAGAATTCACGTTCTATGGATGATAGGGGTGTAGCTGCATTTCCCGTTATACTCGCTACGAAACATTCATTTCGCGTGCAGCTGACACACACATCCGCTCCAACAAGCACTGCATATTCCAAGTTGGGAATCGGTGTAGTTTGTGGTCTCCTCAATCGTTGCGCTGTACACCAATTTCCTTGTTTGACTTCATTGTTGTAACAGTCTTGGAAGCATGGTGCGAGTCGAATGTCCTCTACGCGGTTACTTAGTACTGTACAACCTTTCCTCTTCTCTGATGCTTCCATTTGCTTGCCCATACACGCAAATCATATCTGCAATTTCGTCGCCGGGTACAACTCCATTTGATTAGGGCTGATTGACGTTAATATTTCAACTTGTAAGCACGGACTGCAGTCTGCTACACTACAGACATTGTACACCAGGACTGCTCCTGTTAGTACACAGTACGCCTTCTTCATTGGATTAGCTGAATTATTATCTCAACCTTCAGACGTAAGTGCTCGTCGGGGTTGCCTACCCTAAAATCTTAGTAACAACAGTAACACTACATGTACTGCATTGTGAGACGTATTAGAATAATTTTCGCTTATAGCTTTCGGATCCGTCGTTTCCGGACGAGGTTCTCTTACTCCAGACTGATGCATTTACCTTTCTCTATCATTTCTGAAAGTTTGTAACATCATCAGGGAATCTCACCTGTGGAAGCTGCTCGGCGGTGCGCGATGGTACAGCACATCACGCGCCTTCACTCAGAAAACAGGTCTGTTTGCAGCAAGGCAAGTATAGGCACGGGCAGTGCGGCAACGCCTGGAGCAACAGATATTCTTACCACGACGACCATTATTGCAGTTTCCATAGACATGGCAGAAGAGGAACATCAGCACTGGTGGGCCCAATGCCAACGCTGGCCCCAGGAGTGGCATCATGACGTCTTTGCAGACAACTCCTGTTTCTGCCTGCAGTATCACGATGAACGCATTTGTGTGTGGAGTTCTGGCCCTTGATGCGATGGTATGGGGTGCCATTGGGTACAGAACATGATCACCTCTTACTTGCATAGCTGCTAATTTGGACAGCTGCCGTTACGGTTATAACTTTTTATTGCAGTCTGCTGTATCCTACACTGATAAGTCAAAACATGATTACCACTGCCCACTGCATCGTTGGAGGCCGCCTGGTGGTATTTCAGGTACATTACATAGTAACGAAAGTATGTAAACGGAGCAGACATGGACAGGGAATTACCCTAGCAAAGATATGGGCTGCAAGTGGGAAAATCCTTTGGAATGAGCAACTTTGACAAAGGTTAGATATTTATTACGCACAGCCTGTGAACGAGTTTACCGAAAACGGCGATGCTGGCTGAATGTTCACGTTCTTGTCTTCAGCATCTAGAGAAAGAGGTAGGACAGTGAAGCTACCTCTACGCGCTAAGTGGTTGGTCGTCCACGATTCTTCACAGAACATGGAGTTCGGAGGCTTGTCTGCTCTGTAAAATGGGATAGATGGTGATCTGTGGCATCTGGCGCAAAACTGGTGCACACACAGCTGTTTCACTGCACACCGTTCATCGTACATTGTTGAACATGGAGTTCCGCAGCAGACCAACCATACGTATTCCCATGTTGACCAAACGACGTCGTAAATTACGATTTCAGTGGACATGGGACCATGAGGATTCGACCGTCATCAGTGGGAACGTGTCGGTCAATGGTCGTCTCTACGCACGCCGGTGAACTCAAGCTCGAAACGTGAATCGAGCCACGGACGTTGGCTGTTGAGAGCAGTATTATGCTATGGGAGGCATTCTGCCGTGGTTGCGCGGGACCTGTGGTAGTAAGCGAAGACACGCTGACAGCTGCGAGCACCTGTATCCCGTCGTGCGTAATATCTTCCCCGATGAAGATGTCATTTTTCAGCAGTATTACTGTTGTGTCTCTGAGCCAGATGCGTGCTGCAGTGATTTGGGGATCATTATAATGCACTCATATTGATGTGTCGGCGACCAAATTCGCCTGATGTAAATCCGATGGAACCCATCTGGGTCGCTGTCGGGCGCCATCACCGCGTACGCCTATCAGCGGTCCGTTATTTACGCGAACTACGAGGGCAGTTCAATAAGTAATGCAACACTTTTTTTTCTCGGCCAATTTTGGTTGAAAAAACCGGAAATTTCTTGTGGAATATTTTCAAACATTCCCGCTTCGTCTCGTATAGTTTCATTGACTTCCGACAGGTGGCAGCGCTGTACGGAGCTGTTAAAATGGCGTCTGTAACGGATGTGCGTTGCAAACAACGGGCAGTGATCGAGTTTCTTTTGGCGGAAAACCAGGGCATCTCAGATATTCATAGGCGCTTGCAGAATGTCTGCGGTGACCTGGCAGTGGACAAAAGCACGGTGAGTCGTTGGGCAAAGCGTGCGTCATCATCGCCGCAAGGTCAAGCAAGACTGGCTGATCTCCCGCGTGCGGGCCGACCGTGCACAGCTGTGACTCCTGCAATGGCGGAGCGTGCGAAAACACTCGTTCGAGATGATCGACGGATCACCATCAAACAACTCAGTGCTCAACTTGACCTCTCTGTTGGTAGTGCTGTCACAATTGTTCACAAAAATCTGAACGAACTTCTCCTTCTTCATGACAACGCAAGACCTCACACAAGTCTTCGCACCCGAGAGGAGCTCACAAAACTTCAGTGGACTGTTCTTCCTCATGCACCCTACAGCCCCGATCTCGCACCGTCGGATTTCCATATGTTTGGCCCAATGAAGGACGCAATCCGTGGGAGGCACTACGCGGATGATGAAGAAGTTATTGATGCAGTACGACGTTGGCTCCGACATCGACCAGTGGAATGGTACCGTGCAGGCATACAGGCCCTCATTTCAAGGTGGCGTAAGGCCGTAGCATTGAATGGAGATTACGTTGAAAAACAGTGTTGTGTAGCTAAAAGATTGGGGAATTACCTGGTGTATTTCAATGCTGAATAAAACAACCCCTGTTTCAGAAAAAAATGTGTTGCATTACTTATTGAACTGCCCTCGTACATGACCTATGCGTATACATCTAACGCGACATACCTCCACAAACTGTCGGATCCCTGATACGCAGCATCAGCGATGTATTTCGTTCCAAAGATAGACAAAACACTATTAAGCAGACGGTCATAATGTTTTGCCTCATCAGTGTATCTTACGAGTCTCCGCTGTGTAATCTTTCAACAAGATAACGCAATACACCCAGCTTCCCATGCTGTCATGATCTTCCCGGATACAGAATGTGTTTAATAGTTGCTCTGGACCGCACGTTTATAGGTGTCTTACCCACTGAAAACCTGTGGCAATAGGTCGCCGACAGTCTGGTATGCCACTACTCATGAGCTGCTACAACTGATACGCTCTGACGTAGAACTGAAAACAGCGTGCAGCGACGTAACCGCATCTGTCACTCCGGCGCAGCTGAACTCGATTCCCAGCCGGGTATTACCCATTGTTATTGTCAGAGATAGTAGAACTGTGTGCTAAATTTAGAACTCTGTATACCACAAATCACCTACAGATTTAATCCTTTATTTTCCTACTAGCCTGTATACCACCTACATTTTGAAATTTGATTATTTTCTATCCTTCTTGATACTTCAAATTAAATTGCTAGCAATATAATTAGGTGTAGTAGGTCCGCTGGTGTTTTCTGTCTACATAAATGATCTTTTGGATAGGGTGGATAGCAATGTGCGGCTGTTTGCTGGTGATGCTGTGGTGTACGGGAAGGTGTCGTCGTTGAGTGACTGTACGAGGATACAAGATGACTTGGATAGGATTTGTGATTGGTGTAAAGAATGGCAGCTAACTCTAAATATAGATAAATGTAAATTAATGCAGATGAATAGGAAAAATAATCCCGTAATGTTTGAATACTCCATAGTTGTGTAGCGCTTGACACAGTCACGTCGATTAAATATTTGGGAGTAACATTGCAGAGCGATATGAAGTGGGACAAGCATGTAATGGCAGTTGTGGGGAAGGCGGATAGTCGTCATCGGTTCACTGGTAGAATTTTGGGAAGATGTGGTTCATCTGTAAAGGAGACCGCTTATAAAACACAAGTACGACCTATTCTTGAGTACTGCTCGAGCGTTTAGGATCCCTAGGGCTCGTTCTGTTTGGGAGTGGAACAGGGAGAGATGATGCTAGTTGTGGTACGAGGTACCCTCCGCCACGTACCGTATGGTGGATTGCGGAGTATGTATGTAGATGTAGATGTATCTAGAAGTAATGGAGAACTGCTAATCACTTGCGAAGAGAACTGGCATAGATAATCACCATGACAACCGTTTCCAATTTCGTCCATAGCTTCTTAGGAATAGACATTTTACGGACCCTCTATATCTAGAGGGTGGTTCTAATTAAATTTTCTTACTTAAGAGGGACCTCATGAAAAACGAAGGAGAACGAAACTCTGTGGAAAATTTATAATGGCATGTGACAGAGAAATAGTGATTAATCCACTGAAAGAAGCACATTTTAATTTCGACATGAAAGGGTGAACTTTTGTTAAGGGGCTCCGGAAAGGCTCAAAATCATGAAAAGTTCAACTTTTACTTTTTGCGTTTTCTGAATCTGCAGACTATTACCTTTTAATAGATATATAATTTATTCAATTCCGAAGACTACAACTATTTTTAAATTTTTTTTTGAAATGTGTTCTACATGGGCGTGACCCACTGTGGCGGTGTTAAACTGCTGTCAAATGGTGTTATTATTAACGTCCGTGTTCATCAGGTACATTTTAGTGATGTGAGATAAAGTATGTGTTGTGGCTAACCTGTGATGGTTCAATATATATCGCTGGTGTGATTGTCGATTGTTTCATGTTTATTTACTCTGTCGTTATCTCGAAAATATTCGTAATTAATTCTGTTTCTTGGTTTCTTGAGTCTCTGTTTTGTTGAAGTATAATAATGAGTAAAAGTAAAGTTGCTGTTGCGACTTTCAATGATGGCAACATTGTAAGGTGCAAGGTATTTAGAAATATGGGAATGAAGATAGGTTCTAACATGGTACGAGCGATGCTTGCTTTAGACAAGGAACGCCTTCGGGCTGCAGACAGGGCTGTAAAGAGTCTAGAAATACAAGCAAGAGTAAACAGGAGGAGGAACAAGAGAAAGCTGGAGGAGGAGTTTGCAGAGGATGAAGATAATCCATCCTATGGACCTGGAATGCACTAAAAAGTTAATCCAATCTTTGTCGCTCGATTCCCAAAACTTTTATTTTCTCATTCTAATTACATGTTTTCTAAGGATCTTCCAAACATATTTGTTTCAATCTTTCAGTAAATGTTACACAGTACCTTCTGCATAATTTAACACAGCCTTTTTCCAAAAAACTGTATATTTTTGAATATATAAATAAAAAATTGCAAAAAAATGTTGTGAATTTTCATTACAATTGAAAAAAAATCATCTTTAATAACTGAACTAAAATTTTGTAAAATCCCTGTGTTAAGTTGTAGCCCATATTCCAATAAATAATCTGTAAAAAGTTCAACTTCCTACCTCAAATACTTTGTGAGGAAAGATGTAATTCATAAGCGTTATTTTAACATTGCAAGTATAGGGCGTTCCGGAGCCCCTTAACTGCGTACCATGTTTACGTTCCAGGTTAAAAACGTTGCTCAGTGTGATTAACCACCTACAGCCGCGACAGCCTACAACCAAACTAGCGATGCCATTCCGCAGTTGTTCGCAGCTCTTTCCCACCGGTGGACGAAGGAATATTCAGCTGTCGTGACACAGTTCGAGCACTGCTTGTAGGTCGTACATTGCACCCAGCATTCTCAGATATGTCTACAGTAACTTCTTTAGCAATTTGTGGTGTAATTGATCGTCAGCCTTACCCAGGAGCAGTTCCCAAATCGCCTGTTAATTCGAACTTCCGAATTATGTTCTCCAACCACGGTGCAGAAAGAGGACCTTTCCGTACTCCTTTAATGCTTCCATACTCACTGCCCGTCTTTGGATATTTTTTATGTCTTCCGTCAATCCCATCTGGTAAGGATCCCAAACCGTACAGCAGCACCGCAGCGGAGGAGGCACAAGCGTGGTGAAGGCAATGTCTTTAGAAGACCTGTTACAGCCGTTGTTTTGATAAAACAGCTTTTCCAGTAAAGCCCTGCTCACCTTGTCCAGACCCATGTCGCCTGTCTGCAACTGTGATGTACACCGATGCTTGCGTTTCATCTCTACGTCGCCGTACCTAACAGCAAGCCGTGGCACTAACACCACAAAGAACGCATATCCTGCAGTGCACAGTCTGAACACGCTTCCTATGTAGTTGGCTAGCTATACGGCAAATCGTTTTCCGTCTACAGTGGCTCAAGTAGTTAAAGTATAGTTGTAATGAAGTATACTTCTACATGACTAGTCTGCAGTTTACTCTTAATTGCCTGGCAGAGAGTTAATCGAACCACATTAGACTACTTGTCGACCATTCCACTCCTGAACAAAGAGGAGCTCCGATTTCTCTTATTTTATTATAATGATCATTTCTTCCTATGTAGGATTGCGTCAGTAAAATATTTTCGTATTCAGAGGAAAAAGTAGGTGATTGGAATTTCGTACAAAGATCTCACTGCAACGAAAACGCTTTTGCTTTAATAACTATCACCCCATCTCACCTATCATCCGGCTGATGTGACGAGCGGTTCTAGGCGCTTCAGTCCAGAACCGCGCTGCTGCTACGGTCGCAGTTTCGAATCTTGCCTCGGGCATGGATATGTGTGATGTCCTTAGGTTAGTTAGGTTTAAGTAGTTCTAAGTCTAGGGGACTGATGACCTCATATGTTAAGTTAAATAGTGCTTAGAGCCATTTGAACCATCACCTATCATATACGTGACACTGTCTCCACTTCGCGATAATACAGAACGAACTGCTATTCATTGGACTTTTTCGATGGTTTCCGTCAATCCCGTCTGATAAGGATCCCATACTGTCCAGCAGTTCTCTAGCGGAGGAGGCACAAACATACTGTACGCAATGTATTTAGAAAGCCTGTTACAGCTTCTAAGTAGTCTCCCAATAAAACGCGGTCTTTGGTTTGCCTTCCCCACAACATTATCTGTTTGATCGTACCAATTTAAGTTTTTCGTAGTTCCCTGGGTATTTACCTGAATTGACAGCCTTTAGATTTGTGTGATTAATGGCGTAACCGAAATTTGACGGATTCCTTTTACAACTTATATGGATGACCTCACACTTTTCTTTATTTAGAGTCAATTTCCACATGTTGCACCATGCACTTTGTACCAAAATTAGGGCAGATAACATACTGAACTAATCATTTCCCTGTTGTCTAAACAAAAATGCATGGATATGTGCGTCTAGGTACAGCACCCAGTTCCGAGACATGTTCTTTGCTCCTCAATGGTTGGAAGCAATTGCACTGTGGCCGGGTTGTTGAGTACTACGACTGTAGCTCGTTACAGCATTCGATACTTCAAAGCACGCTTTCTCCCAACAATACATGGCCTTTCGGGTTAACAGGGACATAGTTAATATCATGCAGGTTAAGTTGGCTCCTACAACTGGAACTTCACTGCCCGAATTCCCACATGCTGTGACACTCAACGGAAGCTACCATCCTTCTGTAGAAGTTGTGCATGTAGCAACGTGTCTTGGACTGGTTTCTCTGCGGAGTACGTGGATTGGATAACGTGAAATAAACGTAATCATTCAGAGTGATTACGTTGGTAGCTCTAATATGTTCTAGTGTGCTGCAAAGGCCTGAAGATCTCATGTGTGCCAGCGGCGTTAAATTAATCAAGAAAGTGCCTCTCGAGGACTGGATCTTGGAAAACCATAGTGTGCGAAGATTTTCCCCTGTTAATCACATTAGTGTAGACTGGCATGTAGTTTCATTGCAGATTCAAGGTGTTCAAATGGTTCAAATGGCTCTAAGCACTATAGGACTTAACATCTGAGGTCATCAGTCCCTTAGACTTAGAACTACTTAAACCTAACTAACCTAAGGACATCACACACATCCATGCCCGAGGCAGGATTCGAACCTGCGACCGTAGCAGCCGGATTCAAGTTGTAAAATGATACTTTAGAATCAGCTTTTGCTGTTGTGTTCTTCAGTCTAAAGACTGGTTTCATACAGTTTTCAAAGCGTTTCTCCTGTGCAAGCTTGTTCGTCTCTGCGTGAAAACTGTTACCTCCATCCAGTTCAAGCTTCTTATTGTATTAAAAAATCTGGTGTTCCTTCCGTTACTGAAATAGTCAATCTACGTATGTCATTTCCAAAGCTTCTAGTCTCTTTGTGTCTGAAGCGATTATTGTTCACATTGCACTTGTGTAAAAGGCTACACTCCAGAAAAATACCATCAGAAAAAGGCTTCATAATACTAAAATTTATATTCGATGTATTCGAAGTCCTCTTTTCATAAATTCTTTTGTAGCTTTTGTCAGTCTGCCTTTTATACTTTTACTTTCTTTACTTCTCACATCATCTTCATAATCTTCATAATCATCATCATCATCATCATCATCATCATCATCACCACCACCACCACCAATGATTTTGATGCCCAAATAGCAGAACTCATCTCCTACTTTTAGTGCCTGATTTAATAATCTAATTCCCTCGGCATTACCTGATTTAATTCGACAACATTCCATTACCTTTGTTTTATTTTTGTTGACGCTTGTCTGATAACCTCTTTCAAGACACGATCCATTCAGTTCAACTATCCTTCGAAATTACTTGCCGTCTCTGACAGAATTACAGCATCATCACTAAGGTTTTTATTTCTCCTCTCTTTCCAAATGTCTCCACGATTTCAGAATCACCATCTGAAGAAATCTGTCCGTCCACTCCACACTAGAATGAAAACGCAGGAATTAATTAAGTGTTAAAAGTTTATAATTTAGCCCAGGTTTACCTCTCTCTCTACAAAAAATGTACGTATTCTCAAAACTGTGCAACCAAAAACTGTTATCCAACTTAAACTCGTATGCCAACCTTTGACTAAACAGACCCTGATCTGAACTGAACTCTAACTGGTCTGAATACAACTTGCCTTTATGTTTAATGCGCAACTGAAGTAAAACAATTCTCTGGCGCTAATCAAAATTTCCACTTAACTCGCCTATTGACGACAGTGCTTAAGATTTTCAAAAACACAAAAGCAAACAGCAAGCATGCAGTGACTAAGCTGGATTTGTATTTTTAAATAAAATTTCCAAACAATATTTGAAGTGTTGCATGTCATATGGTGGTGGTGATAAACCTTCGTGGCCGAGCGGTTCTAGGCGCTTGAGTCCGGAACCGCGCTACTGCTACGGTCACAGGTTCGAATCCTGTCTCGGGCATGGATGTGGGTGATGTCCTTAGGTCAGTTAGGTTTAAGTATTTCTAAGTCTAGGGGACTGATAACCTCAGAAGGTAAGTCCCATAGTGCTCAGAGCCTTCTTTAAACAGTATGATGAGGAGAGTAACGATTCCTATTAAATGATATTCCAAGACAAAGGTTTTAGAATGACGTATGTAGTCCAAAAGACAGAGCAAAACTTCGCGTAATCTTCACACATAACATTGGTCTGGACAATACTATGCTTAACAAAGTTAACAATGATTTAAAAAGGGACAATGTTAAAAAATAGAATTTCTATGAAAACGAAACAGCTTAATCAGTTGATCTGTTAATGCATGACTCAGAAACGTAGGGGTGTCTTTCTCTCAGCTCTGAGGAAGTGAACAAAGTAACTGACACTAATCATTGCGATAAACTCTCTCGCGGTGCTACTTCTCGTAAAGAAAAAAAATTCTAAATTTATATTATTTTCGCCTTTTAATATATACATCATATTCATCCATGCTGTCCTTCATAACAAATCTTTCTTCATCTAGCAGATACAATCACAGCTCAACACAACACTACTCAATACGTCCATCACCTACCACACTGCAACTAAGAATGTATCAGACTACGCAGATGCAAAGACTGTACCACAACAAGACCAAAGATTGTTTCAGAGTAACGTAACATAACATCTCTCTCTCTCTCTCTCTCTCTCTCTCTCTCTCTCTCTCTCTCTCTGATGTGCACATCAATAGCTTACAAAAATCAGAATGACATGCCCATCTTTACAAGTGGTTTAACAGTGCGTTACCCTAACACTTGTGGCAGAAAGCGTTAGCGAGATGTCTGCTGGTGAACGCATGACCTTGTATGCTCAACGATCACCAGTAGACCAGAGGAGGAACCCAGTAGGAAAAGTTGAAGTGCTCGGGGATATGTGAGACTCGGTGGCCTCTTGTGCTTTGAACGACTTGCACGATTTGCTGAGGTTGGAGGCAGCCACAGGTGGAAGCGCCGCTCGTTTGTTCCGGCCGGGTGTGGGTGGCGCGCGACAGGTGCTTCGCGGCGAAACCCTGCCCGGCTGCTAGCTACTAGCTGCTAGCTCACGTATGCGATGTCCGCCCTCTTACTGGAAACACAAGCAGCCAGTTAATTAACTTGGGCTCCGGCCACGCTGCGTACCAAGCAAACCCACCTACTCTCGTGCTCAAGGCGGAGCGCGTCGTAGGTAACGACATATCAGTCGCCATCTCTGAGTATATTAATATGTTTTAATTACTTCCTACATTAAAAGTACTAAAAGCAACGACTTTCATATGCACAAATAGATAATTTGTTATTTGTTTACCAAACACATTCTACATACATTACTGACCATTAAAATTGCTACACCAAGAAGAAATGCAGATGATAAACGGGTATTCATTGGACAAATATATTATACTAGTACTGACATATGATTACATTTTCACGCAAACTGGGTGCACAGATCCTGAGAAATCAGTACCCATAACAACCTCCTCTGGCCGTAATAACGGCCTTGATTCGCCTGGGCATTGATTCAGACAGAGCTTGGAGCAGGTACAGCTGCCCATGCAGCTTCAACACGATACCACAGTTCATCAAGGGTGGTCACTGGCATATTGTGACGAGCCAGTTGCTCGGCCACCATTGACCAGACGTTTTCAATTGGTGAGAGATCGGAAGAATGTGCTGGCCAGGGCAGCAGTAGAACATTTTCTGTATCCAGAAAGGCCGCCGTCCATGGTGGCCGTGCGGATGTAGGCGTAGCGTGGAGTGGAGCGTAGCGTGGTGTCTGGAACCGCGTGACCGCTACGGTCGCTGGTTCGAATCCTGCCTCAGGCATGGATGTGTGTGATGTTGTTAGGTTAGTTAGGTTTAAGTAGTTCTAAGTTCTAGGGGACTGATGACCACAGCTGTTAACTCCCATAGTTCTCAGAGGCATTTGAGGCCAGAAAGACCCGTACAGGACCTGCAACATGCGGTCGTGCATTATCCTCCTGAAATATAGGGTTTCGCAGGGATCGAATGAAGGGTACAGTCACGGGTCGTAACACATCTGAAATGTAACGTCCATTGTTCAAAGTGCCGTCAAAGCGAACAAGAGGTGACCGAGACGTGTAACCAATGGCACCCCATACCATCACGCCGGGTGATACGCCAGTATGGCGATAACGAATACACGCTACCAATGTGCGTCCACCGCGATGTCGCCAAACACGGATGCGAACATCATAATGCTGTAAACAGAACCTGGATTCATCCGAAAAAATGACGTTTTGCCATTCGTGCACCCAGGTTCGTCGTTGAGTACACCATCGTAGGCGCTCCTGTCTGTGATGCAGCGTCAAGGGTAACCGCAGCCGTGTTCTCCGAGCTGATAGTCCATGCTGCTGCAAACGTCGTCAAACCGTTCGTGCAGATGGTTGTTGTCTTGCAAACGTCCCCATCTGTTGACTCAGGGATCGAGACGTGGCTGCACGATCCGTTACAACCATGCGGATAAGATGATTGACATCTCGACTGCTAGTGATACGAGGCCGTTGAGATCCAACACGGCGTTCCGTATTACCCTCCTGAACCCAACGATTCCATATTCTGCTAACATTCATTGGATGTCGACCAACGCAAGCAGCAATGTCGCTATACGATAAACTGCAATCGCGATAGGCTACAATCCGACCTTCATCAATGTCGGAAACGTGATGGTACGCGTTTCTCCTCCTTACACGAGACATCACAACAACGTTTCACCAGGCAACGCCAGTCAACTGCTGTTTGTGTATGAGAAATTGTTTGGAAACTTTACTCACGTCAGCACGTTGCAGGTGTCGCCACCGGCGCCAACCTTGTGTGAATGCTCTGAAAATCTAATCATTTGCATATCACAGCATCTTCTTCCTGTCGGTTAAATGTAGCACGTCATATTCGCGGTGTAGCAATTTTAATGGCCAGTAGTGTACATCAAAAAAAGTTTTGCATCACCTCGGTTCCGAGAGTTCCGGAGTCTGTGCAGAGATCACCGCAAACATCATTTCCGTCATTTTTATTGCTCATGAAAACCACACATTGCATGTTGCACCACCACACAGTGAGACCTTCAGAGGTGGTGGTCCAGACTGCTGTACACACCGGTATCTCTAATACCCAGTAGCACGTCATCTTGCATTGATGCATACCTGTATTCGTCGAGGCATACTATCCACAAGTTCATCAAGGCACTTATGGTTCAGATTGTCCCTCAATGGCAAATCGGCGTAGATCCCTCAGTGTGGTTGGTGGGTCACGTCGTCCATACAGCCTTTTCAGTCTATCCCAGGCATGTTCGATAGGGTTCATGTCTGGAAAACATGCTGGCCACTCTAGTCGAGCTATGTCGTTATCGTGAAGGATGTCGTTCACAAAATGTGCACGATGGGGGCGCGAATTGTCGCCCATGAAGACGAATGCCTCACCAGTACGCAGCCGATATGGTTGCACTATCGGTCGGATGATGGCATTTACGTATCGTATAGCCGTTACGGCGCCTTCCGTGATCATCAGATGTTCAAAATGTGTGTGAAATCTTATGGGACTTAACTACTAGAGTCATCAGTCCCTAAGCTTACACAATATTTAACCTAAATTATCCTAAGGACAAACACACACACCCATGCCCGAGGGAGGACTCGAACCTCTGTCGGGACCAGCCACACAGTCCATGACTGCAGTGCCCCAGACCTCTCGGCTAATCCCGCGCGGCTGACCACCAGAGGCGTACGTCGGCCCACATAATGCCACGCCATAACAGCAGGGAACCTCCACCTTGCTGCACCCGCTGGACAGTGTGTCTAAGGCGTTCATCCTGACCAGTATGCCTCCAAACACGTCTATGACGATTGTAGGGTTGAAGGCAAATGCCACCTCATCGGTGAAGAGAACGTGATGCCAGTCCTGAGCCGTCCAATCGGCGTGTTGTTGGGCCCATCTCTACAGCACTGCAGGGTGTCGTGATTGCAAAGATGGACCTCGCTATGGACGTCGGGAGTGAAGTGGCGCATCATGCAGCCTATAGCTCACAGTCTGAGTCGTAACACGACGTCCTGTGGCTGCATGAAAAGCATTATTCAACATGGTGGCGTTGCTGTCACTGTTCCTCCGAGCCATAATCTGTAGGTAGCTGTCATCCACTGCAGTATTAGCCCTTGGGCGGCCTGAGCGAGGCGTCTCATCGACAGTTCCTGGTTCTCTGTATCTCCTACATGTCTGAACAACATCGCTTTGCTTCACTCCGAGACGCTTGGACACTTCCCTTGTTAAGAGCCCTTCCTGGCACAAAGTAACAATGCGGACATGATCGAACCGCGGTGTTGACCGTCTAGGCATCGTTGAACTACAGACAACACGAGCCGTGTACCTCCTTTCTGGTGGATTGACTGGAACTGATCGACTGTCGGACCCCTCCGTCTAATAAGCGCTGCTCATGCATGGTTGTTTTCATCTTTGGGTGGGTTTAGTGACATCTCTGAACACTAAAGGGACTTTGTCTGTGATACAGTATCCACAGTCAACGTCTATCTTCAGGCGTTCTGGGAACCGGGATAATACAGAACCTAAACTGATGTGTGTACTAACATGGGGAGACCTCAGACACTATAAAACCATTTCGGCTCATCGGATATTTTGGTTCACTACCTCCTGTTTTGAGAAAACCAAACCTAAAATTCATGGTGCACAGTCAACTAAAAGTTTAGGGGATCGATTAATAACTGAGCATTTTTAATAAGGTAAATAAATTAGTAACGAATAAAACAAGGTGGTTAAATAAATTTCTGAGACAGCTTGGATTAGTGAAGAATTAAAATTTCAGTTCTGGTCTTCTTATAATCGTTCTTTTACTTACTCTGTTAGATGTCCTCACATTACTTCGAACAATCAGATGTTGGAACTTACCATATAAAAGTTCGACGGAAATATATTCGCGCCACCAAGAATATCTACTGACTGCAGCATTCGCGAAACCCCATTGTTCTTTGCCAAGATTCGACGAAAAAAAAAAAAACTTTGTACTCAAAAATATTTCTTTTACAGGAATTAATTTTGTTGCTTTCCACATGTCAGATAATATTGCATGAAAAATCAGTGCTGAAAGTTGATAATGAATGATGCTATGTATCGATACCGCATACGTGAAGTCCTGGAATTATCGCTGGGTTTCCAGCAGCGAACTGTAGTGCTGTAGACTTGTTCTGTTAACAATCAAAAATGGCTCTGAGCACTATGGGACTTAACATCTGAGGTCATCTGTCCCCTAGAAATTAGAACTACTTAAACCTCACTAACCTAAGGACATCACACACATCCATGCCCGAGGCAGGATTCGAACATGCGGCCGTAGCGGTCGCGCGGTTCCAGATTGTAGCGCCTAGAACCGCTCGGCCACTCCGGCCGGCTGATAACAATCTAAATTCATCACTAATCTAAGTATTTTGAGACATTTTACCTACTTTGTAGCATTCCTTGAGGCCGAGTGGTTCTAGGCGCTTCAGTCTGGAACAGCGCGACCGCTACGGTCGCAGGTTCGAATCTCTCCTCGGGCATGGATGTGTGGTTCAAAATGGTTCAAATGGCTCTGAGCACTATGGGACTTAACATCTACGGTCATCAGTCCCCTAGAACGTAGAACTACTTAAACCTAACTAACCTAAGGACATCACATAACACCCAGTCATCACGAGGCAGAGAAAATCCCTGACCCCGCCGGGAATCGAAACCGGGAACCCGGGCGTGGGAAGCGAGAACGCTACCGCACGACCACGAGCTGCGGACATGGATGTGTGTGATGTCCTTAGGTTAGTTAGGTTTAAGTAGTTCTAAGTTCTAGGGGACTGATGACCTCAGATGTTGAATCCCATAGTGCTCATAGCCATTTGAACCATTTTTTGCTATCATTACTTATTGATAAGTTTACCTTATTAACCTTCCTACCCCCAATTTCTATATCGAGAAAAGCACATGTGACAGACATGCAGGAATGTAGCAGAGAACCTCACGTTCCCAGTTATTTGCCATGGTCGTTCTGACAGCGCCGCATCATGATGAGAGCTAAACTTAAGCGATAGTCATAAAAGGTTTTTCTTTCGATTAATCGGCAAATAAGCGTTTGTGCACATCACGTATGATGATGGAAAATGCTGTGTGCTATTACCTATCGATGCTCTAAGTTTGGAGTCGATTGAGAGCCATGAACTTTGGGAAATTTTTCAGAACCAGCCGGGGGGGGGGGGGGGGGGGGGGGTCCTTAATTTTAGACAGTTCAGAGGCGACCCGCCACGCACAAGCAGAATACGCTGATCGGCCTGAACATTATGACCACAGGTCCGCTAACGATATAAATTCGACCAGGAAATAACAGCGTCACCTGGTGAGGAATGACTGCCAGTCAGACACTTGCATGGTGCATGACGTATTAGTGAGCGTGCTATACGTATGTTGAATGGGAAAAGTGTGCGATCTATCCGAATTTGACCGAGGGCACAATGGTATGGCCTGGAGGCTAGGCACGAGCATTTTGGCAATTGAACGACTTGTCGGGTATTCGAGGAGTGCTGTGGTGAGTGTCTTCAAGACGTGGCGAAACGAAAGTGAAACCACGCTCAGACGTCGTGGCGTTGGGCGGCCACCTCTCATTACAGATGTCGGATGTCTCAAGCTGGACAGGCGACGAACTGTGGTAGAACTAACATCAGACTTTAATGCTGGGCAGAGTACAAGTGTGTCTGAACACCCAGTGCACTGAACACTGCTAACGATGGCCCTCGCAGCTGACGACATATTCATGGGCCAACGTTAACAGCATGACATCGGCAACGCACGTTCGCGCACTGGAAGAGCGTTGTATGGTCTAAGGAATCCTGATACCTTCATCATGCCGATAAGAGGACGCGAATCCTCGGCTTCAAGGGGAAGCAGCCCCTTGGTATCTGCGGGACGGAGACAGGCTTCATTGTGCTCTGCGGAACATTCACGTGGGCATCCATAGGTCCAGTGGAGCTCGTGCAAGGCACTTGACGGCCAAGCAGTATCTTACACAGGTTGCAGACTACATACACCCCTTCATTACGATCGTGTTTCCCGACAGCACTGATATTTTTCCATTAAGACAATGCCCCATGTCACAAGGCCAGAAGTTGGATGGAGTCGTTTCAGGGACACGGTGGTGAGTTCCAATTGACGTTCCGGTCCCCCATCTCGCCAGATCGGAACCCAATCGAACACATCCGGGATGTGATTGAACGTGATTTCAGAGCTTATCGCCCCGTCCCCGGAATTTACGAGAGTTAGGTCACTTGCGTGTGCAGATATGGTGCCAACTCCCTCCAGCGACCTACGAAGGCCTCATTGCTTCCATGCCACGACGCATCGCTGCTATTATCCGTGCCAAAGGTGGTCATACCAACTATTAGGTAGGTGGTCATAATATTCTGGCTGATCAGTGTTGGTTAGCGATGTCTGGGCCCTTCCTGCCGTCAGGGTATGTGCCATATAAAGGGTGTGTAGCCGGCCGTGGTGGGCGAGCGGCTCTAGGCGCTTCAGTCTGGCACCGCGCGACCGCTACGGTCGCAGGTTCGAATCCTGCCTCGGGCATGGATGTGTGTGATGTCCTTAGGTTAGTTCGGTTTAAGTAGTTCTAAGTCTAGGGGACTAATGACCTCAGATGTTAAGTCCCATAGTGCTCAGAGACACTTGAAGGGTGTGTAAATACATAGAAAAAATGTTTCAAGGGAGAAAATCCGTTGATAGGCCATTGTGATCTAACAGTAATGTTGAGAGACAACACCGAACGAGGCAGAGCAGTGGTTAGCAGACTGGACTCGCATTCGAGTCCAAACCCGCCTCCCGCCGTGCTGATTTAGGTTTCCCATCATTTCCCTAAGTCGTTTAAGGAAAATCCTTGGATGGTTTCTTCGAAAGGGCAAGGCCGCTTCACTTCTCCATCTTTTCCTAATCCAAGCTTGTGCTCCGTTTCTAATGACCTCGTTGTCGATAGGGCGTTAGACACTACTGTCCTCATCCTCTTCTTCCTCCTCCTCCTCCTCCTCCTCCTCCTCCTCCTCCTCCTCGATAGGCTATAGTAACCGAAACGCAATGTCTTCATCACGATTTACTGGGAAAAAAGGTGATTGCCACAGAGTGAAGAAATGGCCCACCATTATCGTGCTGGAGCACTCCTCCACTTTGTGATTTGTTCAATGTCGCCGTAGCACACTGCTTCTTGGTCCATGTTTCAGTAGTTCACGAACGTGTTTTCTAGCCCATGTGGTGGTGGTAATCTCAGCTCTTCAATATTTCTGTTTTCAAACGCTAAATTGTACGTTAGGTTTTTCGCACTACCCGTTACTGCAGGATGCGTTCGACTTCCTTCACTCGACTGGAACAGTCAATTATTTTTCACGTGAAGGAACAAGTGATTACAGGAGCCATATGTAATGAGGTCTCGCTTTGTCAATGAAACGGTGAACACGTACACCGGGTAGATCAGTGCAGAAAACTGTGATATATGTTATTGGGGAACCATATATTTGATTCGTTTACGATTCGATCATTGACGGCAGATGCACTTTGAGGCGGAACTTTGTGTAAATGGTTATTTAGGTTGGTCAGTGTGAGCTAAACGGTTTATTACAGTGTTGCATATCAGGTCAGGAACAGCCAGATCGATGTTGGCTAAGTGTGGGAGAGAAATATAATTTCCGTAAAAGCAAACGTGGTAACAAATAAAGACGAACGAATTCAACAACGCCAAGTAGACCAAGAAGAAGTAGCTAATTCTGTGAGAAACAAAGCAGTGAGTGAACTTTGGGCTTGGTAGGTTGTTGAATTGTGTATCCCGTAGTTGTTATAAACTGCTTTATTTCAGGCCACGTAATAATTATTTTTGATCTGAATGACAGGGATCTGAACACAAAGAAGGGAATTGCGTTCAAAATGAGGCACATGATTATAAAAACGTAGCTCGTCTCGACTAACACCCTTCTCCGTAAACGTTGGTTCGCCAAAGACAAAGGAAGTCAATCAATGAGACTAAACAACAGAATACAAAACAGCAGGAAGTGTTACAAATTCATTGCCAGTTTACTGGGAAGGGAAGTCAGCCTAGTGCAGAGCGGGCAGACCACCCACCATTCTCACGTTGGAGCACTCCCTCATAACGTGGTGAATGAGAATCCATGGACTTTTTAAGTGCCTAGATACCTGTGCTTCGGTTTGAAGAAATGCTATATCTGTGACGATTCTGACCATCGCCAAGTGCACATCCACCTATATCGAAAACAACACTGTAGTCGAAATGCGTCTTTGGTGGTTTGTCGGGTTGAGTCGTGGGTACTAGCCGAATTTTTGGTGTTACTACTTGCTGCCATCTTCAGGTGACGACTAACGACTGATGAGATAGAAGGTAACGAAGGTAGTAGGTTCCATACTAGCAAAGAATGGACAAAATGAGATCAGGTTGTGAAAAGGGTTGTAACACAGTCACATTGCTGCAGCGACGCCCACAATCCGTCTACATCCCCACTCCCCCAGAAACTCACTCTAAATGCAATAGGGAGTTGTCTGGAGTAGGGGCACTCATAAGAATGTAGAAGGATGTTCCTTTGGATTAGATTGTCTTCTCATCGTTAGACACAGGAGATGGCAGAAATTTTTGTAGAGCTAGTAATTTAAACAGTCACAATATCCAAGAATTTATCGGCAAATTTCCAGATGGATAAAGCGTAAAGCTACTTTCAAGGTGGTTAGGTTTCTTGGACCTCCTGTCTTAATATCTTCGTCCGTAACGCAGACGTGGTCAAGTTCTATATTGCATCACGCGAGTATCCTACACCACATAGATTAAGGTGTTCAGAATGAGTGTCATTGTCACGGTGGAAATCTTAAATGGTTTCCTCTCCCAGTCCCACCGTCAGCTGCCTTGAATGTTGTTGAATTATTTCACTTAAAAAACATTTCTAATTTGGGAAAAATAAAACAAAAATATCATGTCAGGGCGAGGCGGAGCGGGGTCGTGTTTTATCACCAAGTCGTTTGAAGCTAAAAACTGCCCGGGATACGTGCGGTGGGCGGGAGCCTTGACACGCAGAAATAGGCCTCTAGGTTTTTCGAAGCAACTCTCTCTCTCTCTCTCTCTCTCTCTCTCTCTCTCTCTCTCTCTCTCTCTCTCCTTACACGTGAGATGTGGGAGAAAAGACGGAAAAATACTTTACTATTGTGCCATCTGTCTGAAAAACCTGAAAATATTCACAAAGTTGACGGGTGATTTCTGCGATCTTACTTTCGTTTACCAACGGCATAATTTTTCATAACACTGCTGGCTTCACGAGTTGTTTTTTAATCAAACTGATAATACCTATTTTCATTCACAATGAAAAATTCTTTGTAGCAGGTTACAATATCGGTTAATTGGGTAAAGAAGTACTATCAAATTGCAGATGGTTGTTGTATTTACACCGTTGTGGAAAGTGAATGCGGCGACGCAGTAGCTAAGGCGGTGGGGGAGCAGAGTAGATACTCGCTGTCGCCACTCTTGTTATGGTTTTAAATGGTTCTTCTGAAGTACCTTAGGATTTAAGAATGACGTCCCATGTTCTCTTCTTCCATCCTTGTCACAGTTGGGTTATTTTTCCACTTCTAGTGAGCCGGCCGTGGTGGGCGAGCGGTTTTAGGTGCTACAGTCTGGAACCGCGCGACCGCTACGGTCGCAGGTTCGAATCCTGCCTCGGGCATGGATGTGTGTGATGTCCTTAGGTTAGTTAGGTTTAAGTAGTTCTAAGCTCTAGGGGACTGATGACCTCAGATCTTAAGTCCCATAGTGCTCTGAGCCATTTGAACACACACACACACACACACACACACACACACACAAACAAGAAGAAAAAGCTTTGTTCCACAAAGCGCCTAGCATACAGCGCACGTTGGTCTACCGATCATTCATATGATTTTGAAACATATCCCTATTGGGTTTTGAACATTTTTGAACACGATCTAAGTTGATTTTTGAACGAATCATAAATTGATTTTTGAATGCGTGCGTAGTGCACGTGATGTGTCTGCAAGAGGAATCCCCGTTGCATCAGGATATAACAAACTTCGCTGGGGACAGGGCTAAACGAGCTGAGTCGAATAAACCTGAACGGGTGAATGCCAACCGCTGTTTGTTTATGTGGTTGACTGGGTACTCGAATGATAAGAGTTGTTATAATTATTAGCGAAGACCAGAGATTCAAGACTACCAGAGTGGAAATAAACTACTAACAGGAATAACAGGTAAGAAAGATTACGTATTATCTTCTCTGTGTATCCATGAAAATTTTTTCCATATCACTATACTACTAGGGGCCAGTTGCACAGTCCTCGGTTAGCAGCCGCTTGATTCTATTCTTAGAACAGCGCGAAAAACATGTTGTATGGATACGCAATAACGCCTAACTGGAGAATAAACGCGGGAAAGCTAAACGGTGATTCGACTCGGTTAGTGAAGTTAACCGAAGAAAGTTTGACAGTGGTAGGAATAGTTACAAAATTAGTGATGACAGGAGTATTAGTTAGAACGGGGAAGGAGAAGAAACACGGACATCACACAAATTGTACGGAAGAATTGAAGATTCCAAATTTATGTACAACTTTCATACTGCTGCTGCTGCTGCTCCTGCTGCTGCTGCTACTACTACTACTACTACTACTACTACTACTACTACTACTTTTCGACCTCATGTTTGAGAAAGTGGAGCATATGAAAAAAATAAATTACACTTGTAGATGTAATTTCCGTGATTCTACAAAACCTCTCGTTTTGCCAACTATAGTGTTATGTGGCTGATCGCAGTGAAGTAATACAAGGTGGTGCATGAAAAACCGACTCTGAGTACAGACTTCTCGCCAATTTCGCAATTTGTTGGCCGCTATGAGCAGAATAGATAAGCATGTAATAATTAGGCAGTAAAGAAATAACAAATAAGTTAATGAAAACAACAACTTCGAAACAATAGATGACGACTGGTGGGCAGCAGTGAACAGTCTAGTATCCGGGCTGATTTTTTGTGTGCCACCCTATGCCACTAATTTATTATTGTAGAAGATATCATATTCTCTTTACAGAATATGAGACCAGACACTCGATTATGGAGTGCGGGTTTCATACGGTTGTAAGTCGGTCCGTCTTCCTTAACAATGAAAACGCTGTTTTACCTTGGATCAAAAAGGAGGGAAAATGGCCACTTGTGTGTGTTGTGCCGACTTCCTTTGCATGTGTAATAACAAAAAACTTGCCTTTATATAACTATGTCTTCTGCTGTTTATCGAAATACTGAAATAAGCTGATATGCCCCTTTCTGCCCAGAAAAAATATATGTATTAAGTACAACGTAATTTTTATATAATGTATATAATTATAAAATACATTTTAATTACTGGTAAAGGATGATGAATAGAATACAAAAAAGAATCAGAAGTCCAGAGTTCAAGGTAGGTTTTGAAACAGATCTAGAATGGCCGTACACAGCAAACGAAACGAACAACAACTCGATACTAAACTAAGTAGGAGCAGTCGGCAGTGGAACTGCGACGAGGGTCTGCATGAAGAAAGACGAGTCCGGCCAAAGGAGACCGAGACAGAGACAGGAATGGGACTGAGGCTGCCCGGGCCCTATTCTGTATCTTTCCGCCATTTTGCCGATCGGTTCGGTACGCGAGCGCACCAAACGGTCTTTTTTTCGAAGGAGAGCCCAAAAATTATTCTGTAAACATTTCGCAAGCGATGCTGAATGGTCCTAGCGGGCCGAAACGCTGTTGTCTGTTCTCCTCCCGCCAACCAATCAAAAGCAATCTGCCTCAGATCCACGCATGCGCAATGCTGCACCACAGAAGCACGAGTCCGAAGCGGCTAGCAGCCGACACAGGCACACTGTTCTTCACAGTACCGAAAAGTGTGGTTAAAGTATGTAATACTGTTCAAATTTCGCAGACCACGTGCTTCCATGAATGCTTGATAACGATAGAATATTGACTGTGTTGTGGAAATGGTCATAAATGTCACATTATGTCACATTGTCATTTTATTCTCATTCTCTTGTTTTGGACTTTACGTTCAAAATATGAGTTAGGAATGGAGTGTAGTACCACATTGCCCAAATAACGTATAGAAACACCCAAAAAATTCGTAATTTTCCTCTCTTTCCCGTCGTTCCTTAGCTGCTTCAAAATTCATGGAGGTAAATTTCGGCTATGCAACTAATTGAAGGCAGCTTGTTTATTGCCATACGCGTTTTGCTTCTTTTAGTCGTGAATATGCTTCATAAATAAAAGAAGTGAAACGTGTATGGCAACAAACAAACTGCCTTCAATTACACTCCTGGAAATGGAAAAAAGAACACATTGACACCGGTGTGTCAGACCCACCATACTTGCTCCGGACACTGCGAGAGGGCTGTACAAGCAATGATCACACGCACGGCACAGCGGACACACCAGGAACCGCGGTGTTGGCCGTCGAATGGCGCTAGCTGCGCAGCATTTGTGCACCGCCGCCGTCAGTGTCAGCCAGTTTGCCGTGGCATACGGAGCTCCAACGCAGTCTTTAACACTGGTAGCATGCCGCGACAGCGTGGACGTGAACCGTATGTGCAGTTGACGGACTTTGAGCGAGGGCGTATAGTGGGCATGCGGGAGGCCGGGTGGACGTACCGCCGAATTGCTCAACACGTGGGGCGTGAGGTCTCCACAGTACATCGATGTTGTCGCCAGTGGTCGGCGGAAGGTGCACGTGCCCGTCGACCTGGGACCGGACCGCAGCGACGCACGGATGCACGCCAAGACCGTAGGATCCTACGCAGTGCCGTAGGGGACCGCACCGCCACTTCCCAGCAAATTAGGGACACTGTTGCTCCTGGGGTATCGGCGAGGACCATTCGCAACCGTCTCCATGAAGCTGGGCTACGGTCCCGCACACCGTTAGGCCGTCTTCCGCTCACGCCCCAACATCGTGCAGCCCGCCTCCAGTGGTGTCGCGACAGGCGTGAATGGAGGGACGAATGGAGACGTGTCGTCTTCAGCGATGAGAGTCGCTTCTGCCTTGGTGCCAATGATGGTCGTATGCGTGTTTGGCGCCGTGCAGGTGAGCGCCACAATCAGGACTGCATACGACCGAGGCACACAGGGCCAACACCCGGCATCATGGTGTGGGGAGCGATCTCCTACACTGGCCGTACATCACTGGTGATCGTCGAGGGGACACTGAATAGTGCACGGTACATCCAAACCGTCATCGAACCCATCGTTCTACCATTCCTAGACCGGCAAGGGAACTTGCTGTTCCAACAGGACAATGCACGTCCGCATTTATCCCGTGCCACCCAACGTGCTCTAGAAGGTGTAAGTCAACTACCCTGGCCAGCAAGATCTCCGGATGTGTCCCCCATTGAGCATGCTTGGGACTGGATGAAGCGTCGTCTCACGCGGTCTGCACGTCCAGCACGAACGCTGGTCCAACTGAGGCGCCAGGTGGAAATGGCATGGCAAGCCGTTCCACAGGACTACATCCAGCATCTCTACGATCGTCTCCATGGGAGAATAGCAGCCTGCATTGCTGCGAAAGGTGGATATACACTGTACTAGTGCCGACATTGTTCATGCTCTGTTGCCTGTGTCTATGTGCCTGTGGTTCTGTCAGTGTGATCATGTGATGTATCTGACCCCAGGAATGTGTCAATAAAGTTTCCCCTTCCTGGGACAATGAATTCACGGTGTTCTTATTTCAATTTCCAGGAGTGTAGTTGCATAGACGGAACACATCTCCACGAACCCGAAAAATTGTTTAAGAGAGTGTCAAAGAATAAGAACTTGCATAGAATGTGACTGTAACTCTCTCCTATAGATCCAAATTATGAGGTAGCCTACTTGGCTGTATGATACATCAATGATTTGGTTCATAAAAACAAAATTTAAAAAAAAGACTTATCGAGAGTGCATGGCGAGTGCAGCTATAGACGTTCGTTGTAGTTTATAACATGCATCTAATGAATCAAAATGTTTCATATATGGTAGTACAATCTAAGAATATTGTGGCGGGAATATTTCATTTGTCTCCTGTTGTTAAGGATTCGATCGCATATAAATACTTGTGACAAGCTGAAGTATAAAGACTACTTTCATTCGCAGTAATTTAGGTCGTCCTCTTAGATTCCTGTCTGACCACACACTCGGAAATCGCTAAGCATTCAGAAAAAATGGTGAGTTATTTGCGAAAAGGAAAAGTATAAATGTCACTGTCAGTTGTTCCACGCACAGCAATTTCATCTTTCATTTCTTAAACATATGGAAATCACTAATTCGAAGATACTTCTTACTGAGAAAGCGCTCTGTTACATGTAAATAACAAGGAATGTATCAGAAAAAATGCTTAACTTTGACAGTTACCGAAGTGTCAGAATGTGTTACAAACACGAAGAGGAGAAAAATATTTTGGTACCCAGCAATGTCCGAACCTGCGACCTTTGACTCGGTAGTTCGTTGTCTAACCCACTCTGCTCCTACATATCGCTTTTCTAAACTTTTTACTCCTTATAATGCCAGTTGAAAGAGACGCATGCTGACTTGGTTGCCAAATGATGTGGGCGTAAGCCGGAACTGCATGAAATTTTGGAAGGTTTCCTCTATCAGGCTTCACAAAATTCCCTTGCGTTGTTACTTAAAACTTTTAAATGCATTTCGATAATTAACACGTAAACCATTTTTGGAAAAAAGTACGCGAAGTCACTAGTAATTTCAGCTAACAATCATGTGATATACGTAATTGAAATTTAATGATTTTTTGACCTTTTAAGTATGTAAAAATAACAAGTATTTTGTGAGAATATTGACCTAAACTGTTTTTCAGTTATAATCATTCACTGTAACAATAATAGAAATCATATTTCTAACAAAGCAAGATAGGCTATTATGAACTTACTTTCCACTGGGATTCACCCTGGTGATTCTTCAGTAACACGATCACTAAACCTGATGCTAGAACCGCTCAAACAGTTTAAAATACCAAATTATAGGTTAAATAAATCACAGCAAACAGAATGACACGGCCATACCGAAATCCAAAACCTCTCGGTTCAG